>NC_060188.1:47255836-50113336 GCF_021184085.1 Oncorhynchus gorbuscha | reverse complement strand
TGGTTACCAGATACTGTGAGGGTTAAAGGTAGTGTTTCACATAATATACTGGGAGAGGACTACCATCCAAGGCGAACATGACCGTGGGCTCCCCTAACTGTCTGAGAGGAATGTCATGTTCCCGAGCCCAGGCTTCGTCCATAAAACAGCCCTCCGCCCCAGAGTCTATTAATGCACTGCAGGAAGCTGCCGATCCGGTCCAGCGTAGATGGACCGGCAAGGTAGTACAGGTACTTGACGGAGAGGACAGAGTAGTAGCACTTATCAGTCGCCCTCCGCTTACTGATGAGCTCTGGCCTTTAACTGGACATGAAATGACAAAATGACCAGCGGAACCGCAATAGAGACAGAGGCGGTTGGTGATTCTCCGTTCCCTCTCCTTAATCGAGATGCGAATACCCCCCAGCTGCATGGGCTCAACACCTGAGTCAGTGGGGAAAGATGGTAGTGTCGGGAGAGGGGGGACACAGTTAACGCGAGCTCTCTTCTATGAGCTCGGTGACGAAGATCTACCCGTCGTTCAATGCGAATAGCGAGTTCAATCAAAGAATCCACGCTGGATGGAACCTCCCGGGAGAGAATCTCATCCTTAACCTTAGCGTGGAGTCCCTCCAGAAAACGAGCGAGCAACGCCTGCTCGTTCCAGTTACTGGAGGCAGCAAGAGTGCGAAACTCTATAGAGTAATCCGTTATGGATCGATTACCTTGACATAGGGAAGTCAGGGACCAGGAAGCTTCTTTCCCAAAAACAGAACGATCAAAAACCCGTATCATCTCCTCTTTAAAGTTCTGATAATCGTTAGTACACTCAGCCCTTGCCTCCCAGATAGCTGTGCCCCACTCTCGAGCCCGACCAGTAAGGAGTGATATGACGTAGGCGATCCGAGCTCTCTCTCTTGAGTATGTGTTGGGCTGGAGAGAGAACACAATATCACACTGGGTGAGAAAGGAGCGGCACTCAGTGGGCTGCCCAGAGTAACATGGTGGGTTATTAACCCTAGGTTCCGGAGACTCGGAAGACCAGGAAGTAGCTGGTGGCACGAGACGAAGACTCTGAAACTGTCCTGAGAGGTCGGAAACCTGAGCGGCCAGGGTCTCAACGGCATGACGAGCAGCAGACAATTCCTGCTTGTGTTTGCCGAGCATTGCTCCCTGGATCTCGATGGCAGAGTAGAAAGAATCCGTAGTCGCTGGGTCCATTCTTGGTCGGATCATTCTGTTATGCAGGTGAATGAGGACCCAAAAGCGACTTAACGGAAACAGAGTCTTTATTCCAGTCTTAGACAAAAGCGATAATCCTGGATATTATCAAGGCAAATGCAAACACAGGAAAACTGAAATCCACTCGTCAGTAGAGAGGAATGACTGGAGACGCGACCACAGACTGCAGGTCGTTTCGGGAAGGCACCGGCCGTAGCTGACTTTGACACCTGCTCACACGCAGCATCTGAAGAAGGTAAAACACGACAGAGCGGAACAAGGACACAGAACAGCGAACATCAAGCAATGATCCGACAAGGACAGAAGCGGAAAACAGAGGGAGAAATAGGGACTCTAATCAGAGGGCAAAATAGGGGACAGGTGTGAAAGAGTAAATGAGGTAGTTAGGAGAATGAGGAACAGCTGGGAGCAGGAACGGAACGATAGAGAGAGAGAGAGAGAGAGGGAGAGAGGGAGGGGGAGAGAGAGGGATAGAAAGAGGGAAAGAACCTAATAAGACCAGCAGGGGGAAACGAACAGAAGGGGAAGCACAAGGACAAGACATGACAATATATGACAAAACATGACACCGTGGCTGCTGGCACCAGACTTGCCCTCCAATGGATCCTCGTTAAAGGATTTAAAGTGTACTCATTCCAATTACAGGGCCTCGAAAGAGTCCTGTATTGTTATTTTTCATCACTACCTCCCCGAGTCGGGAGTGGGTAATTTGCGCGCCTGCTGCCTTCCTTGGATGTGGTAGCCGTTTCTCAGGCTCCCTCTCCGGAATCGAACCCTGATTCCCCGTTACCCGTGGTCACCATGGTAGGCACAGAAAGTACCATCGAAAGTTGATAGGGCAGACATTCGAATGAGACGTCACCGCCACAAAGGGCGCGCGATCGGCTCAAAGTTATCTAGAGTCATCAAAGCGGCCGGGGCAACCGCATGGGTTGGCCCACATGGGTTTTGGGTCTGATAAATGCACGCATCCCCGGAGGTCAGCGCTCGTTGGCATGTATTAGCTCTAGAATTGCCACAGTTATCCAAGTAATGTTGGAGCGATCAAAGGAACCATAACTGATTTAATGAGCCATTCGCAGTTTCACTGTACCGGCCGTGTGTACTTAGACTTGCATGGCTTAATCTTTGAGACAAGCATATGCTACTGGCAGGATCAACCAGGTAGCCACTCACAACGTAGATGTACCTGGGCGCACTAAGCAAAGAACAACCAGGGACCGGTCCTATCCCGTCAGGGGAGGAGGCCCTGGCGCAATCCACCGTGCGCCCAGTGGGAGGCCCTGAACTGCCCATGGCCGAAGCCACAGGTGCCGGGGCGCCGCTCGAGAGGTCTCTTGTCTAGCTGGAGCGTCCATTCGGAACGCCATCAACTGGGCCAAAAGGAACAACAACCTCGGCCAGACCGCTTGAGTCAACCGGGTATGTCCACATTAAAGACAGGGTTTGAGAATACGTGTTTCTGGCGCCGATGCGTTACGGGATGACCATCACCACATGCTTCCCAGCCTGAGTGTGCCACTCCCCGCACCGGAACACCAATGTAGGGCCACTTGGTCAGACAGTTTGGCTGGATCTCGCACGAACAGTGCGCGGCTGGAGCGTATCGAAATAGGGGGTCAACCGTTTCCCGAAAGGGGCTCCCCCGATAGAGGCAAATCCACGTGGGTCGGGAGGAAACATCCATCAGAACACCAGCCAAAGGCCGGCCGATAGAGGCCCTCCCAGGAGGAAAACGAATGCAAATCGGTCAGGAAATTAAACTGGCTGGACAACAGAGGAGAACCACGGAGAAGCACCGTGAACCAAGAGTGGGACTAGACTGGAGAGGTAGCCCTCACCGGGGCTAAACAACCACTAATCGGTCGCCGAAGGGACGGACACCTTCATTGGACCAGAACCATGGTCATTGATGAATAAAACCCACAAGGTAATAGCTGGGATAGAGCACCTGCCCAGGACAAGGCTCAATATCATCCCACCACCAAGCTGGGAAACCTGGATCAAAAGTTAGGACAAATCGGGTGCCGAAGGGGCTGGTCAACCCACTAAATCGGTCGCCGGCGGAAAATGTCCAAAGTACCATGGTTCCCGAGGGGCTCACATCCCTCAAAAGTGTTCATTACTCATTTTCTATTTGGGCTGAGCAGTTTGACACCACCCCCGTCTCTCTAGGACTTGGAAGTCTTGTTGTCAAAAACCAGGTTTCTGATTTCGCACCGGTACCTGTCTGGTCGACCCGCCACTGAGTGTGTCATCAACGGGCAGGCCAATTTATCGACATAAGCCCGGAACCTCACAGGGATTATGTGTGCCCCGCCATTGGGGGTCAAATTCAGGTACACCTGAAAAGTACGCCTCCAAACTGGATGGGGGTTTTTTGCACGAAAGGGAGAGCATTTCCATTGAATTAAAACCGTTTTTGTATAAAACTTTTTAATAGGAAATCGTGTTTTAAGTTTTGGGAAAAAAGTGCAAGTGATTTATGGAAGGTTTTATTTATTTTTTCCTGTGCAACTGGTGATTTGAAATAGGCACCTGGTAACCCAAAAATAAAAAATATGGTCCTAAATGCACTTACCGGTGTTCCAGATATCCAAGCCCGCTATGGGAGCACCCTACTACGGACCTTTATCAATGGGGGCCGGCCTGAGTGATTTATGGAAGGTTTGTTTTTGTTTTTCCTGTGCAACTCGTGATTTGAAATAGGCACCTGGTAACCCCAAAATAAAATATGGTCCTAAATGCACTTACCGGTACTCCAGATATCCATGCCCACTCTGTGAACAACCTACTACGGCCCTCTATCCATGGGGGCCCTTCCTGAGTGCTTTATGGACAGTTTAAAATATGTTGGTGGATGCGGATTAGAATAAACCTCTGTGCAACTGGTAAATGAAAATAGGCACCTGGTAACCCAAAAATAAAAATATGGTCCTAAATGCACTTACCGGTACTCCTAATATGCATGCCCACTCTGTGAGCACTCTACTACGGCCCTCTATCCATGGGGGCCCTTCCTGAGTGCTTTATGGACAGTTTAAAATATGTTGGTGGATGCGGATTAGGATATACCTCTGTGCAACTGGTGATTGAAAATAGGCACCTGTTAACCCCAAAACAAAAATATGGTCCTAAATGCACTTACCGGTACTCCAGATATCCATGCCCACTCTGTGAGCACCCTACTATGGACCTTTATCAATGGGGGCCCTTCCTGAGTGCTTTATGGACAGTTTAAAATATGTTGGTGGATGCGGATTAGGATATACCTCTGTGCAACTGGTGATTGAAAATAGGCACCTGGTAACACAAAACAAAAATATGGTCCTAAATGCACTTACCGGTACTCCAGATATCCATGCCCACTCTGTGAGCACCCTACTACGGCCCTCTATCCATAGGGGCCCTTCCTGAGTGCTTTATGGACAGTTTAAAATATGTTGGTGGATGCGGATTAGGATATACCTCTGTGCAACTGGTGATTGAAAATAGGCACCTGTTAACCCCAAAACAAAAATATGGTCCTAAATGCACTTACCGGTACTCCAGATATCCATCCCCACTCTGTGAGCACCCTACTACGGACCTTTATCAATGGGGGCCCTTCCTGAGTGCTTTATGGACAGTTTAAAATATGTTGGTGGATGCGGATTAGGATATACATCTGTGCAACTGGTGATTGAAAATAGGCACCTGGTAACCCAAAAATAAAAATATGGTCCTAAATGCATTTACCGGTATTCCAGATATCAATGCCCACTCTGTGAGCACCCTACTACGGCCCTCTATCCATGGGGGCCCTTCCTGAGTGCTTTATGGACAGTTTAAAATATGTTGGTGGATGCGGATTAGGATATACCTCTGTGCAACTGGTGATTGAAAATAGGCACCTGGTAACCCAAAAATAAAAATATGGTTCTAAATGCATTTACCGGTCATTCTGATATTAATGCCCGCTATGGGAGCACCCTACTACGGCCCTCTATCCATGGGGGCCCTTCCTGAGTGCTTTATGGATGGTTTAAAATATGCTGGTGGATGCGGATTAGGATATACCTCTGTGCAACTGGTGATTTGAAATAGGCACCTGGTAACCCAAAAATAAAAAATATGGTCCTAAATGCACTTACCGGTATTCCAGATATCCATGCCCACTCTGTGAGCACCCTACTATGGCCCTCTATCCATGGGGGCCCTTCCTGAGTGCTTTATGGATGGTTTAAAATATGCTGGTGGATGCGGATTAGGATATACCTCTGTGCAACTGGTGATTGAAAATAGGCACCTGGTAACCCCAAAACAAAAATTTGGTCCTAAATGCACTTACCGGTACTCCAGATATCCATACCCACTCTGTGAGCACCCTACTACGGCCCTCTATCCATGGGGGCCCTTCCTGAGTGCTTTATGGACAGTTTAAAATGTGTTGGTGGATGCGGATTAGAATATACCTCTGTGCAACTGGTGACTGAAAATAGGCACCTGGTAACCCAAAAATAAAAATATGGTCCTAAATGCACTTACCGGTATTCCTAATATGCATGCCCACTCTGTGAACATCCTACTATGGACCATTATCAATGGGGGCCCTTCCTGAGTGCTTTATGGACAGTTTAAAATATGTTGGTGGATGCGGATTAGGATATACCTCTGTGCAACTGGTGATTGAAAATAGGCACCTGGTAACCCCAAAACAAAAATATGGTCCTAAATGCACTTACCGGTACTCCAGATATCCATACCCACTCTGTGAGCACCCTACTACGGCCCTCTATCCATGGGGACCCTTCCTGAGTGCTTTATGGACAGTTTAAAATATGTTGGTGGATGCGGATTAGGATATACCTCTGTACAACTGGTGACTGAAAATAGGCACCTGGTAACCCAAAAATAAAAATATGGTCCTAAATGCACTTACCGGTATTCCTAATATGCATGCCCACTCTGTGAACACCCTACTACGGCCCTCTATCCATGGGGGCCCTTCCTGAGTGCTTTATGGACAGTTTAAAATGTGTTGGTGGATGCGGATTAGAATATACCTCTGTGCAACTGGTGACTGAAAATAGGCACCTGGTAACCCAAAAATAAAAATATGGTCCTAAATGCACTTACCGGTATTCCTAATATGCATGCCCACTCTGTGAACATCCTACTATGGACCATTATCAATGGGGGCCCTTCCTGGGTGCTTTATGGACAGTTTAAAATATGTTGGTGGATGCGGATTAGGATATACCTCTGTGCAACTGGTGATTGAAAATAGGCACCTGGTAACCCCAAAACAAAAATATGGTCCTAAATGCACTTACCGGTACTCCAGATATCCATACCCACTCTGTGAGCACCCTACTACGGCCCTCTATCCATGGGGACCCTTCCTGAGTGCTTTATGGACAGTTTAAAATATGTTGATGGATGCGGATTAGGATATACCTCTGTACAACTGGTGACTGAAAATAGGCACCTGGTAACCCAAAAATAAAAATATGGTCCTAAATGCACTTACCGGTACTCCTAATATGCATGCCCACTCTGTGAACACCCTACTACGGCCCTCTAACCATGGGGGCCCGTCCTGAGTGCTTTATGGACAGTTTAAAATATATTGGTGGATGCGGATTAGGATATACCTCTGTGCAACTGGTGATTGAAAATAGGCACCTGGTAACCCCAAAACAAAAATATGGTCCTAAATGCACTTACCGGTACTCCTAATATGCATGCCCACTCTGTGAACACCCTACTACGGCCCTCTATCCATGGGGGCCCTTCCTGAGTGCTTTATGGACGGTATAAAATATGTTGGTGGATGCGGATGAGGATATACATCCGTGCAACTGGTGATTTGAAATAGGCACCTGGTAACCCAAAATAAAAAATATGGTCCTAAATGCACTTACCGGTGTTCCAGATATCCATGCCCACTCTGTGAGCACCCTACTATGGACCTTTATCAATGGGGGCCCTTCCTGAGTGCTTTATGGACAGTTTAAAATATGTTGGTGGATGCGGATTAGGATATACCTCTGTGCAACTGGTGATTGAAAATAGGCACCTGGTAACACAAAACAAAAATATGGTCCTAAATGCACTTACCGGTACTCCAGATATCCATGCCCACTCTGTGAGCACCCTACTACGGCCCTCTATCCATGGGGGCCCTTCCTGAGTGCTTTATGGACAGTTTAAAATATGTTGGTGGATGCGGATTAGGATATACCTCTGTGCAACTGGTGATTGAAAATAGGCACCTGGTAACCCCAAAACAAAAATATGGTCCTAAATGCACTTACCGGTACTCCAGATATCCATCCCCACTCTGTGAGCACCCTACTACGGACCTTTATCAATGGGGGCCCTTCCTGAGTGCTTTATGGACAGTTTAAAATATGTTGGTGGATGCGGATTAGGATATGTGTGGCAAAAGGTCGCAAAGTTCAAGGGGGCCGAATACTTTCGCAAGGCACTGTATTTTTATTTATTTATTTTACCTTTATTTAACCAGGCAAGTCAGTTAAGAACAAATTCTTATTTTCAATGACGGCCTGGGAACAGTGGGTTAACTGCCTGTTCAGGGGCAGAACGACAGATTTGTACCTGTCAGCTCAGGGATTCGAACTTGCAACCTTTCAGTTACTAGTCCAACGCTCTAACCACTAGGCTACCCTGCCTAGGTACTGTATGTATACAGTACCAGTCAAAAGTTTGGACACACCTACTTATTCAAGGCTTTTCTTTATTTGTACTATTTTCTACATTGTAGAATAGTAGTGAAGACATCAAAACTATGAAATAACACTTATGGAATCATGTAGGTACCAAAAATTGTGAAACAAATCCAAATATATTTTATATTTGAGATTCTTCAAAGTAGTCATCCTTTGCCTTGATGGCAGCTTTGCACACTCTTGGCATTCTCTCAACCAGCTTCACTTGGAATGCTTTTCCAACCGTCTTGAAGGAGTTCCCACATATGCTGAGAACTTATTGGCTGTTTTACCTTCACTCTGTGGTCCAATTCATCCCAAAACATCTCAATTGGGTTGAGGTTGGGTGATTGTGGTTGTCAGGTAATCTGATGCAGCCCTCCATTACTCTCCTTCTTGGTCAAATAGCCCTTACACAGCCTGGAGACGCAAACCGGATGGGATGGCGTATCACTGCAGAATACTATGGTAGCCATGCTGGTTAAGTGTGCCTTGAATTCTAAATAAATCAGAGACAGTGTCACCAACAAAGCGCCCCCACATTATCACACCTCCTCCATGCTTCATGGGGGGGGAACCACACATGCAGAGATCATCTGTACACCTACTCTCACAAAGACATTGTTGGAATTTGGACTTATTCGACCAAAGGACAGATTTCAACTAGTCTAATGTCCATTGCTCGTGTTTCTTGGCCCAAGCAAGTCTCTTCTTCTTATTGGTGTCCTTTAGTAGTGCTTTCTTCGCAGCAATTTGACCATGAAGGCCTGATTCACGCAATCTCCACTGAACAGTTGATGTTGAGATGTGTCTGTGACTTGAACTCTGTGAAGCATTTATTTGGGCTGCAATGTGAGGTGCAGTTAACTCTAAAGAACTTATCCTCTGCAGCCAAGTTAACTCTGTCTTCCTTTCCTGTGGCGGTCCTCATGAGAGTCAGTTTCATCATAGCGCTTGATGGTTTTTGGACTTGATGGTTTTTGCACTTGATGAAAAGTTCAAAGTTCTTGAAATTTTCCGGATTGACTGACCTTCATGTCTTAAAGTAATGACGGACTGTTGTTTATCTTTGCTTATTTGAGCTGTTCTTGCCATAATATGGACTACCAAATATGGCTCTGGAAATGAAATATGGATCTTCTGTATACCAATCCTACCTTGTCACAAAACAACTGATTGGCTCAAATGCATTAAGAAGGAAAGAAATTCCTTTACTTATTTTTTAACAAGGCACACATGTTAATTTATGAAATGTATTCCAGGTGACGACCTCATGAAGCTGGTTGAGAGAATGCCAAGAGTGTGCAAAGCTGTCATCAAGGCAAAGGGTGACTACTTTGAAGAACCCTTTGGACTGGTAATATATATATGGATGATTTACAAAGCCAGGCACATTTAACAATTAGGCTATTGATTATAGACCTAATTTAGTTGGGTTTTCCTCTCCTCAATTTTCTTAGACTATTAGGCTAAGGCAAGGGTTGTTTCCCCGCCTCTGCTGCTGCTGTTGCCTCTGCAGCATTGTTCTCAATCCCAATATGCTGGTTAACTTTGCTATTATGCACATAGCAACATAGGAAAGGGCGGCAATTCTACGGAGCACTGAAGATTATGTTTCAGAACCACGGACAGCGACCGTAACCAATGCAGGAAAAAGCGCATTTGTTATAAAGTAATATTTGATTTATTAGTGTTGCACCATTATTTTTACATTATATAACCATATACCATGTCAGTATCACGTCTTAGCGTGATGGACTGTGCCATCCCTGTGGCCTCGGCAATGGATTAGTCAACTGAGACAGGCGCGAATCAGACTAGTGTCCATGTGCACCATGAAGAAAAAAAACTTTTGCGGCTACTCGATGTAAGAAATCCCAGTCAACCAACAGCCTATCAACCAAACTGTAGACCAAATAGGGTCAGCCCTAGATTTACTATTAGGAGATAAAAGGGCATTGCATGGGCAATTTACCTTCCTCAGAACAACATGCTGTAGGGGCAGGTTATAGATATGAAAGATATCACAAATATCCACATCTCTGCTCAAACTATTCCCTTACCTTGACTTTATTTCTCTTCACGGCATCCTGCTCCATCTGAGGCAGTGGATCCTTCTTCACCTTTTCCTCATCTTCATAATTCTGATTATCAACAAAATCTCTTTCAGCTGCATCAGTATCAGTGCTCTGTTCAACTGTGGACCTGTTGGCACTGGTCCTCTTCTTGGTCTAAAAAGACAATACAGTCAATGACATACTGTATGTTGCCGTTACTATACAGGCCTTTGAGAAGAGCTACAGTAAACAATTGGTGATTTGAATATTAAGAGATGGAAGTCTATTGTAAGGACAATTTATCCTCCAACCTCACAACAACATGTTATATGGCGTATTGGACAGGTTTAAAGTGTGGACAGGTAAGAACCCAGATTTCCCTTTCTCTCCTCAGTCTATTCTCTCACCTTAACTTTTCTCCTTGTCACAGCCTACAGCTCGATCTGAGGCAGGGGATCCTTCACTTCACTATCTTCCGGATAGTTTAAACCCAGGATATCATTCTTCATTTTCTGGACTTGACCTTCCAAACGTTGATGATCATGTGGATCATCTTCGTTTAAACTCTGGAGGAAATTAGACCATTCTTTAAATGCTCATGGATATGGACAATATACCACAGCTAAGAGCTGTTCTTACACATGACACAACGCACAGTTATTATAAACTGGTTACCAACTTAATTAGAAAAGTAAAAATAAATGTTTTGTCATACCCGTGGTATACGCTCTGATATGCCACAGCTTTCAGCCAATCAGCATTCAAGGCTCAAAACACCCAGTTTATAATTGTCACGTTCTGACCTTTATTTCCTTTGTAGTATGGTCAGGGCGTGAGTTGGGTGGGCAGTCTATGTTTGTTTTTCTATGATTTGGGTATTTCTATGTTTCGGCCTAGTATGGTTCTCACTCAGAGGCAGGTGTCATTAGTTGTCTCTGATTGAGAATCATACTTAGGTAGCCTGGGTTGCACTGTTTGTTTGTGGGTGATTGTTTATGTTGATGGCTTGTTTCAGCAATAGCTTCACGGTTGTTATTTTGTTTACTGTTTTTGTATAGTGTTTCAGTGTTCCGTTCTTTCTTTAATTAAACATTCAACATGAACACATATCATATGCTGCATATTGGTCCTCTGATCCTTCTCGCCTCTCCTCTTCAGATGAAGAGGAGGACGACCGTGACAATTATGGCCAATATATACATTTTTTTTACAGAACAGGTTTTCGCTATAAATACACATAGATCCTATTGCCTGATATCAAGATTCGTAATTAATGCGTTATGGAGTCACTTATTATTATAGTTTAGGTAGAATTATGATAAATAGACTACTGCTCTTATCTTTGCAAGGATCATATTTCAATTCAAATCCATTTATATATCCCTTCGTACATCAGCTGATATCTCAAAGTGCTGTACAGAAACCCAGCCTAAAACCCCAAACAGCAAGCAATGAACGTGTAGAAGCACGGTATGATGTATAACAAGCCCCATAGGTTATTTTCATGCATACATTTTTTTACAATATTAAAAATGATAATATTAGCGGCACAATAACGTTAGCCCACATCGCCACCCAGCTGCCACTACTTGCGGCACCCCTTTAGGCATGGCCTGTGTACCCTGTGGTTCCTGCCGCAGCATAAAAAAAGACGGTGCAGCGGTTCCTGCACCACTGCATGGGGCTTCTCTGTAATCAATTCATAGGCTTACCTTATTATCCTCCATGGTTAAAGTATATGGCTGGAGCCTATGTTCCCATCATGTAATACTTTACCAAGTGATTACCAAAGGGATAAACTATCACATTTTATACGGTAACTCAGCCAACGTCATAATGTGAATGCACTTTTACGTAATAAAACAACTTCAGGGATGATCTGTCAATCAATGCAATCAGCGACGCAATATTGGATCCCCATACCACTAAAAAGACCACTCGAAACAATAAATACTGGTGTATTAGCTACGTTTACGTTTTTTTGTACAATAATGTGATGAGACAACAAATAAATAAGTAAACAACAGCCGACACCAATGATGAGCAATAGATAACATTGTAAATAAGAACGTATTCTTAACTGACTTGCCTCGTTAAATAAGGTTAAATCATTTTTTTTAAATGCAGTAATTTGAGAAGAATGCTTGAGGGCAACTACGAACCAGTTTTTAATAAACGAGAACAGAAGCATGCCATGTGTTGTTGGGTCAGAGGCGAAGGGTCATAGTTGAAATGAGAAAAGATGGTGGTGCATGCAGAAATATGTGTGGTTCACGGTGGTGGCAGCAAAATAAACTTCAGTGAGCCAGGTATTACAAATGATTCCAGCTACATTGTAGCTGACATGAGCTAAACCTGAATTAACTGTATGTCACAAGTATGGCATGGATGCAAAATGTAGCCCTGGCTAGCTACTGTGGCTAGCACATGTTACTGTGTAGCTACAAGTATTCTAATCTTGAGAGAAACGTAACGTTGGCTATTGTTGTCTGTGGTCCTGTAGCTCAGTTGGCACAGCATGGAGCTTGCAATGCAATAATTATGGGTTTGATTCACGGGAGCACCCATATGTAAAATGTATACGTGCATGGCCATTGCTTCGTCCCACAACAAACTATTGTTGATACAGATGACTTGTTTCAGAAGCTTCCGTTCGAGTCTTGCGTCCTTGATCAACCAACTCAAACGAAAATAGCGTTTCCACTTAACAGCGGCATATTCAGTACTTCTAGGAACAATACTTTGCGGGACGAAGCAAGCATGATCGTAGCTCAGTCGCTTTGGGTAAAAGTTATTGCTAAATGGCTTATACACAGAACCAGTGCAGTGGCGGAAAAAGTACTCAATTGTCATACATGACAGTCATTTTCTATTAAGGTATCTTTACTTTTACTCAAATGAAAGTCACCCAGTAAAATACTAGAGTAATTGTCACGTTCTGACCATCGTTCGTGTGTGTTTTCCTTGTTTTAGTGTTGGTCAGGACGTGAGCTGGGTGGGCATTCTATGTTGTGTGTCTGGTTTGTCTATTTCTATGAGGCAGGTGTTAGTCATTGTCTCTGATTGGGAACCATATTTAGGTAGCCTGTTTTGTGTTGGGTTTTGTGGGTGATTGTTCCTGTCTCTGGGTTTGTTGCACCAGATAGGGCTCTTTCAGTTTTTTCACATTTCTTGTTTTGTAGATTGTTCATTGTTCATCTTTATTAAAGATGTTACAAGTAACCACGGTGCGTTTTGGTCCGCCTCTCTTTCCCCAGAAGAAAACCGTTACAGTAATAGTCTAAAAGTATTTGGTTTTAAATATACTTAAGTATCAAAAATGTAATTGGATAAAATATACTTATAAACCTATAAATAATTTCAAATTCCTTATATTAATATGCAAACCAGACGGCACCATATTCTTGTTTTTTTTTCATTTATGGATAGCCAGGGGCTCCAACACTGACATAATTGACAAATTAAGCCGATATAGATTAGAATGTTAGATTAGAACATTGTGCAAGGTTATAGTCCATTGTGCCAATGAAGCTGTTATGCTACACCCTCGGGAGTGTGGTGTCAGTAAAATAACCTCACGCTCAACGTCAACAAAACAAAGGAGATGATCGTGGACTTCAGGAAACAGCAGAGGGAGCACCCCCCTATCCACATTAACAGGACAGTAGTGGAGAAGTGGAATGTTTTAAGTTCCTTTATTTATATAACCCTTCGTACATCAGCTGATATCTCAAAGTGCAGTACAGAAACCCAGCCTAAAACCCCAAACAGCAAGCAATGCAGGTGTTAAAGCACATTGGCTAGGAAAAACTCCCTAGAATGGCCAAAACCTAGAAAGAAACATAGCGAGGAACCAGGCTATGAGGGGTGGCCAGTCCTCTTCTGGCTGTGCCAGGTGGAGATTATAACAGAACATGGCCAAGATGTTCAAATGTTCATAAATTACCAGCATGGTCAAATAATAGGTCTGGGACAGGTAGCACGTCCGTTGAACAGGTCAGGATTCCATAGCCGCAGGCAGAACAGTTGAAACTGGAGCAGCAGCACGGCCAGGTGGACTGGGGACAGCAAGGAGTCATCATGTCAGGTAGTCCTGAGGCCTGGTCCTAGGGCTCAGAGAGAGAGAATTAGAGAGAGCATACTTAAATTCACACAGGACACTGGATAAGACAGGAGAAGTACTCCAGATATAACAAACTGACCCTAGCCCCCCGACACAAACTACTGCAGCATAAATACTGGAGGCTGAGACACTGTGGCCCCATCCGGGGTCAGGAGACACTGTGGCCCCATCCGATGATACCCCCGGACAGGGCCAAACAGGAAGGAAATGGTCCACCCACACAGACCGCATGGTGAAGAAGGCACAACAGAGACTTTTCAACCTCAGGAGGCTGAAGAAATTTGGCTTGTCACCAAAAACGGTCACAAACTTTTACAGATGCACAATCGAGAGCATCCTGTCAGGCTGAATCACCGCCTGGTACAGCAAATGCTGCAACGCATCACGGGGGGAAAACTACCTGCCTTCCAGGACACTTACACCACCCGATGTCACAGGAAGGCAAAAAAGACCATCAAGGTCAACAACCACCCAAGCCACTGCTTGTTCACCCTGCTATCATCCAGAAGGTGAGGTCAGTACAGGTGCATCAAAGCTGGGACTGAGAGACTGAAAAACAGCTTCTATCTCAAGGCCATCAGACTGTTAACCAGCCATCACTAACATTGAGTGGCTGCTGCCAACATACTGACTCAATCTCTAGCCACTTCAATAATTAAAAATTGGATGTAATAAATGCATCACTAGTCACTTTAAACAATGCCACTTTATATAATGTTTACATACCCTACATTACTCATCTCATATGTATATACTGTACTCTATACCATCTACTGCATCTTGCCTATGCCGTAAGGCCATCGCTCATCCATATATTTATATGTACATATTCTTATTCATTCCTTTACACTTGTGTGCGTATAAGGTAGTTGTTGTGAAATTGTTAGATTACATGTTAGATATTACTGTATGGTCGGAACTAGAAGCACAAGCATTTCGCTACACTCGCATTAACATCTGCTAACCATGTGTATGTGATTTGATTGAATGTTTTCCCCATAAAACCTACCACTGCTTTGATTTCTAATTTGATCAGTATTGGTTTATGCTGTGTTAAAATTTGTGTTTAAGCAATAAACACATTTAAAAAAATAAAATCTCTGGTTGTAAACTGACTGCAGTAGCAATGTTTTTGGTATCGCTCATGTCATACTGCGTGTCATTACTCAACTGTCTGGATTTTACATTCATTTTGGACCGCCACCAAATTGACACACTAAATCAACTAACTGTTTTTGTACATATTCAAGTAGCGATTCATAACATACAAATACAATCAGTACTGTTATGCAGGTGAATGAGGACCCAAAAGCGACTTGGCGAAAACAAGTCCAGTTTAAGGAAATAGCAATACTCCTAGACAAATCGGAGCGGTAAATAAAGCATAAAAAACAATTCCACTCGTAATCACGAGAACTGACTGGAGACTCGATAATAAACTGCAGGTTGCCTCGGGAAGGCACTTGACCGTAGCAGACTCAGACACCTGCTCACCACGCAGCATCTGAGGGAAACACGACACGACAGGGCGATACAAAGACACAGCACGGTGAACAATATACAAGGATCCGACAGGACACTAACGGAAAACAAGGGGAGAAATAGGGACTCTAATCAGGGGAAAAGATAGGGAACAGGTGTGGGAAGACTAAATGATTGATTAGGGGAATAGGAACAGCTGGGAGCAGGAACGGAACGATAGAGAGAAGAGAGAGAGGAAGGGAGAGAGAAAAAGGGGAACGAACCTAAAAAGACCAGCAGGGGGAAAACGAACAGAAGGAAAAGCAAAATGACAAGACAATATAAGACAAAACATGACAAGTACATGGCTTTCCATTCATTTCTTAAACTCATTGGAAATTAAATGGAATTCAACTATGCTATAATCCCACTGAAACATGAATAAGCCTCATTCAGATGATTTTATATAGTCCTTTACACACCAGCTCCGTGGGAAAATTGGATCCTGGCCAAAGGCACAAGTTCATTCAAAAAGTGTGAGACATCTAGGATGAGTTTTTGACCATATTAATGTCAACTGCCATATGTTGATGTACATGTCCAACTGGTTTCCTCCTATTTTCAGACTACTGATGCCAGACTAGTGTTTTATCATGTGGCAACAGATACTCCCCTACTCTGTCAGTGGTTCCAGATCGACAACAAACAACTGTGTGCGCATAGCATACAGTATTGAGCAACAGAGAAGAAAATTGAACACTAGACCAAAAATATACACCATTTTATTTTTAAAGTGTCTTGTGCCGTCCCAAACAAAGTACAATAAAATGAAATTGAAATGAAAGCTAAAGGGCATATGCAGTAGGGTTGATAAAGGTCAAGATAAGTTTGACTGGGACTAGTGGAAGCGTAGGATGTTTGGTAACATTTGGCATCCTAAACTTGTTTACATGTGACAAAGTAGGCTACAGGATCATATAGTGCTTCTACCCAAGTGGTGGCCCATCATGTCTTTAGGAGCTACAGTCTTTTTCATTTTTTCCAACCAGGCATTAACCAAGACATATAGCTAGAATGTTATGGAGTGATATTAGTGCCAACATAAACTGAATTTCAGATTCAACATCATATCGCTCCATAAACTCTAGTGTGCCTGGTTTGGCCAAAGATTACTACACATTTTGGCCCTCCAGGAAAAATGCCAAACTCTCTTTGAAGTCTCTGACTTCCTCCCTATAGGCTGTCGTCGTTGGTGATCAGGCCCTACCACATTTGTGTCATTGGCAAACTTAATGATGGTGTTGGAGCAACAGGTAAACATGGAGTACAGGAAGGAACTAAGCAGGCACCCCTGAGGGGTCCCCGTGTTGAGGGTCAGCATGACAGATTTTTTTATTTCACCTTTATTTAACCATGTAGGCTAGTTGAGAACAAGTTCTCATTTACAACTGCGACCTGGCCAAGATAAAGCATAGCAGTGTGAACAGACAACAACACAAGAGTTACACATGGAGTAAACAATAAACAAGTCAATAACACAGTAGAAAAAATAAAAAAGAGTCTATATACATTGTGTGGAAAAGGCATGAGGAGGTAGGCGAATAATTACAAATTTGCCGATTAACACTGGAGTGATAAATGATCAGATGGTCATGTGCAGGTAGAGATACTGGTGTGCAAAAGAGCAGAAAAGTAAATAAATTAAAACAGTATGGGGATGAGGTAGGTAAATTGGGTGGGCTATTTACCGATAGACTATGTACAGCTGCAACGATCGGTTAGCTGCTCAGATAGCAGATGTTTGAAGTTGGTGAGGGAGATAAAAGTCTCCAACATCAGCGATTTTTGCAATTCATTCCAGTCACAGGCAGCAGAGAACTGGAAGGAAAGGCGGCCAAATTAGGTGTTGGCTTTAGGGATGATCAGTGAGATACAACTGCTGGAGCGCGTGCTACGGGTGGGTGTTGCCATCGTGACCAGTGAACTGAGATAAGGCGGAGCTTTACCTAGCATGGACTTGTAGATGACCTGGAGCCAGTGGGTCTGGCGACGAATATGTAGCGAGGGCCAGCCGACTAGAGCATACAGGTCGCAGTGGTGGGTGGTATAAGGTGCTTTAGTAACAAAACGGATGGCACTGTGATAAACTGCATCCAGTTTGCTGAGTAGAGTATTGGAAGCTATTTTGTAGATGACATCGCCGAAGTCGAGGATCGGTAGGATAGTCAGTTTTACTAGGGTAAGTTTGGCGGCGTGAGTGAAGGAGGCTTTGTTGTGGAATAGAAAGCCGACTCTAGATTCTCTGAATGTATATGCAGTGGTACATGTCAGTGCCATGAGCTACACTGAGTGTATAAAACATTAAGAACACCTGCTCTTTCCATGACATATGCTGACCAGGTGAATCCAGGTTAAAGATATAATCCCTTATGGATGTCACTAGTTAAATCCACTTAAATCAGTGTGGATAAAGAGGAGGAGACAGGTTTAAAATATATATTGTAAAGCTTGAGACAATTGAGACATGGATTGTGTGTGTGTGCCATTCAGAGGGTGAATGGGCAAGACAAAATATTTACGTGCCTTTCAACGGGGCATGTTAGTAGGTGCCAGGGGTACCAGTTTGTGTCACGAACTGCAACGCTGCTGGGTTTTATACGCTCAATAGATTTCTGTGTGTATCAAGAATGGTCCACCACTCAAAAGACACAGCCAACTTGACAGAACTGTGGGAGCCATTGGAGTCAACATGGGCCAACATCCCTGTGAATGTGTTGTACACTCAGTACATTAATAGTATTGGTACCGTGTTCTTGCCATAACCTGTAGAGCTGGAGCAGCCTGCGAGGCAGGGGGAGGTGTAGGTGATGCCGTTGTCTGAACACACAGGGTCCCACTCCCCAGCCAAGCAGAAGCCGTCTCTGTTACACTCTGATAACAGGCTGCCATTATACACCAGGGGACCTGGGGGACAGAGAAAATGGCTGGTAATAATGATGTTTAAATAATTGTTGCTGAATTATCATTGACACAGGCACAGTGACAAAACAGCCAGGAATCCTGGCTCAGTAACAACCATTCTGTATATTCCCACAAGAGGGAGGCCCATGTGTGTTTTGGTCTAACTCTCCCTCATATTCCACTGATCAAAACTTTTGTTTTAATCAACCCACCCACCAACCAACCAACCAGATGTCATATTTACCCGTTGTAGGACACGGTCAGACCAGCCACCTGAACGTTGTCACACTTAGTGCCAGACTGCAGAGGGAGGAGGAGGTAGGCCATGAAGGAGATGACGAAAGACATCTGGGCTCCAGACACAATGCCAAGCTTATACCTCTTCATCAGTAGACCTTCCAGGAATATCCCCACTGCACCCACAGGCAGGTTCAACTCACCTTGAAAAGTTATACTCACACGTCTTTATTGCTACCAGTGTGCTGGAGTTTCATTTCCACTCATGTTCAACAAACCTACAGGGGATGGGAGAGAGCGAAACAAGTGTATTTAATTCCATTCAACATCAGTACTGACAGGATGGAACATTTCAGTTGGAACATGTCCAGGTTTCTATGGATTCGTTGAGACAGGCAGCCCAATTCAGTCATTTTGTTTGAATAATTGGTATTTTGACCAATCAGATATGCTCTGAAAAAGAGCTGATACGAAAATATTTAATGTGATTGTTCAAAAGACCAATTAGTGGAAAAAATATCATAATTGTGCTGCATGTCTAATCGCATCCCTTGTCTCTCTGTCTCTGACCCAAACTTCAGTCCTTGCATCAATTACAGAGGGCTGAAAAGGATTACGATCAAGAATTGTTACCCCTTACCCGATGTCCGCCGCCTTTGAGTTGGCCCTAGGAGTCCAATTCTTCACCAAACTGGACCTCCGCAATGCTTAACCAGTTATGCATTAGGGGGCGCTATTAAAATTTTGGGATGAAAAACGTTCCCGTTTTAAACAAGATATTTTGTCATGAAAAGATGCTCGACTATGCATATAATTGACAGCTTTGGAAAGAAAACACTCTGACGTTTCCAAATCTGCAAAGATGTTATGTGTGAGTACCACAGAACTGATGCTACAGGCGAAACCAAGATGAAATTTCAAACAGGAAATGCCCCAGATTTTGAATGCGCTTTGTTCCAATGTCTCCTTATATGGCTGTGAATGCGCAAGGAATGAGCCTACACTTTCTGTCGTTTCCCCAAGGTGTCTGCAGCATTGTGACATATTTGTAGGCATATCATTGGAAGATTGACCATAAGAGACTACATTTACCAGGTGTCCGCTTGGTGTCCCCCGTCGAAATTATTGCGTAATCTCCAGCTGCATGCATTTTTCCATGTGGTTTAGAGGAGAAACCAAACTTCCACGAATTATATATCATCGACTAGATATGTGAAAAACACCTTGAGGATTGATTCTAAACAACGTTTGCCATGTTTCTGTCAATATTATGGAGTTAATTTGGAAAAATGTTTGGCGTTATAATGACTGAATTTTGGGGGTTTTTTCTTAGCCAAACGTGATAAACAAAACAGAGCGATTTCTCCTACACAAATAATAACATTTGCTATCTAACTGAGAGTCTTCTCATTGAAAACATCTGAAGTTCTTCAAAGGTAAATGATTTTATTTGAATGCTTTTCTTGTTTTTGTGAAAATGTTGCCTGCTGAATGCTAGGCTTAATGCTATGCTAGCTATCAATAAAAAGACTGCCGGTGAGTTCGATATTCCAAAGGTCATGACTAAATACTCAGTGACCTCTAGGGGTGTTAACAACACTGTCATCTCAGATTTTCAAAATATGCTTTTGAACCATAGCTCTTACACAAATGCTTGTTTAGCTATGGTTCAAAAGCATATTTTTAAAATCTGAGATGACAGTGTTGTTAACACCCCTAGAGGTCACTGAGTATTTAGTCATGACCTTTGCAATATCGAACTCACCGGCAGTCTTTCAGGCATTGATCAATAACACTCTTAGGGATATGTTGAACCGGTTCATCTTTGTTCACCTCGACGACATCCTGATCTTCTCCAAAAACCCTTCCGGAACACTAACAGCCCTGTCCTACCTCACTCAAGCAGGTTTTTGCAGGAATCCTGAGGCCGACAGGGAATTCATAGAGCTCAAGGGACGTTTCACCTCCGGACCCATCCTTGTTCATCCTGATCCTACTCGCCCCTTTGTGGTAGAGGTGGACGCCTCGGACACCAGAGCTGGTGCGGTACTTTCCCAGCGGGACGAGGAGGACAAGAAACTGCACCCATGCACCTTTCTCTCCAAGTGGGTCTCGCCAGCGGAAGGCAACTACGATGTAGGCAACTGGTAGCTTTTGGCAGTTACGTGGGCCCTTGAGGGGTGGAGACACTGGTTGGAACCACTGCTTCATCTTCTGGTCTCTTCTCTGCACCTGGGTCCAACCTTACCAGGTCACAGTTATAGCATCTCTTAATCCCTTCTCTTAACATGTATGGCCCCAAAACATAATCAAGCAGCTAACCAATTACGCAAGTCTTTAGTTCTAAATTAACTGAGATTAATCAACAACTGGATACATTTCTTTATTTCTAAAGTGAAACTATCCTCCGCATTGGAGTATCTCTATAAGTACAAGTTTAACCAGTATTTCAGTTGTTTTACCATCCCATGAAGAAGTGTGGCAGGCCTGTGAGGAAGGATCCTACAGCCATGAGGAAACAGCCCATAGCAATGAACCTGGGCCGGTGCAGCTTCGCCCCAAAATGGCTGACCACAGCCAGGAACAGCAGGTTACCTGCAAGAAACCACAACACTGCAGTAGTCAGTTATTTTTTAAACTAAAAATGGCATATCAGTTTGGATACTAGGCTGCAACAACATAGCAACAAATAAAACAATGTTCGGGGTTTGACAGTAGAGTCATGGACAAATGCCAGTCAATCAATTAATAGGAACAACTATAAAACTGGACAGTATTGAGAGCAGACTCTGATTGAACCACAAAAAAATGGATCATACTGTAGTCTGTATCTAGTTTTTACTACATGAATTCTCAAGCAACTCAATGTTATTGTTGATACCCATCTCAAAGCTGCCTTCTATGAGTCCGATGAGAGAGCTGGACAGGTCAAAGTGTCTCTCTGAGTGATGGCACTCTTCATGCAGGTCACTGACAGAGCTTTGGTGAAGGAGGCGAATGACAGGGCCACAATGAACTGCTGACAAGGTCAAAGTGTCTCTCTGAGTGACAGGGCCACAATGAACTGCTGACAAACACAAGAGAGAGAACATTAGTGTGTGTTTGTCCGTGTGTATGTGCATGCGTGGATGCGCGTGCAGACAGAGTACATGTGTAGCTGAGGTGGCCTGCAATAGTAAAAACAAACGGACACAAGTTTACGTCTGCAAAGTTCTGGCGCTTTCTTTATTCTGAAGAATGTTTTTTTTCTCTTGTTCAATTGTCTATTTTCTTGTTAGTACTTTGAAAATATTCACATCAAACAAGTGCACACTTTAAATTACACAACATAAATGCACTTTACCGAAAGCAAAATTCAAAAATGTTCCACAAATAACCCTGTCTTAGTGTATGGTTTCACATGAAAACCACAATGTATTTCACATTCATACAATAGAAACACCTATATATGAAACCATAAATAACTGAATGTTTCTCTATATACCACTACCTCTATAGAAAAGTGACAACAATACATTCAGCTTTAAGATAGTGGCACCTCCAGAAAATCGTCTCTCTCTCACTGTATGCACCAGACTGAGCGTGCTCGGCCAGTTTATCAGCTAGTGACCACAATTTTACACAAAACAACCAATAACATCTAAAACCAACTCAGAAATCCCTAACAAATGGATTATTGATAAAAAAAATCTCCTAGACAAATTCCAGTACAAGTCAGCTACTCAGTAAACATAGTCTCTGTGACTCGTAAATGTTTTTTTCCCCTCAGCTAGCATCAAGCTAACATATACTCTCACTCAATGTAAATCACCTTCTTCTCTCACTCAGTTCGACACAAAGCCAAAACAAAACCTTTCCTAACGTGATAATATCTGGACAACGTTGTAAAATAGCATATTATTACATATTGTGTATACATTTGAACGTTTGAAGTGCTGTTACATACCTGTAATAGTAAAATAACAGACACAGTTTACCTCTGTAAAGTTCTGGTCCTTATTCTGCAGAATGGTGAGCGCTTGGCCAGAACTTGCTGTTTCTCCTGCTATACAACAGTGCAACAGCGCCATCTATTGGCCTGATGGACTGGGGGGGGGATAATAAATGTGTGTCTGTTTTTAGTGACTGTTTTCAACCCATTACACATGCACAATCATACATGTGTATTTTAAAGCATTATTAAGAACTTTGAGTGTGGAACTGCAGGGCGTTTAGGCAAAACCACATGAATTTCACATGTGAACACGGGCAGTGTTCCAAAAACATGTTTTCATGTAATCTTATGTGAAGATAATGTGATAACATGTAAAGCAACATGTGATTACATTAAACTACACATGTGAAAATGTGATCACGTTGTGTTCCAAAATGAAATTTCTGCTCACATAAAATGTAAGTTGGAATCATGTGGTTTTTCTGTAAGGGCAGGAATATAAGATGCATTTTGATGTTATGTTTGATGTTACATGATATTGAAAATGCAATGTTCTTTGAGGTTCTTCCATGTTCCTTTCCATGTATTTTCCATTTTACTTTCCCTCAGTCCTTTTCACTTTCCTTGGCAAAACAAGCTCTGTCCCCATCAAGACTTATTCAGCTTCTGATGGATTTGAAACCATTCAACAAATAGTTTTATAATGAAGATTAGACCCAACTAAACACCCTGGATTCTTTATACACACACATTGAAGGGCAAACATCTCAAATTTGGACTCATCAGACCAAAGGATAGATTTCCACCAGTCTAGTGCTTGTGTTTCTTGGCCCAAGCAAGTCTCTTCTTATTACTGGTGTCCGTGCTTTAGTAGTGGTTTCAATGGAGCAATTCGACCATGAAGGCCTGATTCACACAGTCTCCTCTGTACAGTGTATGTTGAGATGTGTGTTTCTTGAACTCTGGGAAGCATTTATTTGGGCTCCAATCTGAGGTGCAGTTAACTCTACTAAACATATCCTCTGCAGCAGAGGTTACTCTGGGTCTTCCTCATGAGAGCCAGTTTCATCATAGCGCTTCATGGTTTTTGCGACTGCACTAGAAGAAACTTTCAAAGTTCTTGAAATGTTCTGTATTGACTGACCTTCATGTCTTAAGTAACGATGGACTGTTGTTTCTCTTTGCTTATTTGAGCTGTTCTTGGCATAATATGGACTTGGTCTTTTACCAAATAGGGCTATCTTCTGTAAACCATGCCTACCTTGTCACAACACAACCTATTGGCTCAAACACTTTAAGAAGGAGGGAAATTCCACAAATGAACTTTTAAGAAGGTACACCTGTTAATTGAAATGCATTCCAGGTGACTACCTCATGAAAAGGTTGGAGAGAATGCCAAAGTGTGTAAAGTGGTCAAGGAAAAGGATGGCTACTTTTTTGCTTACTACATGATTCCAATTGTGATATGTCATAGTTTTGATGTCTTCACTATTATTCTAAAATGTAAAAAATTGTAAAAAGAAAGAAAAACCCTTAAATGAGTAGGTGTGTCCAGACTTTTGACTGGTACTGTATATATTGTGATATTGCAAATATGGTACAATCCAGGGGTGCAAAGCTCTTGGAGACTTACCCAGAAAGACTCACAGCTTTAATCGCTGCCAAAGGTGATTCTAACATGTATTGTGAATACTTAAATGTGAATACTGTTTGAATATTGTAAATGAGATATTTCTGTATTTCATTTAATACATTAACAAAAAAATATTCTGGTAGAAAGAAAGCAATGGCTTATGCAAAGCACATATCCAATTTGTAAGTCGCTCTGGATAAGAACGTCTGCTAAATGACTTAAATGTAAATGTAAATGTAATATACATTGTCCAATCAACATCCACACATTGATTTCATTCTTCGGGTCTTTATTCAAACACAAACAAACTTGGAATAAAATGCTCTTTCAGTGTTTTGTTGCAGGTTGTCCAATGTTCAAACGTGTGTGAGAGATTAGCATCAATGTGTGTGTATGTGTGTGGGGTCAAGTTTGGATGGTTGTACATATACAAATAGCCGAGATTGTATATTTCAGGACCATGGACAGCAGCGATGTCGGCATAGCGATATATGTCATCTAGCACTACATGACAGTAGACAGTGGCCATCTCATGTGAAGTTGGCACTGGGGAAATCCCATGTAATGAGAAACGAGGCCAAGGAGGAAAAAAGACTGGAGAAGACTCCCACAGGAACTCTATGCTAAACTGTTCTGCCACATTCATTTCAAATGTTACATCTTTCGATTTGTAAATAATAAGGAACATATCTGCAGATAATTGAAACTGACTTCTCAAACACACTGTACAGCTTTAGTGTGTCTGTGCATTAATTATTTTATTTAACCAGGAAAGGCTCATTGAGATTTAAAATCTCTTTTTCAAGAGCGTCCTGGCCAAGAAAGGCAGCACCAAGTCATTACAAAAATCACAGACAAACAACATGAAAAACTTCAAGTAATCTAGTAAAAACCATAGAATTCACAAGAGTAAAACAAAATCAAAAACAGCAAATTAAAAAGGTCAGGGAATCAGTCTCAAGATCATTCATCTGTGATTTAAAAATACCTTCCAATTTAAAAGTATTTTGTAAGGCGTTCCAAGACGATGGCGCAGAGTACATAAAAGCCATTTTACCAAATTCAGTTTGGACATTTGGAACAGTTAGCAGGATAAAGTCCAGCGAACGAAGAGAGTACCCACCACATTTCTGAACAATAAAAATGCCCAAATAAAAAAAGGTAGTAAATCCAAAATGGCTTTGTAAATAAAGGTATACCAGTGACTGAGCCTGTGAGTTACTAGAGAAGGCCAGCCAACCCTGGTATACAAAGT
This sequence comes from Oncorhynchus gorbuscha, assembly GCF_021184085.1. NCBI lineage: Eukaryota > Metazoa > Chordata > Actinopteri > Salmoniformes > Salmonidae > Oncorhynchus > Oncorhynchus gorbuscha. The sequence continues at coordinate 50,087,741 of NC_060188.1, read as the reverse complement.
GCAGTGGTGCGTAAGGGTTTTGCAGTTTAAAATAAATCTCACAGTGCCATGGTAAAGGGTGTCAATTGATCTCAAACACTGAGCGGAAGCATTCATATATAAAATGTCCCCATAGTCGAGTAAAGGCATAAATGTAGCTGATACTAGCCTCCTTCTGGCTTCAACAGAAAAACAGGCCTTATTCCTAAAAATAAAATCCCAATTTCAGCTTCAATTTATTTGCTATTTATTTGCAATTTAAAAGAGAGGCCATCAGCAATTAAAATTCCAAGATATTTGTATGAGGTTACAACCTCAATCTCCTTGCCCTGACAGGCAGTAATAGGTAAAAGGTTCAGAGGTCTATTTCTTGCTTTAGAAAACACCATTCGTTTAGTTTTGTCAGTATTGAGGAAAAGCTTCAATTGACACAAGGTATGTTGAACAGTATAAAAAGCAGTTTGCAAGTTCTGGGAAGCTTTTGTAAGAGACGAGGCACAACAACAGTAAATAACAGTATCATCAGCATAAAAATGAAGTTGCGCATTTTGGACATTTTTGTCTAAATCATTTATATAAATAGTGAATAAGAGAGGACCAGGTCCAGAGCCTTGGGGCACACCATTAAAGACAGACTATTTAACAGACATAAGCCCATCAAATTGAGTGCACTGAGTTCTATCAGACAGATAGTTAGCAAACCATGCAACTACATGCTCTGAAAGACCTACACTCAACAATCTCTGCCTTAGTATAGCATGATCAAATGTATCAAAAGCCTTACAGAGATCAATAAAAAGTGAGACAGACACAGCGCTGTTTTTTGTCAAGGGCTTCAGTGATATCATTTACAACCTTCATGGCTGCTGTAATTGTGCTATGCTTCTTCCTGAAGCCCGATTGTACATTAATAAAATAGAGTGAGTAAATAAAAACTAATTTAGCTGTTCACTCACAAGGGTTTCAAGTATTTTCACCAGGGGTGACAGCTTTGAGATTGGCCTATAATTATTTAAAAGAGTTGGATCTTCCCCTTTTAAAAGTGGTAGGACAAATGCTGATTTCCAGATCTTTGGAATTTGAACAGATATGTAAGTGGTTCAGCTATGAAATCAGCTGCCAGATTTAAAAAGCAGGGATCCAAAAGATCAGGACCTGCAGGCTTTCTCTGATCTAAGGATTTCAGGGCTTTATGTACCACCTGCACTGAGAATGGCAAAAAGCTAAAGTTTGACCAGCTCTCACTGGTTCATCCACACAGGGTTGTACAGAGACAGAGGACCCTGAATCAAACAGCCTACCAGATGATACAAAGTGCTCATTGAAACAATTCAGTTTTGTCATATATAGCAACAGAGTCCTTCAAAAATGTTTTAATTCATTAACATTAATGTTACCAGACATAGACTTAAAACCTCTTAAGGAAGCTGCGAATTTTCGCAGCTTTTTGTTAAAAATCGCACAACATTTCAGCGCCCTGCTACTCATGCCAGTACTATAGTATATGCATATGATTAGTATGTGTGGATAGAAAACACTCAGACGTTTCTAAAACTGGTTAAATCACGGCTGTGACTATAACAGAAAGTGCGTTTCATCGAAAAGTGCAGGAAAATCTGATCACTGAAAATGGAAAAATATATCCATGCGCAACTTCAACCAATTGTTAAAAGTGACCCCCATTAAATGGAGCCGAGGTTGCAGTACCTACAGCTTCCACACGATGTCAACAGTCTTGTCATTTGCCTACTATTTTTTCTTGGTCAAACAGACTCAAGGCAGAGCAGTTCTTCTGGTCTCCGACCGGATATTTTGGTTGAGATTTACCCGGACATTATTTCCAGACGCACAGCTATAGAATATAATTTGCCTCGTGATCAATTTGATCGCTTATTAACGTTTACTAATACCTAAAGTTGCATTACAAAAGTATTTAGAAGTGTTTTGTGAAAGTTTATCGTCAACTTTTTTAATTTAAAAAAAATGACGTTAAAAAAACGCTATTTTTTTCGTTGATCACACACTCTTCATAGATCGATATCTAGGCTATATATGGATTGATTTAATCGAAAAAAAGACCCAATAGTGATTATGGGACATCTAGGAGTGCCAACAAAGAAAATGGTCAAAGGTAATGAATGTTTTATGTTTTATTTGTGCGGTTTGTGTAGCGCCGACTATGCAAATTATTTTGTTTACGTCCCCTGCGGGTCTTTTGGGGTGTTACATGCTATCAGATAATAGCTTCTCATACCTTTCGCCGAAAAGCATTTTACAAATCTGACTTGGTGGATAGATTCACAACGAGTGTAGCTTTAATTCACTACCTTGAATGTGTATTTTAATGAAAGTTTAATGACAGTTTGAGTTTTATCAAAAACTATAGGTGGCGCTCTGAAACTTCACTGAGTGATGTCCCTGCCAGGGAACTGTATTCTGCTACACCCTTAAGAAGTTTTAATAGCCTTCCAAAACATTCTAGGGTCTGTAACGATTGTCATCGGGAGAAGGAGAAGAGGACCAAGGTGCAGCGTGGTAAGTATTCATAATACTTTTAATAAATACGAATACTTGAACAAAAAACAACAACACGACAAATGAACAGTTCTGCAAGGTGCAATACACACAAAACAGAACGCAACTACCCACAACCCATAGTGGGAAAACAGGCTGCATAAGTATGGTTCTCAATCAGAGACAATGATTGACAGCTGCCTCTGATTGGGAACCATACCAGGCCAAACACATAGAAATCTAACACACAGAACAAAACATAGAATGCCCACCCCAACTCACGCCCTGACCAAACTAAAATAGAGACATAAAAAAGGAACTAAGGTCAGGACGTGACAGGGTCATTCAGGTTATCAGTGGTAACAGACATAAAATATTCAGACTTGGCCTTGGTCTAAAAATAAACCAATCAGCATCAGAACATTATTTCCTTGCTTTAGACCAGGCTAGATTACGGTTGTGAATAATACAAGACACCTCAGAAGAAAACCATGGACTATTTGGAAAAACCATCATGAAAGAATTTCCAGGCAGTTTCCACATTAGGGATAAACTCAATCTGCTCCAGTCAAAATAAAACAAATCATGAAAGAAAGCCTGCTCATTAAAACACTTCAAATTTCTCTTACGAATAAAACATGGGTTTGTTTTAGGAACCTTAGTATTTCTAACAGCAAAAACAGCACAATGGTCACTTAAATTATTACAAAAAACACCAACCGCAGAATATTTATGTGGAACATTTGTCAATATCAAATAAATCATGGTAGATTGATCTGGGCATTTAAGATTTGGGCGAGTGTGTGAGTTAATCAACTGGGTAAGATTACAAAACATTTTATAGAATTACAAAACATTTTTAAATCATCAGACACCGGCTTTAATACAATAAAATGAAATGTTCCCCTCATTCATTTGTTAGTAAGTACAGCTGTTCCCTATGTACTTGTGGAGATCTAAGAGGATGTGATTGGTATAAGAAACACGACTAAACTTCCACTTCCGGAGGGGTCAAAAAATGTATTTTTTATTGTCGGCAGGATTCGAACCTGCGCAGGAAGATTCACTCGGCCACAACAATGTTGACAGAAAAAAAACAGGCTTGTTAGGAGTGAATGGGCCGTCAGGCATAGCCTACAGAAAGTGATAATTTAACAACTGAAAGCTAATGCAGTAACTCATTATAATGCAATAACATGAAATGTTCCCCTCATTCATTTGTTATTAAGTACAGCTGTTTCCTTTTTCCCTTGATCTTTGATCAGCTCCAGAAGGTTTGCATTTGAGAGTGTTTATTATAAATTGTTATTTCACTGTGTGAAGTTGTTATTTCATAATCTGTTTATTACTGCTAAGCAGCATGACTCCTGAGAGGCACAAAATAGCTGTCAGAAGTGGGATTTGAACCCTCACCTCCATTGGCAACTGCGACCTGAACGCAGCGCCTTAGACGGCTCAGCCATCCTGACTACAGCACAGTACCTGGGTATCGGGTTAAAGAGTATGGGGTAAAAGTAAAAATAGGCACAGCATTCTGAAATCACCACAGAGACCAGTAAATGTATGCACTTTCAATAGTCATTTGTTTTTATCAATTAAAAACTCCAGTCATTGATTTAACCTCAATATGGCCTTCAATGGGAAAATAGTAGTACATCTTCATTGAATGAGCGCTAAACTGGCCTCAGAAAATGGCCATTCTAATATAAATGATAAAATTCCTCAGATAAGACCGAAAAAGTGTCTGGAAATATCAGCAACCATCAGGGTAAGAGTGACAACAGGTCCACATGGGGGAAATCTTAACAAATGGCTTAATGTGTATTTTCAACACAATCGTGTTTTTATTTATTTTTAGGGTTTAACAAGGCAGCTCACCTGTGACCTGTGGCTTGACATTAGATGCGGCGACTTCAATTACCCTGCAGATTATATTTTTGTTCTTCCCGCCAATACAATCCACTGACAACGACCGATTAGTTGTGCGTTCCGAGATGCTTTTTGTTATTTGCCTGTTTATGGCCCGCCTGTGAAATTGCGCGATTCTTGTAATTCTCTTTCAGCCTCTCATCAACTAGCTGTTTTTGCAGAATATTAAAAATACAATAGTTATTCACTACTCATATTAACTAGGTGTCATTTACATGACCTTAAGTCTCTTATTTTTCAACTGGATTTTACAAAAGTGCATGACATGCAGGCGCTAAAAAAGTTGTCAGGAGTGGGTTTCAAACCATACCTATAGGGGAGTCTGTGACCTGAATGACTTAATGGTTATTTTCAATGCAATCGTGTTTTTTTCTTTTTCTTTTAGGGTTTGACAAGGTTTCTCACCTATGACCTGTGGCTTGACTTAGATGTGGCCAGTTCAATGACCCTGCAGACATAAAGAGTGTCTTCAGAATATGGCCATTTTGACATGAATTAAAAAATGCATCAGATAGGACCAAAAACAGGTTTCCACATGTCAAAATGGGGGAAATCTTAGCAAATGGCTTAATGGTTATTCCTGAGAATCGTGTTGTTGTATTGTTGAGTGTATCATGGGATCTCACCTGAAATCTGTGGCTTGACTACAACCTGACACGACTAAACTTCCACCTTCAGAGGGGTCAACAACAAAAAATATATTTGTTGGCAGGATTCAAACCTGCACAGGAAGATCCTAATGGATTTCTAGCCCATCACCTTAACCACTCGGCCAAAACAACTTTGGCAGAAGAAAACAGGTTTGTTAGGAGTGAATGGGCCACCAGGCATAGCCTACAGAAAGTGATACTTTTATAACTGAAAGATAATGCAGTAACTCATTATAATGCCGTAACTCATTATAATGCAATAACACTAAATGTTCCCCTCATTCAGTTGTTATTAAGTACAGCTGTTTTCTTATTTTCCTTGATCTTTGCTCAGTTTCAGAAGGTTTGCATTTGAGAGTGTTTATTATAAATTGTTATTTCACTGTGTGAAGTTGTTATTTCATCATCTTATTATTACTGCTAATGCGAGCCATACAAGCTAGAACCACCACTGGGGAAATCAATGATAAAAAATATATATTTTGGAGTTTTCATGAAATAAAGACACACAGTGATTTATTAGCCATATAGTGATGATTTAAAAATGTTATTAAAAAGACTGAATGGGGGTTTTAACTAGTTCATGTCTGATTCATGTCAATCAAAATATGATTACTTTCTTTACTTTACCTGCGTTTGGCAATCCTCTATCATCCTGATGAACTCCACCCAGGCCAAGAAGCAGAGATTAAATATTAATGACATAGTAACCAGGCTAACAGAGTAATATGCAAATGTTTAAGCGGACTTCAGTATAATAAAGGTTCTGAAAAGTCTATTTTTTTGTTCAATAAATGCATGAAATTTATAACACAATTTCAACAGTGTTGAATCTTTTCAGTCATCCTCAGGACAGTGGGGTGACAAGATAAATCAGAGAAATCTACACTAGTTGTTTGGTCTTGAATAGGCAAATGATACATCATGATCATGAACAGTTTCAATGGGCATGCCGACCCCGAGTCTCAAGCCAAATTAGTAACACTGTCACACTTCAAAATGTTGGTTTGAAACTTAAATTGCAACTCATTAACTTATTGGGCAAAGTTCCTTCCACAGTACAAACACAGTGCAAATGTACAGGTTGTTCATAAAACTTAGGGACACATAATATATGTTAAAAATAAGGTCCTTTAATAGCTTATGAATCTATATAATATATAACTTCCCCTTTATATACTGTTTACTTTTGCTCCATATCTTCCCAATCAAGTTAATGGCATAGTCATATAGCCTCGGCACCTACATAAAGCTGAGTGACTCACTCATTCATGGCTTTAGATCTAAATAAATAAGTAACAACATTCTTTCTGATAGTCTTTAATAAAGTTTTAGTTATCCTGACCTGGACACTATGTACAGTATTATAATAGCCACTTATGGGCTATTAGCAGAACAATATGCGCTTACCAACACCTCTCTGTATTTTGACACTTTGTGCAAGGCAATTGATCAGCATTCAAAACTTTCTGGATGGGGCCTCCCGAGTGGCGCAGTGGTCTAAGACACGGCATTGCAGTGAAAACTGCATTGCTACAGACGCTGGTTCGATACCCATCTCACCCCATGTTCAAAAAAGGCATTTTTCTCTCTCACTCTAGGCTCATAGCATAGTTTCCAGGCTGCGTCACATCCGGTCATGATTGGGAGTCCCATAGGGCGGCGCACAATTGGCCCAGCCAGGGTTGGCTGTCATTGTAAATAAGAATTTGTTCTTAAATGACTTGCCTAGTTAAATAAAAAGACACTGAGTCGCAGGGCAAACTGGATCCCAACTTGCAAGCCATCGCAGCCCAAGTGATAGCGATGGACAGCTACTTCCGGGGGTGAGTGACTGGCGATACCTCCATTTCCCTGATGGTACGTGGGAACTGTTTGTCAGCTGGCCCACACCCACCTGTTGGGGGCGCACCTGGGAATGGAGAAGACCCGGGAACGGATCGCCACCCGGTTCCACTGGCCCGGGATGAGGAGGGCCATGGAAGACTACTGTCGCAGCTGCCCGGAGTGTCAAATGACTGCCCCAAAGGCCCAATTCCAAAACCCACTGGTCCCCCTACCGATCATCAAGGTGCCCTTTGAACGCATCGTCATGGACATAGTGGGACCCCTGGTAAAAACAGCATGAGGACACCAGTACATCCTAGTAATAGTAGACTATGCCACCCAGTATTCTGAGGCCATTCCTCTACGGACGGCAGTATCCAAAGGAATCGCCCGGGAGCTGTTCCACCTCTTTAGCTGGGTGGGCATCCCGAACAAAATCCTGACAGGCCAAGGTACTGAGATTATGTCCCGCCTAATGAAAGAGTTGTATGCTCTCCTGCAGATCAAGCAGATCCGGGCCTTTGTCTTTCACAAGCAGACAGATGGCTCGTCGTGCGCTTCAATAAAACGCTCAAACAAATGCTGCGGAAGGTCATTGAGCAGGACGGGAAGAACTGGGACCAGCTACTACCCCACCTAATGTTCTCAATCTGAGAAGTACCCGAGTCCTCCACTGGGTTTTCCCCTTTTGAACTCCTCTACGGGAGGAGCCCACCCGGCCTACTGGACCTCGCCAAGGAGGTGTGGGAAGCCCAACCGGCCCCCTTATGCAGTGTGGTAGAGCACGTAGTGACGATGAGGGAGCATATGACAGCCATGTGGCCAGTCATGAGGGAACGTATGGAGAAGGCCCAACGTGCCCAAGCCCAGGTCTACATTTGGGGAGAATTCCTGAGAATTCCAGAATTCCAGGTGGGAGACAGGGTGTTGGTCTTAATCCCCACGGCCGAAAGTAAGTTCCTGGCAACATGGCACGGGCATTACGAAGTGATCGAGAAGCTGGGACCTGTCAATTACCGAATACAGCAACCGGGGAGACGGAAACCCCAACAGATTTACCACGTGAACCTGTTGAAGAAGTGGTACGAGAGGACAGCCTTGGCCGTGTTATGGTCGGGACCCAGGACGCCAATGGTACCAATGGTACCGAGCAATGAGGACCTCGACCCAGCCCAGAAGCAAGAGCTCAGGGAGCTCGTCGATCAGAACACGGTGGTGTTCTCCAAGAAGCCGGGCCACACAACCCTCATTGAACACGACATCCTTATCCAGCCCGGGGAAATGGTAAGAAAGAAGCTATATCGGATTCCGGAGGCCCAAAGGAAGGCCGTGAAACAGGAAGTGGAGGCTATGCTGAGGATGGGGGTCATTGAAGAGTCCCACAGTGCATGGTGCAGCCTCATCATGTTGGTGCCCAAACCGGACGGTAGCCTCCGCTTCTGTAATGATTTCCGGGGTGTGAATGACATAAGCTTGTTCAACGCCTACAGCATGCCGAGGGTGGACAAGCTCATCGACCAATTGGGAATGGCCCGGTACATCAGCACCCTTGGCCTGACCAAAGGATATTGGCAGGTACCCTTGGCAGCCTCCTCCCCGGGAGAAGACAGCGTTTTCGATTGTATCAGTACCGGGTGCTCCCGTCCAGTTTCCACAGAGCCCCACCCATTCCAGCAGCTGATGGACAAAGTACAAAGTACCCCACCAGCAGTATGCAGCGGCCTATTTGTGTAACGGATGTGAAACGCTAGCTTAGTTACCGGTGGTTCGCGCTAAATAGTGTTTCAATCGGTGACTTCACTTGCTCTGAGACCTTGAAGTAGTAGTTCCCCTTGCTCTGCAAGGGCCGTGGCTTTTGTGGAGCGATGGGTAACAATGCTTCGTGGGTGACTATTGTTGATGTGTGCAGTGGGTCCCTGGTTTGCGCCCGGGTTGGGCGAGGGGACGGTCTAGAATTATACTGTTACACTGATGCTGTTGACCCGGATCACTGGTTGCTGTGGAAAAGCAGGAGGTCAAAAGGGGGGTGAGTGTAACGGATGTGAAACGTTAGCGGTGGTTCGCACTAAATAGTGTTTCAATCGGTGACGTCACTTGCTCTGAGACCTTGAAGTAGTAGTTCCCCTTGCTCTGCAAGGGCCGTGGCTTTTGTGGAGCGATGGGTAACGATGCTTCGTGGGTGACTATTGGTGATGTGTGCAGAGGGTCCCTGATTCGAGCCCGGGTATGGGCGAGGGGACGGTTTAAAGTTATACTGTTATATTTTGATGATATCATCCAAAGGCCAAGGTAGGGAAGAGCACCTGACGCGCCTCGAGGCGGTGCTGGACGTACTCAGACAAGCTGGATTTATCGCGAACCCCAAGAAATGCAAACTAGCGTTCGAGGAGGTGGAGTACCTGAGGTGTTTGATCGGACGGGGGAACGTCAAGCCCCAGGAGAGGAAGATTCACGCAGTACGTGACAGGCCCGTTCCACGCACCAAGACACAGGTCAAGTTGTTCCTGGGACTGGCAGGATACTATAGCCGGTTTATCCCCAACTTTGCGGCTATAGCTTCCCCCCTCACCAATCTAACCAGGGCCCCCCTCCCGAAAACAGTGAAATGGACGGACGAGACAAAAGCGGCATTCAAGCACCTGAAGGAAGCGCTGTGCTCCCATCCGATTCTCGTCACACCCAATTTTCACATGCCAATGTTGGTCCAGACGGATGCATGTGACATGCCCCAAACAATCGGAAAGGGGATTCATCAGAGAAAATGAATTTACCCCAGTCCTCAGCAGTCCAATCCTTGTACCTTTTGCAAAATATCAGTCTGTCCCTGATGTTTTTCCTGGAGAGAAGTGGCTTCTTTGCTGCCCTTCTTGATACCAGGCCATCCTCTAAAAGTCTTCACCTCACTGTGCGTCCAGATGCACTCACACCTGCCTGCTGCCATTTCTGAGCAAGCTCTGTGCTGGTGGTACCCCGATCCCGCAGCTGAATCAACTTTAGGAGACGGTCCTGGCGCTTGCTGGACTTTCTTGGGCACCCTGAAGCCTTCTTCACAACAATTGAACCGCTCTCCTTGAAGTTCTTGATGATCCAATAAGTGGTTGATTTAGGTGCAATCTTACTGGCAGCAATATCCTTGCCTGTGAAGCCCTTTTTGTGCAAAGCAATGATGACGGCACTTGTTTCCTTGCAGATAACCATGGTTGACAGAGGAAGAACAATGATTCCAAGCACCACCGTCCTTTTGAAGCTTCCAGTCTGTTATTCGAACTCAATCAGCATGACAGAGTGATCTCCAGCCTTGTCCTCATCAAGACTCACACCTGTGTTAATGAGAGAATCACTGACATGATGTCAGCTGGTCCTTTTGTGGCAGGGCTGAAATGCAGTGGAAATGTTTTTTGGGGATTCAGTTCATTTGCATGGCAAAGAGGGACTTTGCAATTAATTGCAATTCATCTGATCACTCTTCATAACATTCTGGAGTATATGCAAATTGCCATCATACAAACTGAGGCAGCAGACTTTGTGAAAATTAATATTTGTGTCATTCTCAAAACTTTTGGCCACGACTGTACAGTGTTTGTCAAGTATTGTATTGTCACTAAGCAACTATAAAACATTGGTTAGACTCTGTTGTGCATTTATGTTGCCTTTTAGTCTGAGCCGCTCCAATAAGAAACATTTTCTGTAGTGTTAGTTTTAAACCGTTTCAACTATAAAACTGGAGGTTTATGAAAAGCCTATCCCTGACTCTGGTTCAGTTCTTGATTGGAGTTTGGCTGGCTGTCAAATTATGATTGTATACACCTTAAGGAGGACAGTACAAATGCATGTAATTTATTGTGTAATTTCAACAGCGTTGAACCCTTTCAGTTATCTTGAGGACACAAGATAAGTCAGAGAAATCTACATTTCAGGAAACTGAAATGTCTTTGGGATTTAACCCAACCCCTCTGAATCAGAGAGGTGCGGAGGGGTGCCATAAGCCGCCATCAGCGCCTGGGGAACAGTGGGTTAACTGCCTTGCTCATGGGCAGAACAACTGGTTTTTACCTTGTCAGCTCGGGGATTTGATCCAGCAACCTTGCGATTACTGGCCCAACGCTCCTACCCGCCATGGTCTTGTTATAGTCTTGAGCAAGCAAAAGATACACGATGTCAATTGGCATGCCAACCCTCGGTGTCAACCCAAATTGGTAACACTGTCACACTTTAATATTTTGTTTTGAAACATGAACTGCAAATCACTCACTTATTGGGGGGCAAAGTTCCTTCCACAGTGCGAACACAGTGCAAATTCACACGTTGTTCATTGCTGTTGGAATCAACAGCAGGTTATTGTGGTCTGATACATAGGCTACACTTGTTGCTGACCATTGTATTTGGCTGGCTGACCATTGTATTTGGCTGGCTGGTATAAAGAGATTGTTTGCAGGGAATGTAAAAAGAATGGTACTTCAATGGTTGGGCAACCCACTTTAACACTAGAAATGTCATGTTTTGTCATTTATTATCTTGTCTTGTCCCTGTGCTTCCCATTCTAGTGTTGACTTGCTCTCTCTTCTCTCTATCGTGTGCTAATTCCCCTAATCAATCATTTAGTCTTCCCAACCTGTTCCCGATCCTTTCCCTGATAAAAACTCACAGCTGTGTTTGTGTACGCTTATCTTTTAGCAGGTGTCTGAATGTAAAACCTGCTGTTCAAGAATGGTACTTCAATGGTTGGGCAACCCACTTTAACACTAGAAAAGCCTGGCCTCGAGCCATCCCGTTCTGAACCAATTACATTTTAGAAGTTAAATACATTTTTATGCTGTCACAAAAATAATACTTTGGTTGTGTTTATGAAATTCTTAGATAACATTAGGTTACAAAGCATATATATTTCAAAGAATACAATAGCATTTTCATTAGTTTATGTTACTCAGACTATATGTTAAAAACAAAAAACACCACCCTTCAAATGTTAAATCCATCACAAAGAAATCCATTATTGTTTTATTTTTGCAGTTCTTAAGAAACATTATGATAGAGATTCACCAACACACACCAGTCCCCGTTCAGATTTTTAAAATATGAGTGCATCGGTCTGTGGGACCTCAAACCGATTCAAATGTAGTATACATTGCTCAGGAAATCGATTCTAACGTAACGAATCGCCAATTCACTAAAATGTTTTGCTTAAATGACTTGTGAACTCTCCTACATTATCTACCTAATCATGTAACCTGTTGACAGTCATCGATCTAAATTCCGAACAACCCCAGCAATATCAGCAGCCTGGACAAACTGCACGCCGTGCACAGCTTGGCGCACAGATCTGGCACATCAGCGCGTTACCTCCAGCATTAAAATGTTTGTAAAATGGCTTGCGCAATATTAGGCTTTATTAGTTGAGTGACAAGCAACTTAATTTCCTAGTTTATTTTTTAAATCAAATGTGCTGTTGAAAATGGCGTTTTACTGGAATAAATGTTACCTAAGCTACCTCCAGGAGAAACAACTCTCATCTGGCTATAGCCTACATGCTGATTGGGATTTACATTACATTTTGGTTGTTTAGGTTCACCATCAGCAATAGTTTTAGTAGTTTTGATTGAAACAATCAGTTAGTCATTTTTAATTATAAACTTGGTGGTTAGAGCCCTAAATGCTGATTGGCTGACAGCCGTGGTAAATCAGACCGTATTCCACGGATATGTCAAAATATTTATTTTTACTGCTTTAATTACATTCATAACCAGTTTATAATAGCAATAAGGCACCTCAGGGGTTTGTGGTATATGCCCAATATACCACGGCTAAGGGCTGTGTCCAGGCACTCTGAGATGCGTCTTGCATAAGAACAGCCCTTAGCTGTGGTATATTGGCCATGTACATAGGTGGCCATATATACAGTGGGGCAAAAAAGTATTTAGTCAGCCACCAATTGTGCAAGTTCTCCCACTTAAAAAGATGAGAGAGGCCTGTAATTTTCATCATAGGTACACTTCAACTATGACAGGCAAAACGAGAAAACAAAATCCAGAAAATCACATTGTAGGATTTTTATGAATTTATTTGCAAATTATGGTGGAAAATAAGTATTTGGTCAATAACAAAAGTTTATCTCAATACTTTGTTATATACCCTTTGTTGGCAATGACAGAGGTCAAATGTTTTCTGTAAGTCTTCACAAGGTTTTCACACACTGTTGCTGGTATTTTGGCCCATTCCTCCATGCAGATCTCCTCTAGAGCAGTGATGTTTTGGGGCTGTTGCTGGGCAACACAGACTTTCAACTCCCTCCGCACAATGCAGCTGTTGCAAGAACACATTTTTCACTAGCTGTCCACTGGTTTCAAAAACAATGATTGATAGGCAGTTTAATCTTCTTGAATTCAACCATATTATTGGGTTCAAATACAGATTTTGATTTGTGAACAGCCATCTACAACAACCACAAATCCATAAGGTGCAAATATCTAAATGAGAGCAATCAATGCAATGTAGATATCAATAATAAGTGATAGCCGTATCGCCGCAGACTACACCACTGCTGTCATCCTTACCTCCAAGCGTTAATTAAAATTGGATAATCTTTGGAATTTCCGACAGCAGTCGTACCATTGGAAGACATACCTTGGATTGTAGTCTACAAAAGCTTATTCCTGCACTTTTCCGGCGATCCATGAAATCCATTTGCTCTGTCATAAAAGTTGTCTCGGACTTGTGACCAGACTCACTCGGGTGAACCAAACCTTTTTTCAATGCTGCTTTGAATGTATCACTGAGAAAACAGGTGTCAATTTTTTTTCTTCCCGCAACCATCCTTTTTGAATTTCAAAGTAATCCTTGAAGTAATCATCTACTTTTTCAAAAGTATCTGTAATCTAATTACAATATTTTTGCTGGTAATGTAACGGATTACAGATACAGTTGTTTCGTAATACCTTACATGTTATGGATTTCATGTTATCCGTTACTCCCAACCCTGTATACAAGTTAAAGTTCATAATTACATAACGAGGACAGCAATCACTTTTGCTACCTGCACTGCATGGTCGAAGCAGGAGAAGAAGAGAAGCTCACTCCAAGGATGTCAAAATGTCCAAATGGTTGGTTATGAGATGGGGTGAAATACAAAGTTGTGCTATATTTTTATTGGCTATGTCATGGCACATTTTTACTACATTACTATCTCTAACACTTTTAATCTGCAAAAACGGCAAATTAATTAGTTGGTAGTGGTGACATCAGATCAAAAGTGTAGGCGGTGGGGCTCAGCTCAGATGCCTACACAGGCCTACACCATATACATAATTTACACACACACGCACATACACACACACGTCAGCACAGACAGATCCAGCTCAGATAGGCCCAGCTCATGAGCTCAACCAGCAGCAGGTTTTAATTTGGAATGGAAAATGAATGTGTTTATTCAATAGATGTCTCTTCATTCACAGTTTAACAATTTTAAATATTGCCACCCATCAGGCTATTGTCAATTTGATCTTGTTTTTAGGCTACATCTATTATTACATGTGTGAAATTTGTTTCGATATTCACTGTGTACTAAACATTAGTAGCACCTTCCTGATATTGAGTTTCACCCCCTTTTGTCCTCAGAACAGCCTCAATTCAATAGGGAATAGACTCTACAAGGTGTTAAAAGTGTTTCACAGGGATGCTTGGCCAATGTTGACTCCAATGCTTTCCATAGTTTGGGTAGTGCACCATTCTTGATACACACAGGAAACTGTTGAGCATGAAAAACCTAGCATCGTTGCAGTTTTTGACACACTCAAACCGGTGCCCCAGGTACCTACTACCATACCCTGTTCAAATATTTTCTTGCTAATTCGCCCTTTGAATGCACACAATCCATGTCTCTAATGTCTTAAGGCTTAACAATCTTTCTTTAACCTATCTCCTCCCGTTCATCTACACTGATTGTAATGGATTTAACATGTGACATCAATTAGGGATCATATCTTTCACCTGGTCAGTCTATGTCATGGAAAGAGCAGGTGTTCCTAATGTTTTGTATACTCAGTGTAGTTATATGTAGCTTCAATTGGCCATTATCAGATGGGCAGCCAGCTGTCGGGTGAAGGAAGGGCAGGGGGGGTGACATGTCCTGTTTATCAAACAAAAAATGTTAACATCAGTGTGTTAAATATACTTTAGGAAATGTCAGGGACATGACACTTAAAGTGGCAAAGATATTACAATTTTAAATTAATATATTCTATCTGCAGTGTTAAAGAAACATCAACTCTCGTGTTAGCCAAACATACCGAATGGGGGGGTTAGACCAAAGGTTGCTGTCTATAACCATGTGTGGTGACGTTAGCTAACTAGGACACTCAACAGTTCAGCTAGCCAACTCTGAAAGGTGGGAACACCAAGTTAGAGATCAGTGGATACTACAGGACAAAAAAAGAGAATGAACGTGGAGACTCGGGAAGGGAAGAGGGAACAGTGGAGCTCTAAAACAGAGTTCCTCCTCACAGTTTGTGGTAACGTGGTCGGCCTGGGAAATGTATGGAGGTTCCCCTATCTCTGCTATAAGAACGGTGGAGGTGAGTTATATTTGGGGAATCCCCCATATGGGTCGTTCTATAAATTAGGGTGGCAGTGAGGATTTATTGTAGTGGACATCTTTTGTTACAAAGTAATTGATAAAAATCTGTAACTTGTTTAATGTTACAACATTAAGATTTAAAGAGGGAACATAGTTGAATCAAAACCTATGTTTACACCCTTTCTTACGGTTGGAGTTTTCACAGATTTGGCAAAAATCATGTGACATAAAACACTCTTTCCTTACATTTTTGACAGTGTTATTTGTCGTTTTATACATTAAGTTGCTCCAGCATCTGTGTTAGAGATGTCGACAATGACTATGGTGTGTCTCCTCTCAGATGGCTAGGAAGCTCAGATTCAAACTCCCATTAGACAGCTCTGCAAGCGTTATAATGTCAAAATACGTTCCTTACTCACTAAATATGGAGCTTCACTGAGCAATAAGGAATATTTTCAGGCTTTTATTAAGACCTTTCTTGGAGGTACATACCGGCCATAACTGGAGTAAATGAAGATAGTGAGTAACAGTAATATTTGGTGAGGAACAAACGTATTTTGACATTATAACGCTTGCAGAGCTGTCTAATGGGAGTTTGAATTGGAGCTTTGTGGGCCTTAGAAAGGAAACACGTCACACTCATCGTCGACAAATCTCTAACACACAGATACTAGGGCAATGTTAGCATTTAACAATTGACTTAGACATTTAACTTCAACCCTGAATGAACCATGGACCTTGCTGTCTGACAGTTTTTAAAATTCAAATTCAAATTTATTTAGAAAGCCCTTCTACAATCAGCTGATGTCACAAGGTGCTGTACAGAAACCCAGCCTAAAACCCCAAACAGCAAGCAATGCAGGTGTAGAAGCACGGTGGCTAGGAAAAACTCCCTAGAAAGGCCAGAACCTAGGAAGAAACCTAGAGAGGAACCAAGCTATGAGGAATGGCCAGTCCTCTTCTGGATGTGCCGGGTGGAGATTATAACAGAACATGGCCAAGATGTTCAAATGTTCATAGATGACCAGCAGGGTCAAATAATAATAATCGCAGTGGTTGTCAAGGGTGCAACAGGTCAGCACCTCAGGAGTAAATGTCAGTGGGCATTTCATAGTCGATCATTCAGAGTATCTCTACCACTCCTGCTGTCTCTAGAGAGTTGAAAACAGCAGGTCTGGGACAGGTAGCACGTCTGGTGAACAGGTCACGGTCCCATAGCCGCAGGCAGAACAGTTGAAACTGGAGCAGCAGCACAGCCAGGTGGACTGGGGACAGCAAGGAGTCATTAGGCCAGGTAGTCCTGAAGCCTAGTCCTAGGGCTCAGGTCCTCCCAGAGAGAGAAAGAGAGAGAGAGAATTAGAGAGAGTATACTTGAATTCACAAAGGACACCAGATAAGACAGGAGAAATACTCCAGATATAACAGACTGATCCTAGCCCCCAGACACATAAACTACTGCAGCATAAATACGGGAGACACTGTGACCCCATCCGACGATACTCCCGGACAGGGCCAAACAGGCAGGATATAACCCCACCCACTTTGCCAAAGCACAGTCCCCCACACCACTAGAGGGATATCTTCAACCACCAACTTACCATCCTGAGACAAGGCCGAGAATAGCCAACAAAGCTCTCCGCCACGGCAATCCCAAGGGGGGGCGCCAACCCGGACAGGAAGATCATGTCGGTGACTCAACCCACTCAAGTGACGCACCCTTCCTATTGGCAGCATGGAAGAGCACCAGTAAGCCAGTGACTCAGCCCCTGTAATAGGGTTAGAGGCAAAGAATCCCAGTGGAGAGTGGGGAACCGACCAAGCAGAGACAGCAAGGGCGGTTCGTTGCTCCAGTGCCTTTCCGTTCACCTTCACACTCTTGGGCCAGACGACACTCAATCATAGGACCTACTGAAGAGATGAGTCTTCAATAAAGACTTAAAGGTTTAGACCGAGTCTGCATCTCTCACATGGATAGGCAGACCATTCCATAAAAATGGAGATATATAGGAGAAAGCCCTGCCTCCAGCTGTTTGCTTAGAAATTCTAGGGACAGTAAGGAGGCCTACGTCTTGTGACCATAGCGTACGTGTAGGTATGTACGGCAGGAGCAAATCGGAAAGATAGGTAGGAGCAAGCCTATGTAATGCTTTGTAGGTTAGCAGTAAAACCTTGAGCATTGCAGTAGTCTAACCTAGAAGTGACAAAAGCATGGATTAATTTTTCTGCATCATTTTTGGACAGAAGGTTTCTGATTTTGTTGGATCAGATCAATGTTGGAAAAAAGCTGTCCTTGAAACAATCTTGATATGTTCGTCAAAAGAGAGATCAGTGTCCAGAGTAACGCCGAGGTCCTTCACAGTTTTATTTAAGACGACTGTACAACCATCAAAATTAATTGTCAGATTCAACAGAAGATCTCTTTGTTTCTTGGGACCTAGAACAAGCATCTCTGTTTTGTCCGAGTTTAAAGGTAGAACATTTTGTCATGTTTTGTCATTTATTATCATGTCTTGTCTCTGTGCTTCCCTTCTATTCGTTTCCCTCTGCTGGTCTTATTAGGTTCTTTCCCTCTTTCTATCCCTCTCTCTTCCCCTCCCTCTCTCCCTCTCTCGCTCTCTCTCTCTATCGTTCCGTTCCTGCTCCCAGCTGTTCCTCATTCTCCTAGCTACCTCATTTACTCTTTTCACACCTGTCCCCTATTTTGCCCTCTGATTAGAGCCCCTATTTCTCCCCTTGTTTTCCGCTTCTGTCCTTGTCGGATCCTTGTATGATGTTCGCTATCCTGTGTCCTGTCTCGCCCTGTCGTGTTTTACCTTCTTCAGATGCTGCGTGTGAGCAGGTGTCAAGGTCTGCTACGGCCGGTGCCTTCCCGAAGCAACCTGCAGTCTGTGGTCGAGTCTCCAGTCAGTCCTCTCTACTGACGAGTGGAATTCTGTTTTCTTGTTTTGTTTTCACCTTGATAATATCCAGGATTATCACTTTTGTCTAGAACTGGAATAAAGACTCTGTTTTCGTTAAGTCGCTTTTGGGTCCTCATTCACCTGCTTAACACATTTGCAGCCATCCACTTCCATATGTCTGAAACACAGACTTCCAGGGAAGGCAATTTGGGGGCTTCACCATGTTTCATCGAAATGTATAGCTGTGTGTCATCCACATAGCAGTGAAAGTTAACATTATGTTTCCGATTGACATCACCAAGACGTAGAATATATAGTGAAAACAATAGTGGTCCTAAAATGGAACCTTGAGGAACACCTGAAATTTACAGTTGATTTGTCAGTTGACAAACCATCCACAGAGAAAAACTGATATCTTTCCAACAGATAAGATCTAAACCAGAACAGAACTTGTCAGTGTAGACCAATTTGGGTTTCCAATCTCCCCAAAAGAATGTGGTGATCGATGGTATCAAAAGCTGCACTAAGATCTAGGAGCACGAGGACAGATGCAGAGCCTCGGTCTGACGCCATTAAAAGGTCATTTACCACCTTCACAAGTGCAGTCTCAGTGATATGATGGGTTCTAAAACCAGACTGAAGCATTTTGTATACATTGTTTGTCTTCAGGAATGCAGTGAGTTGCTGTTCAACAGCTTTTTCAAAGATTTTGGAGAGGAATGGGAGATTCGATATAGGCCGATAGTTTTTTATATTTTCTGGGTTAAGGTTTGGCTTTTTCAAGAGAGGCTTTATTACTGCCACTTTTAGGGAGTTTGGTACACATCCGGTGGATAGAGAGCCGTTTATTATGTTCATCATAGGAGGGCCAAGCACAGGAAGCAACACTTTCAGTAGTTTAGTTGGAATAGGGTCCAGTATGCAGCTTGAAGGTTTAGATGCCATGATTATTTTCATCAATGTGTCAAGAGATATAGTACTAAAAAAATTGTCTCCCTTGATCCTAGGTCCTGGCAGAGTTGTGCATATTATATAGACTTAAATGTAAATGTAAATATAGAGATCTCGGAAATGCACTGTAACTACTTAACATTTAGTGTCTCCTTATATTACACCGTGAAAACAGTTTTCATGGGCACACAAATTCAAATAACCCAGTAAGCTCCGACCATCACAGGACATCCATGGACGTTCGAAAGAGGATTTTTGATTTCAACTTTCACATATGTTGATTTTAGGTCCGGTCCGGCCCAAAAATAAACTTCTATGATTGGTTCAGATTTGGTCCGGTCCGGCCTTGATTTGGCCCAAATGTAGACGTCTGTAATGTACTGTGCTGTACTGTACTGAACTATCCTCTACTTTACTGTACTGTACTGTACTCTACACAAATGTACTCTACTGCTGTACTGTACTGTACTCTACTCAAATGTACTCTACTGCTGTACTGTACTGTGCTGTCCAAACTTGTGAAACATTGGTCCAGTCTACGACATTTTGTCAGGTAATTATTGTCATGCAAAAGACTGCTGGTCTCATGGCATTTGACCATTAATTAACATAAACATGTGTAACATCTCCAGCCCTCAATGCATACAAGCCACTGATGCGCACCTTTGGAACATCTACATTTTAAAAAGTCAAATAAATACATTTAATATATCACCGTCACAATACATCCATCATTTATTTTAATCAGGTCTAAAGAAACATTATGACATGACGAAAAATTTATTTCAGAAGAACAGAATAGGAGTTATGACCTATCTTATCTGGTTATGCTCCATTACATAGGCTAGAGACGCACTTTCACTGGGGATGGGGGGGGCATGTTTTATCATTGGAATGTGATACAAAATGAGGCAACGGTAACAGGTAGTCCACCTGTGGTAAATTCAATAGATTGGACATGATTTGGAAAGACACATACCTGTTTATTTAAGGTCCCACAGTTGACAGTGCATGTCAGAGTAAAAACCAAGTCATGAGGTTGAAGGAATTGTCCGTAAAGATCTGAGACTGGATTGTGTCGAGACACAGATCTGGGGAAGGACACCAAAACATTTTTGCAGCATTGAAGGTCCCCAAGAACACAGTGGCCTCCATCATTCTTATATGGATGAGGTTTGGAACCACCAAGACTCTTCCTAGAGCAGGCAATCCGGCCAAACTCAGCAATCGGGGGAGAAGGGCCTTGCTTGGTCAGGGAGGTGACCATGAACCGGATGGTCACTCTGACAGAGCTTCAAAGTTTCTCTGTGGAGATGGGAGGACCTTCCAGAAGGCCAACCATCTCTGCAGCACTCCACCAATCAGGCCTTCATGGTAGAGTGACCAGACGAAGCCACTCCTCAGTAAAAGGCACATGATGAGAAACGCTAACCTGTGTGCAACATACCCAACGCCTTTTGCTTCCATTATTCAGGATATTTAGAATGACAACCCATGACACAGTAGCTTAGTACGCGTATTCACAAACGTATCTTGTGATCAGGCAATGAAATAACAGGACAAATACATTTGTGTCCATGTTACACCTGGAATGTTAAAGGACACAATGCCTTCAGAAAGTATTCATACAACTTGACTTATTCCATACTTTATTTGGATTGTACAGTCTTTGCACATTATTCTTGAAAAAATGATTCAAGCTCTGTCATGTTGGTTGTTGATGTTTGCTAGACAGCCATGTTTAAGTCTTGCTATAGATTTTCAAGCCGATTTATGTCAAAACTGTAACTAGGCCACTCAGGAACAGTCAATGCTGTCTTGGTAAGAAACTCCAGTATATATTTCACCATATGTTTTAGGTTATTGGCCTGCTGAATGGTGAATTTGTCTGCCAGTGTCTGTTGGAAAGCAGACTGAACCAGGTTTTCCTCTGGGAATTTGCCTGTACTTAGCACAATTCTGTTTCTTTTTATCCCCCAAAAAATCCCTAGTCCTTGCTTATCACAAGCATACCCATTACATGATGCCACTACCACCATGCTTGAAAATATGAATAGTGGTACTCAGTGATGTGTTGTGCTGGATTTGCCCCAAACATAACGCTTCGTATTCTGGACATAAAGTTCATTTAAAAAAAATTGTTGCAGTTTTACTTTAGTGCCTTATTGCAAACAGAATGCATGTTTTGGAATATTTTTATTCTGTACATGCTTCCTTCTTTTCACTCTGTCATGTGAATCAATGTTGTTGATTCATCCTCGGTTTTCTCCTGTCACAGCCATTGAACACTGTAACTGTTTTAAAGTCACCATTGGCCTCATGGTGAAATCCCAGATAATTGTTTTACCCAACTACCAATAGGTTTCCTTCTTTGCGAGGCATTGGAAAACCTCCCTGGTCTTTGTGTTTGAAATTCACTACTCGACTAAGGGACCTGACAGATATCTGTATGTGTGGCGCACAGAGATGAGGCAGTCATTCACAAAGCATGTTAAACACTATTATTGCACACAGAGGCCATGCAACTTATGTGACTTGTTAAGCAAATGTCTACTCCTGAACTTATTTAGGCTTGCCATAACAAAGGGGTTGAATACTTATTGACTCTAGACATTTTAGCTTTTCCGTTTGAATTACTTTGTAAAAATGTATAGAAACATGATTCCACTTTGACATTATGACGCATTGTGTGTAGGCCAGTGACACAAAATCTAAATTTAATACATTTCTAATTCAGGCTGTATCACAACAAAATGTGGAAAAGGTCAAGGGGTGTGAATATTTTTTGAAGGCACTGTATAGTTCTAGGCCTTTGTCGTTGTTAGGAGTTATTGACCAATTTGCCATATTTTTCATTTTATTCCTGTAAGCACACACTTGAAACTACATAACATAAGTGTTTTTATTTTTGTTTAAACCATTTTGAAATGTTTATCCCATATCACACATTGGCCCTTTAATTAATAGAAAGATCTATATTGCTTTAAAAAGTGGGTTAAGTAAAGATACCAGTTACCAGTATGAATATAAGTTAAAAAGGGAGCTTGATTAGGGTCTGTAGGGCACAAAATCACTAGTAGCCTGCCTATATTGCGAGTTCACAACATACATATTTATATATGTCTGTTCTTAGGTGCCTTCCTTCTGCCCTACCTGCTGTACGTTGGGCTATGTGGTCTTCCTCTGTTCCTTCTCGAGACATCAATTGGTCAGTACACCCAACAGGGCATTGTCACATGCTGGAGGAGCTTATGTCCGCTTGCTGAAGGTGAGATGTTGCTATACTCCTTCATTCTACTACAGGCAAAAAGGTTAAAGGGATAATTCACCCAAATTACCAAATTACACATTGTTATCAATACCCTGTAAGCAATCCATACTTTTTCCTGGTCCAAAGACTTATGCAGAGAAAATAAACCAATATTTCATTTTGTAATTTGAGTGAACAATCCCTTTAATGTCCCACCTCATATTACCTGTTAATTCCCCACAGGTGTTGGCAGGGCAGAGCTTCTCATCCTGATCTATGATTCTATCATTTACCTCGTGATCCTGGCCTGGACTCTCTTCTACCTGGTGTTCTCTTTCAGTTCTCAGCTACCCTGGGCCAGCTGTGGTAACACCTGGAACACAGGTTGGTAGGCCTACATTCTCTGCATGGGTGTAAAACAGGTTATATTTTACCAGAAAACAATGATACATACACAAAGTTACTGTATATATGTTTTTGGGAGAGAATTCCATTTTACTTTAATTACTTTTTGATTAGATCAATGTGTGGATTTCACTTCACTAAACCATACTGCCAACTGTACCTCCAACATCACCACTACTTCTGCTTCCACTGAGTTCTGGGAGTAAGTAGCCTGCCCCACACAACACAAAGCAGCATAAGATAAATACTGTATATGAAAACTCTGCAAGACCTCCCTTTAATAATTATCTTACACTAAAATGATGTACAGTATCTGAAATGGCACCTATTCCCTAGAATAAAAAATAGTGCACAACTTTTGTCCAGTGCCCGTATGTCAAATGTATTGCATGATATAGAGAATAGGGTAACATTTCACATGCAACTTAAATGTAGCTTGAACTGAAAGTCTCCCTCTATCCCTGTTTATACCTGGTGCTAACATGTGTCCTTTGTGCTCATCTTGTCCATAGGCTGATTGTGCCCACATTTTTAGACAGATTAAGATGATTAAAAGACGCATTGATCTTTCTGACCACCTCCGGAGGAAGTCAGGCATTGTGTCTGGATTTCTTACAAGATGGATATGGACAGTGAAACCATTTAAATCATCATTATCCCAACCTCTAAAATCATTGTCAGGTGACAACATTTATGAAATCAATATAGGCCTATGTCCTAAAATAAAATAAACAATTTCAAGTAATATCTGGCAAATAATTTGCATACAGGGAGGGACCTGGAAATCTGTTCACAATTTGGACACAGTGGACAGCATACCATATGTAGACGCATGTCTAAAAATGTGGGCACAATCAGAATGTGGATAAGATCAGAACAAAGGACGCATGTTCGCCGGTAACCAGAATCCCGATATTTCCCAATTCCCAAGAAAAAATAATAATATGAGAACTCGGACAAGTAATAACAATTTATATGCTGCAGTGATGCAAAAACACAAAATAAGCAGTTGAAAATAGCTGTATAAAACAAACACTCTCTGGCTTCATTCATACATTAGACCAGGCATCACAATGCTAGCAGTCTACCATATTGACTCAACATAAAGTCCCCAATAGAAAACATCTCTTACTTGCATGGCTTCTATGAATTGCATTGCTGACTATCATGTGTAGGCAACCTCTCGACGCAGTTATGAATCTCCAACCTAACTGTGTGGCACTGGTAAAGGCTTCAAAATATAAACTGTGGCTAGGCTACTCACTGTTTCCAAAATGGCTGATAGATTGTGTCCACAAAAGTATCTAGGAAACAAACATTTGCAACATTGTTCCATGTAACACTAACAAAAGTGAGAGCACGGACTTGACTAGTCACCAGGTATAAACGGGGCTTCTGTTGCCCTCCCCCAGGCGTCGTGTGTTGGCTATCTCTGGAGGCATTGAAGAGGTAGGCAGTGTAAGATGGGAGCTGATGCTCTGTCTCCTCGCCTGTTGGGCTGTCTGCTACTTCTGTATCTGGAAAGGAATCAGGTACTCAGGAAAGGTCTGTATAAGAGTTTATGTATATCTTACTACTACACATGATTACACCAGTAAATGTTAAATTACTTCACACATCCATGGAACTACCATAAATCTGATTGTTTGGGTACAGGTGGTAATTGTGCTATGGTGGTAAGTTTTGTTTTTGTCCATACTGGTCCATTTCATTAGGTGGTGTATTTCACTGCCACATTTCCCTATCTGATGCTCTTGGTGTTGCTGGTGAGAGGGTTGACTTTACCTGGAGCTTGGGAGGGGATTCAGTTTTACCTGTATCCAGACCCAGTCCGCCTTGCAGACCCCCAAGTAAACATTTGCACCTTTTCATTTGCACATTCATTGAAGGACAAGTTCCAAGCTAAATATGATCAAGTCTTTGCATTCCACTTCTACATTTTCTACATGCACTAGTGAATCTCTCGCCAACCAGGTCTGGATGGAAGCAGGAACGCAGGTGTTCTTCTCCTACTGTATTGGACGGGGAAGTCAAACTGTTTTGGGAAGCTTCAACAAATACAACAATAACTGTTACATGTAAGACTGTTCAGTTTTAACAATACATTTTGTTTCTTAAAACATCTATACTTCAATGGATATGTAGAATTTAATAAAGAACAACGTATTCCAATTTTATTAGTTTGAGCACAGTTATAATTAGCATATTTTATTTTATGTCCATTCAGGGACAGCTTTTGGCTGTGTCTGCTGAATGGTTGTACCAGTTTTGTGGCTGGATTTGCAGTCTTCTCGGTGCTGGGATTCATGGCACAGAAACAGGGTGTTTCTGTTGCGATGGTGGCAGAGTCAGGTATGGTGTGGCCGTCACAATGGCCTTCTATTACAGCTTTGTGCTTGTTAAAAACGTGTCAATTTATTTTACGGATGCAGTCAGTTCAGCATGTCACAGCATTATTTAGGGTTATAATTAGTGTCTTAAATGCAATGCTTAAATGCTCAATATGAATGTGAAAATGATAAATGCATTTACCATTTTCACATTCCAATTGAGCATTTAAAACATGTACATTTATAATTTTCACATTCCAATTGAGGATACATGCACTGCATTTCTACTTTTCACATTCCAATTCATCATTGCATTTTAGAATTGGCACTGATAACGATCCATAATGTTGTAGCATACTGTGCCATGACATGCACACACAAAACTGCATCTGTATCATATGCTAAGTAGTTATTAAGTTATTTTCCTCCAATTCTTGTTTACTGTTGCTCCTAGGTCCTGGTTTGGCATTCATCGCCTTCCCCCAGGCAGCAGCCATGATGCCCTTGCCACAGCTCTGGACGGTCTGCTTCTTCATTATGCTTCTTCTGCTGGGAATTGACACACAGGTTATTTACCATACCTAAAGACCATGCCCAGCCAACACAGAATGTTCTTGTAACATTCCCTTAAGGTTCTCTTTTAGTTATTTGACAAATAACTTTCCCACAACGTCCTGGGAACGAAACTTTGTTTGCTGGATGTGGTCTACATGCAAGGGTTGATTTAAAAAAAAATGGGTTGTGTTGATCCCACAATGTATTGTATCTTGATGTCACTTTTATCTTCCTTTTCTATTTTAGTTTGTCATAATGGAGGGAGTGATAACATCTTTCACAGACTTATTTCCTGTTACACTGCGAAGGCCCCGATATCGAGAGGGCTTTGTGCTCCTCTTCTGTCTCTCCTGCTTCCTTATACAGCTGACTCTGATCACAGAGGTGAGACATTGAATTAGCTCCTAATCAACTGTTTTAGACAATGTCCAGAATGATAATGAGTTTAGTTTAACTGTACATAATAGAGTGTAAGGAAAAGGTCAAAGAAAAAATAGAACTGCAGGTGAGGTAAATTATAAAGTCCTGCCCTCCGCACACAGGCGTGCACACTAGGCCCAGACCAAGGTAAAGAATGTTTCATAACAGCAGGTCGTCATTGTAGTTAAATAAGTTAAATAAAGGTTAAATAAAAAAATAACAAATCTGGAAGTGTTGCAATGACCACAGTGTTGATTTACTGACTTCATAGCTATCTTCAGTGAAATTGTGTATGATTGCTTCCATGTGCTCGATCTCTGATTCTACACTTCATATATGAATATCAATAGGATCAGCTTTAATATTGCAGACAGATTGTGGCTTCCATAAATGTAATTGTCTGCAACATTTCCAATCCCTCATATATTTTTGGGGTATATATACACTTCCGTTCAAAAGTTTGGGGTCACTGAGAAATGTCCTTGTTTTTGAAAGAAAAGCAATTTTTTTGTCCATTAAAATAACATCAAATTGATCAGAAATACAGTGTAGACATTGTTAATGTTGTAAATGACTATTGTAGCTGGAAACGGCAGATGTTTTATGGAATATCTACATAGGTGTACAAAGGCCCATTATCAGCAACCATCACTCATGTGTTCCAATAGCATGTTGTGTTAGCTAATCCAAGTTTATCATTTTAAAAGGCTAATTGATCATTGGAAACCCCTTTTGAAATTATGTTAGCACAGCTGAAAACTGTTGTTCTTATTAAAGAAGCAATAAAACTGGCCTTTTTTAGACTAGTTGAGTATCTGGAGCGTTAGCATTTGTGGGTTCGATTACAAGCTCAAAATGGCCAGAAACAAAGTACTTTCTTTTATAACTCGTCTATTCTTGGTCTGAGAAATGAAGGCTATTCCATGCAAGAACTTTCCAAGACACTTAGGACACTAAAGTGTGGGGCAAAAAAGTATTTAGTCAGCCACCAATTGTGCAAGTTCTCCCACTTAAAAATATGAGAGAGGCCTGTAATTGTCATCATAGGTACACTTAAACTATGACAGACAAAATGAGAAAAAAAATCCAGAAAATCACATTGTAGGATTTTTAATGAATTTATTTGCAAATTATGGTGGAAAATAAGTATTCGGTCTTTTGTTTGTTTTTAGTCCCATCCTTCAGCTTCCCTCAACCTCTCCCATCTATCTCTGAACACCATCCAGTCTTGATTTCTGAAGGATATTTTTTTGTTCTTCTAATCTACAGGGTGGGATCTTTGTGTTCCAGCTCATTGATTACTACGGCTGCAGCGGAGCGTGTGTTCTCTTTGTGGCTGTGTTTGAGTCACTGGCAGTGGGATGGATCTTTGGTAAGTGTAAATCCACTGTGACTGCAACCTTTTTTTCACCCCGGCCACGATGGTGGAAAAACATGAGTCTTAGCCTTCATCTCAAGCACTAGAGTTGTAGTGGTGAAAAAGCCCCATTATACTATACACAACCACTCAGTTTTTGTAATCATTTGGTTTGTAAACTGCCTTTCTCTCATTGTCTCCTGGACTTGCGTTTATAGCCGTGGGGAAGAAAATCTGAATAAAAAATGTCTCTAGCACTGGGCCTTTACTAGTATTAGTGGTCCGATATAGATGTCTGTACATAGGCTGGTCATCCAGGTTTGTACCTGTAGTAGATGGTCCATCACCATGAAGAACAGCAATGCACAATACAGCAATTGAGCACATTGAAACATCAAGTG
The DNA here is from genome assembly GCF_021184085.1 of Oncorhynchus gorbuscha. Lineage (NCBI taxonomy): Eukaryota > Metazoa > Chordata > Actinopteri > Salmoniformes > Salmonidae > Oncorhynchus > Oncorhynchus gorbuscha. The sequence goes on along the minus strand of NC_060188.1, from coordinate 50,059,704 downwards.
GTTTATGATGTGATGTGGCTCGGTTGGACGAGCATGGTACTTGCTTTGCTGGGGTTGCGTGTTCGATTCCCACAGGGGACCAGAATGAAAATGTATGCACTCACTACTGTAAGTTGCTCTCGATATGAGCGGCTACTAAAAAGGACTGCAGCACCCCCACCCCTAAACTACTTCCCGTGGCTATGCGTGAGATGTCAGTAAATCTGTTTTAAAATCCTCAGGGGCAGATCACATGGAGGATGCCATTAAGGACATGACTGCACAGAAACCGTGTGTCCTCTTCAGACTGTGCTGGCGTTACTTCACCCCACTTGTGTCTCTGGTGAGTTAGATTGGTGCTTGTGGTAAATATTTAAAGCTGTACATCTTATAAAAGTAGACATGGCTAGACATTTAAGGTAATTTCTGATTGAACCAACATTACTGTATACAGCCTCCACCCACGCTGGAACGTTGCCTTTACATGTAAATTGCGTGGATCGTCTGTGCTATGGCTTGAGTCTAGGTCTTACTCATTGGGTGCCTTGCTTTTCCTCCATATCATCCCAGAGTTCCTTTATTTTACACATGGTGGACTATAAACCTCTCAAGTTTAACCGCTGGTACATGTACCCAGACTGGGCCTATGCACTGGGCTGGGCCATGGCCCTCTCCTCCATCCTCCTGGTGCCACTGTGGGGGATTGGCAAGATCTGCATTGGCACAGGCAGCCTCAGACAGGTTTGTACTTAGTCAAATACACTCTTATCCAGAGTGATTTACAGTAGCAATTAGGGCTAAGTGCCTTGTCCAATGGCACAGATTTACTAAGTCAGCTCTGGGATTCAAACCAGCAACTTCTCTGGTTACCTGCCACTTGTAAAATACTATATATGGAGAATGGGATGCTGAGCATTACTCTTAAAGGGACACCAATTATGGCATTTAAGCCCTTGTTCTACTTCCCTAGTCAGGTGCTTTTGGGAACATTGCCCTAATTGGCATTGGCATGTGAAAATCTCAGGTGTGAATGCAACTACACATTCACTAAATGGTATGATGCAAGTGTGAAACAAGGCTGCATTTCTGAAAGTATAGTTGTGAACATGTTTGATCTATTCAATCCTTTACTAGCGCTTGGCTGTCCTTTGTCACCCCGATGACGACCTCCCTCTAAACCGGCAGGGGAAATGCCAAAACTCAGAAATGGAGACATTGCAAGATATTAACAAGCACATTTGAGCTTCATTTTGCTTACCAAGGTGACTGCTAATGCCCAGCGCTTAGCGGTGATATTGATTGTTTGACATCTTGTTTATTAAAACTATATCCCACGCAGTGGCAGTCCTTGTATTTATCAACTAAACAATTTAATGTTTCCATAGGCCAGGTGACAGATGGCCTTTTTGGCTTTGGTTAGGCACACGAGGATAATTTACCAACATGACTCGTTAGTCACTTAATACAAAGCAATTGATGTGTTTCCAATGGTATAGATATGAAGCACTACCACATTAATAAAAAAAATTGGTCAGGTATGAATGGGCGCAGGACCTCAAGACATCTTTACACTGGTCTAGCAGCTGGAAGTTTGTGGGAAGCTACAAGCAAGATTGAACTTTGTCACGACAATATTCACCAAAATATGGCCCTTCCTAAAGTCTTCCCTTATTCAAAGTAGTGTAAAGGACCCAAAAATTTAGAAGGTGGACGGTCACAGTACATTTTATTTTGTCCTAAAGGCATTGTGACAAAGGCAGATGACAACTGAGAAAATACACATGTGAAATTTGACAGCTTTAGTTGTGCTAACAGAAAATTACTGTTCCCTGTTGTGTAGCAAACAAAGTTGAAAAATATGTGATCCCTCAACCTTTACTCAAATTTCACTCCTTGACAAGTCATGAGACTCAGACACAAGAGGGTAGAACACATTTCAAACTTTGCTTGTTAGGGGGAGGTAGTTTCAGAAACAATGGAATGTTTAGTCGACTTCCTCAATGGTTGGTCCAGATGATCCACCACCTCCAGGAGCAGCACCACCAGCTCCAGGGAATCCACCAGCCATGCCCTCAGGCATACCGCCAGGCATCCCACCAGCACCCTGGTATAGCTTGGTGATGATTGGGTTGCACACCTTCTCCAGCTCCTTCTGGTGGTGCTCATACTCTTCCTTCTCAGCAGTCTGAGAAATGCAAAAAAATTAGCAAAACATACAACTTGAAGATACCAATATATTTCACTTTAAGTCGCTCAGACATCCAAGGAAGGTATTGGGCCATCTCTGGTCTTTCAACCTCTGGTGGAAACTACGAATGGCAGGAGTAAACTTCATCACAGCAAGTGGTCCAAGAAAGTACAAGTCACCCCAATTAAATTCTTACCTGGTTCTTGTCCAGCCACCCGATGACCTCGTTGCACTTCTCCAGAATCTTAGTCTTGTCCTCGTCACTGATTTTCCCCTGCAGTTTCTCATCTTCCACAGTAGACTTCATGTTGAAAGCATAGGACTCCAGGGAGTTCTTAGATGAGACCTTGTCACGCTGCACATCATCCTCACACTTGTACTTCTCAGCCTCCTGGACCATGCGCTCAATGTCCTCCTTGCTCAAGCGACCTAATGGAAAAGAATCAAATCAACCAATGTTTGACCGAAACGACAATCAACTTTACTATATTTGTCGCTCAGACATCCAAGGAAGGTATTGGGCCATCTTTGGTCTTTCAACCTCTGGTGGAAACTACGAATGGCAGGAGTAAACTTCATCACAGCGAAACTATTGGGGTTAGGGCTAGTAACCATATCCCATTTTCCAGTGTTAAACTACAATGAAATCCAACATTACCCTTGTCATTGGTGATGGTGATCTTGTTTTCCTTCCCAGTGCTCTTGTCAGCAGCAGACACGTTCATGATGCCATTAGCATCAATGTCAAATGTGACCTCAATCTGAGGAACACCGCGAGGTGCAGGGGGGATTCCAGTCAGCTCAAACTTGCCCAACAGGTTGTTATCCTTGGTCATGGCCCTCTCACCCTCATACACCTGGAGGATACAGTCAATATTAGCAAAACATACAGGTCTTCAAATGAGAAGTACATTTCACTAAAAGCCGATCAAGACAGCCAAGGAATGTATTGGGCAATGTCTTTCAACCGCTGGTGGAAACTACAAATAGCAGGAGTAAAAAGCATCACAGATTGTGGCCAAAGGAATGAGAAAACATTGCCCTAAAATTGACATTTCTTAAAGGCCCCCCCCTCACCTGAATGAGCACACCAGGCTGGTTGTCTGAGTAGGTGGTGAAGGTCTGGGTCTGCTTGGTTGGGATGGTGGTGTTACGTTTGATCAGGACGGTCATGACACCTCCAGCGGTCTCAATACCCAGGGACAGGGGTGTGACGTCCAGCAAAAGCAGGTCCTGGACATTCTCAGACTTGTCACCCGAGAGTATGGCTGCCTGGACAGCTGAAAATGAGATTGGAAGGTTAGACACATGGAGAAACATGACTGTAGGCGCACTGTGCCACTGTCGCTCAGACATCCAAGGAAGGTATTGGGCCATCTTTGGTCTTTCAACCTCTGGTGGAAACTACGAATGGCAGGAGTAAACTTCATCACAGCGAAACTATTGATTTAAGGCTCATTAGAGAAGCCCATTGGCCACAGAGCAAACAAAATCAGTGATTCACCTGCGCCATAGGCCACAGCTTCATCGGGGTTGATGCTTTTGTTGAGCTCTTTGCCGTTGAAGAAATCTTGGAGCAGTTTCTGGATCTTGGGGATACGAGTGGAGCCTCCGACCAGGACGATGTCGTGTACCTGGGCTTTGTCCATCTTGGCGTCGCGGAGGGATTTCTCCACTGGGTCAAGGGTGCCACGGAAAAGGTCTGCATTGAGCTCCTCAAAGCGAGCCCTGGTGATGGAGGTGTAGAAGTCGATTCCCTCGTACAAAGAGTCGATCTCGATGCTGGCCTGGGTGCTGGAGGACAGGGTGCGCTTTGCCCTCTCACATGCGGTGCGGAGACGGCGAACAGCCCTCTTGTTGTCGCTGATGTCTTTCTTGTACTTGCGCTTGAACTCCGCGATGAAGTGGTTGACCATGCGGTTGTCAAAGTCTTCTCCACCCAGATGAGTGTCTCCAGCAGTAGACTTGACCTCAAAGATGCCATCCTCGATGGTCAGGATGGACACGTCAAAGGTGCCGCCACCTAGATCAAAGATAAGGACATTCCTTTCAGCACCGACCTGAAACAGAAGAGAAAATTCAGTATTTGCAACGAGTACAAGCAAGCCCTGATCTATGACATGGCTAATTATTCGCTCAGACATCCAAGGAAGGTATTGGGCCATCTTTGGTCTTTCAACCTCTGGTGGAAACTACGAATGGCAGGAGTAAACTTCATCACAGCAAATTGGAACTGCATCGCAGTCCTTTTCAACAGAAAAAATATCAAGTAATGGAGTTAACCTTCTTGTCCAAGCCGTAGGCAATGGCAGCAGCAGTTGGCTCATTGATGATACGCAGCACATTCAGCCCCGAGATGGTACCAGCATCTTTGGTTGCCTGGCGCTGGGAGTCATTGAAGTAGGCAGGTACGGTAACAACAGCATTGTTGACAGTCTAGGGAGAAAAAAAATTCCATGCATTTGAATAATCCAATAGACCAGTCATGGTAAACTCACAACACCTCCTGTTACAGAACCAGCCACAAACTTACTTTCCCAAGGTACGCCTCAGCAATCTCCTTCATCTTGACCAGAACCATAGATGAAATTTCTTCTGGGTAGAAGGACTTAGTCTCTCCTTTGTATTCAACTTGGAGCTTAGGCCGAGTAGAATCATTGATAACTTCAAAGGGCCAATGCTTCATGTCCGATTGAACAACTCCATCATCAAACCTGCGGCCAATCAGTCTCTTAGCATCTGCAACAAGACGACCAGTTAGATTTAGCATTTTCTACAGCGATATGGAGTCAAGTGAGTTAAATGGCGTGTCACTCAGACATCCAAGGAAGGTATTGGGCCATCTCTGGTCTTTCAACCTCTGGTGGAAACTACGAATGGCAGGAGTAAACTTCATCACAGTGAACAAGCATTGCCACAAAGTCAAATTATAAATCACTAATCTTATTTTAGGAGACATCACCAGAACGTAAAAACGTACCGAATACTGTGTTGCATGGGTTCATGGCAACCTGATTCTTAGCAGCATCACCGATGAGCCTCTCAGAGTCAGTGAAGGCAACGTAGCTTGGAGTGGTCCTGTTGCCCTGGTCGTTGGCAATGATTTCAACCTTGCCATGCTGGAACACACCCACGCAGGAGTAGGTGGTCCCGAGATCGATGCCGACTGCTGGTCCCTTAGACATGTTACCTGGACAACAAAGAACAGCATGGTGTCAGGTAACAAATGACACTATGCGAGAATACAACAACCGCAGTAAACAAATCAGCAGTCACTAGAAACCAATGTGGTCATCAAAAAACATCGGTCATTTGTAAACATTAGTTACCCCTTTAGGCCAGACTGCACAGCGACTCAAGTACTAACCCAGGAATTCTCCAATGTGGGACAGGTCTTTGAAAACGGCTAATTTCATGTTCACATTTGCAATGGTATTCCTCAACCTAACCGAGTAAGATTGATGAGACATTGTCCTGATTGTGACTCATGGTCATCTTACATTTACATTTAAGTCATTTAGCAGACGCTCTTATCCAGAGCGACTTACAAAGTGGTGCATTCACCTTATGACATCCAGCGGAACAGCCACAAGCGAAACACCTCAACTCCTGTCATTGTTGTGAGAAAGGAAATAAATTGTACCAAGTTGCGCCCTGTAGCTACATTGAAGTTAGTTGTCAGGGATAGGTAAAGGAATTACACGTTTGGCACCTCAGGCACTACCTAGTGCCATTTGCATCTTAGGGGCAGGCATAAAAGTAGATGCGCAATTAGTCATTGTAGTTAATTACCACATGTTCTCAATTGTGCAGGAAATGGACCCGTTGAAAGTTAGCCTGAAATAGTGTATGTGATTTAACTCAACAGCAACGAGCACACTGAGCTCACTGGGAAAATGTTATATAAATAATTCAACCAAAGTCAGTCAATTAGTAGTTTTAAACACTAACAATATGACAACCCCAACTTAAGATATTGGACTAACATGTTAAATTTAAAGCCACTAAGCATAACCTGCAGCCATTTCCTGGTTGTCAAAACTGAGATTTTCCCCAAATACAGTTTAGTCAACAACTATAGGGTAGAGAATGATCGCACCATCGAAACTACTGAATTATTTTCCAAAGCCAAAAATAATTTCAGCTGGTGTACAAAAGAAAGTAGAAGCAGAAAGGAAACTTCAGACCTGGAAGCATAGAAATGGCGCACCCATATCAGATCTATCCTACCGCTTTTAAGATTTTCAATTAGAGCTCTATAACTCGCATGTGAAATACGGTCAGGTCGCCCAAAAAGTTAAGTGTATTTGATATACCATCGACTAGAGAAACAACAAACTTCCTTTATTTTAAGTCCTACGCTCAAAATAGAGATCGCTATAAAGAGAACGTATAACACAATAACCAAAGTTATATATTTGTCCCCCGAAATGCCTATGCGAATAAGGTCAGCAAAACTAAAGTATCCACTAACCAATAAAACGTTTAATTCAAGATAATGTGCTCACGTCTACACCAAGTTAAGCAACAGATACCGGTATGTACCGGTATTACACTTCAGTAAGAACTATGGACGTCCATATGTGCGTCACATCACGCGGGGTGCAGTCTCTAGAACGTTCTAGAACTAGGCCGACCACGAGGGTGGACGCGCGCCATATCCTGGTATACCGCATACAAACGTTGTTACCTAGTGCAGTGACAAAAACTGTTTGAAACGGTCGATCGAATGTCAATCAAATAATTATTAGCTGTGATGTGTTAACCACGATATTAAAGGTTGACCGATTAATTAACAAGTAAAGGCCAACTAAAATCTAACTAGTTACCCAACGTTAACAGTTAAACGATATCAACTATGATTGAAAAATGTAAATATATTGCAGTAATTCCGAGTTAAAGCTAGATCAGTTAGGTAAATTCCACAAGGTTTAATTTGTCGACTAGGTGATAGTGAAAACTTCAAGGCCAAGTGGTTAATTTACGTTAGCCAGCCTTGTCTACCGGATATAAAATGTACCTGCTTGTGGTCAGCAAAATAAATAACGGTGAACTAAAAAACCGCTTTCATTATTACATTACTATTAAATTAAACCATTCCTTACTTACGAATTAATTATTTGACCGAAGGTGATGCTGATGTTGATCGGAGTTGAACAATGGCGAAGCCTCCCTTTCTTCGCCTTGTGTGTTGTGAGAGAAAGAAGGAAGGATAAGTCTACCATTACTATATAAACGGCAAGGCAACCAATCATAGCTCAGGATTCAACTTGACATTCCAAAATACCAATAAAAACACAGGCTGTTGCTCCCTCCCACTGCCCATGAAGACGTCGGGTTGCGTTCGCACCGGATACACTTTAAAAATAAATTTAAAAAATAACCTTTATTTAACCTTTATTTAACCAGGTAGGTTAGTTGAGAACACGTTCTCATTTGCAACTGCGACCTGGCCAAGGGAAAGCATAGCAGTTCGACATATACAACAACACAGAGTTACACATGGAATAAACAAAATATACAGTCAATAATACAGTAGAAAAAGAATGCACAGTGAGTGCAAATGAGGTAAGATAAAAGAGTTAAGGCAATAAATACGCCATGGTGGCGAAGTAATTACAATATAGCAATTAAACACTGGAATGTTAGATGTGCAGAAGATGAATGAGCAAGTAGAGATACTGAGGTGCAAAGGAGCAAGATAAATAAATAAATACAGTATGGGGATGAGGTAATGCAATCAGTCGATATACTCGACAACTATCATCAGAAATCATGCGATTTAAATCAGACAGTGGGGCCCGCCTGATTCACAAGTGAGTCAGAAGGTTCAAATCAACGTTTCATATCGTGGTGTAGATGTACTGTATTGACAATGGCACAATAACGCGAGATCACATTCCCAGCATGGCCGACAACCAGACCTCCCTTGCCCGCCATAGGAAGCAAAATTGTAATTATTAAATTATAAGTGATCATTGCATTTGCAGTTCTTAAATGATTTAAAACATATTTTTTAACTCTGAACGAGCTTCGGCAACTCGTGGTCCAGGTGACTAGCTTTACTGACATTGCTAGCCCTTGGTTGCGTTGCTAGCCCTCGGGCGCGTTCCAGGTTGCAAGTTGACAAGGATACGTTCCTTGCCAGGCTGCGGTTGCGTTGCTAGGCCGCAACCGCGTCGCAGGTCTGCATGGGTGCGTCCAGATGGTCTTCATGGCTTCATAATTCATAGATATATTATAACCGATATTTGACATAACAGATTAATCTGCCATATTAACATAATTGGTTCAGATTATTTGATGATTTATTGGCCTCTACCTTTATTTTATTTTTTACAAATCCCAATTTTTTAATTTAACCTGTATTTAACCAGGCAAGTCAGTTAAGAACAAATTCTTATTTTCAATGACAGCCTAGGAACAGTGGGTTAACTGCCTGTTCAGGGGTAGAACGACAGATTTGTACCTTGTCAGCTCGGGGGTTTGAACTTGCAACCTTGCGGTTACTAGTCCAACACTCTAACCACTAGGCAACCCTGCCGCCCCAAATAACTATTGCAGGGCTGACCAACTCTGTTCCTGGAGAGCGACCATCCTGTAGGTTTTCGCTCCAAACCCAGCAGTAACTAACGTGATTCAACTTATCAACCAGTTAGTTCGGTGCGCTAGATAATCATTTTAGTCAATAAGATTCTTGCTACGTAGCTTAACTTTCTGAACATTCGAGACGTGTAGTCCACTTGTCATTCCAATCTCCTTTGCATTAGCGTAGCCTCTTCTGTAGCCTGTCAACTATGTGTCTGTTTATCCCTGTTCTCTCCTCTCTGCACAGACCATACAAACGCTCCACACCGCGTGGCCGCGGCCACCCTACTCTGGTGGTCCCAGCGCGCACGACCCACGTGGAGTTCCAGGTCTCCGGTAGCCTCTGGAACTGCCAATCTGCGGTCAACAAGGCAGAGTTCATCTCAGCCTATGCCTCCCTCCAGTCCCTCGACTTCTTGGCACTGACGGAAACATGGATCACCACAGACAACACTGCTACTCCTACTGCTCTCTCTTCGTCCGCCCACGTGTTCTCGCACACCCCGAGAGCGTCTGGTCAGCGGGGTGGTGGCACCGGGATCCTCATCTCTCCCAAGTGGTCATTCTCTCTTTCTCCCCTTACCCATCTGTCTATCGCCTCCTTTGAATTCCATGCTGTCACAGTTACTAGCCCTTTCAAGCTTAACATCCTTATCATTTATCGCCCTCCAGGTTCCCTCGGAGAGTTCATCAATGAGCTTGATGCCTTGATAAGCTCCTTTCCTGAGGACGGCTCACCTCTCACAGTTCTGGGCGACTTTAACCTCCCCACGTCTACCTTTGACTCTTTCCTCTCTGCCTCCTTCTTTCCACTCCTCTCCTCTTTTGACCTCACCCTCTCACCTTCCCCCTACTCACAAGGCAGGCAATACGCTCGACCTCATCTTTACTAGATGCTGTTCTTCCACTAACCTCACTGCAACTCCCCTCCAAGTCTCCGACCACTGCCTTGTATCCTTTTCCCTCTCGCTCTCATCCAACACCTCCCACACTGCCCCTACTCGGATGGTATCGCGCCGTCCCAACCTTCGCTCTCTCTCCCCCGCTACTCTCTCCTCTTCCATCCTATCATCTCTTCCCTCCGCTCAAACCTTCTCCCACCTATCTCCTGATTCTGCCTCCTCAACCCTCCTCTCCTCCCTCTCTGCATCCCTTGACTCTCTATGTCCCCTATCCTCCAGGCCGGCTCGGTCCTCCCCTCCCGCTCCGTGGCTCGATGACTCATTGCGAGCTCACAGAACAGGGCTCCGGGCAGCCGAGCGGAAATGGAGGAAAACTCGCCTCCCTGCGGACCTGGCATCCTTTCACTCCCTCCTCTCTACATTTTCCTCCTCTGTCTCTGCTGCTAAAGCCACTTTCTACCACGCTAAATTCCAAGCATCTGCCTCTAACCCTAGGAAGCTCTTTGCCACCTTCTCCTCCCTCCTGAATCCTCCGCCCCCTCCCCCCTCCTCCCTCTCTGCAGATGACTTCGTCAACCATTTTGAAAAGAAGGTCGACGACATCCGATCCTCGTTTGCTAAGTCAAACGACACCGCTGGTTCTGCTCACACTGCCCTACCCTGTGCTCTGACCTCTTTCTCCCCTCTCTCTCCAGATGAAATCTCGCGTCTTGTGACGGCCGGCCGCCCAACAACCTGCCCGCTTGACCCTATCCCCTCCTCTCTTCTCCAGACCATTTCCGGAGACCTTCTCCCTTACCTCACCTCGCTCATCAACTCATCCCTGACCGTTGGCTACGTCCCTTCCGTCTTCAAGAGAGCGAGAGTTGCACCCCTTCTGAAAAAACCTACACTCGATCCCTCCGATGTCAACAATTACAGACCAGTATCCCTTCTTTCTTTTCTCTCCAAAACTCTTGAACGTGCCGTCCTTGGCCAGCTCTCCCGCTATCTCTCTCTGAATGACCTTCTTGATCCAAATCAGTCAGGTTTCAAGACTAGTCATTCAACTGAGACTGCTCTCCTCTGTATCACGGAGGCGCTCCGCACTGCTAAAGCTAACTCTCTCTCCTCTGCTCTCATCCTTCTAGATCTATCGGCTGCCTTCGATACTGTGAACCATCAGATCCTCCTCTCCACCCTCTCCGAGTTGGGCATCTCCGGCGCGGCCCACGCTTGGATTGCGTCCTACCTGACAGGTCGCTCCTACCAGGTGGCGTGGCGAGAATCTGTCTCCTCACCACGCGCTCTCACCACTGGTGTCCCCAGGGCTCTGTTCTTGGCCCTCTCCTATTCTCGCTATACACCAAGTCACTTGGCTCTGTCATAACCTCACATGGTCTCTCTTATCATTGCTATGCAGACGACACACAATTAATCTTCTCCTTTCCCCCTTCTGATGACCAGGTGGCGAATCGCATCTCTGCATGTCTGGCAGACATATCAGTGTGGATGACGGATCACCACCTCAAGCTGAACCTCGGCAAGACGGAGCTGCTCTTCCTCCCGGGGAAGGACTGCCCGTTCCATGATCTCGCCATCACGGTTGACAACTCCATTGTGTCCTCCTCCCAGAGCGCCAAGAACCTTGGCGTGATCCTGGACAACACCCTGTCGTTCTCAACTAACATCAAGGCGGTGGCCCGTTCCTGTAGGTTCATGCTCTACAACATCCGCAGAGTACGACCCTGCCTCACACAGGAAGCGGCGCAGGTCCTAATCCAGGCACTTGTCATCTCCCGTCTGGATTACTGCAACTCGCTGTTGGCTGGGCTCCCTGCCTGTGCCATTAAACCCCTTCAACTCATCCAGAACGCCGCAGCCCGTCTGGTGTTCAACCTTCCCAAGTTCTCTCACGTCACCCCGCTCCTCCGTTCTCTCCACTGGCTTCCAGTTGAAGCTCGCATCCGCTACAAGACCATGGTGCTTGCCTACGGAGCTGTGAGGGGAACGGCACCTCAGTACCTCCAGGCTCTGATCAGGCCCTACACCCAAACAAGGGCACTGCGTTCATCCACCTCTGGCCTGCTCGCCTCCCTACCACTGAGGAAGTACAGCTCCCGCTCAGCCCAGTCAAAACTGTTCGCTGCCCTGGCCCCCCCAATGGTGGAACAAACTCCCTCACGACGCCAGGACAGCGGAGTCAATCACCACCTTCCGGAGACACCTGAAACCCCACCTCTTTAAGGAATACCTAGGATAGGTTAAGTAATCCCTCTCACCCCACCCCCCCTAAGTTTTAGATGCACTATTGTTAAGTGACTGTCCCACTGGATGTCATAAGGTGAATGCACCAATTTGTAAGTCGCTCTGGATAAGAGCGTCTGCTAAATGACTTAAATGTAATGTAAATGTAGATATGGGTCTAAACAAAAACCTACACTCCCATTCCAACCCAGAATCCTTACTGGATTTCTATTGACTTCCCAAGACAAGATTTGGAAGGATGGCCACACGAGGCTAGCATTGAACATATCACCTAACCACATATTGGTGGTTTTCCTGCCTGATTATGTTGAAGGCTTTGCGTTGCATAAACCAATTTTTGTGCGCCACGTCATCAAGTGTCGTGAAGTACATTCCTATATCATATGATGTTAGCTGTTAGCTGATATTAGTTAGCTGATATGTTAAACACCTATCCAAGCTTTGCGTGATCTGGCTGGCATCTGCAATGTAGTCAGGCAGGAATGCCACCCATATGATATAGCGGAGTAGTATAGCAATATATTGGTTGATGCAATACATTATCTGCAATTTGCAATTCATAATCCAAGATGGCGTAGCAGTCAGGCGTCTTTGTCCTGTCATGTCCCTTGTATATATCGTTTTACATATTTTTCGTCGCATATCCTTTAAAATATTTTGCCTCATCATCTAAATGCTCTCCTGCAACCCGCCTCACCCAATGTGGCGTGGCTCTGCTTTTTTTTCCTAAAGTATTTATATTTACTTCGGATCTGGAATCCCTCAACTGAAGCTAGCCAGCTAACCACCAGACTCACATCTCCCTCACTAGCTTTAAGCACCAGCTGTCAGAGCAGTTTACAGATCACTGCACCTGTACTTAGCCTATCTGTAAACAGCTAATCTATCTACCTACCTCATCCCCATACTGGTATTTATTTATTTTGCTCCTTTGCACCCCAGTATCTCTACCTGCACATTCATCTTCTGCCGATCTACCATTCCAGTGTTTAATTGCTATATTGTAATTACTTCGCCACCATGGTCTATTTATTTCCGTAACTTACCTCATTTGCACTCACTTTATATAGACTTTTTGTTTTTTTTTGTTCTACTGTATTATTGACTGTATGTTGTGTTTATTCCATGTGTAACTCTGTGTTGTTGTATGTGTCGAATTGCTACGCTTTATCTTGGCCAGGTCGCAGTTGCAAATGAGAACTTGTTCTCAACTAGCCTACCTGGTTAAATAAAGGTGAAATAAATAAAATAAAATAAAAATTTGGTCAGGGCCTGGAACATGACCCTCAACTAGCTAAATCAGGTATGTTAGGTTAGGGTTGGACTGAATACCCACAGGATGGTAGATCTCCAGGAAGAGAGTTAGGTAGATCTGTTGTGACCTATGTAAGTACTAGGTCATATTTATTGGTGCAGACCGTAGCAGAATTCCCTTTTTTTAATGGAAAACAAAAAAACAGTTTCTTATAGGACAAGTTCAGGTAGGCAGATTCAGTTCATCTTCGTTCTGTTTGGTGCCTATTGAATACGACCCTGTACTGCCACCTCCAATCAAGTCCCAGGCTTTTATGGGCACACTGCCCATCATTTGCTCTTCTATAGTTTTGTGTTTGTGTAGAGAGGAGTCTCACGCATTGGTCGTTGACCGATGGCCGACACAGATTCTACTTTATGAATTCAGAAAGACTGCCTCTGCTCATGGGAAAGATAAAAAGGAATTCGGTGAAGGACCGGTCGTGGTCTCATGTTTCATCTGTGTGTAGTGACATTAGATTGGTCTGTTACACTGGTCGCAGCAAAACTCTTTATTGCCACACAATCAGAGTTGGTGGTAATTGCTTTTGGTACAGCATGATGGGCAAAAATTCTCACAAGGTTTTAATTTGAATGTATTAGTCGATAAGTACAACATTTTAAGGCACAGTGTGAATTGCATTGACTGTTAAATGGCAAGAGACAAAATAATATAGACCAGCAAAAAATACATGAAAAAAAATCCCAGACATTATACAGCTGTGCCAGGGGAAAAAAACCTCTCCCCCATGTCAACAAAACAAAAGAGCTGATTGTGGACTTCTGGAGACAGCAGAGGGAACACGCTCCCATCCACATCGACGGGAGCGCAGTGGAGAAGGTGAAAAGCTTCAAGTTCCTCGCCATACACATCACTGACAATCTGATGGTCCACCCTCATAGACAGTGTGGTGAGGCGCAACAGCTCCTCTTCAACCTCATGAGCCTGAAGAAATTTGTGTTGGCTCTTAAGACCCTCACAATCTTTTACAGATGCACCTCTTGAGAGCATCTTGTTGGACTGTATCACCGCCTGGCACGGCAACTGCACCGCCCGCAACTGCAGGGCTCTCCAGAGGGTGGTGCGGTCTGCCAAATGCATCACAGGGGGCAAACTACCTGCCTTCCAGGACACCTACAGCACCCAAAGTCACAGGAAGGCCAAAAATATCATTAAGGACACCAACCACCCGAGCCACGGCCTGTTCATCCGTTATCATCCAGAAGTCGAGCTCAGTACAGGTGCATCAAAGCAGGGACCGAGAGACTGGAAAACAGCTTCTATCTCAAGGCCATCATATTTTTAAATAGCTGTCACTAGCCAGCACCCTGCCCTGAACTTAGTCACTTTCACTAGTCGAGTACCACACGGTTACTCAACCATGCACCTTAGAGGCTGCTGCCCTATGCACATAGACATGGAATCACTGGTCACTTTCATAATGGAACACTGGTCACTTTAATAATGTTTACATACCGTTTTACTAATTTCATATGCATTTACTGTATTCTAGTCAATGTCACTCTGACATTGCTCATCCTAATATTTATATATTTCTTAATTCCATTCTTTTACTTTTAGATTTGTGTGTATTGTTGTGAATTGTTAGATACTTCTGCACTGTTTGGAGCTAGGAACACACGCATTTCGCTACACTTGCAGTAACATCTGTGTGTGATATGTGATCCTGGACAACACCCTGTCGTTCTCAACTAACATCAAGACGGTGGCACGTTCCTGTAGGTTCATGCTCTACAACATCCGCAGAGTACGACCCTGCCTCACACAGGAAGCGGCGCAGGTCCTAATCCAGGCACTTGTCATCTCCCGTCTGGATTACTGCAACTCGCTGTTGGCTGGGCTCCCTGCCTGTGCCATTAAACCCCTACAACTCATCCAGAACGCCGCAGCCCGTCTAGTGTTCAACCTTCCCAAGTTCTCTCACGTCACCCCGCTCCTCCGCTCTCTCCACTGGCTTCCAGTTGAAGCTCGCATCCGCTACAAGACCATGGTGCTTGCCTACGGAGCTGTGAGGGGAACGGCACCTCAGTACCTCCAGGCTCTGATCAGGCCCTACACCCAAATAAGGGCACTGCGTTCATCCACCTCTGGCCTGCTCGTCTCCCTACCACTGAGGAAGTACAGTTCCCGCTCAGCCCAGTCAAAACTGTTCGCTGCTCTGGCTCCCCAATGGTGGAACAAACTCCCTCACGACGCCAGGACAGCGGAGTCAATCACCACCTTCCGGAGACACCTGAAACCCCACCTCTTTAAGGAATACTTAGGATAGGATAAAGTAATCCTTCTCACCCCCCTCCCCCCTTAAAATATTTAGATGCACTATTGTAAAGTGGCTGTTCCACTGGATGTCATAAGGTGAATGCACCAATTTGTAAGTCGCTCTGGATAAGAGCGTCTGCTAAATGACTTAAATGTAAATGTAAATGTAAGAGGCTGGTGAGGGGAGGATGGCTTGTAATAATATCTGGAATGTTGTAAATGGAACAGTATCAAACACATGGATGTGTATGATAACGTTCCAGCCATTTCTATGAGCCTGTTTTATTTTGATTGAAAACAGAGCTACTATAATTTGTCTTTGTTTATTATAGGACGTGCATACAGTGCCTGCCTTAATTCTATCTAAAGAGGGATTACATTTGATGTTTCTTCTGATAGATCGACACAACCTACTCCACATTTTCAAAGTGAAGGAAAGTTATGTAAGTCGCTCTGGATAAGAGCGTCTGCTAAATGACTTAAATGTAAATGTAAATCTGCTAAATATGTGATTTAAAAAAATATATATATTTCACCTTTATTTAACCAGGTAGGCAAGTTGAGAACATGTTCTCATTTACAATTGCGACCTGGCCAAGATAAAGCAAAGCTGTTCGACACATACAACAACACAGAGTTACACATGGAGTAAAACAAACATACAGTAGAAAAATAAGTCTATATACAACGTGAGCAAATGAGGTGAGATAAGGGAGGTAAAGGCAAAAAAAGGCCATGGTGGCGAAGTAAATACAATTTAGCAAGTAAAACACTGGAATGGTAGATTTGCAGTGGAAGAATGTGCAAAATAGAGATAGAAATTGTGGCTACCAATCTACATTCCATTAAAGTGTCCATCCATGGCCAAAAACGTGAGGGTAGAGCTGGGGAGCAGGGTGGCAAAATATAGCCATCTGCATTGTATTGGCTCAAGCTCCTTCTCTGGCTCTTTGGTGCAACTGACAAGCTGAACATCACCATACTCCAGCACAACATCCTTGAATACATGAGCCCTTGTTATATTATAATAATATTCGTATAACCCATCTACTGTATATCAGCACCATGTCACCAGGTCAAATTCCTGGCACGTGTAAATGTTCTTGGTGAAGCTTGTTCTGATTTTACGGCCCGTTGTTACAAAGTTATTTACAAACAGAAGCAAAATCACCATGTCAATAGCAACACGGTAACATAACAATAGTGTACCACATCAGCCAACATATCATGGAAACAACCTCACTAGTAAGTCCTAGCAATAGTCAGTAGAGTAGGTTTTTAGTGTGTTAATGGCTAAGGGCACAAAGCTTATACCGAAACATGCCTTATTGCATCGTACAGTACCTATGGCTGGATGTGAATAATATGAAGTCAGTATTATCTGCCATGGGGCTTACCTTGTATTATGCCTTAGTGATTTCTTAGCTGATTATGGCCCACTTCTCATATGAAATCTGTGATAAGTATACTGATCCATATATAGCACTGGATTAGGATATGTCTTAACAAGTGTCATTCTATTCTTAGGTCAATGAAGATCGTACATTTTCCTGATCAATTAGGGGTATTGAAGGCCTTTTTTGACCAGGGAATGACCAGGAGACGGTTGCCTCTGCTGGCAGCCACCAAAACTGGCCTGTCAGAGAGTATGGTGGAGGTGAGGGTCATTCATGTTCTGTATTCTGTGAACATAAGAAAGGGTTTTGTCTTTTTGTCATTTCTCCCTGGATTCTGGGCAAAACATTTGGTTTAGGATTACTTAGGAAACTTCCTATGCCCTTACTGATGATTCACCTTTTATTTACGACATTAATTGAAAGCATCTTAACCTTCTGCTTCCTTGGGTGTTATGGTTTGACAGTGTCAAGTCTCAAAGCATCCCATCACTCTACAAATCAAGAACCATCCATAAATCCAGACAATTTTACTTAGACACACCCACTATATGACCAGTACCAACAGCTTCTGTCAGGTCGAAAGTTCAAAACCCCACACTGTAGAACAAACGGCACACAAGTCATTCATATCAACCAGCATCAGGTTCCTAAATCCAGGAAGACTAAACTGTAACTCACCACCTACAGTATACCTCTATGTATTTGTTTGTCTGACCTTGTCTTGTGAAGTATGTCCTGTGATATTTTATGTTGTATTTAAGTGAAGAGTTGAATGTTCTGTGATGTGTTATCGTACACGTTTGCCATTATTCCCAAACAAATTCTGCTATGGAACAATGAAGGGTTAAATCCTGGATCTTATCCTTTGCTGTTGTCATAATTATAATGTCTTAAAAACTTTTTCCAGCACATATGCGTTTTGCCTCTAGTTTCATATTTCCTGGTAAAACCTAGATTCAAAACACCCCTCACTTACCCTCTGGTTGTGACACAACGCAGATAATTCATGTTATATAAGGGCTCTGTAACACATTCATAGGAAGAAGGTGAGGACCAAGGTACAGCGTGGTACGTGTTCATATTATTTATTTGAAACTGAACACTAAAATGAAAATCAACAAAGAGAACCATAACAGTTCTGTCTGGTGCAGACACAAAAACAGAAAGCAACTACCCACAAAAACCCAGTGGGAAAAGGCTACCTAAGTATGGTTCTCAAACAGAGACAACGAAAGACAGCTGCCTCTGATTGAGAACCACATGGCCAAACAACAAAGAAATATAAAACATAGAAGATGAACATAGAATGCCCACCCTAGTCACACCCTGGCCTAACCAAAATAGAGAATAAAAGCCTCTCTATGGCCAGGGTGTGACAGGCTCCTTTTTCAATCATGTGCAAGATAAAAAGCTGAGTTTCTGGGGCAATATTTTTGTGTTTACTCTTTTAAAAAACTATTATGTACAATTACTCTGATTTGAAAATGTGATGCAATATTATTTACTATTGTGTTGTCTTCCTATTGTTTCCTCTAGAACTGGTTAGGGAATGAAAGAGTAAAGCTGGCCCAGAGTAAAGCTGTCTCTCAACACAAAACTAAGCTCTACAAACGTAATGTGTCAGCTTACAACTTGTTTATGAGGGACCACCTTAAAGCTAAAGGTTTGTGCCTTTTTGGCTTGAATGACCTGTTTGCAATTACAAGAGCAAGGAGAGCATTCAAGTATTGTGGACTGCACGCATTTCTCAATTGGTGTGTCTTTGATGTAGGTTAATTATTATACTCTTTTAGATAAATGATCAGAGGTGTTTCTCTTCAGAACTTTATGGGTCTAACAACAAATTCTAAAGTCAACTGACTCCATCTGACACATATTTCTACTTTGTTTCAGCAAGTAAATGTTTTGTCGTAGTAATGCCTTGATAGAATAGATTGATAAAACAATGTCACTGACATTGTCATGTTTTCTGTTGTATGTCAGGAGTTATGTCAGGTACACTGGGCAAATGGCAGGCATTACCACCTGCCACAAAAGCCCATTACAGTGAGGAGGCAGACAAGCTACGGTCAGGAGTTGAAGGGGAACCTGAAGGCATTAAAAGTAAAAGATCATTTAAGATGGCTGAAATCAATTGTGGGAATGTATACAATAAGGTCACAATAGTAAATCATGACATTTTGAAACATTTACTTTAAAAAAGTAATGTGTTTGTATTTGATAGTTAGAGAGAAGGAACGGGCATTTTTCTTACAGAAGGATTTCAGTTTTTTTGCCAACTCTTTTTCTATAAGCATTTTTAGGTATTGTCTTTTTTTACATCTAATTTCATAACGGACCTGCTCCGCTTTAAAGCAAGCTTAAAAAATGTAATCACTAAAATTCCACTAAACCACTAAAAAGGGCTGACGTTTGATTTATAAAAACATATGTGGTAGCTGTGCCTTGTTGCTTTACATTGTTGATATTCAAGTAAGCAGATTTCTGGATCACTGGTAGAAGCTTGGAATAATGTGTGTACTTGATCTTCCTTCACTAAAGCCTTCTTTCGGTTTCTGTTTAGATGAAGCAGATGGACAGGGCAGAGTTCCATGTATGACTGTGGCTGCCAAGCAGGTGGTCATTGAAATAGAGGGCATGCCAGCTGGGATAGAGTTGAAAAAGCCCTCCCACTATGGCATGGACCAACTATCTTCCATTTTGGAGGCAGGCCATGGCATCAAGTTCACAATAAGTAAGATTGCAATGAATGCTCTCTGCAGTGTTTCAATGCAGAATTGTAATGTCTTGGTCATTGATATGAACAACATTGACATATACAGTACAGGCAGTGACTTGGTCCATTACTTTAGACAATCAGGACATTCCCTTTGAACAGATACCCACTGTGGTCACTGCTCTCACTAAAGGGCAACGGTGGGCTTTACTATATATGGCCATCCACCACTTGTTATTGTTTATTTCTGGGTCAATATGTCTGCTGATTAAGAAAAGATAGAGTAAATGTTTTATTTTAGAATATCTTTTTGCAGCTAGGGG
Organism: Oncorhynchus gorbuscha; assembly: GCF_021184085.1. Classification (NCBI taxonomy): domain Eukaryota; kingdom Metazoa; phylum Chordata; class Actinopteri; order Salmoniformes; family Salmonidae; genus Oncorhynchus; species Oncorhynchus gorbuscha. Next base: position 50,039,790 of record NC_060188.1, on the reverse strand, counting down.
TGGTGCTGGGCCTAGAGCTGGAGATGGGAGTGGAGCTGGGCCTTGAGATGGGAGTGGAGATAGATATGGGCCTGGAGCTGGAACAGTGCCTGTAGTTGGTGCTGGGCCTGGGCCTTTAACTGGAGGTTGGGCTGAGGCTGAAGGTTGGACTGCACCAGGACCTGTGTCTAATTCCCTGGAGGTTGGTAATAATATATACATGTATGCAGAGTATTCAAAACATTAAGGACACCTGCTCTTTCCACAACATAGAATGACCAGGGGAAAGCTATGATCCCTTATTGATGTCACTTGTTGAATCCACTTCAATCAGCGTAGATGAAGGGGAGGAGACAGGTTAAAGAAGGATTTTTACACCTTTTGAGACAGTTGAGACATGGATTGTGTATGTGTGGCATTCAGAGGGTGAATGGACAAGACACATTTTTTAAGTGCCTTTAAATGGGGTATGGTTTTAGGTTCCCGGCTCACTGGTTTGTGTCAGGAACTGCAACGCGCTCAAATGCTTCCCGTGTGTATCAAGAATAGTCAAACACCCAAAGGACATCCAGCCAACTTGACACAACTGAGGGAAGCATTGGAGTTACAATAGGCCAGCATCCCTGTGGAACGCTTTCGACACCTTGTAGAGTCCATGCCGGTGAATTGAGGCTGTTCTGAGGGTAAAGGGAGGGGGGTGAGCAACACAATATTAGGAAGTTGTTCTTAATGTTTTGGAAACTCAGTGTAATTAGATGTTATGTAGTTACAGTATGTATGTTTTGGATGTATACTGCATGATAAAAGAGTAAATATAAAAGAGTAATTGTAGTCAATGACCAGAATCTTTGCTGGCATAGAAAGAGTCAGTTCAGAATTATATTTTGGGTACATATGTGGAAACTCATTTACCACACTACGTAATGAATGAGGTGTTTCAGTGTAGACACTATACTAAAAACACATCTGTTTGATGGTATTTTTTCAAAATGTACTGTGAATGTAGCCAACAAGTCAACCTGTATTTTGTCTTCGATTATAAAGACAATACCTTACAATTTATCACTTTGTAATTGTGCCTCTGTATTTCTTTTCTCCCAGACAACCTTGCAGTTGCAATGAACTCCATTATTACTTAGCCACAATGAATTGTTTTTTAATAAAATATGTTATTCCACGTTGTGTTGGGTGTAATTACATTGATATATCTAGTGAAAACTGGATAAGCAACACTGAACTGCACTGTCACGACTTCCACCAAAGTCGGTTCCTCTCCTTGTTCGGGCGACGTTCGATGTTTGGCATCACGGTCTTCTAGCCATCGTCGATCCACTTTTCATTTTCCATTTGTTTCATCTTGTTTTCCTACACACCTGGTTTTCATTTCCCTCATTAATTGTTGTGTATTTAACCCTCTGTTCCCCCCATGCCTTGTGTTGACTTGTTTGTTGTAAGTGCTTGTGCACATGTTTACTGGTGCACGTCAGGTTTTGTTTCGATGTTGGTTATTTCTTTATGCCGTTGGTTTAGCAAATTAAACTGCTCCGGCTATTATGTAGTTCTGCTCTCCTGCGTCTGACTTCCCTGCCACCAGTTACGCACCCCTGACGGAGAGAAGTTGTCACTACAAGCTTTACATCAAAGTTGCCTGAAGCTGAATGGAAAGGCTATGCCCTTTCCAGTTATTCAGAAGAAAATCCTTGTCTAATTTACAGTTGAAGTCGGAAGTTTACATACACTTAGGTTGGAGTCATTAAAACAAGTTTTTCAACCACTCCACAAATTAATTGATAACAAACTATAGTTTTGGCAAGTCTCCTTTGAGCATGTCACAAGTAATTTTTCCAACAATTGTTTACAGACAGATTATTTCACTTAGAATTCACTGTATCACAATTCCAGTTTGTCAGAGGTTTACATACACTAAGTTGACTGTGCCTTTAAACAGCTTGGAAAATTCCAGAAAATTATGTCATGGCTTTAGAAGCTTCTGATAGGCTAATTGGTATCATTTGAATCAAGGGGAAGTGTACCTGTGGATGTATTTCAAGGCCTACCTTCCAACTCAGTGCCTCTTTGCTTGACATCATGGGAAAATCTAAAGAAATCAGCCAAGACCTCAGAAAAAAATTGTAGACCTCCACAAGTCTGGTTCATCCTTGGGAGCAATTTCCAAACGCCTGAGGGTACCATGTCCATCTTTACAAACAATAGTACGGAAGTATAAACACCATGGGATCATACCGCTCTGGAAGGAGACACGTTCTGTCTCCTTGAGATTAATGTATTTTGGTGCGAAAAGTGCAAATCAACCCCAGAACTACAGCAAAGGACCTTGTGAAAATGCTGGAGGAAACCGGTACAAAAGTATATATCGACATAACTTGAAGGCCGCTCAGCAAGGAAGAAGCCACTACTACAAAACCGCCATAAAAAAGCCAGACTACAGTTTGCAACTGCACATGGGAACAAAGATCATACTTTTTGGAGAAATGTCCTCTGGTCTGATGAAAAAAATAGAATTGTTTGGCCATAATGACCATCACTATGTTTGGAGGAAAAAGGGGAGGCTTGCAAGCCAAAGAATACCATCCCAACAGTGAAGAACGTGGGTGGCAGCATCACGTTGTGGGGGCTTAAAATGGCTTAAGGGCAACAAAGTCAAGGTATTTTAGTGGCCATCACAAAGCCCTGACCTCAATCCCATAGAACATTTGTGGGCAGAACTGAAAAGGCATGTGTGAGCAAGGAGGCCTACCAACCTGACTCAGTTACACCAGCTCTGTCAGGAGGAATGGGCCAAAATTCACCCAACTTATTGTGGGCACCTTGTGGAAGGCTGCCTGAAACATTTGACCCAAGTTAAACAATTTAAAGGCAATGCTACCAAATACTAATTGAGTGTATGTAAACTTCTGACCAACTGGGAATGTGATGAAAGAAACAAAAGCTGAAATAAGTCATTCTCTCTACTATTATTCTGACATTTCTGTTAGGGTTTTCTTCCGGTGAAGGAGAGGCGGACCAAAATAATAAAGAAAACACAAAATGCTTAGACCAGGGCGTGACAATTTCACATTCTTAAAATAAAGTGGTGATCCTAACTGACCTAAAACAGGGAATTTTACTAGGATTAAATGTCAGGAATTGTGAAAAACTGAGTTTAAATGTATTTGGCTAAGGTGTTTGTAAACTTCCAACTTCAACTGTATATAAGGTTGGTTAACTTACCAGCCTGGACCCAAAACCAACACATTCTACACATTTATATACTACCCTTTTAAAGTTTTATTGCAACCATGGTGTTCATTTTCACTAAAGCAAATGCAGTATATCAAATAACATGACAATGATTATCATCATATGGGTCAGACTGTCCTATACTACTTTGCCCAACACGTTATACACCAGAGGTTGTAAATAAACCTTTAAAGGTTGGTATGACTTGCATTATTGTGATAGGGCTTTGAAACCCATAGCCGAATGCCTTCAGAATGAGCATTTCACACAAAATGGCTGCCGACATTGAACTCAAGTTAGGGTTAGGGGTTATATTTAATGTCAGACTATCCTATACCACTATGCCCAACATGTTATACCCCAGAGGTTGTAATTAAACCTTTAAATGTTGATATGACTTGTATTATTATGATATGGTAATAAAAGCTATTAACCGAATGGCTTGAAACCATGCTTGAAACGGAACAGGGCATTCGGCTATATGGCTAAAGCCACAGCTATAAGGAACGTGCCACAATTGAAAGTTATGGTGTAGTTTACAATGCACTGCTGGAATGGGTTAATTAAGTGTATATTCGATTCATTAAATTATTTTCATCGATACACTAGTTCACATTTATTTGGATAGTCTGGATTTTCCGTCTGTAGATGCTCTGCAGACAGTCATACTATCAAGAAATGATGTGTTGATAAGCAACTGCTTGCTACGGTTAGAGTTATGTTTAGAATAAGGGTAAGGGTTCGAGTTAGTAGATTAGTAGTTGAAATGTTACCATACACTGTAAACGTATTCATTTAGACAAACAGAGAGAAGTTATACTGTAGTAGGATGTCAATGTGATTGAGTAACATACAAAAGCATGCTCCTGGTCTCCCAGGGTGTTTTATGACATTGTTTTTCAATCACTGGTGCAATATTTTACAAGTATGTGGTTCATTTTCACAACTATTAGCACATAAATCAACAGATCATCAAATTGGGGTATAACACTGACTTGGCTGCAGTACCTGCATTCTTTCGGACCAGGCCACAATAGAAAGAGCGCTCCAGGACAAGTCTATGGATTGTGGCCAGCAGACAGCGAGTCTTCTTAGTCTGCAGACTTTCCAAAATTGCTGCACAGTGTTGAAGAGACCAGCGTACAATCCGGTTGTCACGCCTTGGTCATTGTATCTTGTGTTTTTGTTATATGTTTGGGTAGGCCAGGGTGTGACATGGGTTTATATGTTGTTATTTCGTATTGGGTTTGTATTAATTGGGAGTGTGTATTATTAGGGGTGTGTCTAGTTAGGCTTGGCTGCCTGAGGCGATTCCTAATTGGAGTCAGCTGATTCTAGTTGTCTCGGATTGGGAACCGTATTTAGGTAGCTTGAGTGCGCGTTGTATTTCGTGGGTGATTGTACCTGTCTTTGTGTTAGTCACCAGATAGGCTGTATTAGTTTCACTCGTTTGTTGTTTTGTATTCTCAGTTATTTCATGTACAGCATTTTCTTCATTAAATGTCATGAGTAACCTACACGCTGCATTTCGGTCTGACTTACTTCAAACAACAGACGAATGACATTACACCGGTTTCTCTTCTCCATGCCCTTCAACCTTTTCTCCAGGCTGAAATGTGAATATTTATGTTAAAATGTTTAAAACCTATATTGACTAGCACCAATATAGTGGTACAAATAAACTCAGCAGAAAAAGACACGTCCCTTTTTCAGGACCCTGTCTTAAAAATCCAAATAACTAAACAGATCTTCATTGTAATGGGTTTAAACACAATTCATGAATATGCACCTGTGGAACGGTCGTTAAGGCACTAACAGCTTACAGACGGTAGGCAACGGGTCACAGTTATGAAAATTTAGGACCCTAAAGAGGCCTTTCTACTAACTCTGAAAAACAACAAAAGAAAGATCCCTGCTCATCTGTGTGAACGTGCCTTAGGCATGCTGCAAGGAGGCATGAGAACTGCAGATGTGGCCAGGGCAATCAATTGCAATGTCTGTACTGTGAGACTCCTAAGACAGCGCTACAGGCAGACAGGATGGACAGCTGATTGTCCTTGCAGTGGCTGACCACGTCTAACAACACCTGCACATGATCGGTACATCCGAACATCACACCTGCGGGACAGGTACAGGATGGCAACAACAACTGCCCGAGTTACACCAGGAATGCACAATCCCTCGATCAGTGCTCAGACTGTCCGCAATAGGCTGTGAGAGGCTGGACTGAGGGCTTGTAAGCCTGTTGTAAGGCAGGTCCTCACCAGACATCACCGGTAACAACGTTGCCTATGAGCACAAACCCAACCGTCGCTGGACCAGACAGGGCTGGCAAAAAGATCTCTTCACTGACGAGTCTCGTTTTTTTTCTCACCAGGGGTGATGGTCGGATTCGCGTTTATCGTTGAAGGAATGAGCGTTACACCGAGGCCTGTACTCTGGAGCGGGATTGATTTGGAGGTGGAGGGTCCATCATGGTCTGGGCATCATCGGACTGAGCTTGTTGTCATTGCAGGCAATCTCAACACTGTGCATTACAGGGAAGACATCCTCCTTCCTCATGTGGTACCCTTCCTGCAGGCTCATCCTGACCAGGCCCTTCAGCATGATAATGCCACCAGCCATACTGCTCGTTCTGTGCGTGATTTCCTGCAAGACAGGAATGTCAGTGTTCTGCCATGGCCAGCAAAGAGCCTAGGACACAGAACACGGGAACGTGGCAGTCATGACTGGTAGGGCTAAGCCAGACACAAAGGGGTGTTTAGAGATGGAATAAAACCTTAGGTCAGAGATGTAGCAACTACTTATGCGACTCAATGTTGCTCTGCGAGAGAGTCCACGTCTCTCTCCTGCCAGGTAAGGAACAACGTCCTTTTGTCTGTGAGGGTCTCCGTTATCTGACGGGTCCAAACTTCCACGTCTGACTGTGTGCTGCCCTCAACATAATCAAGGGCCTAATTAAATCTATTGCAGAACAAAATAAACCACACTGGCATTCGTGCTGAATTATACATATACAATGCTCACAAGTTATTGAAAAATATCTGATGGACAATGTTTGGAATTTTACTAAAATATCAAATTGTTAGTGAAACCACAGCAAGGATTTCATCATCAAATCAATTAAATGTATTTTTATTAAGCCCTTTTTACATCAGCAGTTGTAAAACAGCATCACAAAGTGCTTTACAGATACCCTGCCTAAAACCCCAAAAGAAAAAGCAATACAGAAGCACAATCCAAGCAGTTCATGGTGTGCATGCTTGTCAGACTGATCGATAATCAGAACAGGATAGAGCACACAAAAAAACATAGACCTTCCCATTCACCTTCCCACCCATGGGCCAGACTACACTCAGTCATAGGACTGACAGAAGAGAAAAGTCTTGAGTCTAGACTAGAAGGTTGACACTGAGTCTGATTCTACTGAATAGTAGCCCTGCTTCCAGTTCATCTGATTGAATTAGCAGAAAAGGATCATTGTAATGCAGCAATTGTATTGCTGCATTACATTACTACTGTTTGGCAAAGCAACGATAGAAGATATATGAGAAAGACAACTGAGGTTGAATATATTTCCCCTCATCAATTATGAACAACACTCAATGCAAATAAGAATCCTAGCTTATTGAGACGTTATAGTTGTTCCTTAATTGTTATCATTGACATACCTGTGGACAGAGAGGACACTTTGTTCCGTCCGAGGTCAGTGGCACCAACTTTCTGACAGTCTCTCATTCAAACTGCCAGTGTTTGAACTGCTCAAATTACTAATTTGTGAGCTTCTGGTAGAGCTCAACTGTCTGTACATAGAAAAAAATAAAACTACTCATCATAGTAAAAAATGTATGATTTTATTTCCAATTGAAAATACAATAACTACCTTCCAGCATGCATTGGATTTATGGAAAGCCAAGGTAATCCCCCTCAAAGACACCCCACACTCCAGTTGCAGGGGTGCAAACTGGCACAGGAGGTCCACTGAAATTGCTGTTTGTGGCAGATGGGGGTTGGCAGGCCAGATTCTGCAGCGGATTAGGGTGACAGGATCCAGCTGACAGCTGCAAAACTGCAGCCAGATGTCATGAGCTCTTCCTGAAATGAGGCATTCCGTTTCTTAGATTGCATTGCTAAACATTACATCCGATGTTGGTGAGATGCACGTCTCTAAAGAACTTTCAAAATGACTCCATATTTTCAATGTAACAACTGAGTGAACTGGGTTATGGTAGACTAGATAAAATGAAATCAAAATTAAAGTTGTCATTTGAACAGGAATACAGCATAGTGTACACAATACAATGAAATAAGTAGATAACTACAGTATATTAAGTAGAGGAAACAAACTCTCCCTCAATGTGAGGAAGACAAAGGAGCTGATCATGGACTATAGGAAAAGGAGGGCTGAACAGGCCCCCATTAACATCGACGGGGCTGAAGTGGAGCTGGTCGAGAGTTTCATGTTCCTTGATAGAAGGCTGTACTGGCTGTGACAGTCATGGTCATCTTGTGTCCTCCACTTCCATCATAGGCCCACTGGGACACATGGGATGAACTGCCCTGACTAAGACACACAGACAGACAGACAGAAAGTTGTTGTAGAACAGACTACAGTAGCTGCAGATTTGAAACTACACTATCGGTCCAAATGGTGATTTCTTTGATCTTTTTTTTTATTTTTAGGTTTATTCACATAAGTTTACATAATGATACCGTTTTAGTAAAGTTATAGACTAAATGGAATATACACATGTTTTGCCTTTCCAATTGAATAAGAATATGAATATACACTGTATATTCATTCACACAACACGCACACACCACCGTGTCACCGTGCACTGGCGCGCCACCTTTTGTCGCTTATTTGGCAGTGAGAAAGTTGGCGCAACCCTACCCTCATATGCATTTTAAAATGTAGGTATATCATATGAAATTAGTCTTTCTAAGTACCCACTTTGGATATTGGTTCCTGGTTATATGAATGGTGTAAACATTGGCTAGAGAGAGTTTAAATCCATGCGAGAAAATGTACTATTGCACACTTCGGGAAAAATATGTAGATTTAAGGCATGAGACAAGATACGCAACCAAATAAATTAGACGCAGCCTAGCACCGAAATCAGGAAATATCACCATGCTATGGTTCCCGGGAAATGTAAGTCGAAAAGACTGCTAATGACAAATTGCAAATCCTTTTAAAATGTATTATATATTCAGATCGAATTGCACTCAATAAATGTTCTTCCCTATTATGGGTCATATTAGCGGGCTATCCCGGGATAAAAACGCTTTTAAAAATCCATTACATTAGCTTTGTAAATCACAGTTTAAAAATAATGTGATTATGTACCTTTGAGGCGGCGCCTCGCTCTCTGATTCATATCGCGTGATTTCTGATTGTTCTCGGTTATATCGACTTTATAGGGTGGAGATTGGAAAATTAATCCAAATAATGTCATTACATTAACAGTTCAAGTACGTTGGTGATCGATTTGTATGTATGACTTTGTGTAATAACTATCTAGCTACTTCATCAAGAAAATAAAGTTGATTTTGGCTATATTCCTGTTAGTTTGCCTTGTGATTTGATATACAGTACAGTAGCTACAGCAGCCAACGTTGACATTGATTGTGGGCTAACCAAGTTATTGAGGAGTAGCCTGCTTCAAATTTGCATTAGCTAAATATCGTTATTTTTCACAATCATTTAGCTGGCTAGGTAAACATCATTTGCCTGACAGCAGAGTTATTCGAGACAAATCAGATGAAACTTGGTTACAAATGACGTGGGGGGGGGGGGGGGGGGGGGGGGGGGGGGGGGTCTCTTCAAATGGGTATAGAATAGTCTATCACCTTTTATTGTCAATTAAGGACCTCTTACACTAGCAGATTGCGGTCTTGTCATTATTTTGTTATTGGGACACTGTACTTGTAGTGGTAACCATTGCACTGTTTAATTTGTCACCAGGGATGTTGGCCTTTCTTTGGAGCATGGGGCTGATGACAATGCTCAGGAAAAATACGAGGCCTTATCTCCCTGCACAACTCAGCCTCATACGGGGTGAGTCATTACAAAGATTACATCAGGCCTTTGAAGACATTTTACATGCTGTACGGTTTTGACATAGATAATGCATACAAAACATACGCTGTGACATTGTGGCCTATGTAACAGCTTGGCTGTCATCAGACATTGTATGTGTGACCGATGTGAAATGGCTAGCTAGTTAGCGGTGGTGCACGCTAATAGCGTTTCGATCTGTGACGTCACTCGCTCTGAGACCTTGAAGTAGTGGGTCCCCTTGCTCTGCAAAGGCCCCGGCTTTTGTGGAGCGATGGGTAACGATGCTTCGTGAGTGACTGTGGTTGATGTGTGCAGAGGGTCCCTGGTTCGAGCCCAGTTTGGGGCGAGGAGAGGGATGGAAGCTATACTGTTAGATATGCATTGTTTAGTTTACAAAACCTTACAGAAAACCATTACATAAAATAACACAAGCATTTCGCTACATCCGCAATAACATCTGCTAAACAGGTGTATGTGACCAATAAAAATGTATTTAATTTGACATCACCCATACTGTGATGAAAGGCACCTAGTGGAAAGTCTACATATGTATTAGCATAGATGTCATCAGTCTTTGGGCAAGTCATGAGGATGTTAAATCTTGTCCTCTGTGTCTCGCTCCTCTCCTCTCTGTCACTCATCTCCTGTCTTTTCTGTCCTCTCTTCTGGGTCACTTCTCTCCTCTGTGTCTCCTCTACAGCACATGCATATTGCGGCCTTCCTGATCAAGTTCAATACCCAAGTGAACGAAACAGACAAGTGAGCCTTCAATCCTCTCCACAAGGTAGCTCAGAAGGTTAACATAGTGAATGTATGCATGTGTTATCTCTCTAGTTGCACAAGTGTTTAACTTACAATAATGTAGTCTGGTCACAATTCCCATCCAATATACTGTATTTGTGTAGAACAAGAACTTAAACAAGTAGGCGGCCAGTACAAACATAACTTTAGTGAACTATTTACAGATAACATACAGTGCCTTTGGAAATCATTCAGACCCCTTGACTTCTTCCACATTTTGTTATGTTACAGCCTTATTCTAAAATTGATTACCGTAATTTACGGACTATAAGCCGCTACTTTATTCCCACGCTTTGAACCTCACGATTTATACAATGACGTGGCTAATTGTATTTCTCCCGCTTTCACAAGATTCATGCCGCGAAAAAACTGAGCACCGTCACATAATGTGACGTAAATCGAGCGCGCTCAAACTTCCCATCATTCTGATTACAGTAGTCATTTTGTCACCCTCATCATGGCAAAGACACGGAGAAATGCATATGATGCAGCATTCAAGTTGAAGGCGATCGATCTGGCTGTTGGAAAAGGAAATAGAGCTGCTGCACGGGAGCTTGGCCTTAATGAGTCGATGATAAGACGTTGGAAACAGCAGCGTGAGGAACTGACTCAGTGCAAAAAGACAACAAAAGCTTTCAGAGGGAAGAAAAGCAGATGGCCCAAAGTATTTGCAGCCACTCGACATCAGTGTAAATCGTGCATTTAAGGTGGCGCTCCGTGTTCAGTGGAAGGCTTGGATGACAAGTGGGGAGAAATCCTTCACTAAAAAGGCCGCATGTGAAGAGCAACTTATGGTCAAGTCTGCCAGTGTGTCCTGACAGCGTGTAGCATTGTCAAAAAATCCACTATCATCAACGGGTTTCGAAAGGCTGGACTGCTGCGTGTTGAAGAGGGCAGCATGAGCTCAGCAGGGAATTTGCCTCCGGATGAAAGTGACGAGAGCGACAATGAAAACGATCCAACATCGGATGAAGCAATTCTGAGGCTATTCAACTCCGACACCGAAGGAGATGACTTCAGTGGTTTCAGTGCACAGGAGGAGGAAGATAGAGACCAATGAATTTCTTGGTAGGCTACTGTTTACTGCTATTTTTTAAATTTTTTGTTACAAGCCGTGTTTCGTTAAAGCCTATTTATTTTTGTTACAAGCCGTGTTTCGTTTAAAGGCCTATTAATTTTTGTAACAAGCCGTGTTTCGTTTAAAGGCTGTGTAAAGTTATTTTGTTTCAATGTACCGGTAGGCACCTGCGGCTTATAGACATGTGCGGCTTATTTATGTACAAAATACATATTTTTTTTAAATTCAGTGGGTGCGGCTTATATTCAGGTGCGCTTAATAGTCCAGAAATTACGGTAAATCGTTTTCCCCCACCCCCATCAATCCCAATAGTAACAAAGCAAAAAATATATATATATATCACATTTAACCTCTTGCAGCTCCCCCCCTACTTTGTGCAATTTCCGCCTGAAGACATACCCAAATCTAACAGCCTGTAGCTCAGGCACAGAACCAAGGATATGCATATTCTTGGTACCATTTGAAAGAAAACACTCTGAAGTTTGTGTAAATGTGAATTGAATGTAAGAGAATAACACACAATAGATCTGGTTTAGATAAAACAATGAAAAAAAACATACGTTTTTCATTTTTTTCTATCATATTTTGTCTCCCACATCTCTTCGTCATTAGTAACAGACAATTTTTACTCCCACACTTGTTTCACCCTCTAGGTGTTGACAGCAGAAAAGGACCTTAAAGTATCATAAAACAAACTTACAGACATTTTACTTTGTGGGAAAAAAGCATTCTTTCAATGACAGACACATCAGGGTTACCAATTAAGGTGGTGCTCTTCAGAATATAATGTCTTACTTGTAGGAAGCGGGAAAAGTCCTGCTTTGGGAGTCGATATTTCTTGACCATCTGCTCAAATGACAACAAAATCTTATCAGCAAATAAGTCATTTAGTCTGTTGATTGAGAGTTAATAGAGAAAAATGCTTTAAACTTTAAAATATGATGTGAATGTATGGTCTTTAAGAATGGTTGGTTGTGTTCAACCTCCAATGTCTTGACCGATTGAATGCCCCGTTGAGTTTTATGTCCAGGATCACCTCAGCATGATCAGATATGACTATGCTTCCTATCCTAGTGGATAAAACAGACTGCAAAGACGTCCTGGGCATAAAACAAAATAATCTATTCTAGTCTGACATCCATGAGGTGCAGAGACAAAAGTGAACTCTCTGTTGGAGGGATGAAAAGCTCTCCAGACATCCACATACCCCAGATCATCACAAATAGCTTTAAGTGACTTAGCTTGAGGAGAGAGTGAAGCTATACTGCTGGGAGACCTATCAATAAGGGGGTTCAACAAGCAGTTAAAATCTCCTCCAACCACTGCAGTGTCCGAGTTTAATTCTGAGAAGTCTAGAAATACATTAGTGAGGAAATCAGGGGGGAAGTAAATATTCATTATGGAAATGTTCTGCCCTTGTAAAGTACCATTAATTATAACAAAGCAACCAAATTTATCTTTCACACAATTCAAGACCTTAAGTGGTAAGTTCTTTTTTACCAGAATTGCTACACCTCTACTTCTGAATGTAAATAATGAGAAAAACACTCGACCAAACCTCCCTTGTTGTAATTTCAGGTGCTCCTTATCATCCAAATGAGTTTCTTGCAACAGGGCAATATCAATATTTTATTTTTTCAAAAAAAACAGTACCTTCTCCCTTTTAATGGGGTTATGACTCCCTCTAATGTTCCATGTACATACACGCAGTCCGTTACCTGCCATTGTATCTTGACCATTCAATATCCAGACTGGATCCTACTGTAAAAGTGGGGTGGTACCTTAGTGGGGTGGTAGCCTTAGTGTCCATTTGTAGGTAGCCAGGGATCCATTCCTCAAAGAATTTTACTGAACGTGTCCCTTCAGAATTTCCCGGGAGTCCCACAACACGAATATTGCATCTGCGTCCTTGATTATCCAAGTCGTCAATGTGCTCCGCTATTTCGCACACCTGTTTCTCTAGTGCTTTTATCTTAGCGTCCATAGATGTAGTTGAAGTTTCCACTGCAGCAATTCTTCCTTCTGCCTCAACAACACATTTCACAACCCTTTGTAGTTCAGCTAAATGGCCTGCTATTGCTTCCTAGACCGTTCTTATCTTAGCATCGATCACTTTAGTAATGTTATCAGTCATCTTTTGAATCACCAGGTCCATTGTGCCTGGATCCGCAATGGTGTTAGCTTCGCTAACGTTAGCTAGCTCCTCATGCACAACCACATCCAGGGGTGGTGGTTTTGGTCGACTTCTTAGTAGTTCTGTTGGGCATGTTGTCGGAGATTTTAGCGAAATAGCCGTCAAGACTCATTATATGGTAATTCATTTAGCCAATTCTACCACTTTTTCAAGCTAGGAGATTAATGTAAAAATAGAAATTTACAAATGCCACGAGAGCTCGCTGAAACACTGTGTTCTCTCTACGGCGCCATTTTGTCCCCCCCCTATCATCATCTTTAAAATTAACAAGATAAAACAAACATTCAGATAGGATGATGGGGACAATTTCAGTGAAAAATATAAGAGGGCAACATTACTTGTGCAAAGTTCCAGAATGATAACTTACAAAATGAGTGTGCTACATGACATTTATCATGAAGTCACCCAGGTGTCCCACACAAGTAGCCCAAATGTACCCAAGTGGCCAAATTGGTGAAGGTATACATTTTGAAACAAATAACTATATACAAAATGCCAGAATGGTATTCTAACACACCCCCCCCCCAAAGAAAATGTAGAAAAAATGTAGGAAAAAAAACACAAAAAAAAACATTATTGATAAAAAAATATGAAGAAAAAAAGAATATACATTTAAAAAATAACATGGGTAACTATTTACACACTTTCAATATTTGGATGACCCTCAGTCCTGTATCAAATCAAATCAATTTATATAGCCCCAGCCTAAAACCCCAAACAGCAAGCAATGCAGGTGTAGAAGCACGGTGGCTAGGAAAAACTCCCGAGAGAGGCAAAAACCTAGGAAGAAACCTAGAGAGGAACCAGGCTATGAGGGGTGACCAGTCCTCTTCTGGCTGTGCCGGGTGGAGATCACAGTGGTTGTAGAGGGTGCAACAGGTCAGCACCTCAAGAGTAAAAATGAACAGTTTAGGGTTCCATAGCCGCAGGCAGAACAGTTGAAACTGGAACAGCGGCAAGGTCAGGTGGACTGGGGACAGCAAGGAGTCATCATGCCAGGTAGTCCTGATGCATGGTCCTAGGGCTCAGGTTCTCTGAGAGAGAGAAAGAGAGAATTAGAGAGAGCATACTTAAATTCACACAGGACACTGGATAAGACTCCCATTCGGAGTCAGTGTCACTGTGAAAGAAAATGTTCAGTTAGAATAGTTTCACATATGAGCCCTGTATCAACAGGTATAATAAACATATATATATAGAGAGTTGAAGGTTGAATATATTATTATATTATTATTACCTGCTAGATCTACTGTCTCTTTTATATTATGACATTTCAGCTAGATCTACTGTCTCTATTATATTATGACAGACCAGCTAGATCTACTGTCCTTATTATATTACTGTCTTTATTATATTACAACAGACCAGCTGTATCTACTGTCTCCATTTCACTTTGGCCATTGATGTGGTCCTGCCCTCTCCTCAACAGCCTCAAATAGGCTATTTCATGTGGTTTGGGGTGGGGCGGCAGGCACACGCATCTCACATTTCATGACATTAAATGTTTATATATTGCTTCTAAAATAAAATAAAAAAATCACAAATAATATTTTATATTATTAATTTCAAACAAGGGTATTAGCATGATAAGAACTTAGCAGTCCAAAACGATGTCCTCTCCCGTTCAAAAAATATTCCTCCACAATCGCTAAATGAATCGTCCTACAACAATCTCTGTCTCACCTTCCCAATCAATTTATTCTAAAGTTGTGTGTACATCTGTATATCTAGACTTAGGTTCAGCTTTCCCTGACTTAGTCGCCATAATGATTGATATATAAACAGCTGAATCTGCGCATTCACCAAACAATGCAGTGCCTAATATGCGTAGCTTCTTCCGGTATGAAAATTCAATAGCGCATGACTTTCTTTATGCTGGAGCTTACTACATGGGTTGGTCTTGCAACACATAAACATGGCATATTGCCGTTTAGCTCAGCTCATTGGCTATCTACCCAGCTAGATTTCAAGACGATAATTGGTCATTGGGTTAAAAGACAGTCAATCAATGAAACAGCGGGCAAATCATTGGTGCACAATGATGTAATTACTTGTTGTCTTCAAATCGGTTTCTTTCAGTCAATACGTCCTGCGAAATGGCCCATCAGGTTTGATTGTGTTACAAATAAACCAGTTGATTGCAGTGAAACCAACCATGACTGGAAAAGTCACGTTCTGTGTGGGTGATTTACCTGGAATGTATCTTCGAAAATGGAATGAGACGGAATTCACTCCACAAGCGGTTCACAAAATGTTTCGTGTTAGGCTATAAAAACAGATTTTATTAAACAAAAGATCATTCATTGTGTAACAATGAGCATTGGAATTGCAAACAGATGAAGATCGTCAAAGGTAAACAATTTATTTTAATGCAGTTTGTGATTATGTTACCCTTGTGCTGGTTAAACAAAAAGAACGTTTTATGGGGCTCTATGCTCAGATAATTGCATCGTATTCTTTCTCAGTAAATCTTTTTTTGAATCTGACAACGCAGTTGGATTAGAAAGATTCTAGGCTTTCGATACATGTGAGACACATGTATTTTCATGAATGTTTAATATGACTATTTATGTAGCGATCACCGTATGTTGTGGAATTTCAGCCCGCTAGCGGGTTCCGTGCGCAGAGAGGTTAAGTAAGTATTCAGACCCTTTACTTTGTAAAGGCACATTTGGCAGTGATTACAGCATCAGTCTTCTTGGGAATTATGCTATAAGCTTGGCACACCTGTATTTGGAGAGTTTCTCCCATTCTTCCCTGTAGATCCTCTCAAGCTCTGCCAGGTTGGATGGGGAGCATTGTTGCGCAGCTATTTTCAGGTCTGTACAGAGATGTTCGATCAGTTTCAAGTCTGGGCCACTCAATGACATTCAGAGACTTGTCCCGAAGCCACTCCTGTGTTGTCTTGGCTGTGTACTTAATTAAGGTCGTTGTCCCGTTGGAAGGTGAACCTTAGCCCAGTCTGAGGTCCTAAGTGCTCTGGAGCACACTGTTTTCACGCAGTTCTGATAACTATGGCGATGGCAGGTGTTCGGCAGGCTTTAGCGAAGGACACCGGGTGGGATAGGCAGCCATGCACAACTCCAACACCATCATCAAGTTTGTTGACGTCACAATGGTGGTAGGCCTAACCACCGATGGCGATGAGTCAGCCTACAGGGTGGACCAAGGAGCTGATCGTGGACTATAGAAGAAAGAGGGGAGAGCACGAGGGCTTCAAGTTCCTTGACGTCCACATCACTAAGGACTTAGCATGGTCCACACACACCCGCACAGTCGTGAAGAGGTCACGGCAGCGCCTCTACCCTCCCAGGAGGCTGAAAATATTTGGCATGGGCGCTTGGATCCTCAAAACGTTATACAGCTGCACCATCGAGACCATCTTGACTGGCTGCATCACCGCTTGGTATGGCAAATGCACTGCCCTTGACCGCAAAGCGATAGAGAGGGTGGTGCGGACAGCCCAGTACATCACTGGTGCCGAGCTCTCTGCCAACCAATATCTCTATATCAGGTGGTGTCAGAGGAAGGCCCTGAAATATTGTTCACTCTGCTGCCATCTGGCAAACTGTACCGGAGCATAGGCTCTTGGACCAACAGGCTCCGAGACAGCTAATACCCCCAAGCCATAAAATTGGTAAATAGTCAATTTATGGTACCCAAACTATCTGCACCGATTCTATCTAAATCAAATATAAATCTAATTTTATTTGTCACATACACATGGTTAGCAGATGTTAATGCGAGTGTAGCGAAATGTTTGTGCTTATAGTTCCGACCATGCAGTAATATCTAACCAGTAATATAACCTAACAATTTCACAACAACTACCTTATACACAAGTGTAAAGGAATTAATAAAAATATGTACATAAAAAATATCTTTCACTGACCCAAGGCACACTCACGCACACACTCTACATTGACACTCCCACACAAAAACACTACATACGCACACACATAACTCACACGAGCATATCGACAAAACACACACACACTTTCACACTCATAATTTGCTGCTGCTATTCTGTACTTTATTTGATTATTGTTATTATTATTATCTATGCTGATGCCGAGCCACTTTACTCCTTCTTCATGTACATATCCACCTCAAATACCTCATACCTCTCTCTGCACATTGATCTGGTAAAGGTACTCCCAGTATATAGCTCAATTCAATTAGCTCAATTCAATTCTACTATTTTAGCATTTCACAGTAAGTCTTCACCAGTTGTATTTGGCAAATGTGACAAATCATATGTATTATTATACAGGAATCAATGGGATGCAACGTTAGGTAGCTACATTGCTAAGCAGGCCAGGTTGAGTAGTTTATGGAGTAACGTTAGATAAACTATGCCCAATGCATGTATTATACATTAGCAGTGTAGCAGTTTCCCAAAGTTTGGTGTTGACTATTGTAAAGAATTGCTATTTCTTATGCAAGTGACCAGCCTACTGCTAAATACATGGCTACAACTCACAGTAAAGCATGTTGGGTCCCCTACAGGATAGCTCCCACACACACACACACACACATACACACACTAACTGCCGAGGACACACAGATAAGACATACACCCACACATTGGGAGGAAGAGACACAGCCTTGACTTGCAGACACAAGCACACACACACAATCTCCTTCCTAGCCAAACATTGTGTGACTGAGAACAGGCATGGAGGGATTCTACGATGACGGACAGACAACTGAGCCAATGACGGAAGACTACAACCCAGCCTGAGCCTGAACCAATCCGAAGAACCGAACTTCTAGAATCAACCTACTTTCTGTTCTGTATTAATTGCTTGTGCAAACAATTAGCGGGGCTTTTTTGTTGGTTCCTCTTGAGCTAATAGAAGGGCCCGTAATTACGCTGTACTAGATATCTTCACTCTGAATAAACTGTCGCTTGTCATAACAATTTACCACTTTGTCTGAATCGATCCTTAACCGGCTCACCCTTCTACAAATCCTATTATCAACAGAAACTTGGTAGCAGGAGGATGGTTGAATAACGGTCCGGTCGAAGTGAGTTGATTTGGGTGTGAGAGGGCGAGTGACGGAAGGACGATTCCAGGAAGACGGGTGAAAGACATTCGGGGGAGGACAAAAATTCTGCTCAACTCGGGAAACTGATCTAAAAGGTGCACCATAAACAAGGTAAGCAAAACCTGTTAAATCAAACTTTGCATATTGTCGTATAGTCTGTCTAAATTTTGATCAGTATTTCCGAGTAAGTATGAATTCTTGTGTAAATTTATAATTTGCTGACGAGTCAAAGAACAGTGAAGTGAACATATGTGGTACAAACCGGCGACGGCCAGGTGATTAAATCATTGATGAGATATCAGTAAGGGGATAGTTAATTACTATTCATTAAATCTGGCGCCGAGGGGAGAAATTGTAATTTTGTCCCGCGACCCGGTACGGCTCAGTCTGATAGAGATTCTGATAGGGGTCGTACATGTGTAATAATTCTGATAGGGGTCAGCTCGATAGGGGTCAGGGATAGAGATCAGTAAGGGGATAGTTAATTACTATTCATTAAACCTGGCGCCGAGGGGACAAATTGTAATTTTGTCCCGTGACCCGGTCTAGGCCAGTCTGATAGAGATTCTGATAGGGGTCGGCTGATAGGGGTCAGAGATATAACGTGTTGTTTTGTCTTGTTTTGTCTATTTGTAACTGTTTATATTAAAATGTAAAGTGGTTATAACCGTTTCCATTAAAACTGTGGGTGTTCCGCTAGAGAGAGAGAGAGAGAGATAGAACTCCATACGGGTTATATGATAACTTTCAAAACATTTATGTCATATGTATCTGTAACTTCTATGTTGAATGTATAACCAGAAACAAAATACCTGATGTATATTTGAACAAATATTTGGACAAAATACTTAATATTGGTGATATTGGGCTGAATATTCGAATATATCTGTTGGTTGCGCGTTCCATAAGGCTATACAAACCCATTCGTTTCTAAAACTGAATATACGAAGGAGAAGCTCTGAGATAAGACAGAGTATGAGCAATAGTGTCTCCAAGAATACATCGCTGGTATCAACTAGCGACGGGCTAAGTATACTCAGATAGTCTGAATATATGTTTCAATTGGTCAAAATATACATATATATACTAAAACACACAATCTGATAATTCCGATTAAAAATCCGATTTAGATCCGATTAATTTAAATTGAATTCCGATCAAAGCAAATTCACAATGGCGACTCCCAATACTCCAAAGCTGAAGTTTAATGAGTTCCTAGACCAAAAAAAAATGGAATATAGATCAGGGGGAAAGGAACAATGGAAGCCTATAAAGAAAGTCTGGGAGGGATTGAAGTTAAAATGGACACTTGGGCAATCGAAGAGACACGCAGGGTACAACTGAATATATATTTCAATTGGTCAAAATATACATATATATTTACTAAAACATACAATACATGACAAATGGTGACCCCGACGTGATCTGGTAAAAAGACATCGCTGGACATTGGTGTGCCAGCCGATTGGCCAGTACTGTCGTCGGACGGTGTGTCTCACAAATCCTGACCGGTCAACTAAAAAGGGTAAGCAGACACCTGTTGTGAAAAACTAAAGTTCTGCACATTGGAGTTATCCAAATTTAGTTTTGTGAGACACCTGTTTGATGTAAGTTACTAAATTTAAACTATTATGATGTGTAAGATTGGAAAATAGTTGAGAAAGTAATATCTCCATTGGCAACTGCAATTTTATTATTGATCAACCATACTTAATGGTGCATTGTGTATGGGATGTACTAGTATGCCTGGTTGGTAGGTGGTAACAGAGAACACTTACCACATGTATAAATGATGGGTAACGGGTGGCCACCAAAGCTTGAATGGATAGTCTGGGACTACATGTATGAGTGGTGAGTAACGAGTGATCACCAAAGTGCGAATAGAAAGTCATATGATACGAACGTGATGTATTAGGCAGGGCCAAGTGTGAATGACGGATATTTAAATAGATTACTCGGACTTGAGACCGATTTAGCCTTTGGGAAAGGGTCTCTCTAAGGTCCTAACAAAGCATAAGTGTGTGTGAAGTACATTGGGTAGTGAAGTAAAGGTGATAATCCGGGGGACACTAGACTTCTTAATACACTAGAGGACCCACAGTGCATAATTGAGTTCTTACTTTAGACCTAATTGGGGGCCGATTTAGCCGTAGGGAAAGGGTATCACTTGGGTTTCAGTAAAGGCATGGGTTGTTGGCAGTATTGTAGTGTACATGGAATGTCATTGGAAATGGAAAAGGTGTTGAGAGCGCTGAAGTCCACTCTAGGATTAAATAAAGGCAGAGAGGGCAAGGAGTGGAGGAGACTGGGTGAGAAGCTGTACAGAGAATGGACAGAAGGTGGGGCTATTGCATCTCCTACTGGTCTGCTTGCTGGGGAGAATGAAGATTTGTGTGTGTCTGGTGTAAATTGAAGTTTACTGGCGTAAATGAAGATGTGTGAGACTCAAATCGTGTGCATGAAATACGCTTGATATTCAGTCGGGGACTAATATCGGTATGAATGAGGTCGGGGACCAAGCGAGTGTGGTACATTAGGTATTTCAGTTGGAGCTGGTACCGGTGAGAATGTTGAAAAAGTCGCAGGCTTGCTGATGAGAGTTATATCATAGAATATTGAGGGGGTGTGCATGACTGTTGGAAAAGGTGTTAAACTCTATTAACGTAAAATTCTGTGTGTAGAGTTATATTATGAGGTTTGAACTATACTAATATTGAAGAATTACATAATCAACATCTGAACATACTTACGATAAACATTAATTGAGCCACTGAGTAATAGATAAGATATACACTAGGTAGGGGGCGACGGGTGTGGTCGATGTAAGACGGGAGTGGTGTTCTAACCAAGTGCTGAGAAATAAGGTAGATTTATTTTGTTCTTTTAATTAATTTACACAAATACTTCCCGGTTATTGATTTTGGTTTGATTGTTCAGATAACACCACTGAAATTAAACAGGAGGTTAAGGTAGACTAACATTAGAATCTGTTTTCATTATGGGGAACAATGAAAGGCACGCAGAGGGGATTGCAGGCTGATGTTTTTATGTTAAAGGGACAGTGCACGTTTATCACAGTTGTGTGTGTGTCTAATGGCTGGGTATTTAAGAAGTATTTTTGGGGAGACAATTTGGAGAAACACGAATAAAACATGAAACACTGAGACAAATTATTTGAGTTTGAGGGGATTATCATAATTATTAGGTTTTGTTTTTGTAGTAAACGTTTGGGTTAAGGGGATTTCCACGTTCCCAGAGACATGGTATTTTACAGATAGGGGAGAAGGCAGACGGAGGGGCCCTCCCCCGCACTGCAAAGACCTTGAAAGTTGGAGAGTTTTGGAAGGGGGGCCAGGATAGGCAAAGATAGCAGTTGCTGAGTGGAGACAGGGGAGAGAGTTGGACATGTGGAAAATGATGGGGGGCGCTCCTACAGGATAATGTCAGAACATAAGGATACTATACTAATCTTACCTAAGTCATTATTTAGAGTAGGTAAGGTTGATACCTGTGCAGAGCCAGGTATCAAAAGGGGGATGGGTAAATTGTGGTCTAGGATAGGATGGGGACTATTGGATAAGAAACTAATAATTGAAAAAAATAAGAAACGAATAATTTAAAAAATGTAGCTAACAAATGGGCATAGAAGTTAAAGATATAATCAGATAAAACATATGAGAAATTGTTTGTTAACCAGGCCTGTATGTCCAGGATTTTATGCATTACAGGTGAACTACAGGTGAAGTCACTCAATCCAATCCCAGAGGCTTGGGGACCATAGAAGACCCCTGGTGACAGCTAGCTGAAAGAGCTACCCAGATTCACATCGCACGGCGGAAGGGTAAGACACTTTTTCACTGTCGGACAATAAACAGAGTTCGGGAGAAGAACTGGAATTAACAGAATTCCGGGGGCCAACTCTCGAATGAAGTAACCCTCCCTGTCCTATCACCCCTGATTTTGTTCATAGAAGTGAAGATGTGTCTGGCTCTGGCTAAGTGATGTGTATTTTGTTCCAAAATGAACATAAGAGATCCCTAGATCTGGGTAGACAGGAAGATAGAGTAGAGATTACATGATAACCGACTTCGGACTGTTCTAGGATTGGAGAAGAGGGTATCCTTATAACATAGAGGATCCCACAAAGGTGGATAGGTTTTCCATGATATGGGGAAACCTGGGAGCAATGTTGAACTTTGTAAAGGTGATGAAATCCTACTAACCATAAAAAATATTAAGCTCTCTGATGCAGGCACTCACACCCTCGGACTACAAAGGACGAGGACAGACATGATGGGTGTGTTTTCTATTAAGGTACTGCCAAGACCAGAGGTAACCGGACACACTCCTCTACCACCACTGTGTTAAAAATACCATTCAGGTAATTAATGTTAGAGACTATTCGGCTATTGATCAATTAGGAACTGGGACTGGTTTTGATGGTAGGGACAATTTGTGGCTGTCTTATATGAGGTACACAGCTAAAACCCTGAGAAGAAAGGACTGCATTATTTGTAGTCATGCTAGACCTGTTCTGGCTACACACCCATTTGCTGTAGGAGAAGGAGAGGGGTGGTTGTGTATTCTGAGAAGTTTTTACCAGGTTAAGCCCAATTCAACCCGCTGTTCCTCTTTGAGCCTTGTGTTTCCTGCAATACCTCCTCATCGGGCCTCTTGGGTTGTGAGGCATATGGGGGCAATTACGAGTGCATCACGGGTACAGGTAATGGCATTGATTATGGGAGATTGCCTGAAACTGATTGCAGTAGTAACATAACCATTAATTCCACTTGGCCAGTTACAGGCCTAAACCAAACTAGTGGTCTGGCTGATGTGTGGAGCCAAAAGAGTGCTGAGACCCATTCTTAGAGGAGAATGGCAAGGTACGTGTGGTCTGACCAGTGATAATTCCACTGACCATTGTTGATGTTGCTGCTGAACAGCTGCTGAGTTCTGTAACCAGGGGACCTGAAAACATTCCGTCCCATGGGAGACATAGATGTAGTGCTCCATGGACAGAGGATGTAGTTGACATACACACTAACCTGTTGGGAGTGCCAGTGGGGGTTCCTCATGAGTTTCAGGCCTTGGGTAGGAATGATGGACTCTGGCACTTACTACCTATTATGGGTCCAGCCATAGTGGATGCTAGACAGACTGCATGGATTAATTATATCTACTATAATCAACAGCGTTTGGTGAATTACTCCTGTGATGCACTCACTGGTATGTCTGAACAGCTTGAGGCCACATTTGGGGTTTCCAGACAGAATAGACTTGCCTTGGATATGCTTCTTGCCAGTCAGGGGGACGTCTGCAAGATGTTCGGTAAACAATGTTGCACGTATATTCCTAATAATACCAGTCCAGATGGTGGTATATCTAAGGCGGGCTTGATGCACTATCTGCTAAGATGAGGTCCACGGGGGGGGGGGGAGTCTGTTCTCTTGGCCTGGTTTGGTAAGTACACTGGTATGATGGTTACTGGATTTCTGACCCTAATTCTTGTATTATTTGTTATTGATGTGATGTGCTGCTTGCATCATACCGTGTTTTAAGAAGTCTGTTACAGATGTGATGAAGGCTTCAGGGAGGATGGGACTGACTGAGGATGACACATGGTATGCTGTGGGTGAGGTAGTAGAATACATTTTACACCACCACAGTTCATTGTTATACATTTTTATGATAGGTTCTCTTTCCAGTATGTTTGTTCTCCCTGTTGTGAAGGTTTAGAGTCCCTGGGTGGCAAGGAGCCCACCTGGTACAGGATAGGAGTAGCTGAGAGGACCAGATGGTTTCTAATAATTCTTTACTCTGTTTTCCATGACCAAAGTTTTATCCTACATCTTACATGTCAATAACAATAAAGTTTTATCCTGTTTTTGATAAGTGACACCCTTGTGGGTGACAAAAGGGGGAAACAAAAGCATACAACAAAGGCATATATCACTTGTTATTAATAATAAACTTTTTATTATTTTCATGTAATGCTATGACTGCTGAAATAAAGGATAATGAGTGACACCCTAGCGGGTGTCAAAAGGGGGACTTAAATTTCACACTATTTTCTTTTGTTCTGTTTTTGAATGAGCTGTTCTCTTTTGACATGAAGGTAGTTTAAACTTTGTAACTGTTATATGATTCATTGCTGAATTTTTGTTCACACCCTTGGGGTTATTTTACATTATAGCCATTACCATATATAAGATTGAATATTATCTGCTGTTGCCTTGTGTGGATGTATGTATGTGTTATGCTACCTAGCTGATTTGAAACATTGTTAAAAGTATCAGGGCCATGGAACTTTCTCATGCTGGAAAAATACGGAAGGGAGGGCACATTCAGAGCGTGGGGTTGTGAGAACAAGCGGTCTTTTTGTTAGATAACAGGAGCCAGGTGCGAGATAACGGTATGGAGCATGAGACCCATCTTTCAGTTTTTGCAGCCATTTTAGGAGGGGGATCCAGTTGCTTTTATTGATTAAGCTTCTCCATTGTATGTCGTGTCCCATCTGGGATGGGAAGAGGGGGATTTTTTTTTTTTTGTGGGCCATTTCCGTATAGACTTAACTAGTTTAGACTATTTTTCCTTTTTGGATTATGTTTTCGTTTTTGCTTGGAGTAATGTATCTGGACTGTATCACATCTCTTAGGAGAGGGAATCACAACTTTTTCCTGTTGGCTTATGTGGACAATCATTTTACTTTTATTTTGAGCTGTTCTCCGCTCTGTTAAATGGTTGTTGTAAGTTCCTAGGTGGCTGGTAGCCAACTTAGTACATAGTGGGATTGAATGGAGAACATGATGGTAATACATATATATCTATTTCTGTTTAATACCGTGCCTTATTTCATAGTCCCTTTGGGAGAAGTTTCTCTTTGTGTCTGGATCTAGTTAGGTTGTGTCACGTCTCTGGTGAGACGTGAAGAGAGGGTTTTGTAAAGAATTGCTATTTCTTATGCAAGTGACCAGCCTACTGCTAAATACATGGCTACAACTCACAGTAAAGCATGTTGGGTCCCCTACAGGATAGCTCCCACACACACACACACATACACACACTAACTGCCGAGGACACACAGATAAGACATACACCCACACATTGGGAGGAAGAGACACAGCCTTGACTTGCAGACACAAGCACACACACACAATCTCCTTCCTAGCCAAACATTGTGTGACTGAGAACAGGCATGGAGGGATTCTACGATGACGGACAGACAACTGAGCCAATGACGGAAGACTACCCAGCCTGAGCCTGAACCAATCCGAAGAACCGAACTTCTAGAATCAACCTACTTTCTGTTCTGCATTAATTGCTTGTGCAAACGATTAGCGGGGCTTTTCTGTTGGTTCCTCATGAGCTAATAGAAGGGCCCGTAATTACGCTGTACTAGATATCTTCACTCTGAATAAACTGTCGCTTGTCATAACAATTTACCACTTTGTCTGAATCGATCCTTAACCGGCTCACCCTTCTACAAATCCTATTATCAACACTATGAACTTTACTTAGCTAGCTGTGATTTGTGGAAGAATGTGGGAGATATTGTCAGCTTCTGAAAGTACCATTCAAGTGAGAAAATAAACGCACTAATACACCAGAGTATATATCTGTAATATCTGCATAAAGTTGTCACTAGTTGTTACACAGGATTTAGCTATTTAAAGTGAAGTGTATAACTTTATAGTTACCTATGAGCAAATTCTATATAATTACCCATTACCAAGCGAAAATAGGATACCTACAAACAAAAGATGCAACATGTACAAATACAGTACATTTCTTGCAAAATAATAAAGATTTCTATTGTTAAGATTAATTAATTTTATTAAACAAAGATATAGGCCTACTCAATAACACAAAAATAACTATTCTAGTGGTGACTAATCTGTAGCCTATAGTAGGACTAGCCTAGATGGCTAATTTAGTAAAATGGGATTATCTATTTCTTCCCCTTTTAAAAAGTAACAAGGGAAATTGACAACTTTGACTTTGTTCATATGTTTCTTTCTTGTAAGCATTTCCCATCCTGAGACCTTGTGGGAATCTGTAGCTCGTTGTTGTGTTATCCAGCTAGCATTAATAGTAATTGCTAACACTAAGTTAGCAAGTGTTTAGCTACATTGAAAAGGAACTACGTTATTCAGTGTATTGACACACGTAGCTAGCTAGCTCACGTTAACCGACTGGGTGCGTCTTACGTAATTACACTTGGGTAACAGATACTCTGAGAACAAGGTCCAGGGAAGATAAGACCTTCGAGCCCAGCTAACGTTAGCTAGCGAGTAGCAACCATAGCATATTTGCCACCAAACTTGGTAGCTAAACAGATTGCATAGAAAGTATATTCTGTAGACAGTAACTAGCTAGCTCGCTAGCCTAGCCCAACAATAATGGCAGCTAGCATTTGCTAGCTAACCAGCTACAGTTAGCTGTCTAGCCAACACTAGGCTAGCTAGCCCAATATTGGACTAAATCTTACTTTCTCTCATTTGCAGATGTTTTTGACCTACAACACCTTTTTTCTTTCGTGGCAATCATTTGTGGTAGACAAATTATGACAATCTTATTAATTGTTTCGCCCTGGCTATATGATTGTTTCTATTGGTTGCTATAATGCAATACATATTTGCTATATGACATGTTTTATAATTAATTTTACAATTCCATATATAATTACTGTAACTAATGACCCCTTAAAATTAAGTGTTACTAAACTTTCCATAGCAAAATATAGCTAGCTTCCTTTGCTTGTAACTTGCCTCATCTGACTGGTGTTCGCTAGCTACTAGTGCTGTGGCTCTTGTTTTAGAACTCGTAAGATTCAGCTGAAAATATGTCAACATTGTCAAAAATGCTACAAATATAGGTAGCAAATAATTGGTTCTCAATGGACAGAATCAGCACGTGAGAGCTATAAATTATAAATGTAATCAAAACTGTTGCCCCTACAAACTTATTCAGCTCGAAAGATAGCAATTCTAATGGTCACTTTATGGACGCCCTAGTCTTGTTTTTATCCAACGCCTAGATATTGAGCTAGGTCGGGGCAAGAAATTGTATTTTCTTCCTAATGCTAACGACCCTGTTAAAATTCTGGTATTTGGTTCTCGGTAACGGCTGGATAGCTCATGACAAGAGAAAGGGGAGTGTTGTGTACCTCTGATCAAGTTGATTTGCACATTTTCATCGACATTGGTGTCAAATTGACTTAGTTATGATAGTAGGGTGATTTGACTTAAATGTAAATGTAAATTTGAATTTAACATTGAGCTTCAACCAATGCATATACTATTGTGGGGTCAATACAATAAATACAACAATCTTTGATTTAGCATGAAATGGATCAGTTGCAAACAGTTGAAACAGCTTGTGTTGTCATTCTGTGACTATTGTTCCAACAAGTTGACTATTTGTTACACATACCACCACAGTGTAGTGCACCATTTTCCAGTCAATTTATTTGTGAAGTACAAAACGGTTTCCCTCCGTAGCTTACAACAGTATTTCTCTTGAACTCATTTTTAGGGGACCCCCAGGAGGGTGCATGTTTTGTTCTCGCCGAGCATTCAACTGGCAGGAGACAGTTCATGGTATTTGTTATTCAAAGCAATGTGGCCCAATAGAGAAATCACCAAAACAAAGACAGATTGTGATAGGATAGTGTGTAAATACAATACATTTATACAATATTTCCAGAGAAAAATCCATATCCTTATGTTGTATATTCTTCATTGTTTTTCAGTATAAAAATAAACTTTGATAAAACAATGAAATCATACTGTAATGACCCGACTAGATCATAAAGGAACAATTGTCCAGACAGAGGCTTGAGTTTACGAATTGACGGTTTATTACACCAACTTTACACAGGCTACTGTTTGGGCCGTAGCACACGCCAAATAGATGACACAAGCCAATCGTGACCTTCTTTTGTGAAGCCCAGACGTAAGAGAGAGAGAACAAAAGCTGAACCTGGTCTTAACTTCCAATGCTCCACCCCCCTGCCCAACCCCCCTCCACGCCACTCCACCAACCACCAGGATGCCCGGCATCAGAACATTCCAGGCATTCCCGTGATTGGCAGATAGCAGGTTGATTGACAGGTTGGACCCCGCGAACACCGTGTACTGGTCAGTACAACACAACCACCTCCTAGCCTAACACATAACACACAGCTGTCTGTGCGGGTCACTACACAGCCCCCCCACCACAAAGTCCCTCGTCCCCGAGGGAACAAACAAAGTCTCTGAAGCGACCCGGAGGTCTCCTTTGCCTGCGTGGTCGTGATGGTCGCAGAGTGCCCCTCTGGGACCCAGGGGATGAAGGCAGGGATATGGGTGACAAGGAAGCGGGAACGGGTAATACAGTCCGTGGCTCTGGGGAACCACGCGGTGACACAGGGGGAGACAGGGGAGTGGGCTGTCTGGAGCCTTGTCTGCGGCACCTGAGGGTGGGTGCCTGGAGAATGTCATTGCCAGAGAGGGGAATTGTGGGGGTTCCTGGGGTTTGGGGAGAAGAGGCCCCTCTGTATGGGGCTAACCTGTCCCGGTGCAGTGCCACCTTTCTCCCCCTGGGAGGAAGCTGCACCCGGTACACAACCTCCCCTACCCTCTCCAGGACACTGCAGGGTCCCACCCAGTGACTGTCCAACTTGGGGCATCTGCCTTTTTTTCCTTAGGGGGCTGTAGACCCAGACCAGCTCCCCAGCCACAAAGTGCCTTCCCCGGGTGTGCACGTCATAGTTCCTTTTCTGCCTCACACCTGCATTCACCAGCTGCTCTCTGACGAAGGTGTGGGCTGTCTCCAGGCGGTCCTGGAGTCTCCGGGCATACTCCGGCCCCGGAGGAACATGAGGGCTATCCAGGGGCCGACCAAACGCCATCTCCGCAGGGGTGCGGATCTCTCTCCCCAGCATGAGGAGGGCAGGCGTGCAGGAAGTGGAGTCTTGGACAGCGGAGCGGCATGCCATGAGGACCATAGGCAGGTGCTTGTCCCAGTCACGCTGGTGTTTGGAAGAGACGATGGCCAGCTGCTGTCCAAGCGTTTTGTTGAAGCGCTCCACAAGGCCATCACTTTGAGGATGGAGAGGAGTAGTGCGGGTCTTGTGCATACCCAGCCTCTCACACATGGTGGCGAACACACGGGACTCAAAGTTTCTGCCTTGGTCGCTGTGGATGGACTCTGCAGCTCCAAACCTGCTGAACATCCCCGCTGTCAGGGCGTCGACGATGGTCTCTGCCTCCTGGTCAGGCAGAGCATAGGCCTCGGGCCATTTTGTGAAATAGTCCATGGCCGTGAGCACCCAGCGGTTTCCACTGTCTGTGGTGGGGAACGGCCCAACTACATCCACTCCCACCCTCTCCATGGGAGCCCCCACTGGGAACTGTTGTAGCTGAGCATGAGAGCGGCCTGGGGGGGCCCTTTCTCGCTGTGCAGTTGTCACAGCGGCGACAAAAGTCCACCACATCCCTCTTGTGCTGCCCCCAGTAGAAGCCCTGACGGAGACGGCGCAGTGTTTTTGTGACCCCAAAGTGTCCAGTCCCCACCCCCCTGTACTCTGGAGCACAGCCTCCCGCAATGCTTTTGGGACCACCACCTGCCACCTCTCCTCTCCCGTAGCTGACTCCTTCCATGCCCGCTGTAGCACGCCATCAGCCAGCCGCAGTCTCTCAAACTTCGACCACAACCCTTTGGTCGCGAGTGAGAGCGCTGTCACCTCTTCCCATGGTGGCCTCACCTGCGCCTCTACCCACTGTAGCACTGGCTGTAGGTCTGTGTCCCGTCCCTGCTGCTGCCGCCATTCAGCCACGTCGACAGTCTGCAGCTCACAGCAGACAGGCCCGCTCGCCCGACACACTGTGGCACAGACACCCTCCTCTGCCCACAGCTCTCTCTCCCGTCCCTCTCTCCGTTCACAGTGGCGGCAGCCGTCTGCAGTACAGGGCCGACGGGACATGGCGTCGGCGTTGGAGTGGCGTGCCCCTGCCCTGTGCACCACCGTGAAGTCATACGGCTGAAGCTCCTCCAACCAGCGTGCCACCTGCCCCTCTGGCTCTCTGAAAGACATGAGCCACTGGAGAGCAGAGTGGTCAGTCCTTACAGTAAAGGGCAGACCACCCAGGTAGTACTTGAAGTGTTTGACGGAAGCCACAACAGCCAAGAGCTCCCGCCGGGTGACACAGTAGCGGCGCTCATGTTTGTCAAATGTTTTGCTGAAGTACGCCACCACTCTCTCCCCCTCTGGCCCCACCTGGGCCAGCAACCCACCCATGCCCACATTGCTCGCGTCTGTGTCCAGGATAAAGGGCAAGGTGAGGTCAGGGGGGGCGAGCACGGGGGCCTCGATCAGTGCACGTTTGAGGGTGTTGAACGCCTCCTCACACTCCACTGTCCAAGTGAAAGCCTTGTCCTTCGGCAGCAGGCGGTTCAGTGGAGCAGCAACGCTTGAGAAGCCCCATACAAACCTCCTGTAGTACGAGGCCAGGCCCAGGAAGCTCTTCAGCTGACGCTGGTCGGTGGGGGTGGGCCAGTCTCTGACAGCCCCTACCTTGTCCTCCATGGTGCTGATCCCCTCCTTCCCCACTCGGTGGCCCAAGAAGGACACCTCTCTCCTCATGAAGTGGCACTTCTCGGGGTGGAGCTTCAGACCTGCGGCAGCCACCCTCTCCAGCACACGCCGTAGCGCCCCAGGGCTGACTGGAAGGAGCTGCCATGGGCCAGGATGTCATCGAGGTATACCAGACACTGCTGTCGGGGGATGCCATCCAGCACCCTGTCCATCAAACGCTCAAAAGTAGCTGGAGCGTTGCACAGGCCAAAGCACAGGACCTTGAACTGCCAGTGTCCTCTGTTAGTGGAGAACGCAGTTTTGGCTCTGGCCTCTGGGGAGAGGGGCACCTGCCAGTAGCCACTGCGGAGGTCTAGTGAGGAGAACCAGGAGGACCCCTAACCAGGTCCAGCGACTCATCGATACGTGGTATGGGGTATGAGTCCTTCCTGGTTACCTCATTCAGCCGCCTGTAGTCCGCACAGAACCTCAGCTTGCCCCCCTTCTTCGGAACCATGACGACTGGCGCCGCCCAGGGGCTGTCTGAGGGCTCAATGAAGTCTGCCCGCTGCATCTCCAACACAGCCTTGTCTGCCGCCTCCTGGCGTGCCAGCGGGATACGGCGGGGACGCATCTTGATGGGTCGAGCATCACCTGTGTCGATCTCATGCTGCACCAGATGAGTCTGACCCACCTCTTCCTCACTCAACGCAAAGCTGTCTCTGAATTCAAACAGCAACTGCCACAACCGTTCCTGCTGCTCAGGGTCAAAACCAACACAGTTCCTCCCCCATATCTCCCTCACTGCAGACAGTGTCCTCTCCTCTCCCATCTGGGGTAGCTGGGCTGGGGGGATGCGACCCGGGCTCACAGAGGGCTGTGTCATGGAGGTAGCTGGGGGAATGTAACACACCGCTGTAGGTGACAGGGGGACTGGGGAAAAGTCACACACAGCTGTGGGGGAGGGGGCGCAGCCATGAGTCTCTGCTGCTTTAACTGTTGGAGTAAAGGGTTTGTTGGGTTGAGTGAATGTGACATTAGGGGGGCCATGGTGACTTCCGTCCCTCCCTGGAAGCTCAGTGTGCCCCTATTTAGGTCTAACTGGCAGCCTGTGCTCCTAAGAAAGTCCAACCCCAGGATACAAGGGTCCTGCACAGCCGCCACCCACACAGGATGACGCACAGTCCTGCCCCCTACTGTCAGAGTCATTATTCCCTTCCCTTTCATGGGTGCCAGCTCACCTGTGACTGTGCGGAGCTGCACAGTTGTAGGCTCACACTGAGTCCAACCTGGCACAATATCTGGCCTCACCAGGGTTACTGTGGAACCAGTGTCCACCAGGGCGGAGCAGGGCACCCCCTCCACAGTGACAGGGACATGACAAAAGTCCCCAACACAGGTCCGGCCCACCACAACAACAGGCTCCATCCGCTTGCCCTCGTCTGCTTCTGGGGGAAGTGGAGCCTTGCTTCCCGTCTGTGCCGGTGGGCTCCTCCAGAAGATGATGGTGGTTGGGATAGAAAGCCAGGGGTCCGCACTACCCGGTCTATGCGGACCCCGAGCCGTTTCCCTGAGCTCTGGGGGACATGGGGCAAACTCGGCGCAGATGGCCTGGCTGGCCACAACCCCAGCAGACCCTGGGACCAGGGCGTGTGTTTCGTTCCGCCTGTAGCGACACAGCACGAATGAGTTTTGTCATTTCGGCCACCCAAGCAGGCTTTTCCGGCTCCGGGCTGCTCTGCCCCCCAGCTCGCACAGAGGGTGTGTCTCCCTGCACCCCCACCAAAGCCCCAGCTGAAGCCCCAGCCCACACCAGCTCCCTCTCCAAAGCCATCTCCAAGGCTGTCTGCAATGACTCAGGATGAGCCAGCTGGGTCTGTATGCGCAGCTCCGTAGGAGAGAGCGCCTGTATGAACTGGTCCCGTGCTAGCTCGCTCTGCACGGAGGGGGCATGTGAGCATATGCCCGCCGAGAGAGGCTCTCAATGTCATTAGCTAGCACCCGTAGAGGCTCTCCAGGCTGCCTGCGTCTATTACTCAGTTCGGAGCGCAGTAGCCCGGGCTGTACACACTGTCCATAGCGCCTCCTCAGTGCTCCCACTAAAGCCCCATAATCATGCCTGTCCTCGGGGCTAATCAATATCAAACAGGCCAGAGCTTCATCCGTGAGGCATAAAGCCAACTGCAGTGCCCTTTCTTCATCCGACCACCCCTAAAATGAGCTAACAGTTCAAACTGAGCATGAAAAGCTTCCCAATCCGCCTTACCGGAATACTTCGGGGTCTTAACAGATACGGACGCAGCCGGGAACTGGGCGCCGCCATGTTTGTTTACCTCCTGAGCCCCAGATTCCTCATCACGCCGCGTCGACGTCACCACTTCGGTCCGCCCACCAGAATCCGCGCGAAATACATTCGACGAAGCACTCATGCCCGCTTCAGCCGCCATCGCTCTAACGTCCTCCCTCAAGCGGCCTCTGCGCTCCGACGCCCTGGCGATCTCCTCAGACAGAGCCCCGACGTCCATTCACATGCAGCTCCTTGGCCATAATCGTCCCCTACCTCCACCTTCACTTTCGGATTCCCTCGAAGCATTTTCCATCCCCGTTCTCACCTACGGTAGCTAGCCACATAAGTCAGCTAGCTAGCTGGCTAACTTGTATCAACGTTTTTACTTCTGACACCAATGTAATGACCCGACTAGATCATAAAGGAACAATTGTCCAGACAGAGGCTTGAGTTTACGAATTGACGGTTTATTACACCAACTTTACACAGGCTACTGTTTGGGCCGTAGCACACGCCAAATAGATGACACAAGCCAATCGTGACCTTCTCTTGTGAAGCCCAGACGTAAGAGAGAGAGAACAAAAGCTGAACCTGGTCTTAACTTCCAATGCTCCACCCCCCTACCCAACCCCCCTCCACGCCACTCCACCAACCACCAGGATGCCCGGCATCAGAACATTCCAGGCATTCCCGTGATTGGCAGATAGCAGGTTGATTGACAGGTTGGACCCCGCGAACACCGTGTACTGGTCAGTACAACACAACCACCTCCTAGCCTAACACATAACACACAGCTGTCTGTGCGGGTCGCTACAATACATAATAATCCACCATATCAAAGTACATGTTTTAAAACAACATTCCTTCCCAAAATATGGTGTAACATCTTTGTGCTTATGAATTCTCTATATGATAACACTGTAAAATGTTACAGTTCCCTCTCCTTGATCTGAGGGCTATGGGTTGCTCCATTTTTCTGTGGGATCTTGAATTTCAGGATCCTCTTCTGTTTTGATGTTTGTTGTTGTCATCGTCTCTGTTGCCATGGGTTCCTCAACAACATACTTTGTGAATCTGATGTTAAACAGTCCTAGAAAAACAGGCATTTTTACCATGTGGAACATATAAAATGTCCTACCATTTGAGCACATATTAGACATAGGCCTTATAATTGGTCTTTTTTTGTCATTGTGTTGTTTCATTGGCTGCAGTCTTTATTTTATATGGCATGTCCAAGAAATCACACATTGTATGATGCAAATTATTACCATTGCCCCTTCTTCCTCGAGATTGTTTCTCTTCATTGCTTGATTTTGATCTGTTGCTTTCCACAGATTGATCCGAGTCGTCATTTTCTGTAATGATCAAAACTATGATCATTTCAGAATAATTACTTAGTTTAAGATTAAGAATAATTAAAAGTTTAAGATTTAGTGGCAGGCATACGTATAAACCATAAATCAGGGGCAGCAGGTCTATGTGTTTAGTTAATATCAACTGATCCAAGTGCCAGGGAGAAAGGACAACCAACAGGAGCAAAATTCCAGTTGAGGACTAGAGTTATGCACACCTGCCATAAACCAAAGATGATAGGTAAAGATGACCAAACATGATAAGTCATGAGGAGATCCTAAACAGTGAGGTGTCCTGGTCTCTAGTTACCTTTCTTCCAGAGTATGTGAGCCCTCCTCAGCTTGATCACGAAGAGCGAAACAACCACGAGCAGACCAAGGATGAGGCCTGTTACAAGGAAGATGAGCAACAGCGCACTTCCTCCAGTTCCTTTCTGCGTCTCCGTATCATTGAAGAAGCTTCCTGTGAATGTGACCATCAGTGCAACTTTAGCCTCTTCTACTGTAGCCTTACATCCATGTCTGGCTTATACAGCACCTGAACATGACTCACTTAACCGGATCTGTATGCACTTAGAAAAATAGTAAGACTGTCTTACCTTTAGCATTGCTGGAGTTGTGTCCTGTGCCATTATGAGGTGTGTTCTCTGTTGTCTGGGACACTGACAACCAATCTACAGGGAATTGCAGGGGAATGAATGGCAGCTGATCTAGACAGTACAGTCACTTTATTCGGGAGGATATGGAGTGTATTTGTGGATAAAATGTGTGATTCAATTGAATTGAATTGGAACTAATAAAATACTATTGGATGCTGGTATGATGCCCATCTGTAGTGATAGAGAGTCACCACTAGGTGGAGAAGCAGCCTACTGAGTAACTATTAAGCCTAGCTGTCGAGGATACTTAAATTAATTCCCATACAATGCTAGCTATGATTTGTCCTGTTCTTAGCAGCAGTGTTGCTGCTGCCGCTGCTGTCATTAGCTAGTGTGTACCCTGTAGCTTCGAACACTGGCTGACCTGAATGAGGAAATATATTTATTGTACATTTTACATGCCGCCCCATTACAGTGTATTTCATTTTCACTCACTGATTGTACCACAGATGAAAATGTTCTAATTCAAGTCAATATGTATAACAACAACCTTAAATGAACTACAAATAAAAGCACAAGCCGAAGTTCTGCCTGAAACTTTTACTGAGATTCACTATTGAGGACCTACAGTGCATTCGGAAAGTATTCAGACCCCTTGACCTTTTCCACATTTTGTTACATTAAAGTTTAGTTCTAAAATTGATTTAAATATTTTCCCCTCATCTATCTGAACACAATAGCCCATAATGACAAAGTGAAAACAGGTTTTTATACATTATTGTAAATGTATAAAACCTGTCAAAACAGAATAACCTTATTTACAAAAGTAAAAGGTAATATACATAAGACCCTTTGCTATGAGACTTGAAATTGAGTTCAGGTGTATCCTTTTTCCATTGATCATCCTTGAGATGTTTCTTCAACTTGATTGGAGTCTACCTGTGGTAAATTCAATTGATTGGACATTATTTGGAAAGGCACACAGCTGCCTATATAAGGTCCCACAGTTGAAGGTCCCACAGTTGACAGCGCACGTCAGAGCAAAAACCAAGCCATGAGGTCGAAGGAATTGTCCGTAGAGCTGAGACAGGATTTTGTCGAGGCACAGATCTGGGGAGGTGTACCAAACAATTTTTGCAGAATTGAAGGTCCCCAAGAACACAGTGGCCTCCACCATTCTTAAATGGAAGAAGTTTGGAACCACCAAGAACCCGATGGTCACTCTGACAGAGCTCTAGAGTTCCTCTGTGGAGATGGGAGAACCTTCATCAGGCCAAAGGACAGATTTCCTCCGTCTAATGTCAATTGCTCTTGTTTCTTGGCTCAAGCAAGTCTCTTCTTCATATTGGTGTCCTTTAGTAGTGGTTACTTTGCAGCAATTTGACCATGAAAGCCTGATTCACGAAGTCTCCTCTGAACAGTTGATGTTCAGATGTGTCTGTTACTTGAACTTTGAAGCATTTATTTGGGCTGCAATCTGAGGCTGGTAACTCTAATGAACTTTCCTTGCCAATGCTGCCCCTCATGAAGCTGGTTGATAGAATGCTAAGAGTGTGCAAAGCTGTCATCAAGGCAAAGGGTGGCTACTTTGAAGAATCTAAGATATAAAATATATTTTGATTTGTTAAACACTTTTTTTGTTACTACATGATTCCATATGTGTTATTTCATAGTTTTGATGTCTTCATCTTCAAATAGTAAAAATAAAGAAAAACCCTGGAATAAGAAGGTATGTCCAAACTTTTGACTGGTACTGCATGTAAATATAATATCAGTTAATTTTGTATAAATTAGCAACAATTTCTTATAATCTGTTTTTGCTTTGTCATTATGGTGTATTGTGTGTACATTTATATGGGGAAAAAGCGATTTAATCAATTTTAGAATAAGGATATAACATAACAAAATATGGAAGAAGTCTGAATACTTTCCAAATGGACTGTATATTGTTAATATGGCTATTGACTCCCGTTTCAGGAAACAGACTGCTGTGGTTTTGCACCTAACCAGTGTTCACAAAACATGTGTAGATTCAACCTCAAGGCACCATAGTTGTTCTGTTCTTCCGTATATGCATTGTCTGTCTTGTCATGTCAAAATGATCAGTAAGTCGTATAGTTTGTTTTTAATAATGAATATTAATATTTTTTACTTACTGTGAGTGCTGAGTTGTAAGTCAGGGGTTGATGCTGGTGATCCTTCTGTATTGGGCCAATTTAAGGCTGTAGCTGTTGGTGTTTCTGTTGACACCTGTGTACTATGCCAACGGGAGACTGTTGTTGTTACCTCTGTTAGACCTGTACTGAGCCAATGAGAGGCTCTCGTAGTGGAGTGTGATTCCTCAGTGGCTATAAGATAAAAGGGAATTTCAGTTGTTGTACAATTCAAACCATGTTCACAAATGACAATTGTATCTTGCTAAGACTTTTGGTCGCTATTATGAAGTGCTTGTATATGTGTGTATACATATATATATATATATATATATATATATATGTTATAGTGCAGTTCAAATAACTTGAAGTGAATAATACAATCTATCTGAAAATTTTTGTAGAAATGTGACTTTGGGATGCCAGTGTATTCCTCCCTACAGAGAGAGTAAATCACATGATGTTTGTGTTGTCAAGATACCCTAGTGTGGCG
The DNA here is from genome assembly GCF_021184085.1 of Oncorhynchus gorbuscha. Lineage (NCBI taxonomy): Eukaryota > Metazoa > Chordata > Actinopteri > Salmoniformes > Salmonidae > Oncorhynchus > Oncorhynchus gorbuscha. The sequence continues at coordinate 50,001,942 of NC_060188.1, read as the reverse complement.
TTCTCATTGCATATTTTAAAGTGAGGAAAGTACCAACAGTGTGACTGTGCACTGAAACCACTAAAGTAAACACTTTCCTTTCAATGTTCCTCAAATAGACCATTGCAAGCAGAACTTCATTTAAAAATAAGGTAGACTTGCTTTTTATTCTTTGTTGGATATTTCCACCTTTACTCTCAAGGAGGTAATCTGAGCTTTATGTATTGTCATTGATTGTACCCTTATAAATTCAACCTCCCACCGTGTGGATGCCATCTCGACAACTAATCAAATAAAAGGTCAAAAGTGGGAACAAAAAAAATCTAGTACTTACGATTCTGTCCAATTTTCACAAAATTCATCAGGGATGAATTGTGTAAGGCTGGATGGCGAACAATGCATTTCAATGTGACTCTCCTGTTGTAGGACTGAACATGCAAGATATCCAGGGAGGAATATGTGTTTTTGTCCAACAGATACTGAGGCTGAGCTAAATAACAGCAGAGAGGTTCAATTAACTTTTGACTGAAAGTGTAAAAATTGAATATGTAAAAGAACATCAACAACCATCATCCTTATAATAGCTGACCTGCACTTTACAGGGAAAATACAGACATTTCACTTCTCTTTACTTTGGAAGAGATAAAGGGGAATGTGTGTGGGATTTGGTTTCACAGGGGAAGTCTAAACCATATTAAGGCATTTCATTTTTTACCTTTTCTATATCTCATCACACAATTCTCAGTCTCCTACTCCAAGTCTTTTCCTATTCTATTTTTCACTTGTTTTATATTTATAATTCCCGCAAGCCACGACAATGGCTGTTATTATTTGTCAAATACGGTAGTGAATGACAGGGCAGGGAAGCGAACCCAGGTTAGTGGCATGAGAGGCAAACATATAGCAAGGATTGCTACTCTGCCCCCTCTGAACGGAAAGGCACATCTTTGTGTTTCAACCTACCGCTAACCCTTCATACGTCCCGGCCGTGTGTTACGATAGTCTCACAGCCATCATTGTACTTCTGACACCAATGTAGGGAAACGTGACTCATATAGCTAGGATCGCCACAATACTAATATGGGACTACACAATTCAGTTTGACTCTTCACTTTTCCTAATTGTTATGGAATAGGTTAGGTAGTTTAGTTCTTAGGAGCACAATTAGACACTACCCTACCCCTTCCACACTCCATCCCCAGGTGGCAGTAGCAACTGGGTCAGGGGTGTGCTCTGATAGGAAGCCTTAAGTGTTGGTTGTGCACAGGTGTGCACAGTAATCGATTCTAAACAATCTGATAGCTGCATAGATTTTTTATGAACTGGCGATAGTTCGAGTTTAAAGTGGAGGGAGTGCAGGGTTTAGCAGGTCTCTCAAGTAAGCTAAAAAGAGGTTTCGGATTGGAAAAGTTTAATATTTTCAGAAGAAGTCGGTAATTGGTTAAGGGAGGAGGATTTGGAGGGAAAGAGAGGAGGTTGAAAAGACTGAGGGAGGTAGAGGATGGGTTTCTATTTGTTGAAGTTAGCAATTACAAGGGAGAGGGTATGTTGAGGAAGATTTGTGTCGATCAAACAGTGAGCCAGATGCCAGTTTTGAGTTCTGGAGGAAAAATGGAAGGGGTAGAAGGTGTTGAAAGACATGCTGATGATAAAGACAAGGGATAGGCCAATGAGTGATCTATGTTTCAGTAAGGTTGGCTTCTTAGCGTTCATAGCAATGGTTATCAACTGTACCGCAGAGATGAAACGTAAGTCACAGAAAATAGATGTTGTGGTGGCAGATGCAGAGAAGTACTTGGGGCTGCGTGATTTGACTTCAGACTGCGTGGCAGGTTGACCAGCTGTTACTCATAATCGGTCGACCTCTAGTCGGTAATGCAACATATTGGATGCCAACTGTCGTTAAACTCCACCAAAGAAGAAGGTGTGGCAGCTGGCAGAGCCATGAGGCTGCTGGAGTTTAGTGCCCATGTGAACCTTTGGTTTGGTTTGAGTCTTTATGTTTTCGGCATGCCATGTTTTTTTTTTTTTTTTGTGTATACAATTATTTGTTGGTCATGCACCGTTTTTGTTTACATAAATCACCTGGGCTGGCCGAGCAAGGAGTCAAGACAGAGCTGGCCCTGAACTTTAAGTTTGCTGTCTCCTGGAGCACATGCATTCAACACCTTTTCACATTAATTTTGGCGTCATAAAACCTATGAAATAAATCTAGAATGAAGGACACTTACCATATATTTCTAACCCACTCTCCAACAGCCATGAGATTTTGGGAGGATGGCCATTTCCCACTGCAGAACATTTTATGGCAGTCTTTCCATTGTGTTCTGTTATCTCCAATTTTGGCTTACCTTGACAATGACAAAAAGAGTGATGTTATGATTTTTGGTTTCATCTTAATTTGTTAGAAGTGGGAACAAGCCAAGCACTCTACCTCCTGTGCCAATTTGAATATTCTACTAAATTAAGGGGAAGGCTGTGTGCTTTCTTAATCCCTATAAAACAGTGCTATTACAATATGTTACACTTACCCAAAACTGTCACATTAACCCACTTCACTACAGGCACTTTGTGAATGTAATGTAAACATGTGTAGAGGCCTCCATCTTTGAAGGTGACATCAGACACACTGACTGAAAAAACGGAGTCAGACAAGTTTATTATCTTGTAGCGCTTGTCCTTCAGGGCTGTTAGTGAAGATGGGGGAGAGAGGAGGCATGTCACAATATAACTCAACTACTTAAGATCCAAACAAAGATGTTACAATATGAGTAGGAACAAACATATTTACTTGTATCATGTACAACTATTATCATTCTAGACAGCATTTCATGGTAAAGTCTACACCCGTTGTGACAAATACAATTTAATTGTAATTTTAATCAGCTTTCGACATGAATAAAATCAACTCCAGTATGTCTAATTTACTGGGCATCCAGTCTACTTTCAAATTAAGATAATGCTTTGTTTTAGTAAATAAAATACATCTTAATAAATATCTATAGGTGGTATTATAAGATCCTCACCCTTCTGGTTATTAAAAAACATAACATGCCCATCAGGATTCTTCCATTCCACGTGGCTCCCTTCGGCATTTCTAATGCGACACTTCATGGTTAGTGTCTCACCCTCCATCACAGTCAAATGTTGCACTGCAATGGATCCTGCAATGGTAAATTCCAAGGATTTAGTATAGGACATACTTTGATTGACATGATGTAAGGTTCCAACATGTGTGAGAGCAAAATTACAAGATTATGTTATAAATACTGTTATTCCATCAAATGGTTGTTTTATGCAACAGAATAGGGGGTTCTTAGAACTCTATTGTGTCTGTGTGAACTGAGATTGGGCCTCTGGGGGCTTAATGCTGACAGAAGATGTACAATGCGTTAGGTGATAAACCTAACAAAGCAAACAATTTCATAGCATGAGTTGGTGTTTGTGTGCTGGGAGGTACCAGGGTAGAGATGACTCCAGTATGGATAATTATGAGAGGAACCTTGTTTTGGGAGCCATGCCCTGGTTTCTACACAATGAGAACAGTCTTAACAGCAGATGCTGTCTGTGAATTATTAGTATCTTTCATAGGAATCCCAACCTTGTGACCCATTCCACACTTCTTTTGTTTGTCATGTAGACTAAGGGGGTGTATCTTTGCTATAGAAAGGTGTTGTATTCTTTGTGTCGGGGCTCTCAATGAATCATCTAAGAGTGATTCGTCGACCAGCCATCGTTATTGTAGAGCACTCACATCATTCATTTGTGGGTGTGGTGTGACATGCTTTCCTTATAAATACGTGAATAAAGATTTAGTTTAAGTATAACTCTGACTTGTGTGATAAGTTTGTCTCTCCTCATTTGATAATACTAAAATTAACCACCACACATGATTTCAAGTTCACCTTACCTTTCAACAGCCCTTTCCTCTTTCTTACACATGCACAGTATGCCATGAACATAATATGATCATGGATGGACTGTATTGAAAAGCAATCATAAAGAGGAGATTTAGGGGTCGAAGACAGATGAATAAGTGGTCAGTGTAAATGAACTGGTTAAGACCTGAGTCAGACCCTTCATTTCTCATAGCTCTCACTCACAGCACTGTCCTACTTCTCGGTCTTCCCCTGGTCTTCAGACTCTACCATTGGGGGCTACAGGGGAAACAGAAGGAGGTCGAGCTACCATTGTCAGGCTAGAGGTAGTGGGAGGTGTGACAAACAACAACTTGAGGAGGGTGCATTTCCGCTGCACGTACAGCTTCAGATTATGCAGTTAACCTTCTCCACTGCAACTGACAGGAAATCAAATATAGTGTGGACAGTCACCGAAAACATGGGGGGTGTAAAAGAGAAAGCATGGGGTTTGTGGTTTTCTTCACACTGTCTGTGTGAGCGTCATGTGTTCCTTTTTCCTATGCTACTGGTATGATGACTAGTGATAGGCCTACTTTATTTGGAAACATTAACTGTGGGGGCAAATTTACACTGATGTTGTTGGTGGGCTTGTAATGTTTTAAAGGTTAACTGTTTTCATACATTGTGTGGGCTAGCAGAATATCACCTTATGATAGGGTCATGCTGTATATAGCACCGACTGAACAAAATAAATTCCATGTGGGTGGTCTATGGGGGTCCATGGAATTAGTGTATTTTATAATTAACCATAATGATTTTTAGACTTGTCTGCAATGATTGAATTCAAGGTTAATTATTTAATTAGGTATTTGAATCCCAATGAGAGCTGATGACCACCTAATGGTTGAAACGTTGTGATAATAAACACTCTTAGAGCATGTATTGCAGTATGCCGAGTCTTCATTTTTGACTATTCTGAATAAACTGAATGACTAGACAATTGCTATCAATTTGAAAACCATCCTATATGATTAAAAAGTCACAATTTGGTGACTTTTTAATCATATAGGATGGTTTTCAAATTGATAGCAATTGTCTAGTCATTCAAAGACAATCATTTCAATGTCAGCTGCCAAACATATTTAAACAAGACCACAACAAAGCAATAAGTACACATTTTCACTGTGATACAATCCTCAGAGCATTTGATCATATCTATTATTTTTGTGTTGTCATAACTTTCAGTCTGTTTACAAGATGGTTATTTTAGCCATAAGTGTCATGTATTGTCATGTCTTGTCCCTGTGCTTTCTCTTCTCTTCGTTTCCCCCTGCTGTCGTATTAGGTTTCTATCCTCTCTCTCTCTATCGTTCCGTTCCTGCTCCCAGCTGTTCCTCATTCTCCTAACGACCTCGTTTACTCTCTCACACCTGTCCCCTATTTTGCCCTCTGATTAGGTCCCTATTTCTCTCTCGGTTTCTGCCTCTGTCCTTGTCGGATTCTTGTTTGCTGTTTGCTGTTTGCTGTGTCCTTGTTCCGTCCTGTCGTGTTTTGCCTTTTCATCAGATGCTGCGTGTGAGCAGGTGTCTCTGTCCGCTACGGCCCGCGCCTACCCGAAGGGACCTGCAGTCTGTTGCCGCTTATCCTGCAATTCTCCTCAACAACTAGAGGATTTATGTTTTCCCTGTTTGGACATTTCCTGTAAAGGATTGAGGATTATGTTTGCTCTGTTTGGACTTTAATAAACTCAGTTTCTGTTAAGTCGCTTTTGGGTCCTCACTCACCTGCATAACAATAAGACCTCAGGGGGTGTGGTATATGGTCAATATACCACGGCAAAGGGCTATTCTTATGAACTTTACCCAGTACCAGGACATTTTAGCCAAAAACCTGGTTGCCTTTGCCAGGAAGAGGAAACTTAGCCCGAAAGTGGATCTTCCAGCAAGACAATAACCCCCAAGCACTCATCAAAAAACACAAAGAAATGTTCATTGGCCACAAAATCAACATTTTACAGTGGCCATCTCAGTCTCCGGACTTGTAACCCATTGAGCATACGATATACCTCAGTATGTATAGCAAGGGTGTCAATCATTTCGGACCCCACTGTAAATGCATCACAGCATCCGTCAAGAAAAAAGCAGTTCCATTCTAATTGATCTCACACACAGATGTAAAGAATTAGTAAGGAAACGTATTAAATGTAAAACATATATACAAATATGAATACAGCAAACATTGATTTGTGATATCTTACAACAAAAACATTGAATGTCATTTCAAAGTTGTGATCAAAACAGATCAGGCATATAACTCTGTCAAGCTGTATTGTATACATGTACCCTGCCTGGGTACTTTGTACTTCATTGTCTCAGAAACAATTACTTTCAGAGAAGTATTCTACTCACCCCTTACAAACAAGACTAGGAAGCAAAGCTGCAGCATTAGTGCCATCTTGACTCTGTCAGATTCAGATGTGGACTCTCAGAGCCACTTCCTCTCGTGTCTTTATATGCTACATATACTACACTGGCTACAGTAAGGGGCCTTCCGTGACATCACAGCACAATTCATGGGGTTTCCACGCAACACTGAATACATTTAGTTTCGAGGGCATCCCGGGTCATATATCTATAGGTTGTTGATATCATGGGAAGAAAAATAATACAATGTTGATTGGATCATGAATTGACACATTTTAGGAATGTCTATTTCCTTTTCAATATGACATCTCTCTTGAAAGACATCACCATGCACCAATGTTGTAGCCTGGTGGAACCGTTTATTATTTTATTTTGTATTTACTTTTATTTAAAATGCATATTTATATAAAAAAATCAAATTTTACATTGGCCCGTGATTGTGCAGAGAGCCACATCAATTCACAGAAATACGAATCATAAATGTTGATAAATACAAGTGTTATACATGGAATTAGAGATATACTTCTCCTTAATGCAACCACTGTGCCAGATTTCAAAAAACTTTACGGAAAGAGCAAACCATGCAATAATGAGAGTACAGCGTTCAGACAACAAAGCAGACAAAAATATATCCGTTATTTTATTTTTTATATTTTTTATTTCACCTTTATTTAACCAGGTAGGCTAGTTGAGAACAAGTTCTCATTTGCAAATGCGACCTGGCCAAGATAAAGCATAGCAGTGTGAACAGACAACACAGAGTTACACATGGAGTAAACAATTAACAAGTTAATAACACAGTAGAAAAAAGGGGAGTCTATATACAATGTGTGCAAAAGGCATGAGGAGGTAGGCGAATAATTACAATTTTGCAGATTAACACTGGAGTGATAAATGATCAGATGGTCATGTACAGGTGTGCAAAAGAGCAGAAAAGTAAATAAATAAAAACAGTGTGGGGATGAGGTAGGTGAAAATGGGTGGGCTATTTACCAGTAGACTATGTACAGCTGCAGCGATCGGTTAGCTGCTCAGATAGCTGATGTTTGAAGTTGGTGAGGGAGATGAAAGTCTCCAACTTCAGCGATTTTTGCAATTCGTTCCAGTCACAAGCAGCAGAGTACTGGAACGAAAGGCGGACAAATGAGGTGTTGGCTTTAGGGATGATCAGTGAGATACACCTGCTGGAGCGCGTGCTACGGATGGGTGTTGCCATCGTGACCAGTGAACTGAGATAAGGCGGAGCTTTACCTAGCATGGACTTGTAGATGACCTGGAGCCAGTAGGTCTGGCGACGAATATGTAGCGAGGGCCAGCCGACTAGAGCATACAAGTCGCAGTGGTGGGTGGTATAAGGTGCTTTAGTGACAAAACGGATGGCACTGTGATAAACTGCATCCAGTTTGCTGAGTAGAGTGTTGGAAGCAATTTTGTAGATGACATCGCCGAAGTCGAGGATCGGTAGGATAGTCAGTTTTACTAGGGTAAGCTTGGCGGCGTGAGTGAAGGAGGCTTTGTTGCGGAATAGAAAGCCGACTCTTGATTTGATTTTCGATTGGAGATGTCTGATATGAGTCTGGAAGGAGAGTTTGCAATCTAGCCAGACACCTAGGTACTTATAGACGTCCACATATTTAAGGTCGGAACCATCCAGGGTGGTGATGCTAGTCGGGCATGCGGGTGCAGGCAGCGATCGGTTGAAAAGCATGCATTTGGTTTTACTAGCGTTTAAGAGCAGTTGGAGGCCACGGAAGGAGTGTTGTATGGCATTGAAGCTCGTTTGGAGGTTAGATAGCACAGTGTCCAATGACGGGCCGAAAGTATATAGAATGGTGTCGTCTGCGTAGATGTGGATCAGGGAATCGCCCGCAGCAAGAGCAACATCATTGATATATACAGAGAAAAGAGTCGGCCCGAGAATTGAACCCTGTGGCACCCCCATAGAGACTGCCAGAGGACCGGACAGCATGCCCTCCGATTTGACATACTGAACTCTGTCTGCAAAGTATTTGGTGAACCAGGCAAGGCAGTCATCCGAAAAACCGAGGCTACTGAGTCTGCCGATAAGAATATGGTGATTGACAGAGTCGAAAGCCTTGGCAAGGTCGATGAAGACGACTGCACAGTACTGTCTTTTATCGATGGCGGTTATGATATCGTTTAGTACCTTGAGTGTGACCGGCTCGGAAACCAGATTGCACAGCGGAGAAGGTACGGTTGGGATTCGAGATGGTCAGTGACCTGTTTGTTGACTTGGCTTTCGAAGACCTTAGATAGGCAGGGCAGGATGGATATAGGTCTGTAACAGTTTGGGTCCAGAGTGTCTCCCCCTTTGAAGAGGGGGATGACTGCGGCAGCTTTCCAATCCTTGGGGATCTCAGACGATATGAAAGAGAGGTTGAACAGGCTGGTAATAGGGGTTGCGACAATGGCGGCGGATAGTTTCAGAAATAGAGGGTCCAGATTGTCAAGCCCAGCTGATTTATACGGGTCCAGGTTTTGCAGCTCTTTCATAACATCTGCTATCTGGATTTGGGTAAAGGAGAACCTGGAGATGCTTGGGCGAGGAGTTGCGGGGGGGGCGGAGCTGGTGGCCGAGGTTGGAGTAGCCAGGCGGAAGGCATGGCCAGCCGTTGAGAAATGCTTGTTGAAGTTTTCGATAATCATGGATTTATCGGTGGTGATCGTGTTACCTAGCCTCAGTGCAGTGGGCAGCTGGGAGGAGGTGCTCTTGTTCTCCATGGACTTCACAGTGTCCCAGAACGTTTTGGAGTTGGAGCTACAGGATGCAAACTTCTGCCTGAAGAAGCTGGCCTTAGCTTTCCTGACTGACTGCGTGTATTGGTTCCTGACTTCCCTGAACAGTTGCATATCGCGGGGACTATTCGATGCTATTGCAGTCCGCCACAGGATGTTTTTGTGCTGGTCGAGGGCAGTCAGGTCTGGAGTGAACCAAGGGCTGTATCTGTTCTTAGTTCTGCATTTTTTGAATGGAGCATGCTTATTTAAAATGGTGAGGAAGTTACTTTTAAAGAATGACCAGGCATCCTCAACTGACGGGATGAGGTCAATGTCCTTCCAGGATACCCGGGCCAGGTCGATTAGAAAGGCCTGCTCACAGAAGTGTTTTAGGGAGTGTTTGACAGTGATGAGGGGTCGTCGTTTGACTGCGGCTCCGTAGTGGATACAGGCAATGAGGCAGTGATCGCTGAGATCCTGGTTGAAGACAGCGGAGGTGTATTTGGAGGGCCAGTTGGTCAGGATGATGTCTATGAGGATGCCCTTGCTTAAAGAGTTGGGGTTGTACCTGGTGGATTCCTTGATGATTTGTGTGAGATTGAGGGCATCTAGCTTAGATTGTAGGACTGCCGGGGTGTTAAGCATATCCCTGTTTAGGTCACCTAACAGAACAAACTCCGAAGCTAGATGGGGGGCGATCAATTCACAAATGGTGTCCAGGGCACAGCTGGGAGCTGAGGGGGGTCGGTAGCAGGCGGCAACAGTGAGAGACTTATTTCTGGAGAGAGTGATTTTCAAAATTAGTAGTTCGAACTGTTTGGTTATGGACCTGGAAAGTATGACATTACTTTGCAGGCTATCTCTGCAGTAGACTGCAACTCCTCCCCCTTTAGCAGTTCTATCTTGACAGAAGATGTTATAGTTGGGTATGGAAATCTCTGAATTTTTGGTGGCCTTCCTGAGCCAGGATTCAGACACGGCAAGGACATCAGGGTTAGCAGAGTGTGCTAAAGCAGTGAGTAAAACAAACTTAGGGAGGAGGCTTCTGATGTTGACATGCATGAAACCAAGGCTTTTTCGATCACAGAAGTCAACAAATGAGGGTGCCTGGGGACATGCAGGGCCTGGGTTTACCTCCACATCACCCGCGGAACCGAGAAGGAGTAGTATGAGGGTGCGGCTAAAGGCTAACAAATCTGGTCGCCTAGAGCGTTGGGGACAGAGAATAAGAGGAGCAGGTTTCTGGGCATGGTAGAATATATTCAGGGCATAATGCGCAGACAGGGGTATGGTGGGGTGCGGGTACAGCGGAGGTAAGCCCAGGCACTGGGTGATGATGAGAGAGGTTGTATCTCTGGACATGCTGGTTGTAATGGGTGAGGTCACTGCATGTGTGGGAGGTGGGACAAAGGAGGTATCAGGGGTATAAAGAGTGGAACTAGGGGCTCCATTGTGAACTAAAACAATGATAACTAACCTGAGCAACAGTATACAAGGCATATTGACATTTCAAAGAGACATATGTATTACAGCCTATCTGGTGAACACTACACAGAGACAGGAACAAACACCCACAAAATACAAAGCGAACTCAGGCTACCTAAATACGGTTCCCAATCCGAGACAACGAGAATCACCTGACTCCAATTGAGAACCGCCTCAGGCAGCCAAGCCTAACTAGACACACCCCTAATCATACACAATCCCAATGCTAATAAAACCCCAATACGAAACACAACATATAAACCCATGTCACACCCTGGCCTACCCAAACATATAACAAAAACACAAAATACAATGACCAAGGCTTGACAGAACCCCCCCCCCTAAGGTGCGGACTCCCGGACGCACCTCAAGAGCATAGGGAGGGTCCGGGTGGGCGTCTGTCCATGGTGGCGGTTCTGGCTCGGGACGTGGACCCCACTCCATAAATGTCCTATTTCCTCCCCTTCGCGTCCTGGGATAATCCACCTTCTCCGCCGACCATGGCCTAATAGTCCTCACCCAGATCCCCACATAACTGAGGAGCAGCTCGTGACAGAGGGGCAGCTCGGGACAGAGGGGCAGCTCGGGACAGAGGGGCATCTCAGGACAGAGGGGCATCTCAGGACAGAGGGGCATCTCAGGACAGAGGGGCATCTCAGGACAGAGGGGCATCTCGGGACAGAGGGGCATCTCGGGACAGAGGGGCAGCCCGGGACAGAGGGGCAGCCTGGGACAGAGGGGCAGCTCGGGACAGAGGGGCAGCCCGGGACAGAGGGGCAGCCCGGGACAGAGGGGCAGCCCGGGACAGAGGGGCAGCCCGGGACCGAAGCAGCCTGGGACTGAGGGGAAGCCCGGTACTGAGGGGAAGCCCGGTACTGAGGGGAAACCCAGTACTGAGAGGAAGCCCAGTACTGAGAGGAAGCCCAGTACTGAGAGGAAGCTCAGGCAGGTAGTAGGCTCCGGTAAATCCTGGCTGTCTGGCGGAACTGGAAGAGTCAGGTTGTCTGGCCGATCTGGAAGAGACTGGTTGTCTGGCAGATCTGGAAGAGACTGGTCGTCTGGCAGCGCTGGGTAGACTGGCGGCGCTGGGCAGACTGGCGGCGCTGGGCAGACTGGCGGCGCTGGGCAGACTGGGAGCACTGGCGGCGCTGGGCAGACTGGGAGCACTGGCGGAGCTGGGCAGACTGGCGGCGCTGGGCAGACGGGAGACTCCGGCAGCGCAGGAGAGGAGAAAGGCTCTGGCTGCGCTAAACAGGCGGGAGACTCCGACAGCGCAGGAGAGGAGAAAAGCGCTGGCTGCGCTGAACAGGCGAGGCGCACTGGAGGCCTGGTGCGTGGTGCTGGAACTGGTGGTACTGGATCGAGGACACGCACAGGAAGCCTGGTGCGGGGAGCTGCTACTGGAGGACTGGTGTGTAGAGGTGGCTCTGGATAGACCGGACCGTGCAGGCGCACTGGAGCTCTTGAGCACCGAGCCTGCCCAAGCTTACCTGGCTCGATGCCCACTCTAGCCCGGCCAATAGGAAGGGCTGGTATGTGCCGCACCTGGCTCAGCACCCGCACTGGAAACACCGTGCGCTCCATAGCATAACACGGTGCCTGCCCGGTCTCTCTAGCCCAACGGTGAGCACAGGGAGTTTGCGCAGGTCTCCTACCTGGCATAACTATTCTCCCTTCTAGCCTCCCCCCAATAATTTTTTTGGGCTGCTTTTCCGGCTTCCAACCGCATCGCCGTGCTGCCTCCTCATACCAGCGCCTCTCCGCTTTAGCTGCTTCTATTTCTTCCTTGGGACGGCGATATTCTCCCGGCTGCGCCCAGGGTCCTTTTCCGTCTAACATCATCTCCCAAGACCAGAAGTCCTTATATTGCTGCTCCTCACAATTAACAGGGAGAGTAGGCTCAGGTCTGACTCCTGACTCAGCCACTCTCTCTCTGCGCTCTCCCCCAACAAATATTTGGGGGTTACTTTCGTTTTTCGCTCTGCGTCGCCGTGTTTTCCTTTTAGACTCCATTCGTCTATAGCCCTCTTCGCACTGCTGAAGCGAATCCCAAGCGGGCTCCTGCACTCTCTCTGGGTCGGCCGCCCACCTGTCGATTTCTTCCCACGTCGCATACTCCATGCTTCTGCTGTCCATAACGTCGTTGCCAGTTACACGCTGCTCGGTCCATATGGGGTGGGTGTTTCTGTATCGGCGTTCGTCTGTTGAAGGAAGAGAGTCGGACCGAAATGCAGCGTAGTGGTTACTCATGACTTTACTGAAGGAAAACGGAACGATACATGAAATAACTCATAAATACAAAAACAACAAACGGAACGTGAAACCTATTACAGCCTATCTGGTGAACACTACACAGAGACAGGAACAAACACCCACAAAATACAAAGCGAACTCAGGCTACCTAAATACGGTTCCCAATCCGAGACAACGAGAATCGCCTGACTCCAATTGAGAACCGCCTCAGGCAGCCAAGCCTAACTAGACACACCCCTAATCATACACAATCCCAATGCTAATAAAACCCCAATACGAAACACAACATATAAACCCATGTCACACCCTGGCCTACCCAAACATATAACAAAAACACAAAATACAATGACCAAGGCGTGACACTGTGATTATAATCGAAGAGAATTCCCTTGGTAGATAATGCAGTCGACATTTGATTGTGAGGAATTCTAAATCAGGTGAACAGAAGGACTTGAGTTCCTGTATGTTTTTGTGACTACACCACGTCTCGTTAGCCATAAGAGTGACAGTAGCATGAGGAGAGAAGATAGAAGGGACACAGAATGGGTAGATAACAATTACTGAGTGGAGACCAGCATAGTTCAATTATAAACAGGAATTAGATGGCAGAGTGTAAGGCTCTCCCGAGAAATGGGGGACATAAATAATACCGTGACAGACAGAAAAGACAGAATAAGAATAAAAGTGGAAGAGAATTTGGTTCACTTAGCTTTAGGATATTAATTTGTGGAAAGACTTTCTGCTCCATTTGATTTAAAAATATGACAAGTTAACAGGGCAGGCAGGTATTTTATTTTTTATTTTAAGTGTATATTTAGTAAATTCGCTAGGAAGAGATATGATGATTTTGTTGAAAGTAGTTGTTACCCTAACTAAAAGAGAAAACTTAGTTGGTTTCAGGAACGAAGGTGTCAAAGGCAATTATAGTCAATGAACTAATCACTGATCATAATCTTGATGTGATTGGCCTGACTGAAACATGGCTTAAGCCTGATGAATTTACTGTGTTAAATGAGGCCTCACCTCCTGGCTACACTAGTGACCATATCCCCCGTGCATCCCGCAAAGGCGGAGGTGTTGCTAACATTTACGATAGCAAATTTAAATTTACAATTGACGTTTTCGTCTTTTGAGCTTCTAGTCATGAAATCTATGCAGCCTACTCAATCACTTTTTATAGCTACTGTTTACAGGCCTCCTGGGCCATATACAGTGTTCCTCACTGAGTTCCCTGAATTCCTATCGGACCTTGTAGTCATAGCAGATAATATTCTAATCTTTGGTAACTTTAATATTCACATGGAAAAGTCCACAGACCCACTCCAAAAGGCTTTCGGAGCCATCATCGACTCAGTGGGTTTTGTCCAACATGTCTCTGGACCCACTCACTGTCAGTCATACGCTGGACCTAGTTTTGTCCCATGGAATAAATGTTGTGGATCTTAATGTTTTTCCTCAATAATCCTAGACTATCAGACCACTATTTTATTACGTTTGCAATTGCAACAAATAATCTGCTCAGACCCCAACCAAGGAACATCAAAAGTCGTGCTATAAATTCACAGACAACACAAAGATTCCTTGATGTCCTTCCAGATTCCCTCTGTCTACCCAAGGACGCCAGAGGACAAAAATCAGTTAACCACCTAACTGAGGAACTCAATTTAACCTTGCGTAATACCCTAGATGCAGTTGCACCCCTAAAAGCTAAAAACATTTCTCATAAGAAACTAGCTCCCTGGTACACAGAAAATACCCGAGCTCTGAAGCAAGTTTCCAGAAAATTGGAACGGAAATGGCGCCACACCAAACTGGAAGTCTTCCGACTAGCTTGGAAAGACAGTACCGAAGAGCCCTTACTGCTGCTCGATCATCCTATTTTTCTAACTTAATTGAGGAAAATAAGAACAATCCGAAATTCCTTTTTGATATTGTCGCAAAGCTAACTAAAAAGCAGCATTCCCCAAGAGAGGATGACTTTCACTTTAGCAGTGATAAATTCATGAACTTCTTTGAGGAAAAGATTATGATTATTAGAAAGCAAATTACGGACTCCTCTTAAAATCTGCGTATTCCTTCAAAGCTCAGTTGTCCTGAGTCTGCACAACTCTCCCAGGACCTAGGATCAAGAGAGACGCTCAAGTGTTTTAGTACTATATCTCTTGACACAATGCTGAAAATAATCATGGCCTCTAAACCTTCAAGCTGCATACTGGACCCTATTCCAACTAAACTACTGAAAGAGCTGCTTTCCGTGCTTGGCCCTCCTATGTTGAACATAATAAACGGCTCTCTATCCACCGGATGTGTACCAAACTCACTAAAAGTGGCAGTAATAAAGCCTCTCTTGAAAAAGCCAAACCTTGATCCAGAAAATATAAAAAACTATCGGCCTATATCGAATCTTCCATTCCTCTCAAAATTTTTAGAGAAGGCTGTTGCGCAGCAACTCACTGCCTTCCTGAAGACAAACAATGTATACGAAATGCTTCAGTCCGGTTTTAGACCCCATCATAGCACTGAGACAGCACTTGTGAAGGTGGTAAATTACATTTTAATGGCATCGGACCGAGGCTCTGCATCTGTCCGTGTGCTCCTAGACCTTAGTGCTGCTTTTGATACCATCGATCACCACATTCTTTTGGAGAGATTGGAAACCCAAATTGGTCTACACGGACAAGTTCTGGCCTGGTTTAGATCTTATCTGTCGGAAAGATATCAGTTGGTCTCTGTGAATGGTTTGTCCTCTGACAAATCAACTGTAAATTTCGGAGTTCCTCAAGGTTCCGTTTTAGGACCACTATTGTTTTCACTATATATTTTACCTCTTGGGGATGTTATTCGAAAACATAATGTTAACTTTCACTGCTATGCGGATGACACACAGCTGTACATTTCAATGAAACATGGTGAAGCCCCAAAATTGCCCTTGCTAGAAGCATGTGTTTCAGACATAAGGAAGTGGATGGCTGCTAACTTTCTACTTTTAAACTCGGACAAAACAGAGATGCTTGTTCTAGGTCCCAAGAAACAAAGAGATCCTCTGTTGAATCTGACAATTAATCTTAATGGTTGTACAGTCGTCTCAAATAAAACTGTGAAGGACCTCAGCGTTACTCTGGACCCTGATATCTCTTTTGAAGAACATATCAAGACCATTTCAAGGACAGCTTTTTCCCATCTACGTAACATTGCAAAAATCAGAAACGTTCTGCCCAAAAATTATGCAGAAAAATGTATCCATGCTTTTGTCACTTCCAGGTTAGACTACTGCAATGCTCTACTTTCCGGCTACCCGGATAAAGCACTAAATTAACTTTAGTTGGTGCTAAATACGGTTGCTAGAATCCTGACTAGAACCAAAAAATTTGATCGTATTACTCCAGTGCTAGCCTCTCTACACTGGCTTCCTGTCAAAGCAAGGGCTGATTTCAAGGTTTTACTGCTAACCTACAAAGCATTACATGGGCTTGCTCCTACCTATCTCTCTGATTTGGTCCTGCCGTACATACCTACACGTGCGCTACGGTCACAAGACGCAGGCCTCCTAATTGTCCCATAATTTCTAAGCAAACAGCTGGAGGCAGGGCTTTCTCCTATAGATCTCCATTTTTATGGAACGGTCTGCCTACCCATGTCAGATACACAAACTCGGTCTCAACCTTTAAGTCTTTACTGAAGACTCATCTCTTCAGTGGGTCATATGATTGAGTGTAGTCTGGCCCAGGAGTGGGAAGGTGAACGGAAAGGCTCTGGAGCAACGAACCGCCCTTACTGTCTCTGCCTGGCTGGTTCCCCTATTTCCACTGGGATTCTCTGCCTCTCACCCTATTACAGGGGCTGAGTCACTGGCTTACTGGGGCTCTCCCATGCCGTCCCTGGAAGGGGTGCGTCACCTGAGTGGGTTGATTCACTGATGTGGTCATCCTGTCTGGGTTGGCGCCCCCCCTTGGGTTGTACCATGGCGGAGATCTTTGTGGGCTATACTCAGCCTCGTCTCGGGATGGTAAGTTGGTGGTTGAAGATATCCCTCTAGTGGTGTGGGGCTGTGCTTTGGCAAAGTGGGTGGGGTTATATCCTTCCTGTTTGGCCCTGTCCGGGGGTGTCCTCGGATGGGGCCACAGGGTCTCCTGCCCCTCCTGTCTCAGCCTCCAGTATTTATGCTGCAGTAGTTTATGTGTCGGGGGGCCAGGGTCAGTTTGTTATATCTGGAGTACTTCTCCTGTCCTATTCAGTGTCCTGTGTGAATCTAAGTGAGCGTTCTCTAATTCTCTCCTTCTCTCTTTCTTTCTCTCTCTCGGAGGACCTGAGCCCTAGGACCATACCCCAGGACTACCTGACATGATGACTCCTTGCTTTCCCCAGTCCACCTGACCGTGCTGCTGCTCCAGTTTCAACTGTTCTGCCTTATTATTATACGACCATGCTGGTAATCTATGAACATTTGAACATCTTGGCCATGCTCTGTTATAATCTCCACCCGGCACAGCCAGAATAGGACTGGCCACCCCACATAGCCTGGTTCCTCTCTAGGTTTCTTCCTAGGTTTTAGCCTTTCTAGGGAGTTTTTCCTAGCCACCGTGCTTCTACACCTGCATTGCTTGCTGTTTGGGGTTTTAGGCTGGGTTTCTGTACAGCACTTTGAGATATCAGCTGATGTACGAAGGGCTATATAAATAAATTTGATTTGATTTGAGTTAGACACTGAACCATTGCATAGAAATTATTCTGCACAACGGGCCGAAATAGTAGCATTGACTAGAGCCTGCGAAATAAGAAAGGAGAGAAAGGTTACTATTTACACAGACAACACATATGCATTTAAAACCATACAAAGCAGCACAGATACATTTTTAAAGTAGATAAGACACTTGACAGAGAATTGTTACAGGATAGCCAAGAACGAACGCCCCAGGGAGAATTGGACATGTGGAAAATGAAAGGGGCGATCCTACAAAATAATGTCAGACATAAGGATAATTTACTAATCTTACCTAAGTCATTGTTTAGATATGCAGCAATATTGACACATGGGCAGAGTCATGTGCCAACAGGGAGAAAGGATTGTAGAGCAGGTTAGGAAACACCAGGTGGTAGAGCAGGTTAGGAAACACCATGTGGTAGAGCAGGTTAGGAAACACTGCAGGTTAGGAAAGACTTAGTGGCCTAGAAGATAAGTACTTAAAAAAAATGGTAGAATATCCATTCCAACATTTGGAAATGGACTTCATTGAACTATTCTCGAAGTGAAGGGAAGAATGGGTGTTTAACAATAATAGATAAGTATAGCAAATGGGTAGAAGCGTTCCGAACTTACTTGGCGGACACGATTATCGTAGCTAAAATATTAGGTCAAGATATTATCCCTAGAGTTGGTTTACTAGGATCTATTTCTTTAAATAATGGATGACATTTTAGCTAATCGGGTAGAACAAAAAGAATGCCAGAGTTAGGGACCAGAACAGGACAGGTAGACATAGAAGTTGAAGATATACTAGCAGAACACATGAGAAGACTGTTTGTTAACCAAACTCGTATGTCCAAGATTTTGTGTCCAACAGGTGAATTACAGGAGAAGGTGATTCACTCAATCCAACCAGGAGACTGGGTGTGGATCCAGTCCCCGAGGAGAAAAGACTGGAAGCAGCCCCGTTGGTAAGGCCCATAGCAGGTTCTGTTAAACCATCAGCTTTGCCATTAGAATAGCTGAGACAGTCACTTGGGTCCCGTTACCCACTGCAAAAGGGTATGTACACATACAAGCACTGCTGCTCACACACAGAGTTAGGAGAAGAACCGAGTACCAACAGGGTCCAAAGGTCACCTCCTTAACGAAGATTCCCTATCCCGACCTTTCATCACTGTGTGTGCTCCTAGAGGCGTGAGTAAGGGGTGGTACCTAGCAGATTGACTAAGGGCAGGATAGGGTTGGCGGTTTTTGGGAAGACTAGGAACTCTGAGCTGCATCATAGTCTTGGTAACCTTTCTGATACATCCAGATCCACCACCTTCCGGTACTAATTATATGACGCCATTGTCATTGATAAGAAGTAAAAGATAAACTATATAATACACTGATGAGTGACTTACAGAATAAGGAGTCAAAGAAGATCAAGAAGGTAAACATTAAACAATTCCCTAGGAAAGCAAATAACTTTACAGGGATTGGGTTGGCCAGATTGAAGTACTCGGCCAACCCACCTCAGTTCACTTTAACTCCTGATGAGTACCAGTGTTATAGATACAAGAATGGCACCGAGATTTTAATGGCTGAAAGTTAATCGTTAATGTGATTGACTTAGGTTTGGAAGTACAGGAGAAAATTCTTAACTTCTCTGAACAATTATCCGCCACCTCCCTCATGACCTGGTAAAATAGACTGACTCTCGATATGTTATTGGCAGAAAAGATCGGGGTATGTAGAATGATTGGGGTTCATTGCTGTACATTTATTTTTTAAATAACACAGCTCCAGACGGATCAGTGACCAAGGCCCTGTCAAGTTTGACCACATTAGCTCATGAGTTAGCAGAGAGCTCTGGGGTGGATACTTCCCTGACAGGGTGGTTCGATAGCATGTTTGGGAAATGGAAAAATATCGTAAGTGCTGTATTGTGGGCTGCTTTCACCTGTATGAGTGTGTTGGTGTTGTGTGGATGCTGTTTGGTCCCATGTGTGAGAGGTTTAATCACCAGGACTCTAGAGAGATCGATGACGCAACAGATGGTGAGATATGGACCGATTCCAAGCTCCGACCAGTGGGATGACAAATACAGGCGTCCAGGCCTAGGAGATGGCTCCGTTTCTTTTAACCACGAGGAGCCAATGTTAGATGAGACTATCTTCAATATTTAGACAGACTGTTCCTTTAATGAAGATTATAATACAAATCCTAAAAAGAAGAGTTATAATTGGATATAGGCCTAGAGCAGTCGATGATAAGAATCTGTTGTAAATACATGTATTCGTTTTGTTTGATTTTGTGTAACATTTTTGATTCCATATGACGGTGGATGTATCAGTGTGTATTATTTAGTCATTAAGGGTGGATTGATAAGGGAATTAATATGCTTAAAGGTAATGATTAATATTCAGCAAAGAACAACAGAAAACACTTCTTTTTACAGGGAAATCATAATTAGTAAATAGGACACACCTGACTGTCATTAATGTCTCTAAGACAGTCTCTGCCGCCCTCTGGTGACAGGTGGAACCATGACAGGTTTACAAATGCTGTTTTGAATTAAAGAAAATTGTACCTACACACTGAAGAAAGTCTGTGTACGCTATCCCTGATGCAGTAAAAAAAAAAATTGAGGTGAGCTTTATGCGACATATTTGTATTGCGAACCCATTACACCTCTTTGTTTGTCTAATGAATAACTTCACCATGCTCAAAGGGATATTCATTGTCTGCTTTTTTTATTCTTACCCATATAGGAATATTTGACCTTCTTTGCGAGGCATTGGAAAATATGCCTGGTCTTTGTGGTTGAATCTGTGTTTGAAATTTACTGCTGGACTGAGGGACCTTACAGATAATTGTATTTGCGGGGTACAGAGATGAGGTAGTCATTCAAAAATCATGTTAAATACTATTATTGCACACCAAGTGAATCCATGCAACGTATTATGTGACTTGTTAAGCAAATGTTTACTCCTGAGCTTATTTAGCCTTGCCATAACAAAATACAAGAGTTGAATAGCTATTGACTCAAGACATTTCAGCTTTTCATTTGAAATTGATTTACAAAAATGTCGAAAAACATCATTCCACTTTGACATTATGGGTTATTGTGTGTAGGCCAGTGATCCAAAAATCTAAATGTAATCCATTTTAAATTCAGGCTGTAACACAACGAAATGTGGAATAGTCAAGGGGTGTGAATACTTTTTGAAGGCACTGTATGTTAATATACAGTATGTTAATTGCATGCAAATAAAGGTTGCTTCTCTACCACACCCATAACAGAAGCACAATCATGGCCTCGGTTATGTAGGTGGAGGACTTCTGTGAGAGGTCGCTGTCACGCCTGAATTCGACCCTAAGATGAAGTCTGCTGCAGTGTTGAGTGGTTGTATGAAATCGATCGGTATGTCAAGCAAAGCTCTTAAATCTTAACCATGCCAGCCCGATATCAAGTTCTATTCAGTTCAACTCTCTATAAATTCGGCGTCTGAACTGTGTATTAGACAGGTAAATTGCTGAACCTAGTGCAAGGGGTGGAAGATGCCAGAGGGACAGTTTTTACAAGCTGAAATTGCTAACTGAAGTGTTTCACAATAGCCCCGCCCTAGCACGAAACTAGCAGCAAATTGAAATGTTTATGACACAAACTTAGAGGCGAAGCCACGGCAGTACCTGGCTGGGCAGGGTGCCTGCTAGATTTATCAAGATGGCACCGACAGACAGCTCTACTTATGGCTCCACAAGCATTTCTTTACACCAGCAATAACATCTGCTAAATATGTGTGTGACCAATAAAACTACACATTTTATTTTATCTGATTGAACATTGACCACCCTGGCTTAAAATAAAATAAAAAATAAATTACATTATTTTCATTTGTTTTTGTATTGTCTCCTGACTAATCAGAAATGTAGTTGCTGGGATCTAATTGGTTATATCACAATCATATGGTAACACCCCCCCTTTTTGAATATGTTGGTAACCCGTTATACTGTATAAAAGTAACACGCCCCCCCCCCCCCCATTTGAATTGATGAAATTGCTTGGTCAAAGGTTGACATGTAGAGCCAAAATTACCATGTGACACCAGCTATGTTTCTATTAACTTCTCCAGTGATATATTTTGTAGACGTTTTAAAAGTTTGCATTGAAAATAGATGCGACAATATCCTACTGCGGTGTGTTTTCATTTTAGTGATTAGGCCCAAGAAGCCAGTGTTCGGAGGATATATTGGCACAGCTGTTAGTTAGTCAAGGGCCAGAAAACCGTGCCAATATATCCTCCAAACACTGTATTCGAGGGCATTATCATTTCAATGGAGACGCACTGCATTTTCTATGCAAACTTTCTATACACGTACAAAATAAATCCCTGGACACGTTAATGGAAACTGGTGGCTCTGCATGTCAACCTTAGACCAACCTATTTCATCAATTCATATGGGGGGGGGGGGGGGTAGTGTTACTTTTGTACAACGGGTTACCAACGTATTCAAATAATGATTGACATATTTTAATTAAAATGTTATTTCATCCTTCCACAAAATAATGTCCCAACACAAATCTAGGGTTGCTACCCAAGCCAGCTGATCGTTCATTCTATTGGTAAGGTTGCCAGAGATGCGATCCAGTCGTGAAGTTTAGTTCTATTTCTAAGGACACAACCTAGAAGTTTGTTCTAAATATTCCATTGCCATGCTGGCTGGCAATGTTCTTATCCCTTGCTTGCTAGCAAGCCAACTATGTCTAACACAGTCACATCAATCAGTGCAGCCAGAATAACAGCAAAGTAGCTGCATTTTGAGAATGACGCTGCAATGTATAGAAGCTGTTTTACAGGCTCCTGACCAATTTGACTATATATACACTACCGTTCAAAAGATTGGGGTCACTTAGAAATATCCTTGTTTTTGAAAGAAGGGCGAGGGGCCTTCAGTATCTTGTGGAGTGTGAGGGGTACAGTCCAGAGGAAAGGTGCTGGGTTCGAGGACGTGTTGGACCCTTCAATGCTGCAGGAGTTCCACCGTCTTCGTCCGGATCGCCCCGCGCTTCGCCCTCCTGGTCGTCCCCGAGGCCGGTGTCAGTGCGCTGCTGGAGCCGCATCAAGGGGGGGTACTGTCACAACTTCCGCAGAAGTTTTTATTATTAAACTGTGCCGTTGTAACACAGTTTTTGCTCTCCTGCGCCTGACATCTCTGCCGACAGTACACACCCCTTACACTAATCCAAGTTTATAATTTTAAAAGGCTAATTGATCATTGGAAAACCCTTTTGCAATTATGTTAGTACAGCTGAAAACTTGTGCCTATTAAAGAAGCAATAAAACTGGCCTTCTTTAGACTAGTTGAGTATTTGGAGCGTTAGCATCTGTGGGTTCGATTACAGGCTCAAAATGAAACTCGTCAGTCTATTCTTGTTCTGAGAAATGGAGGCTTTCCATGCGAGAAATTGTCAAGAAACTGAAGATCTCGTACTACGCTGTGTACTACTCCCTTCACAGAACAGCGCAAACTGGCTCTAACCAGAATAGAAAGACGAGTGGGAGGCCCCAGTGCACAACTGAGCAAGAGGACAAGTACATTTGACAAGTCTAGTTTGATAAACAGACGCCTCACAAGTCCTAATAATAACAACTGCAAAACACCAGTCTCAACATCAACAGTGAAGAGGCGATTCCGGGATGCTGGCCTTCTAGGCAGAGTTCCTCTGTCTCGTGTCTATGTTTTTTTGCCGATCTGTCATGTTTTGTCTTATATTGTCTTGTCATTTTGCTTTTCCTTCTGTTCGTTTTCCCCCTGCTGGTCTTTTTAGGTTCGTTCCCTTTTTTCTCTCTCCCTCCCTCTCTCTCTTCTCTCTATCGTTCTGTTCCTGCTCCCAGCTGTTCCTATTCCCCTAATCAATCATTTAGTCTTTCCACTCCTGTTCCCTATCTTTTCCCCTGATTAGAGTCCCTATTTCTCCCCTTGTTTTCCGTTTCTGTCCTGTCGGATCCTTGTATATTGTTCACCGTGCTGTGTCTTTGTATCGCCCTGTCGTGTCGTGTTTCCCTCAGATGCTGCGTGGTGAGCAGGTGTCTGTCATGCAGGTGAATGAGGACCCAAAAGCGACTTGGCGAAAACAGAGTCTTTAATCCAGTAAAGTAATTCTACAATCATAAGACATAATTCCACTCGTAATGACGAGAACAGACTGGAGACTCGATCAAGAACTGCAGGTTGCCTCGGGAAGGCACTTGAACGTAGCAGACTCAGACACCTGCTCACCACGCAGCATCTGAGGGAAACACGACACGACAGGGCGATACACAGACACAGCACGGTGAACAATAGACAAGGATCCGACAGGGCAGAAACGGAAAACAAGGGGAGAAATAGGGACTCTAATCAGGGGGAAAGATAGGGAACAGGAGTGGGAAGACTAAATGAATGATTAGGGGAATAGGAACAGCTGGGAGCAGGAACGGAACGATAGAGAGAAGAGAGAGAGGAAGAGAGAGAGAAAAAGGGGAACGAACCTAAAAAGACCAGCAGGGGGAAAACGAACAGAGGGAAAAGCAAAATGACAAGACAAAATAAGACAAAACATGACAGTACCCCCCCACTCACCGAGCGCCTCCTGGCGCTCTCGAGGAGGAACACTGGCGGCAACGGAGGAAATCATAGATCACAAACGGTCCAGCACGTCCCGAGAAAGAACCCAACTCCTCTCCTCAGGACCAAAATGAAAAACGATAAAAAGGGAAACTAGGGTACTACTCTAAAAAACAAATGAGACACGGGTAGAGAACTGAAAGCTTTAGAGCAAACAGGACCAAACAGGCCAGGAGAGTAACAACTAGGGACAGACTGAGACACAGCAAGGGCAGGAACAAGAACAGGAGAGATGCGATGGCAGGGAACAGACTGAGACCCAGCAAGACCAGGAGCAGAAGCAGAAAAAAATTACCAGACTTCTTCTGCGCGCAGTCTGAACACGCAGCCACGAAACGGCGCGTGTCACGCTCCTGAGTAGGCCACCAAAACCGCTGGCGAATAGAAGCAAGCGTACCCCGAACGCCGGGATGGTCAGCTAACTTGGCAGAGTGAGCCCACTGAAGAACAGCCAGACGAGTAGAAACAGGAACGAAAAGAAGGTTACTAGGACAAGCGCGCGGCGACGCAGTGTGCGTGAGTGCTTGCTTAACCTGTCTCTCAATTCCCCAGACAGTCAACCCGACAACACGCCCAACAGGAAGGATCCCCTCGGGATCGGTAGAAGCCACAGAAGAACTAAAGAGACGGGATAAAGCATGAGGCTTGGTGTTCTTAGTACCCGGGCAATAAGAAATAACGAACTCGAAACGAGCGAAAAACAACGCCCAATGAGCATGACGCGCATTCAGTCGTTTGGCATAACGGATGTACTCAAGGTTCTTTTGGTCAGTCCAAACGACAAAAGGAACGGTCGCCCCCTCCAACCACTGTCACCATTTGCCTAGGGCTAAACGGATGGCGAGCAGTTCGCGGTTAGCCACATCATAGTTACGTTCCGACGGTGACAGGCGATGAGAAAAATACGCACAAGGGTGGACCCCATCGTCAGTATCGGAGCGCTGGGACAGAATGGCTCCCACGCCCACCCCCGACGCGTCAACCTCAACAATAAACTGTTTAGTGACGTCAGGTGCAACAAGGATAGAAGCGGATGCAAAACGCTTCTTGAAGAGATCAGAACAACAATCATACGACCGGTGAGGAGGGAGTTGGTTCTGGACCGACTGAAGACCGTGCGCAGACCATGATATTCCTCCGGCACTCCTGTCAAATCACCAGGTTCCTCCTGAGAAGAGGGGACAGAACAAACAGGAGAAATAGCAGACATTAAACACGTCACATGACAAGAAACGTTCCAGGAAAGGATAGAATTACTAGACCAATCAAAAGAAGGATTATGACACACTAGCCAGGGATGACCCAAAACAACAGGTGTAAAAGGTGAACAAAAAATCAAAAAAGAAATGGTCTCACTATGGTTACCAGATACAGTGAGGGTTAAAGGTAGTGTTTCATATAATATACTGGGGAGAGGACTACCATCCAAGGCAAACATGACCGTGGGCTCCCTAACTGTCTGAGAGGAATGTCATGTTCCCGCGCCCAGGCTTCGTCCATAAAACAGCCCTCTGCCCCAGAGTCTATTAATGCACTGCAGGAAGCTGCCGATCCGGTCCAGCGTAGATGGACCGGTAAGGTAGTACATGTACTTGACGGAGAGGACCGTCTAGTAGCGCTTATCAGTCGCCCTCCGCTTACTGATGAGCTCTGGCCTTTAACTGGACATGAAATGACAAAATGACCAGCGGAACCGCAATAGAGACAGAGGCGGTTGGTGATTCTCCGTTCCCTCTCCTTAGTCGAGATGCGAATACCCCCAGCTGCATGGGCTCAACACCTGAGTCAGTGGGGAAAGACGGTAGTGTCGGAGAGAGGGGAGACACAGTTAACGCGAGCTCTCTTCTATGAGCTCGGTGACGAAGATCTACCCGTCGTTCAATGCGAATAGCGAGTTCAATCAAAGAATCCACGCTGGATGGAACCTCCCGAGAGAGAATCTCATCCTTAACCTTAGCGTGGAGTCCCTCCAGAAAACGAGCGAGCAACGCCTGCTCGTTCCAGTTACTGGAGGCAGCAAGAGTGCGAAACTCTATAGAGTAATCCGTTATGGATCGATTACCTTGACATAGGGAAGACAGGGACCAGGAAGCTTCTTTCCCAAAAACTGAGCGATCAAAAACCCTTATCATCTCCTCTTTAAAGTTCAGATAATTGTTAGTACACTCAGCGCTTGCCTCCCAGATAGCTGTGCCCCACTGCCGAGCCCGACCAGTAAGGAGTGATATGACGTAGGCAATCCGAGCTCTCTCTCTTGAGTATGTGTTGGGTTGGAGAGAGAACACTATATCACACTGGGTGAGAAAGGAGCGGCACTCAGTGGGCTGCCCAGAATAACATGGTGGGTTATTAACCCTAGGTTCCGGAGGCTCGGAAGAACCGGAAGTAGCTGGTGACACGAGACGAAGACTCTGATACTGTCCTGAGAGGTCGGAGACCTGAGCGGCCAGGGTCTCAACGGCATGCCGAGCAGCAGACAATTCCTGCTCGTGTCTGCCGAGCATCGCTCCCTGGAACTCGAGAGTAGAGTAGAGAGAATCCATAGTCGCTGGGTCCATTCTTGGTCGGATCCTTCTGTCATGCAGGTGAATGAGGACCCAAAAGCGACTTGGCGAAAACAGAGTCTTTAATCCAGTAAAGTAATTCTACAATCATAAGACATAATTCCACTCGTAATGACGAGAACAGACTGGAGACTCGATCAAGAACTGCAGGTTGCCTCGGGAAGGCACTTGAACGTAGCAGACTCAGACACCTGCTCACCACGCAGCATCTGAGGGAAACACGACACGACAGGGCGATACACAGACACAGCACGGTGAACAATAGACAAGGATCCGACAGGGCAGAAACGGAAAACAAGGGGAGAAATAGGGACTCTAATCAGGGGGAAAGATAGGGAACAGGTGTGGGAAGACTAAATGAATGATTAGGGGAATAGGAACAGCTGGGAGCAGGAACGGAACGATAGAGAGAAGAGAGAGAGGAAGAGAGAGAGAAAAAGGGGAACGAACCTATAAAGACCAGCAGGGGGAAAACGAACAGAGGGAAAAGCAAAATGACAAGACAAAATAAGACAAAACATGACAGTGTCTGAGTCTGATACGGTCAAGTGCCTTCCCGAGGCAACCTACAGTTTATGATCGAGTCTCCAGTCTGTTCTCGTCATTACGAGTGGAATTGTTTTTTATGCTTTATTTACCGCTCCGATTTGTCTAGGAGTATTGCATATTTCCTTTACTGGATTAAAGACTCTGTTTTCGCCAAGTCGCTTTTGGGTCCTCATTCACCTGCATAACAGAAGGATCCGACCAAAGAATGGACCCAGCGACTACAGACGCTCGTAACACTGCCGTCGAGATCCAAGGAGCCATGCTCGGCAGACACGAGCAGGAATTGTCTGCTGCTCGTCATGCCGTGGAGAACCTGGCCGCTCAGGTTTCCGACCTCTCTGGACAGTTCCAGAGTATTCGTCTCGTGCCACCTGTTACTTCCTGGTCTGCCGAGCCTCCGGAACCTAGGGTTAATAACCCACCTTGTTACTCCGGGCAGCCCACGGAGTGCCGCTCCTTTCTCACCCAGTGTGATATTGTGTTCTCTCTCCAACCCAACACATACTCTAGAGAGAGAGCTCGGGTTGCTTACGTCATATCACTCCTTACTGGCCGGGCTCGAGAGTGGGGCACAGCTATCTGGGAGGCAAGGGCTGATTGTTCTAACAATTACCAGAACTTTAAAGAGGAGATGATTCGGGTTTTTGACCGTTCAGTTTTTGGTAGGGAGGCTTCTAGGGCCCTGGCTTCCCTATGCCAAGGTGATCGATCCATAACGGATTACTCTATAGAGTTTCTCACTCTTGCTGCCTCTAGTGACTGGAACGACCCGGCGCTGCTCGCTCGTTTTCTGGAGGGACTCCACGCAGTGGTTAAAGATGAGATTCTCTCCCGGGAGGTTCCTTCCAGTGTGGACTCTTTGATTGCTCTCGCCATCCGCATAGAACGACGGGTAGATCTTCGTCACCAAGCTCGTGGAAGAGAGCTCGCGTCAACGGTGTTTCCCTGCTCCGCATCGCAACCATCTCCCTCCTCTGGCTCAGAGACTGAGCCCATGCAGCTGGGAGGTATTCGCATCTCGACTAAGGAGAGGGAACGGAGGATCACCAACCGCCTGTGCCTCTATTGCGGACTTGCTGGACATTTTGTCAATTCATGTCCAGTAAAAGCCAGAGCTCATCAGTAAGCGGAGGGCTACTGGTGAGCGCTACTACTCAGGTCTCTCCATCTAGATCCTGTACTACTATGTCGGTCCATCTACACTGGACCGGTTCGGGTGCTACATGCAGTGCCTTGATAGACTCTGGGGCTGAGGGTTGTTTCATGGACGAAGCATGGGCTCGGAAACATGACATTCCTTTCAGACAGTTAGACAAGCCTACGCCCATGTTCGCCTTAGATGGTAGTCATCTTCCCAGTATCAGATTTGAGACACTACCTTTAACCCTCACAGTATCTGGTAACCACAGTGAGACTATTTCTTTTTTGATTTTTCGTTCACCTTTTACACCTGTTGTTTTGGGTCATCCCTGGCTAGTATGTCATAATCCTTCTATTAATTGGTCTAGTAATTCTATCCTATCCTGGAACGTTTCTTGTCATGTGAAGTGTTTAATGTCTGCCATCCCTCCCGTTTCTTCTGTCCCCACTTCTCAGGAGGAACCTGGCGATTTGACAGGAGTGCCGGAGGAATATCATGATCTGCGCACGGTCTTCAGTCGGTCCCGAGCCAACTCCCTTCCTCCTCACCGGTCGTATGATTGTAGTATTGATCTCCTTCCGGGGACCACTCCTCCTCGGGGTAGACTATACTCTCTGTCGGCCCCCGAACGTAAGGCTCTCGAGGATTATTTGTCTGTGTCTCTTGACGCCGGTACCATAGTGCCTTCTTCCTCTCCGGCCGGGGCGGGGTTTTTTTTGTTAAGAAAAAGGACGGTACTCTGCGCCCCTGCGTGGATTATCGAGGGCTGAATGACATAACGGTTAAGAATCGTTATCCGCTTCCCCTTATGTCATCAGCCTTCGAGATTCTGCAGGGAGCCAGGTGCTTTACTAAGTTGGACCTTCGTAACGCTTACCATCTCGTGCGCATCAGAGAGGGGGACGAGTGGAAAACGGCGTTTAACACTCCGTTAGGGCATTTTGAGTACCGGGTTCTGCCGTTTGGTCTCGCCAATGCGCCAGCTGTTTTTCAGGCATTAGTTAATGATGTTCTGAGAGACATGCTGAACATCTTTGTTTTTGTCTACCTTGACGATATCCTGATTTTTTCACCGTCACTCGAGATTCATGTTCAGCACGTTCGACGTGTTCTCCAGCGCCTTTTAGAGAATTGTCTCTACGTGAAGGCTGAGAAGTGCTCTTTTCATGTCTCCTCCGTTACTTTTCTCGGTTCCGTTATTTTCGCTGAAGGCATTCAGATGGATTCCGCTAAGGTCCAAGCTGTCAGTGAGTGGCCCGTTCCAAGGTCACGTGTCGAGTTGCAGCGCTTTCTAGGTTTCGCTAATTTCTATCGGCGTTTCATTCGTAATTTCGGTCAAGTTGCTGCCCCTCTCACAGCTCTTACTTCTGTCAAGACGTGTTTTAAGTGGTCCGGTTCCGCCCAGGGAGCTTTTGATCTTCTAAAAGAACGTTTTACGTCCGCTCCTATCCTCGTTACTCCTGACGTCACTAGACAATTCATTGTCGAGGTTGACGCTTCAGAGGTAGGCGTGGGAGCCATTCTATCCCAGCGCTTCCAGTCTGACGATAAGGTTCATCCTTGCGCTTATTTTTCTCATCGCCTGTCGCCATCTGAACGCAACTATGATGTGGGTAACCGCGAACTGCTCGCCATCCGCTTAGCCCTAGGCGAATGGCGACAGTGGTTGGAGGGGGCGACCGTTCCTTTGTCGTTTGGACAGACCATAAGAACCTTGAGTACATCCGTTCTGCCAAACGACTTAATGCTCGTCAAGCTCGTTGGGCGTTGTTTTTCACTCGTTTCGAGTTTGTGATTTCTTACCGTCCGGGTAGCAAGAACACCAAGCCTGATGCCTTATCCCGTCTTTTTAGTTCTTCTGTGGCTTCTACTGATCCCGAGGGGATTCTTCCTTATGGGCGTGTTGTCGGGTTGACAGTCTGGGGAATTGAAAGACAGGTTAAGCAAGCACTCACGCACACTGCGTCGCCGCGCGCTTGTCCTAGTAACCTTCTTTTCGTTCCTGTTTCTACTCGTCTGGCTGTTCTTCAATGGGCTCACTCTGCCAAGTTAGCTGGTCATCCCGGCGTTCGAGGCACTCTTGCTTCTATTCGCCAGCGCTTTTGGTGGCCGACTCAGGAGCGTGACACACGCCGTTTCGTGGCTGCTTGTTCGGACTGCGCGCAGACTAAGTCAGGTAACTCTCCTCCTGCCGGTCGTCTCAGACCGCTTCCCATTCCTTCTCGACCATGGTCTCACATCGCCCTAGACTTCATTACCGGTCTGCCTTTGTCTGCGGGGAAGACTGTGATTCTTACGGTTGTCGATAGGTTCTCTAAGGCGGCACATTTCATTCCCCTCGCTAAACTTCCTTCCGCTAAGGAGACGGCACAAATCATCATCGAGAATGTGTTCAGAATTCATGGCCTCCCGTTAGACGCCGTTTCAGACAGAGGCCCGCAATTCACGTCACAGTTTTGGAGGGAGTTCTGTCGTTTGATTGGTGCGTCCGTCAGTCTCTCTTCCGGGTTTCATCCCCAGTCTAACGGTCAAGCAGAGAGGGCCAATCAGACGATTGGTCGCATACTACGCAGCCTTTCTTTCAGAAACCCTGCGTCTTGGGCAGAACAGCTCCCCTGGGCAGAATACGCTCACAACTCGCTTCCTTCGTCTGCTACCGGGTTATCTCCGTTTCAGAGTAGTCTGGGTTACCAGCCTCCTCTGTTCTCATCCCAGCTTGCCGAGTCCAGCGTTCCCTCCGCTCAAGCGTTTGCCCAACGTTGTGAGCGCACCTGGAGGAGGGTGAGGTCTGCACTTTGCCGTTACAGGGCACAGACTGTGAGAGCCGCCAATAAACGAAGGATTAAGAGTCCAAGGTATTGTTGCGGCCAGAGAGTGTGGCTTTCCACTCGCAACCTTCCTCTTACGACAGCTTCTCGTAAGTTGACTCCGCGGTTCATTGGTCCGTTCCGTGTCTCCCAGGTCGTCAATCCTGTCGCTGTGCGACTGCTTCTTCCGCGACATCTTCGTCGCGTCCATCCTGTCTTCCATGTCTCCTGTGTCAAGCCCTTTCTTCGCACCCCGTTCGTCTTCCCTCCCCCCTCCCGTCCTTGTCGAGAGCGCACCTATTTACAAGGTACGTAGGATCATGGACATGCGTTCTCGGGACGGGGTCACCAATACTTAGTGGATTGGGAGGGTTACGGTCCTGAGGAGAGGAGTTGGGTTCCGTCTCGGGACGTGCTGGACCGTTCACTGATTGATGATTTCCTCCGTTGCCGCCAGGATTCCTCCTCGAGTGCGCCAGGAGGCGCTCGGTGAGTGGGGGGTACTGTCATGTTTTGTCTTATATTGTCTTGTCATTTTGCTTTTCCTTCTGTTCGTTTTCCCCCTGCTGGTCTTTTTAGGTTCGTTCCCTTTTTCTCTCTCCCTCCCTCTCTCTCTCTCTCTATCGTTCCGTTCCTGCTCCCAGCTGTTCCTATTCCCCTAATCAATCATTTAGTCTTTCCACTCCTGTTCCCTATCTTTTCCCCTGATTAGAGTCCCTATTTCTCCCCTTGTTTTCCGTTTCTGTCCTGTCGGATCCTTGTATATTGTTCACCGTGCTGTGTCTTTGTATCGCCCTGTCGTGTCGTGTTTCCCTCAGATGCTGCGTGGTGAGCAGGTGTCTGAGTCTGCTACGGTCAAGTGCCTTCCCGAGGCAACCTACAGTTTATGATCGAGTCTCCAGTCTGTTCTCGTCATTACGAGTGGAATTGTTTTTTATGCTTTATTTACCGCTCCGATTTGTCTAGGAGTATTGCATATTTCCTTTACTGGATTAAAGACTCTGTTTTCGCCAAGTCGCTTTTGGGTCCTCATTCACCTGCATAACACGATCTTAATCTTTTCTTTTTATTGGCCAGTATGAGATATGGCTTTTTCTTTGCAACTCTGCCTAGAAGGCCAGAATCCCGGAGTCGCCTCTTCACTGTTGATGTTGAGACTGGTGTTTTGCTTACAAGCAAAATCTCAAACAGGAAGTACCATTGACGCGCTCAACACAAAAGTGATATGTTGAAGCAGTTGCTAAGCTACAGGACTGTTTCGCTAGCACAGACTGGAATATGTTCCATTATTCATCCGATGGCATCAAGGAGTTTACCACATCAGTCACTGACTTCATTAATAGGTGCATCGACGATGTCTTCCCCACAGTGACTTTACGTACATATCCCATGGATCCCATGGATTACAGGCAACAACTGTACTGAGCTAAAGGCTAGAGCTGCCGCTTTCGAGGAGTGGAACGCTGATCCGGACCACAAAAACAGCTACCTGGGTATATGCCTCACCCACTAGTAACTTATGCTGATTCACAAAGATCTGCCCACTATAGTGTTGTACTGTCTGAACTTGATGTTGAAGCCCAATACTATACACTTTGTCATCACCACACACACACACGGACACATCTGATTCCAAATGTAGATGTTATGTTCAATGAACGCACAACATTTCAAGATAGAAAACCAGCATGTGAGAGCCATGGAGATGGTCAATAACTTAAAATTCCTTGGGGTACACATCTCAGAGAAGCTGAAATGGCCTAATCACAAGGACACCATAGTGAAGAAGGCATGACAGTGACTCCTCAACCTCAGGATGGTGAAGAAATTTGGCTTGTCCCCAAGGGCACTCACAGAACTCTGGAGCTCTGTCAGAATGACCATCGGGTTCTTGGTCACCTCCTTGACCAAGGCCCTTCTCCCCCGATTGCTCAGGTTGGCCAGGTGGCCTGCTCTAGGAAGAGTCTTGGTGGTTCCAAGCTTCTTCCATTTAAGAATGAAGGAGGCCACTGTGTTCTTGGGGACAATTCAATACTATAGAAATTTCCCCAGATCTGTGCCTCGACACAATCCTGTCTCGGAGCTCTATGGACAATTCCTTTGACCTAATGGCTTGGTTTTTGCTCTGACATGCACTGTCAACTGTGGGACAGGTGTGTGCCTTTCCAAATAATGTCCAATCAATTGAATTTGTCACAGGTGACTCCAATCAAGTTGTATAGCAAAGGGTCTGAATACTTATGTATATAAGGTATTTCTGTTTTACTTTATTTTATCCATTTTAGAATAAGGCTGTAATGTAATAAAATTAGGAAAAAGTCAAGGGGTCTGAATATTTTCCGAATGCACTTTTGTTCAGTGTAGTTGCCTACACCTGTTTTAGACAAACCCCAACTGTTGCAAACCAAATGCTATTCTATAGATGGGTTGGCTGTAAATGTTTCGAAAATTATGTGCAAGCATCGACTTGGCCGGAAGGTGTGCATTGTTATGATTCTGGTCAGATAGCTAGAAACAATGACAAGAAGCTGCCTTGTGGGGAATCGTAGGTGGCTCGTTTCGACAGTTGTAGCTTCTTATTAATACCATGTCTTGTTTTGAGGTGTTTTGACTGATGTGATGTCTATGCTATTATGGCTCAAATTCGCTAGCCAGCTCACTAACAACTGTAATGATGTATTTGAGAGACAACATGTGCTCTTTTTGCAAATGTATTTATGTTTTCAATAAACATTTGGAGACTAATTATAGTTCACATGTTGTCCACAGTCCAAGCCAACCCCTTCTACCCCATAGTTGTGTACACTTCAGTTTTGTTGCTAAACAACCAACCAGTCTATTAGCATGGGGAAATATTGTCTAGACATTTTTTTCCAGGGGGGATTAAGTTCATAAATTGACAGGCTGGGCTGTGGGACAGTGGATGTGCATTGATACATCTAATGGAACTGTTAACGAGCATTACCTGGAGAATGTGGGGATTGTGGCACTATAACTCCCTGCTATCAACCAATTAGCATCCAGGATCCAAACAACCCATTTTATAATTAACTATATATATATTTATTTTACCCCTTTTTCTCCCAATTTCTTGGTATCCAATTGTTAGTAGCTACTATCTTGTCTCATCGCTACAACTCCCATACGGGCTCAGGAGAGACGAAGGTTGAAAGTCATGCGTCCTCCGATACACAACCCAACCAAGCCGCACTGCTTCTTAAAACAGCGCGCATCCAACCCGGAAGCCAGCTGCACCAATGTGTCGTAGGAAGCACCGTGCACCTGGCAACCTTGGTTAGCATGCACTGTGCCCAGCCCGCCACAGGAGTCGCTGGTGCGCAATGAGACAAGGATATCCCTACCGGCCAAACCCTCCCTAACCCGGACGACGCTAGGCCAATTGTGCATCGCCCCACGGACCTCCAGGTCGCTGCCGGTTACGCCAGAGCCTGGGCGCGAACCCAGAGTCTCTGGTTAGGGGAGGGTTTGGTCTGGGTTGACCGTCATTGTAAAATAATATTTTTTTCTTAACTGACTTGCCTAGTTAAATAAAGGTTAAATACAATTTTGTCCTTCCAACACCAGTTAATCATCACCAATGGTATGGTGAAGATCCGGACTGTGCCCTCTGTTCCATGCCAGCCAACCTCAGGCACATTCTCACAGGCTGTAAAACAAGCCTCGCCCAAGGACGCTACACTTGGCGTCACAACCAAGTCCTTAAAAACCTTGCGTCCGCCCTGGAGGACAAGCGAGCTGCCACCAACTCCCTACCACCCACAGCAGCATCACACTCCTTACGGACAAACTTTGTCCGCGAAGGGGCTAAACCACCGAAGAGCGGCTCTACACCATTAGAGCGAGACCAGCTGTGCTTGGCCCGCGACTGGAAAATGCTAGCTGACATTGGCCGGCAACTTGTGTTTCCTCCGGAGATCGCAACCACCACCCTAAGACCTGACATGGTGCTCTGGTCCCGTTCACTCAATAAGGTCTTCATCATTGAGCTCACAGTACCCTGGGAAAACTCAGTAGATGAGGCTTATGAGCGAAAACATCTGCGCTATGCTGATCTAGCTGCCGAAGCACGGCATCATGGCTGGAACACAGAAGTCAGACCAGTGGAGGTGGGCTGCAGAGGTTTTGTGGCAACATCTACAACCAGACTGCTTAGAGACCTGGGAATTAATAATAATAATAATAATATATGCCATTTAGCAGACGCTTTTATCCAAAGCGACTTACAGTCATGTGCGCATACATTCTACGTATGGGTGGTCCCGGGAATCGAACCCACTACCCTGGCGTTACAAGCGCCGTGCTCTACCAACTGAGCTACAGAAGGGCCAGAGCCAGCGTTCGGCAATCAAAGCTGTATCAGAGGCGGCAGAAGGCAGCAGTCAGTGGCTCTGGGTGAAGAGAAAAGACCCCAGCTGGGCCCCGAAGTGAGAGGGCCAGGAGGTATGCGGTCATCAATGATTGACTCAGGGAGGAGGACGCCCCTGCCATGCATAGTCCCATGGGATGTTTGCTATCAACAACAAGGCAACTCCTATGACTAATTGGGAATGGGACGCAAGCGTAGGATTGATCACCCTGTCGCTGGCCGCCTTTGAGGAGGGTGTATAGTGTGAAAGGCTGAAACACCCTAGGAACCAAAGGTACACTACTGACGATGCGCTCCCCAAATTTCACCACGCTCACTGTTCATTAACTCTTGGAAGTGCTTGCACAAAGGATAGTAACATCTCATCCTGTGTTCTTGGAATCTTTAAAAGTGTTTCCATTACCCATTTAGGCAAAAAAGCCGGTATGCCTTTCCACCTAGGCATTTAGAATGAAAATGTCTGAACTCCTGAACTCATTGGATCTAATTATTTTGATTCAATGCAATTCATTCTTTGAGGACTGCAACCATAGAAACATAATTTATTTATGCCTATTAAATAAGCCTTTGTCAACTTCCCGCCTAGTTATTTTGCTCACAGCTCACTGTCAATTTCTCACTATCGCCCTATGTTTACAATTTAGGTTATGGATTTCTTACAGAAACTGGGGCAGTGACATCCCATTAAGCGTTTACCGATGGCGACGTCTTTTTTTTGGTGCTGTCCAGACCAGCTGTCTTTTTTTGGTGCAGTCTGGACTGGCCTTGGTTTCAACGTCCAAGGACGTAGATTTTTGATTCGGTCCGGACTAACTCTAAAATGCACTTGTATTTCAACGTCCGCAAAATACATATTTTTGACATGTGGAAAAGGCACCTATGATTCAGCACCTAAAATGCATAGGATGTCCATGTCTGGGAAAATATGCCTAAAATGCGTCATTTTGCTTACTGGGAAATGTAATTTATTATAAAAAAGTTTCCAAAATTTGACAAATGAAAAATCCACCCATGTAAAACAAAGAAATATGTTGTTGATCTTTCAAAAATGTATCCTATATCTGCCATTTCCATTATATTTGTTCTTTTTTTAAATACATTGCTTTTGTGGAATAAACCTGGGTCAGTGGTAATCTGCATATTGTTATATTTCCTTCCTCAAACATTTTAGAATTGATGTTATTTTGATTTTATTCAATAAATGCACAGTTCAGACTCAATTTTGCTATTTAAATATAGGCCTACAGTTCAGTGGGTCAGACTATTTTGACACCGTGCCAGTACATTGATTAGGACAGCTCTGGAATATTCTCTTGCTATTTCCGGGATTCTATCATCCTCAACCGACCTTCGTCTTTTTTCAAGTGATTTATGCAACACACGAGCTAGATTTCAACCAATCAATGCGTTGAGGGGTATATATTTTTTTACAACTGATCCTAGTGCTGGTTGATTCCTTACATGTGGTCATATAACGTATTCCGCATTGAACAAAAGTGGTTAAATTCTGATTGTAGATCATTTTGACTGCTAGAACGTACTAGAAGTGCAGAATTTTACAGACAGGTGAGAGAGGAGTTCTTGGAAGCTGATTGGTTCACAAGTTATCCGGAAGATACATGAACGCTTTCGCCGGCATCTTCTTTTCTCATTCATCGGGTAGCGGAGACTGAACAGTTTTCATACAGAATTGCCTACATCACATCCAGGTAATACAAGGAAACATATTTTAATCTGTTATAGCCTACGTCATTGCCAGTTATAGGCATATGTAACGTGATGTATTTTTCCTACAATTGTTTATATATTCGCTTCGGTATCAGTGTGTCCTTATTAGATGTAATATACTTATTTGTCGATTAAGATAAATTATGTTAATATTGTTATGTTCAATGTAGGTCTATTCAACAATTCTACGAGACGACAGCCTTTGATGCCAGATTAGTCTGTAGAAAATGTTATAGCCTACCAGTGAAATGGCCGCAATGTTAATGCGCTTGGCTGCGGAGCCAGCTGTACTGCAGCACTCAGCGTTGTCCTTCAGGGGCCGGGTTGGGGAGGGTGTAAAGCACGTGCCTCCCCCTTCCCAGATGGTCAGGGATCATCCTAGATTAATCGCGTTGACGAACTATGCCAACCTGGGTGAAAGTGGAATGATGCCAAGGCAAGACATTCCAAATAACCGATAATAATATTAGGCTGAATGGTGTTGTGTTCACTGGTATTGTGAAGTTTTTCTATTAAATGGAGACTTATACGTGCGCCATTACAGTCTTTACCTACGGGCTTGTACGCCATTGGATATTACTCTTCCAACTGCCATCACAATTATATTAACCTCATGCTTACATGGCGAATTCCTCCATGGAACTGCAGTAGCGGAGCTCTCGCAAACCTTTCTCGCCATAGGGTTTTCGGCGCCAGCTGCTGGCCACTTGTGAAGTACAATGCCGACGCTGTGTTTTAACGTTTAGGAAAGTCAATCATCGCTTTCGAAAGTTTTATTTATTTTTTAAAACGGCTGGCCCTTCTTTAATATCAGCAAAAAATAATATATCCTCCAGCAGACGAACTACACTTCCGCTACACTTCCTCCCAGTTACCAATATACACAGGTGTTTGAGCATGCTATAGATGGTTAAATAGCTGTGTGTCGTCTTGTCTTCCGTAAACAATCGCTGTATCATGGAGATATGGCTGTGTGGGAGCACAGCCTATGAAGTTGTAGTAATTACAAAAACAATATTGAAGTAATTTGTTTTATGACAATGATTGCTGATATGAAATATATTTTTAAAATATTTTTTGACGCATGTTCATATTTAGAGCAAGCGTCAGGACTCAATCGGCGCTAACGGTAGTTAGTATCTATGAATAGGCTAACGGTTGCCTAGCCTTTACAATAGTCCGTTGGGAATCCCAATTCACCCCCTCGTTCGGAAGGTGTGGCTGATGAAACTGACTTCCAACGAGTGGCGATTGGATCAAGAAACTCATCAAATTTGGGACACAATCCTGACTTGAATGATACAGTTAATGTTCCACTTTTCAATAATAAAACTAGCATGAAATTCAAATGAACAAATCCCCCCCCTGTCATTTTACAAGCTATAAACCTCTAACATCTAATTTGGGAAGTATTTAATCCTTTATTTAACTAGATAAATCAGTTAATTACAAATCTTTATTTACAATGACGACCTACCCGGCCATACCCGAACGACGCTGGGCCAATTGTGCACCGCCCTATGGGACTCCCAATCACGGCTGGATGTGATGCAGCCTGGATTCAAACCAGGTACTGCAGTGATACTTCTTGCACTGAGATGTAGTGTCTTAGACCACTGCGCCACTCGGGAGCATCATTCATCAGTTACATGTGTCATGTCTCGATCAGTTCAAATGCACGTGACATAATTAGGCACGTCTCCGTTCTTTTTTTATGAAACTCCAAATATATTGCAGTGCCTGTCGGGAGAGCACTGAGGCACGCAGTGTTGCTGCCTCTGATCGACTTGGCCAACTAAGTGTCTAACTAGCCCCTCTAATTTTCACTCCCTCAACTTTGGGACGCTTGTGCAAATGGCGGCGGTGAACGCGCAGATGGGGAGGCGAAGTGGGTGAATTGTGATTCAGCCTGGCAGGGTACCATGCATGTGCCTTTTGCCCTGCCTAAGATGTCTGTCTGGCCCATCCAATGCCAGCGCGGGTATGACACTGAATGCAGATTACTTTTCCTCGAACAGGATTAGTCACCATTCTTAGGAATTGAATGAGTCGGTGTATTTCCCCATATAGGAAGTTGCTCTATGATCTTTGTGATTCATAATCCACAGTCCAAGTCTCATACTTTACCTTGAGTGATCATGACTGCCACCTATTGATAAGACTTCTCAGCATTCCATATTTATTTATCTCTTGTCACAGTAACCATGTCTAAGGGAACAGCGGTCGGCATCGATCTCGGGACCACCTACTCCTGCGTGGGTGTGTTCCAGCATGGCAAGGTTGAAATCATTGCCAACGACCAGGGCAACAGGACCACTCCAAGCTACGTTGCCTTCACTGACTCTGAGAGGCTCATCGGTGATGCTGCTAAGAATCAGGTTGCCATGAACCCCTGCAACACAGTTTTTGGTACGTTTGTTCTGCTAGATGTCATTGAAGGTGTGTTTTTAATGACGGTTAAATTTGACGATATAACTTGGTTCACTTAGATTCAGTTGATTCTTGACATTTGTTGTTTCCACTAGAGGTTTTATAACCAAACATGGTTCTAGTATCTTCCTTGGATGTCTGTTTTCTCACTCAAAGGTCATTTGGTATGATTGGAGTATGTCTATAATGCAATCATTAAGACTTTTATTTGTGTATTCCAGATGCTAAGCGTTTGATTGGCAGAAGGTTTGAGGATACCGTGGTTCAATCTGACATGAAGCACTGGCCTTTCAACGTCATCAGTGACAGCGGACGCCCCAAAGTGGAGGTTGAATACAAAGGCGAGACCAAGAGCTTCTACCCTGAGGAAATCTCCTCCATGGTGTTGGTCAAGATGAAGGAGATTGCAGAGGCCTACCTCGGGAAGGTGAGTTTAAAAATGCGTTTCCCACTGGGCACAAACTGGTTGACTCAACATTGTTTCTATGTCATTTGTCAATGTGATGTGGCATCTGTGGAAACTTCAAATCCAATGTATTAAGTCATCAACTGTTTTGATGGTGAAATTTCAACCACAGGATTATGGTAACCAATTTTCAAATAGACAAACCTTGTATAAAATATGTTGCATTTGTACCTTTGAGAAAAAGGCGCCGGTAGAGAGGGCAGCCATGCTTCTAGGCAACTTTGCACATTTTTTATTTCTTACATTAGACCAGAATTGTTATTACATACAGCCAGGATTATTTTTTTTTTAACTCAGGCATTTCGCTACAATAACATGTATGTGATCAATAAAATTTGATATCTACATTTTATTCACAATCAGAAAAAAACAGGCGGGCAGCACCTCCTACTGGTGCGTTAATCTATCTACAGCTATCCATTTGGTCTCCCATCTAGGGTTTTAACCAAGCAACACTTTGATAATTGTCACAGACAATTACTACCAATGTGCTATCGTGAGTTTTGGAGATCCCTTAACTAAACGGATGTACTGTTGCTGTCAAGTCATTCTAAACGGTAGATTTAACAAAGCAAATGAAATGTAACGTAACCATACTTTCATTAATGATATGTATATTATTTAGGCCTAT
Organism: Oncorhynchus gorbuscha; assembly: GCF_021184085.1. Classification (NCBI taxonomy): domain Eukaryota; kingdom Metazoa; phylum Chordata; class Actinopteri; order Salmoniformes; family Salmonidae; genus Oncorhynchus; species Oncorhynchus gorbuscha. Next base: position 49,961,159 of record NC_060188.1, on the reverse strand, counting down.
ATAGCATTTGCAAAGTCATCAACAGCTACTGATTTTAAATTCAACCCAGGGTTCAACATAAAAATAGACAATACATATTAGGGCTGGCAATTGCCAGGGACATTACAATATTATCACGCTGCTTAAGTGCTGACACAATATGTATTGACTCTCAGTTCTATATTCATTACGACTCGACTGAGCTGGTGTAACTGAGTCAGGTTTGTAGGCCTCCTTGCTCGCACACTTTTTTTTTCCAGTTCTACCCCCAAATGTTCTATAGGATCTTCAAGGTGCTTTGCTGTTCTGGGATTGATTCGCACTAAAGTATTTTAATCTTTAGGAGTGGTAATGACAGCTGCGTGGTCCCATGGTGTTTATACTTGCTTTCTATTGTTTGTACAGATGAAAGTGGTACCTTCAGGTGTTTGTAAATTGCTCCCAAGGATGAACCAGACTTGTGGAGGTCTACAAAAAAATATTCTGATGTCTTTGCTGATTTCTTTAGATTTTCTTTCCCCATGCTGTCAAGCAAAGAGGCACTGTGTTTGTAGGTAGGCCTTGAAATACATCCACAGGTACACCTCCAATAGGCTAATTGACATCATTTGAGTCAATCAGAAGCTTCTAAAGCCATGAAATTTTCTGGAATTTTCCAAGCTGTAAAGGCACAGTCAACTTGGTGTATGTAAACTTCTGACCCACTGGAATTGGTGATACAGTAAAATGATCTGTCTCAACAATTGTTGGAAAAATTACTTTTCATGCACAAGGTAGATGTCCTAACAGACTTGCCAAAACTATAGTTTGTTAACAAGAGATTTGTGGAGCGGTTAAACAAGTTTTATTGACTCCAACCTAGGTGTATGTAAACATCCGACTTCAACTGTATGTGTATATGTTTTCACTAATGCGGTTTGAAGCGCTGGTTAATTTCTAATTTAGTCATGGTAACTTGTTGGATTCTCATCTCCATCTCAACCAAAAATATAAAGAATATGACTAAATCAACCTTTAAATGCATTTTAAATACAGTAGTTTGATTTAGTCATATTCCTTATTTTTGATTGAGATGTGATCCAACATCTCAATTATACATTTGTTGACAAACTGGAATTAAGCCAGACTGTCAGTGGCACAAAAGAGTGAAGGAGAAATCTCCTTCAAATTTTTATTTTTTGCTTTGACAACCAAACTCAATTTAATATCACTTTTGAATCCATTAAAATGCCTATTAACAGAAGTTAAGGCTATTTTACAAACTTAATATAACAGTATTTATTCAACCTTAAATGAGTAACCAATCCATGGCCACATTTTGAGGCTACTAACTATACATGTCTTGTGTAATCATAAAGTGTGCAAAGGTTGCAGGTCGGTGAATCATCACAATCGCTATAATAATCTGCGCAGAATCTAGATCAGCATTGATGACTCGTAATCTCAACTGCAATCCAGGTCATTTGGTTGTGCCATTATATGAAGCACATTTTATTCCCATTTGAACTTTTAAATGGTTGAATGTGCAGTGATGATATATTTGAATGACTACTTAACCAGAAATTAGACACTGTTTTTGTTGCAATTTGGTTACGCTTTAAGACCTTACACATGGTTAGATGGTTGAAAGCATAGTGATGACACATTGGGAATTCCAACTTCTGGCTGTCCTTTTTGAGTGGGTGAAAAGGTTGACCTCAAATTAATCTCATCCCAAAATGTTCCACTTTGAAATTGTGGTGGGTTCAGTCTATTTCAGGGTATTATTGACAAAGTATATTCATTCCCACCCTTCCCCCCCCCCATCTTTCTTTGTAGACTGTATCGAACGCGGTTGTAACAGTTCCAGCTTACTTCAATGACTCTCAGCGCCAAGCAACCAAAGATGCTGGAACAATCTCTGGACTGAACGTTTTGCGAATCATCAATGAGCCAACTGCTGCCGCTATTGCTTATGGCTTGGACAAGAAGGTGAGACCCATATCTTTTAGAGGTTAAGGTCTAGTTATGTTTTATTGTAATGATCCTTTAAAGATTTGTTCATTTCAATTAATTGATAGCACATTAAATCTAGTTTGTCCCTATGGTTAAGTTTATGCCTGCCATTCATAGTTTCCACCAGAGGTTGTAAAACCAAAGATGGCCCAACACCTTCCTGGATGTCTGAGTGAATACACCAGCTAGGGTCGATTTTGATGGCGGTTAATTCAGGAAGTGATTTTTTAAAATTTAAAAATTAAAAGAACGTAATTGTTTAAACTCAATTGAATAACTTTTGAAATAAATAGATTCTACTCAGTTTTTTTGAGAAATAAATGAAAGTGGATGCCTTGTGTTAAATTTCAGTTTTAATTGACCCCAGCCCTGGAATGCATAGCCATTTGGTTTGTAGTTTGTGTGCAAATACTGAATTTTCTCTTCTGTTTCAGGTCGGTGCTGAAAGGAATGTCCTTATCTTTGATCTGGGTGGCGGCACCTTTGACGTGTCCATCCTGACCATCGAGGATGGCATCTTTGAGGTCAAGTCCACTGCTGGAGACACTCATCTGGGTGGAGAAGACTTTGACAACCGCATGGTCAACCACTTCATCGCGGAGTTCAAGCGCAAGTACAAGAAAGACATCAGCGACAACAAGAGGGCTGTTCGCCGTCTCCGCACCGCATGTGAGAGGGCAAAGCGCACCCTGTCCTCCAGCACCCAGGCCAGCATCGAGATCGACTCTTTGTACGAGGGAATCGACTTCTACACCTCCATCACCAGGGCTCGCTTTGAGGAGCTCAATGCAGACCTTTTCCGTGGCACCCTTGACCCAGTGGAGAAATCCCTCCGCGACGCCAAGATGGACAAAGCCCAGGTACACGACATCGTCCTGGTCGGAGGCTCCACTCGTATCCCCAAGATCCAGAAACTGCTCCAAGATTTCTTCAACGGCAAAGAGCTCAACAAAAGCATCAACCCCGACGAAGCTGTGGCCTATGGCGCAGGTGAATCACTGATTATCTTGTTTGCTCTGTGGTCAATTGGCTTCTCTAATGAGCCTTAAAGCAATAGTTTCGATGTGATGAAGTTTACTCCTGCCATTCGTAGTTTCCACCAGAGTTTGAAAGACCAAAGATGGCCCAATACCTTCCTTGGATGTCTGAGCAACAGTGGCACAGTGCGTCTACAGTCATGTTTCTCCATGTGTCTAACCTCCCAATCTCATTTTCAGCTGTCCAGGCAGCCATACTCTCGGGTGACAAGTCTGAGAATGTCCAGGACCTGCTTTTGCTGGACGTCACACCCCTGTCCCTGGGTATTGAGACCGCTGGCGGTGTCATGACAGTCTTGATCAAACGTAACACCACCATCCCAACCAAGCAGACCCAGACCTTCACCACTTACTCAGACAACCAGCCTGGTGTGCTCATTCAGGTGAGCGGGGGCGTGCAAGAAAGGTCAATTTCAGGACAATGTTTCCTCATTCCTTTGGCCACAATCTGTGATGCCGTTTACTCCTGCCATTCGTAGTTTCCACCAGAGGTTGAAAGACTAAAGATTGCCCAATACATTCCTTGGATGTCTTGAGTGGCTTTTCGTGAAATTTACTTCTCATTTGAAGACATGTATGTTTTGCTAATATTGACTGTATCCTCCAGGTGTATGAGGGTGAGAGGGCCATGACCAAGGACAACAACCTGTTGGGCAAGTTTGAGCTGACTGGAATCCCCCCTGCACCTCGTGGTGTTCCTCAGATTGAGGTCACCTTCGACATTGATGCTAATGGCATCCTCAATGTCTCTGCCGTTGATAAGAGCACTGGCAAGGAGAATAAGATCACCATCACCAACGACAAAGGTAAACAACAGCATATGTGACTAAAGTGAAATTTGATTACAATATGCACACTTGGATAGTGTATGATCATTAACTTAACTCTTCAAAAAATGTCTAACCAGGTCGCCTGAGCAAGGAGGACATTGAGCGCATGGTCCAGGAGGCTGAGAAGTACAAGTGTGAGGATGATGTGCAGCGTGACAAGGTCTCGTCTAAGAACTCACTAGAGTCTTACTCTTTCAACATGAAATCCACCGTGGAGGATGAGAAACTGCAAGGCAAGATCAGCGACGAGGACAAGACCAAGATTCTGGACAAGTGCAATGAGATCATTGCCTGGCTGGATAAGAACCAGGTACAGTATATTGATGTGCCCATTATTTTAAAACTAAGTTATTACTGTAACAAGAAGGGAAATCAATTAATCTTAACCTGTGTCTTTGTTTCAGACTGCGGAGAAGGAAGAGTATGAGCACCAGCAACAGGAGCTGGAGAAGGTGTGCAACCCTATCATCACCAAGCTGTACCAGAGTGCCGGTGGTATGACAGGCGGTATGCCCGGAGGAATGCCTGGAGGCTTCCCAGGTGCTGGCGGTGCCGGAACTGCTCCTGGAGGTGGTGGATCCTCAGGCCCCACCATTGAGGAAGTCGATTAAACCCAATGTCATTACCCTGTAAACACAAAGCACATAACCCCAGTGGCCCAATCTGTAAAGCCAAGGCTGGTCAGTAATTTGAACTGATAATAGCTGCTATGTATGTTTTAGATACTTGAAGATGTACACTGTCCTAGACGGTGAGATTTTAAGGAACAAAAGTTTGTCTACATTTTGAGTCCTGGAGAATAAATTATTTGTCATTGGCCTTGACTTTTTTTTTTCAATTTGTTTTTACACCCAATTCCTCAATTCAATGAAGGGAAATTAAGTAGGCTTCCCTTATACACAGATTGAGAAGGGCAGTTATTTTATTTTTTGTGAGGGGAATTATCTAAATAGTGCGCCTGATAATGGAATCCGGTGACTCATCAAATTCTCATATATCGTAGCTAACACTCCGATGACCCACTGACAATGTTTTGAGGCCCAAATCTCACAAAATAACTGCTTTGTTTAGTTTACCATATGAACAGTTTCCATTAAATAAAGATGCAGTGAGTAGACCATTTGGTTATATTATTGTTTGAGGTCTGCCAGAAATAAGTAGAGTTTTGGCATGGAGGTTTGGTACAGACAAACTCCATGCCACATACCCACTTCCATACCTCACTCTCCCCCATATTGCAAGCAAAACATTTTAGTGGACTCCCTCTTGCTACTGGAGAGACATTTTAGAGTTAATGTCGTGCAATTCTCCACATTTTGTCATGGGGTGTAGAGAATGTTTCAGTTTTAAAGCAAATTTACTTCAATTTTACACATTTTGCCAAGGGGCAGAGGATTTTGCAATTGTATTACTAATTACCTGCATTCTACACATTTTGCCATAGGTTGGAGAGAAATGTTTTGCATATATCTGAGTGAGACTGCCTAACAAAATCAATGGGGCCAGTAGTTCAACTTTGATAACACGTTTAGATAGTGGTCAGCTAATTTAGCAATCTAAAATATTTGCTGACATGGGCTAATTGACTATCAGTGACTGACATGAGGAATACTGCTGATGCACAACCACATTTTTCAATGGAACCTTGTTTATTCTAACTCCACAATTGAGACTAAGTGGGAGATTTGATCCGAGGGCCTTCAAAAGGCCTGAAATGTGCATAATCTGCCTACCTGGGGTATCAGGTTATGCAAAATGTATTTTCCCTAGTTCTTGATATACCATAGAGCTAGAGGACTCTAGTGCCAAAAAGTTTGCTTTCGCATGGGCAGCACAATTGGACTTTCACAATTTTTAAGTAGTCAACTGGGTGGAACTCCCTATGGGTTAAGGATCCCATAATTCCATCCAGGGTTCTGTTTGAAATTGAGATGGCCTCAATGGCACTGTCCATGTTCTCAGACACCATCATGGGACAGATACAATGTGTCTTAACTATTTCTATGGGATATTCTCTGTGAAAGAGATGTCAGAAGCAAGTGAGACATCCTACTCTATTATTCTTACTGGTTCATATCGAATCAATTAACTAAGCAGACCAGACCCAACTGCTATCACATTGGTGCCTATGGGACAGCCACCCCATTAAGCAGACAGACGTAAAAAAAAGGGTTAACAGCCTGAGTGAGACATCTTAATTGATTCCATTTTTCGTGATGACATCTTCCACTTCCGGGTCATGTCCCATAATCTTTTGAATGTGCTTGACGATTAGAATCATTACATTCGTGAAAAAGTGGTTATTCAAGATATATATAAAATTATATTTGTGAATTAATTTACTTCTGTCTGGGGCCTTTTATTGCGTTTTTGGCTTGATGACCATTGCGCTACATTTTTGCCTATTATTCATATTCTTTTTAAATTGACACAAACAATTCAATGAATAAAACGACTTTCTGAACAATCGATGACCATTACAGTATGGGCTCCCGAGTGGTGCAGCGGTCTAAGGCACTGCATGTCAGTGCAAGAGGCGTCACTACTATGGTTCGAATCCAGGCTGTATCACATCCGCGTCGCTCTCCATCCAACCCGACAGAGCCTGAGCAGATCTGCAGAGACTAATGGGAGAAACTCCCCAAACTCGTGATTTGGAGTCCCATAGGGCAGCGCACATTTGACTGGGTAGGGTGTCAATTGTAAATAAGAGTTTAATGTCAACTGACTTGGCTAGTTAAAGAAAGGTTAAATAAGTAAATAACATTAAAAAATGGGACGTTCTAAGGATCCCGTTTAGACGCTTTAAATAACTAACAAGGCCACTTCCTGCAAAATGACGAAACATTCATTGACGCATGCGCGCATAACATGTGACATTTTCCACCAAAGAAGTAGATGTATTTCACGTTTATTTCTGGGACAAGGAGAAATGCAGAGTTGAAACGTGCGTTTTGAACCACACCTTCGGTTGTAATAGAAAGTTCCAGAAACAGTGGACGGCATATACAAAATAACAGTTCATTTGTTATCGACAACTCTCGTGAAGTGAAATAATGTCCGTCATCGCAGAGGAAAATGTCCGTGGCGGTAGTGTTTTCAAGGAGATCAATGCTGATGATGAAGACAGTCAACCCACCGAAATCGAGAGTCTGTGCATGAATTGTTACCAAAATGTAAGTAGCTAGCTAGGTAACGTTAACGAGCTAGCCAACACACAGACCAGTTAAGTAAACATTGAATTGTCTAATTCTGTATGATTGACTGTCATCCAACATGTTTTCTCTCACTCTTTGTAGGGAATGACACGTATTCTTCTTACGAAGATTCCTTTCTTCAAAGAAATTATCGTCAGTTCTTTCACCTGCCCCAACTGCAGTTGGTCAAACACTGAAATCCAATCAGCTGGTCGCATACAGGATCAAGGCATCACCTACACACTCAATGTCAAGTCAAAACAGGTAGCCTATCTAACTAGGGAGGGGAAATTAACGAACTGCTACACGGTCACTCACTATATATATATATGGAAGTAGCTAGCAGATTGTAATGGGCTATTGTGATGCTCCATTTTAGCCGTTACATGATCGGTACTGTTTGGCGTAGAACAGAATTTGACTATCTTGTAACAGCTAATGGAGCATTACATTAGCCCGTTACAATCAACTAGTTACGTATGGAAACTCTTTCTAGGGACAGTAAAATTTTGCATTAAAACATTTATTTTTTATTTTTTAATGGTTAAACTAGTGAAATATACAATGCCTTCAAAGTATTCATACCCCTTGGCTTATTCCACATTTTGTTGTTACAACCTGAATTCAAAATTGATTCAATAATTTCTCAGCCATTTACACGCAATACCCCATAATGACACATTTTTGGAAATACATTAGAAATATCTAATTTGCGTAACTATTCACAGCCCTGAGTCAATATCACCGTTGGCAGCGCAAACGGCTGTCTTTCTGGGTCTCTAAGAGCTTTCCACACCTGAGTTGTGCAACATTTGGCCGTTTCTTCATTTCAAAATTGAAGCTCTATCAAATTGCTTGTTGATCATTGTTAGACAACCATTTAAGTCTTGCCATAGATTTTCAAGCAGATTTAAGTCAAAACTGGGCCACTCAGGAACAATCAATGTTGTCTTGGTAAACAACTCCAGTGTAGATTTGGCCTTGTTTTAGGTTATTGTCCTTCTGAAAGGTGAATTCATCTAGAGTCTGTGGAAAGCAAACTGAACAAGGTTTTCCTCTAGGAATATGACTATGCTTAGCTCCATTCGGTTTATTTTTATCCTGGAAAAACTCCCCAGTCATTAACGATTACATGCGTACCCTTAACATGATGCAGCCACCACTATGCTTGAAAATATGGAGAGTGGTACTCAGTAATGTGTTTTGGATTCTGTCCAAATATAACACTTTTTATTCAGGACAAAAAGTGAATTGCTTTGACACATTTTTGGCAATACTACTTTAGTTCTGTGTTGCAAACAGGATGCATGTTTTTGAATATTTGTATTCTGTACCGGATTGCTTATTTTCACTTGTCAAGAGGAAACAGCGACAGCATCGTTTAAGTTGTTTTAGGAATAAAAATGGAATGTTTAAAAGTAGTTTTCTAATTAATCAGCGAAAATCTGCTGATTGAGTCTAAAAAAATGTGCTGGGATTTATTTATCATTTAAAACAACTTTGTCCTGTGTAATCTAGCTAGGATGCAGTTCCTTTCCCAGGCATATGCTTAACCACTGACACGTGGTAGGCTTTAAGATGTAGCTTGCCTAAAATCAGCCTGTGATACCAATTCTTGATATACAGTCTGAAACAAAACTTGGTAAGTTTCCTTACAAGCCAGAATGTTTAGAATTACACTAATTTACTCTACTGGTTGTCTGTGAGGTTGGTCCTTCAGTAAGTAGAAATAATTTGAGACAATATCTATAGGAAAGTATTATTACCCAACATTTTAGAGCACTGGTACTGCTGTTGAAATTTCAATCACTTGGCACTTGTGCAAAACCATAAACACATAAACGCAAGATTTCTGTTAGTATGTGTGCATGTACTTGCGTCTTGTGTATATGCTTTTGGTAACGAGCAAAGAAATCCAATCCGCAGAGTAAATTCAAATAATTTTATTTGACATTCTTACCAACGAGATGTTTTTTTTTTCTATGTATATGTGCGTGGCTAGCAACAATTGGGAATATTAGCTAGCCTGATTGCCTGTCTGTGCTAGCTGTCATGTCACTCATTGTCATGCCAAACATTAATGGAGTTGGCATTGGCAAGAGGAGAAACATAGCTGCGACTAGGCTAGCTCAAGATGAGCTGTTAAGGACTGTGGGCTAGCCTATTCCTTTACTGTCCAAGATCAAATGTTTGTCAAATGCATCAAATACAACAGGTGTAGGTAGCCCATACAGTGAAATACTTACAAGCTATTTCCCAATGTTGTAGAGTTAAATAATAATAAGAAAAACATGAGAAATAAACCATTATGTTCAGAGGTAAACTGGCTCTGGCAGCCGACACAGCCTGATACTCAATCTAACCTCAAATAGACGGCAGGGTAGCCTAGTGGTTAGAGTGTTGGACTAGTAACCGGAAGGTTGCAAGTTCAAACCCCCGAGCTGACAAGGTACAAATGTGTCGTTCTGCCCCTGAACAGGCAGTTAACCCACTGTTCCTAGGCCGTCATTGAAAATAAGATTTTTTTCATAACTGACTTGCCTGGTTAAATAAAGGTAAAATATTTTTTTTACATAACAATGGCTAACTCTTAACCTTGGTTAACTTCTCTGGGATATGTGGGACGGTAGCGTCCCACCTCACAAACAGCCAGTGAAATTGCAGGGCGCCCAATTCAAAACACCAGAAATCCCATAATTATAATTCCTCAAACACAAGTATTTTACACCATTTAAGATAAACTTGTTATAAATCCAGCCACAGTGTCCGATTTCAATATTGCTTTACTACGAAAGCACACCAAACGATTGTTAGGTTTCCAGCCAAAGAGGAGTCAAAAAGCAGAGAGAATGAATCACTAACCTTTGATGATCAGATGACACTCATAGGACTTCATGTTACACACCATGTATGTTTTGTTTGATAAAGTTCATATTTATATTCAAAAATCTGTTTACATTGGTGCGTTATGTTCAGTAGTTCCAAAACATCCAGTGATTTTGAGGAGCGCCACATCAATTTACAGAAATACTCATAAAACGTTGATAAAATATACAAGTGTTATGGATGGAATTTTAGATCCATTTCTCCATAATGCAACTGCTGTGTCAGATTTTCCAAACTTTACGGAAAAAGCACAGTGCTGAGACACAAAAACAACCGTACAGGTACCCTCCATGTTGTGGAGTCAGAAGTCAGAAATAGCAATATAAATATTCACTTTTACCTTTGATCTTCATCAGAATGCACTCCCATGAATCCCAGTTCCACAATAGTTTTTGTTTGATAAAGTCCATAATTTGTCATACCTCCTTGTTGTTCGCATATAGTTCACAAATCCAAATGCATGAGTCGCGATCAGTAGGTTCAGACAAAGTCAAAAATTTCCGTTAGTCCGTAGAAACATGTCAAACGATGTGTAGAATCGATCTTTATGTTTATAACATAAATCCTCAATAATGTTCCAACTGGAGAATTCCTTTGTCTTTAGAAATGCAATGGGGGGGGGGGGGATCACGTGACCCTTGAACGAGATGGCCGCATGAACTAAGAGCTCCGCACAAGTAGTTTCCAATTCCTAATCTTACCTCCACTCCAAGTTCAAACTCATTTAGCTTTAGTAAGAAAAAGTCATGGCGGCTACAAAAGGCGACACTACGGGTGACATTTTTACCCGGACTCGAGTATTAGCGATGGAAAAAGCCTCCAAGAAGAAGCTAGCTTCAGAAAAAACTGGCGCCATTAGCCAGGAGCAAGAGAACCTGCTCCCCCCCCCCCCCCCCCCCCCGAGGCACAACGAATGCCAACCTCGCACTCTGTCGAAGACATCCTTTCTGAGTTGAGATCCCAACGTACAGAACTAAACACCAAATTAGATGCCATTAACTCTCAGCTCAGTGTGATAGGGGGCAAGGTGACAATCCTGGAAAACACTGCCTGACAACAACAAGATGTCCAGGCGCCCCGTGTTTATGGTTGAGGCAGAGGGGCGAATCCTATCCATGGAAAACTTATTGACAGATGCCATGGAAACAATAGCATATGCTAAAAAGAAAATCGAGCATCTGGAAGAGAAAACAAAGGACCTGGAAAACAGGGGGCGAAGGAATAATTGTGTTCTATTCAATCTGGCCGAAAAAGAAGCGGGATACATGCCACTGATCCACTACCTGCAAGACAAACTTCCCGAGTGGCTCCACCTGTCCACTGACAGGCCCATAGAACTCGAGAGAGCTCACCGAGCACTGAGGCCCCCACCATCAGCCAGACAACCACCGCGCCCAATCACCATACGTTTCCTGAGATTCACTGACAAGGAACGAGTCCTACAGGTGGCGAAAAACAACACCATCACAGTGGGAAATGCCAAACTCTCTTTACACCAGGACCTGTCAGCTGGAATACGCCGAAAGCGTCGAGAGTTTGACGAAGTGAAGAAATACTCAATTGACCGAGGCATCTTCAGGGGATTCAAATACCCAAACGAGCTCAGGATTCTTCACCAAGGAGCCTTGCGACACTTCAAAACTCCCGAAGAGGCAAAACGTTTTTTGTAAGACAATCCTGGTCAATGAGAAACAGACCAATGACTAAATGCGAATAATGCCATTACTAAAGGAGGTAAGACAACATATAGCCGATATCCAGAGACCCACCCCCTAAATGTCATTATAGCCATCCAATTTATATTTATTTTCCTTTAACTGAGAGGGATGGGCTGTATAGCCTAACCTAGGTCTACTAATGTTTCAGCCTACTTTTATTTCCCTGTGTTTTGTTGTTGCTATTGTTGCTACTTGGGGGTACCCTATGTCTCTTGGGGAAGGTATATGTATGCTGGGCTATTGATTTTATTTTTCTCCCCTCTTTTACTGTGGTCAGGACGATGGCAACTGTGTCATTTACTCAATGCGGGGTGGAGAGGATGAGACATTTCGTTGGTGGGGAGAGGGAGACGTTGTGCGTTGCTAACTGTTCCCAGTTTTTGTTCTATTCGGAACACAGAATTGAGACTGAGCGGGGAGGGGGGGGTAATAGATCCAACGGGATGTGTCGAGTTGTTTGGGAACTCGGCTGGGGTGTTCAGAGATTATTATTTTATGTACACCATTTATTTTCTTTTTATGTGAACGCAGCTGTAACTACTATCCACTTTTACCCAGCGATGACTTGCACTAAAGTTCGATTACTGTTCGATGACTAGTACCTTAAATCTATTGACATGGAACTGCCATGGTCTAGGGCATGCAATAAAACGGAAAAAGATACTATGTGCTCTAAGAAAGGAAAAAGCAGACATCGCGCTATTACAAGAGACACACCTCTGATGCTGAACATGCTAAACTCTGTAGAGCTTGGGTGGGACAGGTGTATTTCTCATCTTTCAAATCAAACAGTAGAGGCACAGCCATACTTATCCATAAATGTTCCATTCATAATTGACAAAAACATATCTGATCCGGAGGGGAGATTTATTTTGATAACTGGGTCACTATATGGTCAACCAATTACTATATTAAACATATACGCCCCTAACACAGATACTCCTGCCTTAATGTAAAAAATTATAACCCTGTTCAATGAGCATTGTCTCCTTTGGCGTGGTGGCCGGAGACTTCAATTGTACCCTTAACCCAACCCTAGACAAATCATCTCAAGTGCCCACCACAAATCCTAGATCTGCAAAGATGTTGAACTCTCCTACTAAAGAGATGGGACTGCTAGATATCTGGAGAGAGACTAATAGCTCATCTATGGACTATACATACTACTCTAATGTCCATAACACCTACTCCCGTATAGATTACATTTTTATCCCAAAGAGTTTCATAAATTCAGCTACATGTACAATCGGACCCATAGCACTTTCAGATCACGCCTTTATCCACCTCCGCTTTGAATTCTGCAAAAAAACATCCTGAGGTCAAAGAGCTGGAAATTCAACACCTCCATGCTATCAAATGAAGTGTTCCATACATTGGTAACTACATGGATAGACAACTACACACAAGACAACAAAGATTCTCCTGTTTCTCTGGCCACAATGTGGGATGCTGCTAAAGCCACACTGAGGTCATCTAATCGCATATGCTTCCTCTAAGAAAAAAGCAATGGAAGCACACAGGCTAGATCTTGAGAGGGAGCTGGAATGCTGTGAAAGAATACATAAACAATCCCCAGACAGCACCTCATGGAGTCATCTTAAAGCAGCCAAAGCCAAACTGAATTTGGACTACACTCAGAGATTATAAAAAGGGTTTCTTTACTAAACAGAAATACCATGAGTATAGCAATAGGCCCAGTAGATTGCTTGCTTACCAATTAAAAAAGGAGCAGTCAGAGCGTACAATCATGGCTATCCGAACAGCAGAGGACGAGGTCACATACGACCCAAAAAAAGATCAATTTAACTTTTCATGATTTTTACTGCAAACTATACACATCTGAGAGAAAACACACGGAGGCAGAACTCCACTCTTTCCTAGAGGGAATCTCACTACCTAAACTATCAGAGACCGACCAATAAGATCTCAACTCCCCCTTCACTCCTGAGGAGATCCTGGAGGCAATTATCTCCATGCCATCTAATAAGTCCCCAGGCCCAGATGGATTCCCCAGAGAGTTTTACAAAGCTTTTTGGCCCCAGCTCCGCCCTATCTTCATGCCAATGCTGAAGGATTTTTGCAAAAATGGAGTTCTCCCAGACTCAATGCACACAGCCCGCATTAGTGTTGCTAAAAAAAGGACAAGGACCTCCTATCCTGCTCGTCCTTCCGGCCCATAAGCTTGTTGGATTTCGACTATAAAATAATTACCAAATTGCTTGCCAAAAGACTAAACACTCTTCTTCCCAAAATAATAAAAGCGGACCAAACTGGATTTATTAGACAGATACTCTTCTGATAACATTATTCTTTTTGATATTATTGATCAAGTCAACGCACAGAAGACCCCTGTCCTGCTGGCTTCACTGGATGCTGAGAAGGCGTTTGACAAGGTGGAGTGGAGCTTTCTGTTTTCAGTCTTCGAAAAGTTCAATATGGGCCCAAATTTTATTAAATGGATCAAATCACTATACTCTCCAAATGCCATGGTGACTACTAATGGACTGAACTCTGACAGATTCCCTCTGGAACGGGGCACAAGACAAGGGTGCTCGCTGTCCCCCCTGCTCTACTTGTTGGGGGCGGAGCAATCCAAGTATTATGGGTGTTTCTGCAGGCGGCCTGCAGCACAAGATTTCGCTTTACGCGGATGATGTCTTGCTCTACATATCCAACCCTGAGAAATCCCTCCCTCATTTTAGACAGAATTGCTCAGTATGGCAAGTTTTCAGGTTATAAGATAAATTTTAACAAATCCACTGTCTGCCCTCTCAATATTAAACTCACCAGCTCTGAAGACACTATGTCATTTCCAATGGAAAACACAGGGGTTTCAATACCTCAGGCTCTTCATAACACCAGATCTGAATAGCCTTTTTAAGCAAAATTATCATCCACTCCTGGATCGAATCAAGAACCATCTCCAAACCTGGATCTCCCTCCCAATTAGCTTAGTAGGAAGAAGTAATTTAATCCGTATGAACGTCCTCCCTAGACTGAACTACTTATTTCAGATGCTCCCATGCTATCTCCCAGTTTCCTTCTTCAAAACAACTAACCAAAGCATCACCAAATTTATATGGGGCAATAAAAAACCTAGGATCAAGTTTTCCACTCTATCGAAACCTGAATCAAAGGGTGGTCTTGCCCTTCCCTCCAATTGTACTACTGGTCTGCCCAAATCCGCAACATGCTAACATGGATCACAAATCGACAAGAGTCAACGTGGATTCAGATAGAAGCCCAATCCTGTGGTTCATTGCCCTTAAGCTCAATTATATTCATTAATAACTTTAGTGAAGTGGGCAACATAGCCAAAACCTTTGTGATACACAGCACCCTACTAGCGTGGAGGGACTGTAAGAAATACCTGTGCATTTCCTCCCAAATATGTTCTCACTCGCCTATAGTAGGCAACCCAGACTTGCCAAAAGCCCTGAGGGATGCCAACTTTAATCTTTGGCATACTCTAGGAATCAGGACCTTTCAGACCTATTTCATCAGAAAACCACTACACTGAAATCCTTTCAAGAGCTCTGCAGTGAATTCGATGTGCCAAGATCCATAAAAAAAAAAAATCTTCAAATTAGACATGTCATTTCCTCAGGGCTCCGGGCAGCCGACCGGAAATGGAGGAAAACTCGCCTCCCTGCGGACATGGCATCCTTTCACTCCCTCCTCTCTACATTTTCCTCTTCTGTCTCTGCTGCTAAAGCCACTTTCTGCCACTCTAAATTCCAAGCATCTGCCTCTAACCCTAGGAAGCTCTTTGCCACCTTCTCCTCCCCCCCCCCCCTCTCTGCAGATGACTTCGTCAACCATTTTGAAAAGAAGGTCGATGACATCCGATCCTCGTTTGCTAAGTCAAACGACACCGCTGGTTCTGCTCACACTGCCCTACCCTGTGCTCTGACCTCTTTCTCCCCTCTCTCTCCAGATGAAATCTCGCGTCTTGTGACGGCCGGCCGCCCAACAACCTGCCCGCTTGACCCTATCCCCTCCTCTCTTCTCCAGACCATTTCCGGAGACCTTCTCCCTTACCTCACCTCGCTCATCAACTCATCCCTGACCGCTGGCTATGTCCCTTCCGTATTCAAGAGAGCGAGAGTTGCACCCCTTCTGAAAAAACCTACACTCGATCCCTCCGATGTCAACAACTACAGACCAGTATCCCTTTCTTTTCTCTCCAAAACTCTTGAACGTGCCGTCCTTGGCCAGCTCTCCCGCTATCTCTCTCAGGATGACCTTCTTGATCCAAATCAGTCAGGTTTCAAGACTAGTCATTCAACTGAGACTGCTCTTCTCTGTATCACGGAGGCGCTCCTCACTGCTAAAGCTAACTCTCTCTCCTCTGCTCTCATCCTTCTAGACCTATCGGCTGCCTTCGATACTGTGAACCATCAGATCCTCCTCTCCACCCTCTCCGAGTTGGGCATCTCTGGCGCGGCCCACGCTTGGATTGCGTCCTACCTGACAGGTCGCTCCTACCAGGTGGCGTGGAGAGAATCTGTCTCCTCACCACACGCTCTCACCACTGGTGTCCCCCAGGGCTCTGTTCTAGGCCCTCTCCTATTCTCGCTATACACCAAGTCACTTGGCTCTGTCATAACCTCACATGGTCTCTCCTATCATTGCTATGCAGACGACACACAATTAATCTTCTCCTTTCCCCCTTCTGATGACCAGGTGGCGAATCGCATCTCTGCATGTCTGGCAGACATGTCAGTGTGGATGACGGATCACCACCTCAAGCTGAACCTCGGCAAGACGGAGCTGCTCTTCCTCCCGGGGAAGGACTGCCCGTTCCATGATCTCGCCATCACGGTTGACAACTCCATTGTGTCCTCCTCCCAGAGCGCTAAGAACCTTGGCGTGATCCTGGACAACACCCTGTCGTTCTCAACTAACATCAAGGCGGTGGCCCGTTCCTGTAGGTTCATGCTCTACAACATCCGCAGAGTACGACCCTGCCTCATACAGGAAGCGGCGCAGGTCCTAATCCAGGCACTTGTCATCTCCCGTCTGGATTACTGCAACTCGCTGTTGGCTGGGCTCCCTGCCTGTGCCATTAAACCCCTTCAACTCATCCAGAACGCCGCAGCCCATCTGGTGTTCAACCTTCCCAAGTTCTCTCACGTCACCCCGCTCCTCCGTTCTCTCCACTGGCTTCCAGTTGAAGCTCGCATCCGCTACAAGACCATGGTGCTTGCCTACGGAGCTGTGAGGGGAACGGCACCTCAGTACCTCCAGGCTCTGATCAGGCCCTACACCCAAACAAGGGCACTGCGTTCATCCACCTCTGGCCTGCTCGCCTCCCTACCACTGAGGAAGTACAGCTCCCGCTCAGCCCAGTCAAAACTGTTCGCTGCTCTGGCCCCCCAATGGTGGAACAAACTCCCTCACGACGCCAGGACAGCGGACAGACACCTGAAACCCCACCTCTTTAAGGAATACCTAGGATAGGATAAAGTAATCCTTCTCACCCCTTCCCCCCCTCCCTTAAAAGATTTAGATGCACTATTATAAAGTGGCTGTTCCACTGGATGTCATAAGGTGAATGCACCAATTTGTAAGTCGCTCTGGATAAGAGCGTCTGCTAAATGACTTAAATGTAATGTAAATGTAATTTACCTCCAAGAGGAGGTTTAGAACTCAGTTGAATGAAGTTGAAACCCTTCTTGTCACAGCACAATCCATTAAAGGCAAAATATCTTATATCTATAGACTCCTTTCTGATAAAGGAGGCTCCTCCTTTACTCATTTGAAAATAATCTGGGAAAAGGACCTTGGTCTGACTATCAGTGATGAGTTATGGGCGGAGGTTTGCGACAGGGTATACTGCTCCTCTACCAATGTAAAAATGAAAGAATCCAATTACAACTTTTTTTTACAAATGTTATTATACTCCTTTGAGACTCTATAGAATGAAAACATATGTCTCCTAACTGTAAAAGATGTACCTCTGAAAGTGGAACCTATATGTACGTATTTTGGGGCTGTAGAGAGATTGCCAGATTCTGGCAATCTATACATACTGCTGCACAGAAAATACTAGAGGTACAGTTTGATATGACCCCTTGTATCTATTTTCTTAATGCCCAGCAGGACTTTGTTCTTGATCCTGACTGAGGAAAATTTGCTTATGACTATTACATACTTTGCTAAGAAATGTATTCTTCTATTGTGGGCCTCTAATACCTCTCCTACATTTAAAATGTGGATTGACCAGATTGTTGACTTTCTCCCTCTTGAAAAGCTCACTTATGACCTCCACAAGACACAGCCCAAGTTTGATAGACTCTGGTCTCCACAACTCAACTATATTTAAAACTGGACAGAGTGAACGGGGTGACTAGGGAAATGCGCAGATACATGTTGTGTAAGGTACTGTAAAACCTAAAAACAAATTATTTGCTCGTCGTCTCAGCGAATGCTAGAAATAGCTGATAAGAACCTTGATAGTGCTGCTGCAAATGTTATGTTTTTTTAAAGTTTTTATTTTGTTTTTGTGTGTGTGTGTGTGTGTGTGTGTGTGTGTATATATATATTACACCAAGGATAATAAATAGTCAAATAAAAACACTTTTTCTTAATCTTTTATTTGAATTTTTTTCAAATGTACTGTTATATTTGGACTTTTTTTTAAAAGTCTGTCACATCTGAATGTTTTGTTGGTTGAAAAACAAATGAACTTAATAAAACTTTAAATTGAAAAAAAAGAAATGCAATGGAATGCAGCTACCTCTCATAGGAGCGCGCGTGATCAGCTCATGCCAGACACCTGGTTGAAACGGCTCTCATTCTCTCTCCCTTCAAACAAGGTTCTAAAGACTTGACATCTAGTGGAAGCCTTAGGAAGTGCAATATGACCCCATAGACACTGTATATTCGATTGGCAATGACTTAACTACAAACCTCAGATTTCCCACTTCCTGGTTGGATTTTTTTTCTCAGGTTTTTGCCTGCCATATGAGTTCTGTTATACTCAGACATCATTCAAACAGTTTTAGAAACGTCAAAGTGTTTTCTATCCAAATTTACTAATTATATGCATATTCTAGCTTTTAGGCCTGATTAGCAGGCAGTTTACTCTGGGCATCTTTTTATCCAAGCTACTCAATACTGCCCCCCCAGTCCCAAAGAAGTAAACCCCTTCCACTGTTAACACCTCGCAATGCAACTATGGTGATAATGCAGAGGTGGTTGATTCTGTTCATCACAAGTATTGTCACTCTGACACACACAATTCCTCCAAAAATAACACTAGAGCCAACATTAACATTAACAATGTTAAAACAAACAATGGAAAAACCGTTCAACAGTGGCTGTGTGGGTTTTCTGTAAAACAAAGAAAAGGTTTAGATTAATTTGACTTCTTTGTTTTTCGACAATTATTTATTGATGATAGGAAGCCTTTGGAATGTTACTTTCATATCTAAAACTATCACAAGTGAGAATGAACGTTTAGACAGATTGTCGGGACTGTTGTACATATTATTTGTGCCGTCGTCCAATGTTTCCCATGAGAACCCAAGAGGGTTCACTTAGGACCAGGCTAGATGCAGCACACTTGATTTTATATAGATTCATACTGTTTTCTTAGTTGGCTAACTTTATTTGATCTTTTATTGTATATTTAGTCTGTTTTGTTATCGTGTTTTGTAGGATATGAATCGAGAAGTTGTCAAAGCAGACAGTGCAACCACCAGAATCCCTGAACTGGATTTTGAAATACCCCCATACACACAAAAGGGCTGTAAGTACTCCCTCAACTTTTTGTTGATTTGGTTAACAATTTTCACTTTTCAGGCATACATACGTACACTGTCAGGTTGCCATTGATTCCAGAAATTAGGGTCACCTGTTGTCGGCCTTAGAATTGCTAGCTTGGTCTCAGATCTAGAGGATTTCCTCGTCTCTTCATCCAATAACTGTATTTTACTGTTGAGATTCCTCTTAGCTATATTACTAGAATCAGTTATCCTTTTTGTTTATACAGTAGGAATGTATCAATTCACCAATATGTATTGGTCCGCTGTTCAAATGTTTTAGATATGAGTGCGTCAGTCTGGGCATCCAAAACGATCCAATTGTAGCATGCATCGGTCAAAGTGTGTTCAAAATCTGATTCACTAAAACAATTGGCTCCAATTACTTTCTACCTTCCGAAAATACCTAATTTTGTGACAACTGCATCCTCTCCTTCAGTGTGGAACTAAGCATGAAATCGTGTTGATAGTCATTGATCTCCAAGTAATTTTGCATGCATAACAACCCCAGGCAATATCAGTAGCCGAGTCAAACTGCGCAGCTTTGTGTGCTGACCAACGAAGGGTAGGTTTTATTCTGATCTGGCACATCTGTGCATCACCTTCACCATTCAAATATATGTTAAATGGCTTGTGCTTAATTAGTTGAGTGACAGCCAATGACATTTGCTATGTCATTTTTTAAATCAAATGTACTGTTAAATTGTGTTTTACCGAAATAAAAGTAGCCTATGCTACCCCTGGAGAGACAACTCATCTGGCTATACTGTAGCCTACATTCTGATCGGGGCTTACATTGTATTTTATTTTGATTGTTCCGGTTCACCATAAGCAATAGTTTTGGTGGTTTTGCTTGAAACAATCAGTATATATGGTCATTTTTATGTAAGCAATTTCATGAGGACAGCAAGTGTGCGCAACTTTTGTTACCGGCATTCAATGTTTTTTTCGGCACTGAGCAAATTTCAGGTCAGTTGCGCACACTTCAATGTTGTCGAAATTCTACTGTGAACACTGAGGCTGTACCCCGTTTAAGATCGTTATAACAGTCGCCAATTGATCAGTGGCCTACCATTTAATTCTTTTAAAAAAATGAAAGGACAAAATGCATCCCATCAAATTTGAACATAGAACTGCTATCATTCAGCCAATGTGTGGTGTTCAATGTAGACCTACATTCATAAGAATTCCAAAAAACCTGTAGGGATTGACATTAACCTGTTTTTCCACTGGTCATTCAGACAAGGTGACTGAAAATGTGGTGGTTGATGCAAGAAACCTTTTTACATTATTTTCATACCATTTATTATTAAGAATCAGACAAATGATGCTACCACCTGCCTATTGGCTACTTGGTTTATTCAAGCCTGTCTCAAATTGTAACACTGCCCCTTTAAGACAGAAAAAGCTTTTTACCAGACTTGCTTTTCAAAGGATAGAAATGCACACGTTTTGTGCTCTTGTAGGAAGCAACCACTCAACCATTGCTGACAAGCAATTACCTATAACTGGGCTAATAGCTCACTTACTCGCAAAGAATATGAACTGTGTGCACACGTGACTACATGCAGCTCTCGCTTTGATCTTAAAACAAGCGTATCTACTCGTGACCACTTATGCTGTAAAGACAGTCCAGATCAAAGTGAATGGCACAGATCCATGTATGGCAATGGTTTATTTGCGTATAGGGATACTGCAGCTCTGATTGGTTAACTTTGTACGGCTGAAATCCCACTAACAGGATCGATATGACAGCCAGTGAAAGTGCAAGGCGCCAAATTCAAACAAATCTCATAATTAAAGTTCCTCAAACATACAAGTATTTTACACCATTTTAAAGATATACTTGTTGTTAATCCCACCAGTGTCTGATTTTTCTAAAAGGCTTTACGACGAAAGCACACCAAACGATTGTTAGGTCAGTACCTAGTCACTGAAAAACAGCCATTTTTCCAGCCAAAGAGGAGTCACAAAGCAGAGAGGGAATTAATCACTAACCTTTGATCATCATCAGATGACACTTATAGGACTTCATGTTACGCAATACATGTACAGTATATCACAAAAGTGACAACACTGAAGAAATTACACTTTGCTACAATGTAAAGTAGTGTGTACAGCTTGTATAAGTGTAAATTTGCTGTCCTCTCAAAATAACTCAACACAGCCATTAATGTCTAAACCGCTGGCAACAAAAGTGAGTTTTTATTTTATTTTTATTTCACCTTTATTTAACCAGGTAGGCTAGTTGAGAACAAGTTCTCATTTGCAACTGCGACCTGGCCAAAATAAAGCATAGCAGTGTGAACAGACAACACAGAGTTACACATGGAGTAAACAATTAACAAGTCAATAACACAGTAGAAAAAAATGGGCAGTCTATATACAATGTGTGCAAAAGGCATGAGGTAGGCGAATAATACAATTTTGCAGATTAACACTGGAGTGATAAATGATCAGATGGTCATGTACAGGTAGAGATATTGGTGTGCAAAAGAGCAGAAAAGTAAATAAATAAATAAAAGTTTGGGAATGAGGTAGGTGAAAATGGGTGGGCTATTTACCAATAGACTATGTACAGCTGCAGCGATCGGATAGCTGATGTTTGAAGTTGGTGAGGGAGAAAAGTCTCCAACTTCAGCGATTTTTGCAGTTCGTTCCAGTACACCCCTTAAGTGAAAATGACCAAATTGGGCCCAAAGTGTCAATATTGTGTGGCCACCATTTCCCAGCACTCCCTTAACCCTCTTGGGCATGGAGTTCACCAGAGCTTCACAGGTTGCCACTGGAGTCCTCTTCCACTCCTCCATGACGACATCACGGAGCTGTTGATGTTAAAGACCTTGCATTCCTTCACCTTCCATTTGAGGATGCCCCACAGATGCTCAATAGGGTTTAGGTCTGGAGACATGCTTGACCAGTCCATCACATTTACCCTCAGCTTATTTAGCAAGGCAGTGGTCGTCTTGGAGGTGTGTTTAGGGTCGTTATCATGTTGGAATACTGCCCTGCGGCCCAGTCTCCGAAGGGAGGGGTTCATGCTCTGCTTCAGTATGTCACAGTACATGTTGGCATTCATGGTTCCCTCAATGAACTGTAGCTCTCCAGTGCTGGGAGCACTGATGTAGCCCCAGACCATGACACTCCCACCACCATGCTTGACTGTAGGCAAGACACACTTGTCTTTGTACTCCTCACCTGGTTGCCGCCACACACGCTTGACACCATCTGAACCAAATACGTTTCTTGGTCTTATCAGACCACAGGACATGGTTCCAGTAATCCATGTCCGTAGTCAGCCTGCAAACAGTTTGCTGAAGACAAGCATTCTTGTGCATCATCTATAGAAGAGGCTTCCTTCTGGGACGACAGCCACGCAGACCAATTTGATGCAGTGTAAGGCGTATGGTCTGAGCACTGACAGGCTTGACCCCCCCTCACCCCTTCAACCTCTGCAGCAATGCTGGCAGCACTCATGTCTATTTCCCAAAGACAACCTCTGGATATGACGCTGAGCACGTGCACTCAACTTCTTTGGTCGACCATGGCGAGGCCTGTTCTGAGTGGAACCTGTCCAGTTAAACCGCTGTATGGTCTTGGCTACTGTGCAGCAGCTCAGTTTCAGGGTCTTGGCAATCTTCTTACAGCCCAGGCCATCTTTATGTAGAGAAACAATTATAAATTTTTTCAGATCCTCAAGAGTTCTTTGCCATGAGGTGCCATGTTGAACTTCCAGTGACCAGTCAGTATGAGGGAGTGTGAGAGCGATGACACCAAATTTAACACACCTGCTCCCCATTCACACCTGAGACCTTGTAACACTAACGAGTCACATGACACCGGGGAGGGAAAATGGACAATTATGCCCAATTTGGACATTTTCACTTAGGGGTGTACTCACTTCTGTTGCCAGTGGTTTAGACATTAATGGCAGTGTGTTGAGTTATTTTGAGGGGACAGCAAATTTACACTGTTATACAAGCTGTACATTCACTACTTTACATTGTAGCAAAGTGTCAATTCTTCAGTGTTGTCACATGAAAATATATATACTCAAATCTTTACAAAAATGTGAGGGGTGTACTCACTTTTGTGATGTACTGTATGTTTGGTTCGATGAAGTTCATATTTATATCTAAAAATCTCAGTTTACATTAGTGCGTTATGTTCAGTAATGTTTTGCTTCCAAAACATCCGGTGATTTTGCAGAGAGCCACATCAATTTACAGAAATACTCATAATAAACCTTGATAAGATACAAGTGATATACATGGAATTACAGATCCACTTCTCCTTAATGCAACCGTTGCGTCAGATTTCAAAAGAACTTTACGGGAAAAGCACACCATGCAATAATCTGAGTACGGCGCTCAGACACACAAACAAGCCATACAGGTACCCGCCATGTTGTGGATTCAAGAGAAGTCAGAAATGGCATTATACATATTCACTTACCTTTGATCATCAGAATGGAATCCCAGTTCAACAAATGTTTGTTTTGTTCGATAAAGTCCATTTATGTTCAAATAACTCCTTTTTGTTTGCGCTTTAGTTCACAAATCCAAATTCACAACGTGCAGGCCAGACGGAAAGTCAAAAGTTCCGTTGCAGTTCGTAGAAACATGTCAAATGATGTATAAATCAGTCTTTAAGATGTTTATAACATATATCTTCAATAATGTTTCAACTGGAGAATTCCTTTGTCTTTAGAAATGCAATGGAACACAGCTACCTCTCACGGGTGTGCGCCTGATTGAGCTCATGGCCTTCTGGCAGACTCCTTAGTCAAACAGCTCTTATTCTCTCCCCCTTCACAGTAGAAGCCTGAAACAAGGTTCTGTTGACAGCTAGTGGAAGCCTTAGGAAGTGCATTCGGGCCAAATTTACACTCTTGGATATAAACTACAAACCTCAGATTTCCCACTTCCTGGTTGGATTTTTTTCTCAGGTTTTTGCCTGCCATATGAGTTCTGTTATACTCAGACATCATTCAAACAGTTTTAGAAACTTCAGTTCTTTTTTTATCCAAATCTACTAATAATATGCATATCTTAGCTTCTGGGCCTGAGTAGCAGGCAGTTTACTCTGGGCACCTTATTCATCCAAGCTACTCAATACAGCCCCCCAGCCATAAGAAGTTAAAGCACACGGGTCTGTGTAGTGTATGGGCCTTAATCGCGCCTGTCAATGCAATAGAATCCTACTCCAATGTGCTCTGCATACAAGTACATCTCTTACATAGTTATTTTATTTTCTCTGTATGTTGCATTGAAAGTGGCTGATATTGCATTGACTCGATCACAGTTCCCACAGTAAAGGGAAACGTTGATAGTGATAACTATAAAGTTCTCTTGCTATTTCTTCTGAGCTTGCAGTCCCAGAGGGAGAGGGAACATTGCACGCTGCATGGTCTAATCTGAGAAGAAAAGGTCACTCGAAATCTGTCAACTTCCAAACGGTCTAAACCATTTGAGACGGGGGTGAAATCCAAAGTTGTGCTATATATTGTGTCATTATGTCATAGCTAGTTTTCTAAGATAAATATTGATACATTATTAGCTCTAACAATTTTTTTGTGGTAGTTCCCTAATGGCTTCTCTCAGGTGCCTACATAAACCAAAGATCTAGACAGTACATAACACACACACACACACACACACACACACACACACACACACACACACACACACACACACACACACACACACACACACACACACACACACACACACACACACACACACACACACACACACACACACACACACACACACACACACACACACACACACACACACACAGATCCAGCACAGAGAGGCCCAGCTCCTGAGCTCCATCAGCATCAGATTTTAAAATTGGAAAATGAATTTGTTTATGCCCCAAAAGTTGCATCGGTTCGTTCCTCTAATCAAACCAAATTCCACTGAATCGTTTCAAACTAAAAACCCATCTTTCCTGTATCTGAGAATTGTCTGGAAAGAGAAAGATGCATATCACTATTATACAGGTATTTTCCGAAGGCAGCACAGTGTTGTAGGCTAAACTTGTCTTCATTAATCCAACTGTTGTAGTAAATGAATCTTCATGTGCTTAGGAGATGAAGAACAGTTGTACAGTAGCCATTAACTTTTCCTCTTGCTCCCTAGCACTTTCTACCATCGAAGGCCTCTTAGACCGTGCAGTTGCAGGGTTGGAGCAAGACCAGCCACTAAGAAATGTATAAGCTTTGTTTACTTTGATTTGACTAAATGCCATACGTACACTATGTTCATGAGTTTGGGGTCACTTAGAAATATCCTTGTTTTTTTAAAGAAAAGCACATGTCTGTCCATTAAAATAACATCAAATTGATCAGAAATACAGTGTAGACATTGTTAATGTTGAAAATGACTATTGTAGCTGGAAACAGTATATTTTTAATGGAATATCTACATAGGCATACAGAGGCCCATTATCAGCAACCACCACTCCTGTGTTCCAATGGCATGTTGTGTTAGCTAATCCAAGTTTAGACTTTTTAAAGGCTAATAGATTCTTAGAAAACACTTTTGCAATTATGTTAGCACAGCTGAAAACTGTTGTCCTGATTTAAAGAAGCAATAAAAATGGCTTTTAGACTAGTTGAGTATCTGGAGCATCAGCATTTGTGGGTTCGATTACAGGCTCAAAATGGCCAAAAACAAAGCTCTTTCTTCTGAAAATCGTCAGTCTATTCTTGTTCTGAGAAATGAAGGCTATTCCATGCAAGAAACTGAAGATCTCGTACAACACTGTATAATACTCCCTTCACAGAACGCAAATTGGCCCTAACCAGGCTTTGTTTTTGGCCATTTTGAGCCTGTAATCGAACCCCCAAAAATGCTGATGCTCCACATACTCAACTAGTCTACAGGCCCGTTTTTGTTTCTTTAATCAGAACAACAGTTTTCATCTATGCTAGCATAATTGCAAAAGGGTTTTCCAATGATCAATTAGCCTTTAAAAATTATAATCTGGGATTAGCTAACACAACGTGCCATTGGAACACAGGAGTGATGGTTGCTGATAATGGGCCTCTGTACACCTATGTAGATATTCCATTTTTTTAAATCAACTGTTTCCAGCTACAATAGTATTTTACAACATTAACAATGTCTAATAATTTGATGTTATTTTAATGGACAAAAATAGCTTTTCAAAGACGAGGACATTTCTAAGTGACCCCAAACTTCTGAACAGTAGTGTACTTTACTGCGTGTTGTTGACTAAATCATGTTTATGCTTGAAGGAAACTGTACCAGAAGTTGCTGTGAAAATCAGTGAGTTCATTGATAAATTGAAGAAGTTGAAAGAAGGTGAAAGTGGATTCACACTGGTATGTCCAATCGTATCGCTCAAGCCTCTCATCTGTGTACAAGATTGAAGTTACATGCAATTAAACATTTCTAGCAATACAATCAAGGCACAGGTTTAATAAAAGTACAATGTTCTTTCTTTACTCTGGATTTCTTATAGAATGATCTTCTGTTTAAGATGCATGAGTATGTGTGTTATTGTAGATCATTGATGATCCATCTGGGAACAGTTTTGTGGAGAACCCCTTTGCTCCGCAGAAGGATGAGGCTCTCTCAGTCTGCAACTACACAAGAACTCCGCAACAGGATGCCCAGTTAGGAATAAAGGCGAGTAGTTTGACTTGACACATCACTACTCCTGTAAGGGGACATATCTGTGTTAGAAAGGCAGTGCCTCGGTTGCTGTCCTCATGTCTTGTGCCAATGCGTGTGAAATCCTCACAGGGTAGAAGAAAACAAGACTGCAGATGCCATTTTGTAATTTGGCACATGTTCACCAATAAACTTTCATCTAGCATAAGAATAATGCGACTTACATATTTTTATTTATTTTTTTATTCAGGCTGAAGAAGAGGAGGAAGAGGAAAAGCCCATTAATGACATTGACAGTATGAGAAATGAGGTGTGATTTCCAGACTTTATGCCTCAATTTAGGTTGAGTTTTTCCTCAATTTACCCTTGAGTAATATATCTAATTTCTCCCTCAGGTGTTGACATTTAATACGAACTGTCCAGAGTGCAATGCCCCAGCCTCAACAAACATGAAGCTTGTCCGTATCCTTTCCAGTTTCTTTGGTTGTCCAGAGCAGTGGTGTAGTGGAGGGTTAACGCTAGTGTTGCACGCTACACTGAAACTTCTGTACCTTTTTGATTACTAGAACATGAAAAACAGTTTGGTATGAGAATTGTTTCTTTCGGTACTTCTGTCAAATGTGCCTCATGTCTTATACGGATTGAGAGGATCAAGTCTGTCTAGTAATTTGTGTGAATCTTCTCAAGGGGGCAGTAGTCAAATCAAACAACTTTATTTGTCACGTGTGCCGAATACAACCGGTGTAGACCTTACAGTGAAATGCTTACTTACAAGCCCTAACCAACAGTGCAATTTATAAGGAAAGAATAGGTATTAGGTAAAAGGTGAGTAAAGAGGAGAAAAAAAAGACGTAAAATGACAGTGAAAATAACAGTAGCGAGGCTATATACAGGTGGTACCGGCACAGAGTCAATGTGCGGGGCACCGGTTAGTCAGGCTAATTGAGGTAATATGTACATGTAGGTATAGTTAAGGTGACTATGCATAGATGATAAACGGAGAGTAGCAGCAGCTTAAAAGAGGGGGTGGCGGGACACAATGCAAATAGTCCAGGTAGCCGTTTTGATCACCTGTTCAGGAGTCTTATTGCTTGTGGGTAAAAGCTGTTGAAAAGCCTTTTGGTCCTAGACTTGGCGCTCCGGTACTGCTTGCCATGCGGTAGCAGAGAGAACAGTCTGACTGGGGTGGCTGGAGTCTTTGACACTTTTCAGGGCCTTCCGCTGACACTGCCTGGTATAGAGGTCCTGGATGGCAGGTAGCTTAGCCCCAGTGATGTACTGGGCCGTACGCACTACCCTCTGTAGTGCCTTGAGGCCGAGCAGTTGCCATACCATGTAGTGATGCAACCAGTCAGGCTCTCGGTGGTGAAGCTGTTGAACCTTTTCAGGATCTAAGGACCCATGCCAAATCTTTTGTCTCCTGAGGGGGAATAGGTTTTGTCATGCCTTCATGATTGTCTTGGTGTGTTTGGACAATGATAGTTTGTTGATGTGGACACCAAGGAACTTGCACCTCTCAACCTGCTCCACTACAGCCCGTTGATGAGAATGGGGGCTTGCTCGGCCCTCCTTTTCCTGTAGTCCACAATCATCTCCTTTGTCTTGATTCTGTTCAGGGATAAGTTGTTCTTCTGGCACCACCCAGCCAGGTCTCTGACCTCCTCCATATAGGCTGTCTGTTCGGTGATCAGGCCTACCACTGTTGCAAACTTAATGATTGTGTTTGAGTCGTGCCTGTTGCAGTCGTGTGTAAACAGGGGACTGGGCACGCACCCCTGAGGGGCTTCAGTGTTGAGGATCAGCATGGCAGATGTTGCTGCCTACCCTCACCACCTGGGGGTGGCCCGTCAGGAAGTCCGGGTTCCAATCGCAGAGGGAGGTGTTTACTCACATGATCCTTATCTTAGTGATGAGCTTTGAGGGCACTATGGTGTTGAATGCTGAGCTTTTTATTTCACCTTTCGTCTGCGTAGAGGTGGATCAGAGAATCACCAGCCACAAGAGCGACATCATTGATGTATACAGAGAAGAGTCAGCCTGAGAATTGAACCCTGTGGCACCCCCATAGAATGAATAGTGTTCTCACGTAGGGGTTCCTTTTGTCCAGGTGGGAAAGGGCAGTGTGGAGTGCAATAGAGATTGCATAATCTGTTTGGGCGGAATGCAAATTGGAGTGGATCTTGGGGTTCTGTGATAATGGTGTTAATGTGAGCCATTACCAGCCTTTTTCAAAGTACTTCATGGCTACGGACGTGAGCGCTACGGGTCTGTAGTTATTTAGGCAGGTTACCTTTGTTTTCTTGGGCACAGGGACTATGGTGGTCTGCTTGAAATATGTTGGTATTACAGACTATCAGGGGCATGTTGAAAATGTCAGTGAAAACAGTTGCCAGTTGGTCAGCACATGCCCGGAGCACACGTCCTGATAATCCGTCTGGCCCAGCGGCCTTGTGAATGTTTAAAGGTCTTACTCACGTAGACTACGGACAGCTTGATCACACAGTCGTTCGGAACAGCTGATGCTCTCATGCATGCCTCAGTGTTGCTTACCTCGTAGCGAGCATAGAAGTGATTTAGCTCGTCTGGCAGGCTTGTCACTGGGCAGCTCGTGGCTGTGCTTCCCTTTGTAGTCAGTAATAGTTTGTAGGCCCTGCCACATCCGACGAGCGTCAGAGACGGTGTAGTACGATTCAATCTTAGTCCTGTATTGGCGCTTTGCCTATTTGATGGTTTGTTGGCGGTGACAGCAGGATTTCTTATAAGCTTCTGGGTTCGAGTACCGCACCTTAAAAGCGGCAGCTCTACCCTTTAGCTCAGTGAGAATGTTGCCTGTAATCCATGGCTTCTGTTTGGTGTATGTACAAACAGTCACTGTGGGGACAACGTCCTCGATGCACTTATTGATAAAGCCAGTGACTGATGTGGTGTACTCCTCAATGCCATCGGAAGAATCCATGAACTTATTCCAGTATGTGCTAGCAAAACAGTCCTGTAGTTTAGCATCTGCTTCATATGACCACTTTTTTTATAGACTGAGTCACTGGTGCCTCCTGCTTTTAATTTTTGCTTCTAAGCAGGAATCCGGAGGATAGAATTATGGGCAGATTTGCCAAATGGAGGGCGAGGGAGAGCTTTGTACACGTCTGTGTGGAGTAAATGTGATCTATAATTTTTTTTACCCCCTTTGGTTGCGCATTTAACATTTAACAGTTTGCATTAAATCCCGGCCACTAGGCGCACCGCCTCAGGGTGAGTGGTTTCCTGTTTGCTTATTTCCTTATACAGCTGACTGAGTGTGGTCTTAGTGCCAGCATCTGTCTGTGGTGGTAAATAAACAGCCATGAAAAAATAGAACTTTCTCAGGAAAGTGTGGTTTACAGCTTATGAGATACTCTACTTCAGGTGAGAAAAATCTAGAGACTTCCTTAGATTTTGTGCAACAGCTGTTTGCAAGTATACACAGACCGCCCCCCTTTGTCTTACCGGAGTGTGCTGTTCTATCTAGTTGATGCAGCGTATATCCCGCCAACTGAATGTTTTCAATGTCGTCATTCACCCCCGATTCATTGAAACATAAGATATTAGTGTTTGATGTCCCGTTGGTAGGATATTCGTGATCGTACCATGTCTAATTTATTTTCCAATGATTGTACGTTGGCAAGTAATATTGTTTGAAATCTGCCCTTACCGTCAGCGGATCCTTACGAGGCACCATGATGTGGATTTTGGCCTTGTTGGGTGTCTGAAGTAAATTCTGTGCATCCTGCTTGTTGAAGAAAAAATCTTAGTCTAATCTGAGGTTGAGTGATCGCTGTCCTGATATTCAGAAGCAATTTTTTGCCATAAAATACGGTGGCAGAAACATTATGTACAAAATAAGTTACAAATAACATGAAGAAGAAAAAAACCCGCATAATAGCACAGTTGGTTAGGCGCCCGTAAAACGGCTGCCATTTCTTCCGGTGCCATCTTTCCAAGCTAGCCAGGCTACTTGTGCTTGCGGATGCAGCTGCCACAGCGCAAGCCACTTTTGAGAAGCAAACAAGAGGCGAGTGACAATGCCGACAGCATGGCTACTAATTAAATAAAATCATACCTTTGTGTCCACAGCTCGCTTACAAAATTGTCTCCAGAAGCGAACTAGGGGAATTCTATGCTTATAAAGCAGATGAGGGCCAGCACACTGAAACAACTAAGCAAAAGGTGTTACAAAGCAGTGCAGTGAAAGGGAGGTTTAGGTCCCAAATGACATATCAAAACTATTTTACACACTTTAACATTATTCTACTAGCAATTCAAATTATTTTTAAGTGACAATGACATCAACATATATTCAGCATGACAATGTGAGCTTTATAATATGATTACAACCCAAAG
Organism: Oncorhynchus gorbuscha; assembly: GCF_021184085.1. Taxonomy (NCBI): domain Eukaryota; kingdom Metazoa; phylum Chordata; class Actinopteri; order Salmoniformes; family Salmonidae; genus Oncorhynchus; species Oncorhynchus gorbuscha. The sequence goes on along the minus strand of NC_060188.1, from coordinate 49,929,725 downwards.
GTAATGTGAAATGCACCTATGATAGGAATAGATTTAGACTAAACACACTTCGTGTTTGTCTGAGCTTGCTAGCAGTAGCCAGCCAGCAGGCCCGGGCGGAGCATTCTACCTTCAGAGTTGAAATGCATTCTGGGAATCGTGGTATGCTGTGTAAAGTCCATTGTAGAGACTTGCACTATAGAAGCTTAATGTTTTATGTCGATTTGGAAATAAAATATTCTTTAATACATCAAATTATTTAGTTGCAATTAATCATAGGTCTAATAAATGTAATTTGACCCAATATTATGGCCAATAGACAAGCAAATTAACCCTATGTATAAAATACATTTTACAATATTTTAGATGTATTGTACAAATATTTTGTATGCTCAGAATCTAATATGGTTTTGCATAAGGAAAATGTAAGATTCTTCTGTTATTTCATATTATTTTTTAAGGAAATTAAATATAGAATATATTTTGGCTTTCTACTGTTTATCAATATTTTGGTTCAATGTTTATTTTGTGACTAGCTAATACGCTTTTTTTGATGTGGTATCATTTCGGTATTGAGTATCATGATGCTTAACCTGGTAGCGGTATCGAAGTCAAAATGTAGGTATCGCGACAACTCTAGTTCACTCAAAAGCCATTTACACACCTTTTTCATTTTGCTCAAGTGTTCTTCTCCTTTTGTAGAAAAGTACATTGAAATTATAGGGACCGTTACTTTAATCAATGCGAATGGCTATCAGTGTTTACCATCTATTTTTACCACTACACCACTGGTCCCCAGTAGTGTCCTATGATAAAGGTAGTGTATAAAGTTTAAATTTGTAAGGTGTAGGTATCCTCCTTTACAATAACTCAGAAATCCCCCATTTCAAAGAAGTCATTATCATGGCAACAAACTGTGATGACTGTGGACATCGAACCAACGAAGTAAATTTCCTATTTTTTTTCCTTTTATTTAATCATTAATTCATTGTCAGGCACATTTGATTTTCAAGGCATATTCATAGATTGCAAATTTGCTAATATGACTGCATGACTATCTATTCTGTGGTTAAGGTGAAATCTGGTGGAGCCACAGAAGAGCTGGGCACAAAGATAACCCTTCACCTCACGGACGTGTCTGACATGTCCAGAGATCTTCTCAAGGTAGCCCCCTCCATTGTACTGCCTGTTTATCTGGCATTCACTAGTTTCCTTTTATTGTGTCATTGCATTAACTTGGTCCCAGGTCTGTTTGTGCTTTTTCCAACTCCGTTGCTGCCATTGTCATGCCAAACAATACATACACCAGGGATTATCAACTAGATTCAGCCACGGGCCACTTTTCTTTTCTTGAGTGGATGGTCAGGGGGACAGAACATAATTAGAAATAATTTGTTGGCAAAAAATTGACCGTAAGAAACCCAAACAGATATATTTGACAAAAAATCATTTCAAACCTTGCTTACATTTGTATACGATCACATATACAGTATCGCTCTATTATGCAGGGGAATGCTTTGGAACAGATTTCCAAACTGTAAGTCACTTGGAGCTGATTTGCTGGTGTTTTTCCAGTCTTATTTACAACAATAAAAAAACATGTTTTTTTTTATTTGGACCCCCTTGGCCGAAATTTGGCTCGCCAGTTGGGGAACCCTGACATACACCCATAACTGTGGAGGATATAAACATAATAAAGTCAAAGGACTTGATTCCATTGTGGTCCTCGAATAAAGCATACAAAGAGGAACATGGAACTTTTTCACAGGAGAGCAATCCTATTCCTGAATCATGTTGGAGTTGACTCAAACATGCCAGTTTTGTCATGTTGTGGTTGTTTGTGCAGTCGGAGACATGTAGCATCCTCATACCTGAGCTGGAATTTGAGTTGGGGATGGCGGCTGTCGGTGGCAAATTCACCACCTTGGAGGGACTCCTCAAAGACATCAAAGATCTGGTAAACCCTTTTAATGCTTTATTCAATCGGTTGAGAATTATAGCGGGAACTGGATGAAGGGAGGATGCATTATGAACGGTGATCACAGGGTTTGAACTCCACTGGAGAGTTGTATATGTTTTAACGCCGCTTGTGTTAGCTCTAGTCCACTGGCTCTGCACTAGGTGCACTTTTGGCTTGGTGGATACTTTTGCCAAGGCTGCTGTGCTGTAATTCTAAGGCAGTGGTACACAACTCCAGTCTGTGAGGGATGCTGTGTCTGCTGATTTCATTTTCACCTTTTAATTAGTAACTGATTTAGACCTGTGAAGCCAGGTGTGGCCAATCATTTACATTAATGTATTAGTTAACTTCTATGTAGAAACCAAAACCAGCAGGCCTGCTTCAAGGATTTGAGTTGTGCACCCCTGGTCTGCGTTCTTTCACTGTGGACTTGTTATTTTTAATTCATGTTTCTCCTCCACTTTGTTTTCCTCCAGATTGTTTCTAAAAATCCCTTCACTTGTGGAGACAGCTCCACTTCAGATCGAACAGAGAAACTTAAGCTTTTTGGCCAGAAGATTGACAAGGTTAGAGGCATAACATTATTGAATAAGTCTATCACTACTGTTTTGTCTGGATCTAGTTTTGGTTCCACTACATCTATAGCTTGAGTGTACTTACAACTGTTAGTGATGTGTGGAATTAAATGTTTTTACATTTATTTTCATTTGATTATCGTAACTTACTCAGGTGAACTCATTGGCGTATTGTCTCACTCTGTTGTTTAAGATCCATTTTTTCCATTTTGGGCTTATTGCAATTTTTTTAAACGGAATGTTACCAATTGGCCAGTTGTAAATACTCAATCACTCAAACTAACTTTTGTTTCATGTATGAAACTATTTTTGTTTATAAATGAGTTTATCACTTTCATACAGTAAGTGTATTCTGGCCCTCAATCATCAAATAACTGTTAGTATGACATTTTTGTACAGTTGAGTAATTTAGCAGACACACTTGTGCAGTGCAACTTACACTGCAATTAGGGTTAAGTGCCTTGCTCAAGGGCATATCAACAGATTTAGTCAGCTCGGGATTCGAACCAGTGACCTTTCGGTTACTAGACCAACGCTCTTAATCGCTAGGCTACCTGCCCTGCAGATATTTTATTTAGACTTCAGAAAATCTCATGCAAGAATTTCACATTTGATTGATCAAACTTGAGTGAACTGCTTATTAGGGTACATATGCTGTATCTAAGTATGTTTGGCTAGACAATAAAGTAGTTGTTAAATGCAGAACAGTCTGGCGGCACCCATGCAGAAACTGTATCTAAAAGTGAAATGGAGGCTGGAGTGGGTTCTTTAAAATGACTCTTCTTTTGAAAAATACTGTAGATCATGGATGGAGACATGGATGTTCACATTGTTCTCGATGACCCTGCAGGGAACAGCTATCTCCAGGTACTAGGGCACTTCTCTTTCTCAGGTCTTTAAAGGGATAATTTGGGGTTTTGGCAATGCATCCAGGATGAAGGAAGTAAGATGTTTCGCAATCCAATGCTAACTTGTGTTAGCACTGAATGTCTACAGGAACAGCTAGCATGCTGTGCCCTAGACTTCCAGTCATTGCGCTAATGCTAGTTAGAAACGGTCTTCATACTAGACAGATATGGTATCCACATCTGCTTCGGGGGAAGTAGAGAAAAGGCCTCATTGCCCAAATCCAGGACTATCCCTTTAAGGTTCAAACACGAAGTCTCCTCCCACTGGATAAATTTGTCATTTTTCATGAATCACATTTTAATTTCCTGCCCTTGTTCATTGATGTACTGTCTGAATGTAACGAATTAGAATGCATTTGTCTCATGTTTGTCTGCAGAACATCTATGCGCCTGACCCAGACCCAGAGATGACAACTGAGAAGTACACCAGGACCTTTGAGCAGAACGAAGACCTTGGTCTGAATGACATGAAGACAGAGGGCTATCAGAAATAAGGACTTCTGCAGCAGAAGGGTTGATCTTACATAAACAATGCATTCTTTGGAAATTAATTTGAGACATTTGCCCTCACTGAAGTTCACACGGACAGATGTTTTGATATTTGAGCACAATATGGTTGAAAAGTGAGATCTTATTTAAAATAAAGCAATCAATATGTTTATAATTTGATTAGTAAAGTATGCATTTTTTTTGTTGAGAATTGCACTAATATAATCATGCAATTGAAAGTGTTTTTGCATCTGGTTGTTAATGTGATTCTGATTCAGTGTAATAGACCGGTTGAATTGGCCTTCATTTATCTTGATGTGTCCTGTTCAATGGGAATAAATAAAAAATATACACTGGCTGCTGTATACAAATGATTGTCGGCTTTTGTTCGTGTACCTTGCCTTGTATAAATACCTTATCTATAATAAAACACTGCACTGCATAATTGCCCACAGATCTTCAAAGAACCAATTCTATATTCATTTCAATGCGCTGTGTCCTTTGTTCATGAGCTCCCTGATGGAAAGTTCCCGGATTGTGAAAACAACAGACTGGTGATGACGTTTGTGCGCGTTCCCAGTATCAGTACAGAACATTTATTGAAATCATCAATTTCTGTCAAATAGACATGACATCACTTTGTTTAGCACAAAATGTGTTGATACAGCACTACTAAATAAAAACAATGAGATCTCTGCGTTATTCACCCCACCCTCAAATGAACCACCATTTATAGCTCATATCCAAGAGACCGTGTCAAATGTGGTTTATGATCTAAGAAAATGTCCATACATATGAATAGTCCAATGACGGTGCCTGCGCATCGTGGAAACCAATAACATGAAGCATTGTCTCTTCTGCAAGCATCCAGTATCGGGTTGCGCTGTCATTAATTTGAAAAGGAGGCTCTTTATACAGAAGTGGGTGTCTCTTAACGGAGCTCAGGTTTTGTTTTGTGATCTGTATCTAGCTGGTTACTTGCTCTTTGCTGGTTTTTCAGTCTTCTTGGGTAGGAGGACCGCCTGAATGTTAGGCAATACTCCTCCTTGCGCGATGGTGACACCACCTAAAAGCTTGTTGAGTTCCTCGTCGTTGCGGACAGCCAGCTGAAGGTGGCGAGGGATGATCCTGGTCTTCTTATTATCCCTTGCAGCGTTGCCAGCCAACTCGAGGATCTCAGCCGTTAGGTATTCCAGCACAGCAGCCAAATAGACAGGAGCTCCGGCACCGACACGCTCCGCATAGTTGCCTTTGCGCAGTAACCTGTGGACACGTCCTACGGGGAACTGAAGGCCGGCGCGGGATGAACGGGACTTTGCCTTCGCTCTGGCCTTTCCTCCAGTTTTGCCTCTACCAGACATGTTAATTATTCTATTGTCACCTATCAATCCAAATACCAACCAGCTATACAGCGAATTTTCTGTCTGCCTTTACGTAATGCAGTTGAGGATTATTGTACTAATATACCTCAAGTGTCCCTATGATTGGACGGATAGGATGGAAACGCTTTAACCAATGGTGATGAACTACACCATTCAAGTGTCCAATAGCAAGAGCGCCGCTCTCCACACAGCTCTGCATTGCGATATTATATATAGAAGACAGGCGTATAACGTGTCGTGTTCTATTCACAGTAAGTGAGTGGAGCGAGGAGCGGAGCGTGTCCAATTTGACTGGAGCGTGGAGCGAGATTCCCAAAGGCTGGAGCAGTGACTGTTCTAGCTTGTATGGCTCTCCCCAACAAAACAAAAAAGCACCGTAATGCACTAACTCATTTTTATTCAGACATTTGGAACAACACAAATAAATAATCCTAACATTTAAAAATATAAATATAAAAATATATACAGTCATGGCCAAAAGTTTTGAGAATGACACAAATATTAACTTTCACAAAGTATGCTGAAGTTGATGCAAAGAGTCTATATTTGCAGTGTTGGCCCTTCTTTTTCAAGACTTCTGCAATCCACCCTGGCATGCTGTCAATTAACTTCTGGGCCACATCCTGACTGATGGCTGCCCATTCCTGCATAATCAATGCTTGGAGTTTGTCAGAATTTGTGGGTTTTTGTTTGTCCACCCAAGTTCCCAATGGGATTAAGGTCTGGGGAGTTTCCCGGCCATGAACCCAAAATATCTATGTTTTGTTCCCGAGCCACTTAGTTATCACTTTTGCCTTATGGCAAGGTGCTCCGTCATGCTGGAAAAGGCATTGTTCGTCACTAAACTGTTCCTGGATGGTTGTGAGAAGTTACATTCGGAGGACGTGTTGGTACCATTCTTTATTCATGGCTGTGTTCTTAGGCAAAATTGTGAGTGAGCCCATTCCCTTGGCTGAGAAGCAACCCCACACATGAATGGTCTCAGGATGCTTTACTATTGGCATGACACAGGAATGATGGTAGCGCTCACCTTGTCTTCTCCGGAAAATATTTTTTCCAGATGCCCCAAACAATCGTAAAGGGGATTCATCAGAGAAAATTACTTACCCCAGTCCTCAGCAGTCCAATCCCTGTACCTTTTGCAGAATATCAGTCTGTCCCTGATGTTTTTCCTGGAGAGAAGTGGCTTCTTTGCTGCCCTTCTTGACAACAGGCCATCCTCCAAAAGTCTTCGCCTCACTGTGCGTGCAGATGCACTCACATCTGCCTGCTGCAATTCCTGAGCAAGCTCTGTAGTGGTGGTGCACCGATCCCGCAGCTGAATCAACTTTAGGAGACGGTCCTGGCGCTTGCTGGACTTTCTTGGGCGCCCTGAAGCCTTCTTCACAACAATTGAACCGCTCTCCTTGAAGTTCTTGATGATCCAATAAATGGTTGATTTAGATGCAATCTTACTGGCAGCAATATCCTTGCCTGTGAAGCCCTTTTTGTGCAAAGTAAAGATGACGGCACTTTTTCCTTGCAGGTAACCATGGTAGACAGAGGAAGAACAATGATTCCAAGCACCGCCCCCCCCCTTTGAAGCTTCCATTCTGTTATTCGAACTCAATCAGCATGACATAGAGTGATCTCCAGCTTTGTCCTCATCAACACTCACACCTGTGTTAACAAGAGAATCACTGACATGATGTCAGCTGGTCCTTTTGTGGCAGGGCTGAAATGCAGTGTTACTGTTACATTTACATTTACATTTAAGTCATTTAGCAGACGCTCTTATCCAGAGCGACTTACAAATTGGTGCATTCACCTTATGACATCCAGTGGAACAGTCACTTTACAATAGTGCATCTAAATCTTAAGGGGGGGGGGGTGAGAGGGATTACTTATCCTATCCTAGGTATTCCTTAAAGAGGTGGGGTTTCAGGTGTCTCTGGAAGGTGGTGATTGACTCCGCTGTCCTGGCGTCGTGAGGGAGTTTGTTCCACCATTGGGGGGGCCAGGGCAGCGAACAGTTTTGACTGGGCTGAGCGGGAGCTGTACTTCCTCAGTGGTAGGGAGGCGAGCAGGCCAGAGGTGGATGAACGCAGTGCCCTTGTTTGGGTGTAGGGCCTGATCAGAGCCTGGAGGTACTGAGGTGCCGTTCCCCTCACAGCTCCGTAGGCAAGCACCATGGTCTTGTAGCGGATGCGAGCTTCAACTGGAAGCCAGTGGAGAGAACGGAGGAGCGGGGTGACGTGAGAGAACTTGGGAAGGTTGAACACCAGACGGGCTGCGGCGTTCTGGATGAGTTGAAGGGGTTTAATGGCACAGGCAGGGAGCCCAGCCAACAGCGAGTTGCAGTAATCCAGACGGGAGATGACAAGTGCCTGGATTAGGACCTGCGCCACTTCCTGTGTGAGGCAGGGTCGTACTCTGCGGATGTTGTAGAGCATGAACCTACAGGAACGGGCCACCGCCTTGATGTTGGTTGAGAACGACAGGGTGTTGTCCAGGATCACGCCAAGGTTCTTGGCGCTCTGGGAGGAGGACACAATGGAGTTGTCAACCGTGATGGCGAGATCATGGAACGGGCAGTCCTTCCCCGGGAGGAAGAGCAGCTCCGTCTTGCCGAGGTTCAGCTTGAGGTGGTGATCCGTCATCCACACTGATATGTCTGCCAGACATGCAGAGATGCGATTCGCCACCTGGTCATCAGAAGGGGGAAAGGAGAAGATTAATTGTGTGTCGTCTGCATAGCAATGATAAGAGAGACCATGTGAGGTTATGACAGAGCCAAGTGACTTGGTGTATAGCGAGAATAGGAGAGGGCCAAGAACAGAGCCCTGGGGACACCAGTGGTGAGAGCGCGTGGTGAGGAGACAGATTCTCGCCACGCCACCTGGTAGGAGCGACCTGTCAAGTAGGACGCAATCCAAGCGTGGGCCGCGCCGGAGATGCCCAACTCGGAGAGGGTGGAGAGGAGGATCTGATGGAGTATCGAAGGCAGCCGATAGATCTAGAAGGATGACAGCAGAGGAGAGAGAGTTAGCTTTAGCAGTGCGGAGCGCCTCCGTGATACAGAGGAGAGCAGTCTCAGTTGAATGACTAGTCTTGAAACCTGACTGATTTGGATCAAGAAGGTCATTCAGAGAGAGATAGCGGGAGAGCTGGCCAAGGACGGCACGTTCAAGAGTTTTGGAGAGAAAAGAAAGAAGGAATACTGGTCTGTAATTGTTGACATCGGAGGGATCGAGTGTAGGTTTTTTCAGAAGGGGTGCAACTCTCGCTCTCTTGAAGACGGAAGGGACGTAGCCAGCGGTCAGGGATGAGTTGATGAGCGAGGTGCGGTAAGGGAGAAGGTCTCCGGAAATGGTCTGGAGAAGAGAGGAGGGGATAGGGTCAAGCGGGCAGGTTGTTGGGCGGCCGGCCGTCACAAGACGCGAGATTTCATCTGGAGAGAGAGGGGAGAAAGAGGTCAGAGCACAGGGTAGGGCAGTGTGAGCAGAACCAGCGGTGTCGTTTGACTTAGCAAACGAGGATCGAGACGGCGCGAGACGGCGCGATACCATCCGAGTAGGGGCAGTGTGGGAGGTGTTGGATGAGAGCGAGAGGGAAAAGGATACAAGGTAGTGGTCGGAGACTTGGAGGGGAGTTGCAATGAGGTTAGTGGAAGAACAGCATCTAGTAAAGATGAGGTCGAGCGTATTGCCTGCCTTGTGAGTAGGAGGGGAAGGTGAGAGGGTGAGGTCAAAAGAGGAGAGGAGTGGAAAGAAGGTGTCATGTTTTGTCTTATATTGTCTTGTCATTTTGCTTTTCCCTCTGTTCGTTTTCCCCCTGCTGGTCTTTTTAGGTTCGTTCCCCTTTTTCTCTCTCCCTTCCTCTCTCTCTTCTCTCTATCGTTCCGTTCCTGCTCCCAGCTGTTCCTATTCCCCTAATCAATCATTTAGTCTTCCCACACCTGTTCCCTATCTTTTTCCCTGATTAGAGTCCCTATTTCTCCCCTTGTTTTCCGTTTCTGCCCTGTCGGATCCTTGTCTATTGTTCACCGTGCTGTGTCTGTGTATCGCCCTGTCGTGTCGTGTTTCCCTCAGATGCTGCGTGGTGAGCAGGTGTCTGAGTCTGCTACGTTCAAGTGCCTTCCCGAGGCAACCTGCAGTTCATGATCGAGTCTCCAGTCTGTTCTCGTCATTACGAGTGGAATTATGCTTTATGATTGTAGATTTACTTTACTGGATTAAAGACTCTGTTTTCGCCAAGTCGCTTTTGGGTCCTCATTCACCTGCATAACAGAAGGAGGCAGAGAGGAAAGAGTCAAAGGTAGATGTGGGGAGGTTAAAGTCGCCCAGAACTGTGAGAGGTGAGCCGTCCTCAGGAAAGGAGCTTATCAAGGCATCAAGCTCATTGATGAACTCTCCGAGGGAACCTGGAGGGCGATAAATGATAAGGATGTTAAGCTTGAAAGGGCTAGTAACTGTGACAGTATGGAATTCAAAGGAGGCGATAGACAGATGGTAAGGGGAGAAAGAGAGAATGACCACTTGGGAGAGATGAGGATCCCGGTGCCACCACCCCGCTGACCAGAAGCTCTCGGGGTGTGCGAGAACACGTGGGCGGACGAAGAGAGAGCAGTAGGAGTAGCAGTGTTGTCTGTGGTGATCCATGTTTCCGTCAGTGCCAAGAAGTCGAGGGACTGGAGGGAGGCATAGGCTGAGATGAACTCTGCCTTGTTGACCGCAGATTGGCAGTTCCAGAGGCTACCGGAGACCTGGAACTCCACGTGGGTCGTGCGCGCTGGGACCACCAGAGTAGGGTGGCCGCGGCCACGCGGTGTGGAGCGTTTGTATGGTCTGTGCAGAGAGGAGAGAACAGGGATAAACAGACACATAGTTGACAGGCTACAGAAGAGGCTACGCTAATGCAAAGGAGATTGGAATGACAAGTGGACTACACGTCTCGAATGTTCAGAAAGTTAAGCTCAGTAGCAAGAATCTTATTGACTAAAATGATTAAAATGATACAGTACTGCTGAAGTAGGCCAGCTGGCAGTGGGTGCGTTGTTGACACTACACTAATCAAGTCGTTCCGTTGAGTGTAATAGTTTCTGCAGTGTTGCTATTCGGGGGCTAGCTGGCTAGCTAGCAGTGTTGTTTACGTTACGTTGCGTTAAAAGAACGACAATAGCTGGCTAGCTAACCTAGAAAATCGCTCTAGACTACACAATTATCTTTGATACAAAGACGGCTATGTAGCTAGCTATGTAGCTAGCTACGATCAAACAAATCAAACCGTTGTACTGTAATGAAATGAAGTGAAAATGTGATACTACCTGTGAATGCGACCGGGTTGTTGAGTCTATTCAGAAGACGTTGGCTAGCTGTTGGCTAGCTAGCAGAGTCTCCTACGTTAAGGACGACAAATAGCTGGCTAGCTAACCTCGGTAAATTAAGATAATCACTCTAAGACTACACACTCTAAACCTAAACAACACAAACTGAGTTTTTGGGGGACTCAGTTCATTTGCTTGGCAAAGAGGGACTTTGCAATTAATTATTACATTTAAAATCAAATCAAACTGTATTTGTCACGTGCTGAAAACAACAGGTGTAGACCTTACCGTAAAATGCTTACGTACAAACTCTTATGGATCCTCCCCTTTAAAAAATGTTGGGCCTAAAATGACACCCAAATCTAACTGCCTGTAGCTCAGGACCTGAAGCAAGGATCTGCATATTCTTGATACCTTTTGAAAGGAAACACTTTGAAGTGTGTGAAATGTGAAATTCATGTAGGAGAATAAAATACATTAGATCTGGTAAAAGATAAAACAAAGAAAAAAACGTGTTTCTTTTTTTTGTTTGTTCATGGCTGTGTGCTTGATTTTATTTTATCTGTCTGCAACTGGAGTGGCTGAAATAGCAGAATCCACTCATTTGAAGGGGTGTCCATATACTTTTGTATATAAAGTGTATGTTAGATAGATGTCAAAAGACATTACAGAAGACAGAAATGCAAAAAGTGTCCTGCTTTTTATGAATTCACCTTACACGTGATATGTTCAAAGTACATATGATGAAAATGTTTGTAGTGTTGCAACACTGGCTCCTTTTATATGTGGTCTCTTCATCAGGTGCTTCTGCCTGATGGATTTAAAAGTGGTGGAAACCCTTTCCAGCCAATGCTCTTCCCAATCCAATGCTTTTAAATCCATGAGATGGAGTGTGCAAGTGACCACTTTGGGAGAAGTGTGTAGAATTGTGATGCAGTCCAATAGTCCCAAATATCTTCCTCTCCTCACCTCCTTTCATTCAGTACATAACCGCTAATCTGGAGGAAGTAGAACACTAAAAGCAACATGTTGAAAAAACCTCTTCTGCCCTTTAATCTATCTGGGATAATAATGAGGGAAAAGAGTTGAGGAAAGAAAGCCACTTAATAATATTAGGAACCATATTATATGCAATCCAAAGAAGGCACTCATGTCCATTTGAATACAATAAGATAATCAATGTATGATATAATTTTATGAACTCAAATATCCATGAAATTAGGACAAAGTCACATCTAAGACAGTACAAGTCTGTGATTTAATTCAGATCCTGTTACTACAGCATACAATGGAAGGACAAGACTTAATCGTGTATTAGCTGCATATTAAGGGTGTCTGCCCGCAGGTGGTGATAATGAAACCAAATGGAAATTCATAAAATTGTGGACATGGAATACTATAAACTCAGATTTTGTGGACTGTTTTGACAGAATAGGGAGGGAATGTTATTTATAAAAGGGGTTACATGAAGAAAATCGGACCTATCTGTAATGAAAATGGATGGCTCTCCCTTCAGCAAAATATATTTGACCTAAACCCTCCCTGAATGCTTGAAAAAGTGACCATCCCCTATACCCAAAATAATAATTCAAACAAAGTGGATAGCAGAGAACATGTCTACTATTTACCCTCACTTCTTGGACAGACCAGAGCCTTAGATATGCAGTTTTAGAAACTGTTCTTCGTCCTGTCAGCATTACACGGCAATACAGGAATTTTGATAGCGCACAGGGCTGCGGGCCAGAAGGTTGTGCGTTCGCAGATCACTGTGGACAAGAGTAGGGGTAGAAAGATCTCCTTTATAGTATAAGCACTGCATGAATCTATCAACGTATTTGCAGGTCCGAGAAAAAATGCAATGCAATTCTACGTCATCTTACATATTAGCAGAATCTTTTTTAATACCACACAAATTACCAAAATTACAGGCTAAGAATGAACAGAGATATGCAGTGCCTTCAGAAAGTATTCTCACCCCTTGACTTTACAAGTACAAGCCTGAGTACAATAGTTCATTGGTCATGTGACCTACTGACTTCAAACAAGTTTCAGAATGTCCACTGAGTTGGCCTACACATTTCACACCCTTTAGTTTGTCAATTTTCATCTCACAATATTTTACATGTATTTTTCAAAATGTAAAATTTCAATAGCTCCTTGATTATGTGACCTACTGACTTTTAACAAGGTTCAGAATGTCCACTGACTACCCTTCAATATTGCACATCATATAGTTTGTCCATATTCATCTCACACGTTTTTACATGAATGTCTACATTTAACATTTCAATAGCTCCTTGGTCATGTGACCTAGTGACTTCAAATGAGGTTCAGAATGTCCACTCAGTGGGCCTACACATTGCACACCCTGTAGTTTGTTCATTTTCATCTCACACGTTTTACAGTAATTTTTTTGTCTTCACTATTATTCTACAGTGTAGAAAATAGTACAAATAAAGACAAACACTGGAATGAGTAGGTGTGTCAAAACTTTTGACTGGTACTGTATATATATATATATATATATATATATATATATATATATATATATATATATATATATATTTCCTGAGCTTTCTTATCTCCTAGACTTATGATTTATTTTAAGACAGTCTTTTTGTCCTTTTATGAATGTGTTATTCAATTTCTCTCATCTATGATAGTAAAGGCCAAATTCATTATTTGATCAATTAATCTTTGTATACGTTTAACAAAGCTTAGACTTTATCACAGCTTAGACTTGTAAGAATTAACACGTTTCATCAATAAGGGATCATAGCTAGCTTTCACCTGGATTCACCTAGTCAGTCTATTCATGGAATGAGCAGGTGTTCCTACTGTTTTGTACCCTCAGTACACTCAGTGTAGATCGCTTTATATAATCAGTTCCATTGTTTTTTTTTATACAGGGGTAGGCCGAAGCTTTTAGCAATTTCTTTTGACAAAAACAACAAGACCTCACATACCCCCTCAATTCGAGCCCTGGTTTTAACTTAACACATCAAGCTTTTCACTGACACTGGGATATTTAAGGAGTACATGCTGACTGAAGGACCTGGCTGACAAAATCTATGGATAGTAGACTATAGTTTCGTCTGTCAGACAGAGTGTACCTCTTATTGTTTTAATAGAAAGAAATAGGCACCAACACAAAGCACTCTTGTTGTTAGTAGCCTAAAGTCAAATTTAAATGAGGACTGTTTCAATTAATTAGGTCTTCTCGAATTACTCTACTTTCAGCACACATCCGCTGTCCATCTCAACGGCTGCCGCTTCATATTAATGCAAGTTATGTAAATTACTGTAATATGGCTATTGTTAGGTCAATAACTCGGAGAAATAGCTTAACCTTGGGCAACGAAACATATTGTTTTTTTTTACTAAAATCAATTATAGCAGGAGGAAGCTTACCTCTGGTCCTACTTCTCATCGTTGCGCTCTCCCTTTCAAACTGAACAGGACATCAGTAGTCCTAGTCCGCACGCACATACACTGCATTTTATGGACAAACACATTTTTAAAATCCGGAGGAAGCCTTTGACTTGTCTCCTGAAGTGCCACGAACACATCACAGTCATTGGTTAGGCAGCACAAAAGGGTTTATGTCAGCAAGAGCAGGGCAGGCAGGGGCTCCTGATTAGGAACACCTATCCATTACAGTGTGTAATGCAGTGTAGCTTAGTTTTACATAAACCATCCCAGCAGCACAAAAACTCAGGAAGTACATTTTCTTAGAAATATACTGTAACTTTGACCTGTGCTTCTCCGAGAATGCTCTTCGTATAGCCTAGGCCTATAGCCTATAGAATAGGCTATGGGTCATTTGATTGAGACCACACTAGATGTACATGATATTGCGAGCCCATCAGAGAATCAGGGATGAGGGGCATCATCAAGCACACCGAGATATCATGATAAGCAACTAATTCTCGAACCCTAAGCGATATGACATTTAATCAATTACAAAGGACATGACCCTACACTGGACAAAAAAAACGACTAAAAACTATACCCTACCCCTGACTGAAATTGAAAAAACATTGCCCTCCCCCATTTCCCTCTGGGTAACAATTGTGTAAATTTCGACTGCTCCACTTAGCACAACTATAGCAGTTTCCAAATAGACCTGGAGGGAATAACAGGTGCATGCAACATTTGACTTATTATTCCCTCCCTTTACTTTCAGATTTCCTCAAGTATTTCTGGTATGAATGTTCATCATTTCATTAAACTCTATTCAAATGACAGTCCTCCCTGTCTTGTACTGATTCTGAGGCTGAAGAAATTTGGCCTGTCACCTAAAACACTCACAAACTTTTACAGGTGCACAATTGAGAGCATCCGGTCTGGCTGTATCACAGCCTGGTACAGCAATTGCTACGCCCACAACCGCAAGGCTCTCCAAAGGGTGGTGCAGTCTGCACAATGCATCACAGGGGGCAAACAAGCTGACCTCCAGGACACCTACACCACCCGATGTCACAGGAAGGCCAAAAAGATCATCAAGGACAATAACCACCCGAGCCACTGCCTGTTCACCCCGCTTAGCACCCAGAAGGAGAGGTCAGTACAGGTGCATCAAAGCAGGGACCGAGAGACTGAAAAAAGCTTCTCTCTCAAGACCATCATACTGTTAAACAGTCTTCACTAACATAGAGTGGCTGCTGCCAACATACAGACTCAAATCTCTGGCCACTTTAATATATTTAATAAATGGATTTAATAAAGGTATCACTAGTCACTTTAAATAACGCCACTTTTATAATGTCTACATAGCATACATTACTCATCCCATATGTATATACTGTATTTTATACCATCTACTGCATCTTGCCTATGCCGCACGGCAATCGCTCATCCATATTTTTTATGTACATATTCTGCATATTATCAATAAAATTAGATTGATCTGCATTCCCAGTTATGTCACATCCATAGATTCAGTCCTAATGAATTTATTTCAATTGACAGATTTCCTTATATGAACTGTAATTTGAAACTGTTGCCTGTTGCGTTGAGGATGAGGAATAGACTAGAAACTCAGCTGCAGCTACATTATAGTCATTGATTCATTATCAAGTTATTGATCACATCGTTTCTTACTTGACATTACTTACCGCATTGCTTCTCTCAGCTGTAACCGGAACGGCCAGACAGTGTTGGGTGTGAACGGGCAACAGCAGAAAGCTCATTTCTCGTTCGAGGTCTTCCACTTTGTCAAGTACAAGAACAGGACGCTGTCCACCTACCACCTGCACTGCTCTACCAGAATCTGCGAGAGGACTGTCTGCACCTCCCTGCTCCATGTCAGTTGCTGCTTCCTTGATCTTTTCCACAGACTTATTTTGGAATGGGTGAAATTGTTTTTTTTTTCTCCTCATTTATCTACCCACAATACGTCACAATGACAAAGTAAAAACTGTTTTGATTGCTCAGTTTGGCCGGGCGGCCAGCTCTAGGACGAGTCTTGGTGGTTCCAAAGTTCTTCCATTTGAAGAATGATGGAGGCCATTATGTTCTTCTGGACCTTCAATTTTGCAGAAATGTTTTGGTACCCTTCCCCAGATCTGTTTCTCGACAAATTTCTGTCTTCGAGCTATATGGACAATTCCTTCGACCTCATGGCTTGATTTTTACTGACATCAACTGTGGGACCTTACATAGACAGGTGTCTGCCTTTCCAAATCATCTCCAATCAATTTAATTTACCACAGGTGGACACCATGTGGAAAAGGTCAAAGGGTCTGAATACTTTCCGAAGGCACTGTATATGATGCTAGTTATAGCCTATGACCTTGTGTAAGGAAGCTGTTCCAACCACCCCTATTCTTCCCAGAACTGAACGGACAACATCATCTGCTCAAGAAGGAGGTGGGAGGTCCAGTACACGGCTGTGACCAACACAGCCACAGTCAGCTTCAGACCCATCCGCACCCAAGTGGACTATGGTGAGCAAAAACCACTGATCATTCATGATCATCATTCGCGTCAGCATTCGCCCATCAGCAAAATATTGCAGACACAGTAACAATTTATGGATCACTTTTACTTACTGCACGTTCATATACCAGTAATGCCTTTTTGGTTAAGGGGGTTTTGATGTTATGAACACAGAATTTCCTTATTTTTTTAAGCAGGTGATCCTGTCAGAATCTTATCTGAAGGTAATCATCTTTTTAAAAATCATAATCATTGATATGATATCTACATGAAATGCACATACAGTATTATACATTAAATTGAGTGCCTTCAGAAAGTATTCACACTCCTTGACACTCTACATTTTGTTGTGTTACAACCGGAATTCAAAATGAATTAAATAGATCTTTCCCCCCTCACCCATCTACATACAATACCTCATAACGACAAAGTAAAAACATGTTTGAAAGCTTTTTCAAATGTATTGAAAATTAAATACAGACATTTCTCATTTATACGTATTTACACCCTAGTCAATATTTTGTATAAACACCTTTGGCAGCGATTACAGCTTTTAGTCATCTTGGTTGTCTGTATCAGCTTTGCACATCTGGATTTGGGGATTTTCTCCCATTCTTCCTTGCAGATTTTCTCAAGCTCTATTAATTTAGATAGGGAGCGGTGGTGGACAGCAATCTTCAAGTCTTTCCACAGATTTTCAATGGGATTCAAGTCAAGGACTTTCATATTTTTGTTCTGAAGCCATTCCAGCGTTGCTTTGCTGTATGCTTAGGGTCATGGTCCAGTTGGAACGCAAACCATTGCTCCAGTCTAAGGTCGTTTGCACTCTGAAGCAGGTTCTCATCAAGGATCTGCCTGTGTTTGCATCCATTCATTGTTCCCTCTAACCTTACCAGTCTCCCAGTCCCTGCTGCTGAAAAGCACCCCCAAACCATGCTGCCACACCCATGCCTCATGGTAGGGATGGTGTTAGACAGGTGATGAGCTGTGCCTGTTTTTTCTCTCCAGACATAGCACTTTGCATTCTGGCCAGAGTTAAATTTGTCTAACCAGACAACGGAATCTTATGCATTATGCTCAGTCTTTCACCTGCTGTCATGTGCCATTTTCTCAGGTGTGGCTTCCTTCTGGCCACTCCCCCATAAAGCCTGGATTAGTGAAGTGCTATAGAGACTGTTGTCCTTCTGACTGGTTCTCCCATCTCAGCCATGGAACAATTTAGTTCTGCCAGAGTGGTCATTTTGTTCTTGGTCACCTCCCTGACCAAGGTCCTTCTTGCACTGTTGCTCAGTTTGTCAGATGGCCAGGTGGATTCCAATCAAGTTGTAGTGATAACTGAAGGATGATCAAAGGATTTGGATGCACCTGAGCTCAATTTGCAGTGTCATAGCAAACGGGTGTGAATATTTATGTAAATGATATAGTTCCGCATTTCATTTTCAATATTATTGCAAAAATGTTTAAAAAAAAATGTTTTCACTTCGTCGTTATGGGGTAGTGTAGATGGTTGAGAAAAGTAATCAATTTTTAATTCAGGCTGTAACACAAAATGTGGATTAAGTCAAGGTGTATGAATACTTTCTGAAGGCAATGCATGCTGTAAATAGACACTGCAACCTTTTCCCAATATTGAGTACTTCATATTTTAATTTCAACCGATATAACAACTGAAGTTGTGTCGAAAAACAAATCTTAGTGATGTCTTTTCTTTGAACCTGCAGTCGCGGAAAACATGAATCTGTGCAGGAGGTTGCCATAGCAGCAGGGGTCATTGGTGCACTCTGTATCTCTATGGTATCCTTTATGTCATACTGGATCGTTGAGCCAAGGACCATGTCGAAGACGACACTACACAAGTGACAGTTGTTGGATATGTGGTTTCTTTCCCTAAATCATAGTTTTTATGCTCACTGACCTAAAGGACTAGGTGGGTCAGTACAATCTGGCAATACATTTTCATACCAGTTGACTATATTGCTTTCATCCACACAGCTTATTCAAGGAAATAGCACATGGGTAAGGATTTCACTTTCAGGACATGGGCATGGCTGGCTGGTCTTAACACGTCTAGGCTACTAGCCCTTGAGGTAGGAAGGTTTTTTAAGTCCAAAAAAATGACTGGCAAATTTCAGGCTGAAATTAACACTTTTCCATGTGAATATATCTGTGTAACCTGCACATTGCATGTTTAAATAGTTTATTTCCTTTTTAAGCAATGGAAGTCTAGTATTGTTATTGGAATTAAGGGTTCTCTTTGTTTAGGGACAAGTGTCAATGGATGCTATGCAATATAACCAAATGTCACAACTCAAAATGACTACATGTGTATTAGGGTTTCAAAGGCTCCTTTTTGATGCGGTCCATCAATTCATATTTAAATGTTATAGTTGTCTTTTCCTTAAATGTCCCAGTCTTTACAGATACCGGTGTATAAGACCATACTCAAACACTTGACATCTTTTATACAAGTAAAATAGAAATGGTCCAATTTTTCTTCATAATCTGTCCTGCTGCTCTTCAAGTTGGTCAGTTACACATTCACACAGACCAATCTGGAATTGAAACGCAATGAAACCATTACTTAGATTTGAGTTACAGAATCAACCCTAGCCCAGAGTTACAACGGTACATTTGTATTTGTTAGATGACGTGGGTCTTCAAATACACATCTTATTTTTAGACACGGATTGAAAAAACAAAAACATTCCACTGTTCATCACCATATTTAAAAAAAAATACTATTAACAGTTTAGAAAGAAAAGCATTGGCATCCCCCAATCCCGTTAGTTTATTCCCCCTCAAACCATCTGAGGTGATGCGAAAAACAGGAACCACACTCCTCTGGTAGAGATTCAAGCAGCTTGAGACGTGGATAATATCTTCTTCTGTCAGTGCAACAGTTGAGCAGCCCTCAAATTCATACTTGCAGCCTTACAAAGACCAGGGTTGTGTTCAGTAGGGCACAGCATAACAAAACGATAATCAATGCCATCTTATTTTGTTCACCTACTGAACACAACCAATGGCAAGCCCAAATTACACCTTGGTAATTGAAGTTTATTTAACTTTAGAAATCAAGAGATGTACTTCAGTGAAAAATGTTTCCCTCAAGCTAATTCATTGATGAATTGTCAGAAGACCATGGCGAGAAGGTTCTGAAAAGCATGAAATAGATTTTACACCTATGAACACATTTAACGACTGGTCATCAGTAATATTTGGATGCACACAATCACAGATTGTTTATGTGCCACAATACAAGGTATTAAGGCATTCAATATTCAAATACACATAAAACCCATTCCCCAAGAGCATACATTAGCTCCAGCCCATTTGATATATTTCTCAACCAGTGCAAACTCACAAAAAATAAAATAAAAGCAAGACTTGCTACGTGAAAACAAGC
Source organism: Oncorhynchus gorbuscha (assembly GCF_021184085.1). Classification (NCBI taxonomy): domain Eukaryota; kingdom Metazoa; phylum Chordata; class Actinopteri; order Salmoniformes; family Salmonidae; genus Oncorhynchus; species Oncorhynchus gorbuscha. The sequence goes on along the minus strand of NC_060188.1, from coordinate 49,909,781 downwards.
CTGCTTGAGAGGTCAAATCATAACTACCCTTCCTGATCTCAGAAAGCGACAAACAATGCAACGCAACAGAGCTCCAGTGGAGGAAACATTGAGTCCTGTTATCATTAGTCCTACCAAAAATAAACACTTCTTTGTTCAATGAAGGGCAAATATACAGTTGTCCAAGTAGTTGTTTGCATGTGGGAAAGTATGCCTAAACCTGTAGGGCAGGATGGTAGAATACAAACTTCAAGTCTTGTGTCATTTCATTCGCTGGTTATTCCAGGCTTAGTCAGCGCTCCTTGCTCATGTCAGTAAGAGGGGAAAGATGTTTGGCAACAGAGGGGGATGAAGGTGAACAGAAAGTGAGAACGAGAGGTAGGTAGGGGGAATAAGACAGTTCAAGAAGTTTGAGCTGATCCAATGACTTTACGGTTTTCAAAATAAAAGGCTGGAAAAACAAAACCCCCAAAATATGTAGGAAACAATTAAACAGTCCACAAATACAATGACATCTCGTTCCAGCTGTTAAAACTCATCCCCTTTGTGGTTTTCTGACTGTTTCTTCTCTGTTGGTTCTGAAAATTGGAAGGAGGAATACAATATTATACTCAAATATGTAGCAGCACAGTATTACAAATATGACCAGGTATAAAACCAAAATAAAGACTAAAGGACAAGAAAACTAAAATGCCCTTCCTTTTCATAGTTGCAGACAGTTGCTCTAGCTTGAATGCTATGTCCAATTCTTTTCCATCAGATGCCCACTTATGTAGCAAGAAATTGTAAAGGCAACTGGGTGCCAAATCACATACGCAAAAAGGTAGTTTCTATGGCAGACACTGTTCCTATGACAGACGTACCCGTCCTTGTAGTTTTATCTGTAGGCTGTGATTGGCTGAGTGAGTCTGTGTTCTGTCCAGTAGGCTCTTTGATGGGCGGTTCCTCTTGCTGCACCTCCTCAGTGCCCTCTTGAATGAAAACAAATGTTGCCAATGAAAAGAGAACTGATCGGTGATTAGAATTGTTCAAGGGATCATTGACAAGTTCCCATGTCATGTGAACAAGTCTGCAAAAACACTTCCTTTGCAAATGACATTCATTACAGATGAAACTCATTGCCGAGGAACCCCCTTAATTACGTACCAAACAGAAGAAAAATGGTCAAACAGGGAGGGACTACCTGGATTTGTCCAATAAATGCTCCATAACCTTTTGCTACGGTGTGCCAAACTGAACATTACCATATTACATACATTCTATGACAGACGCACCTGTACTTGCAGTTTTATCTGTAGGCTGTGATTGGCTGAGTGAGTCCGTGTTCTGTCCAGTGGGCTCTTTGATGGGCGGTTCCTCTTGCTGCACCTCCTCAGTGCCCTCTTGAATGAAAACAAATGCCACCAATAAAAAGTGGACTATGATTACATCTGTCTAAGGGATCACTCTGGATAAGAGCGTCTGCTAAATGACTTAAATGTAATGTAATAAGATATCACACGTCATATGAACAAGTCTGCAAAAGCACTTCCTTTGCAAATGACAAGTGACATGAATTACAGCTGAGGAACCCCCTTCATTACATAGCTAACGGAAGGAAATGTACTTAAACAGGGAGGGACTACCTACAGTCCATACACTCAAATTAGTTTCAAAATGTTTTGCTACGGTGTTCCCTACTGAACATGACCTCTATATATAAAGCACATGTTCCATAACAGAAATGTGTTGGTTTTCCGCTTTCCCACCTTCGTCTTTGGTCTCCTCATTGGGAAGTATGACTCGCTCTTCCATTTTGCTGCCGTTGGCCTTGCTGCTGCTGCTCTCTGTGGTGCTGTTGTTATTGGGCTTGGCGGCCTTGGGCTTGGGCTTGGCGGGCTTGGGCTTGTTCAGCAAGTAGTTGACCTCGCGGTCCAGCAAAGCCCACTTGGACTCTATGTCTTTGGACAGCAGCACAGGCTGCTCCGTGGGAGAACTCTTCTCCTGTTCAGCTACTTTGTTGTTCTTCCACGTCTGTGGAAGAGGGGGAGGTATTGGTGGTTAAAATGAAAAAATAATCAAAGATTACAAACGATGGCACTCAAAGTTAATTTCTTCCATATAGATTGTTTTGAACCACATGATCTCAAATTTGAGTAATAATGGTCAAAATAATATAATTGACAAATGCGCTGAGTAAAACAAATAGGACATTATTAAACATCATTACATACAGAGGTCTCGTTGATGACTTTTTCCAACATCTTCAGCTCCACGTCAGTGAAGATTCGGTCATCCTCTGGTACAAGTTTGGAGCTCCTTAAGGAAAAACCACAAAGGCCCATGTCAAATGGATGCATTGTACATCTCATGATTCACCTCTAAAATGTTAAACTCTGAAGCTAAGCAGGGTCGGTCCTGGCCGGTCGCTGGATGGGAAACCAGATGCTGCCGAAAGTAGTGTTACAGGGCCGGTAGGGGTCCCTCTTTCCTCTGGTCAAAGGAAAGAGATCCCAAATTCCCCAATCTGGCCCTGACACCATTATGGCCACCTAATCACCCCCAGCTTCCAATTTGTTAATTCATCTCCTCCCCAGGTCATTGCTGTAAAAGATTGTTTTCAGGCAAGGCACTGCACCACAGTGCTAGAGGCGTCACTACAGACCCTGGTTCGATCTGGGGCTGTATCACAACCAGCCGTGATTGAGCAGAGTACAATTTGCCCAGCATCGTCCAGGTAAGGGGAGGGTTTGGCCAGGGTAGGCCGTCAATGTAAAATAAGAATGTTCTTTTAACTGACTTGCCTCGTTAAATAAATAAAAATGACCTGGTAAAATAAGGGTAAATAAACAGATCTTGGGCCAGTTTTTCCATTCCAGGTTATGAATGGTGAAGGGGAAGCAGATCCTAGAGCTCTAACATCGCTGCTTTGACCCACCTGAGGAAGAAGCTGGAGCGGTTGAGCATGCTCTCCAGGGTGGCCAGGTGGCCAGGCCACTTCCTGCGCTCTTCCACACGGAAGAACATGGCCCTGCACAGCTTTCTGAGATGCTGCAGCTTCTCCCGCAACTCCTTGGTGGACGCAGAGTAGCCATCCTCGTCCATCCAGGTCGACACTTGACTCAGCTTGGCCAGGATGATTTCCTTCTCTTCCTCCAACACCACTGCCTGGTACTCCTCCTGGTACATTTTGTCCTAATGGAGGGGGGAAGAGAATGCTATATATATATATATATATATATATACACAGACACACACGTGTGAGAGCGCCAGACAGAATATACTGATGTTGTACTGTAAAGGTACTGTTCTAACCTGGGTATCAAAAAGGAATGCCTCAAGGCTGTTCAGTGTCTTCTCCCTCTCCTGTTTCTTCAGGTCTCTATCAGTCAGGTATTGGAGCCTGACAGGAAGAAAACAAACATTATTGCAGCAAATGTGGAGGTAGCCGGGACTCAAACCTCGGTCTGAGTCTGTCAAACAACTTAGCCATTACACCAACAGATTCAAAGCCTCTGAATCACTAGGTGTTTGTCAATGTTTGACACAACGCTACATCAATATCAGCATTATTACAGCTTGAAAAATGTATTTTCAACTTCCCCACCCTGCACATTTGAGCCCAACTAAAATGTCATAAGGAGAGAGCAACACACTTCTTGTTTGAGGTGGTGATGGCTTCTAAATGAGGGTTAAGGATGTCTTTTACTTGGAGCTCCACTGTGACATCCTCATAGATCTCATTTTTCTTCTGATGCTTGGCTTTCTTCTCGGCCTCAGTCTTTGCCGCTTCCTCTGCCGTTTTCTCCTCTTCTCCAGATTTGGCTCCCTCCTTTTCATCCTGCTCAGAAAAATAAAATATTTAATAGTTCATGGAATCTTGGTTTATTCAAGAGAGCCTCATTTACATTACGGTAATGAGTTATTTAATGTTGAATTCAAAAAGAGAATGAGTTAAAACTCATTCATGCGAGGTTAGTATACACCCCCCCACTCTTGACAACATTCTCTTACCATGTCACGCCTTGGTCATTGTATCTTGTGTTTTTGTTATATGTTTGGGTAGGCCAGGGTGTGACATGGGTTTATATGTTGTATTTCGTATTGGGGTTTGTATTAATTGGGAGTGTGTATTATTAGGGGTGTGTCTAGTTAGGCTTGGCTGCCTGAGGCGATTCCTAATTGGAGTCAGCTGATTCTCGTTGTCTGGATTGGGAACCGTATTTAGGCAGCCTGAGTGCGCGTTGTATTTCGTGGGTGATTGTACCTGTCTCTGTGTTAGTCACCAGATAGGCTGTAATTAGTTTCACTCGTTTGTTGTTTTCGTATTTTTCAGTTATTTCATGTTCCGCTATTTTCTTCATTATAAGTCATGAGTAACCTACACGCTGCATTTCGGTCTGACTCTCTTCAAACAGCAGACTAACTACATTACATACCAAGCATTCCATTCAACATTGTTAACATTTTGGAAAGTTCATTAAACACAAAATGACTGAATACACCCCAGGGCTGAGCTAAACCAACCAGGGCCACGTTTAGAAGGCAAACATTGTGGAATGTTGCAGTTCGAAATGTCACGAATAGAGCTGTCCGGATTCCTTAAACATGCCAGAGGCATTTTTGTTCTACATATTTCCATCTAAATATTCCACAATGTGGAACAAGGAGAACTGAGCTAGGCCCAGCGACATCCCAGGCATTTATGTGGAATCCAACTGAGCCAAGCTCTTACCTGAAGATCAGCCTTACTGTCTACTCCCTCAGTCTTCTCGTGGGTTGGGGCCACCTCCTCCTGCTGCTGTTGTTCCTCCCCAGCCTCCTGCTTCTCTTCCTGGGGCGCAGTCTCCTCTTGCTCATTCACAGACTCCGGATGAACCTTCTCCTCATCCTGGATTCAGAGACAATAGGGGAGCAGCAGAGACAGTTAGACAGCCATGAACTAGTGTTAAGGAGGAACTTGGGTGCTTGTTACATTAGAATGGTAACTTAGTAGAGGGTTACCTGAACTGGTTCAGTCACATTTGTGTTGGGTTCCGAGGATCCCCCTCCAAACAGGCTGGAAATTGTATTTCCCAGTTCTGACAGGTCAAAAGAGACAGAATTAAGACATGGAAGAGACTGATTTAGAGCTGGGACAATAACCTGAAAATTATCGACATTACCATACAGATCCTTATCGCAGGCATTTTGCTGATATAGTTCATTAGTTCATGGCCTCTACTAGAGAAATGTGAAGCTTGAAATTAAATAAGTATGCTAATATGGGCGATTGTTAATTTGACAATTGATGGCTACAACCAAACTAGTAACTCAAAAGGCACTCGCACATCTGAACAAACTTTTTGCAGGTTCATGGCAAGAGTTGATGAATGAAAAAGGAAACCGCACACTGCTCTTGATAGTATCACTGAGCTTTAATAAGCTTACATATCTGTCGCACGGCCTTCGTCAGAAGTGAGGCCGATACGTAGGCTTTAAAAAAAATCAGTGATACTATCAAGAGCAGTGTGCGGTTTCCTTTTTCATACAACCAAACTAGTAACAATATTTTAAAAGATCATTTAAAAAGTGATGCACATTAATGTTATAAACGTATTTCTTGCATCAATTCAGGCAATTTTGTCTGTCGCCCACCTCTACTATGATTATGACTAAATGGGTGATCAGATGTCAAATGATTACGATGTTAGCATAAAACCTACTTGTCAGAGTAGACTCCTCCTCCTCCACAACGGTCTCAAAGACAGACACCACCTGAAGAAAGCAACTTAGTTCAAGCGATAGGCCAATGTCGATTACCCCAAAACAGAGTTCAATAGTGTCTAAATCAACTCAAAATAACTTTAAACCAAGCCAATTTTAATTGGATTTATGTGGGTAGATTAAGGCATTACAAACCTCAGAATGTAGATTTACATTTTTTTATTTTTAAGTTGCATCAAACCTTAACGTAAATATAAAATATCATTTGGAAGTATTTTGCAACCATCTTGAAAGTGTAAAAAGCCCGATGCGTTTTGTATTTGAGGTTTAGTTGTACTTCCAGAGAGGAGCTCCATAAGCATTAGAGGATTGCACTGACCATAGAGTTCATATAATTCACATTCGATAAGTAATTATATGGTACTGACCCGGTCAAGGAGGAGCACGCCACTCTCATTCATGTTGAAGCTGGCATTGATGCCCTTGTACTCAGCATCGGTGTGCTTCTGGAAGCTGCTGCCCACCCCAGACAGTTGCACTGTGGTCAGGTTGAGAGAGCCAAAGACACTGGTGGAAAAAAGAAATGACACTTATTATTTACAATTCAAATCAGACCCCTCCAAGTTAATGCATCTGATGATAATTGAAAGTTAATGCAACAGGTAAGTTAGCTGTAAGTCACTTCCATTCCAATTAAATTCAAAACAGCTTTATTTGTCCCCCTAGAGTCTATAGCCCTAATATAAATGGCCGAACAAACGCTGCTATAGCATATCCTTAATTTTCCAGGCGGTCTACATAAAACCTTTTCAGACCTTGCCGTTTAGCCGCGTTGGCTCACAGAGTGGGGTAAATCTATGGGCCGATTTCCTGGACACAGACAATCAAATCCTAGGCTAAAAAACCCCAAAACAATGTATTCTCCATTGGGCCACTTAACACACACACACATATATATATAACCTTCCTTTTGTCATCTCAAACTACTATATTTGCAGATTATCCTACAATTTATACAGCAAGACAACTGGTTCAACAGGTACAGCAGGCTCTACAAGTAGATCCAGGAAATAATGGAGTGGGTTTCCCAGAACAAACTTGTTTTGAACACCAGGAAAACCAAGGTTATGTTGGTCTGTTCCATCAGCAAAAGGCCAACAAAGCATGGGATACAATTAAGTATTGGGGGGAACCACAAATTGAGGAAGTGTCAGAAACCAAACTACTACGGGTGCAGCAAGACAACTGCTTATCAAGGTTCTCAAACTCATGTAAAAAAATATATTCAAACTGCATGCATGATCAGAAGTATAGCCAAATATTTACTGGGAAATGTTCTTTAGCAAACAGCCCAAGCATTAATTGGTAATCAGGTGACCTACTGTTCTGTGGTCATGCATCAGAAAGTGACATTAGGAGGCTGCAGATCGCACAGAACAAAGCAACAAGGATTGTTTAAATGTGGAGATATGGTTCTTCTGTTGTAGTCATGCTCAATGAGTTGTTGGTCCTCAATCAAGATAATTAAAAAACATGTTTATTTTATTTCACAATGTACACCATTTAAAAAACAGCCAAACTCTATTCATAACAGTATTCAGTTGGTAAGAGACAGACTTCCAGTAAATATTAGGAATAGATTGTCCACCAGCTATGTTTTATCCAGACAGAAGACAAAAGAACATTATGATTTAGAGTCATAAAGAAATGGAATAACTTCTGAGCAAACCAGAAACCTTGCAATATAAATTCAAACAATACTTTAGAACCATTTTAAATTGGAAGGTTGTGCAGGACTATGGTAGATGAAGGAATCAAACTAGAATTTCAGACTTTATCTGGTCAATATGTCAGTGTTATGTCTGTTACAGTGTGTTGTATGTGAAAATGTGATCTTATGATGAGTTGTATTTTAATGTTTGAGGACTCGTGGAAGATTAGTCCAAATTCCGACTAAAAGAGATCGTAATAACATCCATTCAGCATGCTTTAGTCCCTGTCTAGGCTTAATCTGTCTCCAGGAAACCGAACCTAAATTCCGACCAATTAAATCCAACTTTATTTTGGGTGGTGTTCACCTGAGGTCTTCCTGGCCCAGGAAACTGAGATCGCCGTAGTTGATGTTGAAGGCAAAGTCGTCAATGTGGTTGAAGGTGAAGACCTTGCTCTGGGGGTAGGGGGCCATCCTCTGGAACAGAATATGCGTGTTGTGCTTCAGGATCCTGGAACCATCCTCCTCCATCTCACTTGTGAACTCCACCTGGAGAGTGAGAGAAACAAACACAGCTGTATGCTACAATCCAAAATAAATGTAAAAGATGAGCACCATATGACATGCAGTTGTGTGGTGCTTAGCTTTTACTTTCATTTTGGATTGAGGCAATTCAATTATCATTTATTTTTTAAGGGGTGGGTTTCAATGTTAAAGAATGGGCTGTGTTACCTGAATGGGGAAAACGGTTGCCTCGCGAACCAGGAAAGGTTGGACTTTGAAGGCCTTGCTGAGGGCAGCGGCCTGGTACACAGCCCCCATGGCTGCAGCCTCATCTGCGTTGAGGTTCTTCCCTAGCTCCTCTCTACACAGTCAGGTCAAAGTGAAATATCACTTCAAAAACAAGGTTGGCCAGATACTTTTTCAGACCTCAAAAGTAGTCAAATGGTTAGGTATATGAAACTACATGCCTCAACCAATGTTCACTCGAAGCTGCAGTGTAGCCCGAGATGGCCGTGCAGCTCCCCGGGACTACCGCAGAACGGAGAGGTGCACGAGACAATTTCACTCAACTTTCTAGAGTTTAACCAGGTGTTAACTATCATTTCCCTTTACTGTGGCAATTGTGATCAAAGCAATAGCCACTTTTAATGCAACATAATGTAACAAATTATAAGAGATTTTTCTGTAGGCAGACCGCGTTGGAGTAGGATGCTATTGCGCCCGTACTCTACACAGACCGGTGCAGCATAACCAATCAGAGCTGCAGTAGGCCTATATGCAAATAGACCATTGCCATATACAGATCTGTGACATTTTTTGAAGTGGACTGTTTACAGGCTTAGATGTGCTTGTTTTGAGATCAAAGCAAGAGCTGCTTGTAGCCACGTGTGCACATTTGATTAATATCCTTCGCTAGTTAGTGAATTATTAGCCCAGTTAAAAGCTCATTTCTAGTCAGCAATAGGGGTGTCATTGCTTCACACAAGAGCACAAAACATGTACATTTCGTTGACATCGTTGAAAAGCAAGTCCGGTATAGAGCCATTTTTGGTCTTAAAAAAGGGTCTGCTGTATTTTGACGTTAGCTTGACTAAGCCAAGTAGCCAATAGGCAGATGTTAGCACCATTTGTCTGATTCATTATAATAAATGGTTCGGGAACAATAACGTAAAGTGGTTTCTTGCAACCACCACATTCAGTAACCTTGTTATCTAGTCCTTCAAACAGGTCAATGTCAATCCCTGCATGTTTCTTTCAAAAGTCTCATGGAATGTATGCCTACATTGGCTGCTACTATAGAACAACTATTTCCATGTTAAAATGTTATGGGATGCATTTTCACCATTGTTTCATGGCAGGCTACTCTTGTACAGTGGCTTGTGAAAGAGTTCAACCACCCCCCCCCCCCCCCCCCGTGGCATTTTTCCTATTTTGTTGCCTTATAAATAAATACTTTGTAGAGCCACCTTTTGCAGCAACTACCGCTGCAAGACTCTTGGGGTATGTCTATAAGCTTGGCACATCTAGCCACGGGGATTTTTGCCCATGCTTCAAGGCAAAACTGCTACAGCACCTACAAGTTGGATAGGTTCCACTGGTGTACAGCAATGGTTAAGTCATACCACATATTCAATTGGATTGAGGTCTGGGCTTTGACTAGGCCATTCCAAGACATTTAAATGCGTTTCCCCCTTAACACACTCAAGTTTTGCTTAGGGTCATTGTCCTGCTGGAAGGTGAACCTCCGTCCCAGTCTCGAATCTCTGGGAGACAGAAACAGGTTTCCCTCAAGAATTTCCCTGTATTTTAGCGACATCCATCATTTCTTCAATTCTGAACAGTTTCTGCCAATGAAAAGATGGTGTTCTCAGGGTGATCGTGTTAAAAGATTGACCAGAGTACCTTCTTCCATATGTTTGGAGAGTCTCCTATATGCCTTTTGGCAAAAACCAAATGTGTTTGCAAATTGTTTTCTTTAAGCAATGGCTTTTTCTGGCCACTCTCCAATATATCCCAGCTCTGTGGAATGTACGGCTTAAAGTGGTCATACGGACAGATACTCCAATCTCCGCTGTGGAGCTTTGCAGCTCCTTCATGGTCTCTTTGTTGCCTCTGAGTAATTCCCTCCTTGCCTGGTCTGAGTTTGGTGGTAGGCCCTCTCTTGGCAGGTTTGTTGTGGTGCCACTTTCTTTTCATTTAATGTGGGACATTCAAAGTTTGATATTTTTTTATAACCCAACCCTGATCTGTACTTCACTACTTAGTCCCTGACCCGTTTGGACAGCTCCTTGGTCTTCATGGTGCCGCATGCTTGGTGGTGCCCCAGACTCTGGGGCTTTTCAGAACAGGTGCATACATGCATGCATATACACATACTCAGATCATGTGACACTTAAATAAAGTCCACCTGTGGGCAGGGTAGCCTAGTTGTTGGAGCGTTGGACTAGTAACTGAAAGGTTGCAAGTTCGAATCCCCGAGCTGACAAGGTACAAATCTGTCGTTCTGCCCCTGAACAGGCAGTTAACCCACTGTTCCTAGGCCGTCATTGAAAATAAGAATTTGTTCTTAACTGACTTGCCTAGTAAAATAAAAGGTAAAAAATAAAATAAAACATCTAACTAATGTGACTTCTGAAGGTAATTGGTTTCACCAGATCTTATTTAGGGTGATTCATAGCAAAGGGGTGAATACATATGCACAACTCTTTTCATTTTGTAGAATTTTTGTAAACAAGTTAATTTTTTCCCCCACTTCACCATTTGACTATTTTGTGTATGTCCATTCCATGAAATCCAAATAAAAATCAATTACAGGTTGTAATGCAACAAAAATAGGAAATACGCCAAGGGGGAATACTGAATACTTTTGCAAGGCACTGTAGGCCTAATACATTAGGATCAAAAAGCCATCGTAGTCTACTTGGCAACATAAAATAGGCACAGCCGGAAGTTGCACAGAATTTTCACAACTTTCAACTTCACGCTCAGACCTGCAATTTGCTCAGTGCCCAAATTTAAGGGAACATTGGCCTATTTTCATATTAATTTGCAATTAATGCATATCTAGCTGATCTTCACAACAAATGGTGTGCACCTTAGTCTAATTTCCATTTTTCATTTCCAAAAACACCTGTCAAAGTTTCATTTTGGGTCTAACTATCCCTTTAAGCCTTTTCATCCCGGATGGAGCATTTCCAACATGTGAGTTACATACCATCACTCTAGTAGATACTACCTATGACACTTTCAGGTAAAGCACTTACTCTATTCTATTGTGTTCCATTGTCTAGGGAGGTTTGTTGTGAATATGACATCTTACAGCCAAAACCCTGGACAATATGTCCCTCATGTAGTGTAGAGCCCCAAGTATTGACAGTGTCAAGTGAAACTGTTGACATACTTCCCAACGGCTTTGAGCAGCACTTCTTGCACCTTAGGCACTCGGGTGGAGCCACCCACAAGGATCACCTGCTCGATCTCATCCTGTTGGAAAACAATGTTGGAAGATATACTTACAGTACTTGCAAATAAACAAACATGTGTTGGATCAATCTCTGTAGAAATCTGAAGGCTTGACATGCTGAAACATGTCATGGTTAACCCCGTAAGGTCAATGTCCACACCCTTGTGGAAATCTAATTAGCAGAATACAACAATCCCATAAAAATCTGTTCAGTTTAAGCAAGATATGTTTTTGTTTTGCATTGGACCATCTCAATCCACCACATCTGCCTGTCGGACTTCCACATCTGCAGTGAGTCAGACCATGAGACATCCTGCAAATCAGTCTTACAAAATAGTCTGTGGCATCCAAACGGGTTGGCCTACAAACTACTGAAAAATATGTAAAGCATTGGTCGCATATTTCATGAGCTGTAATAAAAAAGATCCCAAAATTGTGCCACACAAAGCTTATTTCTCTCAAATGGGGTGCAAAAATGTGTTTATATCCCGGTTTGTCACAAAACACAATGCCACAGATGTCTCAAATTTTGAGGGAGCGTGCAATTTACATGAGAATTGAATGTTAATTTCTCGACCGTAAGCCGCCTCTGTCATTTTAGAGAAATTGGCAGTATGTCCAACCAGCCTCAACTGCCAACCGTGTATAACCACGTCAGCTCAGGACCTCCACATCCGGCTTCACCTGCGGGATCGTTTGAGACCAGCCACACTGACAGCTGATGAAATGTGTACAGCATTGTGTGGGCGAGCGGTTTGCCCCATGGTGGCGGTGGGATTTTGGTATGGGCAGGCATAAGCTCCGGACAAACACAATTGCATTTTAAATCTACAGCAATTTGAATGCAGAGATACCGTGACGAGATCCTGAGGCCCATTGTCCTGCCCTTCATTCACCGCCGTCGCCTCATTTTCAGCATGATAATACACAGCCCCATGTCGCAACAATCTGTACACAATTCCGGAAAGCTGAAAATGTCCCAGTTCTTCAGTGGACTGCATATGGTCCTTCCATGGTCTGCATGTTTGGGACGCTCTGGATCGACCTGTACGACAGCATACTCCAGTTCCCACCAATATCCAGCATCTACAGGCCACAATCAAGAGCCTGATCAACTCTACACGAAGGAGATGTGTCGCACTGCATGAGGCATTTGGTCACACCATGTACAGACTTTTTTGGGGGGGTGGGGGTCTGACAAACAGATGCATATCTGTATTCCTAGTCATGATAAATAGTCATGAGAAATCCACAGAAAAGTGCCCAATACATTTATTTCAATTGACTGATTTCCTTATATGAACTAACTAAATAGGTGCGTTTATATTTTTGTTCGGTATATTATGACCCCTCTATGGAAAGTTGAGATTTTTTCTCGTCGACTCCCACAAGCATCTTGGGACTCGTCTGATGTCGGTACAGCCGATCTGCCAAGTTCGGTCTGTAGCGTCAAAACAGTTTGGGCTACACACTAATATGAGCCCTCTTTGCAAAGGTGAGACTCAAACACGTTGGTTGTTTTGCTCTAGGACGCCCACAGGCCTCACAAGACTCGCATGAAGGTCCCCCGGTACCAGTTTTTCAAAAAAATGAATGGAAGTATATAGAGACTTCAGTGCCAAATTTTTTTATCTGTCTCCAATCTGTCATCTCAGATCAAAGACACCTCAGAACAAATATCCTTTAGTATTCTTTTTGATAATGCTGGTTTTCCTGTGACTTTTGATGCTTTTGTCTGTCGTTCATAAAAAGTCCCAAGTCTCCCCAAAATGTAAAATAAAGTCGGCCACTGCTTTACTAAAATATCAATGGACAAACAAGTGTCATGTTCATTAAGGCACTCAATGGGAAATGTTTTAAGGTTTTCAATGGAAAACCAAAAATCTAGTTATTGGACAAATCCAGGGAGTCCCTTCCTGATTAAGTCCATTTGGTGCCTAATGAATGCACACACGCTACGGTGACTCACCAGGGACATCTCTGCAGAGCTGAGGGCATCCTGTACAGGGCCAGGCACTCTCTCAAAAAGGTCAGCACACAGGGTCTCAAACTCCACACGGGTCACCTTGGCCTTGAAATCCATGTCATCCAGCAGCCCTTCCACCTGAACAACAAAGAGAGTGAGAGTATATTTGGTTTACATGTACTGTAATACACATCTACAGTAGAACAATATGGGTAAAACTGTAAAAGTGTAAAAGTGCAGCTAAAAAAATTTCCCCAAATGAATGGGTGCTTACTTTCAGATCTAACACACACCTGACAGAACATCAATACATAAGAAACGTTACAGAAAAATACCATATTTCTCTAAATATGCAGAACAGTGCAAGACTGGAAGTGACAGGGAATGGAGGGATAAAGAAGCAATGCGATGGCTTCACCTGTATAGTTATTTTACAAGGTTACACATCTACAGTAGAACACTACGGGTGACACGGGAGTAACTGGTAACTACTCTCAACTGCAGCAAAGGTAAGGAGAATGGTGTAAGACTGGGGTTAGCGAAGTTCCCGTCACCTGTGCCATGAATTCGGCATTAGCGCTCAGCACAGTCTTGAGTCTCTGGGCCTCCTTGAGAAGCTTGGCCATGGCCCGGTGGTTCTCCCTCACGTCCTTCTTGGTCTTCTTCTGCTTGTTGAATAGCTTGGCCAGGTGGTCCTGCAGCCGCAGCTCCATCTCAAAGCCCCCCAGAGAGCGGTCAAACCTGGTCAAAGACAGAACATTGTTAGGTTAGGAACATTTGAGAAATGTGCTTGTCATCGATCCACAATAAGACATTGAAAATATAAATACTTAGTGAGCTCCGAAAGAATTGGGACAGTGACACATTGTTTTGAAAAGATTAAGCTTTAATGTGAGGGTATATTCAGCAATATTGGATGAACCATTTAGAGAACACCTTTTTGTACACCCCCCCCCCCCCTATTATTAGGGGAGCAAAGGTATAGGGACAAATTCACTTATATGGTTTATTATAAAGTTAGGGTTAGGAGCACAAATATCAAACACCCAAGACATGATAACCTCACCATTACAATAACAGGGGAGGTTAGCATGTTTGGGGGGGATATAATATTTTTGTAATACTCGACGCATTCAGGATTAACCGTAATCATGGTAGCATCCACATGAACGTCGAAGTGTTTCGAAACATTTAGTTACAATAAAATGACAATACATTTACAATTAATTTCTATTGGTAACAAAATAATCTGAAACAACCTAAACAAACAGTAAATGCATCCAACAAATGTCGAGTCAAACTTGATGTGGTCATAGCGTACCATGAATATGAGAGCAAATGCTTAACTACACAGCGGAATTAGTCCCAATTCCTTTGGTCCCCTAAAAAGGGGGGGCTACGTACAAAAGTGTTGTGATTTCGAAACAGTTCACCCGATATGGATGAAAAGCCTGAAATTCAAGTGGACAGTCCGCACCTTAACCTCATACTCATTCTATCGTTCCAAAGTGCTTGAGTAGAGAGCCAAAACATATTTTTTTAATCACTGTCCCAATACATTTGGAGCTCACTGTATATAGAATGAAAACAAAACTAGTACTTATTTCATAATGATTAGAGCAGAGTGCAAGGCGTGTGCTTTCCCCAACATCCTGTGTTACAGTGTGTGTGTGTGTGTGTGTGTGTGTGTGTGTGTGTGTGTGTGTGTAAAAGTGTGTATACAGGTCCTTTTGTCTTACCCCACTCCTCGTATCTGGAGCTGTGGCTGGGAACCCGACTCTTCGGTTTTGACTGTCTGGTATGTGACGATGGTTGCCGTTGTGCTGCCTGAACCCATGTCATAGAACATTATGTTCTGTAGCGAGAGACAACGGGAATATAGGTCTAGGGTTACACAAAGCAACTTTTCTGACCCACGAAACAACTTATGAAGCGCTCAAACTCAAAAAGACTGAACCTAGTTAAAAAACGCTTGTAAAAGCAGCCTAGTTAGCGCACCTGTGCTGTGCTGTTGATGTCTTTTCTCCTGAAGACGCCGTAGTTGAGTGCCACCGCCGTGTTGTCGTTGATGAGCTGAAGGACTTTAACACCTGCCATCTGTGCAGCCTGCAGGACTGCTCTGCGCTCTGCCTGATTGAAAAAGACTGGGACGGTGATCACTGCATCTTTGATGGGCTGCTCTGTAAGCGAGAGTAAAATACATTCAAGGGGGGCTTCAAAATAATTGTGCAACAATGTTGAGAGAAAACCTTTTCCCCGTACTACTAGTGAACAGACAAACCTGCAAAGTCCTGAGCAAGTCCACGTGAATAGTTCAAAACCATGCCCAGGAGCTCCTCTGGAGAGTACTGCATTTCTCTGCAAGGAAAACAGAGTAGACATTACAGCCAAGCACTTCATATTTTTATAAAATATATTTTTTTGTAACCCCTTTCTCCACCCCAATTTCATGATATGCAGTTTGTCTTGTCCCATCACCACAACTCCTGTACAGACTCGGGAGAGGCGAAGGTTGAAAGCCATGCATCCTCCCAAACACGACCCAACCAAGCCGCACTGCTTCTTGACACTGCTCGCTTAACCCGGAAGCCAGCCGCACCAATGTGTCGGAGGAAGCGCCGTACAGCTGGTGACTGAAGTCAGCATGTATTTACCCAGCCGCCACAAGGCGTCGCTAGAGCGTGATGGGACAAGGACATCCCAGGCGGCCAAACCCACCCCTAACCTGGATGCTGGGCCAATTGTGCGCCGCCTCATGGGTCTCCCGGTTGCGGCCGGCTGCGACACAGCCTGGGATCAAACCTGGATCTGTAGTGATGCCTCCAGCACTGCAATGCAGTGCCTTAGACCACTGTGCCACAATGCCTTAGAGAAACGAGGCCCCAGAACCAATCACTCTTATCCACAACTACAGCATAGGACATACTGGATCAATGACATTGTCACAGGCGGTTTAAAATGTGCTATTTGGGCAGTACACAAAGGAACGTTGTACACTGACAAACAATAAGTTAATGGGTCAGCATTTTTCCCCATATCGTCCATAGAAATCCGGATTATTAGTACTCGTCAACAAATCACTTGGCTCAATCATCTCCTGCTAAACAAAGGAAAAGGGAACCAATGAGATGAAATCAAAAACGACTTACTCCGAGTTGCTAAAGAGAACTGTGCCCCGACTCTCATCAGTCACCAGATGGTGCTCGGGGAAGCGTTTCTGATAGACCGCCACCTGTGGGTTGTCATGCTTCTTGCCAAGGAGGCTCTGAAGATGCCTATAGACAAATTTGGGGTTCTTCACAGACTGCGGGAGAAAGAAAAACAAATCAATGTCAGTGTAGATATTAATTCATGAACTTCATTGATTCACGTGGGGGAATACAGAGCACTAACTGTATGATAGACATTTTAAAACATGTGACCTGGTAGGTTATCTATGACAAAGTGCCTTACCACTCCCAATGCACTGTCTCCAAAAAGTCTCTCGTTTTCTTTTAAACACACAGCTATTGGCGTTTTCCTCCTGGACTCCCTGTGCAACACAAAGAAGGATAAGACAGACTATTTGAAACAAGTTAAAGCTTTGAGAAAGCTTTAAAAAAAATCTTTATCATAAACTGACCATTAGTTCAGCCAATTTTCGTTCACTATTCAACACGGGCCCATTTAGGTATTGCCATGTTTACATGCATTGTAAACACTAAAGAACAGCTAGCGTACTCACACATGAATACTTATCAAACATGAAATAGAATAGGGATTTTGGTCTAAAAGCACAAAGTCCTAAACCCATTGCGATGACCTGGCTAGAGAATGAAAATAGCAATACTCACTTGTTTAGAGCAATCTCCATTGGCACGCCAGGTTTTACTATCGCTACTTTCATCCACTCACTGCCCAGGTCAACTGACATGACTGCAACAGAGGCTGTATGGACAAAATAATGGGTATGATTATTCCATTACCTGTACTTTTGTAATAAAGTGATGATTACAGACTAGAGGTCGGCCGATTAATCGGAATGGCCGATTAATTAGGGCCGATTTCAAGTTCTGATAACACTTTTTTTACACCTTTATTTAATTTAACTAGGAAAGTCAGTTAAAGAACACATTCTTATTTTCAATGACGGCCTAGGAACGGTGGGTTAACTGCCTTGTTCAGGGGCAAAACGACAGCTTTTTACCTTGTCAGCTCAGGGATTCAATCTTGCAACCTTACGGTTAACTAGTCCAACGCTCTAACCACCTGCCTCATGAGGAGCTCGCCTGTTACGTGAATGCAGTAAGAAGCCATGGTAAGTTGATCGCTAGCATTAAACTTAATCATAATAACTAGTTATAACTACACATGGTTGATTATATTACTAGTTTATCTAGCGTGTCCTGCGTTGCATATAATCGATGCAGTGCGCATTCGCGAAAAAGGACTGTCGTTGCTCCAACGTGTGCCTAACCATAAACATCAATGCCTTAAAATCAATACACTGAAGTATATATTTTTAAACCTGCATATTTAGCTAAACAAAAATCCAGGTTAGCTGGCAATATTAACCAGATGAAATTGTGTCACTTCTCTTGCGTTCATTGCACGCTGAGTCAGGAATATGCAACAGTTTGGGCCGTTGGCTCATTGCGAACAAATTTGCCAGAATTGTACATAATTATGACATAACATATAAGGTTGTGCAATGTAACAGGAATATTTAGACTGATGGATGCCACCCGTTAGATCAAATACGGAATGGTTCCGTATTTCACTGAAATAATAAATATTTTGTTTTTGAGATGAGTTTCCTGATTCTACCATATTAATGACTTAAGGCTCGTATTTCTGTGTGTTATGTTATAATTAAGTGTATGATTTGATAGAGCAGTCTGACTGAGCGATGGTGGGCACCAGCAGGCTCATAAGCATTCATTCAAACAGCACTTTTGTGCGTTTTGCCAGCAGCTCTGCTGTTCATGAATTCAAGCCTATCAACTCCCGAGATTAGGCTGGAGTAACGATGTGATGTGAAATGGCTAACTAGTTAGCGGGGTGTGCGCTAATAGCGTTTCAAACGTCACTCGCTCTGAGACTTGTAGTTGTCCCCCTTGCTCTGCATGGGTAACGCTGCTTCGATGGTGGCTGTTGTCGTTGTGTTGCTGGTTCGAGCCCAGGGAGGAGCGAGGAGAGGGACGGAAGCTATACTGTTACACTGGCAATTCTAAAGTGCCTATAAGAACATCCAATAGTCAAAGGTTAATGAAATACAAATGGTATATGGTATAATAACTACAACCTAAAACTTCTTACCTGGGAATACTGAAGATTCATGTCAAAAGGAACCACCAGCTTTCATATGTTCTCATACTCTGAGCAAGGAACTGAAACGTTAGCTTTCTTACATATTCCACTTTCTTCTCCAACACTTTTTGCATTATTTAAACCAAATTAAACATGTTTCATTATTTATTTGAGGCTAAATTGATTTTATTGATGTATTATATTAAGTTAAATTTTCATTCAGTAATTGTCATTGCAAATACATTTTTTTTTAAATCATCCAATTAATCGGTATTGGCTTTTTTTTGTCATCATAATCGGTCAACCTCTATTACAGACTAAGTGAGACAATACTAAAGGTGATTAGCTTCAATGATTTCTCACTGGCTACAGTGGTATGGTGGCAATGTGAGTGATTAATCAGTCTTTTGCATCAGTTGACATAGAACTTAATGTTCATCCGTGCATCAGTAAATTAATGTGTAAATAGGTACAAATACAGACAATGCATCATAGTAATGTGACAGATTAACTATAATCTCTGCACATGTCCATTTCCTTCTCGCACTCAAAAAGGAGGCATTCAGATTGACGTTGAAATGTGAATTTGGTGTTAAGCGAATCTGCCGGTGCTTGATGCGGGCAGGTGTCTTGGATGGAATAACCATGTGGTGTTAGTACCTGTTTGTGAAGGCAGCAGAGCCAAGACGAGACAGAAGCGAGCCCATAAAGTCAGCTTCCTCCTCATGGTGACCTGTACACACAAAGCAGAACAAAAACATATATTCAAATGCTAACAGCAGCCTTCCTAGTGACATGGTAAGTGTGCTGAAGAAATAATTGGTTCAATATTTTGAGACCTCATAAAGATTCATTATCCTCGACTCGGTTTTGTCATCCTGTACAGATCCATTAGCTACAAATGTTGTCATTTGTTTTAGAAGTATTTTTGGGGGATCAAATATGAATTTGGGAGGTGCTTAAAAAAATGCACAAGAACATCAATCTCTATACAATGCATATCAGCAAATAGTAAAAAGTAATGTTTCAGAAAATAAATAGAGTGAGCACATCCCCCGGTAGTACATTTTGTTTAATGCCCTAAACCAACACATCAAGCTTTATTTGAATCTTGGGGAAACCCAAGAAACCCTTTATTTGATTTTGGGAAAACCCTGCTCTAGAGTGTTTCCACTCAGGCCCCCCTTCCAGAATTGGGGATCACCACACAACACCCCACCGCACACCATGTCTTTATATCTTTCTATGGGCACAAGTCCTGTACGTGACACATTGTTCACACTCCTCTTGTTGGCAGAGAACATTTAGCAAGTTTAAAGCTTATTCCCTGCAGTACTACACATTGTCATGCCTAATGTTTATTTATGTGATATTTGAGTGACTCAAACATTCCAACAAAATCTATAGGCAAAAAAACATTGCTAAAAAACATAACTGCCATGGGCTAGTTGAGCTGGAAATTTCTAACAAGTTATAAATAGCTCTACGGTATGCAATGACTGGCATGAGAAGAGGAACACTGATGCACTACCCAATTTCGAAATAGCACCTTGTGAATTCTACTATTACAACTTGAAAGCAGTGTTGAGCTCCAAAAAAAACCTGGTGCCGCAGTTTGGGAACCACTGCTCTAGAGCAGCAAGTAAGGTAAAAGGAACATCTCAAAGATGACTCCTGTTCTTGTGTGTCCATTCCGTCACCTGCACTGTTGAACAGGAGGAGCGGTGAAAGCCAAAGCCTGGTGGTCATACACCACATTGCTTTCACCTATACAAAACTTTTCATACCAGTGCAGATGTAGGAAGTCCACAAGAATAATTAGATAATGCTCTGCCATTCTTCAGCATGAAACCAAACCGGCTGCATGCGTGCGCCATCGTGCATAAATGTATTTTGTCCCTCCCACACCAAACGTGATCACGACACGCAGGTTAAAATATCAAAACAAACTCTGAACCAATTACGTTAATTTGGGAACTGGTCAAAAAGCATTAACTTGTTAGGGATAGGGTCTAATTTCGTGAATTTCAGCCTGACTGACGTGCCCAAAGTCAACTGCCTGTTACTCAGGCCCAGTTTCTAAAACTTAAAATAATGTCTCAGACTATAACAGAATTGATATGGCAGGCAAAAAAATGAAGAAAAACCAAGCAGAATTTTTAAATAAAGGTGAAATAAAAATTAAATATGCCACCTTCACTGTCCAGGTGCATTCAGGCAGTGGTGTAAAGAACTTCAGTAAAAATGCTTAAAGTACTACTTAGGTAGTTTTTTTGAATATCTGTACTTCACTATTAATATTTGACAACTTTTACTTCACTACATTCCTGAAGAACAATGTAATTTTTACTCCATACATTTTCCCTGACACCCAAAACTACTAGTTACATTTTGAATGCTTAGCAGGACAGAAATACTGTAATTCACACACTTGTCAAGAGAACATCCCTGGTCATCCCTACTGCCTCGGATCTGGCAGACACACAAAAAAACACATGCTTCATAAGTAAATTATGTCTGAGTGGGAGCCTGCCTCTGGCTATCCATAAATAAATATTAAGTGGCCATCTGCTTTGCGTAATATAAGTAATTTGAAACGATTTTTGCTACTTTAACTTGATACTTAAGTACATTGCAGCAATTACATTAAGATTCCAAGTAAAGTATATTTTAAACAAAATACTTTGACTTTCACTCAAGTAGTATATCACTGGGTGACTTTCACTGGAGTATAAGTAAAGATAACTTAATAGAAAATGACTCCAGTATGATTTTGGATACTTTTTTCTACCACGGTTCAGATAAGTGGATGTTCTGTGACTCAGTTTAGTTCTGTGACTTAATTCAAGTGCTGATGAAAAGTCAGGAAGCATGATGAAACCGTGAGGCAATTATTTTTCTATCTACGGACTAGGGCACGTTTCGCGAAATAAAGGATTTAGGCTAGCTAATGTCTATATCAAGTAGAAAACAATAGGCAATCTGCAATCTAATGGCTATATAGCATGTAGTTATTCATATTCAAATACATGATCGTGGAAACTTCTAGCCCCATCATGGAGCACTGGCGTGCAGTATGAATGCCATGGACGCCCAGCGCAGGTGATGCCTTGACCATTCATTCAAAAACAAAGAGAAGTCTTGGGTTCTGTAAACGGGTTCCGTCAGTTAGGTAGCTTCCTACAATACAAATAATGCGTTTTAGAAACACAGCTAGCTAAAATTCCCATTTAAAATCCCTCAACCATTTCATTTGAAATGAGAGACTATGTTAGCAAATAACCGGTAGCTAGGACTGCGTTAATGGACCCCATTGCTGGTAATTAGAATATAATGGAAAAACAATTACTTAACTAGCTAGGCACATCGCTGACAAAGCAGAACCTTACCTTCTCCACTCCAGCAGTTCAGTTCTTTGAAGCAGACTAGTTTAAACAACAATATAAACTAAATGAAAGCGCACGCCTTTACATGCAGCAAGCTAAACTGTATTATTTTAGGTGATACTTCTTACTGTTGGCTTGATCTATGAACTAAAAACCTCTTCGTAGGCACTCTAATAAAGATTTCTTGATTTTCCCTTGCTATCACCTGCTTGTTCTCGCCATGGGGCCCAGAACGCGGCGTGATCTCATTGGATTCACTCGAGTCGGTCGTCAGTAGTTACCACAGACACAAAGTCATAAAACACGCCTATTTATACAATGTATATTCTTTAAACCTGACCTTAACCAAACAGTTATCCTTATGCATAACCATACATTTACACCAAAAAACTCATTTTTGCTTTCAATTATTTTCGATTTTGACTTTGTGGTTGCGCTATCTAGTTAGTGGAAACCACTAGAGTCGTGTTCCGCGAGGACAGCGCTGACCCTGTTGGTGCTTTCAAGACTGTTGGGGACTCGGAAATAAACAAGGAAGGCGGAATCATAACTTCAGTGATCTTCAGGTCGGAAAGAAATACCCGAGTTACGGATTTAGGATTCCGAGTTTGATTTATTAACTAGGTAAGTCAGTTAAGAACAAATTGTTATTTTCAATGACGGCCTGTTAAATGGAACGACAGATTTGTAACTTGTCACCTCGGGGATTTGAACTTGCAACCTTCCTGTTACTAGTCTGACGCGCTAACCACTAGGCTACCCTGCTGCACATGATGACGGTTGTAAACGATTTTCACTAGTCGGAGCTCGTTTTTCCCCGAGGTTGTTTTGAACGCACTGATGTCGGAAGTCAGAGATTTCCGATTTCCCAGTTGTTATGATAGCGGCAAGAGTCCGTCGTCCACATTCCAAATACTACAGAGTGATAGGTCATTTCGGTGATGGCTGTCGAGAACAATATTTTTGTCAATATGTGATTGGTCCACGCTCAATTAATGGGCGTAAATTATATGACATCGTATTAAGGGGACCTATTGAGTCGTCGAGTACTAGTTGTTGTAGTCAAAACAATGTGGAAGTCAATGTTCTTTTTTTATTACTGATTGATTGATCTGTTACTTACTGGTACCTGTTTTTCTTGATTTGAGCGAGTTCTTAGCTTTACTTTATGTAAGTAATGTTTGTGACGCTACATATATTTTTAATATGTAACCCAGGGACTACAGATGAAAATTAGCAAACGGTCTAAATCTGGCACATTTCTAGAAATGTTAATTGATGTGAATTGTCCCTGTCAAATACATAAAATAAATAAGTGCGGGGAAAACACTATTGAATGGGTGATATTTCAAAATGAACATGATCAACAGTTAACCACTTTATTTTGTGACCCTCACCCTTATTGCTTGCCACCTACATTGATAAACATATTCATTTCGTGTGTTGATTGACATTTTATTTAAAAAATATATATAATTTACAATTCTCTTCTTCCTCCTCCCCTTCTCTCACATGACTTGTGATGTGTATCACATGATTTCTTCCCTGAGGATACAGACAGTGCAAAGAAAATGGCTGCGTTCTTACAGTGGAGACGATTTGTGTTTTTTGATAAAGAGACCGTGAAGGACGCTGGAGATAATGGGAAGAACTTTGTCCTCCCGGTTGGCATATCTGCATGTGACTCGGGCCGGGGCCACATCGTTCTTGGAGATATCCTTTCGGTGGTTTCCACGATGTTAATATAGCATAGTTAATTTAGTTGGTCAATTCTAGCTAACGAACTTGCTAACCAGACATTCCTCTCAAGCAGTCTTGCCATTTTAAGCAAGTTAACTAAGAACGTTAATGAAATTGAGTTTAATATGCCCAAATTATGCTCTTTGGATGGCTGCAAGCAAGGAAATTATTATTGCTATACATGCTAGTCATACGACTAAGAAGAGAACATATTTACATTGCTTGTATTCATTACACTTCTTATTCCTACGGCTAATTTATATACATTTTAAGAGTATTCGAACATGGCCCTGCCTTTGTAATTGTCTCCTCTATCCCTAACCATGCAAATGACCATTTATCTCTCTTGATCTAAAATGATTATGCTTCCTTGAGCCAGAATAAATTACATATGGACGGTCAGATCTGGTTTTTGACACGCTCCCTACAGTTGTCCTCCTTTCAGGCTTACAAGCTGAGAGTGACCCACCTGTACCAGCTCAAACAACACAGCATTTTGGTCACGGTTGGGCAGGACGAGCAAGGAATTAACCCCCTGGTAAGACATTTAGTAGGATATATTTAATACTGACTATCAAAAAACAGTATTTTAGTTTCCTTGGTAGTTGTTTGTGAACTGTTACTAGAAACCCAGCTGTGTTACTGTTTGCCAGGTGAAGGTATGGAATCCGGACAAGCGTGACAGCGGGAATCCTCTGTGTACCAGAATATTCCCAGCAATTCCTGGGAACAAACCAACAGAGGTGTCCTGCCTCAGTGTACACGAGAACCTAAACTTTATGGCTATTGGTAAGTGGCAGTTCTTCAGTACTACCTATTGTCGCCTATAGTTGAGATTTGGTTTTGACATTTGTTTTTGCTCCCTGTTATAAATTGATAATACCCATGTCATTGCAGGCTTCACAGATGGCAGTGTGGTGTTGACAAAGGGTGACATAACCCGGGACAGGCACAGTAAAACCCTGACACTGCATGAGGGCACCTGTCCAATCACGGGCCTCGCTTTCCGTCAGCAGAACAAAGTCACTCACTTATTTGTTGCCACTCTGGAAAAAGTCCATGTAAGTCATTTGAGCTTTTCAAATGTTACTCTGATAAGTGAAATCCATAGAAACAAGTTTAAAATCAATTCAGGTTATTCATGTACAATTCAATATTTGACAGTGTCATATTTTCAAGGAGGATTTGAATTGATAGATTTTAAATGGCATTGACCTCATGCCTGTCGCCATACTACTTTTCCCTTGGAGCATGAGCACTATCTAACTTCTGTTTCATTTGGTGTTGTTTCCACCCCATGACTAGTGCTACACTTTGTCGGTGAAGGAGTACCCTAAACTGGAACTGGACACCCACGGCTGTGCGCTGCGTTGCTCTGCACTCACAGACCCCTCCCAGGACTCCCAGTTTATTGTCGCGGGGGATGAGTGTGTGTACCTTTACCAGCCTGATGAACGGGGGCCCTGTTTCGCTTTCGATGGGCACAAGCTACTGGCCAACTGGCACCGGGGCTACCTCCTGCTGCTCACCAGGGACACCAAGTCTCCCAACAAGTAAGAACAACTCTCTGAGGGTGGCACAGCAGCCATTTCTATTGAATGGGTCCCCTAAGGTTCAAGGCCAGGGTCAGTATGAGTCCTTATAAAGGTCAAAGGTTAGCCTGGTGTCATTTCCTTTTTTTATTGAAATGAAACTCAAGACATTTTATACTAAATCAATTTATGTTGATTGTAAGTAGAAAGAAAAAAACAGTAATTTTTTGTTGTGAAGAACACACCTTAAAGATTCAACCAAACATGCATATTTTTAGGTGATATATTATCTCCTATGACAATGTATTGAATACAAGTTCTCTACTCAGGTCTGAATTTGGGAGTAGAGAGACATCTCCTTCGGAGAAACAAATCTTGACAATCTACGACCTGGACAACAAGTTCATTGCCTACAGCGCTTCCTTTGATGACATCATTGACGTTCTGGCTGAATGGGGCTCCTTCTACATCCTGACTCGGGATGGAAAAATGTTTGTGCTGCAGGAGAAAGACACTCAGACCAAGCTAGAGGTTAGCCCAAAATACACTGACTGACATCATGCCTTCTTTTCCCCTCCAATGTATTATGTTCAACTCAGCACCAGATTGAACTAGAAACTACAGGTTTCAGATCCCAAGTATTGTTTACTACCATTGTTCCCCTGAGCAAGGCACTTAACGCTTCAATCTGTCTTTAGATGCTCTTCAAGAAGAATCTGTTTGTGATGGCCATCAACCTGGCTAAGAGCCAGCACTTGGACAGTGACGGGCTGTCTGAGATTTTCAGGCAATACGGTGACCACCTCTACGTGAAGGGTGACCACGATGGAGCCATCCAACAGTACATCCGGTATGATCTCATCCAGGGGTTGATGTATCTAACTTCAACTTCATAATACATAGATGATCCTTCTGGTGGTCCTTCTGTAGCTCAGTTGGTAGAGCATGGCGCTTGTAACGCCAGGGTAGTGGGTTCGATCCCCGGGACCACCCATACGTAGAATGTATGCACACATGACTGTAAGTCGCTTTGGATAAAAGCGTCTGCTAAATGGCATATATTATTATTATTATATATTATTATTATTATTATTATATTATTATGATAATAATAATAATAATAATAATACAGTACTAGTAAACATTTTGGACACATTCAAGGGTTTTTCTTTATTTTGACTATTTTCTACATTTGATGTCTTCACTATTATTCTACGAACTATGAAATAACACGTATGAAATTATGTCGTAACCAAAAAAGTGTTAAACAAATCCAAATATATTTGAGATTCTTCAAAGTAGGCACCCTTTGACTTAATGACAGCTTTGCACACTCTTGGCATTCTTTCAACCAGCTTAATGAGGAATGCTTTTCCAACAGTCTTGAAGGAGTTCCCACATATGCTGAGCACTTGTTGGCTGCTTTTCCTTCACTCTGTGGTCCAACTCATCCCAAACCATCTCAATTGGGTTGAGGTCGGGTGATTGTGGAGGCCAGGTCATCTGATGCAGCACTCCATCACTCTACTTCTCTGTCAAATAGCCCTTACACAGCCTGGAGATGTGTTTTGGGTCATTGTCCTGTTGAAAAATATATGATAGTCCCACTAAGCGCAAACCAGATGGGCTGGCGTATTGATGTGGTAGCTATGCTGGTTAAGTTAGCCTTGAATTCTAAGTAAATCACTGACAGTGTCACCAGCAAAGCACCCCACACCATCTACTTCATGCTTCACTGTAGGAACCACACATGCAGAGATCATCCGTTCACCTACTCTGTGTCTCACAAAGACAAGGTGTTTGGAACCAAAAATCTCAAATTTGGACTCATCAGGCCAAAGGACAGATTTCCACTGGTCTAATGTCCATTGCTTGTGTTTCTTGGCCCAGCAAGTCTCTTCTTATTGGTATCCCTTAGTAGTGGTTTCTTTGCAGCTATGTTTACAAACTTGGATGTACTGAAAGCTACCCACCCTCGTCTTATTCAATCAAGTCCTGTTAACATGATCAACAAGTTGCTTTCTTGCTAATCCTTAAGCATTTAGATTGTCAGTTCGATTCTTGGTGGGGATTTGTGAGAGGTCAGTGTTCCCACTACCGTTGTATAGGTGGGCTCTCCCAACTCAATTGCTTTAAATCGAACATGTTGGGCTCTCCCAACTCAATTGCTTTAAATCGAACATGTTGGTATCAGAGAAAAACAATGAAATGGAAAATCTACTGGTGTTTAATTAAAAGCGAAAATGGGTTTTGTGCTCCAACAATGGGAGTAGACTGGCTGCCTGAAGCAAACACTGAATGCAGACAGAAGGCGGCACCAAAAGCCTCTGCTGTTGTGTTCCATAAAATGTAAATTGAAAACGCAACTTTTTTCCACTTCCTCCCTCAGCACAATCAGGAAGCTGGAGCCTTCTTACGTAATCCGGAAGTTTCTGGATGCTCAGAGGATCCACAACCTGACGGCCTACCTCCAGGCCCTGCACCGGCAGTCGCTGGCCAATGCCGACCACACCACCCTGCTGCTCAACTGCTACACCAAGCTCAAGGACAGCTCTAAGCTTGAAGAGTTCATCAAGGTTAGCATTTAAACTGTAAGCCAAGGGTTAGTTAACTGTGTGTGCAGGGGAGTTAACTGTGTGTGCAGGCTTTCATTCCGAGGGGTTCAGATAATCATGGTTCCGACTTAGAGGTCGACCGACTATGATTTTTCACTAGCGATACCGATTATTGGAGGACCCAAAAAAAGCAGATAATGAATAATTGGACAATTTTTATATACATATACAGTTGAAGTCGGAAGTTTACATACACTTATGTTGGAGTCATTAAAACTACTTTTTCAACCACTCCACAAATTTCTTGTTAACCAATTATAGTTTTGGCAAGTCGGTTAGGACATCTACTTTGTGCATGACACAAGTCATTTTTCCAACAATTGTTTACAGACAGATTATTTCACTTATAATTCACTATCACAATTCCAGTGGGTCAGAAGTTTACATACACTGTGGATGCATTTCAAGGCCTACCTTCAAACTCAGTGCCTCTTTGCTTGACATCATGGGAAAATCAAAAGAAATCAGCCAAGACCCCAGAAAAAGAATTGTAGACCGCCATAATGACCATTGTTATGTTTGGAGGAAAAAGGGGGATGCTTGCAAGCCGAAGAACATCATCCCAACCATGAAGCACGGGGGTGGCAGCATCATGTTGTTGGGGTGCTTTGCTGCAGGAGGGACTGGTGCGCTTCACAAAATGAGGTAGGAAAATTATAAGGCTATATTGAAGCAACATCTTGAGATCAGTCAGGAAGTTAAAAGCTTGGTCACAAATGGGTCTTCCAAATGGACAATGACCCCAAGCATACTTCCAAAGCTGTGGCAAGATGGCTCAAGCACAACAAAGTCAAGGTATCGGAGTGGCCATCATAAGCCTAGATCTAAAATGGCCCCGGGAGAAATGGCAGCAGTTTTACAGGCGCCCAACTAATTGTGCTATTATGTGTTAGTGTTATTTTTAACTTATTTTGTACATAATATTTCTGCAACCTTATCTTAGGGCAAAAAAAGAGCTTCTGGATATCAGGACAGCGATCACTTACCTTGGATTAGACAAAGAGTTTTTTTCTTCAACAAGCAGGATGCACAGGACATTCTCCAAACACCCGACAAGGCCAACATCCCAGTTATTTGCAAGAGGAAGAGACGCAGGTACAGAGGACACAGAGCGGGATGCCTCGCAAGAATCTGCAGAAGGCGAGTGGGAAAGCTGCAGTTAATGTCAATATTACTCGCCAATGTGCAATCGTTGGACAATAACGAATATCCTTAAAACGGGACATCAACTGTAATATTTTATGTTTCACAGAATTGCGGCTGAAGGATTAAATGGATATTAAAGCTAGCGGGATATATTCTGCACCGGCAACATAGAACAGCAGGACGAGGAGGGCGGTCTGTGCATATTTGTAAATAACAGCTGGTGCACGAAATCTAAGGAAGTCTTTAGATTTTGCTCGCCTGAGGTAGAGTATCTCGTGATAAATAGCAGACCACACTACTTTCCTAGGGAGGTATCATCGCTGTTTATATACCACCACAGACGATGCTGGCACTAAAACCGCACTCAGTCAGCTGTATAAGGAAATAAGCAAACAGGAAACCACTCACCCAGAGGTGGCGCCTCTAGTGGCCAGAGACTTTAATGCAGGGAAACTTAGAACTGATTTATCCAGTTATTTCCACCAACGTTAAATGTGTAACCAGAGGGGAGAAAACATTATAGATCACCTGTACTCCACACACAGGGACGTGTACAAAGCTGTCACTCGCCCTCCGTTTGGAAAATCCAACCACAATTCTATCCTCCTGATTCCTGCTTTCATACAAAAATTAAAGCAGGAAGCACCAGTGACTCGATCTATAAAAAAGTGTTCAGATGAAGTAGATGCTAAACTACAGGACTGTTTTGCTGTCACAGACTGGAACATGACTGGCATTCTTCCAATGGAATTAAGGAGTGCACCACATCAGTCACTGGCTTTATCAATAAGTGCATTGAGGACGTCGTCCCCACAGTGACTGTACGTACATGCCCCAACCAGAAGCCATGGATTACAGGCAACATTCGCACTGAGCTAAAGGGTAGAGTTGCCCATTTTAAGGTGCGGTACTCTAACCCGGAAGCTTACAAGAAATCCTGCTATGCCCTGTAAGGAAAAACCATCAAACAGGCAAAGCGTCAATACAGGGTAAGATTGAATCATACTACACCGGCTCCGACGCTCGTCTTATGTGGCAGGGCTTGCAAACTATTACAGATTACAAAAGGGAAGCACAGTCACGAGCTGCCCAATGACGCACTCTCTGTTTATCATATATGCACAGTCACTTTAACTGTACATTCATGTACATACTACCTCAATCAGCCCGACTAACCGGTGACCCTGCACATTTGGCTAACCGGGTTCTCTGCATTGTCCCACCACCCTCCAAACCCTCTTTTACGCTACCGCTACTCTCTGTTTATCATGTATGCATAGTCACTTTAACCATATCTACATGTACATACTACCTCAATCAGCCCGACTAACCGGTGCCTGTATGTAGCATCGCTACTGTTATAGCCTCACTACTGTATATAGCCTCGCTACTGTTATTTTTCACTGCCTTTTTACTGTTGTTTTTTTAGTTCTTACCTATTGTTCACCTAATACCTTTTTTTGCACTGTTGGTTAGAGCCTGTAAGTAAGCGTTTCACTGTTGTATTCGGCGCACATGACAAATAAACTTGGATTTGATCTCAATCCTAAAGAAATTTTGTGGGTAGAACTGAAAAAATGTGTGCAAGCAAGGGGGTCTACCAACATGATTCAGTTACACCAGCTCTGTCAGGAGGAGTGGGCCAAAATTCACCCAACTTATTGTGGGAAACTTGTGGAAGGCTACCTGAAACGTTTGACCCAAGTTAAACGATTTAAAGGCAATTCTACCAAATACTAATTGAGTGTATGTAAACGTCTAACCCACTGGGAATGTGATAAAGAAATATAAGCTGAAATATACGGGCCGTTTTAGTGGCACTGTATTGTCCTCAAATCAATCAAATTTTATTTATATAGCCCTTCGTCCATCAGCTGATATCTCAAAGTGCTGTACAGAAACCCAGCCTAAAACCCCAAACCGCAAGCAATGCAGGTGTAGAAGCACGCAAAGCGAGCAAAGAAGTTGTTTAGTCTGTCTGGGAGCAAGACGTCCTGGTCCAAGACTGTAGACGTCTGGGAGCAAGACTGTAGACCCTGCCACATACCTCTCGTGTCTGAGCTGTTGAATTGTGACTCTACTTTGTCTCTATACTGACGCTTAGCTTGTTTATTGCCTTGCGGAGGGAATAGCTGCACTGTTTGTATTCGGTCATGTTTCCGGTCACCTTGCCCTGATTTTAAAAGCAGTGGTTTGCGCTTTCAGTTTTGCTCTAATGCTGCCATCAATCCACAGTTTCTAGTTTGGGAATGTTTTAATAGACTCTGTCGGTACGACATCGCCGATGCACTTGCTAATAAACCCGCTCACCGACTCAGCGTATTCGGCAATTATTTTTTGCCGCAATGCGGAACATATCCTAGTCCACGTGATCGAAGCAGTCTTGAAGCGTGCAATTCGATTGGTCGGACTACCATTTGAATAATGGATGTTCTTATAGGCACTTTAGTTTTGCCAGCCTAATCTCGGGGAGTCGATAGGCTTGAAATCATGAACAGCGCATTGCATCAAGCATTGCTAAGAGCTGCTGGCAAACACAGGAAAGTGCTGTTTGAATGAATGCTTACGAGCCTGCTGCCTACCACTGCTCAGTCAGACAGCTTTATCATACAGAAATGCGAGCCTTTGGTCATTAATATGGTCAATTCCGGAAACTATAATTTTCGAAAACAAAACGTTTATTCTTTCAGTGAAATACAGAAACGCTACGTATTTTATCTAATGGATGGCAACCCCAAGTTTAATATTGCTGTTACATTGCACTACCTTCAATGTTTATGTCATAATTATGTAAAATTCTGGCAAATTAATTAGTCTTTGTTTGGAAGAAATGGTCTTCAGTTTTTAGCGGCCCAAACTGCTGCATATATCCTGTCTCTGCTTGCACTGAACGCAAGAGAAGTGACACAATTTCCCTAGTTAATATTGCCTGCTAAACATTAATATCTTAACTAAATATGCAGGTTTAAAAAAATATATAGTTCTGTGTATTGATTGTAAGAAAGGCACTGATGTTTATGGTTAGGTACATTTGTGCAATGATTGTGCTTTTTTTCCTGAATGCGCTTTTGTTAAATCATCACCCGTTTGGTGAAATTGAAGTAGGCTGTGATTCGATGAGAAATTAACAGGCACTGCATTGACTATATGCTACGCAGGACAAGCTAGTTAACCTAGTAATATCATCAACCATTTGTTGTTAACTAGTGATTATGTGAAGATTGTTTAAAAAAAAAAAGTTTAATGATAGCTAGCAACTTACCTTGCCTTCTTGCAGCCACAAGGTCCTTTTGATGCTGCATTCACGTAACAGGTGGTCAGCCTGCCACGCAATCTCCTCGTGGATTGCCATGCCAATTAATATGTCGATCTCTAGTCCAGACTTAAGTCTGGGAGTAGTCGAAGCAGATGTTTTAGTGATGGCCTGGAACAAAAGCATACACACAGAGTAGCTTTCCAGGATCATAATCATTGACCTGAGAAGGATTCCAGGGTTTCAGAATACTATTTTGGATTAGAAAATGATGATCGAAAACCTATTGCTGTGTATGGATATGGACAAGGAATGGACAGATACTGTATGTATGACATCATGCACAGAAGGTCTCAACGCTCTGACATCTCCTTTCCCGTTCAACCCCCTTCAGAGCAGCGAGAGCGAGGTCCACTTTGACGTGGAGATTGCAATCAAGGTGCTGCGCCAGGCAGGCTACCACAGTCACGCAGTCTTCCTGGCCGAGAGGCACCAGCACCACAAGTGGTACCTGAAGATCCAGCTTGAGGACCTGAAGGTGAAAGAGACTAGAAAGTAATAGTGGATGTAGTAGTGTTAAGATTAGCTGTCTGAGCTAGATAAATGGACACCGGGTCCCCCCTGCTTACATGGCCTAACTGCCAGATCTCTTAATTTTGTCCCTGATAAAATAAGATAGAGCTTTGTGTCTGTTTCAGGCTGTTGGACAATGTTGAAATGCGCAGCAATGTCATTTGACTGTGTTTAGATTACTGAGTCAAAATCTACATTCAAGGATAGTTTAAATATTGATCACATTGAGGGAATAAACACATTTTACAATTGGTGATTATAATTGGACAAAGAACCTCTAATACCCTTGGGTAAAGTCTACCTGATTCGAACGAGCCTTTACTGAAATTCAAACCCCTTTGTTTCCCTCTATGTTCCATACAGAACTACCAGGAGGCTTTGCGTTACATTGGACGACTTCCTTTCGACCAGGCAGAGAGCAACATGAAACGCTACGGCAAGACCCTGATGCACCACGTCCCCGACGGCACCACACTGCTTCTCAAGGGCCTGTGTACCGACTACCAGCCCAGCCGGGATGCCATGGAAAGAGACAGCCTGGACAGAGGCCCGGTGGTGGCCAAGAAGGTACGCCGTAAGCGGTTACCACCTTAACAGGCGGCCTCACCTTCCGGGCAGCTGAGCACATTAGTCCTAGTGTTACTAGTCTAGCAGCATTAGCACTTTGGACTTGAGATCCTTTCTCTAATTAAAGTGGCTTTATCAATTACGTGTAAGTAATACAGCTTCTATTGATAAGGATGGTACTACTTCTAATGGTAATGATGATACAATGATGATAAAATGCATGTATCATGTATAATAATGGTGGTAATAGTACCAGCACTCACTGTACTTAACTTTATCTCCCAGGCAAATTCAGAGGAGTTCATCTCTGTGTTTGCTAATAACCCGCGGGAGCTAAGGGCCTTCCTGGAGCACATGATTGAGGTGGAGCCCTTCTCCTCTCAGGGGGTGTATGACACACTGCTAGAACTACGGCTGCAGGACTGGGCACATGAACAAGACTCTGAGGTGATGGGAACACAGACAATAATTTGTATGGAAAACTGCCACGTGTTCACTCAACCTCAATTCACGTAGATATACATTTACCAAATGTTTCATATTAGATGACATACCTGCAGCCTAAATTATTTGTTATTACATTTTCTGAACAAACACCTTTCCTTACCTTTTTGTCTGGAGTATCAAATGTTTGGTTTTGCCTGGTCTTTCTGACTGTCTTTCTATTTTGTCTGGCAGAGGAAGAAGGTCCTGCAGGGGGCAGCACTGTCCTTGCTGAGGAGTGACAACACCGTATTTGACAAGGCCCTCGTCCTGTGCCAGATGCACAACTTCAAAGAAGGGGTCCTATACCTCTATGAGAAGGGCAAACTGTGAGTATTCCTGTCTCTAAACCTCTCCAGTCTGAAACACACGATCCCAATTCCAATATTTCTGCTTCTCCCTGAAGTCTACACTCGTTCAATAGAAAATGACTGAAGTGAAAGTCACCAAGTGAAATACTGCTAGAGTAAAGGTATTTGGTTTTAAATATACTTAAGTATCAAAAGTAAATGTAATTGCTAAAATATTCTTAAGTATTAAAAGCGCAAGTATAAATAATTTCAAATTCCTTTATATTAAGCAAACAAGACGGCACCATTTTCTTGTTTTTTTTATATATGCATGTACGTATATCTACCAGTACACTCCAACATAATTTACAAACCAAGCATGTGTGTTTAATCAGTCTGCCAGATCAGAGGCAGTAGGGATGATCTCTTGATAAGTGCGTGAACTGGACAAAAATGTATGGAGTAACAAGTACGTTATTTTCTATAGGAATGTTGTAAAGTAAAAGTTGTCAAATATAAATAGTAAAGTACAGATACCCCCAAAAAATACTTAAGTTGTACTTTAAAGTATTTTTACACAAGTACTTTACACCACTGGACTTCTTGGACTTTATTGGTGTACTGATATTGTCAATGATGTAATTTGATTGATATAGTTGCTGATGTCCCTCTTTCTCTAGGTACCAACAGATCATGCATTACCACATGCAGAATGAGGAGTATGGCAAAGTGGTGGAGGCCTGCAAGCGCTATGGCGACCAGGAAGTATGCTTGTGGGAGCAGGCGCTGGGATACTTTGCCCGCAAAGAGGAGGACTGCAAGGCCTACATCAGCCAAGTCCTGGAGCACATCGACCAGAACAACCTGATGCCTCCTCTATTGGGTGAGTGTGAGCCAGTGGCTATATTTGCAGTTTTTCTCTGCATCTCTCCTTCTCTATAGATGAAGACTCTGGGGCTTTCTGTAGAGATGTGCCTACTAATCACTGCCTGAATTATCAGACCTCACCAACTTAAAAGAAACTCCAACTTTCTTTGGGGTATTTTTCCTCCACTTCCTGTCATTGAATGTCTCACTGGCTAGTGTTCAGTTCTATTTTGACGTCACATGCGCACATCCATGATGAACTTTCCAGGTTAAGTGAACCTTAACCCGGAAGTGCCTTCAGAAAGTATTCACACCCCTCGACTTTTCCCACATTTTGTTGTTATAGTCTGAATTTAAAATTTGTCACTGGCATACATGCAATTCCTGAATTAATGTAAAAATGGAATTGTTCATTTTTCTTTTGGAACAAATTCATTACAAATGAAAAGCTGAAGTGTCTTAAGTCGATAAGTATTCAACCCCTTTGTTAAGTCGCATACGTTGCATGGACTCACTCTGTGTGCAAGTGTTTTTCCAGATTTTTGAATGACTACCTCAACTCTATACCCTGCACATACAATTATCCGTGAAGTCCCTCAGTTGAGCACTGAATTTCAAACACAGATTTAACCAGAGGTTTTCCAAAGGAGAACAATGTTGTTGAGCCAGCCTCTGTTAAGTTACTCTACAATACTAACCTAATTGACAGTGAAACAAGGAAGCCTGTACAGAATAAAAATATTCCAAAACATGCATCCTGTTTGTAACATGGCACTAAAGTAATACTGCAATAAACTTTTGGTCCTGAATACAAAGTGTTATGATTTGGGAAAATCCAATACAACACATTACTGGGTACCACACTCCATATTTTCAAGCACAGTGGTGGCGGCATCATGTTATGGGTATGCTTGTAATTGTTAAGGATTGGGGAGTTTGTCAGGATAAAAAAAGAAACAGAATTGAGCTAAGCACAGGCAAAATCCTACAGGAAAACCTGGTTCAGTCTGCTTTCTACCAGACACTGTGAGATGAATTCACCTTTCAGCAAGACAATAACCTAAAACACAAGGCCAAATCTACACTGAAGTTTCTTACCAAAAAGACGGTGAATGTTCCTGAGTGGCAGAGTTCGTTTGGACTTAAATCTGCTTAAATCTATGGCAAGACTTAAAAGGGTTGTCTAGCAATGATCAACAAGCAATTTGATAGACCTGTAAGAATTTTGAAAAGAGTAATGGGCAAATGTTCCCAATCCAGGTGTGCAAAGCTCTTAGACTTACCCAGAAAGACTCACGGCTGTAATCGTTGCCAAAGGTGATTCTAACATGTATTGATTTGGGTGAGAATACTGATGTAAATTAGATATTTCTGTATTTAATTTTCAATAAATTAGCAAAAATGTCTCAAATTTGTTTACACTTTGTCATTGTGTGTAGATGGATGAGGAACAAAAATATATTTAATCCATTTTGAATTCAGGCTGTAACACAACAAAATGTAGAACAAGTCTTTGGGGGTGTAAATGCTTTCTGAAGGTACTGTATATGCTCCTAGAAAAAGTACTTGCCGCATTATTATAGCAGAGTGGGATCATTTTATTGTGCACTGTTGCTAAGTTTGTGTGTGTGCATGCATGTCTATGCACGTGTTGGTCCACAGTGGTGCAGACGCTGGCACACAACTCCACAGCCACGCTATCGGTCATCAAGGACTACCTGATCAACAAGCTGCAGAGGGAGAGCCAGCAGATTGAGGACGATGAGCGCAAGATCCGCCAGTACCGCGAGGAGACGGCCCACCTCCGCGCCGAGATCCAGGAACTCAGAAGCAGGTGAGGGACAGGACCATCCTAACCAAAGTCCAGTCCTAAAACAACACCTATCCCCTAGAGCTGGGTCTTGTTCAGTTTCCTCCATGTTCCATCCATCCAGTTCATCTGACATGTATAAGGGGTTCCTCCAATCACAATTGGATCAAAGTGTCCTCTGGATGCGATGTGTTGCGCACTGTCCTCGCAATCTCTGCAGAGCGCATCGGAGTAGAATTATTGTAGGCCTACATTGACCTGCACGTCAAGTGAGTTGATCATTGCTAGTTAGTGAGTTATTTGCCCAGTTATAGCACATTTTATGTTGCACAGAAAACCCTGGAAAAGTCATGGTGTTTGTATCACCTGTGTGTGCGAGTGGGCCGTTGCCAGAGAAAGAGAGATTGCAGCAGCAGGTAGAATATTGGTATACAACAGACTAACTAGATAACCAGCCAAACTACACAATAAGCTTTGAATTGGCTGTTTCGCTAGTTAACTATTTAGCTATTTGCATATATTAATGTAATTGTCATGTCCGGTGTCCTAAAACTTTCCACCGGTACTCGTGTATAACTGAAAATGACCGACACGCAGTTGAAACCAATGTTGCATACTCCGATTTGTAAAACTCCCTCAAGCCCTCAAAATTGGGTGTTGAAAATGTGTTCTGACGTTGTTGGAGAGATGGCATTCTTCTCTATTCAATACGGGCCATTTACTTGTGCCAATGTAAAAAAATATATTCTTAGAATAGCCTGATTGGCTTTCCAAGTGGCACAGCGGTCTAACGCTAAGAACACACCGAGAGCGTCATTGCATTTTTGTACACCAGAATTACATTCATTTCCAATGAAACGCTGCGTTTGTAAAATCTCTTGCAGTATTGCGTTGCAGTGGCAGTTGCAGTGCCTTCGGTGTGGTGCATACGTTGTGTTTATCGAACGTATGCGTTAAACTGTATGCATAGACAGCTTGACAGAAATGGTAGAAGTTGAAAATAAAGGAGAGCCGCACACTAAGAGCTCAGATGCAAAAAATGTATTTCCAACTTTTCGACAGGCACGCTGTCTTCATCAGGGTATAATCAAACACTGCAGGGTGACTCGTTTATATAGTGTCAAAAGACACACACCGAGGTGTCTAATCATGGCCAAGTATGGCCTAATATCATTGGTTAATTCTCAAATATTAAAATGACATGCAAAGAACATAGAAAAACAAATGAATAGCATACGATCATAGAATCAATAAGAGACTACATAAGCCTACAAACAATTACAATGGCAGTCACAAGAATCACAAGAATGGGTTCAGATCAAAGTCGACATTGAGACCGACGGGAGCAAGGGTCTTTAAATTAACAAATTAACGTTTTAACAAGTTGTCGGGTCACCCCCTCTCCTAGGGAGGGTGACATGTTCGATGCCAATATAACGCAGAGACAATATCAAGTGGTTTGTTTAAAAAAAGTGGGTCGTAACTGGGTAAGTCGAGTTTTTGCACCTAATGGTGCTACGATGCTCTGAGATACGTACTTTAAATTTGCGCTTTGTTTTACCCACATAATTTTTACCACAAGGGCAAGTTATAACATAAATAACTTCCTTGTGGAGAACGTAATAACACCTTTGATTGGGATCTGTTTCCCTGTTTGGGGGTGTTTGAAGGATCTTCATTTGTAAGTGCCATTGCATTGAGCACAGCCATTACACTTGAAGTTTCCATTCAGTAGGGGCGCAAATACACATTGTGCAGGGATATCTTGGGGTGGTAAATCAGTGTACCAATTGGTCTCTGAGATTTCTGCCCCGTGAGAATACGACCAAGGGAAGGTCAGAAAACACATTACCGAGACGATCATCCGATTTAAGAATGTGCCAGTGTTTGAACAATTCCCTTAATTTGTTCAGAGCACTTAGAATAGTTAGAACGCAAGAATACTTATTATTACGAGACTGACCTTGAAAAAAACTCAAAACAAAACATGACCTTTCTCAATGGCAGTATTAATCTGATCATTTTTGTACCTCTCCTTGAATTTTCTTTGCGTCTCAGCTTTGTTTTAGTTTTTTTGCAAATTCTTTTGATTAGACAGAATTGGCTGTAAGGCAAACTATTTTTCAAGGGAAGTGGGTGACAACTGTCAGCCCTCGACAAACTGTTACGATCAGTAGGTTTCCTGTAAAGATTAGTGTATGGAACATTATTTTCACACAAGATCAGAAGACCAATTTGTAAGTCGCTCTGGATAAGAGCGTCTGCTAAATGACTTAAATGTAAATGTAAATCAAGAAAACTGATTTGACGTGTATCAGATTGCATTGTAAATCTCAAATTTGAATGTTGAACTTTTGTTGCATACATATCCAGATGACGATGCGTACTATTTTGCACAGTGACACTGTCTGTGTGTTCAAAGTGTAAGGCAGCTTGAGGTGTCACTACAGCCCCAGGTTCAATCCCAGGCTGTATCACAGCCGGCCGTGACCGGGAGACCAATTTTGCCCAGCGTCGTCTGGGTTAAGGGAGGGTTTGGCCGGCCGGGATTTCCTTGTCCCGTCGTGCTGTAGCGACTCCTTGTTGCGGGCCAGGCGCCTGCCAGCTGACTTCGGTCGCCAGTCGGACAGTGTTTCCTCCGACACATTGGTGTAGCTGGCTTCCAGGTTAAGCTAGCAGTGCGGCTTGGCAGGGTCGTGTTTCGGACTAAGCATTGCTCTCGACCTTTGTCTCTCCCGATTTCCGTAGGGGAGTTGCAGTGATAGGACAAAACTCTAACTACCAATTTCATATCCCGAAATTGGGGAGAAAAAGGGGTAAAAAGTACCTAAAAGAAAAACCTAATTGACAAGTAACTCCTATGCTGTCAAGGTCTCCCTGAAAACGTAATATTCTAGACGTATTTATATTTTTGTTCAGTATATTTACACAACAATTTCAATGTTTTTACAAAGTTACAGTTTTATATATAAGAAAATAAGTCAATTGAAATATATTAATTAGGCTCTAATCTATGGATTTCACATGACTGGGCAGGGGTGCAGCCATTGGTGGACCTGGGAGGGCATGTGCCTAGATCCCCAGTGGGTGGGGAGCCAGGCACATGCCCTCCCAGGTCCAGCCAATCAGAATTATTTTTCCTGACCAAAAGGGATTTATTACAGCCAGAAATACTTCTCAGTTTCATCAGTTCTCCGGGTGGCTGGTCTCAGCTAATCACGCAGGTGAAGCAGCTGGATGTGGAGATCCTGGGCTGAAGTTGTTACCTGTGGACTGTGGTTGTGAGTCCGGTTGGATGTACTGACCTATTTGATAAAACGATGGAGGCAGCTTTATGGTAAAGAAATGAACATTCAATTCTCTGGCAACAGCTCTGGTGGACTTTTCTGCAGTCAACATGCCAATTGCACACTCCCTCAACTTGAGACATCGTTGGCATTGTGTTGTGTGACAACTACTCATTTTAGAGTGGTATTTTATTGTCTCCAGCACAAGCCGCACCTTAGTATTGATCATACTGTTTAATCGACTTCTTGATATACCACACCTGTCAGGTGGATGGATTATCTTGGCAAAGGAGAAATGCTCACTAACAGGGATGTAAACAAATTTGTGCACTATTTGAGAGAAATAAGCTTTTTGTGCATATGGAAAATGTCTGATCATTTACTTCAGTTCATGGGACTAACACTACATGTTGCATTCATATTTTTGTTCAGTATAGATTAACTTGTCCTAGTTAGCTACTTTGCTTTGAAGTCGCCCACCTTAGCCATTTGATCTCTGGTTCATTAAATGAGGGAATTACTTTATAAAGACAAACAGTATTTGGTTAGAATTGTAATGTTGCAAGGTGGATTGTTGGCCGGATGTGCAGGATTTTGCTCCAGCCCTGCTCTAACACCAGATTGTACAAAAAATCAGCAGCTCAACAGGACCTTGATAAGCTGACTTGGGTATGTTTGAGCAGGGCTGGATCAAAGTCCTGCACACCCAGTAGCGCTTCAGATGGAGGGTTATATATAGTAGCCTATCAGTGCAGTATTTTACTTCATGGAGGGTTAAGTGCCTTGCTCAAGGCCACACCGGCAGGTGATATAATACATGGGATCAGAGACTAGCAGCCTCCTATTGTCAATACCAGTGATTAATAATTATTTTGATTTTGTGAAGTGGTTCCTTGCATCATACAACACAATTTTGTCACCTTTTTGGCTCATGTTCTTACAGACCTTTTTTGGAGGGGAATAAGTGACTTGAGCTTTCGGACAAGTAAAAAATGTGTCCTACTTGTCCAAAGAATAAATGGCTAAAAAGTTAATGTCAAGCCCTGCTGTATTTTGAATGATTGATTTGAACTCATGAAGACCATTACATGAAACTGTACTGATTTTAATTTTTTTCTCTCTCACAGCGCAAAGATTTTCCAGAAGACCAAGTGCAGCATGTGCAACAGCCCCCTCGAGCTGCCCTCTGTTCACTTCCTGTGCAGTCACTCCTTCCACCAGCACTGTTTTGAGAGCTACGCAGAGAGTGAGGCCGAGTGTCCCACCTGCACACCGGAAAACCGGAAGGTCATGGACATGCTGCGGGCCCAGGACCAGAAACGAGACCTGCACGACCACTTCACCAGACAGGTGACACACACTGACAGCCCTAGTCACTCCACTTTCATCTTTGTGTGTTTGTTCAGCTGCCCAGTGACACGAGCCTACCAGATGAGCTAAACTTCTTCTATGCTCACTTAGAGGCAAATAACACTGAAACAGGCATGAGAGCACCAGCTGTTCCGGAAGACTGTGTGATCACTCTCTCCGCAGCCGATGTGAGTAAGGCCTTTTAAACAGGTCAACATTCACAAGGCTGCACGACCAGAAGGATTACCAGGACGTATACTGCGAACATGCACTGACCAACTGGCAAGTGTCTTCACTGACATGTTCAACTTCTCCTTGTCTGAGTCTGTAGTACCAGTACATGTTTTAAGCAGACCACCATAGTGCCTGTGCCCAAGAACACTAAGGTAACCTGCCTAAACGACTACCGACCCGTAGCACTCACGTCTGTAGCCATGAATTGCTTGCGACACTCATCAATAAATTAAGGACCCTGGGACTAAACACCTCCCTCTGCAACTGGATTCTAGACTTCCTGACGGGCTGCCCCCAGGTAGTAAGGGTAGGTAACAACACATCCACCATGCTGATCCTCAAAACAGGGCCCCCTCAGGAGTGCGTGCTCAGTCCTCTCCTGTACTCCCTATTCACTCATGACTGCACGGCCAGGCACAACTCCAACACCATCATTAAGTTTGCTGATGACACAACAGTGGTAGGACTGATCACCGACAGGAAAAGGCGGACCGAGCACACCCATTCTCATCGACGAGGTTGCAGTGGAGTAGGTTGAGAGCTTCAAGTTCATTGGTGTCCACATCACCAACAAACTAACATGGTCCAAGCACACCAAGACAGTTGTGAAGAGGGCACGACAAAACCTATTCCCTCTCAGGAGACTG
Source organism: Oncorhynchus gorbuscha (assembly GCF_021184085.1). Classification (NCBI taxonomy): domain Eukaryota; kingdom Metazoa; phylum Chordata; class Actinopteri; order Salmoniformes; family Salmonidae; genus Oncorhynchus; species Oncorhynchus gorbuscha. Next base: position 49,867,404 of record NC_060188.1, on the reverse strand, counting down.
AAAAGATTTGGCATGGGTCCTCAGATCCTCAAAAGGTTCTACAGCTGCACCATCGAGAGCATCCTGACTGGTTGCATCACTGCCTGATATGGCAACTGCTCGGCCTCTGACCGCAAAGCACTACAGAGGGTAGTTTCTAACAGCCCAGTACATCACTGGGGCCAAGCTTCCTGCAATCTAGGACCTCTATACCAGGCGGTATCAGAGAAAGACCATAACAATTGTCAGACTCCAGCCACCCTAGTCATAGACTGTTCTCTCTTCTACCGCACGGCAAACGGTACAGGAGCACCAAGTCTAGGTCCAAGAGGCTTCTAAACTCCTGAACATCTAATTAAATGGCTACCCAGACTATTTGCATCCCCCCCTCTTTTATACCACTGCTACTCTCTGTTATCATCTATGCATAGTCACTAATATCTCATGTAACCTACATGTACATACTACCTCAACTAACTCTGTACTCTGTACCGGTACACCCCTGTATATAGTCTCGCTATTGTAATTTTACTTCTGCTCTTTAATTACTTGTTACTTTTATTTCTTTTTCTTATCTGTATTTGTTTAAACTGCATTGTTGGTTAGGGACTCGTAAGTATGCATTTCAATGTAAGGGCTACACCTGTTTTATTCGGCGCATGTGACTAATAACATTTGATTTGATATTTTGTGGTAACTGCTGAGGGGGTGACTAAAGTGAAAATACCCTCTTTGCTTGCCTTTTCTTGTTCTCTCTCGCTCCCTCTTTTGTGTTCAAGTATGTTTTATTGGCACATGACTTGAAACTACATCAAAGTTTTATATACTGTAGTAGTAAATAGTCATTCAATAAAATGTAGTAATAGTGCAACACTGAATCTATCAAGTCCAAAGATCAATAAAAAGTTCACTACTATAAGAGGAAAGTAAATTTAACACTCATATTTTTTTTTCAGAACTGATGTGTACACTATCATTTCTTTATCTTGGCTCACTTATTTCTATTCATTTCAGCTGCGGTGCTCCAATGATGGTTTCTCCGTGGTGGCGGACTACTTTGGCCGTGGGGTGTTCAACAAGCTGACCCTGGTCACCGACCCGCCGGGCAGCAAGGTGGGGGTGGGAAGCCTGGAGGCAGACCTGCAGAGGGACCTACTCATCCACACCAAGAGGAACACTTGAGGGCCACAAGGCACAATGGATACAACAGCTTGCGACTGTACACTATTACCCTTTTCACACTATCATGCTGACCCAAACCAAGCTGGGCTGGCTCTGATATTTTATTTTCAGATTGTCCTTTTTAGCACAGTTGGTTTGTGTGGCTCGGCTTGGTTCAACTCCATTGTGTGAAAAGCCCTTAGGTTCTGTGTTTTGCTGTCTGCTGCTCAAGCTAAGAATAAACTACTATACCCAGCTGCAATGGGGTCCCTGACCCATCGTGCTTTGTTCTGTAGTACACAATGCCACAATATTTAGTCAAGATTAATCAGTCATGCTCCTGTCACAACACCAGTAAGAGATGTGTTGATAGTTTCTGTTTCTGATGCATGTTACACGTCTGTGCATCTGGGTTGTGTTTATTAGGTGAAATTAACAGAAAACGTTTTTGCAATGTGCAATGAATATGAGCATTACTTATTGTACAGGTAGTTGCTGTTTTCTTCAATATGACACCTAATAAACAACCCTGGTCCAAGCACAGAGGTTCAGAATGAAGGGTGGTTGGGTGGATTTTGTTTTTATGCACTTGATTTATGTGCATTGTGTAATGTCTTTGAGCACTCTGTTAGAATTTGTATTTTTTAAAGAAGGCTATCTCTTGAAATGTGGCTTATTGATACTGGGTAGATGCATTTTATTCCTTGTTGTGCCTTCTTGAAATGCTGTGTGCATGTATTTCTTTCCATATGAGATGTGTCATGCCATCTCATATTTGGGTTTTATACCATGGCCTTGTTGAATACTCGTTTCTGATTGGCTTGAAGGGCATTCTCAAGCGTGCATTATTTCCCTATGAAGCACGGTATATCAGCATGTAAAATTAAATCGCTATAGTTCATGCTTACATGTTTTGTTTGAGCTGGTTTTGAAACCAAAAATCGAATTGAAAACATTGAATTTGATGTTCATAATAGCATTCTAGGACTGATGGTTTGGTTAGCTAAACTAACATGTCAATTTGTAAGTCGCTCTGGATAAGAGCGTCTGCTAAATGACTTAAATGTAAATGATGTAAATGTCTGTTTGGTTAGTTACTAACATGTGTCTGTTTGGTTACCATAGAAACTACTGTGGCTATCGAGTAAACTTACTGGGTACTTCAGTGGATGTTGAACACATTTCTACCAACACATTTCTAGTGGAAATTATGCTTAATTATAGCCATGGTTTAAAATGGATAATCAACTCTGGGCTCTATGCATCCTCTGTAAAATATTGCAACTCCATGGACGGTCAGTTCCACTCAGCTAGGGCATAATGGAACACACCTTACATGTCGTTCATTATCTTCCACAGAACGCATAGCCCCTCGTTAATTATCCCTTCCTTATAAAAATGTAGCCCATCTCACACTTCACTTTTTAAAGTCTGAATTTGGCTAACCCTAAACATCATTAATGTCTTTAATACACTTCTCTTCAAGGTGACTTCCAGAAATGTGCATGTTGTGGCTGGTGAAACATTTAGCCTAGATAGTGTGGTATCAACCAGTGATTCTGCAATGTCTTTGTATCAATCCACTAATGTTGTATATAGATTTGACCTGCACATTACCTGAATAATGAATGAACTAGCTACATGTCATATGCTTAGAATTCTAGTTCTATGCATTAGCATACTTGAAATGTGTCACATAAATGATCTTGTTTAAAAATGTTTGTGCTTATCTAAATAAATGTGCACATATACTCAAGTCAATGGTCTGTGTAATCATTGTGTGACCGTTTGTTTTATTAACCAATGTATGGTACATCTCAGTGGAGGCTGCTGAGGGGAGGACGGCTCATAATAGCTAGAATGGAGAGTATGGAATAGCATCAAACACATGGATCTATGTGTTTGATACCATTCCACTCATACTGCTCCAGCCATTACCACGAGCCACCAACCTCCTGTGGTAGTGCTAAGATTTGTATACAATTTGTGGTACCATTTCCCATTTCTAACCTCTCTCCAAGAGAGCCAACAAAGGGTGGCATCGCGAGACTTGGTATCCCTTGGTGACGGTATACTGGCTTTCATGGATAGAGCAGAGAAACAGAAGGTAACCAAAAACTCAGATTAACTTTCACAAATTCACGAAATAATTGTTCACACTACATTCTGTACATAATTGGTATTTCATGCATTCCTCCTTTTATGCTAGTTTTGCTCATGTATCCAACTTTTATGGCAACGCTAGCTAGCCAACGTTAGCTAGCTAACAGGGTTTATTTAAATGAGATTCCTGTGGCCTTGTCAACAAGTACTGCCAACAACTCACATTAGCTAACTGGCTAGCTAGCTATCCAGCTACCCAACGTGCCCAGCTAGTTTGCATGTAGCCTACTACATTCCTTAACAGTAATGTTACATTCGGATAGTTTGCATGTTGTTAAGTCATTAAGTGATTTGTCGCATCTTCAGACTAAGCTCATAACTAACCAGCCCTATGACGAGAGCCTGGAGGTGAACGACTACGAGGAAATCGCTAGTGTGTACACACCGACTCCACGAAGACCAGGTACTAAAAGTGTATTTCATGCAATTCAGAAGAAAATTGCGTGATGCTATTTATTAGACCCTATATCAACCCTAACCCCGATATGAGTTCATTATGGCCTCTACCAATATATCTGGACCTCTTATTATGGCACAGTCAGGTGGTAGTGCACTCTCACCATAAGCACAGGGTTGCTGCTGGTTCAACCCCTGCTGCGACTGTACCCCCTCATCGCTAACATCAACTTTCTCCCCTTTACAAGTCTCAAGGAAAAAGAACAGACCGCTGTATGAAATGGCGAACAACAGCAGTGATGAATTTGACGACGATGTAAAGGTGATTATGTAAGGGACAATCAACAAGGGGCTACGCGTTCTATAGAAAATAATGGATGACGTGGAAGGTGTGTTCCATGACGCGCAAGCAGAGTGGAACTGACCTCCCACGCAGTAACATTATATTCTGGAGAACGCATAGAGCCCGAGCTGATTATCCCATTTATGCTATGGCTATAATTTAACACATTTGATGCACGAAATGTCATCAACAGCCACTGAATTAGCTAGCAAGTTTACTAGATAGCTACAGTAGTTGCCCTGGTAACCAAACAAATAGACGTGTTAGTTTAGCTAATCAAACCATCAAATAAAATGTTATTGGTCACATACACGTATTTAGCATATGTTATTGCAGGTGTGGCGAAATGCTTGTCTTCCTAGCTCCAACAGTGCAGTAGTATCTAACAATCCACAACAACACACATATCTAAAAGTAAAATAATGTAATTAAGAAATATATGTTGGAGTGGCATTGACTAAAATACAGTAGAATATAATACAGTATATACATATGAAATGAGTAAAGCAGTATGTAAACATGATTACAGTGACTAGTGTTCCATTATTAAGGTGCCCAGTGATTCCATGTCTATGCATATGGGGCAGCAGCCTCTAAGGTGCAGGGTTGAGTAACCAGGTGGTAGCCGGCTAGTGATGGCTATTTAACAGTCTGATGACCTTGAGATAGAAGCAGTTTTTCAGTCTCCCGGTCCCAGGTTTGATGCACCTGTACTGACCTCTCCTTCTGGAGGGTAGCAGGGTGAATAGGCCCATGGCTCGAGTGTTTTTTTTAAAACATTTTTTATTTCACCTTTATTTATCAACCAGGTAGGCTAGTTGAGAACAGTTTCTCATTTGCAACTGCGACCTGGCCAAGATAAAGCAAAGCAGTTCAACACATACAACAGAGTTACACATGGAATAAACAAACATACAATAAATAATACAGTAGAAAGATCTATATACAGCTTGTGCAAATGAGGTAGGATAAGAGCGGTAAGGCAATCAATAGGCCATGGTAGCGAAGTAATTACAATATAGCAATTAAACACTGGAAAGGTAGGGTGTGCAGAAGATGAATGTGCAAGTAGAGATACTGGGGTGCAAAGGATCAAGATAAATAAATACAGTATGGGGATGAGGTAGGTTGGGTGGGCTATTTACAGATGAGCTATGTACAGGTGCATTGATCTGTGAGCTGCTCTGACAGCTGATGCTTAAAGCTAGTGAGGGAGGTAAGTCTCCAGCTTCAGAGATTTTTGCAGTTCGTTCCAGTCATTGGCAGCAGAGAACTGGAAGGAGAGGCGGTACAGGTCGCAGTGGTGACAAAACGGATGGCACTGTGATAGACTGCATCCAATTTGTCGAGTAGAGTGTTGGAGGGTATTTTGTAGATGACATCGCTGAAGTCGAGGATCGGTAGGATGGTCAGTTTTACGAGGGTATGTTTGGCAGCATGAGTGAAGGATGCTTTGTTGATGTCCTTGATGATCTTTTTGGCCTTCCTGTGATATCGGGTGATGTAGGTGTCCTGGAGGGCAGGCGGTGTGCCCCCGGTGATGCGTTGGGCAGACTGCACCATCTTCTGGAGAGCCCATTGGTCCTAGCTTGCTATTATGAAAATCAAATTCAACCATGTTTTCAATTGGACTTTTGCTTTCAAAGGCAGCTCAAACATACAGTACCAGTCAAAAGTTTGGACACACCTACTCATTCAAGGGTTTTTCTTTATTTTTACTATTTTCTACATTGTAAACTCAGCAAAAAAATAAACGTCCTCTCACTGTCAACTGCGTTTATTTTCATCAAACTTAACACGTAAGAACATAAAAAGATTCAACAACTGAGATGTAAACTGAACATGTTCCAAAGACATGTGACTAACAGACATTGAATAATATGTCCCTGAACAAAGGGGGGGTCAAAAGTAACAGTCAGCATCTGGTGTGGGCACCAGCTGCATTAAGTACTGCAGTGCATCTCCTCCTCATGGACTGCACCAGATTTGCCAGTTCTTGCTGTGAAATGTTAGCCCACTCTCCCACCAAGGCACCTGCAAGTTCCCAGACATTTCTGGGGGGAATGGCCCTAGCCTTCACCCTCCGATCCAACAGGTCCTAGACGTGCTCAATGGGATTGAGATCGGGGCTCTTCGCTGGCCATGGCAGAACACTGACATTCCTGTCTTGCAGGAAATCACACATAGAATGAGCAGTATGGCTGGTGGCATTGTACGGCTGGAGGGTCATGTCAGGATGAGCATGCAGGAAAGGTACCACATGAGGGAGATTGCCTGCATTGACAGCAAGTTCAGTCTGATGATGCTGTGACACACCGCCCCAGACCATGACGGAACCTCCACCTCCAAATCAATCCCGCTAAAGATTACAGTCCTCGGTGTAACGCTCATTCCTTCGATGATAAACGCGAATCCGACCATCACCCCTGGTGAGGCAAAACCGTGACGCGTCAGTGAAGAGCACTTTTTGCCAGTCCTGTCTGGTCCAGCGACGGTGGGTTTGTGCTCATAGGCGATGTTGTTGCCGGGGATGTCTGGTGAGGACCTGCCTTACAAGCCTACAATCCCTCAGTCCAGCCTCTCTCAGCCTATTGCGGACAGTCTGAGCACTGATGGAGGGTTGGGGGTTCCTGGTGTAACTTGGGCAGTTGTTGTTGCCATCTTATACCTGTCCCGCAGGTGTAATGTTCAGATGTACCAATCCTGTGCAAGTGTTGTTACTCGTGGTCTGCCACTGCGAGGACGATCAGCTGTCCATCCTGTCTCCCTGTAGCGCTGTCTTAGGCGTCTCACAGTACGGACATGGCAATTTATTGCCCTGGCCACATCTGCAGTCTTCATGCCTCCTTGCAGCATGCCTAAGGCACGTTCACGCAGATGAGCAGGGACCCTGGGCATCTTTCTTTTGGTGTTTTTCAGAGTTAATTGTTTATGGTTCATTGAACAAGCATGGAAAACAGTGTCTAAACCCTTTACAATGAAGATCTGTGAAGTTTTGGGATTTTTACGAATTCTTTGAAAGAAAGGGTCCTGAAAAAAGGATGTTTCGTTTTTTTGCTGAATTTAGAATAATAGTGAAGACATCCAAACTATGAAATAACACAAATGGAATCATGTAGTAACCAAAAAACTGTCAAACAAATCCAAATATATTTGAGATTCATCAAAGTAGCCGTCCTTTGCCTTGATGAGAGCTTTGCACACTCTTGGGATTCTCTCAACCAGCTTCACCTGTAATATTTTTCCAACAGTCTTGAAGGAGTTTCCACATATGCTGAGCACTTGTTGGCTGCTTTTCGTTCACTCTGTGGTTCAACTCATCCCAAACCATCTCAATTGGGTTGAGGTCGGTTGATTGTGGAGGCCAGATCATCTGATGCAGCACTCCATCACTCTCCTTCTTGTGCAAATAGCTCTTACACTGTCTAGAGGTGTGTTGGGTCATTGTCCTGTTGAAAAACAAATGATAGTCCCACTAAGCGTCGCTGCAGAAGGCTGTGTGCCTTCAATTATAAATAAATCACTGACAGTGCCACCAGAAAAGCACCATCGGAAGAATCTGAAATATAAAATGTATTTTGATTTGTTTAACACTCTTTTGGATACTACATAATAATTCCATGTGTTATTTCATAGTTTTGATTACTTCACTATTATTCTACAATGTAGAAAATAGTAAAAAAATAAAGAAAACCCTGGAAAGAGTTGGTGTGTCAACTTTTGACTGGTACTGTAGAACATGTAAGACTGAACTATAGTCATTGAATTCTACCATGCTGATTATATACTGTGAGTGAGAGACAATGATGCATATGCTATAATGCCCTTCAAGCCAATCAGAAACGAGTATTCAACAATGCCATGGTATAAGAATTGTTATGAACTGGGTGGTTCGAGGCCTGAAAGCTGATTGGCTGAAAGCTGTGGTATATCCAACCGTTTACTGTTCTAATTATGTTGGTAACCAGTTTATTATAGCAATAAGGCACCTCTGGGGTTGATGGTATATGGCCAATATACCAAGGCTAAGGACTGTATCCAGGTACTCTGCGTTGCACATAAGAACAGCCCTTAGCTGTGATATATTGGCCATATACCACACCCGCTCGATCCTTACTGCTTAAATATATCATGAATTGGACTGGTGGTGACAGACCAAGTATATTAGCTAGCTAGAGGTATCTATTCCAACACATTCAGGTAGATATTTTATGACAATCTTTTGTGTTCTACCGACGACAGCCAAAAAAGGAGCAAAGGAACGGCCAGCCTGGCTTGAGTGAGAATGAGGAAGAAGAGGAGGAAGATGATGATTCGGATGAGACTGAGTCTGATGAAGAGGAGGGTGAGCCGGGATCCGCCCCGGAAGGGTGAGTGCAGTCAAATCTCAGTGCACACACGGAATAGGTTATAGACACATATACTGATATATGATCCCGTCATGAATAGTTATGTGCGCAGTTCCGAATCAGAATCTGGTTTGTTTACATGGAAGTGAGTATGATCACATTCAACTTTAGATGCAGCTCATGCAAGTCAGCAAACAAGTAATCAGATGGTTATCGTCTACTACAACATCGCAGATTTCATCGGAGGATTGATTACCTAATAAGCTAGCAAGCCATTGAGGCAAGGTAAATGATCACAAATAGAACCGGACAAATAATATATACTGAGCAAAAATATAAACGCAAAATGTAAAGTGTTGGTTTCATGAGCTGAAATAAAATATCCCCGAAATGTTTCATATGCACAAAAAGCATACTTATCTCAAATTGTGTTCACAGATTTGTTTACATCCCTTTTAGTGATAATTTCTCCTTTGCCAAGATAATCCATCCACCTGACGTGACAGGTGTGGCATATTAAGAAGCTGATCAATGAAATTGTATTGGTCACATACACGTGATTAGCAGATGTTATTGCTGGTGCAGAAAAATGCTTGTGCTTCTAGCTCCAACAGTGCAGTAATATCTAACAAATTACACAACATATACCCAATACACACAAATCTAAGTAGGAATGAATGAAGATATATATATATATATATATACGCACACAGTTGAAGTCGGAAGTTTACATACGCCTTAGCCAAATACATTTAAACTCCGTTTTTCACAATTCCTGACATTTAATCCTAGTAAAAATGTCCTGTCTTGGGTCAGTTAGGATCACCACTTTATTTTAAGAATGTGAAATGTCAGAATAATAGTGGAGTGATTTATTTCAGCTTGTATTTTTTTCATCACATTCCCAGTGGGTCAGAGGTTTGCATACACTCAATTAGTATTTGGCAGCATTGCCTTTCAATTGTTAACTTGGGTCAAACGTGTTTTCATGGTCACTCACTGCTAGGTTTGTCATGGTCCCAACATCAGTGTATACTGTAGCTAGTTATCTGCTACAAAGCTGTTTGTTGCGAGTATGCATGCGCATCACTCAAATGTGACGTTTGCTAGTAGACAAAAAATGCCTCTATGTACAGAACTCTGTACACACACACACACACACCAGGGTTTCCATTAGGAAAATGTGGCGCAGGACATTTGACTGGCATCATTTACATTTTTTCCACGCATTTAAGAAATTTACCAGATCCATATGCATTGGTTGCACAACCTGTTTAGGGCATCCAGCCAAGGTACTCAGAAGGCCAGAAATCACATTTAGTTTATGGTAATTAATCTTAACAAAACATGCAACACCAATGCAATGTCATTCTTGCCGATGAGCATTTTGAAGATGTTAGAATACAAAGGCTGTGCGTGCATTAGGTTAGGGGAAGCTAGTCTTTCCCTAAAGTAAATGGATTTAAATTGCCAAATGTATATAGCTTACTCCTGTCTATACTGAAATAAGTAAAATCATTCAAAATGGGTTACTACACCAAAAAGATGTGGTTTGTTTTAAATCGCATAGCCTACAGTCGGAAGGGCCTGCAATTTGTGCAAGAGTGAGTGGCAAATATCAAATAAATTATTGTTTAGTTTCAACTATTAGTGAAAAGCAGAGACCCAGCCGGGCATATCGCAATAGTTTCTAAAAAATGTCAAAAAATATCACAGAAAAGCAGTTGGGAAAGCAAAATGGCTATTGCTGTAGGCCTAAATGGAAGACAATGAAAAGACTTCAATCTTTCTTTTAATTATGACAATTCTCAACTTATTTGAGCGAAAGGCTATCTTATTGGCATCAGCGGAGAACACCAGCCATATCCACGGTGAGTGTGGATATTCACTGTCTTTATCATTGGGTCAGTGCCACTTTCGTGTGTTTTTGGACAATAATTCTTCTTCCTTCAGGTTAAATGGATGTCATTGTATTTGTTTCTCCCCTTTACTTCATACATTTTCCCTGACACCCAAAAGTAGTCATTACATTTTGAATGCTTAACAGGACATGAAAATTGTTAAATTCACAGACTTATCAAGAGAACATCCCTGGCCATCCCTACTACCTCTGATCTAGCGAACTCACTAAATATGTGCTTCATTTGTAAATTATGTCTTAATGTTGGAGTGTGCCCTTGATTATCAGTAAATCAACATAAACATTTAAAAAAGGAAATTGTCCTGCTTTGGATTGCCGAATCGAAGTCATTTGAAATTATTTATACTTTTACTTTTGATACTTAAGTATCAAAGGTAAATCTAATTTTAAAAATATACTTAAGTATATTTAAAACTAAATACTTTTAGACTTTTACTCTAGTAGTATTTTACTGGGTGACTTTCACTTTAGTCATTTTCTGTTAAGGTATCTTTACTTTTACTGAAGTATGACAAATTGCACACTTTTTCCACCACTGAATTTTTGTCATATTAAAAAAGGTTTCTGCTAATGTCTCCAGTCATAGAAAATGTAGTAGAATTGCATGAAATGTGTTTATGAAAGGCACACATTTTCCTGTGAAATAGCCTAGGCCAACTCTACACCACTATGTGCCGCATTGAACAGTCTTTTTTGCGAACAGAGATTGAGTTATAGTAGAAAGTCTGCAAATGTGAGGATGCATGGAATGGTTTATTATAAAGGTGCATTTTTTTATGGTAAGAATAGCTTCCCCAAACTTGAAACTCAAGTGCCGCTTATGTTAAAATAACTGTCCACATTTACTTTTCCTCAGCCATCAAGGCGAGTAACGAACAGTGAATCACTAGCCTATGCCAATCTACTATCCCCCATAGTAGAAAAGTATGTATGTCAATCTACCTCACCCCATAGTAGAAAAGTATGTTGTTCTGTGCGAGAATGAAATGGCCTATTTTATATAATAGCCTAGGCCTATAGGCTACATGCAGAAAACGCTCTAAAAGCAATGAGGCTCATGCGACAGATCAGAATGTTTAGCTTAAAATGTTGATCAACGATATATATATTTTTTTCACACACACCATTATACCATCTTAGTAAGTTGGACACAAAGTTTTTAAATCCTCAGCTCATTGGATCCAAAGTAGATGGACCCACAAAATGTTTTGATGCCAGTGTTTAGGGCCTCAAACTTGGCATGAACATCTTTGAGTTGTCAAATGAAGGTCTTATATGCTCATCATAACTGTGTTCATTTTGTGAGCAGGCAGCCAGAGTCAGAGATATTTGAGTATCTTAAAACACATTGGAGGAGAAGGTCCGATTGGAGGGACTTTGGATCTTCTCCCCCTATGCGGGTTAAGAAGGAGGTGAGGAGAGAGGTCTTTGAGTTGTTACATGAAGGTCCTATATGCTCATAATAATAACCATGTACATTTTGTGAGCAGACAGCCAGGGCCAGAAATGGTTAAGTATCTCGATAGGGAGAAGACAACAGAAGATGATCCGAGCTATACGTGCAGGTCAGTTTTAGAATTGAATAAGTGGCAGTTCTATTGAGGCCAGGTACGGGGAAAAGTCATATTTTCTAATAGGAACAAATCTGAATGGAGGATAATTTCACAAAATGCTTTATGCAGCTACAGTGTCTTCAGAAAGTATTTATACCACTTGACTTATTCCACATTTTGTTGTGTTACAGCCTGAATTAAACATTGATTAAATAGATTTGTTTTTCTCACCCATCTACACACTGACGCATAATGACAAATCTCATTTACATATGTATTTACACCCCTGAGTCAATACTTTATAGAAGCAACTTTGGCAGCGTCTTTCTGGGTAGGTCTCTTAAGAGCTTTTCACACCTGGTTTGTGCAATATTTGCCCATTTATTATTTTCAAAGTTCTTCAAGCTCTGTCATATTGGTTGTCGATCATTGTTAGACAACCATTTTCAGGTCTTAGATTTAAGTCAAAACTAACTCGGCCACTCAGGAACATTCACTGTCTTCTTGGTAAGAAACTCCATTGTAGATTTGGCCTTGTGTTTTAGGTTATTGTCCTGCTGAAAGGTGAATTCATCTCAGTGTCTGGTGGAAATCAGACAACCAGGTTTTCCTCTAGGATTTTGCCATTGCTTTGTTCCATTCTGTGATTTTTGTTTTAACCTGAAAAACTCCCTCAGTCCTGTGTTCAACATTTATCACAGAAAGATTGTTTCATCCCATACTTTTTCACAGCACAGTAAGTGAGTATCTGCCCCCTTAATGATTTTTTTCTATTTTTGTATATTTTTGAATGTTAACAGTTCTTCAACCTAAACCTAAAATTAGATCAAGGGAAACAGAGTGAATAAATATCAAATCATTTGTCATACTTATTTCACTTATTTAATAAACAAAGTTATGCAACACCTAATGCCCCTATCTGAAAAAAGAATTGCCCCCTAACACTCAATAACTGGTTGTGCCACCTTTTTATCTGCAATGACAGTAACCAAACGCTTCCTGTAGTTGTTTTTCAGTGTCACATCGCTTTGAAGGAATTCTATCCCACTTTTCTATGCATAACTGCTTTAACTTAGTGACATTTGTGGGTTTTGGAGCATGAACTGCTTGTTTCAGGTCCCTCCACCTAAATTGGGTTTAGGTCTGGTTTTGACTAGGCCATTCGAAAACTTTACATTTGTTGCAGCCATTCTTTGTTTCAAACCTTCTGATGTGAGCAAAAAGGTGTGATGGGTCCGCACTAGACTTGTTTGTGTTTTGGATCATTGTCTTTCTGCATGAACCATCTGCGCTTCAACTTCAGCTCACGAACGGATGGCCTGACTGTTACATGCACACAATAATATGATTTTAATATAATAGTTTGTTTAAAACGTTTACATGCTTTGCAAGAAGAATGATTTCCCTAATAAGCCTGTTTACATGGACACATCTGAAATCAGTCTACCTTGCAGAAAATCGTCAATCAAAATAACTGTTCCACCACAGCGGCCATGTTATTGTTGTGATGCCTATTTGATTCTGAGTTCGGACATTTGTAAGTTTGTATGGGAAAACCATTTTTAAGATGCATACTTTTAGTTTTTCCAAAACTAATTTTGACTTCGGCAAAAAAGGAAGCTTGAGCTGCTAGTGCTAGCACATGCACAGATCTAATACCAGCCCAGTCAAAGCTGTTCGCTGCTCTGGCCCCCCAATGGTGGAACAAACTCCCTCACGACGCCAGGACAGCGGAGTCAATCACCACCTTCCGGAGACACCTGAAACCCCACCTCTTTAAGGAATACCTAGGATAGGATAAGTATCCCCCCCCTTTAAGATTTAGATGCACTATTGTAAAGTGACTGTTCCACTGGATCTCATAAGGTGAATGCACCAATTTGTAAGTCGCTCTGGATAAGAGCGTCTGCTAAATGACTTAAATGTAAAATGTAAATGTAATACACCACTGTAATTCTAATTTAAGGCATTAACATGTCCTGATCATTTGAACGATTGCTCAGAAAACCTGTTGTTTTAATCGGCGTATGCTTACTTCGATTATGACCGTACACTGATTTAAGATAAGCAGAGTAAGGTGTTTACATGACTAATGCCGTATTCGGCTTAAAGCCATAGTCCATTTAATATCGAATTATTAGTGTGCATGTAAACGTACTAATAGAGGGCAGTATCCATAGTTCCTTCAATGATGGCAAGTGCTCCAGGTCCTAAGGCACCAAACACTGCATTCCACAGGAAGAACCTCATACCAACTGTTCAGCATGATGGTGGTAGTGTGACGGTTTGGGTATGTTTTGCTGCCTCAGGACCTGGATAACTTGCCATCATTGAAGGAACCATAATTCTGCTCTGTATCAGAGAATTCTACAGGAGAATGAAAGGCCATCTGTCTGTGAGCTGAAGCACAACTGGGTCATGCAGAAAGATAATAGTCTAAAACACACAAGCAAGTCTACATCAGAATGGCTGAAAAGCAACAACAACAAAAATTGTTTACGACTGGCTTAGTCAAAGTCCAGACCTCAACCTGATTGAGATGTTGTGGTAGGACCTGAAACAAGGAGTTAATTCTCGAAAACCAACTATTGCCGCTGAGTTAAAGCATTTTTGCATGGAAAAGTGGGACAAAATTCATTCAGTGACGTGAGAGACCAATCAACAACTACAGGAAGCGTTTGGTTCCGGTCATTGCAGTTAAAGGTGACAGTCACTTTTTCACACAGGGGCATTGGGTTTTGAATAAAGTTGTTAATTAAATAATTGAAATAAGTATCAACATTTTGTGTTATTTGTTCACTCAGGTTCCCTTGATCTAATATTATGTTTTAGTTGATCTGATAACATTCAGTTTAAAAATATGCAAAAATAGAGAAAATCAGAAAATGGACAAGTACTTTTTCACAGCACTGTAGTTAATTTTAATTGTAAACAGACGAACATCCCAAATCTGATGCTTTTCTTTGCAGGGCATATGACCCGGCAGACTACGACCACCTTCCTGTCACTGCAGAGATCAAAGAGCTGTTTCAGTACATTACCCGGTGAGTGGCGCCTGCAGCTCAGCAACAGAGCTGTGTGTGTTTATTTACAGCTGACCAAGCTGAATATGTCACTTATTGACATTTCTACACAGGCTGAAAACCAGCCCCTGCTCCAAGCCAGAATTCCGCTGAATTATTATATATATACTAAAATATTATTATATATACTAAAATATATAAATATATACATATATTTTTTTAGTAACATTGTTTGTGAATCTGCAGGTATACTCCTCAGACCATTGAACTAGACCACAAGCTTAAACCCTTTATACCCGACTTCATCCCAGCAGTGGGAGACATTGATGCCTTCCTTAAAGTGAGCATTACCAAGCAAACACATTTTCTCTTAGCTTCATCTTTATTTTATGGTGCCAATTCTTTTCTTCCCTGCTTGATGGAATCACACTGGTGAAATGTCCAATTTTGTGTAAACTTAATAATAAGTTCTCCGAGCTGGGCTACTGTCAATGACTTTGTTCCATTGTAACCTCAGGTCCCACGTCCCGATGGCAAAGCAGACAACCTGGGGCTGTTGGTCCTGGATGAGCCCTGCACCAAGCAGTCAGACCCCACTGTCCTGTCACTGTGGCTCTCTGAGAACAGCAAGCAGCACAACATTGCTGTAAGTACAACAAGTATAACACAGTGCGGTTTATAAATCCCCCACAGTCGGGCACAATTTACATCAGACTGTGCACATAACTATGGGTACTGCTTTCAGACAGACAGACAGACAGACAGACAGACAGACAGACAGACAGACAGACAGACAGACAGACAGACAGACAGACAGACAGACAGACAGACAGACAGACAGACAGACAGACAGACAGACAGACAGACAGACAGACAGACAGACAGACAGACAGACAGACAGACAGACAGACAGACAGACAGACAGACAGACAGACAGACACTGCAAATTCATTGATCCCTTCTCTCCGTGTGCTGCACAGGAGGTGAAAGTGAAAAGTGTGGAGAACCCGGAGAAGAACCCCAAAGCCATTGAGAATTGGATCGAGAGCATCAGTGAGCTCCATCGCTCCAAACCCCCAGCCACCGTCCACTACACCAGGCAAATGTTTACTTTACCTCACAGTACTGGTGCTGCCCTAGCCTGGTCCCAGATCTGTTTGTGCTGTGTAGCCAACGACCATAAGAATTGGCTATACAGCACAAATAGATCTGGGACTGGCTAGAACTGGTACTGATACTGTCACAGACTCTGACCATTATCTGATTCTAAGTCAGTTCTGTGATTTCTGTGAAGGTAAATAGACACTGGCACTGTGCCAAACTCTGTGCCAAATGTACATACTACTAAGAAGGAATGTATGTATGTGGTGTGCTAGTATGGACTTTGGAATGTATCCACTGATATGCATGAAAGGATGGGTGACATTCTATTTTTCCAGGTCCATGCCAGACATTGATACTCTAATGCAGGAGTGGCCACCTGAATTTGAAGAGCTGCTTGGAAAGGTTAGTCACCAAACCTGAGCTGAATCTGCTCATCTATCTATGGAACAATGGATATTTTAAACAGCAAGCAATTTGACCTGCTAGCTAGCTACTTCCTGTCTATCATTTCCTGTTTTGGCGTTGACTTGTGTAATTGCAGCCTTAATTGGACACATTGTGGCCACGGTTCATTTTCATACCCCACCTTGGATACTCAGATTTTATTTTATTGGTCACGTACACATATTTTGCAGATGTTATCGCAGGTGCAGTGGAATGCTTATGTTTCTAGCGCCAACAGTGCAGTGTTACTGAACAATACAAAACAATACACACAAATTCAAGAAATAAAAATAAGGAAATTACGAAATCAGAACAAGCAATATCAAAGTCTGGAATATAGGGGTGGCAGGTAGTCTAGTGGTTAGAGCGTTGGACCAATAACCGAAAGGTTGCTGGATCGAATCCACAAGCTGGCAAGGTGAAAATCTATCGTTCTGCCCCTGAACAAGGCAGTTAGCCCACTGTTCCCTGGTAGGCCGTCATTGTAAATAAGAATTTGTTCTTAACTGACTTGCTATATATATATAGTGCCTTGCGAAAGTATTCGGCCCCCTTGAACTTTGCGAACTTTTGCCACATTTCAGGCTTCAAACAAAAATATATAAAACTGTATTTTTTTGTGAAGAATCAACAACAAGTGGGACACAATCATGAAGTGGAACAACATTTATTGGATATTTAAAACTTTTATAACAAATCAAAAACTGAAAAATTGGGCGTGCAAAATTATTCAGCCCCCTTAAGTTAATACTTTGTAGCGCCACCTTTTGCTGTGATTACAGCTGTAAGTTGCTTGGGGTGTCTATCAGTTTTGCACATCGAGAGACTGAATTTTTTCCCATTCCTCCTTGCAAAACAGCTCGAGCTCAGTGAGGTTGGATGGAGAGCATTTGTGAACAGCAGTTTTCAGTTCTTTCCACAGATTCTCGATTGGATTCAGGTCTGGACTTTGACTTGGACATTCTAACACCTGGATATGTTTATTTTTGAACCATTCCATTGTAGATTTTGCTTTATGTTTTGGATCATTGTCTTGTTGGAAGACAAATCTCTGTCCCAGTCTCAGGTCTTTTGCAGACTCCATCAGGTTCTTCCAGAATGGTCCTGTATTTGGCTCCATCAATCTTCCCATCAATTTTAACCATTCTTCCCTGTCCCTGCTGAAGAAAAGCAGGCCCAAACCATGATGCTGCCACCACCATGTTTGACAGTGGGAATGGTGTGTTCAGGGTGATGAGCTGTGTTGCTTTTACGCCAAACATAACGTTTTGCATTGTTGCCAAAAAGTTCAATTTTGGTTTCATCTGACCAGAGCACCTTCTTCCACATGTTTGGTGTGTCTCCCAGGTGGCTTGTGGCAAACTTTAAACGACACTTTTTATGGATATCTTTAATAAATGGCTTTCTTCTTGCCACTCTTCCATAAAGGCCAGATTTGTGCAATATACGACTGATTGTTGTCCTATGGACAGAGTGTCCCACCTCAGCTGTAGATCTCTGCAGTTCATCCAGAGTGATCATGGGCCTCTTGGCTGCATCTCTGATCAGTCTTCTCCTTGTATGAGCTGAAAGTTTAGAGGGACGGCCAGGTCTTGGTAGATTTGCAGTGGTCTGATACTCCTTCCATTTCAATATTATCGCTTGCAGATTGGGAAATCTTTTGTATCTAAATCCGTTTAAACTTCTTCACAACAGTATCTCTGACCTGCAGTGGTCTGATACTCCTTCCATTTCAATATTATCGCTTGCACAGTGCTCCTTGGGATGTTTAAAGCTTGGGAAATCTTTTTGTATCTAAATCCGGCTTTAAACTTCTTCACAACAGTATCTCGGACCTGCCTGGTGTGTTCCTTGTTCTTCATGATGCTCTCTGCGCTTTTAGCGGACCTCTGAGACTATCACAGTGCTGGTGCATTTATACGGAGACTTGATTACACACAGGTGGATTGTATTTATCATCATTAGTCATTTAGGTCAACATTGGATCATTCAGAGATCTTCACTGAACTTCTGGAGAGAGTTTGCTGCACTGAAAGGGGCTGAATAATTTTGCACGCCCAAAGTCACTTAAATCTTTTGTCTTACCCATTCAACCTCTGAACACACATACACAATCCATGCCTCAAGTGTCTCGCGACTTAAAAATCTTTCTTTACCCTGTCTCCTCTTCTTCATCTACACTGATTTGAAGTGGATTTAACAAATGACATCAATAAGGGATCATAGCTTCCACCTGGATTCACCTGGTCAGTCTATGTCTTGGAAAGTGCAGGTGTTCCTAATGTTTTGTACACACAGTGTATATGATGGTGTGTATAGACAGTATATGAAAAGAAAGGTGTGTACAGCAGTAGTTATATAGGATGAGCATTGACTAGAATACAGTATATACATATGAAGTAGGTAAATCAGTGTTAACATTTTATTATTGTGACCAGCGTTCAATGTCTATGTATATAGGGCAGCAGTCTAACAATAAAGCTTCTGCTGTCCTTTATGAGTTGCTGTGTTCCCTTCCCTTTGCACAGAATGCAAAAGCCCAACCATTGTCAAAACTGTTTTCTGTTTTCTCCTCTCCCGCAACCCTTTCTCGCCTTTTTCTAGGTTAGTCTACCAACGGCCGATATCAATTGTGATCTGACCGAGTATATTGAGGTCATATGTGGTGAGTTTTTCAAATTCTCTGCACACAATGCATTCAACAACGTCTGTCTGCTTGTGTAACACATTTGGATAAAATGGGGTGGGACAATCTGGACTCCTCTATGAACTGCCAATTTCAGTTTTTTTGTTATGCCTTACTGAGTACAACCCTTGTTTTTTCCACTCTCAAAGGCATCCTCGACATCCCCATCTATAAGAGCCGGATTCACTCACTCCATGTGCTGTTCACTCTTTACTCTGAGTTCAAAAACTCACAGGTACCACAGTATTTACTCGCCTAACTTTCAGTTAGGCAGGGACCATTGGGATGACATTTCAATAGTTTTATTCTGACAAAATGATTATAAAGCCAATTTTGCAGAACAGCGCCATAAACAAACTATAAATAGCACAATTTGGTGAAATGTCCATAGTAATGTAACTTATTTAGCTATTTTTCAATGATAATGTTTAGTCCTCCCTTACTAAAAAACATCTCCTTGTTTCAGCATTTCAAAGCCTTAGCGGAGGGTCAGAAGTCAGGCACTCTGTCTGCTCCTCGCTCCGCCACTGGAGAGCCAGAGACACTGGCCTTCGACTGAGGACAGACAACTGACTCCTGTTGAGTCAAGGACATGTTGCCTTCATTGTCCACATTCTGATTACTGTACTTTGTGGAAAGGAGGACAGAAGGATGCATAGATGTATATAACTGTTTGTAAATATTTATACACTTAACTTTATACAAAGTGCTTTTCTAGGATAGACTTACTGTTATGTGGAAGAAATTGCATTGTTTTATATTTCAAGTAGTCTTTGGTGTGTTAAGTATTCAACCCCTTTGTTATGACAAGCCTAAATATGTTCAGGAGTAAAAATGGACTTAACAAGTCCCATAAATTGCATGGATTCACTGTGTACAATAATAGTTTTTAACACTATTTTTAAACGGCTACCTATCTCCGTACCACACACATACAATTATCTGTAAGGTCCCTCAGTCAAACAGTATATTTAAAACAGTTTCAACAACAAAGTCCAGGGAGGTTTTCCAATACCTTGAAAAGAAGGGCACCTATTGGTAAAAAAAATTGTAATAAAAAAAAAGCAGACCTTGAATATCCCTTTGAGCATGGTGAAGTTATTAATTACACTTTTGATGGTGTATATACTGTAAATACACCCAGTCACCACAAAGACACAGGTGGCCTTCCTAACTCAGTTGCCGGAGAGGAAGGAAACCACAAAGAATTTTCACCATGAGGCCAGTTGTGACTTTATTACGTTTGCAATCGCAAACAAATAATCTGCTTAGACCCCAACCAAGAATCATCAAAAGTTGTGCTATAAATTCTCATACAACCCAAAGATTCCTAAATGCTCTTCCAGACTCCATCCACATACCCAAGGACGGCAGAGTACAAAAATTGGTTAACCACCTGAGGAATTAAATGTAATACCCTAGATGCAGTCGTACTGCTAAAAAAAAGAAAACATTTGTCATAAGAAACCAGCTCCCTGGTACACAGATAATACCCAAGCCCTGAAGCAAGCTTCCAGATAATTTGAATGGAAATGGTGCCATACCAAACTGGAAGTCTTCCGACTAGCTTGAAAAGACAGTACTGTGCAATACCGAAGAGCCCTCACTGCTGCTCGATTATCCAATTTTCCAATCATCCTATATCTCTTGACACATTCATGAAAATAATCATGGCCTCTAAACCTTCAAACTGCATACTGGACCATATTCCAACTAAACTACTGAAAGAGCTGCTTCCTGTGCTTGGCCCTCCTATGTTGAACATAATAAACGGCTCCCAATCCACCGGATGTGTACCAAACTCACTAAACGTGGCAGGAATAAAGACAAAAATATTGACCAATATCGAATCTCCAATTCGTAGAAAAGGCTGTTGTCACCGCCTTCCAAAATACAAACAATGTATATGAAACGCTTCAGTTTGGTTTTAGACCCCATCATAGCACTGAGACTGTACTCGTGAAGGTGCTAAATTACCTTTTAATGGTGTCAGACCAAGGGTCTACATCTGTCCTCGTGCTCCTTGACCTTAGTGCTGCTTTTGACACTATCGATTACCACATTCTTTTGGAGAGATTGAAACCCTAATTGGCCTACATGGACAAGTTCTGGCCTGATTTAGATCTTATCTGTTGGAAAGATATCAGTTTGTGGATGGTTTTTCCTCTGACAAATCAATTGTACGTTTCTGTGTTCCTCAGGGTTCTGTTTTAGGACCACTATTGTTTTCACTATATATTTGACCTCTTGGTGATGTCATTCGGAAGCATAATGTTAACTTTCACTGCTATGCGGACGATACACAGCTGTACATTTCGATGGAACATGGTGAAGCCCCAAAATTGCCTACCCTGTGTTTCAGACAAGGAAGTGGATGTAGGCAAATATTTAAATTTTAAACTCAGACAAAACAGAGATGCAAGTTCTAGGTCCCAAGAAGCATAGAGATCTTCTGTTAGATATGACAATTAATATTGATGGTTGCACTCTCATCTCAAATAAAACTGTGAAGGACCTCAGCGTTACTCTGGACCCTGATCTCTTTTGACGAACAAATCAAAGATATTTCAAGGAGTTTCTCCCATTTTTCTCTGCAGATCCTCTCAAGCTCTGACAGGTTGGGAGGGGAGCATTGCTGCACAGCTGTTTTCAGGTCTCTCCAGAGATGTTTGATCACGTTCAAGTCTGGGCTCTGGCTGGGCCGCTCAAGGACATTCAGAGATTGTCCTGAAGCCACTCCTGCATTGTCTTGGCTGTGTGCTTAGGACTGTTGTCCTGTTGGAAGGTGAACATTCGCCCCAGTCTGAGGTCCTGAGTTTTCTGGAGTAGGTTTTCATCAAAGATCTCTCTGTACTTTGCTCCGTTAATCTTTACCTCAATTCTGACTAGTCTCCCAGTCCCTGCCGCTGAAAAACCACAACATGATGCTGTCACCCATGCTTCACCATAGGGATGGTGCCAGGTTTCCTCCTGGCGTGACGCTTGGCATTCAGGCCAAAGAGTTCAATCTTGGTTTCATTACACCAGAGAATCTTGTTTCTCATGGTCTGAGAGTCCTTTAGGTGCCTTTTGGCAAACTCCAAGCCGGCTGTCATGTGCCTTTTACTGAGAAGGGGCTTCTGTCTGGCCACTCTACCATAAAGGCCTGATTGGTGGAGTGCTGCAGCGATGCTTGTCCTTCTGGAAGGTTCTCCCATCTCCGCAGTGCAACTCTGGAGCTCTGTCAGAGTGACCATCGAGATCTTGGTCACCTCCCTGACAAAGATCCTTCTCCCCCTATTGCTCAGTTTGGCCAGATGGCCAGCTCTAGGAAGAGTCTTGGTGGTTCCAAACTTCTTCCTTTTAAGAATGATGGAGGCCCTGGTGTTCTTGGGGACCTTCAATGCTGCAGAAATGTTTTGGAACCCTTTCCCAGATCTGTGCCTGGACACAATCCTGTCTCGGAGCTCTACGGACAATCCCTTCGACCTCATGGCTTGGTTTTTGCTCTCTTCGATGGCTCCCCAAGCAGTCAAAGCTGAGCGATACGCATCACTCTCACCCGGAGACGCCTCGGTCTTTCAACGGGACATCCAGGTGCTCTGTACGGGATGTCTTCCTTATTGAGTTATTTCTCCCTCTCTCAAATTGGCTAGCTAGCTAGCTAATAATACGTCAATATGGCCAATTAACAAACTAACTTCCAGGGAATAAACTAGATAGCTATATCCAAATATTGTTTGATTTGCTTGCCATCTATAGTGGTGATGACAATATTACTAGAATGAGAACTTGTGAATGTCTTTCCAAAAGCCTAATCTCTGAAGCAGCAAAATGACATGTTGTCTGCTTAGCTAGCTAGCTGACTACATGCCAAATAGTTGGCTACCCTCACATATCTTAAAGGACATGATCAATTTATGTTGATATGCCTCTGCCTGTAATATTCGATTTTTATTTCTAAAGGAAAGTGAAAGGGGGACACCCTAGTCAGTTGTACAACTGAATGCATTCAACTGAACTGTGTCTTCCGCATTTAACCCAACCCCTCTGAATCAGGCTGCCTTAATCGACATCCATGTCAATTAAGCTGCTCAAATGTCTAAAAACATGTTTTCACTCTCATTGTGAGGTATTGTGTATAGATGGTTGAGAAAAAAAAACTATTTAATCAATTTTGAATTCAAACTGTAACAACAAAATGTGGAATAAGTCAAGGGGTATGAATACTTTCTAAAGGCACACTCTTATAAAAAAATAAAAAAGTTATTTGGCTATCCCCATAGGAGGACCCTTCAAATAACCCATTTTGGTTCTAGGTAGAACCCCCCCTTTCCACAGAGGGTTCTACATGGAACCAAAAAGGGTTCTCTTATGGGGACAGCCACAGAACCCTTTTGTAACCCTTTTTTCTAAGAATGCACTGATATATATAATTACATAGATACAGACACATTACAGAGATACAGACAAAAAGGTTTTACTGTTCACACATTAACCAGCTTTTGACATTATTTTAAGAAGTGGTTATGGTTGGTATGGCTTTGAGTTTCTGTGGTAGTTTGTTCCACTCAACAGCGGGGGTATACAGTGGGGCAGAAAAAGTATTTAGTCAGCCACCAATTGTGCAAGTTCTCCCACTTAAAAAGATGAGAGAGGCCTGTAATTGTCACGATAGGTACACTTCAACTATGACAGACAAAATTTCAGAATCCAGAAAATCACATTGTAGGATTTTTAATGAATTAATTTGCAAATTATGGTGGAAAATAAGGATTTGGTCACCTAGAAACAAGCAAGATTTCTGGCTCTCACAGACCTGTAACTTCTTATTTAAGAGGCTCCTCTGTCCTCCACTCGTTACCTGTATTAATGGCACCTGTTTGAACTTGTTATCAGTATAAAAGACACCTGTCCACAACCTCAAACAGTCACACTCCAAACTCCACTATGGCCAAGACCAAAGAACTGTCAAAGGACATCAGAAACAAAATTGTAGACCTGCACCAGGAAGACTGAATCTGCAATAGGTAAGCAGCTTGGTTTGAAGAAATCAACTGTGGGAGCAATTATTAGGAAATGGAAGACATACAAGACTACTGATAATCTCCCTTGATCTGGGGCTCCACGCAAGATCTCACCCCGTGGGGTCAAAATGATCACAAGAACGGTGAGCAAAAGTCCCAGAACCACACAGGGGGACCTAGTGAATGACCTGCAGAGAGGTGGGACCAGAGTAATAAAGCATACCATCAGTAACACACTACGCCGCCAGGGATTCAAATCCTGCAGTGCCAGACGTGTCCCCCTGCTTAAGACAGTACATGTCCAGGCCCGTCTGAAGTTTGCTAGAGAGCATTTGGATGATCCAGAAGATTGGGAGAATGTCATATGGTCAGATGAAACCAAAATATAACTTTTTTGGTAAAAACTCAACTCGTCGTGTTTGGAGGACAAAGAATGCTGAGGTTGCATCCAAAGAACACCATACCTACTATGAAGCATGGGGGTGGAAACATCATGCTTTGGGGCTGTTATTCTGCAAAGGGACCAGGACGACTGATCCGTGTAAAGCACATATGTCAGAGTCAAGGCCCGCGGGCCACATCCGGCCCGCGAGAAGGTTTTTTACGGCCCCTGGGATGATCTTGATTTGTTATTAGAACCGGCCCGCAGACCGCAGCAAGCCGGCAGCCCGCAGATCTTTTACACGCACCAATACTACATTTCCCAAAATGCAACGGTGACGCACCGAGCAGTAGGCTGCTTCATTTCAATATTTATTGGCACAGCAGTTGTCAGCATCACAGTAAAATTAACTTTCAGATACCCATCAAAAATGGCAAAACGGAAGGTGGACACTGAGAACCGGGGGTTTCAAACAAGGTGGGAGTCTGAGTATTTGTTCACGGAGGTAGCTGGAAAACCTGTGTGTCTTCTGTGTGGAGAAAGTGTGGCGGTACTGAAAGAGTATAATCTGAGACGACATTATGAAACGAAACACGCGGACAAAAACAAGAATATGGACATGGAACAAAGGCTACAAAAGGCAGAGGAATTAAAACGAGGCCTCAAATCTCGACAGGCTCTGTTCAAAAAAGCCAAATCACAAGGCCAGGCTGCTGTCAAGGCCAGTTTTATTTTGGCAGAAGAGATCGCTAAATCAGCCCGGCCATTTACGGAGGGGATTTCATCAAAAACTGCATGATTAAAGTTTGTGACGAAGTTTGCCCAGAAAAAAGGCAACTCTTTTTAAATGTGAGTCTGAGCAGAAACACCATTGCCGAGAGAGTAGACCAGTTGTCCATCAATCTAAAAGAGCAGCTTGTGAAAAAGGGAAAAGATTTCATTGCATATTCCTTGGCTGTGGATGAGAGCACCGACATTTCTGACATTGCCCAGTTGTCAATTTTCATCCGCGGAGTGGACTCCAGCCTAAGCGTGACAGAGGAGTTTTTGGCTTTACGTCCTATGCATGGCACAACTACGGGGCATGATTTGTATGAAGAGGTGTCAAGATGTGTAAATGAGATGGAGCTGCCTTGGGAAAAACTTGTGGGTTTGACAACCGACGGAGCACCTGCGATGTGTGGACACAGGAGCGGACTGGTGGAAAAGATACGGGAAAAGATGCAAGAGGAAAACGCGACAGGTGAGCTGACAGCTTATCATTGTATCATACACCAGGAAGCGTTGTGCGGTAAAGCCTTGAAAATGGAGCATGTAATGAGCATCATCACGCGCACAGTTAACTTTATCAGAGCCAAAGGTTTGAATCACCGCCAGTTCAAGGCATTTCTGACGGAGTTAGAAACGGAGCATGGTGATTTGCCTTATCACACAGAGGTGCGATGGCTAAGCCAGGGAAAGGTGCTTCAAAGATGTTTCGAGCTTCGTGAGGAGATTTGTCTGTTCTTGGACAGCAAAGGGAAAGACACAACACAACTCCGAGACGAAATGTTTCTGTGTGAAATGGCTTTTCTGTGTGACATTACGAGTCATCTGAATGCAATGAACTTGCAGCTGCAGGGTCGGGATCGTGTCATCTCTGATATGTACAGTACAGTGAAGGCATTTAAAACCAAACTGACTCTGTGGGAGACGCAGATGCGGAAAGAAAATTTGAGCCACTTTCCCAGCTGCCAGACCATGAAAGAGAAGCTCTCTACCAGTGCGTTCCCGAGCGCACAGTTGGCTGATAAAATAGGTATGCTTGCCGCTGACTTTCGACGCCGATTTGCTGACTTTGAAGCACAAAAAAGCAGGTTGGAACTGCTCGGTAACCCATTTGCTGTTGACGTGGAAAGCTCACCACCAAACCTCCAAATGGAGTTGATTGACCTCCAATGCAATGATGCACTGAGGGCAAAATATGCGGCAGTGGGTGCTGCGGAGTTCGCCCGTTTCCTCCCGACACAATGCCCCAGCTGCGCATCCAGGCTGCTCAAACGTTGTCTATGTTTGGCAGCACATACCTGTGTGAACAACTGTTTTCTTTGATGAACTTGAACAAAACATCACACAGAAGTCGACTTACTGCTGAACACCTCCACTCAATTCTGAGGATTTCCTCAGCTCAGAGCCTTACCCCGAACATTGATGAACTTGTGGAAAAGATGGGACACCACCAAGTATCACCCTCAACCTCAAACAAGTGAACATTACTGTGCAATCACATATTTAGAGTTTTTACTCAGTTCAAGTTTAAAAGTTAAAGTTTAATATTTGTTTTCACTGCATGTTACTTCTCCTTAAACAAAGTGTTGTTTTTGATTAATAGATTTTTGCACTTTATTTTATTGTATTTCAATCCAATTATATTTTAAAAATATTTCAGTTGAGTGGATGATAGAAAATTGCTATTATTGTTTTTTTCTTTGAAGTAAATTTAGCCCACTTTTGCTAAAATAGAAAATATAGGCTACTGATGGTGCCTTGAATACCGGTTTCTTTCATTTAATGTTCATGTTATGGGGATTTTTATATAAAGGAAATTTGTCTTTTGTGTCTGTTGAAAATTAAAGATTACTGACAGAGCCATAAGAAAATATTGCTTTATTTATCTGATCATATTGGAATATATTTGTTAGGTTTTCAGTAGGTTCAATTAGGTTCACTAGACTATATGCGTCATTTAAAAATTTTTCAATGAACATTCGAACAGTCCGGCCCTTGGCTTGTAGCTAAAAAAATTTATTTGGCCCTCCGTCCATTTGACTTTGACACCCCTGGTGTAAAGGATAGAATGAATGGGGCCATGTATCGTGAGATTTCGAGTGAAAACCTCCTTCCATCAGCAAGGGCATTGAAGATGAAACGTGGCTGGAGCATTTCAATGTCCTGGAGTGGCCTAGCCAGTCTCCAGATCTCAACCCCATAGAAAATCTTTGGAGGGAGTTGAAAGTCCGTGTTGCCCAGCAACAGCCCCAAAACATCACTCCTCTAGAGGAGATCTGCATGGAGGAATGGGCCAAAATACCAGCAACAGTGTGTGAAAACCTTGTGAAGACTTACAGAAAACGTTTGACCTCTGTTATATACCCTTTGTGGCAATGACAAAGTATTAAGATAAACTTTTGTTATTGACCAAATACTTATTTTCCACCATATATAGCAAATAAATTACAATGTGATTTTCTGGATTTTCCTTTTTCATTTTGTCTGTCATAGTGGAAGTATACCTATGATGGTCAATCTAGCATAACTTCTGCCGTGCTCAAAATAACTGGAAACTCAGAACTGGGAAGTCTCAGACTTCAGTGAGTTCAAGACAACTGGGAAATCAGAATTGGAAGTCGGGAACTCAGGCTTCTTTCCAGAGCTCCAACCTGAAAATATCTGATGTCATAATGATTTGATAATGATTGTTTTGCGCCTTCCCAATTGTCTTGAAAGCACCATAAATCCAGAGCATGCCAGACTCTGATGACAAAGTTTGATAAAAATTTTCCACGAAGGACTGCATTGCGCCACCTTCCTGTTCAAGTGAGCATAGCACAACAAGATGAGTCCAAAAATATATTGTATGCTGCTGCATAAATTATGTAATATGCCAGGGAGATATGTATACTGTAGCTAAGAGAGTAATGCTAAGTGTATGTTGTGTAGTAAGCTGTTAGTAGCCCATGTGCCTCAGCCTTCTGTTCGGACTTGGTGGTGCACATATAGCCCACTGTTTGCATTTCTCTAAATCATTGAATATTGTAAAATCTACCATTATCTGCATAATACGCCCCCTTTATTTATTCTACGGTTCTGACTTGGTGTACATGGAGAATACTGTAAGAACGGCCCATGTTCTCAATTCTGTAGCTGTACATTTATTTCAAAAAGTGCTAAACAAATAGTTATTGACTACATCCGTCCTAGCTCGCTCAATGTCTTAATCGAAATTACAGATTGCCTCTCTTCGTCCCCTTATGCCATAGTTTAAATATCTTAATTGTGAGTAGAAACCACATTTGTTTAAAAGCAAGTCAGCCATATCAGCTATTTTTTTTATAAGGCAGTAAATTAGGCTGAATGAACTGTTTCGCTGCCAGACAAGGCTCCGTTGATAGCCAGGTGTAGCAGTGTTAAGGTGCTGTTGGGAAAGCTTTATGTAGGCTCCAATAGTTTGTGGGCACTGTTTGTCAACGTTATAAAGCAATTCATGTATTGTTTGTGTTCTGTAGTAGCTTTGCCCCACCAAGATTTACAGCTGAAATCGGAAGTTTACATACACTTAGGTTGGAGTCATTTAAAACTACTTTTTCAACCACTCCACAAAGTTCTTGTTAACAAACTATCATTTTGGCAAGTCGGTTAGGACATCTACTTTGTGCGTGACACAAACATTTTTCCAACAATTGTTTACAGACAGATTATTTAACTTATAATTCCCTGTATCACAATTGCAGTGGGTCACACATTTACATACACTAAGACTGTGTTTTGAACAGCTTGGAAAATTCCAGAAAATGATGTAATGGCTTTAGACGCTTCTGTTAGGCTAATGTAACCGATGTGAAATGGCTAGCTAGTTAGCGGTGGTGCGTGCTAATAGCGTTTCAATCGGTGACGTCACTCACTCCGAGGCCTTGAAGTAGTTGTTCCCCTTGCCCTGCAAAAGGCTTTTGTGGAGCGATGGGTAACGATGCTTTGTGGGTGACTGTTGTCTGTGTGCAGAGGTTCCCTGGTTCTAGCCCGGCGAGGGGACGGATGAAAGCTATACTGTTACATTGATGCTGTTGACCCGGATCACTGGTTGCTGCGGAAAATTAGGAGGCCAAACGGGGGGTGAGTGTAACCGATGTGAAATGGCTAGCTAGTTAGCGGTTGTGCACGCTAATAACATTTCAATCGGTGACGTCACTCACTCTGAGGCCTTGAAGTAGTTGTTCCCCTTGCCCTGCAAGGGCCGCGGCTTTTGTGGAGCGATGGGTAACGATGCTTCGTGGGTGGCTGTTGTTGATGTGTGCAGAGGGTCCCTGGTTCGAGCCCAGGTTCAGGAGAGGGACGGAAGCTATACTGTTACACTAATTGACATAATTTGAGTTAAATGGAGCTGTACCTGTGGATGTATTTCAAGGCCTACCTTCAAACTCAGTGCCTCTTGGCTTGAGAAATCAGCCAAGACCTCAGAAGAAAATTGTAGACTTCCACAAGTCTGGTTAATCCTTGGGAGCAATTTCCAAACACCAAGTTCATCTGTACAAACAATAGTACGCAAGTATAAACACCATGGGACCACACAGCCATCATTCTGCTCAGGAAGGAGATGTGTCTTGTCTCCTAGAGATTAACGTAATTTGATGCGAAAAGTGAAAATCAATCCCAGAACAACAGCAAAAAAGACCTTTGAAGATGCTGGAGGAAACCGCTACAAAAATATCTATATCCACAGTAAAACAAGTTCAATATCGACATAACCTGAAAGGCCGCTCAGCAAGGAAGAACTGCTCCAAAACTGCCATAGAAAAAGCCAGACTATGGTTTGCAACTGCACATGGGGACAAAGATCGTACTTTTTGGAGAAATATTATCTGGTCTGATGAAACAAAAATAGAACTGTTTGGCCATAATGACCATTGTTATGTGTGGAGGAAATAGAGGGAGGCTTCCAAGCCAAAGAACACCATCCCAACTGTGAAGCACGGGGGTGGCAGCATCATGTTGTGTGGGTGCTTTGCTGCAGGAGGGACTGGTGCACTTCAAAATAGATGGCATCATGAGGGAGGAGAATTATATGGATATATTGAAGCAACATCTCAAGACATCAGTCAGGAAGTCACAAATGGGTCTTTCAAATGAACAATGACCCCAGGCATACTTCCAAAGTTGTGGAAAAATGGCTTAAGTACAACAAAGTGTAGGTATTGGAGTGGTCAACACAAAGCCCTGACCTCAATCCTATAGAAAATTTGTGGGCAGAACTGAAAAAGCATGTGCGAGCAAGGAGGCCTACAAACCTGACTCAGTTACACCAGCTATATCAGGAGGAATGGGCCAAAATCCACCCAACTTATTGTGGGAAGCTTGTGGAAGGCTACCTGAAACGTTTGACCCAAGTTAAACTATTTAAAGGCAATGCTACCAAATACTAATTGAGTACATGTAAACTTCTGACCCACTGGGAATGTGATGAAAGAAATACAAGCTGAAATCAATCACTCTACTATTATTCTGACATTTCACATTCTTAAAATAAAGTGGAGATCCTAACTGACATAAAACAGGGAATTTTTACGAGGATTAAATGTCAGGAATTGTGAAACTGAGTTTAAATGTATTTGGCTAAGGTGTATGTAAACTTCTGACTTCAACTGTACATGCTAAAATTCCCACTGGTGTTATGCAACAAAACTGCACATTTTAGAGTGGCCTTTTATTTTCCCCAGCACAAGGTTCACCTGTGTAATGATCATGCTGTTTAATCAGCTTCTTGATATGCCACACCCGTCAGGTGGATGTATTATCTTGGCAAAGGATAAATGCTCACTAACAGGGATGCAAAAAAATGTGCGCACAAAATGAGAAATTTGCATTGTGTGTATATGGAACATTTCTGGGAGCTTTTATTTCAGCTCCTAAAACATGGGACCAACACTTTACATGTCACAATTTATACAAATAACACTATGGTCCCATTGAATATATCACTGTCAGTCATTTGTAAGTACATCACATTATACTTCTAATCCATTTTTGTCTGTCCCTGTCTTTCTACCCAACATTGCCTGCTGTGCTTCAGATTCAGTTTTTACTCATTCTGTAGATATCTTGACATCACTAACCGATAAATCCAGATGCTTTATAATGTGTTGTGTAATAGTAGCCACTCTCTCTTATAAATAGGCTTATAATGTGATGTCTCTATGCATCCACGTTCTCCAAATGCCTGTTTATTAGTCGGGTTCATGCAACAAGGAGCAGAACCCTGTCAGAAAAAGGAAAGGTACTAACAGAGCATAATTTAAAGAAAGCATCTAAAGAGTCAATGTAAAATGCAGGACCTAACGTTCCATTAAAAACAGATTGATTTTTAGGAAGGAGAAGAGACACCCCACCGTGACAGAGAATCATGTGTATACTGAGATTGGAAATTAACTGGTAAAAAAAACCCCACAATGACAGTAACCAAGGGCCATTACTTTGTCACTCAATGAAGCAATGTGGGACATTGTTAATGCCTTAGCTCAGTGCATTGTGTGTCACCTCTAGGAGCAGCTTGAACAAGAGGTGAACCCATTGCCATGTCTACACAGACTTCCTTCCAAACAGAAAACAACTGAGCCCCTGGAGGACTTTGGATACTCCACCATCGCGCCAGCCTAAGAGCCAATTTACGCTTGATCCGAAAAATGTGGTCGGAGGCACCGTTTGGATGGTGTGACACAATAGCGAAGCCTCTGGAGGCACGCATAGGCCAAATTAAGCTTCGTTCTGCATCACCATGCGCCTCCCAAATGTTGTTACAATGCGGAGGGCTCTGTATAGCTCTGCATTGACATGATTGGTTGGCGGTAGGTGATGGCGGGAGGTCCTGTTTAAACAAACTCACTTCCTTCACAACAGTTCTGCCACAGATAGAACAATGAGACATATTTCACCGGATGTACTACCAAATAGCGAGGGGAAGTCAAGTGTCCAGCAGTGGGAGAAGATGGAACGAGATGGATTTTGGCCAACATACTGATCATTTTCTCATCGATTTAATATTTGATCTCAATAGAGTTCTGCTCCCAAAACTAGAATATGTTACGAACAGAGTGGACTAAGTTTAGTAGACTTTGCCAAAGTAAATCTTGTTTAGGATTGCAAAAGCGAACGGATTTATTGCACACGCGCACTTCAGAGTAGGCGTTCCCTAAAATATATATGCAAATTAAGCTAGAACGTGCATATAGGGGGATGTCACTAGCTCATGCTTGGCTCTCCCCACCTCTGCTTGTTCTACCCACTAGGACTCATTTGCGCCAATTTGAAACAACAGGCTGTGGTCTATCTTGGTTTAGTTACACAAATCATTGGCTCTGTGCTGCTCGTCGAAGCGTTAGAAGTATGAGTACCCGGACTTCTGCAGAGCCCATATCATCGTAAATGCTCCACGGCCAATGCAGACGTCAGAATGACCATGCTGCAGCACCTTTAAGTGGCGTCACAGTGATCAGAGGAATCCAAAAATGTATCGGGGGTTTGGGATAAGGGTTAATCAAGTGGATATTCACATCCCAGAATGAGTAGAAGACAAAGATAATTGTCACATACATTTATTCGAAACTGCATTAAAGTGCCCATTATGCTAGAGTTCCCCAATTTAGCCAGATCAAACAGTTGGAGCGTCGTGCTGCAACAGAATGCTTATGTTAAACAATTACCAGAGTAACGCAAATGTTAAACAGATTCCAGAAATCACACTTTGATGTCGAAGAAGAGACTGTGGTGAGATGAAAAGGTTTAATATAGGTTACTTTAATAGGTGTTCAAGGAATAATAGTTGCGTCGGCAGACAGTGTTATGACATGACTCAGTGAAAGGGGCTGAGGGCGATGGCTAAGGGATCCCTCACTAAGCAGGGGCTCCAGTAAGGCAAGGCTGCATTGAACAACTGGGCTGTAACAATCAAGTCCATACATGTCATGATACAGTACTATTAACATAAATAAGATTGAGCACACATTATACAAGCTATCAGAGGAAACTTAAGATCTGGCGTCATCTCTTCAGAAGAACAAAAGGGAAGCCGTGATCTACATTCCTGTAAAGGGAGAAAGTTTTTTTTGTTTTTTTTAATCTGGGTGCATATTCAGTTTTTCTATTTTTGTAACTAAATGAACAGCTATAAAAAAGAAATTGTAATAAATAAGCTTGAATACAGAGGGTTTGGCAATTGTTCTTTGTAATTGCATGAGTGTCCCTGGTTTCACCCTTTCCTGAAGTGAGAGCCTCATTGAACTGCAGAGGAGAAACAAATAATTCCGTCCGGGGTGACACGGTCCCTTACAAACAAACAAAAAATCTCTCTCGTATATATCTTTAACAGACGTTGGCAGGTAAGTCACAATGACTTACAACTCCACACACCTCCACAGAGTTCCCAGCACAGCAGCTGAATCGTCATGAGGACCATAGGTTGTAACAAACTATTCACCTGTGGAAACAGTCCACCATCGCATACACACACAGTAGAGTCAAGACCTAAATTGAATTAGAAAAATACATGTACAAAATCGATTACATTCAAGAGACAGTACTAGCACAAAAGGATATAGTCTATAGTCATTTCAATAACTAATAATATAGGAATTTTATGGAGGCATTTTCTAAATAGAAAAGGTTGAGGGTGATATATTATGGCTGTTTTTGACGATGTGTGGGGTTGGTTACCGACTTGATTCTAAAATGCTCAAATTAGATCAAAATACTTCAATGCATAATGTCATAAGATGGACATAAATACCTGTGTAATCTTTTAATTTCACTTAATGATATTACATTTTTAAAGATCATCATGATATCATTTTGGTTTGGATCATAAGGTGCAAATATTGTCTATTAAAAGAGGCATTGAAAAGGTGCCAGAACAATGTACACCATTCCCACTTGGGGTTTAAGTCTTAGGAAACCCATCAGATATATAGGATTAGTTGTGCTGATATAATACATTTGTTACCTGAAGATCTATACACCAAGAAAATGCAGTGCAACTGCTATGCTAACCCTAGTTTTCAACAGAATTTTCATTTAAAAGACAACTTTCCCTTTTCTTTGGCAAATGTCTCAGTTACAAGCATGTACATTGTCGCTCTTTTTGGGGAAGACAATTGCTTCATTTGTGTGAAAGAACAACACTGCTGTCTATCAGTGGAAGAACTGCGTAGTTTACTGCTTGGATGACTTTAGTCACCCTTCAATTTATTTTCTCTCAAACCTGGAAAATATATACAGTATATTTAAGTCTTAAATGTTTGTTTTAAAAGCTTTCCTTCAAGCTTGGGAGTTTGAAAGTCATGATTTAGGTCTGCTTGTTTACAGTCCATTTGCCTGCTTTTAGGGATAAATAAACTAATACAGCATTGCTCGTATCCCTACAAGTCAGTCCAATCCTGACTTGTAAGGATATATTTAATATAGTTTCAATATATTCTACTTTGTGGCATTATAATCCCTTGGCTAAAACTAAGTACCACCATTGGACAATAATAGGGTTGAGCTAATAGCCTTTTTAAATAGTTCATGTTGTGCCCTGACAGCACACATCATTCAGACGTAGCCCAGAAATGGCAATGCAGTTGCTTTAAGAATACAAACTCTGGAAACTACAGGTGGAAACTACCCTTCTAGAAGCAGTGCATCTCATCTCAGTGCTCATTTGCTTAACAGGTACAGTAAGCACTGATGCATTATTTTGTGTATGAGCTTTTTTGACAACAGTCTTAATCCAGTAAACTAGGCCTCAGGAAAAGAAAACCGAGGTTGGGAACACAAGATAAAATAAAAAAAAAGTACAAATCTAGTTCAACAGCATCATAATACACTTAAGTGAAGGAGAAGAATCTAATATAAAAAGAGCAATAAACGTAAAGAAAAAGCAACAGCGAGAGAAGCATGGCTGAATGTAAGACCTAAGAAAAAGAGCATTGGTCAACTTAGAAACAAAAGAGTCATAATAATATAGCATAATGATAATTTCATGGAGGACATATCATTGGGGACTCTTCAACCTTGGAACTGGCTTGCACTACTTGTATAAACCTGAGACAGCTTTTTCCATCTGATTAGCTTACACCCAGTGCAGACGTCAAGAGTCCCCCAACCTTACTACAGCTCACACACTGTAAACAGAAGAATGGACACAAGGATCAGCTATTTGGATATGGAATGGATGCTAGCCTGTTCTACCTCGGCTAGAACATACAAAAAAACTACATTTTTTACAAAATAAAAAAATAAACAAAGCATTAAAAGCAATTGTCTTGTTACTGAAAAACAAATACGTTCAAAATCAAAACCTTAATTATTCTCATTGCCTAAGAGTGGACCGTTACTTGGCATAAGAAAATCTCAAAGGCTAGTAGGAAAAACAAAAAGAGACCAGGGAAAACACATTGCCCTACTGAGAAAAAGTTACATCTTAAAAGCGCCTCCTACGTTAGTGCAGTGTTCTTTGTTAAAAAACTATCTTAGGAAACTAGTAGCACACATTTGGATTAGCCTTGTAGATGCTACGCAGACTGCGATAAGATCAAGTATTGACACAAAATGCATTTTCATCATTCAAGTATATTCAAACGGATGTAAGATTCATGTGAATGGTTGCGCGGTGGATGGGATGGCAGTGGTTGAGGTACGGCTAACGTCGTAATGAGAGAGTTAAGGCCATGGAGAACCGTCCATCCTGTCAGTAACTTTGCTTCTCATCAAATCGACCCCCACTGTGGGGGACCAACTGCCAGGAAAAACAGGCAGGTTCAGACTTACAACATGCTAACCAAAGGCCTCCCATCTAAGCTTAAACGTAAGCTTAAGTTCAAATGCAAGAGCCTCAATGTGTTTAGTTCAAACTGACAATGAAGGTTACACAGATCACTGTAGTAGCAGTTGCTAAGCTGGTGGGAAGGCAAGGGATGGAGTAATATGGAATACTTGATCATGGTGTGGAAGGTTAAGAGGTCTGCTTTATCTCTAGACCACACTAAATAGGCAAATCAAAATGAGGGTACCACATGAAATAACTCACAAAGGACTATCTACCAAGCTGTGTCAATTTGTTCAAGCAGGAAGGTGTGCAGGAAGCTACAAGATTCGACTCATCCCTACATTGAGGTATGCTAGGTGGAGGGGACTTTGCAACAGTGTGTGAAAGGGGGAAGATGTTCTCTTACAAGTGGTCAAGCTGACCGTGTGTAGGTTTCCTTTCTTTTTTTGAAATGCAATTTTTGTTCGCAAAACTTGACCTTAAAATGGCGTAATATCGGACAAAGATTACACATTAACGTGAACACAACCTGCCTTCCTCAGGGTACTCTTAAGTAGGTAGGACCGTACAGGAAGAAGAGGGAGGCGACATCCTACTGCCAAGGGAAGGGTTCAGGAGAATACTTAGAAGGTGAGTGGATGGGAGGGGGGGGGGGGGGGGTTCTTACCCCACTTTCCCCCCTCAGACCAGAGCTCTAGCTAATTCACCACAGAGGGATCCATCCACAAGTCACGTTCCATCTCCTTCCTTCCAGAACAGGATGAGGAGTCGGAGGTTAAAAGTTAAAACGCACACAACACGCAAGCGTCCATTTCGTTTTGCTGGAGGCAGGAGGGCGGCTGATCCACTTCATTGGTCAGCGCAGGAGATGAGGACAGGGGTCTGGGCCATTTCCTTCTGGCTGTCGCCAATCACACGCTGGCCTCTGGTACAGGAGGAAGAGAAGTTGGTAAAGGTCAACCAATCAAGGTATGCACTTCTTGTTCTTGGCATTTGTGTTCAGATGTTTTTTTTGTCTGCTTAGTGAAGTAGTGTTTTGGCTCCTCCCTTGTACTTGATTGATAATTTAAGGTCATAGATTAGATGTGAAACTCCCTGGTTATCTAAGGACACAAATTGATAGAAAATAAAACATAGCGCATTCACGTTCAAAGCGTACAGAGAAGAATTTAACAGTGTTTCAACAAAGGTTGAAAAGGAACAGCTTCCTTGAAGCAAAGGTGAGTCCCTCTTCCTATATTTCTGGCTGCCTACCTGTGAATGTTCTCCATGGCTGCCACCTCAGCAAGGGCAGACAGGCTAAAGAAGGCGGGCAGGACTTCGGGTGCACTGCTTCTATCTGCTTCCTCCTGCTTGCGTGCACTGTAGCGCCCTGTTTCGTTGCATAAAGTCTCTCGGGGTAATGGCTTGTCGTCCTGCTCCGGGGTCAGGTCCCTGACTTTGTCCTCTGTGATAAAACGGACCAAAGCAGATGCCATGAGGCTATGTCATTCAAAATGGCCTCTCAAAATGGCATGCACAGCTAATCCCTCATTTGGCGTTTTCCAGCTCACATACGGTATACAGAACAAACTATTGCCTGTTAGGAAAGACTTACCCTCTGCTGGGGACACCCTGCCGTCGGCCGAGCGCACCAGGTGGGTTATTTTGCTCTTCCTAGCCTTTCTCTTCTGGCTGCCCACCGGTATGCTAGCGCTAGTTCCCATGGCCTCTGGGGAAAGCATGGCGGTGGCACATGGGGCGGGGGTCTGCTTGGCCTTGGCAGCCGAGTCTGACATGGGGGAGTCACTATGCATCGCTATGTCTGAGAGGGGATAACATTTGGAAAGATCCACTCATTTTAGAATTATTGAACCAAAATTCTAACTTGAGATGTGGGCACCTAACTCCAAGATAATTCATGCGTAAATCATGAATTGACTGTAAAGAAAAATGGATTTGGCCAAGACCCTTTTCTGCTAGATGGCTCACTATTTATTTACTCCTCACTTTGCAGTTTAAAACTTGTTCAACAACTAAAGAGAGAATATTTTACACGTGTCTAAATTCAATTTGAAATAAAAACGCTTGGTACTTACGTTGTCACTTTTTTACATTGAGTAATGTGTCCATTATCTCCAACTATGTGTAAATACCATGCCAAGAACATTCACAACTGGATTTACAATCCACACACATTACATGATGCTCTAATTCACCTTTGTCCACAGTATTGGGTTTCTCCTTTTTCTGCTTGTACTTGCTAACAATCTTGTGGAATAAAGTCTTTTTCTGAGATGAAGATGGACCTGATATAACAAAAAAGAAAAACAAAAATAGAAAAAAAAACATTGCATGCCATGTTAAATGGTAACAATGTGGTCAAGTTCCTGAAAGCGAGGAGCAATAGGAGCGGTATGGGATGCGGAGGGATGGCTTCTGTCAAAACATATTGAAATGTGTGGTGAACATTCCAGTAACATTCTCTGCTTACCCTTGGCAGGTTTTGGGGGTTGTTCCTCCGGTGCGGTGCTAACGTCTGTTTTTTTCTTCTTGGTGACGATGGTGCTTTTCTTGTCGAACGTCAGAGGGCTGTACTGCGGCAGGCTGTTGAACTTCTTCTCAAACTCCTCCTCCAGTTTCCCCAAACTGCAAAGGTAAGTTGCTGATTAGATACGGGTGGGAACATGCTCAACTCCACTTTCTTCATGAAGGCTTTTATCATGCGGAAACGCGTTGTCATTTGTTTGTCACTGTTGTTTTTTATATTTTGATAGAAATACCAACACAATATTACCTTTTCAAGTTCCCTCTTGCGTGTTTTAAGTGTGCCTTGATTGGATAACTAAGGCCCACTGTTGCCATGTTCCTCGATTACTGAGCTATAAACCGTTTTACGAAGTGGCTTATTATCCATTTCATTCAAGCAGGACATTGACCCATTAAACATTGACCCTTAAAAACCCCTAAAAATATGAATGGGACGAACCAACATTATTGTTAACGCTTATGGAGGTGCCCACATTAATATTTCAAACACGTAGGAGGGCCCATAACCTAACCTGGCCTATTTGCTCTATTCAGGGATTCCTCAAAGTCAGATGTAAACTTGCACACAGAGGACCCCAGTACACCTCAAAGAAAGCGGAGCAAGTTAAATAGACACTGAAAGAATAATGTATTTTCCACATCCAACAATTCACTAATAGTCTATAAACAAAACAGACTTGTGGCGTAAATGCAAAGAGCATCAAGCCACGAACGCACTTAGCCAATCTCCACTGCCATTAGTGCAAACTTGAATCCTCGCATGATGGACGTGCCCCTTGTCAAACGGGCTTATTGTTCGTTCGCTATATTCTGCTCCCACTAGTCGTATTTCATTCAGTTTTCAGTGATAAAACCTAGCACTTTTTGGGGTAAAATGTTCTTGGACCGGGAACTCACCCTGGCGCCGTCTCGTCTTTGGATTTTGACTTCTTTAGCTTCTTGGGATTAGTGGGTCCCATCTGTGAGAAAGCCCAGGTCTCGTCAGTCCAGCCCCCTTCATCAGATCCACTTCGAAAAGAGCCTCTTTTGCCTGATTAACACACACAGACATACAAAAACAGAGTTTAGAGGAGCCACCTGTAAAATTAAAATTAAAACACAGGAACTTGCTCAGAATGGGTGTAAATCAACAGCATATTGATAGTCATTGTGGAGATTGGGCAGGGGGGTTACTAATACATACCTCTGTCCACGTTGGCCCTCAGTGAGGTCAGCATCCCTTCCGACACCAGGGTCTTGTACAGCGCCCCCTTGCAGCTTCTCTCAGACTTCCTGGAGCCACACCCTTCAGCGTTGGCCTCCGCTTCCCTCTGCTTCTCCTCGACTTTGTGCGGGGGGCTGGGAGGGGCAGTGGGCTTCTCCGTGCTGCCCGGGGTGCTGCCGATGCTGGCCTCCTCAGCCTCTGTCTTGGGGCTTGCTAGATTCGCTGCCGTCTCCACTGTCGATGGCAGCTCTGTGCGACTTCCATCCTCGTTGTCCTCCTCCATCTCATCCTCTTCCTTAGCCTTCAGGGGCCTCTTGGCTTTGGACTTCTTTTTGGGTGAGCTGGGCTCTCTTGGAATGGTAACGACAGCGGTGCTAGCCTTCTTCTTGGGTATATCCTCCTCGGCGTCGCCCCAGGCACCTTTAGCCACTGCCTCGATAGTGTAGAGGAGGCTCTCCAACTCAGACTCAGACGATGGTCGCTTTTTGAGGGTCTTTTTGGGCGAGCCCGGACGAGGGATCTTGTCTTTGTCCACCGCTTTGGGTGGCTCTCTGGCAGTAGCTTCTTGCTTCTTCTTCTTCTTCTTTTTGACGCTGGCCGCTTGGCCGCTGAGCAGCGTGGGACTGGCGTTGGTGGGCGTGGAGGAGGAAGAAGTGGAGGAAGATGGGGGAGAGGAAAGAGGAAAATCTGTGATGTTGCCCCCAGTGTCCTCCTTGACCACCGTCTCAGTTTTGTAGTGTGGGGCACAGGTATCGTCCTGTGTCTCCATCTTCCCTGCCTCGGAGGCCAAACACATCTATACCAAACACAACAGTGCACATAAATTAACATTTCAGTAGTCACATCATTGTGAAAGTGCTGGAGATAACTATTAGTCATTTCCACTATAGGGGTTTTGAAGATTTTAGTAATATCAAATGGGCTTAAATGGACCCTTAAAGGTTTTGTGATGGATGGCCTGCAGTACCTCAGCGAGCTGGAAGAGAGCCGACTGGCTACACTGCTTTCCCTCCGGTGCAGTCGACTGGCTTGAATCAGAGGAGATCTGCTTTAATTGACAACAGAGGATAATTAGACAAAACATCACTTTGCATAGTAAAGACAATACTATAAAGCACATGTAGTTGTGCAGAGTGGCAGACTTGAGACAGTGTAATGATTGTACCTCTGCCAGTTGAAAAAAAGGGGCCTTGACGTTGATCTTGGGTACGTCAGATTTTCCCTGCTGTGAGGTGCCAGACCACGTCTGGGGAAAAATGGGAAGGGAGAATGGATAAAGATCCTGGGATTATGTACCGGTATGTTCATATTTGTGACTTGTGTATACTAATTATTATGGTAGGTATATACTGAATGCTTTAATTTGTGCCCTTCCTTAAGGCATGCCCACACATTAGGAAGAGCCAATAGTGGAAGTATTGGCAGATTTGAATTTTGTTGATGTGGATTTCAGTAAGCAGGAAGGTACCCCACTCGGTTTAAAAACCAACTACTTAATAGCACATTAAAATAGCATGTAGAATGATAAAATGACATACTCATGCAGTATGTAAGCATGCTGAGCAGTTGGCACCTCGCCTATGAATGTTACAGGTCAATAACATTGAGCTAAAAGATGTAGTCACAAATAGCCTTTTCCTGAGAATACCCACTTCTGCCTGGTCCCCCCGACTCAAGGGCTTCCCTTTGCCAGCTGTGTCCGTTAAACTGGGCTGAAGCGTGCTGGAGGAGAGCTGGAAAGGGACACCACAAATTGATGGTT
Organism: Oncorhynchus gorbuscha; assembly: GCF_021184085.1. NCBI lineage: Eukaryota > Metazoa > Chordata > Actinopteri > Salmoniformes > Salmonidae > Oncorhynchus > Oncorhynchus gorbuscha. Next base: position 49,825,848 of record NC_060188.1, on the reverse strand, counting down.
GGCTGACCCATTTCAATAGGAATGAGCCTCACTTCCTTTTCCCTATTGCAGCTTGATGTAAAGTCAGTGCAGGATAGGTCACAGAAAAGGCATAGTAGTGCCATCATTTTAGGGAATGTTATGATTGTGGCATATTTGGTGTGTTGGGTATGGTAGGGTTACTTTAAGAGCAAACTGAACCATTTCTATGCAAATAGATAATAAATGTAATGTAGGCTATTTTTTATACATCTATGCATATTGGCATAAAATCAACAAACTTGTGTCAGACTGCGGTTGCCGTGACAGGCCTACTAAATAGTGTTACAAGACGTTCAAGAGAACCATCCCATTCTATGTGGTCTTACCTCAGCAAGTTGGAATAGGGAGGAGTTCTCAGGGTGCTTAGTGACATCTGTGGCTCCAGACTTTGAAGAACTGGATGAAATCTGTGGAGGTTCAATTCACACTTAAATTCACACATTCACCACAAACATTTGAATAACGTGACCTTTGAATTTGCATCTCACAGTGCTTTTCCAACAAATGAGAGAATGACTTAAGTCCTTCAGATATATTTAGATAAATAATGATTTCTAGATTAAAGTTGTTGCACAACATGGATAAACTCAGTTTGACGAGTTGAAAAAAACACTAGACCGGGCCTTTACGTTATTTTATTAAACCCATATAACGCTGACGTCCCCTGGTGGTGAATTGCTGCACTACAGCCCAGGACCTACACTGGAAAAATAATATGAACGCAACATGCAACAACTTCATTGATTTTACAGAAATACTGTTCATTTGGGGAAATCAGTCAATTAAATAAATAAATTAGGCCTTAATCTATGGATTTCACATGACTGGGAATACAGATATGCATCTGTTGGTCACAGATACTTTAAAAAGAAATGGGCCTCAGGATCTCGTCATTGTATTTTTGTCCATTCAAATAACCATCAATAAAATGCAATTGTATTTGTTGTCCATAGCTTATGCCTGCCCCCCATGGTGCGGTGGGGTTATGGTAGATAAATTAACATTCAATTTGCTGGCAATAGCTCTGGTGGACATTCCTGCAGTCAACATGCCAATTGCACACTTCATCAAAACTTGAGACAAGACATCTGTGGCATTGTGTTGTGTGGCAAAACTGCACATTTTAGAGTGGCCTTTTATAGTCCCCACTACACCTGTGTAATGATCATGCTGTTTAATCAATTTCTTGATATGCCACACCTGTCAGGTGGATGAATTATCTTGGCAAAGGAGAAAGGCTCACATTTGAGAGAAATAAGCTTTTTGTTCATGTGGAAAATTTCAGGGATCTTTTATATCAGCGCATGAAACATGGGACCAACACTTTACATGTTGCATTTATATTTTTGTTCAGTGCAGTATGTGACATACCTCTCTGGCAGTAAGGGCATGCTCCCCAGCCAACAGTAGCATGCTTAGGCCACCCATTTTTGTGGGATCTGGGAAGGCACAAAATGTAGGCAAGGTGGGATTAATCTTTACTAATTTGACATTAATTCAGCGGCAGCTATGCTGAGACATGACATTCATATTTTATAAGCTGTTTTACCCAGAAATGTATCACTTGACGCACCTGCCATGGCGAAATTAAGCTGTGGTGTGCTGTCAGTCTTGGGCACTTTCTTGGCAGTGGCACAGCCCTTAGGGGAGTTGGAAGGGAAAGACCACACTTTTTTGCGTGCGTTGCTGACAGTGTGGCAGGGGCTCTTGACTGGCTTGTTGGTGGTGGGGCACCACTTGTAGCCTGGGTTAGCCTTCATGAAGGCATCCTTGTACTGGAAGACGACACAAAGCCAGAATGGTTATCAACAAAAGAAAGACAAAGCAATTAATACCTACTCTAGCAAAATGCAGAACATACTGAAGAGGTGTTGTCTAAGTATAGTCTTTCAAATGAGTTTGCTTGTGATCCTGTGTTGGAGTGCTTGATCTGCTCATTTGCTTGTCACACCGCACAAATCAGGGTTCATTCTCTCTGAACTCTGCCAGTCCACGAGGAAAAATTACCTCAATTTAAAGTACTCTCAAATGACAAAATCAAATGGAATGGTCTGTTTAGAGAAACAGAAAGGGGCAAATCCTAACTTTAGTTAAATTTTAACTTAGTCATACATCGATGTAAAAATGATAGTTAAATAAAGTTAGGATTCGCCCCGAAGAGAATAAGAAACGTTTGACAGTTCCAGAACAGGGTTTAGGTCGTGCTCACCTCCTTGGCCATGTCCGTGTACTTCTGTTTCTCTTTGGGCTCCAGCACAGCCCACCAGTCAGCCAGGATCTTGGTGGCACCACGGTTGTCCAGCCGAGGGTGCTCCTGCCTCACCAGTGAACGGTGGCGCTTGCAGAAAAGCAGGAAGGCGTTCATGGGTCGGCGGGCACGCTGCTCTGAAGAGTCCTCCTCCACCTCCATGGGCCCCCCGCATGCCACCTCCGGCCCCCGGCTCTCCCTGACCAGCAATGGCTGTGGACAGATGCATCAGTGATAGATATTTCAATCTTTATCATCTCTACCCCCACCACTATCATCATCATCATAACAATGGTAAGGCTCGATTGTTTCAGTTGATATTTCTTTGGGAATAATTCAAAATGTCCTTTTTGGGTATATCCATTGGAATTCAATCACTTTTTGACAGAATCCCTTTTGATTTTAACCAAACTTTCCATACCTGTTTGTCCATGGAAGTGGTCAGAAAGTGACTTTTTGGACCTAAATGACAAAATATTCAGGAGATAACAATTCTCAAAGTTGACCCATTTTGCATACCCCACCATACCATGAGACATCCATGTCTTCGTCATTTGAAAAGGTTTTTGGTTGACTTTGATATTTAAAAGCTTTCAAAACAGGATTCTCAAACTATTTAATTTCTTGGTTATATAAAAATTACTTTTAACTTTAAATGTAAATGATTTTAAAAAACATGTAACATATTCATATGTTGTAGCTTAGACCCTACTTTACATCATCTGCTCTTGAATACAGGGTGGGTGTCATTTCAAATCTTAGAAATAGATTTCATAGAATGGACCGACCCCTTCAGACCACTGTAATTTAGTACACCATTGAAATTTAAATTGAATTGACATTTTGACTTCTAATTACTACCACAAAGATGACAACCGGTCCACCCACTGTCAAATGTCAACTTAAAATGGTCATGTCTATTGGATAATCTATATTTCTAGGATTGAGAGTATAATTTAAAACATATATTCCCATGCAAGTCAACATTCTGTGGTGTGGACCTCCATTGATCTTTGTTGTACTAATTTGCGAGTTGAAATGTAAATTTTATTCCCATTTTAGTAAATGTATTAGCCAAAACATAACACCCACACTTTATTCAGGAGCATCTCAAACTAAGGTGGGCACAACACAACCTCAGATCTAAAATAAGGGTCTAAGCTACAACATATGCAAATATGCATCATTATTTTATTGTATTAAGGTTCAAAAAAAGACAATTTGTTAAACTGTTTTTCAAGAAATTATAAAATAGTATGACAATAGTTTGTGAGATTTCTATAATTTAAAAGCTTAACTGTTTATTTTTTCCAGTGGTGAAGACATGGATGTCTCATATCATGTTTGAGTATGCAAAATAGGTCAACTTTGAGCACCTTTATCTCTTGAATGTTTTGCCATTCAGGTCCAAAACGTCACTTTCTGAGCACTTCTACAATGGGCAAAGATTTGGGCAATGGTTTCATTTAAATCAAAATGGGGTGCAGTCAAAAAGCAATTGAATTCAAATGGATTTACCTTTATTTGTTTATTTTTTTTAAATATGACAAAATGAAAGTGAATACTTCTAGATTACATACAAACCTAGTTATCAAAAACGGTGATTCAGAAATTAAGTAACTGTTGAAAAAAAGTTTAAAAAGTGAATATTCTGTTAAATCATACACAAATAATGGTTGTTGACATATCCTATACTCCTTTGTGGCCAAAGCATAAGTTGGAGGGGGGAAAAAAAACACTTAAAAGAACCCTACCTCAATCTTGTATTTTAAACAGACCTTTTAAAGATATCACAACCGGCCGTGATTGGGAGTCCCATAGGGCGGCACATGATTGGCCCAGCGTCGTCCGGGTTTGGCCGGTGTAGGCCATCATTGTAAATAAGAATTTGTTCTTAACTGACTTGCCTAGTTAAATAAAGGTTAAATAATTTGGCTCCAATGCAGCCATTTTTATCTCAATATCATTTCTGGATCACAATTATTATTATTTATTAAAACAAAAATAGCTTCTTAGCAAAGACCAATTTCTCAAGCAAGAATTTTGCTAGGACTGTCTGAATAGGGAGGGGAAAACAGAAAACTTGCTGTTATTGGCAGAATTTTGGAATTATTTATTTCATAAACACAGAGATCACATTTTAGACTGCACTGGGGCTTTAAAAATGCTTGCCATTTCCTCATAGAACATGATGTGTTGGCTCATTGGCTGAGTTGGCCAATCAGCGCTCTACTCGCATCAATATTTAGGTAATATTTCATAGAAATCTGGAAACACTGGACAGTTACATTAATGTTTCAATCATATTTTACACGAGGTATTTGGGTCATTCCACAAAATTAGTGCCTTATGTCCCCGTTTGATATTTTAAGTAGAAATTGTGCACAAATACTTAAACATTTTTTTTTTAATCACTCTCATTTTAAGGTCAACACTGTTATTTGAACTTAAATCTCATTATAATATGGTTGAAACTATTGCATTTAAAATACATTTTTTGAAAGAAACATTGAACATCTTATAGTCAAATCATAGTGTAAAAGCAGTTGAGCTAGTTCTACTCTTTGGTGATTTTTCTGGTGTTGTGTGGTGGAAAGCTGAGCGGGTCGACCACATCAACCCTATTATCCATAGATAGACATGCTAGAAGAAATGTACTAACAATTACATTCTTGTCCCTCCCTGTTGCAAAGAACAATCTTCCATTCCCCCAGTCACAAGGGACTTCATGGATGATTTAAGATGAAATTGTCAGCCCTGTTACTTTATTTGTCACTTAATATACTAATCTTTTTATTTAACCTCTTGAGATGGGAAAACATGTTTTTTTTATTAAGTTCAACATGTGCTCTTTATGACAGAATGTAAAAATCAGGTGAAATAACTTTTTTCACCAAGTTACACGACTCAAAAGGCCCCTAAATTGGTGGAACAACCCATTTACTATACACAGTGTACAACACGTTAGGAACACCTTCCTAATATTGCGTTGCACCCTCTTTTGCCCTCAGAACAGCCTCAATTCGTCAGGACATGAACTTTACAAAGTGTCAAGCGTTCCACAGGGATGCTGGCCCATGATGACTCCAATGCTTTCCACAGTTGTGTCAAGTTGGCTGGATGTCCTTTGGGTGGTGGACCATTCTTAATACACACGAGAAACTGTTGAGCGTGAAACTGCATTGCAGTTCTTGACAGACTCAAACCGATGCGCCTGGCACCTACTACCATACCCCATTCAAAGACACTTAAATATTTTGTCTAGCCCATTCACCCTCTGAATGGCACACATACACAATCCATGTCTCAAGTCTTAAAACTCCTTTAACCTGTCCCCTCCCCTTAATCTACACGGATTGAAGTAGATTAATCAGCAATTCCCAATTCAGAATTGACCCCTAACCCAGAAACAAATTGTTTTAACATGATCAGAAACAATGAGGGACTTCAAATCCAATGGCTGCAGCAGCCTCGCACATCCTTTCAGACCAGCACTGTCTGTCTGCCCCCACATCCAGCCATGGAGAGATATTTCATAGAGGTGGTTAAGTACTGACGCTGGTGGTTCTATACTGGAGTCAAAGGTCACTGCATCGTATACAGTGAACTAACAAATAGACTGTGTACATGTATCATGGAGCAATAGTCAAGTGGGACTACGGCAAGAGACTAAAGACTGGAAGTCCAGGGTCATGTTCAGTAGGTCTGAAATAGAGGTCGACCGATTATGATTTTTCAACGCCGATACCGATTATTGGAGGACATATATTTTTTTAAAGCCGATACTGATTATTGGAGGACCAAAGGAAGCCGATACCGATTATTGGAGGACCAAAAAAAAGCCGATGCCGATTAAAAATCGGCCAATTTTTAAAATATTTTTTACATTTAATCATGACAATTACAACAATGCTGAATGAACACTTATTTTAACTTAATATAATACATCAATAAAATCAATTTAGCCTCGAGTAAATAATGAAACATGTTCAATTTGGTTTGAATAATGCAAAAACAAAATGTTGGAGAAGAAAGTAAAAGTGCAATATGTGCTATGTAAGAAAGCTAACGTTTCAGTTCCTTGCTCAGAACATATGAAAGCTGGTGGTTCCTTTTAACACGAGTCTTCAATATTCCCAGTTAAGAAGTTTTAGGTTGTAGTTATTATAGGAATTATAGGACTATTTCCCTCTATACCATTTGTATTTCATTAACCTTTGACTATTGGATTCTTTGACTATTCTTATAGGCACTTTAGAATCGCCAGTGTCACAGTATAGCTTCCGTCCCTCTCCTCGCTCCTCCCTGGGCTCGAACCAGCAACACAACGACAACAGCCACCATCGAAGCAGCGTTACCCATGCAGAGCAAGGGGAACAACTACTAGAAGGCTCAGAGCGAGTGACGTTTGAAATGCTATTAGCGCGCGCTAACTAGCTAGCCATTTCACTTTGGTTACACCACCCTCATCTCGGGAGTTGATGGGCTTGAAGTCATAAACAGCGCAATGCTTGTCGCACAACGAAGAGCTGCTGGCAAAGTGCACGAAAGTGCTGTTTGAATTCATGTTTACGCGCCTGCTTCTGCCTACCACCGCTCAGTCAGATACGTGTATGCTCAGTCAGATTATATACAACGCAGGACACGCTAGATAATATCTAGTAATATCATCAACCATGTGTAGTTAACTAGCGATTATGATTGATTGTTTTTTATAAGATAAGTTTAATGCTAGCTAGCAACTTACCTTGGCTTACTGCATTCGCGTAACAGGCACTCTCCTTGTGGAGTGCAACGAGAGAGAGACAGGTCGTTATTGCGTTGGACGAGTTAACTGTAAGGTTGCAAGATTGGATCCCCCGAGCTGAAAAGGTGGAAATCTGTCGTTCTGCCCCTGAATAAGGCCACCGTTCCTAGGCCGTCTTTGAAAATAAGAATGTGTTCTTAACTGACTTGCCTAGTCAAATAAAGGTATTAATAATAATAATAAAAAATAGTAAAAAAGGCAAATCTGTATTTTTGGGTTCCGATTTCCGATTGTTATGAAAACTTGAAATCGTCCCTAAAAAAATGCAGAACTAAGAACAGATATTGCCCTTGGTTCACTCCACACCTGACTGCCCTCGACCAGCACAAAAACATCCTGTGGCGGACTGCAATAGCATCGAATAGTCCCCGCGATATGCAACTGTTCAGGGAAGTCAGGAACCAATACACGCAGTCAGTCAGGAAAGCTAAGGCCAGCTTCTTCAGGCAGAAATTTGCATCCTGTAGCTCAAACTCCAAAAAGTTCTGGGACACTGAAGTCCATGGAGAACAAGAGCACCTCCTCCCAGCTGCCCACTGCACTGAGGCTAGGTAACACGGTCACCACTGATAAATCCATGATAATCGAAAACTTCAACAAGCATTTCTCAACGGCTGGCCATGCCTTCCGCCTGGCTACTCCAACCTCGGCCAACAGCCCCCCCCCCCCCCAGCTACTTGCCCAAGCCTCTCCAGGTTCTCCTTTACCCAAATCCAGATAGCAGATGTTCTGAAAGAGCTGCAAAACCTGGACCCGTACAAATCAGCTGGGCTTGACAATCTGGACCCTCTATTTCTGAAACTATCCGCCGCCATTGTCGCAACCCCTATTACCAGCCTGTTCAACCTCTCTTTCATATTGTCTGAGATCCCCAAGGATTGGAAAGCTGCCGCAGTCATCCCCCTCTTCAAAGGGGGAGGCACCCTGGACCCAAACTATTACAGACCTATATCCATCCTGCCCTGCCTATCTAAGGTCTTCGAAAGCCAAGTCAACAAACAGGCCACTGACCATCTCGAATCACACCGTACCTTCTCCGCTGTGCAATCTGGTTTCCGAGCCGGTCACGGGTGCACCTCAGCCACGCTCAAGGTACTAAACGATATCATAACCGCCATCGATAAAAGACAGTACTGTGCAGCCGTCTCCATCGACCTTGCCAAGGCTTTCGACTCTGTCAATCACCATAATCTTATCGGCAGACTCAGTAGCCTCGGTTTTTCTGATGACTGCCTTGCCTGGTTCACCAACTACTTTGGAGGGCATGCTGTCCGGTCCTCTGGCAGTCTCTATGGGGGTGCCACAGGGTTCAATTATCGGGCCGACTCTTTTCTCTGTATATATCAATGACGTTGCTCTTGCTGCGGGCGATTCCCTGATCCACCTCTCAGCAGACGACACCATTCTATATACTTCCGGCCCGTCATTGGACACTGTGCTATCTAACCTCCAAACGAGCTTCAATGCCATACAACACTCCTTCCGTGGCCTCCAACTGTTCTTAAACGCTTCTAAAACAGTTCAACCGTTCGCTGCCTGCACCCGCACGCCTGACTAGCATCACCACCCTGGATGGTTCGGACCTTGAATATGTGGACATCTATAAGTACCTAGGTGTCTGGCTAGACTGTAAACTCTCCTTCCAGACTCATATCAAAAACCTCCAATCGAAAATCAAATCTGGAGCCAGCTTTCTATTCCACAACAAAGCCTCCTTCACTCACGTCGCCAAACTTACCCTAGTAAAACTGACTATCCTACCGATCCTCGACTTTGGCGATGTCATCTACAAAATTGCTTCCAACACTTTACTCAGCAAACTGGATGCAGTTTATCACAGTGCCAACCGTTTTGTCACTAAAGCACCTTATACCACCCACCACTGCGACCTGTATGCTCTAGTCCGCTGGTCCTCGCTACATATTCGTCGCCAGACCCACTGGCTCCAGGTCATCTACAAGTCCATGCTAGGTAAAGCTCCGCCTTATCTCAGTTCACTGGTCACGATGGCAACACCCACCAGTAGCACGCGCTCCAGCAGGTGTATCTCACTGATCATCCCTAAAGCCAACACCTCATTTGGCCGCCTTTCGTTCCAGTTCTCTGCTGCCTGTGACTGGAACGAATTGCAAAGATCGCTGAAGTTGGAGATTTTTATCTCCCTCGCCAACTTCAAACATCTGCTATTTGAGCAGCTAACCGATCGCTGCAGCTGTACATAGTCCATCGGTAAATAGCCCACCCATTTTTACCTACCTCATCCCCATACTGTTTTTATTTATTTACTTCTCTGCTCTTTTGCACACCAATATCTCTACCTGTACATGACCATCTGATCATTTATCACTCCAGTGTTAATCTGCAAAATTGTAATTATTCGCCTACCTCCTCATGCCTTTTGCACACAATGTATATAGCCTCTTTTCTACTGTGTTATTGATTTGTTAATTGTTTACTCCATGTGTAACTCTGTCTGTTCACACTGCTATGCTTTATCTTGGCCAGGTCGCAGTTGCAAATGAGAACTTGTACTCAACTAGCCTACCTGGTTAAATAAAAGTGAAATAAAAAAATAATTCGCAATTCCGATTAATCGGTCGACCTCTAGTCTGAAACTAGCTGTACTTGACCAATAACAAATGTTTTTATCATTTCAAAACGTGCCTACTGAATGCATCCCAGATCTGCAAAAGAAGACGCCAACCTTCTCCAGTTCTTCTTCGTCCTCCTCCTCTTCCTCCTCCGAGAAGTCCAGGGCCTTCTTGGAGAGTAGCGGGTGCCATTGTAGACACTTGCGCTTGGGCCGCTTGCCGCTCACCTCCACCTCCACAGGAGGCTCCTTACCCCTTCCTCCACCTTTCATGGCGCTGCCAAGCCTGGAGGGGGGAGAGAGATAGTCAGAGTTCACTCACAACATATTGTGGCATAGGATCAAGTTCCATTTAGACACTGATCTTGGGTCAGTTTTCCCCATTAATGCTTAAAGCATCTGCGAAACAGCGTCACTGGCCACTCCACCACAGTTATTGGTTTTGTTGCAGAGCTGAGCATCACGCAACATGCAAAAAAAAAAAAAAAAAAAAAAATAAAAGTGCAATACATACTGTGCTATCGCCCGTGCAACAGTATTTGTTGTTTGCAGTAACTTCTTTGTTGTTGTAATATCACAAATCAACACGCAGTTTCACCAATATGGATTGTCGTTTTAAGGTTAGGATTGGGGGAGGGGAAGCAGATGCCAGATCTTTACCTAGGGGAAATTCATGTTGGAGCATTTGGTGTTGGGTTTTGTTGAGCGCACTGATCAATGACTTTGTAAGTAGCACTATACAAATACATTGGATTGATTAATTGACTGAATTCTTTAGTCTCTTGAGCAACTGCTGGTGTTGGCCATAGTAGTAACAGAGACTAAAGGTCATGAAAAAGTGATCCCTTTAATTAGACACCCTGACGAGGGCTCAAACGCTGGTCCCTGTGACTGTCCTTCCAAAGCCAATATATTATACCAAAAGGCCAAAATCGCTTGGTGAGGTCACTCGGTTTTGTACTAAGATACAGAATTGGCAGTAAATTGAGGCTGCCATTTCAAAAGTACTTTGAGACTGAACACCAGACTGCCCATGTCTCTAATTGGCTGATGGCATCATCACTGTGGCCAGGGTGTGGCCAATGGAGTGCACAATTCTACGTGTAGATATACGCTTGCAGAATAGTTTGGACTTCTTGCGTGTGTGGTGCAATGCCATTTAGCAGATGCTTTTATCCAAAGCAACTAGTCATGTGGGCATACATTTTACATATGGGTTGTTGTGAAATTGTTAGGTATTACCGCATGGTCGGAACTACATTTAACATTTACATTTAAGTCATTTAGCAGACGCTCTTATCCAGAGCGACTTACAAATTGGTGCATTCACCTTATGACATCCAGTGGAACAACCACTTTACAATAGTGCATCTAAATATTTTAAGGGGGGAAGGGGGGGGTGAGAAGGATTACTTTATCCTATCCTAGGTATTCCTTAAAGAGGTGGAGTTTCAGGTGTCTCCGGAAGGTGGTGATTGACTCCGCTGTCCTGGCGTCGTGAACTAGAAGCACAAACATTTCGCTACACTCGCATTAACATCTGCTAACCATGTGTATGTGACCAATAAAATAGGATTTGACAACCATTAGATTCTACACTTCTATACTTGGGTATAGCAAGACCCTCAAATCTGACAAAAGAAGACAAGTCTGTGTTTTAGGGCAGGTTGTGATACCACAGCATTTAATCAGATTAACTCACATCTGTGTGTATTTACTCTACTGTAAAGGGTATGCAGTATCTATCCTTCAATTTCTGTAAATGAACTACTGTATTCAATACTTAAGAAAAATAAATGTAATTGATAGCTGGGTCCAATGCTTTTCTAATATTTTTTCACTGCCCTCAAATATTTTATTAATCGAAAAATATATTTTTTGTTAAAGGGCAATTCCGCCACTTTTCAACCTCATTCATTATCTACAGCGCCATACCAGTGTCTACATGAAGTGAGGTCCAAAAGTATTTGGACAGTGACATGTTTGGCTCTGTATTCCAGCACTTTGGATTTGAAACGCTACAACGACTGAGGTTTAAGGTGCAGCCTCTCAGTTGTGGAAAAAGTACTCAATTGTCATACTTGAGTAAAAGTAAAAGATAACTTAATAGACAATGACTCAAGTAAGTCACCCTGTAAAATTCTATTTGAGTAAAAGTATTTGGTGTGAAATATACTTAAGTATCAAAAGTAAAAGTATAAATCATTTCAAATTCTTTATATTAAGCAAACCAGATGGCATAATTTTCACATTTTAATTTATGGTTAACCAGGGGATGCTCCAACACTCATTTATAAACAAAGCATGTGTTTAGTGAGTCATCAGTGCAGAGGCATTATGGATGATCTCTTGATAAGTGTGTGAATTTGATCAATTTCTTGTCCTGCTGAGCTTTCAAAATGTAACAAGTACTTTTGGGTGTCAGGGAAAATGTATGGAGTAAAAAAGTATATACGTATTCTTTAGGAATGTAGTGAAGTAAAAGTTGTCAAAAATATAAATAGTAAAGTACAGATATCTCCAAAAATGACTTAAGTAGTACTTTAAAGTATTTGAAGCACTTTACCCCACTGCAGACTCAGCTTTAAATTTGAGGGTATTTTCATCCACATCAGGTGAACTGTTTAGAAATTACAGCACTTTTTGTACATACTGTAGTTCTCGCCCCACCCCCATTTCAGGGAAACAAATGTATTTGTTTCAAATCCAAAGTGCTGTAGTACAGAGCCAAAAACAAAACACGTGTTATTGTCCAAATACTTACGGTGACCGTGTTACCACCACAACAACGGTCACGAGTATGGCAGTCTAATTCGATGTAACCGTTTAGTCACGGTATTTAGGCTTCTCCAAGCTCTGATGTGGCTGACGTCATTAGTAACCTAACAAACTTGCTAACTACCTGGTACTCAGCACTCTGTGGTCTCTCAAATCACCCTGATATCAATGCAAATGTAATCAAAAATCTAACCAAACACTTCATAAGAGCCCATGAGCTCATGTTGGGCAACATTTCTATATGCCAGTGACTCAATTCTGGTCCTGGCTATCCAAAGGGGTACACATTTTTGCTTTTGCTCTAGCACTTCACAGCTGATTTTACATGATCAACTCATCAAACTTTGACTTGAATCAGGTAGTGCTAGGGCAAAAAACAAAATGTGCACCCCTTTTGGGTCCCCAGGACCAGGATTGAGAACCACTGCCATAGACTATGCAATTGCGTTAGAAAACAGTGATGGGCCTCTATCAAAAAGAGGATCCCATCAGCTTTCTATAGGCTAGGCCTACTATATTAATTTCTCAATCTTTGTAATTTTAAGCACATTGCTTCTCTTGAAAAGAGGAGTCTAGTATAACTGGTTGGCATGAAAATAAATCACGGGGAAAAGCGTCCTCCATTCGCTATTTAAGTTATATATATATTCAACACAAGGTCGGCAGGGTAGCCTAGTGGTTAGAGCTTTGGACTAGTAACCGGAAGGTTGCAAGTTCAAATCCCCGAACTGACAAGGTACAAATCTGTCGTTCTGCCCCTGAACAGGCAGTTAACCCACTGTTCATTGAAAATAAGAATTTGACTTGCCCAGTTAAATAAAGGTTAAAAAAATAGAGACTCTTTATAGCTTACATTTTATTCGCTGTTAGTCAGCACCTCTACACTAAATAATTATCTCTGGGTGTGTGCCAACTCATGCTTTTGATGATATCATCGGGTAGAACTTTTAAGCTTCATATTTTTTAGAAATGCACTGTTTTCACATATGTAGACACTGGTATTGTACTGGAAATAATGAAAATGAGGTTGAAAAGTGGTGGAATTGCCCTTATTCAATTACCCATCACATTAAACATTTAGCAATTACAGGATGCATTTCAAACTTCATGTGCAGTAAAAACTTTGGTATGACTTAAATCATTTTATCGATAGCAGTGGGAAAAAAGGTTGCTTTTTGAATAAGGACACCAAAGACGTCAAGAGCGATACGCATAAATAAAAGGACAGCACTTCGAATAGCTTATTTGCAGGATAGCTTTTCTTTCATATTGATTTAAATGTGGCACTGACTTGTTCTTGGATTGCGGCTTCAGAATTGTCTCACGTGCGGTTACAAACCTGGCTTGTGTTAGCGGCAGGTACAATATCAATATCCACCTTCCTAAAAATGGATGAAGCCCGTTGGAATGTGAATCTGAAGCTGGCTAGTTAAAAATAAAATAAATCCTGAATAGATCTAGCTAGCATCCGAGTATACACCTCAGGACTTTGATAGATACTTGCCTCTAAGTTCCTTAATAGGAGCAATCCACAGTTGAAACAATAGGAGAGCAGGCTTCCCACCAGTCTTTCAGTAAAAAGCTGAGGGACTGGGTGGGAGAAATATAACCACTCAAATGCATGGATAGAGATACAGATGCATTGACCAACCATCCATATCAACATGGATGGTCAGTCCATTTTGAGGCTTTACAGGGTTTGTTTACATTTACTTTGTTTACAAACATTGGCGTAAAACATGCTTATATTTTGGGTTCTGATGGGGGACGACAGTTTAACTAATCTCATGAGGCATTTGTTATATTCTTCAAGAATCAATGGGTACATTTAATTAATTCAAAGTCAAAAAATGAATGTAGCAACTGCAGATTGCCCCATTAATCCACTATATAACATCTTGATACATTTCTCATATCTTGTAGAGTTAACAAGGTGATAAAATAAACAAAAAGACATTTGTCATTTAACAACAATGATTAGAGTGCTGGTATATCACACAGTTAATTGTCTTCATGTGCAATTCTATCCCTCATTACTACTATAATTGGCATCTTGTGCTATTTGCATGTGGAAATGTTACATGTACAGTCCCTTCAAAAAGTATTCACACCCCTTAACTTTTTCCACATTAAATGTTTCATTAAGTTACAGCCTTTGTTGTGTTTTGTGTTATTAAACATTAAATGCAACGATTTCAAAGATTTCTTACAGTGCATATAAGAATCAGTTAATTGAAATAAATTAATTAGACCCTAATCTATGGATTTCACATGACTGGGAATACAGATCTGCATCTGTTGGTCAACAGATACCTTAAAAAAGTAGGGGCGTGGATCAGAAAACCAGTCAGTATCTGGTGTGACCACGATTTGTCTCATGCAGCGCGACATCTTCTTTGCATAGAGTTGATCAGGCCGTTGATTGTGGCCTGTGGAATGTTGTACCACTCCTCTTCAATGGCTGTGCGAAGTTGCTGGATATTGGTGGGAACTGGAACACACTGTTGTACACGTCGATCCAGAGCATACCAAACATGCTCAATGGGTGACATGTCTGGTTAGTATGCAGGCCATGGAAGAACTGGGGCACTTTCAGCTTTTAGGAATTATGTACTAGGAATTATGTACAGATCCTTGTGAAATGGGGCCGTGCATTATCATGCTGAAACATGAGGTGATGGTGGCAGATGAATGGCACGGCAATGGGCCTCAGGATCTCGTCACAGTATTTCTATGCATTAAAATGGCCATCAATAAAATACCATTGTGTTCGTCGTTTGTCTGCCAGTACCATAACCCCACCACGGGGCACTCTTGTTCACAACGGTGACTGTTGTTTAATGATCATGCTGTTTAATCAGCTTCTTAATATGCTATGCCTGTCTGGTGGATGGATTTATCTTGACAAAGGAGAAATGCTTACTAACAGGGATGTAAACAAATTTGTGCACAAAATTCAAAAGAAATAAGCTTTTGGGGAATATGGGACATTTTGGGGATCTTTTTTTTCAGTTCATGAAACCAACACCATGTTGTGATTATATTTTTCAGTGTAAGTTCAGAAGTAAAAGTGTGCAATAATAGTGTTTACCATGATTTTTCAAATGGCTACCCCATACATACTATCATTTGTAAGGTCCCTCAAGTCGAGCAGTGAATTTCACGCACAGATTCAACCAAAGACCAGGGGGGTTTTCCAATGGCTCACAAAGAAGGGCACCTACTGGTAGATGGGTAAAAAATAATAATAATCTGACATTGAATAACCCTGGTGTAGTTATTAATTACACTTTGGATGGTGTATAAATTCACCCAGTCACTACAAAGATACAGGCATCCTTCCTATTTGCAATAAGGCACTAAAGTAATACTGAAAACACTGTTGCAAAGAAATCAACTTTTTTTGCCCTGAGTGGCACAGCAGTCTAAGGCACTGCATCTTAATGCTAGAGGCGTCACTACAGACCCTGGTTCAATTCCAGGCTGCATCACACCCAGCCGTGATTGGGCGGGTGTGATAGGGCGGCGCACAATTGGCCCAGCATTGTCCGGGTTAGGGTTTGGCCGGGGTAGGCAGTCATTGTAAATAAGGATTTGTTCTTAACTGACTTACCTAGTTGAATCAAGGTAATAAATAAAAAAACGTTTGGGGCAAATCCAACAACACATCACTGAGTACCACTTCATATTTTGAAACATGGTGGTGGCTGCATCATGTTATGGGTACGATTGTCATCAGCAAGGACTAGGTTTATTTTTTATTTTTTTTTAGAATAAAAAGAAAACCAAGCTAAGCACAGGCAAAATCCTAACAGAAAACCTTGTTCAGTCTGCTTTCCAATAGACACTGGGAGACAAATTCACCTTTGAGCAGGACAATAACCTAAAACACAAGGCCAAATACACACTGTAGTTGCTTACCAAGACAACATTAAATGTTCCTGAGTGGCCTAGTTACAGCTTTGACTTAAAATCGACTGGCTCACAATAATCAACATGACATTTTTTTAATATATATAATAAATGGGCAAATATTGTACAAGTGAGGTGTGCAAAGCATTTGAGTATTTTGTGTAGATCGTTGACCCACAAAAAAAGGTCCCACTTTGTACCAACAAAATGTGAAAAAGGTAAAGGGGTGTGGATACTTTTTGAAGGCATCGCATAACCTTTAACTTTGTTCAAACTGGTTTGCCGTCTCTTTTACCCAGTGAACATCTGAATCTTTGCATACTACAAAAAAAAGCGTCAACTACAAATCACGTACTAGAATTGGGCACTGAGTTTTTCCTTACCATGTGACCTAACAAGGGCCCTGAGTTTTTCCTGGTCAGGTTGGTCAAGACAAGCTCAGAGCCCTATGAGGGTTGTGCTATGGGGGAGGCATGCATAGTGTGCATACACACCTGAGACCGAGTCACACTGTTTCACCATTGTTGAATCAGCTCATTAGTGTGCAGGTTATGCAACCACAGGATTGTAGGAATTACACTTAAATAAAGTAATTATGTAATTTGGAAACATAAATCATTTTAATTAGAAGGCTATATCTCAATGACACTGCGCAATTATTGACATAACCATAGAAATTATTATTGTGATAATACACTCAAATCAGGTATGACAATCAATTATGTAATATTAATATGATGAGACACAGGCTATATTGTTAATATGAGGGTATAATAACATGAGGCATTATGGCATATCAATGAGTGGATACCATGGGCAATTAACAAATAGGTAAACAAAAGAGAAGAAACCTTGACCTGGAGGATATGGGATGGATTGCAGGCATACTTACTTAGGCACAGACTATGGAAAAGCTGTATCTGAAAGATGAAGATGAATCTGTCAGTCAGGCTTTGTCATGCGATGATGATGACCTATAAAATACAAGACACTGCTCTCAGTCAAGCGATACATTTGCAATGCTTGGTTAACGCACCAAAGAACCACAGAGGCTAGGATTCTAGTTTTATTCTTCAGTAGCCATAGTAAACATGTTTATTAATCATCACTGTGACAATAACTTAAAACGGGTGTGTAGTCTAGTCTTCAATTTGTGATTAGGCTTCGAACTATTGTGGGACATTATTTGTTGTTGTTGAAACACGGTGTCGATTCCAAATCTGTGCAGTCCATCGTACATGGGCGCTTTTCAGAAACCCAGGAACGTAGACAATAGAGCAGTTAACGCTCAGTACATAATAAAATACGCAATATCAGGTAAATACAGTTCAGTCGAAAAGATTGGCTATACCTTACTATTGTAGCGGTTATTTTCTGGTAAGACCAGTGCTGACTGTAAACCCGATTAGGCTGTCAAGGAATCAATAAAGTGAACCCACCGTAAACATTACATGAGCAACATTGTTCATAAATTAGTATAAACTAATCATTTTGTTTACCTAACCCAAAGTCCTTAGTATGAAGCTCACATTAGCATCTATGCAAAATGTCGATCTAGGGTCTGAAAGGATAGACAAGCGAATGAGAGTCCATCTTGCTTTGGGGAAAATGAAGTATAAATCTCACTCCTGTCAAACTCGTATGCATTCATTGACAAAGGTATTCCACATGGACAAATCGGCACCTTTCATTACTTAAACTAGGGATTTTCCGTCCAGATATTTGCGGCAATACGTTTAATTGGCATCATAGTCACCATTTCCTACCAGTTACTAGGAATAAAAGTAGCTTGTTAGCTTGCTAGCTCTCAGACTCAAATTGCTCCAGCCCGCCCGCTGAACGTGTCGTATGCAAAACATGCAATGGTTCCAAAAGGCCACGAGCGACTACAAGTGACAAACATCCATGGAATTGTAACCAAACTTCACTAATTTGATTGTTTTCACGCAATCGAACGCTGCCATCATTCGTTTAGTAACAATGTAGCCGTGCATTTCATAGGGGTAGTGCTCCCGTTTCTCAGAGGAACGCAAATACTCTCGCTTTACCATGTCGTACATGTTGTCTCAGTCTTTTGCATGATCGTTTTTTACCGAACAATGACTTAAAATGTACACCAAACGGCTTTGAGGGATGGAATTTACGATTATAACAACACGTTTATAAATGAAAGCCCATTGAAGACATTAAATAATTCACGGAAAACAAAAAAGCACCACGCTGACCACTTCGAGAGCGGCGATACACTGATACAAACCTCACACTGGATGACTGAGTGGTTTAGGTGAAAACGACACTGTGATTTTGATAAGGGCTAAAATACCAACAAGTTCTCTGTCATGACGGCATATAGCCTAGACTACATATTCAAACATACCTCTGATACCCAGCTCGAATGCCAGGGCCCTCTCATCCCCAGCTGCGTCCACCTTAAAACTTATTGACACATAACAGTTCGGCACTGGCTGTACAATAACACAAATATGAACTCTCTTCACCGGATGAACGCTACAGAGCAACACAACAATCTGAAATCACCAAACTAAATATGATAATTCACGAATTATATCGAAATCAGATAAATGATCAGTTACATTAGGTCGCAGTGGCGTACTTTCGTTTTCCTCGAACAAATTTTGCATCTTCTCTAATCTACCCTCCCCCGTTCGAACTGTTCTAGGGCTATGGTCTTGTAAAGCCTTGTGCAGTATGATGTCTATAGCCAAGCACTGACTGGCCTAGCCGTGTCATCACCCATTCAGATTCTGGCCTTACAACACACATATTTTAAACAAACTTTCTCTATGCAACGTGCTTTGAAAACGTCACTGGAAATATGTGACTAGCGAGAAGAAAATACTGTTTTTAAGCAGAAAGTCACTGCCTGGGTCTCAGTCGTGTGTGACTACTTAATATAGCTTCCTGGGTGTTGCGTTACAGTGAGGGATCGGAGTGTTTGGAAAATAAAGTGTAACAGTCAAAGTATTCCAGCACTCACCTGCAACAGGCCACCCAGAATGTAAAGGTAACTAAAGCGTGGTGCTCCAACTGAGCCGTTGTCAACCTCATTCACCCTCGCTTAGTGTTCTTCTCTGACCAGAACCGTTTTTACAACATACAGAGAGTACTGTACATACAGAGTGAAAATAGCCTTATCATGTAAGGCTGATCGTGATTGGCGGATGGCTTGAACGACAGCCCGAATCAACCAAACAGAGAGAACATTACAGTTGTGTATTGTTCTGAGACAGCAAGATATAATGTCTTCATAATGTTCAGGACATGTACAGTTACACTGTACAACCAGGTAGGGTAGAACGAAGAAAATGCACACCAATTATTCAGAAGCCATACTCGCACATGGAATCTCATCGTAAATTAAATGTACACAGTATAGGCCTATACTGGCACATAGCCTACAAATTAACACTACCGGCAGCTATAATGTTTCACGGAATAAGCGCTTCAAATGAAGTCATGTTTAAAGCTAGAATCGTTAGTTGCTACATCAATTTTTGGACTTACAAATTAATGATATATAGGCCTAATAATTGATTCTTGAAGAATATAACTTGTCTCATAAGCATAGTTCAACTATCGTACCCCGTCATAACCCCAAATATACGCTTGTTTTACTCCAATGCTTGTAAACAACGTGCATGTAAACAAACACTGTATAGCCCCAAAACATGATTAAAACTATTTGATATCATGGATGATCAGTCCTTGCATCCATAGGTTTGTCTATGAATTTGAGAATGGTTACATTTTTTTCAACTCCCATCCCTTAGCTTTTTAGAGAAATGGGGCGGAGAAACCGACGTCTGTGTGCATCTAACAGTAGGCTATATCTTCCTCCACTGTCCCCATACCGGGCTCAAACCATTGATCCTCTTTTTGCAAACACACGTGACCGTTTTTGAAACAAACCAACCTTATTGAGCTATAGAAAATGATCATATTTACTAGCTCCATTGGCAACATTTCTAGCTAGCTGTGGATTGAGTTTACGGCACTTGCTTAAGTCTATTACACTCACCCTTTCTAAAATAGCTACACAACGAGCGATGCCAGTGAAACCCACATACGTGTGCTGCTAACTGTCCGCATACAGTTAACTAATTTACTGCCTGGTGATTTACCCCTAAAACTCCATCGCCCCTAAACAAGCTGAATTTCAAGCGGTCTTTTCAAACACTAAAAGGGCATTATAATTATGTTCTTAATTTGAATGTACTATTCCAACATAATAGTGTGGAAATATGTATAAAACACAGAAAAATCAAGTTGTTGACTGCACTGGGCCTTTAAACATTTGATACATTTGGCATGGCCTATCTAAGCCTTGTCCAGCCAGAAAACAGGATCTCCTGTTTCTGTAGTATGAGCAGTGGTCATTTTTTGGGGGGGTCTGTTTTGGATGTTATTCTGGCATTAATATGTGTCACATATCAGTTTGCAAACAATGTAAAACAAATAATAATAATTAATTGAGTTAATAAAGCCTTATACAAACTTGGTCTCTTTATTACTTTATTGAGTAAGGCAGCACCAAAATGCTGGTGTTTCAGCCATGCTCAGTGCTTTCTGTGCAGGTGGGACAGCCAGCAGAAAATACAGGAGCGTAGGGGTTGATAATGTTCTCTAGTAGCACCGTGATTGGCTCAATGTTCTGTCATTCATGGGGACATGAAATGACAGAAAAATCTATGGGTAGAGCTTGAATATTTAAGCCCCTTGCGTGTTGCCATAGGGTTACATTAGAAGTGCCCATCCAAGAAGGCTCAAGGTCATTGGCCACACATAAAATGACGTCAAATCACATTATATCTACAGTAACATTGATTTGACATGTCAACATCATACTTTCAAAATCTTAGTTAGCAAGCTAGCAGTCATCAAATCAAAGTTTATTTGTCACGTGCGCCGAATACAACAGGTGCAGATCCTACAGTGAAAGTCTTACTTACAGGCTCTAACCAACAGTGCAAAAACGGTATTAGGTGAACAATAGGTGAGTAAAGAAATAAAAAAACAGTAAAAAGACAGTGAAAAACAGTAGTGAGGCTATATACAGGCACCGGTTAGTCGGGCTGAATGAGGTAGTATGTACCTGTAGATATGATTAAAGTGACTGCATATATGATAAACAAGAGAGTAGCAGTAGCGTAAAAGACGGGTTGGCAGGTGGCGGGTGGCGGGACACAATGCGGATAGCCCGGTTAGCCAATGTGTGGGGGCACTGGTTGGTCGGGTCAATTGAGGTAGTATGTACATGAATGTATAGTTAAAGTGACTATGCAAATATGATAAACAGAGAGTAGCAGCAGCGTAATAGAGGGGTTGGGGGGGGGCACACAATACAAATAATCTGGGTAGCCATTTGATTACCAGTTCAGGAGTCTTATGGCTTGGGGGTAAAAACTGTTGAGAAGCCGTTTGGTCCTAGACTTGGCACTCCGGTACCGCTTGCCATGTGGTAGTATAGAGAACATTCTATGACTGGGGTACCTGGGGTCTTTGACTATTTTCAGGGCCTTCCTCTGACACCGCCTGGTATAAAGGTCCTGAGTGGCAGGCAGCTTAGCCCCAGTGATGTACTGGGCCGTACACACTACCCTCCGTAGTGCCTTGCGGTCGGAGGCCAAGCAATTGCCGTACCAGGCAGTGATGCAACCAGTCAAGATACTCTCGATGTTGCAGCTGTAGAACCTTTTGAGGATCTGAGGACCCATGCCAAATCTTTTTAGTTTCCTGAGGGGGAATAGGCTTTGTCATGCCCTCTTCACGACTGTCTTGGTGTGTTTGGGCCATTCTAGTTTGTTGGTGATGTAGACACCAAGGAACTTGAAACTCTCAACCTGCTCCACTACAGCCCCGTCGATGAGAATGGGGGCATGCTCAGTCCTCCTTTTCCTGTAGTCCACAATCATCTCCTTAGTCTTGATTACATTGAGGGATAGGTTGTTATTCTGGCACCACCTGGCCAGGTCTCTGACCTCCTTCCTTCAGGCTGTCTCGAATAAATACACACGAGCACAATAATTAACACATGGGACGAGACCCATAATCATCTGCGCAATTCACAATGTCATGAAAGCCAAAACACACGGCACAGGTACTCACACTCACCAACGGACATTGTAACAATAATCGACCCCCAATGGAAACCAAAGGGCACATATATACAAATAACTATCAGTGGGAATAGGGGACAGGTGTGCATGATGAAAGTTCCGGAGGGATCTGTGACAGTTCTAAATTATGTCGCTGTACATTTCAAAAGAGCTGAACAAATAGTTATATTGACTACGTCCGTCCAAGGCCGCTCATTAATGTCTTAATCGAAATTACGGATTGCCTCTTATCCGCTCAACATCTCCTTATCCCATAGTTTGTCCATCTCAATTGTCAGTACAAACCACATTTGTTTAAAAGCAAGTCAGCCATATCAGCTATGTTTTTTTCAAAGGCAGTAAATGAGCCTGAATAAATGTTTTGGCTGCCAGACAAGGCTCCACTGATAGCCAGGTGTAGCAGTGGTAAGGTGTTGGGACTGCTGTTGGGACAGCTTTATGTAGGCCCTAACAGTTTATGGGCACTGTTTGTCACCGTTATAGTGCAATTAATGTATTGTTTTGTGTTGTGTAGTGTAGTGGGTTTACTGGGGGCGAGTTTGCTCTTTGCTTCACCAAGATTTACATGCTAAACTCGCCACTGAATATGAGGTATCTTTATGTACAAGTGTATCTCCTGGACAGGACGCTAGTTCATTGCACAGAGATGCTTGAAAATGGATATGCATTCAGAATGGTCTGTTAAAAGTTAAACATTGCATACACTCAAAGGCCCACATATTGCACATTTTTTTGACGGATAATCATCTCCATTCTCCATAATCTGTCAAATTGAAAACCCACTGGCTCAATCCATAATTTTTGGACACAAAATCTCTGTTTGGCCATAGCCTTACCCCCAATCTACAATCGACAAAAATATAAATGCAACATGCAACAATTTCAAAGATTTGACTGATTTACAGTTCATATAAGGAAATCAGTCAATTGAAATAAATAAATTAGGCCCTAATCTATGGATTTCACATGACTGGGAATACAGATATGCATGTTGGTCACAGATACCTTAAGAAAAGGTAGGGGTGTGGATCAGGAAATCAGTCTATATCTGGTGTGACCATGATTTGCCTCATGCAGTGTGACATCTCTTTTTGCATAGAGTTGATCAGGCTGTTGATTGTGGCCTGTGGAATGTTGTCCCACTCCTCTTCAATGGCTGTGTAAAGTTGCTGGATATCGGCGGGAACTGGAACATGCTGTCGTACATGTTGATCCAGAGCATCCCAAACATGCTCAATGAGTGCCATGTCTGGTGAGTATGCAGGCCATGGAAGAATTGGGACATTTTTAGCTTCCAGAAATTGTGTACAGATCCTTGTGACATGGGGCTGTGCATTATCCTGCTGAAACGTTGGATGGATTACACCACAATGGACTTCAGGATTTCATCACGGTATCTCTGTGCATTAAAATTGCCATCGATAAAATACAATTGTGTTCGTTATCCGTAGCTTATGCCTGCCCATACCATAAGTCCACCATGGGGCACTCAGTTCACAATGTGGTCGTCAGCAAACCGCGCGTTCCCTCTTCATAGAGGCGTGCATAACACTTGGCAAAGGAGAAATGCTCAGTGACAGATGTAAACAAATGTGTGCAAAACATTTGAGATAAGCTTTTTGTGCATATGGAACATTTCTGGGATCTTTTATTTCAGCTCATGAAACATGGGACCAACACTTTACATGTTGCATTTATATTTGTGTTCAATATACACTGCTCAAAAAAATAAAGGGAACACTAAAATAACACATCCTAGATCTGAATGAATGAAATATTCTTATTAAATACTTTTTTCTTTACATAGTTGAATGTGCTGACAACAAAAACACACAAAAATTATCAATGGAAATCAAATTTATCAACCCATGGAGGTCTGGATTTGGAGTCACACTCAAAATTAATGTGAAAACCTCACTACAGGCTGATCCAACTTTGATGTAATGTCCTTAAAACAAGTCAAAATGAGGCTCAGTAGTGTGTGTGGCCTCCACGTGCCTGTATTACATTTAAGTCATTTACATTTACAGTCATTTACTGTATGACCTCCCTACAACGCCTGGGCATGCTCCTGATGAGGTGGTGGATCCACCAAAATCCTGAGGGATCTCCTCCCAGGCCTGGACTAAAGCATCCGCCAACTCCTGGACAGTCTGTGGTGCAACGTGGCGTTGCTGGATGGAGCGAGTCATGATGTCCCAGATGTGCTCAATTGGATTCAGGTCTGGGGAACGGGCGGGCCAGTCCATAGCATCAATGCCTTCCTCTTGCAGGAACTGCTGACACACTCCAGCCACAGTATTGTCTTGCATTAGGAGGAACCCAGGGCTAACCGCACCAGCATATGGTCTCACAAGGGGTCTGAGGATCTCATCTCGGTACCTAATGGCAGCCAGGCTACCTCTGGCGAGCACATGGAGGGCTGTGCGGCCCCCCAAAGAAATGCCACCCCACACCATGACTGACCCACCGCCAAACCGGTCATGCTGGAGGATGTTGCAGACAGCAGAACGTTCTCCACGGCGTCTCCAGACTCTGTCACGTCTGTCACATGTGCTCAGTGTGAACCTGCTTTCATCTGTGAAGAGCACAGGGCGCCAGTGGCGAATTTGCCAATCTTGGTGTTCTCTGGCAAATGCCAAAGGTCCTGCACGGGGTTGGGCTGTAAGCGCAACCCCCACCTGTGGACGTCGGGCCCTCATACCACCCTCATGGAGTCTGTTTCTGACCATTTGAGCAGACACATGCACATTTGTGGCCTGCTGGAGGTCATTTTGCAGGGCTCTGGCAGTGCTCCTCCTGCTCCTCCTTGCACAAAGGTGGAGGAAGCGGTCCTGCTGCTGGGTTGTTGCCCTCCTACAGCCTCCTCCACGTCTCCTGATGTACTGGCCTGTCTCCTGGTAGTACCTCCATGCTCTGGACACTACGCTGACAGACACAGCAAACCTTCTTGCCACAGCTCGCATTGATGTGCCATCCTGGATGAGCTGCACTACCTGAGCCACTTGTGTGGGTTGTAGACTCCGTCTCATGCTACCACTAGAGT
This sequence comes from Oncorhynchus gorbuscha, assembly GCF_021184085.1. Classification (NCBI taxonomy): domain Eukaryota; kingdom Metazoa; phylum Chordata; class Actinopteri; order Salmoniformes; family Salmonidae; genus Oncorhynchus; species Oncorhynchus gorbuscha. The sequence goes on along the minus strand of NC_060188.1, from coordinate 49,800,309 downwards.
GAAAGCACCGCCAGCATTCAAAAGTGACCAAAACATCAGCCAGGACGCATAGGAACTGAGAAGTAGTCTGTTGTCCCCACCTGCAGAACCACTCCTTTATTGGGGGTGTCTTGCTAATTGCCTATAATTTCCACCTGTTGTCTATTCATTTTGCACAACAGCAACATTGTGTTGTTTAAGTGTTCCCTTTATTTTTTTAGCAGTGTATAATGCTGTGCCAAACAGAGAGGTATTGGATCCCATTTTTAGAGTCTTTGGTATTCACAACCGGGGATTGAACCCCCAACCTTCTAATCTCAGGGCAGACACTAACAACACCAGTGGAGGCTGGTAGGTTGAGATATAGGAGGACAGGCTCATTGTTAATGGCTGGAATGGAATTAATGGAACGGTGTCGAACAGATCAATCATATGAAAACCACATTTGACTCTGTTCCATTGATTCCATTCTAGCCTCTACAATAAGTCCATACTCCTATTGCTCCTCCCACCAGCTTCCAATGAACCACACTTGCACTGAGATTCATAGACCCTGTCTACACTTGACAGTAACGCGAGCTGAGTCATCTGAGCACAGATTTGGCTTTTAAATGATATAGCAGCCACAAAATAGGCTATCAAAAGCATATACAGTGGGGGAGCTCATTACCATTCCACCTACAAGTGTCCAGAAAACCTGTATTTTGGGAGCGAGATACCTAGTCACTTGTACAGCGGAATCCCTTCAATTGAAATGTGTCGAACCATTCTGAATCCGAGAGGTGCGGGGGCTGCCTTAATCGACACCCACAACACCCGGGGAACAGTGGGTTAACTGCCTTGCTCAGGGGCAGAACGACAGATTTGTACCTTGTCAACTCTGGGATTCAATCCAGAAACCTTTCAGTAACTAGCCCAATGCTCTAACCACTAGGCTACCAGGCACATTTCCACAAATTTACTGTAATAAGTTGTGTCATTGTAATTTTCCCTTTGCCACGGTTTGAAGAATGCTTACTGGCATTTGACTATAGTCCGAGAAAGGAAATCCGATGACTTCATCCATGTATTCTTACTACTACCACTAAGCAGTCCCCCTAGGATTTTGCGATCACACATGAGATTTTTTACAAAATCAACAATTTCCCGCATATTATGTGAGGGCATGAACATTTGACCAATCACTGCACTATTATCGCATAAAACAGTCAAATCATTGCCATATAACTACCCGTACTACAAAAATAGGTATTCTGTAATTGTAACCGATCACTACTACGAACCAAAAGCGTCTGAAGCGTCTGAGGCATGTTGTCCAACAACGAGAGAAAGAGACTAGTAAGACTATTCTGGCTCTTTTCAGTGAGCCGGCTCGTTCGGCTCAGCTCACCAAAAAGAGCCGGGTCTTTTGGCTCCCAAACAACTCTTTAAAAAATATATGTTTTGTATATTTTTTTTGCGATAGTTTTACTATGATTTGTGTTAAAACAATTTGAATTAAATTATTAAATGAAATCATACTGTACATTAACCACAATGTATTTAACAATGCATTGGTTTATTATGAAAATTAATGCTATTAAACATTTGTATTTAAAGTCTAACTTTTTAATGCATATAAACAAAGTGCATATGAATCTAACCATTCAAAACGAATAGAATCTGAACAACATAATTATAGAATATTGCACCATATCAAAGAAAAATAAATAACAATGTGAAAAACTGCAGCATCCCACTTAAAACATTAAACTGGTCCCTCTTTTCTCTCTCTTCTTTATTGCCATGTTATAAACAAGCAGCACACAGCAATGCTGACCATATTTTGCTTTTATGAGAGATTTGCATTCAGAAATGCAAGCAGCCTCACTTTCGAGGAGCTGATGCGGTTTCTTCTCTCAGTAATCATTTGTCCCGTTTTCGAGAAGGCCCTCTCAGAGGGAACGGATGTGGCCACTATGCAGAGTCTCCCTGGGTAGAGAGAGGCCTTGTTCTTCCACCAGCTCAGAGGATCTGCAGATCTTTGGAGGAGGGGCTCTTCCAAATAGGATCGGACCTCCATTATGGCATCTGCTGAGGGATTCCTTCGTGCTGCATCCCCAGTTGCTCTCTCGTCAAACAGCAGACGTTTGTGGCACTACTGCTGGTGCTTCTCTCCATCTGATCCCTCTTCTTCCTGTTGCCCTGGTGCTCGAGCCAGCTGACTGCTGGGGCTGTCCCTCCCTGCTGCTGAGGTTATTCTTTGAAGAGCCTCATCAATTGCTCTGGCATCACTGAAGGCTAACTTCTTAAACCTGGGGTCAAGTGTAACAGTTTCTGATAGCACGTGATTATATTCCATTCCGTGGAACTTTCTGTGAACATAGGGTGTCCATCAACTCTGTCACATGTCTTGCGGTTACATTTGCTTCTCTGTGGCGGCTGGCAAATTCGCTGCAAACCCTTACAAAGGATTATACTTTTTGAGGGTGTTACATAGCTAAAAAGAGAGATCAGTAACTTATTAGTTCAGGTTCATGTTTTGTCTACTGATACTACATTCTCATCCACTGCTCATACACATATATAATACTGGATTAAATAATGATGTAGTAATAACTGCTTACTGTACCTCCCTCCACTGATCTCCACAGTGACCTGTCAAAGGGTTTAAGGACTCTGCACACCTCCTCCACCACATCCCATTCCTCTTGGGTCAGAGCATCAACAGGTGCATTGACAATGGCCAGGGTAGAGATGATGGCATCTTTTGACTCAAGAAACCGCTTCAATGTATAAAATGTTGAATTACACCTTGTAGTGCAGTCTTGTTTAGGCCTCAGCTCAGGCATCCTCATCTGGCATTGTGTAGACTTTAGTTTTTCAGCACCTACTGTGCTCCTGTGGAATTATTACACAGCTGTTTTCACTTTGTCCACAGTGGGCTTCATCACATTCAGAGCATCTCTTAAAATCAGGTTGATTGTGTGGGCAAGACATAGATGATGGGTCCATTTAAACATTTTCATGGCTTTGGTTATGTTAGCTGCATTGTCGCTAACACAACAGACCATTTTTCCATCTACTTGCCATTCTCTGGCCACTCTCAACAGTTCCTCTGCCATGTTTTCTGAGGTGTGTCTGCCACTGAACTCAAAGCAGTCCAGAAGACAGCTAGACATCAAAAATCTTCAATGAAGTAACATGTAACTGACATGTAAGAAGTGTTTACCCTTGATGTCCAGCAGTCAGTGGTAAGGCAAACAGCAGTAGCTAGGATCTGGAAGACATGCAGCACCATAAGCTGGGCCGTCTCCTTGGCAGAAGGTAGTTTGGGGAGAGGGATGAAATGGGCAAGCCTTGGAGAACCGGTCAACACCCGTTAGAATGACAGTGTTGCCATCAGATGAAGGGAGCCCAGTGACAAAATCCAGAGATATATGAGAACAGGAACGATGAGGAACCGGTTGTGGCTGCAGGAGGCCAGAATGAGTTTTCTGTGGAATCTTGTTTTGAGCACACACAGTGCATGCGGTGATGAAGGCAAAGACGTCAGGGACCATTGTGGGCATGAGGTAGGGAGAATAGTTTCGGACGTCAAGGGTGTGGCAGAGGAACTGTATAGGCGGGAGAGAGCATCAGGCTTCACATTTTTAGACCCAGGACGATAGGAAATGGTCAAGTTGAATCTGGTAAATAGGAGGACCCACCTGGCCTGCCTTGAATTGAGGCGCTTGGCTGAACGGGGATATTCCAAGTTTCTATGGTCGGTCCAGACCAGAAATGGCTGTTCTGCTCCTTCCAGCCAGTGCCTCCACTCCTCCAATGCCATCTTCACTGCCAGGAGTTCTTGGTTGCCAGCATCGTAGTTCCTCTTAGCAGGATTGAGACGATGGGACAGGAAGGCACAGGAATGAAGCTTTTGGTCCTGGGCAGATCGCTGGGACAGGATGGCTCTCACTTTACTCCAACATTTTAAAGGGGCCTTGGGGGAGGTGAATGCCGAGAGGGGGGCCGCCAGGGTGCTGTATTCCCGAATGAAAGAACGGTAGGAGTTTGCAAACCCAAGAAACCGTTGCAACTTCACCCTGGACGTTAGTTGAGGCCAATTTTATGTGTGGATTAATTGTTGGAGTAAAGGTACTTGTGTATTTCAGATAAAATAACAACTCAATGTTTATATCCCAGGACAAATTAGCTTGCAACAGCAAGCTAGCTAAATAGGACAAATTAACGTTAACTAGCAAGTGCAAGCTAAATAGCTAAATTGCCATACATGTTTAATGCTTTTTGACCTGTCCCCAAATTAATGTCATTGGTTCAGAGTTTGTTTTGATATTTTAACCTGCATGTCGTGATCGCGTTTGGTGTGGGGGAGGCAAAATAAATTTATGCACGATAGCGCACAATGGCACACACGCGCAGCCGGTTTGGGTTCCGTGTGAGTGTGCCCGAGACCAGACCTCCTCTCACTCTTGCGTTCGCTTAGGCATCAATCAATTTGAATGGGTAAGGCGATAAGAGAGTCGAAGTCCACTGGCAGTTCCCGAGCAGCTAGCTCATCCTTTACCTCCTCAGATAATCCGTGCAGAAAAGTATCGAAACGGCCAACATGCGAAAGTCCACCGAGTAGTCTGCCACACTACGGGAGTTTTGACATAAGTCAAGCAGTTTGCTGGCCGCCTTTCTCCCAGATACCGGAGACTCAAAAACTTTTCTCAACTCTGCCATGAATTCTTCCAAATGACCGCAAAAGGCAGATTGTTGTTACAGGAGAGCGCCCTTCCTGACATTAGCGTAATTATATATACGCTATCTTCGATCGGTCTGAAGAAAACGAAGATGGCTGTTGCTCAAAAATAAACTAGCACTGAGAAAGAAAACCCAGGCAGGTACCAGGATTCCCCGAATATCGCTCTGGAGGAGGTAAGCGGGGTCCATGGGTAGTCGTGATAGGCTTTACAAACTCACCACAGATGGGGAAAAAAATTCTGGGTGATTGGGGTTTTTCAGAGGTGGCAGACAGTCTCTGAGCTTAACTCCCTGATTTGCTCCATGACAGCCTTTAACCGATGGTCGTGGCATTCCGTCAAAGAACTGAGCCCTTTCAAAAGGCCCTGTAGCAACTCCTGATGTCTCCCAATGTTAGCTCCCTGCAGGGAGACAGCTTGGTGGAGCTGGTCCATGTCTGCTGTGTCTGTCATGGCCAGTTCGTACTATCAAGGCACAAGACGAGACACAGGAGGCAGATGGTTGGAGTCCTATAATGTTGGCACAGAGAGACAGGAAACACAGGGATAAATACACTGGTGAAAATAAGCGACACCTGGAGGGGGTGGAGACAATCAAACGGACAGGTGAAACAGATCAGGGCGTGACACCCAGCCTTCGCTGTGTTTTCACTTTTGACCAGCCTTCTCTGTGTTTTGGACACATAAACTTGGTCACCAGCAAAACTAGCATGAAGTCACATTATGCTTGCTTGCAAAGCAATGTTTAATCCCAATTGGATTCTAGAGGTCGACCGATTATGATTTTTCAACGCCGATACCGATTATTGGAGGACCAAAAAGGCCGATACCGATTAATCGGCCAATTTTATTTATTTGTAATAATGACAACTACAACAATACTGAATGAACACTTTTATATGAACTTAATGTAATACATCAATCAAATCAATTTAGCCTCAAATAAATAATGAAACATGTTCAATGTGGTTTAAATAATGCAAAATCAAAGTGTTGGAAAAAAATGTAAAAGTGCAATATGTGCCATGTAAAAAAGCTAATGTTTAAGTTCCTTGCTCAGAACATGAGAACATATGAAAGCTGGTAGTTCCTTTTAACATGAGTCTTCAGTATTCCCAGGTAAGAAGTTTTAGGTTGAGGTTATTATAGCAATATTTCTCTCTATACCATTTGTATTTCATATACCTTTGACTATTGGATGTTCTCATAGGCACTTTAGTATTGCCAGTGTAACAGTATAGCTTCCGTCCCTCTCCTCGCCCCTACCTGGGCTCAAACCAGGAACACATCGACAACAGCCACCCTCGAAGCATCTTTACCCATCGCTCCACAAAAGCCGTGGCCTTTGCAGAGCAAGGGGAACAACTACTCCAAGTCTCAGACTGACTGACAGGAAACAGTCCACCTATATCAATGGTTCATTTTTTTCCTCTAATGTGTTAAACTGTGGAATACCGCAGGGCAGCTGCCTTGGGCCACTTCTCTACTTAATATATACCAACGACCTTCCCTATGCCTTGGTTGAATCTCAAGCTACTATATTTGCAGATGATACTACAATTTATGCAGCAAGACAATCTGTTCAACAGGTACAGCAAGCTTTAGAAGGAGATTTGGAGAATATCAGGAAATAGGTTTGCCAAAATTAACTTGCTTTAAACACCAAGAAAACCAAAGTATGTTGGTCTGTTCAACTAGGAAAAGGCCAAAACAGCATGGGATACAATTAAGTATGGGAGCAGTACAAATTGAAGAAGTGGCAGAAACCAAACTCCTGGAAGTGCAGCTAGACAACTACTTATCATGGTCGTCTCAAATAACTAATCTATGTAAAAAAAAATATTAAAACAGCATGCATAATCAGAAGGATAGCTAAATATTTACCAGGAAAAAATTCTTCAGAAAATAGTTGGCTCCCCTTCCTGTTCGGGCGGTGCTCGGCGGTCATCGTCACTGTCCTACTAGCCGCCACCGATCCCTTTTTCGTTTGTCTGTTTGTTTTGTCTTATTAGTTTCACCTGTGTTTCTGTTTGGTTTAATTAGCTTCCCTATATTTAGTAGGTAGACCCGCCCTTGTTTTGTGCGGGATTGTCTTTATGTTACGTGTGTGCATTTTAGGTAGTGGTGGATTTTCTTTTCTTTAAACTTGGCATCCTGTGGTTTTTTGGGTTGTCTCGTTGTGTGTCCAGCTCCCTTTATTTGTTGGGCTTATTATTTTGTTGTGCCTGAGTAAAGCACTTAACCTCAGTGGAACTCTCTCTGCGTCTGATTCCTGCACCCACCTAGTCCCACGTGACACATAATTTAAGCCTGGAAGACCAAAGAGCTAACCTTAATTATTAAATGGTCAAAGGACACCCTCCTCTCTCATTGTATTCTTACAGATACACTTATTGCGTGACCTCCCACCTATCCTACACCCAGTTTAAAGCTATTTTCATGGTGCCGAAAACCGGGAAGGTAACGCAATGGTGGGGGAAGGGAACTTCGGCCAACTGGCATTCCTATGGCAAACCAAGCTGCCAAAACGGTCTACCACGTGGCCACACGGGCCTACCAAGTGGCCTACTAAGTGACCTTTCAACCGGCTACCCCGGCCAAACTAGCGTCTAACCATGGAAACCTGGTCAATCCAGCAGCTACCACCGGCCAACCTGACCAACCCTGTGGCTCCCCCTGCTAACATTCTATGCCCTCAAGTAGCCTCCAATCAGGCACTTTGTTTCAAGGGAAACATAATCACAGTAATTGATCTGGCCATAGTCATATTCGTTAATTGACAGTTGATATATTGGATTGGATGATACTCATAATCGAGTATCGTTTTAAAATGCATAAAATGCTTTGCACATTTATAGACCACGAAAGCTGCAGATCAGAAGCAGCCGAGGTGTGTGTGTGTGGGTGTTCTCAAAACTTGAAGCAGGCAGTCAGAACACGTATCTGCGTTTCATATTTTTTACATACTTTTGCTCCACTTGTTAGTTATTATACATTGTCCTTGCCAAACTATTTATCATAACCAGCTGACAACGACAAACTAAATGATTGGAGCAAAACATGCGAGGAGAACTGACCAGAGAAATTGTCCTACAATAAGGAGTCGATGAATGAAGAAACAGCTGCGCTCTATCCAATCATAGCAGCAGGTTCAACCTAGAGCCCGCCCATAACTACCCAATTGAGTTATTTAGAGCAGTGATTCTCTGGTCCTCAATTACACCCAACAGTACACATTTTTGTCATAGCCCTGGACAAACATACCTGAGTCAACTCATCGAGGGCTTGATGATCAGTTGACAAGTTGAATCAGGTGTGCTTGTCCAGGGCTACAATAGAAAGGTGTACTGTTGGGGGTACTCGAGAACTGGAGATGGGAAACATGCAGCGCCTAGGACATCCATGGAATGAGTTTGACACCCCTGTCCTAGGACATGTTTGAGTGAGGGGGGAGGGCAGAGTTTGCACTGGGTTAAAAGTGATTGCATTCCTTTTGAAACCTGGTTCCCTCCCGGGTGTGAGCCAGGTGTCCCGTTCAATGCTGATGGCAAATTTGGCTAAAAACAAAGGGACCCCTTCCTCTGCCCAGGTATTTTACATATAATGTGGTTAGCTAATATGTTTTAGCAATCTGGTGACCAACGGCAATGTCAATGGCATGGCACACAACGATTGGTTGATGGAGATAATGTCTGTGCAGGGGAACTTGACCATAGTGAAGTATTTCAACCACGTGGAGTAATAAATTTGAATCCCCAATTTTCACAATAGGGTTTGCTCTCCTAATAAAAATGTATGTGCTCTATGTGCCTTTTCAAGTAAAATTAGTTTGAAAATTCAAACGTACACTGAGTGTACAAAATATTAGGAACACCGACTCTTTCCATGACATGGACTACCCAGCTAAATTCAAGTGAAAGCTATGATCCCTTATTGATGTAGTTTGTTCAATCCACTTCAATCAGTGTTGATGAATGGGAGGAGGCAGGTTAAAGAAGGACTTTTAGGCCTTGAGACGATCACGATCACATATTTATTGTGCATGTGTGCCATTCAGAGGGTGAATGGACAAGACAAAATATTTAAGTGCCTTCGAACGGGGCATGGTAGTAGGTGCCAGGTGCACTGGTTTGAGTGTGTCAAGAACTGCAATCCAGCATACCCGTGGAAAGCTTTCGACACCTTGTAGAGCCCATGCCCTGACGAATTGAGGCTGTTCTGAGCGCAAAAGGGGAACGTGTTCCTAATGTTTTATACACCCAGTGTATACTTTATGGAAAATACATGTTGTGTGTTTCTTAATGATGCACCCTGCTGCCTTGTTGACAATACGACCCTGCGGCGCAGATTACTGTTCGATTTGAGAAGGGCGCTTCTCCCTCACCGCTTTTGCCCAGCTACGTAATAGGCCATAGCCCGGTGCACCGTTATTCAGCTTAATCAAACTCTGTGTGACATGAGATAACGACAAACCCAAGGAACACCTACATGAAACCCCACTGCCAACACACAAATATAGTCTTCTCATTCGCATTTCTTAATGAGGATAACCGAGGCGAAATCAGCCAGTTCAGCCCCCCTTTAATTGAGAAAATATAAACAAATGTCATTGACAAAGTTTTTGGTACCCCGGAGCTTGGTTGCACAGCCAAGATAACTGTCTGCAGACAAACGTTTGTTGTTGTAGCCATCAGTGAGCTTGCCCCACTTTTCTACTGGCAATTTTGCTTTCTCTTCTGCTGCAAACTGCTCCAATTGTTATGTTTGAGGGGTGACTTCTACCAATTGCTGTTTTCAGATCTCGCCATAGATTTTCTGATCTGGACTCATTGCCGGCCACTCCAGAACATTCCAGTTTTTCTTCTTTAACCATTCCTGTGTACTTTTTGATTGTTTGCAGTTGTTGTCCTGCTGGATGACTCACAACCTTCAACGTAGACTCAGTTTTTGAACACTGGGTTGAACATTGCACTCCAAAACAACTTGATATTCTTCTGATTTCATGATGTCTTGCACACATTCAAGGCCCCAGTACCAGAGGCAGCGAAGCAACCCCGCCGTATTATCTGGCCTCCTCTTCATTTGATTGGGTGTTCTTTTCTTTGAATGCTTCATTTGATTGGGTGTTATTTTCTTTGAATGCTTCATTTGATTGGGTGTTCTTTTCTTTGAATGCTTCATTTGGTCATTGGTAAACATAGGAAGACCCCACTGCTAAAAATTACATGGAAAAGGTCCTGATTGTTAATCCTTGGGAAATGTTCTGTGGATCGATGAAACAAAATTAGGGCTCTTTTGCAATGCAGATCAGCACTGTGTACCGATGACCAAATTAAGCATTCCCATGTGTCACAGTGTGGTTCTGTGTGGCTCAGTTGGTAGAGCATGGTACTTGCAATGCCAGGGTTGTGGGTTCGATTCCCACTGGTGAACAGTTCAAATGAAAATATATGCACTCACTACTGTAAGTCACTTTGAGCCATTAACCTACTAACGTACTTGTCTTTGTTCCTATGTGGAACATAAAGCTTCCACCAGAGAGCTGATGGTTTTCCATGACAGGCCACAATCCTTCATCTCCTTCTCATGCCATTAACACTGTCATGTTTTGTCATTAATTATCATGTCTTGTCCCTGTGCTTCCCCTTCTATTCGTTTCCCTCTGCTGGTCTTATTAGGTTCTTTTGTGGCTTCTACTGATCCCGAGGGGATTCTTCCTTATGGGCGTGTTGTCGGGTTGACAGTCTGGGGAATTGAAAGACAGGTTAAGCAAGCACTCACGCACACTGCGTCGCCGCGCGCTTGTCCTAGTAACCTCCTTTTCGTTCCTGTTTCCACTCGTCTGGCTGTTCTTCAGTGGGCTCACTCTGCCAAGTTAGCTGGTCATCCCGGTGTTCGAGGCACTCTTGCGTCTATTCGCCAGCGCTTTTGGTGGCCGACTCAGGAGCGTGACACGCGCCGTTTCGTGGCTGCTTGTTCGGACTGCGCGCAGACTAAGTCGGGTAACTCTCCTCCTGCCGGTCGTCTCAGACCGCTCCCCATTCCTTCTCGACCATGGTCTCACATCGCCCTAGACTTCATTACCGGTCTGCCTTTGTCTGCGGGGAAGACTGTGATTCTTACGGTTGTCGATAGGTTCTCTAAGGCGGCACATTTCATTCCCTCGCTAAACTTCCTTCCGCTAAGGAGACGGCACAAATCATTATCGAGAATGTGTTCAGAATTCATGGCCTCCCGTTAGACGCCGTTTCAGACAGAGGCCCGCAATTCACGTCACAGTTTTGGAGGGAGTTCTGTCGTTTGATTGGTGCGTCCGTCAGTCTCTCTTCCGGGTTTCATCCCCAGTCTAACGGTCAAGCAGAGAGGGCCAATCAGACGATTGGTCGCATACTACGCAGCCTTTCTTTCAGAAACCCTGCGTCTTGGGCAGAACAGCTCCCCTGGGCAGAATACGCTCACAACTCGCTTCCTTCGTCTTCTACCGGGTTATCGGCGTTTCATTCGTAATTTCGGTCAAGTTGCTGCCCCTCTCACAGCTCTTACTTCTGTCAAGACGTGTTTTAAGTGGTCCGGTTCCGCCCAGGGAGCTTTTGATCTTCTAAAAGAACGTTTTACGTCCGCTCCTATCCTCGTTACTCCTGACGTCACTAGACAATTCATTGTCGAGGTTGACGCTTCAGAGGTAGGCGTGGGAGCCATTCTATCCCAGCGCTTCCAGTCTGACGATAAGGTTCATCCTTGCGCTTATTTTTCTCATCGCCTGTCGCCATCTGAGTGCAACTATGATGTGGGTAACCGTGAACTGCTCGCCATCCGCTTAGCCCTAGGCGAATGGCGACAGTGGTTGGAGGGGGCGACCGTTCCTTTTGTCGTTTGGACAGACCATAAGAACCTTGAGTACATCCGTTCTGCCAAACGACTTAATGCCCGTCAAGCTCGTTGGGCGTTGTTTTTCGCTCGTTTCGAGTTTGTGATTTCTTACCGTCCGGGTAGCAAGAACACCAAGCCTGATGCCTTATCCCGTCTGTTTAGTTCTTCTGTGGCTTCTACTGATCCCGAGGGGATTCTTCCTTATGGGCGTGTTGTCGGGTTGACAGTCTGGGGAATTGAAAGACAGGTTAAGCAAGCACTCACGCACACTGCGTCGCCGCGCGCTTGTCCTAGTAACCTCCTTTTCGTTCCTGTTTCCACTCGTCTGGCTGTTCTTCAGTGGGCTCACTCTGCCAAGTTAGCTGGTCATCCCGGTGTTCGAGGCACTCTTGCGTCTATTCGCCAGCGCTTTTGGTGGCCGACTCAGGAGCATGACACGCGCCGTTTCGTGGCTGCTTGTTCGGACTGCGCGCAGACTAAGTCGGGTAACTCTCCTCCTGCCGGTCGTCTCAGACCGCTCCCCATTCCTTCTCGACCATGGTCTCACATCGCCCTAGACTTCATTACCGGTCTGCCTTTGTCTGCGGGGAAGACTGTGATTCTTACGGTTGTCGATAGGTTCTCTAAGGCGGCACATTTCATTCCCCTCGCTAAACTTCCTTCCGCTAAGGAGACGGCACAAATCATTATCGAGAATGTGTTCAGAATTCATGGCCTCCCGTTAGACGCCGTTTCAGACAGAGGCCCGCAATTCACGTCACAGTTTTGGAGGGAGTTCTGTCGTTTGATTGGTGCGTCCGTCAGTCTCTCTTCCGGGTTTCATCCCCAGTCTAACGGTCAAGCAGAGAGGGCCAATCAGACGATTGGTCGCATACTACGCAGCCTTTCTTTCAGAAACCCTGCGTCTTGGGCAGAACAGCTCCCCTGGGCAGAATACGCTCACAACTCGCTTCCTTCGTCTTCTACCGGGTTATCGGCGTTTCATTCGTAATTTCGGTCAAGTTGCTGCCCCTCTCACAGCTCTTACTTCTGTCAAGACGTGTTTTAAGTGGTCCGGTTCCGCCCAGGGAGCTTTTGATCTTCTAAAAGAACGTTTTACGTCCGCTCCTATCCTCGTTACTCCTGACGTCACTAGACAATTCATTGTCGAGGTTGACGCTTCAGAGGTAGGCGTGGGAGCCATTCTATCCCAGCGCTTCCAGTCTGACGATAAGGTTCATCCTTGCGCTTATTTTTCTCATCGCCTGTCGCCATCTGAGCGCAACTATGATGTGGGTAACCGTGAACTGCTCGCCATCCGCTTAGCCCTAGGCGAATGGCGACAGTGGTTGGAGGGGCGACCGTTCCTTTTGTCGTTTGGACAGACCATAAGAACCTTGAGTACATCCGTTCTGCCAAACGACTTAATGCCCGTCAAGCTCGTTGGGCGTTGTTTTTCGCTCGTTTCGAGTTTGTGATTTCTTACCGTCCGGGTAGCAAGAACACCAAGCCTGATGCCTTATCCCGTCTGTTTAGTTCTTCTGTGGCTTCTACTGATCCCGAGGGGATTCTTCCTTATGGGCGTGTTGTCGGGTTGACAGTCTGGGGAATTGAAAGACAGGTTAAGCAAGCACTCACGCACACTGCGTCGCCGCCGCGCTTGTCCTAGTAACCTCCTTTTCGTTCCTGTTTCCACTCGTCTGGCTGTTCTTCAGTGGGCTCACTCTGCCAAGTTAGCTGGTCATCCCGGTGTTCGAGGCACTCTTGCGTCTATTCGCCAGCGCTTTTGGTGGCCGACTCAGGAGCGTGACACGCGCCGTTTCGTGGCTGCTTGTTCGGACTGCGCGCAGACTAAGTCGGGTAACTCTCCTCCTGCCGGTCGTCTCAGACCGCTCCCCATTCCTTCTCGACCATGGTCTCACATCGCCCTAGACTTCATTACCGGTCTGCCTTTGTCTGCGGGGAAGACTGTGATTCTTACGGTTGTCGATAGGTTCTCTAAGGCGGCACATTTCATTCCCCTCGCTAAACTTCCTTCCGCTAAGGAGACGGCACAAATCATTATCGAGAATGTGTTCAGAATTCATGGCCTCCCGTTAGACGCCGTTTCAGACAGAGGCCCGCAATTCACGTCACAGTTTTGGAGGGAGTTCTGTCGTTTGATTGGTGCGTCCGTCAGTCTCTCTTCCGGGTTTCATCCCCAGTCTAACGGTCAAGCAGAGAGGGCCAATCAGACGATTGGTCGCATACTACGCAGCCTTTCTTTTAGAAACCCTGCGTCTTGGGCAGAACAGCTCCCTGGGCAGAATACGCTCACAACTCGCTTCCTTCGTCTTCTACCGGGTTATCTCCGTTTCAGAGTAGTCTGGGTTACCAGCCTCCTCTGTTCTCATCCCAGCTTGCCGAGTCCAGCGTTCCCTCCGCTCAAGCGTTTGTCCAACGTTGTGAGCGCACCTGGAGGAGGGTGAGGTCTGCACTTTGCCGCTACAGGGCACAGACTGTGAGAGCCGCCAATAAACGCAGGATTAAGAGTCCAAGGTATTGTTGCGGCCAGAGAGTGTGGCTTTCCACTCGCAACCTTCCTCTTACGACAGCTTCTCGTAAGTTGACTCCGCGGTTCATTGGTCCGTTCCGTGTCTCCCAGGTCGTCAATCCTGTCGCTGTGCGACTGCTTCTTCCGCGACATCTTCGTCGCGTCCATCCTGTCTTCCATGTCTCCTGTGTCAAGCCCTTTCTTCGCACCCCCGTTCGTCTTCCCTCCCCCCTCCCGTCCTTGTCGAGAGCGCACCTATTTACAAGGTACATAAGATCATGGACATGCGTTCTCGGGGACGGGGTCACCAATACTTAGTGGATTGGGAGGGTTACGGTCCTGAGGAGAGGAGTTGGGTTCCGTCTCGGGACGTGCTGGACCGTTCACTCATTGATGATTTCCTCCGTTGCCGCCAGGATTCCTCCTCGAGTGCGCCAGGAGGCGCTCGGTGAGTGGGGGGTACTGTCATGTTTTGTCATTAATTATCATGTCTTGTCCCTGTGCTTCCCCTTCTATTCGTTTCCCTCTGCTGGTCTTATTAGGTTCTTTCCCTCTTTCTATCCCTCTCTCTCCCCCTCCCTCTCTCACTCTCTCGCTCTCTCTTCTCTCTATCGTTCCGTTCCTGCTCCCAGCTGTTCCTATTCCCCTAATCATCATTTAGTCTTCCCACACCTGTTCCCGATCCTTTTCCCTGATTAGAGTCCCTATTTCTCTCCTTGTTTTCCGTACCTGCCCTGTCGGATCCTCATCTATAATTCACCGTGCTGTGTCTATGTTTTGCCCTGTCGTGTCGTGTTTCCCTCAGATGCTGCGTGGTGAGCAGGTGTCTGAGTCTGCTAGGTTCAAGTGCCTTCCCGAGGCAACCTGCAGTTCTCGATCAAGTCTCCTGTCTGTTCTCGTCTTTACGAGTAGTATTATGCTTTTTGTTTTGTAAAGTTTCTTACTGGATTAAAAACTCTGTTTTCGCCAAGTCGCTTTTGGGTCCTCATTCACCTGCATAACAAACACAGCCCCTAATAACACAAGCACTATCAAAACATTGCCTTGGTACATGAACAAGTTGGAACCAGCCTGATTGCAGCCTTCACCATTCTGTTTCACTTCAAGTGTCAGTAAAACAGAATGGTGATCAGGCTATGGGGACACATGAACATGAGTCCCCTATGCAGCATAAGGGTTTTTGCTGTGGATAACTGAAAGATGTGTGATGTGTTAAGTACTGTAATCATGAGGGACTGGTCAGTTGAGGTTGAGGAAAAATATCCTCTTACGAAAAAAGAGTGCAGTATAACTGGAGTTAGAATGCAGTATATCTGAAAATACTGCATCCAAAATAACAGTGCAGTACACTGCAGTTATTCTGCAAGCACAGCTTCCAAAATACCACCGTTAACTGCAATACCACCGTTAATACCACTTTTACTGCAGTTTCAAAACGGCAACATATTTTGGTAAGGGTCCCCCTCCAATTTCAAAGTAAGTTCCGGTTGACAGTAAACATAGTAAAAACAGGACTAGTTTCTATACAGCTTGTGTAATTCTCTGTTCTCTGCTTTCCAGTCAATAAATAAGTACATATATTGACTGAAGAACAATAAGTCGTTAAATTAATACGGTATAAGTAAGTCTTAGCCCTTTTAACAGCATCCAAAATACTACAGTTGACGACAGTTACTGCACTTCCACTGCAGTTTCGAAACTGTAATCTGTTTTTGTAAGGGAAAGTGTGAAGTTGATTTAAAAGGCCACTAGGTGTCCTACTTGATCCACATATTTCTAAACACACAACAGCACCCTCACCCTGTAGTGTAGCATATGGGTATGTATACAGGCATTATACACACACATTTAAAAAAACATCAAATCTACAAAGCACAACACTTATGTGAGGAATAGTCAACGAGGGCTATGCGTTCTTTGGAAAATAATGAACGACTCGAAAGGGATGTTTCATGACACGACTTTTGCTTTCAAAAGCAGCTCAAACATAGAATGAACTATATAAACTCAATTCCACCATACAAATATACTCTGCATTATTTTAGTGATAATGTCAGACGAGCCAGTGTTTGGAGGATCGCCTCGGGCCGGCAACTGTGCCAATATATCCTTCAAACACCTGCTTCGAGGGCATTATTAAGCATTATAAATGATGTGGTTCGAGCCCTGGGTGCTGATTGGCGCATGCTCCAATTACATTGGTAAACAGTTTATAATAGCAATAAGGCATCTCGGGGGTTTGTGTATCCAGGCACTCCGCATTGCGCTGTGCTTAAGAACAGCCTTTAGCCATGCTAAATTGGCCATATACCTCACCTCCTGTCATGCAGGTGAAAGAGGACCCAAAAGCGACTTAACAGAAACAGAGTTTATTAAAGTCCAAACAGGGAATAACAGAAATCCTCTAGACTTGTAGAGGGGAAATAACTGGAGAAGCGGCCACAGACTGCAGGTCGCTTCGGGTAGGCGCAGGCCGTAGTCGACAGAGACACCTGCTCACACGCAGCATCTGATGAAGGCAAAAAAAACACGACAGGACAGGGCGATACACAATCACAGCAAAAACACGACAGGACAGGGCGAAACGCAATCACAGCATGGTGAATACAATACAAGGAACCGACGGGACAGGAACGGATCACAAAGGAATAAATAGGGACTCTAATCAGGGAAAGGATCGGGAACAGGTGTGGGAAGACTAAATGATGATTAGGGGAATAGGAACAGCTGGGAGCAGGAACGGAACGATAGAGAGAAGAGAGAGCGAGAGAGTGAGAGAGGGAGGGGAGAGAGAGGGATAGAAGGAGGGAAAGAACCAAATAAGACCAGCAGAGGGAAACGAATAGCATGGGGAGCACAGGGACAAGACATGATAATAAATGACAAACATGACAGTACCCCCCACTCACCGAGCGCCTCCTGGCGCACTCGAGGAGGAATCCTGGCGGCAACGGAGGAAATCATCGATGAGTGAACGGTCCAGCACGTCCCGAGACGGAACCCAACTCCTCTCCTCAGGACCGTAACCCTCCCAATCCACTAGGTATTGGTGACCCCGTCCCCGAGAACGCATGTCCATGATCTTATGTACCTTGTAAATAGGTGCGCTCTCGACAAGGACGGGAGGGGGAGGGAAGACGAACGGGGGTGCGAAGAAAGGGCTTAACACAGGAGACATGGAAGACAGGATGGACGCGACGAAGATGTCGCGGAAGAAGCAGTCGCACAGCGACAGGATTGACGACCTGGGAGACACGGAACGGACCAATGAACCGCGGAGTCAACTTACGAGAAGCTGTCGTAAGAGGAAGGTTGCGAGTGGAAAGCCACACTCTCTGGCCGCAACAATACCTTGGACTCTTAATCCTGCGTTTATTGGCGGCTCTCACCGTCTGTGCCCTGTAACGGCAAAGTGCAGACCTCACCCTCCTCCAGGTGCGCTCACAACGTTGGACAAACGCTTGAGCGGAGGGAACGCTGGACTCGGCAAGCTGGGATGAGAACAGAGGAGGCTGGTAACCCAGACTACTCTGAAACGGAGATAACCCGGTAGCAGACGAAGGAAGCGAATGTGAGCGTATTCTGCCCAGGGGAGCTGTTCTGCCCAAGACGCAGGGTTTCTGAAAGAAAGGCTGCGTAGTATGCGACCAATCGTCTGATTGGCCCTCTCTGCTTGACCGTTAGACTGGGGATGAAACCCGGAAGAGAGACTGACGGACGCACCAATCAAACGACAGAACTCCCTCCAAAACTGTGACGTGAATTGCGGGCCTCTGTCTGAAACGGCGTCTAACGGGAGGCCATGAATTCTGAATACATTCTCAATAATGATTTGTGCCGTCTCCTTAGCGGAAGGAAGTTTAGCGAGGGGAATGAAATGTGCCGCCTTAGAGAACCTATCGACAACCGTCAGAATCACAGTCTTCCCCGCAGACAAAGGCAGACCGGTAATGAAGTCTAAGGCAATGTGAGACCATGGTCGAGAAGGAATGGGGAGCGGTCTGAGACGACCGGCAGGAGGAGAGTTACCCGACTTAGTCTGCGCGCAGTCCGAACAAGCAGCCACGAAACGGCGCGTGTCACGCTCCTGAGTCGGCCACCAAAAGCGCTGGCGAATAGACGCAAGAGTGCCTCGAACACCGGGATGACCAGCTAACTTGGCAGAGTGAGCCCACTGAAGAACAGCCAGACGAGTGGAAACAGGAACGAAAAGGAGGTTACTAGGACAAGCGCGCGGCGACGCAGTGTGCGTGAGTGCTTGCTTAACCTGTCTTTCAATTCCCCAGACTGTTAACCCGACCACACGCCCATAAGGAAGAATCCCCTCGGGATCAGTAGAAGCCACAGAAGAACTAAACAGACGGGATAAGGCATCAGGCTTGGTGTTCTTGCTACCCGGACGGTAAGAAATCACAAACTCGAAACGAGCGAAAAACAACGCCCAACGAGCTTGACGGGCATTAAGTCGTTTGGCAGAACGGATGTACTCAAGGTTCTTATGGTCTGTCCAAACGACAAAAGGAACGGTCGCCCCCTCCAACCACTGTCGCCATTCGCCTAGGGCTAAGCGGATGGCGAGCAGTTCACGGTTACCCACATCATAGTTGCGCTCAGATGGCGACAGGCGATGAGAAAAATAAGCGCAAGGATGAACCTTATCGTCAGACTGGAAGCGCTGGGATAGAATGGCTCCCACGCCTACCTCTGAAGCGTCAACCTCGACAATGAATTGTCTAGTGACGTCAGGAGTAACGAGGATAGGAGCGGACGTAAAACGTTCTTTTAGAAGATCAAAAGCTCCCTGGGCGGAACCGGACCACTTAAAACACGTCTTGACAGAAGTAAGAGCTGTGAGAGGGGCAGCAACTTGACCGAAATTACGAATGAAACGCCGATAGAAATTAGCGAAACCTAAAAAGCGCTGCAACTCGACACGTGACCTTGGAACGGGCCAATCACTGACAGCTTGGACCTTAGCGGAATCCATCTGAATGCCTTCAGCGGAAATAACGGAACCGAGAAAAGTAACGGAGGAGACATGAAAAGAGCACTTCTCAGCCTTTACGTAGAGACAATTCTCTAAAAGGCGCTGTAGAACACGTCGAACGTGCTGAACATGAATCTCGAGTGACGGAGAAAAAATCAGGATATCGTCAAGATAGACAAAAACAAAAATGTTCAGCATGTCTCTCAGAACATCATTAACTAATGCCTGAAAAACAGCTGGCGCATTGGCGAGACCGAACGGCAGAACCCGGTACTCAAAATGCCCTAACGGAGTGTTAAACGCCGTTTTCCACTCGTCCCCCTCTCTGATGCGCACGAGATGGTAAGCGTTACGAAGGTCCAACTTAGTAAAGCACCTGGCTCCCTGCAGAATCTCGAAGGCTGATGACATAAGGGGAAGCGGATAACGATTCTTAACCGTTATGTCATTCAGCCCTCGATAATCCACGCAGGGCGCAGAGTACCGTCCTTCTTCTTAACAAAAAGAACCCCGCCCCGGCCGGAGAAGAAGAAGGCACTATGGTACCGGCGTCAAGAGACACAGACAAATAATCCTCGAGAGCCTTACGTTCGGGAGCCGACAGAGAGTATAGTCTACCTCGAGGAGGAGTGGTCCCCGGAAGGAGATCAATACTACAATCATACGACCGGTGAGGAGGAAGGGAGTTGGCTCGGGACCGACTGAAGACCGTGCGCAGATCATGATATTCCTCCGGCACTCCTGTCAAATCGCCAGGTTCCTCCTGAGAAGTAGGGACAGAAGAAACGGGAGGGATGGCAGACATTAAACACTTCACATGACAAGAAACGTTCCAGGATAGGATAGAATTACTAGACCAATTAATAGAAGGATTATGACATACTAGCCAGGGATGACCCAAAACAACAGGTGTAAACGGTGAACGGAAAATCAAAAAAGAAATAGTCTCACTGTGGTTACCAGATACTGTGAGGGTTAAAGGTAGTGTCTCAAATCTGATACTGGGAAGATGACTACCATCTAAGGCGAACATGGGCGTAGGCTTATCTAACTCTCTGAAAGGAATGTCATGTTTCCGAACCCATGCTTCGTCCATGAAACAACCCTCAGCCCCAGAGTCTATCAAGGCACTACATGTAGCACCCGAACCGGTCCAGCGTAGGTGGACCGACAAAGTAGTACAGGACCTTGATGGAGAGACTTGAGTAGTTGCGCTCACCTGTAGCCCTCCGCTTACAGATGAGCTCTGGCTTTTACTGGACATGAATTAACAAAATGTCCAGCAACTCCGCAATAGAGGCACAGGCGGTTGGTGATCCTCCGTTCCCTCTCCTTATTCGAGATGCGAATCCCTCCCAGCTGCATGGGCTCAGTCTCAAAGCCAGAGGAGGGAGATGGTTGCGATGCGGAGCAGGGAAACACCGTTGATGCGAGCTCTCTTCCACGAGCCCGGTGACGAAGATCTACCCGTCGTTCTATGCGGATGGCGAGAGCAATCAAAGAGTCCACATCTGAAGGAACCTCCCGGGAGAGAATCTCATCCTTAACCACTGCGTGGAGTCCCTCCAGAAAACGAGCGAGCAGCGCCGGCTCGTTCCACTCACTAGAGGCAGCAAGAGTGCGAAACTCAATGGAATAATCCGTTATGGACCGTTCACCTTGGCATAAGGAAGCCAGGGCCCTAGAAGCCTCCCCACCAAAAACTGAACGGTCAAAAACCCGAATCATCTCCTCTTTAAAGTTCTGGAATTTGTTAGAGCAATCAGCCCTTGCCTCCCAGATAGCTGTGCCCCATTCTCGAGCCCGGCCAGTAAGGAGTGAAATGACGTAAGCAACCCGAGCTCTCTCTCTAGAGTATGTGTTGGGTTGGAGAGAGAACACAATCTCACACTGCGTGAGAAAGGAGCGGCACTCAGTGGGCTGCCCGGAGTAGCAAGGTGGGTTATTAACCCTAGGTTCTGGAGGCTCGGCAGGCCAGGAAGTAACAGGTGGCACGAGACGTAGACTCTGGAACTGTCCAGAGAGGTCGGAAACCTGAGCGGCCAGGTTCTCCACGGCATGGCGAGCAGCGGACAATTCCTGCTCGTGTCTGCCGAGCATGGCTCCTTGGATCTCGACGGCAGTGTAACGAGCGTCTGAAGTCGCTGGGTCCATTCCTTGGTCGGTTCCTTCTGTCATGCAGGTGAAAGAGGACCCAAAAGCGACTTAACAGAAACAGAGTTTATTACAGTCCAAACAGGGAATAACAGAAATCCTCTAGACTTGTAGAGGGGAAATAACTGGAGAAGCGGCCACAGACTGCAGGTCGCCCGGGTAGGCGCAGGCCGTAGTCGACAGAGACACCTGCTCACACGCAGCATCTGATGAAGGCAAAAAAACACGACAGGACAGGGCGATACACAATCACAGCAAAAACACGACAGGACAGGGCGAAACGCAATCACAGCATGGTGAATACAATACAAGGAACCGACGGGACAGGAACGGATCACAAAGGAATAAATAGGGACTCTAATCAGGGGAAAGGATCGGGAACAGGTGTGGGAAGACTAAATGATGATTAGGGGAATAGGAACAGCTGGGAGCAGGAACGGAACGATAGAGAGAAGAGAGAGCGAGAGAGTGAGAGAGGGAGGGGGAGAGAGAGGGATAGAAGGAGGGAAAGAACCAAATAAGACCAGCAGAGGGAAACGAATAGCATGGGGAGCACAGGGACAAGACATGATAATAAATGACAAACATGACACCTCCCCGTGCCTTAAACTAGATATCAATGTAATTAGAGCAGTACAAATGAATGTTTTGTGATACCCGTGGTATACGGTCTGATATATCATGGCTGTCAGCCAATCAGCATTCAGGGCTCGAACAACACAGTTTATAAAGCATTGGGCCAGTAACCGGTTGCTGGATCGAATCCCCAAGCTGACAAGGCAAAAATGTGGTGTTCTGCCCCTGAACAAGGCAGTTAACCTACTGTTCAGTTTGCACTGCAATGCAGTGTTTCAGACCGCTGCGCCACTCGGGAAGTTCCATCCACAAAGTTTCGAATGCTTATCAACTGCCTTGCACAAAGTATCAAAATACTAAAATACTACACAGGACTCTCAATGTAATTAGAGCAGTAAAAAAAAATGTTACCCGTGGTATACGGTCTGATATACACTGCTCAAAAAAATAAAGGGAACACTTAAACAACACAATGTAACTCCAAGTCAATCACACTTCTGTGAAATCAAACTGTCCACTTAGGAAGCAACACTGATTGACAATAAATTCTACATGCTGTTGTGCAAATGTAATAGACAACAGGTGGAAACTATAGGCAATTAGCAAGACACCCCCAATAAAGGAGTGGTTCTGCAGGTGGTGACCACAGACCACTTCTCAGTTCCTATGCTTCCTGGCTGATGTTTTGGTCACTTTTGAATGCTGGCGGTGCTTTGACTCTAGTGGTAGCATGAGACGGAGTCTACAACCCACACAAGTGACTCAGGTAGTGCAACTCATCCAGGATGGCACATCAATGCGAGCTGTGGCAAGAAGGTTTGCTGTGTCTGTCAGCGTAGTGTCCAGAGCATGGAGGTGCTACCAGGAGACAGGCCAGTACATCAGGAGACGTGGAGGAGGCCGTAGGAGGGCAGCAACCCAGCAGCAGGACCTCTACCTCCACCTTTGTGCAAGGAGGAGCAGGAGGAGCACTGCCAGAGCCCTGCAAAATGACCTCCAGCAGGCCACAAATGTGCATGTGTCTGCTCAAACGGTCAGAAACTGACTCCATGAGGGTGCTATGAGGGCCTGACGTCCACAGGTGGGGGTTGCGCTTACAGCCCAACACCGTGCAGGACCTCGAATGCAAGACAATGCTAGACCTCATGTGGCTGGAGTGTGTCAGCAGTTCCTGCAAGAGGAAGGCATTGATGCTATGGACTGGCCCGCCCGTTCCCCAGACCTGAATCCAATTGAGCACATCTGGGATATCATGTCTCGCTCCATCCACCAACGCCACGTTGCACCACAGACTGTCCAGGAGTTAGCGGATGCTTTAGTCCAGGTCTGGGAGGAGATCCCTCAGGAGACCATCCGCCACCTCATCAGGAGCATGCCCAAGCGTTGTAGGGAGGTCATACAGGCACGTGGCCACACACACTACTGAGCCTCATTTTGACTTGTTTTAAGGACATTACACCAAAGTTGGATCAGCCTGTAGTGTGGTTTCCCACTTTCATCTTGAGTGTCACTCCAAATCCAGACCTCCATGGGTTGATAAATTTGATTTCCATTGATAATTTTTGTGTGATTTTGTTGTCAGCATATTCAACTATGTAAAGAAAAAAGTATTTAATAAGAATATTTCATTCATTCAGATCTAGGATGTGTTATTTTAGAGTTCCCTTTATTTTTTTGAGCAGTGTACCACGGCTTTCAGCCAATCACCATTCAGGACTCCAACCACCCAGTTTATAATCACTTGCATACAACAGGTTACCAACATGTTCAAATAATGGTTGACACATTTTCATAAAAAATGTTATTGTGATGAATGTGATTCATTCTATTTCATCCTTCCACAAGATATAGTCTCAACACAAATGAAGGGTTGTACCCAAACCGGCTGCTAAATCGGTTCGGTTGCTGGAGACACGACCCAGTCGATCAGTATTTTTGTTCTGTATCTACCCAGTCGTTCATTCTAAATGTTCCATTGCCATACTGGTTGGCAACGGTCTTATCCCTTGCTTACTAGCTAGCCAACTACGGCTAACTTAGTCGGGTCAAACAGTGCAGCCACAATAACAACAGTAGCTGCATTTGTTTAAGCTGCTTTCTAGTGACATTTATTTGGATGCATCCATAACAATGAGCTAATGAGGAGTGATTTCTCCTGGCATAGAAAATGTGCTCTCTCGTCAGGCCACTGTTGTTCAGAGGAGCTACCCAACAACACAGCTAATACAAGTGCTCCACCAGTCCTGCCAAGACATAGACAAGAACATCTAGCAGAATGAGATGTTCTGCAAGATGTCACCGTAACTGACTTTATACCCCTTCCAATCCAAAATCAACATGCATGGCAAGTATAGTAGATATCACAGCATTAATAAATAATGTTGTGAAACAGAGAAGGATGTGACATGTGGACTTAGAGCAAGAGAGATACTACAGGTGAATGATCTCTCCAGTGACTATTGCTAATGCAGTTGATCAGAGAGGAAGATTAATGAGTTAGCCAGCTAACTTTGATAATGAACCAGAAAATCAATAGTTATTTCGAGTTGTTTAAGAAAGCTTAACTTAAGTATGTGTTTTTGGTTGACGAGTCAATTCGACCATACCTATTTCAAGCTTAACTTTAAAAATATATATTTATTTCAGAATATTTAAGTTAGTTGTCTAACTCATTGATCCTGCTTTGTAATATACCCCTTTGGTCATCCTGACTTGAAAGTCTGGTTGTCTGTGTGGGTGGAATCAATTGAGGTCAGAATAGGTCATGAGTCAAGTGAGGTATCTTTTTATCCGAATGAAACAGGGTGGTGAAGAAAAGAGAGCTTTTTCATGGAGCTGATTTATTAGGCATGTACCCATTATTGGTGTCCTATATCTTATCAACATTACAAATGTGGGGTGAGGAAAACCTTGTCCATGAGAACTGTAACTATATTGTCTGTTAGTCTCATTCACTTATGATGCCTAATGAATGCTTACTGAATCATTTAACACCCACATACATTTCAGGGGGGGGTTTATGGTATGGGCAGACATAAGCTACGGACTGCGAACACAATTGCATTTTATCAATGTAAATTTGAATAAACAGAGATACTATGACGAGGTCCAGATACCCATTGTCGTGCCATTCATCCACCACCATCACCTCATGTTTCAGCATCACAATGCACAGCCCCATGTCACAAGGATCTGTACACAATTCCTGCAAGCTGAAAGTGTCCCGTTTCTTCCAAGGCCTGCATACTCACCAGAAATGTCCCCCATTGAGCATGTTTGGGATGCTCTGGATCGACGTGTACGACAGGGTGTCCCAGTTCCCACCAATATCAAGCAACTTCGCACAGCCATTAAAGAGGAGTGGGGCAACATTCCACAGGCCACAATCAACATATATGCGAAGGAGATGTGTCGCACTGCATGAGGCAAATGGTGGTCTTGCCAGATAGGGGCTTGGATCAGAAAACCAGTCTACCTTTTAAGGTACCTGTAACCAACAGATGCATATCTGTATTCCCAGTCATGTGAAATCCATAGATTAGAGCCTCATTTATTTATTTCAATGGACTGATTTCCTTCTATGAACTGTAACTCAGTAAAATCTTTGAAATGGTTGCATGTTTTGTTCAGCGTATATTTCCTTTTTATGTCACTGTTTTGATTGACACTGAAACACTGTTGTCTCTGTGAACTTCGTTCATCTGTTGACAAGTTAGCCCACATGACCCCACCAAAACAAAAAGAGAAAGAAGGGTAGAAAAAGGAACACATTCAACAGGTGATATTAGTTAACAGACACACACCATGGGTGAAACATATAGTTTTGTTATCTTCTGCCTCTGTCTCTCTAAACTAAGTAAAGGTAAGTTTCAATATTTTTTTTATAGTATGCTATTTTGTACCTTCCGGTTTACATGCACTGGTAGATAATTACATTTAATTGAGTTTTTCATGTCTGAAAATATCAATAAAGCTTGTTATCGATGGTAATGTTTAGGGAATATCTTACCAAAATGTGACAGAACCTAATGGAATGCTTTACTTAGGTCAGCAAGATATTATTGAGACTGCATATCAGCTTGCACATATCAGAGCTAGAATTGGAGCCGCTGTAACCTGACACTGCCAATTCACATACACTGGAAATGGAACTAAACTGATTTTGAAGAAATTCTACATAGCACCACCCAGTAGGGATATCAATGGAACTGGAGTTATGAACTGTTCAAATGCTATTTCACCAAAATACTTGTTAGTCTGTGCATACTCCCTTACCATTTAGGGCCACCGGCTCAACCAAGTGCATTATTGTCAAGTGAAATGCCAAATCCTGACCGGACAACCAGAATTCAAGGAAACGGAACCAAGGTTAAACCGTACTGTAAGTAAAAGAATAGAGTAGAAACCATTTTCCAATATAGAAAAGATAAATAATCATCAAGTATCATGTTATTTATAGTAATCAGTTTCTGTTTTGTTTCTCATGTCAAAGTGGAGCCCACCACTGTTCATATAAGACCAAAGAGCAAAGCTCCAAGAGTGATAGGGCAACTTGTCTGCACCACCACCAGGTTTTACGCCGGAGATGTACATCTTCTCTGGTCTTGTGGTCCTCACCATGTACCACCAGGCAATGACACCATCAGCATAAACAGTACAGATGGCACCTTCTCTCTGCACTGCCAACTCAGGTCCATCCCTGTGGCAGTGAATAAGTCCATTGAGTGCACCTGTATGGTGTCTCATCCACTCTGGCCAAATGAGAAAAGGGCAAGATACACAAATGGATCTGAGTCTATACCACAGAATATGTGACTCACTCCCACAATCGGAGTCTCCAGTAGCAATAATCTAAATAGAGATGTATGTGCAGTACTGATATCCTGCTAAAAGTAGCATCACACTGAATGTACAGTAATATTGTAGTCTGTCTTTCCATTGTAGATGGGCCCAGCACAGTGACACTGGGCTCTATTTTCAGTTAGTGCTAAGTAGGCGCAAGTGTAGTCTCACATTAGTTTAAAATATTGCACGGGCATTTTCCAGCCCTAACACCAGGTTTGGCAATTTAACTGTCTAACATCAGCACACTTGCACAAAGGTGGGAGGGGTGGCAATATTTGAGGTGTGTCCTTAAAAGCAAGCGCAAAAGGGACAATTTAATGCAGCTATAATGGGAAGTTTTAAGACCCACAAAAAGCAGTTCTTAATGGTAATTCAGTTGATAATGGCATGGATTTTCAGAGCCAAAGCACAGCCTATCCAGCCATGACACCCATGGCTGGATAGTAGGAGAAATCTCGTATTTAGAAACATTAAAAAAACAATTTGTTTCCTCACAATTAGTTTAATTAGTTTAATTGAATTAAACACCAAGCATAGTGGAAATTCCCCCTTCTCTTTATATTGGATCTTTATCCAGCTCCTGTGAAAAGTTTGGATATGTGTAAAACCATCCATAGTCTAAGTTAACTTGCCTGTATTATGTGACCACGGGGAGCAGTTATGGTGCCTGTACCTGTATTTAGACAGCGTATTTAAAACAAGTTGTTTTGTTTTTATTAGAATTTGATTAGAATTATACACTGTCTTTTTAGGCCTTATAATTAGCCTAGTGAATTTAATATTGCTTATTGACGTATGGCATGTCCATGTCCAGACTGGAATTTATAGTAGGCCTAGTGCCTATATAAGTGTGAATGCTATAGCCTATGTATAGCAATTTATTTCCATACCGAAGCAATGCAATGTGGACTCAAAACGATGTGGACTGAAAACATGTTCAAATTATTTAGCAAGTATGGGGCAGGCTATTTAACTAGGCTATAATGGACTAACATTCGAATTGGAGTTGATGACAATGCAATACCTGAAAAACTGTAAATACTAAACTTGAAGCAACCACATAGTGCCTTGACTTATTCCTTATTTTGTTGTGTTACAGCCTGAATTCAAAATGGATTAAATGTATTTTTTTCAATCTCAAACATCTACATACAATACCCCATAATGACAAAGTGAAAGCATGTTTTGAAAACAAATGTATAGAAAATGAAATACAGAAATATCTTCCTGGGTGAGTGTCTTAGAGCTTTGCTTTTTTTTAAATTCTTCAAGCTCTGTCAAGTTGGTTGTTGATCATTGCTAGACAGTCATTTTCACGCTGATTTGAGTCAAAACTGTAAACTGTCATCTTGGTAAGCAACTCCAGTGTATATTTGGCATTGTGGTTTCGGTTATTGTGGTTTAGGAATTTGTCTCCCAGTATCTCTTGGAAAGCAGACTGAACCAGGTGTTCTGCTAGGATTTTGTCTGTGCTTAGCTCAATTCCGTTTATTTTTATCAAAACAACTCTGTAGTCCTTGCCGATGACAAGCATACCCATAACATGATGCAGCCACCACCATGCTTGAAAATGTGAAGAGTGTTACTCAGCAATGTGTTGTTTTGGATTTGCCCCAAACACAACACTTTGGATTCAGGACATAAAGTTAATTTCTTTGACACATTTTGTCAGTTTTACTTTAGTGCCTTATTGCAAACCGGATGCATATTTTGGAATATTTTTATTCTGAACAGGCTTCCTTCTTTTCAATCTGTCATTTAGGTTAGTTTTGTGGAGTAAGTACAATGTTGTTGATCCATCCTCAGTTCTCTCCTATCACAGCCATTAAATTCTTTAACTATTTTAAAGTCACCATTGACTTTAAAACAGGTTTCCTTCCTCTCTGGTAACTAACTTAGGAAGGATGCGTGTATCTTTGTAGAGACTGGGTGTATTGATACACCATCCAAAGTGTAATTAATAATGTCACCTTGCTCAAAGGAATATTCAATGTTAGTATTTTTTTAAATCCAACTACCAATGGATGGCCTTTGCCAGGCATTGGAAAACCTTCCTGGTCTTTGTTGCTGAATCTGTGTTTGAAATTCTCTGCTCGACTGAGGAACCTTACAAATAATTGTATGTGTGGGGTACAGAAATCATGTTAAACACTATTATTGCACACAGAGTAGGTCCATGCAACTTATTAGGTGACTTGTTAAGCGACTCCTGAACTAATTCATGCTTGCCCTAACAAAGGTGTTAAATACCTATTGACAAGACATTTCAGCTTTTGGTTTTTCATGAATGTGCTAACATTTCTAAAAATCTAATTCCACTTTGACATTATGGGGTATTGTGTGTAGGCCAGTGACTCAAAATCTACATTTAATACATTTTAAATTCAGGCTGTAACACAACAAAATGTGGGTGTGACTACTTTCTGAAGGCACTGTATTTAGCCATGGAGCACATTCTGATTGACAAGTGAGGGGCCAAGGCTTCGACACACCTACAACTTGTTTATTCATCAAAACCCAGCCCTTTTGTGCCACTGCCAGCTACTGCGCCCATAATTCCGGTTGTGAAAATACAACAAAATATTTCAGATACACTCTAGAACCTATAATGCTATCGCCAGTGCTAAGATTTACCATTTGAGTTAGGTTTGTTAAAATGGAGCCCAGTAAGTTTGACAACAGGTACCAGGACAGTTTCATTATTCCCATTTTTTGGTTGTTGAAATCTTCTATTATTATCATTTCTAGGAGCGGCACCAGGGGCCTCATACTGGTGTATTGCAAAGAACCAGTTTAGACAGACCAACCTAGGCATCATGCTTCTGCTAATTGAAGAAAAAAAGAACTAAGAGGTGTTTTTAACGACATATATTTGTTTTTAAATTCATACTGTTTGACTGATGAACAGGATACATATAGAATGGCTCAGGGGTAACTGCAACTGAAAATGTGTGAGATACATGTTAAAGGGGAACTTCACCACTTTTTAACATTCATTCATTTTCATTATATCCAGCATCATACCGGTTTCTCTGTGAAAATGGCAATTTTCTCCATTCTGTAGTCAAAAAGGTAAAAAGAATCGGGGGCCATTTCAAATAAAATCAGTTTCACTGTGACCAAAGAACCTGAAAAAGTCCTCCCCCTGGCTAGAAACCTGTTGTAGTTTTTGAAAATGTAAGTTGCTTTCTTAAAGGTTATAGGAAATGGAGGGCATAAGGTTCCAGTGAAGAAGGATGGTAGGAGGTGTGCGGGGAACTAAAGATGAGTTGGACAGGAAGTCCTCTAGTACTGTTGATCACCAACTCCATCTTTGATCTGCACATGGCCTCATTTAAAGAGTTTCAAATGTTGACTATAATGACAATCATCATAATTTCTCCTACTACATCTTATGTTTCTTACTATTTCATGCCACGTTACTTTTTATTGAATGTCAAGGTTCTACAATACAAATTCAGGGTATTGTATTTTTTACTTCTACAGGGACGACAGAATGGTACGTTGGGCTGCCCGTAGTTTTTACTGTTCTACCTCTGATACTTGTGCGCCTTATCAAGAAGAAAATGACAAAAAAACATATTGAAAATGAGCATGAAGTACAACATTATGGTACAGTAGTACTTTTTTATTGATTTGCTCAATTGATTTGTTGCAGCCCCCATAGTTTTAAGTGAAATTGAAAACCAAGTCAAACCAGTATGTGAATGTGATTAGTGTTTTTGTCAACACAATATAGCTGGATACTGGTTTAATCATTTTTGCGCAATGGTCTGCTTCTAAATGTAATATTTTGTGTTGTATATATTCACAGCTTTCTTTCATTACAGGTACAGTATGGTTACAAACTGTATTCTTTCTCTTTGATTTTGTAGAGAGAGCTTGGAATCTGGGAAACCCTGCACTAAGGAATAGGGTGCCATTTGAGATTCAGCCTAAGAGTGTGCACTTTTGTTTGGTTTGCTGGATATATTGTAAGATGAACTCCTACTGCAGACACAGCTCCTATTATTGAGACCCAGGCTGTCTATGACGATATAACCACTTTCTCCTCTTCACCAATAAATCCAAACATGATGGTTATCTAGGTACAGCTGTTGCGAAGCATGTTTCTAGTGACATCTCCATGACCAGTTGTTCATAGCTTCTTTCTCTTCTGGCAGACTAGAGCAGAGCCATTATACAGCAATGTGATGTCCTTTTCACCCAGACCAGCCAATGATCACATAGGGAGGGACGCTTTAGGCAGTGTCTGCCCTGGCAAAGAGACCCCAGGTCACATAATAACACTAAGCTACTAACAAAAGGCCAAAAAATATATATATATACTGTATTTTACCCCTTTTTCTCCTCAATTGGTAGTTACAGTCTTGTCCCATCGCTGCAACTCCCCTACGGACTTGGGAGAGGCGAAGCTCACGAACCATGCGTCCTCCGAAACACGACAATGCGAAGCTGCACTGCTTATTGACACACTGCTCGCTTAACCCGGAAGCCAGCCGCACCATTATGTCGGAGGAAACACCGTCCAGCTGGCCCCCGAAGTCAGCTTGCAGGCCCCCGGCCCGCCACACTAGAGCGCGATGGGACAAGTAAATGCCGGCCCGGCTAAACCGTCCCCTAACCCGGACGACACTGGGACAATTGTGGGACAATTGTGTGCCGCCTCATGGGTCTCCCGGTCACGGCCGGTTGTGACATAGGGATCGAACCCAGGCCTGTTTTTTGTACAATGTACCCAATGACAAATTAAATCTTGCTATGTCCTCATTGTGGTTTTACAGACGTGTTTCATATGTCTTATTTATACATTTTTGTAATATTTATGAAATGCATATTGTTATATTTGATAGCACTTATTTGTTGTTCCTTTGCCTCCAACCCCCTTCGATGTGTGGAACGGATGTGGGTGGGGCTAGGTCTACATAAGGGTGCAAATGTAAAAAAACTCACAAAAGCTCTGACGAAGGCCGTGAGGCCGATACGTAAACTTATTAAAGATCAGTGATACTACCAAGAGCAGTGTGCGGTTTCCATTTTCCTTCATCTTGTTCAATTGTTGCCATGCACCTGCAAATAAGATTGCTCAGATGTGCGAGTGCCTTTTGAATTTTGGATCCATAATAAATACAAATGAGCAACTCGAAATCCATTAGCTAATACAGTGTAATTTACTATAAAGGGTAACTTAATCTGTCCACTTTTAGACAACTCTGAATATTAATATTAAATGAGACACAGATTTTGAACTACATTGCGTACTGTATTGTATGTGTAGATGTGCTTGACAAGATATAGGCTAAGTTGCAGTATCCATGTAGTGTTGGAGCATCCATCCATAGTTCTGTAACTGACAATATGGTGTTGTGTCTAAATTCGACCACCGGAAATGCAAATAAGTAGTGTATTAGAGGTTAAAAAGGCTTGTGTGTGGTGCCAGGAAAATAACCTCTCACTCAACGTCAACAAAACTAAGGAGCTGGACGTGAACTTCAGGAAACAGCAGATAGAGCACCCTCCTATCCACATTGACGGGACCGCAGTGGATAAGGTGGAAAGCTTCAAGTTCCTCGGCATACACACTGACAAACTGAAAGGCAGTGTGGTGAAGAAGGTGCAACAGCACCTCTTCAATCTCAGGAGTTTGACTAAATTTGGCTTGGCACCTAAAATCATCAAACTTTTACAGATGCACAATTAAGAGTATCCTGAGAGTAGTCTGTATCACCGCCTGGTACGGAAACTGCACTGCCCGCAACCTCAAAGCTCTCCAGAGGGTAGTGCAGTCTACCAAAGCATCACCGGGGGCAAAAAGCTGCCCTCCAAGACCTACAGCACCCAATGTCACAGGAAGGCCACAAAGATAATCAAGGACAAAAACAACCTGAGCCTGTTCACCCCGCTATCATACAGAACGCTAGGTCAGTAGTGGAGCTAGAAACACAAGTATTTTGCTACACCCACAATAAAATGTGCTAAACACGTGTATGTGACCAATACAATTTGATTTGAGGGTCGCTGTCCTGTTGAAAGGTGAACCTTTGCCACAGTCTGAGGTCTTGAGTCCTCTGGAGTAGGTTTTCATCAAGGATCCCTCTGTACTTTGCTCCGTTCATCTTTCCTTCGATCCTGACTAGTCTTACAACCAGTATACAACCTGTCCATAGCATCATAAAATAAAGCATAAATTACGTCAGTGCAACCAATTTTTGTCCTTTGGGGTAGTGAGTCTTTTATGTTGGTTTTGTAAGTACCTCAACATTGGTGAGAGAGGGAAAACAATTCCAAGTTTCTCCTGAGAGGTGTTTTATTTTCCATCCACAAAATTCTTGTTGCGTTGCCAGGCAACCTGTTGTCTGCACATGGGAGTGGTGGTGCAGAGGGTGGCAGGTAGATAATTACCTCAGTAAGGTGCTAGGTTAGAAAACATAGGGGGAGATCCCTGCTACCATAACTTTCCTTCCCCCTGACTGCTGTTCCACCATAGCCCCCATCAACTGACTGAGGTAATGACTGAATTAACCACGCATTTTAACACGGGCAAGACATTATTAATAACCTGTGGTCCTGTTAGTATTTATCGTCATGATAAAGTTGTATGTTTGACTTGATAATGATGGTGGAGTTGGCTACAGCATACTGTATGGGACCAAGCAATGGTAATACCAGATGTTGCCAATGAATTGTTCAAGCAACAATGCTGCTGTCAAGGGTAGTTAGACAATACAAAGTAAGAAGGAAATCTCTGCTCAGAAATAGTATGTTTACCATTCACAGATTCTCATGGGTCTTTCATTGAAAATTAATAGTTGTGTGGATTTTACTTAAGCAAACCTGAGACTGGTTGTTAACAGAAAACAGACTGAACAGTCAAAGTTTGCAGCCGTTTTGAGGCCTTCCTCACTGTGGTTAAAGTCTAGATGAAAGCCAAGATACTTGGTTGTTGTCAGAGGACTCCAGTCACAAGTCATAGACTGACCTCTCTGCTACTGCACGGCAAGTGGTACCTGAGCGCCAAGTCTAGGTCCAAAAGGCTCCTTAACAGCTTCTACCCCCAAGCCATAAGACTGCTGAACAATTAACGATTGGCTGCCTTCGACACTGTGAACCATCAGATCCTCCTCTCCACCCTCTCCGAGTTGGGCATCTCCGGCGCGGCCCACGCTTGGATTGCGTCCTACCTGACAGGTCGCTCCTACCAGGTGGCGTGGCGAGAATCTGTCTCCTTACCACGCGCTCTCACCACTGGTGTCCCCCAGGGCTCTGTTCTAGGCCCTCTCCTATTCTCGCTATACACCAAGTCACTTGGCTCTGTCATAACCTCACATGGTCTCTCCTATCATTGCTATGCAGACGACACACAATTAATCTTCTTCTTTCCCCCTTCTGATGACCAGGTGGCGAATCGCATCTCTGCATGTCTGGCCGACATATCAGTGTGGATGACGGATCACCACCTCAAGCTGAAACTCGGCAAGACGGAGCTGCTCTTCCTCCCGGGGAAGGACTGCCCGTTCCATGATCTCGCCATCACGGTTGACAACTCCATTGTGTCCTCCTCCCAGAGCGCTAAGAACCTTGGCGTGATCCTGGACAACACCCTGTCGTTCTCAACCAACATCAAGGCGGTGGCCCGTTCCTGTAGGTTCATGCTCTACAACATCCGCAGAGTACGACCCTTCCTCACACAGGAAGCGGTGCAGGTCCTAATCCAGGCACTTGTCATCTCCCGTCTGGATTACTGCAACTCGCTGTTGGCTGGGCTCCCTGCCTGTGCCATTAAACCCCTACAACTCATCCAGAACGCCGCAGCCCGTCTGGTGTTCAACCTTCCCAAGTTCTCTCACGTCACCCCGCTCCTCCGCTCTCTCCACTGGCTTCCAGTTGAAGCTCGCATCCGCTACAAGACCATGGTGCTTGCCTACGGAGCTGTGAGGGGAACGGCACCTCAGTACCTCCAGGCTCTGATCAGGCCCTACACCCAAACAAGGGCACTGCGTTCATCCACCTCTGGCCTGCTCGCCTCCCTACCACTGAGGAAGTACAGTTCCCGCTCAGCCCAGTTAAAACTGTTCGCTGCTCTGGCCCCCCAATGGTGGAACAAACTCCCTCACGACGCCAGGACAGCGGAGTCAATCACCACCTTCCGGAGACACCTGAAACCCCACCTCTTTAAGGAATACCTAGGATAGGATAAGTAATCCTTCTCACCTCCTCCCCCCCCTTTAAGATTTAGATGCACTATTGTAAAGTGACTTTTCTACTGAATGTCATAAGGTGAATGCACCAATTTGTATGTCGCTCTGGATAAGAGCGTCTGCTAAATGACTTAAATGTAAATGTATATGTTAATTAAATGACCACCCAGACTATTTGCACTGACACCCTCCCGCCTTTGTTTTTGCAATGCTGCTATTCGCTGTTTATTATCACCCCTACCTACATGTACAAATGACCTCGACTAACCTGTACACCCGCACATTGACTCGGTACCGGTACCCCCTGTAAATAGCCTCATTATTGTTATTGTGTTACTTTATACATTTTCATTTTTTAAAAGTTTATTTAGTAAATATTTTCTTAACTCTATTTTCTTAACTGCATTGTTGGTTAAGGGATGAAAGTAAGCATTTCACGGTAAGGTCTACCTACACCTGTTGTATTCAGCGCACGTGACAAAGATTGTTTTAAAAATGTAATGCAGACACACAAATGTTATCCACAATGATATTCTGTTGTAGCTATCGATAATCATAAAAATGACTTGTATTAAAAAAATAGAGGACCAAAAAAAAAAATCCAAGTTCCCAGTTTGAAAATCCCTAAACCAGCCATCAAAGCCCAGTGTTACTATTCCAGACAATACATTGAGTGTAACAACTCTGGCTGAGACCAGTAGCCTTTATAAAGACACACATTATAAGGGCAATTGAACATACCTATCTACCGCTGCGGTAACTGACTTGGCCCAGCCTAATCTATCAGAACCACACACCGCTGTGCTGACATGTCAAATAATAGATCCGGCATGGGAAGTAGAATGACAACCATGGTAGGGATGAGTCACGGACCATCACGCCTGTCGAGATACCAGACCCAGAAATAATGACCCTGCTATTTTACCCCCCACACACACATGGCAATAAAGCTTGTGCTGCAGGAGAGGAAGGGCACGGGCAAAATTAGCCCTACATTCCAATTAAATGTGTCCAACTCAACTGCCGCTGCTTGGACTTGGCAGGCCATTACGACTCTCTCCTTCTCTCGCTCCCTCTATTTTGAATGAACAAGTGCCCCTGGGGAAGCGAGTTCGAGACAGATTTCCTCCAGATCCAATTTCACCTGTGTGAGCCACTGTGTCATGCTGTCATGGAAATGCCAGCCGTTTTCACCCTTGGACTCCTTTCTTTTTTAATCAACTGCTTGTATGATGGATGTGGTGTGCTGTGTTGTAGTTCTCATCCTTAAGCAACCCACTACAGGTTGATGCATCACATTCAAATACGTTGTTTCAGTTGTGAGGAAATGCAGTGTTTGTATGGAAGGGGGCATTAGCCAAATTACAGACACAAGATGTGAGAATGACTTACTGTGCAGTATATTCTCTCCCGTACCAATAGTTCATTTCTCATCATTAAATAACAGGTGGGTTGACTTTACAATTAATACTTTTGTCTCCATGAGTGTTGATAGCATCTCTCAGAAGAAGCTCCCATGAACCTTTTCAGGTTGTCATTATGGACTAGTTGTCACACCTGCTCCCGCTCCACCTCTCTGGCCTCGACGACGGCCCATCACTACGCATACCTGTCACCATCGTTAGGCGCATCAGCGCTTCATGGAACTCACCTGGACTCTATTACCTTATTGATTGCCTCCCCTATATCTGTCACTTCCTCAATTTCTTCCCCGTCTGCATTAATGTCGTTATGTTACCCTTGTCCAGACGCTGTCCGTGTTTTGTTTCATGTCTGTTATTTATTAAATATTCACTCCCTGTACTTGCTTCTCGTCTCCCAGCGTCTGTCCTCCACATAATGCAGACACCAATATTTGAAGCATCAGGGAGATTTTTGTTTTTTGTTGGGGTTGGTGACATCGGGTTGGGTGCCAGTGACGAAGGAACCGGGTGTGCCTCAGCTGGCTCGTTGGGCTTCCATGCCTCAACTGGCTCAAGGTTTTCTTGCCTCAGTTGGCGCGGCAGACTACCATCCCACATCATGGCTCAGCCAGCTTGTCGGGCTCCCAAGCCTCATCAGGCTCATCAAGCTCCCATCCCACATCATGCCTCAGCCGGCTTGTCGGGCTCCCACACTTCAGCCAGCTTGTTGGGCTTCCACGCTTCAGCTGGCTCCCTCGGCCGACCCATCAGGCTTTCCAAGGTGGGACGCCGAGTGTCGCCCCTAGGAGCGGCGTTCTGTAAAGCATGCTCCCGCTCCCCTTCTCTGGCGCTCGAGGGTGCCAGGAGGCCCATCATTACGCACAACTGTTACCATTGTTACGCGCATCAGCGCTTCATGGGACTCACCTGGACTCTATTACCTTATTGATTGTCACCCCTATATATATATATATATATATATATATATATATATATATATATATATATATATATATATATATATGCAGTATATATATCACTTACTCAATTTCTTCCCTGTGTCTGCATTAATGTTATGTTTCCCTTGTCCAGACGCTGTCCATGTTTTGTTTCATGTCTGTCATTTATTAAATATTAATTCCATGTACTTGCTTCTCGTCTCCCAGCGTCTATCCTCACAGTAGTAGAGAGAACGACAGAGTTGGGATGCAGATTACAGGCACAAACGCAAAGAGACTTTACAATGTAGAAAAAACTCATATTTCATTCCGGAAAAACAATTCGAAAATCGACGGTAGAGCTTTCCGATTTAATTGCATGGTATAGGCATAGCAATGAGGTTTGTTGGCAGTTCTTCAAAATAATGTAGGGGGGACCTTGGTGGCCTTTGCTGTTGTAAAGCCATTAAAATCCTCAGTGTTTTTATGGACATGTAAATGTTTCCAAACCTCAGTCCTGACATAGAGATGGACGCTCATATCAATGTTTCACTGATTTCCATTAACAGGGGGTGGCCATGTATTCGGCGATATGCTGTATTAAATATGCCTACCAGCCAGAGAAAATACACAGGAGATTCAGCATGTCCTCTCTATGTAAATTGGCAAACATGTCGAATAAGGAGTACAGCAACTGCTGTTAGACTTCAATCACTGGGTATTTGTATCATTATAGTCTATGATTACCCATCTAGCCAGCCAGCCAGTGTTAGGCCTACATTACCATGGCAGTCTGAGTGGGAGAGGGAGGAGTCATGTGACTGATTATTAGATCTCTCTATGAATAAACCCTTTGCCGAATTTTCAGTCTGCTGGAGTTTACTTGAGCTGTTTCACATGAAAATGTGGATTTTTAAAGTTAAATTCGTGCAGTTCTACACAATTTACAATGGGATTGAGAGAAAAATGTGCAGTTGTCAAAGTTTCATATATTCAACTTCTCAGATGCATTCAGATTCAGTTTTCAAATGAAGTTCTCCAAATTCAGATTAAAAACCAGAGACAACATCCTGGTACTTTTCCAGCCAGCAGAAGCAGAGGAAAACAGATCTAATTGAAGGCTCACTGTGTAAACAGCTTGTTTTGTTTTCTGAAGCCAATGTGGCATTTTGAATTTTCTTCCTCTGAATTTGGCTGTAGCACTTGAACTGTTTTGGCTGTATTTGATTCTCTGTTCTCTACCTTCCTGGCTGGAAAAGTACCATGATGTTGTCTCTGGTTTTGAATATGAATTTGAAAACTGAATCTGAATGCATCTGAAAAGTTGAATATATGCAACTTTGAAGAACATGAAATGATAAACTTGATACACAGACATTGAATGCTATCTACCATATTGAAACTGAATATATACATATTGAATTTGAACAATGTAATACAAATTCTAAATTATGGAATTTCTGTTGACACTGAAATCGCTCCATATTACTTATTTACATAATGGACATGTAAGAGTACACTATAACCCATTAGGGTAACCAAATTTGGTGCACAAAAGGTAAGAGCTAAACTCTTGTACAGTCAATACACCATTCTGGAAACAAATTTCCTAATGAGCATTGCATATACTTGGTATTATGTTGCCTGCTCATGTTTTATTAATGTAGTTATACATATTTATTAACAGCTATTAGCACGTACAGTATGTCATGCAAAATAATGCATTACACATAGCTCATAAGGCGTTATAAATGCATTAGGAAGAGTTACCAAGATTGCTTTTGCAAAGGGGACCTGTGCCAGTGGTACAGTAGGCAAGATTAGAGTGCAAAGATGGTCACTGGCCACTGACTACACATTTTAACTTTTCCAAGTTATAATTTGTGGCACGAGCAGTAGTGGCTGTTTAATTAAAAGTGGCCAACTTAAATTAATAAACTGATTAATTTGTCCCATTTCATAAACTAAGCTACAGTGACTAAAAAGGTCACCCTTATAAATGAAGCATCTGTAACTGCAATGGCAACATTAGCATTAAAGCCAAATCACTGCTGTCTAATGAAGATAATCCAATTCATGCAGTTTTAATGATCCCAGTGCATCATTGCCAGACATATCAACACAAGGCTCATCACTGTACTGTACAGCAGGACCACTGACCGGCTTAAGCTTGGCTTACTGAACACAAACATGTAATGGGGGCTATTTGTGTCTGTCTGCATCAAGTTATCAGGTGAGAATAAAGCCTCGCTCTTGCCAAGGAAATGACTCATGATGTTGACCCGTCTGAAACCATGTGTAAAAGAAAATCATATTTTCCACCTGTGTGTGTGTGTGTGTGTGTGTGACAAACAAACATTTGACCAACTGGGGACATTTTGTTAGTCCTCGCAATGTCAAATGCTATTTTTAGGGGGTTTAGGGTTAAGGTTTCAAATTAGTTTTGTTTAGAATTAGGCTTAGGGTTAGGAGCTAGGGTTAAGGTTAGGTTTTTGGGTTAGGTTTAAGTTTTACGGTACGGGTTAGCGTACAGATTAGGTTTATGGTTAGGGGTAAGGGAAAATATGATTTTGAATAGGACTGAATGGTGTGTCCCCACAAGGTTTGTTGTACGTGTGTGCTTTTCACACTAGTACTGTCAGCATATCAAATAAGGGGTAAGATATCAAACATTGGTTTTAAGTTTGCATTCAAAAGTCATCAATGACCAGTCCATTTTGAAAACATGACAAACCTATTAGTCCTGTTTGATGTAATACTGTAAATGTCAACAACGATTCATCCTTTAAAGGAATTATCATCAGTGGTAAGGTGACATTTCCCTAAATGTTGTCTGTGATGGACCTGTATTTAATGCTTATCTCACATTCCCCTGATGCCAAGGATACAACATGATGCCTTTTATGTTCCTGTTTATCCCTGTCAGCATCTTAAATGGCACCATACTCCATATACATGCACTGCTTTTGACCAAAGTCTTATGGGCCCTGGTAAAAAGTAGTACACTACATAGGGATAAGGGTGCTATTTGGGATGCAGCCTCTGTAATGTCAAGGTCTGATCTAGATCTGCCTCAGTCATTACCCATAAATGCCAATTCAGCAGAAAACGACCAGGGCATTTGTCCCCAATATCAGTGTAATAAATACCACAGGAGACAGTTTTGTCTGTTTACTTAGTCAAATGGTACTTAACGAGAAAGGCAATGGTAATGTTCTCTCAACAAACAACTCATCCTGGCAAGTGAACAGAAAATCGCTCCGGAGCGATATTTAGAACCATATTCAATTTGGATTCCAAGCTACAAACAACCAGCCACCTGACAAAACCGAGCCATGCAATGTGGTATGTTTCATCCAGCTTCCATCACAGGTCAGACAGCCATGAGCAGAGAATACCCTTGTGCTCTAAAGACTGATGGGAATGCAGTGTGTGTGTGTGTGGTAGAAAAAAACATCTCAGTGACATGAGAGGGCTATAAAATGTCACCCATTTTAGTGGTCCATTGAGACAGTCAGTATTCATGGATGTTCTATTTATGGCAGATCCATTCACAGTGACCTCACAGTTCATTCAATACAAATGAAATATGCAGTAGTGAAAAACTGCCGTGATCTCTATTTACATTTGGCTAAGACAGGCTGCAATTCAAAAGTAGTGCACTAAATAAGGAATATGGTGCCAGTTGGGACACAGTCATAAATTGAGTTGCCTATTCACTATTGTAAGAACTCAACGCTCCTTTCAAAAAAAAAATTTTTCTTCAAAGAAATCCGTTAATGTTATATAGAGGCTACATACAGTGTCTCCGAAATAGTCATTCAAGTTCAATTGGATGCCAAAACATTTGACTGAATATGACTCAATGATAATGAAGAAGTGGGTTCAGGAACATCCAAATTAACATTTTGGTAGATAAGAGCTCCTATTTCCAAAGCCTGCAGGCAGTCAGATAAGACATAAGTACACATTCATTATTGTTTTATGGTAGGGCATCAAGTCCACCAGCAGCAACACCAAGGGCAGAATTTACATGAATGTACAGTGTGTATATTGCTGCATAGTTGGAGGACCACCTGTGATGTGAATGAATTAGCCCTAGGATGCACCAGAAATGAAGTGAGGTGAGAAAAAAAGGTTCTAGACTGCCCAATGCCTGTATCAAGTTGGAAGCCAGGTGCTGTGGTTCGCAGGGGACGTGAATGTCACGTTCTGACCTTAGTTCCTTTGCTTTGTCTTTGTTTATATGGTCAGGGCGTGAGTTGGGGTGGGCAGTCTATGTTTGTTTTTCTATGTTTTTCTATCTTCTATGTTCTACGCTCCTACCAGGTGGCGTGGCGAGAATCTGTCTCCTCACCACACGCTCTCACCACTGGTGTCCCCCAGGGCTCTGTTCTAGGCCCTCTCCTATTCTCGCTATACACCAAGTCACTTGGCTCTGTCATAACCTCACATGGTCTCTCCTATCATTGCTATGCAGACGACACACAATTAATCTTCTCCTTTCCCCCTTCTGATGACCAGGTGGCGAATCGCATCTCTGCATGTCTGGCCGACATATCAGTGTGGATGACGGATCACCACCTCAAGCTGAACTTCGGCAAGACGGAGCTGCTCTTCCTCCCGGGGAAGGACTGCCCGTTCCATGATCTCGCCATCACGGTTGACAACTCCATTGTGTCCTCCTCCCAGAGCGCTAAGAACCTTGGCGTGATCCTGGACAACACCCTGTCGTTCTCAACTAACATCAAGGCGGTGGCCCGTTCCTGTAGGTTCATGCTCTACAACATCCGCAGAGTACGACCCTGCCTCACACAGGAAGCGGCGCAGGTCCTAATCCAAGCACTTGTCATCTCCCGTCTGGATTACTGCAACTCGCTGTTGGCTGGGCTCCCTGCCTGTGCCATTAAACCCCTACAACTCATCCAGAACGCCGCAGCCCGTCTAGTGTTCAACCTTCCCAAGTTCTCTCACGTCACCCCGCTCCTCCGCTCTCTCCACTAGCTTCCAGTTGAAACTCGCATCCGCTACAAGACCATGGTGCTTGCCTACGGAGCTGTGAGGGGAACGGCACCTCAGTACCTCCATGCTCTGATCAGGCCCTACACCCAAATAAGGGCACTGCGTTCATCCACCTCTGGCCTGCTCGCCTCCCTACCACTGAGGAAGTACAGTTCCCGCTCAGCCCAGTCAAAACTGTTCGCTGCTCTGGCTCCCCAATGGTGGAACAAACTCCCTCACGACGCCAGGACAGCGGAGTCAATCACCACCTTCCGGAGACACCTGAAACCCCACCTCTTTAAGGAATACCTAGGATAGGATAAAGTAATCCTTCTCACCCCCCTTAAAAGATTTAGATGCACTATTGTAAAGTGGCTGTTCCACTGGATGTCATAAGGTGAATGCACCAATTTGTAAGTCGCTCTGGATAAGAGCGTCTGCTAAATGACTTAAATGTAATGTAAATGTAATGTTTGGTTTCTGTGTTCGGCCTAGTATGGTTCTCAATCAGAGGTAGGTGTCGTTAGTTGTCTCTGATTGAGAATCATACTTAGGTAGCCTTTTTCCACCTGTGTTTTGTGGGTGTTTATTTTCTGTCTTTGTTTTACGTGTGTATGTCACAGACAGGACTGTTTCGTTTAGTTTTGTTCGTTCATTTTGTCATTTTTGTATTGATTCAGTGTTCAGTGCTTTCTTTAATTAAAATTATGAACACTTACTACACTGTGTTTTTGTCCGATCCTTCTTCCACCGACGACAACTCTTACAGTGAACTTACGTGTTCTCCACACGCAGCTTTATGTTTTCTCTATTTGCTTATGTACCATTGAAACGTAGACAGTTAAGCACTAAGGCCCCAATTCCTACCCCAGTTAAGCATGCATAAATTACTCCCTTTGTATGCACTTTTTAAAAATCTCTATGCGTATTCTGACCTCGAACTTAAGCATGAGAATGGCATGCTATACACACCCTATTCGTTTGGGGTGGAGACCTATGAAATGAAGGTGTGGCGGAGGTGTGTCTACAGATAAGCAGCATTCTGACCCTCCTGTCTCAGCCTCCAGTATTATTGCTGCGGGGGGCTACGGTCAGTCTGTTATATCTGGAGAATTTCTCCTGTCTTATCCGTTGTCCTGTGTGAATTTAATTATGCTCTCCCTAATTCTCTCTCTTTCTCTCTCTCTTTCTTTCTTTCTTTCTTTCTTTCTTTCTTTCTTTCTTTCTTTCTTTCTTTCTTTCTTTCTTTCTTTCTTTCTTTCTTTCTTTCTTTCTTTCTTTCTTTCTCTCTCTCTCTCTCTCTCTCTCTCTCTCTCTCTCTCTCTCTCTCTCTCTCTCTCTCTCTCTCTCTCTCTCTCTCTCAGAGGACCTGAGCCCTAGGACCATGCCTCAGGACTACCTGGCCGGATGACTCCTTGCTGTCCCCAGTCCACCTGGCCGTGCTGCTGCTCCAGTTTCAATTGTTCTGCCTGTGGCTACGGAACCCTGACCTGTTCACCGGATGTGCTACCTATCCCAGACCTGCTGTTTTCAACTCACTAGAGACAGCAGGAGCAGTAGAGATACTCTGGATGATCAGCAATAAAAAGCCAACTGACATTTACTCCTGAGGTGCTGACCCGTTGCACCCTCGACAACCACTGTGATTATTATTTGACCTTGCTGGTCATCTATGAAGATTTTAACATCTTGGCCATGTTCTGTTATGATCTCCACCCGGCACGGCCAGAAGAGGACTGGCCACCCCTCATAGCCTGGTTCCTCTCTAGGTTTCTTCCTAGGTTCTGGCCTTTCTAGGGAGTTTTTCCTAGCCACCATGCTTCTACACCTGCATTGCTTTCCGTTTGGAGTTTTAGGCTGGGTTTCTGTACAGCACTTTGTGACATCAGCTGAAATAAGAAGGGCTTTGGTCCTCCTCCGAGAGAATGAGATAATTAGAGAGCATATTTAAATTCACACAGGACACCGGATAAGACAGGAGAAATACTCCATATATAACAGACTGACCCTAGCCCCCCGACACATAAACTACTGCAGCATAAATACTGGAGGCTGAGACAGGAGGGGTCAGGAGACACTGTGGCCCCATCCGATGATACCCCCGGACAGGGACAAACAGGCAGGATATAACCCCACCCACTTTGCCAAAGCACAGCCCCCACACCACTAGAGGGATATCTTCAACCACCAACTTACCATCCTGAGACAAGGGATCGCGCAGAAGTGAGGGCTCTTCGATACTGCACGGTAGTGTCTTTCCAAGCTTGTCTGAAGACTTCCAGTTTGGTGTGGTGCCATTTCCATTCCAATTTTCTGGAAGCTTGCTTCAGAGCTCAGGTATTTTCTGTATACCAGGGAACTAGTTTCTTATAACAAATGTTTTTAGGGGTGCAACTGCATCTACGTTATTGCACAAGGTAAAATTGAGTTCCTCAGTTAGGTGGTTAACTGTTCTTTGTCCTCTGATATCCTTGGGTAGGCAGATGGAGTCTGG
Source organism: Oncorhynchus gorbuscha (assembly GCF_021184085.1). Taxonomy (NCBI): domain Eukaryota; kingdom Metazoa; phylum Chordata; class Actinopteri; order Salmoniformes; family Salmonidae; genus Oncorhynchus; species Oncorhynchus gorbuscha. The sequence continues at coordinate 49,755,622 of NC_060188.1, read as the reverse complement.
AAGGGCATCAAGGAATCTTTGTGTTGTTTGAGAATTTATAGCACGACTTTTGATGCTCCTTGGTTGGGGTCTGGGCAGATTATTTGTTGCGATTGCAAACGTAATAAAATGGTGTCCGATAGTCCAGGATTATGAGGAAAAACATTAAGATCGACAACATTTATTCCATGGAACAAAACTAGGTCCAGGGTATGACTGTGGCAGTGAGTAGGTCCGGAGACATGTTGGACAAAACCCACTGAGTCGATGATGGCTCCGAACGCCTTTTGGAGTGGGTCTGTGGACTTTTCCATTTGAATATTAAAGTCACCAAAAAATTTGAATATTATCTGCTATGACTACAAGGTCAAATAGGATTTCAGGGAACTCAGTGAGGAACGCTGTATATGGCCCAGGAGGCCTGTAAGAAGTAGCTATAAAAAGTGATTGAGTAGGCTGCATAGATTTCATGACTAGAAGTTCAAAAGACGAAAAAGTTGGATGGTTTTTGTAAATTTTAATTTGCTATTGTAAATGTTAGCAACACCTCCACCTTTGCTGGATGCGCAGGGGATATGGTCACTAGTGTAACCAGGAGATGAGGCCTCATTTAACACAGTAAATGCATCAGGCTTAAGCCATGTTTCAGTCAGGCCAATCACATCAAGATTATGATCAGTGATTAGTTCATTGACTCTAACTGCCTTGGAGGTGAGGGATCTAACATTAAGTAGCCCTATTTTGAGATTTGAGGTATCACGATCTCTTTCCATAATGGCAGGAATGGATGGCGTCTTTATTCTAGTGAGATTGCTAAGGCGAACACCACCATGTTTAGTTTTGCCCAACCTAGGTCGAGTCACAGACATGGTCTCAATGGGGATAGCTGAGCTGACTACACTGACTGTGCTAGTGGCAGACTCCACTAAGCTGGCAGGCCGGCTAACAGCCTGCTGCATAGCCTGCACCCTATTTCATTGTGGAGCTAGCAGAGTTTGAGCCCTGTCCATGTTCGTAGATAAGATGAGAGCACCCCTCCAGCTAGGATGGAGTCCGTCACTCCTCAACAGGCCAGGCTTGGTCCTGTTTGTGGGTGAGTCACAGAAAGAGGGCCAATTATCTACATATTCTATCTTTTGGGAGGGGCAGAAAACAGTTTTCAACCAGCGACTGAGTTGAGACTCTGCTGTAGAACTCATCACTCCCCCTAACTGGGGCCAGAGACAATTACGCTGTTGCGCTTGACTGCTCTGATTGTTTCATACTAACATCGTTGGTGCCGACATGGATAGCAATATCCCTATACTCTCTGCACTCGCCAGTTTTAGCTTTCGCCAGTTTTAGCTTTAGCCAGCACTATCTTCAGATTAGCCTTAATGTTGGTAGTCCTGCCCCCTGGTAAACAGTGTATGATCCCTGGATGATTCGTTTTAAGTCTAATACTGCGGGTAAAGGAGTCGCCAATGACTAGGGTTTTCAATTTGTCAGAGCTAATGGTGGGAGGCTTTGGCGTCTTATACCCCGTAATGGGAGGAGTAGACACCAGAGAAGGCTCCGCCTCCGACTCCGACTTGGTGCATAATTGAACGTTTCTGTCGACTGAATGAGCGACACCGGTTGAGCATTCCTACAGCATTTCCCTCTGATGCAGCAATTCATCACTCCCCTTCTTGGTCAAATAGCCCTTACATAGCATGGGGGTGTGTTGAGTTATTGTCCTGCTGAAAAACAAATGATAGTCCCACTAAGCGCAAACCAGAAGGGATGGCATATCGCTGCAGAATGTTGTTGTAGCCATGATGGTTAAGTGTGTCTTGAATTGTAAATAAATCACAGACTGTGTTTTTTTGCTGGTAACACTATCACACCTCCTTCTCCATGCTTCATGGTGGGAACCACACATGCGAAGATCATCCATTCACCTACCAAAAATCTCAAATTTGGACTTATCCGACCAAAGGACAGATTTCCACCAGTCTAATGTATATTGCTCGTGTTTCTTAGCCCAAGCATGTCTCTTCTTATCACTGGTGTCCTTCAGTAGTGGTTTCTTTGCAGCAATTCAGCACTTGGCTCCCGAGTGGCGCAACAGTCTGAGGCACTGCATCTCAGTGCAAGAGGTGTCACTACAGTACACATCTGGCTGTGATTGGGAGTCCCATAGGGCGACGCACAATTGGCCTAGTGTCGTCTGGGTTTGGCTGGGGTAGGCCATCATTGTAAATAAGAATATGTTTGTTTAACTGACTTGCCTAGTTAAATAAAGGTTCAATTTAAAAAATGTTTTACCATGAAGGCCTGATTAACGCAGTCTCCTCTTAACAGTTGATGTTGAGATATGTCTGTTACTTGAACTCTGAAGCATTTATTTGGGCTTCAATTTCTGAGGCTGGTAACTCAAATGAACTTATCCTCTGCAGCAGAGGTAACTTCCTTTCCTTCCTTTCCAGCCAAGATCTCAGAAGAAATATTGTAGCCCCCCACAAGTTTGGTTCATCCTTGGGTGCAATTTCCAAACACCTGAAGGTTCCACGTCCAGCTGTACAAACAATAGTACGCAAGTATAAACACCATGGGACCATGCAGCCGTCATACTGCTCAGGAAGGAGACGCATTCTGTCTTCTAGAGATGTACGTACTTTGGTGTGAAAAGTGTAAATCCATCCCAGAACAACAGCAAGGGACCTTGTGAAGATTCTGTACAAAAGTATCTATAGCCACAGTAAAATGAGTCCTATTTCGATATAACCTGAAAAGCCGCTCAGCAAGAAAGAATCCACTGCTCCAAACTCACCATAAAAAAATCCAGACTACGGTTTGCAACTGCATATGGGGACAAAGATTGTACTTTCTGGAGAAATGTCCTCTGGCCTAAAGCCGAGGAACATCATCCCAACCGTGAAGCACGGGGGTGGCAGCATAATTTTGTGGGGGTGCTTTGCTGCAAGAGGGACTGGTGCACTTCACAAACTAGATGGCATCATGAGGACATTTATGTGGATATATTGAAGCAATATCTCAAGACATCAGTCAGGAAGTTAAAGCTTGTGTCTTCCAAATGGACAATGGCCCCAAGCATACTTCCAAAGTTGTGGAAAAATGGCTTAAGGACAACAAAGTCAAGGTATTGGAGTGGCCATCACAAACCCTTGACCTCAGTCCGATAGAAATTTTGTTGGCAGAACTGAAAAAGCATGTGTGAGCAAGGAGGCCTACCAACCTGACTCAGTTACACCAGCTCTGTCAGGAGGAATGGGAAGCTTGTAGAAGGCAACCCGAAACATTTGACCCAAGTTAAAAAATTTAAAGGCAAAGCTACCAAATACTAATTGAGTATATGTAAACTTCTGACCCACTGGGAATGTGATGAAATAAATAAAAGCTGAAATAAATCATTCTCTCTACCATTATTCTGACATTTCACATTCTTAAAATAAAGTGGTGATCCTAACTGACATAATTTAGGGAATGTTTTACTAGGATTCAATGTCAGGAATTGTGAAAAACTGAGTTTAAATGTATTTGACTAAGGTGTATGTAAACGTCTGACTTCAACTGTATTAATTTAAATGCATTCCAGGTGAGTACCTCATGAAGCTAGTTGAGATAATACGAAGAGTGTGCAAAGCTGTCATCAAGGCAAAGGGTGGCTACTTTGAAGAATCTCAAATATAAAATATATTTTGATTTGTTTAACACTTTTTTTGGTTACTACTTGATTCCAAATGTGTTATTTCATAGTTTAGATGTCTTCACTATTATTCTACAATGTAAAAATATAGAAAAACCCTTGAATAAGTAGGTGTGTCCCATCTTTTGACTGGTATCGTACGTGTTCGTGAGAGTCTCACCATTACACAGAGTGGTTAGTGTGTAGCCCAAACTGTTCGGACACTGCAGACAGAAGTTGGCAGACCGGCTTTACCAACTTCAGATAAGTCACAAGACGCTTGTGGGGGTTATAGAGCAAAACGTAGGCCACCATCGTGTTCGTGAGAGTCCCCATCTTTCCATTTTGTAGGCCAAACCGTTCAGACGTTACAGACGATTTTGTGAGAAGACCGATTTTCAGGATGTCTCATGGTCTGACAAACATCGCTTTAGCTCTGTCACCTTTCACTGCAGATGCGGAAGTGTTACATACTGTATGCTTTGGTTGGAGTCACACCAAATGCAAAAAAAAAATAGTTTAAACTGATTGTTTCATTATGCTAATTATATTCCTGCGGGGGCACGGACATTAGCCTTATGGGTTTAAAGGCCCAATGCCGTCAAAAACGTGATTTCCATGTGTTTTATATATATTTCCACACTGATGTTGGAATAACCCTGTGAAAATTGGGTTTTGGCCTGCCTGGTCACATCACTAAATGGTAAATTAGTTAAGAAAGTGGTTTCTAAACCTCTCTGACAATATTAGCTAATTTTCAGTTTCCCCCTAACCACTCCCAGAGTCCTAGCAAAATTCTTGCTTGAGAAATTGCTCCTTGCTAAGAAGCTTTCAAAAAAGTTTTTTTAAACGATTTTAATGTAAAACAATCACAGGGAGAAGCTTAATTGTCACCCAGAAATGATTTGATATTGTTTGATAAAAACAGCTGCAATAGACTTTTAAGCTCAAACAAAGGGCAAAATAAATGTATCACAGCCTGAATAAACAAGACCTCTTCAGGTCTTTAACTGTGGCTAATGCTGGCTTGAATGGTGAAAAAGGCTTATAACACAGACACACTCAAATTAATTTGACTGCACTGAGCAGAAACAGTACAGTTGAACTTGAATGGTTATAATGACAGGGCATTTTCAGTTATCTCAGACCAGTCTTAGAACAGGCAGCACAGCAAGGGTATGATACGGCATGTAACTTCTATTAACACAATTCTTTGGTGCTGTCAATTCAAAATTCTCACACATTTAGAAACAATTCTCAGACTCATACGTTATCTTTAGGTCCGAAAGACTTCCCTTTGCGTAGAGCTTGAATCTCAGACGTAGGCCAGAGCAAATGTGATTTACAACACTGTTGTGACATGCGATTCGTTATTTTGACAGTACAGCAGAGGTGACATCATGTTTCAATGTCATTTTTAGAGACCCGCTAAAACATTTTGTGATGCAAGTGACATTGGAGAGCCCATCGCTCTCCCATTTTGCCCCCTTACCCTTAATATTAAAGTGTTATTTGTCATGTTGCCTCAGACGACGTGGCTTAGGCAGACAGGGAGAAATGGATCTCATATCAGAGAGCTGGAGATAATCTAATACCCTCTCCGGAACCCAGATGCTTATATCGGAGCTTGGCCAAAGATGTGAAACGTGCTTGTTACATCCCAGTCCTATACAAGGATGGCATTTCAGACTAAAAGAGTCACAAATGCAGAGTGATTTGTTTTGTAGTGACCCCAAGTGAATGAATACAGAGGGAATGTCATAGCCTACGAATGCTTTCCTTTTAAATGAAATGTGATTGCTCATCTGAGTGCTGTTTTTTAAACATTATTAATTTGGAAATGTAAAATGTTCAAATGTCATCCAAATGAAAGTCATCTATGCTTGTAAAAACTGCATGTGTCTTGTTTTTTATTAATACACCTTACATTGGAATCACATTGATAATACTGTTGCAAACCTCGTATGAGCCACAATTCCTACCAAGTGGTTTAATTGGTGCAATATGTAGGGTGTTTGCCTTGCGATGGTGATGATGGAGAGGATGGAACGATGGGAGAGGAGTGGTCTACCGACGTCTATCTCAGCTCTCCCACTGCCGACACCACCTTCAACATCTACTCCACCTACGTCGTCCTCTGGGTCCAGCGTACTGCGTCTCTCCCCCCCGAGGGAGTACGATGGAGCAGCGGCTGGGTGCCAGGGATTTTTGCTCCAGCTAGAGCTCTACCTGGCTACCATGCGTCCGGCTCCCTCGGGTGAGGAATGTGTGGGCCTCCTCGTCTCCTGTTTAACGGGCAAGGCCCTGGACTGGGCTAACGCGGTCTGGAACAGTCCAGACTCGGCTCGGGACAACTACCTGGAGTTCACCCGCCGTTTCCGAGCTGTGTTCGATCATCCACCAGAGGGTAAAGCGGCGGGTGAGCGACTGTTCCACCTCAGACAGGAGATGAGGAGCGCGCAGGACTTCGCGTTGGAGTTTAGGACCCTAGCTGCTGGTGCTGGGTGGAATGACAGGGCCCTGATGGACCATTACCGGTCTAGTCTCCGGGAGGATGTCCGCAGGGAGCTAGCTTGCAGAGACACAACTCTCTCCCTGGATGAACTTATAGACATGTCTATTCGATTGGACAACCTGCTAGCTGCCCGCGGGCGTTCAGAAGCGGTCCTGTTAATTCCACCTTCCAGCTCTCCCACTCCCACTCAGATGGAGTTGGGAGGAGCTGCATCTAGGGGGACCAGAGGGGCCTCCTCCTGCTCCTATTGTGGACGGAGAGGACACACTTCAGACCGGTGTTGGAGGAGTCCCTCTGGGAGTCGAGATGGTCGGTGGAACACTCCTCGGCCACCCCAGGTGAGTAAGCACCAAACTCACTCAGAGCTCCCTGTTGGTCACATGTTTTTGTTAATTTTTTTCCCTGTGTTTTTCCCTCTCTTCAGCATAAGGCGCTAGTCGATTCAGGCGCAGTTGGGAGTTTTATGGATTGTGGTCTTGCCCGTAAATTGGGTATTCCGTTAGTGCAGATAGACCCACCTATCCCCGTGCACTCCTTAGATAGTCGACCATTAGGGACAGGGCTGGTCAGGGAGGCCACGATTCCGCTGGACATGGTAACGCAGGGGAATCATAGGGAGAGGATCAGTTTCTACCTTATTGATTCACCTGGGTTCCCGGTGGTGTTGGGAGTTCCCTGGCTGGCTATTCACAATCCCGTTATTTCCTGGAAACAAGGGGTGGTCAGACGAGTGTTCAGAGAGGTGTATAGGTGTTTCCATCGGTGCCATGACGGTGCAGAGTCCAGACCAGGTTTCCACCGTGCGCATTCCCCCAGAATATGCCGATTTGGCTATCGCTTTTAGTAAGAAGAAAGCGACCAAATTACCACCTCATCGACGGTGGGATTGCGTGATAAACCTCCAAGAGAATGCTGCACTTCCCCGGAGTCATGTGTACCCACTGTCACAGGAGGAGACGTTGGCTATGGAGACATATGTCACGGAAGCTCTGAGACAGGGGTACATTCGGCCCTCCATGTCACCCGTCTCCTCGAGTTTCTTTTTTGTGAGGAAAAAGGAGGGAGGTCTGCGTCCGTGCATTGATTATCGAGGTCTCAATTCGATCACCGTGGGTTTTAGTCATCCGCTACCTAACATCGCTACGGCGGTGGAATCATTCCACGGAGCACGTTTCTTCACAAAACTGGACCTCAGGAGCGCGTATAATCTGGTGCGTATTCGGGAAGGAGACGAGTGGAAAACAGCGTTTAGTACCACATCAGGCCACTATGAGTACCTCGTCATGCCGTATGGGTTGAAGAATGCTCCAGCCATCTTCCAATCCTTTGTAGATGAGATTCTTAGGGACTTGCACGGGCAGGGAGTGGTAGTCTATATTGATGACATCTTGATTTATTCTACTACACGCGCCGCGCATGTTTCCGTGGTGCGCAGGGTTCTTGGGCGACTGCTGGAGCATGACCTATACGTCAAGGCTGAGAAATGTGTGTTCTCCAAACCAGCCGTTTCCTTCCTGGGTTATCGCATTTCCAGCTCGGGAATGATGATGAAGTGTGACCGCGTTAACGCCGTGCGTAATTGGCCGACTCCGACCACGGTAAAGGAGGTGCAGCGGTTTTTAGGGTTTGCCAATTACTACCGGAGGTTTATCCTGGGTTTTGGTCAAATAGCGGCGCCCATTACCTCACTGCTGAAGGGGGGGACCGGTGCGTCTGCGGTGGTCAGCAGAGGCTGATGGAGCCTTCAACCAGTTGAAGGTACTGTTCACCGGAGCTCCCGTGTTGGCGCATCCGGACCCTTCGTTAGCATTCATAGTGGAGGTGGATGCGTCCGAGGCTGGAGTTGGAGCCGTGCTGTCTCAGCGCTCGGGCACGCCACCGAAGCTCCGTCCCTGCGCTTTCTTTTCTAAGAAGCTGGGTCCGACGGAGCGGAACTATGATGTGGGGGATCGGGAGTTACTAACTATGGTAAAGACCCTGAAGGTGTGGAGACACTGGCTTGAGGGGGCTAAACATCATTTTCTCATCTGGACTGACCACCGTAATCTGGAGTATATTCGGGAAGCGAGGAGACTGAATCCACGTCAGGCTAGGTGGGCCATGTTCTTTACACGTTTTAGATTTACGATCTCTTACAGACCAGGTTCCCTCAACACTAAGGCCGACGCGCTGTCCCATCTTTATGACACCGAGGACCGGTCCATCGAACCCACTCCCAATCTTCCAGCCTCTCGGCTGGTGGCCCCAGTGGTATGGGAGGTGGACACGGACATCGAGCGGGTATTGAGGGTTGAACCTGCGCCTATACAGTGTCCAACTGGTCGAAGTTACGTACCGCTTGGTGTCCGTGATAAATTGATTCGGTGGGCTCACACACTACCGTCTGCTGGTCACCCGGGGATTGATAGGACAGTGCGGGGTCTTAGGGGGAAATACTGGTGGCCCACTTTAGCTAGGGATGTAAGGCTCTATGTCTCCTCCTGTTCGGTATGCGCCCAGAGTAAGGCTCCTAGGCACCTTCCTAGAGGGAAGTTACAGCCCCTCCCGGTTCCACAACGGCCATGGTCCCATCTCTCGGTAGATTTCCTTACTGATCTTCCCCCATCTCAGGGGAACACTACCGTTCTGGTCGTTGTGGATCGGTTCTCTAAGTCCTGCCGTCTCCTCCCATTGCCTGGTCTTCCTACGGCCCTACAGACTGCAGAGGCTTTATTTACCCACGTCTTCCGGCACTATGGGGATCCAGAGGACATAGTCTCCGATCGGGGTCCCCAGTTCATGTCCCGGGTTTGGAAGGCGTTTATGGAGCGTCTGGGGATCTCGGTCAGCCTTACCTCTGGTTATCACCCCGAAAGTAATGGGCAGGTGGAGAGAGTAACCAGGAAGTGGGTAGGTTTCTGAGGTCGTATTGCCAGGACCGGCCAGGAGAATGGGCGAGGTACGTTCCGTGGGCAGAATTGGCCCAGAACTCTCTTCGGCATTCGTCTACGAATATGTCGCCATTCGAATGCGTACTGGGCTACCAGCCGGTCCTGGCTCCATGGCATCAGAGTCAGACCGAGGCTCCTGCGGTGGAGGAGTGGGTACAGCGCTCTAGAGAGACCTGGCGGGCAGTCCAGGATTCGCTCAGGCAGGCCAGTGAACGGCAGAAGAGAGACGCTGACCGCCACCGCAGTGAGGCCCCGGTGTTCGCACCAGGGGACAGGGTCTGGCTCTCGACCCGAAACCTGCCCCTCTGCCTGCCCTGCCGGAAGCTGGGGCCGCAGTGTGTGGGGCCATTTAAAGTCATGAGGAGGATAAACGAGGTTTGTTATAGATTGCAACTTCCCTCTTATTATCGCATTAACCCCTCTTTTCATGTGTCTCTCCTCAGGCCGGTGGTAGCTGGTCCCCTACAAGACAATGAGGTACCGGAGGTCCCTCCACCCCCTCTGGACATCGAGGGGTCCCCGGCGTACACAGTATGAGCTATTTTGGACTCGAGATGCCGGGTGAGGGGTCTGCAGTACCTCATGGACTGGGAGGGGTACGGTCCGGAGGAGAGGTGCTGGGTACCGGGGAGGGACATTTTAGATCCTTCCCTCTTGAGGGATTTCCACCGCCTCCACCCGGATCGCCCCGCGCCTCGTCCTCCGGGTTGTCCTCGAGGCCGGGGTCGGCGCGCTGCGGGAGCCGCGCGTCAGGCGGGGGGTACTTTCACGAACCTCGCTGAAGAGGGTGCCTCTTCCTGTTCGGGCGGGGCTCTGCGGTCGTCGTAACCGGCCAATTAGCTGCCATCGATTCCTTTTCCGTTTGTGTTGGTTAGTGGTTAATTGGGTACACCTGTTTTGTATTAGGGTTTGTTTGTAGGGTAGTTAAGGGCACTAGGCCCGCTGGGTATTTTGTGCGGGCTTGTTTTTTGTTACTCTGTGTTGGATGGTGTGATTTGTTTTCTTATCTTTATTCTCTGGTCTATTTTGTCCTGTTGTTTTGGACTGGCAACCTATATACGCCCTGTGTGTTGGCGTGATCATTTTTTGGTTGCACCGGTGTAATAAATTTGATAAATGACAGAACTCTGCTCTCTGCGCCTGATTCCATTCACCACTCTTAGTTTTTTGTAACAGTCCCCTCCTGTACTCCCTGTTCACTCATGACTGCACGGCCAGGCACGACTCCAATACCATCATTAAGTTTGGCAATGACACAACAGTGGTAGGCCTGATCACCGACAACGATAAGACTATAGGCCTATAGGGAGGAGGTCAGAGACCTGACCGTGTGGTGCAAGGACAACAACCTCTCCCTCAATGTGATCAAGACAAAGGAGATGACTGTGAACTACAGGAAAAGGAGGACCAGGCCCGCCCCCATTCTCATCGACGGGGCTGTAGTGGAGCAGGTTGAGAGCTTCAATTTCCTTGGTGTCCACATTACCAACAAACTAACATGGTCCAAGCACACCAAGACAGTCGTGAAGACAGCACCTATTCCCCCTCAGGAGACTGAAAATATTTGGCATGGGTCCTCAGATCCTAAAAAGGTTTTACAACTGCACCATCGAGAGCATCCTGACGGGTTGCATCACTGACTGGTATGGCAACTGTTCGGCCTCCGACAGTAAGGCACTACAGAGGGTAGTGCGCATGGCCCAGTACATCACCGGGGCCAAGCTTCCTGACATCCAGGACCTCTATACCAGGCGGTGTCAGAGGAGTGCCAAGTCTAGGTCCAAGAGGCTTCTAAACAGCTTCTACCCCAAGCCATAAGCCTCCTGAACATCTAATCAAATGGCTACACAGACTATTTGCATTGCCCTCCCCCCCTCTACGCTGCTGCTACTCTGTTATTATCTCTGCATAGTCACTTTAATAACTCTACCTACATGTACATATTACCTCAATTACCTTGACACCGGTGCCCCCGCACATTGACTCTGTACCGGTACCCCCTGTATATAGCCCCGCTATTGTTATTTACTGCTGCTCTTTAATTATTTGTTATTCTTATCTCACACCTTTTTGGGGGGTATTTCTTAAAATGGGCTTGTAAGTAACCATTTCAGTGTAAGGTCTACACCTGTTGAATTCGTACCATTTGACAAATACAATACAATTTGATTTGATTTGATTTGAAAAGCTCCCTGGTCTTTGTAGTTGAATCTGTGCTTGAAATTCAATACTTGACTGAGGGACCTTATAGATGTTGTATGTATGGTGGACAGAGGAAGGGGTAGTCATTCAAAAATCATGTCAACACCAATATTTTTCACAAATGAGTCCATATAACTTATGTGATTTGGATATCCATATTTGTTTCTGAACTAATTTAGGCGTGCCTAAACAAATGGCATGAATACTTATGCAACAGCTATATTTTAGTTATTTACATTTTAATAATTTGTAAACATTTGTAGACTGTTTTCACTTTGACATTATGTATTTTGTGTAGATCAAATACAACTGTAGATCAACAAAATGTGAAAAAAGTCCAAGGTGTAAAATTTCTATAGGCACGGTATACATTTTGTAACGGCGTTCGTCTGTTGAAGGAAGAGAGTCGGACCGAAATGCAGCGTGTTTGTTACTCATGACTTTAATGAAGGAAAACGGAACGATACATGAAATAACTCATAAATACAAAAACAACAAACGGAACGTGAAACCTATTACAGCCTATCTGGTGAACACTACACAGAGACAGGAACAATCACCCACGAAATACAAAGCGAAACTCAGGCTACCTAAATACGGTTCCCAATCAGAGACAACGAGAATCACCTGACTCTGATTGAGAAGCGCCTCAGGTAGCCAAGCCCATACAACACCCCTAATCAGCCGCAATCCCAATAATACAAAAACCCCAATACGAAATATAACAACAAAACCCCATGTCACACCCTGGCCTGACCAAATATATAACGAAAACACAAAATACAATGACCAAGGCGTGACAGAACCCCCCCCTAAGGTGCGGACTCCCGGACGCACCTCAAAACCATAGGGAGGCTCCGGGTGGGCGTCTGTCCATGGTGGCGGCTCCGGCTCGGGACGTGGACCCCACTTCATTAATGTCTTAGTTCCTCCCCTTCGCGTCCTGGGATAATCCACCCTCTCCGCCGATTGAGCTAACGTAGGCTAATGTGATTAGCATGAGGCTGTAAGTAACAAAATAAATTCCCAGGACATAGACATATAGATACATAGACATGGGCAGAAAGCTTAAATTCTTGTTAATCTAACTGCACTGTCCAAAGTTTGGGGTCACTTAGAAATGTCCTTGTTTTTTAAAGAAAAGCACATTTTTGGTCCATTAATATTACATCAAATTGATCAGAAATACCGTGTAGACATAGTTAATGTTGTAAATGACTATTGTAGCTGGAAACGGCAGATTTTTTTATGGAATATCTACATAGGCATACAGAGGCCCATTGTCAAGCAACCATCACTCCTGTGTTCCAATGGCACGTTGTGTTAGCTAATCCAAGTTTATCATTTTAAAAGACACATTTATGTTATATTTATGTTATGCAATTATGTTAGCACAGCTGAAAACTCTTGTCCTGATTAAAGAAGCAATAAAACTGGCCTTTAGACTAGTTGAGTATCTGGAGCATCAGCATTTGTGGGTTTGAATACAGGCTCAAAATGGCCAGAAACAAAGGACTTCCTTCTGAGAAATGAGGCCTCCCACGGGGCCTCCCACTCCTCTTTCTATTCTGTTTAGAGCAAGAGTATCTATAGCCACAGTAAAACAAGTTCTATATAGACATAACCAGAAAGGCCACTAGTAAGGAAGAAGCCACTGCTCCAAACCCGCCATAAAAAAGCCAGACTACGGTTTGCAACTGCACATGGCGACAAAGATTGTACTTTTTGGAGAAATGTCCTCTGGTCTGATGAAACAAAATAGAACTGTTTGGCCATAATGACCATTGTTATGTTTGGAGGAAAAAGGGGGATGCTTGCAAGCCGAAGAACACCATCCTAACCGTGAAGCATGGGGTGGCAGCATCATGTTGTTGCAGCTTTGCTGCAGGAGGGACTGGTGCACTTCACAAAAAAAGATGGCATCATGAGGAGGAAAATTTGGTGGATATATTGAAGCAACATCTCAAGACAGCGGTCCGGAAGTTAAAGCTTGGTCGCAAATGGGTCTTCCAAATGGACAATGACCCCAAGCACACTTCCAAAGTTGTGGCAAAATGGCAACAAAGTCAAGGTATTGGAGTGGCCATCAGAAAGCCCTGACCCCAATCCTACAGAAAATTTGTGGGCAGAACAAACCTGACTCAGTTAAAAACCGAGTTCAAATGTATTCGGCAAAGGTGTATGTAAACGTCTGACTTCAACTGTATATATATTTATATATGTGTGTGTGTGTGTGTGTGTGTGTGTGTGTGTGTGTGTGTGTGTGTGTGTGTGTGTGTGTGTGTGTGTGTGTGTGTGTGTGTGTGTGTGTGTGTGTGTGTGTGTGTGTGTGTGTGTGTGTGTGTGTGTGTGTGTGTGTGTGTGTGTGTGTGTGTACTGTAGCATTAACGTTCTACTTATGTTCGCTGAAACTGTCGCGGCATAATACTACTACAGTATATGTAATGTTAGGTGTACGCGCAGTGCCTTCAGGGGGTATGTGTCATGTATTGTCATATTATGTCTTGTTCCTGTTCTTTCTCTTCACTCCGTCTCCCTCTGCTGGTCGTATTAGGTTACCTTCTCTTCCTCTCCTTCCCCCAGCTGTTCCTCATATTCTCTAACTACCTCGTTCACCCTTTTCCCACCTGTTCCCTTTTTCCCTCTGATTAGGTCTCTATTTCTCTCTCTGTTCCTGCTTCTGTCTTCGTCAGATTCTTGTTTGAGTTTCTCATGCCAGAACCAAACTATCGTCTCGTTTGCTTCACCCTTGTCCCGTCCTGTCGGAATCTGCCTGTTCATCTGATGCTACGTGTGATCAGGTACCTCTGTCCTCTACGACCCGCGCCTACCCAGAGAGACCAGCAGTCTGTCGCCGCTAACCCAGCTATTCTCCTCTGCTGCTAAGAAGGGGACTCTTCTGTAAATATCAGAAGGACTTTATGATTCATTTGTCGCCCTCTCTGCGGGTTGTCTATTTTGCCATTATATACATCTGAAGAGGATCTATGTCTTCCCTGTGTTTTGACATTAAAGGACTCTGTATTTTTAAACCGCTTTTGGGTCCTCACTCACGTGCATAACAGAAGAATCTGACCAAGAATGGACCCAGCGACTTCGGATCCTCTCCACTCAGCCGTCGAGATCCAGGGAGCGATGCTAGGCAGACACGAGCAGGAATTGTCTGCTGCTCGACATGCCGTTGAGACCCTGGCCGCCCAAGTCTCCAACCTCACAAAACAGATTCCCATCTCCGTCGATCCACCGGCCACTTCCAGGGCTTCCGAATCTCCTGAGCCCTAACGGTGCTATACGTTTGAGTGAGTTTTTTTTCTCGCCATGAGTTGCCTCGTTTCACTACCAAAAATAAAATTCAACCATCTAGTGTTCAGCAAAATAACATCACAACGTCAAATACAGGTAGCCTAGTCAAATAATTAACATCCAGTCACATTAACCGTTACTCTCTCGCAGGAAACCTTCACTCTTGCGCAGACATTTAGAAACGAAACATGACCATTTGAAATTTAAGCGATATGAGTTTTTTGAGTGAGAATAAAGACGTCTTTTGAGTAGTAAGACATGTATAAAAGCAACAGATACGATTAATAAGAAGGGTCCTAGAAGCGTATTATATGGTGAGCTACCGAGTGGCTCGGACAGGCAAGCCCCATACTATTGTGGAAGATTTAATTTTTCCTGCTGCCACGGATATGGCTGGGACAATGCTGGGGGAAAAGGCCAAAAAAACTATACAGATAATGCCTTCATCAAACAGCACTGTTTCATGACGCATCAATTACTGATTCGCATACAAGCCAGTGAATTATATGCTTTACAGCTGGATGAGTCAACAGACATGGTGGGCCTAGCACAGCTCCTGGTATATGTCTGTTACGTTTATGGGGGTCAATTAAGGAAGACATCTTCTTCTGCAAATCACTGGAAACCAGGACAATATGAGGGGATATTTGTAAAGTACTGGACAGCTTTGTGACATCAAATGGACTTTGGTGGTCAAGATGTGTTGCTATCTGTACTGATGGTGCAAAAGCCATGACATGGAGAGTTTTTTTTAGAGGGTCTTGCTTTCGAAACAGTTCTCAACTGGCAGCTTCATTAAATAGTGCCCGCAAAACACCAAGCTCAACGTCAACAGTGGGAGGCTGGCCTTCAAGGCAGAGTTCCTCTGTCCAGTGTCTGTGTTCTTTTGCCCATCTTCATCTTTTCTTTTTTATTGGCCAGTCTGAGATATGGCTTTTTCTTTGTAACTCTGCCTGGAAGGCGAGCATCCCGGAGTTGCCTCTTCACTGTTGAAGTTGAGACTGTTGTCTATTGAAATTATGCATTTGTTTATGCGGATACATAAATGATCAGGTAATGACTACATGAGGTTAGTGGCACATTAATTGGGGAGGATGGGCTCGTGGTAATGGCTGGAGCAGAATAAGTGGAATGGTATTAAATAAACCAAATACATGGTTTCCATGTGTTTGATGACATTCCATTTGCTACTTTCCAGCCATTATTATAAGCCGTCCTCCCTTCAGCAGCCTCCACTTCTACAGATATAATATATTTCTGAAAATATGTGGATTTGTTCATGCCTAAGTATAAAAGATTAGATATGTCAGCATCTTAACACATACACTTTCTGGAGTTAGAATATTCTACAAATATGTAAGTGGGCGCAGCTGCATTAGGTGAGTGTCTTGAACATACACTATAATAAAGTATGTGAACACACCTTCAAATTAGTTGATTTGGCTATTTCAACCACACCTGTTGCTGGCAGTTGTATAAAATCAAGCACACAGCCATGCAATCTCCATAGACAAACTTTGGAAGTAGAATGGCCTTACAGAATTTTCAACGTGGCACCGTC
Source organism: Oncorhynchus gorbuscha (assembly GCF_021184085.1). Lineage (NCBI taxonomy): Eukaryota > Metazoa > Chordata > Actinopteri > Salmoniformes > Salmonidae > Oncorhynchus > Oncorhynchus gorbuscha. Next base: position 49,739,462 of record NC_060188.1, on the reverse strand, counting down.
ATAGGATTCCATACTTCCAACAGGGCAGTTCGTCAAATTTCTACCCTAATAGAGCTGCCACGGTCAACTGTAAATGCTGTTATTGTGAAGTGGAAACGTCTAGGAGCAATAACGGCTCAGCCATTTAGTGATAAGCTCACAGAACAGGACAACTGAATGCTGAAGCGCGAAGCGCATAAGAATCATCTGTCCTCAGTTACAACACTCACTACCGAGTTCCAAACTCCCTCCTGGAAGCAACGTCAGCACAAATACTGTTTGTCGGGAGCTTCATGAAATGGGTTTCCATGGCCGGTTTGTCAAGATCGGTGTGGAAGAACTTGACTGGCCTGCACAGAGCCCTGACCTCAAATACATTGAACACCTTTGGGATGAACTGGAACACCGACTGCAAGCCAGACCCGACCTCACTAATGCTCTTGTGGCAGAATGGAATGAAGTTCCTGAGCAATGTTCCAATATCTAGTGGAAATCCTTCCCAGAAGAGTGGAGGCTGTTATAGCAGCAAAGCAGGGACCAACTGCATATTAATACCCATGATTTTTTAAATGAGATATACGACGATCAAGTGTCCACATACTTTTGGTCATGTAGTGTATCTCACCCCAGATATCTCTCTGGACTCATACAGTAGCAGGTAGATTTCATAAGTTCAGATTGCATGCATGTAGAACCTGTCCCATTACTGAGAATATCCTAGCTCCATATATTCAATTAAGGACATGCATATTTGGAGCATGTCTACTCATAAAAAATAAAGTGTCAGCTATCCAGAAATACAGTACCAGTCAAAAGTATGGACACACCTATTCATTCACCTACTCATTGTTCTTGACTGGCCTAACTGGTTAAATAAAGGTGAAATTGTAAAAAATATATAAAATTCTACCATTTTTACGTTGTAGAATAATAGTGGAGACATCAAAACTATGAAATAACACTTATGGAATCATGTAGCAACCAAAAAAAACTGTTAAACAAATCAAAATAGATTTCAGATTCTTCAAAGTAGCCACCCTTTGCCTTGATGTCAGGTTTGCATACTTTTGGCATTCTCTCAACCAGCTTCACCTGGAATGATTTTCCAACAGTCTTGAAGGAGTTCCCAAATTTGGGTTTCTAGCCGATGCTTGGCATTGCGCATGGTGATCTAGGCTTGTGTTCGGCTGCTCGGCCATGGAAACCCTAACTTGTTTGAAAGGTACACATTTTTGCAAATGTATTAAAGATAAGAAACTTAAATATAACATTTACATAAGTATTCAGACCCTTTACTTAGTACTTTGTTGAAGCACCTTTGGCAGCGAGTATAGCCTCAAGTCTCAAGTCTTCTTGGGTATGACGCTTCAAGCTTGGCACACCTGTATTTGGGGAGTTTCTCCCATTCTTCTCTGCAGATCCTCTCAAGCTCTGTCATGTTGGATGGGGAGTGTTGTTGAACAGCTATTTTCAGGTCTCTCCAGAGATGTTCGATCGGGTTCAAGTCCGGGCTCTGGCTGGGCCACTCAAAGACATTAATAGACTTGTCACGATGCCACTCCTGCGTTGTGTTGGCTGAGTGGTCTGGAGCAGGTTTTCATCAAGTATCTCTCTGTACTCTGTACTTTGCTCTGTTCATTTTTCCCTCGATCCTGACTAGTCTCCCAGTCCCTGCCGCTGAAAAACATCCCCACATCATGATGCTGCCACCACCATGCTTCACCGTAGGGATGGCCAAAGAGTTCAATCTTGGTTTCATCAGACCAAAAAATGTTATTTCTCATGGTCTGAGTGTCACACCCTGACCATAGAGAGCCATTGTTTCTCTATGGTGTAGTAGGTCAGGGCGTGACTAGGGGGTGATCTAGTATTTCTATGTCTATGTTGAGTTCTAGTTTATTTTCTATGTTGGTGTTTTGTATGATTCCCAATTAGAGGCAGCTGGTAATCTTTGTCTCTAATTGGGGATCATATTTAAGTAGTTATTTTTCCCACCTGTGTTTGTGAGATCTTGTTTGTGTAGTTGCCTGTGAGCACTACATTGTCTTCACGTTTCGTTCATTTTTGTTTTGTTTTTGGTGTGTTTCAGTTAATAAACAGTTAATAAACAAGTGGAAACCATATCACGCTGCACCTTGATCCGATAATTCTTACGATGAACGTGACAGAAGATCCCACCATAACAGGACCGAGCAGCGTGTCAAGGAGGAGAAGGGATCCTGGACTTGGGAGGAGGTCTTGGATGGGAAGGTATCCTGGACTTGGGAGGAGATCTTGGATGGGAAAGGATCCTGGACTTGGGAGGAAATCATGGCAGGACAGGATAGCCTTCCTTGGCGGCAGATGCAAGGAGAGAAGGAAGGACAGCAACGACGCCGGGGTTCGCGGCCACAAAGAAAGCTCAAAAAAACAGCCCAAAAATATTTTGGAGGGGGGCACAAGGGGTGGTCGGCGGAGCCGAGGAGTGAACCAGAGCCAGTCTGGGAGAACAGGGAGAAACTGGAGGGGAGTGAACAGAGAAAGTCAGAGACCGTCAGTGAGTGGATGGAGAGAAGAGGGAGAAACTGGAGGAGAGAGAATGGAGAGAGTTGTTGAGTTGGTTGAAGATGCACAAAATTTGCCCTAAGGAGCGTGTTAACAGTTTAATGCCACCTGAGTCAGCTCTCCGTACTCTACCTGAGGAGTGTGCTATCAGTCTGGTAAAACCTGTGCCGGTTCCACGCACCAGGTATCCAGTACGCCTTCCCAGCCCTGTACGTCATGTGCCAGCTCTCCAACCTCGCCTCGAGGAGCGTGTCATTTGTCCGGTACCATTTGTACGTCCTGTGCCAGTGCCACGCACTAGGCCTCAAGTGCGCCTTCCCAGTCTGGTATGTCCTGTGCCTGCTCCCCGCACTCGCCCTGAAGTGCGTGTCCCCAGTCCGGCACCACCTGTGCCGGCTCCATGCATCAGGCCTCCAGTGCGTATTCACAGTCCAGAGCTCCCGGCGACGGTTCCCAGTCCAGAGCTCCCGGCGACGGTTCCCAGTCCAGAGCTTCCGGTGACGGTTTCCAGTCCAGAGCTTCCGGTGACAGTTCCCAGTCCAGAGCTTCCGGTGACTGTTTCCAGTCCAGAGCTTCCGGCAAAGGTCCACAGTTCGGAACCTTCTACGACGGTCCACAGTCCGGAACCTCCTACGACGGTCAAGGGTTCGGAGCTTCTAGACATGTCGTCCAGTCCCGCTCCATGGCAGGAGCCTTCCTCTGCGCCGATGCCCAATTCAAGTACGGTGTTCAGTCCTTTTCCATGTTCAGAGCCTTATTCTGTGCCGGTGCCCAGTCCAGGTACGGTGTCCAGTCCCGCTCCATGGCAGGAGCCTTCCTCTGCACCGATGTCCAGGTCAGGGTTGGTATCCAGTCCCTCTCCATAGCAGGAGCCTTCCTTGACACTGAGGTCCAGTCCAGGCACAGTGTTCAGCCCGGGTCCATGGCTGGATCCGCGGGATGAGCGGGTTATTCGGCCCGCACCAGAGCCGCCACCAAAGCTGGTGGATCCGCGAGCTGAGTGGGTACTCCGCACTGGAACTGCTACCGACACTAATCATCCCCCCCTACCCTCCCCATTTGGTTTCAGGTTTTGCAGCCGGATTCCGCACCTCTGGGGTGGTGGGGGGGGGGGGGGTACTGTCACGCCCTGGCCATAGAGAGCCATTGTTTCTATATGGTGTAGTAGGTCAGGGCGGTGTAAACACTCCATTGTCTTCACGTTTCGTTCATATAAATAAATAAAACAATTGTTTTTTTTGTGCGTTTCGGTTAATAAACATGAGGAAACCATATCACGCTGCACCTTGGTCCGATAATTCTTACGACGAACGTGACACAGAGTCTTTAGGTGCCTTTTGGCAAACTCTAGGCGGGCTGTCATGTGCCTTTTACTGAGGTGTTGCTTCCGTCTTGGCCACGCTACCATAAAGGCTTATTGGTGGAGTGCTGCAGAGATGGTTATCCTTCTGGAAGGTTCTCCCATCTCCAGAGAGGAACTCTGGAGTGCTGTCAGAGTGACCATTGGGTTCTTGGTCACCTCTCTGACCAAGGCCCTTCTTCGATTGCTCAGTTTAGCCGGACGGCCAGCTCTTGGAAGAGTCTTCATTGTTCAAATCTGCTTTTGTTTAAGAATGATGGAGGCCACTGTGTTTTTGGGGACCTTCAATGCTGCAGACATTTTTTTAGTACACTTCCCCAGATCTTTGCCTCGACACAATCCTGTCTCGGAGCTCTACGGACAATTCCTTTGACCTCATGGCTATGTTTTTGCTCTGACATGCACTGTCAACTGTCAACCTTATATAGACAGGTGTGTGCCTTTCCAAATCCTATCCAATCAATTGAATTAACCACAAGAGGACTCTAATCAAGTTGTAGAAACATCTCAAGGATTATCAATGGAAACAGGATGCACCTGAGCTCCATTTCATGTCTCATAGCGAAGGGTCTGAATACTTCTGTAAATAAGGTACAGTATTTCTGTTTTTTTAATTGAATACATTTGCAAAACATTCTAAAAACCTGTTTTCGCTTAGTCATTATGGGGTATTGTGCGAAAGATTCATGAGGAAATGTTTTTATTCAATCAATTTTAGAATAAAGGCTGTAACATAACAGAATGTGGAAAAGGTCAATGGGTCCGAATACTTCCTGAATGCACTGTAACTTATAGATGCCCCATGAGCTTAGTTCAAACTTCATACCCCACCAGAACCTACATTTTGTTTTACACATTTGTTTGTAAACAATGTAATTGTAAACAAACACTCTATAGCCTCAAAACATGGTTAAGACTATAATTTGTATATTATGGATGGTCAATCCTTGTATCCGTAGCTCTCTCTATTCATTTTTGGAAACATTTACCCAGCACCATCCTTCAGCTGTTTGCCAAAACATTAGCAGGGTAACCGCTTTGTTATTTTTTGAACTCCAGATTGCCCCTTTAGCATTTTGGTATTTTTTCCTTCATCATTTTAGTATTTGTAGATGTGCAACAATATTTGACATCATCCACCAGAATTATATTAATTTCACCTATTGGTAAAGTTTTGCATGGGTATGCTGACTTCACTGCGTTCAAATGCTTGTTAACCGTCCAAGGAGCATAAACTTTTAACAACATTGAGGTAAAGAAATCAGTCATTCACACAGTATAGACTGTGGTCTTTTCTGCAATAGGAAACTGCATTGTGATTCAGATTTTGTTCTTCTTCTTATCAGTGTAAACGTGCTAGCACGTATCATTGATGCTGAAACATTTGAAAGAAAACCCACAGAAGAGCAATGTTGAAAAATGTTAGCAATACTTACACAATTATTTGAATTAGACACAAAGCCTTAACGTTGACCTGGAATGCCTTAATACTGGAGCCTATAACATGAATCCTTCCCATTTTAAAGCATTAGTAAGCCTTCTGTGGGGGTGTGTAATTTAAAGTTTTAGTGTCAGAAGGTGAACACAACACAAGGTCACCTAAGTGTGAGCGGGTGGGGAAATGATTTACGGTAAAAGCCATAAGGTCTCTGAATCATAAAGAGGATTATGCTTGTTTGTCGTGAGAGAAGAACAATGCTGGTGTCTTGTCTTCAGATCCTCACTCAGTATGCTATAGCAATTCATTAGTGTATGAGGAATTACTGTAATGCACCCTGAAAAACAACATCCTCTTGGCTCTTTAAAACATACATTTAATTACATTGGAGTAGCACAGCACTCCTCTGCATTTTCTGTCCCCATTGTCCTCTCTCAAGTACAAATATTGTCCTTTCACTCCACAGCAGAAAGTGCATTACCAGGGAGAATAAACGTCAGCAGATTCCTTACATCGTTACTACACGGCCGTCTTTTCCACCATGCTCCCTCTAGCATTGCGGCATCGGGAACGTAGCCATGTCCATTTAATTAGAGGTCTTTACCTTTCGGACACCACAGACTTGCATAGCTTAGTCTCTCAAAACATACTGTTAACGTAGTCAGCCAGCTATGTGTAGTTGCAGTATGTGTAGTTGTATAGTATGTTATGAATCCTTTATGGCCTCCATACTTCCATACTTTGTTGAAACTAATGTTGTTATTTAGGAGTCACATCGAGCCCTGCTGACAAGCAAACATCGACCATGCTGTTTCCCCCTGCTATTCATAGTCATTAAATAATGAAGGAAGGCCATTTGGTTTGTCAATAATTCATAACACGATTACAAGTCATCTGTGGGCCAGAACCTTGAAGGTAGAGATGACTAAGAGCTGAATGTCAGGTCTATCCTGGACCCACAAAAGATGGTGTGAAGACAATTACAAACTGCTGGAGTGTAAATACCCCAATCTCAAAATGAGTTTGGAAAGGGACAAAACAATAATAAGCTGTTTCATCTAATTCTCTCTCAGGTCAGTTCACCCACATCCTCCTCAAATGTTAAGGGCAGAATTGCTGATCCAACAAACAGCTACATTTGATAACAGCTCAAATGGGATATGCAGACTCACAAGAGTCTTTGTATTGTCTTGCCACTGCAGTATCTTATCATACCAAAAGTGCCGCAATGCTGGCAGAGTAGATGATGCACCACTTTCCTGCCTTTACATGACATAAATCAGTGTGTGTGTGTGTGTGTGTGTGTGTGTGTGTGTGTGTGTGTGTGTGTGTGTGTGTGTGTGTGTGTGTGTGTGTGTGTGTGTGTGTGTGTGTGTGTGTGTGTGTGTGTGTGTGTGTGTGTGTGTGTGTGTGTGTGTGTGTGTGTGTGTGTGTGTGTGTGTGTGTGTGTGTGTGTGTGTGCGTAGGTGCGTAGGTGCGTAGGTGCGTGCGTGACTGACTGAGTGAGTGAGTGAGTGAATGAATGAGGCCATCCCCTGAGACACCCAAAGACAAAATATCAAAGCTTCCAGGTCGGCTGAGCTTCTTATCCCTCTCATTACAATGCACCCTGCCTTGATCTCTGTCTTCTATTCCTTTTCCCTACCACTGTTTTCACCGCTCCCTTGGTAACTGGGGAATGACAGGGTGCATGATGGGTATCCCAAAAGTGACACCGTTGTACTAAGGAAAGTAAATATAAAGATTCCTTGCCTTGAACATGCTTTCACATTACAAATACACAATGGATACACAACTGAAACGGATACACAATCATTTCCACCATAACTTCTGCTTCTTAGCCATTAGCTGATCATAATCAAAGCTATGGCATTAAAAAGCCATTCTTCCCTCACAATCTTTAGCTACTGTATGAGAATAACTCAGTACTGATATGGGTAAAAAAATATATATTTCACCATCCTTAAATGAATCAAGGGATTGGCTGCTGCCAAATGCTTAACATGTGTCTCTTATCTTTCCTTTGGTTCCATGGTTTCTATTGAAAGGAGTGAGATCACTGTGTATTTGTATGGCCTTGGCCTAAATATTCCCATCACCTCTCTAGAGAGCCACATCTAGGAGATGTGTTGGTCTGTTTGCCCCCAAAAACACTTACAAGATCCCTGGGAGCTTTGACCTACTTGTCATGCTCCTGGTAAGGCAAGCTGTTCAACCTTAGCCAATCCACATATAGAGGGATTCTCTAACACTGAAGCTCTCCGTCAAAAGAAACATGCAATATTCAAGTCATAGAGCATGCCACCTTCGTGGAACTGTCATTTGCTAAATTTCAATAGCCTGCACATTGCTTTCAGATACTATCCCCAGTGTATTGTGATATCCCCAAAAGCTATTTAGATAAGCCAATGTTTTGTGATGTTGTCTACAGCTACACCGATTGTGTAAATTACGATACCCAAATTAGTCTGATGCGGTATCTTTCCTCTCATTTACTGACCCTTAGTACGACCATGTTTTCGCACACATCATTGTGATTTGTGTCAAAAATTGGTCCCTGGCAACACAGAGAACACAGCATTGCCTTCTGTTAATTTACAATGCAGAAACTACCATACGACCTCACATCACTCCTGATATACAGTAGTACGAAATACCTCACTCGCTCCCAGGAATGGCTAATTCTTGAAATCCCCTTTGTCACTACTGACCTAGTTCAAATAGTTTTTAGATTGTTTACGTGCCACATACCTGGAATGAATTTGAATATACTCTAAAATTAGACTCCTTAGTGCCGTTCGATCACTTCAAGACATTAGTAGACACCTGTTCAAAGAGGAATGTATGTGTTCTTATAATTGACTTCTGATGACACATATGGCTGTCATCAGAAGTCAATTATAGTGTTTTATTTGGACTGTTGTATGTTCTTGTACGTGTTTTCTTTATCTATATGCATTTTGTTTGTTGTTTACCAGGTTCACTTGAAAAAAGAGACCTGGGTTTTATTGTTCGCTTCCTGTATAAATCAAGGTTAAATAAATGAAAAATACCAAAAATGTAGGGCATGTTCAGAGAACTTCAGACTGGCTTCAACAGGAAAGCTGACAGACAGCCTGTCATCATTTGTAAAGATCAATTTGCGACACATTGCTGGTGGTCCTCTAAGGTCCCACCCAAGGAAGATATTGCAAAATATTTGAATACCTTGAGACCTTTCCCAATTCATGTGAGTCTCTTGATGCATGGCCACTGTACAGGATTACTCAATGTTATACATGAAATGCATGTGTCACTTTCTTTGTTGCTGTATGATATATTGTAAGTATTATCATTATATATTATGTATCTGTTTTAACACATGTTATAAAGGCAAGTGGTTCTGAAATTATTTATGGAACAAAAACCCTCTTAAATCTCTCTCTTTTTCTCTCTCTCTCGCCAGGCTACCCACCCTGCTCCGTGAGCAAGTGGTACATGCCAACAGCTAACCCATTCTACAAGGGGTGGTGGTTGGTTATTGCTTCGAAGGAGAGACTCCCATATAAACACAATCACAGATGTGTTCATCCAAGCTGTCTGCCTCTCTCTCTCCCTCTGCCGGATTCTAATCACTAGCACCAGCACTGAAAGAGATGGAGAGAGAGCAGAGAGAAAGAGGGGAGGAAGAGAGAGAAAGAGAGGGGAGTGAGAGCAAGCAAGAAAGCTGAGAGAGAGCTGAGAAAGGGGGGAGAGAGAGCAAGCAAGAGAGGGAGAGAGCTAAGAGAGAGGGAGAGAGAGCGATAGCTGTGAAGAGAGAACAAGCAAGAAAGAGTATGTATACTACAGAATCCACTGCCTTCTCTACTATTCCCACATCTCTGTGATTATGAACTGGAGCAAGGAGTGAATCTCAGGAGCATGTTTTGCGGGTGTATTTTGGGACTGTCAGCTACAATGTTGGCATGAAATTAAATGAAAAAAGGCTTTGAATCTGTCTGTCTTGGAGGTGGAAAAGAGCGTGGAAACATAGGAAATGCAAACGATTTCATAGACTGAATTGGATTTAACGCAACAAGGGAAATGCTGTCAAACTGGAGTTACAATTAAACCTTAAGGTAAGTTCTAATCTCAACTTCAACAGTCGCAGTGAAGAGGGATACAGCCATGTACAGTTGTTGAACTCCTCTGTGTGTTCTGTGTTATTTTGGTGCTGTCACAAAGGGACATGTTGCAGACCAAAGTATTATGTGGCAATGGTCCAATGGGTCTGCAGGGTCAGCCTGGCCTCAAAGACAAGACGTAACAGTAATTGTAAATCTGTGACACTCAAATTCGTATGATATGTTACATTTAGTATGGTAGAAGGGTAGAATTTACAGAAACTTGTTACAAATTATGGAGTGAGCCATGATTCACCAAATAATATTTTGAAATAGGAGGCAAAGTACTTTAAACACATATTTTCATTCCAGTCTCTTCCATCTTCACTACCTGAAGTTAATTGTAAGGATTTTTTTCTAATAATAGTGTAAAATTAACAGCTATACAGAAACACTAATGTCAAGGCCTAATTACAGAGGAGGAGCTTTTAGATGCAATTAAAGCTTTCAAATCTAGGAAAACTCCAGGGCTGGAAGGCATACCAGTTCAGGTATATCAAATATTTCCTTATGTTCTCAGAACCGTTATTAACATGTTTTAACCACTCCTATAAAAATGGTAGACTATCAGATACTCAGCAAGAAGGTCTGATTTCACTGTTACTGGAACAGCACCCAGGTGGTAAATATAAAGATCCAAAAGCTGGAGACCCTTTACACTGCAGTGTTGTGATGCCAAAATCCTAGCAAAATGAACAGCGCATAGAATTAACAAGGTATTGTCGGATATTATTCATTTTTTACATGGATGATACATTGGGGATAATATAAGACAGGTGTCACGTTCGTCATAAGGGGTAGACCAAGATGCAGCTGGTATGTCTCCATCCTTTATTTTGGAAATGAAAACTTCAAAGAACAAAAGAACAAAACGAACAAACGAAACGTGCAGCTAATAATAATGCTCACAGGCAACTCTATCTACAAGATCCCACAAAGCACAATGGGAAAATGGCTACCTAAATATGATCCCCAATCAGAGACAACGATAAAAAGCTGCCTCTGATTGATAACTAGATAACTAGATAACCCACCCACTAGATAACCCACCCTGGGGCGGCAGCGTAGCCTAGTGGTTAGAGCGTTGGACTAGTAACCGGAAGGTTGCGAGTTCAAACCCCCGAGCTGACAAGGTACAAATCTGTCGTTCTGCCCCTGAACAGGCAGTTAACCCACTGTTCCCAGGCCATCATTGAAAATAAGAATGTGTTCTTAACTGACTTGCCTGGTTAAATAAAGGTAAAATAAATTAAAAATTAAAAAATCACACCCTGACCCAACCAACATAGAGAATAAACAGCTCTCTATGGTCAGGGCGTGACAACAGGCACTGAAAACAATAGAACACTATGAAAAATCTGGAAAACCAGGCCTGGTATTAAAGCTGATCTACCCCCTAGGATTTAAAAAAAAAACAATTAAAAAGACATAATATATCTATTGCAAATTCGTAGTATATTGTCCACAAATTCATACATACCATACAAAACGTAACATATCATACTAAATGGAGGGACATAGGGATAGACGTAACATGGTAAACATAAATCTGAGTCCAGGTTGGTGAAGCATCCATTTCAATCAGAATGTATATTAAAAAAATGTGTTGTCTAGATTTTGTGTTGCATTATCATTTAAACATTGTGCACCAGCAAACACATTTAGAGCATTTAGAGCATGTTAGAATTAATGTTGTGCGAAAGTCTTTTTGTACACAAGTGGGCCTCCATTTTGAAACCATACCAGTCTTCATTTAACCTGATTTAATTTTGCTTTGATCAATATATTTACTTATTGATCAGAGGTATGCGGAAACAGAGATCTTGGATTAATCTGTTGAAGTTAGTTGTCAACAGAATGTATCTGCTTTGCTTTGGGGTTATTAATCATGTTGTTCTTGGTTATCTTGACATTCTAACCTGTAAATTAGAGCTTAGATTCTCCCCCAGGGAATGACTCTGAAGTTATTACCATTTGAAAGGTGAAATGTCTATTTTATTTCTAACTAAACCATGACACCCATCCTGTATTCAAGAGCATGTTGTGTTTCATTGTTCAACCGATGGCGGGCACAACACAAAACCATAGATGATGTAAAACAGAATCTAAGCTACAACATATGTGAATATGGAAAAACAATCTGAGTTCACGCATGAAGATAAAAGAAAATAGATACTCTTTATTAAAACATTTATATTTTCAGAAATTATAAAATGGTTAGACAACCCTGTTTGTAAGCTTTTAAATTATATCAAACTCAACAGTTTCTATTTTTCTGCAATGAAAACATGGATGTCTCATGGTATGCAAAATGGGTTAACTTTGAGCTCTTTTATCTCTTGATTGTTTTGGCATTCAAGTACAAAAAGTCACTTTCTGAGCACTTCTACAATGGGTAATGTGTATGGAAGGTTTTGTTCAAATGGACTTAGCTAGCAGGCTAAAAGTGTAACCCAACACTTACACTGGGCAAAAGGGTCCATATCAGGGGACATCTTTACATGTTTTTGATATTCTAAAGATATTCTAAACAATTTCTAATACATGTTTAGAGTTTTCTGGATATGCACCAAATCCTGACAAATTCTTAATCCAGCTGTGTCTTTTAGATATAGCATACAGTGCCTTCAGAATGTATTCACACCCCTTGACTTTTTCCACATTTTGTTATGTTACAAAGTTGGATTAAAATTGATTTAATTATCATATTTGGTCAACAATCTACACAAAATACTCTGTAATGTCAAAGTGGGAGAAAAATTCTAACATATTAATGAAAATAAAACACTAATATATCTTGATTAAACACATTTGGCAGCAGAGTCTTTTTGTGTACATTTCTAAGAGATTTTCACACAATTGTACAATAATTTGCCCATTATTCCATTTATAATTCTTCAGGATCTGTCATGTTGGTTGTTGATCGGTGCTAGAAAGCCATTTTCAAGTTTTGCCATATATTTTCAAGCCAATGTAAGTCAAAACTGTAACTAGTCCACTCAGGGACATTCAATGTCGTCTTGGCAAGCAACTCCAATGTAGATTTGGCCATGTGTTTTAGGTTATTATCCTGCTAAAAGGTTAATTCGTCTCCCAGTGTCTGTTAAAAAGAAGACTGAAGCAGGTTTTTCTCTAGCATTTTACCTGTGCTTAGCTCTATTCTGTTTCATTTTATCATCAAAAAAACTCCCTTGTCCTTGCTGATGACAAGCATAACCATAACATGATGCAGCCACCGCCATGCTTGAAAATATGACGAGAGGTACTCCGTGATGTGTTGTTGGATTTGTCGCCAAAATAATGCTTTGTATTCAGGACCAAAATTGTATTTCTTTGCCAAAATTTTGACAGTATTTCTTACATGCCTTGTTGCAAACAGGATGCATGTTTTAGAATATTTGTATTCTGTACAGGCTTCTTACTTTTCATTTTGTCATTTAGGTTAGTATTGTGAGTAACTACAATGTTGTTGATCCATCCTCAGTTTTCTCATATCACAACCATTAAACTGCAATGGTTTTAAAAGTGAATTCCCTGAGCAGTTTCCTTCCTCTCCAGCAACTGAGTTAGGAAGGGCACCTGTATCTTTGTATTGACTGGGTGTATTGATACACCATCCAAAGCCAAATTAATAACTTCAGCATGCTCAAGGGATATTCAGTGTCTGCTTTTTTATTTATTTTTACACCTACCAATCGGTGCCCATCTTTGCGATGCATTGTAAAACCTTCCTGGTCTTTGTGGTTGAATCTTTGCTTGAAATGCGCTACTCAATTGAGAGACCTTACAGATAACTGTATATGTGGGGTACAGAGACAGGGTAGTCATTCAAGAATTATGCTTAACACTATTAATGCACACAGACTGAGTCCATGCAACTTATTATGTGATTTGTGAAATATTTTTACTCCTGAACTTATTTAGGCTTGCCATAACAGGGTGGTTGAATACTTTTCAGCTTTTTAACTAAATTACACTTTGACATCACATGTGTGTAGATCAGTAACACAAAATCTCAATGTAATCCATTTTAAATTCTGGCTGTAACACAACACAATGTGGAAAAAGTAAAAGGGTGTGAATACTTTCTGAAGGCACTGTAGATGATATTGGGATTACTAATATCACACGAGCATTTTCTACGGCCGGAAATGGACTCATTCAATATCCTGAGACATGTGACATCCTATTTTCTCTCTTCATGTTGACAAATACTGACTGTATATGTAGCATATCTGTGTTTTCTCAGCACCTTCAAGATAGGAAGCTATATTGAGTCCAGATATGCATCTCTTGGCTCAGGTCCATATCCAAATCTTGATATGTTTTTTTGATATGCTGAAAATAAGGACAATTTCTGCTGCATTTCTGAGTTTTCAGTACATGCTCAATAATTTGACAAATATGAAATCCATATTTTTCTTTCATGCACATATCATTTTTGGATTCCCTCCAGATAACAGACATGGTATGACCAGATATGGACTAATTGGCTATTATGAAATAAGACTATATGGACATCCCATTTTCTCTATATTACATTTACATTTAAGTCATTTAGCAGACGCTCTTATCCAGAGCGACTTACAAATTGGTGCATTCACCTTATGACATCCAGTGGAACAGTCACTTTACAATAGTGCATCTAAATCTTAAAGGGGGGGGGTGAGAAGGATTACTTATCCTATCCTAGGTATTCCTTAAAGAGGTGGGGTTTCAGGTGTCTCCGGAAGGTGGTGATTGACTCCGCTGTCCTGGCGTCGTGAGGGAGTTTGTTCCACCATTGGGGGGCCAGAGCAGCGAACAGTTTTGACTGGGCTGAGCGGGAACTGTACTTCCTCAGTGGTAGGGAGGCGAGCAGGCCAGAGGTGGATGAACACAGTGCCCTTGTTTGGGTGTAGGGCCTGATCAGAGCCTGGAGGTACTGAGGTGCCGTTCCCCTCACAGCTCCGTAGGCAAGCACCATGGTCTTGTAGCGGATGCGAGCTTCAACTGGAAGCCAGTGGAGAGAGCGGAGGAGCGGGGTGACGTGAGAGAACTTGGGAAGGTTGAACACCAGACTGGCTGCGGCGTTCTGGATGAGTTGTAGGGGTTTAATGGCACAGGCAGGGAGCCCAGCCAACAGCGAGTTGCAGTAATCCAGACGGGAGATGACAAGTGCCTGGATTAGGACCTGCGCCGCTTCCTGTGTGAGGCAGGGTCGTACTCTGCGGATGTTGTAGAGCATGAACCTACAGGAACGGGCCACCGCCTTGATGTTAGTTGAGAACGACAGGGTGTTGTCCAGGATCACGCCTATATGTTGACAAATACTGCCAGTATTCGGAAAGTATTCGTTACATTACAGCCTTTTCCCCCTCATCAATCTACACACAGTACCCCATAATGACAAAGGGAAAATAGGTTTTTAGAAATCTGGGCAAATATATTAGAGATAAAAAACATAAATACCTTATCTACATAAGTATTCAGACCTTTTGCTATGAGACTCAAAATTGAGTTCAGGTGCATCCTGTTTCCATTGATCGTCCTTGAGATGTTTCTACAACTAGATTGGAGTCCACCTGTAGAAATTCAATTGATTGGACATGATTTGGAAAGGCACACAGCTGTCTATATAAGGTCCCACAGTTCTCAATGAATGTCAGAGCAAAAACCAACCCATGAGGTTGAAGGAATTGTCCGTAGAGCGTCGAGACATGATTGTGTCGAGACACAGGTCTTGGGAAGGGTACCAAAGAATGCCTGCAGCATTGAAGGTCTCCAACTCTTCCTAGCGCTGGCTGCCCGGCAAAACGAAGCTATCGGGGAGAAGGGCCTTGGTCAGGAGGTGACCAAGAATCTGATGGTCACTCTGAGAAAGCTCCAGAGTTCCTCTGTAGAGATGTGAGTACCTTCCAGAAGGACAACCATCTCTGCAGCACTTTATGGTAGAGTGGGCAGAAGGAATTCACTCCTCAGTAAAAGGCACTTGACAGCCTGCTTGGAGTTTGCCAAAAGGCACCTAAATGACGCTGACCATGAGAAACAAGATTCTCTGTTCTGATAAAACCAAGATTGAACGCTTTGGCCTGAATGCCAAGCATAACGTCTGGAGGAAACCTGGCACCATCCCTACAGTGAAGCATGGGGGTGACAGCCTCATGCTGTGGGTATGTTTTTCAGTGGCAGGAACTGGTAAACTAGTCAGGATCGAAGGAAAGATGAATGGAGCAAAGTACAGAGAGATCCTTGATGAAACCTGCTCCAGAGCGCCCAGGACCTCTGACTGGGATGAAGGTTCACCTTCCAGGAATTGTGTACAGATGTGCGACATGTAGCCGCACGTTATCATGTTGAAACATGAGGTGATGGCGACGGATGAATGGCACAACAATGGGCCTCAGGATTTTGTCACAGTTTCTCTGTGCATTCAAATGTCCATCGATAAAATGAAATTGTGTTCGTTGTCCGTAGCTTATGCCTGCCCATACCGTAAGCATAATCCAGGCTGTATCACATCCGGCCATGATTGGGAGTCCCATAGGGTGGCGCACAATTGGCCCAGCGTTGTCTGGGTTTGGCCGGAGTAGGCCATCAGTTGTAAATAATAATTTGTTCAAAACTGACTTGCCTAGTTAAATAAAGGTTCTATTTTATTTTTTTTAAACACCACCACCATGAGGCACTCTATTCACAACGTCACTATCAGCAAACCGCTCACCCACACAACGCTATACACACTGTCTGCCATTTGCCAGGTATAGTTGAAACCGGGATTCATCCGTGAAGAGCACACTTCTCCAGTATGCCAGTGGCCATCGAAGGTGAGCATTTGCACACTGAAGTTGGTTACAACTCCGAACTTCAGTCAGGTCAAGACCCTGCACTCTTAGAAAAAAAGGTTCCAAAAGGGTTCTTTGACTGTCCCCATAGGAGAACCCTTTTTGGGTCCAGGTAGAACCTTCTGTGAAAAGGGTTCTACGTGGAACCCAAAAGGGTTCTACCTGGAGTGTGGTGTCAGGAAAATAACCTCACACTCAACGTCAACAAAAAAAAGGAGATGATCGTGCACTTCAGGAAACAGCAGAGGGAGCACCGCCCTATCCACATCAATGGGACAGTAGTGGAGAACATGGAATTTTTTAAGTTCCTCAGTGTACATATCAAGGAAAAATTAAAATGGTCCACCCACCCAGACAGAGTGGTGTAGAAGGCACAACCACGCCTCTTCAACCTCTAACCATGACTACACAATCGTATGGCTCTCCAGAGGGTAGTGCGGTCTGCACAACGCTTCACCTGGGGGCAAGCTACCTGCCCTCCAGGACACATACATCACCCAATGTCACTGCCTGTTCACCCACTATCATCGAGAAGGTTATGTCAGTACAGGTGCATCAAAGCTGCGACCGAGAGACTGAAAAACAGCTTCTATCTCAAGGCCATCAGACTGTTAAACAGCCATCACAAACAGAGTGGCTGCTGCCAACATACTGACTCAAATCTCTAGTTAATTTATTAATTGGATGTAATACTTGAATCACAAGTCACTTTAAACAATGCCACTTTATATAATGATTACATACCCTACATTACTCATCTCCTATGTACTGTACTCTATACCATCTACTGCATCTTGTCTACAAAGCCTACCATCAGCAAGGGCATTGAAGAATAAACGTGGCTGGGTCTTTCAGCATGACAATGATCCCAAAAACACCGCACGGGCAACGAAGGAGTGGCTTCATAAGAAGCATTTCAAGGTCCTGGAGTGGCCTAGCCAGTCTCCAGATCTCAACCTCATAGAAAATCTTTGGAGGGAGTTGAAAGTCCGTGTTGCCCAGCAACAGCCCCAAAACATCACTGCTCTAGAGGAGATCTGCATGGAGGAATGGGTAACCATGTGTATGTGACCAATAAAAATTGATTTGAACTGCCCTTGGACTTTTCACACTTTCTGCAGCCCCCCAGCCCATTCACATTGACTTATCTTTCCTCTCAAAAGCAGTTCCCAATATTGTCTCTAAACAATACAAAGGTATGCTGCCCTACGTCCCTTCCACAAAAGTGTCAAATGGTAGCACTGTAAACATGTCATTCCAGGAGACGGCAATACCAGCCAAGGTACTGCAAGAGGTCCAAACAGTTGGTAGTTAAGAGGGTAAGGTCAACGAGCCCTACATCACTTCCGGCAGAGTCTTATCCAGCTGTGCGTACACCGCAGACAGGACAAGACCATGCCACTACAAGCACAAAGAGTCTGAACTTCCACAGCCCATCATGCCAAACACCATTGCCAGTGTGCCAAAGCCAGATAAAGAACAGTGTGTCTCAGTGTGTGGATATTTTCTATATATAAGCTGTTCTGATGCTTGGATTTCAGGCAAACAAGTTCAATCTTGGTTTCATTCGACCAGAGAATCTTGTTTCTCATGGTCTGACTGTCCTTTAGGTGCCTTTTGGCAAACTCCAAGCAGGCTGTCATGTGCCTTTTACTGAGGAGTGGCTTCTATCTGGCCACTCTACCATAAAGGCCTGATTCACCTCCCTGAAGAAGGCCCTTCTACCCCGATTGCTCAGTTTGGCTGGGCAGACAGCTGTAGGAAGAGTCTTGGTGTTTCCAAACTTATTTCATTTAAGAATGATGGGGGCACTGTGTTCTTGGGGACCTTTTTGACACAATCCTGTCTCTGAAGATCTATGGACAATTCCTTTGACCTCATGGCTTGGTTTTTGCTCTGACATGCATTGTCAACTGTGGGACCTTATGTAGACAGGTGTGTGCCTTTCCAAATCATGTCCAATCAATTTAATTTTCTAAGGATGATCAATGGAAACAGGATGCACCTGAGCTCAATTTCAGGTCTCATAGTAAAGGGTCTGAAAATGTATGTAAATAATGACAAAGCAAACCTGTTTTTGCTTTGTTATTATGGGGTATTGTGTGTAGATTGATGATTTTTATTTAATACATTTATAATAAGGCTGTAATATAACAAAATGTGGAAAAGGGGAAGGGGTCTGAATGCTTTCCGAATGTGTGTGTGTGTGTGTGTGTGTGTGTGTGTGTGTGTGTGTGTGTGTGTGTGTGTGTGTGTGTGTGTGTGTGTGTGTGTGTGTGTGTGTGTGTGTGTGTGTGTGTGTGTGTGTGTGTGTGTGTGTGTGTGTGTGTGTGTGTGTGTGTGTGTGTGTGTGTGTGTGTGTGTTAAATATACAGTTGAGGTCGGAAGTTTACAAACACTTAGGTTGGAGTCATTAAAACTTGTTTTTCAACCACTCCACAAATTTATTGATAACAAACTATACTTTTGGCAAGTCAGTTAGGATCTACATTGTGCATGACACAAGTAATTTTTCCAACAATTGTTTACAGACAGAATATTTAACTTAGATTTCACTGTATCACAATTCCAGCAGGTCAGAAGTTTACATACACTAAATTGACTGTGCCTAAAACCAGCTTGGAAAATTCCTGAAAATTATGTAATGGCTTTAGAAGCTTCTGATGTATTTCAAGGCCTTACCTTCAAACTCAGTGCCTCTTTGCTTGACATCATGGGAAAATCATAAGAAATCAACCAAGACCTCAGAAAAAATTTTTTTGTAGACTTCCACAAGTCTGGTTCATGCTTGGGAGCAATTTCCAAATGCCTGAAGGTACCACGTTCATCTGTACAAACAATAGTACGCAAGTATAAACACCATGGGACCACACAGCCGTCATACCTCTCAGGAAGGAGACGTGTTCTGTCTCCTAGAGAGGAACGTACTTTGGTGTAAGCGGTGCAAATCAATCCTAGAACAACAGCAAAGGACCTTGTGAAGATGCTAGAGGAAACAGGTACAAAAGTATCTATAGCCACAGTAAAACAAGTCCTATATCGACATCGAGTCCTTCCCTGCACAGCAAGGAAGAAGGTACTGCTCCAAAACTGCCATAAAACAGCCAGACTACGGTTTGCAACTGCACATGAGGACAAAAATCATACTTTTTGGAGAAATTTCCTCTGGTCTGATGAAACAAAAATAGAACTGTTTGGCCATAATGACAATCGTTATGTTTGGAGGAAAAGGGGGAGGCTTGCAAGCCGAAGAACACCATCCCAATTGTGAAGCATGGGGGAGGCAGCATCACATTATGGGGGTACTTTGCTGCAGGAGGGACTGGTGCACTTTACAAAATAGATGGCATCATGGGGTGGGGGAAATTATTTGGATATATTGAAGCAACATCTCAAGTCATCAGTCAGGAAGTTAAAGCTTGGTCGCAAATGGGTCTTCCAAATGGACAATGACCCCCAAACATGCTTCCAAAGTTGTGGCAAAAGGGCTTAAGGACAACAAAGTCAAGGTATTGGAGTGGCCATCACAAAACACTGACCTCAATCCTATAGAAAATTTGTGGGCAGAACTGAAAAAGTGTGTGTGAGCAAGGAGGCCTTCAAACCTGACTCAGATACACCAGCTCTATCAGGAGGAATGGGCCAAAATTCACCCAACTTATTGTGGGAAGCTTGTGGAAGGCTCCCCAAAAAGTTTGACCCAAGTTAAACAATTAAATGGCAATGCTACCAAATACTAATTGAGTGTATGTAAACTTCCCACTGGGAATGTGATGAAAGCAATGAAAGCTGAAATAAATCACTCTCTACTATTATACTGACATTTCACATTCTTAAAATAAAGTGGTGATCCTAACTGACCATAGACAGGGAATTTGTACAAGGATTAAATGTCAGGAATTCTGAAAAACTGAGTTTAAATGTATTTGGCTAAGGTGTATGTAAACTTCCGAAACATGACTCTCTCAGGATATGCTGTCGGAGTCAATAAAGCCTACAGAATTCTTTGTGAGTCGCGTTGACAGAAATAAACAACTCTCCGGGAAAAAGAAGGGCGGGGTTTGTATGTTTCATGATTAACGACTCATGGTGTAATTGAAACAACATACAGGAATTCAAGTCCTTTTGTTCACCTGACCTAGAATTCCTCATAATCAAATGCCGAGAATTCTCGTCGGTTATTGTTACAGCCGTGTATATCCCCCCTCAAGCTGATACCATGACGGCACTCAAAGAACTTCACTGGACTATGCAAACTGGAAACCCAATATCCTGAGGATACATTTATTGTAGCTGTGGATTTTAACAAAGCAAATTTGATTTTAGCAACTTTGCAGCTACTTTTAGGTACTTAGCATTTTAACAAACCCTTCCCCTAAACCTTTAACTCTAACCCTAACCTTTACCATTTAACCTAACTCATAACTCTAACCCTAGCTAATGTTAGCCACCTAGCTATTTGCCATTTGCTTACCTTTAATTAACTAGTCAAGTCAGTTAAAACCAAACTCCTATTTACGATGATAGCCTACCCCAGCCAAACCCAGACAACGCTGGGACAAGTGCGCACCGTTCTATGGGACTCCTAATACAGTCTGGAGTCAAACCAGGGTGTCTGTAGTGATGCCTCTAGCACTGCTAGGCAATGCCTTAGAACGCTGCGCCACCCGGGAGCCCAATATACTGTACATTTTCAAAATCCGTAACATATTGCACAAATTGCAATTCGTAACATATTGTATGAATTGCAATATGTAACTGTCACGACTTTCCGCTGAAGTCGGCTCCTCTCGTTGTTCGGGCGACGTTCCATCCCCGCTCCATTTTTCTTGTTTCCAGTTGTTTTGTCTTTTTCCATACACACCTGGTTTTCATTCCCTAATCACACCGCATGTATTTAGTCCTCTGTTCCCCATCATGTCTTTGTGTGAAATTGTTTTATGTTATGTGAGTATTGTCACGCGCCAGAATTTTGTTTGTGTTCCGTGTTTTGGGAACGTTTATGTACTTATGTGATTTCGTTTGGACCAGAAAAAAAGTGCGCCTGTTAACTACACTCTGCTCTCCTGCACCTGACTTCGCCTCCAGTACACACCTGTAACAGAATTTCACAACTACCATGGATTCAGCAGGAGCCGGTACTCCAGTTAGAGGAGTAGTAACATGTTATATGAATTGTAATTCATAACATATCATATGGATGATGGACATCCACAAATTAATAAATATCATACAAAGGTAACATACCATACTTGGCGCATAAACCGCTAGCTGGACACCTACGACAACATCCGGTGAAATTACAGAGCCCGAAATTCAAAATACAAATATCGTGAAAATACAAGTGTCATACATAATTTAAAAGCACAACTTCTTGTTAATCCCACTGTGAATTTAGTTAAACTACCATACTGCAAAATGTAGTTCAATTACTAGTGGAATTACATGTAGTGAAACTACAACCCAAAACTGGTTGGAATATAAAGCTTTAATCAAGCAAAGCTGTTCTCGCACACTGATGTTTACAAAGCCTTTTTTAATGAAATGAAATGACAACATTTGTTGAAGATTGTATTATCTTTTGGAATGAGGAAATAAGACACACTTGTCATTCAAAAGGAACCAACAGGCAGAATCAGATTTAGGAGTTTTTCAAGGACACCCACCTCTCTGTCATCAAGTGAATGTACTCTTATTTTTTAGCTACTTTCCACCATATCCCATCATGACCCTTAAAGTTAAATGCTCTTAAAGTTCAATTTTCTTCCAATATCTTCCTTGAAAAAGGAGGAGGGGATGCATGCCTTTTCAAGAAATTGATGCTGTCTCTCTCACCTTGTCAGATAAAAGTAATTTCTCTCTCAACTGTCAGAAACAAAGGAATAATAAAAAAATATCACCTGTTGTTTTTTGAGACAAATTCTGAAGAATTTGAACAAATGCTTTATTTTCTGAAGAGGCCATTGAGTCCAGTGTATACACCATTTAATACAATATTCTGGGTGCTCTTTAATTTCACATTGCCATTTTCAGACGCTGTCTATAGACTGATTCAGCCTTTGATTCACTCTGTAATACAGTAGCTTTGATCTCGACTGGTCTTTCACAGGGCAGGGAGCTTGCAGACACTTCCTCCTTTTCCAAAACACCTGCTGCATGCACTCCTCAGAGAAACAACTGCATTCTAATCCCCCTGCCAAAAGTATTTAGCTAATTTCCTGTTTGACTACCACACTCAACATGTTCCTCAATCCAATATAGAAATGTCTCACTGTACTGCCTCTCATATAGCCTTTTTTTAAACAATCTGGGCAACTTCTTATATTAGAGGTTTATGTTTACCATGTCAAATAGGTGGCAATTCAGGGGCTTAAGGATGTCCACTCAGAATGTGGCCCTTTCATAAGGTCAAGTCTCGTCAGGAAATGAAAGTGAATGAAAAGAAATGACTGTCTGTCTGACTGCCCATGTGACTGTTGATTGTAAGGCAGATAAATTACCTGAATGTTATGTATCACTTATGCATCATAGTTATATAATACCTCATCCCTAAGCAAAAATCCCATTCGGAGGGCTGTTACATTTTTATAGGATTTATCCCATTGTCCCACCATGTGCCCCCCCCCCAGCCCCACCCTTTCTGTCAGCTTTCAACAATCCCAGCCTTTGTTTTTGGAATGAGAAGCAGCATTCTTCCAGAAGGATGACCTCTTCTGTCTCCACAGGGACTGGCACTGAGGACACGACCCTGCTGCCCGTGGATTGGATACATAGCGCTACCCAGATCAGCCTGTTCAGACTCATAGCTCCTCAGTGGGGCAAATCACTTTGTGTAGTTCACTGGGGAAAGAGGAGGAAGCTGACTTTATGGGTCCCTTTCAACAAGTTGGAAATCGCAAATTCAACAATGAGAGGTTTGGAAGGAATCAGTGGCTAACAGCAAGCATTTCAAAGCAACCACTAGCCTGCTTTCAGTGGAGTGGTTGTGTGTTTTTTTTTCAGAGATTCCACCCTAAATACAGAGAATGCCAGACTGATGACAAAGTTTGATGACAAAATTTGCCCACAAAGGACCACCGTGCCACCTTCCTGTTTAAGTGAGCACAGCACAAGGTGAGTCCAAAAATGTCTTGTAACTTTATGCTGCTGCATAAATGATGTAATATGCAAGGGATACATGTATACTGTAGCTAAGAAAGTAATACTAAGTGTATGTTGTGTAGTAAGCTGTTAGTAGCCCATGTGCCTCACCCTAATAATTTGGTCTATTTTCACTAACACTGTATTGTAAACACATTGTTCGTGGCCGGTGTGTGTGCTTGTCTGCAGACTTTTTTTTGTACAGCTTTGACAGTGCTGCTGTAGTAGTGGTGACGCTTGGCTTGCACGTGCAAATTGAGCACACACAACATTCTATAATAGTATTGTGTTATTTGAAGTGTCAAATTAAAAGCTGATTTAACATGTCAAATAGTGTTATTTGGCATGTATCTTTTTGGACACGCGAAAACCCAAATGGTGTTCAATGTGCCTCACCCTAATAATTTGGTCTATTTTCACTTCTTAATTTCACCTACTGTTCTAACTTGGTGGTGCACATGTAGCCTATAACCTGTTTTAGAGAAATGTAATCATCAAATGTAAGAGCTTCCATTGTCTGCTTAAATGTCCCTTTTATTTATACTACGGTTGTGGCTTGGTGTACGCAAAGGACTGTAAGAACGACCCATGTTCTGAATTCTGTCGCTGTACATTTCAAAAGTGCTGTACAAATAGTTATATTGACTACGTCCGTGGTCTCTCGCTCATTAATGTCTTAATCGAAATTATGGATTGCCTCTTATCCCCTTGTCGTCCTCTTATGCCATAGTTTGTGCATCTCAATTGTCAGTAGAAACCACATTTGTGTAAGAAAGTCAGCCATATCAGCTAAGTTTTTTAAATGGCAGTAAAAGAGGCTGAATTAACTGTTTCACTGCCAGACTAGGCTCCGCTGATAACCAGGTGTAGCAGTGGTAAGGTGTTGGGATTGCTGTTGGGACTCTGCTGCTGGGACAGCTTTATATAGGCTCTAACAGTTTCTGGGCACTGTTTGTCACCATTATAGTGCAATTAATGTATTGTTTAGTGTTGTGTTGTATATGGCTTTGCTGGCATGCATCCCACTTTTTCTTTTTTTGCCCCACCAAGATTTACATGCTAAAATCGCCACACTGACCATTGGTGATAACAATGAGATAAGACTCAAGAACTGTCAGAAAAGTTAAGAAACCTTTTTGCCAGTCAAGACCTGAACCCAGACAGCTGTCAGTACAGGGTCTGCTACGATTATTTCATTACTGGTAAGTCAAATCTGATCAATTTCGAGTTTAGTTTAGCTGTTATGTTAATCAGATGTTAACACTGTATACAGTACATTTGCCAAAATTAGCTAGCTAGATAGCCTGTAGTCTAGATATTAGTATGTGTCGCGTGATTTTCAAGTTTTGGGGAAGGTATTTTTTCACCATAAAAATACACCTTTATAACAATGGATTGCATGCATCTATCATCACATTGTAAAGACTGATGCCGGGGAAGAGAAGCAGGTACAGGGAGTCAAACATTTAATAGGAACAGACAGGTAACAGGACAGAAACAGCGTCAGCACACGGGTATACAAGGACATATGAACATTCATGCAGAAGCAGGGAACAGAGCGGGGAACCAGACAGATATAGGGGAGGTAATATAGAGGTGATTGAGTCCAGGTGAGTCCAATAATTGCTGATGCGCGTGACTGGGGAAGGCAGGGGTGTGTAATGATGATGGCAGGAATGCGCAATGCTGGGGAGCCTGGCCTCCTCGAGGGCCAGGGGGAATGGCGGGAGCATGCATGACACACATTTGCAGATGAATGTAAGCGTACTATTCCTAATGTGATGAGTAGACTGGATAGTAATAATTTAGTGCATAGTGGCATAGGCTTATGGGCTACATCAGCGATGTTTCTTTCATTTGCACAGGTGAAATGTAGCCTTTAATAAACATTTCATGCAATTCTACCTCACTTTATATGGACTGGAGACATTAGCAGAATATTTTTTAGTACGATAGTAGCCTAGGCCTACTCTACTGACACTGACAACAGATCAATAAAAATGACCTTGTTTTGAATGCAACCATGTAATCTTGGCCGAAAAGGGGTCCTGGCTAAAAGGGAACCAGCTTTTGTCAAATTAAGGTCAAAAGTTTTTTTTTAAATACATTTTAGTAAACCCTAACCCTTTTCCTAACATGCTGCATAAATTCTCCTAATCTGCTACGGAATGTAAAATATTACATGAATTTGACAAAAGCTGTATCCATTCTGGCCATGACCATGAAAAGGGGAGATGCAAATTGAATTTTTAAAAATTAAAAATATCATATAACAAACACATTTTAAAAAATGTATTAAACTGGACATAGGACAACCTGCCTTGTTGACTATTGGTTGCTCCAGCCCAACAATTGATGTAATCTTTATATGAAACTAAAACACCTGAATGAATTAAACACAACCATACACTTAAGTCCCCTGATGGTATAGCTGACCTGAAGAAGTGATATGCTAACATCAGGAGTGCTTCTCATTTGTTTATGTACTGTAGGTTCACCAGCTGACCCCTATCAAGACACCCATGTCGACTGGATTCCCACTGTAAAGATGAGCAATGCTGCAGCAGCAACAGTTTCTGCTTCTACTTCGTCCTTTCCCAGCTATGAAAGGAGACATCCCTCAGTTATACGAGATGGTTGTCTTATGTTGTACTTTGGACTAGCTGAATTATTCTGTTGTGCCATTTGAGTAGAGAGCACCTTCACCTTGTCGCCAAGACAGAAGTGCCCCCTTAAATCATATGAATGTATAACATTTATTTTGAAAAGTGTTAAAGACTATTGTTCATGACATTGTAAACATTCTGTACCTTAATAAAACACTACATTTTTGTATGGGTGAAATTAAAGTATTGTTCTCTCTGCTTTACCTAGCCCCATTGAATAGAAAGTGTTTATTATAGCCCAACTATTTGATTTATTTTACAATTTATACACATTTAGCATAGACAATGTAATTGTTGTGGTAGTCTTCATTAACACTGTAGCACCTCTCAGTGCCACTCAGACCTTCTACGAGAAAAGTATCTGGCATTGAAATTGATAGTAGTAGTTGTATGTTTTAAGCTAAGGATCCCATCATCTCCTTCCAGACATTTCACCACCTAGATTACAACGGTTGGATTTTAACTAAATAATTTAATGTCAGCACAAGGCATGTACAAAATCCAGTGTAATGATTAGCCTCATATACATTGTCAACTGGTATCATTTTTAAATTGAGAACATATAGCTGAACAATATGTAAACCATGTGTGAGTTAAGCTTCTCTGCTTCAGATGCACAATGGCAAGGGCTGCATTGCAAATGCCCATAAGGCTAATGCCATCATACTGTAGGCCAATGGTTCCCAACACCAGTCCTCGAGTACCTCCAACAGTACATTTTATTCTAGTCCTGGACAAACACACCTGATTCAACTTATCAACTAATCATCAGGCCCTCTGAGTTGAATTAGCTACAATGCATTCGGGAAGTATTCAGAACCCTTGACTTTTTAACATTTTGTTATGTTACAGCCTTATTCTAAAATGTATGAAATATTTTTTCAATCTACAAATATTTTTTCAATCTCATCAATCTACACACAATACCTCATAATGACGAAACAGGTTTTTAGACATTTTGGCAAATGTATTAAAACATTTATATAATAAATACCTTATTAATGTAAGTACCCTTTGCTATGTGAATGAAAATTGAGCTCAGGTGCATCCTGTTTCCATTGATCATCCTTGAGTTGTTTCTACAACTTGATTGGAGTCCACCTGTGGTAAATTCAATTGATTGGACATGATTTGGAAAGGCACGCACCTGTCTATATAAGGTTGACAGAGTATGTCAGATCAAAGCCATGAGGTCGAAGGAATTGTCTGGAGAGTGCTGAGACAGGATTGTGTCGAAGCACTAACTCGTAGGCTCGTAACATGTAGGCTGTTTTTTAGGTGAACAAAAAAAAGTCAATACCATACCTTGAAAACAGACTTCTGTTCCAGCCCAGAAATAGTACACTTGATTATTAACTAATAAGGT
Source organism: Oncorhynchus gorbuscha (assembly GCF_021184085.1). NCBI lineage: Eukaryota > Metazoa > Chordata > Actinopteri > Salmoniformes > Salmonidae > Oncorhynchus > Oncorhynchus gorbuscha. The sequence goes on along the minus strand of NC_060188.1, from coordinate 49,712,003 downwards.
TTGATACATTGAATCAGGTGTGTTCATGCTGGGCTGGAACAGAAGCATGCACACCCAGCAGGGTTGGCCTGCTCCAGTTTTAATAGGTTTATACATTTTTGTGTGACTTTTAAACTGTATTTTTGTTCACCAAATGTGCTAACATATAATTATACTCAAATAAGACAGTACTGAATGTTATGTTGCTAGTTATATAGCTCTGTCTTCAGTTTCTCACTAGGGAATGGAACTGGAGAATATCTTCATAATGTCTACCCATAGTTACCTGCACTATACAGAGTAGCCTTGTCTCCCTTCTCTGACAGCTGGAACTGCTAGCTAATCCTTTCACCCTCTTCCGTGACTGTTAGCTACCTAGCTACAAATGCATTTAGAGTAAATAAATACATCAAGAACGATAAATACATCAAGAAGCTAACCAGCTAATATGACGTTAGCAGGCTGGTGATATTTAATTCACTTAGCTAACTATACATTATAAAAAGTTATCTAACTAGTGAACATTACATAGCAGCTCATGAGTTAGCCTGCACACTACGTTTCTGTAGAAAGCTAGCTAGCTAATAATAATTTTTGATCATTTTCAAAACATGTACTTTCTTGAATAGGTTCTCCCAATTCCTCATGTTTTCGGTGTCCTTAAAATAACTAAATAATGGGCAATCTTCCGAAGTTTCCAGTGGTAGCAAAAGGCAGCCAGCCATGTGGACGATTGGATAACTTCCAACAGGCTGACTTTGGTCTTCCAACATGGCGCCTGGTGCATTTTGCAGCTGATGCAACCACAAGCTCTCTACAGAAAATGACTATCAAACAACAATGGAACATTCTATTGGGTATTTGGTTACTCTTTGCCATTAGATCAAATGATTTACCTAGACTGATTAAATCATTTACCTAGAATGGCTCATTTAAAAAAACAATGTTGCAAAGTGCAGAACTATTTGTTTTAGGGAAATTGGTCATACTGGGAAAAAATACAATTCCAAGAGATCCAAAATCTGATAGTGTATTGGTTATTTAATTGCCACCAGTAATAGTGTGTTGTATAGCAATACTCAGCATGCTAATATGAAAGGTGTGCTCTGCCCTGTGTTGAGTGGCCACAGCATTTTAGCAAAGGATGTAGGTAAATATCTATAAAAAAACATGGGTGATTATAAGCTCTTCTGTCCCTTGCTGTGGAGACTTGCTTCCATTCAGCCGCAAGAGCATTAGTAAGATCCAGCACTGATGTTGGGCGATTAGGCCTGGCACGCAGTCGGCGTTCCAATTCATCCCAAAGGTGAATTGGGTTGAGGTCAGAGCTCTGTGCAAACTGACTTGTTAGAAAGGTGCCACGTTGAAAGTTAGAGGTCTTCAGTAAAGCCATTCTACTGCCAATGTTTGTCTTTGAAGATTTCATGGCTGTGTGTTCAATTTTATATACCTGTCAGCAGCGGGTGTGGCTGAAATAGCCAAATTCACTCATTTGAAGGTGTGTCCACATACTTTTGTATATATAGTGTACATGTCCGTACATACACACAACAAGTAGGTCACATGGGGGAGAAGCATTGTTCCATGAGGTGTTGCTTTATTTGTTTTTTATAAACCAGGTTAGCTGTTCACTTGCGCTATATAAGATGGAAGGCAGTTCCATGCATTCGTGGCTCTGTATTCCTTGAATTTGTTCTGGACCTGGGGGCTGTGAAAAGACCTCGAGTGGCATTTCTGGTGGGGTTAGTGTGTGTCAGTGCTGTGTGTAAATTGTCTACTCAAACAAATAGTCTAGACTAGAGATTGCTCAGTGTGATGACATTAAGCTGTAAAACATGAATGCATTCATGATTAGGATACATGTATAAGCAATATGACATTTTGTGGTTCCTCTGTCTCCATTCCACCCATATTGTATAATAAGCATGAACTCAAGATTGTAGTGAATGCCTCCAGTGATGATATGTTAATGAGTTTAGTAATGTTTAATGTATTTTTCTGCCATGTGTCCTACTGTATACTCCAACCAGTCATCAAATTGACTATATAGTACATGCATAGTATTACCACCGTTCACAGCAGAGGCAATATGGCCGCCTTGATAAGTGTCCGCATTCATTTGATGGATCCAAAGAAATAGATTCATTCATGACCTTAGTATTTATGAGAGACACATGAGGAGATGTGCTAATCCATTTCGCCATCTTGAAAATCCCATCTTATTTGATGTATCTAGGCATCATTCCATTTGGAGAGGTGGTGGGGATATGTCTCTGAAAGTAAATAATCAATCTGTGTGATTTAATTGGATTTCAGGAGTTCAGTTGCTGGTAAAGCAAAGCTCAAATCTTTCTTGCATAGTCAGGTTTTCATAGATAAGTTATTTAATCAGGAAGTTTAGTGATGAGGATGGACACATGCTAATGGTTCTATCAAGATAAACCTGTTCAGTTTTATATCATATGTATAGCATGGTTGGTGTGAATAACATACAGAACAGAAACCTTCTCAGGTCTCACAAGAGAAAAGCAGTCCTCTATCAACTACCCAGTCAAGGTGTTCACCGTATAGAACATTCACCATGTTGATATCTTGACTTTGGCCTTGACCAGTTATAAAGACTAATCAAGTACATTCTCACGGATCAATAGTTATATGTGAGTGAATCATATTGATTACATGGAGATAAAGCAGCACCACAGAGGAATACTCTTTTGTGTTGCTTTTCTAGGTCTCGATAAATTAATGGCACATTGTGTCTGATTTATGAGTCTCCGGTCTGTATTTGTGCATTCTCAGCATTTGATTAAAAGACATGCAAACGTTTCGCCGACTGAACCACTCTATCCAACCAGAGTTTATGGCTGGCCTGGTTACAGTAATTGGGGACATTTCCACATGTAACAAGGCCAACCCCAGTGGGGCCCATTAGTTAGGATCCCTGCTTCCTCCAGTGTGGTTAATGGTTTGGTCCCTGTCCAGCTCCTTCATAGTGTATGAGCGCGTGCGTGTGAGGCTCTTTGTGATGTCTCTGTCACCATGGAGCTCGCAGTGAGACTCGCCGCCAGTCCCTCAAATCAATGGCAGTCAGAGGACAAACTCCAGAGTTGCCAAGTCCTGGAGCTGCCAAGCATTTGGAAAAGTTTTAATGGAGTAGCATGAAGATCATTGACTGGACTGATTGCAATATCTGCAGTACATATCAACCAGATTCAGTCTGCACATTTACTATATCTAGGTGCCACAGAGCTGAAAAGAGTGTAACGATACATTGAAATCACTAGTGAGTGCACAGAAGGTGCAGTGAGCATTTATAAATATCAATACAGTAAGGGTAACAACGGAGTAATAGCAACAATAAATTGAAATACCTCCAATATTGTCTGGGTTAAGTTGTCTTATTGTCAGATAAATCAAATATGTTTTTTTCTTAGAGGGGGGGGGGGTTCTCATTCATCACAATCTCCCCAGAGAGATGATTTGTATTGTGTGATGTGCTTTGGTATTCTTCTGCTCCTCAGAAAAGCTTTGCATGTAAAACAAGCTGAGCTCACATCATGAATATAAACATTTAATGTATCTACACAGGGGATGGCTCTCTGCTTGTCTGGCATTTTAAGCTCAAGACTTTCAATAAGAGTTTCTTTACAGATCCTTATTTTTAATAATACCCTTATTATGACCAGTGGCTAGCTTTGGAAATGTGTCTGAATGATAAAATCAGGGGCATGTGTTTGAGTGCGTGCATGTATGCATATGCATATGCGTGTACCATACACTGGGTGTACAAAACATTAGGAACTATTTCCATGACATAGACTGACCAGGTGAATCCAGGTGAAAGCTATGATCCCTTGATGATGTCACCTGTTAAATCCACTTCAATCAGTGTAGATGAAGGGGAGGAGACCGGTTAAAGAATATTTTTTTTAGCCTTGAGACAATTGAGACATGGATTGTGTAAATGTGGCATTCAGAGGGTGAATGGCCAAGACAAAAAAATTGAAGTGCCTTTGAACAGGGTATGGTACTGTAGTAGGTGCCAGGGCCAGGTGCACCGGTTTGTGTCAAGAACTGCAATGCTGCTGGGTTTTTCACACTTTTCCATGTGTTTTCCATGTGTATCAAGAATGGTCCACCACCCAAAGGATATGCAGACAAATTGATACAACTGTGGGAAGCATTGGAGTCAACATGGGCCAGCATCACTGTGGAATGCTTTCGACACCTTGTAGAGTCCATGCCCCGACGAATTGAGGATGTTCTGAGAGGTGGGGTGCAACTCAATATTGGGAAGGAGTTCCGCATGTTTGGTATAACATGTGAATGCAGCATGTGAAGTGTTGGTCCCATCCTTCATGACCTTAAATGCACAAAAGCATATCTCTCAAAAAAATTTGTACAAATGTGTGTACATCCCTGTTAGTGAGCATTTCTCCTTTTCCAAGATAATCCATCCACCTGACAACAAGCAAGGGGGAGATATCAGAATAGGGGCATTGGGGAATGATAACATATTGTACGGAATACATTTGTACTGTAGTGAAGCCGTCTCTAGAGTAATGCAAGGTGACTTTCATGATCATGTGAAACGTCAATTCCCATGGAAATGCTGGGATGTGTTTTTCAATGATGTTAAAGGTAATTATGATGCAACTATGACGGTGATACGATATGGATTACAATTATCATCATGAATATTAAGGCTATACGCACTACATGTTACACACATAGATTCTCAACCATGCAAATTGGAGGAGTTATTATTTATTTGGACATCACATATCATAGTCTTACTCTTATACAGACATCATATACACTCTCACTAAATCACATCCAATATCATACACGTCAACCTACTCAGATTTACTACACACATAATAATAATGTAATAATTTTCTAACATATGTGGCATTGGCTCACAGGCAAACAGGCAAGGGAATAAAACAAATATTGCTAGAACCTATTTCTTGAATTCTAAATATCAGACATTTGAAAGCTCTAATTTTGACCACCATAATACCTCTGATGGCAGTAACTTTACAAGCACTAGTCATGGTCAATTTAGACTGAGAATAGCATCTAGTTATGGTAAGGGGTGAAATAAGTGTAGCCTGTTTTAATTGTAACGGTTTAGCAGATTATTAAAAAAAGATTAGTCTTTACATGGCTAAAAGAAAAGGAATATAACACTGTTTACAGGAAACTCACTCTACATCCTTATATGAAGTTGTGTAGAAAAAGGAATGGGGGTGGTGAAATAATTTTCTGTCATGGACAAAGGAACTCAAAAGGTGTGATGATAATAAATATAAAAAATGTTGATCTGAATATGTAAATAGTCAGGATTGATTCACAAGGAATGTGGATCTTTTTGAATATGAAAGTGGACAATAAAGAGATTTGGCTCATTAATCTATATGGTCCAAATCAGGATGATCTATAATTCTTTGAAAACGTTTATACCATTTTATTGAATTTACAGGCAACAAATGATCAAATCATTATGGTGGGAGACTATAACACAGTGTTAAGTACCTCAATGGACAGTAAAGGAAATCTGTCATGTTTTGTCATTTATTATCTTGTCTTGTCCCTGTGCTTCCCATTCTATTCGTTTCCCTCTGCTGGTCTTATTAGGTTCTTTCCCTCTTTCTATCCCTCTCTCTCCCCCTCCCTCTCTCACTCTCTCGCTCTCTCTTCTCTCTATCGTTCCGTTCCTGCTCCCAGCTGTTCCTATTCCCCTAATCATCATTTAGTCTTCCCACACCTGTTCCCGATCCTTTTCCCTGATTAGAGTCCCTATTTCTCTCCTTGTTATTCGTTTCTGCCCTGTCGGTTCCTTGTCTAGAATTCACCGTGCTGTGTTTGTGTATCGCCCTGTCGTGTCGTGTTTTCCTCAGATGCTGCGTGGTGAGCAGGTGTCTGAGTCTGTCTGGTTCAAGTGCCTTCCCGAGGCAACCTGCTGTTCACTTGCTGTTCAAGATCGAGTCTCCAGTTTGTCCTCGTCATTTCGAGTGAAAGTTGTGTTTTTTGATTGTATTTACTTTACTGGATTAAAGACTCTGTTTTCGCCAAGTCGCTTTTGGGTCCTCTTTCACCTGCATGACAGAAGGAACCGACCAAGGAATGGACCCAGCGACTTCAGACGCTCGTTACACTGCCGTCGAGATCCAAGGAGCCATGCTCGGCAGACACGAGCAGGAAATGTCTGCTGCTCGCCATGCCGTGGAGAACCTGGCCGCTCAGGTTTCCGACCTCTCTGGACAGTTCCAGAGTCTACGTCTCGTGCCACCTGTTACTTCCTGGCCTGCCGAGCCTCCAGAACCTAGGGTTAATAACCCACCTTGCTACTCCGGGCAGCCCACTGAGTGCCGCTCCTTTCTCACGCAGTGTGAGATTGTGTTCTCTCTCCAACCCAACACATACTCTAGAGAGAGAGCTCGGGTTGCTTACGTCATTTCACTCCTTACTGGCCGGGCTCGAGAATGGGGCACAGAAAATCTGGGAGGCAAGGGCTGATTGCTCTAACAAGTTCCAGAACTTTAAAGAGGAGATGATTCGGGTTTTTGACCATTCAGTTTTTGGTAGGGAGGCTTCTAGGGCCCTGGCTTCCTTATGCCAAGGTGAACGGTCCATAACGGATTATTCTATTGAGTTTCGCACTCTTGCTGCCTCTAGTGAGTGGAACGAGCCGGCGCTGCTCGCTCGTTTTCTGGAGGGACTCCACGCAGTGGTTAAGGATGAGATTCTCTCCCGGGAGGTTCCTTCAGATGTGGACTCTTTGATTGCTCTCGCCATCCGCATAGAACGACGGGTAGATCTTCGTCACCGGGCTCGTGGAAGAGAGCTCGCATCAACGGTGTTTCCCTGCTCCGCATCGCAACCATCTCCCTCCTCTGGCTCAGAGTCTGAGCCCATGCAGCTGGGAGGGATTCGCATCTCGACTAAGGAGAGGGAACGGAGGATCACCAACCGCCTGTGCCTCTATTGCGGAGTTGCTGGACATTTTGTTAATTCATGTCCAGTAAAAGCCAGAGCTCATCTGTAAGCGGAGGGCTACAGGTGAGCGCAACTACTCAAGTCTCTCCATCAAAATCCTGTACTACTTTGTCGGTCCATCTACGCTGGACCGGTTCGGGTGCTACATGTAGTGCCTTGATAGACTCTGGGGCTGAGGGTTGTTTCATGGACGAAGCATGGGTTCGGAAACATGACATTCCTTTCAGAGAGTTAGAGAAGCCTACGCCCATGTTCGCCTTAGATGGTAGTCATCTTCCCAGTATCAGATTTGAGACACTACCTTTAACCCTCACAGTATCTGGTAACCACAGTGAGACTATTTCTTTTTGATTTTTCGTTCACCGTTTACACCTGTTGTTTTGGGTCATCCCTGGCTAGTATGTCATAATCCTTCTATTAATTGGTCTAGTAATTCTATCCTATCCTGGAACGTTTCTTGTCATGTGAAGTGTTTAATGTCTGCCATCCCTCCCGTTTCTTCTGTCCCTACTTCTCAGGAGGAACCTGGCGATTTGACAGGAGTGCCGGAGGAATATCATGATCTGCGCACGGTCTTCAGTCGGTCCCGAGCCAACTCCCTTCCTCCTCACCGGTCGTATGATTGTAGTATTGATCTCCTTCCGGGGACCACTCCTCCTCGGGGTAGACTATACTCTCTGTCGGCTCCCGAACGTAAGGCTCTCGAGGATTATTTGTCTGTGTCTCTTGACGCCGGTACCATAGTGCCTTCTTCCTCTCCGGCCGGGGCGGGGTTCTTTTTGTTAAGAAGAAGGACGGTACTCTGCGCCCCTGCGTGGATTATCGAGGGCTGAATGACATAACGGTTAAGAATCGTTATCCGCTTCCCCTTATGTCATCAGCCTTCGAGATTCTGCAGGGAGCCAGGTGCTTTACTAAGTTGGACCTTCGTAACGCTTACCATCTCGTGCGCATCAGAGAGGGGGCGAGTGGAAAACGGCGTTTAACACTCCGTTAGGGCATTTTGAGTACCGGGTTCTGCCGTTTGGTCTCGCCAATGCGCCAGCTGTTTTTCAGGCATTAGTTAATGATGTTCTGAGAGACATGCTGAACATCTTTGTTTTTGTCTATCTTGACGATATCCTGATTTTTTCTCCGTCACTCGAGATTCATGTTCAGCACGTTCGACGTGTTCTACAGCGCCTTTTAGAGAATTGTCTCTACGTAAAGGCTGAGAAGTGCTCTTTTCATGTCTCCTCCGTTACTTTTCTCGGTTCCGTTATTTCCGCTGAAGGCATTCAGATGGATTCCGCTAAGGTCCAAGCTGTCAGTGATTGGCCCGTTCCAAGGTCACGTGTCGAGTTGCAGCGCTTTTTAGGTTTCGCTAATTTCTATCGGCGTTTCATTCGTAATTTCGGTCAAGTTGCTGCCCCTCTCACAGCTCTTACTTCTGTCAAGACGTGTTTTAAGTGGTCCGGTTCCGCCCAGGGAGCTTTTGATCTTCTAAAAGAACGTTTTACGTCCGCTCCTATCCTCGTTACTCCTGACGTCACTAGACAATTCATTGTCGAGGTTGACGCTTCAGAGGTAGGCGTGGGAGCCATTCTATCCCAGCGCTTCCAGTCTGACGATAAGGTTCATCCTTGCGCTTATTTTTCTCATCGCCTGTCGCCATCTGAGCGCAACTATGATGTGGGTACCCGTGAACTGCTCGCCATCCGCTTAGCCCTAGGCGAATGGCGACAGTGGTTGGAGGGGGCGACCGTTCCTTTTGTCGTTTGGACAGACCATAAGAACCTTGAGTACATCCGTTCTGCCAAACGACTTAATGCCCGTCAAGCTCGTTGGGCGTTGTTTTTCGCTCGTTTCGAGTTTGTGATTTCTTACCGTCCGGGTAGCAAGAACACCAAGCCTGATGCCTTATCCCGTCTGTTTAGTTCTTCTGTGGCTTCTACTGATCCCGAGGGGATTCTTCCTTATGGGCGTGTTGTCGGGTTAACAGTCTGGGGAATTGAAAGACAGGTTAAGCAAGCACTCACGCACACTGCGTCGCCGCGCGCTTGTCCTAGTAACCTCCTTTTCGTTCCTGTTTCCACTCGTCTGGCTGTTCTTCAGTGGGCTCACTCTGCCAAGTTAGCTGGTCATCCCGGTGTTCGAGGCACTCTTGCGTCTATTCGCCAGCGCTTTTGGTGGCCGACTCAGGAGCGTGACACGCGCCGTTTCGTGGCTGCTTGTTCGGACTGCGCGCAGACTAAGTCGGGTAACTCTCCTCCTGCCGGTCGTCTCAGACCGCTCCCCATTCCTTCTCGACCATGGTCTCACATTGCCCTAGACTTCATTACCGGTCTGCCTTTGTCTGCGGGGAAGACTGTGATTCTTACGGTTGTCGATAGGTTCTCTAAGGCGGCACATTTCATTCCCCTCGCTAAACTTCCTTCCGCTAAGGAGACGGCACAAATCATTATCGAGAATGTATTCAGAATTCATGGCCTCCCGTTAGACGCCGTTTCAGACAGAGGCCCGCAATTCACGTCACAGTTTTGGAGGGAGTTCTGTCGTTTGATTGGTGCGTCCGTCAGTCTCTCTTCCGGGTTTCATCCCCAGTCTAACGGTCAAGCAGAGAGGGCCAATCAGACGATTGGTCGCATACTACGCAGCCTTTCTTTCAGAAACCCTGCGTCTTGGGCAGAACAGCTCCCCTGGGCAGAATACGCTCACAATTCGCTTCCTTCGTCTGCTACCGGGTTATCTCCGTTTCAGAGTAGTCTGGGTTACCAGCCTCCTCTGTTCTCATCCCAGCTTGCCGAGTCCAGCGTTCCCTCCGCTCAAGCGTTTGTCCAACGTTGTGAGCGCACCTGGAGGAGGGTGAGGTCTGCACTTTGCCGTTACAGGGCACAGACTGTGAGAGCCGCCAATAAACGCAGGATTAAGAGTCCAAGGTATTGTTGCGGCCAGAGAGTGTGGCTTTCCACTCGCAACCTTCCTCTTACGACAGCTTCTCGTAAGTTGACTCCGCGGTTCATTGGTCCGTTCCGTGTCTCCCAGGTCGTCAATCCTGTCGCTGTGCGACTGCTTCTTCCGCGACATCTTCGTCGCGTCCATCCTGTCTTCCATGTCTCCTGTGTCAAGCCCTTTCTTCGCACCCCCGTTCGTCTTCCCTCCCCCTCCCGTCCTTGTCGAGAGCGCACCTATTTACAAGGTACATAAGATCATGGACATGCGTTCTCGGGGACGGGGTCACCAATACTTAGTGGATTGGGAGGGTTACGGTCCTGAGGAGAGGAGTTGGGTTCCGTCTCGGGACGTGCTGGACCGTTCACTCATTGATGATTTCCTCCGTTGCCGCCAGGATTCCTCCTCGAGTGCGCCAGGAGGCGCTCGGTGAGTGGGGGGTACTGTCATGTTTTGTCATTTATTATCTTGTCTTGTCCCTGTGCTTCCCATTCTATTCGTTTCCCTCTGCTGGTCTTATTAGGTTCTTTCCCTCTTTCTATCCCTCTCTCTCCCCTCCCTCTCTCACTCTCTCGCTCTCTCTTCTCTCTATCGTTCCGTTCCTGCTCCCAGCTGTTCCTATTCCCCTAATCATCATTTAGTCTTCCCACACCTGTTCCCGATCCTTTTCCCTGATTAGAGTCCCTATTTCTCTCCTTGTTATTCGTTTCTGCCCTGTCGGTTCCTTGTCTAGAATTCACCGTGCTGTGTTTGTGTATCGCCCTGTCGTGTCGTGTTTTCCTCAGATGCTGCGTGGTGAGCAGGTGTCTGAGTCTGTCTGGTTCAAGTGCCTTCCCGAGGCAACCTGCTGTTCACCTGCTGTTCAAGATCGAGTCTCCAGTTTGTCCTCGTCATTTCGAGTGAAAGTTGTGTTTTTTGATTGTATTTACTTTACTGGATTAAAGACTCTGTTTTCGCCAAGTCGCTTTTGGGTCCTCTTTCACCTGCATGACAAAATCACTCTACAAACTACCATCACCATGCCCTTAAGGAAATCACAAATATTATGGACACGTTATAAATAGTGGATATTCGGAGACTAGAAAACCCCGACCTAGTGAGATATACATGGAGGAGACTTAATCAAGCTAGTCGTCTTGACTACTTTCTCGTCTCTTTCTCTCTTCCATCAGAGGTTAAATACGTTCTAATAGGAGACGGAATGCGATCGGATCATCATCTTATTGGAATTCATATAACTCTTATAGATTTTCCACATGGACGAGGATGTCATGTTTTGTCTTATATTGTCTTGTCATTTTGCTTTCCCTTCTGTTTGTTTTCCCCCTGCTGATCTTTTTAGGTTCGTTCCCTTTTTTCTCTCTCCCTCCCTCTCTCTCTTCTCTCTATCGTTCCGTTCCTGCTCCCAGCTGTTCCTATTCCCCTAATCAATCATCTAATCTTTTCACACCTGTTCCGTATCTTGCCCTCTGATTAGAGTCCCTATTTCTCCCCTTGTCTTCCGTTTCTGTCCTGTCGGATCCTTGTATATTGTTCACCGTGCTGTGTCTTTGTCTCGCCCTGTCGTGTCGTGTTTCCCTCAGATGCTGCGTGTGAGCAGGTGTCTGAGTCTGCTACGGTCGGTGCCTTCCCGAGGCAACCTACAGTTTATGGTCGAGTCTCCAGTCTGTCCTCGTCACTACGAGTGGAATTAGTTTTTTATGCTTTGTTTACCGCTCCGATTTGTCTAGGAGTATTGCATATTTCCTTTACTGGAATAAAGACTCTGTTTTCGCCAAGTCGCTTTTGGGTCCTCATTCACCTGCATAACAGAGGATATTGGAAATTTAATCAAAGTTTACTGGAGGACAACTTATTTTAGACAAAATAATTTATAACGAATATAATGCTTACGGTAGAGAATATAGTGAATTTTTCCAGTATAATATAGGTTCAGCAAATCCCATTATTGTTTGGGATACCTTTTAAATGTACCTTCAGAGGCCATTCAATTCAATATTCCTCAATAATAAAAAAGCAGTTTCTGCCTAAAGAGACAAGACTAACTAGGGAAATGTGTGAACTAATAGTACAGGTAGATAGCAATAAAAACGATACTACAGAGATACAAAATATGTTAGAGGAAAAACAAAAAGAACTTGACGAACTTATTCAAGAACAATCTAATGTAATCTATTACAAAAATAAAGCCAACTGGGTGGAATATGGAGAAAAATGCTCAAAATTCTTCCTCAATCACCAATACAGGAACGCTAACAAAAATAATTTGCAGAAACTCGTTACTGAAGACGGAGTCATCTATGATTCTCCAAATTATATTTTAAAAGAGGAAGCTAATTATTTTCGGCAGATGTTCTCTTTTCCATCTCATCCTCCCCCACTGAATGAAGATTACGGTAAGGAATTATTTCCAAATAATATAAACAAAATAGAAAATTAACAAATGTACAGGGAGATCAGTGCAAAGGTCAAATTACAGAGGAAGAACTTTGAGGCAATTAAATCCTTTCAGTCTGGAAAATCCTCAGGGCTTGATGGCACATCGGTAGAGGTATATCAAGCCTTTACTAAAAGCTCCATTGTTAGATTGTTTTGACTACTCCTATAGAAATGGTAGTCTGTCAGGTACTCAGGAGGAAGGTCTGATTTCTCTATTATTAAAACAAGACCCAGATAGCAAATATGAAGACCCAGTCTATTTATAAAAAAACTGGAGGCCCCTTACACTTCAGTGTTGTGATGCAAAAAATAGCAGTGAAATGCATAGCACTCAGAATTAAAAAGGTTTTACCAGGTATTGTTAATCCTGATCAACTACTAGAAACTACTAGAAATAATAGAAGATCATGAAACAACTAAGAAGCCATGCCTGGTATTTATAGCGGATTTTGAAAAGACATTTGATAAAGTAAGAATACCTTTTATTTATAAATGCCTGGACTTTTTTAGATTTCGGTAATTCTTTTATAAAATGGGTAAAAATAATGTATAGCAACCCCAGGTGTAAAATAGCAAATAACGGCTACTTCTCAGAGTTTTGAATTGTCAAAAGGAGTTAAACAAGGGTGTCCACTGTCACCATGTCTATTCATTATGGCGATCGAAATGCTAGCTATTAAAATCAGATTAAACAACAACATTAGAGGATTAGAAATCCAAGGCTTAAAAACAAAGGTGTCCATGTATGCCGACGACTCAAGTTTTATTTTAAATCCGCAAGCTAGATCCCTGCAATGTCTTATTGAACATCTAGGTAACTTTTCTGTACTTTCTGGACTAAAACCTAATTATGATTAGTGTACAATATTACATATTGGATCTTTAAAAAATACAACTTTTAGATTACCCTGCAGTTTACCTATAAAATGTGCTGATGGTGAAGTATACATGGTTGGTATTCATATGACTAAATATATAAATAAGCTCTCCACAATGAATTTCAATAGAAAACTTGTAAAAATAGACATGATCCTGTAACCATTGAGAGATAAATACCTTTTCTATTCATGGAAAAATTGCTCTGATAAATTCCTTAGTCTTATCTCAGTTTACTTACTTACTTATGGCGCTGCCTTCTCCTGAGGATACATTTTTCAAATCATATGAGCAAATATATTTTGCTTTATCTGGGACGCTAAATCAGACAAAATAAAGCATGCTTATCTATATAATGAATATGAATTGGGTGGGTTGAGATTATTAAATATAAAAGCACTGAACATCTCTCTAAAAGCTTCACTTATTTAAAAGGTTTACTTGAACCCTAAACGGTTCTCAAGTAGATTACAAAAAAAGCTCATCCATTGTTTAAAAATTGTATTTTTGCCTTTGTGCAGTTTGCCATGTCTCATTTTCAATCATCTCTCTTTTTCAAACAAGCATTGCAGAGCTGGCTACAATTTCAATTTCACCCCCCTGAAAAGATAGAACAAATATTATGGCTGAACTCTAATGTGCTGGTTGATAAAATACCTTTATTTATGGGAAAGATGTTTGAAAATGATATTGGAATGGTAGTTATGTCCTTCATGGAGTTATCAGAATTGTACAGGAAGGTCTGCTCAATCCAAGAGTACAACCAATTGATTACAGCATCACCCCAAAAATGTAGGAGGCAGGTGGCAGAGGGAGGAGGTAGGGAATTGGTCTGTCTGCCCAATATAAAGGATCAAAACTGGCAGAGGAATAAATAGCATGAATAGAAAAGTATACCAGTTTCATTTGAGGACCAGGATGTTGACAACTGTGCCATACAGATTGCAAAATAGTTGGGAAGAGATTTTTGATGTACTGATTCCATGGTATGAGTTGATATATAAAACAACGCAAGATTCAAGACTTCATGCTTTTCAGCTAAAATTATTGTATAGAATTCTTGCCACCAACAAAACGTTGAGTATTTGGGGCATAAAATCATTGAAAATCTGCAGATTTTGGTATTGCCCTCAGGTAGCCTGTTTCTGGTCTCGGGTTTAGGAATGGTTGAAAATGTTGTTTTGTGTCTTTCTTTTTTCTCTTTAGTACATCATCTTGGTTGTTGGTGCATTGAGGGGGTTCTTGGGCATGGGGAATGGAATTAATTGTATTTGTTATTTTTAATCTGGGGGGCTGTGGGAGGTGTCTCGAATGGTTGAGGGACAGCTATTGGGGGGGTCTTGGAGGGTTAGGGTTCACATTTTTTGGCCTGGTGGGAGATCAGTCAACGTGCCCTTGAGCAGGGCATTGACCCTGGATGCTTCTGTGTGTCGCTCTGAATGGGAGTCTGTTGGATGACTGGTATTATGTATTAGGTAGTTGTTGAGCGGCTTCACTGCAAGTATATTGTATGTTCTATTCTATGTTAGACATAGAAGGATGGACAGACCCTCATAGACCTGGGAAGCTAGAGACTATAAGTGACCGGGTAGATGCGACTCAGGATCTTGAATGGTCCTATGGAGCATGGAGCAAACTTCAGCGAGTCCACCTTTTAAGGGAAGATCACGGGTGGACAGCCATACTCGTTGACCCGGTCAAAGGAGCCGAAGAAGCCTTTGGTGATGGGTTTTTCTGGTGTTGGTGTCTGGCAGATGAGCGGAGCGAGGAGGATTGTGCTCGGATCCAAGTGCGGCGACTTCGATGAATGAACGCCTCGGGTGATGGCGCCCATGCTTCGGCCTCAGTTTGGTGTTGGACAAGTTGGATCAGGATGAACGAGGATGGGTCCATAGGTGAAACGTCCCTTGAGCTCCATGAATGCCCTGTCAGCCTTGTGGATCCAGCCAAAATGGGTCTGGGGCTTGTGGTTTAGGGCCGTGAGAGGCGCTGCCACCACACCAAAGTTGCGTATAAAGGCCTATAAAAATGGGCAAACCCAAGGAACCGCTGGACTTATTTGAGTGAGACAGGATGAGGCCAGTCAGTGACCACCCTAACCTTAACAGTGTCCATTTTTAATGCCGGCGGTAGAGACAATGTGGCCCAGGAAAGACACTTGGGATACATGGAACTCACACTTCTCAATATTGACGTATAGTTGACTGTGCAGGAGGCGTCTCCGGACTTGGCGGACATGCAGGATGTGTTCTGGAAGGGTCTTTGAGAAGATCAGAATGTCCTCAAGGTAAACAAAGTCAAACCGATTCAATATAAAGTGGGGAGAACAAGTATTTGATACACTGCCGATTTTGCAGGTTTTCCCACTTATAAAGCATGTAGAGGTCTGTAATTTTTTATCATAGGTACACTTCAACTGTGAAAGACGGAATCTAAAACAAAAATCCAGAAAATCACATTGTATGATTTTTAAGTAATTAATTTGCATTTTATTGCATGCAATAAGTCTTTCACAGTTGAAGTGTACCTATGATAAAAATTACACTGCCAATTTTTCAGGTTATCAAATACTTGTTCTCCCAACTGTATAAGCACAGCACATATAAGCCTGGGATATCAACCATTCAAAGTTGGCCTTAGTGTGTGAGTGACCATAGAATAGTCTTAGTGAGTGACCATAGAATTCTATAAGAGTGACCTTACTGATTAAAGTATGTCATTGTCACGACTTAACACAGTCAAAAAGTCACAATTATTTCCAAACCCTGCCCATTTCCACAATTTATCTTTTTAAAATGTGATATTAAATCTAACCCTAACTATTGAATGGCAAGTTTGATGCGTTGGTCCGACAGACCTTCCGTGTATTTGGGCGGAAATGTCTGGGAATGAAATTAGGTGTAATGTGACTAACATGACATCACTTTAGAGCGTTTGCCATCCTTCAGCACGTCACCCCGACTAGCATCACCACCCTGGATGGTTCCGACCTAGAATATGTGGACATCTATAAGTACCTAGGTGTCTGGCTAGACTGTAAACTCTCCTTCCAGACTCATATCAAACATCTCCAATCTAAAATCAAATCTAGAGTCGGCTTTCTATTCCGCAACAAAGCCTCCTTCACTCACGCCGCCAAACTTACCCTAGTAAAACTGACTATCCTACCGATCCTCGACTTTGGCGATGTCATCTACAAAATAGCTTCCAATACTCTACTCAGCAAACTGGATGCAGTTTATCACAGTGCCATCCGCTTTGTTACTAAAGCACCTTATACCACCCACCACTGCGACCTGTATGCTCTAGTCCGCTGGTCCTCGCTACATATTCGTCGCCAGACCCACTGGCTCCAGGTCATCTACAAGTCCATGCTAGGTAAAGCTCCACCTTATCTCAGTTCACTGGTCACGATGACAACACCCACATAGCACGCGCTCCAGCAGGTGTATCTCACTGATCATCCCTAAAGCCAACACCTCATTTGGCCAACTTTCCTTCCAGTTCTCTGCTGCCTGTAACTGGAACGAATTGCAAATATCGCTGAAATTGGAGACTTTTATCTCCCTCACCAACTTTAAACATCTGCTATCTGAGCAGCTAACCGATCGCTGCAGCTGTACATAGTCCATCGGTAAATAGCCCACCCAATTTACCTACCTCATCCCCATACTGTTTTTATTTATTTACTTTTCTGCTCTTTTGCACACCAGTATCTCTGCCTGCAATCTGATCATTTATCACTCCAGTGTTAATCTGCAAAATTGTAATTATTCGCCTACCTCCTCATGCTTTTTGCACACAATGTATATAGACTCTTTTTTAATTTTTTCTACTGTGTTATTGACTTGTATATTGTTTACTCCATGTGTAACTCTGTGTTGTTGTCTGTTCACACTGCTTTATCTTGGCCAGGTCGCAGTTGTAAATGAGAACTTGTTCTCAACTAGCCTACCTGGTTAAATAAATATTAAATAAAAAATGTAACTGTTCCACGAAAATGCGCATATAAAAATAATACTAACTGGCATGCAGATCGGTAGAAATGGTTGGCTAAATTGTAAGCTTCCCCAAACTTCAAACTCATGAGCTGCCTATAGTCTTTACTATAAGACCCATTAAAAAAAGGTGAACACGCAATCAACGGTCCGTACAACTGATTCATTCTGGCGCCGGGCCCTGCAGAACAGTCCATTGGGTGGTGGGCCATTCTTGGTACACACAGGAAACTGTTGAGTGTGAAAAACTTAGCACCGTTGCAGTTCTTGAAACAAACTGGTGTGCCTGGAATCTACTACCATACCCCATTCAAAGACACTTACATCTTTTGTTTTGTCAGCGGGGGTGTAGGGTTTGAGCATAGCCTGAAGGTCGGGAGGGGCAGTTACTCTTGCTGCTCCGTAGGCAAGTACCATGGTCTTGTAGTGAAAAAGAGCAGGTGTTAATGTTTTGTATACTCAGTGTATAATGCACATTTTTATTTATTTACTTATTTAACCAGGTAGGCAAGTTGAGAACAAGTTCTCATTTACAATTGCCACCTGGCCAAGATAAAGCAAAGCTGTTCGACACATACAACAACACAGAGTTACACATGGAGTAAAACAAACATACAGTCAATAATACAGTAGAAAAATAAGTCTATATACTATGTGAGCTAATGAGATGAGATAAGGGAGGTAAAGGCAAAAAAGGCCATGGTGGCAAAGTAGATACAATATAACAAGTAAAACACTCGAATGGTAGATTTGCAGTGGAAGAATGTGCAAAGTAGAAATAAATAGAATGGGGTGCAAAGAAGCAAAATAAATAAAAAAAATACAGTAGGGAAAGGGGTAGTTGTTTGGGCTAAATTATAGGTGGGCTATGTACAGGTGCAGTAATCTGTGAGCAGGTCTGACAGTTGGTGCTTAACGCTAGTGAGGGAGATAAGTGTGTCCAGTTTCAGAGATTTTTGTAGTTCGTTCCAGTCATTGGCAGCAAAGAACTGGAAGGAGAGGCGACCAAAGAAATAATTGGTTTTGGGGGTGACCAGAGAGATATACCTGCTGGAGCTCGTGCTACAGGTGGGTGATGCTATGGTGACCAGCGAGATGAGATAAGGGGGGACTTTACCTAGCAGGGTCTTGTAGATGACATGGAGCCAGTGGGTTTGGCGACGAGTATGAAGCGAGGGCCAGCCAACGAGAGCGTACAGGTCGCAATGGTGGGTAGTATATGGGGCTTTGGTGACAAAACAAATTGCACTGTGATAGACTGCATCCAATTTGTTGAGTAGGGTATTGGAGGCTATTTTGTAAATGACATCGCCGAAGTCGAGGATTGGTAGGATGGTCAGTTTTACAAGGGTATGTTTGGCAGCATGAGTGAAGGATGCTTTGTTGCGAAATAGGAAGCCAATTCTAGATTTAACTTTGGATTGGAGATGTTTGATGTGGGTTTGGAAGGAGAGTTTACAGTCTAATCAGACACCTAGGTATTTGTAGTTGTCCACGTATTCTAAGTCAGAGCCATCCAGAGTAGTGATGTTGGACAGGCGGGCAGGTGCAGGCAGCGATCGGTTGAAGAGCATGCATTTAGTTTTACTTGTATTTAAGAGCAATTGGAGGACATGGAAGGAGAGTTGTGTGGCATTGTATGACATTGTCTCAGGAATGTCTGGGTGGGCAATATCCAGTATAGAAAAGGTGAAATTGTTTGCACACAAAAAAAGGAGGAATTCAGGAGACCAGGGGAGTCTCTCAAATTTAATTTAATTTAATTTACCTTGAATATTGCAGCCCATTTTTTGTAGGCTATTAGCCAGACAAAACCCGCTGAGTTCAATAATAAATAGTGACTGGATTTATCCTCAAGTTGACTATTTCTTTCCTCATTGTTAGATTATTTGATGTGTAATTTTTATAAAACATGTTATAAATAGCAACTAAATAGCAGCTAAATACAGTATACAGTATACTGTACATTATGCATACACTGCATGATGAAACAATCCCTAGTAAGCTAGTGTTTTGAGGGTGGACTGACTATGATTAATTTAGGCATTAATAGACTGGTTCTACACACAACTTTCTATCCAAGCTGGGAGAAAGCGTGAGGATGGGTCATGCAGGACAGTTGTATATTCCAAAATAATCTATTGGTAGCTGATTTTATTTTATATCTGAAATGTTTGAATTTCCAACTTTAATTACTAAACAAGTAATTACATTGTTGCCAGCAGTATGAAATGGCAGCATTGCGACACCATGTATAACTTTGTGAAATGTTATGCTTAACACATTTATCCATTAGCTAAAGCAAAGCTTTACATGCCGTAGCACAACTGAAAGCCTATCAACAACTGAAAGCCAATAGGCATGCAGCCGCATAGACATGTCTCAATTTCAGCACCATGGACAGCGATTGCTAGTCTATATTTTGTGTGGCTGTCTAGCTGACACATTTTATTTTAGGGAGGGGGAAGGGGGCCAAACACCAACCTTGCGGGAGTCCAGATAAACTGCATTATGCCAGTGCTCTGACACCACCTGGTATAGAGGTCCTTGATGGCAGGGAGTGATGTGGACACCGAAGAACTTAAAGCTCTCAACCCTCTCCACTACAGGCCTGTCAATGTGGCCCTGAGGGGCTCACATGTTAAGGATCAGTATGGCGGATGTTTGGTTGCCTACCCGCACCACCTGGGAAGGACCGTCAGGACGTCCAGGATCCAGTTGCAGAGGGAGGTGTTCAGTCCCAGGGTCATGAGCTTAGTGATGAGCTTGGAGGGCACTATGGTGTTGAAGGCTGAACAGCATTCTCACATAGGTGTTCCTTTTATCCAAGTCGGAAAGGGAAGTGTGGAGTGCAATAGAGATTGCATCATGTGGATCTGTTGGGGCGGTGTGCAAATTGGAGTGGGTACAGGGTGTCTGGGATGATAGAGTTAATGTGAGCCATGACCAGCCTTTCAAAGCATTTCATGCTTACAGATGTGCTACGGGGCGATAGTCACTTAGACAGGTTACCATGTCATTCTTGAGCACAGGGACTATGGTGGTCTGCTTGAAACATGTAGGTATTACAGACTGGGCCAGGGATAGGTTGAAAATATACTTGAACACACTTGCCAGCTAGTGCATGCTCTGAGTTCTCATCCTGGTAATATTTCTGGCCCCATGGCCTTGTAAATGTTAACCTGTTTAAAGGTGCTACTCACATTGGCTACGGAGAGCGAGAACACACAGTCATCTGCAGTGGTGGAAAAAGTCCTCAATTGTCATACTTGAGTAAAAGATACCTTAATAGAAAATGACTAGTCGTAAAAGTGAAAGTCACCCAGTGAAATACTACTTGAATAAAAAAAAAATTAAAAGGTGTTTGGTTTTAAATATACTTAAGTATCAAAAGGACATGTAATTGCTCAAAAATAAAAAGTACATTATTTTCTTTAGGAATATAAAAGTTGTCAAAAATATAAATAGCACAGTAAAGTACAGATACTCCACAAAAATACTTAAGTAAAAATACTTTAAAGTACAACTTAAGAACTTTACACAATCCAGAACTGCTGGTGATCTCATGCATGGTTGAGTGTTGTTTGTCTAGAAGTGAGCATAGAAGGCATTTAGCTGGTTTGGAAGGCTTGCATCACTGGGCAGCTTGCAACTGGGATTCCCTTTGAAATCTGTGATAGTTTGCAAGCCCTGCCACATCCTACAAGCATCAGAGCCGGCGTAGTAGGATTCAATCTTAGTTCTGTATTGCCTCTTTGCCTGTTTGATGTCTTTTCGGAGGTCGTAGCAGGATTTCTTATAAGCGTCTGGATTAGTGTCCTGCTCCTTGAAAGCAGAAGCTCTAGCCTTTAGCTCAGTGCGGATGTTGCCTATAATCCATGGCTTTTGGATGGGATATGTATGCAAGGTCACAAAAAATGTAAATAGTATGATCTGCAGCTTATTATGAGGTATTCTAACTCAATGCAGCAAAAACTCAAGACTTGCTTAACATTAGAGATCGCACACCAGCTGTTGTTAACAAAGATAAAAAACTCTCAGCTTACCCGAGACTGGTGTCCGATTTTGACGATGCATGGAAAAGCCAGTGATGTGTATATATCATGCATGTCATTGTTCAGCCACGAAATCCGAAACATAGGCTATTACAGTTTTTAAAAAATATATATATTTTTTGCAGATCATTAGCAATGTGAGGTATTCTTTATGTAGTGTTCAAGCATGCTTTTCTATAAGGTAGAATTAAGAAAAAAGCTTGCAGCTGTCTCTGACCTATTTTCTGGTGTGCAATGGCTTTGATGGGAAAGCAGGTTCCTTAGCAAACGCTTTATCTTTGCAGAACCAGTCTCGGAGCGACAGCTCCTTAATGGAGGGTTAAGCATGTGGCTAATTCACACGTGATCATCCATTAGATGGCAGCTACTGTAGCTCCACCACGGGTCAACCCCTCCATTCTTTGACCATGAGCTGGCTAAATATACAGTGCATTTGGAAAGTATTCAGACCCCTTGACTTTTTACACATTTTGTTATGTAACAGCCTTATTCAAAAATGGATTACATTTTTTTTAAATCCTCAGCAATCTACACACAATACCCCATAAGGAAAAAAAGAGAAAACAGTTGAGTTTTTTTGCAAATGTATTCAAATAAAAAATGGAGATTACACACAGACCCTTTGCTATGAGACAGATGCATCCTGTTTCCATTGATCATCATTGAGATGATTCTACAACTTGATTGGATTTACCTGTGGTAAATTCAATTGATTGGACATGATTTGAAAAGGCACACACCTGTCAATATAACGTTGCACAGTTGACAGTGCATGTCAGAGCAAAAACCAAGCCATGAGGTCAAAGGAATTGTCTGTAGAGCTCCACGACAGGATTGTGTCGAGGAACAGATCTGGGGAAGGGTCCCAAAAAATGTCAGCAGCATTGAACACAGTGGCCTCCATCATTTTTAAATGGAAGAAGTTTGGAACCACCAAGACTTCCTAGAGCTGGCCACCCGGCCAAACTGAGCAATCGGGGGAGAAGGGCCTTGGTCAGGGGGATGTTTTTCAGTGGAAAGGACTGGGAGACAGGATCGAGGGAAAGATGAACGGAGCAAAGTACAGAGATTGTTGATGAATACCTGCTCCAGAGCGCTCAGGACCTCAGACTGGGTTGAAGGTTCACCTTCCAACAGGACAATGACCCTAAGCACACAGCCAAGACAACGAAGGAGTGGCCTCGGGACAAGTCTCTAAATGTCCTTGAGTGGCCCAGACAGAGTCCGGACTTGAACCTGATCGAACATCTCTGGAGAGACTTGAAAATAGCTGTACAGCATCCAATCTGACAGAGCTTGAGAAGATCTGCAGAGAAGAATGAGAGAAACTCTCCAAATACAGGTGTGCCAAGCTTGTAGCGTCATACCCCAGACTTGATGCTGTAATCGCTGCCAAAGGTGCTGCCCAAAGTACTGAGTAAAGGGTCTTGAGTACTTATGTACTTATTAGCAAAAATGAATAAAAACCTGTTTTTGCTTTGTCATTATGAGGTATTGTGTGTAGATTGATTTTTTTTTAAACTCTCATCAATTATAGAATAAGGCTGTAATGTAACAAAATGTGGAAAAAGTCAAGGGCTCTGAATAGTTTCCGAAGGCACTGTAGTCTGTTTGAAAAGTGGAGGATCGCTTTCCCCCATTCTTTAAGTTCAACGCTTTATACTGAAGCCATTGTTCAGAAATCCATCCAGAAATAACACCTGGTATTTACCTTAAAGGAACAATGTCTAAAATATTCTGCTGTTAAGTTTCTCAATTAATGATAAAATGGTCACCCATTGATTCTTGAAGAATATAACTAATAAATGCTACATGAGCTTAGTATAATTGTGTTACCCTTTCTTAACCAAAAATGTGTGTTGCAGGTAATGACGTGGCTCAGGTTTGACCCCGGAGATGCCGAAGAGACGAGACATTCTGGCCATCGTGTTGATCGTGTTGCCTTGGACGCTACTTATCACTGTTTGGCATCAGAGTGCCATCACCCCTCTGCTAGCTGCTCGAAAGTGTAAAGGTCATTCCTCAAATTCCCCATGTAGGGGGTTTTATGGTTAGTCTCTTGAGCAGAGGAGCACGTTTGGTTTACTTATATCTGTGTTTATTCTGGGATGCTCCATTTAATATAGTACACTTAAAAAGAACATCTACACATGATTTCCAAGCTTAATTTTTTACATTTTCCCACCACTTAACTTTTTATCAGAATATGCTGCATTGTCTATTACAAGACTTTTAACACAATGGCAAAAGGTTTTTGTTCATAATGAGCTAAACACTTCATCAGTGTATGAAAGAAAATATTGTCATTTTGTGAGACTTCATTGCTTTTTAAGTTAGTGATGAGTATATTATGTTTATCACAAGGAGATTACATGTCTAACAAAAGAGTATGGAGTTAGATTTCAGAACGACACGTTCATTAAAACCTTTGACTAAAATCTAACTCTACAACAGACTAAGAAGACTATTTGCACGATTAGATGCCTCCTCCCTCTCTACGAAGGCCATCTCTATGGAAACATACAGTTCCTATACAGTCTATAAGCATTTATTATACCAAAAACTTCTTTCCCCTTCTCAGATGACAGACATGAGAGTCGGCGAGACTCCCGGGACACCTTCACCCTCAAGGAGCCCTGCACCTCAGAGAACAACAAGGACATTGTGGAGGTTGTGCGCACCGAGTACGTCTACAGCCGCCAGCCACCCTGGTCTGATGTCCTCCCCACCCTCCACGTCATCACCCCAACCTACAGCCGGCCGGTCCAGAAGGCAGAGCTGACCCGTCTGGCCAACACCTTCCTCCACGTGCCCAACCTGCACTGGATCCTGGTTGAGGACTCTCAGCGACAAACCCTGCTAGTCACCAGGCTCCTTCAGGAAACAGGCCTGAACTACACCCACCTTAATGTGGAGACACCCAGGAACTATAAGCTGCGTGGGGACATGAGGGACCCCAGGATACCCCGGGGAACCATGCAGAGGAACTTGGCTCTGCGCTGGCTTAGAGAGACCTTCAGCCCCAACAACAGCAACAGCCAGCCTGGTATCGTCTACTTTGCAGACGATGATAACACCTATAGTCTGGATCTGTTTGAGGAGGTGAGTGGAACAAGGAGAGAATTTGTGCAGTACAGAATTGTTTCCTCTTTAGCTACCAAAACAGGCTAAATGTTTGGTTTCAGTGCGCAGTAGTATAATTAAATAAAGAGCATGGCTCCTTACAATATGCCACTAGATAAATGCACAGCCTCAACACATAGGCATCACTTGACACCTGCCATAAACAAAGTTTATAAACATGAATTCTGATATTTGCATATGATACAAATTAAAATAACTATTTCCTCACATAAAATCATATATCGGAAAATGAATACTTATTGATCCTTCTCCACCCATAGAATTACATAGAGCACTAATATCATAGGATCTCCATGGGCTCTACCCTCTCTCTCCTTCCTCGTCTAGATGCGTTCAACAAGGAAGGTGTCTGTGTGGCCTGTAGCCTTTGTGGGCGGCCTGCGGTACGAGTCCCCTAAAGTCAATACCCTGGGCAAGGTTTACGGCTGGAAGACTGTGTTTGACCCCAACCGACCCTTTGCCATAGACATGGCTGGGTTTGCGGTGAACCTCCACCTCATTCTCTTTAAGCCTCAGGCCTACTTCAAGCTGCGGGGAGTCAAGGGAGGGTACCAGGAGAGCAGCTTACTGCGGGAGCTGGTCACCCTCAGCGACTTGGAGCCCAAGGCTGCTAATTGCACTAAGGTAAGGAACTAACAGTTGCCCTGTGTGGCTCAACTAATAGAGTATGTTGCTTGCAATGCTAGGGTTGTGGGTTTGATTCCCACTGGGTCAGACTGGTCTCATAGATGTAACATAGGAAATGAAAATCCAGGACAGTCAAATTATTATGATTAGTTTAATATGGTTACATAAGACAGAATGTTACTTCAGGCAAAAATTAAAGAAAGGTGGTTGGTCGCTGTGGATAATAGCCGTATAATGCAAATGTCTGGCAACCCAAAGGTTGAGTGTTCGAAACTCCTCACGGGCAACTACTTACATGTTTTGTTTCTTTGCAACTACTTAGCATGTTAGCTAACCCCAACCTTAACTCATAGCCTTAACCCCTAAGCCTAACCCCTAGCCTAGCTAACATTAAAGCGGTATAAAAATACTTTCAACTACTTTCAAATAACTTGTCCACCATTTTTACTTGAACCCCCCGCCCCATACAGGTACTTGTATGGCACACTAGGACAGAGAAGCCTGTCCTGGTGAACGAGGGAAAGAAAGGATTTACGGACTCCAACGTGGAGATATGAAACTTATTTTGGATCACAGGTAATTTGAAAGTTATTGGGTCTGGGATTAATTAAGTTTGCAAAATTCCGGTACCTTTCCCAAAGTTCCCAGGTTTTGCAGATGTTACCAGAATTTTGCAACCCTATGTCTGAGTGCCAACCTGGCTATCTGAACCCCTGTGAGCTTATTATTTCCACCAAAGGTTTTAATATTGTATTATTATTCATAGTATAAAGCTTTGCCGAATCTGTCTGAATTTGTATAACAGGGATGTTATGATTTCATCTCATAACTTGACAGAAGATCCCTACAAAAGATAGATAGTTTTATTAATGCGGGTTTGTCTTTAGTTTCTTCTCATTTGCCTAAACTATTCTCTCCGTGGTTGGTAGTAATGATGGAATAATTGTTGATTACATATTTTCTTTACACATCTCCTAAGCCCATATATCATTGTATCATTGCAGGTTATATATGGCTGGGATTCCAAACGGACTGACAAAAGACAAGCTCCGGGCAAACAGGATCAGGGTGAAATATATATTTACTGTAATACGACTGTAAAGGGAGTAAGACAGCCTTATTGTCTACTACAAGCAGTACACAGCTACGTATCAATACAGGAAATATATATTTACTGTAATACGACTGTAAAGGGAGTAAGACAGCCTTATTGTCTACTACAAGCAGTACACAGCTACGTATCAATACAGGCATAGAATATCAAAGCACAGATTCATGGAGAATGGTGATACTGTATCTAGCTAAGCGCTTTACTGATGCATCAATGGAAGACGCCCACAAGGAGCTTGCCAGTCGTCAGAGTGCAACTGAAGCAAAAGACTGTCGGCGGTTCAAACAACAGGATGGCTTCATACAGTGGTCAACAGGAAGCGGCCTTAACCCAGCTGACACAAACCAACATGATCGTAACCAGGCACTGGACCAAACTGAATCAATCAGGGGCCCCGAATGGCTTTTGTCTGTTGGTGATTAGTCTCCTTTTGTTGTGGAGCGGACTGTACTTGGGGTGCAGAACAGAGCTGGATAAAGTCGTTTTTGTCTGACTGGAGTCAGGATTGACTGACAGACTGATCTGGAAAGGACATGAACCCTTCCCATGTCCCATTGTAAAACACTGAGCTATTCAGACAGCTCTGCTCCCTCAAACCTATCACTAATTAGAACACGTCTCACACACATACACGTCTGTACACAAACATCCACACGCATACACGCACAGAGTAATCAGTGTAGGAACAATGATTTAGCATAACCCCCGTACTGTAATGCCAGCTTTTATTTGCTGTTGCATCTTTTACTGATCATATAACACTACATCAGCACTTTCAGATCAGGGTCTGTTGTCTGTTACAGTTTCTCAATCACGTACAAGCATTTTTTTTAACAATCGATTTTCAAAACAGAGTTCACAAGACAGAACTCTGTGGCTTTTCGCAAAACAGTAAATGGTTGCCTTACCAAAATGTATTTGCCTTCTCAAATTATAAATACATTAAATCAAAACTAAAATTGTACATTCAAAATTGCTAATAAATTGCTAATAAATTCATCAAAACAACACGACTGTACCTGCTTCTATAAACCAATGAGGAGATGGGAGAGGCAGGACTTACAGCGTGCGATCTGCGTCAGAAATAGAACTGATTTCTATTTTAGCCCTTGGCAACAAATACGCTCATAGGCGCATGCGAGCAGTTTTTATTTTGCAACGCTCTCTCACGTGACGCGAGCGGTGTGGTCAGCCTGTAAGATATGCAAGTCAGGTACACCAGCAAAGAAATTATCAGAAGTTCTGTAAATGTATTTGAGCATTTGATCATTGCTTTTCTGCTATAGTGTGTTTCAACACCGATTTAAAAATTCCTTGTATGCGATTGAGAAAAACACATTTTGGAGTGAAATACGCATCACATTTTTTCACCTCTCCAACAGACAATTAGGTAAGGACATTTGCCAATGAAACTAGAGCTAGTCAATAAAATATGATTATTTCACAACACATACTACATCAGTCACAGGATAAATGCCTTCCCTTGATATGCCATTTTCTAACCAGTCGGGACCCCAAATGGCACATAATGATATTTGATCTGATATTCAAAAGTAAACAGAGGGAATGTCTGCTTTGTAGACAACCACTGAAATTACACAAATTTACCCCACATGTCAATGTCTCTTTTTTTCCCCTTGTTTGACATGGTTTATTGCGACTTATGGCTGATATTTACATTTTTTTTTCAAACATAGCATTGGTTTCCCTTTTTATAAAGTAAATCCTATACAGTCCTGGTCTCAGGGAAGACCAAATATTGAAGTGCAAACATACAGCACAGTAACTCATATTTGCCAATATGTTACATGATAAATATCACAACTAAAACTGACTAAGCCTGTCAATCAGTGGTCAGATGATACAGGTGTAATGTTTCATTTGGAAGTTTATTTTTTTAAATGTATTTAACTAGGCAAGTCCTCTTTAGGATCCACCCTTTAAAAAAAAATGTTTAGCCTAAAATGACATACCCAAATCTAACTGCCTGTAGCTCAGGACCTGAAGCAAGGATATGCATATTCTTTATACCATTTTAAAGGAAACATTTGGACGTTTGTGGAAATGTGAAATGAATGTAGGAGAATATAACATATTAGATTTGGTAAAAGATACATACAATACAAATGTTTAAAAACGTGTTCTTTTGTACTATCATCTAAGAAAGGCCATAATGTATTATTCCAGCTCAGGCGCAGTTTAGATTTTGGGCAGTAGATGGCAGCAGTATTTGTGCAAAGTTTTATACTCATCCAATTAACCATTGCATTTCTGTTCAAATGTGCCTAATTGGTTTATTAATCACTTTTCAAGTTCATAACTGTGCACTCTCCTCAAATAATAGCATGGTATTCTTTCACTAATAACTACTGTAAATTGGACAGTGCAGTTAGATTAACAAGAATTTAAGCTTTCTGCCAATATCAGATATGTCTATGTCCTGAGAAATGTTCTTGTTACTTACCTCATGCTAATCACATTAGCCTACGTTAGCTCATCCGTCCCGTGGGGGACCCAACGATCCTGTAGAGGTTTAAGAACAAACTCTTATTTACAATGGCGCCTACACCGGCCAAAGCCGGACAGCACTGAGGCTCCTGAGTGGCGCAGCGGTCTAATGCACTGCATCTCAGGACTCGAGGTGTCACCACAGACACCCTGGTTTGATTCCAGGCTGTTTCCCAACCGTCTGTGATTGATAGTCCCATAAGGCAGCACCCAATTGGCCTAGTGTTGTCCGGATTTGGCAGGTGTAGACAGTCATTGTAAATAAGAAATTGTTCTTAACTGACTTGCCTAGTTAAATAAAGGTTAACCAAAAAATAGTGTGTTGCCCTATGGGACTCCCAATCACGGCCGGTTGTGAAACAGCCTGGAATTGAACCAGGGTGTTTGTAGTGACGCCTCTAGCACTGCGAAGCAATGTGCTGGACCACTCCAGAATGCTTTCATTTACATCATGACACACACAGAAAGTGATGATTTGTTAGTCTACACAATGATTCCAGTTGAAAATATGTTTTGTTAGGCTGGGATATATAGTTCTAGTTCTTTGTTTCAATAAATAAACCCGTTTGCATGACATTTCATGTCAATAAAATGGAAATAAATACTCTACTCAAGATGGATGAGGTGAGTTATCCCCATAAAATGTTCAGCACTTTGGGGCTCAGAGAAAAACCAATGTGAAAACGTGATCCACTCATTATTACTGTCTATCAAAAGTACAGTAGCTTTGGAATGCAGTCACTGATTGTCCACAGCCATGCCCAGATCAGGAGTCTCTTTAAACATCTTACAGTCAGCTTTCTGCTCCTCAAACACAATGAGCTGCATGATGATGATGAAGAAACAAATAAAGGTAACTAAAAGATAGAGACTAAGTAAACAACTTTGTGAAACAAAGACTTGTCGTTAGCATGTATTAATGTAAAAAAAAAAATCTAGACCCCTTTTACTCCACACACACAGAGACATGTACAAAGCTCTCCCTCGCCCTGCATTTGGCATATCTGACCATAATTCTATCCTCCTGATTCCTGCTTCAAGCAAAAACTAAAGCAGGAAGCACCAGTGACTCGCACCATAAAGAAGTGGTCAGATGAAGCAGATGCTAAGCTACAGGACTGGTTTGCAAGGACATACTGGAATATGTTCCAGGATTCTTCTGATGGCATTGAGGAGTACACAACATCAGACACTGGCTTCATCAATAAGTTCATCGATGACGTCGTTTCCACAGTGACCGTACGTACATACCGCAACCAGAAGCCATGGATTACAGACAACATCCGCTTTCAAGGAGCGGGACTCTAACCCGGACGCTTATAAGAAAACATGCTATGCTATGCCCTCCTGCTATGCCCTCCGACGAACCATCAAACAGGCAAAGCGTCAATACAGGACTAATATTGAATCGTACTACACCGGCTCCGACGCTCGTCAGATATGGCAGGGCTTGCAAACTATTACAGACTACAAAAGGGAAGCACAGCCGCAAGTTTTCCAGTGAAAAGTATAACAGACAAATTAAATAACTTCTATGCTCATTTCGAGGCAAGTAACACTGAAGCATGCATGAGAGCATCAGCTGTTCCGGACGACTGTGATCACGCTTTCCATAGCCGATGTGAGTAAGACCTTTAAACAGGTCAGCATTCACAAGGCCGCTGGGCCAGACGGATTACCAGGATGTGTACTGCGAGCAAGAGCTGACCAGTTTGCAAGTGCATTCCCTGACATTTGCAACCTATCCCTGACTGAGTCTGTAATACCAACATGTTTGAAGCAGACCACCATAGTCCCTGTGCCAAAGAACACTAAGGTAACCTGCCTTAATAACT
Organism: Oncorhynchus gorbuscha; assembly: GCF_021184085.1. Taxonomy (NCBI): domain Eukaryota; kingdom Metazoa; phylum Chordata; class Actinopteri; order Salmoniformes; family Salmonidae; genus Oncorhynchus; species Oncorhynchus gorbuscha. The sequence goes on along the minus strand of NC_060188.1, from coordinate 49,681,498 downwards.
ACCAACCAGTAGCTCTCACGTTTGTAGCCATGAAGTGCTTTGAAAGGCTGGTCATGGCTCATATCAAAACCATCATCCCAGAAACCCTAGACCCACTCCAATTTGCATACCACCCCAACAGATCCACAGATGATGTAATCTCTATTCCACGCCCCACTGCCCTTTCCCAAATGGACAAAAGGAACACCTTTGTGAGAATGCTATTCATTGGCTACAGCTCAGCGTTCAACACCATAGTGCCCTCGAAGCTTATCACTAAGCTAAGGACCCTGGGACTAAACACCTCCCTCTGCAAATAGATCCTGGACTTCCTGACGGGCCGCCCCCCAGGCGGTAAGGGTAGGTAACAACACATCTGCCATGCTGACCCTCAACATGGGGGCCCCTCAGGGGTGCGTGCTCAGTCCCCCCCTGTACTCCCTGTTCACCCATGACTTCATCACCAGGAACAACTCCAACACCATCATTAAGTTTGCCAATGACACAACAGTGGTAGACCTGATTACCGACAGGGCCGTGTGTGCCAGGACAACAACCTCTCCCTCAATGTGATCAAGACAAAGGAGATGATTGTTGACTACAGGAAATGGAGGACCGAGCACTCCCCGATTCTCATTGACAGGGCTGTAGTAGAGCAGGTTGAGAGCTTAACATTCCTTGGTGTCCACATCACCAACAAACTATCATGGTCCAAACACGCCAAGACAGTCGTGAAGAGGGCACAACAATTCCTATTCCCCCTCAGGAGACTGAAAAGATTTGGCATGGGTCTCCAGATCCTGAAAAAGTTCTACAGCTGCACCATCGAGAGCATCCTGACTGGTTGTATTACTGCCTGGTATGGCAACTGCTCGGTATCTGACCCCAAGGCACTACAGAGGGTAGTGTGTAAGGCCCAGTACATCACTGGGGTCAGGCTGTGTGCCATCCAGGATCTCTATACCTGACACTGTTAGAGGAAGGCCCTTAAAATGATCAAAGACTCCAGCCACCCTAGTCATAGACTGTTCTCTCTGCTAGCGCACAGCAAGCAGTACCGGAGTGCCAAGTCTGGGGTCAAAAGGCTTCTTAAGGTCTTGTAAGTAAGCATTTCACTGTAAGATCTACACCGGTTGTTTTCTGCCCATGTGACAAATACAATTTTATTTGATAAGTCAAAGTAGAGGGATGGAGGAATTCCAGCTAGATGGGAAGACACTCAACTGCATTGCCATGATGACCCATGACCATTACCAAGTGAAATTGGGATATCAACTCAGACCTGGGCAGAACAGTAAGTACAGTTAATTTGTTCTCACAGTCTGGTATAAAAAGTTTTAAATACTTCTTGTTCATAAACATATTTTCCTATTGATCTGATCTCTCCCCATTTTCTTCCTGCCTATTTCTCCTTCCTCTCTCTCTCTCTGCTGATTGTTCAGATGCAGGATTATGTCAGTATGTTTGTGTTTCTCCCTGATGAGGTCACTGCCATCTCCTCCACGGTGGAGGAGTTTGTTCAGCACCTCTCCTTGACACTTAAGCTTCTGAAGGTGTCCCTCAAACTGCCTTTCTAGAACTACTCCACTGACCTGCTGCCTCTGCTCACTGGCCATGTGACATGATGAGGTTGGACCAAGGTGCAGAGAAGAGACCAGATGAGGAATCAGCAGTTACAGACAAACATAATACTTTATTGAGAACGGTAGCCACAGGATCACAGCACACTTGAAAAAAACCAACAAATATTAATTCTCAACCTATCTCAGGCATCAACAACAACCACACACAGCACATAATTCAAGCTTCTGCCAAAGATAACAGAAAACACACCTCTTTTAACAGGGAAATCATAATGAGTAAATTGGACACACCTGAGTGTAGTTGAGTGTAGTTTCTAGGACGGTCTCTGCCGCCCTCTGGCAACAGGTGGAACCATGACAGACCAGGGTGAGTACTCAATCATCCCACCTCATCATGTCTTTGAATTGTTGTTTCTCTTCTCAAGCCTTGGAACCAATAAAACAAAAAGACTTTAGGAGAAAAGTGGAAGTTGTTGTGGACTATCTAGTCAATCTTCTACAGTATTTGATGGCAGGAGTGCTATCTTTATCTCTCTTTCTGTGTTTTACATTTGAGTCACTTAACAGATGCTCTTATTCAGGGTTAAGTGCTTTACTCAAGGGCACAATGTCAGATTTCTTTCACCTAGGCAGTTCTGGGGTTTGAACCAGGGACCTTTCGCTTACTTGCCCTACACTCAACCTCTATACTACCTGCCTCCCTTTATCTCTCTTGCTGTATCTCTTGTTATATTTCTCGCTGTATCTCTGTAGCTCATTCTGTAGCTCTCTCTGTGTATCTCTCAACTTTAGAGTAAAGTAATTATTATACAAAAAAAATACAAGGGAAGTCTAAATATCAGAAGTGGAGGGAGTAATCTCAGTTTCTAACAAGTACCTTCTGCCCGCTCCCTCTCTCCAGGTCTATCTTGATTGGTTACAGGACACAGACCTGATGAAGATCACCATTTAGGCAGCAAAGCTCAGCAGCCTTAATCACAAGGCACACACATACTCACAAACACATAAATAAACACACACACACACACACATTCCAACAAGCACTTAAGAGGATTCAAAAAGGAAACAGACAATAAAAATGAATTAAACATCAGTACATGCTTCATCACCACACACAAGGCAATCACTCCGTTGACACTGTCTACATTGCCATGGGAGCACCATTTACATGACCTGCATTGTGGACATGGCCTATGGACATGCTGCAACATTAACTCAGTGTTTTACCTTGGTGTTATGGATTACCATCGTCTACATCAGACATGTAATAACGCATAGGAAATAAATCAAGTAAATAGGGTTCTGGGGCGTCTCCTTCAGGGGTCAGTAATGGCATGGAATAGTCAATAGTCAATGGTTTTGCTTCACAATTTCTTAACACACTTGTGGATTATGCTGAGTGCAAAGCACAATGGAGTGCATTAAAACAAAGCCCATAACACAGGAAAGCACAAACTGGAACAAAAACAGCATGTCCGACCACCCTTCAAACTCCAATGCCATTTGTAGATCCCTGGCGAAATGTGCATATGCCACTGTAAGTATTATTGCAAAAAAGATAACTAAGATAAATCAACCAATGAAATATTATAGCTCCCATAACACCAAACAATTACTCGGCAGGGTAGCCTAGTGGTTAGATTGTTGGACTAGTAACCTGAAGGTTGCAAGTTCAAACCCCTGAGCTGACAAGGTACAAATCTGTTGTTCTGCCCCTGAACAGGCAGTTAACCCACTGTTCATAGGCCATCATTGACAATAAGAACTTGTTCTTAACTGACTTGCCTAGTTAAATAAATGTTTAAAAAACATCGAAACAGATTCCAATCGGTGTATATTTGCGAGAGCCCTTTCAAATGGTCCACTACAATAGTCAAGTTACCTTCACCCCGGGGTCTGAATATAAAGCAATGGTCACTTATCATTTGGCACCCTCTGCAGGAGATGTGGTGCTACTACTACAGCAAACTTCCTTTCCGGTGAGGTGACCTCCTGTATACAGGGATCTGTGGCTATTCTTTCAAGAATTGTACCTTCTTTAATAACAGACACTGAAAGTTGACAATATTGTCTGAAATAACAACACTGCCTCTGTTAGAATCTGCAACTAACACCCTTATGCAAACATTCTGTCTCAAATAGATGCCCTGTATGTACTTAGCCTACGGTTACAAATAAACTCAGCAAAAAAAGAAATGTCCTCTTACTGTCAACTGCGTTTATTTTTAGCAAACATAACATGTGTAAATATTTGTATGAACATATCAAGATTCAACAACTGAGATATAAACTGAACAAGTTCCACAGACATGTGACTAACAGAAATTGAATAATGTGTCGCTGAACAAAGGGGAGGGGGGTCAAAAACAAAAGTAACAGTCAGTATCTGGTGTGGCCACCAGCTGCATTAAGTACTGCAGTGCATCTCCTCCTCATGGACTGTACCATAATTGCCCATTCTTGCTGTGAGATGTTACCCCACTCTTCCACCAAGGCACCTGCAAGTTCCCAGACATTTCTGGGGGGAATGGCCCTAGCCCTCACCCTCCGATCCAACGGGTCCCAGACATGTTCAATGGGATTGAGATCCGGGCTCTTCGCTGGCCATGGCAGAACACTGACATTCCTGTCTTGCAGGAAATCATGCACAGAACGAGCAGTATGTCTGGTGGCATTGTCATGCTGGAGGGTCATTTCAGGATGAGCCTTCAGGAAGGGTACCGCATGAGGGAGGATATCGTCTTCCCTGTAACGCACAGCATTGAGATTGCCTGCAATGACAACAAGCTCAGTCCGATGATGCTATGACACACCGTCCCAGACCATGATGGACCCCCCCACCTCTCCAGAGTACAGGCCTCGGTGTAATGCTCATTCCTTCTATGATAAATGTGAATCTGACCACCACCTCTGGTGAGACAAAACCGCAACTCGTTAGTGAAGAGCACTTTTTGCCAGTCCTGTCTGGTCCAGCGACGGGGGGTTTGTTCCCATAGGCAACTTTGTTGGCGGTGATGTCTGGTGAGGACCTGCCTTACAACAGGCCTACATGTCCTCAGTCCAGCCTCTCTCAGCCGATTGTGGACAGCCTGAGCACTGAGAATGGGGACTGGGAATGTGCGTTCCTGGTGTAACTCGGGCAGTTGTTGTTGCCATCCTGTACCTGTGTCATGTTTTGTCATTGATTATCATGTCTTGTCCCTGTGCTTCCCCTTCTATTCGTTTCCCTCTGCTGGTCTTATTAGGTTCTTTCCCTCTTTCTATCCCTCTCTCTCCCCCTCCCTCTCTCACTCTCTCGCTCTCTCTTCTCTCTATCGTTCCGTTCCTGCTCCCAGCTGTTCCTATTCCCCTAATCAATCATTTAGTCTTCCCACACCTGTTCCCGATCCTTTTCCCTGATTAGAGTCCCTATTTCTCTCCTTGTTTTCCGTACCTGCCCTGTCGGATCCTTGTCTATATTCACCGTGCTGTGTCTATGTTTTGCCCTGTCGTGTCGTGTTTCCCTCAGATGCTGCGTGGTGAGCAGGTGTCTGAGTCTGCTAGGTTCAAGTGCCTTCCCGAGGCAACCTGCAGTTCTTGATCAAGTCTCCAGTCTGTTCTCGTCTTTACGAGTAGTATTATGCCTTTTGTTTTGTTAAGTTGTCACGAACCGGCTCAAAGCCCGTAACAAAGGGAGACAACGTGGAGATAAGGAGTAACAAAAGATATATTTATTAACTAATGCAACTAAGGAAAATATCCAATGGTGTGTGTAATCAGTAGTCCGTAGTGTAAGTGAGTGTTTTGCATGCATGAATGTGATAATGCAGGGTGTTGAAAGGTGCCAAAGCACACAAACAAAAGGCCACCAAGAACCACACCACAATCTACAACAGGTGTCTGCATGGAGAGAGTCTCCTCCATGAATGTTGAAGAGGTCTATTTATCCTGGGAGACACCTGGCCCAGGTGTTTCCCATGTAGCTGACGACCCTCTCAACTCCGCCCACCGGCATCCTAATAAGGAAACAAGAACAAAGACAGAATACGGCAGACAGAGTGAGAGGGTCGTCACAAGTATCTTACTGGATTAAAAACTCTGTTTTCGCCAAGTCGCTTTTGGGTCCTCATTCACCTGCATAACAACCTGTCCCGCAGGTGTGATGTTCGGATCCTGTGCAGGTGTTCAGCTGTCCGTCCTGTCTCCCTGTAGCACTGTCTTAGGTGTCTCGCAGTACGGACATTGCAATTTATTGCTGCCTTCTTGCAGCATGTTTAAAGCACGTTCATGCAGATGATCAGGGACCCTGGGCATCTTTTTTTGGTGTTTTTCAGAGAAAGTAGAAAGGCCTCTTTAGTGTCCTAAGTTTTCATAACTGTGACCTTAATTGCCTACCGTCTGTAAGCTGTTAGTGTCTTAACGACCGTTCCACAGGTATGTTCTTTAATTGTTTATGGTTATGTCATGTTTTGTCATTGATTGTCATGTCTTGTCCCTGTGCTTCCCCTTCTATTCATTTCCCTCTGCTGGTCTTATTAGGTTCTTTCCCTCTTTCTATCCCTCTCTCTCCCCCTCCCTCTCTCCCTCTCGCTCTCTCTCTCTATCGTTCCGTTCCTGCTCCCAGCTGTTCCTCATTCTCCTAACTACCTCATTTACTCTTTCACACCTGTCCCCTATTTTGCCCTCTGATTAGAGTCCCTATTTCTCCCTCTGTTTTCCGCTTCTGTCCTTGTCGGATCCTTGTTTGATGTTTGCTGTTCTGTGTCCTTGTTCCGCCCTGTCGTGTTTTTGCCTTCTTCAGATGCTGCGTGTGAGCAGGTATCTATATCAGCTACGGCCTGCGCCTTCCCGAAGCGACCTGCAGTCTGTGGTCGCATCTCCAGTCGTTCCTCTCTACTGACGAGAGGATTTCAGTTTTCCTGTTTTGACTTTACCTGAGATAATTTCCAGGAGTATCGTTTTTGTTTAAGACTGGAATAAAGACTCTGTTTCTGTTAAGTCGCTTTTGGGTCCTCATTCACCAGCATAACAGGTTAATTGAACAAGCATGTGTTTAAACCCTTTACAATGAACATCTGTGAAGTTGTTTGGATTTTCACAAATTATCTTTAAAAGACAGGGTACTGAAAATGGATGTTTATTTTTTTTGCAGTTTACATTTGCACATAAATCATTCCATCTAATCAATAACACATTAGTCACTACTGCTTTTCTACCTATATAGCTATAAACATACTAAAACATGCTCAAGTCAATTGTACTGAATCACCCAGAAAGCCATATGTATTGATGCACTTAACATTAGAATTCTGATAACATGTTAAGAGGCATCCTCTGTCCTCCACTCGTTACCTGTATTAATGGCACCTGTTTGAACTTGTTATCAGTATAAAAGACACCTGTCCACAACCTCGAACAGTCACACTCCAAACTCCACTATGGCCAAGACCAAAGAGCTGTCAAAGGACACCAGAAACAAAATGGTAGACCTGCACCAGGCTGGGAAGACTGAATCTGCAATAGGCAAGCAGCTTGGTTTGAAGAAATCAACTGTGGGTGCAATTATTAGGAAATGGAAGACATACAAGACCACTGATAATCTCCCTCGATCTGGGGCTCCACGCAAGATCTCACCCTGTGGAGTCAATATGATCACAAGAACGGTGAGCAAAAATCCCAGAACCACACGGGGGGACCTAGTGAATGACTTGCAGGGAGCTGGGACCAAAGTAACAAAGCCTACACACCATGCCGCCAGGGACTCAAATCCTGCAGTGCCAGACATGTCCCCCTGCTTAAGCCAGTTCATGTCCAGGCCCGTCTGAAGTTTGCTAGAGAGAATTTAGATGATCCAGAAGAAGATTGGGAGAATGTCATATGTTCAGATGAAACCAAAATATAACTTTTTGGTAAAAACTCAACTCGTCGTGTTTGGAGGACAAATAATGCTGAGTTGCATCCAAAGAACACCATACCTACTATGAAGCGTGGGGGTGGAAACATCATGCTTTGGGGCTGTTTTTCTGCAAAGGGACCAGGATGACTGATGTAAAGGAAAGAATGAATGGGGCCATGTATCGTGAGATTTTGAGTGAAAACCTCCTTCCATCAGCAAGGGCATTGAGGATGAAACGTGGCTGGGTCTTTCAGCATGACAATGATCCCAAACACACTGCCCGGGCAATGAAGGAGTGGCTTCCTAAGAAGCATTTCAAGGTCCTGGAGTGGCCTAGCCAGTCTCCAGATCTCAACCCCATAGAAAATCTTTGGAGGGAGTTGAAATTCCGTGTTGCCCAGCAACAGCCCCAAAACATCACTGCTCTAGAGGAGATCTGCATGGAGGAATGGGCCAAAATACCAGCAACAGTGTGTGAAAACCTAGTGAAGTCTTACAGAAAACGTTTGACCTCTGTCATTGCCAACAAAGGATATATAACAAAGTATTGAGATAAACTTTTGTTATTGACCAAATACTTATTTTCCACCATAATTTGCAAATAAATTCATAAAAAATCCTACAATGTGATTTTCTGGATTTTGTTTTCTCGTTTTGTCTGTCATGGTTGAAGTGTACCTATGATGAAAATTACAGGCCTCTCTCATCTTTTTAAGTGGGAGAACTTGACAATTGGTGGCTGACTAAATACTTTTTTGCCTCCCACTGTATATACAAAATACCAAAACGGTATTCTAACACACACCCCCCCCCCAAATAAATAATTGAGAAGAAAACATGAAAAAATATATATACATTTACAAAAGAACACTTTCAATATTTGGAAGACCCTCAGTCCTCTACACAATATTGTGCTGCTGATGCCAGATGCCATAGCAGTCTCTTTCTGCTGTAAAGCAGAGGGTCACCAAGCATGTGGTGCAGGTGATGGGGGACTTCATTTTGCAAAGAACACAGCGACACCTCCATGTTGTGCCCTTTTGGCCCTGAGGCACATCCATGCCTGCAGAAATACATTTGGGCAGACGAGGAGGAGTAGTAGGAAGGATCGGAGGACCAATGCGCAGCGTGGTACGTGTTCATATTGCTTACTTTTAATAGAACCCTGAAAAGCACAAAATAACAACGTGAATAAATGAAACATACGAAACAGTCCCGTTTGGAACAAACACTGACACAGAAAATAATCACCCACAACTCAAAAGTGAAACTAGGCTACCTAGGTATGGTTCTCAATCAGGGGCAACGAATGACAGCTGCCTCTGATTGAGAACCATACCAGGCCAAACACAGAAATCCCAAATCATAGAAATAGGAATATAGACAACCCACACAACTCACGCCCTGACCATACTAAAACAAAGACATAACAAAAGAACTAAGGTCAGAACGTGACACTGTGTTTGTGACGCTTGCTGTTTGGTGCGACACAGACCCGGTGGCTCGCGTGATGAAACTGAGAAGACACTGTCTGTCCTTTTGAGTTTTGAAGCAGAGTCTTCACCTGACAAAGTCATGTTAAAATCTGTCAGTTATCCCGTCAGAGCTTTTGTGTCTAACACATTAAGGTGTTTCAGATGCCAAACGTATGGTCATGTTGCAGCAGTGATTCCGAGATGTGAGAAGTATGCAGGAGGGTATGGGACAAAGGAATGTGTAGGATCAGTGGAAAAAACTGTGTGTCAATTGTAGGGGGTGCCCATGTTGCTGGGGATCAGAAGTGCCCAGTGCAGGAGAGACAAGTTGAGGTTGCCAGGGTTAGATTATAACAGAAGGTGCTGTATACCGAGGCAGTTAAGAGAGCAGAGGATGATGGGTCAAGGGTGAGCAGTAGGCCAAGGGCACTACAGAGTAGAAGTCGACTTATTATGATTTTTCAACTCCAATACCGATTACTGGAGGACCAAAAGAAGCCGAAACCAATTGATCGGCCAATTTTTATACATATATTTATAATAATGACAATTACAACAATACTGAATGAACACTTATTTTAACTTAATATAATACATAAATAAAAATCTATTTAGTCTCAAATAAATAATGAAACACTGAAACACAGTGTTGGAGAAAAAAGTAAAAGAGCAATATGTGCCATGTAAAAAAGCTCATGTTTAAGTTCCTTGCTCAGAACATGAGAACATGTGAAAGCTGGTGGTTCCTTTAAACATCAGTCTTCAATATTCCCAGTTAAGAAATTTTAGGTTGTAGTTATAGGAAAATATAGGACTATTTCTCGCTATACCATTTGTATTTCATATACAGTACCTTTGACTATTGGATGTTCTTATAGGCACTATAGTATTGCCAGCTTAATCTCGGGTGTTGACAGGCTTAAAGTCATAAACAACGCTGTGCTTCAAGCATTGCGAAGAGCTGCTGGCAAACGCAGGAAAGTGCTGTTTGAATGAATGCTTACGAGCCTGCTGCTGCCTACCACCGCTCAGTCAGACTGCTCTATCAAATATCAATTCATAGACTTTAATTATAATATAATCAACACACAGAAATACAAGCCTTCATTCATTAATATGGTCAAATCCAGAAACTATCATTTCGAAAACAAAACGTTTATTCTTTCAGTGAAATACGGAACTGTTACGTATTTTATCGAACAGGTGGCATCCATAAGACTAAATATTGCTGGTACAATGCACAACCTTAAATGTTATGTTATAATTCTGTAAAGTTCTGGCAAATTAATGACGGTCTTTGTTAGGAAGAAATGGTCTTCACACAGTTCGCAATGAGCCAGGCGGTCCAAACTGCTGCATATACTCTTACTCTGCTTGCACAGAATGCAAGAGAAGTGACACAATTTTCCTAGTTAATATTGCCTACTAACATTACATTTATTTTAAATAAATATGCAGGATTAAAAATATATACTTGTGTATTGATTTTAAGAAAGGCCTTGATGTTTATGGTTAGGTACGTTGGTGCAATGACAATGCTTTTTCGCGAATGCTCTTGTTAGATCATCACCCGTTTGTCGAAGTAAGCTGTGATTCTATGATAAATTACCAGGCACCGCATTGATTATTTGCAACGCAAGAGAAGCTAGTTAAACTAGTAATATCATCAACCATGTGTAGTTAACTAGTGATTATGTTAAAATTGATTGTTTTTTATAAGACAAGTTTAATGCTATCTAGCAACTTACCTTGGCTCCTTGCTGCACTCACATAACAGGTGGTCAGCCTGCCACGCAGTGTCCACATGGAGTGCAATTTAATCGGCCATAATCGGCGTCCAAAAATGCCAATTACTGATTGTTATGAAAACTTGAAATGGGCCCTAATTAATCGGCAATCGCTCGACCTCTACTACAGAGTAATACAAATTTGTGCTTCAGTAAGTTTGGCTTCTTAGCATTCGTTGCCATGGTTAATAACTGTATTGCAGAAATGGAATGTAAATCCCAGAATATAGATGTTATGGTGGCAGCTGCAGAGAATTACTGGTGTAGAAGGTTTTACTGCAGAAGAGTTACAGGGTGTGTTGAACGAGAGTCCCGTTCTCCCAGGCCATCGGCTTGGCTAAGATAATTTAGGGTAAATTAAATAGCGGTATGTAAGTGTGGGGTTAGTTGGTGGTGCAATTCTTTTCCTTTCGCCCATCGTTTTTATGTTTGTATCACATAATGTAATGTGATCGACCACACATTTCCGCACAGTAGGTGGCGGCATGCACAAACAAAATGTGTGAATGCCATGATACCGAAGAAGAGATTTGGACAAGCAGACAGGAAGGTTGCATTTGCTGTTGGATTGTAACTGCCGGTTAACTGGCGTCCCTTGAGAGGGCAAGAACAAGATGTATGTCAGGAGAAGTGCAGTATTATCATAAGGAGATGTGGTTAAGTTTTCAGAGCCCGAGGTTTGCACCAAGGGTCACGATCAAGATGTGTCTGTGACAGTAGGAGTAAAAAAGAAATAAAAATTGAACCATTGCCTTTTGGCAGATCCATTTGTGGTTTCAGGCTGGGTGAAAACCGATTTGGGTGCTTTGGAATCCGTGAAGGTAATCAGAAGTGGTCTTTTGATAATTGTGTGTTTCTGCTGGTCAGAGGGAGCAGGCACTCCACATTAAACAATTGGGGACAAGAGAGGTGAATTGTTTTGTTCTCAGGGAAAGGGTGCCATTGCAAGGAGTGATTATTGGGGTAGAGGTAAATGGGAAAAATTACCAACTGAAGGTGAAGATTCCGGGGGTTTGCGATGCTCGTAGTTTGATGCGACCCAGACCGGGTGGCGTGAGTGGTGGAACAGAAGAGTTGTCTGTCCTTTTGAGTTTTGATATTCAGTCTTTGCCCAACGAAGTGATGTAAGTTATCCCGTATGAGCTTTTGTGCCGAATACATTACGTGGTTACAGGTGTCAACCTTATGTGCATGTGGCAGCTGCCACACATGTGTAGGAGGGAGGTTCCTAGGTGTGAAAAGTGTGTGCAAGGGCCTGAGACCAAGGCATGTGTAGCATTGGAGAAAGTAGTGGTATGTGTTAATTGTAGGGATACCCATGGGGCTGGAGATCAGAAATGTCCACGAGAGAGGCAGGTTGAGGTTTCCAGAGTTAGAGTATTGCAGAAGCTGTCTATGCTGAGGCAGTGACAGCTGTCTATGCTGAAGCACCTCACATGGTCTCTCCTATCATTGCTATGCAGACGACACACAATTAATCTTCTCCTTTCCCCCTTCTGATGACCAGGTGGCGAATCGCATCTCTGCATGTCTGGCAGACATATCAGTGTGGATGACGGATCACCACCTCAAGCTGAACCTCGGCAAGACGGAGCTGCTCTTCCTCCCGGGGAAGGACTGCCCGTTCCATGATCTCGCCATCACGGTTGACAACTCCATTGTGTCCTCCTCCCAGAGCGCTAAGAACCTTGGCGTGATCCTGGACAACACCCTGTCGTTCTCAACTAACATCAAGGCGGTGGCCCGTTCCTGTAGGTTCATGCTCTACAACATCCGCAGAGTACGACCCTGCCTCACACAGGAAGTGGCGCAGGTCCTAATCCAGGCACTTGTCATCTCCCGTCTGGATTACTGCAACTCGCTGTTGGCTGGGCTCCCTGCCTGTGCCATTAAACCCCTACAACTCATCCAGAACGCCGCAGCCCGTCTGGTGTTCAACCTTCCCAAGTTCTCTCACGTCACCCCGCTCCTCCGCTCTCTCCACTGGCTTCCAGTTGAAGCTCGCATCCGCTACAAGACCATGGTGCTTGCCTACGGAGCTGTGAGGGGAACGGCACCTCAGTACCTCCAGGCTCTGATCAGGCCCTACACCCAAACAAGGGCACTGCGTTCATCCACCTCTGGCCTGCTCGCCTCCCTACCACTGAGGAAGTACAGTTCCCGCTCAGCCCAGTCAAAACTGTTCGCTGCTCTGGCCCCCCCAATGGTGGAACAAACTCCCTCACGACGCCAGGACAGCGGAGTCAATCACCACCTTCCGGAGACACCTGAAACCCCACCTCTTTAAGGAATACCTAGGATAGGATAAGTAATCCTTCTCACCCCCCCCCCCCTTTAAGATTTAGATGCACTATTGTAAAGTGACTGTTCCACTGGATGTCATAAGGTGAATGCACCAATTTGTAAGTCGCTCTGGATAAGAGCGTCTGCTAAATGACTTAAATGTAAATGTAATGTAAATGTAAAGTAAAGGAACATGGGTCAAGGGGGGGGGATCATGAGGAGTCTTGTGAGTTGTGGAGTTGTACCAGTGCAGAGGGATAGTCCAACAAGTGATGTTTTCTTTGTTGTATTCTTTGTTTTTATATGTTTTTGTTTTTTTCAAGCAAAGTATAAAGGTGTTATACTCCAGTCTAGTTGGTGGCAGTAATGCAACATGTATTGGATTCCAACCGCCATTAAACGTCATCGAAGAAGAAGGTACCTAAGAAGAAGTTTACGGAAAATGGCCAGCTTTGGCAGGGTTGCTGGAGTTTTGAGAAACTTTTGGAGGAGACCTTGGTCATACAGAACGCTTTATAGTGCCCTGAGACCTGGCATTTTGGGGTCTGCCGTTGGAAGCGGGCTGGTATATTTTCACTTTGAGTCGAGCAAGAGGTTTTTGCCCTTCACCGTCCATGCCGAGGAGGAAAAGGTAACATTCGAGTCTCTGGTGAAGTGGCGCAGCTATAGCTAGCTGTCTGTAAAGTTAGCAACGAAGTTTGAGTTAACTAGATCTCCGAACTTGCCAGGAATCTTGCTAAGTGCCTAGTGAGTCAGTATTTGTATGCTAAACTTTTCTACCAGGCATTATCACAAATTAATGTTAGTACAATGCTCAAGTAAACAGCCATATATATTACAGTAGGCCTATTAGTAAACAACAAGTAGCCTATTTAGCTAAGGCTCTGCATACAAATAATACGGTTACGTTAGGTAGCTAGTTATCGCAATGTTTTTCTGTTGTTGATCCAATCAACATTTTGAGAGTATTGTGGTGTTAAACGTTTAATTAGACGGAAACTGTGCATGATGATTACGGTTTGTTTTGTGTGTTCTTTATACATTGTAATGAACAGCAGTGAGCAGGTCTCGAACCCTCGACGCGCTACTCTTGTACACTACTCCCTCCTTTCAAAGAGCGCGTCCTCGCGCTAACTTGCGACTCTACGTCTTACAGGAACTCGCTCACCGGCCAAGCACACGCACTGTCGTGGATGCGAGGTCCGATCACTTCTGACACCAGTGTAATGAAAACAGCAGGGAGCAGGTCTCGAACCCTCGGCTTTCTAGCTCGAGGTCCGGCGCGCTATCTACTGTGACTATCGTTACAATATGAGCTGTGTTCGAATACTCATACTAACCATGCTATCTGTGCCGTAAATGTATAGTATGCTTATTGGTCATAGTATGGATATAGTTAGTATGCCAAAAGTTTCCGGATCTCGTACTACATTCGCCAAAATACGAAGTATTCAAACAGTGGACACTTGCCGTGATTTTAGGGTCCATAATGCAATTATTCTGGAAATGGGTGTGACTTATGCAGCCGAAGTCTAACGAGAGCTGATACAAATGTTGGGCAATGTAATGAACGTTACTTTTCGAATAAGTTACCTTAGTTATGTTGGCTGATAATTCGTTAGCTACCCTACCCTTACGAACCACATAACGGTTACATACTGCTGGAAATCAAATTGAATTAGTGACATTTGACTAGATATTCAGGAGTCTTATGGCTTGGGGGTAGAAGCTGTTTAGAAGCCTCTTGGACCTAGACTTGGCGCTCCGGTACTGCTTACCGTGCGGTAGCAGAGAGAACAGTCTACGACTAGGGTGGCTCGAGTCTTTGACCATTTTTAAGACCTTCCTCTGACACCGCCTGGTATAGAGGTCCTGGATGGCAGGAAGCTTGGCCCCAGTGATACACTGGGCCGCTAGCACTACCCTCTAGTGCCTTGCGGTCGGAGGCCGAGCAGTTGCCATACCAGGTAGTGATGCAAACCAGTCAGGATTCTCTCGATGGAGATGCTGTAGAACCTTTTGAGGATCTGAAGACCCGTGCCAAATCTTTTCAGTCTCCTGAGGGGGAAAAGGTTTTGTCGTGCCCTCTTCACGACTGTTTTAGTGTTCTTGGTCCATGTTAGTTTGTTGGTGATGTGGAAGCTCTCAACCTGCTCCACTGCAGCCCCGTCGATTAGAATGGGGGTGTGCTTGGTCCTCTTTTTCCTGTAGTCCACAATCATCTCCTTTGTCTTGATCACATTGAGGGAGAAGTTGCATAAAGATATGCTATGTTAGCTAGCTGCTTTCTAACAGCATTAACGACGATAGTCGGTTACTAATACATCAAAATTGCCAGTATATTAACAATATCCTATCTAACTACCTACCTAACGTGTATTGACTTGATTATTCCAGCCATTAGCTGTGCGTTCTCAATTCAGGTGCTTTCGTAAATTTCCTTTGGCTATCTGAGTTAGTCCGAGAGCAATCTCGTTTGAGTGTACAAGAGTAACGCAGAATAATTGAATTTACGAACGCTCAACGCCTGTTGAATTTTGCCGGTGACGTTAAATGTTGGTAAAATAGCTTAATTAAATTGTTGCCAGCAGCAGTTTGTCACCACCTGTCTGGATAACATGAAAACTGCCTAACCAGCTCTGCTAGGGTGAGTGAAATGGTCAGAGTGAGGTGTTCTCTCATTTGTGTCTGGAAGTAGCTAGCCAGTTGTAAGGTCAGAATGCTCAAATCAACCCTCCTCCTCGCCAAGAGCGTCCAGTGTGCACTCTGAACGCTCCCAGAACGAAACGCTCTGAATTTACCAACGCCCAGAGCACACTCTGGCACTCCAGATTGAATTTAAGGACACACCCAAAGTAGTAAAATGTATAGCTAGTAATTTGTTATGCTAGCAAGAGGTTGCATAGCAACAGCATCAACTTCCGGTAGACAGGTGAAGCGCTAGTATGCTCAACTGAAGGATACTGTTTGTTTACAGTATACTAAAATGAACGAATAGTATGTAGTTTATACTCATGAAGTATGTTAGTATGGGTATTTGAACACAGCTATGATCTATGTCTGCTCCACAAGTTTTGCTATTTGATGGTCACACCAGATTGATTAGGGCTGCTTTCAGTATGAAGAAAATGATGTGCAACGTTAAATAAAAAGGAAACGGTGCCGATCTGAACGACCAGTTGAATAACGGTGTGATTGTGGTGACCGAGAGGGACAGGCCTATGGGATAATATTTTCTATGTATAGGGAAATTGTGCCATCAGTTGATACATTGATAGAATAAGCAAGCAAATAAAATGTATCCATTAGCTAATTGCTGTTTGCATGAATGTCTATGTGCCAAAATAGTTGGTCAGGAGTACTGACCATTCTATTTCCATTATTTTATCAAATGTTCAGCTTTGCACTGCCCCTTAGTTTAGACTTTGTCCTCCTTTTAATGCTAATTCTTCATTCTGTATTATAGGTGCTTCCAGTATCCCAGATGTCTGCCAGACGGATGCGCTTCAACCAGTTTGCCTCAATGATGTACGATGAGGAGCTCTACATGACACCAAGGGATTTCCTCTTCTCAATCATGCTGGAGAATGTTGACCGTAAGTACAGTAGTATCAAATGATAGTGTCCATGTTGTGAAATGTCCTACGTGGTTGAAAAGGAATACTGCATTATGTAATGAATGTAATTGTTTGGCATATGGCTTCATTGACTAGATACAAGCTCCATCTGGGTAAGTGTATTACATTTTGTTCCAAGCAACAACTGCTCTTTACTTTTCCTTCTGCTTATAGGTAAATTGCAAAATAAAGCTCTAACCAAAAAGGTGAGTGTTGGGATCAGGTTAACACATTGTCAGAACTTATTTTGGATTTACTATAGTCTTACCAACATGAGCATTACAGCACAAGATGACTTTTTGTTGTTTCTCTTTGCATAATTGATGATACTTGCAGGAGGTGGATAAGATGCTGGATGCTGCCTCATGGGCCGAGGCAGGCAACAGTCTGTTCAGAAACTTTGGAGACAATGGTACGTTTTCATGCCATGGTCAAGCATCCTCACTGGTGGTGCTACGTGCGTTATCAAAGTTAGAAGATGCTGGCTAGTTATACTTCAGGCAGGAAATATGTATTTGATGTTGGAGTCAATCTAAACGGGTTAAATGAACACTCACTGAAATGTTTGTGTGATACACGATGGCATGTTTTGTGTCTTGCAGGTCTGATATCCTACACAGAGTACCTGTTTCTGTTGACTATTCTGATCAGTAAGTTATAGACTCAGCATGACATACCGTAGAAACATGCATTGGAACCTGCATCCTCTCATGCTTACACAGCACATCTTACTTCATCTGGGTCGTGTCCATTAGCAAATGGTTTGCAACTGAAAACAAAAATGTGTGTTTTTTGGACAAGTTTAGTCGATATCAATTGGCTAGCTAGTTAGTGGTATCTACTCAGTTGAGCTCTGCCCGACTGCTGGGGTTGCTGTGGAGGAGGTCAAAGGGTTTGAGTGTAGCCTCTTATCATTCAATCAGTGACATCACCTGCTCAAGGGTCGCGGCTTCTTCATGGGCGACAGATGTTGATGTGTTCAGAGGGTCCCTGGTTTGAGTCCAGGTTGGGGCAGGGAGAAGAACGG
This sequence comes from Oncorhynchus gorbuscha, assembly GCF_021184085.1. Classification (NCBI taxonomy): domain Eukaryota; kingdom Metazoa; phylum Chordata; class Actinopteri; order Salmoniformes; family Salmonidae; genus Oncorhynchus; species Oncorhynchus gorbuscha. The sequence goes on along the minus strand of NC_060188.1, from coordinate 49,663,872 downwards.
AAACAACAGTGTTACACAAGGACAGATGATACCTTCCCGTTTCAGAACGTTTTTACCGTTGGGTGCCTAATGAACCCGGCTCTGGTTTAGCACAGATGTAGCATATAGACGTGCAAACATAATGAATGTGTGGCAACACCTTTGTACAGTAGCTGGCTCACTTATGAATTGCCGAGTTTCCGTTGCTCATGATATTTTCAGGCCCCTCATCTTATTGTCTGCACAATAGGTTAACTTAATTTGACGTAGCCTAATCTAATGTACTATCTATCATGTTTAGGATAGTACATTGTGTAGCCTGTTACTGTAACATTGTGAAAATAATAAAATTATGTCTACATTACTTGATTTTGTGGGATTTACTATGCCCTCAAGGTTTGTGCAGTGACTGAAAAGCTGGCTAAAACGTATGTGGCTGGACTGACAACCTGGGTGGTGGTTTTCAGTAGGCACAAAAATATAAATAACATATTCCAACAGAACACACATTTTATTTTTCTATTTATAGTATTTTTTTCTCATACTTAGATACTGAACACACAGCTCATGTGGTAGTGTTTTGGCGAATTAACTTTCTCATTCAAAATGTTGCCCAGTCACCAACAATGTTGTGCTAGAATCATTATTTCAGAAGACCCTGCTGTTAAGTGCTCATTTTGTCACTGCTTTGTTGGGTCCAAGCAGTACCTACAGTTGAAGTTGGAAGTTTACATACACCGTAGCCAAATACATTTAAACTCAGTTTTTCACAATTACTGACATTTAGTAAAAATTCCCTGTCTTATGTCAGTTAGAATCACCATTTTATTTTAAGAATGGGAAATGTCAGAATAATAGTAGAGAGAATGATTTCAGCTTTTATTTATTTCATCACATTCCCAGTGGGTCAGAAGTTTACATACACTCAATTAGTATTTGGAAGCATTGACTTTAAATAGTTTAACTTGGGTCAAACGTTTCAGGTAGCCTTCCACAAGCTTCCCACAATAAGTTGGGTGAAATTTGGCCCATTCCTCCTGACAGAGCTGGTGTAACAGTGTCAGGTTTTTAGGCCTCCTTGCTCGCACACACTTTTTCAGTTCTGCCCACAAATTTTCTATAGGATTGAGGTCAGGGCTTTGTGATGGCCACTCCAATACTTTGACTTTGTTATCCCTAAGCCATTTTGCCACAGCTTTGGAAGTATGCTTGGAGTCATTGTCCATTTGGAAAACCCATTTGCGACCAAGCTTTAACTTCCTGGCTGATGTCTTGAGATGTTGCTTCAATATATCCACATAATTTTCCTACCTCATGATGCCATCTATTTTGTGAAGTGCACCAGTTCCTCCTGCAGCAAAGCACCCCCACAACATGATGCTGCCACCCTCGTGCTTCACGGTTGGAATGGTGTTCTTCGGCTTGCAAGCCTCCCCCTTTTTCCTCCAAACATTACGATGGTCATTATGGCCAAACAGTTATATTTTTGTTTCATAAGACCAGTGGATATTTCTCCAGAAAGTATGATCTTTGTCCCCATGTGCAGTTGCAAACCGTAGTCTGGCTTATGGCGGTTTTGGAGCAGTGGCTTCTTCCTTGCTGAGCAGCCTTTCAAGTAATGTTGATATAGGACTCGTTTTACTGTGAATATAGATATTTTTGTACCTGTTTCCTCCAGCATCTTCACAAGGTCCTTTGCTGTTGATCTGGGATTGATTTGCACTTTTCTCACCAAAATACGTTCATCTCTAGGAGACAGAACGCTTCTACTTCCTGAGCGGTATGACGGCTGCGTGGTCCCATGGTGTTTATACTGGCGCACTATTGTTTGTACAGATGAACGTGGTATCTTTTTTCTTTTGATTTTCCCATGATGTCAAGCAAAGAGGCACTGAGTTTGAAGGTAGTCCTTGAAATACATCCACAGGTACATCTCCATTTAACTCAAATTATGTCAATTATGTCAATAAGCCTATCAGAAGCTTCTAAAGCCATGACATCATTTTCTGGAATTTTCCAAGCTGTTTAAAGGCAAAGTCAATTTAGTGTATGTAAACTTGTGACCCACTGGAATTATGATGCAGTGAATTATAAGTGAAATAATCTCTGTAAACAATTGTTGGAAAAATGACTTGTGTCATGCACGAAGTAGATATCCTAACCGACTTGCCAAAACTATAGTTTGTTAACAAGACATTTGTGGAGTGGTTGAAAAACAAGTTTTAATGACTCAACCTAAGTGTATGTTAACTTCCGACTTCAACTGCAGATAAGCCTGTGATGTTATTTTCTAATAGAAAATGCATTGTGTAATTTCAGAGCCACACACAGGATTTCATATAGCTTTCAAAATGCTTGATATTGATGGCAATGAGCATGTGGACAGAAAGGAGTTTCTCAAGGTATGCTTTATAATGTGAATTATATAATGTTCCTTACATTTTTGTTTTTTATATCGTCGCTCTGATGAAAACCTTGTAACTGCATTTGTGGCCAATTTTGGGGGGATTGAAAGCAGTAATTCCCCTCAATGTACTCTGAACATTTCGTGACTCTAGGACCAAGAAAATGTATTCATAATTGCATGTTCATTAATACGGAATTTAAAAAATTTATTTACTGAAACATTTGTGGTTTGAGGATGAGGTTTTCATCAGACAGCGATGATATGCTTCTCAAGGCGTTGATGGATTTGTATTTTCATGTTGCATATAGTAATTTGTATTGTCTGATTGTATATCAAAGTATACAGTCATGTATGTCTATATCAAGTATCCACACTGTTAAATTCCAATATATTACCATGGACGTTGCCCAGTTGGAGGTTTTAAAATAAATGCTCCAACAAGTGAGTACTATACTCTTGATACTAACTCAGTCACATGTTGAATGGCCAGTCTGCACCAGTTTCTTCCAAAAGGCACCTAAAGGACTCTGACTCGCTGTGTAGATTGATGGGAAAAATCAATTCAATCAATTTTAGAATAAGGCTGTAACGTGACAAAATGTGGAAAAAGTCCAGAAGTCTGAATACTTTCCGAATGCACTGTATGTTACAGAATGTAGCTTGTAAACTTTAGCACAATGCAGTATGCATACATTGCTACAAAAATGCATGTGACTGACACACAGTTTTGCACCAAACCAATGAAAAGTTGATTCCCTAATTTTGAATAGAGCCTGGTGTAGACATTCAGCAACACTGGGAACCACAGGGTTTAGATAGCGTTAAGAGACCTCTGTTGTGTGTTCCTACTGGGAATATGGGGTCCAAAACATCTTCCATGTAAGCATGTTATGCACCTGACAAAGTAGATCGAGGAGCAGCATGGATAATCATTCAGCGTGTTTGAGAGGATCAGTGTGAGCAAGGCAAGTGATCGCTTTGGTCACATCATGAGTAGTATTTGGGTTGCAAGATGATTTGTAGATCAGTAGTTCTATGCGGTCCCATCTGCTGTTCAGTCGATCTCAAACACACACTGTTTCCTGTTTCAAACTGGCTCCAGTTTTAATATTAGTGAGGCATTGTGGGTAGTAAACCTTTTTGACTAATGAAAAATTATCTTATTGCTGACATTTATTGCATAATCCAGATGAGTAAGAGGAATGTATGTGTTATTAGTGGGTTTATAACTGAATTAGTAGTTTCCTGAATTTTTAGACAGCTAGCTAAGAAATGTTCTCACTAGTAGTAAATGTTTGTAGCTTAATCTTTTGTAGTTTAGTATCTGCATTTATTATAATACAAGGAATAATTGTTGCTGCTTTGTTTTATGATGAAGCTCAAGAAAATCATTGGGAAAAGAAAAGAGAAAGTGCCCATGGAAGGTGCCACAGACGTGGTGAGTCAACAATCTAAACCTTTTTAAGACTGAACTCCTTAGTCATTTATGTGAATTGTTTTTTTATGTGAAAAGTTTTCAAAATACTTGATATGGGCAGCAGGTAGCCTTAGGGGTTAGAGCGTTGGGCCAGTAACAAAGGTTGCTGGATCGAATCCCTTAGCTGACAAGTTAAAAATCTGTTGTTCTGCCCCTGTACAAGGCAGTTACCCCACTGTTCCCCGGTAGACCGTCATTGTAAATAAGAATTTGTTCTTAACTGACTTGCCTTGTTAAATAAAGTTTTTTTTTTTTTAAATGTATTTTAAATGACATGTGGAAATGCACATTGAAAGCACTAAGCCTTGCCAACTGTCATTGTACGGTGACGTAAACCATTGCGTACCGGCTGGAAAACTGATTGTGTTTACTCATATTTCAAGCGTGATGGGGCTTGCAGTAATAACAAAGGCAGGAAGTGTTGAAACTTGATGTCATCTTCACAGAAACCAGTCATAGAGGGGGATGGTGTGAACACTACACTGCAGGCATTCTTCTTTGGCAGGAATGGCAAAAACAAGCTTCAGTACAATGTATTCTGCAGGTAAAATACACTACATGACCAAAGGTATGTGGACACATGTTCATCGAACATCTCATTCCAAAATCATAGGCATTTAATATGGAGTTGTTCTCCCCTTTGCTGCTTTAACAGCCTCAACTCTTCTGGGAAGGCTTTTCACTAGATGTTGGAATATTGCTGCGGGGACTTCCATTCAGCCACAAGCATTCGTTAGGTTGGACGATTAGGCCTGGCTCACAGTCGGTGTTCCAATTCATCCCAAAGGTCTTTGATGGGGTTGAGGTTAGGGCTCTGTACAGGCCAGTCAAGTTCTTCCACACCAATCTTGAAAAACCATTTCTGTATGACCTCGCTTTGTGCACAGGGGGCATTGTCATGCTGAAACAGGAAAAGGCCTTCCCAAAACTGTTGCCAAAGTTGGAAGCACATAATCGTCTGTAATGTAAATGTATGCTGTAGTTCCAGTGAAGGGAAATCTTAACGCTAAGGGGCCTAACCCGAACCATGAAAAATCACCTCATTGGTGAAGCGTGATTCATCACAGCCGTAATTGGTGAAGCGTGATTCATCACAGCCGTAATTGGTGAAGCGTGATTCATCACAGCCGTAATTGGTGAAGCGTGATTCATCACAGCCGTCATTGGTGAAGTGTGATTCATCATCATTCATCGCAATGTTTCCACTGCTCCAGAGTAGAGTGGCAAGCTTTACAACACTCCAACCGACGCTTGGCATTGCGCATGGGGATCTGAGGTTTGTGTGCAGCTGCTTGGTCATGGAAACCTATTTCATTCAGCTCCCGATTTAACACATATTGTGCTGTAAACATTGCTTCCAGAGGAAGTTAAACTCCGTAGTGATGGTTGCAATCGAGGACAGACAATTTTTTATGCAATTCAGCACTCGGCGGTCTGTAAGCTTGTGTGGTTCACCACTTTGCGGCTGAGCCGTTGTTGCTCCTAGACATTGCAACTTCACAATAACAGCACTTACAGTTGCCTGGGGCAGCTCTAGCAGGGCTGCCTTTTTGGGAAGGTAGAATCCTATGACTGTGCCAAGTTGAAAGTCAATGAGCTCTTCAGTAAGGCCATTCTACGACCAACGTTTGTCTATGGAGATGGCATGGCTGTGTGCTTGATTTTAGCAATGGGTGTGTTTGAAATAGCAGAATCCACTCATTTGAAGGGGTGTCCACATTTTGCATATATAGGTGTACCTAATCCTAGTAAAATCATGTTTTCTCATATGCACTGTACTTATTGTTGCTCAAGGATCAGTGTTGCCTGTTAGATCATAATATAGTTATAAGGACAGGGAGACCTGATCCTAGATCAGCATTCCTACTCTGAGACACGAGTATGGGCCCGGAACCGACCTTGTCACATTCAGTGTCTTTACTCTGGATTTCTCTTCTAGGTTCATGGAAGACCTGCAGGCAGAGGTGCAGGAGATGGAGTTCCTGCAGTTTTCTAAGGGCATGGACACCATGCGGCGGGAGGACTTTGCAGAGTGGCTGCTGCACTACACCAACGAGGAAGCCAACGAGGCCTACTGGGAGAACATGAGGAAGAGGATCCCCGCTGGCCAGGTAAAAAGGAATGTGGCCCTGTTCCAATGCTTTGAAAAATCCACCCTTCCTTCCTTGGTCACCACAGATTATTAAGGGTTGTGAATTGCCACCCAATTATTTTCCCCAATCCAACCAATTCTGATGTGGGGTTACTTTAATGTAGAAAGGATGCATTTTCTATTCAAACAGGGCCAGGGATAATAGGAAGTCAGGTCAATGTACCTTCAGGTTTAAGAAGTTGTGAAATAAGCCCATTTTCCTGGGGGGGGGGGGTTCTCAAGAGTTGACTTCCCAGTATACAACTTGGACATTTGTCCCTCTTCTTTTGTAGAGCATCACATTTGATGAGTTCAAAGCGTTTTGCCTATTCACCAACAACCTGGAAGACTTTGCCTTCTCTGTGAAAATGATAAGTGAAGCCAACCGACCTATTGGAATGGGTAATTTTAATTTCTACCTTGTTTTAAGTAGGAAGGGCATTTTGTATGAAAGTTTCTGATTTGACACAGTCAAATCACTTCAACCAAAGACATTATCCTGATAATTTGACTTTCTTTTGATACTCCACAGTCCAATTTAAGCGAGCTGTGAAGATCGCCACAGGGCACGACCTCTCGGAGAACGTGCTGGACACTGTGTTCAAGATCTTTGACCTGGACGGCGATAACTGCCTGAGCCACAAGGAGTTTATCGGAGTGATGGAGGACCGAGTACTACGTGGCTTGAAGGTAAATGGGGTACTTACCAGTTAGCAATCACATTAAAAAGTATGTCAGGGTGTTATTTGATCTTGAGATATGTGCTTCACTCAAACTTTCATTCAAGTCTCCAATTTACTTGTTAATAATCATTGTGTTGTGAGGTGTGGTCTCTGTATGAATTGTGCTACACAAGTTAAGTTTCAGCCGAGGCTACACAATCTAATCGAACCGCCCTGCCCCCTAGGACACCTTTTCCAGTGTACTAAATAACCTTTTAAACGTTCCACGATGTGTTACTTTACGCACCTTTTTGGGGGGAGAAAACCTCACGCTGATCATGTTGTCCAAATTTTCCAGAATGTTAATCTCAGAAGTGAGGATTAGGAAAGGGAGGACGCAGCGGAGATTGCGTAACATTTTTGGGGGGGTTGTTTAGTCCATATAAAAAGGTGTCCTGGTGATGAATTCACACAGCCACTCTGTAAAGTTTATTATTATTATTAGAGGTCGACCGATTTATGATTTTTCAATACCGATACTGATTTATTGGAGGACCAAAAAAAGCTGATACCGATTAATCGGACGCTTTTGTAAAATATATATATTTGTAATATTGACAATTACAACAATACTCAATGAACACTTTTTTATTTTAACTTAATATAATACATAAATAAAATCAATTTAGTCTCAAATAAATAATGAAACATGTTCAATTTGGTTTAAATAATGCCAAAACACAGTCTTGGAGAAGAAAGTAAAAGTGCAATATGTGCCGTGTAAAAAAGCTAACGTTTAAGTTCCTTGTTCAGAACATGAGAACATATGAAAGCTGGTGGTTCAATATTCCCAGTTTAGAAGTTTTAGGTTGTAGTTGTTGTTCTGGAATTTTGATGCGTCAACTATTTCTCTCTACCATTTTGTATTTCATATACCTTTGACTAATGGATGTTCATATAGGCACTTTAGTATTGCCAGCCTAATCTCGGGAGTTGATGGGCTTGAAGTCATAAACAGTGCTTTGCTTCAAGCATTGCTAAGAGCTGCTGGCAGTTTTCTTTTTTGATTTCACCTTTATTTAACCAGGTAGGCTAGTTGAGAACAAGTTCTCATTTACAACTGCGACCTGGCAAAGATATAGCAAAGCAGCGTGACACAGACAACAACACAGAGTTACACATGGAGTAAACAATAAACAAGCCAATAAACAAGTCAATGACACAGTAGAAAAAAGGAAAGTCTATATACAGTGTGTGCAAAAGGCATGAGGAGGTAGGCACCAAATAAGCCATAGGAGTGAATAATTACAATTTAGCAGATTAACACTGGAGTGATAAATGTGCAGATGATGATGTGCAAGTAGAGATACTTGCAGTAAAGTGTTGTATGAATGAATGCTTATGAGCATGCTGCTAACTACCACGGCTCAGTCAGACTGCTCTATCAAATCATAGACTGAATTATTATATAATAAACACAGAAATACGAGCCGTTGGTCATTAATATAGTCAAATCCGTAAACTATAATTTCGAAAACAAAATGTCTATTCTTTCAGAATAGGAACCATTCCGTATTTTATCAAACGGGTGGCAACCCCAAGTCTAAATATTGCTGTTACATTGCACAACCTTCAATATTATGTACAATTCTGACAAATTAGTTCACAGTTCGCAACGAGCCAGGCGGCCAAAACTGTTGCATATACCCTGACTCTGCTCACACTGAACGCAAGAGAAGTGACACAATTTCCCTAGATAATATTGCCTGCTAACATGAATTTATTTTAACTAAATATGCCATGCCCATGAATCGGTCAACCTCTAAATATTATGTGATGTTTGTATTTCCCCAGGTGCAGCCCCAGCGTGGCATCTTAGATTATTGGAAGTGTGTGAAGAGGGAGACACTGAAAGGGGCCCAAGAGGCCCTCCGGGACTCAGGAAGCCCTTTCTGAGGGGTCACGTTGTTGGATCAAGAAGCTCCTTGCGAGGTTTCACTGGGTGACTCCAATGTAAAGCATTGATGGCTGACCATCAAGTTGCTCATTATCACTTGATATTTGTCAATGGAATATTAACATGGTCCTCATGAACCAGATCAATAAGGGATGATACCAAATTTTATATTTTTCAGGCTTCCTTTTTGTTTATGAAAATGTTATTACAATATACATAATCTATGGGTGATTTGTTTACAATATTTTTTATATTTTCTAATTAGGCTTGGGCGTTATACTGGGATATTGCCGAATACCGACGGTATGATTTTCAATACCGTCCTAAGCCACTACTTATAGCTAGCTATAAGAAATCTAAGATGTCAAATTATATCCAGTGTAGGGCTCCAGCTATGCATTTGGTTTGCTAGAGAAGTGGCTAGATCTCATGATCAAGCTTCTTGGTTATAGCAGAGACATTCAATCCCCTCATGGATCAAGATCCCTAGTGCCTAAATTGTTTTGTCAATTAATCTTTTGGGTGCCACTTGTGTGAACATTTAGCGGTTTGAAAGTCTAGATACCGCCCATTTCACCAAGTTGATGCTTGGTACCAGTCTATGCATACAAGGCATGTGAAATGTGAGCTCGTTTGACATTTATTGAATGTCTGTCACCTTTTTATACCCTATCTCGCTGCTCAAATACATTGTTTACAGTTAGAGGTAGTTTACTGTGGTATCATTGGAATTTCATTGTTTTAAAATGCTGAATCATGGAAAAAGTTGTATTAAATATGTGCCTGTCTTCAAATGTCTATGTACAGTTGGGCTGTAATATGTTGGCACCCTTTCACAATTCACTTCTTAAATAAATTGTAATTTAGGACTTGGTGTTCGTTTGATTTGGAATTGATTTTTCAACATCAAATGGCCTAGACTAAATTATACAAAATTCTAATTAATTTGGTTGGAATCAGGTTAACGGTGTAATTTCTCAACAGGGTAAAAATAGCATTTGAAACAGTTTTGAACTTTCCTCATTTGGAAAGTGCAACTGCATACCTTTCCTAAGATTAATTAAATGTTTGAAAAATGCTTCACTTCTCCTGGTATTTGTGTGTGCCATACAGATTTTTTTTTACAAAAGGTTAGGAATTGCACTAGCAAAAAGGGAGCAAGACAAATACACAAGAGCAATGACTATTCTGGAATTTATTAGTTGACCCCATATTAAGATCACATTTGAGTATGTTTCACCATTGAAGCATGTGTGTATACACACACACACAGGGAATTCAAAAAAAGTTAGACAAACAACCAGCTTACTTCTGTGGTAGATTAAGAAACAGAGTGACTGACAAAGTTATCAGTGAGTACAGCATACAAAGCTACAGTAAAATTAGAGCACAAAGCCATCTTTGGTCTTATCACTTACTATAAACGCATACATAAATTTATTGTATCAAAAATAGAAATTAGTCATTTAAAGTAAATTCACATTTCTGACAAAATATGTAATAAAGAAGCATACATTGAAGAGACGTGTGATTAAAATGTTTAAACCTTGGTTTTAAGGACCTACTGGTTTTGCCATTGTTTTAAAAATCTATTTGTCCTGTCCAAATAATTGCCTGCTTCTGGCTACCCATGGACTTTCAATATTGGTATCGTTCACATATGACACAGTATGCAAGTAAATTGTTTTATATAGAAACACATGAAACATTGAGAGATTGTCATATTAAAGAACAGACCTGTGCTTTCAATCCTGGGCTTTTAAAACAAGGCCTCGTGAATAGCCTCTGCTGCTTCATTGGACATGGAGAATGACTTGATTTTCTCTAGTTTAATTATTACTAACAGATGAGCCTAGCTCAGACCGACATGTGGCCCACTTTTGGACTGATGGTTCTGGTGCCCTCCTAACTTGTTTAATAAGGTGGTTCTATTCCCTCCTGGGTTGCGTGGTGATTCAGTTATATCTTGCTGCACCTCTGCGGTGCACGTGATGAACTGCAGCCAATCTGAACTTCCGGGTGAGATAAATAGATCATGGAAGCGCTTTCAAAGTGTTTGAGCCGCTGTTGAGAAAGACAATTACAACATTTATTAGAAACAGAAACTATTGCTCTAATAGATCTATGAAAAAAATAAAGATGGATGTCATGGGCCTTTCACCTTGATTGGGGTCAGGGGTCGTTCTCCTTCTTCACCGTCACGTCGCCGTCTCCGGCCAGGATGGTGGAAATCTCTCCCTGCATGAAAGCCCAGGGCACGGTGGATCCGGCCAGGGGACAACGCTCGCCGCTGGGGCAGTACACCTCTCCTCCAGGGCCCTGACTGCGGATGGAGCCACGCGTGCATGGGAAGCAGAACTTGTGGTGCGGGACAGACGGACACTGGACAAAGTGAGTGTCTTCCAGGCGCTCTCGGCAGAGGGTGCAGCAAAGCAGGGCGCCGCTCCCGGAATCCCCAGCGCTGGTAGTGCTCGGCCCCCCTTGGGCACCCTGGCCCATATCTGCCTGGGAGACAGCGGTGGAGGCAGAGGAGGGACTGCCGCTGGTTGGGCGGCCAGCTGCGGAGGAATGGGCTGAGGACAAGCCGGGGCCATCTCGGGACATCTGGCTTGAGCTTAGGCTGTCGGCCACTCCCATGAGCGCTGAGATGGGCGAGGGCTGACTGTGTGAGCGGGGCAGGCCGTCCTGGGGGTTGGTCATGCCTGAGCCTAGGGGCTCCATGCCTGGATATGCACCTCGAGACCAGGGCTCTCTGGCTGGGTGATCCCCCATGGGCCTTCCATCACTCTCTCCGTTTTCAGAGCTTGGTGATGCTTTGCGTCGCCGTGCAGCACCCTTGGTAGGTGCAGAGCGGCCCGCGGGCGCCATGGGCATGCCGGCATCTGTGTACGGCTGTGGGAGGATCTCGGGCATCGGTGGCTCCTTAAACGAGCGTACACCGTCACTAAGGAGCTCCGTGAGCGCACGCCAGTCCCCAGCGCCCTGTCGCCTCTCATATTCCACGTAACGCAGCCCTGAGTTCACCGCTTTGCCCGCGTCTTTGTTTGAGTCACGAAACATCTGCCTGACAAGCTCTGGGATGCCCGAGAAGACTATTCCAGAGCCGCTGGGGTATTCCACAAACACCTTCAGCTCAAACTCAGGCCCGGTCCCGGTTTCGAAAGCGAGAATGCGCCCCACCAGGTTGTGGTCTTTCCTGAAGCGCACACTGAAGGGGGCACAGCCGCAGAGGGTCACCAGGACGTCTCGTACTGCTCTGGGGCGGTTGGGCCAGCCCTCTGCCCGGCTCCTGGCACTCTCTGCCAGCTCAGCCATGACCTCACCATTCCTCCAGCCTGCCTCCAGACCCACAAGAGTGGAGGCACCAGCCCCCAGCGACATGGCTGACATTACCTGGCGCCTTCCATCACCGCCCATTATATGGCCAGAGGAACCGGCCATCTGCTGGCCCCCAGCTCTGGTGCCTGAAACGGGGGCCAACAAGCCGTGAGGGGCCCCCACTAACCCCTGGGCTATCAAAGCATGAGGTATGGTCCCATGTAGAGCAGGTGCGGCCCCAGCCATAGCCCTTCTAGTGTTGGGGCTCTGTCTGCTCCCCTCTGACATACTCACATCTTCAGCTCTGTGCAGACCATTGGGGAGGCGGGGTGAAACGCCATACTCTCCTCTCCCCCTGTCTAAACGTTCTGCATGCTGCCTCCCTCCTTCCATCGGTCCACCTGAGCTGGGTTTGCCTTGCTGAGGGCCCGGGGACCTTCCATCCAAAACACCGTGGCTACTCTTCAACTGCCTGGCCGTCTCAATTAGGAGTTCGATTCTGTCCGCCCCGTCGTAGTTCACGCATCCCCGGCAAACAGCTTCGCTGAATTCCCAGAGCATGGCCCAGGGCATCTTGGGCAGATCGCAGAGGTAGCACCATTGCCGTCTAGAGGATGCCTGCGAGGCGGAGGACATGTTGTTTACAGGCCCTCACACAAACTTTCTTGAGCGGCCAACGCGTTTGTCTTTGCTTTTAGCGGCTTCGTCAATATTCAGTCAAGTCGAGAAACATGTCCTGATTGTGTTGTAAAATATGAAACTGTGCTCAAAAAGCTCTTGTTGATTGGTGTTTTTAAAAGTTAGCTACGTTTTCCTTTTCGGGCTGCCTGTGTCGGTCTGTCTGGGCGGAAGTAATAATGTGTTTAAGACACCGGATATACGCACCTACGCTGCATTGCGGTTGCATTCTGGAAGCTGTAGTTTAAGTCGGAACATCTCCTCGATAGCTGGCCAGCTCACACTCATTCAACGTTTTAAGAAAAAATACTTAGCTAACTAACTACGTGATTCATGCAATGTTCTGTGCCCAGTGCTTCTACGCATTATACCAACACGACAAAAGAGGGTACAAACTCATTATTGGCTAGCTTGAACGTGTGACCGATTGAGTGCTCGTGGGGTAACCAAGGCTAGAGAAGTAAAAGGATGCGTTCGAGCAGATCACTTTGTCAAGTCCTTGACCATCGTTGGTTACCGGCTTCAAAGTATTTTGCATTGAGCAAATGCATGAACTTGACAAAAATCAGGTGATCAAAGTTCGTAAATTTTGACTGCAGTCGACTGTAAGTTCCTGCAGTTGCTCTTCACCAACTTCATCCTGCAGCCATCACCTGCATTATCACCCCAGAAAAAAAAACATGTTTTAAATCTCATTTCCAGTAATTCTCCATATTTTCACATGGTTTAGGCCCTTGACCAGGGCTGAATAAATAAAAAAAGTTGAATGCACACCCAATATTCGACGACTTGGTTTGAAGTACCTTTGAGATTATTTGGGCATGACATTTAGAGTAAGCTAACTGGGGAACATTGAATAACTTTTTTGGGGGGATAGAAAATGCTAATATTATTGGTTGGTGGCAGTTGCTAAGCGTATTATGGATTTCAATCTCTCCTTGTCCATAGCAAACAAACATGTAAACATGTCATTAATTTGGGCCATAGAAAATCCTGCCAAAAGTTAACTCTCCAACAGGGTTGGCCACCCCTGATCTATGTTTCCCAAATACCGGGGGTTTGAATATGTTCATGTGACGTTCTACAAATTACTCCACATTCAAGAAAACTGTAATGAATATCAATCTTCAGGTGGCTGAGGCTGATTTGCAAAACCTTTCCATCATCTTACTCTACATCAGTGTTTCCCAACTCCAGTCCTCCAGACGCTCAACAGCACACATTGTTGTTTTAAGAGTATTAGTATATTTTATTAATGATCGATTGACTATGACTTTTTAAATCACCCAGCATTGCTATTTGCAGAGTTAGCTCCAGGTAAATGTTGCAATTCTTCAGCCATTTCTGAACCTGCGAACAAAGACAAGCTATATATGGACAGTACCAAAACAAATTATCTAATGATTCTGTCTCTTCGCAGCTAAATCTGCAGAGCTGGGATGCTTGTATCCCCCATATATAATTTATATATAAATGCCTGGGATATATATATTTTTTTCAATTAAAAATGATTATACAAAATTCTTGCAACCAATGTAATGTTATATATATATTACATTGGTTGCAAGAATTTTGTATAATCATTTAAATTGAAAAAGTCAACAAAAAAATGAATCTAGCGTTGTTTTGTGTATCAGTTCATAAATCATGTGCCATGGAATCGGTACATCAAACATTTCTTTCCAACTATTTTGCAATCTATATGGCACAGCTATCAATTACACTTTTTGGTCCTTAAATTAAACTAGTAGACTATTTTCTTTATCACAATTTTCTTTAGCCAATTTTGGTCTTTAATGCAGGGCTGACAGACAGGTCCCTTACATTCTCCCCCTTCCACTTGCCTCTTCCATTTTTTTGCGGTAATGCTGCAATTAGTTGGTTGTAATTTTGAGTAGAGCAGACATTTCCATATATTTTTGTTAGCTGCATGTGTGACATAACGCCACTAGTCCTATTTATAATATAATTTTAAAAGATTATACTTTTAGAATGTTTTATTGTTGCGTAAAATATATATATTTATAATATTTTCCTATATTTGAGTTCAAACATAATATTTAATTTCTTTATTTCGGGTGATGAATACCGAGTATGTCCACTTCACTGTTAGACTATATTATTGGTAAACTACACGGAAATGTTAACGTTTGAATTTTTAGTTTGGTGAATCATGGGTGACTCCGTCAGTTGTAACAGGTTTCAGTAAATTCTGTTTGGTAGCATTTCTGTGTTAAAGTTTTTTTTAACCTGGCATCTAGTACCATGCCCCGTTCAAAGACACTTAAATATTTTGTCTTGCCCATTCACCCTCTGAATGGCACACATACACAATCCACGTCTCAATTGTCTCAAGGCTTAAAAATCATTCTTTAGCCTGTCTCCTCCCCTTCAGCTACACTGATTGAAATGGATTTAACAAGTGACATCAATAAGGAAGCATAGCATTGACTTGGATTCAGCTGGGCAGTCTATGTCATGGAAAGATCAGGTCCCCTTAATATTTTGTACACTCATACAGTGCATTCGGAAAGTATTCAGACCCCTTTACTTTTATTTGTTATTTTACAGCCTTATTCTAAAATATATATATTTTTTCAACAAATTAAATCCTTAGCAATCTACACACAATACCCCATAATGACCAAGCGAAAACAGGTTTTTATAAATGTTTGCAGATTTATTAAAAATACAAAACAGAAATAACAGAAATAACATTTTAAGTGTTCATACCCTTAGCTTTGAGACTCAAAATTGAGCTCAGGTGCATCCAATTCTATTGATCATCCTTAAGAAGGTTCTACAGCTTGATTGGAGTCCACCTGTGGTAAATTCAATTCGTTGGACATGCTTTGGAAAGGCATAAGTCTCTCTATATAAGGTTTTACAGTTGACAGTGCATGTCAGAGCAAAAACCAAGCCATGAGGTCGAATTAATTGTCCGTAGAGAGAGAGAGACAGGATTGTGTAGAGTCAAAGATCTGGGGAAGGGTACCAAAACAATTCTGCAGCATTGAAGGTCCCCAAGAACACAGTGGAGTCCATCATTTTTACATGGAAGAAGTTTGGACCCAACAAGACTTCCTAGAGCTGGCCGCCTGGCCAAACTGAGCAATCGGGGGAGAAGGGCCATGGTCAGTGAGGTGACCAAGAACCTGATGGTCACTGTGACAGAGCTCTAGAGTTCTTCTGTGGAGATGGGAGAACCTTCCAGAAGGACAACCATCTCTGCAGCACTCCACCAATCAGGCCTTTATGGTAGAGTGGCCAGAAGGAATCCACTCCTCAGTAAAAGTTACATGGCAGCCCGCTTGGAGTTTGCCAAAAGGCACCTAAAGACTCTCAGACCATGATTAACAAGATTCTCTGGTCTGATGAAACCAAGGTTGAACTCTTTGGCCTGAATGCCAAGCGTCACGTCTGGAGAAAACCTGGCACCATCCCTACAGTAAAGCATGGTGGTGGCAGCATCATACTGTGGGGATTTTCAACAAAGTACTGAATAATGTGTCTGAATACTTATGTAAATATGATATTTCAGTTGTTTTATACATTTGCAAAAATTCAGAAAGTATTCACACCACTTGACGTTTTTTACATTTTGTTGTTACAGCCTGCTTTTTTTGTCACTGGCCTACACACAATACCACATAGGGTCAAAGTGGAATTATGTTTTTCAAAATGTTGACAAATAACTATTCAACCCCTTTGTTATGGCAAGCCTAAATAAGTTCAGGAGTAAAAATGTGCTTAAACAAGTCACATAATAAGTTGCATGGACTCACTCTGTGCAATAATAGTATTTACCAGGAATTTTGAATGACCACCTCATCTCTGTACCCCACACGTACAATTATCTGTAAGGTCCCTCAGTCGAGCAGTGAATTTCAAACACAGATTCAACCACAAAGACCGTGGAGGTTTTCCAATGCCTCGCAAAGAAGGGCACCTTTTGGTAGATGGGTAAAAATATACATCTGAAAGCAGACATTGAATATCCCTTTGTCCATGGTGAAGTAATTAATTACACTTTGAACGGTGTATGAATACACCTAGTCACTACAAAGACACAGGTGTACTTCCTACCTCAGTTGCTGGAGAGGAAGGAAACCGCTCAGGGATTTCACCAATGGTGACTTTAAAACAGTTACAGAGTTGGATGGCTGTGAGGCAAAAACTGAGGATGGATCAACAACATTGTACATAGTTACTCCACAATATTAACCGTATTGACAGAGTGAAAAGAAGCAAGCTTGTACAGAGTACAAATATTCCAAAACATGCATCCTGTTTGCAACAAGGCACTAAAGTAATACCGCAAAAAAATGTGGCAAAGCCATAAAAAAACTTGTCCTGAAAACTAGGTGTTATGTTTGGGGCCAATCTAATACAACACATTTTGAATTCAGGCTGTAACACAACAAAATGGGAAATGAGTCAAGGGATCTGAATACTTTCTGAAGTCAATGCTTTCGCTCTCTCTCTCAATCTGTATGCCTATAGATGCCAGCACTGGAGGACACGATTCTTTTGGGCAGTTCCTCTCGCCCTCTGTGGGCGGTGGTGGAAAGCTTTCCCAACCTCATCCTCCAAGGCATCCCTGGTTTCAAGGCTGTCCTGATGACCACCCCCAAATTCCAGCACAACTCCCTCATGAAGGTTAAACCAAACACGCATAGTTCAGGCACAGGCTTTCGCATTGATTGTTTGTGCGAGTGTGTACTGCTGTGTACCCAGCAGACATGGGTTCAAATAGTATTTGAAATGTAAAAAATACTTAAGTGGTGTTTTATTGGGATTGCCTAGTGCAAGGAACGAATGGAATAGTCAAAAAGTGCAAATCCTGCCCATTTGGCTCTCCAGGCATGCTCAAGGAAATGCTTAGTTTAAATTCCACCAATTCAGGGGGTAAACTGAAATTCCAATTGAACATTTTCTCAACGCTTCTCCATAAGAAAAACATTGGAATTTGAGTTTACTACCTGAATTTACATGGATTTGACCCCCACCCTGGTACGTATGTGTGTGTCCGTTCTGTGTACACTTAGTTGGGCATTGAGAGCTGCTGGTCAGGCTCCCTTATCATTGGCCAGAACCAGCTGCTGTATCGCTTTGTGGGCAAATTTGACCCCCCCCCCCCCAGGTATCAGCACCATAGCACAGTCAGACACCACTTACTCCCATTCACCCCGCTTACCTGGAAAGTGAAATCTGAAATATTTAGGTCCCCTGTGGCCATGGGAGGAACTGCACAAACAGTTGATGGACATACTGAGACTATGGCCACACAGAGATGCATGAACACAGATTAAATTGTGTACCTCATCAATTGTACGTTTTTCTCCTTCAAAAGTTCAGCTCAATTAAACTATTTCTGGACAAGCTGCATACGTAAAAATACTGACAATTAGTGCTCTGTTGTCCATCATATGTCAATGGATGACTCCCGTTGAAAAAACATTTGCTCAATTTTCTGACACAGAATCTCTGTGTGGCCGTAACCATACAATCCACACGCAAAACCATACAGAGCTCCATTTAAACTCTCTCTTTATACCGCTCTCTCTACCCAGTGTCAGAGGCGTGGCAGCAAGTGCTGCACTCAGTGTGCGTGTCCCGCATCGTGCCTGTGTTCATCCCTTACCGAGGCTGCAAGTACTTCTACATCCTGGGAAGAGGCTGACAGAAGAGCACCCTCTGCAGGGCCCAGGTCTACAGTCAGTCAGTTAGTTAGTCAAGCAGGCAGGCAGTCTGTCAATTAGTCAAACAATCAATCAACCAGTCAGCCAGTCAGTCCCACTCCTACCATCTCCTCATATTAGGTACAGTATGTAACATGCTATTTCAGATTATTTAGAGAAACTTTAAAGCCTGAAAATCTCAATATCTGCGTTCAAAATGGCATCATATTCCCTAATATACTGTCCTACCAAGAAAAAAGACAGTAACAGCTCATAGCGTGAACTGATAAAAGTGTATTTTATTTACCTTGGTTTCACAGTAACTTTATGCAGTTACTGCTACCATGACCCCAATTTTCTTCAAAACACAATATAATAGAGGCAGGATACTTGTTCACATGATTAAGCATGTATTTAATGTAGCAAAAATTACTAACACATTTTTGACCAAATGAGCTGTTACTGCCTTTTTGCTTGGTAGGGCAGTATAGTGCACTATGTAGGGAATAGGATGCCATTTTGGATGCATCCTATACTTTCAATGTAACAAAGAAGTGTGAGATGTAAGGCATGTAATAATAAGGCTGTTTCTGATCTTTGCAGTGTTGTTGGCAACATCTTCCCCAAGTATATTCCAAAAGGTATTTTTAGCCCCTCTTGCATGTGTGTTGCATTTGTGACCGAGATGAGTAGCTTTAAACTCACTCAAGTTGAAGTACCCCCACCCACACCATTGTATTGCTATCTTTTCAGTGGTGCAGCTGGCTAAGGGGTTTCAAGGGGACGGTCACGTGTGTTTGCAAGATCAAGTACCAGTGTGGACTCGTGAATGAGGAAGCTAAACTGTTGAGCGACAGCGTGACACAGTTAACACATTTGAATAATTTATTATATTTTGTGAAATATTAACTTATTTTTAATGAGGATAGTAACTGTGTTTGTGTTTGCCTGTCTTTGTGTGCAGGCAGTGGAGACTCGTTCACGGCGGTGACCAAAACTCAGGAGAACACCACTGTGACTCTGCAGCTGATGGCTTCATTCTATTCTATTCTATTCTATTCTATTCTATTCTATTCTATTCTATTCTATTCTATTACTGTCTTTTTGCTAGCTAGGGCCATCTACTTTACGTTTTGCCTGTCTTCCCAGTAGCCTACAAGGTGTGTGAACTGCTGACTGCTATTAACTTGCAGATGATTGTTGACACATCAACCACGATTAAGGGGCAGGGCAATTTTCAACTGTTGTTGTCTTCGTAATATATGGCACTATTGGGGGGGGGGGGTTCTCCTCTCCTAGGCAATCAGCAATTAGTACCGTGAGGTGTGCTCTCCTCCTCTGCAAGGCAAATAGCAATTAGTGTTAGTACATCAGTCTCCCCTGTTTTCTCAGCGCCAGTCTCACCAGGGGTGCAACTTTCCCTTGGAGACGCCTCATATTCTCAAATTGCATTTTTGTCCCCACCCAGTTTTATCATTGCACTGTCGGCTGTTTGGCTGTATCAGCCAGCTGGATTTAGGGCTACACGGACACCACAGAGTATGCGAACAGAATCAGCTGTTGTCTGTGTGTGTGTTGTGATTTGTGTAAAATAAAAAAGCAAACAGAGTAGAAACTGGCCACTCTTTATTTGACTGCTGTAATTGGCAAGGTAACTGCTGTTCCACTTAACAGAAAAAAAGTATTTACTCCCGGTGCTGAGTTAGTAGTGTAACTGACATGTAACTTTAGCTAATGCATTACATGTTTCATCCCCTCTCGACTGAAGGGAATGAAATCTAGCTAGTAGCTACCACAGTCAGTTCAGCTCTAGCCTCTAGCTATCTGTCAGGTAGCAGTATCTAACAGCTGGATGTACATATTTTTTTGCCTTTGTTTTGACCCGTTTCAACAGAAGTAAATTAACTTGGCTAGTTTTCACCAGTTGATGTATCTTAGAGCTAGCCAAAAGTTGGCTAATGTTAGCAAGCTAGCTCACAAACTTTAGCTATTATTTTTGCCTCAATCACACTAGATCTGAATTTAATGATGAAACCAGCTAACAATATTCAGACATCTTTTGACAGAGGAATGTGTGTTTTTGTTAGAGTCAGTATAGCCAATGTAACGTTATTGATCCGTCAGTTTCCCTAGTTTCCCCAGTTTCCCAGTTTCCCTAATTCCCTACTTTTTACACTTACACGGTGTACACGTCTCTATAGGCTTCACTCTCATGGTGCACAGTCAGTCAGTCAGTCCACAACACTATGCTCATCATTACTTTTAGCAGTGCTTGAAAAATTACTTTTTGTCATTTGTCATACTTTAGTAAAAGTATAGATACCTTAATAGAAAGTTACTTAAGTAAAAGTGAAAGTCAGCCAGTAAAACCAAATAGAGGTGTTTGGTTTTAGATATACTTAAGTATCAAAAGTAAATGTAAAAATTAAAAGTATAAATTCCTTATATTAAAAAACAAGAAAATGGTGCCATCTGGTTTGGTTAAATTTACGTATAGCCATGGCCACACTCCAACACTCAGAGATGATTTACAAATTATACATTTGTGCTTAGTGAGTCCACCAAGCTAGAGGCAGTAGGGGTGACCACATGTTCTCTTGATAAGTGTGTGAATTGAACTGTTTTCCTATCCTGCTAAGCATTCAAAATGTAACGAGTATGGTTGGTTGTCAGGGAAAATGTATGGAGTAAAAAGTATAATATTTTCTTTAGGAATGTAGTGAAGTAAAAGTAAAAGTTGCCAAAAATATAAATAGAAAAATAAAGTAGAAATGCCCAAAATAACTACTTAAGTAGTACTTTAAAGTAT
Organism: Oncorhynchus gorbuscha; assembly: GCF_021184085.1. NCBI lineage: Eukaryota > Metazoa > Chordata > Actinopteri > Salmoniformes > Salmonidae > Oncorhynchus > Oncorhynchus gorbuscha. Next base: position 49,642,773 of record NC_060188.1, on the reverse strand, counting down.
TTTTACTTATGTACTTTACACCACTGTCTCATAGCAGGATAAGATGGTGACAGGTGTCTCAGCAGGATCAGACAGCCAGGTAAGACCAGTCTACAAAGCTCAGGTGAATTTTGCAGTATATTATAACAACCAGTGAATGGATACAACGTTCCATCTTGAGTTGATGGGTAGGCTACAGTCTGGGATCTGGGAATAATGGTAATTTCAATTATTGTATTCTTGGACAATATACTGTATGTACACCAAGGTAGTTCTTTGTCATGCCTCATCTGAGCAGGATCAGATGGTGACAGGGGTCTCAGCAGGGTCAGCCAACCAGGGAAGACCAGCTTGTGATGGCACTAAGGTGAACCTTTGGAGATGCAACACTTTACTCTCTGTGCAGCAAACACTGGACAAGCCAGAAGCTTCAACGATTGAAACTATTTTAAGGCAGTCTGACAAACCTTAAAGTTTATTTCCAAACTGTATCAATGATTATAGAGGCTGACAGATGACACAAAACATGTAAATCAAAAATGTGTGGAAGACCTGCGAGACTATTGATGATAATATGTTTGAATGCCCAGTCATGTTCATATAATCTGAGACATAAACTACTGTAGTTTAAGACCATCAATAGAACATACTATTTGCCAATGAAACTGAATATCATGCACTCAGAAATGTAATTCCTCTGCTGGAGGTGTAAAACACAAAAGAGGACATATTTGCATATGTTATGCTCTTGTGAAGGCTGGCTGAATTCTGGCAAAGAGTAGGTTATTTTATCTCAGCATGTCTACAGATTCTCCCTGTTTTTGTTTGCTTGGAAATGTTGATACTGGAGATCAGAAGAAACTGTGTAACCTAGCATTTATAGTGGCTAAGAAATGCATTGCCTTCAATTGGAAGGTTGGTTATCCTCCCACAATGCCACAATGGATGTCAGAACTGTCAAGTTATGTATCACTAGTTTTGATTTATTACAAGATGAAATGTTTACTATGTAACTTTCATAAGGTCTGGATGCCTTATATGGAATACTGTACGGCAAAAGGAGTCTGTATTGAAAACATGCTCACTTCAGGGGAGATACTGTACCTACTGTATTTAGGCAATCCTTAGCTGCTGGCCTGCTCAGTCCTAGCCCTGGGTGTCGGCTTTGCTGTTGGTTGTCACTCTGGCCTAACACACCTGAAACCAATAATGAATGTTTCTCTAAGATCCTAAAGCTGAGTGGGGTGTGTTGAGTTGTAGACCCTATAGGGCAGGACAGGTCGATCCAGCTATATTGTGTGCAAGTTAAATGAGCTCTACAGTACTATTATGCCTACAATATGAATTATAGTGCCCTCCGTAATTATTGGGACAGCAAAGAATTTGTTCTTCTTTTGGCTCTATACTCCAAAAGTTTGGATTTTAAATCAAACAAGGACTATGAAGTTAAAGTGCAGACTGTCAGCTTTAATTTGAGGGTATTTTCATTCATATTCGGTGAACTGTTTCAAAATTAGAGTAAATAGTCCACCCATTTTAGGGGAGCAAAAGTATTGGGACAAATTCACTTGTATGTGTAAAACACAGAAGTAAAAAGTTAAGTATTTGGTCCCACAGTCATAGAACGCAATTACTACATTGTGACTCTACAAATTTCTTGGATGCATTTGCTGTTTGTTTTGGTTGTGTTTCAGATTATTATTATTATTATTATTATTATTATTATTATTATTATTGTTTTACTTATTTATTACTTTTTACCCATTTTCTCCCCAATTGGTAGTTACAGTCTTGTCCCATCGCTGCAACTCCCGTACGGACTCGGGAGAGGCGAAGGTCGAGAGCCATGCGTCCTCCGAAACACGACCCTGCCAAGCCGCACGGCTTCGTGACACACTTCTTGCTTAACCCGGAAGACAGCCGCACCAATGTGTAGGAGGAAACACCATACAAATGGCAACCGTGTCAGCGTACATGCACCCGGCTCGCCACAGGAGTCTCTAGTGCGTGATGGGACAAGGTTATCCCGGCCGGCCAAACCCTCCCCTAACCTGGACGATGCTGGGCCAATTGTGCGCCGCCTCATGGGTCTCCGGGTCACGGCCGGCTGCAACACAGCCTGGGATCAAACCCGGGTCTGTAGTGACAACTCAAGCACAGTGCAGTGCCTTAGACCGCAGCGCCACTCGGGAGGCTGTTTCAGATTATTTTGTGTCCAATAGAAATTAATGGTATATAATCTATTGTGTCACTTTTGGAGTCACTTTTATTGTAAATAAAAAATATATAATGTTTCTACTGATAATCCTGAATGAATTGTGAATAATGATGAGTGAGAAAGTTGGACGCATAAATATCATACCCCCAAGACATACTAACCTCTCACTATTATAATAACAGTGGAGGTTTGCATTTTTGGGGGGGTATGCTATTTGTGCATCTAACTTTCTCACTCATCATTATTCAGAATTCATTCAGGATTATCCATAATCATGGTAGCATCCACATTCATGTAGAAGTGTTTAGAAACATATTATATTCTTATTTACAATATGTGAAAATACCACAAAAGGGTCATATTAGATTGTGTAGAAATGCAGGAATTGAGCTTTAGATGCCCCAAAAAAGTCTGAGGGAGGACCCCAAGACCCCCGCCAGATTCTGTCCCCTCCACTTCTAAAGTCACTGGGTCCTGCAAAACTAAGACCGTCGACTAAACAATGACAGTTCTGCCCGAGTTGTTCTGCTGAGTTATTCGAGGAAGGAAAGAGAAAAAGGCACCACACAACTCTTAATATCTTACCCAGTTATTTCAGATAATCTAATTTTGCTCTTTTATTGCTTTGGCAACTGTGTGTTTTCTATACCTGTTTGCTTATCTCCCTGTAGGCTTTACAGACGCTACCCACCCCTTGGCTGCAATCCTCACTCACAAGGCAGGCAATACACTTGACCTCATCTTTAGTAGAGGCTGTTCGCCTACTAATCTCACTGCAACTCCATTCCAGGTCTCTGATCACTACTTTGTTTCCTTTTCTGTCTCCATCTCCTCCAACCCTAGCCACTCGGCCCCTACCCAGATGGTCATGCGCAATCACAATCTTAGCGCTCTCTCTACCACTACTCTCTCCTCTTCTATCCTATCATCTCTCCCTTCTGCTAAATCCTTCTCCCTCCTGTCTCCTGATTCTGCCTCTTCGACTCTACTCTTCTCCTTTCCCACGTCCTATGACTCGCACTATCCCCTCTCCTCCTGCTCTGTTGCTGAATGACTCATTGCGAGCTTACAGAACAGGGCTGCGGGCAGCTGAGCAAACATGAAGAAAAACTAAACTTCCAGAGGACCTATCATCCTTTCACTCCCTGCTCTCTATCTTTTCTTCCTCTGTATCTGCTGCTAAAGCCACTTTCTATCACTCTACATTTCAAGCTTCTGCCTCTAACCATTGGAAACTCTTTTCCACCTACCTCCTCACTCTCTGCAGATTACTTTGTCAACCACTTTGAAAAGAAGGTTGACGACATCCACTCCTCATTCACTCAGCCTATTGAGTCCACTGGTCCCACTCACACAGAACTACCCTACGCCTTGACCTCTTTCTCCCCTCTCTCTTCAGATGAAATCCTGCAACTAGTGAGGTCCGGGCGCCCGACAACCTTCCCGCTCAAACCCATCCCTTCCTATTTTCTCCAGACCACCTCTGGAGACCACCCATTTCTCACTCCCCTCATCAACTCATCTCTGACCAGTGGCTGCATCCCCTCTGACTTCAAATTGCAAGAGTAGCTCCCTACTCAAGAAACCAACACTCAACCACTCAAAAACTATAGACTGGTATCCCTTTCTTTTATTTCCAAAACACTTGACTGTGCTGTCTCTGACCAACTCTCTCGCTATCTTACTCAGAACAATCTTCTTGACCCTAACCAGTCAGGCTTCACAACGGGTCACTCAACCGAGATTGCTCTTCACTGTGTCACGGATGCTCTCCACACTGTCAAAGCTGACTCTCTCTGTTGCCTTCGACACTGTGAACCATCAGATCCTCCTCTTCGCCCTCTCAGGACTCTGCACACTATTGGATTGCATCCTAAATGGCAGGCTGCTCCTTCCCGGTGACGTGGAGAAGATCTGTGTCTACACCACATATTCTCACTACTGGTGTCCCCCAGGGCTTGGTTCTAGGCCCTCTCCTCTTCTGTCTCGATACACCAAGTCACTAGGCTCAGTCATATCCTCACATGGTCTCTCCTATCATTGCTATGCAGGTGACACTCAACTACTTTTCTCCATCCCCCTTCTGACACCCAGATGGTGACACTCATCTCTGCGTGCCTGGCAGATATCTCTGCTTGGATGTCGGCCCACCACCTCAAGCTTAACCTTGACAAGACGGAGCTGCTCTTCCTCCCAGGAAAGGCCTGCCCACACCAAGACCTCTCCATCATGGTTGACAACTCCATGGTGTCCTCCTTACAGAGTGCAAAGAACCTTGGCATGACCCTGGACAACACCGTCGTTCTCTGAAAACATCAAAGCAGTGACTCGTTCATGCTCTACGACATCCGTAGAGGACAACCCTACGTCACACAGGAAGTAGACTACTGCAACTCGCTGTTGGCTGGGCTCCCAGCTTGTGCCATCAAACCCCTGCAACTTATATATCTATAACTTAGCCCACTTGGTGTTCAACCTTCTCAAGGTTTTCCATGTCACCCCTCTCCTCCGCACACTCTACTGGCTTCCAGTCGAAGTTCGCACAATATATCACACACTATTGCTATATCAAATGGGTTGTAAAGCAGTTGTATAACCTGAGAGCGTACTAGGCCTATTTGTTTTCATGAGAATACACAGTAGGTGTTCCTGTGAGAGGTTGAATGTAAACCCTCCCTCGCTCTCTCTGTGGTTAGGTGGTGCACACAGTGGACTGAGGAAAAGGGTTCTGTGGTGAAGAGGAAGCTGACTGTTGGCAAAGATCCTTTCCTATAGCCACTTCTCGACCAACCAGAGTCCCACATGTTTTGAGCCCCACCTTTTTAGAAACACATTTGGGGGAGGAGTTGCCTGTTTTGCGTGTTATTTTGGCATTAATATGTGTCACATATCAGTTTGCAATAAACTATCAAAATAAAGAACGTCGCACACTCCATGTGTAATCTCCCAGCAATTTAATGGGTATTTAACAACGTTTCGGCATCACTGTGCCTTCTTCAGGGTAATGTCATGAACCAGGTTACTTGAACCAGGTTATGTAGAACCACAGTGCAATTAGTGTAACCAATGACATTAGTGTGGGGTGTGTCATAATGATTAAGTTAATTAAAATTAATTTGTGAAACTATTAAAAAATAGTATATGGCAAATTACAGACCTCTACATGCTTTGTAAGTAGGAAAACCTGCAAAATCGGCAGTGTATCAAATACTTGTTCTCCCTGCTGTATAACAATTTCTACGATTTTACTGAGTTACAGTTCATATAAGGAAATCAGTCAATGGAAATGAATTCATTACACCATAATCTTTGGATTTCACATGACTGGGAATACAGATATGCATCTGTTGGTCACAGATGCCTCTATAAAAAAGGAATGGATCAGAAAACCAGTCAGTATCTGGTGTGACCACCATGTGCGTGACACATCTCCTTTGCATAGAATTGATTGTGGCCTCTTCAATGGCTGTGCGAACTTACTGGATATTGATGGGAACTGGAACACTCTGTCATACACGTCGATTGAGAGCATCCCAAATATGCTCAATGGGTGACAAGTCTGGTAAGTATGCAGGCCACGGAAGAACTGGGACATTTTCAAGCTTCCAGGAATTGTGTACCAATCTTTGCGACATGGGGCCCGATCATTATCATGAGGTAATGGCAGCGGATTAATGGCACAACAATGGGCTTCAGGTCCCGGTCACAGTATCTCTGCATTCAAATTGCCATCAATAAAATACAATTGTGTTCATTGTCCATAGCTTATGCTTGCCCATAACATAACCCCACCGCCACCATGGGGCACTCTATTCACAACATTGGTATCAGCAAACCTCTCGCCCACATGACACAATACACGTGCAGTTGTGAGGCCAGTTGGACGTACTGCCAAACTCTCTAAAACTATGTTGAAAGCAGCTTATGGTAGAGAAGTTAGCCTTGAATTATCTGGTAACAGCCCTGGTGGACATTCCTGCTGTCAGCAGGCCCATTGCAAGCTCCCTCAAAACTTGAGACATCCGTGGCACTGTGTTGTGTGACAAAACTGCACATTTTAGAGTGGCCTTTTATTTTCCACAGCACAAGGTGCACCTGTGTAATGATGATGCCGTTTAATCAGCTACTTGATATGCCACACCTGTCAGGTGGATGGATTATCTTGACAAAGGAGAAATACACACTAACACTTACAAAAATGTAAGTTTTATATTTCAACATGACTCAATAATGTCAAACAGCATACTGTAAGCAAACATACAGTAAAAATGCAAACATACAGTAAATATATTTTACATATGCAAAGGAAAGAAAATAGGCCTATTTGTACTACTGTACTGTAGGTTAGATTGTACAGAATAGATAAAGAAACTATCAAAATACAGTAAAATCTAAATCATAAGTCAAGAAACAAATACTAAATTGCGAAAAGAAAATCTGTCATATCTGTTGTTTGGTCATGGAAGCAGTTGTGGACCTGAGCAGCCCAATGGAAACTCACGTTGTCCCAAATTAGAACATACATTTGCTGCTCAGGATCGCCTGGCCCTTTCTGCTCTGGCTGAAAAAGATTGTCATGTAAGGTGTTCAGGAAATTAAGGAGATGTGTTGTATGGTCCAAGGGTGACATGGCAGTGGGGGACCCCATCGTGGCTCATAACTGCGCATATGGTGACATTTCCCCCACGCTGGCCAGGTACATCATTGATGGTGCATTGACCAATGATGTTCCTTCCTCTCCTCCTTGTCTTTGCTAAGTTGAATCCAGCCTCATCTATGAATATGAGTTCCTGGGGGATAGGACTTGCATCCAACTCCATTATTCTCTGAAATAACTGTAAATACTGTAATTGCTATACAGTTAGGTTCACTGGCAACATCAATGAGTCTCTAATGTTTAAAAAATGTAATACTACTACATTGCTTACTTGCACATATTCTTACCATTTATCTTTCACTCTTTGGGAAATCCATTCAAATGGCACTCTGTAGATTTGCTTCATCCGGAGTTGGTGTTTCTTAAGGATGCTGGCTATGGTTGATAAACTCGCTCTGATGTTATGGTAGAGTGTTCAATAATCTGTTGTTGGATTTCCCACAGTCTTATGGCATTATTTTCAACTACCATTTGCACAATGGCAGCCTCCTGTTCGTCTGTAAATAGACGCTTTCTACCACCACGTACATGGTGGACGTCTTTCAGTTCTACAAAAACTAAATAGCATGCAGTAGAGTAAACACTACAGTAATAAAGTATACAAAATAAACATGTTACAAAGTAGTATAGCTCCCAATTTCATACATACAGTAATACTTAAAACATTTACTTTTTTTCTCCTTAATGTATGTATTGGAATCTACAGTTTTACTGTGCTTGATGTTGTACTACTGTAAAGTAGTAAAAGTAGTAGATAGGTCCAATGTCTGCAGTACATAATGTGGCAGACGGCAGGGAGAGGTGAGGAGGGTGGTTATTGAGGGGAGATAACTTGCAGTCCGCTGGCTCCACCCCTGAGCCTTATATGGACTTCCTGACCCGACGAGGCGAGGCTGTGGATCGTTAAGCCAGGGAATGCATGAAGTTAAAGGAGGAAGCAGCCTGCACAAAGGGGCAGAGTAAGGAGAAAGCAATGTGTGTTATAAAGAGTGGAAGAAAGAATAATATATGTGAGATTACCTGTTGTGACCTGGACTGTTGGATTACCCCCCAACCAGATTGGCGGAGGACCTGAGTTTTAGGATTACTCCTGGAGGAAGGAACGGACAATAAGAACAGCTTGTGGACTGTGAAGTAATTGATGAATTCTCCCTTTTTCTCCATGTGTACAAAAATCCCTAATAAACTACCCATTTGCGTTCTAGTTGTGCTACTGCATGTTTTGTTATTGAACTTGGAGATGTGGAAACCCCACACCCTTGAGCTTGCTATAATACCTATTTTGATTTTGGAATGTCCAGATGATGGGTGCTACGGTGAAGCGGCTCAGATTGGGCAGCACTCTTTGCCCAGCCTCTCAAGGTCAAACCATGGTTGACCACATGGTCCACCATAGTCGCCCAAATTTCATCAGAGATTACTCTGCTTGTTCTACCTCCACCTCTCTCTGCCAAGTTTGCTTCCATTGTTCTCCAAACATAAGAGTATTCTCATGTGGCCTTTTGATCCATACCAAAGGTCTGATTGCAAAGTGAACATTTCTGCCATTAGTGTTTGCACGTGTAGAGAGAAAGTGATCAATTGGTAATTGAGTTTAGCTTGTTGAACAGTGTTGCTTTTCATCTAAAGACAATATATTTTAGTTGTGAAGGTTGTGCCAAAGAGAATTGTTTGTTTTGCCAAATGTTTGTTATAGAATTGCCATCTGAGTGAAAAGCAAAACGTGCCAGTAGTATTGCAGATCTGGGTCATTGTGCCTCATGAGCCAGTTTTAGTGTGTAAACAATTGGGGAAAATGGTAAGAGACTTGTCACGAAGCGACTCCTGCGTTGTCTTGGCTGTGTGCTTAGGGTCGTTGTCCTGTTGGAAGGTGAACCTTTGCCCCAGTCGGAGGTCCTGAGCGCTCTGGAGCAGGTTTTCATCAAGGATCTCACTACTTTGCTCCATTAATCTTTTCCTCGATCCTGACTAGTCTCCCAGTCCATGCCACTGGAAAATCATCTCCACAGCATGATGCTGCCACCACCATGCTTCGCCATAGGGATGGTGCCAGGTTTTCTCCAGATGTGACTTTGGAATTCAGGCAAAAAGAGTTACATCTTGGTTTCATCAGAACAGAGAATCTTGTTTCTCATGGTCTGAGAGTCTTTAGGTGCCTTTTGGCAAACTCCACGCGGGCTGTCATGTGCCTTCTACTTAGAAGTGGCTTCCTTTTGGCAACTCTGCCATAAAGGCCTGATTGGTGGAGTGCTGCAGAGAAGGTTGTCCTTCTGGAAGGTTCTCCTATCTCCACATAGGAACTCTGGAGCTTTTCAGAGTGACCATCTGGTTCTTGGTCACTTCCCTGACCAATACCCTTCTCCCCTGATTGCTGTTTGGCCAAGCGGTCAGCTCTAGGAAGAGTCTTGGAGGTTACAAACTTCTTCCATTTAAAAATGAAGGAGGCCACTGTGTTCTTGGGGACCTTTAATGCTGCAGGCATTTTTTGGTACCCTTCCCCAGATCTGTGCATCGACACAATCTTGTCTCAGAGCTCTACAGACAATTTCTTCAAACTCATGGCTTGATTCTTTGCTCTGACATGCACTGTCAACTGTAAAACCTGATATAGACATGTGTGTGCCTTTCCAAATCGTGTTCAATCAATTATATTCACCACAGGTGGACTCCAATCAAGTTGTAGCAACATTTCAAGGATGATCAATGGAAACTCAATTTCGAATCTCAAAGCAAAGGGTCTGAATACTTATGTAAATAAAGTATTTCTGTTTTTTATTTTTAAAACATTTGCAAAACTTTCTAGAAACCTGTTTTCACTTTGTCATTATGGGATATTGTCTGTAGATTGCTGAGTTGTTTTATTTGATTTCATCAATTATACAATAAGGCTGTAACGTAACAAAATGTGGAAAAAGTCACAGGGTCTGAATACTTTCTGAAGGCACTGTACATTATGTGTGCCATTCTTTTGGAATGCACCTGCTCAACGAGGTGTCCATGGCCTTGATGTGAAAGCAACTAAACAGGTGGTTTATTTTGAGACTGAATCACCCTTGTTGGCTGGTCTCCCAGACTCTCTGTGGGCTAAAGATAAGTTTGACATTGGGCAAATAAGGAGGGTGGAACCGCTAACGTCACACCTGAGAGCACACAGACACGGCCGAGCCCAGTATCCTCTGAGTTAGGAGACATTGCGGGGAAATGACCCCTGTTCATGCTTTATTGGTAGAAAGCGATATTGTGCCTTGTCCAGACACTCACTGTAATACCCCCCTCCTTCCCGTCCGGAAATCCTCGGGTGATTGCCGTTTTATTTAAGATCTTGGACCAGTTAAAATGATGCTGTTCGAGCAAGGGCACCTGTTGTGTCAAACCCTGTTACAGTACTATCTGCCGTGCCGGCGTTTGGTAAATGGTTTTTAGTTGTTGATATGGCTAATGCTTTCTTTAGCATTCCCGTCGCTCCAGAATCACAGCTCTGATTCGCGTTTACATTTTTAAACAAGCGTTGGGCTTGGACCATTTTAGATTTAGAGGGTTTCATACCCCTGCTGGGAGTATGTTAATACAGTATGTCGACGACCTGTTACTGTGTTCTGAAACTGGCCACAAAGTTTCTAAGAAAAATCTGCAGCTTGTGTCTCAATCCGTTAAGTATCTAGGACATGATATTACATCAAAAGGTAGAGAATTAGGTCGAGAACATTTGGCTGCAATTCTATCTGTACCACAGCCAGTTACAAAACAACATACGGACTTTCAAGGTCTTTTCTTTAAATGTACTGTTTTCTACATCGTAGAATAATAGTGAAGCCATCAAAAATATGAAACAACACATATGGAATCATGTAGTAACCAAAAAAGTGTTGAAAAAATCTAAATATATTTTATAGTTGAGATTTTAAAGTCGCCATCCTTTGCCATGATGACAGATTTGCACACTCTTGGCATGAGTTGGTGTGTCCAAACCTTTGACTGTATGTTAACACTCACAGGAATGACAGGCTATTGTAGAGCCTGGCTTCCTGACAATGATGTACAACCACTCTTACATTATTAATTATTACTTACATGCTTATTTGTAATTTTATATTAGGTTGAGATTAGTCTCAAAGGGGAGGAATATGGTGGAACAAATACAAACTCTGTTATGCTCATGCACTGAATGAGCTTTAAACCTGTACATGTCCACTGTCTGTTTCTCTCATGTAAGAAGAAGCCAGTGTTTTTCCTCTCTTGTTTCTGAGTAACTTAGTCATGCGGCCAAAGACAAAGGGCTGTCTGAGAGTGACCAGTTTTTGATCCATCCTGTTCTTTTTGTATGTTTCAAGCGCACAGCTGTGTGGAGATATGAAGAGAACAGGGGCTAGCTTGAGCAGCAGTGACAATTCTATCAGCAGAAAGGAGTAACACAACTGACATTATCACTTGTTTGATCGTTATGTTCCCATCATGATCTCACACACCTGTTAAACTGCCATGTAGACAAAGGTTATAAAAGCTGAGACCCAACTCTTGTTCATTGGGCTCTTAACTCTGCACCTTTTGAGTGACTGCTAACTGCTCCGGAATTGCAATTCTTATAATAAAAGGTTGTTGTTTGAAGAATCTACAGTCTATCTTCCTTTCTGGTTAGAATTTTCATGACAGTTCTTTGAAATTCTTCATCTGTGCTTGTTGAGCCATCTTGCACTCTAGGCACTCTCAAACACTTAAAGTATTTGAACGAAAACAAATGCTGTTTTAACCCAGGTCTTACACCAGTGAAAATAATTTCAAAATACTAATAAACTGTTCACGAGCATTCTGTTGGCATTTCTTTGATGGTTTACGTTGTGTTGTGACAACTACATCTGGCTCTTGGCTGAATCGTCCGACAACCACTACAGCCATGTTATATAAGGTAATGCACGCAAAAACCAAGCTTTAGATACCTCAGTATGTCCTTCACTTTATCACCACCACTTTTCTTTTAGAACCTACAACATGCTTCTCTGACACATTTTCCAGGGGGAACATCATTTGACACACAGTTTAATCTTCACATATTTTTAGTTGTTCACTGGCACTTCTAAACGCTCAATGTAATATAATAATATATGTGATTTAGCAGATGTTTTTATCCAGAGCATGCATCCATTTTCTAATTGGTGGCCCCAGCGGCAATTGAACCCACAGACCACGATGCTAGCGTTGCAAGCACAATGCTCTACCAACTGAGCCACACAGGTCAAACAGTTTACGCCAGGTGTTCCCAAAACTTTTTGGTCCACGACCACATTTTGATATCTGAAAATTCTTGCGATTTCCCCCCAATATTTGGGGCTATGGCAGTCAATTGAAAAACAGCATTTCTGATTATCTTCTCAACTCACCATCACATACTTTTAATGTGAGGCAGTCAATTGAAAATTAGTCTGACATAATGTCTCCTATCTCACCACCACTAATGAAATTTGTGTACTTGATGCATGTCGTGTCGGAGCTTCTCAAAGTCATGGGGCGTGGTCGACAGTGCGCAACTCATCTCTGCTGTCACATCCAACTTAGATCGATATTTGGCTTTATTGCAAACGAGAGCACTGAATCCAGCTTCACACAGATATGAGATGGCGAAGAGTAGCCTAACATGAGTTTTTTGTTAAAGGACACAATATATATTCCCTTTGCTTTGCACCAGCACTCAGGGGCTGCACAGGGTACCCATCTACATCGGCTGCCTTCCTGGCAACTGCCTGGCATTTGACATCACCACCACCGTGGAGCAGTGTGCCCGCAACAAGGGCTATTTTAACTACCCCAACCCATCATGCTTCTACTACAGACTGTGAAACTATGACCTTGAACAAAGCCTGTTTTGAAATGGTTACATTTTGCAAAGACAAGTTTTGACCATTAACCTAAATCTGAACTGATCTACCACTGTGGCCCTCTACATGTCCTCTGTTTTGTATCTGTCTGCAGTGTTCGATCTTTTCTCGAGGACATCAATCTCATCTCTTGTCCTGCTTTTGTTTACTGAAAAATGTATACATGAATGAATTGCTGCCCATGGCTTGATATAATACCGTCTCTATTTGTTACACGACAGCTAGGTGGAGGTGCTTACTTGAAAGATCACATCTGCCTCTACACTCAAGAGGTGCTGCTGATGTACAACAGCATCAACTACAGGTGACGGAGTTGCACTGGAAAACACACAGGAGGACCCAAACGTATACTTTTAGTATATTAGAACAAGGTTGGTGTGATATATGCTACCAATAGAGATGCATATTTGTTGGACTCCCCCTGGTTTCTCAGTCTATCCCAGAGGACACTGGTTTGGATGTTTGAAGACATGGACAAATGTCAATGTCACCGAGGAAGGATTTGTGGTCATGCATGGCACTACAAACAAGATTTGGTGACACTCCATATAATCAGTATACACTTCCCAGTCTTTCACTCTGGTCTGTGTAATGCTGTGAATTCCTGACTGTACTAAGGTGCATCTTTAGTCTTGGCATAGTTTCTACCCTGGTCCTGTTTGTGCTGTATAGCCTAAACTCATGGGTCTTTGTCAATATTAAACCTTGAGTTGGCTATACATCACTAACAGGCTACATACTTATCACTGGCTGGTGTGGTGCAGTTGGATGTGTCAGGAGAAACGCTCCCTGTGTCAACATGGCAGCACAGATCCTGGAAGCACCAGACTTACTTTGTCAAAGTCTCAAACAAGTAAGGGTCAAGTGTTACATGTGTATAGGTTCTAATTTGTCAGAAAGTGTGCACTCAAAATCTGATTGTATGTTAATTGGACATGGCCTTACATTCTTTAGGGGTATGAATTAGAGTACATACTGTGACTATGCATTGCAGTTTATACTCCACATGCATGGATTCCCGTTGGACCACACCAGAGGCCTGTTCTACGTGCTGGTAAGTCTGGTCCCTGGGTTGTTCCAAATAGTTATATATTTAACATCCATCCATTTGCTATCCTGACTTTTTTTTATTTGCATATCTTTTACAAGTTGTGTGCTCATTTTTCAAATGGTTAGATAAATTAAACAGTACCCTATTCAGTGCACAACTTGCTGTAGTCATTTACATTTAAGTCATTTAGCAGACGCTCTTATCCAGAGCGACTTACAAATTGGTGAATTCAAAAGTAGTGCACTAAATAGGGTGCCATTTGGGATGCAACCTTGGACTCAAATAGAATATAACCACAAATCATGACATATCTTCCCTTTCAGTACTGTTGTTTCCTTCCTCCAGATGACCCTGGCCACCGTAGTAGGAATCCTCTTCTGCTTCATTGTGTATACCTGCTGTGGTCCAGGCTTGAAGAAACTGTTTAAGGCCTTATATCTACTAACTGAAAAGATCACAGCCCTATAGTTCACCATTCACTTTATTAAAACACAGGCTGTATTAACATGGAATTTTTATTTCAGAATAGGAGCGGTTCTTTTTTCCAAGGTCTAATGTACAGAACAAATCAAATTCAACAATAAGTCAAAAAAAAAAATTCTACATCAAACAATACTCACGGGTACAAAATCTTGTCCGCAATATTATCACTTAAGTTAAAGGAAAACACTTGTCGGTCTCATACATGTTGTTTCTGATTCATACAGGGGACTTGTAGTGAAGATGTGAATGCAATATACACTATGCATGGACACAGAGCATTACAGATTTGTGGGGGGGGGGGTCAGAGTTCTTTCTAGTTGGCATGCTGCGCAGTTGAGAAACACAGCTTCAGTGTGTAAGGGTACGGACCACCTGGAAGAAAGGGGAGGGGGGAGGTTAGCCAACTGGAAAGATTGTGTCAGTCTGGAATAATACATTAACTAGTCTGGGGTGGATTCCCAAAAACAAAGAATCGTTAGCATTAAGATCATAGTTCCTACATTTACACTTGAGCCAAAATCTGCAGCGTTTACCATGAATTTGATCTCTGCGAACATAGTCGGTAGGGTAGTACCGTGGCTTTGAATGAATCCTGGCCTTAAGGTGATCTTAGCGCTGAAGATGATAATGTTTTTGGGAAAGTCACTCCTGAAGGACAGACTAGTGTATTTGCTCACCGTTGGTATCATTAGCGGTGGTGTTGTTATCGCAGTCGGAGTACTTACTGGGGTTCTTCATCTGGTAGTGGTTCATCATGGCCAGAGCCTCCATGGAATCGTTTATAGACTCCCACTCCAGCAGCCCGGATGAGCTCCTCTCACCTGTCGCGCCACCCGAGGCGAGACACACATTCTAATTTATTGACACTGCAACACCTGACCCATGGGAATTCACTCTAATTTAAAGACCAGATATTCATGCAAATAAAGTTCATATCACTCACTCTTTCCAGTGAAGAGTTTGATGCTGGATGGATTCTTCACACCAAGTTCCTCACAGACCTGAAAGGATCACCCCCCCCACACACACACACACAAACTAGGTAAGTAAACTTGTAACATTCAACTCTCCAAGAAAACCAACAACCCAATCCAAAGCTCACAGCCCCCAAATCCTCTCCAGTTGTCTTACCCCATTGAAGATCTCCACAGAGATGTCGGGCTGCCCGTTGAAGAAGTGCAGGACGTTGCTGGGATGCTGGATGCGGTTCTTTGCCGCCTGCTCCGGGGAGGTGAAGCGGTTGTTGCGAGAGCCGTGGAAGTCCTTGAAGCTGCTGGAGCCGTCCTCCAGTTCGTAGGACTGACCAGGCATGATGGCCTGCTGCTTGGACACACTGGACGGTGGATGGACAACACTAGTATGAGTGTACCTTAACACCACAAACCTGTGAGGCGTCTGTTACTAGTCTGTTTCTTTGGATGTCAATGTGTATGCAGAGTTTGAAAGCAGCACTAACCAGACATTGAGCTTCTGTCCAAACAGGAAGTTGTTGTTGAGGTGGCTGATGGCACGGTCCACAGCGTAGCAGTCGCCCATCTCCACCATGGCTGCCCCCGGCTTACTCTTCATGAAC
The DNA here is from genome assembly GCF_021184085.1 of Oncorhynchus gorbuscha. Lineage (NCBI taxonomy): Eukaryota > Metazoa > Chordata > Actinopteri > Salmoniformes > Salmonidae > Oncorhynchus > Oncorhynchus gorbuscha. Next base: position 49,626,942 of record NC_060188.1, on the reverse strand, counting down.
TTCACCTGAGGACGGAGGGGGACAGGGTTCAGAAACACTATCCTACTACCCACCTCCAACATGGCCACAGAACAGATTTTTCACCAGTCTATACCCCCAACAAGAACAGTCTATAACCTCTGCCTCAATAATACACTGCTCCCCTGTCTGGACTCACCCGCTCCACATTGCCGTAGAGACAGAAGACGTTGAAGACCTTGTCGGCGTTGATCTTCGCGGGCTCCAGGCCGTACACCATGACAACAGGGGAGTCAGCGTGGGCAGTGTAGTCTCCGGGGGGAGGTGGGCCATGTCCGTACCCAGGTCCCCCGTAGCTTCCACCACGTCCGCGGCCACGCCCTCCCATCGGAGGCCCCATGCGGCGCCCACCCTCATAGTGAGGAGGGGGCCCATAGCCACTTTCATCATGGTAGCCATGATAAGCACCAGTCGGCCCGCCTTGTGAGAGGAATGGATAGACAGAGTGGTGGTTACTGGGCAAACCGATTCAAATAGTCACTGGAGTCCTTCTAGACATCCCAACTCCTATACTTACCATACTCTGGAGGGTGGTCTCCTAGTAGAGCTGGCGGCCTCGCACGCTTGTTGGGGTTGGCATTGGGATCTGAGAGCAAGAAATAGCAATAAAGTTAGCCACTGAATGCTGATTTGACAGTGTATCAAGAGGCACAACTACAAGCTATGGGGCAGTGTTGTGATTAACATGCACGAGAAGCTGGGTTAAGATATTTACTGTCTTAAAACCATACGTTACAAGCTTATGCAGGCCCTCATACTATATGTTACCATAACTAAAACAACATGTAAGGATTGAACAGCAGCATAGCTAATGGAACAGAGTCACACTAATGTATTCCATTATTGCTCAATCATTATCATACGAACTCACACACACACCTTGTGAATTGTTCCAATTGCCTTCAGCATCAGCATCTGTGCAGGTACATACACGTCAAAACAAATCATGTACAAACTTGAATATTTGTTTATAGTTTAACCAAAAGCAAGAATCTCAAATTAACATTTAATCAGTAACGTGTTGCAAAACATAAAATTACATCTAGGAAAAACTAGAAACCCCTGACAAATAAACTAATTCAAACACGAACGGGCTACATGTATTAAGATTTTTTATAAATCAGAACAATTCTATTAAAATGCAGTCATTACATTGGTTAAAAGGAGCAGCTCTTTTCCCCAGTTAGTAGTAATGTGATATAGCACTAATAATACATTGAATATCACTTAGTAGCTAAGCTTAATGTTTATTTGATTCTAGCATGACTCAAGTTTCATAGCCTGACAAATGCATAGCACCCCACCCATGGACAAGTGTGAAAAGCATTTGACAAAAACATGGCCTGGAATTGTATACATTGGCTAGCTATAATATGGAGCAACAACCAGAGACATTTCCTGTGATTTTAGAAACTACTTTAACTTATACATCTAACAGTGGTCTGCATCAAAATATGAGACTAGAAATTCAATTCCTTCTTCCCCTTTTCATAGAAGTTGCTGTGAGACAACACATTTCTAAAGCAATATTACAGAGGATAGCCTAAAGAGCACTAGCAGCAATCTCAGTGAGGAGATTCCAGAACTAATTTGATAAGTCAATGATTTACATATGGGGTTGACAAAGTCAAATCACAACAAGCAGACATGTACATTTCAATCATTCTCTATCACCTGGTCAGTCACGTCTCTTTACATGTACTTACAGCACCAGACACGGAGAACACAGGATGCAGAAGGCTGGTAGGGGGCACTGGTCAGTGAGGATCCCACCCAACAAACCTGTGACTCCAGCTTCAACTCACTGTTTCCACATTTCCCCACCAGAGAAAGAGTATACACCAATCTTCCAAGCTTCGCTCCAAGTTGGTTGCTTTGTTTTTTAAGTGTTGCCATTTGAGGCACATTTCCAGCTTACCGTGCTTTGACCGCAAAGCCAGAGGACATTTGCACCGTTTGAGGCGTGTCTTGTCGTCAGACACAGAGCCAAACCTGCATCACACGGGAGGCGTTAAGAGGCATCACTACAGGCCAGTTTAGAAAGGAAAAAACAACGTAGTAGAATCAACACAACAGCACAGAGAGAAGAGGGGAGGGTACAAGGGAAAAAAACAGAGCACCCAAAGTCCATCAATGCAGAGAGAAGTTTGGGAAATGCTGAGGTTTCTATCAGTTTGCCTCTGTGCTTGTATGCTTGGCGGGTGTTTGATGCTTGTGTCTTCGTGGTCCCCGTTTGGGTTTGTGCAGTGCGTCTTCTCATGTAAGGGGCCGCAGTGTGCTGCTTGTTTTTTTTGTACAATGGATGTGGTCCCCCCAATGGCGAAGTGAGGCATCTAGTGCTTGGCAGTAAAATCATCTGGAATGGCATTGTCTGCGTGGTGGTGTGTTGTCATGGCGATTCAACTTGGTGTGTTGTTGCCATGAGTATTCAGCTCGGTGGTGTTTTGTTCAGCACAAGAGGGGAGAGTGATATCAAAAGGAAGCCCACACACCCAAGTCAAGAGATGGGACGGCATAGGGGTAGTTTGAGAAAAAGTGTTCCCGCTGCCTCTGTATATTGTCTCAGTATGTAGTGTCATCTGTTCCCTTCTCTGGCTGTTAAGTGTGTTTTGAAAACTCCTCTGTTGCTCGCTTAGTGGTTGGTGTCTGACAGTCGGATCCCGAGGGCTGGGAGGAGTGGCCTTATCGGCCACACACCAGACTCCTGCCCCCATCAAACAAAATGTGTTGTGTCAATAGGTGAGATCTTCAGCGCTCTGTGGATTGGATATGCTGTACTTGTAAGAGAAGGATGGATATCAATCTATCAGATCAGTCTGTGGTGGTGGATAATGCTGGGTGTCTGCTCACAGACTCTTGGGAGTCTCAGGCCCTCACCATGATGGCTATTTTCCCCACACCAAAAGTGGGATAAAAAGAGGAACTTTGTTTTCCTTGCAGAAGTGGAGAGAGTAGTGGTGGAAATTTGGATTAGGAAGAAAATCAGGTTGTGTGAATTCCAGTGTCTGCTGCCCCCATTGTGTCCGATGTTAACCGAGGAACTGGTTGGTTTGGAATGCCTGTGGGTGGGTGCTGTTGTAGCTGATGTGTCTTAAGCTACAGCATGTGTCTGCTTAGGGCTTTAGGTGAGTCTGTATGACTGTGCACAGTGAGGACACGAGGAACAGCGCCGGCCGCACTTAACACCTTCACATTAACAGGGGCTGTCTAAACACTGCCAGTATTTTTTCTCTCTTACACCTCCGGAGTGTCAAATGTCTGAAATGAAGATGTGGCCATGGTGTGGATGAAACTACTAAGACCAAAACGCATCGTGGCTAAAATATGAGAATCTGATAGTCAAATGGACTAACACCTCAAATAGAAATGTGTTCCCTTTTGCATAAAGGGATCAGGGCATACAGCTAGAAGCAAGGCAAATGGCATACTGCAATTTCACTGTGTCCTATTGGATGGCAAATATTATCTGCTGTAAGAGGTTGAACTAAGAGAGCAATGTTAGATTAATGTATCTACCAAGCTTCATACATTAGTGGAACACCATGATTTTATTTTGGCACTCATGGCAGCACACCATATACAAATGGAGAGAAGGCCACAAGAAACCCTGCCTGGATTCAAAACTGCCACAAATAGTCAGAATGAACAACTGATTGACAGGTCGTAAACTGGACTTCTTGAAAGTTCCAGGAATACCATGGATTCCTTTAACACTTGCCTCTGCAATGTTACCATAGAGATCCCTAATGAAATAAACATTTTAATTAAAGGCCACCCCAAAGGCAGGGAAAGCTGGTCCATGCGAGCTACAGGGTCAGAGGTTGCTAACACACACTGGCTGGAACAAAAACCTAGACACTTTAACCTCAAGGAACACATTTGAATGCCAAACCTGACTTTAGCCATGATTGGTCAGACTAAAAAAAATACCATAAGTGTTATTTTTCAACAACAACAAAAAAAATCTCCAATATGGTTTTGAGATTAATGGGTGCAGGGGCATTCCAAGCAGGACACCTTGAGTGTAACACCGTGCTTGGGTGCAGACAGGAGCTTGACGTGAGGGAGTGAGGTGTGACACACACTGCGGGGAATGTGAACCTGTGTGACGAGAACCTAGGTGCTTCATTGTGACATAACGAGGCATTCATCAGCTTAGCCAAGCAGACGATTCACCGTGCAGGAGCATGTGCTGCAAAATGGCTACCCCTCGAGGTCACTCCTTGTGCCCTTACTGTCTGTCGTGTTGTGAGAGAGCGTGATGCGTCACAGAAGTAGTGCCTCACCCGCATCACTGCTCGTCATGGCCAAAGTCACCACGGAGCAGGGCGTTCAAAGGCACTACGCCCGGAGGCCTGGGACCCTACCCATCCCACAATGCCATAAGAGCAGGAGGGGAAGAGAGGAGGGGAGGGATGCGGGGGTGTGTTTTTTTTTTTTTTACCGTGGCCACTCGGGTTGGGATTTGTGTAGTCCCAGGTGTCCTGGTCATTTTTGAACACGTTGAGGCGGGTTGGCTGTAAAGAGAGACATTTGAGCATTTGATTATTTTGCCCATTGCAGTGTTCCTTCAGTTAAATGACCTTAGTGGTTAGATGGACAATTGAAAATAAGCATGTAACCACTCACCTTGGCATACTCAATCTTCAGTGTGCAGCAGCCAGAGTAGATGTCTGCCCCATTTAGAGAGGCTTTCGCCCTCTGGGCACTTTGTACAGCATCAAATGTATGGGAAGTCATGGAAACTATGGGTATTAAATGCATACTCTGCCTACTTTCCACATATGTTTCTCTTGTAATTCAAAGCTCTATTTATGAAACAATGAGCACTTGATACACAATTAGATCTATGTCAAGCACAAATATTTACTAGCCACCACTTGCAAATGACAACAGTCAGTGGTGCTGACAGGAGCTGACTGTGGCGTGAAGTAAGGTTGTGTGGCATGCACAGTGGAGAATGTGAACCTGTGTGTGGTGACGAGATCCCCGGCACGATACGACATTTTCAACAATATGAGATTTTGAGCAAAGGATATTCCACCATGGCCTGAACGCCATTCTTCCTGAAGATGACAATCCTTTGGACGGGCCCACAGTTGTTACAGACCGTGTACAGCACATCCTGCAAATCAAAGAGCCAAATGGTATGACTACCAACGCAATACAGGGAGCTAAACAATTGTGCCTTGTCACAGCAACGAAACAGTTGCCTTGTATAATAGTGGGTGTGTTACCGAGGTGATGGGGTAGATGGGGTTCATGATGGTGAGCAGCAGCACGTTATTGACGCTGCGCGAGTCGTCTGGGTCTCCGGGCCGGGAGATCTTCTGGCTGGTGGAGTAGTTGATGAAGGCGGGGTGCCCGGCAATGTAGACCTGGTTCTCGGCTGCATAGGTCACAGCATTGCAGGATCCATTCATGTCCTCGTACTCCACCAGGGCCTGGCGCTTCTTGGGCATCATGACCACATAACTGTGAAGAGAATGGAAGATGGAATAATTTGGTTTCTATGCACTGCATGATAAACCTACAGGAACAAAAGACTTCACCAATGAATTTGGAATGGTGCAAAATAAAAATCTGGTCAAAGAAAAGGATAATTACCTTATGGTCCCGAACTCCTGCAGGGCTTCCACTAGATCTGCCTCCATGATGCCATCGACAAGGCCCCTGATGTGGACCACTGGGGAAGGGAGTGTTTTATGGGGGTCATCATAGCCCTCCTTACAAACAAGACAAAAAAGTTTAGAGAAAAACAGTACAGATTAGCAATGCAATAAAGACATCCCCAGGGTGTATGTTACCAATTAAAACCAACCTGTATTGATGACAGGCGACAGAGGAACCACCCAAGAGTACAACACAAATCCAAGCTAGCTGAAGTAAACAATGATGGTGTTGGCAAGCAAAGTGTGTACTAAGTAGAACACCAAATCATAAACATAATTTAAAGGGTGTATAAAGCGTTGTATAAAGTGCCTGATCTTCTTGAAAAGCCAATCCAGTGTATAAGTGAGTAGGATGGATGTCAGCCTGAGGATTGTTAGCTGGCTAACTAACTAACTAACTAAGTTAGGTAGAAAATACTCGGAAACAAGCGCACAAAACGGGGTGGGTATAATTAGTTGAACGTTCCAACAGGAATCTGTGCCAAAAACTTTGTAAATAAAGTTGCCAACAAGTAATGCATATAAAGTTGTATATCGGCAGAATAAGCTACCAGGTAAGGAGTAGGCAATTTGTTTTTCCACTCACAAGGTTTACTCAACAAACAACGCATACAAAGTAGCACGATTAATTCACCTTGCTAACTCGCTGCCGTATAGGCATAACTCACTACGTAGCTTATGCTTCATGTTTGTCCATAGGTTACCAGAGTGAGGACAGACATTTTTCGGAATAAACGTGGGGAGTGAAAAACTTTGAAATAGCACACTCCCTACCCGGTATCTTATTCGGCCGCTATACAACTTTGTATGCGTTGTTTGTTGGCAACCTTGTTATTTACGAAGTTTTCGGAACAGATTCCTGTTGGAACGTTCCACACCCACCCCACAAAATGAATTACATTGTCACCAAGTATTCCCGCTTGGATATGGTGACTAAACTAACCTCCATCATACAACGCTAACTAACGTTCGGAACCTAGTTAGCTAACGCCTACTATCTCATTAGCCGTACATCTTCGACGATAAAATTACGCAAGATAGCAATGTTGGCTACGTTAAATACAGTTTACAAAACTGGAGAAATACGTAGCTAACTAGTTTAGTTAAAAAACAAATACCGGTTGTGCGGCTAGCTAGTTACCTTCAGCTAACGTTAGCTAGTTCTGTCTGGTTCAGGCTAGCTAGTGTTCAGCATTCATGTTGTTGCACACTCGAAGTTCCAAAACGCTGGGGGTAGGAAATGTTTTACTGATGCATGCACTTTTCACCCCCAACGAAGTCGCCAGTCAATACTTACCGTCGTCATCCCGTCTTCGGTTTTCTGTCTTTTCGTTGCTCTGCCACCCTCGTTGTAATAGCGACCTGCTGCAGCAGCCATGTTGTCTTCTTCTTCTATAATATTATGGCAAACATTATAGGTGCATGCCGCCACCTACTGTACTGGAGTGTGTTGTCACCGGGAGTACACTACACGATCTTGTCCCGATTTAGCTGTCCCAGACAAGTTTTTAAGATCGGAGACAAAATCACCATGTTGTTGCCTACTCGGGACGGGCGGCCGTCACCGACGCTCGTTAAATGTGAGCAAGTCAAAGACGCAATCAGAGGGCTTCCGATCTCATATGTGAGCAGGCCTAGATGTCCCGTAGTTTCAAACATGTTTGATTTTATCGGACAAAAATCTGCAATGCTCTTGTAGAGTGAGATGTACAACGACACGTTTTGAAAACGGTGATCAGCCAAAGCCAAAGAGAACTTGCCAGAGAAGAGGCCAGTGCAGCGGTCTAAGGCACTCAGTGCACGAGGCATCACTACAGTCCCTGGTTCGAATCCAGCCTGTATCATATCCGGCCGTGATTGGGAGTTCCATAGGGCAGTGCACAATTAACTCAGCATCGTTCCGGTTTGGTAGGGGTAGGCCGTCATTGTAAATAAGAATTTGTTCTTAACTGACTTGCATAGTTAAATAAAAAATAAAATAACCAAAGCATCAAATCGTTACAGCTCTGAAGTGCACAAGCAATGTTATTCAATTCAAAATGTTGACTAGACATTTCAACTCTGTGCGGCAAGCGTAAATGTCTGGCTGAAAACGTTAACGAGGCTGCTTTGATCCACAGCTCGTTGTAGCTACGTTAAATCGTATCACATCATTGTTTTAGCGAGACAACGTGCAATCGACAATCCTCACGACCAAGCGAAGAACCTTGTAGTGTGTCATCCCCGTCTGTGCCACATCTTTTAGTGTTGGCAAGACAACAAAAAAATACAGGAAATACGGTCGTTTAATGTGAGAGGCTCAGTGACGTTGGGATTTTGATGGTCATGTTGTGTACACCCGGTTTAAATGTTTTAAGAACCAAACACTAGAGAAACTAAACCCTAATACAGTGGTTCTTAACCTGGGTTCGGTCGAACCCCAGGGGTTCGGTGAGTCAGTCTCAGGGGTTCGGCGGAGGTGAAGACACACATCCGACTCATATGATTCGTGATGGCACGCCCCGCTTGGCCATCATTGGCTTCAGGTGATCACGCTACATCGCTTGGCCTATCTGTGCTGCAGGGAATTTGGTGCGCTCAGTAGTCGACTTGTGATTTCTTTCTTAATATTTTAATCCCTTCATACTTACTATGTCGAGCAAAAAAAGAAAGTGGTCGGACAAATATGTACAATATGGATTCACATGTATAACGGAACGTGATGGGAGTCAGCGTCCTAACTGCATGATTTGTAATGCCAAGTTGAGCAATTCTAGTCTAGCACCGGCAAAACTAAGAGAACACTTCCTTAAGCTGCATGGAGATGGAAAATACAAGAACACACGCTGAATTCAAGGTGAAGAGAGCCAGATTCGATGAAAAGGCTACTCTGCCTGTTTTCGGCTTTGTACAACAAACCGATCCTCACAGCATGTACGAAGTAGCTTACCTGATCATAAGGCAGGGCAAACCACACACCATTGGTGAAACACTCATAAAACCAGCTGTGTTAAAGATGGTGAATATCATGCTGGGAAAAGAGGCGGAAGTTAAGTTATCCCAAATTCCTCTTTCAAATGACACCATCAGCGACAGAATAGAGGACATGAGCAAAGACATCTTGGCTCAAGTAGTTGCAGATCTGATTTCAAGTCCGGCAAAATTCAGCCTTCAACTCGACGAAACCACAGACGTTTCCAATCTAAGCCAGCTTGCTGTATTCGTGCGCTATGTGAAGGACGACGTGATAAAGGAATATTTTTTTTATTTTGTAAGCCTCTTACAACAACAACTAAGGCATCCGATGTGAAGAAACTTGTGGATGACTTCAAAGACCACAATCTTTCGTGGGATATGGTTTCTGCAGTTTGTTTGGACGGAGCTCCAGTCATGCTGGGAAGAAAGTCTGGTTTTGGTGCGCTAGTGTGGTGCATCGGCTTTCACATCATTGTTACGCATTGTATCCTGCACAGGCATGCGTTGGCATCAAAAACGTATTAAAAATTGTAGTGGAATGCGTGAACTATGTGCGAACTAGTGCTCTGAGGCACCGCATCTTCAGTGAGCTGTGTAAAGAAATGGGCTCTGAATTCGAGGTACTTCTGTACCATTCTAACGTTCGGTGGTTATCCCGGGGACAGGTACTGAATCGTGTTTTTGCCGTGCGTGTGGAATTAGCCCTGTTTTTGCAAGCGCACCAACATTGTCATGCAAATTGCTTCAAAAATTCGGAGTTCATTCTCATTTTAGCGTACATGGCTGATATCTTCGCAGCTCTCAATCATCTCAATCAAAAGATGCAGGGCGGTGGAGTCAACATCATCGAAGCGGAGGAAAACCTGAAGGCTTTACAACAAAAGCTACTGTTATGGAAACGACGAACAGAGAACGATAACTTCGCACACTTTCCCCTGCTGGACGACTGTGTAAGTAAGATCGAAGATGTATCTGGAATCGGAGTCATTTCTGTACCCGCGGAACTGGACGGATACTTCTCTACAAGAGAGTCATATCCAGCATGGGTGAGACAGCCGTTCACGTTTAGAAATGAAATCATTGAAATTCAGCAGAGCCAGGTTCAACAGCAACTCTTCAGAACAACAACGCTTTCAACGTTTTGGTGTCAACAAATGGTAACGTACCCTGTTATTGCCAAGAAAGCTCTGGAGATTTTCACACCGTTTGTTACAACATATCTTTGCGAGCAATCCTTTTTGAGGATGCTGGACATAAAAACGAAGAATAGGAACAGACTTTGTTGCGAAAATTACATGAGTGGCACTTGCCAATGTGAAGCCGCGCATTTCTGAACTGGCCTCTGAAAGGCAACAGCAGAAGTCACACTGATTTGCAGTAAATATTCATTTATGTTTTTGTGTGAAAATCATGTTTGGATGATTTTGTTCTTTGAACACCGTGATGTTGATGCACGGTTCATTTTGTGCACCAGTAAAATATATATCTATGTTTTGAATTTGAAAAAATCATATTTTATTTTTCCAATTAAGAAGGGATCGGTGAATGCGCATATGAAACTGGTAGGGTTCAGTACCTCCAACAAGGTTAAGAACCATTGCCCTAATATCTAATCGTGTACTACTTGTAATTGCACCGACTCAGATGACCGATGATTGTCTAAAATAAATGGATAATAAGATAATAGTTTGAACTGTATTGTTAGATTTCAGTGCAGCCTTTGAAGTTATTGATCATAATTTGTTATTGAAAAAACTCACTTGTTATGAATTTACATAACCTGCCATCACATGGTTGGAGAGTTGAGGGTTGAAGATAATTTGACTTGTTCTCTTCTTGTCTTTTTAATAAACATTTGTTTGTTGAAAATGCATAACCACTTGTATAATCTATTTGCATACACTTCAAACAGACATACATACCCCACCAGACACACCACTATGGGTTTCTTCACTGTACCCAAACCAAAAACAGATTTAATGCATCACTCAGTTATGTATAGAGCCATGCATTGTGGAATGATTTGCCACCAGAGGTTACTCAGGCAAAAAGCAAGCTTTAAAAAATACATTATCACTTCATCTCTTTCTAAAGATCTAATTTAACTGTATATAAGAATATGAATATGTATGAATAGTGTGTAAATAGTATTTTTGTTGTCTCTTGTCTTTCCAGTATATAACTCTTATATTGTTGATTTTTATAAATGGTAAATGGTATATATATATATTTGAACCATAAACAACACATATTTGATTGTAGAAACCCTACCCACAGGCTGTTCATACAAAACAACTGTTTATCAGCCATTTCCATCTTTGAGAAGAACATACAGTAAGACTTTGCCACTGATCATTTAAATCCCCAGTTAATCAACCATGAGAGATACAGTATTCCTTCCCCTCTTCCAAATTGCTCCATTGTCAGAATATAAGGACGCCCTAATGCACCTAACCACATTCGTAAAAACATTGTTAATAATAATGTTGAACAGAATATAACTGATAGCACTGCCTTGAGGAATACTATTAGCATTTGACTTTATGACTCCCCATTAGCTGCTGCCAAGGTAGCAGCTACTCTTTCTGGGGTCCAGAAAAATTAAGGCAGATATATACAATTTTATAAACATTACAATACATTTTTACAACATATTTCACAACACATTGTCAACTCCAAAATCATCATATACACTGTCCCATTTGAACTCGAAAGGAACAATTAAATAGAAGGCCAAAACCCAGTTAAATAACCTCACACCAATGCCCAATCTTTCCATCTTCATCAGTAGCCCTTCTCACCACAGTATTATAGGCCTTTTCAATGTCAAAAAAGACAGTAGCCATTACATCTTTCTTGACCAGAGTTTCTTTTTGTTTTACACTTATTTGCTCACCTTGACTAATACATCCAGGGTAGGTCTACCTTTACAGAAACCACTTTGACAATGACTCTATAAACCTCTGTGCTCCAGGAAATATACATCTATTGACAATCATCTTTTCCATCAGTTTACATACAGTGGGGCAAAAAAGTATTTAGTCAGCCACCAATTGTGCAAGTTCTCCCACTTAAAAAGATGAGGCCTTTTCATCATAGGTACACTTCAACTATGACAGACAAAATGAGAAGAAAAAAAATCCAGAAAATCACATTGGAGGATTTGTAATGAATTTATTTTCAAATTATGGTGGAAAATAAGTATTAGGTCAATAACAAACGTTTATCTCAATACTTTCTTATATACCCTTTGTTGGCAATGACAGAGGTCAAACGTTTTCTGTAAGTCTTCACAAGGTTTTCACACACTGTTGCTGGTATTTTGGCCCATTCCTGCATGCAGATCTCCTCTAGAGCAGTGATGTTTGGGGGCTGTTGCTGGGCAACACAGACTTTCAGCTCCCTCCAAAGATTTTCTATGGGGTTGAGATCTGGAGACTGGCCACTCCAGGACCTTGAAATGCTTCTTACGAAGCCATTCCTTCATTGCCCGGGCGGTGTGTTTGGGATCATTGTCATGCTGAAAGACCCAGCCACGTTTCATCTTCAATGCCCTTGCTGATGGAAGGAGGTTTTCACTCAAAATCTCACGATACATGGCCCCATTCATTCTTTCCTTTACACGGATCAGTCGTCCTGGTCCCTTTGCAGAAAAACAGCCCCAAAGCATGATGTTTCCACCCCCATGCTTCACAGTAGGTATGGTGTTCTTTGGATGCAACTCAGCATTCTTTGTCCTCCAAACACGAGTCAACTACAAACAAGCAAGATTTCTTCAGATAGCTTTACAGTTCAAAGTGGATGGCCATGATAATGTCCCAATTTCAATGTCTCACCTGAACCGCCATCACCTTTACCACCCATTATGTCTTGTCCATTTGTCAACCAGTATACCAGCAACATAAGAGAAGTTTAGAACATATCTCTCCCCATGCTCACTCCACGTGGACTCCTCTCGCACTCCTGAGAAAAGACATGAGAGAAAAGCAGTTGATAGCTTAGATTGGATGCTGTACACCGGTTGCTGGCTCGGACTCATTTCTCTCGGTAGAAGTGGTGTGGACAGGGCCATATTGAACGCCTTTGTCACTCTTCTTCAGCCAGTTAGAGGGGTGTTTGATGTACACACACTGTTCGGTCCAATTATCTCTTCCATGCATTAAGATGCCGTCTGATGTCACTTTTCATGATAACCTCAAGAGGACAGATCAGAACAACAGTTTAGTTCAGTTCATTAACTATATGAAAAAATTAATACTTTTACCATTTATTCTTAATACAAATGTCTAAACATACGTCAAAGAGAATAACAACACATTCTATTGAAACTATTCTTTCAAATTGGCTTATACTCCCCATCACACTGTTAGCTTCATCGTAGAGCCACAGGATCAGGAAGTTAGACCTATAACCCATTGGGTATAGAACAGAACAAACAACACAACAATACACTCCTTCACATATCACTCCATACACTCTTACACATCACTCAAGGTGTGTAAACTTCAATCCAAAACCTTAAAGGTTTGTTCCCTCCCCCATTTTGACACATAACTCTCCATGAGAGTAATGTGTAAAAAAAGAAAATAACACTACTAATGGTCAAAAAACAAAACAACATTTCAAATAACAAAATCCAATTAAAATCACTACTCTTAAGAACTCCGTAAAGAAAAATTATTGTACCCATACGGTCATAGGAAAATAGACTAATCTCTTAAAGCTAGGGGGCACTATTTTCAGTTTTGGAAAAATAACGTTCCCAAAGTAAAGGGCCTATTTCTCAGGACCAGATGCTAGAATATGCATATAATTGACAGTTTAGGATAGAAAACACTCTAAAGTTTCCAAAACTGTAAAAATATTGTCTGTGAGTATAACAGAACTGATATTGTAGGTGAAAGCCTAAGAAGAATCCAATCAGGATGTGACTCATGTTTTGAAACTGTTGTGTTCCTATGCACCCCTATTGACCATTGAAAGGGATATCAACCAGATTCCTTTTCCTACGTTTTCCCTAAGGTGTCTACAGGCTTTAGACGTAGTTTCACGCCTTTATGTTGAAGAATGAGCATAAACGACTACATTGCGTAAGTAGACAGAGGTGGGGGCTCTCAGAGAGTTTCTTGCGTAAGACAGAGGTAGCTATTTTTCCTCTCAGTCCTACTGAAAAGCCAATTGTCCCCGTTGATATGTTATCGAATAGATATTTGAAAAACACCTTGAGGATTGATTATAAAAAATGTTTGCCATGTTTCTGTGGATATTATGGATATAACTTTGAAATTGTTTCGGCGTTGACGTGACCGCTATTTCCGGTGGATTTCTCAACATAACGTGACCAACAAACGGAGGTATTTTGGGTATAAAAATAATCTTTATGGAACAAAAGGAACATTTGCTGTCTAACTGGGAGTCTCGTAAGTGAAAACATCCAAAGATCATCAAAGGTAAACAACACCACACCCGCTTTTTCCAACTCGTTTAGAAGCCAACTATCACATATTTCAGAGCAGGCACAAAATTCACAGCGCCTTCTGTTCAAACCATAATAAAAACATAAAACACGTAGTTGCATTCTAGCTGCGGATCCAGTTCTGACATTATATGTAGACCTAGCTGAGGTGACTCGCAGAGCTCCGATACACACTTAAGAAAGATTTGTCTGAACACGCTGCAACTGGATCTGTAACTTTTAAAAGAAAAAAAACACCTTTTTATGAACATCACCAATTGTACATTGTACGATTTATCTTAAATTGCGACAGATAAATGGCTGGTTCTTTTTTTCCTGACACCGTAGGTTCATGTCCTTTGACGTGAAGCGGTCAAATTAGCGCTGTATTCTTGTTTTTGACCTTTAAAAGGCATTAGAAGACATGTTACCAATTGAACCACATCTATTGCAGGATAAATCCATGTTGAAGTTTACATAGCTGGATGATACATTTTACTTTATGGGTTGGTTATGGGTCTCCCTTTTCCATAATAGGGTCATATATACTTACAAATATGAACACATTCAAAAATATCAATTTGACTGATTAACAGTTTGTATAAATAGTTTTTCCCCCACAAAACGGCTTTATTAGATAGAAATACTTTCATCAGCTGTCCGGTCTCAGACGATCCCACAGGTGAAGAAGCCAGATGTGGAGGACATGGGCTGGCATGGTTACACGTGGTCTGCAGTTGAGGCTGGTTGGATTTACTGCTAAATTCTCTAAAACGACATTGGAGACAGTTTCTCTACCATAAACTAACACACTTCTCTGGCAACAGCTCTGGTGGATATTCCTGCAGTCAGCATGCCAATTGCACATTCCCTCAAACCTTGAGACATCTGTGGCATTGCATTGTGTCAAAGCTGCACATTTTGAGGGGCCTTTTAGCACAAGGTGCACCTGTGAAATGTCTGCTGTTTAATCAGCTTCTTGATATGCCACACCTGTCAGGTGGATGATTTTCTTGGCAAAGAAGAAATACTAACAGGGATATAAACAAAATGTGAACATTTGAGTTCAGCTTTTAGTCAATTAAACATTTCTGGGATATTTTATTTCAGCTCATTAAACATAGGACCAACACTTTACATGTTGCATTTATAATTTAGTTCAGTCTAATAAAAAAAATATATATATTTTTCCAGGACAAGTCCTGCAACTTAAGCATAATTTATATACCCAAAATAATGTTGAATTTATAACATGACAAAGCAGAACTAGATCATTGCATTTCTCTCAGTTCCTCTGCCTAGAGTTTTAAAGTACATTGGGTGTACTGGATTGACTTGTCAGTCTCACAGCCAATAAAAGGATCAGAGATATTTTGCGCCCAGTTCAGACTGTTCCTCTCACTTTCTTGAAATGCTGGACTCAAAAAAGGTCAAAGATCACAATGGCCAGTGTTGTTGCTGCTGCTTTGAAGGGATTTCTTGAGTCTGAGGGAGTCTGTGTCTGGCGTTTTCTCTGTGTTCCCCTCAGCACTAACCCTTTGAGGTCTCCGGTGTCCGTAATGCACTTTATTTACATGATGCACACTGTGGATCTGCCGCTCTTCAGCATGACTTGACTCAAGTTTCCAGTGGTTCATTATTCTCCTCCGAAAAAGTCTGAAATTGCTCCTCCATAACTTGCTGAGGCGTGAGGGGAGCGTGTCATCAGCTCCGCTTTGGCTTTGCGCAGTAGCTCTCCAAATGCTGCAGGTCACAGGCCTTTAAGCAACACTGCGCCACAATTCCTTCCCTCTCAGAGTTCCATTCCATCTGAGGCGAGGACCATTCCCTCGGGTGGACCGAAGTCCAATCGGTGTGTAAGTTTGTTGGCACCTTCAATTCTTGCAAATTTCCTCAAAGGTATTTGTTGACTGTCTGCTCAGGCAAACTGCTCAGTTCAGTCTAGTTTTTATCCCAAATGGTTCTGGACACTACAGCCCAGAAGTACTGACCCTCAGACATGTGTGAAGACAGATTTTCGGTATGTCTCCTGGTCTGATAATCAGCCCTGTAGCTGCCATTTTCCACCACACATGTGGTTTCCACCACACAAAAAACACCTCTAGCTTAAACAGGCTGATTTTTTAAAATGGGGAATTTATTATTATGTTAATTAAAATGGACACGGGTGAGCAATCGACTTAATCCACAGACAATCATGAATCAGATTACTAGTGTAAAGATTCATTTTATTAAAAAGATACCGCCATTTACATTGAAAATGAAATAAAACCCTAAATCATTCTGCTTTTAGTACAGCTATGAGTACACTTCATGGCACTCGACTGGAGCTGATATATTGCCAAATATGTCAGAAAAGGAAAGAAAATTGCCATTAACACTGGCCAAAGGCTAACAAATTAAAAATGCACAGAAAGCTAAAAACATCACCACTGTAAAAAGAGCCATTGAAATGTACAGTTCAGGAATTTGTTGTACATACAGATGAAATAATAATTCCAAAGCCAGAGGATGAACACCAAGAGATAAATAAACTAAATGACAGGAGAAAGAAATCAAAATACAAAGGGGTTAAATGGCTTCAAGCCCTGAGGCAAATGGGGATAGGGGAACAGCAGGGCATGGAGCGGTTTCACCCCCATGGTCAGTCAGCATCAGGTATGGGGCTTTTCCTCTGGCTGGGAGACCTGGATCGGCTATAACAAGGCAGGAAAACAATTAGCATTTTCAGTGGAGCACGACCTTTAAAACAAAGCATGAACATTGGCGTAGCTATTTCATTAGCTGACTGCACCAGGCACTACTCCTAATTCAAATAATCATTGTGTTTAGATACTGGGGACAAAAAAAAAAAAGGTAGAACCTGATAGTTGTACAAGCATCTGGTAATCATCATAACTAACTAACTAAAATAGCTAGTAATCTGGGATGCGACCTGGAGAAAGAAATCTGTGGTGCAAATGTGGGAAAACTAGTATACAGACAGAGGCAACCCATTTTTAGTTGAATTTACGTGTCTCCAGCATCAAATGCATGAATAAAAGTCTTACTTCCGTGCCACATGAAAGAAAACATATGTAGGGCAGCATTTCCCAAATTTAGTCCTTGGGACCCCAAGGGGTGCACATTGTTTTTTTGCACTAACACTACACAGCTGATTCAAATGATCAAAGCTATGATGATTTTTTAAAATCACCTGTGTTGTGATTGAGCAAAAAACGAAAACATGCACACCTTGGGGTCCCGAAGACCGGGATTGGGAAACCCTGGTGTAGGGGTATGAGGAGATTCTCAAGTTTAATACCTCCTCTTCTTGGTGGTGGCCGAGCGGGACCTGGAGCGAGATCTGGAGACGCTCCGCGCCCTGGGGCGGGACACTGACCGGGAATGGGAGCGAGAACGGGAGCGACTGCAGAAGAAACAGCATTAGCGTCAGTGGGCAACGAGGGGCCCCTAAATTCTCAATTCAATAATGGGTGTAGGTCTGCACAATATGGCATGGACCAAATATTGCGATTTTACTTGCAATTATAGATCAAAACAGGTACTGTTGGAATCACAGAAATAGAATTATCATTCCAATTTTAAAGGTTGGAAAGCAGTTTAGTTTGGCATGATAAGAAATTGAGTGATGACATGGTTGTGACAGTAGGAATAAAAGTGTTGGTCACTGTTTCCCATGGGACCCTAATTAGGTAAATGTACATGCAGATTTGAGAATATTTCCTCAGATTAAGAACAATGCTGATATACTCCACCACTGGTCCCAGCCTGTATTAGAGCAAAAGTTTCCTAGCAAGATTAGCCCTCAATAAATTTTGCTAGCCATCTGTTCACTTGCAATTAGCATTAGGGGCCATTGTTTTTAGGCACATTTGGAGCTTGCCAAGACCACATCACTTGCTCTCTGCAAAACACTAGTTATACAAACAAATAGTATAATAGAACACTAATTTATATTAAGAAAAGTGGAATGCTGCATCGATTTTGTTTGGGATAATCTTTTGACTGCATGCGTTTTGGTCAATGCATGCTGAGTGAATCTCGAGCATGAGGAACTGTCTGCTGGAGTGACAGGGGGCGGGGAGTGGTGTGGGATTGGGAAGCGGCCAAAAGAGGAGAGAACTCACAACTCTAGCTAAAAAAATTGAAAGTAAAAAAAAATTATAAAATAATGTTAGACAGCCTAAACTCAAACATGAGCGTGCGATTTTAGAATGCATGGTTTTGAATTATAATGATGCCTATCAGGCTGACAGCTTTGATGCGCATCTCAACTAGAACTGGTCTCTATTTTCACTTTTTATCGCTTCCGCTGAAGCCACACAAAACAATACGAATGTTACCATTAATGTTTTTGAGCTCATTTGAATAGGAAGATAGTCGAGGCCTTACCATACATGCTAAGCTAGACCTATTCATCAATTTATGGAAACGATTGCCATCTGTAAAAATTGGAGATAATAATATCCTGCTAGCATAGTCACTACTCTGCCGGTCCTTTCCACCCAGCTTGCTTGCTTCACCTTCTGATGAGTTTTTCACTTACGTGGTACTTAAAATATTGCAGCCTCTTGCAATATGGATATTGCACATCAATATCGCAATTTTGAGTCAAATTTGATTAATCGTTCAGCCGTGGCTGGTTTGGTTCTTTTTTTGTACTAGCACTTATTCCACTTCAAGCACTAGCTAGGTTTCCATAAATGTGGCAGAGTTGCTATTTTTTATATTGACATTTTACTAGCAGTGGTGTTACAACATCAAACCAACGTCTTGCGAATAAAAGGCTGTGCGTAATGAAGTGCACACAAAAAGCATAACTTTCATTTCCCGAATAAAAAGCAAATGCTACGCATTTCCATCCCATTTTTAACTTGGTTTTGGCACAAAGTCTGTTTTAAACAGCAAATGTACCCATTCTGGTATTGGCATGCGCTCTAGCCAACAACTTGCAGATACAGTGCAGAGGGTAGGCTACATGATGAGATTACAGATAAGAGCAAGAATCTACATTTGTCAAGTGGCAGCCAAGCACCAATGATCCTCCATCTATTGCAAAGGAGCATCAAGCTCATCACAGTGCACTTTTATCACACGGAAGTTCAATTTATTTAATCTGTAGCCTAATAAACTGTGCATGCTTTTTAAAGTCGTCGTGGGAGGATCACACCGCATAGAATAACCGGTCACGCGATGCTATCAACAGTCGCAGAATCTAATCACCTACAAAAAAAAAACTATCCACCCTTCTCTAGCATATTTTGTTTCATCAACATTTTTTAAACTTAACGTTTCCACCAAGGCTGTCTTCAGTTTGACAGGTACTTGACTCAAATAGTTTGATGGAAACCTAGTTACTGCCATTTAAGAACCCGTCTCATTTCTAGTCAGAATGTAGATCGAGTTTACTTTAACCTGTGCAAAAGTTCTATATTATTCTCCCAAGGAATAGATTTCACAACAAGGGAGATCTGCCATGATACAGTAGTCCATTCTTGAGTGCCATATTGGTTGGTTTACAATATCGATTAAAACCACCTTACAGGAAATTCACACAACACGATAATTTGAATAGCCAAGCAAGTGTCACCCTCGTGAGTGCTAACAAGCAGGCTTGGTAGTGCTAGCTATCAGCAGCCATTGCGTAGTACTTGCATAAAGTTTAGCTTTCCCCAACTTGTCCTCGCCCTGCACACTTCACTGCCTTATATTGAAAACTATTAGTTTATCACCCCCATCAGGTTGTGGCAAAGCCCTGTTTAGAGTGGGGCAGTTGCGACACGGTTTTTTAATTTCAAGAGCAACACTGGCTTTTCGAAACCGCAGTTTGTCGTCAGTAAAATGAAAAGCACGCATTTTCTTTACTTTGTACTTTTTTACCCCTTTTTCGTAGTTACAGTCTTGTCCCATCGCTGCAACTCCTGTACGGACTCCGGAGAGGCGAAGGTCGAGAGCCATGTGTCATCCGAAACAACCCTGCCAAGCCACACTGCTTCTTGGCACACAGCTTGCTTAATCTGGAAGCCAGCTGCACCAATGTGTCGGAGAAAACACTGTAGAACTGGCAACCTTGTCAACGTGCCTACACCTGGCCCACCACAGGAGTCGCTAGAGTGAGATGTGACAAGGACATCCTGGCCGGCCAAACCCTCCCCTAACCCGGACGATTCTGGGCCAATTGTGCGCCACCTCATGGGTCTCCCGGTCACAGCCAGTTGCAATACAGCCCGAGATCGAACCCGGATCTGTAGTGACGCCTCAGGGCACAGCCTTAGACCGCTGCGCCATTCAGGAGGCCCTGCAATCATGCACTTTCGATCAATCATTACTTTCAGTAGCATCATCTGTCGCAGTAAGAACTAGACGACAGGCCTACCATGTTTAAAGACAACTTCATGACTGACTATCATTTACCTTACTGATCTGCGCACTGGAGTCCTGGGCCGACGGACTGGGGTCCTGGATCTGCACACTGGACTTCTGGACCTGGAACGTGCGGGGGACCCAGATCTACCGGGCAAACACAAAACCCTCTGTCATGTCATCTATTCAAAACAGAATCTAGCCGCTATATGTAAACTAAGGGTTGGGATGTTAGCTACAAATTACACAAGTCTAAAAATATATATACAACAAACAGTCAAAATATAGTATATTCACCGATTTCAGCAGTAGATTAAATCTTACCTGCTTCTGCGCTTTGAGTATGATGGGGATCTATTACGCCTGTTAGAGGGAGATAACGGAACTCATGAAGCTGATAATAGCAATTAAAAGAACTCTTAGGCTGCATTTACACTGGCAGCCCAATTCTAATCTTTTGCCAAATTACCAGCAAAAGAGAAGACCAATTGACAAAAATATCGGAATTAGGCTGCCTGTGTAAAAACAGCCTTATAATATCAGACACAGGTCCAAGGTCAGCTAGAATAATAAATAATCAAATAAAAACATTTCATAGGAGACTCCCAAGTCTCTTCAAGTCAACTTGCAGGGGTCCTTTTGTGAAACAGAATCACTCACCGGTCACGGTCGTTGCTTCGGCTGCGTGAGCGGTAACGCCTTCCCCTGGACCTTGAGCGAGATCGTGAGCGGGACCTGTGAGGAGGATCATTGATCAACATACAGTATATGTATGGTTGCTACACAAATTACATCTTTGAGCCACCATGTTGTTAAATGTCATTCAACGAAAGTGACATTCCAATTAACGGTGAAAGAAACATTCTGGAGTAGGCAGCCTCTACACTGTACCTGCTGCGGCGACGGCCTCCTCCCCTCTTGCTAAAGCGAGAGCAGTCATATGCATAATGGCCACTCTCGCCACATTGGTAGCAGCGGTCGTTGGGGTCGAAGTGCCGACGGCTGGGACGGCCGTAGCGTGACTTGCGAGACATGCCAGTTGACAACTCCACTCTTATGCGAGAACCACAGAGCACCCTGAAAAAGGACAGTGGATTAAGAATAGATGGCATATATAGCCTGCTAGCAAGTGTCAGGTCCTGTGAAAGTGGTAAGGTCTGCAAAAAATGTAATATTGAAGACAGTGTTATAGATCAAGCACTATGAATCCACAGAATAATGGGCTACTGTATGCAATCTCACATGTACTCACTTGCCATCCATGCCCTTCGTCGCATCCTCAGCATCTCTGGGATCTTCGTACTCGACGAAGGCAAAGCCAGGAGGGTTCCTGGCCACCCAGACGCTGCGCAGAGGTCCATAGTAGCTGAACACCCGCTCCAACTCCCCCTTAGCAGCCCCGTTGCCTAAGTCACCCACATAGACCTTGCAGTCAGTGTTGCGCGAGGAGCCACGTGATGATGAGTGGGACATCTTAAAATCTGAAACTAGATATGAAGGAGTGACATTGAGACCTTGTGTAACACCATACAGACCTTCAGCATGGCCTGTTGCACTGGGTAGGAAATAATGACCAACATCATTTAATTAAAATATTTGCAATTTATCCAGCTGCTCATTATTTTACAGGAACAATTAAATAGTTTGAGCACATGCTACAAGTGAGGCTGGCTTGTAGCACATGCTACAAGTGAGGCTGGCTAAAGGTTAGCTAGCCCAATAAATTACTAAAAGAGCCTAACATTACTCCTAGTCCAAGGACATTACATGTTGTGTTTAAAGGAAAATTGGCTATGGTAACCAACAACTCCATCTAAATGTATTGCGGCATTGTCCTATACTGAACGAAAATAAGTGCAACTGAAATGTGGCACTAATCTATGGATGTCACATGACTGGGAATACAGATATGCATGTTTGTCACATGACTAGTTCTGCTCCACACCCCAACTTATTTTTAAAACTTGTTAGGGAAGTGCTCCCGCTGTGGGAACATCAATCAGTGGAAATCAGTGGAAATTTCAAGTGCGCCACGTATAGTTTTTGATAAAACTCAAACTTTCATTAAAATTGACATACAATATACTGAATTAAAGCTACACTCGTTGTGAATCTATCCACCAAGTCAGATTTGTAAAATGCTTTTCGGCGAAAGCATGAGAAGCTATTATCTGATACTATGCACCCTCAAAATACTGCAACGTCACCTAACGACAGATTTTGCGTTAGCCGTCGCAAACCAAAACGCTGAAATAAAATATAAAACATTCATTACCTTTGACAAGCTTCTTTCTTGGCACTCCTAGATGTCCCATAAACATCATTTAGGGTCTTTTTTTCGATTAAATCGGTCCATATATAGCCTAGATAATCGATCTAAGAATACTGTGTGATAAACGGAAAAAAATAGCGTTTCATAACGTAACGTCATTTTTTAAAATTCAAAAAGTTGACGATAAACTTTCACAAAACACTTTGAAATACTGTTCTAATGCAACTTTAGGTATTAGTACACGTTAATAAGCGATAAAATTCATCAGGAGGCGATGTAATTTCTTTTGCTGTCCGTGTATAACACATGTCCGCAGAGAGCTCGATCAAAACATCCGGTCGGAGACCGGAGGGAAGGAGTTCCCTTGAACCGGTTAGACCAAGAATCAATTGCGAATCAAATGAAGACTCTAGACAACGTGTGGAAGCTGTAGGCAGTGTAACCTCGGCCCTATTTAATTCGGTTCACTTTGAACAATTCCTTGAAGTCACGGAAGGATATATTTTTCCATTTTCAGTAAACAGATTTCCCTGCACTTTGATGAAACGCACGTTTTGTTAAAGCCACAGCCGTGATTTAAACAGTTTTAGAAACGTCTGAGTGTTTTCTATCCACACATACTAATCATATGCATATACTACATTCCTGGCATGAATAGCAGGGCGCTGAAATGTTGCGCGATTTTTCACAAAAAGCTGCGAAAAGCTGCCTGAATTCTCTACTTCCTTAATTAAGGTACAGTGGGGCAAAAAAGTATTTTGTCAGCCACCAATTGGGCAAGTTCTCCCACTTAAAAAGATGAGGCCTTTTCATCATAGGTACACTTCAACTATGACAGACAAAATGAGAAGAAAAAAAATTCAGAAAATCACATTGTAGGATTTTTAATGCATTTATTTGCAAATTATGGTGGAAAATAAGTATTTGGTCACCTACAAACAAGCAAGATTTCTGGCTCTCACAGACCTGTAACTTCTTTAAGAGGCTCCTCTGTCCTCCACGCGTTACCTGTATTAATGGCACCTGTTTGAACTTGTTATCAGTATAAAAGACAGCTGTCCACAACCTCAAACAGTCACACTCCAAACTCCACTATGGCCAAGACCAAAGAGCTGTCAAAGGACACCAGAAACAAAATTGTAGACCTGCACCAGGCTGGGAAGACTGAATCTGCAATAGGTAAGCAGCTTGGTTTGAAGAAATTAACTGTGGGAGCAATTATTAGGAAATAGAAGACATAAAAAAACACTGATAATCTCCCTCGATCTGGGGCTCCGCGCAAGAGCTCACCCAGTGGGGTCAAAATGATCACAAAAACGGTGAGCAAAAATCCCAGAACCACACGGGGGGACCTAGTGAATGACCTGCTGGGACCAAAGTAACAAAGCCTACCATCAGTGACGCACTATGCCGCCAGGGACTCAAATCCTGCAGTGCCAGACGTGTCCCCCTGCTTAAGCCAGTACATGTCCATCGGAAGTTTGATAGAGAGCATTTGGATGACCCAGAAGAAGATTGGGAGAATGTCATATGGTAAGAATAAACCAAAATACAACTTTTTGGTAAAAACTCAACTCGTCATGTTTGGAGGACAAAGAATGCAGAGTTGCATCCAAAGAACACCATACCTACTGTGAAGCATGGGGGTGGAAACATGCTTTGGGGCTGTTTTCTGCAAAGGAACCAGGACGACTGATCCGTCTAAAGGAAAGAATGAATGGGGCCATGTATCGTGAGATTTTGAGTGAAAACCTCCTTCCATCAGCAAGGGCATTGAAGATGAAATGTGGCTGGTTCTTTCAGCATGACAATGATCCCAAACACACCGCCCGGGCACCGAAGGAGTGGCTTCGTAAGAAGCATTTCAAGGTCTTGGAGTGGCCTAGCCAGTCTCCAGATCTCAGCCCCATAGAAAATCTTTGGAGGGGGTTGAAAGTCAGTGTTGGCCAGCAACAGCCCCAAAACATCACTGCTGTAGAGGAGATCTGCATGGAGGAATGGGCCAAAATACCAGCAACAGTGTGTGAAAAACTTGTGAAGACTTACAGAAAACGTTTGACCTCAGTCATTGCCAACAAAGGCTGTCTGTCATAGTTGAAGTGTATGATGAAAATTACAGGCCTCATCTTTTTAAGTGGGAATACTTGCACAATTGGTGGCTGACAAAATATTTTTTTGCCCCACTGTACCTTAAAATAAGTTGGGGTGTGGAGCAGAAAAGTAGTCATCTGGTGTGACCACCATTTGCCACATGCAGCGCGTCATCTTTGCATAAAGTTGATCAGGCTTTTGATTGCGGCCTGTTGAATGTCGTCCAACTTCTCTTCAATGGTTCTGCAAAGGGCGGCAGGGTAGCCTAGTGGTTAGAGCGTTGGACTAGTAACCGGAAGGTTGCAAGTTCAAACCCCCGAACTGATAAGGTACAAATCTGTTGTTCTGCCCCTGAACAGGCAGTTAACCCACTGTTCCTAGGCCGCCATTGAAAACAAGAATGTGTTTTAACTGACTTGCCTAGTTAAATAAAGGTAAAATTTAAAAAATTAAGCTTGCTGGATATCATCAGGAACTAGAATGTGCATTCTTACACGTTGATACAGAGCAACCAAAATATGCAGGCTATGGAATAACTGGGATATTTTCAGCTTCCAGGAATTGTGTACAGATCCTTGCATTATCATGCTGAAACAGGTGATGGCGGCGGATGAATTGCACGACACGATGGGTCACAGTATCTATGCATTCAAATTGCCATCAAGAAAACTCAATTGTGTTTGTTGTCCTTGCTTGTGCATACCATAACCTCACCTCCACCATGAGGCACTCTTCACATCGTTGACATCAGCAAACCATTTGCCCACACGACACCATACACATGGTCTGCGGTTATGAGGCCGGTTGGATGGCCTTTGAATGACGACAACACTTTTGCCAGTTCTCCTGTTTTGTCAGAGTTCTGATTACATTCACTTTGCTATGTTTTGAAAGGAATCTAGATATTTTTTAACATTCAATCAATACACTCTGGGTCTTTACAAAGTGCCGGCCAAGCCATTCCATCAGAAAGTGGTATCAGACAGCTAAACATACCTACGTACATTTGGTAAGCAAATAAATCGCATTTAGTTCAAAGATGAGACAATAATTAATCAGAAGATACCTATAATCTTTATGTACATTTTAATAGTAACAGAATAACTGCAGATTAAATAACACTATTCAATTTACACCCAACATAGGCTACTACACCTTTAAGAGCTAGAAATGATTTTGTACCCCATGTTGTAATTCTCACATTATTTAAACCCCATAATCGAATAAACCGTTCCTGAAGCTCTCTTAACACATAGAAGACCTATTGTACACAAATAATCTGAACTAAAAACGCCACAGTGGAATTTCTGTGCATCCTTGACAATCCCAATCAATATCCAAAGACCGTTTCTTCTGCAAACCCCCACCTCTTCTCTCTTTTGTGGCATCAATGTGAGGATTTATGGTAGGGGACACGGTATTGCAATAGCCTAGTGTGTGGTGCAGGAATAATGACAAGCAAACCTGAGATGCTTCGTGTTCACAATGCTCTAAAAAAGGCAACCGGGCAGAGGAATTCAAGCGAACCTAACCCAGACCACCTATGGAGATGGTTTTAGTTCGGTTCGGGGGCTCTTTTGAAAGGTCAGAGTTTTTTTGGAGTGTTCACTATGCACAAAAAAATAACGGCACCGAGTTGACAAGAACTGTCTGAGAGAGAACAAGTGTAAAAATGCCCTTAGATAACAAACGCGTAAAGAATACCATGCCGGTCTCAAGACTAATGTACTCTTACCCAAATAACGTAGTTAACATTACCGTTGTTTGCTAACGTTACAAGTGGCAGTAGTTAACTAGCTATAGTAGCCGTTACCTAAGATGAGACCAATGCACACAACTAGTTAGCTAGCAACAGTGCAGTAAAAAATACAGCACTTTGCGCGTAGAAGCTAGGCCGCACACCATTGCATGGTTTCACGCGGTTTTATTCACCAAATAAGGCTATAACGTTACAAATGGGAGAAATATCACGATAAACACAAACTGGTTTGAAAACGTACCCTAAGCATTTGATTATAGCCAAAATGTGATTTCAGACAGTTCGCCGAAAACGCAGCTTGGATCGATTTACAATGGCTGCCATACTCACTTGATGCAGCTAGCTATGCTAAAGTTAGCTACCCGCCTGGCCCGTTCAGCTAGTGAATGAACACCGTTTATAAAGTTGGCCTCAGTCAGCTGCAAATTTTAGTAAAAAAACGAGTTCATAACTTGTGTTTAATGTTATGCTGTCTTCGTTTCCTTAGCATAGTAACAAGCCGGGCACTCACCTTTTCCACTCTCCCCCCCTTTCCCGTATTGACCTAGCTAGCTGCTCGCACAAGGCTACAGCACGTTTAACATATAGCCCAGGGAAGGAAGTACCGCCAACCAGAGAGCGAGTCTCTTTCGGTTTCATGGAGGAGGGATTTCCTGAATAGTAACATACCATTGGTTCCTACAAGCTACGATGCCGGGTGCGTGCACACGTAATCTTCTTTGTCGATGGGGTTCAAACGGCGGTTAGCATCCAATGTTAATGGTGCATTACCGGCACCAACTGAACCGGGAATTGAATAAGAAATGTTTTTTTTTAAACATTACGGAAAGGGGGAAAACGACATCATACAAAATTAAACAGGTCAACTAACAAAACCCATCCCACTTATTCAATCACAGTCCACTCCAAAATACATCCTACACAGGCCCAGTGTCTCAGTGGTTTAAGGCACTAGATCACAGTTCTTGAGGCGTCACTACAGACACCTTGGTTCGAATCCAGGCTGTATCACAACTGGCCGTGATTGGGAGTCCCATAGGGTGGGTCACAATATGCCCCAGGGTTGTCCAGGTTTGACAGTAGGCTGTCATTGTGAATAAGAATTATTTCTTAACTGACTTGCCTAGTTAAATAGTCTTAAAACATGCTTCTTCTGCTCTGCAGACACACACAAAATCTAAATAAGACCAATTCTTGTGACTCTCACCTTCCAGCCTCCACACATTCCAGATTTTCCTCTAGATATTAAACGGATGAACCGCCTGAAAGGCTCCGAGGCTTATACCTGCACAGTAGCATGGTGGGATGTGTGTTAATGAAGTCGGAAGGGGACGACATCTATTTAAAAGAATATGTTGAGCCTAGACAGTGTTAGGAATCAGTACCATCATCCTTGGGTCGTTGTTACTGAGTTATAGGAAGTACAAATTACAGGGTGTTGATCCTAGGAAGATCATGTAGCCATGCAGCAGCAATATTATGGAAGGTCATCACACTCGACACTAGACAAGACAGTCGTAGGATTTTTAGATATGCGCCTGAAGTGTTAGTTGTGTTATGGTTTCAATTAGTATTTGTTGGACTTGTTATGGAATTAGCACAATACCTGCACCATCTATAAAATAGCAGTAAACTGTATGTGTTGTTGTTGGCATTTGATCATCTCAATATTTTTTTAACACTATGTATGAAATATACATCATCATTGCAGTCTATTTTGGGAGTTATTGTCCTCCCATGCTTTTGGGAGATAAGTTACAATCTATTCTATTTTCTGCAGGTTGAGAATGCAATGAAACAGGGACAGACATGGTTATTTTGCACTGATGTGCAAAGAACATGGGATGCAGGTCCATGCTGTTTGCTACTTGTCCATGCTGTGGTTCTCTGACAAATGGTGAATACTTTTAATTATCTGATTATTATATCATTATTTCATTTGATGTTATATTTAGTATTTTATATCCAGTTTTCATTAGTTATTTTGGATCCAGTGATGCAGATAGCCACAGTGCAGGGACAGCTAGATTTGTCCCTGGATCCCTTTAGTAGCCTTTTAGAAGCCTATTTGGCTAGCACGCAAATTAGCTGAATTGAGTAAAGGGTGTTCTCCTGCTTCAACATAAAGCAGTGGAAACTCCTTTGACTATTGCTGACCATAAGGCCATTAAATGCATTTTATGTGACATGCTCACAGTTATCCCAGTGAAGGACCTATCTGAAAACTTCACCTGTGTCCAAAGTCACAAAATAAATGCTGCCAAGAGGATGATCATTCATTTACTTGAGGAAATTAAACATCTGGATGAGCGTCTAATTTTGAATAAGGACGCCTCACATTTAACCGCATTTGTTGATGCCTCTTTTCAAAAAGACAACTGTAATGGAACTTTTATGGATCTTGAGCATTTCCCCACCTCACGGCCTTCTAAACCTAGCCAAAAGTCGGATGCTATCAGCTCTACTCCTGGTGGGCGTACATGGAGTGTGATTGGATCTAGGAGGAGGAAGAGACCCACACCCCAGCGTTCCGTCTTGTTTCTCGCAGCGTCATGACAAACTCTCAAATCGTTTTGAGCCACTCTCCCCGCTGTCTTCCTCAGGGCGTACAGACACCGGGTACGCAGATGCTGTAGCTTCTACAGTGACGACCGCCTCCACTACGGGCTACACTATGGGCTCTCTTGTTCAGGGTGCCGTGTGGCTGCCGCCTCAACATCCGATTTCTGCGGCTCCTGCTGCTGATAGGAGATACGGCAGCGGGGGGATCCGACCTGAGCTCATCATTGGAAGCTCAACAGAAATGTGAAATCCTGGTTTTAGATGTGACCATGAGCCAAAACGTGCATGTATTTGTTGCTGGAGTGTACAGGCCTCCTGCTGCTTTAGTTGATGCGACTAGTTTCATAGTTTAGCATTTAAAAAATGTTCTATCTTCTGAACTTGGTGGTCTTAGGTGACTTTAAACTTATCTTGATCTTAATCTAACCCAGCTAATCACAAAACCCACTAGGTTAAATGTGAGAGATCTAGATAGATCCATATTATTAGAATGCATTTTTTCTTACTTTTCTCTCCAAGCGTTTATGCATGAATTGTACTTTCGGGAACTTTCCTCCAAGTGTATACCTGACCCTGAATTAGCTCTTAAGCATTTCTCATCTATTTTTATATCACGGGCAGATAAACATGCTCCTTTTAATCGCTATAGACTAAAAAAAAACAGATATCAAATCCCTGGTTTTCTACAGAACTTTCCGATATTTTTAGAACAAGAAATCATGCCTGGGCCAAAGCTAGACTAACTGATGCTGTTGTGGACTCGTAGCTTTTCAGGCAACTGAGAAATAAATGCACGTCCTTAGAAAAAATGGCTTAATAATCAAGCTACTTCCCAAATTCTATCTCTGACTCTGTTAAGGCACTAGTTAAGGCACTAAAACGTGGAAATTCCTCTCCTTCCCTACACAAGCAAGTTATACTGTATTCTGACATCATTATTGGAAAAAAATTGATAGGTCATGCTTTTAATCAACATTTTATGTCCCTCATAAAGAAAATCAAGTTTTATACAACCGGGTCAGTCAGAAAATTTCTCGGCCCTCTCCCAGCCGCTGGTCGTCTTGAAGGAGGACCAAACAACCCCCAATGAATCCTTCTACTCTCTGATGTATTGGAACAACTACTTATGATTGATGTAAAAAAATGTACTCGGGCTAAAATGCTTGAGCCCTTCTTTATACAGCTTTCTGCTCCATTGATTGCGGAAGCATTAACACATCTTTTTTACTTGACAATTATACTATCCCCAGAGCTTCCTTTACATAAAGGTGGTGATCAGAGTGATCTAAATAATTATCGTCCCATTTCCAAACTCTAATGCCTAGCAAAAATCTTGGAATCATTGATTAATATTCAGTTTAGATCCCTTTTAACTGCTACATCTTTTCTCAATGTAAAACAGTCAGGGTTCAGACCAGGTCATAGCACCATCTCTGCTACCTCTATGGTTTTAAAGGATGTCATAAATTGTTTAGATACAAATGAACACTGTGCTGCCCTCTTAATTGACCTGTCCTATGTGTGGATCACACCTTACTTACTCAGAAACTCTCTACGATTGGCTTAGATCGGGCTGCATGAAGCTTGTTTGAAAATGATTTAAAAGACAGAACACAGTGTGTACTTAAATTAGGATTTCTAGATATTACAAAAGGTGTCCCACAGGGTTAAATTCTTGGTCCAGATCTTTTCACTATTTACAGTTGAAGACAGAAGTTTACACACACCTTAGCCAAATACATTTAAACTCAGTTTTTCACAATTCCTGACATTTAATCCTAGTAAAAATTCCCTGTCTTAGGTCCGTCATGATCACCACTTTATTTTAAGAATGTGTAATGTCAGAATGATTTATTTCAGCTTTAATTTCTTCCCATCACATTCCCAGGGAGGGGGGGGGGCGCGTGTGACCCCGGGGAACAGATAACAAACAGATAACAAACCCTTAAAAATGTTGGCAGAAGACTGCATGAAGCCAAATAGATTAAGGCGTCACTTAAAGACATTGCACCCCAATCACGCTGATAAGCCGCTTGAAAACATGCGGGGTCATACAATCCAGATGCCCAGATATTTATAGGCGGGAACAAGATCAATGCGGGCACCATCTAACGTACTTATGCACAAATCACATTACATTATTACATGATTTGGAAAATAACATGTTCTTGGTTTTACCAGCATTAGGTACCAACTTCAGATCAACCAAGGCTTACTACAAGGTATTAACAACAGATTGAAGATTCAGAGCCTGAGCTGCCGTAGGGGCAGTAGCGTATACAACAGAGTCATCTGGGTACAGATGAAAGTTACAGTTTTACACAGATAGACCAATGCTGCTTCTTGTGGCTGGGAGCAGTATTGAGTATCTTGGATGAATAAGGTGCCCAGAGGTGCCCAGAGTAAACTGCCTGCTACTCAGTCCCAGTTGCTAATATATGCATCTCCATTCCCATGGAGCGCTGGATGGGTGCTCTATTGGCACAGTCACCGACACTATGTTTCCCATTAACCTGAGAGTGTCAGGTAATCACAGTGAGTCTATGCAGTTCCTGCCCATTGAATCCCCTCATGCACCTGTGGTTTTTGGGTTTTCATGGCTCCAGAGACACAATCCTCTGATTAACTGGGCTACTGGTTCGATCATGGTTTGGAGCCAGTTCTGCCATGCGCATTGTCAGGGCGGCTTTATTCCCCGTCGGGTCCGGAGATGAAGAGCATGGAGAGGTACATTGAAGATTCTCTTGCTGCAGGGGGTATTCGTCCATCTGCCTAAACCCACCGGCGCAGGGTTTTTCTTTGTGGAGAAGAAAGACAAAACCCTGTGCCAGTGTATCGTCTACCAGGGCCTAAATGACAACACGGTTAAAAACTGTTTCCCTCTATCACTCATCTCCTCTGCTTTCGAGCCTCTCCAGGGGGCAACGAAGTTGGACCTTCGCAATGCCTACAATCTGGTTCAGATACGGGAAGGAGACGAATGGAAGACAGCTTTTAACACGGCTAGCGGGCACTGCCATTTGAAATGACCAATGCTCCTGCAGTGTTCCAGGACCTGGTCAACGA
This sequence comes from Oncorhynchus gorbuscha, assembly GCF_021184085.1. Classification (NCBI taxonomy): domain Eukaryota; kingdom Metazoa; phylum Chordata; class Actinopteri; order Salmoniformes; family Salmonidae; genus Oncorhynchus; species Oncorhynchus gorbuscha. Next base: position 49,594,726 of record NC_060188.1, on the reverse strand, counting down.
TTGTCATGTTTTGTCTTATATTGTCTTGTCATTTTGCTTTTCCTTCTGTTCGTTTTCCCCCTGCTGGTCTTTTTAGGTTCGTTCCCCTTTTTCTCTCTCCCTTCCTCTCTCTCTTCTCTCTATCGTTCCGTTCCTGCTCCCAGCTGTTCCTATTCCCCTAATCAATCATTTAGTCTTCCCACACCTGTTCCCTATCTTTTCCCCTGATTAGAGTCCCTATTTCTCCCCTTGTTTTCCGTTTCTGCCCTGTCGGATCCTTGTCTATTGTTCACCGTGCTGTGTCTGTGTATCGCCCTGTCGTGTCGTGTTTCCCTCAGATGCTGCGTGGTGAGCAGGTGTCTGAGTCTGCTACGTTCAAGTGCCTTCCCGAGGCAACCTGCAGTTCATGATCGAGTCTCCAGTCTGTTCTCGTCATTACGAGTGGAATTGTGCTTTATTATTGTATATTTACTTTACTGGATTAAAGACTCTGTTTTCGCCAAGTCGCTTTTGGGTCCTCATTCACCTGCATAACAGAAGGATCCGACCAAAGAATGGACCCAGCGACTACAGACGCTCGTAACACTGCCGTCGAGATCCAAGGAGCCATGCTCGGCAGACACGAGCAGGAATTGTCTGCTGCTCGCCATGCCGTGGAGAACCTGGCCGCTCAGGTTTCCGACCTCTCTGGACAGTTCCAGAGTCTTCGTCTCGTGCCACCTGTTACTTCCTGGCCTGCCGAGCCTCCGGAACCTAGGGTTAATAACCCACCTTGCTACTCCGGGCAGCCCACGGAGTGCCGCTCCTTTCTCACCCAGTGTGATATTGTGTTCTCTCTCCAACCCAACACATACTCTAGAGAGAGAGCTCGGGTTGCTTACGTCATTTCACTCCTTACTGGCCGGGCTCGAGAGTGGGGCACAGCTATCTGGGAGGCAAGGGCTGATTGCTCTAACAATTACCAGAACTTTAAAGAGGAGATGATTCGGGTTTTTGACCGTTCAGTTTTTGGTAGGGAGGCTTCTAGGGCCCTGGCTTCCCTATGCCAAGGTGATCGATCTATAACGGATTACTCTATTGAGTTTCGCACTCTTGCTGCCTCTAGTGAGTGGAACGAGCCGGCGCTGCTCGCTCGTTTTCTGGAGGGACTCCACGCAGTGGTTAAAGATGAGATTCTCTCCCGGGAGGTTCCTTCAAGTGTGGACTCTTTGATTGCTCTCGCCATCCGCATAGAACGACGGGTAGATCTTCGTCACCAGGCTCGTGGAAGAGAGCTCGCGTCAACGGTGTTTCCCTGCTCCGCATCGCAACCATCTCCCTCCTCTGGCTCAGAGACTGAGCCCATGCAGCTGGGAGGTATTCGCATCTCGACTAAGGAGAGGGAACGGAGGATCACCAACCGCCTGTGCCTCTATTGCGGACTTGCTGGACATTTTGTTAATTCATGTCCAGTAAAGCCAGAGCTCATCAGTAAGCGGAGGGCTACTGGTGAGCGCTACTACTCAGGTCTCTCCATCTAGATCCTGTACTACTTTGTCGGTCCATCTACGCTGGACCGGTTCGGGTGCTACATGCAGTGCCTTGATAGACTCTGGGGCTGAGGGTTGTTTCATGGACGAAGCATGGGCTCGGAAACATGACATTCCTTTCAGAGAGTTAGACAAGCCTACGCCCATGTTCGCCTTAGATGGTAGTCATCTTCCCAGTATCAGATTTGAGACACTACCTTTAACCCTCACAGTATCTGGTAACCACAGTGAGACTATTTCTTTTTTGATTTTTCGTTCACCTTTTACACCTGTTGTTTTGGGTCATCCCTGGCTAGTATGTCATAATCCTTCTATTAATTGGTCTAGTAATTCTATCCTATCCTAGAACGTTTCTTGTCATGTGAAGTGTTTAATGTCTGCCATCCCTCCCATTTCTTCTGTCCCCACTTCTCAGGAGGAACCTGGCGATTTGACAGGAGTGCCGGAGGAATATCATGATCTGCGCACGGTCTTCAGTCGGTCCCGAGCCAACTCCCTTCCTCCTCACCGGTCGTATGATTGTAGTATTGATCTCCTTCCGGGGACCACTCCTCCTCGGGGTAGACTATACTCTCTGTCGGCTCCCGAACGTAAGGCTCTCGAGGATTATTTGTCTGTGTCTCTTGACGCCGGTACCATAGTACCTTCTTCCTCTCCGGCCGGGGCGGGGTTCTTTTTTGTTAAGAAAAAGGACGGTACTCTGCGCCCCTGCGTGGATTATCGAGGGCTGAATGACATAACGGTTAAGAATCGTTATCCGCTTCCCCTTATGTCATCAGCCTTCGAGATTCTGCAGGGAGCCAGGTGCTTTACTAAGTTGGACCTTCGTAACGCTTACCATCTCGTGCGCATCAGAGAGGGGGACGAGTGGAAAACGGCGTTTAACACTCCGTTAGGGCATTTTGAGTACCGGGTTCTGCCGTTTGGTCTCGCCAATGCGCCAGCTGTTTTTCAGGCATTAGTTAATGATGTTCTGAGAGACATGCTGAACATCTTTGTTTTTGTCTATCTTGACGATATCCTGATTTTTTCACCGTCACTCGAGATTCATGTTCAGCACGTTCGACGTGTTCTACAGCGCCTTTTAGAGAATTGTCTCTACGTGAAGGCTGAGAAGTGCTCTTTTCATGTCTCCTCCGTTACTTTTCTCGGTTCCGTTATTTCCGCTGAAGGCATTCAGATGGATTCCGCTAAGGTCCAAGCTGTCAGTGATTGGCCCGTTCCAAGGTCACGTGTCGAGTTGCAGCGCTTTCTAGGTTTCGCTAATTTCTATCGGCGTTTCATTCGTAATTTCGGTCAAGTTGCTGCCCCTCTCACAGCTCTTACTTCTGTCAAGACGTGTTTTAAGTGGTCCGGTTCCGCCCAGGGAGCTTTTGATCTTCTAAAAGAACGTTTTACGTCCGCTCCTATCCTCGTTACTCCTGACGTCACTAGACAATTCATTGTCGAGGTTGACGCTTCAGAGGTAGGCGTGGGAGCCATTCTATCCCAGCGCTTCCAGTCTGACGATAAGGTTCATCCTTGCGCTTATTTTTCTCATCGCCTGTCGCCATCTGAACGCAACTATGATGTGGGTAACCGCGAACTGCTCGCCATCCGCTTAGCCCTAGGCGAATGGCGACAGTGGTTGGAGGGGGCGACCGTTCCTTTTGTCGTTTGGACAGACCATAAGAACCTTGAGTACATCCGTTCTGCCAAACGACTTAATGCTCGTCAAGCTCGTTGGGCGTTGTTTTTCGCTCGTTTCGAGTTTGTGATTTCTTACCGTCCGGGTAGCAAGAACACCAAGCCTGATGCCTTATCCCGTCTTTTTAGTTCTTCTGTGGCTTCTACTGATCCCGAGGGGATTCTTCCTTATGGGCGTGTTGTCGGGTTGACAGTCTGGGGAATTGAAAGACAGGTTAAGCAAGCACTCACGCACACTGCGTCGCCGCGCGCTTGTCCTAGTAACCTTCTTTTCGTTCCTGTTTCCACTCGTCTGGCTGTTCTTCAGTGGGCTCACTCTGCCAAGTTAGCTGGTCATCCCGGTGTTCGAGGCACTCTTGCGTCTATTCGCCAGCGCTTTTGGTGGCCGACTCAGGAGCGTGACACGCGCCGTTTCGTGGCTGCTTGTTCGGACTGCGCGCAGACTAAGTCAGGTAACTCTCCTCCTGCCGGTCGTCTCAGACCGCTCCCCATTCCTTCTCGACCATGGTCTCACATCGCCCTAGACTTCATTACCGGTCTGCCTTTGTCTGCGGGGAAGACTGTGATTCTTACGGTTGTCGATAGGTTCTCTAAGGTTCTCTCATTCCCCTCGCTAAACTTCCTTCCGCTAAGGAGACGGCACAAATCATCATCGAGAATGTGTTCAGAATTCATGGCCTCCCGTTAGACGCCGTTTCAGACAGAGGCCCGCAATTCACGTCACAGTTTTGGAGGGAGTTCTGTTGTTTGATTGGTGCGTCCGTCAGTCTCTCTTCCGGGTTTCATCCCCAGTCTAACGGTCAAGCAGAGAGGGCCAATCAGACGATTGGTCGCATACTACGCAGCCTTTCTTTCAGAAACCCTGCGTCTTGGGCAGAACAGCTCCCCTGGGCAGAATACGCTCACAACTCGCTTCCTTCGTCTGCTACCGGGTTATCTCCGTTTCAGAGTAGTCTGGGTTACCAGCCTCCTCTGTTCTCATCCCAGCTTGCCGAGTCCAGCGTTCCCTCCGCTCAAGCGTTTGTCCAACGTTGTGAGCGCACCTGGAGGAGGGTGAGGTCTGCACTTTGCCGTTACAGGGCACAGACTGTGAGAGCCGCCAATAAACGTAGGATTAAGAGTCCAAGGTATTGTTGCGGCCAGAGAGTGTGGCTTTCCACTCGCAACCTTCCTCTTACGACAGCTTCTCGTAAGTTGACTCCGCGGTTCATTGGTCCGTTCCGTGTCTCCCAGGTCGTCAATCCTGTCGCTGTGCGACTGCTTCTTCCGCGACATCTTCGTCGCGTCCATCCTGTCTTCCATGTCTCCTGTGTCAAGCCCTTTCTTCGCACCCCCGTTCGTCTTCCCTCCCCCTCCCGTCCTTGTCGAGAGCGCACCTATTTACAAGGTACGTAGGATCATGGACATGCGTTCTCGGGGACGGGGTCACCAATACTTAGTGGATTGGGAGGGTTACGGTCCTGAGGAGAGGAGTTGGGTTCCGTCTCGGGACGTGCTGGACCGTTCACTTATTGATGATTTCCTCCGTTGCCGCCAGGATTTCTCCTCGAGTGCGCCAGGAGGCGCTCGGTGAGTGGGGGGGTACTGTCATGTTTTGTCTTATATTGTCTTGTCATTTTGCTTTTCCTTCTGTTCGTTTTCCCCCTGCTGGTCTTTTTAGGTTCGTTCCCCTTTTTCTCTCTCCCTTCCTCTCTCTCTTCTCTCTATCGTTCCGTTCCTGCTCCCAGCTGTTCCTATTCCCCTAATCAATCATTTAGTCTTCCCACACCTGTTCCCTATCTTTTCCCCTGATTAGAGTCCCTATTTCTCCCCTTGTTTTCCGTTTCTGCCCTGTCGGATCCTTGTCTATTGTTCACCGTGCTGTGTCTGTGTATCGCCCTGTCGTGTCGTGTTTCCCTCAGATGCTGCGTGGTGAGCAGGTGTCTGAGTCTGCTACGTTCAAGTGCCTTCCCGAGGCAACCTGCAGTTCATGATCGAGTCTCCAGTCTGTTCTCGTCATTACGAGTGGAATTGTGCTTTATTATTGTATATTTACTTTACTGGATTAAAGACTCTGTTTTCGCCAAGTCGCTTTTGGGTCCTCATTCACCTGCATAACAACGATGTGCTCTGTGATATCTTGAACCGGTTGTTGTTTGTCTACCTTGATAGCATCCTTGTTTTTTCCCGGTCAGCTCAAGAACATGTCCCCCACGTCCGACAGGTCCTTCAGCGTCTCCTGGAGAACCAGCTTTTTGTCAAAGCAGAAAAATGTGTATTCCATCGCTCCACCATCTCCTTCCTGCTGAAGACCACTTGAACGGATCCTTGGGAGAGGTGAGTGCTGAGAGGGGTGAAGCCAGGGTGCTGCAAAGTTTCCTGGGGTTTGCAACTTTCTACCACCACTTCATCCGGGGTTACAGCACCCTGGCTTCCCCCCTCACAGCAGTCACCTCTGCCAATGTTCCATTCACGTGGTCTTCAGCAGCTGACCGGGCATTCTCTGACTTCAAGCATCAGTTCACCACAGCTTCCATCTTAGTCCATCTGGACACGTCCCATCAGTTTGTGTTGGAGGTCGATGCCTCGGACGTTGGAGTGGGAGCCGTACTATCCCAGCGTTCTGCCCAGGACCAAAAGTTGCATCCCTGCACTTTCCCATTGCCTAAACCCTGCTGAGAGGAACTACGATATGGGAAATTGAGAACTGCTCGCGGGCAAGATAACATTGGAGGAGTGGAGGAACTAGTTAGAGGGGGCAGAACATCCATTCAATGTGTGGACTGATCACTAGAACACAACAATCCTTACGGTGGTGGAGAGATTATCCAAAGCCGCCCATTCCCCTTCCCAATTCCCCTTAGCCAAGGAGATGGCCCAGCTCATGGTGTAGCACATCTTCCGGATCCATGGACTTCCGTTGGACATGGTCTCTGATCGCGGTCCTCAGTTCCCGTTCTGGAAGGAGTTCTGCACCCTCATTGGGTCGGTGGCCAGCCTGTCCTCCGGTTTTCACCCACAGTCTAACGGCCAGTATCGGCGAGCAAGCCAATCAGGACCTGGAGACAGCTCTTCATTGCCTCGTCTCCACCAACCCCACTACCTGGAGCCAGCAACTTGTGTGGGTGGGATACGCCCGCAACACCCTTCCAGGCTCGGCCACGGGTCTCTCGCCTTCCGAGTGTTCCATGGGATATCAGCTCCGCTCTTCCCTGAGCAGCATACCCTTCCCTAAGGTCAGCATACCCTCAGTCCAGATGTTTGTCTGCCTTTGTCGCCATACCTGGAAGAAAGCCTGGTTTGCTCTTCTCAAGACCACTTCCAGGTATCGGCGACAGGCGGACTGCCACCAGACCCCTGCTCCCCATCTATCGACTCGGGCAGAAGGTATGGCTGTCCACTCGGAACCTCCCCCTCCGGGTGGAGTCTCGTAAACTTTCCCCCCATTTCATTGACCCTTTCCCCATCTCTAAAATCCTTAGCCCCTCTGCTGTTTATCTTCTGTTGCCCACCACCCTCCGCATACATCCCACTTTTCATATATCTAGAATTAAACCCTTGCCTCACAGCTCTTTATCTCCTGTTTCCAGGCCCACCCCTCTCCCCGGTCTCATTGACGGCCATCTGGCATATACCGTGAGGCGCCTCCTGAATGTTCGACCTCGAGGTAGGGGATTCCAGTACCTGGTTGATTGGGAGGGTTATGGCCCAGAGGAGAGGTGCTGGGTCCCCGCTAGGAACTTCCTGGACCCAGCCCTCATCGCTGAGTTCCGCCGCCAGTACCCTGGTCAATCAGTTATGTGCCCAGGTAGGACACCAGGTGGCGTCCCTAGTGAGAGGGGGTACTGTCACACCTGATCCTTTTTTTAACGGCCTTGACTTACTTTTTGCCTGCCCCTGGTACACAGCTCTTTATCTGCCTCTTGTGTCTGCGTCTGGGTCTTAGCAGGAGTCCTGATAACTGCATTCTTTATCATAAAGTTGGTTCGATCTCGATAAAAACAAGTAGGTCACTTCATTATTCTGTTTTTGTTAATAAAGCCTTACTCAATAAACTACCAATTTAATGAACATCATTTTTTAAAATATTTTTTTTTTCTCCCCCCATTTTTCTCCCCAATTGGTAGTTACAGTCTTGTCCCATCGCTGCAAAGGTCGAGAGCCGTGCGTCCTCTGAAACACAACCCCACCAAGACGCACTGCTTCTTGACACAACGCAAGATTAACCTGGAAGCTGCCGCACCAATGTGTCGTTGGAAACACCTGGCGACAGCATGCCCCTGGCCTGCCACAGGTGTCACTAGAGCGTGATGGGACAAGGACATCCCGGCCGGACCCCCCTCCTAACCTGGACGACGCTGTGCCAATTGTGCATCGCCTCATGGGTCTCCTGGTTGTGGCCGGCTGCGATACAGACCGGGATCGAACCAGGATCTGTAGGAACACAGCTAGCACTGTGAAGCAGTGCCATAGACCGCTGCGCCACTCGGGAGGCCTAACATCATTTATGAAATATATAAACTGAGATTACAACACTAGATCTCAGGGTTGGCTAGGCGTCCCGCTAGTGGGACAACTCCTGGTGAAGCCGGAGGGCATGCAATTCAAATAAATAATCATAAAAATTATGGATATTAAACATTTATGTACATACAAGTGTCTTATATCGGTTAAAATATTAAATTCTTGTTAATCTAACTGCACTGTCCTATTTACAGTAGGCTTTACAGCAAAATCATGCCATAAGATTGTTTGAGGACGTTGCCCCACATCAAAATATTTCTCAACCAGCACAGGTTTCATAAATTCACAAATAGCGATTAAATATTCACTTACTTTTTGAAAATCTTCCTCTGATTTTTCATCCAAACCGTCCCAGCTACAACATGTAGTGTCGTTTTGTTAGATAAAATCCTTCTTTATATCCCAAAAGTCTGTTTAGTTGGCACCATTGATTTGAGTAATCCACTCATTCAACGTGCAGAGAAAGGAATCCAAAAAGCTACAACTAAACTTTGTTAAAACAAGTCAAAATACCTTTCTAGTTAATCCACAGATACCCTAAAATGTAATTAAACTTTAATACATACAGAAAGAAGTATGTTCAATAGGAAAACGATATTAGCAGGTGCGTGTCCTATTCATTGCGTGCGCATACGCTGATTTCTAAGTCTGTGTCCCTGTATCAAAACTCTTATTCTTCCTTGTTTGGGAATAAACAAGGCTGAAACCTTGAACAAAGACCACTGACATCCAGTGGAAGCCATAGGAATAGCATACTGGGAGCTAAGATTATTTTTTTTACCTATACTAAAAAAATATATATTTCCGGTTGGTTTCTCTTTGGATTTTCTCCTACCACATCTATTGTGTTATAGTCTACAAACTTAAGAGTGTTTTCTTTCCAATGTTACCAATTATATGCATATCCTGGCTTCAGGGCCTGAGCAACAGGCAGTTTACTTTGGGCACATCAGTCAGGCAGAAATTGAGAAAAATAGACCCTACATTTGCAAATGAGACCTAGGTCTCAATGTGTTTTTCCCTGGTTAAATAAAATGTAGCAGACCAGGGGGGTTGGGTTAAAACGTTTACACAGATCAGACATGAACAGAGTATTAAAGTAATAGCTCAAAAGAAAAGAATAGGTCTCCCCCATGAGACCCTCTCCGGGATACCGTCTTCTTGGCTCCGGGTCTTGCTCTATCTTGTGGGGATCAAAAAACTGAACTCACTCCTGTCACCTCTGCAACCGTCTATACGGGAGTCCTTTCTTCTCCCACTCTCTCTCCTGTGTGCTGCCCTTCTGGCAGCTTTTTGGGATAGCTGGTGAGCAATCAGCCCTCGATTACTCACCAACTCCCAATCAGCCCTAATTAGTCCTGGCCGGAGAGCTGTCGAGTCTTGGCACGTCCAGCAGATGGAGCCATCGCCTCGTGATGTATACTCCGTCTGTCACCAGGCCTCGACAAGTCTCCCTCTGGTGGCTGACCTGCTGTATGCCACAAAAAGTTTATAAAAAATTAAGAATGTAGGGCTGAGTAAGATACTTTAAATGCCACATAGCATCCCAACTTATTCCCATCCTACCACTTCACCCTACAAACCATGCACTGCCCCAAAATATCAGGTCCCACAAAGAGTTTAAAAGCTGTGTGGATTCAAAATCAAATTATATAGGTTGCATACTCGTAATAGCATATTTTATTGCGGGTGTAGCGAAATGCTTGTGTTCCTAGTTCCAGCAGTGCAGTAATATCTAACAATTCACAACAATACACAGAGCTAAAAGTAAAATAATGGAAATAAAAATATAAATATTAGGATGAGCAATGTCAGAGTCCGGAATATAAATATACAGTACCAGTCAAAATTTGGACACACCTACTCATTCAAGGGTTTTTATTTATTTGTACTATTTTCTACATTGTAGAATTATAGAGAAGACATCAACACTATGAAATAACACATATGGAATCATGTAGTAACCAAAAAGATTGTTAAACAAATCAAAATATATTTTATATTTGAGATTCTTCAAAGTAGCCACCCTTTGCCTTGATGGCAGCTTTGCACATGCTTTACCATCCTCCAGGCGTGATGCTTGGCATTCAGGCCAAAGAGTTCAATCTTGGTTTCACCAGACCAGATACTCTTGTTTCTCATGGCCTTGGAGTCTTCAGGTTTCTTTTGGCTAACTCCAAGCGGGCTGTCATGTACCTTTTTTTAGGCCAATCAAGGAGTTGGATTAATGGTGCCTTGTGATGTCATCGGCCTCCCCCCTTGCTTGCAGAAACAATAAAGAAGAATTAGAGAACAAAAGAGGAAATGCCCACTTCCCCACTTGTGCCATGTCTTGAGGATACCTGGTCCACCTATTGAGATGTGCCTTTTGTTAAAGGGGAATTTCACCCTTTCTCTGCCCCAGCATATAGTCATTACTATGTTAAATGTTGTTATCATAAATATCACAATTATCCAAACCACAAGCTAAAACACTGGTAGAGCCAGGAAGTTTCATCTCCCTGTATATTTGTCTGCTCGTAGTGAACCACAAAATCCAGTATTCATAGCGAATGCTGATACCACCCGCAAGGTAGAGGAAACAGGAACTAGAGAAAGACAGGAGCACGGAAAATACGCTGGTAGGCTTGATGAAACTGGCAACAGACAAACTGAAAACACAGGTATAAATACACTGGGGATAATGGGGAAGATGGGCGACACCTGGAGGGGGGTGGAGACAAACAGTCTGGTTTGCGTAATATTAGGAATTTGAAATGATTTATACTTTTACTTTTGATACTTAAGTATATTTTAGCAATTACATTTACTTTTGATGCTTAAGTGTATTTAAAACCAAATACTTTTAGACGTTTACTAAAGTAGAATTTTACTGGGTGACTTTCACTTTTACTTGAGTCATTTTCTATTAAGGTAACTTTACTTTTACTCAAGTATGACAATTGGGTCATTTTTTCACCACTGGCTACAGACAACGAACACAATTGCCTTTTATCAATGGCAATTTTAATGCACAGAGATACCGTCATGAGATTCTGAGGTCCATTGTCGTGCCATTCCTCTGCCGCCATCACCTCATGTTTCAGTGTGATAATGCACGGCCCCATGCCGTAAGGATCTGTACACAATTCCAGGAAACTGAAAAAGTCCCATTCTTCCATGGCCTGCATACTCACCAGACATGTCATCCAGTGAGCTTGTTTGGGATGCTATGGATCGACATGTACAACATCGTGTTCCAGTTCCAGCCAATATCCAGCAACTTCTCACATCCACTGAAGAGGAGTGGGACAACATTCCACAGGCCACAATCAACAGCCTGATCAAGCTGCAAACCCTACCTTTTTTTAAAGGTACTGTATCTGTGACCAACAGATGTATATCTGTATTCCCAGTCATGTGAAATTCGTAGATTAGGGCCTCATGTATTTATTTAAATTGATTGATTTCTTTATGTGAACTGTAAGTCAGTAAAATCTTTCAAATTGTTGCATGTTGCGTTTATATTTTTGTTCAGTATAGTTGATTTAAAAACCAGTTAATCCAAAAATGGAAGATACATGTTGCAAAATTGCCATTTGAATGTAATATTCTATAGTCCTGTTTTCACATTAGGCAATACACTTGCACTACCCATCAAAATTGACCCATAAAAAATGTAGAAATCAAATTTCCATAATTTCTCTCCCATGTGTGATCAGATGTGTGATCATTGAAAACAGCTTTCACATTCATTGATGCAAAAACATATTATTCAGATGTAATTTCAACATAGGTTGCTTGATGTCCTCCTCCATAGAGAGTCCTAATAAAGATCTGCAATTCATTCACACCTGATGTTCTGTGTGTGTTAGGTAGGGGATGGACATTGGAAGACCTGGAGGGGAGGAATCATCACATGCCTGTTCACCATCATCAGTGGCCTGGGCTTTCTCTACCTGCTCCCTCAAAGAAACCTCAGGAGTCAGGATACCCTAGAGACCCACTTATCCACTCCCACGTCATCACACCGCACTTGACCTTTCTTAAGGCACCAATAGCAAAACATTTCAGATTTTGCCATCTGGCAAGCGGTAGCGGAGCTCCAAGTCTAGGACCAAAAGGCTCCTTAACAGCTTCTACCCCCAAGCCACAAGACTGCTGAACAATTAATAAAATGGCCACCCGGACTATTTAAATTGACTTGCTCTCCCCCTTCCTTTCTTTTTACACTGCTGCTACTCGCTGTTTATTATCTATGCATAGTCACTTTACCCCTACCTACATGTGCAAAATAACTTGACTAAACTGTACCCCGCACATTGACCTTGTTATTACTATTTTTATTGTGTTACTTTCTATTTTAATTTGACTATTTTAATTTTAGTTTATTAAGTAATTAAAAAATATATATCTTTCTTGAACTGCATTGTTGATTAAGGGCTTGTAAGTAAGCATTTCAAGGTAAGGCTGTACACCTGTTGTATTCGGAGCATTTGACAAATAACAATTTGATTTGATTTACACCTAGCATACATTTTGTTATTGTTAACATGTTTCATGTAGAACTTCAACTGCTATTTAAAAAAATCTCCATATATCATTCAAATGCTTGTTTTCCGGAGCATATCGTTAGCTACTCCATACATGGCTATATCTTTTGTAGACCTAGTGCTTCATGCTGAAAGATGAGTAATTTCCTGACATCTGATTGGTTACTGGCATTTAAAGGCCCTTTCCAGCAACCTGATAAGTTAAAATGCCTCACGTGTCGCGCAGCACTTCCTTGTTTGAAAATAACTCCCCATGAAGAATCAATGTAAAGAGAGACAAAATTAGAAAATCTCAAAGAATATACCTAGTTTGTGAATAAGAATAGGCTACCTCAGTAAGTCAATGTGAGAAAAGCAGTGAAAGAAAGAAAATAAACTCAGCAAAAAAAGAAACGTCCCTTTTTGAGGACCCTGTCTTTCAAAGATAATTATTAAAAATCCAAATAACTTCAAAGATCTTCATTGTAAAGGGCTTAAACACTGTTTCCCATGCTTGCTCAATGAACCATAAACAATTAATGAACATGCACCTGTGGAACGGTTGTTAAGACACTACTGGCGGTAGGCAATTGTCTAAGGTTTTTTCTATGTTTAAATGTAATGTAATGCAATTAAGGTCACAGTTATGAAAACTAAAGAGGCCTATCTACTGACTCCACTGACTCTGACAAACACCAAAAGAAAGATGCCCAGGGTCCCTGCTCATCTGTGTGAACGTGCCTTAGGCATGCTGCAAGGAGGCATGAGGACTGTAGATGTGGCCAGGGCAATAAATTGCAATGTCCGTACTGTGAGACGCCTAAGACAGTGCTACAAGGAGACAGGATGGACAGCTGATCGTCCTCGCAGTGGCAGACCACATGTAACAACACCTGCACAGGATCGGTACATCCGAACATCACACCTGCGGGACAGGTACAGGATGGCAACAACAACTGCCTGAGTTACACCAGGAACACACAATCCCTCCATCAGTGCTCATACTGTCCGCAATAGGCTGAGAGAGGCTGGACTGAGGGCTTGTAGGCCTGCTGTAAGGCAGGTCCTCACCAGAAATCACCGGCAACAACGTCGCCTATGGGAACAAACCCACCGTCACTGGACCAGACAGGACTGGCAAAAAGTGCTCTTCACAGACAAATCGCGGTATTGTCTCACCAGGGGTGATGGTCGGATTCGCGTTTATCATCGATGTAATGAGCGTTACACCAAGGCGTGTACTCTGGAGCAGGATCGAGCTGGAGGGTCTGTCATGGTCTGGGGCGGTATGTCAGCATCATCGGACTGGGCTTGTTGTCATTGCATGCAATCTCAATGCTGTGCGTTACAGGGCAGACACTGAACACTGGACTGACAATCACCATAGACCCCACCAACCAGGGATTCTGTAATTCTGTTATGATAGAATGTGCACACTGTGATGGTTATTGTGATGCCTTTAGGAGGAGTGTTTACTCTTCCTCCAGGCTGCAGGAGTGCTCCAGGGTAGATGTGGCGTTTTATATAAATGTGAGGATGCTTCTTTTAGCCCACGAACTTGGACTTTGTTATGCAACGCAAAAGAAAATAAGCAAAGTCCTAGGGATTCCTTCCTTGCATCTCTGCTCATATCAGAGACATGTCAGGAGAGTGATAGGTAAATAAAGAGGGAGGGAATTATTGTCATTATTGTCAGGTGACTTGCTGTGTATAAATATTTTCCCTTGTTCCAGCAAATGTAATCAAAGTGAATCAACAGAGTGATAGGAAAACATAACTATACAATGAGACTTTCACATAGGCCTATAGTGTCATAGGGGTGTAGCCTACTGTGATTATTTAGAAATTAGCTTTAAATAAAGTAAATACATGCTGATGTGCTACTATTTACATAGGGTAACATGCTGATATTTAGTCCTGCAGTTCTGACTATAATGTCGACAGACATAATAAGTACTTTTCCCCTCCATATTAGTTGCATAGATTCAGAGAGGGCTACATTCAATGGGAGTGCTACAAAGCTAATTAGAAAAGCATAAGCAGATATAGACCCAGACATAGCAGAATTGCTGAAGGAGGATGAGGATGCCATCGTGGAAATTCTTACACACTTACTCGAAGTCAATCTTAAATTAATAATTGTTTATTTGTCAGTGCACTGGAAAGGTTCCAACAAACTTAATGTGCCATAGTGAATGTCTGGCAGAAGCTCTGCCTGGGCAGTCCAGCGGTTGTGTCATGCCCTGACCTTAGTTATCTTTGTTTTCTTTATTATTTTGGTTAGGTCAGGGTGGTTTGTGTAGTTTTTGTATTGTCTAAGGTTTTTTCTATGTTTATGGTTTTTTCTAGTCTAGGTGTTTTTATGTCTATGGTTGCCTAGATTGGTTCTCAATCAGAGGCAGCTGTTTATCGTTGTCTCTGATTGGGGACCATATTTAGGTAGCCATATTCCTTGGATTGTTTGTGGTTTATTATGCCTATGTGTAGTTGCATGACACAACTAGTGGTTATAGCATTATGGTCATTTTCTTAGTTTGTGTAAGTGTTCTTCGTTTTAATAAAATAATGTATTAATCTCAAGCTGCACCTTGGTCTCATTGTTATGACGACTGTGACAGGTTGTATTATATACGGCTATACACAGACAAGTTATATTTGCATAATTATTGAATCATTACCGTTTTGTTTCATCCATGTGACAAGACCAATGCTGGTTCATAACATGTGACAGACCAATACCTCACGAGGGTTCTTTCGCTAAGCTGAGACCTTGAAACTGAGATCTTTCGTTCTTTCTCAAAACAAGATCTGGGTGTACTGAAATTGCAGCTACTGATAGTGAGGATTTGTATGGTCAGCCACTTGCATGAACACAGAAATTGGTTATTTAGAACAGCACATAAACAGAACACAGAAATTAGTTATAAGAATAGCACAATCATTAACATTTCCCTTACAATGCCATTATAGTGTCACACCCTGATCTGTTTCACCTGTCTCTGTGCTTGTCTCCACCCCCCACCAGGTGGCTCCCATCTCCCCTCATTGTCCCCTATGTATTTATACCTGTGTTTTCTGTGTCTGTTGCCAGTTTGCTTTGTTTGTCAAGCCTACCAGCAGTTTTCCCCTTGCGCCGGTCTTTAAAAAAAAAAAAAGTTTTTGTTTTCTAGTTTTCCTGGTTTTGACTGTTCTGTCTGTCCTGAGCCTGCCTGCCATCCTGTACCTTGCCCCTACCCTGAGACTGCTTGTCGTTCTGTACCTTTTGGACTCTGATCTGGATTATGGACCTCTGCCTGCCCTTAACCTGTCGTTTTGCCTGCCCGTTGTTCTAGTAATAAAATGTTTCTTTTACACTGTCTGCAACTGTGTCTTCCCTAAAATGTGGTACAAAGACATTAATGTGTCTTTTGATGGCACTTGGCACGAGAGGATTCACTTCCCAGTAAGGGATAGATGTGTGCATTGGTGCTGGTACCAGCGAGCTCTAGAAAATGGTGAAGATCCACCCAGTCACAAAAACCACAGAGGCCATATATTTTTAAGTGGTTGCACAGAAAGTGGTGCATGTATATCATAGGATGTCAAATGATAACCTTCTCAAAATAATGTTGCACGGAGGAACGCAGAATGCAAATGAATGTCTAAACTCTGTAGTATGGTCGCAATGCTCCAAAACTGTCTTCATGGGCAAAAGCCGCATTGAGGGAGCCACTGCTATATCAAATCTGATGGACAAATTGTGGTTTGACAGCACTTTGGTGACACTAGAAGCAATCCAAGAGAAGGATGAGGTGTGTTGTGAGTGCTGATGCTGCTTCAACGGAGTGTGCCAAGGGTAGGCACAGGTCTCATGACAAGGTCAAGAAAGTAAAGCGGCACCAGCAACCACTCAGAGGGCCTTACATATGGGGCAGGCATAGCTGATTAATGTTCTGCACATTTAAACAGCCAAACAAAAGCATTGTATGTGACATTGAGCAAAGTTATATTAGAATTTGCCCAAAACTGCAGATTTTCTCAACAGACCAGCATTCAAAGCATATTTTATGCTCTATTGCTTGAAACAAATGTATTAAAGGTGCTCATGAATTTGTAAAAGGTTTATTGATGTTTATTTGTCAGTTTAGAAGTGATAAATGAATAAGATATTAATGTGAGAAATTGTCTATGCTCTATTTATGGCCAGTACATTTAAATTGCATTAGCTTATCTTTAATACAGTTCTCTCTATTCCTACAAAATTTCATGAGGCATTCATGATTTGATTTCCTTTATTTATTTGATTGTTTATTGATTTAGTTGACATTGCCAATATGTGAAATAGAGTAAAAGACATGCATTCACTCTTACAATACTAATACTTGACAATGTCGGCTGGTGTCCCGCCCTGGCCTTGGTTATCTTTGTTTTCTTTATTATTTTGGTTTAGGTCAGGGTGTGACATGGGTGAAACTTGTCTAGTGGTTTTTGTATGTTTATGGGGCTGTGTCCCTTCTAGGTTTATTGTATGTCTATGGTTGCCTAGATTGGTTCTCAATTAGAGACAGCTGTCTATCGTTGTCTCTGATTGGGAACCATATTTAGGCAGCCATATTCTGTGGGTACTTTGTGGGTGATTGTTTCCTGTCTTTGTGTTCTCTGCACCAAATAGGACAGTTTCGGTTTTGCCACGTTTGTGCGTTTGTGCGTTTGTGCGTTTGTGCAGTGTTCACGTTTTCGTCTTTCATTAAAACATGTTGAGCACGAACTACGCTGCGTATTGGTCCGATCCCTGCTACACCTCCTCTTCAGAAGAAGAGGAAATCAGCCGTGACAGCTGGTTACTTTGAGGGGCTTGTTGACAGTACTTACTGTGGAAATGGCTCCACCTAGTGGGTTTTAATGGTGTCTGACGCTACTTATTTCAATGGGCCAAAATCTGGAGTGGAAAAATTTGTGCTGTAGCTCCACTCAGGATTTTGGTCACTTTAAAATCCACAAGGTCAAACAATTGATTAACTCCTACTGTGATTTATTTGGGATATATGTGCTTTGGTTAAATAGATTCTAGCTAAGTATTCTATCGGATGAATATCCCAGCCTGTACTAGCTAAACAGTCTTGTAGCTTCATGTTTGAATCCGAAAGTTCACTGGTTTGAATCCCTGAGCTGGCAAAGTGGAAAAATCTACTGTTCTGCCCTTGAGCAAGGCAGTTAACCCCCAACAAAATCTGCTCCCTGGGTGCCAATGACATGGATGTTGGTCATGATCAAGAGCGTGTGTGTGTGTGTGCAACTGGGGCTGAAGTTTTATAAAATATAATTTATGGTTCAGCTGCTATTGGCATAGAGAGACACCCACACCCTATAAGGGCTGGCAAAATCTGGCAGAGAGAGGGGAACAGGACAGGGGGCAGGACAGGGCCTGGAATCAGACTGAGTAATGACACAGTGAAATGTACCCGGATTCTCTCAGTACGCCAAGACACTTTAAATACACTATGTGACTAAAAGTATGTGGGCACCTGCTCGTCGAACATTGCATTCCAATGTCATGGGCGTTAATATGGAGTTGGTCCCCCCTTTACTGCTATAACAGCCTTCACTCTTCTTGGAAGGCTTTCCATTAGATGTTAGAACATTGCTGCAGGGACTTCCTTCCATTCAGTCATGAGCATTAGTGAGGTTGGACACTGATGAACCATGAAAAACAGCCCCAGACCGCTATTCCTCCTCCTACAGTTGGTACTATGCAATCGGCAGTGGTGGAAAAAGTTCTCAATTGTCATACTTGAGTAAAAGTAAAGATACCTTATTAGAAATGGACTCAAGTAAAAGTGAAAGTCCCCCAGTAAAATACTACTTGAGTAAAAGTCCAAAAGTATTTGGTTTTAAATATATTTAAGTATCAAAAGTAAAAGTATAAATCATTTAAATTTCCTTATATTAAGCAAGCCAGACGACACTATTTCTTTTTTTTTTATTGACGGATAGCCAGGGGCACACTCCAACCCTCAGACATAATTTACAAATTAAGCATTTGTGTTTCGTGAGTCTGCCAGATCAGAGACAGTAGAGATGACCAGGGATGTTCTCTTGATAAGTGTAAGAAGTACTTTTGGGTGTCAGGGAAATTGTATGGAGTAAAAACTACATGATTTTCTTTGGGAATGTGGTGAAGTAAAACTAAAAGTTGGCAAAAAACGACTTAAGTAGTACTTTAAAGTATTTTTACTTAAGTGCTTTACACCACTGGCATTCGGGCAGGTAGCGTTCACCTAGCATCCACCTAACCAGTATTCGTTGGTCAGACTGCCTGATAGTAAAGCGTGATTCATCACTCTAGAAAACACGTTTCCATTGCTTCATTGTTCAATACTGGTTAGCTTTACACCACTCCAGCTGACTCTTACCATTGCACATGGTGATCTTAGGCTTGTGAGCTGGTGCTTGGCCATGGAAAACCATTTCATGAAGCTCCCGACGAACAGTTATTATGCCGACGTTGCTTCCTGAGGCAGTTTGGAACTCAGCAGTGAGTGTTGCAGCCGAGGGCAGGCAATTTTTATGCGCTACGCGCATAGTTCCTGTTCTTTGAGCTTGTGTGGCCTATCACTTTGTGGCTGAGCCGTTGTTGCTCCTAGACGTTTCCCGTTAACAATAACAGCACTTACATTTGACCGGAGCAGCTTTAGTAGGGCAGAAATTTCACGAACTGACTTGTTGGAAATGTTGTGGCTCGTTGAATGTCACTGA
The DNA here is from genome assembly GCF_021184085.1 of Oncorhynchus gorbuscha. Classification (NCBI taxonomy): domain Eukaryota; kingdom Metazoa; phylum Chordata; class Actinopteri; order Salmoniformes; family Salmonidae; genus Oncorhynchus; species Oncorhynchus gorbuscha. Next base: position 49,575,783 of record NC_060188.1, on the reverse strand, counting down.
GCTCTTCAGTAAGGCCATTCTACTGCCAATGGGCTGGTGGCTTTGTAGCATGCATTTTTATGCCGAGTAGAACCTACATGATACAGTATACTGTGGTCAATTGAATAACATTTTTGCTGAACATAGGCTTTCTGGGACTGGTTAGCCTGGACTAGATATTAGGGGTAGAAAACAAACAAGACAGTTTAGGTAGGTGGGGGGGGAGTGTTTGGGTTTAATGGTGGACACCCAACCCCTGTGATAAATATAGCCTCCACCTGACCACACAGTACACATGACTGGGCAGGCTCTGGTTTCAATGGGGGTTGACCAACCAGCGATACCCACCACCATGCAAACAAGCACTCCTCTCCCTCCTCACTGTCAACCATATAATAGCACTGATCTTTAAATAGAACTGCGTTCACTAGATGTCTTAGTAGTCGGTTTATTGGTCTGTTTTCAAAATACAGGTTGGCAAGTTTTGTGGGATTTTATACATAATTTCCCCAAAATGTCATACAGCAGTTAACATGGTGGTGAATAAAATTGTGATCATAAAGATTGTATTTATTGCGGTTTAAAAAAAAGCTGAAACAACTTGATATGATGTTCAGGATGAGTTGAAGACAGATCTTATTTATTTCTCAAAGGCCCTGTCAAAAGTGTGATTTTCCTGTTTTATATATATATATATATATATATATATATATATATATATATATATATATATATATATATATATATATATATATATATATATATATATACACACACACATAGAGTTGAAGGGGAAAGTTTACATACACCTTAGCCAAATACATTTAAACTCAGTTTTTCACAATTCCTGACATTTAATCATAGTACAAATTCCCTGTTTTAGGTCAGTTTTGATTACCACTTTATTTTAAGAATGTAGAGAGAATGATTTATTTCAGCTTTTATTTATTTCATCACATTCCCAGTGGGTCAGAAGTTTACATACACTCAATTAGTATTTGGTAGCATTGATTTTAAATTGTTTAACTTCGGTCAAACGTTTCGGGTAGCCTTCCACAATAAGTTGTTGTGAATTTTGGCCCATTCCTCCTGACAGAGCTAGTGTAACTGAGTCAGGTTTGTAGGCCTCCTTGCTCGCACATACGTTTTCAGTTCTGCCCACACGTTTTCTATGGGATTGAGGTCAGGGCTTTGTGATGGCCACTCCATTACCTTGACTTTGTTGTCCTTAAGCCATTTTGCCACAACTGGCCAAACAGCTCTATTTTTGTTTCAGCAGACCAGAGGACATTTCTCCAAAAAGTATGATCTTTGTCCCTATGTGCAGTTGCACACCGTATTCTGGCTTTTTTATGGCGGTTTTGGAGCAGTGGCTTCTTCCTTGCTGAGCAGCCTTTCAGGTTATGTCAATATAAGACTCGCTTTACTGTGGATATAGATACTTTTGTACCTGTTTCCTCCAGCATCTTCACAAGGTCCTTTGCTGTTGTTCTGGGATTGATTTTCACTTTTTCCACCAAAGTACGTTCATCTCTAGGAGACAAAACGCATCTCCTTCCTTAGCGGTTTGATGGCTGCGTGGTCCCATGGTGTTTATACTTGCGTACTATTGTTTGTACAGATGAACGTGGTACCTTCAGGCATTTAGAAATTTGTTTTTCTGAGGTCTTGGCTGATTTCTTTTGATTTTCGCATGATGTCAAGCAAAGAGGCACTGGATTTGTATGTAAGCCTTGAAATACATCCACAGGTACACCTCCAATTGACTCAAATGATGTCAATTAGCCTCCCAGAAGCTTCTAAAGCCATGACATCATTTTCTGGAATTTCCCAAGCTGTTTAAAGGCACAGTCAACTTAGTGTATGTAAACTTCTGACCCACTGGAATTGTGATACACTGAATTATAATTGAAATAATCTGTCTGTAAACAATTTTTGGGAAAATTGCTTGTGTCATGCACAAAGTAGATGTCCTATCTGACTTGCCAAAACTATAGTTTGTTGTGGAGTGGTTGAAAAACTAGTTTTAATGACTCCAACCTAAGTGTATGTAAACTTCCGACTTCAACTGTATATAGGTCCTGGATGGCAGGAAGCTTTGCCCCAGTGATGTACTGGGCCGTACGCACTACCCTTTGTAGTGATTTATGGTCAGATGCCAAGCAGTTGCCATAACAGGCGGTGATGCCAGGTGGTACATTTGCTAAAAGATCAATAATAAGAGATTTCAAAAACTCTCTGCCAATAACAGCTATTTTTCAGTTTTCCCCTTCCCACAGACCGTTCCCCGAAAGTCCACGTTAAATTATTGCTTGAGAAATGTAAGTAATTCCACAAGAGGAAGGATCAGGGTAGGATTATGCTATTGGAAATGTTATGGGGAATCATAATGGAGCTCTCTTTGTTGGATGAGTAACCCCCTCCACAAACCTGCTCCTTTGTCTCCCACCTTAAGCACTGAGCCAGAAGTTGAAACACCTTATGTTATGTTCAGTCGTGGCCAAAAGTTTTGAGAATGACACAAATAATAATTTTCACAAAGTCTGCTGCCTCAGTGTCTTTAGATATTTTTGTCAGATGTTACTATGGAATACTGAAGTATAGTTACAAGCATTTCATAAGTGTCAAAGGCTTTTATTGACAATTACATGAAGTTGATGCCAAGAGTCAATATTTGACCCTTCTTTTTCAAGACCTCTGCAATCCGCCCTGGCATGCTGTCAATTAACTTCTGTGTCACATCCTGACTGATGGCAGCCCATTCTTGCATAATCAATGCTTGGAGTTTGTCAGAATTTGTTGGTTTTTGTTTGTCCACCTGCCTCTTGAGGATTGACCACAAGTTCTCAATGGGATTAAGGTCCGGGGAGTTTCCTGGCTATGGACCCAAAATATCAATGTTTTGTTCCCTGAGCCACCTAGTTATCACTTTTGCCATATGGCAAGGTGCTCCATCATGTTGGAAAATGAATTGTTTGTCACCAAACTGTTCCTGGATGGTTGGGAGAAGTTGCTCTCGGAGGTTGTGTTGGTACCATTCTTTATCCATGGCTGTGTTCGCAAAATTGTGAGTGAGCCCATTCCCTTGGCTGAGAAGCAACACCATACATGAATGGTCTCAGGATGATTTACTGTTGGCATGACACAGGACTGATGGTAGGGCTCACCTTGTCTTCTCCGGGCAAGCTTTTTTCCTGATGCCCCATACAATCGGAAAGGGGATTCATCAGAGAAAATGACTTTACCCCAGTCCTCAGCAGTCCAATCCCTATACCTTTTGCAGAATATCAGTCTGTCCCAGATGTTTTTCCTGGAGAGAAGTGACTTCTATGCTGCCCTTCTTGACACCAGGCCATCCTCCAAAAGTCTTCGCCTCACTGTGCGTGCAGATGGACTCACACCTGCCTGCTGCCATTTCTGAGCAAGCTCTGTACTGGTGGTGCCCCGATCTCGCAGCTGAACTAACTTTAGGAGATGGTCCTGGCACTTGCTGGACTTTCTTGGGCTCCCTGAAGCCTTCTTCACAACAATTGAACTGCTCTCCTTGAAGTTCTTGATGATCCAATAAATAGTTGATTTAAGTGCAATCTTACTGGCAGCAATGTCCTAGCCTGTGCCTTGCCTTTTTGTTACATTTACATTTAAGTCATTTAGCAGACGCTCTTATCCAGAGCAACTTACAAATTGGTGCATTCACCTTATGACATCCAGTGGAACAGTCACTTTACAATAGTGCATCTAAATCTTAAGGGGGGGGTGAGAGGGATTACTTATCCTATCCTAGGTATTCCTTAAAGAGGTGGGGTTTCAGGTGTCTCCAGAAGGTGGTGATTGACTCCGCTGTCCTGGCGTCGTGAGGGAGTTTGTTCCACCATTGGGGGGCCAGGGCAGCGAACAGTCTTGACTGGGCTGAGCGGGAGCTGTACTTCCTCAGTGGTAGGGAGGCGAGCAGGCCAGAGGTGGATGAACGCAGTGCCCTTGTTTGGGTGTAGGGCCTGATCAGAGCCTGGAGGTACTGAGGTGCCGTTCCCCTCACAGCTCCGTAGGCAAGCACCATGGTCTTGTAGCGGATGCGAGCTTCAACTGGAAGCCAGTGGAGAGAACGGAGGAGCGGGGTGACGTGAGAGAACTTGGGAAGGTTGAACACCAGACGGGCTGCGGCGTTCTGGATGAGTTGAAGGGGTTTAATGGCACAGGCAGGGAGCCCAGCCAACAGCGAGTTGCAGTAATCCAGACGGGAGATGACAAGTGCCTGGATTAGGACCTGCGCCGCTTCCTGTGTGAGGCAGGGTCGTACTCTGCGGATGTTGTAGAGCATGAACCTACAGGAACGGGCCACCGCCTTGATGTTGGTTGAGAACGACAGGGTGTTGTCCAGGATCACGCCAAGGTTCTTGGCGCTCTGGGAGGAGGACACAATGGAGTTGTCAACCGTGATGGCGAGATCATGGAACGGGCAGTCCTTCCCGGGAGGAAGAGCAGCTCCGTCTTGCCGAGGTTCAGCTTGAGGTGGTGATCCGTCATCCACACTGATATGTCTGCCAGACATGCAGAGATGCGATTCGCCACCTGGTCATCAGAAGGGGAAAGGAGAAGATTAATTGTGTGTCGTCTGCATAGCAATGATAAGAGAGACCATGTGAGGTTATGACAGAGCCAAGTGACTTGGTGTATAGCGAGAATAGGAGAGGGCCAAGAACAGAGCCCTGGGGGACACCAGTGGTGAGAGCGCGTGGTGAGGAGACAGATTCTCGCCACGCCACCTGGTAGGAGCGACCTGTCAGGTAGGACGCAATCCAAGCGTGGGCCGCGCCGGAGATGCCCAACTCGGAGAGGGTGGAGAGGAGGATCTGATGGTTCACAGTATCGAAGGCAGCCGATAGATCTAGAAGGATGAGAGCAGAGGAGAGAGAGTTAGCTTTAGCAGTGCGAAGCGCCTCCGTGATACAGAGGAGAGCAGTCTCAGTTGAATGACTAGTCTTGAAACCTGACTGATTTGTGCAAAGCAATGATGACGGCACGTGTTTCCTTGTTTCCTTGTTTCCTTCCTAACCATGGTTGACAGAGGAAGAATAATGATTCCAAGCACCACCATCCTTTTGAAGCTTCCAGTCTGTTATTCAAACTCAATCAGCATGACAGAGTGATCTCCAGCCTTGTCCTTGTCAACACTCACACCTGTGTTAACGAGAGAATCACTGACATGATGTCAGCTGGTCCTTTTGTGGCAGGGCTGAAATGCAGTGGGAATGTTTTTGGGGGATTCAGTTCATTTGCATGGCAAAGAGGGACTTTGCAATTCATTTCAATTAATCTGATCACTCTTCATAACATTCTGGAGTATATGCAAATTGCCATCATACAAACTGAGGCAGCAGACTTTGAAAATTAATATTTTTGTCATTCTCAAAACTTTTGGACATGACTGTATGCCTATGTAGTGTTCAGAATCAGGTTTCAAAAGGCTAGAAGTATTTTTGGCAGCTGCAGCTTGGCGCCATGCTGTTCTGACATGGGTTGTAAAGTTGACATGGCTACCTCCTCTAAAGGGTCAAGTTGTACGGATTCCAAGCCTCTCGGCCTTTGTCAGAGCTTCTGTGATATGTTTTATTTTTCACCCTTTAGTAGAGTCACAACGTTTGATCAAACATAACAATGTGGATTTAATATAGTACATTACAGTAATTTAGTACATTTAAGGCGGCAGGTATCCTAGTGGTTAGAGCGTAGGACTAGTAACTGGAAGGTTGCAAGTTCAAACCCCCGAGCTGACAAGGTTAAAATTCTGTTGTTCTGCTCCTGAACAGGCAGTTAACCCACTGTTCCTAGGCTGTCATTGAAAATAAGAATTTGTTCTTAAATGACTTGCCTAGTTAAATGAAGGTACAATTTTAAAACATTGTTTAAAGTGTACTGTCACATCTACTCCCGTTACTCTCCTTCGGCGTTCGACGTCGCTGGTTTACTAAAAAACGGTCCTGGCATTCATCAGAGTGGGAGCTGTCACCTCTCACTGCTTGCCCTGTAAGAAGCTGAGCCTGTTATGCAGGTGAATGAGGACCCAAAAGCGACTTGGCGAAAACAGAGTTTTTAATCCAGTAAAGTTACTTTACAAACAAAAGGCATAATACTACTCGTAATGACGAGAACAGACTGGAGACTTGATCAAGAACTGCAGGTTGCCTCGGGAAGGCACTTGAACGTAGCAGACTCAGACACCTGCTCACCACGCAGCATCTGAGGGAAACACGACACGACAGGGCAATACATAGACACAGCACGGTGAACAATAGACAAGGATCCGACAGGACAGGAACGGAAAACAAGGGAAGAAATAGGGACTCTAATCAGGGGAAAAGATAAGGAACAGGTGTGGGAAGACTAAATGATGATTAGGGGAATAGGAACAGCTGGGAGCAGGAACGGAACGATAGAGAGAGGAGAGAGAGGGAGGGGGAGAGAGAGGGATAGAAAAAGGGAACGAACCTAATAAGACCAGCAGGGGGAAACGAACAGAAGGGAAAGCATAATGACAAGACAATCTAAGACAAAACATGACAGAGCCCCTGGTTTGTAGGGTTGTTCGAGTTTCTCCGGAGGGTCAACGAGGTGACGTATAGGTCACATTAACTCCCGTTCCTCCCCTCCGTCAGTCGACATTGCCTGTTTACTAACCATCGGTCCTGGCATTCATCATTCATCATTAGGTACACCAAGACTCCATCACTTCACTGATTACCTCCCCTACATTGGTCACTCCCTTCGTTCTATGCCCCAGGCAGTATTGACTATGTGTTTCATGTCTATGCGCTACTCACGTTTGTTATATTGTTCTACATTCCGTTTTATTTTTATTAAACTCACCACCTGCACTTGCTTTCCTACTCCCGGCATATACTGTACGTAACATGTACATAGATGACAGTAACATGTTTCAGGTATTTCCTAACAGGGAATATTATTGTATGTGACATTAATGGAACTCATGTCCATACTTGGGCCACTACCGTTCCTGATATACAGTGCATTCGGAAAGTATTCAGACCCCTTGACTTTTTTCACATATTGTTACAATACAGCCTTATTCTAAAAAATATATATTTTTTAAACCCTCAACAATCTACACACTATACCCAATAATGACAAAGCAAAAACAGGTTTTTGACATGTTGCAAATTTATAAATAATAAAATACGGAAATATCATATTTACATAAGTATTCAGACCCTTTACTCAGTACTTTGTTGAAGCACCTTCAGCAGCGATTACAGCCTCGAGTCTTCTTGGGTATATGCTACAAGCTTGGCACACCTGTATTTGCGGAGTTTCTCCCATTCTTCTCTGAAGATCCTCTCAAGCTTTTGTCAGGTTGGTTGGGGAGCGTCGTTGCTCAGCTATTTTCAGGGATGCCCAGAGATGTTTGATCGGGTTCAAGCCTGTGGCTGGGTCACTCAAGGACATTCAGAGCCCTGTCCCGAAGCCACTCCTGTGTTGTCTTGGCTGTGTGCTTAGGGTTGATGTCTTGCTGGAAGCTGAACCTTTGCCCCAGTGTGAGGTCCTGATCGCTCTAGAACAGGTTTTCATCAAGGATCTCTCTGTACTTTGATCCATTCATCTTTCCCTTGATCCTGACTAGTCTCCCAGAAAAACATCCCAACGCATGGTGCTGCTACCACCGTGCTTCACTGTAGGGATGGCTCTGCATCTGTCCTCGTGCTCCTAGACCTGAGTGCTGCTTTTGATACCATTGATCACCACACTCTTTGAGAGATTGGAAACCAAAATTGGTCTACACAGACAAGTTCTGGCCTGGTTTAGATCTTATCTGTCGGAAAGATATCAGTTTGTCTCTGTAGATGGTTTGTCCTCTGACAAATCAACTGTAAATGTCGGTGTTCCTCAAGGCTCCGTTTTAGGACCACTATTGTTTTCACCCAATATTTGACCTCTTGGTGATGTCATCGGAAACATAATGTTAACTTTCACTGCTATGTGGACGACGCACAGCTGTACATTTCGATGAAACATGGTGAAGCCCCAAAATTGTCTTCCTTGTAAGCCTGTGTTTCAGACATAAGGAAGTGGATGGTGGAAAATGTTCTACTTTTAAAGTCGGACAAAACAGAGATGCTTGTTCTAGGTTCAAAGACACAAAGATATCTTCTGTTGAATCTGACAATTAATCTTGATGGTTGTACTGTCACGGCTGTTGAAGGATGAGGACCAGCGTTGTGAGTGTACATTTTCTTTATTAACTTGTTATGGCTGCAATCCCGATATCAGGATAAGTATCATCAACAACCGCTGAATAGCATAGCGCTACATTCAATAAATATTACGACAAATATTTATATTCATGAAATCACAAGTGCAATATAAGAAACACAGTTTAGCCTTTTGTTAATCCACCTGTCGTGTCAGATTTTGAAATTATGCTTTTCAGCGAAAGCAATCCAAGCGTTTGTGTAAGTTTATCGATCGCACTACAAAACATTAAGTACACTTAGCATCAGGAAGCTTGGTCACGAAAATCAGAAAAGCAATCAAATTAATCGTTTACCTTTGATCTTCAGATGTTTTCACTCACGAGACTCCCAGGTACACAACAAATGTTCCATTTGTTCCATAAAGATGATTTTTATATCCAAAATACCTCAATTTGTTGGCCGCGTTATGTTCAGAAATCCACAGGAAAGAGCAGTCATGACAACGCAGACGAAAATTACATATAGTTTCCATAATGTTCACAGAAACATGTCAAACGTTTTTTATAATCAATCCTCAGGTTGTTTTTAAAATATATAATCAATAATATATCAACCGCAAATGTCTTTCACAGTAGGGGAGGGGAAAACAATGGCTGTCCAAATTCTGTTGCAAAACTCATTTGACCACTTGACGTGATGTTATCGTTCTGGATCATTAAAAAAAATAAAAATAAAAGCCTGAAACTATGTCTGAAGACTGTTGACACCTTGAGGAAGCGATGGGAAAAGGAATCTGGTTCATATCCCTTTAAATCCAGCAAAGGGAGGCTATGGAACATGGAGTTTTCAAAATAGAAGCTACTTCCTGTTTTGATTTTCCTCAGGGTTTCGCCTGCAATATCAGTTCTGTTATACTCACAGACAATATTTTGACAGTTTTAGAAACTTTAGAGTGTTTTCTATCCAATACTAATAATATGCATATATTAGCAACTGAGACTAAGGAGCTGGCCCTTTACAAAGGGCACCTTTTCATCCAAACTACTCAATACTGCCCCTGCAGCCATATAAAGTTAACTCAAAATGATGCCAAACAAAACAACACTACAAAACCAAACACTACAAAACCAAACCGTGAAGCTCAAAGGCTAGGGACATAAAAAGGATCTCTGAGGTCAGGGCGTGACAGTACCCCCCCCCCCCCCCAAAAAGAAATGTGCGGACTCCGGCCGCAAAACCTGAACCTGAGGGTCTGGCTGGGCATCTATCCGCGGCGGCGGCTCAGGTGGGAGACACAGACCCCGATCCACCGCTGGCTCACCCCACTTTGGTGGCACCTCTGGTGCGGAGATCCTCTCTGCCGACCCCGGACTGGGGACCCTCGTAGCGGGCCCCGGACTGGGCGCCCTCGTAGCGGGCCCAGGACTGGAGGCCGTCGTCTCTGGAGGCTCCGGACTGGAGAGCGTCGCTGGAAGCTCCGGACTGAAGGGCGCCTCCGAACTGGAGGGCGACTCTGGAGGGACCGGGCTGGAAGCCGTCTCTGGAGGCTCCGGGCTGGGCACAGGCACAGGCACAGGACTCACCAGGCTGGGGAGACACACAGGAGACCTGGCTCTGGGAGCAGGCACAGGACTCACCAGGCTGGGGAGACATACAGGAGGCCTCTTCCTTGGCCGAGGCACCGGATACACTGGGCCATGGAGGCGCACTGGTGGTCTCGTGCGCAGAGCTGGCACCACCCGTTCTGGCTGGATGCCCGCTTCCACCCGGCAAATGCGGGACGCTGGCACTGAGCACACCGGCCCGTGAATGCTCATCCTCGGCACAGTGAGCATCACCCTATAGCACGTGGCCTGACCAGTCACATGCTCGCCACGGTAAACACGGGGAGTTGGCTCAGGTCTCCAACCTGACTCCGCCACACTCCCCTTGTGCTCCCCCCCAAAATATTCTGGGGGTTGCCTCTCGGGCTTCCTTGCCAGCCGCGTTCCCTCATAATGTTGCCGCTCCACCTTAGCTGCCTCCAGTTCCTCCCGTGGACGGCGATACTCCCCAGCCTGCCTCCAGGGTCCCTTACCATCCAGGATCTCCTCCCATGTCCAGGAGTCCTCTTTACCGCGCAGTTTGGTCCTTTCATGGTGGGAGGTTCTGTTACGGCTGTTGAAGGATGAGGACCAAGGTGCAGAGTGGTGAGCGCACATTTCGATTATTAACTCAAAATGAAGCCAAACAAAACAATAAACACTACAAAACCAAACCGTGAAGCTCAAAGGCTATGTGCCATAAACAAAGTCAACTTCCCACAAACACAGGTGGGAAGAAGGGTACCTAAGTATGGTTCCCAATCAGCGACAACAATAGACAGCTGTCCCTGATTGAGAACCATACCCAGCCAAAACATAGAAATAGAAAATCATAGAAACACAAAACATAGAATGCCCACCCCAACTCACGCCCTGACCAAACCAAAATAGACATAAAAAGGATCTCTAAGGTCAGGGCGTGACATGTACAGTCATCTCAAATAAAACTGTGAAGGACCTTGGCATTACTCTGGGACCTGATGTTTTTTTTGACGCACATATCAAGACTGTTTCAAGGACAGCTTTTTTCCATCTATGTAACATTGCAAAAATCAAAAGGGTGTGGGCTGGGGTGAATTTAAGTATGCTTTCTCTAATTCTCTCCCTCTCTTTTTCTCTCTCTCTTTTTCTCTCTGAGGGCCTGAGCCCTAGGACCATGGCTCAGGACTACCTGGCCTGATGACTCCTTGCTGCCCCCAGTCCACCTGGTCGTGCTGCTGCTCCAGTTTCAACTGTTCTGCCTGCGGCTATGGAACCCTGACCTGTTCACCAGACGTGCTACCTTGTTCCAGACCTGCTGTTTTAAACTCTCTAGAGACAGCAGGAGTGGAAGAGATACTCTGAATGATCGGCTTTGAAAAGCCAACTGACATCTACTCCTGGTGTTGACCTGTTGCACCGTCTACAACCACTGTGATTATTATTATCTGACCCTGCTTGTCATCTATGAACATTTGAACATCTTGGCCATGTTCTGTTATAATCTCCACCCGGCCCAGCCAGAAGAGGACTGGCCACCCCTCATAGCCTGGTTCCTCTCTAGGTTTCTTCCTAGGTTCCGGCCTCTCGAGGGAGTTTTTCCTTGCCACTGTGCTTCTACACCTGCATTGCTTGCTATTTGGGGTTTTAGGCTGGGTTTCTGAACAGCAAGTTGTGACATCAGCTGATGTAAATAAATTTGATTGATTGATTGATACTGTATCTACAACATTACATGAAATAACATTTCTAAACAAATTTGGCTATTCACATCCCTTGGTCAGTTTACCTTGCACTAGCTTCTATAGGATAGGGGGCAGCATTTGGAATTTTGGATGAAAAGCATACCCAATTTCAACTGCCTGCTACTCATCCCCAGAAGATAAGATATGCATATTATTAGTAGATTTGGGCCGGAAGTTGAACAGAATTTTGACAACATTCAAGTTTGTGCTCAAATGAGAGGGACCGTTAGCCAACGTTAGCCAGTTAGTTTGGGTGATTGACTGCCGTTGTGTGGTCAGAACACTCGGATCCTTGGCGAAAGTTTCCCATGTGCGCTCTGAATATTTCCCGACAGCGAAACGCTCAAAAATGTACAAACAGACAATCTGACAACGCTCTGTAAAATTATGAATGCCCAGAACGCACTCTGAGCGCACTCCAGATTGAATTTAGGAACACACCCTTTATGACCATATTATGACAGGTTATGACAGATTATGTCAGCTGTTGTGTGAGACATATTATTGTCATAACGTGTTATGACACTGGGTGTCAACTAAAGTGTTGCCAAAGTATCTGCAGTCTATGTGTTGAGGTGGTTGGAATATGAGTTGAGAGGGTTTCCATATCCTGTGTAGTCATAGTGCTTTCGTAGCTTATGGAGTGTAAAGTTCTGTCGGTTCACATGCATCGTACAGTATATAACGGCCCTCCATTGCATAGCTGTTCCAGCTCAGACCTGGGCAGCTGTAGTGTGTGAAGAGAGAAGAGAGACATTCTCAGACACTGCTACTTGCCTCGACCTACAGCTCGACTAATGATTATGGGGAAGAAACACACTCAAAAAACACAGGCCCATTACTGCACTGTTGATATTATCACTATATCAAGTTGTAAGTTAAGTGTTGTCTGCCCATGCCAGCCCAGTAGACTCATTCCAATTTCATAATGCAACAACATCTTTAATTTAGAAAGTATATCCATTGCAAAAATCTGGATGGTCAGCTTTAATCAGAGCGACATTTAAAGATGCAGTAAGTCATGTCAGAAGGTAGCAGATTCTTTACTTAGCATCAACAGCTGCAAATTCCAATGAACCTACATCACGTTTTGAATTTCACTTTCCTTACTTTGTCTGACAACACTACTATGAGCATAGCAAATACGTTTTGTGGGTCAGAGTGCAGTATTTATTTAGTTTCATACACCAAACGTTTGCATGTTTTGCTCACTGGGTTTAGCCACAGAGGGAGCAAGGTTGCCCTGGCAAGTTCAGGGGGTTGTGTAGCAACCCGTGCCTCAGAGGGAGTCAACTTCTGCATTGCACGACAAAATCCCATGATTGGTGAATCTGTTCGGAATTAACAGCTAGAGCGACAGCTAAAATGGCTTGAAAAAATACGATTTCAGATAATAAGGAGAAGTATCTAACAAAATAACAACATTATGACATTCACTAATCATAAACTATTTACATATAATAGACATTTCGGTACATATAATTTACAATTTGTGGACAAAATTCTTACTTACTCAGTCTATAAGAGTGCTGATGAGTGATGACTGTTTAGGAATGTGTGGGAATGGGCATGGGGAGGCCAGCAAGGGGTGGGTGGCGGCAACTGGGAAAGAGCCCAATTTGGTCATCCGCTGTTGATGGTGAACATGCAGGAGACGACTGTGTAACAAGAGAAAGGGTTTTGATTCAGGGCAAGAGCATCGTGACCAGCCCACACCCTCCATATCCGCTCACGGTGGTAGTGGAGGGAGGGGTAGAAAACATGCGAACGCAATCATTTAAGCACACTTCAACAAAACAACACCGAGCTGTGCATGAGGGCCTCCGCTGACCCGCTGACCCACTGCTAAATAGCTAACAAAATGGATACCCAGACTATTTGCATTGACGTTTCAATTGTATTTTTGGACTGACTCTACAAACACTCACACACTCCCACTCCATCACACACCCACATAACACATTCATACTGAGTCTACACACATGCACACATACAATCATCACATACACTGCTGCTACTCTGATTATCATATACTCTGATGCCTTACCCCTATACATATAGTATATAGGGGTCTATTTTAACAAACCTAACGCAATGGTAAATCTATGCGCCGGCGGTTTCGCTATAGGTTATGGGGTGTGTCAGAAATATTTGTAATATTTTCACTATCACAATTATCAGCCCAATTGCTGCCGTTGGCTCGAAAGGGCTGTGAGTGTGTCCCTCACTGGCCCATCAGAATCTCAGGCATGAGTGGAATAGTGTGAGACATTTAAGAGAAAGACTGACCTTGGTTCAAATAGTATTTGTTTTCTTTCAATTACTTTAAAACTGTTGCATCACAATATTGTTATGACGATTCTCTTGAGCACTCCTGCCCGACTGAGCATTTTACTTAAATCATTTTCAGTTTGTGCTGATAAAGATTTAGTCCAAAGTTCATCATAGTGGCTTGGAAACATGATGCCATTTCAAAAGGAGGCAAATAATTAGCAGGAAAACCTTTTGTCATCATTGTGATTGACTTTAGACGCACTATAAGTTTTTCTAGCTACAGTAGCTAAGATTGAGGGGACAGCACCATATTTTAGCTAGCTAATGTTAGCATTTCTAGCTATTTTTGACAAACTTTGCAAGCTAATGGCAACATGAACATTGCATCTCTAGAGTACATTTTACAATATCATAATGATAGCAGTTATGTAGAAATGTAAATGTTTTTCCACACCACTATAGTTTAATTTAGATTAAACAGTTATCAGCCACCATTTAGAATGACTGGGAACCACTAATTCTCCGGCAAAACTATGGCTGAGGCATCTTTAGAACATTCATAATAATGGCATGAAGTGAACAAGTGACAGAGTTGCAACCCATGAATAGCCCCAAAAGCGATCTGGCCCTCCAGATAGGCGCAATCAAACACTCTTTGCTGGAAAGAAAACCAATACTAATTGAACGCAGGTCTATTTCCAACATAATGAATTTAGCATTTAGGATCATCAGCGATAGGCCTGCCTCCGTCCCTCAACAGACACATGTCCCCGCCCCCATGATTTGCTTCCAACGCTGCCAAAATGTTCTTTATGCAGATACTCTGTCTGGATGAAAACCTAACGATGAGCAAACTAGATATGCTGTTCAAAGTGTCTGCATGCGAATAGGAAAGACTAGCCACACGCACGCACACGCACACGAGAGGCCTGCATTGATATAAGGTGGTAATAAAGAGAACCAAATTCATATCATTCACTTGACATGTAAATAACATGCATTACTAATTCACATGTAATAAGCTAAACACGTTAGAAGAGAAACCTACATAAGGAAAAACAGTAGCGTTCATGGGGTAACTAACACCCTTGCATTTCGTGTAACACCCGTACTTAACTTTTTTTTACCTGCATTGGCTTTGCTGATAGCTACTTTATTGGAGACAAATGTACTTACCATGACTGAGATATGGGGTTGTCCCACCTAGCTATCTTAAGATAAATGTACTAACTCTAAGTAGCTCTAGATAAGAGTGTGTGCTAAATGACTAAAATGTAAACGTATAGGACGCCATGTGAAAAGGGAAAAGAATACCAGCTTTTTGAAACCCTTAGGCTACTCCTGACAAGGAAGGACCCCTGCTATTCATGGCATGGCTGGCAAAAGCGTTGCTCAGTTTTTTGTTGTTGTTACTTACTACTCCCAGTCCACTCCATTCAAATAAACCCTCCCACCATCATGATGTCCCATGAAAAGACTATCGCAAAAGAGTCGATTCCTCATCTCCTTGACTTTTTACTCGACTAGTCTACTCCCATTTTATAAAAAATTAATAAATTGCCGCTAAAATCAATTATTCTAGGATTGTGTTAGATACATACATCTACGATACAATAGCATGTTTCTGAATTAAAGAGCAGCTACCAGCTGTCCTTTTATTGTGTTTTAATCTTTTCATGCTTGTGTTCCAAATATCTCTAATGGTCCCCCTACATGAATTATTTATGCACTTGATATCAGAGTGCACTCACTGTTCCAAAATGGGATTTTTACGCAACAGGACAGTTCATCCACGCTAACCTCCTTCCCCAAGCACTTCCCAATTGTTTCTGCAAATCAAGTCTGCATAAATTTGCACATCTCCTGTCAAAACAGGACCTGCACACAAGTGTTCACATTTTCCATCTGGTGACCGTATCGCATTCATTGTTGTTTTCATTATTACATGATAATAACTTTGGAAATGTGTGCGTTTATGTCAAAGTAAGTGCCTTATTACATTATAATAGTTTCTGTATGTCGTGTTATGCCATTTCTACTGTAGCCCACTGTATGTATGGAGTATAATATATTTGTGTGTATTCCTTATAACCGCAGACACTCGAGGTAACGTTACTAATTTCATATAACCTTTATGGCATTATATTCAATCGTGCTTATGTAGCTATCTACATTCTTCTATTAGCTCTGTAAAACAATGCTAATTGCATCAGAGAAGTATTAGCTTGTGTTTTATTTTGAAGCTACCTTGGCCTTATGACCATGGTTTGTTTTCATTTGGCCTATTTAGCATAGCTTTGTTCTGCCCTGCACTGCCCTTGTGGAGCTCAACAGTTACTGTTTCTTACTGTTATAACTCATTAGTGATTTTGTCAATGCTATATATTATTTTTTATAGCAGTTATGTTATAAAACAAAGTTTTTTGTAATCTTGTTTTATTGCTATATCCTGATATTGTATTCTAATTACTAATAATTCCTCTTTATTCTGTACTTTCAGAAACCATACACACAAACAGTATTTGCCAATATCATAACTGGAGCAGGACACCTTTTGAGCTGAAGATTGAGGCCAACTGTAATAAAGCCTGTGTGTAGCTGGTGTAGAGGAGTCAGGCGTATTTACTCAAAATTGCACAAATACAACACAAAAATGTCAGAGCCCACAATAACGTGACGTATTACAAAACAAACAATCACTCACAAACAAACAGAGGGTTAAATAATGAACAAGTAATTGGGGAATTGAAACAGGGTGTGCAAGACAAAGACAAAACAAATGGAAAATGAAAAGTAGATCTGCGATGGCTAGAAGGCCGGTGAAGTCGACCACCAAATCCTGCCCGAACAAGTTTGGTAGCGTACACTCCTTAACTGTTGTACTGGATGAAAACACAGCAATAAAACACATAGGCCGATAGGTAATAGTCATCTATTTATTGAAGTATTGATGATGGTTGAACAACAACAACAAAAACTTGTTTTACTAGAGAGAAAAAATTGAATATGCAAAACCCATATTTCATATTCATGCAGTGATTGAACAACAACTGCATTTCCACCCCCCCACCTATAAAGGCATAGTATCATTGCAGATCACCTGTCAAGTCAGTCAGTAATTGCTACAGATAAGTTCAATAGCGCTGGAGCATATGATACTCCCCAAAGCATGGTGAAACACATAGAGGTGTGTCATAAGCTAAACACATGTACTTTGTCAACCTCCTCTGCTTCCTTTTCCTGGTGCCATTTAGGCAGACTTTGCAGTGCCTCCGTGTGCGACTACCTTGAGCCGCAGTTTGAGGGACTTTGCAGGGAAAATGCCGTGCAGTGAGGCGTAGGCGCCCTGCTACTCATGCCAGTAATATAGTATATGCATATGATTAGTATGTGTGGATAGAAAACACTCAGACGTTTATAAAACTGGTTAAATCACGGCTGTGACTATAACAGAACGTGCGTTTCATCGAAAAGTGCAGGAAAATCTGATCACTGAAAATTGGAAAATATATCCATGCGCCACTTCAACCCATTGTTAAACGTGAACCACATTAAATGGGGCCGAGGTTGCAATACCTACAGCTTCCACACGATGTCAACAGTCTTGTCATTTGCCTACGATTTGTTTCTTGGTCAAACAGACACAAGGCAGCGCAGTTCTTCTGGTCTCCGACCCGATATTTTGGTTGAGATTTACCCGGACATTATTTCCAGACGTACAGCTATAGAATATACATTGCCTCGCGATCAATTTGATCGCTTATTAACGTTTACTAATACCTAAAGTTGCACTACAAAAGTATTTCGAAGTGTTTTGTGAAAGTTTATCGTCGACTTTTTTAATTAAAAAAAATGACGTTACGTTATAAAACGCTATTTTTTTCCTTGATCACACAGTCTTCATCGATCGATATCTAGGCTATATATGGACCGATTTAATCGAAAAAAAGACCCAATAGTGATGTTTATGGGACATCTAGGAGTGCCAACAAAGAAGATGGTCAAAGGTAATGAATGTTTTACATTTTATTTGTGCGTTTTGTGTAACGCCGACTATGCTAATTATTTTGTTTATGTCCCCTGCGGGTCTTTTGGGGTGTTACATGCTATCAGATAATAGCTTCTCATGCTTTCGCCGAAAAGCATTTTAAAAATCTGACTTGTTGCCTGGATTCACAACGAGTGTAGCTTTAATTCAATACCCTGCACGTGTATTTTAATGAACGTTTGAGTTTTAACGAGTGCTATTAGCATTTAGCGTAGTGCATTTGCATTTACAGATGTCTAGATGGGATGCCTGCGTGTCGGGTAGGAGCAAGAGGTTAAAGGCACAGGCAGCTTAGTGTATGTAAACTTCTGATCCACTGGAATTGTGAAACAGTGAATTATAAGTGAAATAATCTGTCAGTAAACAATTGTTGTAAAATTTACTTGTGTCACACAAAGTAGATGTCCTAACCGACTTGCCAAAACTATAGTTTGTTAAAACTTCTCTGGGATAGGTGGCAGTATTTTCACGTCCAGATGAAAAGCGTGTCCAAAGTAAACTGCCTGCTACTCAGACCCAGAAGCTAAGATGTGCATATTATTAGTAGATTTGGATAAAACTGTTCGTTTCTAAAGTTTCTAAAACTGTTCGAATCATATCTGGGAGTATAACAACTTATTTGGCAGGCGAAATCCCGAGGACAAACCGTTCAGATTAGTTTTTTTAGGTCACTCTCTTTTCAAAGTTTTCATTGGGAATCCAGATTTCTAAGAGACTTGCAGTTCCTATCGCTTCCACTGGATGTCAACAGTCTTTAGAAATTGTCTGAGGTTTTTCCTTTCAGAAATGAAGAAGTAGCACTGTTCAGAACGAGGGTAGAGAGAAGTGTACTTTTTGTTTGAGGCACGTGACCTGAAAAGCACACTCCACTTTGTTTTCCTCCGGTATTGAACACAGTTAATACAGTCTTAAATTGTATTGATTATTTACTTTAAAAATACCTAAAGTTGTATTAGGAAAGTAGTTTGAAATGTTTGGACAAAGCTTACAGGTAATTTATGATACATTTTGTAGTCATGTTGCGCGAGTTGGAACCAGTGTTTTTCTGGATCAAATGCGCCAAATAGATGGACATTTTGGATATATATCGATGGAATTAATCGAACAAAAGGACCATTTGTGATGATTATGGGATATATTGGAGTGCCAACAGAAGAAGCTCGTCAAAGGTAATGTCACGCCTTGGTCATTGTATTTTGTGTTTTTGTTATATGTTTGGGTAGGCCAGGGTGTGACATATGTTGTTTTCATATTGGGGTTTGTATTATTTGGGATCGCGGCTGATTAGGGGTGTTGTTAGGCTTGGCTGCCTGAGGCGATTCTCAATCAGAGTCAGGTGCTTATCGTTGTCTCTGATTGGGAACCGTATTTAGGGAGCCATAGTTTCGCTTTGTATTTCGTGGGTGATTGTTCCTGTCTTCATGTAGTATTCACCAGATAGGCTGTAATAAGTTTCACGTTCCGTTCTGTTGTTTTTGTATTTAGTATTCAGTTATTTCATGTACCGCGATTCATTTCATTAAAGTCATGAGTAACCAACACACTGCATTTCGGTCCGACAGACGAAAACCGTTACAGGTAAGGCATGAATTATATCTTTATTTCTGCGTTTTGTGTCGCGCCTTGAGGGTTGAAATATGATTGTCTGTGCTTGTTTGCTGGGGTGCTGTCCTCAGATAATAGCATTGTTTGCTTTCGCCGTAAAGCCTTTTTGAAATCTGACATGTTGGCTGGATTCACAACAAGTGTAGCTTTAATCTGATTTATTGCATTTGTGATTTCATGAAAGTTTAATTTTTATCGTAATTTATTTGAATTTGGCGCTCTGCATTTTCACTGGATGTTGGCCAGGGAGGTTTAACATATCCCAGAGAGGTTTAACAAGAAATTTGTGGAGTGGTTGAAAAACAAGTGTGATGACCCTCCCACTCTGTCTGCCATATTCTCTCTTTGTTCTTGTTTCCTTATTAGGATGCTGGTGGGCGGAGTTGGGAGGGTCGTCAGCTACATGGGAAACACCTGGGCCCGGTGTGTCCCAGGATAAATACACCACTCCCCATTCATGGAGGAGACTCTCTCCATGCAGACACCTTTCTAGATTTTCTTGTGTTTCTTGGTGGCCTTTTGGTTGTTTGCTTTGGCACCTTTCAACACCCTGCATTATCACATTCATGCATGCAAAACAATCACTTACACTACTGATTACTGATTACACACACCAGTGTATATAGTACTTAGTTACTTATTTAATACATATATATATTTTGTTACTCCTTATCTCCATGTCGTCTCCCTTTTGTTACGGGCTTTAAGCCGGTTCGAGACACAAGTTTTAATGACTCCAACATAAGTGTATGTAAACTTCCGACTTCAACTGTACATACCGTATTTTATACCATCTATTGCATCTTGCCTATGCCGCTCTGTCATTGCTCATCCATATATTTCTATGTATATATTCTTATTCCATTCCTTTACTTAGACTTGTGTGTATTGGGTAGTTGTTGTGGAATGTTTAGATTATATGTTAGATATTGCTGCACTGTCGGAACTAGAAGCACAAGCATTTTCGCTACACTCGCAATAACATCTGCTAACCATGTGCGTGACCAATAAAATTGGATTTGATTTGAACAACATTTTCAGTCTGAAAGATGAGTGGATAAACAGGTTTATGTCAATCCCTGCATGTTTTTTTCAAGTCTCATTGAATGTAAGCCTACATTGAACACCACACATTGGCTGCTACTGTAGGTGTAACCGATGTGAAATGGCTAGCTAGTTAGCGGTGGTGCGCGCTAATAGCGTTTCAATCGGTGACATCACTCGCTCTGAGACCTTGAAGTAGTGGTTCTCCTTGCAGATGGGTAATGATGCTTCGTGGGTGACTGTTGTTGATGTGTGCAGAGGGTCCCTAGTTTGAGCCGGGTAGGGGCGAGGGGACGGACTAAAGTTATACTGTTACATTGATGCTGTTGACCCGGGTTCACTGGTTGCTGCAGAAAAGGAGGAGGTCAAAAGGGGGGTGAGTGTAACCAATGTGAAATGGCTAGCTAGTTAGCGGTGGTGCGCGCTAATAGCGTTTTTTAATCGGTGATGTCACTCGCTCTGAGACCTTGAAGTAGTGGTTCCCCTTGCTCTGCAATGGCTGGGTCTTTTGTGGAGTGGTGGGTAACGATGCTTCCTGGGTGACTGTTGTTGATGTGTGCAGAGGGTCCCCGGGTAGGGGCGAGGGGATGGACTAAAGTTATACTGTTTCATAGGCTGAATGATATAGCAGCAATTTCCATGTTAAAATATTATGAGATGCATTTCTTCAATTGTTTTTGATGGTAGGCCACTCTGTTAGGCCTACATTAAGATCAAATAGCAATAGCCTACTTGACCACTGTTAAAACTATCTTAAAGTGGATGCAGCTTTAGTGTTCACTGTAAATGCGAGCTGGAAGTTGGACAGAAATTTCACAACTGTTCAAGTTTACACTCAGCAGACCTGAAATTTGCTCAGTGATGAAAACATTTGAGGGAATGTTAGCCAATGTTAGCCAGTTAGCTTGGATGCTTGAATGCTGTTTTGTGGTCAGAACGCTCGGATCAACCCTACTCCTCGGCCAGGGTGTCCAGTGTATGCTCTGAACGCACTCTGGCACTCCAAATTACATTTTGAAACCCCTTTATGACCATATTATGACAGGTTATAACAAGTTATGTCACCTGTTATAACATATTATGACATGGTTATGACCATGCCATAATATGTTATGACACTGGGTGTCAACTAAAGTGTTACCAAAGTATCTGCAGTCTATGTATTGAGGTGGTCGGACTATGATGTGAGAATATTTGCAGCCTGAGCTGAGGGGTTTCTATATCCTGTGTACAGTGCTTTCGTAGCTTCTGTAGCGTGAAGGTCTGTCGGTTCACATGCATCGTACAGTATAACGGCCCTCCATTGCATAGCTGTTCCAGCTCAGATCTGGGCGGCTGTAGTGTGTGAAATGTTTGCAGCTGCAATACCAGGAGACCGAGAGACATTCTCAGACACTGCTACTTGCCTCGACCTACAGCTCGACTAATGATTATGGGGAAGAAACTCACTCAAAACACACAGGCCTATTACTGCACTGCTGAGATTATCACTATCAAGTTGTAAGTTAACAGTGTTGTCTGCCCATGCCAGCCCAGTAGACTCATTCCAATTTCATAATGCAACAACAACACAATCTTTAATTTAGAAACTGCAAAAATCTGGATGGTCAGCTTTAATCAGAGCGACATTTAAAGATGCAGTAAGTCATGTCAGAAGCTGCAAATTCCAATAAATTCCAGCTTCCAGCTGCAAATTCCAGCTGCAAATTCCAATAAAACTACATCATGTTTTGAATTTCACTTTCCTTTCTTTGTCTAACATTACCTTTAATCTAGCAAATACGTTTTGTGTATCAGAGTGCAGAATTTATTTAGCTTCATTGTACAGACGTTTGCATGTTTCTATCACGTTTTAAGTAAGACCAAAATGCAGACTGTGTCGAATTAACAATATTTATTTGTCACGTGATTTGGGTGGGCAGTCTATGTTCAGTTTTCTAGGTTTTTGTGTTTCCATGTTTTGGCTGGGTATGGTTCTCAATCAGGGACAGCTGTCTATCATTGTCTCTGATTGAGAATCATACTTAGGCAGCCTTCTTTCCCTGTTGTATTTGTGGGTAGGTGACTTTGTTAGAGGAATTATAGCCAAAGTTAAACTTCACGGTCGTTTCCTTGTTTTGTTGGCTACATTTTCTATAAATAACAGGAACATGCACGCTCTCCACGCTGCATTTTGGTCCACTTCTTACGATGCCCGTGACATTATTACAGCAAAAGGAGCAGGCAAACGACAGGTCAAGGCAGGCAGGGGTCGATAATCCAGAGTCGTGGGGGACACTACGGCAGGCAGGCTCATGGTCAGGGTAGGCAGAAAGGTAAAAACCAGGAAAACTAGAAAACAGGAACAAACAAGAGACAGGAGCAGAGGGAAAAATTTTGGTAGGCTTGACGAAACAAAACCAGCTGGCAACAGACAAACAGAGAACACAGGTATAAATACACAGGGGATAATGGGGAAGATGGACGACACCTGGAGGGGGGTGGAGACAAGCACAAGGACAGGTGAAACAGATCAGGGCGTGACAGTTTCACTCACTGGGTTTAGCCACAGAGGGAGCAAGCTTGTCCTGGCAAGTGCAGGGGGGTTGCCTAGCAACACGTGCCTCAGAGGGAATCAACTTCTGCATTGCGTGACAAATACCCTTGATTTGTGAATCTGTTCTGACTTAACAGCTAGAGCCACAGCTAAAATGGCTTTGAAAAAATATAACTTCAGCTAATAAGAAGTATCTTACAAAATAACAACATTATGTCATTCACTAATCATAAAGTATTTACATTTCAGTGCATTTGTGGACATACTTCTTACTTACTCAACCTTTAAGAGTGCTGATGAGTGATTATTGTCTTGGGATGTTGGGGAATGGGCATGGGGAGGCCTGCAAGAGGGTTGGTGGCAGGAGTTGGGAAAGAGACTCATTTGGTCAGCCCCCTGTTGAAGGTGAAAATGCAGGAGACAGCTGTGTAACAAGAGACAGGGTTTTGATTCAAGGCAAGGGCACCGTGACCAGCCCCACTCCACCCCTCCATGTCTGCTCACAGTGGGTCAGGGTTCAGTGTATGAGGTTGGGACTGGGGTGAGGGTAGACATGTGTGTGCAGGTTGGGCTGCATGCTGCTGCCATTGCCAATTGGCACAGACTGGCAGGGTTGGGCTGCCTGTCTCCCCAAGGCACTTCACCTACATTGGACTTTCTCTGCCTCAGTGTTGGTCTCCTCTTTCTTTGTCCAGGCCCTGTAACCCTGATGCAAATAGACCAAGCAGTATGTTCCGACAGGAGGACGACAATGATGCTGCCAATGGTGCTGTCGCACATTTCAAGATGTTACGTTTAATCACTGACCTTTCACCTTTGAAACAAAGACAGTATTGTCAAGATTAGAAACTTTATTATTAGACACGTTAGCTAGCTCATCTAGCTAAATTGGTTGAAGAATTGTTCTGACTAGAAAACTCTAGAACGCAATCATTTATGCACACTTCAACAAAAACAACACTGAGCTGTGCATGAGGGCACACGCCGATCCAGAGGACTGGGTGAGAGCATCTTGACTGGCAGCATCACTGCTTGGTATGTCAACTATACCGCCCTCGGGCACATGGCGCTATAGAGGGTGGTGCGGACAGCCCAGTACATCACAAGGGTCGAGATCCATGCCATCCAGACCTCTATGTCAGGCAGTGTGAAAGGAAGGACCGGAAAATTGTTAAAGACTCCAGCCAACTAAGCCATAGACTGTTCTCTCTGCTATTGCACGGCATGTGGTACCAGAGCAACAGGTCTGACACCAACAGGCTCCTGTACAGCTTCTATTTCCAAGCCATAAGACTGATCTGATAAATATCTAACAAAATGGCTACAGGGACTATATGCATTGACCCTTTCATTTTATTTTTGGACTGACTCGATAAACACTCACAGAACTCTACACACTCCCACTGACACACCAACAGACGCACACTCACACACATACACTTAATTTGCTCACACACACATAACATGCACACACATTCATACAATCATCATATCCGCTGCTGCTACTCTGATTATCATATACTCTGATGCCATACCCCTATACATACTAGAGGTCGACCGATTAATCGGACTGGCCGATTAATTAGGGCTGATTTCAAGTTTTCATAACAATTGGAAATCTGTATTTTTTGGGTGCCGATTTGCCTATTTTAATTAAAAATATATATTTTCTATACCTTTATTTAACTAGGCAAGTCAGTTAAGAACACATTCTTATTTTCAATGACGGCCTAGGAACGGTGGGTTAACTGCCTCGTTCAGGGGCAGAACGACAGATTTTCACCTTGTCAGCTCGGGGAACTAATCTTGCAAATTTACAGTTAACTAGTCCAACGCAATAACGACCTGCCTCTCTCTCGTTGCACTCCGCAAGGAGACTGACTGCCTGTTACACGAATGCAGTGAGCCAAGGTAAGTTGCTAGCTAGCATTAAACTTATCTTATAAAAAACAATCAATCATAATCACTAGTTAACTACACATGGTTGAAGATATTACTAGATATTATCTAGCGTGTCCTGCGTTGCATATAATCTGACTGAGCATACAAGTATGTAAATATCTGACTGAGCAGTGGTAGGCAGAAGCAGGCGCTTAAACATTCATTCAAACAGCACTTTAGTGCGTTTTGCCAGCAGCTCTTCGTTGTGCGTCAAGCATTGCGCTGTTTATGACTTCAAGCCTATCAACTCCCGAGATGAGGCTGGTGTAACCAAAGTGAAATGGCTAGGTAGTTAGCACGCGCTAATAGCGTATCAAACTTCACTCGCTCTGAGCCTTGGGGTGGTTGTTTCCCTTGCTCTGCATGGGTAACGCTGCTTCGATGGTGGCTGTTGTCGTTGTGTTGCTGGTTCGAGCCCAGGGAGGTGCGAGGAGAGGGAAGGAAGCTATACTGTTACACTGGCAATACTAAAGTGCCTATAAGAACATCCAATAGTCAAAGGTTAATGAAATACAAATGGTATAGAGGGTCAGTTTGCCAAGCTCAGGGCTATAATCGCTGCCAACAAAGTACTGAGTAAAGTACTAAATTCTGAATTCTTATGTCAATGTGATATTTCAGTATACAAATTTTAGGATAACGTTTAGAATAAGGTAACAAAATGTAATGACAAAATTTGGAAATAGTCAAGGGGTATGAAAACTTTACGAATGCACTGTACTCCTCTCAAACTTGATATTTCAATAAAGCTTTGGGGATTAAGATTTATTTCCAAGTGGTCTCAGGAGCCTTTATCGACAGTCTTTTTAAATGGATTTATTTAGAATTTTTACCCCCTTTTCTCCCCAATTTTGTGGTATCCAATTGTTAGTAGTTACGATCTTGTCTCATCGCTACAATTCCCATACTGGCTCGGGAGAGTCGAAGGTCGAAAGCCATGCGTCCTCCGAAACACAACCCAACCAAGTCGCACTGATCCTTCACAAAGCGCGCATCCAACCTGGAAGCCAGCCGCACCAATGTGTCGGAGGAAACACTGTGTACCTGGCGACCTGGTTAGCGTGCACTGCGCCCGGCCCGCCACAGGAGTCGCTGGTGCGCGATGACACAAGGATATCCCTACCGGCCAAACCCTCCCTAACCCAGATGACACTAGGCCAATTGTGCGTCGCCTCACGGACCGTCGCAGTTCTTCTTATTTCTATTTCTTGTGTTTTTGTTCTACTTTACTTTTTTTGTATAGTACTACTGATATTGATTACTGTATTGTTGGTAAAGAGCTTACAAAAAAGACATTTTACTGTACTTGTGCACGTGACAACTCAAAACTCATATTTATGACGTCAACAACTAGGAAATACAACATCCAGAGGAGCACTATGGCTGAGGCATCTTTAGAACATTCATAATAATGGCATGAATTGACCGAGTGACGGAGGTGCAATCCATGAATAGCCCCAAAAGTGAAAAACATGCCCATCTGGCCCTCCAGATAGGCTCAATCAAACACTCTTTGCTGCAAAGAAAACAAATACTAATGGAACGCAGGTCTGCTTCCCACACGATGGATTTAGCATTTGATATTATACGCCAATCTATTTTCATTCCTCAAATGTGTATTCACTTGAATTCTTATCCCTTGATGCTTGTCTCGTCATGAACTGCAATGCCGCCTAAAACACGTCCTCCTTGGTATTCGAATGGTATTTCCTCACATGAATACGGGAAAGCCAACATCAGAGAAAGGGAGACCAGCATATTCATCTTTGTAAGTGAGGCAGATTACGTTGGGTCTCTTCTAACATATCACCGGAAAGACTTCCCTGACAGACATGACCGTCAGGATATGGATCTTCCAATCTTTCTTTGACAGCACCTCTAGCCATACAGTGGCCATAAAAAAGCCCTGAACAAGACTGGGTCAGAGTAGACTTTGTTTGAAAGTTTTCATTGTCCTTTTGCTTTCTTTTTACAGTGAAGCATAGTGGTGACAGTATCATGTTGTGGTGAGGTTTATCATTGGCAGGGACTTGGAAACAAGCCCAGACTTGAATCCAATCGAACATCTCTGGAGAGACCTTAACATTGCTGTGCAGTAACGCTCCCCATCAAACCTGTGCTTGAGAGGATTTGCAGAGAAGAATGGGAGAAACTCCCCAAATGCAGTTTGCCAAGCTCAGGGCTATAATCACTGCCAAAGGTGCTTCAACAAAGTACTGAGTAAGGGGTCTGAATTTCGCTGGAATCAATTATTGTAGGATAGTGTTAGATACATATATCTATAATACAATAGCATGTTTCTGAATTAAAGAGCAGCTACCAGCTGTCCTTTTATTGTGTTTTAAATGAATGTTTTTAAAAAAGCAGCTAAGCTGACGTATTGATTAGCCTTGATTATTTTAGTTTTGGAGTTGGAGTCAAGAGAGTCATTTCCAATTACTCTGCTAGCAGGAGTCGGGAGTCGACTGCAAAAATCTTGGATGGAATCCAAAAAACACCAGATCCCTCCACAGGCACTATGGCAGGGGGACAGGGGAGGGGTGGGAGGGGTTCAGAGGGTGAGTGTGCAGCTGCAGCCTCGTCTTGGATGACTAAGATGTAAATCCAGTCCTTCCGTAAAGTAAACTGTGTATCAGAGACCGTCTTGGGCCAATGAGAGACCGGAATGCAGTAAAATGGGCAGCCAATGGCTGCGTGTCTGCCCGGTATATAAGCTGAGGGCAAGGACCTTCAGAGTTGGGTGACCTCTATATTTTGGCTCTGGTGAACAGGATCTGATCCCAAGGACTGTTACTTTTTTTCTTGTCTGGTGTGCAGGTAACTCAATGTTGCGCTTTGTATGAATAGCTAAAGCTTTGGGAGGCCAGGTTGGTGGTTTTGATTAGTTGGACTTGGAAAAGCTTCTGAGCAAAACATTTTTGGGGGGGAGAATAGGTTTACAACATGTCATTTTAGAGTTAGCTAAATCATTTTTGGGGGGGAAGTGCTTTACCTCTCCTGCACATGTAGCTACTTTTCTTTTGTCTTTCTTTTGTCTTTTAATTGTTATCATACATAAAAAATGAATAGGCTTAACGATGCAAAATCAATAATGTAAATGTACATATGGGGCATTCTGGAAAGGTTCCAGATCAGTAGAATATTTGACAGCATATTTTAGTAGGAGTCTGATTCTCTTGGCTCGTTTGACAAAGACCGATTCGTTTTCAAAAATTAAGTTGTGAAGTTGTGAACTTTTGCAAAGTTTTATAAGGTTTGTTTCAGCAAATGGTTCTCTAGTGTGGATACTGAGGTAAATAAGTAAGTGTCTCACAATCCGATACAGTATGAGGCGTCTAAACATCTCTGGAACAGGTGTAAAATGTCTAGCAGTTGCTTTCAGACAGTTACTGTAACAGTCACATCCTTTTAATTGCCTTTGGACATGGGTATGTGATGCAACAACTGTGTCAATACTTACGGCCAGATGTCCCAGCATCGTCCGGGTAATAGGGGAGGGTTTGGCCGACCGGGATGTCCTTGTCCCATCGCGCTCTAACGACTCCTTGTGACATGCCGGGTGCCTGCAAGCTGTCTTCGGTTGCCAGTTGTACGGTGTGTCCTCTGACACATTGGTGCTGCTGGTTTCTGGGTTAAGCGACCAGTGTGTCAAGAAGCAGTGCAGCTTGGCAGGGTCGTGTTTCGGGGGATGCATGGCTCTCGACTTCACCTCTCCTGAGTCCGTATGGGAGTTGCAGCGATGTGACAAGACTGTAACTACCAATTGGATATCACGAAAATGGGGTAAAAGTTTAAAAAATAAATAAAAAGAAATACAATTTGTGAATTGGTAAATGACCTATCAAGTATAGTGAATACAATTCAATTAATGAGTTGGTCTTTAAAATCAATTGACCCTTGTGTTAAGAACTATAAAAAACAAGAGGGGCTAGAAAGGGTAATGGCACGACAGCCAGTTGGTCTCTCTGATGGATAGGACCCAACGTGTTGAGTGATCGCACTGTAGGGTATGGGGCTATATTGTGAAGGGGGGGGGGGCTCTTTTTGCGTGAGTGGACGGTGTGGAAATATGTTCCATACATAAGGGAGGAAGGTAATATAGGTTAGGGGTGGAATGTTAGAGGTTGGGGTGAGGGTGTTTAAATATATCCCAACAAACGTGCTTCTCCCGCTTATCTATTCCAAACCGAATCATGACACAGTGGACGGGGACATTGACTGACGTTTGTAACTAGGATATGGGTATACACACCAATAAGAGTTTTTGCAGCCGTTTTACTGAGTATCCCCCAGTAATCTTTTAAACGTTGGCCGTCTTTTACATTAAACGTCTTTTAAAGTAAGTTTCGCTGGGCCTGAGACAGAGCACTCCTTATAGACTCTACTCCACTGTCAGTGTCAGGGAACTTCATTTCAGATAGGTTAATATTAGGTTTTGTGGGTTGATTTCTGTGCAAATAGACATTAAAGATCTAAAGATTTCCTATTTTCTTTCTCCCCTGCAGTGTTAAACACAATCATGCCTTTCGGTAACACCCACAACAACTTCAAACTCAACTTTAAAGTTGAGGAGGAGTACCCTGACCTCACAAAGCACAACAACCACATGGCCAAGGTGCTGACCAAGGACATGTACGCCAAGCTGAGGGACAAGCAGACCCCCTCCGGCTTCACCCTGGATGACGTCATCCAGACCGGTGTTGACAACCCTGGTGAGTGACATACATTTCCCACACACCCCCGGAGGATAGTCACTAACCGCCGCAAACACACAATACACCCCTGTCAAAGATAAAGCTGAGCAGGTATCAAAACCCTACAACAGTCTGCACAACCAAGTTAGCGCTCTAAGAATCAATCGATCGTAATACCATTGCAATTAAAACATATACAAATAATACATGCTATTTAGCAGATGCTTATATCCCATTAACAGTCAAGACATACTAATTCCACAACCATACATGATACTAGATTTGCAGGTTACCTTATTAAATATTCAGCATACATTTCACATGTATTCAATATGCAGCATACACCACAGAGTGGTATATTAATGTTTGTACTCTGTAGACCTGCTGGCTTCTTACAGTCACTTCTCTCTCTGTCTTCAGGTCACCCCTTCATCATGACCGTTGGCTGCGTGGCTGGTGATGAGGAGTCCTACGAGGTCTTCAAGGATCTGTTGGACCCCATCATCTCAGACCGTCATAGTGGTTACAAGCCCACAGACAAGCACAAGACCGACCTGAACTTCGAGAACCTGAAGGTAGGGCTTTGTATACATTTGTTGGACATGTTTTCTTGGTTTCATTCTCGATTAAGTGTAGAATGGAAAGATGGCAAAAGGTATCTCTGCAGCACATAGGAGGTTGGTAATCACAGACTTGTTGAAATGTTCAGGTCTAAAACTCAGTTGTGACCTTGTTTCTGTGTAGGGAGGTGATGACCTGGACCCAAACTACGTCCTGTCCAGCCGTGTGCGTACTGGCCGCAGCATCAAGGGATACACCCTGCCCCCCCACAACAGCCGTGGCGAGCGCAGAGCAGTGGAGAGACTGTCTGTCGAGGGTGAGTCACCCAGCTATCAATAGCTACATATGCATCCATAGGATTGTTCATGAAGCTAGGCAGTAAAACTAACAAAAGGGTATTTATCGGAAATTGAGATCCGAATTCTTAATTAATTGGAAATGGAGGTCAAAAGTGAATCCTTAGTTGCAATGACTTGTGCATGGTGTCAAATAACCCCATGCAGGAGATACCATGTTAAGAGTGAGGGGAAACTGAGGGTTTTCTGTCTCTCCAGCCCTGGACACCCTGGATGGTGAGTTCAAGGGAAAGTACTACCCCCTGAATAAGATGACCGATGCCGAGCAGGAGCAGCTGATTGCCGACCACTTCTTGTTTGATAAGCCCGTCTCCCCCCTGCTGCTGGGCGCTGGTATGGCCCGTGACTGGCCCGACGCAAGAGGAATCTGGTGAGTAACCCGAGCACAGGCCCACACCAAAACAATACTGTTTGTGGAACCAGATGGTGTATTGTGCAGAACATCCCACAATGTATGGTGGTGATGCGTCATGTGAAACCCTGTCCCTCCTTTCTGAAGGCACAACGATGCCAAAAGCTTCTTGGTCTGGGTGAATGAGGAGGATCACCTGCGTGTCATCTCCATGGAGAAGGGTGGCAACATGAAGGAGGTCTTCAGACGCTTCTGCGTTGGTCTGAAAAGGGTACGTTCTTGTACTCAAACCATTTTGATATGGCCCAAAAACACCCCTAAAACAATGGAAATACATGAAACCGCAGAGAGACAAAGACAACAATGTTGATATAGGGTTGTTTCTCTTACCTGACAGATTGAGGAGACTTTCAAAAAGCACAACCATGGCTTCATGTGGAACGAGCATCTCGGCTATGTGCTGACCTGCCCATCCAACCTGGGAACCGGCCTGCGTGGTGGAGTGCACGTCAAGCTGCCCAAGCTGAGCACACACGCCAAGTTCGAGGAGATCCTGGGCAGGCTGCGTCTGCAGAAGCGTGGCACAGGTACACACACGCACAACAAAAAAACACATCCAGAACAGCTGCTGATATATTCAACTCTAATTCGTCACAGATCACAGCTGTCTTTCCCTTTCACAACAAAACATGTAAAAGGAACAGAGATTAGCATGAGCGAAAGCTATTATGAAATAGCCATGTCCCACAGCTGTTAAGACATCTATTGATTGAGTCTGTATTTAGTTGACATCTGGATAATTTATAGTATCAGTAGTGATGCAGAGATGGTCTGAGACAAACACTTACACTCGCCTCTCTCCCCATTTTCCTTGCTCTCTCCAGGTGGCGTGGACACCGCCTCCGTGGGTGGAGTGTTCGACATCTCCAACGCTGACCGTCTGGGCTCCTCTGAGGTGGATCAGGTCCAGATGGTGGTCGATGGTGTCAAGCTCATGGTGGAGATGGAGAAGAAGCTGGAGAAGGGAGAGGCCATCGACGGCATGATCCCCGCCCAGAAGTAAAGAGTTGTTGACGTCACTATTCATCTTTTGTTTTTCTATTGTCAAGTCATGTGAAATCGAGCCAACCAACTACCGCGCAGAGGAAACTGATGGTCGCTCTAGAGACTCTTGACTGCTGCTCACATCTTTTTCTTCGGCCTTTTTCTTTTTCTCCTTTTTCTTCCTTTTCTTCCTTCAGACGTTTTTTTTCCACTTCTCTCCTGTTCAGTCAGTAACATCCGGGGATCAGTCTCCACTACAGTCGGCTTGCCTGACAGATGTGGCGTCACCTTAATTTGAACTTTGGTTCTAAAAAGTTACCATTTCAATTGTGATTCAATAAACCTGGCCCCATGAACCAAAACGGATGTCAACATGGCTTGGTCTTTCTTGGTCATACACAAATCAAATCAAATCAAATGTTATTTGTCACATACACATGGTTAGCAGATGTTAATGAGAGTGTAGCGAAATGCTTGTGCTTCTAGTTCCGACAATGCAGTAATAACCAACAAGTAATCTAACTAACAATTCCAAAACTACTGTCTTATACACAGTGTAAGGGGATAAAGAATATGTACATAAAGATATATGAATGAGTGATGGTACAGAGCAGCATAGGCAAGATACAGTAGATGGTATTGAGTACAGTATATACATATGAGATGAGTATGTAAACAAAGTGGCATAGTTAAAGTGGCTAGTGATACATGTATTACATAAGGATTCAGTAGATGATATAGAGTACAGTATATACATATGGATATGATATGAATAATGTAGGGTATGTAACATTATATTAGGTAGCATTGTTTAAAGTGGCTAGTGATATATTTGACATCATTTCCCATCAATTCCCATTATTAAAGTGGCTGGAGTTGAGTCAGTGTCAGTGTGTTGGCAGCAGCCACTCAATGTTAGTGGTGGCTGTTTAACAGTCTGATGGCCTTGAGATAGTAGCTGTTTTTCAGTCTCTCGGTCCCAGCTTTGATGCACCTGTACTGACCTCGCCTTATGGATGATAGCGGGGTGAACAGGCAGTGGTTCGGGTGGTTGTTGTCCTTGATGATCTTTATGGCCTTCCTGTAACATCGGGTGATGTAGGTGTCCTGGAGGGCAGGTAGTTTGCCCCCGGCGATGCGTTGTGCAGACCTCACTACCCTCTGGAGAGCCTTACGGTTGTGGTCGGAGCAGTTGCCGTACCAGGCGGTGATACAGCCCGCCTTATTAATGCATTTGAGCCAATTGGTTGTGTTGTGACAAGGTAGGTTGGTATAAAGAAGATAGCCCTATTTGGTAAAAGACCAAGTCCATATTATGGCAAGAACAACTCAAATAAGCAAAGAGAAATGGCAGTCCATCATTACTTTAAGACATGCAGGTCAGTCAATTCTGAAAAGGTAACCTGAAGGCAGTTGATGTTGAAGGCCTCAACAGTTGATGTTGAGATGTGTCTGTTACTTGAACTCTGTGGGCTGAAATTTCTGGCTGGTAACTAATGAACTTACCTCTGCTGCAGAGGATAAGTTCATTAGTTACCAGCCAGAAATTTCAGCCCACAGAGTTCAAGTAACAGACACATCTCAACATCAACTGTTCAGGGGAGACTGTGTGAATCAGGCCTTCCTGGTTGAATTGCTGCAAAGAAACCACTACTAAAGGACACCAGTAAGAAGTAGAGACTTTCTTGGGCCAAGAAACACGAGCAATGGACATTAGACCTGTGGAAATCTGTCCTTTGGTCTGATGAGTCCAATTTTGAGATTTTTGGTTACAACCGCAATGTCTTTGTGAGACGCAGAGTAGGTGAACGGATGATCTCTGCATGTGTGGTTCCCACCGTGAAGCCTACAGTTCCAAAAAAGGGCTCCCCCGCCTCTAAATTCCCAATGTAACCCCAGGTTGAAACTTGACTAGAGAAGGGGTAAAGGTTGAGGAGGAGGGGTGACGCTAGGGGAGGGGTGAGGTTTGAGGAGGAGGAAAGACAAGATTCATTATATGTCTGTGTTCTGTAGGACTAGTATTGTTCTCCAATAAGGGATCCTGTCATGGGGCAGAGCATACCAAACTGGACTGCTAATCGTGCAGAAACTAAAATGGCCAGAATATGGCTGTGTGTCTGCCTGGTATTTAAACTGAGGCAAAGACCTTCAGAGTTTGTTGTGGCTCTGATGAACAAGATCTGATCCCAAGGACTGTTACTTCATTCTTGTCTGGTCTTCAGGTGGCGTAGCCTAGTGGTTAGAGCGTTAGACTAGTAACCAGAAGGTTGCGAGTTCAAACCCCCGAGCTGACAAGGTACAAATCTGTTGTTCTGCCCCTGAACAGGCAGTTAACCCACTGTTCCCAGGCCGTCATTGAAAATAAGAATGTGTTCTTAACTGACTTGCCTGGTTAAATAAAGGTAAAAACAAAAACAAAAAAGGTAAAATCCCAACTTGTCATTTGTCCCGCAGTCACCTCGTCACTGTTGACATTGAGACTGGTGTTTTGCGTTTTACTATTTCATGAAGCTGCCAGTTGAGAACTTGTGAGGAGTCTGTTTCTAAAACTAGACACTCTAATGTACTTGTCCTCTTGCTCAGTTGTGCACCGGGGAATCCCGCTCCGCTTTCTATTCTGGTTCGAGCCAGTTTGCGCTGTTCTGCGAAGGGAGTAGTACACAGCATTGTACGAGATCTTCAGTTTCTTGGCAATTTCTCACATGGAATAGCCTTCATTTCTCAGAACAAGAATAGACTGATGAGTTTCAGGAGGAAGGTCTTTGTTTCTGGCCATTTTGAGCCTGTAATCAAACCCACAAACGCTGACGCTCCAGATACTCAACTAGTCTAAAGAAGGCCAGTTTTATAGCTTCTTTAATTAGAACAAGGTTTCAGCTGTGCTAACATAATTGCAAAAGGGTTTTCTAATGATCAATTAGCCTTTTAAAATTATAAACTTGGATTAGCTAACACAGCCTGCCATTGGAACACAGGAGTGATGGTTGCAGATAATGGGCCACTGTACGACTATGTAGATATTCCATAAAAAATCTGCCATTTCCAGCCACAATAGTCATTTATAACATTTACAATGTCTACATTGTATTTCGGATCAATTTGATGTTATTTTAATGGACAAAATGTGCTTTTCTTTCAAAAACAATGACATTTCTCAGTGACCCCAAACTTTTGAATGGTAGTGTACTTAATTAGTTATAGGCGTCACGTCAATGTGACAGTTGTAATTCATGCAGCACCTTGTGTTACGATCGCAGATTTTAGAGAAACAACAAATGTCGGTACATATAAGTGTCTTCTATCGGCTGAAAGCTTAAATTCTTGTTAATATAACTGCACTGTCCAATTTATATGAGATATTACTGCAAATATCTACTGTTTGAGAAGAGCTCCTAACAACGAAACACTTTTTTCACCGTGATAGGTTTGATAAATTCCCCTCTGAAGGTGAAATGTGTACTGACATTCTGGAATCTTGCTCTGATTTATCATTCAACGGGTCCCAGAGATAACATGATGTGTTGTTTTGTTAGATACAATAATTTTTAATATCCTAAAAAGGTCCATATAGCATGCACGATCGATTTTGTATTTACACTCGTTCAATTTTCAAAAAAAGGAATCTGTGAAAATCGAATTCTAAAGATTGTTTCAACCAGTCAAATCACATTCATATTTATTCCTCAGAGATCCTAGAACGTAACCAGACTTCACTATATCATTGGGGGTGTAGTATATCCTATAGGACACCAAATTTGATCAGAGAGCGACGCCTTCATGGCACGCCGATGACACGGGCGGTCTTCACTTGATCAACTGTAATTGTGTCAAATAAGCACCAATCGGGGTCAAACAAAGCTAGACAGATAGCCAATGAGCAGGGTTTTACGGGGGTATCAGGAAACCCCATATCTGTCGCAAAATGTAGCTGCTAAACTTGTGCGACAGCAAGCCTTTTCCTTTTGGACAAATAAGAATAATAATAAGAATATGGAGAGTTATGAAGTTATGAAAACTGGGTGTTTTGCAAATGTTGAACTTATAATATGGCTACTAATACTGGAAAAGCTAAATCAAAGTCCAAGTATACAGATTTGTTGATATTCTTACAGAAAAATATGTCAATGTAAATGTCTCCTTCATGATTTGCCCAAGTGTACCTGGGTGACTTCACACTAAATGTCATGTAGTTTGCTCATACTTCAAGTTATCCGTCTGCACATGCCCTCTTGTCGACACCATTGGAATTACAACCAAAGTGATGGCTAGACCTTTCTGTTGCATTTCAAAGATGGTGGTAGAAAAAATATGGTCGTTTTTTTCTTTATATTTTCTTCTACCAGATCTATTGTGTTATATTCTCCTACATTCAATTCAAATTTCCACAAACGTCAAAGTGTTTCCTTTCAAATGGTACCAAGAATATGCCTATCCTTGCTTTATGGCCAGAATTACTGGCTGTTAGATTTGGGTATGTCATTTTAGGTGAAAATTAGAAAAAAAGGGGTCTATCCCCAAGAAGTTTTTAAGTATCAAAAGTTAGTGTAATTGCAAAAATAAACTTTTTACAAATGACTTCTATTAGGCAATACAAACGGCACATTTTTCTTGT
This sequence comes from Oncorhynchus gorbuscha, assembly GCF_021184085.1. Taxonomy (NCBI): domain Eukaryota; kingdom Metazoa; phylum Chordata; class Actinopteri; order Salmoniformes; family Salmonidae; genus Oncorhynchus; species Oncorhynchus gorbuscha. The sequence goes on along the minus strand of NC_060188.1, from coordinate 49,539,223 downwards.
TTTTTATTTATTTATGGATAGTCAAGGGCACATTCCAACACTCAGACATAAATTACGAATTAATAATTTGTATTTCGTGAGTCTGCCAGATCAGAGGCAGTAGCAATGAACAGGGGTGTTCTCTTGATAAGTGTGTGAATTGGACCTATTTCATGTTCTGTTAAACATACAAAATGTAACGACTACTTTTGGGTGTCAGGGAAAACGCATGGAGTATAAAGTACATTTTCTGGGGGGGGAATGTAGTGGAGTAAAAGTAGTCAAAAATATAAATAGTGAAGTACAGATACCCGTAGTACTTTAAAGTATTTTTACTTAAGTACTTTAAACCACTGGCATTCTGGAAAAATTGGTTTGAGTTTAAAATCAATTGATATTTGAAAATATCTTATAGGCTACGTGTCAGATTCTCTTGACACATTTGACAATGAAAATGCTGATAGGGTGATCACACTGTAGAGTAGGGAGCTACAAATAACTGTCAAAATCAAGGAAACATCAACATAGTGTCTTAATAGGGTGTGGGGCCACCACGAGCTGCCAGAACAGTTTCAACGCACCTTGGCATAGATTATACAAGGGTCTCGAACTCTATTGGAGGGATGTGACACCATTCTTCCACAATAAGTTCCATAATTTGGCATTTTGTTAACGGTGGTGGAAAATGCTATCTCAGGCCCCGCTCCAGAATCTCCCATAAGTGTTCAATTGGGTTGAGATCTGGTGACTCAGACGGCCATGGCTTATCGTGAAACATAAGCAAGTTGAGCAGTCTTCGTCACTGAAACTCCTGCGAGACGTACCAACAATCACACCTATTTCAAAGTCACTGAGACCTATTCTTCTAGCCATTGTAGCCCAAATAATGGGCAACTGGGCCTGCTCAGCATTTTATACAAGACCCCAAGCATGATGGGATGTTAATTTCACACCTGCGTGGAAGCACTTGCTTTCAATATACTTTGTATCCCTCATTTACTCAAGTTTTCCTTTATGTTGGCAGTTACCTGTATATTGTAAAGTGAAGGGGGGCTGTGTTTGTTCTCCTTGCATTGTGAGTGTAGTGTATGGGGTGAATATGTATACTAAACAAAAATATAAACACAACATGCAACAATTCTGGTAGAAAACATGCAAAAACATCTGTCTATTGAAATAAATGTATAAGGTCCTAATCTATGGATTTCACATGACTGCGAATACAGATATGCATCTGTTGGTCACAGATACCTTAAAAAAAGGAAGGGGCGTGGGTCAGAAAACCAGTCAGTATCTTGTGTGACCGGCATCATGCAGCACGACACATCCTTCGCATTGAGTTGATCAGGCTGTTGATTGTGGACTGTGGAATGTTGTCCCACTCCTCTTCAGTGGCTGTGCGAAGTTGCTGGAAAATTGGCGGGAAATGGAACACACTTTGTACACGTAGATACAGAGCATCCTAAACATGCTCAATGGGTTATATGTCTGGTAAGTATGCAGGCAATCGAAGAACTGGGACATTTTCAGCTTCCTTGCGACATTGGGTCATGCATTATCATGCTGAAACATGAAGAGATGGTGGTGGATGGATGGCACGACAATGGGCCTCAGGATCTCATCATGGTATCAGTGTGCATTGAAATTTCCATCGATAAAATGCAATGGTGTCTGTTGTTGGTAGCTTATGCCTGCCCATACCATAACCCCACCGCCACCATGATGCACCCCATTCATAACGTTGACATCAGCAAACCGCTCGCACACTCAACGCCATACACACTGTCTGCCTGGTACAGTTGAAACAAATATTCATCTGAGAAGAGCACACTTCTCCAGCTTGGCAGTGATGGTGAGCGTTTGCCCACTGACGTCTGTTATGACACCGAACTGCAGTCAGGTCAAGACCCTGGAGAGGATATTGTTTAACAGTTTGTGCAGAAATTCTTTGGTTGTGCACACCCACAGTTTCATCAGCTTTCCAGGTGGCTGGTCTCAGATGATCCCACAGGTGAAGAAGCCCGATGTGGAGGTATGTGGTTGTCCTGGGCTGGGCTGGCGTAGTTACACGTGGTTTGCGTTTGTGAATTCTGTAAATCGACATAGGAGGCAGCTTATAGTAGAGAAATTAACATTAAATTGTCTGGCAACAGCTCTGGTGGGCATTCCTGCAGTCAGCATTCCAATTGCACTTTCCCTCCAAATTTGAGACATCTGTGGCACTGTGTTGTGTGACAAAACTGCACATTTTAGAGTGGCCTTTTATTGTCCCCAGCACAAGATGCAGCTGTGTAATGATCATGCTGTTTAATCAGCATCTTGATATGTCACACCTGTCAGGTGGATTGATTATCTTGGCAAATGAGAAATGCTCACTAACAGGGATGTAGACAAATGTGTGCTCACAATTTAAGAGAAATATGCTTTCTGTGCGAATGGAACATTTCTGGGATCTTTTATTTCAGCTCATGAAACATGGAACCAACACTTTACATGTTGAGTTTATATTTTTGTTCAGTGTGTGTAAGTGGACAAAGGGAATAAAGGGTAGGGTTGTTCAAGGGAGGGGTTGAGTGTGAGATAGTGGTAAGGGGACTGAAGAGAGGATTATGTATGGTGGGTGGAATGTTGAAGAGGTTATGAGGTCGGGGGTGAGGGTGTTAAAAATATCCAATGCATAAGTGCTCCCCCTTAACTATTCTGAACAACTTGACACAGTGCACATGGATATTGACTGACGTTTGTTACTAGGATACCGTTTAGTCTTTGCAGCTGTTCTATTGAATCTCCTCAACTGTCAGTGTCTGGGAACATTCTTGATAGGTTACTATTATATTTGGTGGTTTCAAAGCCATTCAGTGATTCCTAATGTGTCTATACGATGCTGTTTTTTCTGTGCAAATTATGGACAATAAAAATCTAAAGATCAAAGAGGTTTTGTTATTTTTTCCACCACAGTGTTAGAAACGCAAGCATGCCTTTCGGTGACACCCACAACAACTTCAAACTCAACTTCAACGTTGAGGAGGAGTACCCTGACCTCACCTAGCACAACAACCACATGGCCAAGGTGCTGACCAAGGACATGTACGCCAAGCTGAGGGACAAGCAAACCTCCTCCGGCTTCACACATGATGACCGCATCCAGACAGGTGTCGACAACCCTGGTGAGTGCCACACATCTCCTATACACCCCCTGAGGATAGACAATAACCACCTCAAACACACAACTCTCAAAAGTAGAACTGAGCAGATATCCCTACAATAGTCTCCACAACCATTGTAGCCTGCTGAGCTGAAGCTTAGGCATCAATCAATCATAATGCCATCGCTTAAGAGATACCAATACCATAATATATAATATAGCCTAGACTATGGTTGCAAAAAAAAACATTTACAATAAAGACATATTGACATAGTAAAATAAATAAAAGTGTGTACATTTAAATATATATATATTTAATGCTGAAACCCTCATATTAAACACCAATGGTATCCACTAAGTTGACGGTTTATATTTAGGTAAAAAAAAATTTACGGCTTTGTCATTCTAATTAAACAAAATTATAATAATCTTAGTACATTTTACATGCAGTGATGTAGTGGTAAAAAAAAGTGGGTAAACTCTTATTGCCGGTCGGGGTTAAAAATACAGTGGTTAAAATTTATAGGAACAAACTGCATTTACTTACATTTACCCTCCACTACACCACTATTTACATGTGATAAGGCCACACAGAGGTCCAGATTTAAATACAGACGCCTGTGATAATCTGAAGTACCCAAAAAGGCCACTAGATCTGATATCTGATAAAATAAAATGGAAAACAAATGTGAACGTTACCAAAATTCTTTCCAGTAATACCCTCCCTTTGCAACCCTGGATGAAGTGGTAGGAGTTGGTGCTGCCTGGGAGATGATGTAGCCTATAACCAAGACTGCACTGAGTGGGATGGACACAAGAACCCAGTTGAAGAGTTTCAAGAGTTTCAATAATGCAACATTGTAATAGAGGTGAAATTGGTACACTGTCTGTTCATAGTGAAAACCAAACTCAAACTGAGGAGAAATGGCCAACTGTCAGTTTTAGCGGGAGTCATTGCTTGTGAGTTTCTGAGCCGAAAACGGGAAGCTCGCAAAGGTATTTGCAGGTTTAACATATGCACAAGCTGCAACAAAGTTTGTGGGCGTTTAGTTTCATACAATAGATATCTGCTCTCATATCCATGTTAGCGAATATAATATTGCAGGGACCATCAACTAGAATCAGCCGTGAGCCAATTTTTTTCTTGAGCAGATGGTTGTAACATAATTACAAATAATTTGTAGACTGCATATTGACCGCAAGAAGCCCAAACATATATAATATTTGACTAAAACATAACCATTTCAAACCGTGCTTATATTTGTATACACTCACATGTCTCTATTATGTGTAGGAATACTTGGGAACAAATTTCCCGAAATGGATATAACTTGGAGCTGATTTGCTGGTGTCTTTACAGTCTTTTATGTCCAACAATTAAATCAATTAAAAAATTATATATTTTTTGCTCAGAAAACATGGGGGGCCAAATAAAATCACAAGCGGGCCAAATTCGGCTGACGGCCCACCAGTTGGGGAATCTTGTAATACTGTATGTGTAACTTGCATTTTACATATCACACACTTTATCACACACTTTCTTGAAGTGTTGCATATTTTTACAACACAGAGTGGTATATTAAAGTCAGTAAGCCTACTCCGTAGATGTGCTGCCTTCTTATCCTCCTCTCCTCTCTCTGTCTTCAGGTCACCCCTTCATCATGACTGTTGGCTGCGTGGCTGGTGATGAGGAGTTTTGATGAGGAGTCCTATGAGGTCTTCAAGGATCTGTTGGACCCCATCATCTCAGACCGTCATAGTGGATACAAGCCCACAGACAAGCACAAGACCGACCTGAACTTCGAGAACCTGAAGGTAGAGACTTTCCTCTGACATGTTTTATGAGTTTCATTCACTATAGGAGGAGTACTGCTGAGCAAAATTAGTGTGGAAAAATGTTGAATCTTCTTTTCAGGACATAGGGGGTTCGGAATCACAAACTTGTTTGAGCCACTTCAAATGTTCAGGTCTAAAACTCAGTTGTGACCTTGTTTCTGTGTAGGGAGGTGATGACCTGGAACCAAACTACGTCCTGTCCAGCCGTGTGCGTACCGGCCGCAGCATCAAGGGATACACCCTGCCCCCCCACACCAGCCGTGGTGAGCGCAGAGCAGTGGAGAGACTGTCTGTCGAGGGTGAGCCTCCCATCTACCAATAGCCACATATGCAATAACAGGATTGTGCATGAAGCTACGTAGTAAGGTGAGCGAAAGGGAGTTTATTGGAAATATAGATAAGGCTCGTATTAACAAAGTGCTGATCTCGGCTACATGTTTTCCTCCAGAAACAATATGATTATGGATAGGAGTGGGAGGATGGTAGAACATAATATTTAATGGGTTTTTCTGTGTCTCCAGCTCTAAACACCCTGGTGTGTTCAAGGGAAAGCACTACCTCCTGAAGGGCATGACAGATGCCAAACAGGACCAGCTAACCAATGACCACTTCTTGTTTGACAAGCCCCGTCTCCCCCTACTGTTGGGTGCTGTTATGGCCCGTGACTGGCCCGACTTTAGAGGAATCTGGTACCCAGAACACAGGACCATTTCCTTTTCTTCCTTCTGCCATTTTTTCTCACCTTTCTCCTATTCAGTCGGTAATGTCTTGGGATCAGCATCCACTGTAGTCGGGCTTGTCTGACAGATGTGGCATCACATGGATTGTTAAAATGTATCAGTAAAAGTTATCATTGAAACTGTGGTCCAATAAACCTATCTCCATGAACAAATACAGACACTCTTGTCGTATTGTCTCACACTACACTAATATATATATATTTTATTTAACTAGGCAAGTTGGTTAAGAACAAATTCTTATTTACAATGACAGCCTACCACAGCCAAACCCGGACGACGCTGGGCCAATTGTGCGCCGCCCTATGGGACTCCCAATCATGGCCGGATGTGATACAACCTGAATTCGAACCAGGGACTGTAGTGACACCTCTTGCACTGAGATGCAGCAAGTTAGACCACTGCAACACTCGGGATCCCTAATATATCAACATTACAATTTCAAAAGGGTTTCTAGCTTTCTAACCATTTACAAAGTTTCTGTTACTCTGTGAATAGTTGAAAATTAACACTGGCAAACACTGCCCATTGTTGTATTTACTCTTCACTGGCGTCAAGTGTTACAACTAATCTGCATCAGAGGAAATGTAAACTCTAATAGTGACTACATTTGAACAGTATAGGGTGTAAACGTGAAATGTTACATACAAAACCAGCTCTGTGTAAATATTTTGTCTCTAATAGAATGTACTTTTTAACACTGTAGGGTGTAGAATATACTAAAAGTTAAAGGTGCTGTTGTTAAGACAGTGTAGCACTTGCAGGGTATTCGAAGTGTTGTTACGAAGTAGCAAGGGCACGTTGACGCTCACAACCTGGAGTAAACATTTATATAGCTTTGTGTGGTGGTTGTGTGTTTGCTGGGTGGTAGGTAAAGATGTTTCCCAAAAGCCTCACTGTCAAATGAAGTTATTATCTGTAGTAAGATCAACAGCAAGAATCAATTGATGATCAATCATGCAGCAAACATAGAAATCCATTAAACAAACAAAAAACAAAGAAACAATGGCAACATCTGTGAATTTAATTGCTTGTCCGCTCCATGTTTCTCCCTTTCTCTCTAGACCAAAAGCAACAGGGCTTTTGGGTGACACAATCTCACATTGTTTGTTTCTGAAGGGGTCAAGGGGTGTACAGAATTAGGCGTCCAGGTCAAAATGTGTCTCTTCATCCGTTTCATTGGCCTCTATTGCATATTACATCATTTCCAAAAATAAACAGTTCTAGCATGACAATGTACATTATACTTAAATACTGAGCCCCTGGGGTCACAATACTGTGTCCAACAACCACCACTGACAGTCTCTTATAGGCATACCAGCACACATTGAACTATCTTTCTGCAATTCACAGGTTTGTATTATATTCCACCTGGAAACAATGTCAGCCCATCATGTTTTTCCCTTCACCATAGCATGTTCATCAACCAGATGCTTTACTTTCATTCTGTAAAGACTTAAACAGACGTTACTATTGCTTGAACGCACCCAAGGTTTTCCTGTCAGATCTGCCTGATCTGTTTATCAGGGATAGTGTGAATTGAAACATCAATTTAAAATGTCAGAATTTGCAACAACACATTAGACACATTTTACATTTTGTTATACGGGTGGAGAAAATCTGAGACTTGTGAAGTACGTTTCTGAAAATCCAGTGGATAATCCTTTTAAGTTACAATTGCAGAATTCAGGAAGTAAAATTGTCCAAATTGAACCAATTTCCCTGTAAGTAATAGAAGATTGACTGAAATCATTGCAATTGGCCAAAAGCCTGCCATTTGTACTTGGTACCATTTCTCTGTACCATATATATGTCCAAACACTGACTGCATTTTATGAATAATGGATATGAATCATTTCAACCCCCCCCCTCTCCCTAAAACCCAAACTTTGAAGTCATGCAAGATTGCAGGTTGGTATTGTTCCACATTGTCATTGACAGAAACTGCTTTAAACTAGAAGTACTTCCCTTGCTCTAGCTATAAATAAACCTTGAGCTCTAAGATATATACTATATTCATATATTTTCTATACAGCCATAAACTGGCTGATATAAATGCAGATTTTTTATTACGATATTATTCTAAAAAATAAATAAAGTACCTGTGCAAATATCAACAAATTGAAGTGTTCACATTTAAGACATTGGCGCCCTCCAGTGGCTCGTTGTGGGCTTTGCCCGAGATTCCACTGGAAGGAGCTGATTCAAGTCAAAGCAAAGTTCATCAAGGTCTATATTACCTAATGCTAATATACACCACAATGTTATAGGACATAGGACTGACCCTCCTCAGGCCCGTGAATCTATCTGTCTGTACTGTTGAGGGCTGTGTATTGTTGTAGATTAGTATTGCTCTCCTCTATAGGGGATCCTGTCATGTGGCAGCGTAGCAGACAAAACGGCACTGAGGAGGTTCTGAAGAGATGATTTAACGAAGTGTCTTTGAAGTGGATGACAGCTGGGAGTGTTTTCGAAAAACAAAACAAGAGGAAGATTGCAAAAACAAACGGACATACGGACAGTAAAAACACTTGTGGTGAAGATTGAAAAAAAAGAGATCAAAAGTTAAATGACCACGTTGTTCTGACTGGTTATATCACCATGAGCAAAAAGCCATAACTGAGATCGAGAGTATTACCAGTAAATAATCAGGCAGAAATCTTGTAGCCTACATGAACATCATAGTACATCATTCATTCTTATCAGGGGGGAATGTGAGGAAGCATTTTTTAGCTATTTTCCAGCATTGAACATGTACTATGTGCATAAGGGGTGCAAGAGGGAAAACACAGCATCCCAGTCACACTGCCTTTAAGGCTCTCTCTCTCTCTAAATGACTCATCTGTGTGTCTATGCATAACCCCGACACCTCACAGCAACCCACAGTCATCAACAGTAGACAACAGTAGATCTGAAGATAACCAGTGCCAAAATGCTAAAGGGTGTCAGAGTTGAGGCACCAGCGTGTGTAACAGTAGGAATGGGATTGGACGGTTGCAGTTACCTCAGGGGGAAAAAATGGATTTTCACCTTCAATGTTGAGAGATAGCTGAAGATAAAATGTCAGGGCACGGAATAGAATCCAAACAAAATTGCATTGCATCACATTGAAAGAAATATGACTTTTTCCAAAACAGATCTGGATCAAGTATTATCTCTATTTGAGTTTCTATATTGAGTTTCTCTGAACTATGTAGCCTATTTCAGTGGGCAAATATTGTTAAAAAAATAATACTGAAATACTCTCTTTTTGCCCAACGTTTAGGGCAGAGTATCTAAGGGTATTTGAAATGTTAAATAATAATGTATTTCAACCCAGGTCTGTTCCAGATTTGGTTCACTATGAAGCCTGACAGCTTTGCATTTTGGCAAAGCCATGTGGCTTTCAAGGGCACAATGTTCTGCACTGAACTGGTTTTGCATTGAAACAAAATTGTTTTCCCAGTCACCCTTTTAGTCATTAGACATTAAGTTAAACTATTTTATGCTGAGGAACAACTCACTGTGCAACTGTTTCATGACTTGAATTCAACTCTGTTCAAGAAAGGTGAAAGGGAGAGATCAAACCGTGAGAGGTAGGGGATAAAATGCTTAGAAATGGCTTGATATGATTATTGATGATGACCAGTGCCAACACAGACATTGATCCCAGCCAATCAGAGGGATAAAATACCAATTTGTAAGTCGCTCTGGATAAGAGCGTCTGCTAAATGACTTAAATGTAAATGTAGTATCTCCGGAACAGGAATTTGGCAAAGGAATTACTTTCCAAGGGTGTGTGCAGGAAACCAAAGCTACAGATAGCTAGAGGTTTGAAGGTGAAAAAATGTATTGCGTTACGAACCACAGTTTTGATCTACAGTGCATTCGGAATGTTTTCAGATCCCTTGAATTGTTCCACATTTTGTTACGTTACAGCCTTATTCTAAAATGGATTGAATAAAACATTTTCCTCATCAATCTACACACAATACCCCATAATGACAAAGCGAAAAACAGGTTTTTATACATTTTTGCAATTGTATTAAAAATAAAAAACTGAAATATTACATTTACATAAGTATTCAGACCCTTTACTCAGTACTTTGTTGAAGTACCTTTGGCAGCGACTACAGCCTAGATTATTTTTGGGTATGATGCTACAAGCTTGGCACACCTGTATTTGGGGAGTTCCTCCTATTTCTTCTCTGTAGATCCTCTCAAGCTCTGTCAGGTTGGATGGGGAGCGTCGCTGCACAGCTATTTTCAGGTCTCTCCAGAGATGTTCGATCGGGTTCAAGTCTGAGCTCTGGCGGGGCAACTCAAGGACATTCAAAGACTTGTACCGAAGCTGCTCCTGCGCTGTCTTGGCTGCATGCTTACACGGAACCCAAACCGGCTGGGCGTGTGCGCCATCGTGCGTTATCGTGCATACATTTATTTTGTCCCCCTACACCAAACGCGATCACGACACGCAGGTTAAAATATCAAAACAAACTCTGAACCAATGACATTAATTTGGGGACAAGTCGAAAAGCATTAAACATGTATGGCAATTAGGCTAGTTAGCTTGACCTTGCTAGCTAATTTGTCCTATTTAGATAGCTTGCTGTTGCTAGCTAATTTGTCCTGGGATATAAACATGGAGTTGTTATTTTACCTGAAAGGCACAAGGTCCTCTACGCCGACAATTAATCCACACATAAAACAGCCAACTGAATCATTTCTAGTCATCTCTCCTCCTTCCAGGCCTTTTCATCGTTTAATTTATATGGCGATTGGCATCTAAACTTTCGTAGATTTACCACGACAACCGGCAACAGTTCATCATTCAATCACCCACGCGGGTATAACCAATGAGGAGATGGCATGTGGGTACCTGCTTCTATAAACCAACGAGGAGATGGAAGAGGCAGGACTTTCAGAGCGATCTGCATCAGAAATAGAAAGCCCTTGGCATCGCAGACGCTCATTGGTGCACGCGAGCAGTGTGGGTGAAATAATGGAATAACATATATTTCTAAATGTATTTTGCGACACTCGCGCACGCGGCGTGTCCGGTCTAGTCAGCATGTTAGGATCGTTGTCCTGTTGGAAAGTGAACTTTTTCCCCAGTCTGAGGTCCTGAGCGCTATGGAGCAGTTTTTCATCAAGGATCTCTCTGTACTTACTTTCCTTCATCTTTCCCTCGATCCTGACTAGTTTCCCAGTTCCTGCCGCTGAAAAACATCCCCACAGCATGATGCTGCAATCACCATGCTTCAACATAGGGATGGTGCCAGGTGTCCTCCAGAATTGGCGCTTGGCATTCAGGCCAAATAGTTTAGGTGCCATTTGGCAAACTCCAAGTGGGCTGTCATGTGCATTTTACTGAGGAGTCGCTTCCGTCTGGCCACACTACCATAAAGGCCTGAATGGTGGAGGGCTGCAGAGATAGTTGTCCTTCTGGAAGGTTTTCCCATCTCCAAAGAGGAACTCTGGAGCTCTGTCAGAGTGACCATTGGATTCTTGCTCAGTTTGGTCGGGTGGCCAGCTCTAGGAAGAGTTTTGGTAGTTCCAAACTTCTTCCATTTAAGAATTATGGAGGCCACTGTGTTCTTGGGGACCTTCAATGCTGCAGACAATTTTTTATAGCCTTCCCCAGATCTGTGCCTTGACACAATCCTGTCTCGGAGCTCTACGGACAATTCCCTCGACCTCATGGCTTGGTTTTTGCTTTGACATGCACTGTCAACTGTGGGACCTTACATAGGCAGTTGTGTGCCTTTCCAAATCATGGCCAATCAATTGAATTTACCACAGATGGACTCCAATCAAGTTGGAAAAACATCTCAAGGATGATCAATGGAAACAGGTTGCACCTGAGCTAACTTTAAAGTCTCATAGCAAAGGGTCTGAACACTTATGTAAATAAGTTATTTCTGTTATATTTGTTTTATACAAATGTCTCAAAACCTGTTTTCGCTGTGTCATTATGGGATATTGTGTGTAAGATTGATGAGAAAAAAATCAAATGTTTTATCCATTTTAGAATGAGGCTGTAAAAGTTTTAAAAATGTGAAAAAAGTCAAGGGTTTTGAATACTTTCCGAATGCACTGTACATAGATTCAGTTTTCGTATTGGCACTGATATCTAAAATGGAGCATGATATGTACCAAAGTGTATACTGCCTGATATTATACATTAACATAATAGCTTATTATGGTGTTTGGTTTGTACAATACTACAAAAGTGAAACCTATATCAGTCCAGTTTATTTATGGCATATGCAGTAAGACTAACTGAGATTGATTCATGATGTGTCCGAGATAACATCCCCACCGTACTACCTTTTTCAGTTGATGATGTTAGTGGAAATGGATGTGAAGGTTCCCATTGGCTGGTTCAAAGTGTCTTGTCAACTTCTGTCATTGCCCAACAATCCAATCCCGCCTACACTGTGTGCACAAATAGAAAAACAGAGTGACCTTTGATGCCGCTTGTCAAATCATTGAGTTAACTGTCTCCATATTTGTGCATATCGTCCACAGAAGTCCTTGGATGATCACTTCATCAGTATCAATGTTCAAATGGGAGAAGAAAGGGCAATACATACATAGATGTAGGATCTTAATTTGAGCCAGTTAACTACAGCAGGAAACTAATCCTGCAGCAACAGGAAATGCGAATTATTATGTGGATTATAATTAATGGAAATGTTTTATGGGTTGGTACATTTTTCGTAAGGGAAAATAAAGTCTGAAATTTTGAAGTGGAAATGACAAACTTCAGAAGCCTTTTTAAACCTCAAATACACTACAAGTTTTACATTTCCTGTATTGCAGGAAAGTTATCCTGCGACAGGGTGATCAAATCAAGATCCTATATCTGTACTGTGACACGCGTCCAAGACGGCGAAACACGAGAAATGTTTTCGAGAATGTTTTTGATGTTGTCGGTACGGAGTTGGTGATCGTTAAAAAAGACAATGATACCAATCATAAAAGTAATAGTCATTATGGCTAGAGTTAACAGTAAAACATTTTAAGTTGGATTCCTGTCTGATCAGGTTCCAGTGGGTGAAGCTGTTCAGTTGTAGTGGTGAGAGGGACGCGGGGGGTACATTTGGGTCTGGGTGGTGTGGCGATGGGGGCGGGTGGTTAGGTTGAGTCTGGTGCAGAGGGGGGTAGGGCTATAGCCACGTAAGAGACAGGGGCAAATGTATTTTATCTTGAGTCCAGCCCCACATCGCTCTTTCTCTGTATTTCTCTTTCCATCCTTCTCAACCCCCATTATATTCAGAGTTCGAGGTCCTTTGAGATTTGCATGGCGATGTCCCGGAAAACGAGCGGTGCTCCCCAAAGTCGTGTATAGCGCACCCCGTTGGAAGTCTTATTGTTGGAGGCACCACCCCCCCGCGGAGAGGTGGCACACCTCTGCCTTGAAGGCCACGCAACCGCCGGATGCCCCGTGGGTGCAGGAGAGCAGGAAGGGGCCGACGTGGTGGACCTGGCAGCCGCAGCCCCGTGCCGCCTCCCGCAGAGCCAGCACCACCTCCGCTGGGTCCCGCCGCCCCCGGGGTACCCTCAGATTCCAGCCACATCCGATGGCCCAGGGCTCGGCCGCTTTTTGATGCCCAGGTAAATGGCGACTGGTGACCAGAAAGGGAGAGCGACAGAAAAAAAGAAGGAGAAAGGACAGAGTGGTGGGAGAGTAAAAGAAAAAGGAGGAGAGAAGAGTTGTTAGAGGGAAAGGGGTGGGTAAGAAGAAAAGAATGTGAGAATGGGTGGTTGAATCTAGTAAAGGCCCAATGCAGACATTTTTATATCAATATCAAATCATTTCTGGGTAACAATTAAGTACCTTACTGCAATATATTTCCATTTTTTTAGCAAAAACATATTTCTCAATCAAGAATTTTGCTAGGAGTGGGGAGGGGGAAATTGAACAATAGCTGTATTGGCAGAGCGGTTTGGAACTCTATTCGTTTTAGGTCTCTTTACCAATTTACCGAATGGTGCAAGCAAAAACTCCAGATGATGCAAGCCTGTTGATTAGAAGGTCCTGTGTATATTGTATTTTCAACCAGCAACTATCAGAAGATAACACTGATCAACATTTTTGACAGCACTGGGCCTTTAAATGTAAGAATGAATTTTCAGTTAATGTGAGCAAGTTTACTGTCTGAAACTTGACAACAACCTAACACGGTTATGTTGGGGTTATAGATGAGGTGACAAAGGGTTGCCGGATATACTGACCTTGTGACATATACTGACCTTGTGACCGCAGATCGGCAGATTCCCTCAGGTTCATTTGTGACCCTGCGTAGAGAACACACACACACAAACACACACACACACACACACACACACAATTAAATGGGGAATCAGAGAGGTGTTTTATGGGAGATGCAGTTCCATGTCCACCAAGTACACAGAGAGAGTCACCATCAATACACAATACTTTGAAGCCATTCAAAAAGAAAGGAAAGGAAATCATAGAGTAGGACGAGCAAATGACAACAGCGACAAAAAACTCCAGGTATTCATCGGTTGTACGTTGCGTCACAATATTGTTATATAAGTTCTATATTGAGGGCTGACTTCCGAGTGAACATTCTACTCAATGCATTGTCAACTGCCATTGATTAACATTTCTAAAGGAGGCAAATAATTAGTAGGAAAACCTTTTGTCGTCATTGTGATTAGAGGTCGACCGATTAATTAGGGCCTATTTCAAGTTTTCATAACAATCGGTAATCTGCATTTTTGGACACCGATTATGGCCGATTACATTGCACTCCACGAGGAGACTCCGTGGCAGGTTTGACTACCTGTTATGTGAGTGCAGCAAGGAGCCAAGGTAAGTTGCTAGCTAGCATTAAACTTATAAAAAAACAATCAATCTTAACATAATCACTAGTTAACTACACATGGTTGATGATATTACTAGTTTATCTAGCTTGTCCTGCGTTGCATATAATCGATGTGGTGCCTGTTAATTTATCATTGAATCACAGCTTACTTCGCCAAACGGGTGATTTAACAAGTGTATTCACGAAAAAAGCACTGTCGTTGCACCAATGTACCTAACCATAAACATCAACCATAAACATCAACGCCTTTCTTAAAATCAATTACACAAGTATATATTTTTAAACCTGTATAATTAGTTAATATTGCCGGCTAACATGACTTTCTTTTAACTAGGGAAATTGTGTCACTTCTCTTGCGTTCAGTGCAACAGAGTCAGGGTATATGCAGCAGTTTGGGCCGCCTGGCTCGTTGCGAACTGTGTGAAGACCATTTCTTCCCAACAAAGACAGCCAGCTTCGTCAAACGGGGGATGATTTAACAAAAGCGCATTTGCAAAAAAAGCACAATCGTTGCACGAATGTACCTAACCATAAACATCAATGCCTTTCTTAAAATCAATACACAGAAGGATATTTATTTAACCCTGCATATTTAGTTAAAATAAATTAATGCTATTAGGCAATATTACCTAGGGAAATTGTGTCACTTCACTTGCGTTAATTGCACGCAGAGTCAGGGTATATGCAACAGTTTGGGCTGCCTGGTTCGTTGCAAACTAATTTGCCAGAATTTTACATACAGTAATTATGACATAGCATGGAAGGTTGTGCAATGTAACAGCAATATTTAGACTTATGGATGCCACCCGTTAGATAAAATACAGAAGGTTCCGTATTTCACTTAAAGAATAAACGTTTTGTTTTCGACATGAATGTTTCTGGTTTTGACCATATTAATAACCTAAGGCTTGTATTTCTGTGTGTTATTATATTATAATTAAGTCTATGATTTGATAGAGCAGTCTGACTGAGTGGTGGTAGGCAGCAGCAGGCTCGTAAGCATTCACACAGCACTTTCTTGCATTTGCCAGCAGCTCTTTGCAATGCTTCAAGCATTGCGCTGTTTATGACTTGAAGCCTATCAACTCCCAAGATTAGGCTGGCAATACTAAAGTACCTATTGGAACATCCAATAGTCAAAGGTATATGAAATACGAATGGTATAGAGAGAAATAGTCCTCTAATAACTACAACCTAAAACTTATTTCCTGGGAATATTGAAGACTCATGTTAAAAGGCACCACCAGCTTTCATATGCTCTCATATGCTCTTCATAGTTCCCGGAATCTTCTGTACTTTTTGTAATTAAAAGGTCATCTGTGGCAATCTATGGTAATTAGGATGAGTTTTTTTGATATATAGTATTCATTTTTTGTTGTCGATCTGTGTCCATATTGTCCATGAGTTTCTAATGGATAGACCATATGGTTCAAGAGAAAATAGCCAAATTAATGAAAAAAGCATATAATTAACAATTGCATTATTTTCAATTAACTCTGCAAATCTTACAACTATTGACTTTTTTCACAACTGCCACCATTTTGGCGCATAAATACTTACAATAAAGACATATTGACATAATAGAAACTGATCGCCGGCCGCGGTTAAAAAAATACAGTGGTTAAACTGTACAGGAACAAAAACATATGGCTAAACTGCATTTACTTACATTTACCCTCCACTACACCACTGTTTACGTGTGATAAGGCCACATAGTTCCAGAGGTAATTAGAGACACCTGTGATAATCTGAAGTATCAAAAACGTCACTACAGTAGATAGTCATCTGATAAAATGCGCACAAAAAAATGGAATAGTTTACTGGTAAACTTTGAACGTTTCCGGTAATATACCCTCAATTTGCAACCCTAATTCCACCACACAGCAAAGATAATCCTCATGCCCGGGAATCAAATGTCATTCAAAATAAAAATAAAACAAAGTAGATGGAGTCACAAGAAGACCTTATCCACTACGATGGTGCCCCTGGAACAAATACTTATTTTAACAGAAGCCCAATGTATTATAAAGGCTACATAACAATTTCATAACAATGCCATAACAGATGTCATAGGTGTCAGCTTATGACAAATGCCTTTACACTGTCAAAATGACACAGTCTAATGTTTACTGTAGATTAGCCAATCGTCTAGCAAAACTGCCATAGATAATTCATGGTTTGTGTCGTGACAGTTTAAAGTCAGTTGCAGCAAGTCAAAACGGTTTATGACACGTCATTGTAATGACAGTGTTATGTAGCCCTTATGATGCAGCATTCAAGTAAAGTGTTACCCCCAAGACAATAGATGACAACCCTGCACAAGGGTATGCCAAAGGATTTAACCAAAATGCAGAGAGCTGCATAACAAAGACAAGTGGGAAGACAGGCAGGCAGGCATACAGGTAAGTACTAGGCAAATTAGACAGGTTGGTAAGACATAGACAAACAGGTAGGAATGCAGACAGACAAAAATAAATGTAACAGACAGGCAGACAGATAGGTAAGTAAACAGGCACACAGTCAGACAGGCGCGCGCACACACACATACACACACAAACACACACACACACACACATCATCAGTAGGTTAGGCAGGCAGACAAGCAGGCAGACAGAAGCTAGTATCATGGGAACTTACTAACTGTTTTTGATCCCTGGGGAAGGGTACAACCCGAGACTGATTTGTTTGAGCCCTGGCGCTTAGAGGGGTCAAGATTGACCCTGATGTACAGAAAGGAAGAGGAAGAGCAAGAGAGAGAAATAGAAAAAATAAAGGGGAGAGGAGGAGGGGGAGAAAGAGAAAATAATTGAATCATGGCCAAGGGAGTGGTGGATAACAGGGCAGCTGTAGTTGATTGGCATGGAGGAAGCACATGCTTCCTTACATTATATATACGGTACCAGTCAAAAGTTCAGACATACCTACTCATTTATGAGTTTCTCTATTTTTACTATTTTCTACATTGTACAATAATAGTGAAGACGTCAACACCATGAAATAACACATTTGGAGTCATGTAGTAACCAAAAGAGTGTTCAGAAATTAGAATATATTTTATATTTGAGATTCTTCAAAGTAGCCACCGTTTGCCTTGATGACAGCTTTGTACACTCTTGGTATTCTCTCAACCAGCTTAATTAGGTAATCACCTGGAATGCATTTCAATTAACAGGTGTGCCTTGTTAAAAGTTAATTTGTGGAATTTCTTTCCTTCTTAATGAGTTTGAGCCAAACAGTTGTGTTTTGACAAGGTAAGAGTAGTATACAGAAGATAGCCCTATAGCCCTAAAAGAAGATAGCCCTAAAAGACCAAGTCCATATTATGGCAAGAATAGCTCAAATAATCAAAGAGAAATGACAGTCCATCATTACTTTTAAACATGCTTGTCAGTCAATGCGGAAAGTTTCTTCAAGTGCAGTCGCAAAAACCATCAAGCGCGATGATGAAACTGGCTCTAATGAGGACCGCCACAGGAAAGGAAAACCCAGAGTTACCTCTGCTATAAAGGATAAGTTCATTAGAGTTACCAGCCTCAGAAATTGCAGCCCAAATAAATGTTTCACGGAGTTCAAGTAACAGACACATCTCAACATCAACTGTTCAGAGGAGACCACGTGAATTAGGCCTTCATGGTCGAATTGCTGCATAGAAAGCACTACTAAAGGACACCAATAATAAGAAGAGACTTGCTTGGGCCAAGAAACATGAGCAATGGACATTAGACCAGTGGAAATCTGTCCTTTGGACTGATGAGTCCAAATTTGAGATTTTTGGTTCCAACCACTGTCTTTGTGAGATGCAGAGTAGGTGAACGGATGATCTCAGCATGTGTGGTTCCCACCGTGAAGTATGGAGGAGGAGGTGTGGGGGTACTTTGCTGGTGACACTGTCTGTGATTTATTTAGATTGCAAGGCACACTTAACCAGCATGGCTACCACAGCATTCTGCAGCGATACGCCATCGCATCTGGTTTGCACTTAGTGGGACTATCATTTGTTTTTCAACAGAACAATGACCCAACAGACCTCCAGGCTGTGTAAGGGCTATTTGACCAAGAAGGAGAGTGATGGATTGTTGCATTAGATGACCTAGCCTCCACAATCACCCAACCTCAATCCAATTGAGATGATTTGTGATGAGTTGGGCCGAAGGGTGAAGGATAAGCAGCCAACAAGTGCTCAGCATATGTGGGAACTCCTTCAAGACTGTTGGAAAAGCATTCCAGGCAAAGCTGGTTGAGAAAATTCCAAGAGTGTGCAAAGCTGTCTTCAAGGCAAATGATGGCTACTTTGAAGAATATAAAATATTTAAAAAACACTTTTTTGGTAACTACATGATTCCATATGTGTAATTTCATAGTGTTGATGTCTTCACTATTATTTTACAATGTAGATAATAGTAAAAATAAAGAAAAAACCTTGAATGAGTAGGTGTGTCCAAACTTTTGACTGGTACTGTATGTGATTATATACACTGCTCAAAAAAATAAAGGGAACACTTAAACAACACAATGTAACTCCAAGTCAATCACACTTCAGTGAAATCAAACTGTCCACTTAGGAAGCAACACTGATTGACAATAAATTTCACATGCTATTGTGCAAATGGAATAGACAACAGGTGGAAATTATAGGCAATTAGCAAGACACCCCCAATAAAGGAGTGGTTCTGCGGATGGTGACCACAGACCACTTCTCAGTTCCTATGCTTCCTGGCTGATGTTTTGGTCACTTTTGAATGCTGGCGATGCTTTCACTCTAGTGGTAGCATGAGATGGAGTCTCCAACCCACACAAGTGGCTCAGGTAGTGCAGCTCATCCAGGATGGCACATCAATGCGAGCTGTGGCAAGAAGGTTTGCTGTGTCTGTCAGCATAGTGTCCAGAGCATGGAGGCGCTACCAGGAGACAGGCCAGTATATCAGGAGACGTGGAGGAGGCGGTAGGAGGGAAACAACCCAGCAGCAGGACCGCTACCTCCGCATTTGTGCAAGGAGGAGCAGGAGGAGCACTGCCAGAGTCCTGCAAAATGACCTCCAGCAGGCCACAAATGTGCATGTGTCTGCTCAAACGGTCAGAAACAGACTCCATGAGGGTGGTATGAGGGCCGACGTCCACAGGTGGGGGTTGTGCTTACAGCCCAACACCGTGCAGGACGTTTGGCATTTGCCAGATAACACCAAGATTGGCAAATTCGCCACTGGCGCCCTGTGCTCTTCACAGATGAAAGCAGGTTCACACTGAGCACATGTGACAGACGTGACAGAGTCTGGAGACGCCATGGAGAACGTTCTGCTGCCTGCAACATCCTCCAGCATGACCGGTTTGGCGGTGGGTCAGTCATGGTGTGGGGTGGCATTTCTTTGGGGGGCCGTACAGCCCTCCATGTGCTCGCCAGAGGTAGCCTGACTGCCATTAGGTACCGAGATGAGATCCTCAGACCCCTTGTGAGACCATATGCTGGTGCGGTTGGCCCTGGGTTCCTCCTAATGCAAGACAATGCTAGACCTCATGTGGCTGGAGTGTGTCAGCAGTTCCTGCAAGAGGAAGGCATTGATGCTATGGACTGGCCCGCCCGTTCCCCAGTCCTGAATCCAATTGAGCACATCTGGGACATCATGTCTCGCTCCATCCACCAACGCCACGTTGCACCACAGACTGTCCAGGAGTTGGCGGATGCTTTAGTACAGGTCTGGGAGGAGATCCCTCAGGAGACCATCCACCACCTCATCAGGAACATGCCCAGGTATTGTAGGGAGGTCATACAGGCACGTGGAGGCCACACACACTACCGAGCCTCATTTTGACTTGTTTTAAGGACATTACATCAAAGTTGGATCAGCCTGTAGTGTGGTTTCCACTTTAATTTTGACTCCAAATCCAGACCTCCATGGGGATAAATTTGATTTCCATTGATACTTTTTGTGTGATTTTGTTGTCAGCACATTCAACTCTGTAAAGAAAAAAGTATTTAATAAGAATATTTAATTCATTCAGATCTAAGATGTGTTATTTTAGTGCTCCCTTTATTTTTTTGAGCAGTGTATAATAGCTGAGGCCAGGGAGAGCTGGGTAAGTCCAAGGAAAGAGGTTGTTCTTGGTCAAGCAAGCCAAGGTAAAAAAGTATTTAGCTCTGTTTCCAATGTCAGGACCCAAGGCTGTGACCTGTAACGTTTTGCAATGGAGAATGAATATCTGTGATCTTCTTGAACAACTTCAGGTAGTAGGCCTACCTCCCCTGTTTCCCATTCTAAACATGACCCTGATCCAAGACAACCTGCTTGTGAGTTTTGAGGTAGGTGTTACAGAGGTGACTTTTACAGAGATGACTGTTACGGAGGTGACTGTTACGGAGGTGACTGTTACGGAGGTGACTGTAATGGAGCTGACTGTAACGGAGCTGACTGTAACGGAGCTGACCTCTTACCTGCGTGTGAGTTTGGAGGTGAGTTTGGTAAAGAGGTTGGAAGTGGCGCGGCTGCGGGCGTGCGGCAGTGGACTGGCGTCGTGGTGGGACAGCGTGGGGGAGGTGGGCGGGGCCGAGTAGACGGGCGGGCCCCGGTCCCTCAACTGCCCCCCGTGAAAAGTGCTCCGGATCGTGGAGCCCCGTGTCAGACGGCAGCGCTCGCCAGAGGAGGAGGCCCCGGCCCCGGAGATGCTCAGGGTGGAGGGGGAGGAGGGGGGTAGGCGGTGGGACAGCGAGCTGGAGGAGAGAAGCAATTAGAATTAGACAAATGTTACAGTCCACACAAAGTGGACATTTGTCTTTGGCTTCACAATAACATGGTTGACATAAAAAATAAAAAACAACACTAAAAATATCATCATCAGCGGACATGAGAGGACATCTTTTCGAGAGTCTCTCACTCGCTTTTCCTCTCCCTCCCTTGTCCTTCCATGTCCTTTACCTGTTCTCCTTGCCATTCTGCATCAAGGAGTGTCTGTCGGTGCTGGAGCGGTCCGTGCAGACGTATGTGTTCCGGCGGGTCATAGCACTTCCCGGGATATTGTTCTGGGAAAGTAGGAGGGAGGGATCAGAACAAATGTCCAAATCAGACATTACCATAGTTACAAGTTGTCACTGCATACTACCAGAGTGGAGTACTCAATGGCTGTTTCCAAATGTTCATACTTGTGTTCTACATAGAAGGCTGATTGGGAATGTGAAAATATAATGTTTTATAGTATGTGAAATGTTGGCTGCTTTAAAGTTGGTCTCCTTAGTTGCTACATCCATTTTTTTCTCTTTTTTTTGGCACCATACCCCATCGTATCCCATCAGAACCTAAAATACAAGCTTATTTTTCTCCAATGTTCGTAAACAATGTCAAATTAAACAAACAATTTATAGCCTCAAAACATTTTTAAAACTATCATTTTGATATCATGGATGGTCAGTCCTTGCTTCCATAGCTCTAGTCTATGAATTTGAGAGTGGTTTCATTTCTCCAGGTCCATCCCTCAGCTTTTTACCAAAATACAGGCAGGGTGACCGCTTTGTTATTGTTTCAATTAAGGATTCTAGTTTTAAATGCCACGATGGATAAGAGCGTCTGCTAAATGACTTAAATGTAAATGTAAATGTCATACTAATTTCGGCTTCTCATCTCGTAAGATTTCGGTGCACACTATTGAGAAAGAGAATAGTCTTTTCAGACCCATGTATGTGTGACAACAGCTGATAATCAAACAAGGGGGTGCACTGCGCAAAAAATGAATGAACCCAATTGCGCACTAGATGGCGCCTTCTCAGTATGCGTGCGCCTTGTATGTTGACATATATTTCTTACTGCATACATTTGAACTAAACATGATGTTCTAAATTGTATGGAGTAAGATTAGTACACAGAATGTAGTTTTAGTAAATAGTAGGTGAGACATATTTTGGGCACGGCCTTTAAACTAGAAAATGTTACATTTAAACCTATGTGTACTAACAGGAGTCGTATAGCTAGCGACCATTTTCTAACCTAGAGTGCATCTGAAACGGCACCCTGTTCCTCGTATAGTAATGCAGTAAAGGCTTTGCCTTCCTATTATATGTTTTGTACTGTGGACAGTGTGCACTTGATTCAACAGTCGTAGCACAGGGAAGGCAAATTATTCCCATTTTGAACCATTTCATGTGTCTGACAGTAGAACTCCGCCTACCCGGCAGACCCAGAGAGCAAATCAAGAGCACCTATAGGCTTACCACTGGCCAATCAGATATCTCAGATCATCGTGTCTACACAGCCTCGAGCGCACAGCAAAGTTGATACTGTGAGATTTCAAATCTTTTAAAACCATGACTAGAGAGAGACTGTTTTTAAGAGTAAGTTCATGTTTAAGTTGTTATTCAACACTGTCAACACTTCGATCACAACTTTTATAAGCCATAAAATGTGTGTTCCCTCTACTTCCACTCACGTTACAACAAGCACTACAGCTGCAATGAATGAGCATAGAAAAGTGTTCCGATAAGCTTGCCTTGTTATTATTAGCGGCTTGTGTCTTTTTCAATACCAACGAATATTTCACTTTCTTTGGTCATAGGTGTAACAACATGAATGTGTACATGTGTCATGTTTTGTCATTAATTATCATGTCTTGTCCCTGTGCTTCCCCTTCTATTCGTTTCCCTCTGCTGGTCTTATTAGGTTCTTTCCCTCTTTCTATCCCTCTCTCTCCCCCTCCCTCTCTCACTCTCTCGCTCTCTCTTCTCTCTATCGTTCCGTTCCTGCTCCCAGCTGTTCCTATTCCCCTAATCATCATTTAGTCTTCCCACACCTGTTCCCGATCCTTTTCCCTGATTAGAGTCCCTATTTCTCTCCTTGTTTTCCGTACCTGCCCTGTCGGATCCTCATCTATAATTCACCGTGCTGTGTCTATGTTTTGCCCTGTCGTGTCGTGTTTCCCTCAGATGCTGCGTGGTGAGCAGGTGTCTGAGTCTGCTAGGTTCAAGTGCCTTCCCGAGGCAACCTGCAGTTCTCGATCAAGTCTCCTGTCTGTTCTCGTCTTTACGAGTAGTATTATGCTTTTTGTTTTGTAAAGTTTCTTACTGGATTAAAAACTCTGTTTTCGCCAAGTCGCTTTTGGGTCCTCATTCACCTGCATAACAGAAGGATCCGACCAAGGAATGGACCCAGCGACTACAGAGGCTCGTAACACTGCCGTCGAGATCCAAGGAGCCATGCTCGGCAGACACGAGCAGGAATTGTCTGCTGCTCGCCATGACGTGGAGAACCTGGCCGCTCAGGTTTCCGACCTCTCTGGACAGTTCCAGAGTCTTCGTCTCGTGCCACCTGTTACTTCCTGGCCTGCCGAGCCTCCAGAACCTAGGGTTAATAACCCACCTTGCTACTCCGGGCAGCCCACTGAGTGCCGCTCCTTTCTCACCCAGTGTGAGATTGTGTTCTCTCTCCAACCCAACACATACTCTAGAGAGAGAGCTCGGGTTGCTTACGTCATTTCACTCCTTACTGGCCGGGCCCGAGAGTGGGGCACAGCTATCTGGGAGGCAAGGGCTGATTGTTCTAACAATTACCAGAACTTTAAAGAGGAGATGATTCGGGTTTTTGACCGTTCAGTTTTTGGTGGGGAGGCTTCTAGGGCCCTGGCTTCCCTATGCCAAGGTGATCGATCCATAACGGATTACTCTATAGAGTTTCGTACTCTTGCTGCCTCTAGTGACTGGAACGAGCCGGCGCTGCTCGCTCGTTTTCTGGAGGGACTCCACACAGATGAGATTCTCTCTCGGGAGGTTCCTTCCAGTGTGGACTCTTTGATTGCTCTCGCCATCCGCATAGAACGACGGGTAGATCTTCGTCACCAGGCTCGTGGAAGAGAGTTCGCATCAACGGTGTTTCCCTGCTCCGCATCGCAACCATCTCCCTCCTCTGGCTCTGAGACTGAGCCCATGCAGCTGGGAGGGATTCGCATCTCGACTAAGGAGAGGGAACGGAGGATCACCAACCGCCTGTGCCTCTATTGCGGATTTGATGGACATTTTGTTAATTCATGTCCAGTAAGAGGCCAGAGCCCATCAGTAAGCGGAGGGCTACTGGTGAGCGCTACTACTCAGGTCTCTTCATCTAGATCCTGTACTACTATGTCGGTCCATCTACGCTGGACCGGTTCGGGTGCTACATGCAGTGCCTTGATTGACTCTGGGGCTGAGGGTTGTTTCATGGACGAAGCATGGGCTCGGAAACATGACATTCCTTTCAGACAGTTAGACAAGCCTACGCCCATGTTTGCCTTAGATGGTAGTCATCTTCCCAGTATCAGATTTGAGACACTACCTTTAACTCTCACAGTATCTGGTAACCACAGTGAGACTATTTCTTTTTTGATTTTTCGTTCACCTTTCACACCTGTTGTTTTGGGTCATCCCTGGCTAGTATGTCATAATCCTTCTATTAATTGGTCTTGTAATTCTATCCTATCCTGGAACGTATCTTGTCATGTGAAGTGCTTAATGTCTGCCATCCCTCCCATTTCTTCTGTCCCCACTTCTCAGGAGGAACCTGGCGATTTGACAGGAGTGCCGGAGGAATATCATGATCTGCGCACGGTCTTCAGTCGGTCCCGAGCCAACTCCCTTCCTCCTCACCGGTCGTATGATTGTAGTATTGATCTCCTTCCGGGGACCACTCCTCCTCGGGGTAGACTATACTCTCTGTCGGCTCCCGAACGTAAGGCTCTCGAGGATTATTTATCTGTGTCTCTTGACGCCGGTACCATAGTGCCTTCTTCCTCTCCCGCCGGGGCGGGGTTCTTTTTTGTTAAGAAGAAGGACGGTACTCTGCGCCCCTGCGTGGATTATCGAGGGCTGAATGACATAACGGTTAAGAATCGTTATCCGCTTCCCCTTATGTCATCAGCCTTCGAGATTCTGCAGGGAGCCAGGTGCTTTACTAAGTTGGACCTTCGTAACGCTTACCATCTCGTGCGCATCAGAGAGGGGGACGAGTGGAAAACGGCGTTTAACACTCCGTTAGGGCATTTTGAGTACCGGGTTCTGCCGTTTGGTCTCGCCAATGCGCCAGCTGTTTTTCAGGCATTAGTTAATGATGTTCTGAGAGACATGCTGAACATCTTTGTTTTTGTCTATCTTGACGATATCCTGATTTTTTCACCGTCACTCGAGATTCATGTTCAGCACGTTCGACGTGTTCTACAGCGCCTTTTAGAGAATTGTCTCTACGTAAAGGCTGAGAAGTGCTCTTTTCATGTCTCCTCCGTTACTTTTCTCGGTTCCGTTATTTCCGCTGAAAGCATTCAGATGGATTCCGCTAAGGTCCAAGCTGTCAGTGATTGGCCGTTCCAAGGTCACGTGTCGAGTTGCAGCGCTTTTTAGGTTTCGCTAATTTCTATCGGCGTTTCATTCGTAATTTCGGTCAAGTTGCTGCCCCTCTCACAGCTCTTACTTCTGTCAAGACGTGTTTTAAGTGGTCCGGTTCCGCCCAGGGAGCTTTTGATCTTCTAAAAGAACGTTTTACGTCCGCTCCTATCCTCGTTACTCCTGACGTCACTAGACAATTCATTGTCGAGGTTGACGTTCAGAGGTAGGCGTGGGAGCCATTCTATCCCAGCGCTTCCAGTCTGACGATAAGGTTCATCCTTGCGCTTATTTTTCTCATCGCCTGTCGCCATCTGAGCGCAACTATGATGTGGGTAACCGTGAACTGCTCGCCATCCGCTTAGCCCTAGGCGAATGGCGACAGTGGTTGGAGGGGGCGACCGTTCCTTTTGTCGTTTGGACAGACCATAAGAACCTTGAGTACATCCGTTCTGCCAAACGACTTAATGCCCGTCAAGCTCGTTGGGCGTTGTTTTTCGCTCGTTTCGAGTTTGTGATTTCTTACCGTCCGGGTAGCAAGAACACCAAGCCTGATGCCTTATCCCGTCTGTTTAGTTCTTCTGTGGCTTCTACTGATCCCGAGGGGATTCTTCCTTATGGGCGTGTTGTCGGGTTGACAGTCTGGGGAATTGAAAGACAGGTTAAGCAAGCACTCACGCACACTGCGTCCGCCGCGCGCTTGTCCTAGTAACCTCCTTTTCGTTCCTGTTTCCACTCGTCTGGCTGTTCTTCAGTGGGCTCACTCTGCCAAGTTAGCTGGTCATCCCGGTGTTCGAGGCACTCTTGCGTCTATTCGCCAGCGCTTTTGGTGGCCGACTCAGGAGCGTGACACGCGCCGTTTCGTGGCTGCTTGTTCGGACTGCGCGCAGACTAAGTCGGGTAACTCTCCTCCTGCCGGTCGTCTCAGACCGCTCCCCATTCCTTCTCGACCATGGTCTCACATCGCCCTAGACTTCATTACCGGTCTGCCTTTGTCTGCGGGGAAGACTGTGATTCTTACGGTTGTCGATAGGTTCTCTAAGGCGGCACATTTCATTCCCCGCTAAACTTCCTTCCGCTAAGGAGACGGCACAAATCATTATCGAGAATGTGTTCAGAATTCATGGCCTCCCGTTAGACGCCGTTTCAGACAGAGGCCCGCAATTCACGTCACAGTTTTGGAGGGAGTTCTGTCGTTTGATTGGTGCGTCCGTCAGTCTCTCTTCCGGGTTTCATCCCCAGTCTAACGGTCAAGCAGAGAGGGCCAATCAGACGATTGGTCGCATACTACGCAGCCTTTCTTTCAGAAACCCTGCGTCTTGGGCAGAACAGCTCCCCTGGGCAGAATACGCTCACAACTCGCTTCCTTCGTCTTCTACCGGGTTATCTCCGTTTCAGAGTAGTCTGGGTTACCAGCCTCCTCTGTTCTCATCCCAGCTTGCCGAGTCCAGCGTTCCCTCCGCTCAAGCGTTTGTCCAACGTTGTGAGCGCACCTGGAGGAGGGTGAGGTCTGCACTTTGCCGCTACAGGGCACAGACTGTGAGAGCCGCCAATAAACGCAGGATTAAGAGTCCAAGGTATTGTTGCGGCCAGAGAGTGTGGCTTTCCACTCGCAACCTTCCTCTTACGACAGCTTCTCGTAAGTTGACTCCGCGGTTCATTGGTCCGTTCCGTGTCTCCCAGGTCGTCAATCCTGTCGCTGTGCGACTGCTTCTTCCGCGACATCTTCGTCGCGTCCATCCTGTCTTCCATGTCTCCTGTGTCAAGCCCTTTCTTCGCACCCCGTTCGTCTTCCCTCCCCCTCCCGTCCTTGTCAGAGCGCACCTATTTACAAGGTACATAAGATCATGGACATGCGTTCTCGGGACGGGGTCACCAATACTTAGTGGATTGGGAGGGTTACGGTCCTGAGGAGAGGAGTTGGGTTCCGTCTCGGGACGTGCTGGACCGTTCACTCATTGATGATTTCCTCCGTTGCCGCCAGGATTCCTCCTCGAGTGCGCCAGGAGGCGCTCGGTGAGTGGGGGTACTGTCATGTTTTGTCATTAATTATCATGTCTTGTCCCTGTGCTTCCCCTTCTATTCGTTTCCCTCTGCTGGTCTTATTAGGTTCTTTCCCTCTTTCTATCCCTCTCTCTCCCCCTCCCTCTCTCACTCTCTCGCTCTCTCTTCTCTCTATCGTTCCGTTCCTGCTCCCAGCTGTTCCTATTCCCCTAATCATCATTTAGTCTTCCCACACCTGTTCCCGATCCTTTTCCCTGATTAGAGTCCCTATTTCTCTCCTTGTTTTCCGTACCTGCCCTGTCGGATCCTCATCTATAATTCACCGTGCTGTGTCTATGTTTTGCCCTGTCGTGTCGTGTTTCCCTCAGATGCTGCGTGGTGAGCAGGTGTCTGAGTCTGCTAGGTTCAAGTGCCTTCCCGAGGCAACCTGCAGTTCTCGATCAAGTCTCCTGTCTGTTCTCGTCTTTACGAGTAGTATTATGCTTTTTGTTTTGTAAAGTTTCTTACTGGATTAAAAACTCTGTTTTCGCCAAGTCGCTTTTGGGTCCTCATTCACCTGCATAACAACATGAGGCAGAAATAATGCAGTGCGACTTGAGTTTCATCATCTGCTGGAAAAATGTGTTTCCTTTTCTAACAGGGGGGAGGAAGAGCAGAGGTTTTTTAAAGTCATGTTTAAATTAAATCTGAGAGGTAGAGCTCGGCTTGCATTTTGACTCAGAAAGTGATCTTGACTCAGAAAAGGCTGGTGAGCACTGACTTAGGGAACAGGGGGCCATTTCAAACGCAGAGCTTGAAACATAAATCTTTGCTAGCATCCTAAATGGCACCCTATTTTCTGTATAGGAATGCACTATTTAGGAAATAGCACAGGAGATTGGTGGAACCTTAATTGGGGAGGACGGGCTCGGGGTAATGGCTGGAGCGGGATGAGTGGAATGGTTGATGCCATTCAATTTGCGCCGTTCCGGACATTATTATGAGCCGTCCTCCCCTCAGCAGCTTCCACTGGGGAATAGAGTTCCATTTCAAATGCAGCCCTTTTAACGCCCCCCCCCCTTCCCAACACACCATTCCTACCTCACTGTTTCTCACTGTGGTGGCCGTCATCTCCTTGCGGCGGTCGGGGATCTCTGACTTGTTGGGATTATTAGCACTGCTGACCATGGGGCTGGAGGGGGGCAGCGAGCGACTGCCCATCACACTGCAGCTGGCCTTACGCGGTGGCATGCGCCCCTCCCGCAGCTCCCGGTCACCTGTGCTGGTGGGGCTCCGCTTGGGGTGCATGACGGGCATGGAGGGCCCGCCTGAGGGGCGACCACACATGTTAACACTGTCACACAGACACAGAGACATATACACACACGTGCACACACAGGCACGCACACATATACACTCGTGTGTACACAGGCACGGACAAAGACACATATGCGCACGCATGCATGCACCCATACACACACTTAGTCAGTGGCCAGGACAGGAGCTGAGTATATGGGGCAGATATGAGACCAGGTGAGGAAAGGTAGAGTACAGTGAAATCTACAGTAGAAGGGTTAGGGTTCGAGTAGAGTAGAGGATAAAGTGGAAGGTACAGTGAAATATACAGTAGAAGGGTTAGGGTTAGAGTAGAGTAGAGGATACAGTAGAAGGGTTAGGGTTTAGAGTAGAGGATACAGTGGAAGCTACAGTGAAATATACAGTAGAAGGGTTAGGGTTCGAGTAGAGTAGAGGATACAGTAGAAGGGTTAGGGTTCGAGTAGAGTAGAGGATACAGTAGAAGGGTTAGGGTTCGAGTAGAGTAGAGGATACAGTGGAAGGTACAGTGAAATATACAGTAGAAGGGTTAGGGTTCGAGTAGAGTAGAGGATACAGTAGAAGGGTTAGGGTTCGAGTAGAGTAGAGGATACAGTGGAAGGTACAGTGAAATATACAGTAGAAGGGTTAGGGTTCGAGTAGAGTAGAGGATAAAGTGGAAGGTACAGTGAAATATACAGTAGAAGGCACAGTAGAACTCTCACAGAAGTCACTGTGCCGCCGCTGCCTGTGATAGGTGGAGGTGCTGCGCTGGGTCTTGCTATGCGAGGAAGAGGAGGAAGAGGAGCCTGCAGTGGCCGAGGAGTGTTTGTTGGTCCCATTGGTGATGGGGCTGGGCCGGATCCGTGCCAGGGACAGGGTACTGGCCAAACGAGACTCGCTGCCATCCTGTTACCAAGAAAACCACCTCCTTTTAGCCTGCTGCATGGACTGAATATGAAGCCACCAAGAGCATTGTGGCATTATGTGTACCGGTATGCTGTTTTTCATCAAATTCACATAATATGGCTATATAAATATCAAAATACCTCTTTTGTTAAACACATTCTTACCTAATTCAAGCATACATACTGATTACTAGGGCTTGCTGTGTATTTCTGTATAATAGATTGATATCTTGTGCTGCCATCTGGTGGCCAGGCCCAGACATCTCACCTCATTCTTGAGGCCCAGCAGTAGATAAGTGGCGGTGACCTCATTGTACTTCTGGTTGAGCAGAGCGTCCTTGATCTCCTCTGGAGTGAAGCCCATCCCCACCATCACCTCTGAGGACCACAAATGAGGGGAGATGAGGAAAAAGAAGGCCGACATTTTGGAAATAATTTTAAGCTAATGTTCCTGCTGAATTTCAGGAACAGATTTCAACTAGTACTTAAAGATACATATATCTGAAATGCGTTTCATGAGAATGTCAAATTGGCATGAAATGAACTGTCTAAAGATGTCATGAGAGCCAAAATGCACATTGCCCTTAGAGCCAAAATGGTGGATGGCAACCCAGTGGCCTGAACATAGCTAGCTCACCTATGCGACTAGTGTCACTGTAGTCCTCGACAGGCTCTATATGGGGCTTCAGGGAATCCTCATCATACCCTGCGTTTATCCACTTGTCCTTCATGACTTGCTGTGGCATCACAACAAGATTCAATGTTAGAAAGTAAAGTTGGAAATTGTGTGTGCATGTGTGATTGTGTGTGTGTGTATATGTTTGTTTGTGTGTCAGTGGAGGCTCCTCAGAGGAGGAAGGGGAGGAACATCCTAGAAATCCTAAAAATAGAGAATTGGTTTTAGATAAAACTATACTACATATATTCACGTCACCAAATAACTGATTGTTTTGCAATGAAGGTCTACAGTAGCCTCAACAACACCCTCTAGGTTAGCACCCTTGTGTAGCTGGAGGATACTATTTTCCGTCCTCCTCTGGGTACATTGACATCAATACAATGGTTTTCAACCCCTTCCATAGACTTACAAAGTAATTATGATGACTTCTGGAGAATGTCATCCAACCTATCATAGAATGAATCTAGTACTGAAAGCATAAGCTACAGCTAGCTAGCAATGTAGTGTATGAAGTGGGGTAAGTAGTTGACTCAAAGAGAGAGAAAGACAATACTTGAACAGTTTTGAACAAATTAATTTCTTCAAAGTATAAGGAGAAGCAAAGAGAGAGACGTAGCTATATTTTCTCATATTTTTTTCTTATTATTATTCATGATTAAGCCCCAGATCAGTTGGATGCAGGCAAGAGTGTGCAAGATGGTATTAAATGTGTCACTGTCTGTCACCTTGATTACTCCAATTTGATTTGATTTGGTGTGGAAAATTGTATTTGATTTGGTGTGTGTATGTGTTGGGGTGTTGGGGATGTAGGTGATATTCATGTTATGGTGGTTTGGTGCTTTATTACATGTTGGGCTATTAGTGTGTGACATATACTGCTGTTATTATTCCCTTTTTACACTACTGAGACAAGCCAAACCGAGCTGTACTGGGATGGCATGGTTACGAATCCACTATAATTGCTGAATCTATGTAGCAAAGGTCAATGTGAAAAGAAAATATCCAAGCCAGATCAGTACGGTTTGGGATGGTCCTATTGTGTGAATCAGGCATTGGTGTTGGGGGGTTGGTCCTCCTCACATCTAGGGTGCAGCGCTTGGTAGGGTTGAGCACCAGGAACCGGCGTAAGATCCCCTCGCAGTCGGTGGACATGTAGAAGGGCACGCGATACTTTCCCCTCAGGACGCGCTCACGAAGCTCCTGTGGGCAGTGACAAACACACATGTTTTTAAGCACACGACGAACACACACTAAACCTACACTGTCAAGCACAGATCAAAAACACATTGCAAGCACACACCAAAAACAAGTTGTCAAGCACACACCAAAAACAAGTTGTCAAGCACACACCAAACATGTGTTGTCAAGCACACCAAATACATATGAAAACATAAATCCTTCCTGTTTGGCCCTGTCCGGGGGTTGTCCTCGGATGGGGCCACAGTGTCTCCTGACCCCTCCTGTCTCAGCCTCCAGTATTTATGCTGCAGTTGTCATGCAGGTGAATGAGGACCCAAAAGCGACTTGGCGAAAACAGAGTCTTTAATCCAGAAAAGTAATTCTACAAACATAAGACATAATTCCACTCGTAATGACGAGAACAGACTGGAGACTCGATCAAGAACTGCAGGTTGCCTCGGGAAGGCACTTGAACCTAGCAGACTCAGACACCTGCTCTCCACGCAGCATCTGAGGGAAACACGACACGACAGGGCGATACACAGACACAGCACGGTGAACAATAGACAAGGATCCGACAGGACAGGAACGGAAAACAAGGGAAGAAATAGGGACTCTAATCAGGGGAAAAGATAAGGAACAGGTGTGGGAAGACTAAATGATTGATTAGGGGAATAGGAACAGCTGGGAGCAGGAACGGAACGATAGAGAGAAGAGAGAGAGGAAGGGAGAGAGCAAAAGGGGAACGAACCTAAAAAGACCAGCAGGGGGAAAATGAACAGAGGAAAAGCAAAATGCCAAGACAATCTAAGACAAAACATGACAGTACCCCCCCACTCACCGAGCGCCTCCTGGCACACTCGAGGAGGAATCCTGGCGGCAACGGAGGAAATCATCAATGAGTGAACGGTCCAGCACGTCCCGAGACGGAACCCAACTCCTCTCCTCAGGACCGTAACCCTCCCAATCCACTAAGTATTGGTGACCCCGTCCCCGAGAACGCATGTCCATGATCCTACGTACCTTGTAAATAGGTGCGCTCTCGACAAGGACGGGAGGGGGAGGGAAGACGAACGGGGTGCGAAGAAAGGGCTTGACACAGGAGACATGGAAGACAGGATGGACGCGACGAAGATGTCGCGGAAGAAGCAGTCGCACAGCGACAGGATTGACGACCTGGGAGACACGGAACGGACCAATGAACCGCGGAGTCAACTTACGAGAAGCTGTCGTAAGAGGAAGGTTGCGAGTGGAAAGCCACACTCTCTGGCCGCAACAATACCTAGGACTCTTAATCCTGCGTTTATTGGCGGCTCTCACAGTCTGTGCCCTGTAACGGCAAAGTGCAGACCTCACCCTCCTCCAGGTGCGCTCACAACGTTGGACAAACGCTTGAGCGGAGGGAACGCTGGACTCGGCAAGCTGGGATGAGAACAGAGGAGGCTGGTAACCCAGACTACTCTGAAACGGAGATAACCCGGTAGCAGACGAAGGAAGCGAGTTGTGAGCGTATTCTGCCCAGGGGAGCTGTTCTGCCCAAGACGCAGGGTTTCTGAAAGAAAGGCTGCGTAGTATGCGACAATCGTCTGATTGGCCCTCTCTGCTTGACCGTTAGACTGGGGATGAAACCCGGAAGAGAGACTGACGGACGCACCAATCAAACGACAGAACTCCCTCCAAAACTGTGACGTGAATTGCGGGCCTCTGTCTGAAACGGCGTCTAACGGGAGGCCATGAATTCTGAACACATTCTCGATGATGATTTGTGCCGTCTCCTTAGCGGAAGGAAGTTTAGCGAGGGAATGAAATGTGCCGCCTTAGAGAACCTATCGACAACCGTAAGAATCACAGTCTTCCCCGCAGACAAAGGCAGACCGGTAATGAAGTCTAGGGCGATGTGAGACCATGGTCGAGAAGGAATGGGGAGCGGTCTGAGACGACCGGCAGGAGGAGAGTTACCAGACTTAGTCTGCGCGCAGTCCGAACAAGCAGCCACGAAACGGCGCGTGTCACGCTCCTGAGTCGGCCACCAAAAGCGCTGGCGAATAGACGCAAGAGTGCCTCGAACACCGGGATGACCAGCTAACTTGGCAGAGTGAGCCCACTGAAGAACAGCCAGACAAGTGGAAACAGGAACGAAAAGGAGGTTACTAGGACAAGCGTGCGGCGACGCAGTGTGCGTGAGTGCTTGCTTAACCTGTCTTTCAATTCCCCAGACTGTCAACCCGACAACACGCCCATAAGGAAGAATCCCTCGGGATCAGTAGAAGCCACAGAAGAACTAAACAGACGGGATAAGGCATCAGGCTTGGTGTTTTTGCTACCCGGACGGTAAGAAATCACAAACTCGAAACGAGCGAAAAACAACGCCCAACGAGCTTGACGGGTATTAAGTCGTTTGGCAGAACGGATGTACTCAAGGTTCTTATGGTCTGTCCAAACGACAAAAGGAACGGTCGCCCCCTCCAACCACTGTCGCCATTCGCCTAGGGCTAAGCGGATGGCGAGCAGTTCGCGGTTACCCACATCATAGTTGCGTTCAGATGGCGACAGGCGATGAGAAAAATAAGCGCAAGGATGAACCTTATCGTCAGGCTGGAAGCGCTGGGATAGAATGGCTCCCACGCCTACCTCTGAAGCGTCAACCTCGACAATGAATTGTCTAGTGACGTCAGGAGTAACGAGGATAGGAGCGGACGTAAAACGTTCTTTTAGAAGATCAAAAGCTCCCTGGGCGGAACCGGACCACTTAAAACACGTCTTGACAGAAGTAAGAGCTGTGAGAGGGGCAGCAACTTGACCGAAATTACGAATGAAACGCCGATAGAAATGAGTGAAACCTAAAAAGCGCTGCAACTCGACACGTGACCTTGGAACGGGCCAATCACTGACAGCTTGGACCTTAGCGGAATCCATCTGAATGCCTTCAGCGGAAATAACGGAACCGAGAAAAGTAACGGAGGAGACATGAAAAGAGCACTTCTCAGCCTTCACGTAGAGACAATTCTCTAAAAGGCGCTGTAGAACACGTCGAACGTGCTGAACATGAATCTCGAGTGACGGTGAAAAAATCAGGATATCGTCAAGATAGACAAAAACAAAGATGTTCAGCATGTCTCTCAGAACATCATTAACTAATGCCTGAAAAACAGCTGGCGCATTGGCGAGACCAAACGGCAGAACCCGGTACTCAAAATGCCCTAACGGAGTGTTAAACGCCGTTTTCCACTCGTCCCCCTCTCTGATGCGCACGAGATGGTAAGCGTTACGAAGGTCCAACTTAGTAAAGCACCTGGCTCCCTGCAGAATCTCGAAGGCTGATGACATAAGGGGAAGCGGATAACGATTCTTAACCGTTATGTCATTCAGCCCTCGATAATCACGCAGGGGCGCAGAGTACCGTCCTTTTTCTTAACAAAAAGAACCCCGCCCCGGCCGGAGAGGAAGAAGGCACTATGGTACCGGCGTCAAGAGACACAGATAAATAATCCTCGAGAGCCTTACGTTCGGGAGCCGACAGAGAGTATAGTCTACCCCGAGGGGAGTGGTCCCCGGAAGGAGATCAATACTACAATCATACGACCGGTGAGGAGGAAGGGAGTTGGCTCGGGACCGACTGAAGACCGTGCGCAGATCATGATATTCCTCCGGCACTCCTGTCAAATCGCCAGGTTCCTCCTGAGAAGTGGGGACAGAAGAAATGGGAGGGATGGCAGACATTAAACACTTCACATGACAAGAAACGTTCCAGGATAGGATAGAATTACTAGACCAATTAATAGAAGGATTATGACATACTAGCCAGGGATGACCCAAAACAACAGGTGTAAAAGGTGAACGAAAAATCAAAAAAGAAATAGTCTCACTGTGGTTACCAGATACTGTGAGAGTTAAAGGTAGTGTCTCAAATCTGATACTGGGAAGATGACTACCATCTAAGGCAAACATGGGCGTAGGCTTGTCTAACTGTCTGAAAGGAATGTCATGTTTCCGAGCCCATGCTTCGTCCATGAAACAACCCTCAGCCCCCGAGTCAATCAAGGCACTGCATGTAGCACCCGAACCGGTCCAGCGTAGATGGACCGACATAGTAGTACAGGATCTAGATGAAGAGACCTGAGTAGTAGCGCTCACCAGTAGCCCTCCGCTTACTGATGAGCTCTGGCCTTTTACTGGACATGAATTGACAAAATGTCCATCAAATCCGCAATAGAGGCACAGGCGGTTGGTGATCCTCCGTTCCCTCTCCTTAGTCGAGATGCGAATACCTCCCAGCTGCATGGGCTCAGTCTCTGAGCCAGAGGAGGGAGATGGTTGCGATGCGGAGCAGGGAAACACCGTTGGACGCGAGCTCTCTTCCACGAGCTTGGTGACGAAGATCTACCCGTCGTTCTATGCGGATGGCGAGAGCAATCAAAGAGTCCACACTGGCGGGAACCTCCCGAGAGAGATCTCATCTTTGACCACTGCGTGGAGTCCCTCCAGAAAACGAGCGAGCAGCGCCGGCTCGTTCCAGTCACTAGAGGCAGCAAGAGTGCGAAACTCTATAGAGTAATCCGTTATGGATCGATCACCTTGGCATAGGGAAGCCAGGGCCCTAGAAGCCTCCCTACCAAAAACTGAACGGTCAAAAACCCGAATCATCTCCTCCTTAAAGTTCTGGTAATTGTTTGAACAATCAGCCCTTGCCTCCCAGATAGCTGTGCCCCACTCTCGAGCCCGGCCAGTAAGGAGTGAAATGACGTAAGCAACCCGAGCTCTCTCGCTAGAGTATGTGTTGGGTTGGAGAGAGAACACAATATCACACTGGGTGAGAAAGGAGCGGCACTCCGTGGGCTGCCCGGAGTAGCAAGGTGGGTTATTAACCCTAGGTTCCGGAGGCTCGGCAGGCCAGGAAGTAACAGGTGGCACGAGACGAAGACTCTGGAACTGTCCAGAGAGGTCGGAAACCTGAGCGGACAGGTTCTCCACGGCATGGCGAGCAGCAGACAATTCCTGCTCGTGTCTGCCGAGCATGGCTCCTTGGATCTCGACAGCAGTGTTACGAACGTCTGTAGTCGCTGGGTCCATTCTTTGGTCGGATCCTTCTGTCATGCAGGTGAATGAGGACCCAAAAGCGACTTGGCGAAAACAGAGTCTTTAATCCAGAAAAGTAATTCTACAAACATAAGACATAATACATAATACGACATAATACGAGAACAGACTGGAGACTCGATCAAGAACTGCAGGTTGCCTCGGGAAGGCACTTGAACCTAGCAGACTCAGACACCTGCTCTCCACGCAGCATCTGAGGGAAACACGACACGACAGGGCGATACACAGACACAGCACGGTGAACAATAGACAAGGATCCGACAGGACAGGAACGGAAAACAAGGGAAGAAATAGGGACTCTAATCAGGGGAAAAGATAAGGAACAGGTGTGGGAAGACTAAATGATTGATTAGGGGAATAGGAACAGCTGGGAGCAGGAACGGAACGATAGAGAGAAGAGAGAGAGGAAGGGAGAGAGCAAAAGGGGAACGAACCTAAAAAGACCAGCAGGGGGAAAATGAACAGAGGAAAAGCAAAATGACAAGACAATCTAAGACAAAACATGACAGCAGTAGTTTATGTGTCGGGGGGCTAGGGTCAGTTTGTTATATCTGGACTACTTCTCCTGTCCTATTCGGTGTGCTGTGTGAATTTAAGTGTGCTCTCTCTAATTCTGTCTTTCTTTCTCTCTCTCGGAGGACCTGAGCCCTAGGACCATGCCTCAGGACTACCTGACATGATGACTCCTTGCTGTCCCCAGTCCACCTGGCCGTGCTGCTGCTCCAGTTTCAACTGTTCTGCCTTATTATTATTTGACCATGCTGGTCATTTATGAACATTTGAACATTTTGGCCATGTTCTGTTATAATCTCCACCCGGCACAGCCAGAAGAGGACTGGCCACCCCCTGGTTCCTCTCTAGGTTTCTGCCTAGGTTTTGGCCTTTCTAGGGAGTTTTTCCTAGCCACCGTGCTTCTACACCTGCATTGCTTGCTGTTTGGGGTTTTAGGCTGGGTTTCTGTACAGCACTTTGAGATATCAGCTAATGTACGAAGGGCTATATAAATAAATGTGATTTGATTTGAAATGGTCAAACACAACAGGCCAACCCAGACCCCACCTCTCCCCACACACGCGTATACAGTGTACACAGCATGTCTCCCAGACTCCAGACGTCCACCTCTAACAAACACACACCTTGAGGTTCTGCCCATCGAAGGGCAGCGATCCTGACACCAGCGTGTACAGTATGACCCCCAGGCTCCAGACATCCACCTCGGGCCCGTCGTATTTCTTCCCCTGGAACAGCTCCGGGGCGGCGTAGGGTGGAGAGCCACAGAACGTGTCCAGCTTGTTGCCCAGTGTGAACTCGTTGCTGAAGCCGAAGTCGGCGATTTTGATGTTGGCGTTGGCGTCCAGCAGGAGATTCTCGGCCTGGAGAAGGGACGGGGGGAGGATAGGAAGAGGGTAGGGTAAGGGTAGGAAGAGAAGGAGGGAGGGGTGGAAGAAGGCATGGAGGAAAGGGATGGAGGGATGAAGGGAGGAGATGGAGGGGGAGAAATAGAGCATGTCATATTGGATTTTAGGCTATAGGATATACAATGCTCAAAAAAATAAAGGGAACACTAAAATAACACATCCTAGATCTGGTTGAATGAAATATTTTTATTAAATACTTTTTTCTTTACATAGTTGAATGTGCTGACAACAAAATCACACAAAAATGATCAATGGAAATCAAATTTATCAACCCATGGAGGTCTGGAATTGTAGTCACACTCAAAATGAAAGTGGAAAACCACACTACAGGCTGATCCAACTTTGATGTAATGTCCTTAAAACAAGTCAAAATGAGGCTCAGTAGTGTGTGTGGCCTCCACGTGCCTGTATGACCTCCCTACAACGCCTGGGCATGCTCCTGATGAGGTGGCGGATGGTCTCCTGAGGGATCTCCTCCCAGACCTGGACTAAAGCATCCGCCAACTCCTGGACAGTCTGTGGTGCAACGTGGCGTTGGTGGATGGAGTGAGTCATCATGTCCCAGATGTGCTCAATTGGATTCAGGTCTGGGGAACGGGCGGGCCAGTCCATAGCATCAATGCCTTCCTCTTGCAGGAACTGCTGACACACTCCAGCCACATGAGGTCTAGCATTGTCTTGCATTAGGAGGAACCCAGGGCCAACTGCACCAGCATATGGTCTCACAAGGGGTCTGAGGATCTCATCTCGGTACCTAATGGCAGTCAGGCTACCTCTGGCGAGCACATGGAGGGCTGTGCGGCCCCCCCAAAGAAATGCCACCCCACACCATGACTGACCCACCGCCAAACCGGTCATGCTGGAGGATGTTGCAGGCAGCAGAACGTTCTCCACGGCGTCTCCAGACTGTCACATGTGCTCAGTGTGAACCTGCTTTCATCTGTGAAGAGCACAGGGCGCCAGTGGCGAATTTGCCAATCTTGGTGTTATCTGGCAAATGCCAAACGTCCTGCACGGTGTTGGGCTGTAAGCACAACCCCCACCTGTGGACGTCGGGCCCTCATACCACCCTCATGGAGTCTGTTTCTGACCGTTTGAGCAGACACATGCACATATGTGGCCTGCTGGAGGTCATTTTGCAGGGCTCTTGTAGTGCTCCTCCTGCTCCTCCTTGCACAAATGCAGTAGCGGTCCTGCTGCTGGATTGTTGCCCTCCTACGGCCTCCTCCACGACTCCTGATGTGCTGGCCTGTCTCCTGGTAGCGCCTCCATGCACTGGACACTACGCTGACAGCCACAGCAAACCTTCTTGCCACAGCTTGCATTGATGTGCCATCCTGGATGAGCTGCACTACCTGAGCCACTTGTGTGGTTTGTAGACTCCGTCTCATGCTACCTTTAGAGTGAAAGCACTGCCAGCATTCAAAAGTGACCAAAACATCAGCCAGGAAGCATAGGAACTGAGAAGTGGTCTGTGGTCACCACCTGCAGAAACACTCCTTTATTGGGGGTGTCTTGCTAATTGCCTATAATGTCCACCTGTTGTCTATTCCATTTGCACAACAGCATGTGAAATGTATTGTAAATCAGTCTTGCTTCCTAAGTGGACAGTTTGATTTCACAGAAGTGTGATTGACTTGGAGTTACATTGTGTTGTTTAAGTGTTCCCTTTAATTTTTGAGCAGTGTATTATAGATAAGTACACCTGAAACACTGGGAGAAGAAGTGACTCACATTCCGTCTGTCTGTGTTTATGTTCAAGGATGTAAATATCCAATAATAATCACAATACCTGTAAAACTTCAATTAATAGCCCGGGCGTTTATTTGCTTAAATCACTGAACACAACAGTCGCTTATTAGAGACACACTTCTAGTTGAGCCAGGGGTATATTTCCTTATTGCGCAAAGCTTTTCCTCATTTGCATAGTTATTTGTTTAACACTCACTTCCCTCATTTTATTTAATGTCTTAGTTTGCTGCACTCATGTGTTATTGGTTACACACACACATTTATTTTGTCTTGCCTCTATTAAAACCTTTTATTTTATTTAATTGACAATAATTATTCCCCTCTTTGACTGTGCATTTTTGGCAGTTTTAACTTTCGCCATTAGATATGTGTTTGTCCCACCTAGCTATTTTAAGATGAATGCACTAACTGTAAGTAGCTCTGGATAAGAGTGTCTGCTAAATGTGACCCGTTTCAGGAAACTAGGAGTATATCGCAAGTCACGACTTCACAGGAGAGCCATTTTAACGTTTATTTTTATCAAAATGTGTTTTTTTGTAGAAATGCCTTCTGGAACATGTTAACTTTCATGTGCCTTGATAACAAACTTGTATGACATCTGTAAATACAAATAAAATTGTTACATTATGAGCCTTATTGGTTAAGCCATGCCACAGAAAAAGACAGAAACCTTCCCACTAGTAATGATTGGCTGAGATAATGAGCGGGCTGGACATGCCGAGAGAGGAGTTCCGATTGGTCTGCCATATAGAAGGCTTGTGTCTATTTAGCTGGTCAGTCTGTGTTGGTAATCCTGTTGAAAGTGGCTTTAAAAACATGTATTGTGTAGTGGAGCTGCATAAGTGTTGCTCTCCACTTTCTGGAGGATCAAGTTTTGAAATCAGTGGAATTAGTGTATGATAGCTAAAGAAATGGAGAAAACCCTTGCCTCTGGATTACATCTTCAAACTAAGGGCAACCGTGGCATGGTATCCATGACAGGGAGACTCGTCCATCATATATGATGATGTATACGGGTAGGATAGTCTAGCGTTAGCTAGCTACATTTTCAGATATTACACATTTCTAATTTTGACAGAAAGTGGTTTCATTTCAAGCTATAGTGTACTGTTAACATTAGCTGGCTGGCTCCCTAGCTAGCAGACATTATTATTTGTATCCCAGCGCAGTTTGCTTTTCTAGTTAGAGACTAATGTTAGCTAGCTAACATTGAACCTGGTTGGTTAGCACCCAGCATATTCATGCAGGGTAGTAACGACATGATTTGGCACTATGTTCATTGTTGTTTAACTAGCTAATGTTAGCTGGCTGGATTGTTAGCTAATGTTACGTGACATGTGTGATCTTACACGTTGTTTAACTAGCTACATGTCTTAAGCTAAAGTGTACTGTTAGCTAGCTAGCTAATGTTAGGTGGCTGGCTCCTTAGCTGATGTCATTATTTGTATCCCAGAGCCGTTTGCTTTTCTAGTTAGAGCCTAATTTTAGCTAGCAAACATTGAACCTTGTTGGTTAACTCCCAACATATTCATGCAGGGTAGTGATGACATGATTTGGCACTATGTTCATTGTTTTTTAACTAGCTAACTTTAACTGGCTGGCTCGTTGGCTAACGTTACGTGACGTGTGTGATCTTAAACGTTGTTTACTTTGTTTACCTAGCTAGCTAGCTACATGTCTTAAGGCCGGTGTCAGTAAACGTCTGCAAAAAAGAGATGGGTGGGGCTAAAGCTTAAGAGGGTGTGAACGGTGCTGAATGAGTATAGACAAAAAATAGCTCTTCACTAGATACCAAAACATTCAAAGGCCATTGTCTCAAAAGTGAGTTTACAAGCTTTTCAATCAAGCTCTACAGAATGTCCTCATTCTTACCTTCAAGTCTCGGTGGACAATGTTCTTCATGTGGCAGTAGTGGACAGCAGACACGATCTGGAGGACAGAAAAACAGGTTAGCAGACAGACGAACAGACAGACAAACAGCCAAATAGACAGACAACCTGACACAAAGACATATAGTTGAAGTCGGAAGTTTACATACACTTAGGTTCTACTCATTAAAACTTGTTTTTCAACCACTCCACAAATGTCTTGTTTACGAACAATATTTTTGGCAAGTTGATTAAGACATCTACTTTGTGCACGACACAAGTAAGTTTTCCAACAATTGTTTACAGACAGATCATTTCACTTAGAATTCACTGTATCACAATTCCAGTGGGTCAGAAGTTCACATACACATACAAGTTGACTGTGCCTTTAAACAGCTGGGAAAATTCCAGAAAATGAAGTCATGGCTTTAGAAGCTTCGGATAGGCTAATTGACATCATTTGAGTCAATTGGAGGTGTACCTGTGGATGTATTTCAAGCCCTACCTTCAAAGTCAGTGCCTCTTTGCTGGGAAAAATGGGAAAATCAAAAGAAATCAGCCAAGACCTCAGAAAAAAATGTGTAGTCTGGTTCATCCTTGGGAGCAATTTCCAAACGCCTCAAGGTACCACATTCATTTGTACAAACAATAGTACGCAAGTATAAAACACCATCGGACCATGCAGCCGTCATACCGCTCAGGAAGAAGACGCGTTCTTTCTCCTAGAGATGGACGTACTTTTGTGCAAAAAGTGCAAATTAATCCCAGAACAACAGCAAAGGACCTTGTGAAGATGCTGGAGGATACAGGTACAAAAGTATCTATATAAAGAGTAAAATGAGTCCTATATCGACATAACCTGAAAGGCCACTCAGCAAGGAAGAAGCCACTGCATCATGAGGAAGTAAAATTATGTGGATATATTGAAGCAACATCTCAAGACATCAGTCAGGGAAGTTAAAGCTTGGTCGCAAATGGGTCTTCCAAATGGACAATGACCCCAAGCATACTTCCAAAGTTGTGGCAAAATGGCATAAGGACAACAAAGTCAAGGTATTGGAGTGGCCATCACAAAGCCTTGACCTCAATCCTATAGACAATTTGTGGGCAGAACTGAAAAGCGTGTGCGAGCAAGGAGGCCTACAAACCTGACTCAGTTACACCAGCTCTGTCTGGAGGAATGGGCCAAAATTCACCCAACTTATTGCGGGAAGCTCGTGGAAGGCTACCCGAAATGTTTGACCCAATTTAAACAATTTAAAGTCAATGCTACCAAATACTATAAACTTCTGATCCACTAGGAATGTGATGAAAGAAATAAAAGCTGAAATACATCATTCTCTCTGCTATTATTCTGACATTTCACATTCTTAAAAGAAGGTAGTGATCCTAACTGACCTAAGGCAGGGATTTCTTTACTATGATTAAATGTCACGAAATGTGGAAAAACTGAGTTTAAATGTATTTGGCTAAGGTGTATGTAAACTTCCGACTTCAACTGTACACAGACAGACAGACAGACAGACAGACAGACAGACAGACAGACAGACAGACAGACAGACAGACAGACAGACAGACAGACAGACAGACAGACAGACAGACAGACAGACAGACAGACAGACAGACAGACAGACAGACAGACAGACAGACAGACAGACAGACAGACAGACACAGACAGACAGACAGTTTAGCGGCCAGCCAGTCAGCTAGCAAGCCAAATGGAAAAGAAAGACAGAAAGACAAACAGAGCGGCAGACAGACAAGACAGAGATGTACAGACAGACACAGATAGAAAGTTTAGCGGCCAGCCAGACAGTAAACTAGACAAAGACAGATAGACTGACAAACAGACAGACAGATATGCAGTATAGTCGGCATATACAGGTATGTGAGGCACAGTGGTCGTCATACCTGCCGAAATTTGGCTCTGGCTTCAATCTCCTTCATTCTCCCATGAGATACGAGGTAGTCAAACACTTCACCTGAAAAAAAGAAGAGTGGTCAACATGATTATGAAGGAGATATGTGGCAAAATATGTTTCAATACATTATAATGTACACTCAATCTTGTTTCAACAATTTCCTGGCTCCATATTATACTCGTACTGTACTCGTATTGTACTCCATATTTTATTCTTAGAATATTCTGTATTTCCAACCATCATTAACAGTTATTAAACTAATATGTTTCCAGTAGCTAATATCAAAGGCCTAACAGTAATGTTGTCATGACAGAGACTGTGGGGCTGTGGCCTGCTGCCTCCTATATTCTATCCTAATGACATTTCATGCTGGTAGAAATATTTTCCCTGGCCAC
This sequence comes from Oncorhynchus gorbuscha, assembly GCF_021184085.1. Classification (NCBI taxonomy): domain Eukaryota; kingdom Metazoa; phylum Chordata; class Actinopteri; order Salmoniformes; family Salmonidae; genus Oncorhynchus; species Oncorhynchus gorbuscha. Next base: position 49,494,851 of record NC_060188.1, on the reverse strand, counting down.
TAAAACCCCAGTCCTAAGCTATAAGCCTATTACCACACTCCCCCCTACATTTATCATATCATATCATAGAACACCAAAGGTAAAATATGCAACATTATGTTATGTTTACATACACATACAGTAGGAGTACATAATGAACAACCGTTGCATTAGGTTGTGATTTTGAGTAATCTCCATTGGTTTATTTATACTTTCCCCCCTGTTAATCAAACACAAGCTAATCAGCCATTACGGAGAGACAGTAGCTAAGTCTATTGAAACAGACAGGAAGGCAGATGCACCCACCTCCACTGGCATACTCCATGATTAGATAAAGGGTCTTATCCGTCTCAATCACTTCGAACAGCTGCACTGTAGTAGGCAAAAATAAAATCAGATTAAAAAGAATACATTAATAAAATCCCCTATCATTAAAAAACACAAATCTCTGTCTCGGCCTGCTAAATACGATGGGGCATGACGCCGGTTTAGTCTAATGGCATTTATTTTTTTTCATCTTTAGAAAATCCTGTTCCCTACCCCCCTTGCCAACCCAGCCCTGGGCCCTCTATCCCCAACCCTGGGCCTACTGTAGCTAGCTACTATATGTGCAAGTAGTGTAGTGTATCAGTCTATTAAACACAGTGAGAGGCTGAGACAAAAGCCACCCATCTGGGTAGATGAGACAGGAATGGACCATTTAGACTACACATGTTATTACACTGAGTATACAAACATTAAGATCACCTGCTCTTTCCATGACATGCACTGACCAGCTGAATCCAGATGAAAGCTATGATCACTTATTGATGTGATTTGTTAAATCCACGACAATCAGTGTAAATGAAGGGGAGGAGACAGGTTAAAGTAGGATTTTTAAGCCTTGAGACAATTAAGACATGGATTGTGCATGTGTGCCATTCAGAGGGTGAATGGGCAAGACAAAATATTTAAGTGCCTTTGACCAGGGTATGGTAGCAAGTGCCAGGATCAAAAACTGCAACATATTAACATAAACAAACACACACATGCACACACACTCACACGCAAGAACACACGTACGTACGTACGCACGCACAAACACACACATACTTACATACAGTGTATTCAGAAAGTATTCAGGCCCATTTACTTTTTTCACATTTACTTTGTTACATTACAGACTTATTCTAAAATTGATGAAAGTGTTTTCTTTCCTAATCAATCTACAAACAATACCTCATAATGACAAGCAAAAACAGGTTTTTAGAAATGTTTGCAAATTTATAAAATAAAAAAATACTGAAATATCATATTTACATAAGTATTCAGACCCTTTACTCAGTACTTTGTTGAAGCACCTTCAGCAGCGATTACAGCCTCGAGTCTTATTGGGTATGTCATGTGCCTTTAACTGAGGAGTGGCTTCTGTCTGGCCACTCTACCATAAAGGTCTGATTGGTGGAGTGCTGCAGAGATGGTTGTCCTTCTGGAAGGTTCTCCCATCTCCACAGAGCATCTCTGGGGCTCTGTCAGAGTGACCATTGGGTTCTTGATTATCCCCTTGATCAAGGCCCTTCTCCCCGGTTTGCTCAGTTTGGCCAGGCAGCCAGCTCTAGGAAGAATCTTGGTGGTTCCATTTAAGAATGATGGAGGCCACTGTGTTCTTGGGGACCTTCAATGCTGCAGAAATGTTTTGGTACCCTTCCCCAGATCTGTGCCTCGACACAAACCTGTCTCTGAGCTCTACGGACAATTCCTTTGACCTCATGGCTATGTTTTTGCTCTGACATGCACTGTCAACTGTGGGACCTTTATATAGACAGGTGCGTGCCTTTCCAAATCATGTCCAATCAATTTAATTTAACACAGGTGGACTCCAATCAAGTTGTAGAAACATCTCAAGGATGATCAATGGAAACAGGATCTACCTGAGCTCCATTTCGAGTCTCATAGCAAAAGGTCTGAATACTTATATAAATAAGGTACTTCTGTTTGTGATTTTTAATACATTTGCAAAAATGTCTCAAAACCCATTTTTGCTTTGTCATTATGGGGTATTGTGTGTAGATTGACAAATTAATTTAATCCATTTTAGAATAAGACTGTAACATCACAACATGTGGAAAAAGTCAAGGGGTCTGAATACTTTCCGAATGCACTGTATAACAGATTCTTAAATATAGGCCCTTACCTATGTTTGGATGATTTAAACCTTTCATTATCCGAACCTCTCGAAAGAGCTGTGAAATATAGAAGGATGTGTGTTAGAAGTGAATAGAATACAAATAATATATTCATATGGGGTCTTGAACTGATAGTAGATGTTATAGCAATGTGTACAATTTGTTTTTTCAACATTTGCTGTAGGTCTACACTTTGTCATAAAGCAGAAGATGAAATTGGAACCATTCGTCTGGCTCATCTGGCTCACAATAACTTTAAGGCCCCTTAACATAAAGACCATCGTTCCAAATCAGCAGCAACTCCCCCACGTCATCTCGTCAGAATCAGAAAGAAGATAGCATGATAAGCTTCTCTATCCTCTTTCTTCAATCCTTCTCCTCTTTCTATATGTCTCTCTCTCCCGGTTTCCTCCTTCTTAATTCAATCCCTTATTTTCTCAGGTTTTTCCTCTGGCATTGCCCTACGTCACTGTTGCCATAGCAACCCTGCTTCTCCAGCTGTGCCAGAGGGAATCACGGGATACGCCGATGTGTCTCGTCGTCGTTGTCAAGAAATCCCAGAATTCCACTGACCAAACACGCCCCAGCCCAATCGCTACCACAATCTCCCATCTGACCTACTGTCACTGATATACTACTAACAGACAGTATATAGGGTGAATTTACAGATACATTTGATTTGGTCAGTTGTATACCCATCTTGTGAGACTGCATAACAGGCCAGGTTATGCTAATATGGGCTCTTTCATGTTTTCTGTATTGAGGATTTTCTCTAGACCACGGGTATGTAAAGTAACCTGCTATCATCGCTGGCCAATTGTAGAGCGCTCTTCCCTGTCCCTACCCAATCCCGGCCCTCTTTTGGCAATCTAGGCCCAATCCAATAGATAGCAAGTGTTTTCTGTGACAATGGCCCAATCACATTGTTTGGTCTCATGCAGCCACCCAATCAGTGTCCTCTCTCGCACAGCCGTCCAATCGAAGATAAGCGAGAGAATTGAGGAGGATTTATGAATGAAGGCATAGGCCTGCATATGATGACAGATCCTGGTAAGACATGCCATCCAGGCAAGAACATTGTAACTCAAGGGAAAGACATAGTAGCCATGAATTAGAACCTAGACAGTGGCCAGACGAAAGATCATCAATTTGAATTATCCTATACTGTATGTCCTCAAAGAGATAAAATGTACAACAGATCAAAACGAAAGGGAATAGGTCCAAATGTTATAAGATAGTAGGAGTCATAATTTAAAGCCTTATAGATTATATGTATAAAATAATACATTCCTCACCATATGGAGAGTGAAGCTACATTTTATTTTTATTTACATTTCATTTTATTTTTACTCATTATAGCATTTTGGATTTGAGATCAAATTATGAGGAGACAGTACATTATGCCACTTTTTATTTGAGGGTATTTTCATATCGGTTTTACCATTAAGCCACGAAAAGCACTTTATCTATCTACACAGCAAACCGGGGAACATTCCTAGAACATTTCCTAAGATTCTCATTAAGTTCTAGTTTTTATCATTAGGATGATAAAATCCCATTCAAAGAATGTTTTCGCTAACAATTATTACTTTTATTCATGTTTTTAATTAAATATTCTTGGAATGTTCTCCTAACATTCACTAAAATGTTGATCACATGTTACCACAGAACATTCACTTAAGGTTCTCTTTAGGTTAACAGGGAAAATAATAACACAATGTTCCGGCAATGTTCTTTAAACATACTGCCGCAACAAAATGCGGGAGCAATATTAGTGGTTACAGGAACATTTTGCTAATGTTGATGGATATGTTATTCAAACACCCATAAAAACCAGCAGGGATTATTCCTACAATAGTCTCATAAAGTTATAGTGTGACATTATAACATGATGGTTCCATTATAACATGATGGTTCCAAAAAGTTCCCTGAACTGCAATAAATGTTGGAGTTGTTAAAAAAAACATTCCTGCAATATTCAGCTAATGGTGATGGAGACATTACTAATAACACCAATAACAACAAACATGAAACAATCCAGTAAATTTGTGTAATAATGTTGACGTAACATTATATGAAGTTACCAAACTTTTATACAAATGTAATTTCAATCTTCTTTTTTTATGCTATCTGAATTGTTAGTTACAGTCTTGTCCCATTACTGCAACTCCTATATGGATTCGGGAGAGGCGAATGTCGAGAACCATGCGTCCTCTGAAACACGACCCTGCCAAGCCGCGCTGCTTCTTGACACACTGTTCGCTTAACCCGGAAGCCAGCCGCACCAATGTGTCGGAGGACACACCGTAAAACTGGCGACCGAAGTCAGCGTGCATGCGCCAGGACCGCCACAAGGAGTTGCTAGAGTGTGATGGGACAAGGACATCCAGGCTGGCCAAACCCTCCGATGCTGGGCCAAATGTGCATAGCCTCATGAGTCTCCAGGTCACGGCTGGCTGCGACACAGCCTGGGATTGAACCTGGGTCTGTAGTGACGCCTCACGTAAAATTGTAAGAGCTTTCATTGTCTCTTCCTTGTCATGCAATATTGAGGGAGAGAACCTCTGTAGAACAAAGGGAGTCCTCCCGCCAATACTCCAACATCAACTGATTGCGGAATGAAACAATATTTATCTTTGTCCAAACGGTTGGAGTGGTTGAAGAACAATTATGTCAGATCAGTTGTGTTTTGGGATCCCATGAAGGACAGTATAAGAACATAACTGTATCTCTGAATGTGTATATTTCCCAGTGATCAGATTCACATCCAAATGTTGGGGAGCTGATATGATTAAACATGAAACTATTTGTGAGAAGATGTAATGTGATGTTAGCCTTCTAAATTAGATCATTGTTTTTTTATATGAAGTCTTAGCCAAGTCATTGGCCACACCCACGTGAGCACAGATGTTACGTCGGCGTCATGGAACGCCCCCCTTTTCCCAAAGTGCATAAAACCCACTTCTGACAAAATTTACATTAGACCAGAGAGCCAGGCACTGTAGCTACATGTTGGAATGGTTGGCAATTTAAATATAGACCAGACAGCGTGAAGCGGTGGCTACATGGCTGAGAAATGGTTTAAAGACTACAATACCAGGAAATGGTAAGCACCTCAAACTCTCAAGTGAAGAAGACTACACAGGAACATTCAGTCTGTTTAAATACGGTTAGCCTAGGAAACTCGAACCAAAGTATTTATTCTAGTAACCTCGACCAAGAACCACCGGGTGGCACTTCAAAAATATCCATTCTAAAAGAACATTTCCCTATCCAACGACCATTGGTACATCTGGAAGATACATTCTAACAGACAAAACCACAGACTTTCTTTCGAATTTCACCCTAGACGGACCGGCAATATCAACAGAGAGACTCCAAAGGCATACAATTGTAAATATATACAGTGGTTCCTACATTAAAAGTTGTAAGCTTGCACCGCGGGTCTTAGAGCTACCCAGCGTCACGGCTTCATTGCTCCAGACCACCACAAGGGGAAGTTAGAGCACTCATTATGCATTTGGGTCCCAAGGTTTTTATATAACCAAAAATATTGAGTGGTTTCAATGACGATATTTGACGCGAGTCACCCGTCCTTGGGCGAAGATGGCTGACAAAATGTACAATTGAGAGGAATATGTTAGTTAATGTAGAGAAAAAGGTTTGTGCATATTTGTCATAAAGTTAATTTACTAAAATCGCTATTTAGCAAGTTATCTGACTAGCTAACATTAGCCAGCTAACTAGTGTTGGGAGAATGAATTTGTAATTCGTGTTGTTTAATGTTTTAGGGACTCCTGAGAAAACCAGCAAACCAGGCTGTCGTCTTGTGAAACAGTGGATGTAAAGAATCTAGCTAGCTAAAGCATTTACTGCAAATTGAATGCACAATTGTGTAAGCTTGCCTTGCAACATAGCTAATTATTTATTTGCTTATTGTGTAGTGGAGAATAAAAATAACTGCATGCCTATGGATGTGTAGCTAGCTACAGTATGTAGCTGATCTGTGTATGGACCCTAAAACGTTTGGTATGAATATTATTTCAGAACCTATCTATGAACCTCAGCTATCATAGTTGTTGTATCAACTTCATTGCTATGCAGACGACACACAATTAATCTTCTCCTTTCCCCCTTCTGATGACCAGGTGGCGAATCGCATCTCTGCATGTCTGGCAGACATATCAGTGTGGATGACGGATCACCACCTCAAGCTGAACCTCGGCAAGACGGAGCTGCTCTTCCTCCCGGGGAAGGACTGCCCGTTCCATGATCTCGCCATCACGGTTGACAACTCCATTGTGTCCTCCTCCCAGAGCGCTAAGAACCTTGGCGTGATCCTGGACAACACCCTGTCGTTCTCAACTAACATCAAGGCGGTGGCCCGTTCCTGTAGGTTCATGCTCTACAACATCCGCAGAGTACGACCCTGTCTCACACAGGAAGCGGCGCAGGTCCTAATCCAGGCACTTGTCATCTCCCGTCTGGATTACTGCAACTCGCTGTTGGCTGGGCTCCCTGCCTGTGCCATTAAACCCCTACAACTCATCCAGAACGCCGCAGCCCGTCTGGTGTTCAACCTTCCCAAGTTCTCTCTCGTCACCCCGCTCCTCCGCTCTCTCCACTGGCTTCCAGTTGAAGCTCGCATCCGCTACAAGACCATGGTGCTTGCCTACGGAGCTGTGAGGGGAACGGCACCTCAGTACCTCCAGGCTCTGATCAGGCCCTACACCCAAACAAGGGCACTGTGTTCATCCACCTCTGGCCTGCTCGCCTCCCTACCACTGAGGAAGTACAGTTCCCGCTCAGCCCAGTCAAAACTGTTCGCTGCTCTGTCCCCCCAATGGTGGAACAAACTCCCTCACGACGCCAGGACAGCGGAGTCAATCACCACCTTCCGGAGACACCTGAAACCCCACCTCTTTAAGGAATACCTAGGATAGGATAAGTAATCCTTCTCACCCCCCTTTATGATTTAGATGCACTATTGTAAAGTGACTGTTCCACTGGATGTCATAAGGTGAATGCACCAATTTGTAAGTCGCTCTGGATAAGAGCGTCTGCTAAATGACTTAAATGTAAATGTAAACTTCAAGTCTGAATGGCATTAATGAAGCCTATGTGTAACCGGTGTGAAATAGCTAGCTAGTTATCGGGGTGCGCGGTAATAGTTTCAATCGTTGACGTCACTCGCTCTGAGACCTTGAAGTAGTTGTTCCCCTTGCTTTGCAAAAGCTGTGGCTTTTGTGGAGCGATGGGTAATGATACTTCAAGGGCTGTTGTCGATGTTTGCCTCAGGGATTCATTTTTCGTTTTTCTCTGAAAAGAAACAGCATAATATGATTCTAATTAATTAAGCCAAATTAACTTAAAATCAATCCCATATACTATGTTTTTACAAAAAAGGTTTTAAATTCTCTGGTAATGGCAATATGGAATACTATCAAATGCTCCTCAAAGATGCCCTCTGATGGTCAAACTAGCAATAACTTGTAGTAACAGAAGAAATGGCTGAGAATTAAATGACGTGCCACAGAATGCTGCAGCAGCACGCAGGGTGTGACGCAGTATGACGCAACTTTTAGAGGAGGAACCATGGTACATTGCAATTATTTTCAAATGAGCGGCCGTCCATGTGCAAAGTATTAACATTTCTATGATCATAGTTTTCAGCTGTGTGTACGATAGTGAAGTCCTTTGTCTTTTCTCCTGCTCTTTATTACATGCCCCTGCCTTTTCAATTTGTGTAACAAGTCATCATATCGGTTTAGTCCACTAGGGACTTTTCATTGCAGTATGTAGTAATCAATGTGTAACCTATTCTGTTTGTGTTTATGTAATTCTGTGTGATTATTTAGTTAATTAGTAAATAAATAATTAAGCCAATTTGTATATCGCTGATTCATCATTTATGCTAAGGTTCATGCAGATATCCAAGGATTTTGCGACATTCAGAATTAGACTGATAGAAGATAAAAAATTAATGAATGACTGAATGATGACTGAAATGTATGAGATATTTATATCTTTAGAGTTCATTTGGAAATCGGTAACTCATTAAACAAACTTTTTCCGTGGTGCTCCAAGATTGTTGATGAGTTAATTATTACATGAGTAATTTAACCATCATAATAATTAAACATAGTTATCGATTTGTTAAAACAATCATCATCACATTAATGATAGCCAAGACACGACACATTGAAATTACAGAGGCATTTGTGGAATATTAGGTTTCTACATAGTCTCATTAAGGCCCTATAAAATACATTTTCTTGGTTTGCTTTTTCCAGGTTTTAGAGTTTTCCTTCTTTACGTCTACCAGAAGGAGGTTATCATTAGCATCACTAATGGCTGCACAAAGTGGTAGACATATGATAAGTGCAAACTGCACATCACACACACAGACAGGAGCAATCCCGTACAGTGCCTCTTCAGAAAGTTGCAGGAAATACAAATCACTGATTCATTCTGTTCATGTCTTATATTTTTTATTTGATTTAACTAGGCAAGTCAGTTGAGAACAAATTCTTATTTACAATGATGGAATACCGGGGAAAAGTGGGCAAACTGCCTTCTTTAGGGGCAGAACGACAGATTCTTATGTTGTCAGCTCAGGGATTCGATCCAGCAACCTTTCACTTACTGGCCCACACTCTTAACACCTAGGCTACCTGCCGTCCCCGATATACATGGGCATTATAAATAATGCTTTGAATTGTTTGGGCTAGAAACCATACATTTTCGATGTAGCCTAGTAATGGAAAAGGACATTGAAAACAACGCTACAGTGAAGCCTATACACTTTAGTGTCCTGCCTGCCACTCTACAAACTGTTTAGATGTATTTGCAGTTTGTTTTGGCAGGGTTTTGGATCATGTCTTGTCCAATAGTAACTGAGTAGTGAATAATGTCAAGTCATTTTGGAGTAACGTTTTCTGTCAGTGAGAATAGAAGAGGTTTCAGACACTTCTACATTCATGTGGATGCTGCCATGGATAGGAAGAATTGTGAATGGGTCATGAATAAGGATGGGTGAGAATTTTACAAAGGCATAAAGACCATACCACCCCAAAAAATGCTAACCTCCCTTATTATTGGTAATGGTGAGAGGTTATCATATTTTGGTGTAGCCTCTGAAACTTACTCATCATTATTCATGATCCATTCATGTTGTTTCTTTATCATGATGATATCCTCAAGATCAATTGAGAATAATTCAGTAACATATTCTCTCCTCACTTAGAAATACAATTACTCCAGATATCATTCACAATTTAGACATGATCTAAAACACAGCAAAAACAAACTTCATATACACTGCTCAAAAAAATAAAGGGAACACTAAAATAACACATCCTAGATCTGAATGAATGAAATATTCTTATTAAATACTTTTTTCTTTACATAATTGAATGTGCTGACAACAAAATCACACAAAAATGATCAATGGAAATCAAATGTATCAACCCATGGAGGTCTGGATTTTGAGTCACATTCAAAATGAAAGTGGAAACCACACTACAGGCTGATCCAACTTTGATGTAATGTCCTTAAAACAAGTCAAAATGAGGCTTGGTAGTGTGTGTGGCCTCCACGTGCCTGTATGACTTCCCTACAATACCTGGGCATGCTCCTGATGAGGTGGCGGATGGTCTCCTGAGGGATCTCCTCCCAGACCTGTACTAAAGCATCCGCCAACTCCTGGACAGTCTGTGGTGCAACGTGGCGTTGGTGGATGGAGCGAGACATGATGTCCCAGATGTGCTCAATTGGATTCAGGACTGGGGAACGGGCGGGCCAGTCCATAGCATCAATGCCTTCCTCTTGCAGGAACTGCTGACACACTCCAGCCACATGAGGTCTAGCATTGTCTTGCATTAGGAGGAACCCAGGGCCAACCGCACCAGCATATGGTCTCACAAGGGGTCTGAGGATCTCATCTCGGTACCTAATGGCAGTCAGGCTACCTCTGGCGAGCACATGGCCCCCCAAAGAAATGCCACCCCACACCATGACTGACCCACCGCCAAACCGGTCATTCTGGAGGATGTTGCAGGCAGCAGAACGTTCTCCACGGCGTCTCCAGACTCTGTTACGTCTGTCACATGTGCTCAGTGTGAACCTGCTTTCATCTGTGAAGAGCACAGGGCGCCAGTGGCGAATTTGCCAATCTTGGTGTTCTCTGGCAAATGCCAAACGTCCTGCACGGTGTTGGGCTGTAAGCACAACCCCCACCTGTGGACGTCGGGCCCTCATACCACCCTCATGGAGTCTGTTTCTGACTGTTAACCAGACACATGCACATTTGTGGCCTGCTGGAGGTCATTTTGCAGGGCTCTGGCAGTGCTCCTCCTGCTCCTCCTTGCACAAAGGCAGAGGTAGCGGTCCTGCTGCTGGGTTGTTTCCCTCCTAAGGCCTCCTCCACGTCTCCTGATGTACTGGCCTGTCTCCTGGTAGCGCCTCCATGCTCTGGACACTACGCTGACAGACACAGCAAACCTTCTTGCCACAGCTCGCATTGATGTGCCATCCTGGATGAGCTGCACTACCTGAGCCACTTGTGTGGGTTGTAGACTCTGTCTCATGCTACCACTAGAGTGAAAGCACCGCCAGCATTCAAAAGTGACCAAAACATCAGCCAGGAAGCATAGGAACTGAGAAGTGGTCTGTGGTCACCACCTGCAGAACCACTCCTTTATTAGGGGTGTCTTGCTAATTGCCTATAATATCCACCTGTTGTCTATTCCATTTGCACAACAGCATGTGAACTGTATTGTCAATCAGTGTTGCTTCCTAAGTGGACAGTTTGATTTCACAGAAGTGTGATTGACTTGGAGTTACATTGTGTTGTTTATGTGTTCATTTTATTTTTTTGAGCAGTGTACTTCCAATGAGTTTGCAGAGTCACAAGCTTGACGCAGTCATTGTGTGCAATGGATATGGGACCAAACATGGGGCCAAATATTAAACTATAATACACTATAATGGAAAACTGTATGTAATACAGTCATTTTTGGTGTTATCAACATCCACATACTCTGAAACGTTTTACTGCAACATGCTGTAAATTGTGACAGAGTGCTCGATTCGGTCTCATGAATTTTGAATGGTGTTTTGTATATTGGATAAAAGTAGAGACTCAGAGCTACAAAATTTTATTTTCATCTCAAATCAGTATGGGTGGCCCCAGCAGGAATCAAACTCACTATGATGACACTAGGAGCTCATAGAGACTCAGTTCTTGATAATGTCTATGTCATTAATCCACATACTGTATGAGATGGTCCCATAGTCAAGCAAAATCATGATGTGAAGCTGAACGTAACAGACGTTCTCCCAGTCCAGCACTATCTTCCCCACATACTGTACATACACACAGCACCATTATGAACAATTACTTCATCCTTGATTGGCTCTTTCCGGTCTGTTCACTTCATGGCCCCTGGCATGTGTGACGCCACAGAGCCGAGAGAGAGAGAGAGAGAGAGAGAGAGAGAGAGAGAGAGAGAGAGAGAGAGAGAGAGAGAGAGAGAGAGAGAGAGAGAGAGAGAGAGAGAAGAGAGAGAGAGAGAGAGAGAGAGAGAGAGAGAGAGAGAGAGAGAGAGAGAGAGAGAGAGAGAGCGAGAGAGAGAGAATCTACACACAATACCCCATAATGGCAAAGTGAAAACAGTTTTTCAGAAATGTTTGCTAATTTCTATATTTTTTTTCAACTTAAATATCTTATTTACATAAGTATTCAGACCCTTTTCTATGAGACTTGAAATTTATCTCAGGTGCATCTTGTTTCCCAAAAAATTAGGAATGTGCAAACATTTCTACAAACCAGTTTTTGCTTTGTCATTATGGGGTATTGTGTGTAGATTGATGAGGGGGAAAACGATTTAATCCATTTTAGAATAAGGCTGTTAGCTAACAAAATGTGGAAAAAGTCAAGGGGTCTGAATACTTTCCGAATGCACTGTATATGTATTTATGTCAATGTGTTTTCTGTTTTTCTCTTTACTACTCTGAGTAGTGCACGTTTGTGTTGCATGTTAAATGCTGCCTCGTCGTGAGTGACCTGTGAAATATTGAACTAATGTAAATTAAAATTCAGCATTGTAAGTGAGGTAGTTGGATGATCAAGAGACTTGGATGTGATGAGTCCAGGGTTTTTCCTGCATAGAGAATTCTTAGACGTGCTGACTGCAACTACTGCCTAGCCGAGTTACCACCTACCCCCTTTTTTTGGTCAACGGCTCTGTTCCAATATCTATATACCAAAATGAGGCAATATCGCCTTTCAAATACTTGTATTAATTATAACACAGAAATGGATAACCCCTCCACAGTTTTCTTGATCTTAGCCTATCTAGTAATTTTAGAATCACCCAAGTTTGGTAGCCTATGCTGTTGGATTAACTTTATGGTCATGGTTGTTCATGTGGTGGTTACAATGCCACAAGAGCAAACATGTTTGGTACAGGCATAGACATCATTTTTAGATGCAAATCTGATTATATACATTGTTTGATTATTAAAATATAAGCCTGAAGTTCACTTTAAAGTTGCGTTTATCTTTCTGAGGGCTAATCGGGGACATTTTTGGGGACAACTTCAGCCGGGGACAGGCCACCAAAATCTGGGAATGTCCACAGAAATCGGGGACATCTGGTCACCCTATTTCAAAGCGGTGTGCTAGTATGGGACATTGGAACATAGCCCAATAGTCAATGGACCCTGATTGTCAGTCATTTTGCAAATATCACCTTAAATTCATGCACAGCAAACCCTGAGCATCCATTGTGGGGCTTCCATTTATGCACAGGAACAACAAGCCTGTTTGTCCATCAATCGGAATCTATCCATAACTTGCTAATGAGCATCAAAGTCCTTCACAGTTACACACCTCAGCATTCCCAAAGATACACTTACAACGCCAACTACAAAACATAATAGCTGCTTTCACAACAACAACAACAAATCTCGTCTGAACGACTTAGTATCTAGTTCGAACCATTTAGTAAAATAAAATCACTCAAACGAGATACTAAGTCGTTCGAACAACGTATTATCTTGTTCAAACGACTTCATTGTTCTTTATTAGGTCTCATTTGTTATGCAGCACCAGTTGTGCTTGTCAGACCATTGCTGCAGCCATTTAAAGCAGGCGTGCTTTTGAATGCCAGCGCATGTAAGTGAGTCAACAAGTTTTCATGGTTTTACCTATTTGACTTCAGATTCTGATGTTTATCCAGGTTTATCCAAACGTCAAATTTGGACTTTTGGAGCAACCTAGAAATTTGACATTTGGAGAAACATGGATAAACATCCGAAACTGAAGTCAAATTGGTTAAACCATGAGATCTACATACTTTGGCATTCAAAAGCAGCCCTATTAAAGAACTGTCAATGGATGGAATCAGTGAATGAACGGCTGCAGCAATGGTCTGACAAGCACAACTGGTGCTGCATAACAAATGAGGCCTAATTAGACAATATAACAATTAAGTGGTTCGAACGACTTAGTGTCTCATTTGAATGACTTAGCATCTTGTTTGAACAAATTTTTGATTATGATTTTATTAAACTTAGTCTATCAAACGAGATACTAAGTCATTTGAATGAGATACTAAGTTGAACGAGACACTAAGTTATTTCGGACAAGATAATTCCAAGAGTCTACTTTTCTTTTTTGCCTTTGGCTTCAGGGCTTCCATATAAATGCTACAGTAAATCCCCAAAAACACTAGAGTAAATACTACAGTATATTACAGTCTGAAAAAAGTACAGTAAATACTACAGTACACTACAATCAGCAAAAACACTAAATTAATTCCTATAGTATACACTACATATTTATTTTACCACATTTATACTATAGTTAACTGTAAATACTTGAGTGTACTACAGTATACTACAGTAAATACTACAGTGAATACTACAGCAAAGTACACAAAAACAGTATACTATAGTATGTGGGCAGTCAGGTACAGTGAACTCCAAAAGTATTGGCACAGTGACACATGTTTTGTTGTTTTGGCTCTGTACTCCAGCACTTTGGATTTCCTATTATTCAGTGAATATGAGGTTAAAGTGCAGACCGTCAGCTTTAATTTGAGGGTGGTTTCATGAACTGCACCTTTTGTACATAGTCCTCCCATTTTACGGGACCAAAAGTATTGGGACAAATTCACTTATATATATATTAAAGTAGTAAAAAGTTAAGTATTTGGTCACATATTCATAGAACTCAATGACCACATTAAGCTTGTGACTCTACACATTTGTTGGATGCATCTGCTGTTTGTTTTGGTTGTGTTGCAGATTATTTTGTGCCCGATATAAATAAATTGTAAATAATGTATTGTGTCATTTAGTAGTCCCTTTTATTGTAAATAAGAATATAATATGTTTCTAAAAATGTCTACAAATAATGTGGATGCTACCATGATTACAGATAATCCTGAATGAATCGTGAATAATGATGAGTGAGAAAGTCACAGACACACAAATATCATACCCCCAAGACGTGCTAACCTCTCACCATTACAATAACAGGGGAGGTTAGCATTGTTTGGGGGTATGATAATTGTATGTATCATTTCAAATCCAAAATGCTGGATTACAGAGCCAAAACAACACTGTCACAATGCTTTTGGAGCTCACTATAATTATGCAGTCAACTTATCCCCCTTCGTCCTTCCATCTAGTCATCCAGTCATCGGCCCATCCATTCAGCCAGTCATCCTTCCATCCAGTTACAACCAGTCAACTCGTCATCCAGCCACCCAGTTACAACCAGTCAACTCGTCATCCAACCACCCAGTTACAACCAGTCAACTCGTCATCCAACCACCCAGTTACAACCAGTCAACTCGTCATCCAACCACCCAGTTACATCCAGTCAACTCGTCATCCAACCACCCAGTTACAACCAGTCAACTCGTCATCCAACCACCCAGTTACAACCAGTCAACTCGTCATCCAGCCACCCAGTTACAACCAGTCAACTCGTCATCCTTCCTTTCAGTCAGTTAACCAGTCATCCAGTCTACAGCATCTGCCAAACAGTATCACGTCTCTCGAGACCGGCCAGGGACCACTGTGCCTGCATCTGCTCTCTCACTCTCTCTTTTTCTCGAAACGGGAGACCATAGTAGCCACGCTCCACAAAAGCTATGATCCTGTTGCAGGTATCCAGGTACTTCACTTTAGTAAATTCAGTCATTGAATCAACTCACAATCAACTGACTCAAAGGGCCCCCTGCCTGCTTGTGTGAGGCTTATGGTGTTCCCACTCTGTGTAATGTCACTGGATAAGGCAACTCAGTATAACAGATTATTGTGAAATAGACACAAATTGCTTATTGGTAATTTATGACAGGCACACGAAACAGTATATTTTTTGTTGTGCAGTACAAAATGTTGTATACAATGCATTTCAATCACAGATAAAGACATTAGGTTACTTAAGACAAAATGTATTTTTATTTATTTATTTTTTATTTCACCTTTATTTAACCAGGTAGGCTAGTTGAGAACAAGTTCTCCTTTGCAACTGCGACCTGGCCAAGATAAAGCAAAGCAGTTCGACACATACAATAACACATAGTTACACATGGAATAAACAAACACACAGTCAATAATACAGTACAAAAAGTATATATACAGTATGTGCAAATGAGGTAGGATAAGGGAGGCAAGGCAATAAATAGGCCATGGTGGAGAAGTAATTACAATATAGCAAAATGGTAGCTGTGCAGAATATACACTGCTCAAAAAAATGAAGGGAACACTAAAATAACACATCCTAGATCTGAATGAATGAAATATTCTTATTAACTACTTTTTTCTTTACATAGTTGAATGTGCTGACAACAAAATCACACAAAAATTATCAATGGAAATCAAATTTATCAACCCATGGAGGTCTGGATTTGTAGTCACACTAAAAATTAAAGTGGAAAACCACACTACAGGCTGATCAAACTTTGATGTAATGTCCTTAAAACAAGTCAAAATGAGGCTCAGTAGTGTGTGTGGCCTCCACGTGCCTGTATGACCTCCCTACAATGCCTGGGCATGCTCCTGATGAGGTGGCGGGTGGTCTCCGGAGGGATCTCCTCCCAGACCTGGACTAAAGCATCCGCCAACTCCTGGACAGTCTGTGGTGCAACGTGGCGTTGGTGGATGGAGTGAGTCATCATGTCCCAGATGTGCTCAATTGGATTCAGGTCTGGGGAATGGGCGGGCCAGACCATAGCATCAATGCCTTCCTCTTGCAGGAACTGCTGACACATTCCAGCCACATAAGGTCTAGCATTGTCTTGCATTAGGAAGAACCCAGGGCCAACCGCACCAGCATATGGTCTCACAAGGGTTCTGAGGATCTCAGCACATGGAGGGCTGTGCGGCCCCCCCAAAGAAATGCCACCCCACACCATGACTGACCCACCGCCAAACCGGTCATGCTGGAGGATGTTGCACGCAGCAGAACGTTCTCCACGGCGTCTCCAGACTCTGTCACGTCTGTCACATGTGCTCAGTGTGAACCTGCTTTCATCTGTGAAGAGCACAGGGCGCCACTGGCGAATTTGCCAATCTTGGTGTTCTCTGGCAAATGCCAAACGTCCTGCACGGTGTTGGGCTGTAAGCACAACCCCCACCTGTGAACGTCGGGCCCTCATACCACCTTCATGGAGTCTGTTTCTGACCGTTTGAGCAGACACATGTACATTTGTGTGGGTTGTAGACTCCGTCTCATGCTACCACTAGAGTGAAAGCACCGCCAGCATTCAAAAGTGACCAAAACATCAGCCAGGAAGCATAGGAACTGAGAAGTGGTCTGTGGTCACCACCTGCAGAACCACTCCTTTATTGGGGGTGTCTTGCTAATTGCCTATAATTTCCACCTGTTGTCTATTCCATTTGCACAACAGCATGTGAAATGTATTGTCAATCAGTGTTGCTTCCTAAGTGGACAGTTTGATTTCACAGAAGTGTGATTGACTTGGAGTTACATTGTGTTGTTTAAGTGTTCCCTTAGTAGAGATAATGGGGTGCAAAGGAGCAAGATAAATAAAAAAATACAGTATGGGGATGAGGTAGTTGGATGGGCTATTTACAGATGGGCTATGTACATGTGCGGTGATCTGTGAGATGCTCTGACAGCTGGTGCTTAAAGCTAGTGAGGGAGATATGAGTCTCCAGCTTCAGTAATTTTTGCATCTCCTTTCAGTCATTGGCAGCAGAGAACTGGAAGGAAAGGCGGCCAAAGGAAGAATTGGCTTTGGGGGTAACCAGTGAGATATACCTGCTGGAGCGCGTGCAAGGGGTGGGTGCTGCTATGGTGACCAGTGAACTGAGATAAGGTGGGGCTTTACCTAGCAGAGACTTGTAGATGATGTGGAGCCAGTGGGTTTGGCGACGAGTATGAAGCGAGGGCCAGCAAACGAGAGA
Source organism: Oncorhynchus gorbuscha (assembly GCF_021184085.1). Taxonomy (NCBI): domain Eukaryota; kingdom Metazoa; phylum Chordata; class Actinopteri; order Salmoniformes; family Salmonidae; genus Oncorhynchus; species Oncorhynchus gorbuscha. The sequence goes on along the minus strand of NC_060188.1, from coordinate 49,477,260 downwards.
GTACAGGTCGCAGTGGTGGGTAGTATATGGGGCTTTGGTGACAAAACGGATGGCCCTGTGATAGACTGCATCCAGTTTGTTGAGTAGAGTGTTGGAGGCCATTTTGTAAATTACATCGCCGAAGTTGAGGATGGGTAGGATGGTCAGTTTTACGAGGGTATGTTTGGCAGCATGAGTGAAGGATGCTTTTTTGCGAAGTAGGAAGCCGATTCAAGAATTAATTTTGGATTGGAGATGCTTAATGTGAGTCTGGAAGGAGAGTTTACAGTATAACCAGACACCTAGGTATTTGTAGTTGTCAGAACCGTCCAGAGTAGTCATGCTGGACGGGCGGGCAGGTGCGGGCAGCGATCGGTTGGAGAGCATGCATTTAGTTTTACTTGCATTAAAGAGCAGTTGGAGGCCACGGAAGGAGAGTTGTATGGCATTGAAGCTCGTCTGGAGGTTAGTTAACACAGTGTCCAAAGAAGGGCCAGAGGTATACAGAATGGTGTCGTCTGCGTAGAGGTGGATCAGAGAATCACCAGCAGCAAGAGCGACATCATTGATGTATACAGAGAAGAGAGTCGGCCCGAGAATTGAACCCTGTGGCACCCCAATAGAGAATGCCAAAGGTCCGGACAACAGGCCCTCCGATTTGACACACTGAACTCTATCAGAGAAGTAGTTGGTGAACCAGACGAGGCAATCATTTGAGAAACCAAGGCTGTTGAGTCTGCTGACAAGAATGTGGTAATTGACAGAGTCGAAAGCCTTGGCCAGGTCAATGAATACGGCTGCACAGTAATGTCTCTTATCGATGGCGGTTATGATATCGTTTAGGATCTTGAGCGAGGCTGAGGTGCACCCATGACCAGCTCTGAAACCCGATTGCATAGCGGAGAAGGTAAGGTGGGATTCGAAATGGTCGGTAATCTGTTTGTTAAATTGCCGTTCGAAGACCTTAGAAAGGCAGGGTACGATAGATATAGGTCTATAGCAGTTTGGGTCTAGAGTGTCATGACTGCGGCAGCTTTCCAATCTTTGGGAATCTCAGACGATACGAAAGAGAGGTTCAACAGGCTAGTGATAGGGGTTGCAACAATTTCAGAACAAGAGGGTCCAGATTGTCTAGCCCGGCTGATTTGTAGGGGTACTGGTAGGAGAGAGGTTGGTCGGGAAGGATGGGTGGGCATATAACGTGAACATTTAGCAACCCAAAGGCTGTGTGTTCGAATCTGGATAACTTTAGAATTTGAACAAATTAGCTACTTTCTAACTCATTATATTACTTTTGAGCTCATTTTCAACCACTTAGTATGTTAGCTAACCATTCCCCTAACCCTAACCATAACCCTTTAAACTAACTCCTAAACCTAGCCCTTTAACTACTTAGCTAGTATGTTATCTAGCCCTAGCCCTAACCTTAACCCCTAACTCCTAAACCTAACCTTAACCTCTAACCCTAACCTTAACCCCTAGCCAAGCTAACGTTAGCCACCTAGCTAGCCTAGCTAACATTTAAAAAAAATGCATTTGTGTAACGTACATGAATGTGTTATGAAGAAAGAAAATTATGTAATACACACAAAATGCGTTGTGATGAAAAGCATGTAATTACACACTAAAATGTGGACTTTTTGTGTGCCTGTCACAAATTTCAAATAAGTCATTTGTGTCTATTTCACATTAATCTGTGATAGTGTGATGGGGTAAGGAGGGCTTTTATTATTATTATTATTTTTATTTTTTTCTCCACCTTTATTTAACCAGGTAGGCTAGTTTAACCAGGTATGCATTTATTAAGTGTTCATTAAGCGTTTATTAAGGTCATGTCCACTGTGACTGATAAAACACAGATTGATTTTTAAAGAAAAGTAAATTGCCAAGACTCACCTTTTGTAGGCTGGTTGGATTCAACTGAGTTTTGTCAATTATTTTTATTGCAACCTGGAGGAGACGTGAGGAAAACTTTTTACAACATTTTACAAAAAAAGCACAATGAGAAGATGGAAACAACCCAGTAGTAAACCATAGCTTTCCCCAACAAGCTTCAAGTATGAAAATTAATATCTCTATTCACATTCATTATTTTCCTATCCATGGCCAGACGCCCCAGAACCAATGTCCCTATTCCTATTCCTCCCAACCCTCTATTTTAGCATTGCACCCATCTATACTCTAATCATTGACCCCAGGAAGACAAGGGGTTGCTTAGGCCAAAGATAATGGGGAACCATCTGAATAAAGAAGAACCACAACTACAGATCCCCTCCATCCACTTCCTACCCCCACCATTCACTCTACCCCTATCCCTACCCAAGTCTCATCTCTCTACCCTATATCCCAAGCCCCCCCACCCAATCATTAAAACAGACCAATACCAAATCAACCCCTAGACTTTATACCCTATGCACTTGTGGAGATCTGAGAGAATTTACTTGGTATAAACAATATGGTGAAGCTTCCAGCTATGCTGGATCTAGGGGTCAATTTGGGATTAGGCCTCATGCATTCATCCATGCTCTAACACACTACCATGGAAATGGACACTATTGCATCATATTTCTGCTTTCTAAGACCACTACCCTTCCTCTGCATAATATCCCTTACCCAACAACCCCCCACCCGCCACCCTCCCCATGCCACAGCCTCACCTCCTTGCCCGTCAGGATATGGCGGGCCAGCTTGACCTTGGCGAAGTTGCCTTTGCCGATGGTCTTAAGCAGGCGGTAGTTGCCGATGTGCGGAGTCTCGTCAGAGCAGGAGGCGATGGAGTTCCTGCAGCGGGCGCCCAGTGAGCGGCTGGACAGGCTAGTACCCTTGTCTGAGCGACTGGCGGCTAGAGACACATGCTGGGGGGAGAGGAGAGAGGGGAGAGGGGGTCACCACCAGCGCCCCCATTACCACTACCATGCAAAGCCTGGGAACTCCAAGACCCTTTTCAAAATAGGGTTCCACCCGAACCATACTTAGCACGCTCTGATATTTTATTTTCACATTTCCTTCTCCAGTACGGTTTTACCAACTATGGTAGATGCATAACAAGGCCATCCCAGTATAGCTTGGCTCAGCCTAGTGGGGTGAAATGATACAAGACAAACTCAGAGACCAATTGCTATTTTACACTACTGTACCAACTGCTGACCTGAACCACACTACTGAGCTGGCTCGGATTAAAGGATTTTTGTTTTCATATGGCGCCTTCCAGCACGGTGTTATGCTGGTGAATGAGGACCCAAAAGCGACTTAACAGAAACAGAGTCTTTATTCCAGTCTTAAACAAAAACGATAATCCTGGATATTATCTTAGGTAAATACAAAACAGGAAAACTGAAATCCTCTCGTCAGTAGAGAGGAACGACTGGAGACGCGACCACAGACTGCAGGTCGCTTCGGGAAGGCACAGGCCGTAGCTGACATAGACACCTGCTCACACGCAGCATCTGAAGAAGGCAAAAACACGACAGGGCGGAACAAGGACACAGAACAGCAAACATCAAACAAGGATCCGACAAGAACAGAAGCGGAAAACAGAGGGAGAAATAGGGACTCTAATCAGAGGGCAAAATAGGGGACAGGTGTGAAAGAGTAAATGAGGTAGTTAGGAGAATGAGGAACAGCTGGGAGCAGGAACGGAACGATAGAGAGAGAGAGCGAGAGAGGGAGAGAGGGAGGGGGAGAGAGAGGGATAGAAAGAGGGAAAGAACCTAATAAGACCAGCAGAGGGAAACGAATAGAAGGGAAGCACAGGGACAAGACATGATAATCAATGACAAAACATGACACACGGTTTCAGCACTAACTATGGTGGATGTGTAACCAGGCCAGTACAGTTTGGCTTGGCTCAGCTCGGCATGGTCGTGTTTAAGGTACCACTGTACACTACTGGACTGGTCTGCTATTATAGCATGGTGGCTCTGGCTCTCTAATATGGCAGGAAATGACTGAGAGTGAACTAATCTAACTAAGATAATGTCACATCAGTGTTGTTGCTCATAGGCAGGGGGTTAAGTGCCTGAAAGCAACACCGTGGACTTCTGGTACACCATAGTTCTTCACTGAAATGATATTCAAATTTGGAATATTATCGTTGATTTGGACATCGTCATGCCTGGGTTGCGTGCAACGGGGCATAATGTTGTGGAATGTTCCACACCGTTTGTCTACTGATCATGGACCTAGTATAGCTTAGTGTATAGAAATTCATGAGATCATTCATTTCCAGGTGAACATATGAATATGTCCTGAAAAATACTACTATTCATAGAATATCTTGTCTGATCTCTCTGATAACTGGGACAAAGGTACAACTGTATGAGGTGACTAGTCACATGAGCCCTACAACTACTGAGCTAGTTTTCATAAAACCAGGGTTTGAGTGTTTGCTTTAGACTGCGTCGAGTGCCATTTCGGGAGGGTTTGCAGTGTTCTATTGGTTCCATTGCAAGAGGTAAGCTCAATCAAGCACAGCTAAAGTATTTTAAATAATTTCAAATAGAATTTGAACCCAGGTCTGGTATGCATGGCATGCTGGTAGGTGCTCCCTCCCAGAACCCAATAGCTTTCGACCTACGTTCTGTGAAGATTTAGTCCAACGCTTGAGTTATGGCTAATTTTAAGTTAGGTAGGCAGCAAAGCGTAATTTTTTTTTTTAACTATGTGTTTTTTACAGGAACATAGATACATGTGTTTTAGTAGGATGCAGCTCCTTGTCATGTGACCAAACAGAAGCAGGGCCCAAAGCAGAGGGAAACAGATACCAGAGAAAGGACAGAGAAAAACAAAGAGAGCGAGAGAAACAGAGAGAGAGGCAGGGAGAGAGAGAGAGAGAGAGAGAGAGAGAGAGAGAGAGAGAGAGAGAGAGAGACACAGAGAGAGAGAGAGAGAGAGACACAGAGAGAGAGACACAGAGAGAGAGACACAGAGAGAGAGAGAGAGAGAGAGAGAGAGAGAGACACAGAGAAAGAGAGAGAGAGAGAGAGAGAGAGAGAGAGAGAGAGAGAGAGAGAGAGACACACAGAGAGAGAGACACAGAGAGAGAGAGAGTGACACAGAGAAAGAGAGAGAGAGAGGGACACAGAGAAAGAGAGAGAGAGAGAGAGAGAGAGAGAGAGAGAGAGAGAGAGAGAGAGAGAGAGAGAGAGAGAGAGAGAGAGAGAGAGAGAGAGAGAGAAAGAAAGCATATGCAGACACAGTGGTCCCTGTCTGGCCTTGAGTACAGAGTATCTTTCCCAACGTTTTTTCCTTTATTTCTCGTGCCCTCTCTCATCACCTCTTTCTCAAAACACATTGGAAGAGAAGATCAGAGGGGAGGGACCTTGGATCTTATCCTCCAATGCGGTTTGAGGAAGTGAGGCAAGAGAAAGCAAGGAATCAAGGAAAGATAAAATGAGGAGGAGACTATGTACTGGATGCACACAGGATGAGGAACTTTAGAGTAAATCTTCTTGGTGATTTCGGACTGATGTACAGTGCCTTCAGAAAGTATTCAGACTCCTTGACTGCTTCCACATTTTCTTAGGTTACAGCCTTATAATGACAAAGCAAAAACAGGTTTTTGGACATTTTAGCAAATTTCTAAACAAAAAAATCTGAAATATGATATCTACATAAGTATTCAGACCCTTTACTCAGTACTTTGTTGAAGCACCTGTGGCAGTGATTACAGCCTTGAGGCTTCTTGGGGATGATGCAACAAGCTTGCCATACCTGTATTTGGGGAGTTTCTCCCATTCTTCTCTGCAGATCCTCTCAAGCTCTGTCAGATTGGATGGGGAGTGTTGCTGCACAGCTAATTTCAGGTCTCTCTAGAGATGTTCGATCAGGTTTATGTCTGGGCTCTGGCTGGGCCAATCAAGAACATTCAGAGACTTGTCCCGAAGCCACTCCTGCATTGTCTTGGCTATGTGCTTGGGGTTTTTGAACCTTCACCCCAGTCTGAGGTCCTGAGATCTCTGGAGCAGGTTTTCATCAAGGATCTCTCTGTACTTTGTTCCGTTCATCTTTTCCTCAGTCCTGACTAGTCTCCCAGTCCCTGCCGCTGAAAAACATCCCCACAGCATGATTCTGCCATCACCATGCTTCAACGTAGGGATGGTGCCTGGTTTTCTCCAGCTTGGCATTCAGGCCAAATAGTTCAATATTGGTTTCATCAGACCAGATAATCTTGTTTCTGAGAGTCTTTAGGTGCCTTTTGGCAAACTCCAAGTGGGCTGTCATGTGCCTTTTACTGAGGAGTGGCTTCCGTCTGGCCACTCTACCATAAAGGCCTGATTGATGGAGTGCTGCAGAGATGGTTGTCCTTCTGGAAGGTTCTCCCATCTCCACAGAGGAAATCTAGAGCTCTATCTGAGTGACCATCGGGCTCAACTCCCCAGATTGCACACCTTGGCCAGATGACCAGCTCTAGAAAGACTCTTGGTGTTTCCAAACTTCTTCCATTTATGAATGATGGAGGCCACTGTGTTCTTGGGGACCTTCAATGCTGCAGAAATGTTTTGGTAGCTTTCCCCAGACCGTTGCCTCGACATAATCCCGTCTCCCTCCGTGCTCTACGGACAATTCCTTCGAACCCATGGCTTGGTTAGTAGTGCCTTTCAAAATCATGTCCAATGAATGTAATTTACCACAGGAGAATTCCAATCAAGTTGTAGAAACATCTCAAGGATGATCAATGGAAACTGGATACACCTGAGCTCAATTTCAAGTCTCATAGCAAAGGGTCTGAATACTTAAGTATAGGTATTTATGTTATTGTTTTTTTTAAATAAATTTGCAAAAATGTCAAAATACCAGTTTTCACTTTGTCATTATGGGGTATTGTGTGTAAATTGCTAAGGATGTGTTTTTTAAATCAATTTTAGATTACAGCTGTAACGTAACAAAATGTGGAAAAGGTCAAGGGGTTTGAATACTTTCAGAATGCACTGTATATGTATACATTTGTACATTCCCACCTTCAATGCCTAAAAACTCTCTATGGTGAGATGACTATGAATGTGAACTTGACTCAACTGGCTGTTGTTGATTCAGGATCATTACGAGATGATTCTAAGACATTATAAAGGGGTCGTACATGCTCATGATAAGCATTATAATGGGATACTTTAAGTAAAGTTTTACCATGAGGTTTACTCTTGGTACACAGTTCACCGTCCATCCCTGGCCTGGCCCACCGTCGTCCTTCCCTGCAGTCAAATCACCAAATCGCCCTCTAGTGGCCTCATGGGTGGATAGTTATTAATATTTTTAATAATTCCATAATTAAATCTTAAGGATCCACCCTTTTTTTAAATGTTTTTGCCTAAAATGGCATAAACAAATCTAACTGCCTGTAGCTCAAGACCTGAAGCAAGGGTATGCATATTATTGATACCATTTGAGAGGAAACACTTTTAAGTTTGTGGAAATGTGAAATAAATGTAGGAGAATAACACATTAGATCTGGTAAAATATAATACAAAGATGTTTTTTTTTTGTACCATCATCTTTGAAATGCAAGAGAAAGGCCATTATGTATTATTCCAGCCCAGGAGCAATTTAGATTTTGGCCACTAGATGGAAGCAATGTATGTGCAAAGTTTTACTTGATCCAATGAACCATTGCATTTCTGTTCAAAATGTTGTATCAAGACTGCCAAAATGTGCCTAATTGGTTAATTAATACATATTCAAGTTCATAACTATGCACTCTCCTCAAACAATAGCATGATAAATTGGACAATGCGGTTTGATTAACAAGAATGTAAGCTTTCTACCAATATCAGATATGTCTATGTCCTGGGAAATGTTCTTGTTACAATCTCTTATTAACCTCTACAATCTCATACTTATCACATTAGCCTACGTTAGCTCAACCATACCGCGGGAGACCCAGAGATCCTGTAGAGGTTAATAAAGATACTCTTTTAAAACAGTTTTGTTATATTTAAAATGTCTATGATGTACGTTACCAGTCAAAAGTTTGGAGACACCTACTCATGCAAGGGTTTTTCTTTATTTTTACTATTTTCTACGTTGTAGAATAATAGTGCAGAGATCCAAACTGTGAAATAACACGTGAAATCATGTAGTAACCAAAAAAAAGTGTTATATTTTATATTTCAGATTCTTCAAAGTAGCCACCATTTGCCTTGATGACAGCTTTGCACACTCTTGGCATTCTCTCAACCTGATGGTTTGGGATGAGTTTGACCGCAGAGTGAAGGAAAAGCAGCCAACAAGTGCTCAGTATATGTGGGAACTCCTTCAAGACTGTTGGAAAAGCATTCCAGGTGTCGCTGGTTGTCATCAAGGCAAAGGGTGGCTACTTTGAAGAATATAAAATATAAAATCTATTTTGATTTGTTTTAATACTTTTTTGTTTATTACTTGATTCTATGTGTGTTATTTCATAGTTTGGATGTCTTTACTATTATTCTACAATGTTTTGTGGGTGGGGGGGGCTTGTATAATTCCCCTGCCTCACCATTCCCAACTGGACTGAGATGAAGGAACATGAGAGGGGTGGTGATTGGTGAGAGTAGAGGAAGAGGGGATATGGAGTGTGCCCCAACTGGCACAATATTCCCTTTAAAGTGCACTACTTTGGAATAGAGACAATCTGGTCAAAAGTAGTTAACTATACTGAACAAAAATATAAATGCAACATGTAAAGTGTTGGTCCCATGTTTCATGAGCTGAAATAAAAGATCTCAGAAGTTTTCCATTTGCACAAAAAGCTTCTCTCTCTCAAATGATGTACACACATTTTTTTACATCCCTGTTAATGAGCATTTCTCCTTTGCCAAGATAATACAACCACCTAGTGTCACGAATATTACCGAAGGTGACTCCCCTTCTTGTTCGGGTGGCGCTCGGCGGTCGTCGTCGCCGGTCTACTAGCTATCGCCGATCCGTTGTTCTGTGTTCCTTTAGTTCTGTCTAATTGGTAGCACCTGTTTCTTGTTTGGTTGTTAGGGTAGGGTTACATATAGTCTGTTCAGCCCGCTTCTGTTTCGTGCGGGCTTGTTCGTCTGTTTTGTTGGTTGAGGGTATTTTGTTTGCATTTGGGTTTCACGCTGTCCGTTTATATTTCTGTTCATTTGTGTTTCCACTTTTGTTCATGTTATGTTTCCGGGACATTAAAGTGTGTTTTTTTCCCACATCTTTTGCTCTCTGCGCCTGACTCCACACCTCATCACTCATTTACCGTTACACCTGGCAGGTGTGGCATATCAAGTAGCTGGTTAAACAGCATGATCATTACACAGGTGCACCTTGTGCTGGGGACAATAAAAGGCCACTCTAAAATGTGCAGTTTTGTAACAAAGCACAATGACACAGATGTCTCAAATTTTGAGGGAGCGTGCATTTGGCATGCTGACTGCAGAAATGTCCACCAGAGCTGTTGCCAGACAATGTAATGTTAATTTCTCTACCATAAGCCACCTCCAGCATCATTTTAGCGAATTTGGCAGTACGTCCGACCGGCCTCACAACCCAGACCACGTGTAACCATGCCAGCCCAGGACCTCCACATCGGGTTTCTTCAGCTGAGGGATTGTCTGAGACCAGCCAAACATACAACTGATGAAACTGAGAAGTATTTCTGTCTGTAATAAAGCCCTTTTGTGGAGAAAAACTCATTCTCAGCAGGGGCGCAGCCATGGGTGGGCCTGGAAGGGCATAGTTCCACCCACTTGGAGCCAGGCCCACCAGGGTACTGCGCCCCTGCTCAGTCATCTGAAATCCTTAGATTAGGGCCTAATTTATGTATTTCTATTGACTTATTTCCTCATGTGAACTGTAACTCAGTAAAATCATTGAAATTGTTGCATATTGCATTTATATTTTTGTTCAGTATATATCGTGAAGAAGCCCATTTGGCTCTGGTCAAAAGTAGTGCACTATATGGTGAATACGGTGCCATTTGTAATGCGGTCATGGTCTCCACACAAAGAATAATAACAGATTGCTTCATCAGACAGGTCCTCAATAAACACACATAATTTCAGCAGAGAAATTAGTATTTATGGAATCACATTTAATGAGAAACCCCCAAAGTGCATATTAGGCTATGCATATTAGATAGGCCTTCATAGATAGATGGAGATACAAAAATACTGTACACACACACACACACACCACACCACACCACACCACACCACACCACACACACACACACACACACACACACACACACACACACACACACACACACACACACACACACACACACACACACACACACACACACACACACACACACACACACACACACACACTGTACATATCCATTGTTGCTTGTGCAGGCCCTACTGCTACTGGCTACAGTGGAAGCTGTAGCCTAGCAGATGGCGCTCCGCTGTTACACCCATAGCCCTGGATAGTACGCCGCTATACCCAGCAATGGATAGCATTTTGCACAACATTGTATGCAATAATCGAAAACAGTTATCTTAAAGACTTTTCTCGTTTTTATTATTCCGAATGGTTGTAGGTGCGACAGTATGCCAATCATAACGAGGTTTCACCACACAAGGGGAATACACGGGCAATAAGTGACATCACTATATATACAGCTATAATAAGAGGTGACGGTTCTTAGTATGAGCTTCTGCGTATATCCACGGAGTGTTACCGTATGTGGATGGATTCATCTTGGGCTGTTTTCCTACCGCCATCAGCTCTTTTGCTGTTTAGACGTTATAAGGATATGGCCCATTTTGAGATAATCTGCTATGCTAAATTTCCACCCACTCTCATAACCAGGCTCTTTTTTTAACAACCAAAATGCACACCCTGTAATAATTAGGCCTATGCATTACAAATAAATATGGTGAATGCAAAGCCTCATGTTATGAACCATATTTCTATACTCTACATAGGATGTATAATTTCTGCATAGACACTCAAATTATGGGGATAATTATTGCACTTACATGGTCCGTGCCCCTGTCGTTTCCAGACGGTAATGCAGAACGAGAAGACATTTTCCCTGAGTTTTTCCCGAATTACTGTATGTTTGCGTTTATATTTACAGGATCAGGCTCCACTAATAATAACATCCGACATTGGCAGTTCCGCAGCTGCGATCACGTCCCAATCAACCTGTTTATTCTCCAACCGGCGAAGCCGTAGTCGAGAGGAGACTTCTACCTGTCATGGCAGCAGTAGCCAACCGATATCTGGGGTGTCTTCAAGCAAGCTGCATTTCTCTGGCAAAATTCGCTCAATTCGGTAATTTTGCACCAAAAGCAACGCAAACCCACGATTTAACGTCAATTATGGACTGAAACTGTGTGATGTTTGGCCCCCACTGTTTCTCATTTCGGCATTTCGGCATATAAAACAAATATACGGCTTTGGGATGAGCGTCTCCGTTTATCATAATAATAGGCGACTGTTTAATCTATCAATTCCCCATCGCTTTGCTGCATGCAACCGACGACGATTGCATTAATCCGCGGGAAAACAGAGGGTATCTTGCATGAAAAACGCCGTATTGTTCATAACCCTGATGGCTGCGATGCGCCACTTCTCGCGTCAGAGACGCTGACTGACACATCCACCGACCAAAAACGCACATACGAGCGTAAAGTTGAGCGTAAAAGAAACCTACCCAAAAACGGAAGATGGAAAGTCTGTGTTTAAATCAGTGACGCATTTTCAATATTTCTTATACACAGTAGTGGTTAGCTATAGCCTAAATCCGTATTTAGATAGATAAACAAATAACTCACACCGCCACGCTTTCCAACTCACCCATCAATTTTTACAGTCTTCTCCCATCCAAAGACAGCACTCCAGAGCTGGTGCACAAATTGGGATTCTTTTAGGCTACAGAAATAACAATATATGTCAAAATCGAATGAAATCCGTAGCCTGGTTAATTTTCTTATGATATGAAGATTCATGTGAATAAATTATTCCAAAAAGGTTTAATTAATTGGACAGACAGCATTGTAGACTTGAACTATTCTAATTACAATTGTGTATTTGCAGATCAAATCAGAACTAAGCCTTGTGTGGCCTATAGCCTGATATTAAACAATAGTTTTACAGTGTATAATTGAGAAGTGAGGGGATTTGAATGTTTGCACATCTAAATCATATAAAGAAAACATATTTTATGTGTTATACAATCACAGTTGTGAGTAGACTATGGAACAATGTGTAAGTACACGATTATAAGAGTCAAGCTGCCTATGTAAGAGCAATGTTGATATTTTAATTTGTGCATCATGCACTGACTGAGTAGGCTAAATATTCCATATGTATTGTTGTGATTTAGGGGTGTGACTGGGGGTGCAGTTGGGGCATGTTCAGCTGTCCCAGAGAAGGATAGGATCTAACAGTTAACCCTCTCTCAGTCAAAGAGTTACAAAATTCCTCCAACCAGGGTTTTGGGAAGTTACCTTATTTGGTAACTCTACAGTTGTTTATACCTTATGTTACTGATTAGTGTCTTGTAATGAGCAATGATCACTAAAGTTCCCTCCCTCAAATCTACCAAAGACACAGGATGGGAATATGTCTGTATGTAATATTGTATGTGGACAAGTATTATGTCACAGTGCTATTATGTCACAGTGCAAGTATTATGTCACAGTGCTAGTGAATGATACTCAACCTGTCTTCATCATAAGGGAGGTTTCTGAGTCAAAGGTGAACAAGGTGATTAGCTCACTAAAGAACTCTAAAGCCAAAGATGTGTTTGGGATGGACTCTACCTTTCTTAAAAACTACAAAGAGTCACTCATTGGCCCCATTACTAAGGTCACCAACACATCTATTGGTCTCGGTGTGTTTCCAAGGGTATGGAAGTCGGCCATAATAACGGCCATCTTTAAATCAGGCGACCCTGCTGACGTGAGTAACTACAGGCCCATTAGTATACTACCTGTAGTGTCAAAGGTTGTTGAAAAGTGTGTAGCAGAACAACTGATTGCCCATCTCAACAACAGCCCCTTCACATTACACTCCATGCAGTTTGGCTTCAGAGCGAAACACTCCACAGAAACGGCCAACTGCTTTCTTCTGGAAAATGTGAAGTCCAAGATGGACAAAGGGGGTGCTGTTGGGGCTGTGTTTCTGGACCTAAGGAAGGCTTTTGATACTGTTAACCATGAGATTCTCATCACAAAATTGTCCAAGTTCAACTTTTCCCCTGATGCCTTGAGATGGATGAAATCATACCTTGAAGGCAGAACTCAGTGTGTCAGAGTGAGCAATGAGCTGTCGCCCACTCGTAGCTATGATGTGGGCGTGCCCCAAGGGTCAATACTGGGGCCCCTCCTGTTCAGCCTGTACATTAATGATCTGCCTTCTGTCTGTACTGGGTCTGAAGTTCAAATGTATGCAGATGATACAGTGATATATGTGCATGCAAAGAGCAAACAACAAGCTGCACAAGAACTCACTACTGTAATGGCCCAGGTTACAAAGTGGCTCAGTGACTCGTGTTTGCATCTCAATGTGAAAAAAACTGTTTGCATGTTCTTCACAAAGAGGGCAACAGATGCTACTGAGCCAGATGTTTATGTGTCAGGGGAGAAGCTTCAGGTGGTATCCGATTTTAAGTACCTTGGCATCATACTTGATTCCAACCTCTCTTTTAAAAAGCATGTGAAAAAGGTAATTCAAATAACTAAATTCAATCTAGCTAATTTTCGATTTATACGAAATTGTTTGACTACAGAGGGAGCAAAACTGTACTTCAAATCTATGATACTCCCCCACTTAAAATACTGCCTGACTAGTTGGGCCCAAGCTTGCTGTACAACATTAAAACCTATTCAGTCTGTCTACAAACAGGCTCTCAAAGTGCTTGATAGGAAGCCCAATAGCCATCATCATTGTCACATCCTTAGAAAGCATGAGCTCTTGAGTTGGGAAAATCTTGTGCAATACACCAACGCATGTCTTGTATTCAAGATCCTTAATGGCCTGGCTCCCCCTCCACTCAATATTTTTGTTAAACAGAAAACCCAGACATATGGCAGCAGATCCACAAGGTCTGCCATGAGAGGTGACTGTATAGTTCCCCACACTAAGGAAAAGCACCTTTAGTAAATCTGCATTCTCTGTGAGAGCTTCCCATGTCTGGAATACACTGCCATCAGAAACACAGGACACCTAACTGCAGGAAGGCCATAAAGATCATCAGACACACATAAGAGACTGCACCACATATCACACTTTCACAAAATGCTTGAAGACATGGCTAAAGGTCAATCAGATGTGGTGTCAGGAAAATAACCTCACACTCAACGTCAACAAAACTAAGGAGATGATTGTGGACTTCAGGAAACAGCAGAGGGAACACCCCCTTGTGAACATGGTCCCTAGCTGTGTGTTGCCGCTTTCCATGTTGTCTGTTGTCTGTAGCTTGTGAGGTGTGGAAACACTTTGTTGCTTTTATGAATTTTGTCTTGCTGATTTTTGTCCTATGTTGCTCTGTCTGTATGCTATGTCTTGCTTGTCCTATGTTGCTATGTCTTGCTTGTTCTATGGTGCTATTGTCTATATTGTAATTGTTTTTAATAACCTGCCCAGGGACTGCGGTTGAAAATTAGCCGGCTGGCTAAAACCGGCACTTTTACTGAAACGTTGATTAATGTGCACTGTCCCTGTAAAAATAAAATAAACTAAACTAAATAAGGAGGGTGGCAACAGCAGCCGGAAGGTTGCTGGTTCTAGCCAAGGGCCAGCGATTAAAAAAAAAAAAGGGAATTGATCTGATAGCGGTGCTGATGTCCAGCCTGACCACATTAAACAGACATAGGATATGTTGCGTACATTTGTATCCCTCCATTTAGTATGATATGTTATGTTAAATTACGAATGCATGACTGGTTACTTAAAGTGATGCTCCAGTGATTTTGTATAATTTTAGCCAGTAGTTTTGAAAGTAGTGCTCACGAGTCAAAACGGGTCATAGAAAATTGTGCACAATTGTGTACCACTTTATCCATTTCATATGTTACCTCCTGCACGTTTTTTTTGCAATTCTTATGATATGTTACTAATTCCAATTCATACAAGAATTTGTAAGTGCTTAAAATCCCAGACTGCATCTTTCCTTAATTAAGACATAAACAAAACGATGATATTGTACGATGGATCAGGTAAGAAGTATTTGTATAATATTTTACCACCACTATTCCATTCATAACGTAAGGTAACATATTATACTAAATGAAGGGATACAAATGTACATCCCAAATCCTACGAATTGCCTTGAGGCCAGGTTGTGGTATCTGATCCCAGGTACAAACCAATGCCATTGTGCCCTTGAGCAAGGCACTTAAACCTAAATTGCTCTCCATCCAGCGGTGCTGCGCAGCGGCTGACCCTATGCCAGGCTCGAGTCAAAAGTAGTGAACAGGGAATAGGGTACCATTTGGGGAGTAAACCATCTCAAAATGCAGCTTGGTCGATCAGCACATGGTCTGTCAGCATATACTAACCCATAAGTTTGGTGATATTGGTGCTAGAGCAACCAATAGGAAGATTGGGATCCTTTCCTATTCAGGTATGGGCCTTGTTCAAATACTCATAACATGCATCCTTCCTCCCTTCCTCCCTTGAGCTTATGTGAATTGGTGGAATTAATATAGTGGAAATCTTGATGTTAGATTGGTGATAAGCCATTGCTGTTAGATCAGTGATTACTTCAAGGAAGGGCGAAAGGATGGAAGGAAGGATGTATTCAAACAGGTCCTTCCTCTAACCAGCAGGTGCCCAAGCCTGTAGTGCTTCACAGTTTCCAGCAGATGGTAGCAGTGTGTTGCTTTTACTTTCTACTGCCAGAGAACCAAGTACCATCTGACTGGCTGTCCCATCATTTCTGGGCATGTATTCACAAAGCTTCTTAGAGTATGAGTGCTGATCTAGGATACATTTCCCCTTTTTAGATCCAAATGAATAAGATTGTATGGGCATGGAGGACCTTCATATTGTGATGTCAGATCTATAGCTTGTGGTGTAAATGGCTCTGTCTGTTGTGTGACCTGTCATCTCTGTCATGTTGTCTGAAAATGTTGATTATAGATGTTTACATCTGGGATTAGGGGAGGGTTTGACCAGAAGGCTTTCCTTGGCTCATCACCCTCTAGAAACTCCTTGTGGTGGGCCGGGCACCTTCAAGCTGACTTCGGGCATAAGTCGAACGATGTTTCCTCTGACACATTCGTGCGGCTGGCTTCCGGGTTAAGCGAGCAGAGTGTTAAGAAGCCGTATGGATTGGCGGGTCATGATTTGGAGGATGCATGTCTCGACCTTCAACTCTCCTGAGCCCGTTGGGGAGTTGCAGCGATGAGACAAGATCGTAACTACCAATTGGTATATGAAATTGTAACAATGTAACAGTGTTGCTCCTGTCCTGGGCTTGAACCAGGGACCCTCTGAACACATCGACATCTGCCTCCCATGAAGCATTGTTACCTATGGCTCCACAAAAGTAAAGGCACATGCAGAGCAAGGGAAACAATTACTTCAAGGTGTCAGTGAGTGAAGTCACCAATTGAAACGCTACTAGCGTGCAACGGTAACTAGCTAGCCATTTCACACCAGTTACATATAGGCTATCGTAATTGATCAGCAGGAAATCCTGTGGATTTGTGGCTTTAAGTGACAATAAAAGAGAAACATAATTCTGTTCATTTGGAGGGTCATAAAAATGTTGTTTTTTTAAAATGAGATTTTAGGTGTATCACACTGCAACAACTTTGGAAATAATTGATTTAGCATCCTAGCCTTTAATGCTATACTCTGCCTCTTCTAGCCTCTGGGTAGCGACAATGAGCTGTGTAATATCACTACAAGCCAGACTGGTGTAAGCATTCAGCAATGCATGCAGTCCCTCGCTGGATTAACAAATATTCACATCAATACATCTTAGCATTCTTAGATAAGAGCGACAGAGAGGAAGACAGAGAAGAGGAAAAAGGGAATGAGAGAGAGAGGGAGAAAAAACACAGAGAGGAGAATACCTTCCAGTTGCGGATACAAAAGGAGAAGATGAGTAGGCACCCGTCTCAAAGGTCTTGTGGTCTCATTGTAAACTGTGGAAGAGCTTTGCGGTTGTGTGGAATCAGAGTATTCACCCCCAAATGGCTGTTCCGGTGCCATTTGGGACGAGGTACCAGAGGGATGAGGCGGCAGGGCCGTGTGGGGACTGGGGAGGATGTCATGTTAACAAGGTCAAACCACAACTTCCTAATGATGAAAGATGGAAGGGGGTTCACACAGAGGTGACAGGCGTCACAGAGAAATCATACGGTCCATATCTCTCCAGGGAGAGCATGATGTCCCTGCCACATGTTTGGGACTCATTTAGCAATGAATATTATTCTGTAAAAACACCCTTCCACAGTAAATTAGCCAAATGTTCATGTTGTACGATGTACCCTCTTCTGCCTGGTAGCAACCTGGACACATGCGCTGCTGTATTTGTTTGTTTACAGCAGTAGGTCTACTACGATTCCAAGACAATTTTCCCCCTATACTATCCTAAACCCTATACTTTCCTTTCTTTTCTTATCCCATCCTATCCTTTCATATCCTATTCTATACCCTATACACTCCTTGCTTATCCTATCCATTCGTGTCCTATCCTATCCTATGATTAGGGACTGTCTTGATGTACTGCATGTTCAACAATAATCATGTTGACTCACAATAGTGAGCTTTATCGATAAACCACAACAATACATGTAGTCTACATTTTGACAACAACAATAAAACCTGATAATGAGTCCCGGCGGTATTCATTAAGCACCAAACTGAAGACAGCGGACTGAAACAAGGAGGGGAGGGGATTATATCTGTCTGTCAATTACAGATTAAAAAGGAATACCCAGCCATGATCTGTCCAACGATGCCTCTCTACCAGACAAACTCAATGCGTGCTTCGACAAAAATAACAATGAGCCGTGCATGAGGGCCCTTGGCGACACAGGGGACTGGGTGATATTGCTCTCCGAGGCCGACCCGAGGAAAGTTTTAAATCAGGTCAATACTCTCAAGGCCGCGGGACCGGATGTTATTCCAGGGCGCATTCTCAGAGCGTCCCCTCCGGTACTCCCTGTTCACCCATGACTGCGTGGCAGCGCACGACTCCAACACCATCATCAAGTTTGCTGACGACATAGATGTGATAGGCCTGATCGCCAGTAACCATGAGACAGCCAACAGGGAGGAAGTCAGTGACCTGGCAGTATGGTGTCAGGAAAACAACCCCTCCCTCCACGTCAGTAAAACCAAGGAGCTGATAGTCGGGCTGCAGTGGAGTGGGTCGAGCTGTCAAGTTCCTTGTGTCCAAATCACTAAGGACTTAAAATGGTCCACACACACAGTTCTACAGCTGCACCATTGAGAGCATCTTTACTGACTGCATCACTGCTTTGTATGGCTACAGAGGGTGGTGTGGACAGCCCAGTACATCACTGCGCCCAGCTCCCTGTCATCCAGGACCTCTATATCAGGCAGTGTGAAAGAAAGGCCAAGAAAATAGTTTGACTCCAGCCACCCACGTCATAGACTGTACTCTGCTTCCGTACAGCAAGCAACAAGTCTGACACCAGCAGGCTCCTGAACAGCTTCTATCCCCAAGCCATACGACTGATAAATAGCTAAGAAAATGGCTACACAGACTCTCTGCATTGACCCTTCTATTTTATTTTTGACTTTTGCACTGACTCTATGCACACTCACAGGACAACACACTCACACTGACACTCCAACACACACACACACACACACACACACTTAATTTGCTCACACACACAACACGCACACACATTCATACTGACTCTACACACAAGAACACACACTCACATACAATCATCATATACACTGTTGCTACTCTGTTTATCATATATCTCCTGACGCCTAGTTACTTTACCCCTATACTGTACATATCTACCACTCCAGCATCCCTGCACATTGTAAATATGGTATTGGCACTGACCCTGGAACTGACCCTGTATATAGCTTACTTTTCTTGTGTTCTTCTTCTTCTTTCTGTTTCTCGTGTGTCTTTGTTCTACTTCACTTTTTTAAGTACTAGTGATATTGATTTCTGCATTGTTGGGAAAGAGCTTGCAAGAAAGACATGTACATGTGACAATAAAACATGAAACTAAGAAACAATCAGTTTTGTTTTCCGTTGTAAAATATTTTGTTACAGTGTGCCCTAATGAATACAACCAAGTAGTAGTTCCACGTTGGCTGACTTCAGCGAGGATGCCAAAAAGTTCCATAGGTCAGCATGTCTCCACAGGAGGTGGAAGTGGCAAGCTGAGTGCATGGTGCTCTCAGCTCGGGGATCTCCGATAAGGATCACACTGGGGGTCTAATGCTGTGTGTTTACCCTTGATTCTACCTCAGGTTTGGGCTTCCTGCAACGCCTCGAGAGAGCAGGGAGCACAACCTTGCTTACGTAAATAAGGCAGGGGGAGAAAAGCACACAGAGCCAAAGGTGAGACCCTGTTGCTATATTTCAAGACAGCCACCATTGTTTGTGTTCCAGACTTCTTTCTTGTCATGTAAAGTAGCTTCCGTTCCTGGGATCGGATCGCGCCAATAAATGTGTTGTTCTGCAGAAACAGACACATTTTTTGGAGGGAGGTGAACGATAAAAACAAAATACAGTGGGGGAGGCCCCTTAGAGAACAACTGTCTTTATTGTACTCTTTGTCTAGCTATTAGCTCCATTTGTTCACAACTCTGACACTTCACCCAAAGCACCTTTAAAGTAAAAGTCACATTTAGGAGGGGTAAAAAGAGGATATCTTTCACAATACAGACATATTTGCTGTACAAGTGTAGAATATTAATTTGCCCACTATTGTCGTAGCTAAATAATCCTGCAGCAAAAATATTTTAACGTTTAGTCCACAATGTTGCTCGATCAGCAGTTAGGCTATTAGCTGGACAAAAGTAGCGAACATGAAAAGTGCAATGTTAATATAACCATGTGCTATGATATTTTCTTAACCAAGAGGGAAGGTGGCAATTTTCAGTTGTGAAGTAAAAAATACAAATTGGATAAATGCACATGCTTTGAACTTGGCTAATGGCAATTGGCTAATGGCATACAAGCTGTGTCCACCATAAACTAAATCATGCTCACTAACAAATTACAGTGTTCAAAATCCATATTAATAGATTATGTTTTAGAAATAATGTTTTGTTGTTGCATTTAAAGGAATAGTCCACTCAAAACCACAAATTCCTATGATTTACATAGTTAAATAATATAAATACAGTACCATTCAACAGTTTGGACAGTTTTCTTTATTTGGACTATTTTCTACATTGTAGAATACTAGTGAAGAAATAAAAACTATGAAATAACACATATGGAATCATGTAGTAACCAAAAATGTGTTAAACATCAAAATATATTTTATATTTGAGATTCTTTAAAGTAGCCACCCTTTGCCTTGATGACAGCTTTGCACACTCTTGGTATACTTGACGGGTACTGTAAATGGATGAGTGTGTTCCAGACAAGTGTGCCCATACCATCTATTGGCTGATCTGGAGTGCAGGTAATTGTTTTTATAAGCTTTATGAAATGTGATGGTGTGTTATCCCCTATCTCCAGTGACAGAACTATATAGCTATAACACGTTCCTACACAATTTCCTGATTTCACAGACCGATCACATAGAAGTTAAATCATGGTGAAAATTGTTATTTTACCCGCTGAGATAACATAGACTTTCACCAAATTGACAGGCATTTCAAGAGGTCAGCATGTGGGAGAAGTCGGAGGTCAGGGATGATAGACAAGTTTCCCACTAGTAATTACCAGTTGGAGGGGTGTTCAAGTGGACTTTTCCCAGTCATATGTGGTAAATACCACCTTTCCACTTTGTTAGGAACACCGGGTAAGACCAGTTTTCAGTGAATTTATGTAAATCGGGCAGGACAATTCTCAGCAACAAAAGAGTCATCAAATTAACATCCTACATCTGTAGTAGGAGTGTTAATCAAATGTACAAATGTACAACATTTTTTGACAACGTAATAAACCAGCTCACATCAACAAACACAAATCTAATAATCACGTGTCATTAGGTTCCTTAGATTTAGGAAAAGGCTCTCAGACTGCTACTCTTCCTTACGACTTGGCAGTGACTATCACAATATCACTTTGCTTACAGGCTCACATACTATATCTTTTAGTATATCTTTCCTTTTAGTAAAAACTCAAATACCCGACTAAGTGTAAAAGTGAGAACTATAGCCCCCTAGCATGGCCCATGGACTTCCCCTTATGATCTATAATGAAAACACAGCCATTGAGGATGTCAGTTTGTCCACCCTGTTTTCCATTTAAAGGTCTGACAGCACAGTCCCTGGAGTTATAGGCCTACTCGGGCAGATTATAGGCAGACTATCACATTCAACCTGTAAAGGATCCCTTTTAGCCCATCCATCCTATTAAAAATTGGCTGAAGACAGAAACAGATAACTGGGATCCATTTAGTTTGTCCAGACAAGCAAAATGCTTGTCTTTCTAGCTCCAACAGTGCAGTAGTATCTAACAATTCACAACAATACACAAATCTAAAAGTAAAAGAATGGAATAAAAAATATATACAAATATTAGGACGAGCATGTCTGAGTGGCATTGACTAAAACACAGTAGAATACAGTATAGACAATGAAATGCGTTAAACAGTATGTAAACACCATTAAAGTGACCAGTGATTCCATGTCTATGTACATAGGGCATCAGCCTCTAAGGTGCAGGGTTGAGTAACCGGGTGGTAGTTGGCTAGTGATGGCAATTTAACAGTCTGATGGTCTTGAGATTGAAGCTGTTTTTTTAGTCTCTCGGTCCCAGCTTTGATGCACCTGTACTGACCTCGCCTTCTGGATGGTCGCAGGGTGAACAGACCGTGGCTCGGGTGAATGATATCCTTAAGGATATTTTTGGCCTTCCTGTGACATTGGGTTCTGTAGGTGTCCTGGAGGGCAGGCAGTGTGCCCCCTGTGATGCGTTTTGCAGACCGCACCACCCTCTGGAGAGCCCTGCGGTTGCAGGCAGTGCAGTTGCCGTACCAGGTGGTGATACAGCAAAAGTTTATTAGGTTATTAGGGGCCAAGCCAAATTTCTTCAGCCTCCTGAGGTTAAAGAGGTGCTGTTGCACCTTCTTCACCTCACTGTCTGTGTGGGTGGACCATTTCAGATTGTCAGTATTGTGTTCAACTTCTCCACTTCAGTCCCATCCATGTGAATAGGGACGTGCTCTCTCTGCTGTTTTCTGAAGTCCACGATCAGCTCCTTTGTTTTGTTGATGTTTTTTTTGTCGGTCCCTTGATTGGTGACCCTCGCCGCCGACCCAGGCCTACTAACCCCAACAAAGGGCCCACCTGGACTGAGGGGTGCCTCACGACTGAGGAAGATCAGGACCGAGGGATAGCTCGGGACAGAGGGAACTCGGGACTGAGGGGAAGCTCGGGACTGAGGGGAAGCTCGGGACTGAGAGGAAGCTCAGGCAGGTTGATGGATCTGGCAGATCCTGGCTGGCTGGTGGTTCTGGCAGATCCTGGCTGACTGGCAGTTCTGGCAGATCCTGGCTGACTGGCGGATCCTAGCTGAATGGCGGATCCTGGCAGACTGACGGATCTGGCAGATCCTGGCTGACTGGCAGTTCTGGCAGATCCTGGCTGACTGGCAGTTCTGGCAGATCCTGGCTGACTGGCGGATCCTGTCTGAATGGAGGATCCTGACTGGTGGATCTAACGGATCCTGGCAGACTGGCAGCTCTGGCGGATCCTGGCTGACTGGCGGCTCCTGGCTGACTGACTGGCGGCTCCTGGCAGACTGGCGGCACTGGCGGCTCCTTGCAGACTGGCGGCACTGGCGGCTCCTTGCAGACTGGCGGCACTGGCGGCTCCTTGCAGACTGGCGGCACTGGCGGCTCATTGCAGACTGGCGGCACTGGCGGTGCTGGGCAGACTGGCAGCACTGGCGGCGCTGGACAGACGGGCGGCTCAGGCGGCACTGGGCAGACAGGCGGCTCAGGCGGCGCTGGGCAGACAGGTAGCTCAGACGGCGCTGGGCAGACTGGCGACTCTGATGGCACTGGGCAGAAGGGAAGCTCTGGCGGATCCTGGCAGACTGGCGGATCCTGGATGACTGACGGATCTGGCAGATCCTGGCTGACTGGCAGTTCTGGCAGATCCTGGCTGACTGGCGGATCCTGTCTGAATGGAGGATCCTGACTGGTGGATCTAACGGATCCTGGCAGACTGGCGGCTCTGGCGGATCCTGGCTGACTGGCGGCACTGGCGGCTCCTGGCTGACTGGCGGCACTGGCAGCTCCTGGCTGACTGGCGGCACTGGCGGCTCCTGGCTGACTGGCGGGACAGGCGGCTCCTGGCTGACTGGCGGCACTGGCGGCTCCTGGCTGACTGGCGGCACTGGCGGCTCCTTGCAGACTGGCGGCACTGGCGGTGCTGGGCAGACTGGCGACTCAGACGGCGCTGGGCAGACTGGCGACTCTGATGGCACTGGGCAGAAGGGAAGCTCTGGCAACGCTGGAGAGGAAGGCTCTGGCACCTCTGGACTGAGGGGCTCTGGCGCCTCTGGACTGAGGGGCGGGAGCTCTGGCAGCACCGGACAGGCGGGAGACTCCGGCTGCGCCGGAGAGGAGGTAGGCTCTGACGGCGCTGGACAGACGGACAGCTCAGATGGCACTGGGCAGACGGACAGCTCAGGCAATGCTGGAGAGGAGGAAGGCTCTGGCAGCGCTGGACAGAGGAGCTCTGGCGCCTTTGGACTGAGGGGCGGAAGCTCTGACAGCGCCGGACAGGCGGGAGACTCCGGCTGCGCTGGAGAGGAGGAAGGCTCTGGCAGCGCTGGACAGAGAAGCGCTGGCGCCACTGGACTGGACTGAGGGGCGGAAACTCTGGTAGTGCCGGACAGGCGGGAGACTCCGGCTGCGCTGGAGAGGAGGAAGGCTCTGGCAGCGCTGGACAGAGAAGCGCTGGCGCCTCTGGATTGGACTGAGGGGAGGAAACTCTGGTAGTGCCGGACAGGTGGGAGCACCTGTGTTGATGGGACGGAGAGACAGCCTGGTGCGGGGTGCCGGCACTGGTGGTACCGGGCTGGGGACACGCAGCTCAGGGCGAATGCCTTGCATACACATATGTTTTTCAAGCAGAAGACTATGATCAATAATGTCAAAAGCTGCACTGAAGTCTAACAAGACAGCCCCCACAATCATTTTATCATCAATTTCTCTCAGCCAATCATCAGCCATTTGTTTAAGTGCTGTGCTTGTTGAGCGTCCTTCCCTATAAGCCTGCTGAAAGTCTGTTGTCAATTAGTTTATCGTGAAATAGCATTGTATCCAATCAAATCAAATCAAATGTATTTATATAGCCCTTCGTACATCAGCTGATATCTCAAAGTGCTGTACAGAAACCCAGCCTAAAACCCCAAACAGCAAGCAATGCAGGTGTAGAAGCACGGTGGCTAGGAAAAACTCCCTAGAAAGGCCAAAACCTAGGAAGAAACCTAGAGAGGAACCAGGGTATGCGGGGTGGCCAGTCCTCTTCTGGCTGTGCCGGGTGGAGATTATAACAGAACATGGCCAAGATGTTCAAATGTTCATAAATGACCAGCATGGTCGAATAATAATAAGACAGAACAGTTTAAACTGGAGCAGCAGCACAGGCAGGTGGACTGGGGACAGCAAGGAGTCATCATGTCAGGTCGTCCTGGGGCACGGTCCTTGGGCTCAGGTCCTCCGAGAGAGAGAGAAAGAAAGAGAGAATTAGAGAGAGCATATGTGGGGTGGCCAGTCCTCTTCTGGCTGTGCCGGGTGGATATTACAACAGAACATGGCCAAGATGTTCAAATGTTCATAAATGACCAGCATGGTCAAATAATAGTAAGGCAGAACAGGTGAAACTGGAGCAGCAGCACAGGCAGGTGGACTGGGGACAGCAAGGAGTCATCATGTCAGGTAGTCCTGGGGCATGGTCCTAGGGCTCAGGTCCTCCAAGAGAGAGAAGAAAAGAGAGAATTAGAGAGAGCATATGTGGGGTGGCCAGTCCTCTTCTGGCTGTGCCGGGTGGAGATTATAACAGAAAGAAAGAGAGAAGGAGAGAATTAGAGAACGCACACTTAGATTCACACAGGACAACGAATAGGACAGGAGAAGTACTCGAGATATAACAAACTGACCCTAGCCCCCCGACACATAAACTACTGCAGCATAAATACTGGAGGCTGAGACAGGAGGGTCAGGAGACACTGTGGCCCCATCCGAGGACACCCCCGGACAGGGCCAAACAGGAAGGATATAACCCCACCCACTTTGCCAAAGCACAGCCCCCACACCACTTTTAAAAATATAATTCTTTCAATATATATATATTATATATTTTATATATATATATATAAAATATATATATAAAATATATATATATATATTTTATTAAACTAAATCATGTCTGGATTTAGTTTTTCACTCATCTTCAATGCCCTTGCTGATGGAAGGTTCTCCTTTGTGAAGACTTACAGAAAACTTTTGACCTCTGCCAACAAAGGGTATATAACAAAGTATTGAGATAAACTTTTGTTATTGACCAAATACTTATTTTCCACCATAATTAGAAAATAAATCCATTAAAAATTCTACAATGTGATTTTCTGGATTTTTCTCATTTTGTCTGTCATAGTTGAAGTGTACCTATGATGAAAATTACAGGCCTCTCATCTTTTTAAGTGGGAGAACTTGCACAATTGGTGGCTGACTAAATACTTTTGTGCCCCACTGTAGATGTGCATAAGCCACTTGTTACTTTTTTTGCGTCTCTAAGTATTGGGTCATTACCACCACGACAAGCAAATGTGTGTTCTTGGTTACCATGGATGTGAATAGTGACAGTGGACCACATGGATGTCATGGAGGGAGATTCACATTTTGATGCCTGGAATGACAGTAAATATGACTTGAGAAGATAATATTTATATTGTGTCATTACCAAAAAGATAATTACCCCCCCAAAAAATGTTTTAATTATGTGTATTTAGGATACATTGTATGCTAGCTGTTCAACTTTGCCAGTTTCCTGAGACAAAACTGCGCTTTGCCATATATTATCTCAGAATATACTGTAGTCTGAGGAAAACATAGAAGAACCTGGATCATTTGAAATCCAGTTGGTGACAGATTTTCATGTAAATACTCTAAAATCCGCATAAAAACAATATGTGCATTTTCCCACCAGCGATGTGTTTCCATCAAATTGACTTGTTGCAAATAAAAGACTGTGATGATGTAGTGCAATCAGTTTTTTGGTTAAATCCCCATGTACCAAATAATACAACTTAAACAACTCTACTGATGGTTCTCTCGCAAAAAAATGTTGAGTTATATAGCGAGTGTGCACTCAGCACTCAGGGCGCAGACTATATATACACTAAACAAAAATATAAACGCAACATGCAACAATTTAAAAGATTTTACTGAGTTACAGTTCATATAAGAAAATCCATCAAT
This sequence comes from Oncorhynchus gorbuscha, assembly GCF_021184085.1. Lineage (NCBI taxonomy): Eukaryota > Metazoa > Chordata > Actinopteri > Salmoniformes > Salmonidae > Oncorhynchus > Oncorhynchus gorbuscha. The sequence goes on along the minus strand of NC_060188.1, from coordinate 49,450,759 downwards.
TGAAATAACATCAGATATGCATCCGTTGGTAGGGGTGTGGATTTTTAAAAGGTAGTGATGTGTATAAGAAAAACAGTCAGTATCTGGTGTAATCACCATTTGCCTCATGCAGCACGACACATCTCCTGTGGAATGTTGTCCCACACTTCTTCAATGGCTATGCGAAGTTGCTGGATATAGGCAGGAACTGCAACACACTGTCGTACGCGTCAATCCAGAGCATCGCAAACAAACTCAATGGGTGGCATGTCTGGTGAGTATGCAGGCCACGGAAGACCTGGGACATTTTCAGTTTCAAGGAATTGTGTACAGATCCTTGCAACATGCTGAAACATGAGGTGGTGGTGGCGGATGAATGGCATGACAATGGGCCTCAGGATCTCGTGACGGTATCGCTGTGCATTCAAATTGCCATCAATAGAATGCAATTATGTTCGCTGTCCGTGCCAGCCCAAAACCACTCTGTTCACAACGTTGACATCAGCAAACCACTCGCCCACACAACACCATACATGCTGTCAGCCATCTGCCTGGTACAGTTGAAACCGGGATTCATCCATGAAGAACACTTGTCAGCTGTCATCGAAGCTGAGCATTTACCCACTGAAGTCGGTTACGACGCGAAACTGCAGTCAGGTCAAGACCCTGGTGAGGACGAGATGGTTTCTAACAGTTTACCTGCAAAAATTATTTGGTTGTACAAACTCACAGTTTCATCAGCTGGGAGGCTGGTGTCAGACAATCGCAGGTGAAGTAGCCGGATGTGGAAGTCCTGGGTTGGTGTGGTTACACATGGTCTGCGGTTGTGAGTCCGGTTGGATGTACTGCCAAATGTTCTAAAACGATGTTGGAGGTTGGCTTATGGTAAATAAATTAACATTAAATTCAACAGCTCTGGTGGACATTCCGGCAGGCAGCATGCCAATTGCTCGCTCCCTCAAACCTTGAGACATCTGTGGCATTGTGTTGTGTGACAAAACTGCACATTTTAGAATGGCCTTTTATTTTCCCCTGTACAAGGTGCACTTGTGTAACGATCAAGCGGTTTAATCAGCTTCTTGATATGCCACACCTATTAGAAATGCTCACCAACAAGAATGTAACCAAATTTCTGCACAGAATTTGAGAGAAATAAGCTTTTTGTGCGCACGGAAAATGTCTTGAATCTATCAGCTCATGAAACATGGGACCAACACTTTACACAATGCGTTTTAATTTTTGTTCATCGTGTGAAGTTCATCATGATTTATTTTATCTGTAGCCTAATAAACCACATGCTTTCCTGATGAGTTGAAGTGGGAGGACCTAATTTACCTAGATGTGATTCTGATTATATCAATACTTGTGCATAAAAGCATTTCCACCAGCATTTCTCACATAATGTGAATTTTCTCACAAATGATGAGTTTCAACCAAACTGACTTGTTGCAGATAGAAATCAGTGCGTGATGACGTAGTGCACACAACATTTCTTTTGCTTAAGTTTTCATGTACCAAATAGAAATGTAAAGTTCAATGTGTTTCCATCACATTTTCAACTCTACCGATAGTTTGGTAACAAAAACTGTTGCATTAAATAGCAAATGTGCCTACTATGGTCTTGGCAGATGTGCTCTAGCCAACAGTTTGCAGATACAGTGCGGGTAGGCTGTGTGGATAGGCTAGTCTACATGAGGAGATTTGTATTTGTCAAACAGCATTCCAGCATTGATCATCATGTCACCAGAATTAGACCCTCAATATTTATTGGAAAAGAGCATCAAGATCACTGCACTTTCACCACCCTGTGAATTTTAGCGTAAATTATTTCATCTGTAGCCAAAAAACTGCATGGTTTCCGTAGTCGTAGTGGGACTCCAAGTTTACTTCGATATGGTGGTTGTTATATCACTATTTCTGCATAAAGGCGTTTCCACCACCATTTCTCTCATAATACTGTACATTTTACCGACACAAAAACATCCTACCATGTTGAACGAACTAATTATCTGTCGGCATTTATAAAACTGTACCGAAACTTCCTGTTTCAATCACAACTGACTTGATTTAAAAAAATTAGGTATGACTCACATAAAACATACAAAATTACCATAATTTACATCAGTCCTCATTTAAGTATGCTTACCTACATATAAAAGCCAGGGAGCAGACCTAAAGGCATTTTATGTAATATCATTGAAATGAGTCAAATTGCTATGCAGATTTCCCGTCTAATATTTGCATTGCTGGTATGACTGTTTTGACGTCACAACCGCCTGTTAGTGCTCTGTTATTTCCAAAATAATCATCAGGTAACATTTCTCAAGAAGAGACAGTTAAAGGGTAAAGCTGAAAGTAAAGTGAATTTCTTGGCCAAATTATCCCAAAAGGTATATAATTTGATTGTGTAGCTTAATTAAGTTACTTTAAGATGATTTGTGCAGGTAATTTAAAACCTTCTAATTTTGACTTTGTATTGACTTGCATTGGTGATTGAAATTTGGTGACAGCAGCCAGGTAAACTGAACCAAAGCATGGATTTGTGTTTCTTCTTGTCCAAAGACTGCTTACAGGGTAAGGACACAAATATGTAATTGTGTAATTTAGGTGAACTATCCCTTTAAGTTTGTCCAATTGAAATACAATATTTTTCTCAAAAGAGACATGGAAAAGGGATGACATTTACAGTGTTAAGGTTTGGACAGTCTGATGACCTAAAGGAATAGTTCAACTTTCTTACTCATCATTATTCATGATACATAAAGTGCATTCATTTCTAAACGGTATAACAGATATGAATGAAAATACCCTCAAATAAAAGGTGGCATTCTGTATTGTAACCTCATATAAAACATTTGATCTCAAATCCAAAATATTAGAGCCAAATTAAACGTTTCAGCTTCATTGTCCAAATGAATACGTAGTGGAGTGTATCTCTCCTACCTCCCCTGTCACTGCCATGTCTGTTCAATAAAATATAGGAAATATTCAGAGTTAGACACAACAACAAAAAATATAGACCGTGATGGACCCCAACAGAGTATTTTGGGCATATAAATAATATAATTGTGCAATAGATTGTATTTCTATAAATTCGAGCTCCTGTTTGCATTATGGAAACGAGGGGAGGTGATCTGTCCTGTGTGTGATGAGTGTAGACAGTGCTCCTGTATCGCAGCCAGATCTCTAAGGACAGGGGATGTGGTCGCATAAAGAAAGAAAGCTGCATACGCACGCAGGATGAATAAGGCATCCCTGTGTTTTTCTCACTATTATTCAAATGTCCAAACAGTTTACTCAAAGGAAAACAAATATCCCAGCCACTTTGGATGTTTACAGTGTCAGTGACATCATGCAACTCAGATCCAACAAAATATTTATAGGGACATACTTTGGCCAGCCTTGTGATTCGTGGCATTGTATTATTATTTTTGAAATATGGGCGATCTCTCTCACTTTGTCAGAATTATGAATTGCCCTCAAGCCAGAATTAATCTTGTATAGAAAAAATTTAAACACAATTAACTAAGTAAAGAAATGAATGAATGAATAACTTATTATTAAACCCTGAGATTATTTTTGATAGGGTTGTTTATAGTTCTCCTTATCCTTCTGTACGTTCACATTTTGAGTTTGATCCATTTTCACAATGAATATGTATTTTTGTGCATGACATGACACATTTTAAAAACACAAGAATGGAACCTTAAATTTGACTTTGTGGAAGACGTCTAACTCAGATTCGATTTTATCAAGGTTATTTTACGATGCCCTCTGAAGAAAATTGTACATCTGCTTCTCATGTTCTGGTCAAGGGTAATAATTTAAGGTGGACATGAATACTGACACAAACAGGGTGGGTGATCCACCAGCCAGGAATCCAGAGAAAAATACAGAGGCCTCTGCAACCCAAATGGCACCCTATTCCACTTATAGTGCACTACTTTTGACCAGGGAGCCCAGAGGTCCTGTATAGGGAATAGGGAGCCCTTTGGGATGCATACTAAGTCTTATTCTCAGTTCACAGGTTACGGAACCATATGTCTCCTACAGGGCTAAATAAAGAGTAACCTGATGGATACACCGTGATAACATAAATCAGGATATCCCATCGGGTTTGACGAAGTGCCCTATTGTTTTGATTCAAGTGGGTAGCCATCCTGACAGACGCAGAGCAGACGTATACAGTAGTGGAAGAGGACATGGGGTTCTATTGAGTCTTAATCTGTCGGCCTGCGGCGTGTTATGGCGGGCTGCATTGTGATGTGTTGTTTATAGGAACATTGGTAAGCAAGCTATAGGCAGTCGATGCCACAACCCTGCCCTGCTGGGTCGTCACCCACTAGGAGAGAAAGAGTGCCCACTGGGCACACACTGGTTGAATCAACGTTGTTTCAACGTAATGTGATGTGGAATCAACGTGAAAAATACATTGTATTTGAAAAACATAATCAACCAGTACTGTTTTCCTTCTCAATTCAACCAGCGTTGTAACAATGTCTTGAACAGGATGAAAAATATTTTTTTACGTTTCTATGTGGAATTTTTGATGCAATTTCAACTTATACATAGTTCTGATGATTATGTTTAAATTAGATTGATGTAACAACCAGTTAGTCAGGTTAAGTCAATGTATTTACGGTGATGTTTTACCCTAATTTCAATGTTGACAATGCTGGTTGAAAATAGTACTGGTTGATTACTTTTTTCAAATTCAATGTATTTTCCAAGTTGATTACACATCACAATACTTTGACAAATAATGTTGAAACAATGTTGATTCAACCAGTATGTGCCCACGTGGGTGGACACAACTCAACCTTGAGGCACACTCAGGCCAGAACCTTGTATTTATAATCAAAGGAAATAGATGGTTGCTGTGCTCCAGACTGGGCCGACCCCTTCTCTCCCTCCCTCCTCAACAGAGCCAGGCAAATCCAGAGCAAACAACAACAACAAAAATGTAGGAACCAAACCATGAAAATTTGTATTCATTGAGCGGAAAAAGAGAGGGGGAGGCGGTTGAGGCTTTGTTCCGAAAACAAACAGTGGATTGTTGGTGATTAAGTCAGATGTGTTTTCCAGTGCTGGCCAGTATTAATTAGGAGGAAGCTGGGTGGTTCTTCCCAGGGACTTCATTGTGATGTTCTGTTGCTGTTGCGCCATTAAAGGACCTGATCAGTGGGAACCTCCATGTACATGAGCTCATTTGGTTCCTGCCCCTACCTGCCTGCCTCTGCCAAAAAGGTTGGTCCTTGCCTGGAATACACACCGGTGGCATCCGTGTCCGTAGTGTTCTAGGTATATGAAAGGATTTCTGATGATGCCGTTAGATATTCATATAAATTTGAGTCAGCCAGCCAAGCTCAACATTCAAAGCAATGCCAAACTTAAATTGACTTACTTCCTGTCCTTTACAAGACTTGCCTAAATGGACAAAACATTGTGCTTTTCTAGGTCAAATAGCCTAGTCTCACAGTGTTCTGTACACTTTGGATGTTTCAACAGGGTTAGCATTGGAGCTAACATGGCTACAGCTAAAGGGTTAGCTCCAATCAACCGGTGGTGTAAAGTACTTAAGTAAAAATACTTGAAAGTACTACTTAAGTTGGATTTTTTTTGGTACCTGTACTTTACTGTATTTATATTTTTGACAACTTGTACTTTCACTCCGCTACATTCCTATAGAAATAATGTACTTTTTACTCTTTATATTTTCCCTGACACCAAAAAGTAGTCATTACATTTGGAAAGCTTAGCAGGGCAGGACAATTGTCTAATTCACGCACTTATCAAGAGATCATCCCTAGTCATTCCTACTGCCTCTGTAACCGATGTGAAATGGCTAGCTAGTTAGCGGTGGTGCGCACTAATACCGTTTCAATCGGTGACGTCATTTGCTCTGAGACCTTGAAGTAGTGGTTCCCCTTGCTCTGCAAGGGCCGTGGCTTTTGTGGAGCGATGGTTAACGATGCTTCTTGAGTGACTGGTTGATGTGTGCAGAGGGTCCCTGGTTCGAGCCCAGCTTGGGTTGAGGAGAGGGAACTACTGAAGTTATACTGTTACACCTCTGATCTGGCAGACTCACTAAACACACATGGTTTGTTTGTAAATTATGTATGATCATAACTGTGTCCCTGTGTCACGCCCTGGCCTTAGTATTTTGTGTTTTCTTTATTATTTTGGTCAAGCCAGGGTGTGACATGGGTATTTATGTGGTGTGTTTTGTCTAGGTTTTTTTTGTAGGTCATGGGATTGTGGTTTAGTGAAGTAGTCTAGGTAAGTCTATGGGTGCCTAGAGTGGTTCTCAATCAGAGTCAGGTGTTTATCGTTGTCTCTGATTGGGAACCATATTTAGGCAGCCATATTCTTTGTGTTTCGTGGGTGATTGTTCCTGTCTCTGTGTTTGTTTGCACCAGATAGGGCTGTTTCGGTTTTTCACGGTTATTGTTTTTGTATACTGGTTGTATTTTCATCTTTCATTAAAGATGTTTATGAATAACCATGCTGCATTTTGGTCCTCCTCTCCTTCCCAGGAAGAAAACCGTAACACCCTGGCTATCCGTAAATTTAAAAAACAAGAACATCTGGTTTGCTTAATATAAGAAATGAAAAATGATTTATACTTTTACTTTTGATACTTAAGTACATTTAAAACCAAATAATTTTAGACTTTGACTCAATTAGTATTTTACTGGATGACTTTCAGTTTTACTTGAGTCATTTTCTTTTGAGGTATCTTTACACTTACTCAAGTATGAAAATTGTGTACTTTCTCCACCACTGCAATCAATTTGTATATTGACTGGATAAGTTGAAGCTTTGATCAAAGCTTAAAATGGTTTTGTTGTGAGCGAAAGTCGCACCTATTATTTATCTTAGGTCAATATATGAGAACATTTCTTGATCTAAACGTACCCTCGCAGTGATGTTGCAAGTGCAAGCCAAGTATTAGTAACTTGTTTTGATTATTTTTTTGATTATAGAGTCCTGTCTGTTTCAAATGTTTAGGTTACTTTGCGCACTTTGTTTGTGCGTTTACAAGAGGAAATGTCAACCAGTGTTTACTTAGCACAGTGACAGGAGGCAAGATGCAATAACCATTGGAAGGAAGAAACTGCAGGTTAGGCAAATTAAATCGTAGTACAATTTGCGTTTTTCTACCAAGTATTGCTCCCAACTTGTTTAGGCCTGTATTACAGATATATTCCACGTTATGGCTGACTCATCTCAGAATCGGCATCCTATCGCATCACTGGCCTGGGGACACTACAGTATGTAGCAAACCTGATACACAAACATAAGAGTACCTCAACTGTTAAAAGGGGAGAGAGAGAGGAGAAGAGGGAGGATTAGGAAAGGATTGATGACAATCCCAGTCAGAGGAAGAGCGAGGAGAGACATGACAAAGTGAGCTGACAGGGGAGATAAGAATGCTATGGACGGAAACTTTCATGTCTGGTAATCTAACCATGGGGAATGAAGTCTGTAGACTAACCTTTCCTCTTTGTTTCAGATGACAGAGCAGCCTGGCACCAGGGACAGTCAACCATCAACTTTGGTTGTCTGACAACTGAAGACTTCCTAACTCTATTGTTTACCCATAGGGTTGCAAAATTCGAGTAACTTTCCCCAAATCCCAACCTTTTTCAGAATGACATGTTGGAGGATTCATGCTTATTCCCTCTTGATTCCAGGAAACTTCCAGACAGGACATTGGGGAAGTTAACATAATTTTGCAAACCTACCCTGGTAGTTCAGTGTCCTTGTGGTTAGTATACGCCCTGAGATTGGAAGGTTGGGAATCCAATCACCATCATACCAATGATGCATCTCCGCTTGGCAGAGGAGAAACAGTGCCTTACAAAAGTATTCATCCCCCTTGGTGTTTTTCCTATTTTGTTGCATTACAACCTGTAATTTAAATTTTTATTTGTATTTAATGTAATGGACATACACAAAATACTGAAATGAAAAAAATTACTTGTTTCAAAAAATTCAAAGAAAAAATAAAAGTGATGCGTGCATATGTATTCACCCCTTTGCTATGAAGCCCCTAAATAAGATATGGTGCAACCAATTACCTTCAGAAGTCACATAATTAGTTAAATAAAGTCCACATGTGTGCAATCTAAGTGTCACATGATCTCAGTATATATACTCCTGTTCTGAAAGGCCCCAGAGTCTGCAACACACTAAGCAAGGGGCAACATTAAGCAAAGACCAAGGAGCTCTCCAAACAGGTCAGGGACAAAGTGGGGGAGAAGTACAGATCAGAGTTGGGTTATAAAAAAATATCAGAAACGTTGAACATCCCACGGAGCACCAATAAATCCATTATTAAAAAATGGAAAGAATATGGCACCACAACAAACCTGCCAAGATAGTGCCGCCCACCACAACTCACAGACCAGGCAAGGAGGGCATTAATCAGAGAGACAACAAAGACACCAAAGATAAGGAGGAGGGAGCTGTGAAGATCCACAGCAAAGATTGGGGTGTCTGTCCATAGGACCACTTTAAGCTGCACACTCCACAGAGCTGGGCTTTAGGGAAGAGTGGCCAAAAAAAAGCAATTGCTTAAAGAAAAAAATAGGCAATCACGTTTGGTGTTCAACCAAATGTCATGTGGGAGACTCCCAAAACATATTGGAAGAAGGTACTCTGGTCAGATGAGACTAAAATTGAGCTTTTTGGCCATCAAGGAAAACGCTATGTCTGGAGAAAACTCAACTCCTCACATCACCCCGAGATTACCATCCCCACAGTGAAGCATGTTGGTGGCAGCATCATGCTGTGAGGATGTTTTTCATCGACAGGGACTGGGAGACTGGTCAGAATTGAAGGAATGATGGATAGTTCTAAATACAGGGAAATTCTGGAGGGAAACCTGTTTCAGTCTTCCAGAGTTTTGAGACTAGGACGAAGGGTCCCCTTCCAGCAGGACAATGACCCTAAGAATACTGCAAAAGTAACACTCAAGTGGTTTAAGGGGAAACATTTAAATGTCTTGGAATGGCCTAGTCAAAACCCAGACCTCAATCCAATTGAGCATCTGTGGAATGACTTAAAGAATGCTGTACACCAGCAGACCCCATCCAACTCGAAGGAGCTGGAGCGGTTTTGCCTTGAAGAACGGGCAAAAATCCCAGTGGCTAGATGTGCCAAGCTTATAGAGACATACCCCATGAGACTTGCAGCTGTAATTGCTGCAAAAGGTGGCTCTACAAAGTATTGACTTTGGGGGGGTGGATAGTTATGCAAGCTCAAGTTTTCTGATATTTTGTCTTATTTCTTGTTTGTTTCACAGTAAAAAAATATTTGTATCTTCAAAGTGGTAGGAATGTTGTGTAAATCAAATGATACAAACCACCAAAAATCTATATTAATTCCAGGCTTTAACTTAAGGCAACAAAATAGAAAAAACGCCAAGGTGGGTGAATACTTCCGCAAGCCACTGTACACTATACTATACCTTCAGAAAGTATTCAGACCCCTTGATTAAGATCCCCTTCCACATTTTGTTACGTTACAGCCTCATTCTAAAATGTATTTCTTTCTTCATCAATAGTGACAAAGCAAAAACAGGTTTTTAGACATTTTTGCTAATTAATTAAACACAAATAACTGAAATATCACATTTAGATAAGTATTCAGACCCTTTACTCAGTACTTTGTTGAAGCACTTTTGCCAGCGATTACAGCATCAAGTCTTCTTGGGTATGACTCTACGAGCTTGGCACAGCTATATTTGGGGAGTTTCTCCCAATCTTCTCTGCAGATCCTCTCAAGCTTTGTCAGGATGGATGGGGAGCGTTGCTGCACAGCTATTTTCAGGTCTTTCCAGAGATGTTTTATCAGGTTCAAGTCCGGCCTTTGGCTGGGCCACTCAAGAACATTCAGGGACTTGTCCCGAAGCCACTCCTGCATTGTCTTGATTGTGTGCTTAGTGTCATTGTCATGTTGGAAGGTGAACTTTCAACCCAGTCTGAGGTCCTGAGCTCTCTGGAACAGGTTTTCATCAAGGATATCTCTGTACTTTGCTCCATTCATCTTTCCCTCGATTCTGACTGGTCTCCCAGTCCCTGCTGCTGATAAACACCCCCACAGCATGATGCTGACACCAACATGCTTCACTGTAGGGATGGTGCCAGGTTTCCTCCAGCTGTGGTGCTTGGCATTCAGGCCAACGAGTTCAATCTTGGTTTCATCAGACCAGAGGAACTTGTTTCTCATGGTCTGAGAATCTTTAGGTGCCTTTAGTCAAACTCCAAGGAGGTTGTCAAGTGCCTTTTACTGGGGAGTGGCTTCCGTCTGGCCACTCTACCATAAAGGCATGATTGGTGGAGTGCTGCAGAGATGGCTGTCCTTCTGGAAGATCTCCCATCTGCACAAAGGAACTCTAGAGCTCTGTCAGAGTGATCATCGAGTTCTTGGTCACCTCCTTGACCAAGGCCCTTCTCCCCCAGTTTGGTCGGGCGGCCAGCCATAGGAAGAGTCTTTGAGCGGGTTGAGAGTTTCAAGTTCCTTGGTGTCCACATAACCAATGAATGATCATGGTCCAAACACACTAAAACATTTGTGAATAGGGCACAACAACACCTTTCCCCCCAGGAGACTGAAAGGATTTGGCATGGGTCCCTAGATCCTCAAAAAGTTAAACAACTGCACCATCGAGCTGCATCATTGCCTGGTATGGCAACTGCTTGGCATCTGACATAAGGTGCTACAGAGCGTAGTACGTACGGCCCAGTACCTCACCGGGGCCAAGATTCCTGCCATCCATGACCTATATACTAAAAAATTGTCAAAGACTCCAGTCACCCAAGTGTTTACTCTGCTACCGCACGGCAAGAGGTACCGGAGCGCAAAGTTTAGGACCAAAAGGCTTCTTAAAACCTGTTTGGGATAAGGGGCAGCATTTTCAGCATACTTCCTTTGACATGTTTCTACGAACTGTAATATGACTTTTCTTCTGAACTTTCGCCTGGACTTGCCCGTGTGTCGTGTGTTTTGATTTGTGATCTGAACGTGCTAATAAAAGGAGGTATTTGTACATAAATGATGGACTTTATTGAACAAATCAAACAATAATCAAATTTATTGTGGAACTGGGATTCCTGGGAGTGCATTCTGATGAAGATCATCAAAGGTAAGTGAATATTTATAACGCTATTTCTGACTTCTGTTGACTCCACAACATGGCGGATATCTGTATGACATGTTTTGTTGTCTGAGCACTGTACTCAGATTATTGCATGGTTTGCATTTTCAGTTTTGCTTTGTCATTATGGGGTATTGTGTTTAGATTGCTGAATATTTTTTTGTATTTTTTAAATCCATTTTAGAATAAGGCTGTAATGTAACAAAATGTGGAAAATGTCATGGGTCTGAATAATTCCAAAGGTGCTGTATATAGAAAAGTATGAGGACACCCCTTCAAATGAGTGGATTTGGCTATTTCAGCCACACCCGTTGCTGACAGGTGTATAAATATGAGCATGCAGCCATGCAATCTCCATATAGAAACATTGTCAGTAGAAATGCCTTACTGAAGAGCTCAGAGACTTTCAACGTGGCACCGTCATAGGATGCCACCTTTCTAACAGGTCAGTTCGTCAAATTTCTGCCCTGCTATAGCTGCCCCAGTCAACTGAATGTGATGTTATTGTGAAATTGAAACGTATAGGAGCGACAACGTCTCAGCCGCAAAGTGGTAGGCCACACAAGCTTACAGAACAGAACCGCCGAGCGCATAGAAATCGTCTATCCTTGGTTGCAGCCCTCACTACCAAGTTCCAAACTGCCTCTGGAAGCAACTTCAGCACAATAACTGTTCGTCAGGAAATGAAATGGCTTCCCATGACCAAGCAGTCATACACAAGCCTGCGATCACCATGCGCAATGCCAAGCATTGGCTAGAGTGGTGTAAAGCTCACTGCCATTGGACTCTGAAGCAGTGGAAACACGTTCTCTGGAGTGATGAATCCCACTTCACCATCTGGCAGTCCGGCGGACGACTCTGGGTTTGGTGGATGCCAGGAGAACGCTACCTGCCCCAATACATAGTGCTAACTGTAAAGTTTGGTGGAGGAGGAATAATGGTCTGAGGCTGTTAGTCATGGTTCGGACTATCCCCTTAGTTCCAGTGAAGGGAAATCTTAACGCTACAGTATACAATGACATTCTAGACGATTCTGTGCTTCCAGCTTTGCGGCAACAGTTTGGAGAAGGCCCTTTCCTGTTTCTGTCATGTTTTGTCATTTATTATCTTGTCTTGTCCCTGTGCTTCCCATTCTATTCGTTTCCCTCTGCTGGTCTTATTAGGTTCTTTCCCTCTTTCTATCCCTCTCTCTCCCCCTCCCTCTCTCACTCTCTCGCTCTCTCTTCTCTCTATCGTTCCGTTCCTGCTCCCAGCTGTTCCTATTCCCCTAATCAATCATTTAGTCTTCCCACACCTGTTCCCGATCCTTTCCCCTGATTAGAGTCCCTATTTCTTCCTTTGTGTTCCGTTCCTGTCCTGTCGGTTCCTTGTCTAGAATTCACCGTGCTGTGTTTGTGTATCGCCCTGTCGTGTCGTGTTTTCCTCAGATGCTGCGTGGTCAGCAGGTGTCTGAGTCTGTCTGGTTCAAGTGCCTTCCCGAGGCAACCTGCTGTTCACCTGCTGTTCAAGATCGAGTTTCCAGTTTGTCCTCGTCATTTCGAGTGAAAGTTGTGTTTTTTGTTTGTATTTACTTTACTGGATTAAAGACTCTGTTTTCGCCAAGTCGCTTTTGGGTCCTCTTTCACCTGCATGACAGAAGGAACCGACCAAGGAATGGACCCAGCGACTTCAGACGCTCGTTACACTGCCGTCGAGATCCAAGGAGCCATGCTCGGCAGACACGAGCAGGAATTGTCTGCTGCTCGCCATGCCGTGGAGAACCTGGCCGCTCAGGTTTCCGACCTCTCTGGACAGTTCCAGAGTCTACGTCTCGTGCCACCTGTTACTTCCTGGCCTGCCGAGCCTCCAGAACCTAGGGTTAATAACCCACCTTGCTACTCCGGGCAGCCCACTGAGTGCCGCTCCTTTCTCACGCAGTGTGAGATTGTGTTCTCTCTCCAACCCAACACATACTCTAGAGAGAGAGCTCGGGTTGCTTACGTCATTTCACTCCTTACTGGCCGGGCTCGAGAATGGGGCACAGCTATCTGGGAGGCAAGGGCTGATTGCTCTAACAAGTTCCAGAACTTTAAAGAGGAGATGATTCGGGTTTTTGACCGTTCAGTTTTTGGTAGGGAGGCTTCTTGGGCCCTGGCTTCCTTATGCCAAGGTGAACGGTCCATAACGGATTATTCTATTGAGTTTCGCACTCTTGCTGCCTCTAGTGAGTGGAACGAGCCGGCGCTGCTCGCTCGTTTTCTGGAGGGACTCCACGCAGTGGTTAAGGATGAGATTCTCTCCCGGGAGGTTCCTTCAGATGTGGACTCTTTGATTGCTCTCGCCATCCGCATAGAACGACGGGTAGATCTTCGTCACCGGGCTCGTGGAAGAGAGCTCGCATCAACGGTGTTTCCCTGCTCCGCATCGCAACCATCTCCCTCCTCTGGCTCAGAGTCTGAGCCCATGCAGCTGGGAGGGATTCGCATCTCGACTAAGGAGAGGGAACGGAGGATCACCAACCGCCTGTGCCTCTATTGCGGAGTTGCTGGACATTTTGTTAATTCATGTCCAGTAAAGCCAGAGCTCATCTGTAAGCGGAGGGCTACAGGTGAGCGCAACTACCCAAGTCTCTCCATCAAAATCCTGTACTACTTTGTCGGTCCATCTACGCTGGACCGGTTCGGGTGCTACATGTAGTGCCTTGATAGACTCTGGGGCTGAGGGTTGTTTCATGGACGAAGCATGGGTTCGGAAACATGACATTCCTTTCAGAGAGTTAGAGAAGCCTACGCCCATGTTCGCCTTAGATGGTAGTCATCTTCCCAGTATCAGATTTGAGACACTACCTTTAACCCTCACAGTATCTGGTAACCACAGTGAGACTATTTCTTTTTTGATTTTTCGTTCACCGTTTACACCTGTTGTTTTGGGTCATCCCTGGCTAGTATGTCATAATCCTTCTATTAATTGGTCTAGTAATTCTATCCTATCCTGGAACGTTTCTTGTCATGTGAAGTGTTTAATGTCTGCCATCCCTCCCGTTTCTTCTGTCCCTACTTCTCAGGAGGAACCTGGCGATTTGACAGGAGTGCCGGAGGAATATCATGATCTGCGCACGGTCTTCAGTCGGTCCCGAGCCAACTCCCTTCCTCCTCACCGGTCGTATGATTGTAGTATTGATCTCCTTCCGGGGACCACTCCTCCTCGGGGTAGACTATACTCTCTGTCGGCTCCCGAACGTAAGGCTCTCGAGGATTATTTGTCTGTGTCTCTTGACGCCGGTACCATAGTGCCTTCTTCCTCTCCGGCCGGGGCGGGGTTCTTTTTGTTAAGAAGAAGGACGGTACTCTGCGCCCCTGCGTGGATTATCGAGGGCTGAATGACATAACGGTTAAGAATCGTTATCCGCTTCCCCTTATGTCATCAGCCTTCGAGATTCTGCAGGGAGCCAGGTGCTTTACTAAGTTGGACCTTCGTAACGCTTACCATCTCGTGCGCATCAGAGAGGGGGACGAGTGGAAAACGGCGTTTAACACTCCGTTAGGGCATTTTGAGTACCGGGTTCTGCCGTTTGGTCTCGCCAATGCGCCAGCTGTTTTTCAGGCATTAGTTAATGATGTTCTGAGAGACATGCTGAACATCTTTGTTTTTGTCTATCTTGACGATATCCTGATTTTTTCTCCGTCACTCGAGATTCATGTTCAGCACGTTCGACGTGTTCTACAGCGCCTTTTAGAGAATTGTCTCTACGTAAAGTCTGAGAAGTGCTCTTTTCATGTCTCCTCCGTTACTTTTCTCGGTTCCGTTATTTCCGCTGAAGGCATTCAGATGGATTCCGCTAAGGTCCAAGCTGTCAGTGATTGGCCCGTTCCAAGGTCACGTGTCGAGTTGCAGCGCTTTTTAGGTTTCGCTAATTTCTATCGGCGTTTCATTCGTAATTTCGGTCAAGTTGCTGCCCCTCTCACAGCTCTTACTTCTGTCAAGACGTGTTTTAAGTGGTCCGGTTCCGCCCAGGGAGCTTTTGATCTTCTAAAAGAACGTTTTACGTCCGCTCCTATCCTCGTTACTCCTGACGTCACTAGACAATTCATTGTCGAGGTTGACGCTTCAGAGGTAGGCGTGGGAGCCATTCTATCCCAGCGCTTCCAGTCTGACGATAAGGTTCATCCTTGCGCTTATTTTTCTCATCGCCTGTCGCCATCTGAGCGCAACTATGATGTGGGTAACCGTGAACTGCTCGCCATCCGCTTAGCCCTAGGCGAATGGCGACAGTGGTTGGAGGGGGCGACCGTTCCTTTTGTCGTTTGGACAGACCATAAGAACCTTGAGTACATCCGTTCTGCCAAACGACTTAATGCCCGTCAAGCTCGTTGGGCGTTGTTTTTCGCTCGTTTCGAGTTTGTGATTTCTTACCGTCCGGGTAGCAAGAACACCAAGCCTGATGCCTTATCCCGTCTGTTTAGTTCTTCTGTGGCTTCTACTGATCCCGAGGGGATTCTTCCTTATGGGCGTGTTGTCGGGTTAACAGTCTGGGGAATTGAAAGACAGGTTAAGCAAGCACTCACGCACACTGCGTCGCCGCGCGCTTGTCCTAGTAACCTCCTTTTCGTTCCTGTTTCCACTCGTCTGGCTGTTCTTCAGTGGGCTCACTCTGCCAAGTTAGCTGGTCATCCCGGTGTTCGAGGCACTCTTGCGTCTATTCGCCAGCGCTTTTGGTGGCCGACTCAGGAGCGTGACACGCGCCGTTTCGTGGCTGCTTGTTCGGACTGCGCGCAGACTAAGTCGGGTAACTCTCCTCCTGCCGGTCGTCTCAGACCGCTCCCCATTCCTTCTCGACCATGGTCTCACATCGCCCTAGACTTCATTACCGGTCTGCCTTTGTCTGCGGGGAAGACTGTGATTCTTACGGTTGTCGATAGGTTCTCTAAGGCGGCACATTTCATTCCCCTCGCTAAACTTCCTTCCGCTAAGGAGACGGCACAAATCATTATCGAGAATGTATTCAGAATTCATGGCCTCCCGTTAGACGCCGTTTCAGACAGAGGCCCGCAATTCACGTCACAGTTTTGGAGGGAGTTCTGTCGTTTGATTGGTGCGTCCGTCAGTCTCTCTTCCAGGTTTCATCCCCAGTCTAACGGTCAAGCAGAGAGGGCCAATCAGACGATTGGTCGCATACTACGCAGCCTTTCTTTCAGAAACCCTGCGTCTTGGGCAGAACAGCTCCCCTGGGCAGAATACGCTCACAATTCGCTTCCTTCGTCTGCTACCGGGTTATCTCCGTTTCAGAGTAGTCTGGGTTACCAGCCTCCTCTGTTCTCATCCCAGCTTGCCGAGTCCAGCGTTCCCTCCGCTCAAGCGTTTGTCCAACGTTGTGAGCGCACCTGGAGGAGGGTGAGGTCTGCACTTTGCCGTTACAGGGCACAGACTGTGAGAGCCGCCAATAAACGCAGGATTAAGAGTCCAAGGTATTGTTGCGGCCAGAGAGTGTGGCTTTCCACTCGCAACCTTCCTCTTACGACAGCTTCTCGTAAGTTGACTCCGCGGTTCATTGGTCCGTTCCGTGTCTCCCAGGTCGTCAATCCTGTCGCTGTGCGACTGCTTCTTCCGCGACATCTTCGTCGCGTCCATCCTGTCTTCCATGTCTCCTGTGTCAAGCCCTTTCTTCGCACCCCGTTCGTCTTCCCTCCCCCCTCCGTCCTTGTCGAGAGCGCACCTATTTACAAGGTACATAAGATCATGGACATGCGTTCTCGGGGACGGGGTCACCAATACTTAGTGGATTGGGAGGGTTACGGTCCTGAGGAGAGGAGTTGGGTTCCGTCTCGGGACGTGCTGGACCGTTCACTCATTGATGATTTCCTCCGTTGCCGCCAGGATTCCTCCTCGAGTGCGCCAGGAGGCGCTCGGTGAGTGGGGGTACTGTCATGTTTTGTCATTTATTATCTTGTCTTGTCCCTGTGCTTCCCATTCTATTCGTTTCCCTCTGCTGGTCTTATTAGGTTCTTTCCCTCTTTCTATCCCTCTCTCTCCCCCTCCCTCTCTCACTCTCTCGCTCTCTCTTCTCTCTATCGTTCCGTTCCTGCTCCCAGCTGTTCCTATTCCCCTAATCAATCATTTAGTCTTCCCACACCTGTTCCCGATCCTTTCCCCTGATTAGAGTCCCTATTTCTTCCTTTGTGTTCCGTTCCTGTCCTGTCGGTTCCTTGTCTAGAATTCACCGTGCTGTGTTTGTGTATCGCCCTGTCGTGTCGTGTTTTCCTCAGATGCTGCGTGGTGAGCAGGTGTCTGAGTCTGTCTGGTTCAAGTGCCTTCCCGAGGCAACCTGCTGTTCACCTGCTGTTCAAGATCGAGTCTCCAGTTTGTCCTCGTCATTTCGAGTGAAAGTTGTGTTTTTTGTTTGTATTTACTTTACTGGATTAAAGACTCTGTTTTCGCCAAGTCGCTTTTGGGTCCTCTTTCACCTGCATGACAGTTTCAGCACAACAATGCCCCCATGCATAAAGCGAGGTCCATACAGAAATGGTTTTGTGTGGAAGAACTTGACTGGCCTGCACAGAGCCCTGACCTCAACCCCATCGAACACCTTTGGGATGAATTGGAACGCCGACTGCGAGCCAGGCCTAATTGCCCAACATCAGTACCCGACCTCAAATAATGCTCTTGTGGCTGAATGGAAGCAAGTCCCCACAGCAATGGTCCAACATCTAGTGGAAAGCCTTTCTCAGAACGGTGGAGGCTGTTATAGCAGCAAAGGGGTGACAAACTCCATATTAATGCCCATGATTATGGAATGAGATGTTCGATAAGCAGGTGTCCACATACTTTTGGGGTAGGGCCCTGTGATAGACTAGAATCCTGTCCAGAAACAGACTCCTGCTCCTACTGTATGCACCGTTCAGACTCGTGCAAGGCTTTTTTTACTTACCCTGGTTGGTCTGCTGCAACCCTCCAGAACCATGCGGGCTGGTGCAGGTGAGTCATGAATATTCACAGTAGGTAAATGGGGCTATTGTGCTATTGGTCACCACTGAAAAACAAGGATGTTCAAGTGGTCAATGTGAACCATCTGCTCTGAGTATAGAATTTTCTGCCATGTGTTGTAATTTTCCCATGGAAAAGGGTAAGAAAGCTACACATAGACATAT
Organism: Oncorhynchus gorbuscha; assembly: GCF_021184085.1. Lineage (NCBI taxonomy): Eukaryota > Metazoa > Chordata > Actinopteri > Salmoniformes > Salmonidae > Oncorhynchus > Oncorhynchus gorbuscha. Next base: position 49,432,492 of record NC_060188.1, on the reverse strand, counting down.
AGTGACATCGGCTTTTAGAGATTACAGGCCAATTTAGGGAGTGTGTGAAGCGAATACACAGCACATAACCCATACTGAGGTTGTCTGACAGCCCATGAGTGTTTATAAAGCATGAAAAAGATCCAGCGTGGCTGAACCCACACTCCGACCAGCAAAAAGGAAGTTCCCTCCTAGTGCGTGGCGTAAACTTGGCTCCAATAAAAGCATCCGTTTGCCACCTCGGCGGTAGACAACACGTAGCCTTTGTTTACCACAAAACATCCCCTCGGACGAGTCTGGAGGTACGACCCTTTAGTTTCCCTTTGCAATCAAGCACCATATTGGAGCCACGGTGGAACCCAAATGGACATACAGTAGCTGCCATAACACATGGTGGAGTATTCTTGATACACACAGGAAACTGTTTAGTGTGAAAACCCCAGTAGCGTTGCAGTTCTTGACACAAGCTTATGCGACTGGCACCTACTAGGCACTTAAATATTTTGTCTTGCCAATACACCCTCTGAATGGCACACATACACAATCCATGTCTCAATTGTCTCAAGGCTTAAAAATCCTTCTTTAACCTGTCTCCTCCCCTTCAGCTACACCAATTGAAGTGGATTTAGTGACATCAATAAGGGATCACAGCTCTCAACTGGATTCACCTGGTCAGTCTGTCATGGAAAGAGTATGTGTCCTTAATGTTTTGTACAGTCAGTGTATACCCTTCCTCATACACTATATCAGTTTGTCAGACTGCCCTTTGGTTTGTATTGTTCACCACTGCTGTTTTCAAGATGTTCAGCATTCCTCCCTAGGGCACGAAACCACCTTTCTGTCATCAAACATATGCTTCTCAGCACATTACATTTAGTATTTTAAAGATTAGTTTGCTCCCAAATGTGACCAAATATACAGTATGTACTCCTATATATGGCAAAATATATGCCCCTATCAAATGAGAAGTTAGTTCAATCCTGCGACTTGTATGCTCTAGTCGGCTGGCCCTCGCTACATATTCGTTGCGAGACCCACTGGCTCCAGGTCATCTACAAGGCCATGCTAGGTAAAGCTCCGCCTTATCTCAGTTCACTGGTCACGATGGCAACACCCATCCGTAGCACGCGCTCCAGCAGGTGTATCTCACTGATCATCCCTAAAGCCAACACCTCATTTGGCCGCCTTTCGTTCCAGTACTCTGCTGCCTATGACTGGAACGAATTGCAAAAATCACTGAAGTTGGAGACTTTTATCTCCCTCACCAACTTCAAACATCAGCTATCTGAGCAGCTAACCAATCGCTGCAGCTGTACATAGTCTATTGGTAAATAGCCCACCCATTTTCACCTACCTCATCCCCACAGTTTTTATTTATTTACTTTTCTGCTCTTTTGCACACCAATATCTCTACCTGTACATGATCATCTGATCATTTATCACTCCAGTGTTAATCTGCAATATTGTAATTATTCGCCTACCTCCTCATGCCTTTTGCACACATTGTATATAGACTCCCCTTTTTTTCCTACTGTGTTATTGACTTGTTAATTGTTTACTCCATGTGTAACTCTGTGTTGTCTGTTCACACTGCTATGCTTTATCTTGGCCAGGTCGCAGTTGCAAATGAGAACTTGTTCTCAACTAGCCTACCTGGTTAAATAAAGGTGAAATAAAATAAAATAAATAAAATCCACCCAATCAATGGGGGTTTATTTACTCTTTGGCAACATAATAGATCATATTCATTCACAGTTGAGTGTTTAAAACATTTACAAACCATGTCATATATATATATATATATATATATATATATATATATATATATATATATATATATATATATATATATATATATTTCCATACATATGTGTATCAAACAGCAATACAAAGTTAGAGAAAGAGCAGAGAAAAGCTGTGCGGTATCCAAGACAAGGTTGGGATTAGGTTAAATTACCCATAGAATAAAGAGATATTGAACAACATATTTATCCATAGGTCATACATTGCATTGGAATCTACAAAGCATTCAACTGGACAATAATTAGTTGGAATATGATGACAACAGTTTGAATAGTTTTGGTAACACTTTACCTTAACAGGTAAAACTTTACATTAAGGTGTACTTAAAATTATTCTTAAATTCAGAGTTCTCTGATACAGAGGGGTTGGGTTAAATGTGGAAGACACATTTCGGTGGAATCCATTCAGGTGTGTTGACTAGGTACCCCCTTTGTTAGTTATAAAAGTTAAACAGTTATAACACATTAGTTAGCTCTAAGTTATTGTTAAATGAATAATTAACAGTTTATTAACTACTTATTTATGTATAAAAGTATACCTTAAAACAGTATTTCTCAATCCTGGTCCTGGGGACCCAAAGGGGTGAACATGTCTGTTTTTGCCCCAACACTAACACACCTGATTCACATCGAAAAGCTTGATGATGAGTTGATTAGTCGAATCAAGTGCTAGGGCAAGAACAAAAATGTACACCCTTTTGTGTCCCCAGGACCATCATTAAGAAACACTGCCTTAATGTAAAGTGTTACCCAATAAGGTTTACAAAACCATTGAAGTGATACATTCATAGATGATACGAAATCTGTGTTTCAAGTATGCCTTAAAATCAATCCAAGCAATGCAACTGTGTACTGGTTCACATTCCAAACATGAAGAAATGTCTGAGCTCGAGGTGCAGTAGATGAGCTTATATGTGCTATACCTGAGATCAAGTCCTTTTTTATCACATTCCTTTGAAATGTCTGTAAATGAGTGATAAGTCAATTTACAGATGAATTAAAAACGGCGTTTGATAGTTTCACGTTTCTTTGGAGACTTGAATTTCTTTTTAGTAGTATGTTTCACAGTATTCGGCCCCACAATAGTAGTCGCAGCACAGTAGTCGCAGCACATAATATGACAGATATTAGGATTGAGTGCTTGTCAAATTGTTGTCAACAACAAACCTCTACCTATGTTATTTACAGCAGAAAGCCAAAAAATTACATTATGCACCATCAGTATTAGTTAGTCATACAAATGAACACATTGATACAGATTTATGAGTGTTACGGGTGAGCCTCTGTTCTACCAATGTGCTCCATATAATTTTCCTTGAAGTCAATCATCATCCATATCCTTCTCCTCGGTCAGGCGTTCCAGTGGCAGCGTGGTTCTGTTCCTGGGGTTTTTCTTGAGGTGTCGTCGAGGCCGGGCCTCTGAGAACCAGTTGGCGAGGGTCATGGCGACGCGGATGAGGCCCAGGTTGATGCAGTGCACCTCGGAGGTGACAGGGATGTCTGAGAAGAGGGCGTGATCCCGGCATAGCAGAGCAGAGCTGCCACTGCTCTCGAAGTCTCGGACTATGTTCAAGATCTCCTCACGCTCCGCCTGACGCATCATGCCTCGCACGTTCAGCAGGGTGGAGACGTGCTTCTTCCTGCAGGGATGATGGAGGGAGAGAAGGGGAGGAAAGGGAGGGAGATAGAGACTGGAGTTAGGGCATTTCAGTGGTTTTGATGCTGATTCATGATTCAATTATGCAGAGCAAAGGGCCATAACTTATGATGTTCAGTTGATCTATTGATAGAAAATGATGTGTATTTCACGTCAATTAGACATGATTCAAAAAAGATGCGACAAAACCTTAATTGTTTTACATTTCTTCACCCGGTACATCTACCAGACTTTCCAAGTAAATTGAATTTAAAGTGTGTTGCGATTTTAAATTCACTTTAACTTCAGTTTGATTTGATTTGCTGATTGTTTCAATATGAACAAGAGGAAGGGTTTGTTCACAAAGCAATCAAGGGTGGGGTGAAACTGACTGAGCCTGTAAACAAAGGTGTTAAACAGTGGTTGGGGGGGGACGACATATGGGACATATGGGGGAGTCCCAGTGGTGGACTGCAGACTTTGATCTCTGAAAATACCAACGGCGATTTGCGAGCAAGAAAACAAAAGGCACTCCTTGTGCCTGAATGAGTTAACATCGCATTGACCTGCTTTAGCTCCATCCTTTGATTCCAGAGAGTGGCACCAGACTGTCTCCCGTGGGGTGGCAGGAAAAGGAAATACTCCGCAGCAGCTTCCTGTCTGCCGGGCCACGGGTCATGCGTCACATATTGGGTACGCTGCCAGCTAGCAGTCCAGTGGCTGACCCCATGAAACACACAAACAACGAGGGGCCAGGGACAGTACCTTATGGGGCTAACCAGCCTCTTCCACTCAAAACAGCCCCTCGGTCCTCTCCAAGAATAGCAGGGTTAATATAAGTATGTTTCCGTGCTTCTTTTCCTTGTGTTGACCCATTGTGTCAATAGAAAGTCTACAATGAGTGCACAAAACTTTAGGAATACCCTTCTCTTTCCATGACATAGACTGACCAGGTGAAAGCTGTGATCCCTTCTTGATGTCACTTGTTAAATCCACTTCAATCAGTGTAGATAAAGGGGAGGAGACAGGGTAAAGAATCATTTTAAAGCCTTGAGACAATTGAGACATAGATTGTATGCCATTCAGAGGGTGAATTGGCAAGAGAAAATATTTAAGTGCCTTTGAACGGGGTATGGTAGTATGCCAGGTGCATCGGTTTGAGTGTGTCAACAACTATGACGCTGCTGCATTTTTCACGCTCAACAGTTTCCCGTGTGTATTAAGAATGGTCCACGAAGGTAAACGGAAAGGCTCTGGAGCAATGAACCGCCCTTGCTGTCTCTGCCTGGCCGGTTCCCCTCTTTCCACTGGGATTCTCTGCCTCTAACCCTATTACAGGGGCTGAGTCACTGGCTTACTAGGGCTCTTTCATACCGTCCCTAGGAGGGGTGCGTCACTTGAGTGGGTTGAGTCACTGATGTGATCTTCCTGTCTGGGTTGGCGCCCCCCCTTGGGTTGTGCCGTGGCGGAGATCTTTGTGGGCTACACTCGGCCTTGTCTCAGGATGGTAAGTTGGTGGTTAAAGATATCCCTCTAGTGGTGTGGGGACTGTGCTTTGGCAAAGTGGGTGGGGTTATATCCTTCCTGTTTGGCCCTGTCCGGGGGTGTCATCGGATGGGGCCACAGTGTCTCCTGACCCCTCCTGTCTCAGCCTCCAGTATTTATGCTGCAGTAGTTTATGTGTCGGGGGGCTAGGGTCTGTCTGTTATATCTGGAGTACTTCTCCTGTCCTATCCGGTGTCCTGTGTGAATTTAAGTATGCTCTCTCTAATTCTCTCTTTCTCTCTTTCTTTCTCTCTCTCGGAGGACCTGAGCCCTAGGACCATGCCTCAGGACTACCTGACATGATGACTCATTACATTTACATTTACATTTAAGTCATTTAGCAGACGCTCTTATCCAGAGCGACTTACAAATTGGGGACTCCTTTTTTCCCCAGTCCACCTGGCCGTGCTGCTGCTCCAGTTTGAACGGTTCTGCCTGTGATTATTATTATTTGACCATGCTGGTCATTTATGAACATTTGAACATCTTGGCCATGTTCTGTTATAATCTCCACCCGGCACAGCCAGAAGAGGACTGGCCACCCCACATAGCCTGGTTCCTCTATAGGTTTCTTCCTAGGTTTGGGCCTTTCTAGGGAGTTTTTCCTAGCCACCGTGCTTCTACACCTGTATTACCTGCTGTTTGGGGTTTTAGGCTGGGTTTCTATACAGCACTTTGAGATATCAGCTGATGTACGAAGGGCTATATAAATAAATTTGATTTGATTTTGATTTGATTTTAACTAAAGGACATCCAGCCAACTTGACAACTGCGGGAAGCACTGGAGTCTACATGGTCCAGCATCCCTGTGGAACGCTTTCAACACCTTGTAGAGTCCATGCCCCAACAAATTGAATCTGTTCCGAGGGGAAAAGGTGGTGCAATTCAATAGTAGGAAGGTGCTCCTAATGTTTATACACTCAGTGTAAATGTGGACTTAAATTGTGCTACCTTTGTCCACATTCCAAAAACAGCACTTATGAAACTGCACTGTGGAATGTAGGTTCTGTGTACTGTGGCATTGCGTATATAGGAAATGGGGACCAATGAATGACACTTGGCAAATGAGTTCACTGTACAACGTTTCTAAACAGTGCTCTATACTGCATTCCCCAAATGATTGAAACCTTTACCGTATGTCTGGAAACTCCTTCACCAGAACAGCAACCTCCATCTGGATGGACGGAGTGTCCTCCAGTAGAATGATGTCAGCTAGATGAGCGAGGACACTGTCCAGCCAAGAGGATCCTGACTCCTGAGAGAAGAGATATAAGATAAGTAATCATAAAAATGTGTAACACGAATGACCACCCAGAGACATATAAAAGCATTTGAAAACGCATATGCATTCATCATTGTCCGTTTTTGTCCTTAAAAGGTTTAGCTAATTTCATTGTTCTGGATGAGTTGCGTACTGTAAGTACAAAGGTCAATCATCTCCGTTGTCCATCAGCCATCAACAGATTGAAAAACCATTGTCTCAATCCATGATTGTTGGACACAGAATCCACCAAAACCACTCATTCCTTTTAATGTAGTGTTAAATATCATTAATATGTGACAATAATGATTTTTGTGAACAAATGTTTCATTTTGGCGTTAAAATAAGATTGGTAGCAACATGGAAAATCATTGTGGAAATCTGTGTCAGCTCGACTACAAAATCCACTAATCAATTCTCTATCTATGGGCTGACTGGCTAGCTAGCTAGGTAGCTAGCTAACATTAGCAAATTTAGCTACACACAATAATACCAAAGACAATATTAGCATGTAACATAACATGTAGCTAGTTAGCTGTAAAATCACCTAAACAAACTGCACTATCAATTTAGGAGTCTACAATCTTTGGTGAACACCAAACGGGATTGCTTATTTTTTTCTTTAAGCAATGGCTTTTTTCTGGCCACTCTTCTATGTTCAACCTGCAGATGATTGTGCCTCATAGTGGAGTCTAACAGGCTGACCACACGGACGCGAGCGTTGCAAAATAAAATTTGAAATCTATGTTATTAAAATTATAAAATTATTGCACCCACACTGCTCGCGCGCGCAAACGAGCATCTGCGTTGCCACGGGCTAAAATAGAAATCAGTTCTATATCTGATGCAGATCACGCTGCAAGACCTGCCTCTCCTATCTCCTCATTGGTTTATAGAAGCAGATACCCACGTGCCATCTCCTCATCGGTTATACCCACATAGGTGACTGAAAGACGAACAAGGTCAGTGGCGGTAATGCACCTAATTTATGAAAGTCGCCAATCGCAATATAAAGTCAGGAGAAGAAAAAGCCTGGAAGGAAGAGAGATGACTAGAAATGATTTGGTTGACCGTTTTATGTGTGGATTAATTGTTGCAGTAGAGGACCATGTGCATTTCAGGTTAGCAACAGCAAGCTAGCTAAATAGGACAAATTAGCTAGCAAGTGCAAGCTAACTAGCTAAATTGCCATAAATGTTTAATCCTTTTCGACCTCTCCCCAAAGTAATATAATTGGTTCAGAGTTTGTTTTGATATTTTAACCTGCGTGTCGTGATCGCATTTGGTGTAGGGGGACAAAATACATTTATGCACGATGGCGCACGATGGCGCACACGCGCAGCCGATTTGGGTCCCGTGTAACATTCGCAACGGCAGACACACTTTTGATGAGATGGAAAATGTTGCCCATGGCACGTCAATGGTTCATGCAGTGCATTATGGGCGATTCAGAGACAAGGAGCGCTCTCCTACAAGGACTGAATGGGAGTCTTTTGGGCGCCAGCTCAAAAACTCAACATTAGCACAAGCTTAATCAACAAGAAGTACAACATTACAAATATTGTCTGATATGGCAAGATAATTAACTTGCTATCCGTAGGATCATATAGCTTTGGAATCGTGACACTACATACTTGAGGAAAATAGCCATGTTTCTCAACATATTTTTAAATACATACTTTGAGAAGGGATTGCATGACGATTAGCTTAGCAACCTCGTCACACAACAAATCAAATCAAATTGTATTTGTCACATGTGCCGTGTATCCCTTACCGTGAAATACTTACTTACAAGCCCTTAACCAACAATGCAGTTCAAGAAATAGAGTTAAGAAAATATTTACTAAATAAACTAAAGTAAAAAATAAATGGTAACACAATAAAATGACATAACAATAAAAAAGGCTATATACCGGGATACCGGTAACGAGTCAATGTGCCTGGGGTACAGATTAGTTGAGGTCGTTTGTACATGTAGGATGCCGAGCAGTTGCCATACCAGGCGGTGATGCAACCGGTCAGGATGCTCTAGATGGCGTAGCTTTAGAACCTTTTGAGGATCTAGGGACCCATGCCAAATCTTTTCAGTCTCCTCATGGGGAAAAGGTGTAACCATACCCTCTTCACGACTGCCTTGGTGTGTTTGGACCATGATAGTTCGTTGGCGATGTGCACACCAAGGAACTTGAAACTCTCAACCCGCTCCACTACAGCCCCATCAATGTTAATGGGGGCCTGTTTGGCCCTCCTTTTCCTATATTCCACGATCAGCTCCTTTGTCTTGCTCACATTGAGGGAGATGTTGTTGACCTGGCACTACACTGCCAGGTCTCTGACCTCCTCCCTATAGTCTGTATCATCGTTGGCGGTGATCAGTGTTGTGTCTTCAGCAATCCTAATGATGGTGTTGGAGTCGTGATTGCCCCATCTACATTTTGATCCATTATTAACATTTAAAAATACCTAATGTTGTATTACAAAAGTAGTTTGAAATATTTTGGCAAGGTTTATAGGCAACTTTTGAAATATTTTGTAATGACGTTGCATTTTTGTAAGCTGTTTCTTTCTGGATAAAATGCGCTTTATAAATGCACATTTTGGATATATATGGACGGAATTGATCGAACAGAAGGACCAATCGTGATGTTTATGGGACATATTGGAGTGCCAACAAAAGAAGCTTGTCAAGGGTAATGCATGTTTTATACACTGCTCAAAAAAATAAAGGGAACACTAAAATAACACATCCTAGATCTGAATGAATGAAATATTCTTATTAAATACTTTTTTCTTTACAGAGTTGAATGTGCTGACAACAAAATCACAAAAATTATCAATGGAAATCAAATTTATCAACCCATGGAGGTCTGGATTTGGAGTCACACTCAAAATTAAAGTGGAAAACCACACTACAGGCTGATCCAACTTTGATGTAATGTCCTTAAAACAAGTCAAAATGAGGCTCAGTAGTGTGTGTGGCCTCCACGTGCCTGTATGACCTCCCTACAATGCCTGGGCATGCTTCTGATGAGGTGGCGGATGGTCTCCTGAGGGATCTCCTCCCAGACCTGGACTAAAGCATCTGCCAACTCCTGGACAGTCTGTGGTGCAACGTGGCGATGGTGGATGGAGCGAGACATGATGTCCCAGATGTGCTCAATTGGATTCAGGTCTGGGGAACGGGCAGGCCAGTCCATAGCATCAATGCCTTCCTCTTGCTGGAACTGCTGACACACTCCAGCCACATGAGGTCTAGCATTGTCTTGCATTAGGAAGAACCCAGGGCCAACTGCACCAGCATATGGTCTCACAAGGGGTCTGAGGATCTCATCTCGGTACCTAATGGCAGTCAGGCTACCGCTGGCGAGCACATGGAGGCTGTGCGGCCCCCCCAAAGAAATGCCACCCCACACCATGACTGACCCACCGCCAAACCGGTCATGCTGGAGGATGTTGCAGGCAGCAGAACGTTCTCCACGGCGTCACCAGACTCTCACGCCTGTCACGTGCTCAGTGTGAACCTGCTTTCATCTGTGAAGAGCACAGGGCGCCAGTGGCGAATTTGCCAATCTTGGTGTTCTCTGGCAAATGCCAAACGTCCTGCACGGTGTTTGGCTGTATAAGTACAACCCCCACCTGTGGACATCGGACCCTCATACCACCCTCATGGAGTCTGTTTCTGACCATTTGAGCCGACAAATGCACATTTGTGGCCTGCTGGAGGTCATTTTGCGGGGCTCTGCCAGTGCTCCTCCTTGCACAAAGGCGGAGGTAGCGGTCCTGCTGCTGGGTTGTTGCCCTCCTACGGCCTCCTCCACGTCTCCTGATGTACTGGCCTGTCTCCGGGTAGCGCCTCCATGCTTTGGACACTACGCTGACAGACACAGCAAACCTTCTTGCCACAGCTCGCATTGATGTGCCATCCTGGGTGAGCTGCACTACCCGAGCCACTTGTGTGGGTTGTAGACTCCGTCCCATGCTACCACTAGAGTGAAAGCACCACCAGCATTCAAAAGTGACCAAAACATCAGCCAGGAAGCATAGGAACTGAGAAGTGGTCTGTGGTCCCCACCTGCAGAACCACTCCTTTATTGGGGGTGTCTTGCTAATTGCCTATCATTTCCACCTGTTGTCTATTCAATTTGCACAACAGCATGTGCAATTTATTGTCAATCAGTGTTGCTTCCCAAGTGGACAGTTTGATTTCACAGAAGTGTGATTGACTTGGAGTTACATTGTGTTGTTTAAGTGTTCCCTTTATTTTTTTGAGCAGTGTATTTTATTTCAGCGTTTTGTGTAGCGCCTGCAGTGTTGTAATATGCTAGCTCCTTTGTTCACTGCTGGTGCAGATGGTGCAGGCTATCAGATAATAGCTTCTTGTGCTTTCGCCGAAAAGCATTTTAGAAATCTGACATCTTGGCTGGATTCACAACGAGTGTAGCTTTAATTGAGTATCTTACATGTGTTATTTAATGAAAGTTTGAATTTTATAGCATTTTATTTGAATCTGGTGCTCTGCATTTCCCCTGGCAATTGGCCAGTTGAGACATTTGCGTTCTGCCTATCCTTAAGAGGTTTTAAAGGCCCCATGCAGTCAAAAATGGGATTTCCTGTGTTTTATATATACTAAACAAAAATACAAACGTAACATGTAGTGTTGGTCCCATGTTTCATGAGCTGATATAAAAGATCCCAGAAATTTTCCATACGCACAAAAGGCGTATTTCTCTCAAATGTTGAGCACAAATGTTTTTACATCCCTGTTAGTGAGCATTTCTCCTTTGCCAAGATAATCCATCCACCTGACAGGTGTGGCAAATCAAGAAGATGGTTAAACAGCATGATCATTACACAGGTGCACCTTGTGCTGGGACTATAAAAGGCCACTCTAAAATCTGCACAATGCCATAGATGGAACGCTGACTGTAGGAATGTCCACCAGATCTGTTGCTAGAGAAATTCAATTCTCTACCACATCTGGCTTCTTCACCTGCGGGATTGTCTAAGACCAGCCACCCAGACAGCTGATGAAACTGATGAGTATTTCTGTCTGTAATAAAGCCTTTTCGTGGGGAAAAATTTAATAAGACGAGCATCAGCGCCGGTGTAGTACGATTCGATCTTAGTCCTGTATTGAAGCTTTGCCTGTTTGATGGCTCATCGGAGGGCATCGCGGGATTTCTTATAAGCTTCCGGGTTAGAGTCCCGCTCCTTGAAAGCGGTACCTCTACCCTTTAGCTCAGTGCGAATGTTGCCTGTAATCCATGGTTTCTGGTTGGTGTATGTACGTACAGTTACTGCGGGATGTTGTCCTTGATGCACTTATTGATAAAGCCAGTAACTGATGTGGTATACTCTTCAATGCCATCGGAAGAATCCCGGAGCATATTCCAGTCTGTGCTGGCAAAACATTCCTGTAGTTTAGCATCTCCTTCATCTGATCACTTTTATATAGACCGTGTCACTGGTGCTTCCTGCTTTAATTTTAAGCTTGTAAGCCGGAATCAGGAGGATAGAGTTATGGTCAGATTTGCCAAATGGAGGCAGAGGGAGAGCTCGGTAGGCATGTCTGTGTGTGGAGTAAAGGTGGTCCAGAATGTTTTCCCTCTGGTTGTACATTTAATAATCAGATAGAAAATAGGTCAAACTGATTTAAGTTTCCCTGCATTAATGTCCCCGGCCAATAGGAGCGCCACCTCTGGATGAACGTTTTCCTGTTTCCTTATTGCGGAATACAGCTCATTAAATGCGGTTTTAGTGCCAGCCTCGGTCTGTGGTGGTATGTAGACAGCTATGAAAAATACAGATGAAAACTCTCTAGGTAGATAGTGTGGTCTGCGGCTTATCATGAGCTACTCTACCTCAGGCAGGCAAAACCTTGAGACTTCCTTAGATATCGTGCACCAGCTATTGTTTACAAATATGCATGGGCCCCCGCCCCGTGTCTTACCAGAGGCTGCTGTTCTATCCTGCCAATGAAGTGTATTATCCGTCAGCTGTATGTTCTTAATGTCAGTGAAACATAAGATATTACAGCTTTTAATGTCCAGTTGGTAGGATATACGTGCTTTCAGTTCAACCCATTTATTAGGTTAGCTAGCAAATCAAGTCCAATTTATTTGTCACATTCACATGGTTAGCAGATGTTAATGTGAGTGTAGCGAAATGTTTGTGCTTCTAGTTCCGACAATGCAGTAATAACCAACGAGTAATCTAACCTAACAATTCCCCAACTACTACCTTATACACACAAGTGTAAAGGGATAAAGAATATAGTATGTACCGTAATTGCTGGACTATAAGCCGCTACTTTATTCCCACGCTTTGAACCTCACGGTTTATACAATGACGCGGCTCATTTATGGATTTTCCCCGCTTTCACAAGATTCATGCCGCCAAAAAACTGAGCATCGTCACATAATGTGACGTAAAATCGAGCGCACTCAAACTTCCCATTATTCTGATTACGGTAGTAATTTTGGTACCCTCATCATGGCAAAGACACAGAGAAATGCATATCATGCAGCTTTCAAGTTGAAGGCGATCAATCTGGCTGTTGGAAAAGGAAAGAGAGCTGCTGCACGGGAGCTTGGCCTTAATGAGTCGATGATAAGACGTTGGAAACAGCAGCGTGGGGAACGGACTCAGTGCAAAAAGACAACAAAGGCTTTCAGAGGGAAGAAAAGCAGATGGCCCAAAGTATTTGCAGCCACTCGACATCAATATAAATCATGCATTTAAGGTGGTGCTCCTTGTTCAGTGGGAATCTTGGATGACAAGTGGGGGAGAAATCCTTCACTAAAATGGGCTGCATGCGAAAAGCAACTCATGGTCAAGTCTGCCAGTGGGTCCTGACAGGGTGGAGCATTGTCAAAAAATCCACTATCCTCAACGGGTTTCGAAAGGCTGGACTGCTGCGTGTTGAAGTGGCAGCATGAGCTCAGCGGGGTATTTGCCTCTGGATGAAAGTGACGAGAGCGACAATGAAAACGATCCAACATCGGATGAAGCAATTCTGAAGCTATTCATCTCCGACACCAAAGGAGATGACTTCAGTGGTTTCAGTGCACAGGAGGAGGAAGATAGTGACCAAGTTCATTTGTTTCAATGTACCGGTAGGCACCTGCGGCTTATAGACATGTGCGGCGTATTTATCTACAAAATACATATTTTTTAATAATTCAGTGGGTGCGGTTTATATTCAGGTGCGCTTAATAGTCAGGCAATTACGGTACATAAAGATATGAAAGATATGAATGAGTGATGGTACAGAACGGCATAGGCAAGATGCAGTAGATGGTATTGAGTACAGTATATACATATGAGATGAGTAATGTAGGGTATGTAAACATTCTATTAAGTGGCGTTGTTTAAAGTTACAATTTTTCCATCAATGTCCATTATTAAAGTGGCTGGAGTTGAGTCAGTATGTTGGCAGCAGCCACTCAATGTTAGTGGTGGCTGTTTAACATTCTGATGGCCTTGAGATAGAAGCTGTTTTTCAGTCTCTTGGTCCCTGCTTTGTTGCATCTGTACTGACCTCGTCTTCTGGATGATAGCGGGGTGAACAGGCAGTGGCTCAGGTGGTTGTTGTCCTTGATGATCTGTATGGCCTTCCTGTGACATCGGGTGGTGTAGGTGTCCTGGAGGGCAGGTAGTTTGCCCCTGGTGATGCGTTGTGCAGACCTCACTACCCACTGGAGAGCCTTACGGTTGTGGGCGGAGCAGTTGCCGTACCAGGCGGTGATACAGCCGACAGGATGCTCTTGATTGTGCATCTGTAGAAGTTTGTGAGTGCTTTTGGTGACAAGCCAAATTTCTTCAGCCTCCTGAGGTTGAAGAGGCGCTGCTGCACCTTCTTCACAACGCTGTCTGTGTGGGTGGACCAATTCAGTTTGTCCGTGATGTATACGCAGAGGAACTTAAAACTTACTACCCTCTCCACTACTGTCGATGTGGATAGGGGGGTGCTCCCGCTGCTGTTTCCTGAAGTCCACAATCTTCTCCTTTGTTTTGTTGACGTTGAGTGTGAGGTTATTTTCCTGACACCACACTCTGAGGGCCCTCACCTCCTCCCTGTAGGCCGTCTCGTCGTTGTTGGTAATCAAGCCTACCCCTGTAGTGTCGTCCGCAAACTTGATGATTGAGTTGGAGGCGTGCATGGCCACGCAGTCGTGGGTGAACAGGGAGTACAGGAGAGGGTCTCAGAACGCAACCTAGTGGGGCCCCAGTGTTGAGGATCAGCAGGGTGGAGATGTTGTTACCTACCCACACCACCTGGGGGCGGCCCGTCAGGAAGTCCAGTACCCAATTGCATAGGGCGGGTTCGAGACCCAGGGTCTCTTGCTTGATGACGAGTTTGGAGGGTCCTATGGTGTTAAATGCTGAGCTGTAGTCGATGAACAACATTCTCACATAGGTATTCCTCTTGTCCAGTTGAGTTAGGGCAGTGTGCAGTGTGGTTATGATTGCGTCATTTGTGGACCTATTGGGGCGGTAAGCATATTGGAGTGGGTCTAGAGTATCAGGTAGGGTGGAGGTGATATGGTCCTTGACTAGTCTCTCAAAGCACTTCATGATGACGGAAGTGAGTGCTACGGGGTGATAGGCGTTTAACTCAGTTACCTTAGATTTCCTGGGAACAGGAACAATGGTGGCCTTCTTGAAGCATGTGGGAACAGCAGACTGGGATAAGGATTGATTGAATATGTCCGTAAACACACCAGCCAGCTGGTGTGCGCATGCTCTGAGGACGCGGCTGGGGATGCCGTCTGGGCCTACAGCCTTGCGAGGGTTAACACGTTTAAATGTTTTACTCACGTCGGTTGCAGTGAAGGAGAGTCCGCAGGTTTTGGTAGCGGGCCGTGTCAGTGGCACTGTATTGTCCTCAAAGCGAGCAAAAAAAGTTATTTAG
Source organism: Oncorhynchus gorbuscha (assembly GCF_021184085.1). Lineage (NCBI taxonomy): Eukaryota > Metazoa > Chordata > Actinopteri > Salmoniformes > Salmonidae > Oncorhynchus > Oncorhynchus gorbuscha. The sequence continues at coordinate 49,417,355 of NC_060188.1, read as the reverse complement.
TCTGTCTGGGAGCAAGACATCCTGGTCCGCGACGGGGCTGGTTTCCTTTTGGTAATCCGTGATTCACTGTAGACCCTGCCACATAACTCTTGTGTCTGAGCCGTTGAATTGTGACTCTACAATGTCTCTATACTGACGCTTAGCTGGTTTGATTGCCTTGCGGAGGGAATAGCTACACTGTTTGTATTCGGTCATGTTTCTGGTCACCTTGCCCTGGTTAAAAGCAGTGGTTCGCGCTTTCAGTTTCGAGCAAATGCTGCCATCAATCCACGGTTTCTGGTTTGGGAATGTTTTAATCGTTGCTGTGGGTATAACATCGTCGATGCACTTTCTAATGAACTCGCTCACCGAATCAGCGTATTCGTCAATGTTGTTGTTGGACGCAATGCGGACCATAGCCCAATCCATGTGATCGAAGCAGTCTTGAAGCGTGGAATCTGATTTGTCGGACCAGCGTTGAACAGACCTGAGCGTGGGAGCTTCTTGTTTTAGCCTCTGTCTGTAGGCTGGAAGCAACAAAATGGAGTCGTGGTCAAGTTTTCCGAAAGGAGGGTGGCAGAGGGCCTTATATGCATTGCGGAAGTTAGAATAACAATGATCCAGGGTTTTACCAGTCCTGGTTGTGCAATCGATATGCTGATAGAATTTAGGGAGTCTTGTTTTCAGATTAGCCTTGTTAAAATCCCCAGCTACAATGAATGCAGCCTCAGGATATGTGGTTTCCAGTTTCCAGTTTCGTTCAGGGCCATCGATGTGTCTGCTTGGGGGGGAATATATACGGCTGTGATTATAACCAAAGAGAATTCCCTTGGTAGATAATGCGGTCGACATTTGATTGTGATGAATTGTAAGTCAGATGAACAGAAGGACTTGAGTTCCTGTATGTTGTTATGATCACACCACGGTCTCGTTAATCATAAGGCACACCCCCCCACCCCACTTCTTACCAGAAAGATGCGTGTTTCCTCCTCGTCCAATTTGAGGTGAGTAATCCCAGTTCTGATATCCAGAAGCTCTTTCGGTCGTAAGAGACGGTAGCAGCAACATTATGTACAAAACAAGTTACGAACGTTGCGAAAAACGAAATAGCATGGTTGTTTAGGAACCGATAAGACAGCAGCCCTCCCCTCCGGCGCCATCTTGATCCACAGAGTGATAACACTGGCATGCGGGACCAAGGACTTGACTTTGACTGGAATACAAGTAATACATAAAAGATGATAAGGCTGCACTGAGACACAGGGCTTCTACCTCAGCTCATTCAGTGTGTGTGTGTGTGTGTGTGTGTGTGTGTGTGTGTGTGTGTGTGTGTGTGTGTGTGTGTGTGTGTGTGTGTGTGTGTGTGTGTGTGTGTGTGTGTGTGTGTGTGTGTGTGTGTGTGTGTGTGTGTGTGTGTGTGTGTGTGTGTGTGTGTGTGTGTGTGTGTGTGTGGTTTGTGTAGTTTGTGTGTGTGTAGTTTGTGTGTGTAGTTTGTGTGTGTGTGCTGAGACACAGATTTGTGTTTGATTATGGCCATGTGTCTTGTTTATGTCACACTACTTGAATGAGAGTAACAGATCATGCTCTACTGACTTCCTGGTTTAAGTCAAGTTGTAACAGATCTGTTCAGTAGACACTTTTTTTATAACCACCGAAGGAAGACTTTGCTCTTGCTTGTCAAGCTATGGCTCTGATTTCTTGTACATTCAAGCCTTTTAAATACCCTTCAGTTAACAAACCATCTAGCTCTTTATTGAAGCACAACTTCAACTAATATTGGATCATTAATTAGACAAATACATCAGAGGAGCACTGCTGTTCTGTATCTAAGGCCGTCTACCGATGGGATACGCACATCACTATCTGGAGTCGGTCGGTGTGGTGATTGTCTCACTGAACTTTAGCAAAGCTTTCATCCCGCTGATATTCACAGGCATCATAACAATTGACTTAAATGGAAAAAAAGTCTGGAGCTTCTCGCACCCTTTGTAAATAAAATAACTGTCAGGGACTGTATGGGGAAAATGATTCTAGTGTTAAAGGATCTTTGTTGAAAGGGTTCTCCCTGGAACCAATAAATGTGTCTCCTACAGGGACAGCCAAAGAACCCTTTATGAATCCTCTTTTTTTGTAAGCTATATGTTTTCTCAGACATACTTTCTCAGAAAGAAAGACAACAGGGTACAGTGTGCTAACACAGCTTAAGCTCTCCATCCACTAAAAATATCCTCTTCCCTTTTAGACAGTGATTAAAAATGTATTCAACCCCCAGTTTCCACAGATGTCTCGTTCTGCTTCTCAAGCGAAAGGCAATCTAGGCTACCTAGAAACACATCAAAGTCGTCCAGCTGACAGGAACAGGAAGTTCCTCAAAACACAGAGACTTCCTGTTGTCAGCCGAGGTGACAGACATTTGTTTCAACTGGCTCATGGAGAGGGGCAAATGCCATGCTGGCAGAACCAGTTCCTCACGATCTCCCACCCCCTGGCTAACACTAACATAGACCTGCACTAATTCATCTCCATCTCGCTGACAGCGGCCATTCTTCAGCCTTCTACCCCGTATCAACACTGTCTGAGTTATGCCTGACCTGGCAACCCCCAGAGTCACGGGACCATTCGTAACAGACAGGCCTCTGCATTCCAAAGCCGAAGTCCTTTTGTTTCGTCTTTTAAAAAACGTTTTTATTTTATTTTTTAGAATCTGCTTCAAAGTGATTTTTCAGAACAAGGTCAATGAAGAGTATAGGGAAGTCAGTTTCTCAGTGGAAAGACTGACAGGGTCTGCCCTATGTTCCCTCAGCCTTATCTTTTCTGAGCCCTATGTTCCCTCAGCATGTCAGCCCTATGTTCTCGCAGCACCTCAGCATTCACCAATTTAAACAAAATTGGCACGTGTATCGTATTTTATTAGAGGTCTGTTATAAATGCATCCTTAGGGTTTACCAAATAATTGTTGCGAGTGTTAACTTTATCATCTTATTTCATTCAGACAGTTGTTCCCTTTCAGTTGGTCACTTGGTATAATATACTACGGCAAGTCAACGACCAATCCTATTCACCTGAAGAAAAATTAAAATGAAACGGGCCAATGGATGCTGGGGCTCGAGATTCAGCTCCGACTTAGGTGTGTTTTAGTGGGGGGAGCGTACTTTGAGTTTTTTTCTGTTTGCTGAAAGCTAAGCACTTTCTGCTCTGCTTGTGTAGCTAATGCTTCCTTGCTTGGGTAAGAGGACAAGTGTTGCAGAGTTCAAAAAGGCTAACCAGACAAATTTGAACCTGCAACCTCATGCATGGAGTTTCACAATGAAAAGTAAGTGCTGTCCTGTTTTCCTGGAGTGGAACCACACTCAGGAGGCTTGCTGTGAGAGAGCAGCAGCAGTGGTTAGAGTTAGAGTGAGGAGTGAGAGTGAGGCTCATTCCAGTTTCTCTGGCAGTGTTCAGAGTCTGGATTCCAGGAATGATATACTATCCCTGCTTGGCTCTGGGAGTGTGAATCGGATGGCATCTGTACAGAGAGCCTAAAGCCCCGGTTTTGGATTCGGTGGGGGAGTGTGAACCATTGGTGGTTAATGCACCTTTGATGGAGCTGTGTCATAGGCTGGCAGATCACCTGGGGTGGATTGGCCATCTTCTCATCCACAGCGGAGGATGGTTTGGGTGAAGTTATTTACCTCCTGTCCATGCAGCGCTTACCCATGTTTAAAGATTTCGCTGATGACCTGGGATTCCCCTCATTCAACCAGGCTGGTGCTACCAAGTTATGGTGAGCTCAATAATGTAGAGGGTACGGAGGAGGCGGGTTCATTTACACACTGCCGATGGATGGAAAGCTGACAGGTTACTTAGCTCCATAGGCTAACAAGGGGGCTTATTCTAGCATTGTGATTCCAAATACACAGTGCCAGTTCTCGGCGGATCAGTTGGACAAAATGTATCAGGCTGAGGGTGTGGCGGCCGTTTCATTGTCTGTGGTCCAGTGCTGCAGATGTATCATATTGATTTGCTGCAGAAGCTAAATAAGACCGTGGAGACGGGAAGCCGGTTTCAGAGCTTCACGACGAAATCCGTGCTATGGTTGATTTTGTGCTGCGTCTGTCCTGCTGTACTATCCTGGCTGTGGGGGAAAGTATGGGGACAATGGTGGTGGCTTAGCGGGGCTCTCCTCCCCAAGAATTTGCTTTGGCAACAGTGCCTTTAAGTGGCTCAGTCAATGGGGCCAAATTACTGGTTGCCGAAGTCCCTGAACCCGGTGTGGGCCGGGCATCAGAACAGAGATAATACAAAAGCATATTGTTTCTACCCAAGGATCCTTGGTGAGGGGTATCAAGACTGTGTTATTGTCCAGGTGTGGGCATAACAAAAAACGAGTTCCTTCCCCACATTCAGACACACGGTTGTCAAGAGTGGTGGATATGAAAACAAACACGATAAAAAAACGAATTATCCCAGTCCTCAGGGCGGCGCTTGACCTTTTCAAGAGATAAGGTATGGAAGACTGGCAGCATACTCCATCCAGTCCAGTGGGGGGCAAGCAGTTTCACCATGGGTGATGAGGAAGGTGACAGGGGCTCTGCAGTTCGCCTCTGTAGTGCCTCTGGGACTTCTATTTATGCTTTTGTTTTAGTGCTGGGTGACTGCTACATGTCTGGACGTATCTCCATATCAGTATGCCAGCAGCATACCACCCTGCAAACCACTGCTGGCTTGCTTCTGAAGCTAAGCAGGGTTGGTCTTGGTCAGTCCCTGGATGGGAGACCAGATGCTGCTGGAAGTGGTGTTGGAGGGCCAGTCGGAGGCACTCATTCCTCTGGTCTAAAGAATATCCCAATACCCCAGGGCAGTGTGTAGGATGCCGTCTTTCGGATGGGATGTTAAATGGGTGTCCTGACTCTCTGAGGTCATTACAGATCCCATGGCACGTATTGTAAGAGTAGATGTGTTAACCCCAGTGTCCTGGCTAAATTCCCAATCTGGCTCTCAAACCTTCACTGTCACCTAATAATCCCCAGTTTACAATTGGCTCATTCATCCCTCTCCCCTGTAACTATTCCCCATGTTGTTGCTGTAAATGAGAATGTGTTCTCAGTCAACTTACCTGGTAAAATAATGGATAAATAAAAATGTTGCCACTGCCATCAGCTGCTTATGGTATCCCAGTCATGCCAAAGGGTGTTAATTCCTTGGAGGGACCCGCAACTATTGTTTGCAGGGGGTTCTCATGGACTGGGTACTGTCCTACAGGTTGATCACGACATATGCATCCTTACTGGGATGGGTAGCTCTGTGTGTGGGCTACTCAGGAAGAGGGATTTGGTAAACAGAGCAAAGGGCACTCAATCAATTACCTAGAGCTACTGATTGTCTTCTATGGCTGAGCCGCTTCCTTCCGATGTTGGAGGGTTCCAGTATGTGTTGGTAAGGTCTGACAACAGGACGGTGGTGGCATACATCAACAGGGAGGAGGGGATGGGTCTCTCTCTCTCATAAACATGTCCCGTCATCTGCTCGTATGGAGCAGTATACATTTCCTGTCGCTTAGGGTGAAGTATCTTCCCGGATCTCTCAACGTAGGTTTGGACCTGCTTTCCAGGGGGTGGTCCTATCTCCACGGAGTGGAGACTGCACCCCTCGATGGTTGCCCAGAATGGGACCGGTGTGCAGGGCTGGAGTAGATCTTATGCATCGTGAGAGAACACGTATTCTAGTCTGTTCTTGTCGATGATGGATCTGGATCCTCCATTGGGAAATGATTCTTTGGAGTATCAGTGGCCTTGGATCCTGCTCTATGCGATGGTTGGGGATCCCTACCTGCTACCAGTACACCCTTCCGTGCTTTCGAGCAGTTCCCTTTCTCACCTCCTCTGTTTGCTTCCAATGAACAACCGAGGTTGTATGCCCTGTGTCTGGTGCACGCTTTACGCACATGCTGTATATGAATAGGACCGTGGATATCTGTGTTTGTGACCAGCTTTTTGTATTTTTTGCTAATCCAGCTCAGGGTAGGGCACTTTCTCCCTGGCATATGACAAAAAAGGACAAGGATTGCCTAGCGGTGTGCATGCTCACACCACTAAGGGTGAGGTGGCTGCTTGGGCATTGTTCAGGGGCATGTCAAGGTTTTATCGCTTGGATGTAACTGCTGCCGGTGTGGCTCACAGTGTTCTTATGGCTGGGACCAGGAGTGGGTGTTAGGCAGCGTGCAGGTTGTGCATTTTTCCAGGTTACAACAAGTTTCCAGTGGGATGGAGCCTTGGGCTGCCGTGGTTCATCAACTCTGGTCGATGCTATACCAAGTCACAACAGGTGGTCTGATATTTTGGACTTTCGGTTCCTTGTACTAGTTCTGATATTTCAAGATCGCAAGGTAAGTATTGTTTTTGGAACCATGGGGTCTATGGACTTTGGCTGCAGTGGCAGCATGTCAGTGCGCATAGCCAAGTTGCAGCAGGTTCTGGTTCCCTATATGGGGCTCTGACAGTTCAGGCCTCGTGAGGCTCTGACAGTTCAGACTTCTCAAGTAAGTATTAGGGAAAAAGGTGGCTTCTATACCCCCTTTTAGAGGTGGTGGAACCTTTCTGTGCTTGAGCTGCCCTGGGCATCCTAATTTGGTACCCTCTGAGACGGCTTGAGTCGTTGCTGCTCTTAGCCATTTCCACTTCACAATAACAGCACTTACAGTTGACCAGGCCAGCTCTAGCAGTGCAGAAATGTGATGAACTGACTTGATGGAAAGGTGGCATCCTACGACGATTCCACATTCAAAGTCAATGAGCTCTCCAGTAACATTCTACTGTCATTGTTTGTCTATGGAGATTGCATGGCTGTGTGCAACAAACCTGCCAAGAGAGGGCCACCCACTAAAACTCACATACCAGGCAAGGAGGGCATTAATCAGAGAGGTAACAAAGAGACCAAAGATAACCCTGAAGGAGCTGCAAAGCTCCGCAGTGGAGATTGGAGTATCTGTCCATAGGACCACTTTAAGCCGTACACTCCACAGAGCTGGGCTTAGGGAAGAGTGGCCAGAAAAAAGCCATGGCTTAAAGAGAAAAATAAGCAAACACGTGTGGTGTTCGCCAAAAGGCATGTGGGAGAGTCCTCAAACATATGGGAGAAGGTACTCTGGTCAGATGAGACTAAAATGTAGCTTTTTGGCCATCAAGGAAAACTCTATGTCTGGAGAAAACCCAACACTTTTTGAAGAGTCTCATCACCCCGAGACACCATGTTTTTCATTGGCAGGGACTGGTCAGAATTGAAGGAATGATGGGTGGTGCCAAATACAAGGACATTTTTGAGGGAAACCTGTTTCAGTCATCCAGAGATTTGAGACTGGGATGGAGGTTCCCCTTCCAGCAGGACAATGACCCTAAGAATACTGCAAAAGCAACACTCAAGTGGTTTAAGGGGAACATTTAAATGTCTTGGAATGGCCCAGACCTCAATCCAATTGAGAATCTGTGGTATGACTTAAAGATTGCTGTACACCAGCGGAACCCATCCAACATGAAAGAGCTGGAGCAGTTTTGCCTTGAAGAATGGGCAAAAATCCCAGTGGCTAGATGTGCCAAGCTTATAGAGACATACCCCAGGAGACAAAGTGGTAGGCATGTTTTGTAAATCAAATGATAAAATCCCCCCCAAAATCTATATTAATTCCAGGTTGTAAAGCAATAATATAGGAACAATGCCAAGGAGGTGAATACTTTTGCAAGCCACTGTATAGTGTATGTTATACCAAGTGACTGACTGAATGGGAACATAAAGTTATGAATAAAACTATTGTTCGCTGAAGGAGGGAACAAAGTATAACATATTATCGCCCTGTGCCGTCAGGGGATTTGAGCTCGATGAAGAGTGGCACCAAATTGAGGAAATGAATGCGAGCCCTGGTAATATAGCCAGAAAGGCAGGGCTTCCAAGGGCGGGCGTGGCATCCATTGGCCAATATGGTAGGAGTTCAGTTTTCAGGTGAATAGGATTGGTCGTTGACTCCCCATAGTATGTTGTACCTTGTTCCCTCCCTTTGGGAACAGTAGTTATATTAATAAGTGTACATTTGTGGTCATTATGACCATAAATCAGAGGGATGACTGACCAGGTCTTTGAAAAGTCCTTTGAGCTGTTTGGCCTCGTCCTGAAGTCGGAACGCCATCCTCTTTCTCATCTTCGATGATGTGCAGATGACCCGTCCTCGCATGATCGCACGCACATACTCCACCAGGATCCGCCTGTGTACCTCCCCCACCAGTATCTGTCAATCAAATAATCAACCAGTCAATCATTCAGTCAGTCAATTGCAATATAAGTGTTGATAAACAAAAAATATTGGGATAGAAAGGGCAAATATTTATTATTTTATTTATTTCGCACAACATGTTATCGTGTCAGGTATGTGGTCATTGGTGGATACCTGATAAGGTGGGCAGTCCATTCTTCTGAACTTCTTAAAGTGTTGCTTGATACTTGCTTCGATGGCCTCAAATGCCTCAGTGTTGTTTAGCCACTTTCTCTTCACCAGCTTGTCACAGAACGGCTGGAATAGAAATACACAGCTTTCATTCACATGAAGTTGATGAAGAGCTTCTCCTATATCAAAACATTTGTGCTAACGTTAGAGCATGTTTGTTTGTATTTGATCAGTCATGAATAAGTGTGGAATTGGTGAGTTGTGTATTGAGGAAGTTTTATCGCCCTAACAAAAGAAAAAAACACATTGCCTCACCCTGATGTGCTCAAATAGTTTTTCCGTCAGAACCCTCACTGATTGGTTAATGATCCTATTGAGGGAGGAGTTAGCTCTCTGTGTGGACTCCTCACTGCCCTGTGGGTCACACTGCCTGCAGCGCTGTACAAAGGACCTACACAAAAATTGGAATGCAAACACTGTTGGTCTCGGAATTATCATATTTCTGACTTTAGCAAGATAGTTAATTTATTATTCCCAATGTTAGCAAGTTTATCTATCGGGCTGGATTATCTAGCTAACTTATTTGTCTATGCACTTGAATGCTCTCTTGTCGCATTTACGACTTCACCAACTTGAAAATATACGTTTTCGATGAGCATTTGAATGGAGCATCAGTCAACACAGTTGCCACAAGAGATGACTTCTCTGTCTGGGTATTCACCTTAGAGGAGGACAACAGTTGACCAGAGCGATGGTCCTGGAGATGTATCCATCACCGCGGTCCCCAAACTCAGCCTGGGTCTCATGGAACATCTCCACTTTCCTCTGGAAACTGGACACACAGTAAAATCGTGAAATCAAATCCATATATATTGATTTACATACAGGTTATTGATTGAATATACTCATTGTCCATGTCTCTATAAGTACATCTTCTCGTCACCTGTACAGGAAGTCAGACAGCCCATTAAGACTGCAGCGGGCCACCCTGGCCCCCAGAAACGAGCTTACAGCTGTGGATCTGTCTAGGTCCACCGTCAGTCTCTGTTACAGCCACACACATACACACTAATAAGGGTAGGAACTTCAAAATCCAACCAGCCAAAATAGGTCATTCCTGAATATGCATAAAATATTTACAAATGTCTTAGAGTTCTTTGCCACAATGTCAACAGACTGCCATGGTAATAGTGACCTGTACGGTAGTGTCCCTGAGTGACAGTGTGACAGACCTGGATGATGGAGCGGGCCAGATTGGATTGGTACTCCTCTATGTGCAGCATTTGGGCCCACCGCCTCTCCTCCTCGTCCAGAACCTGAGTGAGCTCTGTGGTCACCTTCTCCTGAGATAAACAACAGAACCCACACAACCATGAAGTCCATTGTCTATCCAAGCATGGGCAGTTCCACTACCATTAGATTAGTGCCAGAAACATTACCTCTGTCAGTGGGCAAGTTTTCACCTGACAGTGTTCAGTATTAAAGGAAGTGTGATTTTACCCTGACTGTATTCAGGCAGTCCTGTTCCAGTCGGTCCACTGTATCTTGGTGCAGTAGGGGTTCCAGTGGGGAGTAGTTAATGGGGGTTTTCATGCCAACGGTGCCCAGGACATCCCTTAAAAAGACCAGTGGAAAAGGGAGGAAGTGCTACTGTCTGTCACTATTCAATCAAGTCTCAGTTTGAATACCTGTAAAGATCTATATGTTCATATACACGTACATGAACTTACTAACTCTCATAAAATAAAAAGGTTTCTTTGTTTGTTCCCATAGGAGAACCCTTTTTTGTTCCAAGTAGAACCCGTTGTTTGTGAAAAAGGTTATACAAATAACCTTTTAGAGGTGAAACGGTTTCAGGTAGAACCTTGAGTTAGTAAAAAGGGTTCCACTTGGAACCAAAAACAGTTATGTTATTTTCAGAGGGTTTTCCTATGTGGACAATTGAATAACCTTTTATGGTTCTAGGTAGTACCTTGTTTTCTAAAAGTGTATACGTCTAACCTGTTGTACATGTCATAGATTTTCTTAACGTTGTTATGTTATGAGTTCTGACACTGACCTGTTGTAGATGTTATAGAACCAGTCCAGCAGGGAGTAGACATCAGTGATCTGCAGCTGGGAGCTGGTGATGATGTTCAGGCGTCGGGCCACTGCCCGGTGGTAGCTCTGCACGTACACCTGGAAGGCCTGGAACTCCTCCGGGTAGACCGACACAACGTTCCTCCGCGCCGCGTCCAGGTCGTCCACCATGCGGCCCCTCAGCCTCTCCAGGTACGAGGCTAGCTGCCCTGCCGGAGTTCTCACCTGCTGGGGCAGGCTCCAGTCAGACGCCTCCCCCACTGCCTGCCGCCATTTAAGCTTGAGCTGACGGGGCCGCTGGCTAGGATGGGGCTGGAGGCCCTCCCTCAGGGGCTGGGTCTCCTCTTTCTGTGCCTGGGCGGTGTCGGCCTGCTCCTCCTGCTGGATGACCAGCACCACCAGTCCCAGGTTGGGCCCGGCCGTTGGCTGTCGGAGTGACTCCCTCACCACGTCCCACATCTCCTTCTGCAGGGCCTCGTACAGCAACTCCACATCCTTGGCCTTGCGACGGCTGGCGTCTCTTGACACATTGGGGCTGGAGGGGTCATCGAAGGACCCGAGAGGGTTCACTCCAGGAGGCGTGAATGAGGGTGTGGGGGGGTGGGGCAGGAGGGCCATCAGTTCGCACTCACGCTCCAGCTCCTGGATGTGTGTGTCTGCCAGGAGGAGGTCCCTCTGGTTGACCAGCTGTAGGATCTCCAGTACTGAGGGAAGGAGAGAGTTAGGAGTCAATGTCATACTGTTTAGTCTATTGGTTTGTACAGAGTATTAATGTATGGGTAGGAACGGGTGGGGTAAGTGAAGAGAAAAAGTACATGTTTTCATCAGGCTATATTCTGTGTGAAATATCAACATTGACATATTGAAGGGTGCTGATATGTGTGATATTGAGTATATAAATGATCCAAGCCCAGCAAATGTACATTATACCGGGGTGTTGGTAGACACAATGTAAGTAACCTAATTTATGTCCCTCTAACTTCCCTGAATGCCTCTGCTGATCCTACAGCTATTGTATGCAGTAAGCATGTGCCTATGAACCAGATTTATACTGTTAGCACTGAGGTGGTGTGCTCTAGCAGGAAGTCCACTGGGTGCAGCTCAACCTGCACTAACCTCATAACATGAGCATATCTATTTCTTCCAAGCTTCCCAGTAAAGCAACACAAACAAGTAAGCATCCCAAAAGAAAAGTGCTCAAAATAGACCACGTTAACATATGTAGCTTCTGGTCCTTCTGTAGCTCAGTTGGTAGAGCATGGCGCTTGTAACGCCAGGGTAGTGGGTTCGATTCCCGGGACCACCCATACGTAGAATGTATGCACACATGACTGTAAGTCGCTTTGGATAAAAGTGTCCGCTAAATGGCATATATTATTATTATATATTATATTATTATTATTATATTATTATTATATTATATTATTAAGAAACAAGTTTCATGAAATCAATCATTTGCTAGTAGCAGATGACATTCATATTCTGACTATCTATGAAACTCACTTAGATAATACTTTTGATGATACAGTGGTAGCAATACAAGGTTATAACATTTACAGACAAGACAGAAATGTCAATGGTAGAGGTGTATCTGGATAGCACGTGTGAAATGCTTGATAATGTATGTGATATCAAAAGAGAGGTATATTTTCTGGGTGATTTAAATATTGACTGGCTTTCACCAAGCTGCCCACTCATGAAAAATCTTCAAAACTGTAATCAGTCCCTGTAACCTGGTTCAGGTTATCAGTCAATCGACCAGGGTAGTTACAAACAGCACAGGAATGAAATCCTCAACATGTATTGATCACATCTTTACTAATGCTGCAGAAATTAGCTTGAAAGCAGTATCTGGATACATCGGATGTAGTGATCACAGTATAGTAGCCATATCTAGGAAAACCAAAGTTCCAAAGACTGGGCCTAATATAGTGTATAAGAGGTCATACAATAAGTTTTGTAGTGATTCATATGTTGTTGATGTAAATCATATATGGTGGTCCGTGGTGTGTAATGAGGAGCAAACAGACGCTGCACTTGACACATTTATGAAATAGCTTATTCCACTTACTAATAAGCATTCCCCCAAGGAAAATTACTGTAAAAATGGATATATCCCAGTGGATTGAGGAGTCATTTAAAAGTGTTTTGGTTAAGAGGGATGAGGCAAAATGAATGGTAAATAAGTCTGGCTGCACAACCGATTGGCAAAAATATTGCAAAATGAGAAATCATGTGACCTAAACTGAATAAAAAAGAATAAAAACTACACTATGGAACAAAGACAACATAAAGAGCGATAGTAAAAAGCATTGGTGCACCTTAAATTACATTTTGGCTAAAAAGGCAAACTCAGCTCCATCATTCTTGAATCAGATGGCTCATTCATCACAAAACCGACTGACAATGCCAACTACTTGAATAGTTTTTTATTGGCAAGATTGGCAGACTTTAAAAAATCTATATAGATTTTTTTAACCAGGCAAGTCAGTTAAGAACAAATTCTTATTTTCAATGACAGCCTAGGAACAGTGGGTTAACTGCCTGTTCAGGGGCAGAACAACAGATTTGCACCTTGGGGGTTTGAACTTGCAACTTTCTGGTTACTAGTCCAACGCTCTAGCCACTAGGCTACCCTGCCGCCACTTAGGCATGACATGCCAGCAACAAATGCTGACACTACACATCCAAATATAGCTGACCAAATTATGAAAGACAAGCATTATAATTTTGAGTTCTGTAATATGAGTTTGGAAGAGGTGATAAAATTATTGTTGTCTATCAAAAATGACAAGCCTCCGGGGTCTGACAACTTGAATGGAAAATGACTGAGGATAATAGCGGACGATATTGCCACTCCTATTACACCATATGGAACAGCAGGGATTGTGAAGCAACATAAACATAGGCACAGACACATGCATACACATACACACACATGATAACATACGCACTATACATACATGTACACATGGATTCTGTATTGTAGATATGTCGTGGAGTAGGGGCCTGAGGGCACAGTGTGTTGTGAAATCTGCGAATGTATTGTAATGTTTTAAAAATTGTATAACTGCCTTAATTTTGCTGGACCCCAGGAAGAGTAATGGGGATCCAGAAAAAAATATAAATCTCTTGACCTGGCATTTTGGATTGTTGTGAACACGCAATGTACTACACTGTCCTTTGATTGTCCCTTGTCTGTTTTGGTCCCTATTGAGCTCTGCCGAACAGTAGCTCTGGATGAAGTTCTATCTAAAGGAATCTGCAGTGGGAGGAAGTCAGTCATTTCCGGCTTTCATAGTCTGGTGCTGATTGAACCTGATGACTCAGGGGGTCCGGGGACCGCACACAGCTCATCAGAAACCAGCATGGGATTGGAGGAGGAAATACTGCAGGACCTGACCAGGAAGTTCCTGACTCGTAAAGTAAACACTGAAACTTACAAACACTGCCTGTAGGAGGTCTAAGGTGCTCATGCCACAGACAGAAGTAACCTGCACTGACCCTTCCATGATTCAGATATTTCGATTAGGTCATCTGTGATTGGTTGGCCCTGCAGGAAACATACCATATCTCCCCTCCTGATTGGTTTGTTTTGGAGCGCCATGTATACCTGAGAGAGGTTCCCTGGGTTTGACCACTAGTGGCTCCTCCTCCAGCTCCTCCTCATCCTCCTGGGAGTTGTGGTCCGACAGGGACTCCCTCTTCAGCTTGCCAAGGTTGACCATCCTGAGGAAGGAGGGCCGGCGGCAGGACTCAGCCTCGCTGTCGGCGCTCAGGTTACCACAGGGCAGGCTCTCTCTGCGTTGCGTCTGCTTCCTCCGCCCTGCAAATCTACAAGCAGAAGAGAACCATTAGGAGAGGAAATATATTATGCCACAGTATGACTTTGAAAGGCAAGAATGGCTATGTGTGGATTTACAGAGTCTGAAATATTGTGTGGAAATAAAGGTACCATCTAAAATAGAAATGGAATGGGATACATAATTATTACCAAGTGTTCAATGTTAACGTGTGACCGCCACATCTAGACTAGGCTTCATATGCTATAAATAAGCAGGCATTTAAATGCTTGAGAGGTGATTGTGGCTTTCCCTGGTGTCAAAGTGAAAACTGTTTATAAATAGTGCTTAGGTACACAACATAGTATTAGCAAACAAAGCAGTTCTGATCATAAACATAGTAACTCATGGAACATTTTTATATTACATAACCAAATAGCAAATGATTATGCTATATGCTGTGAGTATTTCCGTCATTTTGTTACAGCTTGATAGGGGGTCTCAGTCCTACCAGGTAACAGGAAAATCAGTAATTAATGGACCACAACGAAAGCTCTTTGGTCGAGACATTACGAATGAAAATAGTTACTGAGTCATATTATATATAGACATTACATGTATGTTAATCTGTGTCTCTGAGCCCGTATTCATAAAGCATCTCAGAGTGGGAATGCTGATCTAGGATCAGGTCCTCCCTGTCCATGCAATCTTCATTGTGATCTAAAAGGCGTAACTGATCCTAGAACAGCAACCCTCCCTCCCCGTTACCGGAGCAGGGTCATGATCTCCTCTGAGCTCCTGCGTAGGCCCTTCCTCTTCTCTTTCTCAGGCTGGGGTGAGTGGGGGTCTGTGGGGCATCGCTGGGACGGGAATGTCCCCCATACGCTGCACCCCGACATACGCAGCCCCTTCCCCAGCTTCCCCAGGGTCTTCAGGGGCGACGAGCCGCACAGCCGCTCAAGGGTTCCCCTCAGGGGCCTCCCCCCTCCTCCTTTAGGCACCTCAGGGCCATGCCTCTCCGCGTTCACCTCATTCTCCTCCTCTTCCCCATCATGTGACGACCTGCTCTGGAAGATTTTTCCCCCGCATACCCCCAAATTGGGGGGCTCACCCTCGTTCCTCTCCTCCTCAAGGTCCACCTCCTCAAAGGGGTTCAGGTCCAAGTTTAACCTGGGCAGGATGAGCTCACCATTCCCATGGTTACTCTTGATCCTCCCCGGGAGGTTCTTAAGGATTGGCATTAAAATGCTGTGCTCAAGAATCAAATACTGCAAAGACACAAGGCAAGTTAGTTAGAAGAGAGAATGAGATCACAGATCATTTGAACAAGCTAGTTAGGCTACCAATACCAAGAGCTCAGCAGGAGTGTGCTGGAGAAGGTTGAACAGATAATGAAAGCTAAAACCAGAATGAATGTTAGAGTAATGTTGTACTCGAGGATCTACAGAATATTGTAATAGCATAGGAACTGTTGTAATTATACTATTCATTACGGACTTAACTCAGAGCTAAAATACCAACACAGATGATTAGCCAACAGCTCTTTTAAGTAATGACAGGACAACCTGCTATAGTAATGTACAGGTAAGTGCCAGAATAAAGGAAACACCAACATAGAGTGTCTTAATACGTCATTGGACAGTGGTGTGGGGGCTGTGCTTTGGCAAAGTGGGTGGGGTTATATCCTGCCTGTTTGGCCCTGTCCGGGGGTGTCATCGGATGGGGCCACAGTGTCTCCTGACCCCTCCTGTCTTAGCCTCCAGTATTTATGCTGCAGTAGGTTATGTGTCGGGGGGCTAGGGTCAGTCTGTTATATCTGGAGTACTTCTCCTGTCTTATCCGGTGTCCTGTGTGAAATAAGTATGCTCTCTCTAATTCTCTCTTTCTCTCTTTCTTTCTCTCGGAGGACCAGAGCCCTAGGACCATGCCTCAGGACTACCTATGACTCCTTGCTGTCCCCAGTCCATCTGGCTGTGCTGCTGCTCCAGTTTCAACTGTTCTGCCTGCGGCTATGGAACCCTGACCTGTTCACCGGACGTGCTACCTGTCCCAGACCTGCTGTTTTCAATTCTCTAGAGACAGGAGGAGTGGTAGAGATACTCTTAATAATCGGCTATGAAAAGCCAACTGACATTTACTCCTGAGGTGCTGAATTGCTGCACCCTCGACAACTACTGTGATTATTATTATTTGACCATGCTGGTCAATTATGAACATTTGAACATCTTGGCCATGTTCTGTTAAAATCTCCACCCGGCACGGCCAGAAGAGGACTGGCCAACCCTCATAGCCTGGTTCCTCTCTAGGTTTCTTCCTAGGTTTTGGAATTTCTAGGGAGTTTTTCCTAGCCACCGTGCTTCTACACCTGCATTGCTTGCTGTTTGGGGTTTTAGGCTTGTACGTAAGCATTTCATGGTAAGGTCCACACCTTTTGTATTCAGCGCATTTGACAAATAAACTTTGATTTGATTTTAGTAGACTACTAGTGTAAAGCAGGACATTCAACCCTATAAGGCCACAAGTGCCCATGTTGGCCCATTCCGGATCTCAGCTAAGCATTAGATCTGTTAAACAATAATGTCACCAACTATCATTTTAGGATATGCCCTTGAGAGAATTTTAATGGACTTTATGACTGTAAAATCCAGCCTCCAAAAAGTTGAACAGGTACCAGGCCAATACCAGTCTTAACGTCAACATGGAAGAGGCAACTCCAGGATGCTGGCCTTCGAGGCAGAGTGCAAAGAAAAAGTAATATCTCAGACTGGCCAATAAAAATAAAAGATTAAGATGGGGAAAAAACACATACACTGGACAGAAGAACTCTGTCTAGAACGCCAGCATCCCGGGGGAGCCTCTTCACTGTTGACCTTGACACTGGTGTTTTGCGGGTACTATTTAATGAAGCTGCCAGTTGAGGACTTGTGAGGCATATGTTTCTCAAACTAGACACTCTAATGTACTTGTCTTCTTGCGCAGATGTGCACCGGGGCCTCCCACTCATATTTCTATTCTGGTTAGGGCCAGTTTGCGCTGTTCTGTGAAGGGAGTGGTACACAGCATTGTACAAGATCTCCAGTTTCTTGGCAATTTCTTGCATGGAATAGCCTTCATTTCTCAGAACAAGAATAGACTGACGAGTTTCAGAAGAAAGTTCTTTGTTTCTGGCCATTTTGAGCCTGTAATCAAACCCACAAATGCTGATGCTCCAGATACTCAACTAGTCTAAGGAAAGCCAGTTTTATTGCTTCTTTAATCAGACCAACAGTTTTCAGCTGTGCTAACATAATTGCAAAAGGGTTTTCTAATGATCAATTAGCCTTTTAAAATGATAAAATTGGATTAGCTAACACAACGTGCCATTGGAACACAGGAGAGGTGGTTGCTGATAATGGGCCTCAGTACGCCTATGTAGATATTCCATTAAAAATCAGCCATTTCCACCTACAATAGTCATTTACAACATTAACAATGTCTAAACTGTATTTTTTATCAATTTTATGTTATTTTAATGGACAAAAAATTGCTTTTATTTAAAAAACAAGGACATTTCTAAGTGACCACAAACTTTTAAATGGTAGTGTATATACACACTGGCAAGAAGAAGTTTATGAACCCTTTAGAATTACCTGGATTTCTGCATAAATTGGTCATAACATTTGATCTGATCTTCATCTGAGTCACAACAATAGACAGTCTGCTTAAACTAATAACACACAAACAATTATAATTGTTCATGTCTTTATTGAACACACCGTGTAAACATTCACAGTGCAGGTGAATGTAAGAAAGTCTATATACAGTGTGTGTAAATGGCATGAGGAGGTAAGGCAATAAATAGGCCATAGTAGCAAAGTAATTACAATTTAGCAGATTAACACTGGTTCACCAACTACTTCGCAGACAGACTTCCGTGTGTAAAATCGGAGGGCCTGTTGTCCGGTCCTCTGGCAAAAAAAACAACATTTTTTTGTTTTTTAAATGTACAGCTGCAGCGATCGGTTAGCTGCTCAGATAGCTGATGTTTAAAGATAGTGAGGGAAATGTACGTCTCCAGCTTCAGTGATTTTTGCAATTCGTTCCAGTCACTGGCAGCAGGGAACTGGAAGGAAAGGCGGCCAAAGGAGATGTTGGCTTTAGGGATGATCAGTGAGATACACCTGCTGGAGCGCGTGCTACGGCTGGGTGTTGTTATCGGGACCAGTGAGCTGAGATAAAGCATAAACTTATAGATGACCTGGAGCCAGTGGGTCTAGGGACGAATATGTAGCGAGGGCCAGCCGACTACAGCATACAGTTCGCAGTGGTGGGTGGTATAAGGCTCTTTGGTAACAAAACGGATGGCACTGTGATAGACTATATCCAATTTGCTGAGTAGAGTATTGGAAGCTATTTTGTAGATGACGTCGCCGAAGTAGAGGATCCGTAGGATAGTCAGTTTTACTAGGATAAGTTTGGCGGCATGAGTGAAGGAGGCTTTGTTGCGAAATAGAAAGCCGATTCTAGATTTGATTTTGGATTGGAGATGTTTGATATGAGCCTGGAAGGAGAGTTTACAGTCTAGCCAGACACCTAGGTATTTGTAGCTGTCCACGTATTCTAGGTCAGAACCATCCAGAGTAGTGATGCTAGTTGGGCGGGCAGGTGCGGGCAGCGAATGGCTGAAAAGCATGCATTTGGTTTTGCTAGCGTTTAAGAGCAGTTGGAGGCCACAGAAGGAGTGTTGTATAGCATTGAAGCTCGTTTGGAGGTTAGTTAACACAGTGTCCAAAGAAGGGCCAGATGTATACAGAATGGTGTTGTCTGCGTATAGGTGGATCAGGGAATCACCCGCAGCAAGAGCGACATCGTTGATATATACAGAGAAAAGAGTCAGCCCGAGAATTGAACCCTGTGGCACCCCCATAGAGACTGCCAGAGTTCCGGACAACAGTTCCTCCGATTTTACACACTGAACTCTGTCTGCCAAGTAGTTGGTGAACCAGACGAGGCAGTTATTTGAGAAACCAAGGCTATTCAAATCAAATCTATTGAGTCTGCCGATAAGAATACTGTGATTGACAGAGTCGAAAGGCTTTGCCAGGTTGACGAAGACGGCTGCACAGTACTGTCTTTTATCGATGGCAGTTATGATATCGTTTAGTACCTTGAGAGTGGCTGAGGTGCACCCATGACCAGCTCGGAAACCGGCTTGCACAGCGGAGAAGGTACGGTGGGATTCGAACTGGCCAGTGATCTGTTTATTAACTTAGCTTTCAAAGACTTTAGAAAGGCAGGGCAGGATGGATATAGGTCTGTAACAGTTTGGGTCTAGAGTGTCACCCACTTTGAAGAGGGGGATGACCGCGGCAGCTTTCCAATCTTTAGGGATCTCGGACAAAACGAAAGACAGGTTGAACAGACTGGTAATAGGGGTTGCAACAATGGCGGCAGATAATTTTAGAAAGAGAGGGTCCAGATTGTCTTGCCCAACTGATTTGTACAGGTCCAGGTCTTGCAGCTCTTTCAGAACATCTGGGATCTGGATTTGGGTGAAGGAGAAGATGGGGAGGCTCGGACAAATAGCTGCGAAGGGTGCGGAGCTGTTGGCTGGGGTTGGGGTAGCCAGGAGGAAAGCATGGCCAGCCGTAGAGAAATGCTTTTTGAAATGTTTGATTATCATGGATTTATCGGTGGTGACCGTGTCGCCTAGCCTCAATGCAGTTGGCAGCTGGGAGGAGGTGCTCTTGTTCTCCATGGACTTTACAGTGTCCTAAAACTTTTTGGAGTTAGAGCAACAGGATTTCTGTTTGAAAACATTTATGTTTGAAAAAGCTAGCCTTAGCTTTCCTGACTGACTGTGTGTATTGGTTCCTGACTTCCCTGAACAGTTGCATATCGTGGGGACTATTCGATGCTATTGCAGACCGCCACAGTATGTTTTTGTGCTGGTCAAGGGCAGTCAGGTCTGGAGTGAACCAAGGGCTATATCTGTTCTTAGTTCTTCATTTTTTGAAAGTGGCATGCTTATTTAAAATGGTGTTGAAATGACTTTTAAAGAACGACCAGGCATCCTCGACTGACGGGATGAGGTCAATATCCTTCCAGGATACCTGGGCCAGGTCGATTAGATTTAGGGAGCTTTTGACAGTGATGAGGGGTGGTCGTTTAACCGTGGACCCATAGCGGAGGCAGGCAATGAGGCAGTGATCTCTGAGATCTTGATTGAAAACAGCAGAGGTGTATTTGGGGTACAGGGGTATGGTGGGGTATGGTGGGGTGCAGGGGTATGGTGGGGTGCAGGTACAGTGTAGGTAAGCCCAGGCACTGAGTGATCATAAGAGAGGTTGCATCTCTGGACATGCTGATTGTACAGGATGAGGTCACCGCATGTGTGGGCAGTGGGACAAAGGAGGCATGTACAGTGTGACTAGGGGCTCCGCAATAAACTAAAACAATGATAATTATCCTAAACAACCGTATACAAAGCATATTGACATTTGAGAGAGACATAAAGCGAGGCATAAAGCAATCACAGGTGTTGATTGGGAGAGCTAGCTAAGTCAACAACGGGTAAGACAACAGCTAATTAGCTAAGACAACAACAACAGATAAAATGGCGATGAATGGGCAGAGAGGGTCAGTTAACTACATACAGGGCCTGAGTTCGGGGCTAGGGCCGACAGATAAACAAAGGTAAACAAAGTGGAGTACTGTGATAAATGAACAGTCCAGCAGGCATCAGCTATGTAGCCAAGTGTTCATAGGGTCCAGTGTACAGCAATAGTTGGAACAGGGAAGCCGCGGAGTAGTCGTTGCTACGCTAGCACGCGAGAGACACAGCGTTTAAAGTGAGCAGTCCGGGGTAAGTAGAAGTGTCTGCTCCGTTGTCCAGCAAAGTCTGGTTGTGTCATGTTTTGTCATATATTGTCTTGTCCTTGTGCTTTCCCTTCTGTTCGTTTCCCCCTGCTGGTCTTATTAGGTTCGTTCCCTTTTTCTATCCCTCTCTCTCCCCCTCCCTCTCTCTCTTCTCTCTATCGTTCCGTTCCTGCTCCCAGCTGTTCCTCATTCTCCTAACTCACTCATTTACTCTTTTCACACCTGTCCCCTATTTTGCCCTCTGATTGAGCCCCTATTTCTCCCCTTGTTTTCCGCTTCTGTCCTTGTCGGATCCTTGTATGATGTTCGCTGTTCTGTGTCCTTGTCTCGCCCTGTCGTGTTTTGTCTCCTTCAGATGCTGCGTGTGAGCAGGTGTCTTAGTCTGCTACGGTCGGTGCCGTCCCGAAGCAACCTGCAGTCATTGGTCGAGTCTCCAGTCTGTCCTCGTTACTACGAGTGGATTTAAGTTTTTTCCTGTTTTGTTTTCTTCTTGATTTTTCCAGGATTATTACTTTTGTCATATACTGGAATAAAGACTCTGTTTTCGTTAAGTCGCTTTTGGGTCCTCATTCACCAGCATAACAGAAGGATCCGACCAAGAATGGACCCAGCGACTACGGATTCTTGTAACACTGCCGTCGAGATCCAGGGAGCTATGCTCGGCAGACACGAGCAGGAATTGTCTGCTGCTCGTCATGCCGTTGAGACCCTGGCCGCTCAGGTTTCCGACCTCTCAGGACAGTTTCAGAGTCTTCGTCTCGTGCCACCAGCTACTTCCTGGTCTTCCGAGTCTCCGGAACCTAGGGTTAATAACCCACCATGTTATTCTGGGCAGCCCACTGAGTGCCGTTCCTTTCTCACCCAGTGTGATATTGTGTTCTCTCTCCAACCCAACACATACTCAAGAGAGAGAGCTCGGATTGCTTACGTCATTTCACTCCTTACTGGTCGGGCTCGAGAGTGGTGCACAGCTATCTGGGAGGCAAGGGCTGAGTGTTCTAACAATTATCTGAACTTTAAAGAGGAGATGATACGGGTTTTTGATCGTTCAGTTTTTGGTAGGGAGGCTTCTAGGGCCTTGGCTTCCCTATGTCAAGGTGATCGATCCATAACGGATTACTCTATAGAGTTTCGCACTCTTGCTGCCTCTAGTGACTGGAACGAGCCGGCGCTGCTCGCTCGTTTTCTGGAGGGACTCCACGCTGAGGTTAAGGATGAGATTCTCTCCCGGGAGGTTCCTTCCAGTGTGGACTCTTTGATTGCACTCGCCATCCGCATAGAACGACGGGTAGATCTTCGTCACCGAGCTCGTGGAAGAGAGCTCGCGTTAACGGTGTTCCCCCTCTCCGCATCGCAACCATCTCCTTCAGAGACTGAGCCCATGCAGCTGGGAGGTATTCGCATCTCGACTAAGGAGAGGGAACGGAGGATCACCAACCGCCTTTGCCTCTATTGCGGTTCTGCTGGACATTTTGTCAATTCATGTCCAGTAAAAGCCAGAGCTCATCAGTAAGCGGAGGGCTACTGGTGAGCGCTACTACTCAGGTCTCTCCATCAAGATCCTGTACTACCATGTCGGTCCATCTACGCTGGACCGGTTCGGCTGCTTCATGCAGTGCCTTGATAGACTCTGGGGCTGAGGGTTGTTTTATGGACGAAGCATGGGCTCGGAAACATGACATTCCTCTCAGACAGTTAGGGAAGCCCACGCCCATGTTCGCCTTAGATGGTAGTCTTCTCCCCAGTATCAGATATGAGACACTACCTTTAACCCTCACAGTATCTGGTAACCACAGTGAGACCATTTCCTTTTTGATTTTTCGTTCACCTTTTACTCCTGTTGTTTTGGGTCATCCCTGGCTAGTATGTCATAATCCTTCTATTAATTGGTCTAGTAATTCTATCCTATCCTGGAACGTTTCTTGTCATGTGAAGTGTTTAATGTCTGCTATCCCTCCTGTTTCTTCTGTCCCCTCTTCTCAGGAGGAACCTGGTGATTTGACAGGAGTGCCGGAGGAATATCATGTTCTGCGCACGGTCTTCAGTCGGTCCAGAGCCAACTCCCTTCCTCCTCACCGGTCGTATGATTGTAGTATTGATCTCCTTCCGGGGACCACTCCCCCTCGGGGTAGACTATACTCTCTGTCGGCTCCTGAACGTAAGGCTCTCGAGGATTATTTGTCTGTTTCTCTTGACGCCGGCACCGTAGTGCCTTCTTCCTCTCCTGCCGGAGCGGGGGTTTTTTTTGTTAAGAAGAAGGACCGTACTCTGCGCCCCTGCGTGGATTATCGCATTAGTTAATGATGTACTTTGAACATCTTTAGGGCTGAATGACATAACGGTTAAGAATCGTTATCCGCTTCCCCTTATGTAGTCAGCCTTCGAGATTCTGCAGGGAGCCAGGTTCTTTACTAAGTTGGACCTTCGTAAAGCTTACCATCTCGTGCGCATCAGAGAGGGGGACGAGTGGAAAACGGCGTTTAACACTCCGTTAGGGCATTTTGAGTACCGGGTTCTGCCGTTTGGTCTCGCTAATGCTCCAGCTGTTTTTCAGGCATTAGTTAATGATGTACTGAGAGACATGCTGAACATCTTTGTTTTTGTTTACCTTGACGATATCCTGATTTTTTCACCGTCACTCGAGATTCATGTTCAGCACGTTCGACGTGTACTCCAACGCCTTTTAGAGAATTGTCTCTACGTGAAGGCTGAGAAGTGCGCCTTTCATGTCTCCTCTGTCACATTTCTCGGTTCTGTTATTTCCGCTGAAGGCATTCAGATGGATCCCGCTAAGGTCCAGGCTGTCAGTGATTGGCCCGTCCTTATGGGAGGCCTACAAGGTCACGTGTCGAGTTGCAGCGCTTTCTAGGTTTCGCTAATTTCTATCGGCGTTTCATTCGTAATTTCGGTCAAGTTGCTGCCCCTCTCACAGCTCTTACTTCTGTCAAGACGTGCTTTAAGTGGTCCGGTTCCGCCCAGGGAGCTTTTGATCTCCTCAAGAAGCGTTTTACGTCCGCTCCTATCCTCGTTACTCCTGACGTCACTAAACAATTAATTGTCGAGGTTGACGCTTCAGAGGTGGGCGTGGGAGCCATTCTATCCCAGCGCTTCCAGTCTGACGATAAGGTCCATCCTTGCGCTTATTTTTCTCATCGCCTGTCGCCATCGGAACGCAACTATGATGTGGGTAACCGCGAACTGCTCGCCATCCGCTTAGCCCTAGGCGAATGGCGACAGTGGTTGGAGGGGGCGACCGTTCCTTTTGTCGTTTGGACTGACCATAAGAACCTTGAGTACATCCGTTCTGCCAAACGACTTAATGCACGTCAAGCTCGTAACTCGGCAGGCGTTGAAGGGACTCACGCTAAAGTTAAGGATGAGATTCTCTCTCGTTCTTTGATTGAACTCCTTCTTCGCATTGATGCTTCATAGAAGAGAGCTCGCTTAACTGTGTCTCCCTCTCTCCGACACTACCGTCTTTCCCCACTGACTCAGGTGTTGAGCCCATGCAGCTGGGGGTATGGAGCTCCAGTAAAGCGGAGGGCGACTGATAAGCGCTACTAGACGGTCCCTCCGTCAAGTACATATGCTACTTTACCGGTCCATCTACGCTGGACCGGATCGGCAGCATCCTGCAGTGCATTAATAGACTCTGGGGCAGAGGGCTGTTTTATGGACGAAGCCTGGGCGCGAACATGACATTCCTCTCAGACAGTTAGCGTTGTTTTTCGCTCGTTTCGAGTTTGTGATTTCTTATCGCCCGGGTAATAAGAACACCAAGCCTGATGCCTTATCCCGTCTCTTTAGTTCTTCTGTGGCTTCTACCGATCCCGAGGGGATTCTTCCTTATGGGCGTGTTGTCGGGTTGACTGACTGGGGAATTGAGAGACAGGTTAAGCAAGCACTCACTCACACTGCGTCGCCGCGCGCTTGTCCTAGTAACCTTCTTTTCGTTCCTGTTTCTACTCGTCTGGCTGTTCTTCAGTGGGCTCACTCTGCCAAGTTAGCTGGCCATCCCGGCGTTCGAGGTACACTTGCTTCTAGTCGCCAGCGGTTTTGGTGGCCTACTCAGGAGCGTGACACGCACCGTTTCGTGGCTGCTTGTTCGGACTGCGCGCAGACTAAGTCAGGTAACTCTCCTCCTGCCGGTCGTCTCAGACCGCTTTCCATTCCTTCTCGACCCTGGTCTCACATCGCCTTAGACTTCATTACCGGTCTGCCTTCGTCTGCGGGGAAGACTGTGATTCTTACGGTTGTCGATAGGTTCTCTAAGGCGGCACATTTCATTCCCCTCGCTAAGCTTCCTTCCGCTAAGGAGACGGCACAAATCATCATTGAGAATGTGTTCAGAATTCATGGCCTCCCGTTAGACGCCGTTTCAGACAGAGGTCCGCAATTCACGTCACAGTTTTGGAGGGAGTTCTGTCGTTTGATTGGTGCTTCCGTCAGTCTCTCTTCCGGTTTTCATCCCCAGTCTAACGGTCAAGCAGAAAGGGCCAATCAGACGATTGGTCGCATATTACGCAGCCTTTCTTTTAGAAACCCTGCGTCTTGGGCAGAACAGCTCCCCTGGGCAGAATACGCTCACAACTCGCTTCCTTCGTCTGCTACCGGGCTATCTCCGTTTCAGAGTAGTCTGGGTTACCAGCCTCCTCTGTTCTGGTCCCAGCTCGCCGAGTCCAGCGTTCCCTCCGCTCAGGCGTTTGTCCAACGTTGTGAGCGCACCTGGAGGAGGGTGAGGTCGGCACTTTGCCGTTACAGGGCGCAGACTGTGAGAGCCGCCAATAAACGTAGGATTAAGAGTCCTAGGTATTGTCGCGGCCAGAGAGTGTGGCTTTCCACTCGTAACCTTCCCCTTACGACAGCTTCTCGTAAGTTGACTCCGCGGTTCATTGGTCCGTTCCGTGTCTCCCAGGTCGTCAATCCTGTCGCTGTGCGACTGCTTCTTCCGCGACATCTTCGTCGCGTCCATCCTGTCTTCCATGTCTCCTGTGTCAAGCCCTTTCTTCGCGCCCCCGTTCGTCTTCCCTCCCCCCCCCCCCGTCCTTGTCGAGGGCGCACCTATTTACAAGGTACGTAGGATCATGGACATGCGTTCTCGGGGACGTGGTCACCAGTACTTAGTGGATTGGGAGGGTTACGGTCCTGAGGAGAGGAGTTGGGTTCCATCTCGGGACGTGCTGGACCGTTCGCTGATTGATGATTTCCTCCGTTGCCGCCAGGATTCCTCCTCGAGTGCGCCAGGAGGCGCTCGGTGAGTGGGGGGGGGTACTGTCATGTTTTGTCATATATTGTCTTGTCCTTGTGCTTTCCCTTCTGTTCGTTTCCCCCTGCTGGTCTTATTAGGTTCGTTCCCTTTTTCTATCCCTCTCTCTCCCCCTCCCTCTCTCTCTTCTCTCTATCGTTCCGTTCCTGCTCCCAGCTGTTCCTCATTCTCCTAACTCACTCATTTACTCTTTTCACACCTGTCCCCTATTTTGCCCTCTGATTGAGCCCCTATTTCTCCCCTTGTTTTCCGCTTCTGTCCTTGTCGGATCCTTGTATGATGTTCGCTGTTCTGTGTCCTTGTCTCGCCCTGTCGTGTTTTGTCTCCTTCAGATGCTGCGTGTGAGCAGGTGTCTTAGTCTGCTACGGTCGGTGCCTTCCCGAAGCAACCTGCAGTCAATGGTCGAGTCTCCAGTCTGTCCTCGTTACTACGAGTGGATTTAAGTTTTTTCCTGTTTTGTTTTCTTCTTGATTTTTCCAGGATTATTACTTTTGTCATATACTGGAATAAAGACTCTGTTTTCGTTAAGTCGCTTTTGGGTCCTCATTCACCAGCATAACAGGTTGAAGGCACAGCTGTTGGAATTACGTCTGCGGACCAGTTGTGGTGGTACGGCGGGGCACCATGCCGACGAAGGGACCAGGCCAGATGGTGAAAGAGGTATTGTAATTTTGTTTGCTAGCTTCGGGGCTGGTTCACTCAGTGGCAGCTAGCTAGCTGTGATGATCAATGGTCCAGGTTTTACGACAGGAATCTGGCGTTGTAGTGGAGAAAGACAGTCCGAGGCTGGTAGGTATTATCCAAGCTAAAAAAAAACGGCTGGTGCCTGAGCAGACTAAATAGCTAGTAACTTAGGTTGGAAAAAGTATGTGAGCCTTTGGATTTAATAACAGGTTGACCCTCCTTTGGCAACAATAACCTCTACCAAACATTTTCTGTAGTTGCAGATCAGACCTGCACCAAGGTCAGGAGGAATTTTGGACTATTCCCCTTTACAAAAATGTTTCAGTTCTGCAATATTCTTGGGATGTCTGGTGTGAACCCCTCTCTTGAGGTCATGCCACAGCATCTCAATCGGGTTGAGGTCAGGACTCTGACTGAGACAGTTCAGGAAGATGTATTTTCTTCTGTTGAAGCCATTCTGTTGAAGATTTACTTCTGTGTTTTGGGTCGTTGTCATGTTGCATCACCCAACTTCTGTTGAGCTTCAATAAGCAGACAAATATACTTACATTCTCCTGCAAAATGTCTTGATAAACTTGGGAATTTATTTTTCTGTCGATGATAGCAAGCTGTCCAAACCATGATGCTCCCTTCACCATACTTTACAGTTGGGATGAGGTTTTGATGTTGGTGTGCTGTGCCTTTTTTCTCCACACATAGTGTTGTGTGTTCCTTCAAAACAACTCAACTTTAGTTTAATCTGTCCACAGAATATTTGACCATCTGGAACATCCAGATGCTCTTTCGTGAACTTCAGACGCGCAGCAATGTTTTATTGGACAGCAGTGGCTTCTTCCGTGGGGTCCTCCCATGAATACCATTCTCGTTTAGTGTTTAACGTATCGTAGACTCGTCAACAGAGATGTTAGCATGTTCGAGAGATTTCTGTAAGTCTTTAGCTGACTCTCTAAGATTCTTCTCAACCTCATTGAGAATTTTGCGCTGTGCTCTTGCAGTCATCTTTGCAGGACGGCCACTCCTAGGGAGAGGAGCAACAGTGCTGAACTTTCTCCATTTATAGACAATTTGTCTTACGTGGACTGATGTACATCACGGCTTTTATGTATACTTTTGTATCTCGTCTCAATGATTGTACTCCAGGTTAGCTCACTCCTGACTCCAATTAGCTTTTGGAGAAGTCATTGGCCTAGGGGTTAACATACTTTTTCCAACCTACACTGTGAAATTATGTATTCAATATAGACAAGAAAAATACAATCATTTGTGTGTTATTGGTTTATTGTTGTTGTTGTTGTTGTGACTTAGAGGAAGATCAGATCTAATTTTATGACCAATTTATACAGAAATCCAGATAATTCCAAAGGGTTCACAAACTTTTTCTTGCCACTGTAGGGTTAAAGATCAGTAAGGGATCATCAAAGGAAAATATCTATAATTATATTTATTTAAACGAATATATAAGTTGTAAGTTGTATATATTATATATTTATATACAGTGCCTTGCGAAAGTATTCGGCCCCCTTGAACTTTGCGACCTTTTGCCACATTTCAGGCTTCAAACATAAAGATATAAAAGTGTATTTTTTTGTGAAGAATCAACAACAAGTGGGACACAATCATGAAGTGGAACGACATTTATTGGATATTTCAAACTTTTTTAACAAATCAAAAACTGAAAAATTGGGCGTGTATAATTATTCAGCCCCCTTAAGTTAATATTTTGTAGCGCCACCTTTTGCTGCGATTACAGCTGTAAGTCGCTTGGGGTATGTCTCTATCAGTTTTGCATATCGAGAGACTGACATTTTTTCCCATTCCTCCTTGCAAAACAGCTCGAGCTCAGTGAAGTTGGATGGAGAGCATTTGTGAACAGCAGTTTTCAGTTCTTTCCACAGATTCTCGATTGGATTCAGGTCTGGACTTTGACTTGGCCATTCTAACACCTGGATATGTTTATTTTTGAACCATTCCATTGTAGATTTTGCTTTATGTTTTGGATCATTGTCTTGTTGGAAGACAAATCTCCATCCCAGTCTCAGGTCTTTTGCAGACTCCATCAGGTTTTCTTCCAGAATGGTCCTGTATTTGGCTCCATCCATCTTCCTATCAATTTGAACCATCTTCCCTGTCCCTGCTGAAGAAAAGCAGGCCCAAACCATGATGCTGCCACCACCATGTTTGACAGTGGGGATGTTGTGTTCAGGGTGATGAGCTGTGTTGCCATTGTTGTCCTATGGACAGAATCTCCCACCTCAGCTGTAGATCTCTGCAATTCATCCAGAGTGATCATGGGCCTCTTGGCTGCATCTCTGATCAGTCTTCTCCTTGTATGAGCTGAAAGTTTAGAGGGACGGCCAGGTCTTGGTAGATTTGCAGTGGTCTGATACTCCTTCCATTTCAATATTATCGCTTGCACAGTGCTCCTTGGGATGTTTAAAGCTTGGGAAATCTTTTGGTATCCAAATCCGGCTTTAAACTTCTTCACAACAGTATCTCGGACCTGCCTGGTGTGTTCCTTGTTCTTCATGATGCTCTCTGCGCTTTTAACGTACCTCTGAGACTATCACAGTGCAGGTGCATTTATACGGAGACTTGATTACACACAGGTGGATTGTATTTATCATCATTAGTCATTTAGGTCAACATTGGATCATTCAGAGATCCTCACTGAACTTCTGGAGAGAGTTTGCTGCACTGAAAGTAAAGGGGCTGAATAATTTTGCACGCCCAATTTTTCAGTTTTTTATTTTTTTAATTTTTTTATTTCACCTTTATTTAACCAGGTAGGCAAGTTGAGAACAAGTTCTCATTTACAATTGCGACCTGGCCAAGATAAAGCAAAGCAGTTCGACAGATACAACGACACAGAGTTACACATGGAGTAAAACAAACATACAGTCAATAATACAGTATAAACAAGTCTATATACAATGTGAGCAAATAAGGTGAGAAGGGAGGTAAAGGCAAAAAAGGCCATGGTGGCAAAGTAAATACAATATAGCAAGTAAAACACTGGAATGGTAGTTTTGCAATGGAAGAATGTGCAAAGTAGACATAAAAATAATGGGGTGCAAAGGAGCAAAATAAATAAATTAATTAAATACAGTTGGGAAAGAGGTAGTTGTTTGGGCTAAATTATAGGTGGGCTATGTACAGGTGCAGTAATCTGTAAGATGCTCTGACAGTTGGTGCTTAAAGCTAGTGAGGGAGATAAGTGTTTCCAGTTTCAGAGATTTTTGCAGTTCGTTCCAGTCACTGGCAGCAGAGAACTGGAAGGAGAGGCGGCCAAAGAAAGAATTGGTTTTGGGGGTGACCAGAGAGATATACCTGCTGGAGCGTGTGCTACAGGTGGGAGATGCTATGGTGACCAGCGAGCTGAGATAAGGGGGGACTTTACCTAGCAGGGTCTTGTAGATGACATGGAGCCAGTGGGTTTGGCGACGAGTATGAAGCGAGGGCCAGCCAACGAGAGCGTACAGGTCGCAATGGTGGGTAGTATATGGGGCTTTGGTGACAAAACGGATTGCACTGTGATAGACTGCATCCAATTTGTTGAGTAGGGTATTGGAGGCTATTTTGTAAATGACATCGCCAAAGTCGAGGATTGGTAGGATGGTCAGTTTTACAAGGGTATGTTTGGCAGCATGAGTGAAGGATGCTTTGTTGCGAAATAGGAAGCCAATTCTAAATTTAACTTTGGATTGGAGATGTTTAATATGGGTCTGGAAGGAGAGTTTACAGTCTAACCAGACACCTAAGTATTTGTAGTTGTCCACGTATTCTAAGTCAGAGCCGTCCAGAGTAGTGATGTTGGACAGGCGGGTAGGTGCAGGTAGCGATCGGTTGAAGAGCATGGATTTAGTTTTACTTGTATTTAAGAGCAATTGGAGGCCACGGAAGGAGAGTTGTATGGCATTGAAGCTTGCCTGGAGGGTTGTTAACACAGTGTCCAAAGAAGGGCCGGAAGTATACAGAATGGTGTCGTCTGCGTAGAGGTGGATCAGGGACTCACCAGCAGCAAGAGCGACCTCATTGATGTATACAGAGAAGAGAGTCGGTCCAAGAATTGAACCCTGTGGCACCCCCATAGACACTGCCAGAGGTCCGGACAGCAGACCCTCCGATTTGACACACTGAACTATATCAGAGAAGTAGTTGGTGAACCAGGCGAGGCAATCATTTGAGAAACCAAGGCTGTCGAGTCTGCCGATGAGGATGTGGTGGTTGACAGAATCGAAAGCCTTGGCCAGATCAATGAATACGGCTGCACAGTAATGTTTCTTATCGATGGCGGTTAAGATATCGTTTAGGACCTTGAGCATGGCTGAGGTGCACCCATGACCAGCTCTGAAACCAGATTGCATAGCAGAGAAGGTATGGTTAGATTCGAAATGGTCGGTAATCTGTTTGTTGACTTGGCTTTCGAAGACCTTAGAAAGGCATGGTAGGATAGATATAGGTCTGTAGCAGTTTGGGTCAAGAGTGTCCCCCCCTTTGAAGAGGGGGATGACCGCAGCTGCTTTCCAATCTTTGGGAATCTCAGACGACACGAAAGAGAGGTTGAACAGGCTAGTAATAGGGGTGGCAACAATTTCGGCAGATAATTTTAGAAAGAAAGGGTCCAGATTGTCTAGCCCGGCTGATTTGTAGGGGTCCAGATTTTTCAGCTCTTTCAGAACATCAGCAGAATGGATTTGGGAGAAGGAGAAATGGGGAAGGCTTGGGCGAGTTGCTGTTTGGGGTGCAGTGCTGTTGACCGGGGTAGGAGTAGCCAAGTGGAAAGCATGGCCAGCCGTAGAAAAATGCTTATTGAAATTCTCAATTATGGTGGATTTATCAGCGGAAACAGTGTTTCCTATCTTCAGTGCAGTGGGCAGCTGGGAGGAGGTGTTCTTATTCTCCATGGACTTTACAGTGTCCCAGAACTTTTTTGAGTTAGTGTTGCAGGAAGCAAATTTCTGCTTGAAAAAGCTAGCCTTGGCTTTTCTAACTGCCTGTGTATAACGGTTTCTAGCTTCCCTGAATAGCTGCATATCACGGGGGCTGTTCGATGCTAATGCAGAACGCCATAGGATGTTTTTGTGTTGGTTAAGGGCAGTCAGGTCTGGGGAGAACCAAGGGCTATATCTGTTCCTGGTTCTAAATTTCTTGAATGGGGCATGTTTATTTAAGATGGTTAGGAAGGCATTTAAAAAAAATATCCAGGCATCCTCTACTGACGGGATGAGATCAATATCCTTCCAGGATACCCCGGCCAGGTCGATTAGAAAGGCCTGCTCGCTGCTGAAGTGTTTCAGGGAGCGTTTTACAGTGATGAGTGGAGGTCGTTTGACCGCTGACCCATTACGGATGCAGGCAATGAGGCAGTGATCGCTGAGATCTTGGTTGAAGACAGCAGAGGTGTATTTAGAGGGGAAGTTGGTTAGGATGATATCTATGAGGGTGCCCGTGTTTAAGGCTTTGGGGGGGTACCTGGTAGGTTCATTGATAATTTGAGTGAGATTGAGGGCATCAAGTTTAGATTGTAGGATGGCTGGGTGTTAAGCATGTTCCAGTTTAGGTCGCCTAGCAGCACGAGCTCTGAAGATAGATGGGGGGCAATCAGTTCACATATGGTGTCCAGAGCACAGCTGGGGGCAGAGGGTGGTCTATAGCAGGCGGCAACGGTGAGAGACTTGTTTTTAGAGAGGTGGATTTTTAGAAGTAGAAGTTCAAATTGTTTGGGTACAGACCTGGATAGTAGGACAGAACTCTGCAGGCTATCTTTGCAGTAGATTGCAACACCGCCCCCTTTGGCAGTTCTATCTTGTCTGAAAATGTTGTAATTTGGAATTAAAATTTCAGAATTTTTGGTGGACTTCCTAAACCAGGATTCAGACACAGCTAGAACATCCGGGTTGGCAGAGTGTGCTAAAGCAGTGAATAGAACAAACTTAGGGAGGAGGCTTCTAATGTTAACATGCATGAAACCAAGGCTATTACGGTTACAGAAGTCATCAAAAGAGAGCGCCTGGGGAATAGGAGTGGAGCTAGGCATTGCAGGGCCTGGATTCACCTCTACATCGCCAGAGGAACATAGGAGGAGAAGAATAAGGGTACGGCTAAAAGCAATAAGAATTGGTCGTCTATAACGTCTGGAACAGAGAGTAAAAGGAGGTTTCTGGGGGCGATAAAATAGCATCAAGGTATAATGTACAGACAAAGGTATGGTAGGATGTGAATACAGTGGAGGTAAACCTAGGTATTGAGTGATGAAGAGAGAGATATTGTCTCTAGAAACATCATTGAAACCAGGAGATGTCATTGCATGTGTGGGTGGTGGAACTAATAAATTGGATAATGTATAGTGAGCAGGACTAGAGGCTCTACAGTGAAATAAGCCAATAAACACCAGAACAGCAATGGACAAGACATATTGACATTAAGGAGAGGCATCCTTAGTCGAGTGATCAAAAGAGTCCAGAGAGTGGAGTGGTTGGTTTCGGGGTCAAGGCGATTTAGACAGCTAGCTAGGACATCGGTAGCAAGCTAGCATAGGAAGGGGGTCTGTTGTTAGCCACCTCTTGCGTTTCGTCAGTAGATTAGTGGGGTTCCGTGTGGTAGAGGGAATTAGTCCAAATCACACAACAACAAAAATAAAATAAAAACAATAGATATAGTTATAGAGGCCCAAGAATAAACATAATAATAATAATAAAAATAAATAAATTGTTCGATTGTCTATTCTGAGAGCTGCCGGTAAGACAGCTAACGGTTAGTAGGCCGCAGATGGGCGTTCAGGCAACGTCGAGACGGAGGAGCCAGCCGGATCTCCTTCGGGTAGACAACGTCGGCAGTCCAGTTGTGAAGGCCCGGTGGGGCTCCGCGTAGGCAGTAAAACGGGTCCGGATAGGTGACTGCAGCCCAGGAGTGATTGACGGAGCTCAGGAGTGATTTACGGAGCTGGCTAGCTCCGGAGTAATTGATGTTTGCTCCGGAATCGACGAGAGCAGATAGACACACGGATAACAGCTGGCTAGCTGTGAGATCCGGGAATGAATGTCCAGAGAGCAGTTGAAATCCAAGGACATGGAGAGAAAAATTGGTCCGGTATGTTCCGTTCCGAGCCACGCTGCGCCGTACAAAACTGGCGATAGATTTTCAAGCTAAAGGATAGCTGATGACCACAAACCGTGGTTGGCTGAATACTAACGATTTGCCAGTAAAGAAGCTAACTAGCTTCTGAACTAGCTTCTGATTAGCTTCTAGCTAGCTCCTGGCTAGCTTCTTGGAGTTTCTGGCTAGCTTCTGGCTAGCTTCTGATTAGCTTCTAGCTAGCTCCTGGCTAGCTTCTGGCTAGCTTCTTGGAATTTCTGGCTAGCTTCTGGCTAGCTTCTTGGAGTTTCTGGCTAGCTTCCGGCTAGCTTCTTGGAGGATTGCAGATTTGAGGTAAATAATACTTATACTTATTTGTTAAAAAAGTTTGAAATATCCAATAAATGTCGTTCCACTTCATGATTGTGTCCCACTTGTTGTTGATTCTTCACAAAAAAATACACTTTTATATCTTTATGTTTGAAGCCTGAAATGTGGCAAAAGGTCGCAAAGTTCAAGGGGGCCGAATACTTTCGCAAGGCACTGTATATAAATATATATACATTTTATGGACAGTGTATGTTTTTCATTAGGTATCTTTTTTTGTTTGTTTTTTTGTCCCTCCCATCTATTTCTGAACACCATCCAGTTTTGATTTCTATTTGCCATATATTTTTCAACAATGATGTGATGTTTCACAAAAGTTCTGAACCTTTCTATTCTAAAATATTATTTTACCTTTATTTAACTAGGCAAGTCAGTTAAGAACAAATTATTATTTACAATGACGGCCTAGGAACAGTGGGTTAACTGGTCTAGGAATAGTGGGTTAACTGGTCTAGGAACAGTGGGTTAACTGCCTGTTCAGGGGGAGAATGACAGATATGTATCTTGTCAGCTAGGGGGTTTGAAGTCACAACCTTCCGGTTACTAGTCCAACGCTCTAACCACTAGGCTACCCTGCCGCCCCGGCAGATTGTACAGATTGTAAAGGAAAGATTTTTGCTAAGAGTATTATTATATTATTGATCGATTGACAATGACTTTTCAAATCCTCCAGCAGTGCTATTTAGAGAGTTAGCTCCAGGTAAATGTTGCAATTCTTTAGCCATTCCTGAACCTGCGACCAAAAACAAGCTCAATACTGAATGGACAGTACCAAAGCAAATGATCTAATGATTTGGTCTCTTTGCAGCAAAATCTGCAGAGCTGGGTTGGTTGTATCCCCCATATATATATATATATATTATTTGAGTTGTTTTTGGTAACTTTAGTTGTCACCGTATTAGACTAAGCATAGGTGATTAGATGATGTTGAAGTTGAAATGGAGCTGGAAGAGCGGAGGCAGCTCCTCTTTACTTTGTGACTTGCGGTAACTCTGCGGTTCTAAATTAATAGTTGTTTAGTAATATGAAAATGTCAGAAACATTACCTTGCTTGACCATGCTGTAGGTCATGTAACTGTTTGTTACATGCAATATGTTTTGTGGACTTCACCGGACAGATGTTGCTCTCCGGTTTCGTAATGAAACAAATGTGTGGTTGAACATATTCTGCCACTGTGTCCTCTCATTGTCTCGGCCTTAGGCCTGTATATCAGAGTGTCAAGGCATATGAACTAACAGGTTATAGAGCAAACAACACAATTATCACAACACACAGGTTGTAATGTGGATTTTTGCTCACAGTTTAGAGATAATTGGGATTGATCCTATTTTGAATGAGAAATTTTTCAGCTTATTTGAACAATAAGTGAGTTTGGATTGAACTATTTGCACATTTTTATTTGTCGGATTCCAAAATGTTATTTTCAAATGTAATTTTACAATGCTCAGCTCAAATCTTAACAGTGATTGTTTCCTTAACTATTAGTGTGTTTCAGAGGAACACTGTGAATCCATGTGTTAAACCACTGATTAAAATCTCAGTTCAGAATCCCAAAAATATGTACAGTGTATGAATATTGGATTGTGTTGAGGCCAATGTTCAGCTGGTGCAGACACATTGAACAGCAACACTGGGAGCAGGAGGTTGGTTTCTAAACAAACACTGGACATTCTGCTCCCTAATAGTTTAGAAAATAACAGGAAATATAAGTAGTGTCTGTCTGTAGCTGGCTACATTATTTTATTTTACTAAAACACTTAACTATTTTAACAACTTGATTTAACATCCAACTATGTCTATGATTTAATCACTTAAAATTCCTCCCTAAGTTCAGAGTGAAATAATTGATGGGGTCAAATGGTTTTAGTGCCTGGTTGCCTGGGACACTAGCTTGCTGACACTGCATGTAAATTACATTTAGTACTGCAACCTACTATATAAACATGTTTAACCATACACTACATATACACTACAGGTATAGGTAATGTGGGACACAGAGGTTCTGTCCAAAAATAACATAATAATGAAAATATACACTGTGTACAAAACATTATGAACACCTAATCTTTCCATGACATAGACTGACCAGGAGAATCCAGGTGAAAGCTACGATCCCTTTCTGATGTCACTTGTTAAATCCACTTCAATCAGTGTAGATTAAAGGTTAAAGATGGATGGTTAAGCCATGAGACACAATATCGAAGAGCCTTTGAACAGGATATGGTTGTAGGTGCCAGGCGCACCGGTTTGTGTCAAGAACTGCAACAATCCTGGGTTTTTCACACTCAACAATTTCCGGTGTGTATCAAGAATGGTCCACCACAAAAGGACATCCAGCCAACTTGACACAACTGTGGGAAGCATTGAGTCAACATGGGCCAGCATCCCTGTTGAACGCTTTCAACACCTTGTAGAGTCAACATGGGCCAGCATCCCTGTTGAACGCTTTCAACACCTTGTAGAGTCCGTGCCCCAACGAACTGAGGTTGTTCTGAGGTTGCAACTCAATATTGGGAAGGTATTCTTAATATTTTGTACACTCGATGTCTAAATGCCGTTTAGCAGATGCATTTATCCAAAGTTTGCATACATTTTACGTAACATAGTAAGTAAAATATAAAGTAGTTCTTAAAGTCTTGGGAGATGGAAACATGAAATGTATATGGAAATAATTTAATTATCAGCCAAGTCTAGAAATATGTCATATTCATTTTTTTCCAGAGAAAATCAGAACATGCACACAGACCATCACACTATGGTACAACAAAGCTAACCTGAACATATGATGATTGTATAGCCGTTTAGATAATTTGAGAAACGACAGCAAGAGGTTCAGAAATCAGAAGTACAGCGTACGTCCCGCTTTTTCATAACATGAGAAATATCTGGATTCCTCTTACCTTGTGTAGTTAATGCACAGTGTCTCAGTGGAATGTCATCCCGATGTGTGTTTTATGTATGTGTGGCAGAGTGTGTGTGTGTGTGAGAGAGAGAGAGAATGTGTGTGTATCTCCTCCGTGGCTCAGCAGAGCACTGTGCTCACCCGGCTTCCTGACTCTGGCTGTATTGTAGCTGTAGATGATGCGTTTTCCTGAGGAAATTCCCCCCCCACACACACATACACTCACAAGCATGTTCTGGGAGATTGCAAATTATACTAATTGCATGACTACTGGCAGCACATTCTTCTACAATGGCTCCTTCTTTTTTAATTCAGCATGTTTCTTTGTGTGTGTGCACGTGTGTGTGTGTGTGTGTGTGTGTGTGTGTGTGTGTGTGTGTGTGTGTGTGTGTGTGTGTGTGTGTGTGTGTGTGTGTGTGTGCGTGTGTGTGTGTGTGTGTGTGTGTGTGTGTGTGTGTGTGTGTGTGTGTGTGTGTGTGTGTGTGTGTGTGTGTGTGTGTGTGTGTGGATTCATCTCTGTCTGAGGGTCAGTTGATGTTGTCCGTGTTGTGCTTCTACATTCTGAGTTGACCTGAGTAACAGAGAATATTTCCGAGGGCTTCAAAGCTAATTTACTATGTGAAGCTTTTCACACATTGCCTTTTTTTTTTTTTTTTTTTCACCACTCTGACATGAGGTCAGTCAAACATACAATACACCAATTTTTTTTTTTTTACTGTTTGTAATATAGACCTTGAAGAGAGCATGTGAACAGATTAATGGCTGGTGTGTTTGATATCTTACATGACCAATCAAAAGTAGTTTGAGGCCCACAGTATGTCATGAATCAGACATCTGGAACTAACATTTAGTTAATATTCAAAGATGCTCGGTACATTTCATAAGATGGTTGCTTTGCTTAGAAACCTTTACAGTGGAAAGAAGTTAACTTTAGTTTGTACTTACAATTTAGCATGACAAGATTATTAGGTTGATTCCATGGCAACTTGAACAGCAGTAAGCTTCAAACTCTTGCACCTCCAGTGATCAATTGTGTCCTCCTGCGCCCACTAGTGGTAGAATTGTGGACCATCTGGATAATTTTCTATATCCAACACGATGTCTTGAGGAAGGTGACGTCTGTTAGTTCAGGATGTTGATACACTACATGAACAAAAGTATGTGGACACCAGCTCGTCGAAGATCTCATTTCAAAATCACGGGCATTAATATGGAGTTGGTCTATGGAGCCAGATACCTGCCAAAAGGCTGAGCGTACAACAGTGAAGTTTCAGTTCGCTAGGTGTATCTCTACAGCATGGGCATATCTCTGGGTGACGTGGACATCGCTATGAATGCACCTTATCAAAACATGACAAATTCAATATTACACATCCCATTCTCTGGGCTCTGTCAGTAGTACATACCAGGAATAATGAAACATTGAACAATAATTATAGATGTTTGGTGAATCTATGCATTACTCCATACATTTTTCCTGATACTCAAAAGTACTCGTTACATTTTGAACGTTTAGCAGGACAGGGAAATTGTCTAATTCACACACTTATCAAGGGAACATACCTGGTCATCCCTACTGCCTCTGATCTGGTGGACTGGAAAACATGCTACGTTTGTAAATGATTTCTGAGTGTTGGAGCATGCCCCTTGCTAGCTGTAAATAAAAAACAAGAAAATGGTGCAATATGGTTTGCTTTATATAAAGATTTTTAAAAATTATTTATACTTTTACTTTTGATACTTAAGTATATTTGAGCAATTACATTTACTTTTGATACTTAAGTATATTTTAAACCAAATACTTTTGACTTTTACTCAAGTAGTATTTTACTGGGTGACTTTCACTTTTACTTCAGTCATTTTCTATTGAGGTATCTTTACTTTTACTCAAGTATGACAATTGGGTACCTTTCCACCACTGAGGAGGGGTTAATACGAATTTGAAACAATTTGACATGATTTGCATGAATCGGGTCATGAGCATATGGACTTGAAAAGAACACGGGAGAGGGCTCCCGAGTGGCGCAGTGGTCTAAGGCACTGCATTTCAGTGCTAGAGGTGTAACTACAGACCCTGGTTAGGTTCCAGGCTGTATCACAACCGGATGTGATTGGGAGTCCCATAGGTCAGCGCACAATTGGCCCAGTGTCGACCGGGTCAGGGTTTGGCCGGGGTAGGCCGTCATTGTAAATAACAATTTGTTCTTAACTGACTTGCCCAGTTAAATAAAGGTTTAAATAAAAAGGTTAAATGTAGGCTAAGTCTGGCTTATTCCCACAATTTACAATAACTCTGTTGTAGTGGTTTTTAGGAAGTCTCCGTATAGGCTATTCCCTCCATCATTACACTGCTGCCCAGTTGAAGAGCTTGTGATCTCCATGCAGCACCATGCGTCTTCAGAAAAGTCCTTCTGGGGGCATGCAGTCATAGAGTTATATACCTAATGGAGGCCTATTTGCCTATTTGCCAAATAAAGTGCAGAGCATGATTGATGTGTGCAACTTGGCATTCCAACATATTTAAACATTTAATTAATCATTCATTCAGTATGTCATCCATTCAGTTGTTTGTCTGAGTTCAAATCAAATCTTATTGGTCACACACACATTTTTCTTTACTAGGCAAGTCAGTCAAGAGCAAATTCTTATTTACAATGACAGCCTAGGAACAGTGAGTTAACTGCCTTGTTCAAGGGCAGAACAACAGATTTTTACCTTGTCAGCTCAGGGATTTGAACTAGCAACCTTTCTGTTCCTGGCCCAATGCTCTAAGCACTCTAAGCCACTTGCCGCCCAGATGTTATTGCAGGTGTAGCGAAATGTTCCATCTCCAACAACGCAGGGTAGGACAGTCTTATCCATTTGTTTATTGAAATTCATGTGTATTCAAAATGATCTAACATGTAATAATTCAATGTTTAATTTAGGCCTATCCAAAACT
Source organism: Oncorhynchus gorbuscha (assembly GCF_021184085.1). Lineage (NCBI taxonomy): Eukaryota > Metazoa > Chordata > Actinopteri > Salmoniformes > Salmonidae > Oncorhynchus > Oncorhynchus gorbuscha. The sequence goes on along the minus strand of NC_060188.1, from coordinate 49,376,989 downwards.
AAATAGGCCTTCAACTTGTAGGCATTGCAATCATGTTGGCTACTGGTGTCTTGTGGAATAATTTTAGAACTCTATTTGTGTTTTATAACTGTTTCTATTTATACGGCTCCAGTTAAAAAGAGACCCTAACTCACAGGCCTCTAAATATAGTCTCTAAATAAATGTTAAACAAAAATAGTTGAAGAAGCACATGCAGTGGCTGATGGGCAAAACCGATCTGCCAATAAGAATAGGCTATAGATATTCTTGACCATTTGGGACCCATTGGCTATTTTGCTCAGGACAGGTTATAGCCAACACTTAATAAATGTTTAGTTTTGTCTCATTCATTGAAATTAATTTAGCCTCTGTGGGATGGGATTGTGCAACACAAATTACTATAACAAGCCTACATACAGAGTGGAATTCGCAAACACAACAGTCAAATATACCTAATATAAAGGCCTACAGTCCATGCTCCCAAATACTGGAAAAAGTGTGATTCATTAGGTTACATTAGGTATAATGACTCCATGGCTGCATGTCTCCAGAAGAACATCTTCTGAGGCTGAGGGGTGCTTTTCCAAAGGCGCATGGTGCTGCATGGAGATCACAAGCTCTTCAACTGGGCAGCAGTGTCGCGATGGAGGGAATAGCCTATACGGAGAATACCCAAGACCACTGCAACATAATTATTATTAATTACTAAAGTGTGGGAATAAGCTCATGCCAGACTTAGCCTACGTTTAACCTCTCCCTACATTAAGTTCATATGTTCATGACTCGATTCATAGAAATCATGTCAAATTATGTTTCCCACAGAATACATTTTGACTCGATTTTGAGTGATGAAATACATTTCAAAATATTCTATAAGAAGATTGACTGTCAAAGACTCCAGTGGTAATACATAATTCATAGATTTACCAAATATTATTATGTTTCATTATTTCTGGTATATACTACAGGTTATGATTGCAGACAGAGCCCAGAGAATGGATTGTGCAATATTGAATTAGTCATATTTTGATTAAGTGCATGCATGGGGATGTCCACGTCACTCAAAGATATGCCCATGCTATAGAGATACACCTAACTGACTGAAACTTCACTGTTGTAGGCATAATACAGTTAGTGCTATCTAGACCTGCGCTGGCAAACAAATCCATTACATTAGCGACCTACATGTAAACTCAACTGAGGAGTAATAGAGAATGGAGACTTTTAACTTGAATATGCGCAGGATACCTCTTTCCGTGTTTCCCTGACTTCCGTCTTTTTTAAATACTGTGTTATGCTTGTTGAGTAACATTCCTCACAGACCGTTTCGCGTACGTTCTTTTTTGTTGATGAGATTAAAACTGATAAATCTCTGAAAGGAGTTAAGGTACGTCAGAATTGCAACACAAGATTTGCCTAAAATGTTAGTCCGCAATTGTAACATGGTGATTATCTGTTCAAAGATAAAAATGTCATGTTTACGTTTAATGTTTCACACATTACTTTTCTTACGACCCTGACAATAAGTATGTTCAACCTTTTGGCGGCTATCTGTCTCCATAGGAACCCCCTTCTAAAAGATGACATGCCTGACCCAGCCCTGGCCTGTCATGCAGACAAACCTGTACAAAAGAAGGACGGACGTACTGTAGGCTACGTCACATGCAAGAGCCCAGAGTAGTAACTCTGTCGCATATTTTTGAACTAGAGCCAAAGATAAACTACCTAGAACAGTGCATGTAAAGCATGACAACAATAGAAAGAGGAGTTGCCCAAAGCACATACAGATCTCCAGGCCCATATTCATAAAGCGTCCCAGAGAAAGAGTGTTGATCTAGGATTAAGTCCCTCTCTCTATTTAATATTCATTATGATCTAAATGGCAAAACGATATCCAAGATCAGCAATGCTACTGAATTCAGGACCTGGGACCAGGCTAGACATGCTGTTCTGTTAAAACCTTGTCGAAGCAGCCTATCTACAGCGTCTTTTTGAATGAAAACAACGACAATACAGGCCCTATAGTGATTGACATATGTTTTATTTACCTCCATTTTAATATGATTAATTAATTTAATTAATTTAAATTCATTCAAAAATAAAGTTGACAATACAAACAAGAGGGCAAACTGGCTGGGGGCCATCACTGCCAAGATGACTGGGATGAAATGGCGTGACAGGGAAACAAATTTACAGAAACATTCCCAAAATTCCCAGGTTTTCTAGAAATCCCGACTGTAGGATTCCCGGGAATACTTGGTTACTTGGTACCTGCTTATTCCCTCCTGATTCCAGAAATTCTCCAACCAGAATTTATGGAAAACGTGGGAATTTTGGGAACATTTTCAGAGTTTTACGATTCCAGTCAGAGGTCATATGTCAGGGGTTTGGTGAGCTCAGGGGGTCTGGTGGGTCTGGGTTCGGGGCCAGTGGGGTCTGTTAAAGTGGTAGGGCTGATGGTGGTGCTGGGCGTGGTTGTAGTGGGAGGGGTGTTCGATGCCCTCGGTAGCCAGCTCCTCCTGCTTGTGAAGGCCCTCCAGCTTGACCAACAGCTCTCCGATGAAGGCCTGGCATGGAGGGACATATAGTAGCATCATGTACAGTACTAGTCAAAAGTTTGGACACACCTACTCATTCAAGGGTTTTTCTTTATTTTTACGATTTTCTACATTGTAGAATAATAGTGAAGACATCATACTATGAAAGAATCCATATGGAATCGTGTTGTAACCAAAAAAGTGTTAAACAAATCAAAATAGATTTTAGATTCTTCATAGAAGCCACCTTTTGCCTTGATGACAGCTTTATACACTCATGGCATTCTCTCAACCAGCTTTATGAGAAATTATTTTCCATATGCTGAGCACTTGTTGGGAGCTTTTCCTTTTTTTTGCGGTGCAATCTGAGATGCAGTTAACTCTAATGAACTTAGAGTTAACTAAAGCAGAGGTAACTCTGGGTCTTCCTTTTCTGTGGCGGTCCTCATGAGTGCCAGTTTCATCACAGCACTTGATGGTTTTTGTGACTGCACTTACCAAGTTCTTCAAATTTTCCAGATTGGCTGACCTTCATGTCTTAAAGTAATGATGGACTGTTTTTCTCTTTGCTTATTTGAGCTGTTCTTACCATAATATGGACTTGGTCTTTTACCAAATAGGGCTATCTTCTGTATACCACCCCTACCTTGACACAACACAACTTAATGCTCAAACGCATTAAGAAGGAAAGAAATTCCCCAAATTAACTTTTAACAAGGCACACCTGTTAATTGAAATGCATTCCAGATGATTACCTCATAAAGCTGGTTGAAAGAATGCCAAGAGTGTGCAAAGCTGTCATCAAGGCAAATGGTGGCTACTTTGAAGAATCTAAAATATATTTTAGATTTTATATTTTGATTTGATTTCTTGGTTACTACATGATTCCATATGTGTTATTTCAAAGTTTTGATGTTATCACTATTATTCTACAATGAATCAGTAGGTGTGTCCAAACTTTTGACTGGTACTGCATCTACCAGTGGAGGCTGCTGAGGGGAGGATGGTTCATAATAATGTTGGGAAAGGAGCTAATGGAATGGCATCAAACACGTGTTTGATGTATTTGATACCATTCCACCTATTCCACTCCAGCCATTACCATAAGCCTGTCCTGCCCAATCAAGGTGCCACCAACCTCCTGTAATTTGTATTTTCCCTTTCACATTAGATACATACACTGTGTCACACCTTGATCTGTTTCACCTGTCTTTGTGCTTGTCTCCACCCCCCTCCAGGTGTCAACCATCTTCCTCATTTCCCCAGTGTATTTATACGTGTTCTCTGTTTGTCTGTTGCCAGTTCGTCTTGTCAGGTCTTACCAGCGTGTTTCCCATCTCCCTGCTTTCTCAAGTTCTGTTTCCTAGTTTCCCCGGTTCTGACCATTTTGCCTGCCCTGATCCCGAGCCTGCCTGCCGATCTGTACCTGTCTGACTCTGACCCGTTTACAAACCTCTGCCTGTCATAAACCCTGAGTCTGCTTGCTGTTCTGTACCTGTCTGACTCTGACCCGTTTACTGTTCTGTAACTGTCTGCCTGTCATAAACCCCTGTCAGTCTGCTTGCTGTTCTGTACCTGTCTGACTCTGACCCGTTTACAAACCTCTGCCTGTCATAAACCCGAGTCTGCTTGCTGTTCTGTACCTGTCTGACTCTGACCCGTTTAATAAACCCCGAGTCTGCTTGCTGTTCTGTACCTGTCTGACTCTGACCCGTTTACAAACCTCTGCCTGTCATAAACCCCGAGTCTGCTTGCTGTTCTGTACCTGTCTGACTCTGACCCGTTTACAAACCTCTGCCTGTCATAAACCCCGAGTCTGCTTGCTGTTCTGTACCTTATTGAGTCTGCGCTGGATTACGGACCTCTGCCTGCCTTTGACCTGTCTTTTGCCTGCCCCCTGTTTGGGTCAATAAACATCTGTGACTCGAGCTGTCTGCATCTGGGTATTATCCTGAGTTCTGATACACTGAACAAAAATACAACTGCAACTTGTAAAGTGTTGGTCACATTTTCATGAGATTAAATAAAAGATCCCAGAAATTATCCATATGCACAAAAATCATATTTCTCTCAAATATTGTGCACAAATTTGTTTACATCCCTGTTAGTGAGCATTTCTCCTTTGCCAAGATAATCCATCCACCTGACAGGTGTGGCATATCAAGCAGCTGATTAAACAGCATGACCATTACACAGGTGCACCTTGTGCTGGGGACAATAAAAGGCCACTCTAAAATGCCACAGATGTCTCAAGTTTTGATGAAGTGTGCAATTGGCATGCTGACTGCAGGAATGTCCACCAGAGCTGTTGCCAGAAATAGCCATGTTAATTTCTCTGCCATAAGCCGCCTCCAACGTTGTTTTAGAGAATTTGGCAGTACGTCCAACAGGCCTCACAACCGCAGACCACGTGTATGGCGTTGTGTGGGCAAGTGGTTTTCTGATGTCAACGTTGTGAACAGAGTGCCCCATGGTGGCGTTGGTGTTATGGTATGGGCAGGCATAAGCTACGGACAATGAGCACAATTGCATTTTATTGATGGCAGAATGGACAGAAATACTGTGATGGTATTTTTGCCCAGATGCTGTATTCCTGATATCTGTCTTCCAGGTCATGTGAAATCCATAGATTAGGGCCTAATAAATGTATTTCAATTGACTGATTTCCTCATATGAACTGTAACTCAGTAAAATCTTTGAAATTGTTGCACGTTGCATTTATATTTTTGTTCAGTATATATAATACATAGATAGGAATTAGAGTGGGAGACGGAAAATAGAGAAGTCTCAACCCCGCCACTCTAGGTTTGGTCTCCAGAACACCTGGAATCACCTGGTGTGTGTGTGTGTGTGTGTGTGTGTGTGTGTGTGTGTGTGTGTGTGTGTGTGTGTGTGTGTGTGTGTGTGTGCGTGCGTGCGTGCGTGCGTGCGTGCGTGCGTGCGTGCGCGTGTGTGTGCGTGTGTGTGTGTGTTTGGAAGCGTGTGTGTGGAAGCATGTGTGTGTGCATGCCAGAGTATGAGAGCGGAGAGGAGTTGGAGCGATCCCAAATTGACTGGGGTGGGGAGCAAGATTCCCAAAGGCTGGAGCATCGGCCTTCTCGCCTGCTCCAATTTCGCTCCATTAGCACTCATTTCATGAAGTCAGGGCATGCCCGCCCCAGCTTGTATTTGTAGTCTGCTTGTCGTAGACTACAAATGCATGTGCTAAATCAAGGTGACTTACAAAAAGGAGGACCGAGAGCAAGAGAGGGAGTACAGTGATGTAGTGTCCACAGCTAAAGAATCATTGTGGAATCTGAAAAGACACTTATCCCAAAAGCATGATTGTGTACTTACTATGAACTTACATGCTAAAAGAAAGGAACGAGGTGGATAGATAACTAGGTGTGTCATTGTAGCAAAGTATTTATAAACAAAACTCTGATCTCTTAAACGTTGAATTCATTTTTGTTCTATTATCTATATAATAGACCATAATTGATTTTGGCCCATTAAGCCTGATACCCTAACCCTTACCCTACTTTCAAGGAGCTTTCAGTTTTGATTGGGATATTTTGCCTAAAAAACTTTTAGGCCTGCCAATAGAAAAACAACAAAAAACCAACTCTGCCTCTCTGCTCAACCTGGCAAGAGTGGCCAAAGGAGTGTTAGCATCCCCAGTGCTTCTGCAAGTGTGGAGAGGATATTCTCTGCTACTGGCCGGCTGTCCAGTCACCATCGCATGAGCCTGACTCTTGTTTCTAAAAACGAAGGCACTAATAAGGCATTTTTCATTTAATTTGATTTAAGTCACAGCTTATCTACCTCATTTATAGACTATAATGATTTTATACAACAAAATGTTGTTTAAATGCTGAGGGTTTTATGTCCTTACCAGCCTATTGTGTCGCACTTGCAAAAGCTTCACAATGTATTTCTTTGTAGGCTATAGCCTTGCCTTGAAAACATTTAAATAATATAGCCTAAATAATTCATCTTCGTTCCTTCTTAGGCTCCCTGTCTGTCTCCTGACCTATTTAGTGTTTCTATGCTGTTTAATATGACGTGTAGCATATTTGAAACTATGTTCGCTTCTTACATTCGGTTTTCATGTTTATTCAAATACTTTTCATTCAAATCCATATGGTTTGGTTTCAATACTTTAAAAACCAATTGGTCAGTCCAGGTAGTCACACAAATAGATGGGTGTTGGTTAAATTGTGATTTTAATGAATATAGTGATTTTGGAGCAGGAGTTTTTTCTCCTGTGAGTGTGGAGCGGTTTTTATCTGAGCGGTAGGAAAGGACAAGGAGCACCAGAAGCACCGCTCCATGAGTGATGAGCGGGATTTCCAACAGCTCAACTGTGCTCACATGCTCTGGTGCATACGCATGCGTGTTTGGGCCTGAGCGGGCCAGTTTGGGCCCTGTCCTTTGTCAAAATAGGTCCTTTGTTCCAACAGAGAAGAGGGGGCAAAACATAAGAGAAGAAATAGGGAAGAGAGAGAGAGAGACGGCTAGGACAGACGGTCATTGTAAGGCATGTGGAGTGACAGTGGAAGGAGGTGTCAGACACTGCTGCCTCCTATCTGTGTGTGTGTGTGTGTGTGTGTGTGTGTGTGTGTGTGTGTGTGTGTGTGTGTGTGTGTGTGTGTGTGCGTGCGTGCGTGCGTGCGTGCGTGCGTGCGTGCGTGCGTGCGTGCGTGCGTGCGTGCGTGCGTGCAGACTAAATAAAAGGTATGACTTAATATGCATGATTATTCCATATCATAAAACATACCTCTGTGTTGTTGCTGCACGTCTGAAGGATCTCCTGATGGTGAACAGAGTTTAAAGAAGAGAAAATTCCTTGTATCAAAATTCCGGCAGTTAACTTATCTGTCAAGGTCTGGTCTGAGTCCATGATCAGAACAACTTTGGGTGGGCGGGGCCTACCTTTAACTTTTTCACTCGCTCTTCATTGCTAGCCAGGTCTAACAGATGATCAATGTTTACCTCATCTGGCATGTCATCCTCCTGCAAAACACAAGTCGGAAGTTTACATACACTTAGGTTGGAGTCATTAAAACTCGTTTTTCAAGCACTCCACAAATGTATTGTTAACAAACTATAGTTTTGGCAAGTCAGTTAGGTCATCTACTTTGAGCATAGGCTCCCTGCCACTAGGACACCTGTATCCCCAAACCATCACAGGAGAGCAAAACATCTGGCTAGTGATGTCACATGGCCAGCTGCAGTATGTTTACCCTACCTCAAGGAGTATTAACCCCATCCTCTGTACGTTCTCTTCCTGTTTCTCATCCTTCATCCCTCATTCCCTCTCTGTAAGGGAGGGAATGAGGGATGAAGTTCCATTTCTGTTCCTTTCCCTTTTCCCAAGTGGCCATGTAAGGCAGCGAGTTAGCATCCCCCAGCCACCATGTATACATGTGTCTCTGTCAGGAGGCGGCTGCTACAGTGGTGGCTCAAGACTTAGGCTACATCTGACATGGCACGCTATTCCCTAGTGCACTACCCATAGATCCCTGGTCAAAAGTAGTGAACTATAGAGAATATGGTGCCATTTTGGACAGAGCCTTAGTCCACAGTGCACCTTGCATCTTCTCAGGTCCTTTTATGGACACTGTGCCCTCTCATAACCTACATATTGTATACGCCTTGTATATACATCTCATATACCACGCCCACAACAATGTGCAAGTCTGCTTAGTCCTGTTAGTCCTGTTAAGGACGACGCAGAACAGCTGGTTTAGAAATGCCTCTGTAAGTACAAGTTATTGTGTTGGAATATACTACAGTAGTTATTCTACATTGTTTGTGTCTCAGAGGAGTGTTCATTTGTCTGCCTGTTAGACATGGGTTATAAAGCCCTGTAATACCCTCAGTGCTGCGAAAAGTACAAGTTTGAATGTTGAGATCCATGTGTTATGCACAGTGTGTCTATACAGAGCACAAACCCAGCCCTTTTTTATATGAATATCCAACTCAAAGCCTTGTTTTTTAAACAACTATTTTTTTTAAATCAAATTCTAATGATTTTGTCAAAGGTGAAAGAGCAAAGTTCTCATTCTTAAAGGATGGAAACTTTCAGATAATATTGCCTGATTCGAAAGTTAACTTGCCATGATACCCCAAATCTCTTAACAGTCTGAAACCTATTGCCTGAGCACTTACAAGACACTTTGTGTGGTGACCATTATTATGATCCATAGGCTATGACGGCACTCACTTTGCTCAAGTACAGCTCATCCAAGCAGTCATCGATCCATTTCTCCACGTCTAGTCGTCTTTGTAGCTCTTTTCTGTTGTATTTCACAGTCACTCGAGCTTGTCTCTTCTGTAGTTTGACTCCGTGTTCTCGAGACGTTTCCAAATCTGATGAGTGGACTTCCTCTGCTCGCATCCGTCCGACCCTGTCGGCTGCCATGTCTGGTCTGACTGGTTCCCAAGCAAATGGGAGCTTGAAACACTGTGTGGGTTGAAGTGAGAATGTCATTGTGGATTCGACAACATTATATGTAGCAAACCAAAAACAGTCTTCGGGTTCTAGTTTCAACTCTTTCTTGCGGAAGCGCACCGAAAAAAAGCGCACAGTAAAAAGTGACCGAAAGATTGTAGGTTGTTAAACCAACACAGACAGAAATTGGGACAGATTCTGGGAAGAAAAAAATAAATATTATAGAAACATGTGTTTGAGCAAGCGTTCGAATAATTTTGCTAATTGGGTAGGCCTACCTTGCGTACATTATGCAATGGCAGGTTACTTCTCACATTATATGCCAATCGTTTTACATAAACCCCTCATTATAGGCTTATTTTCAACCCAGACAAATATGCATGTGTAAACAACATTTGAATTGAATGACATGTATACCTTTGTCTATCAAAGGGCCAACTTGCTCTATGTTGATACTCAATCGATAGGTCACAAAAGCTGATGATTTTATAGTTTTTATTCAACACAAACACTCACAGCAAAAAAAAAAAAACATGTTTTTTTTAGCAAATGCCTGACAAACTAACTTTGGCATGAACATAAATTTACACTGGTTGTTCTTCAGAAACAGCAATACTCATAATCCGTGTATCAAAGTCACATGTTCATTGATTTCAGGTCATAAATAATTTCCCCGGAATATTCCTGGTGTATTTAGATTACACAGAATAATAAAAGATGTAGAACAAGTTGTTTATTTAGGATCACATAAATATATCTCTGAATTTGTGACAAAAGGAAAACATTGTACATATAAACTCAGCAAAAAAAGAAACATCCTCTCACTGTCAACTGTGTTTGTCAGCAAACTTAACGTGTAAATATTTGTAGGAACATAAGATTCAACAACTGAGACAAACTGAACAAGTTCCACAGACATATGACTAACAGAAATGGAATAATGTGGCCCTGAACAAAGGGGCGGGGACAAAATCAAACATAACAGTCAGTATCTGGTGTGGCCACCAGCTGCATTAAGTACTGCAGTGCATCTCCTCCTCATGGACTGCACCAGATTTGCCAGTTCTTGCTGTGAGATGTTACCCCACTCTTCCAAGACACCTGTAAGTTCGTGGACATTTCTGGTGGGAATGGCCCTAGCTCTCACTCTCCGATCCAACAGGTCCCAGACGTGCTCAATGGGATTGAGATCCGGGCTCTTCACTGGCCATGGCAGAACACTGACATTCCTGTCTTGCAGGAAATCACGCACAGAATGAGCAGTATGGCTGGTGGCATTGTCATGCTGGAGGGTCATGTCATGATGAGCCTGCAGGAAGGGTACCACATGAGGGAGGAGGATGTCTTCCCTATAACGCATAGCGTTGAGATTGCCTACAATGACAACAAGCTCAGTCCGATGATGCTGTGATACACCGCCCCAGACCATGACGGACCCTCCACCACCAAATTGATCCCACTCCAGAGTACAGACCTCGGTGTAACGCTCATTGCGTCGACGATAAACGCGAATCAGACCATCACCCCCAGTGAGACAAAACAGTGACTTGTCAGTGAAGAGCACTTTTTGCCAGTCCTGTCTGGTTCAGCGACGGTGGGTTTGTGCACATAGGCGACGTTGTTGCCGGTGATGTCTGGTGAGAACTTGCCTTACAACAGGCCTACAAGCTCCCATACCAGCCCCTCTCAGTCTATTGCGGACAGTCTGAGCATTGATGGAGGGATTGTGCGTTCCTGGTGTAATTCGGGCAGTTGTTGTTGCCATCCTGTACCCCTCCAGCAGGTGTGGTGTTCGGATGTACCGATCCTGTGCAGATATTGTTACATGTAGTCTGCTACTGCGAGGATGATCAGCTGTCCGTCCTGTCTCCGTGTAGCACTGTTTTAGGCGTCTCACAGTACGGACATTGCAATTTATTGCCCTGGCCACATCTGCAGTCCTCATGCCTCCTTGCAACACGCCTTAGACACATTCACGCAGATGAGCAGGGAACCTGGGCATCTTTCTTTTGGTGTTTTTCAGAGTCAGTAGAAAGACCTCTTTAGTGTCCTAAGTTTTCATAACTGTGACCTTAATTGCCTACCTTCTGTAAGCTGTTAGTGTCTTAATGACCATTCCACAGGTGCATGTTCATTAATTATTTATGGTTCATTGAACAGGCATGGGAAACAGTGTTTAAACCCCTTTACAATGAAGAGCTGTGACGTTATTTGGATTTTTACAAATGATCTTTGAAAGACAGGGTCCTGAAAAAGGGACATTTCTTTTTTTGCTGAGTTTAATAAATAACATAAATAAAATGGTATAACGACTGATAGTTTCATCTTAGGAAATGGTAAGTTGACAAAATAATAGTTAATTTTAAAATGAAAAATATATATGTTTTATCTTTTGGAATTGCTAATATCAGAGTTCTGGTGAAATGAGCTTACAAACAAAAACAGTGGAAAAAGTTGAATATATTTGCTGTATTCATCTACTTGAAGGTCATTGATAACAGTCTATTGTCTTCCAAAAAAAGTACAGATCAGAGAATCAGGTCTTCCTGTATATGGTTTAAATGGTTCTTCCAGAGTCATTTTGTCAATATCACTGTGTTGGAGCAAGTGCATTGATAGGTCAGTGTCCATCGTAAGTAGTTATGTGGAATTGGTAGTCACCTCTTTGGGTTATTTGACATGGAAGACCTTTCTCTGAGAAGATTTCCTAAAGTTCCCATACTTCAAGAGGTCATTTACTATTCTTCTTCATGACACAAGGTTGTTTTCAAACAATTTTTTTGTCAAAATGTGTAGCAAACATTTTCAGAATGAGGGGAATAATTTCCAAACATTCAAGCAGTTTGTCTTTTTCTTCATTAACTTAACATTTCAAAAAGAGAGAAAAATAAGTGCTAATGATCCCCTGCTCTTCCTCCCAGTTTTTGTCTCTCCCTCCCCAGGTGTTTGGCTGTCCAGTCTCCTTTTTCTGTCCATCTTGGGTGCAGGCCAGTGGCTCATCTCAGCCCAGCCCCGCTGTCCCCCCTCCAGAGGTAGTCCTGTCCAGGGGAGAATGAGTGGCGCTCCCCCCCAAGTCCCCGGCCCGTCCTGTCATCTGTGGGTCTAAGCGATGCAAGTGATGCAATGCTGTGGCGCGGGTCGCTGTTGCTGATCTTGAACAGGCCACTAGCCGCCATGAAAGCCTCTCTCTCGCTGGGGAAGCGGTTGATCCCCGTCTTCAGGTCGTTGAACACCGCCGTGTCGTTCAGCTGCTTCCTGCCACTCAGCCGGCGCCGCCGCAGCACCACAATGCCCATCGCCAGGCCAAGGGCGAGTAACGCCAGGACAAAGGAGGCTGTCAGGGCGGTGGAGGAAGGTTTATTGGTCAGTCGGGGGGCAGGATGGAAGCTGGGCTGCAGCGTGAACTCGCAGCTGGGTCCCATGAAACCCGGCGGGCACTGGCACACGGGCCCCGTGAAGTGGGTGAAGCAAGTGCCGCCATTCTGGCAGGGCTGGGCACTGGCACCGCGGCCACAGGCATCTGAGCGCAGGCTACAGTTCTTGCCGGCGTAGCCCAGCGTGCATGAGCAGGTGTAGTCGTCCACACCGTCCTGGCAGGTGCCAGCGTTCTGGCACGGCGCTGAAGCACAGTCGTCGATGTTGAACTGGCAGTTGGCGCCGGTAAAGCCAGAGTGGCAGCGGCACAGCACGCTTTGACCCAGGTCTAGACACTCACCACCTAGAAGACAACATATCACACGGCGCCAATTAGTACACTGAAGCCTACCACATTCTGAAGTAGCACAAGATGTGATATCACACTGTTGGCACTTCATGACATCATGAATTCATATATCCTGAAAACATGTATTAATTCATTGTTCTACCAGCCAAATGAAGTACTTCATTATCAAGTACTTCAAGCAAGTGCAGGTGCGTACTTCAACCACTAGATGTTGCCAGAACCAATGCAAGCTCCTCTCCATCCACTTTCACCTGTTTCCAGTTATTTGGGGAGCTGGTGGACTGTTTTAAATTCCTTGGCATAACCATCTCATTCGATCTGATATTAGCCAACAAAAACGCTGTGATCAGGATGGTACAGCAGCGGCAATATTTCCTGAGGTTACTGAAGAAGTTTAGCATGAGTACCAGCACTCAAGTCAACTTCTACCAATGCACAGTAGAGAGCATCCTGACTGGATCCATCAATGTGTGGTATGGTAACAACAGTGCATAAGACTGCAAAAGGTTTCAGAGGGTAGCACACACTGCAGAGAGAATCATTGGCACTACCCTCCGTGTCATTGAGGCCATCTATGCAGACAGATCCCTTCCTAGGGCCCAAAAGACCCCAGCCACCCTGCGAGAGCACTATTCTCACAGGAGCATCAAGACCTCCACTACCAGGTTCAAGAATAGTTTTAATCAGAGTGTAATCATCCTTTTAAACCAAGCAACCTGGCTGCTGTTTTTCTCCTACTTTTGGAAGTTTACATAAACAAGTTTTAATGACATCAACCTAAGTGTTTCAACCACTCCACATATTTCTTGTGAACAAACTATAGTGTTGACAAGTCGGTTAGGACATCTACTTTGTGCATGACATGTAATTTTTCCAACAATTGTTTACAGACAGATTATTTCACTGTATCACAATTCCAGTTGGTCAGAAGTTTACATACACTAAGTTGACTGTGCCTTTAAACAGCTTGAAAAATTCCAGAAAATTATGTCATGGCTTTAGAAGCTTCTGATAGGCTAATTAACATCATTTGAGTCAATTGGAGGTGTACCTGTGGATGTATTTCAAGGCCTATCTTCAAACTCTGTGCCTCTTTGCTTGAAAATTAAAAGAAATCAGCCAAGACCTCAGAAAAATAATTTAGACTTCCACAAGTCTGGTTCATCCTTGCGAGCAATTTCCAAATGGCTGAAGGTACCACGTTCATCTGTACAAACAATAGTGCGCAAGTATAAACACCATGGGACAACACAGTCATAATACTGCTCAGGAAGGAGACGCGTTCTGAGATGAACATACTTTGGTGCAGAAAGTGCAAATCAATCTCAGAACAACAGCAAAGGACCTTGTGAAGATGCTGGAGGAAACAGGTACAAAAGTATCTATATTCACAGTAAAATGAGTCCTATATCGATAAAATCTGAAAAGCTGCTCAGTAAGGAAGAAGCCAAACCGCCAAAACAAAGCCAGACTACGGTTTGCAACTGAACATGGGGACAAAGATTGTACTCTATGGAGAAATGTCCTCTGGTCTGATGAAACAAAAATAGAACTGTTTGGCCATAATGACCATCGTTATGTTTGGAGGAAAAAGGGGGAGGCCTGCAAGCCAAAGAATACCATCCCAACCGTGAAGCACAGGGGTGGCAGCATCATGTTGTGGGGATGCGTTGCTACAGGAGGGACTGGTGCACTTCACAAAATAGATGGCATCATGAGGAAAATGATGTGGATATATTGACGCAACATCTCAAGACATCAGTCAGGATGTTAAAGCTTGGTCACAAATGGGCCTTCCAAATGGACAATGACCCCAAGCATACTTCCAAAGTTGTGGCAAAATGCCTTAAGGACATCAAAGTCAAGGTATTGGAGTGGCCATCACAAAGCCCTGACCTCTGTCTTATAGAAAATTATTGGGCATAACTGAAAAAGCGTGTGTGAGCAAGGAGGCCTATACAACCCTGACTCAGTTACACCAGCTCTGTCAGGAGTTATGGGACAAAATTTACCCAACTTATTGTGGGAAGCTTGTGGAAGGCTACCCAAAATGTTTGACCAAAGTTAAACAATTTAAAGGCAATGCTACCAAATACTAATTGAGTGTATGTAAACTTCTGAACCACTAGAAATGTGATGAAATAAATAAAAGCTGAAATAAAATCACTCTACTATTATTCTGACATTTCACATTGTTAAAATTAAGTGGTGCTCCTAACTGACCCAAGACAAGGAATTTTTACTTGGATTAAATGTCAGGAATTGTGAAAAACTGAGTTTATTGTATTTGGCTAAGATGTATGTAAACATCTGACTTCACAACATACTGTATGACTGAAAACATTTAAAATATTTTTATTGTACATGTCTATGTACTGTACTATATGTGCGAGCGCTCCAACAAACAACTACTTTAATACCTGCAAATAAACTATAAACTTCAATTTGAGCTTGATCCATTGTAGTCAGACTCACCATTCAGACAGGGGCTGTTGCTGCAGCGGTCCAGTTTCTTTTCGCAGTTGGAGCCAGTGTAGGTGGGAGGGCAACGGCAGGAATAGCCCCCCGTCAGCATCTCCATGCAGGTGCCTCCATTGAAACAGGGCCCATCGGCACACGTCATGGCGATGATCTCACAGTTCTTCCCATAGAAGCCCTGGGGGCAGGTGCATGAGTAGTCGTTCTCCAGGTCCTAAAGAGAGAGATGATTGTCATTACAGTATTTTTGATCATGTCGAGAGAATTGTCATTAGACAGACACCTTGACCGAGCTTTGGCTTTCTACAATCCATGATTACTGATCATGTTTCTGACATTGTGTCTTATTTAAACATGTTTATTACTGTGTTATGTTACACTGTGTTTGTACCTTGGACACATTTCCATTTTACCTTCAAATGGAAGATTAAGAAAAAAACAATATAACATGGAATGCCAAATTAACTGAAATACAAAATTGTTTAATTATCACCCAATTGAACATATAAAAAAAAAATCTGAGCCAATATTTAACTATCCCTATTTCCTGTAAACTGTAATATTACTCACATTGCAGCTGCCTCCGTTCTTGCAGGGGTTGCTGTCACACTCGTTGGTCTCCAGCTCACAGTTGGTGCCACTGTAGCCCGGGCGGCAGATACAGGTGAAGCTGCCCTGGCCTGTGTTGGTACAGGTGGCACCGTTGGCACACGGCCGATGGTTGGTGCAGTAGTTTAGGTCCTGGTCGCAGAAGAGGCCGCCCCAGCCCTCCTTGCAGTCACACTGCCACGGCTGGACACAGGTGCCATGGAGGCAGCCCGGGTAGCGCACACACTCGTTGCACGAGGGCCCCTGCCAACCCATTCTGCACTTGCAGTCCCCAGGGGCCTCGCAGTAGCCATGCCTCGCGCTGCAGTCTGCCGAACAGATGGCTGGTGGGAGGAGGAGGGGGGGGGGGGGGGTGATTACAATGAATGGGCAGATTGGGCCGCATGCACCCACCCACCAACTCTGTCTGAGCCTCCCCACTGCCGGCCCTCCCAACTGTTTGTTAAGTATTAAACCAAGCAGCTGGTGACTCGACCGTAGGAACAGAAGCCAGGACTTTCTTTTCGCCCTCTGCCTCACACACACACACACAGCATCTCCAACATGTGTCCCATGGTTCTTTCTCCCTTTGTTATAGGGGAACAAAGGGCATATCGAACTCCACAAGCCTTCCTTACTCTAAAGTCTACAAAGCAACAACAGGAGGCTTTCTGAGATAAAAGTACATACTTAAGGCTCATGCAATTATGCCTGTCTAAAATAATAGAGTGGCTGGTTATGGGCTTAAATTGAAATCCTTGAGGCAGAAGAGTAATCTTAGATTAGAAATAACTTGGCACAAACATTTTCATAAAGTTTACAAATTAAAATGTGTTGCACATGCTTAATTATTGGTGTGATTATATGTAAGCCTGTATTGTACAAATTTTTGCCAGCAATCATTCAGGTCTATATACGGCCCTTGTGACACCTTCAAAGAGCATTAATTGTTTTCACTAAGGAGAATGCCAAAATTAACATTTGCCTCATTTATCAATGAATCCTTGTGTGCACTGTGCGGTCTATTTCCAATAGACTGAGACAACCTGGTTGACAGAATCTGAGTCTGGACAGTAATGTAGCCTAAAGTCATTGACGTTAACCAAATAGATTGAACTTACGATCAGAACAGTAGTTGCCCTTCCAGCCCTCCAGACATTGTTTGTTTCCCTCCACGTCACAGTTGTAGTGGCCCAGAGTGTCATCGCGGGGTCTGCAGTATTCGGCGCAGCTGTCGCCAAAGTAGTACTCGTCACAGAATGCGTGATATGAGTAGCGCAGCTCGCTCTGCTCTCCGAAGTGGACGTCTTGAGACCAGTCCTCGCCTATGGCCAGTCTTCTTCTGGTAGCCAAGCGGCTAACCAGGTTGTTTTGATTGTCTGAAAAAAAAAAAAAAAAGTAGCATTGTAGTAGCCTATTGGCATACTGATTTCTTTTTAAGTAACAGGACGGCTGTAAAAAAAAGTGCTATAATAAGCCTACTGCAACAACACCTTACCTGTGTATTCTGTAGGGATTTCTGCGTTCCATGCTTCAATGATCAGCGAAAATGTTCCCTGTAATAGAGGTAAATCCTGTATTAAAACGTTTATGCAAGAATGATAGAGTAACATAACATTTATATTTCCTTGTGTAACAGTATTTATGAATAAAATATTATTTACCGGCCACTTAAAATGGAACGGTATTCTAATAGGAGCGCTGCTGGAAATTGAGGTCTGATCAGCGCTTATGACGTTAGTGTGTCCTGTTCCAAAAGTGCATGGTGGCTCCGCATGGATGACGTCCTCGGAGTGTTTGAGACAAATTCTGAAAAAGATGTGACAATCCCTATGCCTTCTGCATATGCGCTGAGCAGTGTTGAACGAATGGACTTTCAGCTCGAACACACCAGAAGATGATACCTGCCAAGAGAAGAGCGAATTGGACATTAGAGATATGCTGTGCGTAAAGCACGGCAATATTGAATGGTTCCTTATGGTTACACTTCGTACTTACCACTTGCACTACAGCCAAAGCAAAGACACATCTAAGAGGTAGCGAGGCCATTTCCGCCAGGTGTTTGGTTGGTAGCTATACAACAATCCGCAGGTGTTTGCATTCGTTGTGTCCAATATAAATGTGACAGGCGCGTATTCCCAAAAGCCAGGATAGAAAAAAATCCTTGCAGTCACACCATAACATTAGTATAAAAAGGTATAGCAGTCCAAGCAAAGTCCTCGCTCTTCCCTAATGTCCTGGTCGCTGGTCTTCACTTGTTTTGGTTCTGGTGATTAATGAGAGTGAATGAATTTTATACCCCTGATGCGCGCCCCTGTCACGCGTCAGGAGGCGGGGCACGGTAAGACCCAAGGGACAACCACGACGCGTCGGAACATGTGTGTGGATTTGGTGCTGATTCAATTTATCAGCAAAAATAACATAAGGCCTATACTTAGAGCATAATCATATTTGAAGTGTGATTGGCACAATACATATTTTATACGATTATACAGCTGCAACAAGCTGCAACAAACACTCAAACGGGACAGTTTTATTTCAATCTCTTCATTTAAAAACTCAAAATCATGGACACTCTTACTGACAGCTGTGGCTGCTTTGTGTGATGTATTGTTGTCTCTACCTTCTTGCCCTTTGTGCTGTTGTCTGTGCCCATTAATCTTTGTACCATGTTGTGTTGCTACCATGTTGTTATGTTGTGTTGCTACCATGCTGTGTTGTCATGTGTTTCTGCCTTCCTATGTTGTTGTCTTAGGTCTCTCTTTATGTAGTGTTGTGTTGTGTCTCTTGTCGTGATGTGTGTTTTGTCATATATTTATATTTAATTTATGCATTATTTTAAATTCCAGCCCCCGTCCCCGCAGGAGGCCTTTTGCCTTTTGGTAGGCCATCATTGTAAATAAGAATGTGTTCTTAACTGCCTTGCCTAGTTAAATAACGGTTAAATAAATAAATAAAACATAAATACAACTAACTAGCCAAGCTCGAGCTAGGAACTGTGACACAAGCAGCAAAAACTGAATTGTTAGGCCTACATATTTAATTATTCAACTTCAATCAGACAAATAATAAAATAGGCCTACAAAAGCATGCGATTTTTAACCAGTATAATGAATAGGCTTCACAGCCTAACAGCTCTACGGTATCTATACCTACTGGAAACATGTAACAGAAAAAAGTTGTTAATTTATTAAGCACTTTAGCCTACCGGCACAATGATGGTAAATTAAGTGTTAGACAGCATCACATGATAATAAACATTTGGGTTATGAGTGGTTATAACCAATGCTACTATTCGATATCACCTATTCTTAGGTCTTTCAATTCTATTCCAAATAAGTTGTTTTCACAAAACGTTGGCATAAGAACATGTATTGTTCAGTATCAATTCATTGTTCCGTATTCATTAATTTGTGGTAAATATCGATCTGAAGGAAGTTGAGAAGAATAGCATGATCCGCCCTTTCTTCAGTCACAAAGTGTAATTGCTCAGACGCGTGCGGGCAGGTTATGGATGAGACCTTTCATTGTGCGTTTCAGGGATATTCGGGAGTCTATTGTTGAGGTTGAGTCAGGGGAGGGGCACTCTCTCTGGACCCTGCAGCGGGCTAGAGGTTTTGCCTTTGTGTGAACAGCTGTATGGTAATCAATGGCACATGATCTACTGTGCGGTCCTTCTCAATTTGTCCTTCCCAACTGCACACAACTTTCTTAATGCATATTGATTTAGGGGGCATCAACAGTGGTATTTCCAACATATGTCGTGCTTATTGCAATTATAGCCTATACACTTTTAGAAAAAAAGTGCTATCTAGAAGTAGTTTAGTTATAGGACTAGGCTACCTTACACCATGCACTTTAAGATCTTTGACCACTTTCAGATCATATGTCTTTCCTGTATTATTAAAATGAACTATAATTAACCCAAACCATTACTATTGGATATATGGTCTACAGTCAATTTAAAATATTACTATAAAATCCAACCAATCAAGTCTTAACAATATGGGTAGCCTGCTGAGTGCACTGTCGTTTTACGCAGAGTAGACTCATTATTCATGGTTTTAAAGTGCGAAGAGATGTAGAAGTCTCCTGATTATTGAGAACAAAACCTTCTATCAAGCAGCACCACTTGAAAAAAAAGTGCTTCACGCGAAAGTGTGTGTCAGAGAGAGATTTAGAGGGGAAGGGCCACCAGTGCTTCTCGTTCGTGCATTGATATTCTAATGAGCGAGGGGCGCGTGCCGTCACTGACCCACACATCATTCCTGGCACACTTCTCTGCTACAACAGTAAATCAAGTAATTCCATGAAGTTGCGCACAAATAAATCACAAGTAGAGCATAATGAAAGAAGTCCTCAATGGCAAAGAAATATAGAGAAATGTTCAAATGAACTATGTAAAATATAAAGGACACCATGTAAACTTGACACAACTGTTCAAAAGCATTGGAGTCAATATTGGGCAACTCAATAGTATGAAGGTTTTCCCAATGTTTGATATATTCAGTGTATATTTATTTATTATGCATGGGAATAGTTTGGAACAGATTTCGAAAATTAAAATCACTTGGAGCTAATTTGCATGGTGTATTTACATTATTTGTTAAATTTGACTAGGCAAGTCAGTTTAGAACAAATTCTTATTTTCAATCACGGCCTAGGAACAGTGGGTTAAATGCCTTGTTCAGGAGCAGAACGGCAGATTTTTACCGTGTCAGCTCTGGGATTCAATCTTGCAACTTTTCGGTTACAAGTCCAATGCTCTAATCACTCGTCTACCTGCCGCCCCATTTTATGTCAAAAAATAAAACAAATGTATACAAAAACACTACCATTCAAATGTTTTGGTCACTTAGAAATGTCCTTGTTTTTGAAAGAAAAATATTTTTTTGTCCATTAAAATGACATCAAATTTATCAGAAATACAGTGTAGACATTGTTGATGTTGTAAATGACTATTGTAGCTGGAAACGGCAGATTTTTTATTCAATATCTACATAGGCGTACAGAGGCCCATTATCAGCAACCATCACTCCTGTGTTCCAATGGCACGTTGTGTTAGCTAATCCAAGTTTATAATTTTAAAAGGCTAATTGATCATTAGAAAACCCTTTTGCAATTATTAAACTTCCGACTTCAACTGTACATGTGTAGTGGGGTGCACAGTGTGTTATTTTACATGTTCTTCACAGAAAATGAGCTAAGACCAATGAGTCTCAGGATGAAAAAATATTTCATTGTATCATTTTTCTTTTAGCAAACATTGAAAATGGGTCCCACAACCCAGACATCACACAAGGGTTAATCTAACACTGCATTTAATGTCAAAATAAATTGGCAGTTGTAGTGTAATGTGTCTAGGTGAAGCAGGTAAGGCGGAGTCAGGCGCAGGACACAGAGATGAGTAGAATTCGTAACTTTTCCTCAAACAAAACAACAAAATATTCCAAGAAGGAAAATATACCAGCTCACAATACAAGACTTCTTACAACGAACAAACACACACAAAAGCATGGTGGCGCAAGAGGGTTAAATAGGGAACATATAATTAAGGAATGGAAACCAGGTGTGTGCAATGAAGACAAAACAAATGGAAAGTGAAAAGTGGATCGGTGGTGACTAGAAAACCGGTGACGTCTACGGACGAATGCCGCCCGAACAAGGAAAGGGACTAACTTCAACGGAAGTCGTGACGTGTAGCCTACCATCCAATGAGGCCTATGCACTGTCATGACGTTGGCCTGGGGGTTGGTTTATGACAGTCATAAATACCTCTTCCCCTATTTTTCCTCTCTACCCTACTGAGGTTACATTTGCAAAACCCTTGGTTAACATAGAGATTCTGGGAACATCAGAAGGTGGGGGGGGGGGAATTAACCATATTCTGGCAATCCGATCAATTGAACATATGCAATGGTACTTAATGAACATGATGTCAGTTCGGTTGTCATCTGAGACATTCGCATCAATGATAAGATGACATAAACTCTCAATTGGAAAGTCTACACATCAGAGCTATCTGATTCACATGGAATTGTTGTTCAATTTAAATGTTTGAATATGAAATGATTCGTGGTGGTATGAAATGTGATTTTAGCTTCTAAAATGTGAGATTTTTGTTTTTCATAAGATAGGGCTCTGCTCAATCAGTGGCCCGCCCCTGTGAAGGGACATGGGCTATAAAACTTTTCAAACACACCCTCCTCTCCCTTCCTATATAAGCCCTTGACGACAATATAACCTCCTGTTCCGAGGACTTGAGGACGACGGTCCTATGTCAGAATGGTTCAGATAATAACTACAGAACGAAGCCAACATCAGCGTGAACTTTGGTTGCGAATGGTATGAACTTTGAACTCTTATTTACTACAGAAGTGATACCTCCTAGCCGTTGAGTTAGCAACAGCAGATGCAAACGAGGGTTAGGAAGGAACAGACAGAGTATCCCGTCGATCACCCAATGACGTTACTACAAGGTACACAATTGACAACCTGAGACACTCTTCAAAGGACTCGGTTGGGCAACACGGCCTTCCATCTACCACCAACCTACCGAAGCGCAGCTCAGAGTAAATATTTATTGCATTTTCCTTTTCCAAATTGGCGGTAATTTAGAATGCATAAGATACTGTATTTACGATATCACAGCTTCTTCCCTTTGTTCCTCAGTCTTCCCGCTCTTTCACTCAAACCCAGCCCCTTTTCTTTTGTGTAACCAGCTGTCATATCTGTTCCACCCGCTAGGGACGTTTTCCTTTATGACGTAATGTATAATCAAGTTATGATTTAATTATGTGTATGTGTAATTCTGTGTGATTAGTTAGGTATTTAGTAAATAAATAATTAAAACCAATTTTGTATTGCTGATTCAAATTGTTAGCCAGGGTTCGTGCAGATAACCAAGAATTTACAACTTTCCAATGACACTGAATGAAGATGACGATTAATATTGACTGCTATTGATGTAAAATATTACTAGGTCTTTAAGAGTTTATTCGGAAGATAACAGCTCTATAAATATTATTTTGTGGTGCCCGACTCTCTAGTTAATTACATTTACATGATTAGCTCAATCAGGTGAAAAAAAGAAATTATTGTATAGAATAGCATGTCATATCACTTAATCCGGCATAGCCAAAGACACAACAGCACTCACAATGGCCAATGTGCATATTAGCTCGCTCAACACAGCAGCAGGCCCCAGAGAAACAGGTACGGGGCAGGCGGGAAGACACTTTCATTACAGGAATCATAAGCATAATGTACTTTACTGTTTGACCAAATCATGGTTTTAGCCTTATAAAAATAAGATGTTTTTATTGAGGTGAATATATGTGCAGACCGCACCAATGCAACCAATTTTTTTTAAACTCCCACATCTAGGTGTCAAAGAGTCGCAAAATGTAACTAAATGTGACTCTTTTGAGGAACATAGGTGTATGTCGCTCGTCACTACTTACTGGAGAGGCATTTCAATATTTCATTTTTTAAATCAAAATGCGTTTTTTGAACAGAAATGCATTCTGGAACATGTGAATTTTCATGTGCCTTAATAACAAACGTGTATGCCATCTGTAAATACAGATACAATTATTAAATGACGAGCATAGTTGTTTTAGCCACGGAAAAAGTTAGGAGCCTTCCCACTAGCCATGATTGGCTGAGATAATGGATGGGCTGGATAAGCCAAGAAATTTGTTCGGATTGGTCACGCTTATGTCTATAACATGAGCTGCTCAGTATGTGTATGTAATCTTTTCTTACACTGACATTTTGAAAGATATCAAAAATAACTGCATAAGTGTTGCTAAGGCTCTCCACTTTCTGGAGGACAGTGTTTTGAAATCAGAAGAATGCCCGGTGGAAGCAGAGTATGAGAGCTAAGGAGATGGGAAAAAATCTGCTGTTTGATTGCAAATAATGCAGAGGGAGTTGAAAAGAGAACACACAGAAGAAGGCTGTTGTAAGGAAGTTTGGATGAATGAGGTGCCCAATGTAAACTGCCTGTTACTCAGGCCCAAAAGTTAGGATATGCATATAATTGGTAGTATTGGATAGAAACCACTCTAAAGTTTCCGGAACTGTTAAAATAATGTCTGTGAGTATAACGCAACTGATATAACAGGTAACACCCGAGGAGAATCCATCCGGAATTATTTTTTTTGGAGGTGACACCATTTAAAATGCCTGTCTATGGGAAAATCAAATCAAATCAAATTTATTTATATATCCCTTTGTACATTAGCTGATATCTCAAAGTGCTGTACAGAAACCCAGCCTAAAACCCCAAACAGCAAGCAATGCAGGTGTTGAAGCACGTTGGCTAGGAAAAACTCCCTAGAAAGGCCAAAACCTAGGAAGAAACCTAGAGAGGAACCAGGCTATGAGGGGTGGCCAGTCCTCTTCTGGCCGTGCCGGGTGGAGATTATAACAGAACATGGCCAAGATGTTCAAATGTTCATAAACGACCAGCATGGTCAAATAATAGGTCTGGGACAGGTAGCACGTCCGGTGAACAGGTCAGGATTCCATAGCCGCAGGCAGAACAGTTGAAACTGGAGCAGCAGCACAGCCAGGTGGACTGGGGACAGCAAGGAGTCATCATGCCAGGTAGTCCTGAGGCATGGTCCTAGGGCTCTGGTCCTCCGAGAGAGAGAAAGAAAGAGAGAAAGAGAGAATTAGAGAAAGCATACTTAAATTCACACAGGACACCGGATGAGACAGGAGAAGTACTCCAGATATAACAAACTGACCCTAGCACCCCGACACAAAACCTACTGGAGCATAAATACTGGAGGCTGAGACAGGAGGGGTCCTGTGGCCCCATCCGAAGATACCCCTGGACAGGGTCAAACAGGAAGGATATAACCCCACCCACTTTGCCAAAGCACAGCCCCCACATCTGGAATACATCCCAGATTGCAGTTCCTAGAACTTCCAGTAGATGTCAACAGTCTTTAAAAAGAGTTTCAGGCTTGTTTTTTTGAAAAATTAGCTTGAATTTGTAGTTTTTCTAAGTGGCTCCCATTTTGGCTGTAGCGTTGGTGAGGCGCGCACTTCGTTATTTATCTCCGATGATGAACATACTATTCTCTGTCTTAAATTTGATTGTTTATTTACATATTAGGGTACCTGAGGATTGATTACAAACATTGTTTGACCTGTTTGGACAAAACCTATTGGTAACCTTCGGGATTCATTTGTATGCATTTTGAACGAGGGAAACCAGTGGATTACCGAGTCAAGCGCGCCAACTAAACTGACTCAGTGGGATATAAAGAAGGATTTTATCGAAGAAAAGGACCATTTGTTATGTAGCTGGGACCCTTGTGATCGCAAAAAGATGAAGATCTTCAAAGGTAAGCGATTTATTTTATTGCTATTTCTGACTTTCGTTATGCATCTGTTTGGTTGGAAAATGTTTTTCATGGTTTTGTATGTGGGGCGCTGTCCTCAGATAATCGTATGGTATGCTTTTGCCATAAAGCCTTTTTTAAATCTGACAAAGCGGCTGGATTAACTTCATGACGCACCCATCCCTTTAGCGGGATTATTTTCATCAACACCCACTGAATTGCAGAGCGCCAAATTCAAATTAAATGACTAAAAATATTTAATTTTCATGAAATCACAAGTGCAATATAGCAAAACACAGCTTAGCTTGTTGTTGATCCACCTGGCGTGTCAGATTTCAATACAGCTTTTCGGCGAAAGCATAACAAGCTTTTATGTAAGAACATCTCTCTCAGTAGACAAAATATTACAAACACTAGCAGCCAAGTAGATAGGTCATGGAAGTTAGGAAAGCAATAGCTGTCACGGCTGGCTGAAGGACTGGACCAAGGTGCAGCATGGTAAGCGTACATTTCCCTTTATTAAAAGAACGACACTGACAAAAAGAAGAACAAAAACCAAACCGTGAAGCTTTGGGCTATGTGCCCTGAACAAAGACAAAGTTAACTTCCCACAAAACAGGTGGGGGATAAAGGGTACCTAAGTATGGTTCTCAATCAGAGACAACAATAGACAGCTGTCACTGATTGAGAGCCATACCAGGCCAAGACATAGAAATACAAAACATAGCAAAAAGGACATAGAATGCCCACCCTAGTCACACCCTGGCCTAACCAAAATAGAGAATAAAAAGCCTCTCTATGGCCAGGACGTGACAATAGATTAAATATTTGCACTCACGAGGCTCCCAGTTACACGATAAATGTTCATTTTGTTCCATAAAGATTATTTTTATATCCAAAATACCTCCATTTGTTTGGCGCGTTATGTTCAGAAATCCACAGGCTCGAGCGGTCACGACATCGCATACGAAAATTCCAAATAGTATCCGTAATGTCCACAGAAACATGTCAAACGTTTTTTATAATCAATTATAATCCTCAGGTTGTTTTTAAAATATATAATCGATAATATATCAACCGGGACTGTCGCTTTTTCAATAGGAGAAGGAGAGACAATGGCTACCCCACTCTGTTGCGCAAGCAAAACTCTGCGAACACCCAGCTATCCACTGACGCAATGTTATCTTTCTCGCTCATTTTTCAAAATAAAAGCCTGAAACTATGTCTAAAGACTGTTGACACCTTGAGGAAGCCAGAAAAGGAATCTGGTTGATATCCAATGGAACAGAGAGCTTTCAGGAAAAACAGCACTTCCTGGTTTGATTTTCCTCAGGTTTTCGCCTGCAATATCAGTTCTGTTATACTCACAGACAATATGTTGACAGTTTTGGAAACTTTAGAGTGTTTTCTATCCTAATCTGACAATTGTATGCATATTCTAGTTTCTGGGACTGAGAAATAGGCAGTTACAATTCAAAGTTTCAAATTTTATAGCCAAAAACAAAAATCCTGCCCCCTACACTCAAAAAGTTAACAAGAAGTTTATCTTTTAAATGATGTAAGACACTTGTATCGTCATGAATGTTTAATATTACTTAGTTAGTATTTTGGAATTTTGTGCTCTGCAATTTACCGGATGTTGTTAAATCTATCCCGTTAACGGGATTCGAGTGTTAAGTGGTTAAAACATGCTGTTACGGCAAAATACAATTTGCTCTTAACAACTTTCCCATACAGATTAAATCCCTTACCCACTTCACAGCAAGCTGATCTATCCGCACTGATTGGTTAAGTAATTTTAAAGTCGCGCTAAATGTAAAAAATATGTACAGTGGGGCAAAAAAGTATTTAGTCAGCCACCAATTGTGCAAGTTCTCCCACTTAAATTAAAGTAAAATTCAATTAAATTACATTTCCAGAATCCTGCAAAAAAATAAAAATAATAATAATAATAGAAAATATATTTAAAAAAAAAAAATATATATATATATATATAGTCTTTGTATCTCAAAAACGTTGCAATGTGGTTAACCTTCAAAATCTAAATGAAAATTATGAAAAACTAAAACATAAAACTCAACCAGAGAGCGACTTTAGATCATGGGAAATGGCCACATTTGATCGCTGCACTTGAATCATTCCCACTGTGATTGGCTAGGCCCGCTACGCTATGAAACCTCACACAATTGCAAAGACTTTGATATTACCGGCCACAATTGATATGGTGAAAGCTGGCTTTTTATTACGGAGGCGGACACTAACAACAATCATTTGGGCAAAACTGAAAGAACTGACCATATGTAATGGCTTCAAGCTAGCTAGCTAATATTGTTTATTACTGGATAACATACTACTGTGATACAGTGGGGGGAAATACAATAATTTTATATTTCCTAACTTAGCAATCTTGTAGCTAGCTAGGTAAGTTAGCTAGCTAAACAACTACCAGTAGCCACATCCATGATGAAAAATAGAAGAGGTTTTACAATCTGAGATCTCAATTGTAAAACCTCTTCTCTTTTTAGTCATAGATACAGCTAGCTACGAAACAGAAAGCTACAACATTATAACCAGCCACCTAAAGCTAGGTTTATAGCAAATGATAGAACATGACTGGGGTTGGCTAGCTAGTTAGGCTGACGGCTGCTAACTTATGCACCATGCCTCACATTTGTAACTTGTTAGCAAACGTGTAACTTGTTAGCAAACATTGTTAGCAAACTGTATATAATTTTACTAGCTAGTTACAGTTGAAGTCTGAAGTTTACATACACCTTAGCCAAATACATTAAACTCAGTTTTTCACAATTTAAGACATTTAATCCTAGTACAAAATTCCTGTCGTAGGTCAGTTAGGATCACCACTTTATTTTAAGAATGTGAAATGTCAGAATAATAGTAGAGATAATGATTTATTTCAGATTTTATTTCCCAGTGGGTTAGAAGTTTACACACACTCAATTTGGTAGTATTACCTTTCAATTGTTTAATGTTTTCGGGCAGCCTTCCACAAACTTACCGCAATAAGTTGGGTGAATTTTGGCCCATTCCTCCTGACAGAGATGGTGTAACTGAGTCAGGTTTGTAGGCCTCCTTGCTCGCACATGTTTTTTCAGTTCTGCTCACAAATTTTCAATAGGATTGAGGTCAAGACTTTGTGATGGCCATTCCAATACCTTGAATTTGTTGTCCTTAAGCCATTTTGCCACAACATTGGAAGTATGCTTAGGTTCATTGTCCATTTGGAAGACCCATTTGCGACCAAGCTTTAACTTCCTGACTGATGTCTTGAGATGTTGCTTCAATATATCCACATCATTTTCCTGCCTCATGTCATCATCTATTTTGTGAAGTGCACCAGTCCCTCCTGCAGCAAAGCACTCCCACAACATGATGCACCACCCCCATGCTTCACGGTAGGGATGGTGTTCTTCGGCTTGCAAGCCTCCCCCTTTTTCCTCCAAACATAATGATGGTCATTATGGACAAACAGTTCTATTTTTGCTTCATCAGACAAGAGGACATTTCTCCAAAAAGTATGATCTTTGTTCCCATGTGCAGTTGCAAACCATAGTCTGGCTTTGTTATGGCGGTTTTGGAGCAGTGGCTTCTTCCTTGCTGAGCGGCCTTCAGGTTATGTCAATATAGGACTCGTTTTACTGTGGATATAGATACTTTTGTACCTGTTCCATCCAGCATCTTCACAAGGTCTTTTGCTGTTGTTCTGGGATTGATTTACACTTTTCGTACCAAAGTATGTTAATGTCTAGGAGACAGAGCACATTTCCTTCCTGGGCAGTATGATGGCTGCGTGGTCCCATGGTGTTTATACTTGCCTACTATTGTTTGTACAGATGAACGTGGTACCTTCAGGCATTTGGAAATTGCTCCCAACGATGAAGCAGACTTGTGGAGGTCTACAATTTGTTTTCTGAGGTCTTGGCTGATTTCTTTTGATTTTCCCATGATGTCAAGCAAAGAGGCACTGAGTTTGAAGGTAGGCCTTGAAATACATCCACAGATACACCTCCAATTGACTCAAATGATGTCAATTAGCCTATCGGAAGTTTCTAAAGCCATGGCATGATTTTCTGGAATTTTCCAAGCTGTTTAAAGGCACAGTCAACAAAGGCACAGTGTATGTAAACTTCTCACCCACTGAAATTATGATAAAGTGAGTTATAAGTGAAATAATCTGTCTGTAAACAATGGTTGGAAAAATTACTTATGTCATGCACAAAGTAGATGTCCTAACCAACTTGCCAAAACTATAATTTGTTAACAAGAAATTTGTGGAGTGGTTGAAAAACAAGTTTTAACCGGTTAAGACTCTAGGGGCAGTATTTCATTTTTGGATAAAAAGACGTGCCCGTTTTTAGCGCAATATTTTGTCACGAAAAGATGCTCGACTATGCTTGGAATTGATAGTTTTGTAAAGAAGACACTCTGACGATTCCAGAACTGCAAAGATTTTCACTGTGAGTGCCTTAGAACAAAACCTACAGGCAAAACCAAGATGTTTGAGCGACCAGGAAATCAACAGGATTTCTGATGGCACGTTTTCCATGATCGCCTTATATGGCTGTGAATGCGACAGGAATGAACGGACACTTCCTATCGTTTCCCCAAGGTGTCTGCAGCATTGTGACGTATTTGTAGGCATATCATTGGAAGATTGACCATAAGAGACTACATTTACCAGGGGTCCCGCACGGTGTCTGCGTGGAAATTGGTGCGCAAAAGTCAGGTACCAGTATTTTTCCATCCGAATCTGAGAACAATGCAGGCTTCCAGGAATGGCATTTCAATGAAGAGATATATGACAAAACACCTTGAGGATGGATTCAAACAACGTTTTCCATGTTTCAGTCGATATTATGGAGTTAATTCGGAAAAAAGTTTGACGTGTAGGTGACTGAATTTTCGGTTAGTTTCGGTAGCCAAATGCATAGTAACAAAACGGAACGTTGTGTCCTACACAAGCATCTTTCAGGAAAAACTGGACATCTGCTATGTAACTGAGAGTCTCCTCATTGAAACATCTGAAGTTCTTCAAAGGTAAATTATTTTATTTGATCCCTTTGCTGGTTTTTGTGAATATGTTGCGTGCTAAATGCTAACGCTAAATGCTAAGCTAGCTATCACCACTCTTACACAAATTATTGATTTTCTCTGTCATGTTTTGTCATTTATTATCATGTCTTGTCCCTGTGCTTCCCATTCTATTCGTTTCCCTCTGCTGGTCTTATTAGGTTCTTTCCCTCTTTCTATCCCTCTCTCTCCCCCTCCCTCTCTCACTCTCTCGCTCTCTCTTCTCTCTATCGTTCCGTTCCTGCTCCCAGCTGTTCCTATTGCCCTAATCATCATTTAGTCTTCCCACACCTGTTCCCGATCCTTTTCCCTGATTAGAGTCCCTATTTCTCTCCTTGTTTCCCGTACCTGCCCTGTCGGATCCTCATCTATAATTCACCGTGCTGTGTCTATGTTTTGCCCTGTCGTGTCGTGTTTCCCTCAGATGCTGCGTGGTGAGCAGGTGTCTGAGTCTGCTAGGTTCAAGTGCCTTCCCGAGGCAACCTGCAGTTCTCGATCAAGTCTCCAGTCTGTTCTCGTCTTTACGTGTAGTATTATGCTTTTTGTTTTGTAAAGTTTATTCTGGATTAAATACTCTGTTTTCGCCAAGTCGCTTTTGGGTCCTCATTCACCAGCATGACAGAAGGATCCGATCAAGGAATGGACCCAGCGACTACAGACGCTCGTAACACTGCCGTCGAGATCCAAGGAGCCATGCTCGGCAGACACGAGCAGGAATTGTCTGCTGCTCGCCATGCCGTGGAGAGCCTGGCCGCTCAGGTTTCCGACCTCTCTGGACAGTTCCAGAGTCTTCGTCTCGTGCCACCTGTTACTTCCTGGCCTGCCGAGCCTCCAGAACCTAGGGTTAATAACCCACCTTGCTACTCCGGGCAGCCCACTGAGTGCCGCTCCTTTCTCACCCAGTGTGAGATTGTGTTCTCTCTCCAACCCAACACATACTCTAGAGAGAGAGCTCGGGTTGCTTACGTCATTTCACTCCTTACTGGCCGGGCCCGAGAGTGGGGCACAGCTATCTGGGAGGCAAGGGCTGATTGTTCTAACAATTACCAGAACTTTAAAGAGGAGATGATTCGGGTTTTTGACCGTTCAGTTTTTGGTGGGGAGGATTCTAGGGTCCTGGCTTCCCTATGCCAAGGTGATCGATCCATAACGGATTACTCTATAGAGTTTCGTACTCTTGCTGCCTCTAGTGACTGGAACGAGCCGGCGCTGCTCGCTCGTTTTCTGGAGGGACTCCACACAGTGGTCAAAGATGAGATTCTCTCTCGGGAGGTTCCTTCCAGTGTGGACTCTTTGATTGCTCTCGCCATCCGCATAGAACGACGGGTAGATCTTCGTCACCAGGCTCGTGGAAGAGAGCTCGCATCAACGGTGTTTCCCTGCTCCGCATCGCAACCATCTCCCTCCTCTGGCTCTGAGACTGAGCCCATGCAGCTGGGAGGGATTCGCATCTCGACTAAGGAGAGGGAACGGAGGATCACCAACCGCCTGTGCCTCTATTGCGGATTTGATGGACATTTTGTTAATTCATGTCCAGTAGGAGGCCAGAGCCCATCAGTAAGCGGAGGGCTACTGGTGAGCGCTACTACTCAGGTCTCTTCATCTAGATCTTGTACTACTATGTCGGTCCATCTACGCTGGACCGGTTCGGGTGCTACATGCAGTGCCTTGATTGACTCTGGGGCTGAGGGTTGTTTCATGGACGAAGCATGGGTTCGGAAACATAACATTCCTTTCAGACAGTTAGACAAGCCTACGCCCATGTTTGCCTTAGATGGTAGTCATCTTCCCAGTATCAGATTTGAGACACTACCTTTAACTCTCACAGTATCTGGTAACCACAGTGAGACTATTTCTTTTTTGATTTTTCGTTCACCTTTCACACCTGTTGTTTTGGGTCATCCCTGGCTAGTATGTCATAATCCTTCTATTAATTGGTCTTGTAATTCTATCCTATCCTGGAACGTATCTTGTCATGTGAAGTGCTTAATGTCTGCCATCCCTCCCATTTCTTCTGTCCCCACTTCTCAGGAGGAACCTGGCGATTTGACAGGAGTGCCGGAGGAATATCATGATCTGCGCACGGTCTTCAGTCGGTCCCGAGCCAACTCCCTTCCTCCTCACCGGTCGTATGATTGTAGTATTGATCTCCTTCCGGGGACCACTCCTCCTCGGGGTAGACTATACTCTCTGTCGGCTCCCGAACGTAAGGCTCTCGAGGATTATTTATCTGTGTCTCTTGACGCCGGTACCATAGTGCCTTCTTCCTCTCCGGCCGGGGCGGGGTTCTTTTTTGTTAAGAAGAAGGACGGTACTCTGCGCCCCTGCGTGGATTATCGAGGGCTGAATGACATAACGGTTAAGAATCGTTATCCGCTTCCCCTTATGTCATCAGCCTTCGAGATTCTGCAGGGAGCCAGGTGCTTTACTAAGTTGGACCTTCGTAACGCTTACCATCTTGTGCGCTTCAGAGAGGGGGACGAGTGGAAAACGGCGTTTAACACTCCGTTAGGGCATTTTGAGTACCGGGTTCTGCCGTTTGGTCTCGCCAATGCGCCAGCTGTTTTTCAGGCATTAGTTAATGATGTTCTGAGAGACATGCTGAACATCTTTGTTTTTGTCTATCTTGACGATATCCTGATTTTTTCACCGTCACTCGAGATTCATGTTCAGCACGTTCGACGTGTTCTACAGCGCCTTTTAGAGAATTGTCTCTACGTAAAGGCTGAGAAGTGCTCTTTTCATGTCTCCTCCGTTACTTTTCTCGGTTCCGTTATTTCCGCTGAAGGCATTCAGATGGATTCCGCTAAGGTCCAAGCTGTCAGTGATTGGCCCGTTCCAAGGTCACGTGTCGAGTTGCAGCGCTTTTTAGGTTTCGCTAATTTCTATCGGCGTTTCATTCGTAATTTCGGTCAAGTTGCTGCCCCTCTCACAGCTCTTACTTCTGTCAAGACGTGTTTTAAGTGGTCCGGTTCCGCCCAGGGAGCTTTTGATCTTCTAAAAGAACGTTTTACGTCCGCTCCTATCCTCGTTACTCCTGACGTCACTAGACAATTCATTGTCGAGGTTGACGCTTCAGAGGTAGGCGTGGGAGCCATTCTATCCCAGCGCTTCCAGTCTGACGATAAGGTTCATCCTTGCGCTTATTTTTCTCATCGCCTGTCGCCATCTGAGCGCAACTATGATGTGGGTAACCGTGAACTGCTCGCCATCCGCTTAGCCCTAGGCGAATGGCGACAGTGGTTGGAGGGGGCGACCGTTCCTTTTGTCGTTTGGACAGACCATAAGAACCTTGAGTACATCCGTTCTGCCAAACGACTTAATGCCCGTCAAGCTCGTTGGGCGTTGTTTTTCGCTCGTTTCGAGTTTGTGATTTCTTACCGTC
This sequence comes from Oncorhynchus gorbuscha, assembly GCF_021184085.1. Lineage (NCBI taxonomy): Eukaryota > Metazoa > Chordata > Actinopteri > Salmoniformes > Salmonidae > Oncorhynchus > Oncorhynchus gorbuscha. Next base: position 49,343,412 of record NC_060188.1, on the reverse strand, counting down.
CGGGTAGCAAGAACACCAAGCCTGATGCCTTATCCCGTCTGTTTAGTTCTTCTGTGGCTTCTACTGATCCCGAGGGGATTCTTCCTTATGGGCGTGTTGTCGGGTTGACAGTCTGGGGAATTGAAAGACAGGTTAAGCAAGCACTCACGCACACTGCGTCGCCGCGCGCTTGTCCTAGTAACCTCCTTTTCGTTCCTGTTTCCACTCGTCTGGCTGTTCTTCAGTGGGCTCACTCTGCCAAGTTAGCTGGTCATCCCGGTGTTCGAGGCACTCTTGCGTCTATTTGCCAGCGATTTTGGTGGCCGACTCAGGAGCGTGACACGCGCCGTTTCGTGGCTGCTTGTTCGGACTGCGCGCAGACTAAGTCGGGTAACTCTCCTCCTGCCGGTCGTCTCAGACCGCTCCCCATTCCTTCTCGACCATGGTCTCACATCGCCCTAGACTTCATTACCGGTCTGCCTTTGTCTGCGGGGAAGACTGTGATTCTTACGGTTGTCGATAGGTTCTCTAAGGCGGCACATTTCATTCCCCTCGCTAAACTTCCTTCCGCTAAGGAGACGGCACAAATCATTATCGAGAATGTGTTCAGAATTCATGGCCTCCCGTTAGACGCCGTTTCAGACAGAGGCCCGCAATTCACGTCACAGTTTTGGAGGGAGTTCTGTCGTTTGATTGGTGCGTCCGTCAGTCTCTCTTCCGGGTTTCATCCCCAGTCTAACGGTCAAGCAGAGAGGGCCAATCAGACGATTGGTCGCATACTACGCAGCCTTTCTTTCAGAAACCCTGCGTCTTGGGCAGAACAGCTCCCCTGGGCAGAATACGCTCACAACTCGCTTCCTTCGTCTGCTACCGGGTTATCTCCGTTTCAGAGTAGTCTGGGTTACCAGCCTCCTCTGTTCTCATCCCAGCTTGCCGAGTCCAGCGTTCCCTCCGCTCAAGCGTTTGTCCAACGTTGTGAGCGCACCTGGAGGAGGGTGAGGTCTGCACTTTGCCGTTACAGGGCACAGACTGTGAGAGCCGCCAATAAACGCAGGATTAAGAGTCCAAGGTATTGTTGCGGCCAGAGAGTGTGGCTTTCCACTCGCAACCTTCCTCTTACGACAGCTTCTCGTAAGTTGACTCCGCGGTTCATTGGTCCGTTCCGTGTCTCCCAGGTCGTCAATCCTGTCGCTGTGCGACTGCTTCTTCCGCGACATCTTCGTCGCGTCCATCCTGTCTTCCATGTCTCCTGTGTCAAGCCCTTTCTTCGCACCCCCGTTCGTCTTCCCTCCCCCTCCCGTCCTTGTCGAGAGCGCACCTATTTACAAGGTACGTAAGATCATGGACATGCGTTCTCGGGGACGGGGTCACCAATACTTAGTGGATTGGGAGGGTTACGGTCCTGAGGAGAGGAGTTGGGTTCCGTCTCGGGACGTGCTGGACCGTTCGCTTATTGATGATTTCCTCCGTTGCCGCCAGGGTTCCTCCTCGAGTGCGCCAGGAGGCGCTCGGTGAGTGGGGGTACTGTCATGTTTTGTCATTGATTATCATGTCTTGTCCCTGTGCTTCCCCTTCTATTCGTTTCCCTCTGCTGGTCTTATTAGGTTCTTTCCCTCTTTCTATCCCTCTCTCTCCCCCTCCCTCTCTCACTCTCTCGCTCTCTCTTCTCTCTATCGTTCCGTTCCTGCTCCCAGCTGTTCCTATTCCCCTAATCATCATTTAGTCTTCCCACACCTGTTCCCGATCCTTTTCCCTGATTAGAGTCCCTATTTCTCTCCTTGTTTCCCGTACCTGGCCTGTCGGATCCTCATCTATAATTCACCGTGCTGTGTCTATGTTTTGCCCTGTCGTGTCGTGTTTCCCTCAGATGCTGCGTGGTGAGCAGGTGTCTGAGTCTGCTAGGTTCAAGTGCCTTCCCGAGGCAACCTGCAGTTCTCGATCAAGTCTCCAGTCTGTTCTCGTCTTTACGTGTAGTATTATGCTTTTTGTTTTGTAAAGTTTATTCTGGATTAAATACTCTGTTTTCGCCAAGTCGCTTTTGGGTCCTCATTCACCAGCATGACATTCTCTGGTTCTAAAGCATATTTTGAAAATCTGAGACGACAGGATTGTTAAGAAAAGGATAAGCTTGAGGATAGGCATATTTATTTCATTTCATTTGCGATTTTTAGAAATCGCTAACGTTGCGTTATGGTAATGAGCTTGAGGCTATGATTACGCTACCGAATACGGTGTGGGTAGGACTAACAGGTTAATGACTCCAGCCTAACTGCATGTAAACTTACGACTTCAACTGTATGTAACTTATATTGACGAGGGTTGACATTGGTAATGATTATGAATTTGCATGCATTTCAATCTCACAAAATTATACCTATGTCACAAGATAGGACTCCAAACTGATGTAAATAACAAGTATTGCATATACAGCAAGCTAGCTAGCTAAGTTTACTAGTAGTAGTAAACAGTGAGGAGAAACAACAATACAACTATATACTGTTGTATATCTCTAAAAGTGAAGCTGGTTTTACCATAAAAATATAATTGCCTACGCATGCCTGATACATATGGCTGTAGGGAGATGCTGTCTGCCTTCCTACCTAGGCTCATTTGTACGGTCTGGTCACTGTGCAAAGGTTGAGGGTTCTGCCATATTTCTTTCTATTTGTCTAGATTTTGTTGTACATATAATCTCTGTCCCTGTGCCCATGTATGAATGTTCAACCAGTCTACCCTAATGTTGATGTTATGCTGACATGGTTAAACTGTTTATTTTTTGTCTTACAGACAATACCATATGATGCCTGGGCTTCTTCATGGAGTGGATTCTAGATACAGAAACCGACTTCCTTTGCCTGCGTGTGGCATTGTAGTAGAACTGTATCCCATGATCAGTATACCTCTCGAGGGATTCAATATTATGCTGGATTTCAAGCAGATGACTCACAAGGAGCTGAATAGCAGTTTGATCATGACAACACTCCTTCCTAAACATTACAAGTATTCGCTGAACTTACTGTATGTTTCTTTGGAATGGCATTTTTATTATGATCACCTCCCCCATCATCTGCTGATCGCCAGTTCTCTTAGCTACAGGTTGTTACACCAGATGTGATTTAAACAAAGATTTTTGGAATCCATTACTGGAAGTTACTGTATAGGGGTACTCAATCAAAAGTTTTTATAAAGCCCTTTTTCCATCAGCCGATGTCACAAAGTGCTAGACAGAAACCCAGCCTAAAACCCCAAACAGCAAGCAATGCAGATGTAGAAGCATGGTGGCTAGGAAAAACTCTCTAGAATGCAGGAACCTAGGAAGAAACATTGAGAGGAACCAGGCTGTGAGGGGTGGCCAGTCCTCTTCTGACTGTGCCGGGTGGAAATTATAACAGTACATAGCCAAGATGCTCAAACATTCAAAGATGACCAGCATGGTCAAATAGTAATAATTACAGTAGTTGTATAGGGTGCAACAGATCAGTTTAGTGTAGTTTAGTTTTCGACCAACCTTAGAGATGCCGTCTTCGTCATCGACTCTGGGAAACGGAAGTCTCATAAAATGTCTGTGTCCAGTTGCAGGGGGTCCGTTTGAATTTAGAAAATGCTCCGCTATTAAAATAAAGACTTTTTTTGCTCCATAAAGTAATCAAACTGTCTCGTCTGCCCCCGCGCTTCCCCCCTGGTGCTCATGGGCGCCAGGCTCCCCAGCATTACGCACTCCTGCCTTACCCCGTCACACGCATCAGCGATTATTGGACTCACCTGGATTCAATCACCTCTGTCATTACCTCCCCTATATCTGTCTGTTCCCCTGCTGTTCCCCACTTCAGCATTGATTGTCATATACCCGTGTGTATACCCGTGTGCTGATGCTATTCCTGTCTTGTTCCATGCCTGTTCCGATTAAACTTTGACTCCCCGTACCTGCTTCTCTACTCCAGCGCCGGTCCTTACACAAACAATATGTGCCTCGCCATCATGTCTGTTTCAAGTCTTCTCAATCATTGATTGAGACAGGACATTGGTGTGAACACCCACCTGTCTCGATGAGGGAAGACTTGAAATCGATAAGATGTCAGCAAAAATCTTTGGGCAAATCCCATTATCTGGTGTAACATTCTGTAACTACAGTTCTCTGCCCTTATGAGTCTCTACACATCTGAGACACTGTACTACACTGTTCATAAAATTTGTATTTTATGTTTAATTATAATTTTGTATTTAATTAGATTTTACCATATAAAGTTATTGAATACCCAGTTATTTTGAGTTAGCATTAAATAGTGTACACTATTTTAGATTTTGACAAATTAACAAACATTCTTTGGATATCTGAATGTCTAGCATCTGTTTGACCCATAATTATTTTATGGTGGTTCAACATCATGGCTCTCCAACCCTGTTCCTGGAGAGCTACCATCCTGTAGGTTTTCACTCCAACCCTACTCTAGCACTATAACATGTGCGCTGGGAGTCAGGAAGCAAGTTCAGGGAGTGCATAAATAAGTTAGTGAAAAGTCTTAGGAAAGCAGTTCTTACAGCATGAATTGTTGTGTATTGGACATTGAGTAGAAATTGCACCTCAATCGCTCTCATACACAACAATACATTTACTGTCTAAGCACAAGCCTGCACAACCAAAACCCCCTTCCTCATCTCAAAATATTGCCTGTTAACCTCCCTCAGCCTGTAGACTTTGACAGATCGTTCTTGTCAATAGTAGCCCCTTGTAGGGGAATTTTCTAGCCATTTCTTTGTATTGTGTTTTGAGAATCTGCAGCGAGAATGAGGTGGTTGTGCCATTACTGTTGTAGTCTTGATTTGATACTTTTCAGTGTCCCACACAATCTTGTTGTGCTCCATAACTGGAAGGTGTGTCTGCTCCCTCATACTTGTGTACCCAAAATGCCCCCGCTTTTGGGTATTTTTCAGCAGGTCACTGTGGAATGACTCCAGATAACCTGAGTTTTACAAAAAGAAAAAGTAAAAAGAAAAGAGGGGTAGACTAAATTGATTACATGGTCTGGAAGGTATTCTGTGGTCCTCAGACTACCTCTAACCGCCTGCTACCCCATAACACAAACCATACAAACACTACCCAATTCATGTTTATACCATAGTTACTGTCAATTGAGCGAACTTAACCATCAGCTTGTGAATATTTTGTCCAACCTGCCTTCACCTTGTGCAGAACTAGGGGTTGGAAGAGGTGGAATCAGATTCTGTACCACCTACAACTTAACAGACAACAATGCACAATTGAATCACCCCTAATTGTATTGTTTGATTGATTTTATTAGACAATTGTTTTAATACATACATAAGAGCGCTCCAGCCGGTGACGCCTCCATGTAAAATTTAAGAAAATCATGAAGGATAACACAATAAAGCTTATTTTCATTGTGTTCCTTTTGAAGAGGGAAGAGGTAAGAGGGAATGCAACATGGTTAGGCAGCAATTGTAGTGGCAACAGACAATGACAGACAAAATTGTTGTTGGTTTCATAACATGAGACAATTAGTACAATTCCCTTTCCTAATAAACAACTATGGCATGATGAAGCAGTTTTTCAGCGGCAGGAACTGGAAGACTATGATTTGAGTGGCCCCGCCAGAGCCCGGACATGAACGAGATCGAACATTTCTGGAAAGATCTAAAACAAATAGCTGTGGAGCAACGCTCCCCATCCAACCTGACAGAACCTGAGAGGATCTGCAGAGAAGAATGGGAGAAACTCCTCAAATAAGGGTGTGCCAAGTTTGTCGTGTCATACCCAAGAAGGTTCAAGGCTGTAATCGCTGCCAAAGGTGCATCAACAGAGTACTAAGTACTAAGTAAAGGGTCTGAATACTTATGTAAATATGATAGTCTTTTAATTGTTTAAAATTAGGAAAAAATTCTAAACCAATTTTTGCTTTGTCATCATGGGGTATTGTGTGTACAGTAGATTGATGGGGGGGGGGGCAATTTAATACATTTTTAAACAAGGCTGTAACGTAACAAAATGTGTAAAAAGTCAAGGGGTCTGAATACTTTCCGTATGCACTGTATACAAGACAATCACAATATGATAAACAGGCACCAAAAGGCCATATGCTATCACGGGAATTTCCTTCTCAGCCACGTACTATAATCTTACGACTCACTTTTGAGACATGCTACTATTTAGCCATTTTTTTCAGTGAGAACGTGAAACTACCTATGGAGGTTATACGTTTCAAATAATTCGGAAGGCTATTCCAAATAATGGCAGCTGAGAATAAAAAAGATTCTTTCCCCATACCACTTTTCTATCTAAAAGGAACAACGTCAGTTTCACTACTTCTAGTGGAATAGTTATGGTTATCCTATACCAAGTTAAAGTTACATAGGTACCTGGGGACCATACTGTTGGCATTCTTGTACAAGACACAATTTTCCACTTTGAGCCGTCATGCGTAAATGCTGGAAGTTTAAGAATAATCTTGACTCATTTGTTCTGAGATGTCTGCAATTTGTTTGATTATCTTGGGGGCACTATTTTCCCAGTAAGAGCACACATAGTCAAAGTGGCACTTGTACAAGAGTCCCTGCCAATGCTCCTGTTGCATTCTTATTTACATTTACATTTAAGTCATTTAGCAGACGCTCTTATCCAGAGCGACTTACAAATTGGTGCATTCACCTTATGACATCCAGTGGAACAGCCACTTTACAATAGTGCAACTAAATCTTTTAAGGGGGGTGAGAAGGATTACTTTATCCTATCCTAGGTATTCCTTAAAGAGGTGGGGTTTCAGGTGTCTCCGGAAGGTGGTGATTGACTCCGCTGTCCTGGCGTCGTGAGGGAGTTTGTTCCACCATTGGGGGGCCAGAGCAGCGAACAGTTTTGACTGGGCTGAGCGGGAACTGTACTTCCTCAGTGGTAGGGAGGCGAGCAGGCCAGAGGTGGATGAACGCAGCGCCCTTGTTTGGGTGTAGGGCCTGATCAGAGCCTGGAGGTACTGAGGTGCCGTTCCCCTCACAGCTCCGTAGGCAAGCACCATGGTCTTGTAGCGGATGCGAGCTTCAACTGGAAGCCAGTGGAGAGAGCGGAGGAGCGGGGTGACGTGAGAGAACTTGGGAAGGTTGAACACCAGACGGGCTGCGGCGTTCTGGATGAGGTGTAGGGGGTTAATGGCACAGGCAGGGAGCCCAGCCAACAGCGAGTTGCAGTAATCCAGACGGGAGATGACAAGTGCCTGGATTAGGACCTGCGCCGCTTCCTGTTTGAGGCAGGGTCGTACTCTGCGGATGTTGTAGAGCATGAACCTACAGGAACGGGCCACCGCCTTGATGTTAGTTGAGAACGACAGGGTGTTGTCCAGGATCACGCCAAGGTTCTTAGCGCTCTGGGAGGAGGACACAATGGAGTTGTCAACCGTGATGGCGAGATCATGGAACGGGCAGTCCTTCCCGGGAGGAAGAGCAGCTCCGTCTTGCCGAGGTTCAGCTTGAGGTGGTGATCCGTCATCCACACTGATATGTCTGCCAGACATGCAGAGATGCGATTCGCCACCTGGTCATCAGAAGGGGGAAAGGAGAAGATTAATTGTGTGTCGTCTGCATAGCAATGATAGGAGAGACCATGTGAGGTTATGACGGAGCCAAGTGACTTGGTGTATAGCGAGAATAGGAGAGGGCCTAGAACAGAGCCCTGGGGGACACCAGTGGTGAGAGCGCGTGGTGAGGAGACAGATTCTCGCCACGCCACCTGGTAGGAGCGACCTGTCAGGTAGGTCGCAATCCAAGCGTGGGCCGCACCGGAGATGCCCAACTCGGAGAGGGTGGAGAGGAGGATCTGATGGTTCACAGTATCGAAGGCAGCCGATAGGTCTAGAAGGATGAGAGCAGAGGAGAGAGAGTTAGCTTTAGCAGTGCGGAGCGCCTCCGTGATACAGAGAAGAGCAGTCTCAGTTGAATGACTAGTCTTGAAACCTGACTGATTTGGATCAAGAAGGTCATTCTGAGAGAGATAACGGGAGAGCTGGCCAAGGACGGCACGTTCAAGAGTTTTGGAGAGAAAAGAAAGAAGGGATACTGGTCTGTAGTTGTTGACATCGGAGGGATCGAGTGTAGGTTTTTTCAGAAGGGGTGCAACTCTCGCTCTCTTGAAGACGGAAGGGACGTAGCCAGCGGTCAGGGATGAGTTGATGAGCGAGGTGAGGTAAGGGAGAAGGTCTCCGGAAATGGTCTGGAGAAGAGAGGAGGGGATAGGGTCAAGCGGGCAGGTTGTTGGGCGGCCGGCCGTCACAAGACGCGAGATTTCATCTGGAGAGAGAGGGGAGAAAGAGGTCAGAGCACAGAGTAGGGCAGTGTGAGCAGAACCAGCGGTGTCGTTTGACTTAGCAAACGAGGATCGGATGTCGTCAACCTTCTTATCAAAATGGTTGACAAAGTCCTCTGCAGAGAGGGAGGAGGGGGGGGTAGGAGGATTCAGGAGGGAGGAGAAGGTGGCAAAGAGCTTCCTAGGGTTAGAGGCAGATGCTTGGAATTTAGAGTGGTAGAAAGTGGCTTTAGCAGCAGAGACAGAGGAGGAAAATGTAGAGAGGAGGGAGTGAAAGGATGCCAGGTCCGCAGGGAGGCGAGTTTTCCTCCATTTCCGCTCGGCTGCCCGGAGCCCTGTTCTGTGAGCTCGCAATGAGTCGTCGAGCCACGGAGCGGGAGGGGAGGACCGAGCCGGCCTGGAGGATAGGGGGCATAGAGAGTCAAAGGATGCAGAAAGGGAGAAGAGGAGGGTTGAGGAGGCAGAATCAGGAGATAGGTTGGAGAAGGTTTGAGCAGAGGGAAGAGATGATAGGTTGGAAGAGGAGAGAGTAGCGGGGGAGAGAGAGCGAAGGTTGGGACGGCGCGATACCATCCGAGTAGGGGCAGTGTGGGAAGTGTTGGATGAGAGCGAGAGGGAAAAGGATACAAGGTAGTGGTCGGAGACTTGGAGGGGAGTTGCAATGAGGTTAGTGGAAGAACAGCATCTAGTAAAGATGAGGTCGAGCGTATTGCCTGCCTTGTGAGTAGGGGGAAGGTGAGAGGGTGAGGTCAAAAGAGGAGAGGAGTGGAAAGAAGGAGGCAGAGAGGAATGAGTCAAAGGTAGACGTGGGGAGGTTAAAGTCGCCCAGAACTGTGAGAGGTGAGCCGTCCTCAGGAAAGGAGCTTATCAAGGCATCAAGCTCATTGATGAACTCTCCGAGGGAACCTGGAGGGCGATAAATGATAAGGATGTTAAGCTTGAAAGGGCTGGTAACTGTGACAGCATGGAATTCAAAGGAGGCGATAGACAGATGGGTAAGGGGAGAAAGAGAGAATGACCACTTGGGAGAGATGAGGATCCCGGTGCCACCACCCCGCTGACCAGAAGCTCTCGGGGTGTGCGAGAACACGTGGGCGGACGAAGAGAGAGCAGCAGGAGTAGCAGTGTTATCTGTGGTGATCCATGTTTCCGTCAGTGCCAAGAAGTCGAGGGACTGGAGGGAGGCATAGGCTGAGATGAACTCTGCCTTGTTGGCCGCAGATCGGCAGTTCCAGAGGCTACCGGAGACCTGGAACTCCTTATCCAGATATTTGCAGGTTCTTGCCAGAAACCTAATTTTATGCTTCACTTTGGAGATAATGTTTTGTGCCATGTTCTCCCGTCAGATTATCTAGAAACTGATTTCCTCAGTTTCCCTTTGGACCTGAAAACGATGGACAAGATGTGTTTCCAAGGTGAAGTGACAGCTTATTGTCATATAGCCATTTACTGACATTCAGACGTTCAGCTCTTAAGGCTTTCTCAACCACATTTTTGTCTATGTGGGAAACCAACAGTGCAGAATTATCTGCATAGAAGAACATTTCACATGTACAAGCAGATTTCAGATACACTTTATAAACAATAGAAAAAAAGTGGACCCAGCACATTCGACGTCATTTCCGGTCACAACTTGCAGGCTTGTTTTCGAATTGCTGTGCGTTTTGTTGCCAACCTATTTTGCTACCTGACAACTTTACGGGTTTCACTTTTTAATTACCGTTCATATATTTATTTTTTCCTCAACTTTTCTTTCCTCGACTTTTTCACTCCGGACGCTTTATCTGGACACGATTCGTCAGGACCTCCAACAGTCGAAGCTAAGTAGTAACATTAACATGATGCCTTCTAATTGCAGCCGCTGTGCTCGCCTTACGGCGAGGATAGCTGTACTGCAAGCCCAGCTTCAGACGCAATCGTTAGGCAAGGGTAATTTCAGTGTAGGAAAGGATGAAACAGCGTCTGTGCCACCAGTAAGTACAGATAGTAGTATAAATCCCCTGGCACAGTCCCCGCAGCCGGACAACTTTCTCACGGTTTCTGGAAGGAAATGCTGTAGGAACGCTCAACCGGTGTCGCTCATTCAGCAGACAGAAACTTTCAACCGGTTTTCCCCATTAAGCAGCGGGTCGGTGTCAGAGGCCGAGTCTTCTCTGGTCTCTACTCCTCCCGTTACGGGGTATGAGACGCCGAAGCTTCCCACCATTAGCTCTGACAAATTGAAAACTCTAGTCATTGGCGACTCCATTACCCGCAGTATTAGACTTAAAGCGAATCATCCAGCGATCATACACTGTTTACCCGGGGGCAGGGCTACCGACGTTAAGGCTAATCTGAAGATGGTGCTGGCTAAAGCTAAAACTGGCGAGTGTAGAGAGTATAGAGATATTGTTATCCACGTCGGCACCAACGATGTTAGGATGAAACAGTCAGAGATCACCAAGCGCAACATAGCTTCTGCGTGCATATCAGCTAGAAAGATGTGTCGGCATCGAGTAATTGTCTCTGGCCCCCTCCCAGTTAGGGGGAGTGATGAGCTCTACAGCAGAGTCTCACAACTCAATCGCTGGTTGAAAACTGTTTTCTGCCCCTCCCAAAAGATAGAATTTGTAGATAATTGGCCCTCTTTCTGGGACTCACCCACAAACAGGACCAAGCCTGACCTGCTGAGGAGTGACGGACTCCATCCTAGCTGGAGGGGTGCTCTCATCTTATCTGCCAACATAGACAGGGCTCTAACTCCTCTAGCTCCACAATGAAATAGGGTGCAGGCCAGGCAGCAGGCTATTAGCCAGCCTGCCAGCATAGTGGAGTCTGCCACTAGCATAGTTAGTGTAGTCAGCTCAGCTATCACCATTGAGACCGTGTCTGTGCCTCGACCTAGGTTGGGCAAAACTAAACATGGCGGTGTTCGCCTTAGCAATCTCACTAGGATAATGACCACCTCCATTCCTGTCATTACTGAAAGAGATCATGATATCTCACATCTCAAAATAGGGCTACTTAATGTTAGATCTCTTACTTCAAAGGCAATTATAGTCAATGAACTAATCACTGATCATAATCTTGATGTGATTGGCCTGACTGAAACATGGCTTAAGCCTGATGAATTTACTGTGTTAAATGAGGCCTCACCTCCTGGCTACACTAGTGACCATATCCCCCGTGCATCCCGCAAAGGCGGAGGTGTTGCTAACATTTACGATAGCAAATTTCAATTTACAAAAAAAAAAATGACGTTTTCGTCTTTTGAGCTTCTAGTCATGAAATCTATGCAGCCTACTCAATCACTTTTTATAGCTACTGTTTACAGGCCTCCTGGGCCATATACAGCGTTTCTCACTGAGTTCCCTGAATTCCTATCAGACCTTGTAGTCATTGCAGATAATATTCTAATCTTTGGTGACTTTAATATTCACATGGAAAAGTCCACAGACCCACTCCAAAAGGCTTTTGGACCCATCATCGACTCAGTGGGTTTTGTCCAACATGTCTCTGGACCCACTCACTCTCACAGTCATACGCTGGACCTAGTTTTGTCCCATGGAATAAATGTTGTGGATCTTAATGTTTTTCCTCATAATCCTGGACTATCGGACCACCATTTTATTACGTTTGCAATTGCAACAAATAATCTGCTCAGACCCCAACCAAGGAACATCAAAAGTCGTGCTATAAAATCACAGACAACACAAAGATTCCTTGATGCCCTTCCAGACTCCCTCTGCCTACCCAAGGACGCCAGAGGACAAAAATCCGTTAACCACCTAACTGAGGATCTCAATTTAACCTTGCGCAATACCCTAGATGCAGTTGCACCCCTAAAAACTAAAAAAATGTCTCATAAGAAACTAGCTCCCTGGTACACAGAAAATACCCGAGCTCTGAAGCAAGCTTCCAGAAAATTGGAACGGAAATGGCGCCACACCAAACTGGAAGTCTTCCGACTAGCTTGGAAGGACGGTACCGTGCAGTACCGAAGAGCCCTTACTGCTGCTCGATCGTCCTATTTTTCTAACTTAATTGAGGAAAATAAGAACAATCCGAAATTCCTTTTGATACTGTGGCAAAGCTAACTAAAAAGCAGCATTCCCCAAGAGAGGATGACTTGCACTTTAGCAGTGATAAATTCATGAACTTCTTTGAGGAAAAGATTATGATTATTAGAAAGCAAATTACGGACTCCTCTTTAAACCTGCGTATTCCTCCAAACCTCAGTTGTCCTGAGTCTGCACAACTCTGCCAGGACCTAGGATCAAGAGAGACGCTCAAGTGTTTTAGTACTATATCTCTTGACACAATGATGAAAATAATCATGGCCTCTAAACCTTCAAGCTGTATACTGGACCCTATTCCAACTAAACTACTGAAAGAGCTGCTTCCTGTGCTTGGCCCTCCTATGTTGAACATAATAAACGGCTCTCTATCCACTGGATGTGTACCAAACTCACTAAAAGTGGCAGTAATAAAGCCTCTCTTGAAAAAGCCAAACCTTGACCCAGAAAATATAAAAACTATCGGCCTATATCGAATCTTCCATTCCTCTCAAAGATTTTAGAGAAGGCTGTTGCGCAGCAACTCACTGCCTTCCTGAAGACAAACAATGTATACGAAATGCTTCAGTCTGGTTTTAGACCCCATCATAGCACTGAGACGGCACTTGTGAAGGTGGTAAATGACATTTTGATGGCATCGGACCGAGGCTCTGCATCTGTCCTCGTGCTCCTAGACCTTAGTGCTGCTTTTGATACCATCGATCACCACATTCTTTTGGAGAGATTGGAAACCCAAATTGGTCTACACGGACATGTTCTGGCCTGGTTTAGGTCTTATCTGTCGGAAAGATATCAGTTTGTCTCTGTGAATGGTTTGTCCTCTGACAAATCAACTGTACATTTCGGTGTTCCTCAAGGTTCTGTTTTAGGACCACTATTGTTTTCACTATATATTTTACCTCTTGGGGATGTTATTTGAAAACATAATGTAAACTTTCACTGCTATGCGGATGACACACAGCTGTACATTTCAATGAAACATGGTGAAGCCCCAAAATTGCCCTCGCTAGAAGCATGTGTTTCAGACATAAGGAAGTGGATGGCTGCAAACTTTCTACTATTAAACTCGGACAAAACAGAGATGCTTGTTCTAGGTCCCAAGAAACAAAGAGATCTTCTGTTGAATCTGACAATTAATCTTAATGGTTGTACAGTCGTCTCAAATAAAACTGTGAAGGACCTCGGCGTTACTCTGGACCCTGATCTCTCTTTTGAAGAACATATCAAGACCATTTCGAGGACAGCTTTTTTCCATCTACGTAACATTGCAAAAATCAGAAACTTTCTGTCCAAAAATGATGCAGAAAAATTAATCCATGCTTTTGTCACTTCTAGGTTAGACTACTGCAATGCTCTATTTTCCGGCTACCCGGATAAAGCACTAAATAAACTTCAGTTAGTGCTAAATACGGCTGCTAGAATCCTGACTAGAACCAAAAAATGTGATCATATTACTCCAGTGCTAGCCTCTCTACACTGGCTTCCTGTCAAAGCAAGGGCTGATTTCAAGGTTTTACTGCTAACCTACAAAGCATTACATGGGCTTGCTCCTACCTACCTCTCTGATTTGGTCCTGCCGTACATACCTACACGTACGCTACGGTCACAAGACGCAGGCCTCCTAATTGTCCCTAGAATTTCTAAGCAACCAGCTGGAGGCAGGGCTTTCTCCTATAGAGCTCCATTTTTATGGAACGGTCTGCCTACCCATGTCAGAGACGCAAACTCGGTCTCAACCTTTAAGTCTTTACTGAAGACTCATCTCTTCAGTGGGTCATATGATTGAGTGTAGTCTGGCCCAGGAGTGGGAAGGTGAACGGAAAGGCTCTGGAGCAACGAACCGCCCTTGCTGTCTCTGCCTGGCCGGTTCCCCTCTTTTCACTGGGATTCTTTGCCTCTAACCCTGTTACGGGGCTGAGTCACTGGCTTGCTGGGGCTCTCTCGTGCCGTCCCTGGGGGGGGTGCGTCACCTGGGTGGGTTGATTCACTGTTGTGGTCGGCCTGTCTGGGTCCCCCCCTTGGGTTGTACCGTGTCGGAGATCTTTGTGGGCTATACTCGGCCTTGTCTCAGGATGGTAAGTTGGTGGTTGAAGATTTCCCTCTAGTGGTGTGGGGGCTGTGCTTTGGCAAAGTGGGTGGGGTTATATCCTTCCTGTTTGGCCCTGTCCGGGGGTGTCCTCGGATGGGGCCACAGTGTCTCCTGACCCCTCCTGTCTCAGCCTCCAGTATTTATGCTGCAGTAGTTTATGTGTCAGGGGGCTAGGGTCAGTTTGTTTATCTGGAGTACTTCTCCTGTCCTATTCAGGTGTCCTGTGTGAATCTAAGTGTGCGTTCTCTAATTCTCTCCTTCTCTCTTTCTTTCTCTCTCTCGGAGGACCTGAGCCCTAGGACCATGCCCCAGGACTACCTGACATGATGACTCCTTGCTGTCCCCAGTCCACCTGGCCATGCTGCTGCTCCAGTTTCAACTGGCCTGGGCCCTAGGACCGTGCCCCAGGACTACCTGACATGATGACTCCTTGCTGTCCCCAGTCCACCTGGCCATGCTCCTGCTCCAGTTTCAACTGACCTGAGCCCTAGGACCGTGCCCCAGGACTACCTGACATGATGGCTCCTTGCTGTCCCCAGTCCACCTGACTGTGCTGCTGCTCCAGTTTCAACTGTTCTGCCTTATTATTATTTGACCATGCTGGTCATTTATGAACATTTGAACATCTTGGTCATGTTCTGTTATAATCTCTACCCGGCACAGCCAGAAGAGGACTGGCCACCCCACATAGCCCGGTTCCTCTCTAGGTTTCTTCCTAGGTTTTGGCCTTTCTAGGGAGTTTTTCCTAGCCACCGTGCTTTTACACCTGCATTGTTTGCTGTTTGGGGTTTTAGGCTGGGTTTCTGTACAGCACTTTGAGATATCAGCTGATGTACGAAGGGCTATATAAATAAATTTGATTTGATTTGATTCCCTTGGGGTACCCTGCAGTTCAAGATGTTGGGTTTAGACAGGATCCCATCCCACTATCTGTTTTCTTCCTTGCAGATAAGAACAACCCATTTTACTGCTAACTTGTTAAAGCCCATGCGGAGGTTTAGGAATAGCTCCGCACTGACATGATTGGTTGATGGTAAGTGGTGGCATTACGTCCTGTATTAACAAACTCACTTCCTTGACAACTTCCTTCACACAGCTCTACGCTGCTCTGCGAAGTGCAAGAAGTATGAATGCCCTGACTTCTGCAGAAGCAGTATCAGCATAAATGCTTCACTGCCAATGCGTATATCAGATTTGACCATGCAGCACCTTTTAGCAACTGCCGCCTTGTCATCAGTCAACAAGTTCAACTTCTGAGAGTGGAGCATGCATTATATATAATTACCATCTAAATGAATCCCCCCAACCCACCTCCAATTGTACCCATAGTGCAGGAAAATGACTTACAGGGGTGGACAGCTCCAGATCTGAATGGCAGGAGTGTGTATAAGCTTTTGTTTCAGCCCAGCTCATACATGATTACAAATCAGCCTATCGCCGGGATTAGTTATGTCTCTTAGTTTGATTAACATAATCTCATGATCCACTGTATCAAACGTCTTTTGGAGATCTAACATAACCATACCACAAAATGTCCTTCCATCTACTTCCTTGCTTATGTGGTCAGTTAGATATATCTAACATAATCTTTTCCAAGACCTTCGATAAAACACACAGGATTGAGACAGGCCAATAGTTTCCATGATCTAATTTTTATATAAAGGAATGATCCTTGCATGTTTTAGTTCAATGGGAAAACACCCTAGTTCAATAGACAGATTTACATTGTGACTTACACAGGGGGGTGATAATTACCGGAGTATCCCTTCGAAATCTGGCAGGAATGTTGTTAAGGCCAGTTTCTTTGGAATGGTCAAGTTCTTCTTTAGCACAGTTGACGGAGACACTTGAATCCCCTGCTATGAGTAAAACTGCTGGGCATGACTTTCCCAATAGCAACCTGATTGACAAGGTAACTTGCTAACTAATGTATTAGCTATAGTTTAGACTGTTCAGAATGTCTGCAACCTTGGTCTTGTCTGACGTAACCTTTCCTCTAATGTCCAAGCTAAAATTGTTATGCAGGTGAATGAGGACCCAAAAGCGACTTGGCGAAAACAGAGTCTTTAATCCAGTAAAGTAACTTTACAATCAAAAGGCATAATTCTACTCGTAATGACGAGAACAGACTGGAGACTTGATCAAGAACTGCAGGTTGCCTCGGGAAGGCACTTGAACGTAGCAGACTCAGACACCTGCTCACCACGCAGCATCTGAGGGAAACACGACACGACAGGGCGATACATAGACACAGCACGGTGAACAATAGACAAGGATCCGACAGGGCAGGAACGGAAAACAAGGAGAGAAATAGGGACTCTAATCAGGGAAAAGGATCGGGAACAGGTGTGGGAAGACTAAATGATTGATTAGGGGAATAGGAACAGCTGGGAGCAGGAACGGAACGATAGAGAGAAGAGAGAGAGGAAGGGAGAGAGAAAAAGGGGAACGAACCTAAAATGACCAGCAGGGGGAAAATGAACAGAAGGAAAAGCAAAATGACAAGATGATATAAGACAAAACATGACAGTACCCCCCCACTCACCGAGCGCCTCCTGGCGCTCTCGAGGAGGAACACTGGCGGCAACGGAGGAAATCATAGATCACAAACGGTCCAGCACGTCCCGAGAAAGAACCCAACTCCTCTCCTCAGGACCGTAACGGAAAAAACGAAAAAAAAGGGAAACTAGGGTACTACTCTAAAAAAAAAATGAGACACGGGTAGAGAACTGAAAACTTTAGAGCAAACAGGACCAAACAGGCCAGGAGAGTAACAACTAGGGACAGACTGAGACACAGCAAGGGCAGGAACAAGAACAGGAGAGATGCGATGGCAGGGAACAAACTGAGACCCAGCAAGACCAGGAGCAGAAGCAGAAAAAAAATTACCAGACTTCTGCGCGCAGTCTGAACACGCAGCCACGAAACGGCGCGTGTCACGCTCCTGAGTAGGCCACCAAAACCGCTGGCGAATAGAAGCAAGCGTACCCCGAACGCCGGGATGGCCAGCTAACTTGGCAGAGTGAGCCCACTGAAGAACAGCCAGACGAGTAGAAACAGGAACGAAAAGAAGGTTACTAGGACAAGCGCGCGGCGACGCAGTGTGCGTGAGTGCTTGCTTAACCTGTCTCTCAATTCCCCAGACAGTCAACCCGACAACACGCCCAACAGGAAGGATCCCCTCGGGATCGGTAGAAGCCACAGAAGAACTAAAGAGACGGGATAAAGCATGAGGCTTGGTGTTCTTAGTACCCGGGCAATAAGAAATAACGAACTCGAAACGAGCGAAAAACAACGCCCAACGAGCATGACGCGCATTCAGTCGTTTGGCATAACGGATGTACTCAAGGTTCTCTTGGTCAGTCCAAACGACAAAAGGAACGGTCGCCCCCTCCAACCACTGTCGCCATTTGCCTAGGGCTAAACGGATGGCGAGCAGTTCAGAGCCATAGCCACATCATAGTTACGTTCCGACGGTGACAGGCGATGAGAAAAATACGCACAAGGGTGGACCCCATCGTCAGTATCGGAGCGCTGGGACAGAATGGCTCCCACGCCCACCCCCGACGCGTCAACCTCAACAATAAACGGTTTAGTGACGTCAGGTGCAACAAGGATAGGAGCGGATGCAAAACGCTTCTTGAAGAGAACAGGACAACAATCATACGACCGGTGAGGAGGAAGGGAGTTGGTTCTGGACCGACTGAAGACCGTGCGCAGACCATGATACTCCTCCGGCACTCCTGTCAAATCACCAGGTTCCTCCTGAGAAGAGGGGACAGAACAAACAGGAGAAATAGCAGACATTAAACACTTCACATGACAAGAAACGTTCCAGGAAAGGATAGAATTACTAGACCAATCAAAAGAAGGATTATGACACACTAGCCAGGGATGACCCAAAACAACAGGTGTAAAAGGTGAACAAAAAATCAAAAAAGAAATGGTCTCACTATGGTTACCAGATACAGTGAGGGTTAAAGGTAGTGTTTCATATAATATACTGGGGAGAGGACTACCATCCAAGGCAAACATGACCGTGGGCTCCCTAACTGTCTGAGAGGAATGTCATGTTCCCGAGCCCAGGCTTCGTCCATAAAACAGCCCTCCGCCCCAGAGTCTATTAATGCACTGCAGGAAGCTGCCGATCCGGTCCAGCGTAGATGGACCGGTAAAGTAGTACAGGTACTTGACGGAGAGGACCGTCTAGTAGCGCTTATCAGTCGCCCTCCGCTTACTGATGAGCTCTGGCCTTTAACTGGACATGAAATGACAAAATGACCAGCGGAACCGCAATAGAGACAGAGGCGGTTGGTGATTCTCCGTTCCCTCTCCTTAGTCGAAATGCGAATACCCCCCAGCTGCATGGGCTCAACACCAGAGTCAGTGGGGAAAGATGGTAGTGTCGGAGAGAGGGGAGACACAGTTAACGCGAGCTCTCTTCTATGAGCTCGGTGACGAAGATCTACCCGTCGTTCAATGCGAATAGCGAGTTCAATCAAAGAATCCACGCTGGATGGAACCTCCCGAGAGAGAATCTCATCCTTAATCTTAGCGTGGAGTCCCTCCAGAAAACGAGCGAGCAACGCCTGCTCGTTCCAGTTACTGGAGGCAGCAAGAGTGCGAAACTCTATAGAGTAATCCGTTATGGATCGATTACCTTGACATAGGGAAGACAGGGACCAGGAAGCTTCTTTCCCAAAAACTGAACGATCAAAAACCCTTATCATCTCCTCTTTAAAGTTCAGATAATTGTTAGTACACTCAGCGCTTGACTCCCAGATAGCTGTGCCCCACTGCCGAGCCCGACCAGTAAGGAGTGATATGACGTAGGCAATCCGAGCTCTCTCTTGAGTATGTGTTGGGTTGGAGAGAGAAAACTATATCACACTGGGTGAGAAAGGAGCGGCACTCAGTGGGCTGCCCAGAATAACATGGTGGGTTATTAACCCTAGGTTCCGGAGGCTCGGAAGACCCGGAAGTAGCTGGTGGCACGAGACGAAGACTCTGATACTGTCCTGAGAGGTCGGAGACCTGAGCGGCCAGGGTCTCAACGGCATGTCGAGCAGCAGACAATTCCTGCTCGTGTCTGCCGAGCATCGCTCCCTGGAACTCGAGAGTAGAGTAGAGAGAATCCATAGTCGCTGGGTCCATTCTTGGTCGGATCCTTCTGTTATGCAGGTGAATGAGGACCCAAAAGCGACTTGGCGAAAACAGAGTCTTTAATCCAGTAAAGTAACTTTACAATCAAAAGGCATAATTCTACTCGTAATGACGAGAACAGACTGGAGACTTGATCAAGAACTGCAGGTTGCCTCGGGAAGGCACTTGAACGTAGCAGACTCAGACACCTGCTCACCACGCAGCATCTGAGGGAAACACGACACGACAGGGCGATACATAGACACAGCACGGTGAACAATAGACAAGGATCCGACAGGGCAGGAACGGAAAACAAGGAGAGAAATAGGGACTCTAATCAGGGAAAAGGATCGGGAACAGGTGTGGGAAGACTAAATGATTGATTAGGGGAATAGGAACAGCTGGGAGCAGGAACGGAACGATAGAGAGAAGAGAGAGAGGAAGGGAGAGAGAAAAAGGGGAACGAACCTAAAAAGACCAGCAGGGGGGAAAATGAACAGAAGGAAAAGCAAAATGACAAGATGATATAAGACAAAACATGACAAAAATGTCAAGCTTTGATGTAATGATTTCCGGCGCCGACAGAGATGGCCGCCTCGCTTCGCGTTCCTAGGAAACTGTGCAGTTTTTTTTTTTTTACGTGTTATTTCTTACATTAGTACCCCAGGTCATCTTAGGTTTCATTACATACAGTCGAGAAGAACTACTGAATATAAGATCAGCGTCAACTCAACATCAGTACGACCAAGAATATGTTTTCCGCAATGAGTATCCTGTGTTCTGCCTTACAAACAGGACAACGGAATGGATCGCATGCAGCGACCCAAAAAAAACGACTCCGAAAAAGAGGGAAATGTAGTGGTCTTCTGGTCAGACTCCGGACAAGGGCACATCGCGCACCACTCCCCAGCATTCTTCTTGCCAATGTCCAGTCTCTTGACAACAAGGTTGATGAAATCCAAGCAAGGGTAGCATTCCAGAGGGACATCAGAGACTGCAACGTTCTCTGCTTCACGGAAACATGGCTTACTGGGAAAACGCTATCCGATGCGGTGCAGCCAACGGGTTTCTCCCCAGCTGCGCCCTCAGAGCATGCGCAGACCAGCTGGCCGGTGTGTTTACGGACATATTCAATCAATCCCTATACCAGTCTGCTGTTCCCACATGCTTCAAGAGGGCCACCATTGTTCCTGTTCCCAAGAAAGCTAAGGTAACTGAGCTAAACGACTACCGCCCCGTAGCACTCACTTCCGTCATCATGAAGTGCTTTGAGAGACTAGTCAAGGACCATATCACCTCCACCCTACCTGACACCCTAGACCCACTCCAATTTGCTTACCGCCCAAATAGGTCCACAGACGATGCAATCTCAACCACACTGCACACTGCCCTAACCCACCTGGACAAGAGGAATACCTATGTGAGAATGCTGTTCATCGACTACAGCTCGGCATTCAACACCATAGTACCCTCCAAGCTCGTCATCAAGCTCGAGACCCTGGGTCTCGACCCCGCCCTGTGCAACTGGGTACTGGACTTCCTGACGGGCCACCCCCAGGTGGTGAGGGTAGGCAACAACATCTCCTCCCCGCTGATCCTCAACACGGGGGCCCCACAAGGGTGCGTTCTGAGCCCTCTCCTGTACTCCCTGTTCACCCACGACAGCGTGGCCACGCACGCCTCCAACTTTAAAATTGCCCCAGGCATTTTCCACCTCATTGCATTTCAATACAGCAGACCAGTCCAATTTGCTCAAACAATTAACAAAAATATCTGACTATAATTCTTCACATACCACATTTTTATTGAGTTATGACAATTAAAAACTGTTTTCTGAACATTCCTACGACAGACAATTATGGAATGATCACATTGAACTCTATTAGACTTGCTAGCTAAGCATACCTAACATGGACATTTCAATATTGCCATCTTGCTGTTAGCTAACTGGCATTACTAAATTGGCAGCAAGATTGCTAGCCAGCTGAGACTGGCTGAGTACAAACTAACCACCCATAGATGGTTGCTACCAACACACAGTGAGTTAGCTATATTGACAATTCTATTTTTAGTAATGGAGCGTTTTCCAATCAAGGGTGGAATATATGGCTACCAAATTGAGATACTCTTTATTTGGCAACATTAGCTAGCTAACATTAGTCAAAGAACAGACAAACATGTTTACTCTGAAGGTAGCTAGCTACCAGTCTAGCAGTGACTATACTGGCATAGGCTGAATTGATTGACAGTATGTATACCAAAATGTAGCTATATATGATTTAGCTAATGGCTTTCAGTTAAATACAGGACTAACGTTAGTTAGTTAGCTAGCCAGTTAACATACCGAACTAGGCTAGTATTATCATTATCGTATCATTCTTGATTGCCGCAAGCCACTGGAAGAATCGGGGTGAATCTCTGGTAGGAAGCTGCTGCTGGCAAACGCCCTTCACTCATCAACCCCGGACTTGCCTCGTCTTCATTACACACCTAGTTTCAATCCCCACTCTATCACTGTATATATACTCCCTCTGTCATTTGTCTTTGTACGTCATTGTAAATGTTGCTTGTTTTCCTGAGAGGAAGTGTCATGTTTTGTCTTATATTGTCTTGTCATTTTGCTTTCCCTTCTGTTCGTTTCCCCCTGCTGGTCTTATTAGGTTCGTTCCCTTTTTCTATCCCTCTCTCTCTCCCTCCCTCTCTCTCCTCTCTCTATCGTTCCGTTCCTGCTCCCAGCTGTTCCTATTCCCCTAATCAATCATCTAATCTTTTCACACCTGTTCCGTATCTTGCCCTCTGATTAGAGTCCCTATTTCTCCCCTTGTCTTCCGTTTCTGTCCTGTCGGATCCTTGTATATTGTTCGCCGTGCTGTGTCTTGTTTCCCTCAGATGCTGCGTGTGAGCAGGTGTCTGAGTCTGCTACGGTCGGTGCCTTCCCGAGGCAACCTACAGTTTATGGTCGAGTCTCCAGTCTGTCCTCGTCACTACGAGTGGAATTAGTTTTTTATGTTTTGTTTTCTGCT
Organism: Oncorhynchus gorbuscha; assembly: GCF_021184085.1. NCBI lineage: Eukaryota > Metazoa > Chordata > Actinopteri > Salmoniformes > Salmonidae > Oncorhynchus > Oncorhynchus gorbuscha. The sequence continues at coordinate 49,320,819 of NC_060188.1, read as the reverse complement.
CCGATTTGTCTAGGAGTATTGCCTATTTTCCTTTACTGGAATAAAGACTCTGTTTTCGCCAAGTCGCTTTTGGGTCCTCATTCACCTGCATAACAGAAGGATCCGACCAAGAATGGACCCAGCGACTATGGATTCTCTCTACTCTACTCTCGAGTTCCAGGGAGCGATGCTCGGCAGACACGAGCAGGAATTGTCTGCTGCTCGGCATGCCGTTGAGACCCTGGCCGCTCAGGTCTCCGACCTCTCAGGACAGTATCAGAGTCTTCATCTCGTGCCACCAGCTACTTCCTGGTCTTCCGAGCCTCCGGAACCTAGGGTTAATAACCCACCTTGTTACTCCGGGCAGCCCACGGAGTGCCGCTCCTTTCTCACCCAGTGTGATAATGTGTTCTCTCTCCAACCCAACACATACTCTAGAGAGAGAGCTCGGGTTGCTTACGTCATATCACTCCTTACTGGCCGGGCTCGAGAGTGGGGCACAGCTATCTGGGAGGCAAGGGCTGATTGTTCTAACAATTACCAGAACTTTAAAGAGGAGATGATAAGGGTTTTTGATCGTTCAGTTTTTGGGAAAGAAGCTTCCTGGTCCCTGTCTTCCCTATGTCAAGGTAATCGATCCATAACGGATTACTCTATAGAGTTTCGCACCCTTGCTGCCTCCAGTAACTGGAACGAGCAGGCGTTGCTCGCTCGTTTTCTGGAGGGACTCCACGCTAAGGTTAAGGATGAGATTCTCTCTCGGGAGGTTCCATCCAGCGTGGATTCTTTGATTGAACTCGCTATTCGCATTGAACGACGGGTAGATCTTCGTCACCGAGCTCATAGAAGAGAGCTCGCGTTAACTGTGTCTCCCCTCTCTCCGACACTACCATCTTTCCCCACTGACTCAGGTGTTGAGCCCATGCAGCTGGGGGTATTCGCATTTCGACTAAGGAGAGGGAACGGAGAATCACCAACCGCCTCTGTCTCTATTGCGGTTCCGCTGGTCATTTTGTCATTTCATGTCCAGTTAAAGGCCAGAGCTCATCAGTAAGCGGAGGGCGACTGATAAGCGCTACTAGACGGTCCTCTCCGTCAAGTACCTGTACTACCTTACCGGTCCATCTACGCTGGACCGGATCGGCAGCTTCCTGCAGTGCATTAATAGACTCTGGGGCGGAGGGCTGTTTTATGGACGAAGCCTGGGCTCGGGAACATGACATTCCTCTCAGACAGTTAGGGGAGCCCACGGTCATGTTCGCCTTGGATGGTAGTCCTCTCCCCAGTATATTATGTGAAACCCTACCTTTAACCCTCACTGTATCTGGTAACCATAGTGAGACCATTTCTTTTTTGATTTTTTGTTCACCTTTTACACCTGTTGTTTTGGGTCATCCCTGGCTAGTGTGTCATAATCCTTCTTTTGATTGGTCAAGTAATTCTATCCTTTCCTGGAACGTTTCTTGTCATGTGAAGTGTTTAATGTCTGCTATTCCTCCTGTTTGTTCTGTCCCCTCTTCTCAGGAGGAGCCTGGTGATTTGACAGGAGTGCCGGAGGAATATCATGATCTGCGCTCGGTCTTCAGTCGGTCCAGAGCCAACTCCCTTCCTCCTCACCGGTCGTATGATTGTTGTTCTGATCTCCTCAAGAAGCGTTTTGCATCCGCTCCTATCCTTGTTGCACCTGACGTCACTAAACAGTTTATTGTTGAGGTTGACGCGTCGGGGCTGGGCGTGGGAGCCATTCTGTCCCAGCGCTCCGATACTGACGATGGGGTCCACCCTTGTGCGTATTTTTCTCATCGCCTGTCACCGTCGGAACGTAACTATGATGTGGCTAACCGCGAACTGCTCGCCATCCGTTTAGCCCTAGGCAAATGGCGACAGTGGTTGGAGGGGGCGACCGTTCCTTTTGTCGTTTGGACTGACCAAAAGAACCTTGAGTACATCCGTTCTGCCAAACGACTGAATGCGCGTCATGCTCGTTGGGCGTTGTTTTTCGCTCGTTTCGAGTTCGTTATTTCTTATTGCCCGGGTACTAAGAACACCAAGCCTCATGCTTTATCCCGTCTCTTTAGTTCTTCTGTGGCTTCTACCGATCCCGAGGGGATCCTTCCTGTTGGGCGTGTTGTCGGGTTGACTGTCGGGGGAATTGAGAGACAGGTTAAGCAAGCACTCACGCACACTGCGTCGCCGCGCGCTTGTCCTAGTAACCTTCTTTTCGTTCCTGTTTCTACTCGTCTGGCTGTTCTTCAGTGGGCTCACTCTGCCAAGTTAGCTGGCCATCCCGGCGTTCGGGGTACGCTTGCTTCTATTCGCCAGCGGTTTTGGTGGCCTACTCAGGAGCGTGACACGCGCCGTTTCGTGGCTGCGTGTTCGGACTGCGCGCAGAATAAGTCTGGTAATTTTTTTTTCTGCTTCTGCTCCTGGTCTTGCTGGGTCTCAGTCTGTTCCCTGCCATCGCATCTCTCCTGTTCTTGTTCCTGCCTTTGCTGTCTCAGTCTGTCCCTAGTTGTTACTCTCCTGGCCTGTTTGGTCCTGTTTGCTCTAAAGCTTTCAGTTCTCTACCCGTGTCTCATTTTTTTTTTAGAGTAGTACCCTAGTTTCCCTTTTTATCGTTTTCCGTTACGGTCCTGAGGAGAGGAGTGGGGTTCTTTCTCGGGACGTGCTGGACCGTTTGTGATTTATGATTTCCTCCGTTGCCGCCAGTGTTCCTCCTCGAGTGCGCCAGGAGGCGCTTGGTGAGTGGGGGGGGGTACTGTCATGTTTTGTCTTATATTGTCTTGTCATTTTGCTTTCCCTTCTGTTCGTTTCCCCCTGCTGGTCTTATTAGGTTCGTTCCCTTTTTCTATCCCTCTCTCTCTCCCTCCCTCTCTCTCCTCTCTCTATCGTTCCGTTCCTGCTCCCAGCTGTTCCTATTCCCCTAATCAATCATCTAATCTTTTCACACCTGTTCCGTATCTTGCCCTCTGATTAGAGTCCCTATTTCTCCCCTTGTCTTCCGTTTCTGTCCTGTCGGATCCTTGTATATTGTTCGCCGTGCTGTGTCTTGTTTCCCTCAGATGCTGCGTGTGAGCAGGTGTCTGAGTCTGCTACGGTCGGTGCCTTCCCGAGGCAACCTACAGTTTATGGTCGAGTCTCCAGTCTGTCCTCGTCACTACGAGTGGAATTAGTTTTTTATGTTTTGTTTTCTGCTCCGATTTGTCTAGGAGTATTGCCTATTTTCCTTTACTGGAATAAAGACTCTGTTTTCGCCAAGTCGCTTTTGGGTCCTCATTCACCTGCATAACAGGAAGTATCACCTAGTATTTCCTGAGTACTTTATTTTGCACTTTGGGTTTCGTCCTGCTTTTTTTTATATATGGTGCTTGAATAAATTCAGCAATTCTAAACATTCGACTGCCTCCTGCCTACTCCTCTCTATACTTGTGACAAAGATAACTCCTTTTAGATAACGAATTCAAAAAAATCTTGCCTAGAGAAGTTCTGAGGTTACTGTGTGTTTGTTGGTATTTTGAAGTAAACAATGCCATTATTCAAGTTTGTGGACACTACCTGGCAGGCTGTATCAGCATTCACTGAATGCCAAACTTGCTACAGAGTGAAACGTGCTAGTTTTAGCTTGTGGTTTGGATAATTGTGATGTTTATGATAAAAACGTAATGTTGACAATATAGCAATGGCTATATGCCGTGGCAGAGCCAGGGTGAAATTCCCCTTTTAACTCAAGGTTTTAATATATAACCATTACTTTTGAATGTCCTATATTTTCTCTGGTTATTATTCTTATCGTCCTATGGTCTTTAAATACAGTGTTTTTATTTTACTCTCCGTCTCATACTGTGTATTATACCTTTTCATAGTATAATAGGTCAAATCATCTTATCGCAATATCTCACTCTGTTCCCCGGTTATTAGCATACCCGTTGTCTTTGTATGCGAACCAATGCGGTGCATATCAATAGGTATATCTGAGAGGTCTTTGTGTCAAGGAGCAGATGGACTCTGTGCCTGGTCTCTTTCCCTCTCTGATGTTGTTTCATCTGTATCCCCTTGAGTGGTGTGACACAAGCCTGCCACAGGGCATGGGAGCCTGGGAAGAGGAGTCACGCAGTCACCCAGTCCCTCCCATCACTCCCATTAAAATGACCAGCATCTGTTTGGTTCACAATACAGCCGTCCAGAGACCATTACCCCCGCGAGGGAGAGGGGAGAGCTGGGGGAGAATCAGGCCCAGAGCCCCACACCCTCAGGGGAAAAGCCAGGCTGTTTCGGCCACCGCTCCTTACCCTTCCTACCCCCCAGCCTGCAGTCTGACTGTGTTACAGGACAAAAGGAGGAGTGGGGATTGTGCTGGAGCATGTGGCTGGGTGTGGTCGGTTGTGCAATTGATATGCTGCTCATGTGTCAACGTGTGGATTAAGTATGTGTGCGTGTGTAAGGACATGGTACATGTCTTATGAGACTGTAATGAAACGAGTGAGAAGTACAAGGTCCCTAGCTGGCCACAAACTCTGGTCGCCTGGCCCTAAGACAACTGCCTTAACCACAATCCCAATAAGGATATCTCTTTTGTCAAAGATTGTAAGTCGTGTATCAACTAGGGTCATTACAATACGTGAGTGGACGTGTTTAATAAGTCCCCACAATAATCATAAATTAACAAAAAAATTGACCAACTGGGGACATTTTGTTAGTTCCCACAAGGTCAAATGCTATTACAAGGGGGTTTAGGGTTAAGGTTAGAATTAGTGTTGGGGTTAGAATTACATTAGGGTTAGGAGCTAGGGTTAGGGTTAAGGTTAAGGTTAAGGTTAAGGTTAGGGTAAGAGTACGGTTTATTTTTTTTATTTTTTTATTTCACGTTTATTTAACCAGGTAGGCAAGTTGAGAACAAGTTCTCATTTACAATTGTGACCTGATAAAGCAAAGCAGTTTGACACATACAACGACATAGAGTTACACATGGAGTAAAACAAACATACAGTCAATAATACAGTATAAACAAGTCTATATATGATGTGAGCAAATGAGGTGAGATAAGGGAGGTAAAGGCAAAAAAAGGCCATGGTGGCAAAGTAAATAGAATATAGCAAGTAAAACACTGGAATGATAGATTTGCAGTGGAAGAATGTGCAAAGTAGAAATAAAAATAATGGGGTGCAAAGGAGCAAAGTTAATGAATCAATTAAATACAGTAGCGAAAGAGGTAGTTGTTTGGGCTAAATTATAGGTGGGCTATGTACAGGTGCAGTAATCTGTGAGCTGCCCTGACAGTTGGTGCTTAAAGCTAGTGAGGTAGATAAGTGTTTCCAGTTTCAGAGATTTTTGTAGTTCGTTCCAGTCATTGGCAGCAGAGAACTGTAAGGAGAGGCGGCCAAAGAAATAATTGGTTTTGGGGGTGACTAGAGAGATATACCTGCTGGAGCGTGTGCTACAGGTGGGAGATGCTATGGTGACCAGCGAGCTGAGATAAGGGGGACTTTACCTAGCCGGGTCTTGTAGATTACATGGAGCCAGTGAGTTTGGCGACGAGTATGAAGCGAGGGCCAGCCAACGAGAGCGTACAGGTCGCAATGGTGGGTAGTATATGGGGCTTTGGTAACAAAACAGATTGCACTGTGATAGACTGCATCCAATTTGTTGAGTAGGGTATTGGAGGCTATTTTGTAAATGACATCGCCAAAGTCAAGGATTAGTAGGATGGTCAGTTTTACAAGGGTATGTTTGGCAGCATGAGTGAAGGATGCTTTGTTGCGAAATAGGAAGCCAATTCTAGATTTAACTTTAGATCGGAGATGTTTGATAGTTTAGGGTTAGGGGAAAGTGTATTTTCAATGGGGCTGACTTGTGTGTCCCCACAAGGTTAGCTGTACAAGACTGTGTGTGTGCAATGCTTAATTTGTAAATGAGCCCGAGAGGGAGGTGACCCGGGGTGCTCTGAGGTACCAGAACGCTTGAAAGAATATCACCTTTTATTATAAAGCATTGAATCATGCTTAATCATGCTTTTGAGTACTAGCATAGATCACTAGAGTAGAGGCGCTTGCAAAAATTGCGCACACACATGGGGAACATGTTTTGTAGCCTAGGGTTCAGGAAAAATGTGCCCTTTATAAACACATTTCATGCAATTATATTATACCTCACAAAGGCCTGATTTTGCTGTATGATATTCACTGACAGATTTGCCACGCGTTCCCGACTGTAGGCATGCCTCGTGATTGGGCTACACACAATCCACAGCTAGGCAATTTTTTCAAATTTTTATTTATTTATTTAGTTTACCTTTATTTAACCAGGCAAGTCAGTTAAGAACACATTCTTATTTTCAATGACGGCCTGGGAACAGTGGGTAAACTGCCTGTTCAGGGGCAGAATGACAGATTTGTACCTTGTCAGCTCGGGGGTTTGAACTCGCAACCTTCCAGTTACTAGTCCAACGCTCTAACCACTAGGCTACGCTGCCGCCACTATTGATAATCTGTGGCTAAATTATAGGCCTGTTCCTGGTGTAGTGTTAAGAATCATTTTATTTATTTATGAACAGACAGCAGTAATTCTATAACTTTGGCAAATGTAGGCTATTTCAATTTATATAGGGTGCTGCGGCACCTCCAGAACCATTTGCTCGGATATGATTCTATAAGGAAATCTTTTTTTAAAATTTGACACAGCGGTTGCATTAAGGAGAAGTTTATCTATATTTCTATGTATAACACTTGTATTTTCATCAACATTTCTAATGAGTATTTCTGTAAATTGATGTGGCTCTCTGCAAAATCACTGGATGTTTTTGGAACTACTGAACATAACACGCCAATGTATACTGAGATGTTTTTATATAAATATGAACTTTATCGCACAAAACATACATGTATTGTGTAACATGAAGTCCTATGAGTGTCATCTGATGAAGATCATCAAAGGTTAGTGATTAATTCTATCTCTGTTTCAGATTTTTGTGACTCCACTCTTTGGCTGGAAAAATGGCTGTGTTCTTCTGTGACTTGTCTCTGACCTAAAATAATTGTTTGTGGTGCTTTCGCTGTAAAGCCTAATTGAAATCGGACACTGTGGTGGGATTAACAACAAGATTACCTTTAAAATGGTATAAGATACTTGTATGTTTGAGGAATTTTAATGAGATTTCTGTTGTTTTGAATTTGGCGCCCTGCACTTTCACAGGCTGTTGTCATATTGATCCCGTTAACAGGATTTCAGCCCTAAAAAGTATTAAGATCTCCTCAATTTAAAGTAAGGTTTGTCCCTTGTATGTTCTTTTCATATTTGTGCAAATCTTTCTAAAATGGATACAATTCAATGAATATCAACCAACAGAGGTAAAAATATGTAGGCTCTAATAATATGTTGAAGGCTAGCTGTATTGGGTGCAGATGACTGACCTGCTCACTTTGTGTCTGTCTGCAGGTGTACATACCAGAAGGCATACAAAGGTATGTTACGCAGATCACATTTACCACCCTCCTCCCTTACCTCTTCAATGAATATCCCATAGGCCTCTACATTATGGACAATGTATGTGTATGAAAACTTATCAAAACAGTTTTTTTCATTCACATTTACCACAGGTATGAATGTTGTCGTGTGCATATTTTGTTAAACATCTGTTTAATTACTATTTTTGGATTCACAGACTTCACCCTCCCTACACCTCTGGATATAACAGGAAACCTAATTTCTTTTTACAGTGCATATTTAGATTTTTAAATTCTGCTTTGCCACTAAAATCGTAATAAACACTGACAACTAAAAGATGGAGTTATTTTTATGCTGATTAATAATAATAATAATAATAATCGGGCCCCCATAAATGTACCGCAAAAGTTTATTTGAGAAACTATTAAAGGGGGTTCTTTGAAGAACACACAGAGGTTCTCCCACAGATTCAATTTGAAGAACCCCTAAAAGATCTTCCAGGAACCTTTTCTTTTTACAGTGTAGGCTACAATGTTGCACAAATCGTAAACCCGGGTCAGCCCGACACGAATCAATTATCAGCCCGTTGTCACATAACGTTTTTTAGGAGGCAGCCAGGAGAATTACAGATGAGTCAACTTCAATTAGCCTAACATATCATTTGCATATTGCAAACAGTGAAAATGTATTTGCATGCCACAAGAGATAACAGATCCTCACAAATGGGTTCCAGAAGGACACTGAGGTGCCGGATCCTGTTCCGGCACAAATTAAGCACTGTTACGTTTGTGTGTGTCATGGATGTGGTTATTTCATTTTGTATCTGCCATGTCCAAGAAAACAATGCCTAAATACATTGATACCCCTCCCTGTCTTTAAATGGTTTTATAATAAACTATATTCTGATCTGTTCCCAAAGCCTAAACTTCCACACTCCACAGACAAATAATTTACTGGAAATAATGTTTCAATCAAACAAATGTGGTGAAATACATAACATTAAATGGTTTATCAGCTTGAAAAAACATGTCAAATTGGGCAGTCCGAATCCCCGTTGTCTGGTTACTTGATGGCATGATGATAATTTGATACAGGCCAAGCGTATAGAGAGATCTCCCTGTCTTCACACCTACCTCTATCCACATCCCTCCCTCTATCTGCCTGTCCCTCACTCCCCACATCCCTCTCTCTCCTCGTGGAGCTACTCTGGCAGATGGGAGATGAAAGGGGGAGCAGGGGGGATGGGAGAACAAGAACAGGTGGGCATGAAGAAAGAAAAGAGCTGAGCGGTCAACAGGGGCTAAAAGAAAGGGGGAGGAAACTCCAACTTGTACTTGCAGAGGAGGAAATAAGCCTCCATTTGAGCTCATTTTTCAAAGTAAATAACTATTGAACATATTTTCACAATCCAGTTCAACTTTAAGTCATTAATCTTCCTTTCCCCACTCTGATTCGATGTCTAAACCAAAGGTAAGGCGGAGAGGTAAAAATCAAACCCAATAAAATGTTATTTTTGGTTGCGGACACATATTTTGTAGATGTTATCGCAGGTGTAGCGAAATGCTTTTGTTCCTCACTCCAACAGTGCAGTAATACCTAATAATACAATACGATACACGCAAATCCCAAAAATAAAAATTATCAAATTAAGAAATATAGTAATATTAGAATGAGCAATGTCCAGAATATAAATATACAATGCCTTCAGAAAGTATTCAAACCCCTTGACTTATTCCACATTTTGTTGTGTTACAGCCTGAATTCAAAAAGGGAATTTAAAAAATAATCCCATCTCCACACAATACCCCATAATGACAAAATGGAAACATGTTTCTAGAAATGTTTGCACATGTTGTGAACATGAAATAGAGAAATGTCTCAGTTACATAAGTATTCACAGTCCTGAGTCAATACTTTGTAGAAGCACCTTTGGCAGCGATTAAAGGCGTGAGTCTTTCTGGGTAAGTTGCTGAGAGCTCTCCACACCTGGGTTGTGCAACATTTGCACATTTTTATTTTCAAAATTCTTCAAGTTCTGTCAAATTGGTTATAGAATTGAAACATTAACTCATGTTCTCTGGAATGCTCTTTAGGTTATATCACCCAAAGACATCGTACATCTCCTCGGTCAGTGTTATCTCATACAGGCCCATCCTCAGTAAAACACACACAAAATAGTTAACAGAATACTCTATTCTGTCGAATAAAACAACCATTTTAATGCAATACAAGCATTTCAACATAATCTTGCAATTACCCTGAAATTTCCTCCAGACGTGACACTTGGCATTCAGGCCAAAGAGTTCAATATAGGTGTCATCATACCAGATAATCTTGTTGGTCTAAGAATCTTTAGATTTCTATTGGCAAACTCCAAGTGGACTGTCATGTGCCTTTTACTGAGGAGTGGCATCCGTCTGGCCACTACCGCAAATGCCTGGCTGGTGGAATGCTGCAGAGATGGTTGTCCTTCTGGAATTTTCTCCCATCTCGACAGAGGAACTCTTAAGCTCTGTCAGAGTGACCATTGGGTTCTTAGTCACTTCCCTGACCAAGGCCGTTCTCCCCTGATTGCTCAGTTTGTCTGGCAGCCAGCTCTAGGAAGAATCTTGCTGGTTCCAAACGTCTTCCATTTAAAAATGATGGAGGCCAATGTGTTCTTGGGGACCTTCAATGCTGCAGACATTTTTTGGTACCCTTATTGAATTTACCACAGGTCTATTCCAATCAAGTTGTAGAAACATCTCAAGGATGATCAATGGAAACAGGATGCACCTGAGCTTAATTTCCAGTGTCATAGCAAAGGGTCTGAATACTTAAGTAAATAAGAGATTTCTGTTCATTATTTTAATACATTTACAAAAATGTCATTATGGGGTATTGTGTGTAGATTGCTGAGGATTTTTTTTATTTAATCCATTTTAGAATAAGGCTGTATCGTAAAACAAAATGTGGAACAAGTCAAGGGGTCTGAATACTTTCAGAATTTCGGAAGGTTACATACACCTTAGTCAAATACATTTAAACTCAGTTTTTCACAATTCCTGACATTTAATCCTAGTAACAATTCCCTGTTTTAGGTCAGTTAGGATCACCACTTTATTTTAAGAATGTGAAATGCCAGAATAATAGTTGTGTTTTATTTCAGCTTTAATTTATTTCATCACATTCCCAGTGGGTCAGAAGTTTATATACACTCAATTAATATTAATATTCTCACACAAATGACCAATGAACCCACCAGGTACAACCCCAAATCCATAAACACAGGCACCCTCATCATCCTAACCAACTTGCCCTCCAAATACACCTCTGCTGTTTTCAACCAAGATCTCAGCGATCACTGCCTGCAATGGGTCTGCGGTCAAACGACCACCCCTCATCACTATCAAACGCTAATTAAAACACTTCAGCGACCAGGTCTTTCTAACAGACCTGGCCCCGTATTAATCGACCTGGCCAAGGCTTTCAACTCTGTCAATCACCACAATCTTATCTACAGACTCAACAGCTTTGGTTTCTCAAATGACTGCATCGCCTGGTTCACCAACTACTTCTCTGATAGAGTTCAGTGTGTCAAATCGGCGGGCCAGGGTTCAATTCTCAAGCCGACTCTCTTCTCTGTATACATCAATGATGTCGCTCTTGCTGCTGGTGATTCTCTGATCCACCTCTACGCAGATGACACCATTCTGTATACCTCTGGCCCTTCTCTGGACACTGTGTTAACTAACCTCCAGACGAGCTTCAATGCCATACAACTCTCCTTAAGTGGCCTCCAACTGCTCTTAAATGAAAGTAAAACTAAATGCATGCTCTTCAACCAATCCACTGGCTCCAGGTCATCTACAAGCCTCTGCTAGGTAAAGCCCCGCCTTATCTCAGCTCACTGGTCACCATAGCAGCACCCACCCGTAGCACGCGCTCCAGCAGGTATATCTCAACCCCAAAGTAAATTCCTCCTATGGCCGCCTTTCCTTCCAGTTCTCTGCTGCCATTGACTGGAACGAACTGCAAAAATCACTGAAGCTGGAGGCTCATATCTCCCCCACTAGGTTTATGCACCAGCTGTCAGAGAAGCTCACAGATCACTGCACCTGTACATAGCCCATCTGTAAACAGCCCATCTATCTACCTCATCCCCATACTGTATTTATTTATTTACCTTGCTCCTTTGCACCCCAGTATCTTTACTTGCACAGTCATCTTCTGCACATCTACCATTCCAGTGTTTAATTGCTATATTGTAATTACTTCACCACCAGGGCCTATTTATTGACTGTATATATATTTTTTTCATTTTTTCTACTGTATTATTGACTGTATGTTTGTTTATTCCATGTGTAACTATGTGTTGTTATATGTGTCAATCTACTGTGTTTTATCTTGGCCAGGTCGCAGTTGGTAATGAGAACTTGTTCTCAACTAGCCTATCTGGTTAAATAAAGGTGAAATAAAAAATATTTGGTAGCATTGGCTTTAAATTGTTTAACTTGGGTCAAACGCTTCAGGTAGCCTTCCCACAATTTGTTGGGTGAATTTTGGCCCATTCCTCCTGACAGAGCTGGTGTAACTGAGTCAAGTTTGTTGGCCTCCTTGCTCGCACACGCTTCTTCAGTTCTGCCCACAAATTTTCTATTGGATTGAGGTCAGGGTTTTGTGATGGCCACTCCAATATATTGACTTTGTTGTCCTTAAGCCATTTTGCCACAACTTTGGAAGTATGCTTGGGGTAATTGTCCATTTGGAAGACCCATTTGCGACAAAGCTGTAACTTCCTGACTGATGTCTTGATGTTGCTTCAATATATCCACATACTTTTCCTCCCTCATGATGCCAACTATTTTGTGAATTACACCAGTCCCTCCTGCAGCAAAGCACACCCACAACATGATGCTGCCACCCCCGTGCTTCATGGTTGGGATGGTGTTCTTCGGCTTGCAAGCCTCCCCCACTTTCCTCCAAACGTAACGATGGTCATTATGGCCAAACAGTTCTATTTTTGTTTCATCAGACCATAGAACATTTATTCAAAAAGTACAATCTTTGTCCCCATTGCACAGTTGCAAACCGTAGCCAGGCTTTTTTGGAGTAGTGGCATCTTCCTTGCTGAGCAGCCTTTCAGGTTATGTCGATATAGGACTCATTTTACTGTGGATATACTTTTGTACCTGTTTCCTCCAGCATCTTCACAAGGTATTTTGCTGTTGTTCTGGGATTGATTTTCACTTTTCACACCAAAGTACGTTTATGTCTAGGAAACAGAACACGTCTCCTTCCTGAGCGGTATGACAGCTGCATGGTCCCATGGTGTTTATACTTGCGTACTATTGTTTGTACAGATGAACGTGGTACCTTCAGGCATTTGGAAATTGCTCCCAAGGATGAACAACACTTGTGGAGGTCTACAATTTATTTTCTGAGGTCTTGGCTGATTTCTTTTGATTTTGCCATGATGTCAAGCAAAGAGGCACTGAGTTTGAAGGTAAGCCTTGAAATACATCCACAGGTACACCCCCAATTGACTCAAATTACGTCAATTAGCCTATCAGAAGCTTCGAAAGCCATGACATCATTTTCTGGAATTGTCCAAGCTGTTTAAAGGCACAGTCAACTTAAACGTCTTACCCACTGGAATTGTGATACAGTGAATTATAAGTGAAATAATCTGTCTAAACAATTGTTGGAAAAATTGCTTGTGTCATGCACAAAGTAGATGTCCTAACCGACTTGCCAAAACTATAGTTTGTTAACAAGAACTTTGAACTTTGAACTTCTTGGAGTGGTTGAAAAACGAGTTTTAATGACTTCAACCTAAGTGTATGTAAACGTCCGACTTCAACTGTATATATAAATATATATACAAAAATGTATATGGGGGATTGGAATTGATGCAGACAATTACATTGATGGAAGCTACGATCTATCTACCACCTAAAAAATAAAAAATAAAGAACATTTGGCTCCTTAAGAGCACATCTCAGACTGAGCTGGATATAAAGGTGAACTTTTTTTATGTTGATTGATATTAATTGGGGCCAATGTGTGTTAAAATGCTGGTGTAAAGGCTACAACGTTCTACACTTTGGGAATTCTTGATCTAGTTTCTTATTCGCTTGATGGGGTGATTGAAATGAAAAGACAGTCTTGCAGAACAGCCTACACTGCAGCTCAGGCAAGGCTGCCCTCTAGTGACAACATTGTCACGTTCATCCCTGCCTTGACTTGCTTGGTTAAAGCTACAATATACAACTTTTTGGGTGACCTGACTAAATTCACATAAAAATGTGAGATACAGATCTGTCGAGCTCATTGAAAGCAAGACTAAGAAGCGGTAGACCTGTTCTATTTATGCTATTTCTATGCTTCCCTTCTTTTTTTGTGTGTGTGTGCATCTTTTACAAATTTTAGTACACCAGCTTCAAACAGCTGAAAATACAATATTTACAATATAAAAGGACTATGAGAAACAAGATTCTCTGGTATGATGAAACCAAGATCGAACTCTTTGGTCTGAAGGCCAAGCGTCATATCTGGAGGAAACCTGGCACCATCCCTACAGTGAAGCACGGTGTTGGCAGCATCATGCCGTGGGAATGTTTTTCAGCGGCAGGAACTGGGAGACTAGTCAGGACCTAGGAAAAGATGAATGGAGCAAAGTAGAGATCTTTGATGAATACCTGCTACAGAGCGCTCAGAACCGCAGACTGGGTTAAAAGTTCACCTTCCAACAGTTTAACAACCAGACAAGCAAACAGCCAAGACAACGCAGGAGTGGCCTGGGGACAAGTCTCTGAATGTCTGAGTGGCCCAGCCAGAGCCCGGACTTGAACCCACTCTAACATCTCTGGAGAGACCTGAAAATATATGTGCAGTGACGCTCCCCATCCAATCTGACAGAGCTAGAGAGGATCTGCAGAGAAGAATGGGAGAAACTCCCCAAATACAGGTGTGCTAAGCTTGTAGCGGCATACCTAACAAGACTTCAGGCTGTAATCGCTGCCAAGGGTGCTTCAACAAAGTACTGAGTAAAGGGTCTGTAAGGGTCTGAAAGGGTCTGTCATATCAAAGTACTGAAAGGGTCTGTCATATCACCTCCTGGCTACACTAGTGACCATATCCCCCGTGCATCCCGCAAAGGCGGAGGTGTTGCTAACATTTACGATAGCAAATGTCAATTTACCCCCCCAAAAAGACGTTTTCGTCTTTTGAGCTTCTAGTCATGAAATCTATGCAGCCTACTCAATCACTTTTTATAGCTACTGTTTACAGGCCTCCTGGGCCATATACAGCGTTCCTCATTGAGTTCCCTGAATTCCTATCGGACCTTGTAGTCATAGCAGATAATATTCTAATCTTTGGTGACTTTAATATTCACATGGAAAAGTCCACAGACCCACTCCAAAAGGCTTTCGGAGCCATCATCGACTCAGTGCGTTTTGTCCACCATGTCTCCGGACCCACTCACTGTCACAGTCATACTCTGGACCTAGTTTTGTCCCATGGAGTAAATGTTGTGGATCTTAATGTTTTTCCTCATAATCCTGGACTATCGGACCACCATTTTATTACGTTTGCAATTACAACAAATAATCTGCTCAGACCCCAACCAAGGAACATCAAAAGTCATGCTATAAATTCACAGACAACACAAAGATTCCTTGATGTCCTTCCAGATTCCCTCTGTCTACCCAGGGATACCAGAGGACAAAAATCAGTTAACCACCTGAGGAACTCAATTTAACCTTGTGCAATACCCTAGATGCAGTTGCACCCCTAAAAACTAAAAACATTTCTCATAAGAAACTAGCTCCCTGATACACAGAAAATACCCGAGCTCTGAAGCAAGCTTCCAGAAAATTGGAACGGAAATGGCGCCACACCAAACTGGAAGTCTTCCGACTAGCTTGGAAAGACAGTACCGTGCAGTACCGAAGAGCCCTTACTGCTGCTCGATCATCCTATTTTTCTAACTTAATTGAGGAAAATAAGAACAATCCGAAATTCCTTTTTGATACTGTCGCAAAGCTAACTAAAAAGCAGCATTCCCCAAGAGAGGATGGCTTTCACTTTAGCAGTGATAAATTCATGAACTTCTTTGAGGAAAAGATCATGATTATTATGATCATGATTATTAGAAAGCAAATTACGGACTCCTCTTTAAATCTGATACCATCGATCACCACATTCTTTTGGAGAGATTAGAAACCCAAATTGGTCTACACGGACAAGTTCTGGCCTGGTTTAGATCTTATCTGTCGGAAAGATATCAGTTTTTCTCTGTGAATGGTTTGTCCTCTGACAAATCAACTGTAAATTTCGGTGTTCCTCAAGGTTCTGTTTTAGGACCACTATTGTTTTCACTATATATTTGACCTCTTGGGAATGTCATTCGAAAACATAATGTTAACTTTCACTGCTATGCGGATGACACACAGCTGTACATTTCAATGAAACATGGTGAAGCCCCAAAATTGCCCTCGCTAGAAGCATGTGTTTCAGACATAAGGAAGTGGATGGCTGCAAACTTTCTACTTTTAAACTCGGACAAAACAGAGATGCTTGTTCTAGATCCCAAGAAACAAAGAGATCTTCTGTTGAATCTGACAATTAATCTTAATGGTTGTACAGTCGTCTCAAATAAAACTGTGAAGGACCTCGGCGTTACTCTGGACACTGATCTCTCTTTTGAAGAACATATCAAGACCATTTCAAGGACAGCTTTTTTCCATCTACGTAACATTGCAAAAATCAGAAACTTTCTGTCCAAAAATGATGCAGAAAAATTAATCCATACTTTGGTCACTTCTAGGTTAGACTACTGCAATGCTCTACTTTCTGGCTACCCGGATAAAGCACTAAATAAACTTCAGTTAGTGCTAAATACAGCTGCTAGAATCCTGACTAGAACCAAAGAATTTGATCATATTACTCCAGTGCTAGCCTCCCTACACTGGCTTCCTGTCAAAGCAAGGGCTGATTTCAAGGTTTTTACTGCTAACCTACAAAGCATTACATGGGCTTGCTCCTACCTATCTCTCTGATTTGGTCCTGCCGTACATAACTACACGTACGCTACGGTCACAAGACGCAGGCCTCCTAATTGTCCCTAGAATTTCTAAACAAACAGCTGGATGCAGGGCTTTCTCCTATAGAGCTCCATTTTTATGGAACAGTCTGCCTACCCATGTCAGAGACGCAAACTCGGTCTCAACCTTTAAGTCTTTACTGAAGACTCATCTCTTCAGTGGGTCATATGATTGAGTGTTGTCTGGTCCAGGAGTGGGAAGGAAAATGGAAAGGCTCTGGAGCAACGAACCACCCTTGATGTCTCTGCCTGGCCAGGTCGCCTCTTTCCACTGGGATTCTCTGCCTCTAACCCTATTACAGGGGTCACTGGCTTACTGGGGCTCTCTCATACCGTCCCTGGGAGGGGTGCGTCACCTGAGTGGGTTGAGTCACTGATGTGATCATCCCGTCTGGGTTGCGCGCCCCCCTTACTCAGCCTTGTCTCAGGATGGTAAGTTGGTGGTTGAAGATATCCCTCTAGTGGTGTGGGGGCTGTGCTTTGGCAAAGTGGGTGGGGTTATATCCTTCCTGTTTGGCCCTGTCCGGGGGTGTCCTCGGATGGGGCCACAGTGTCTCCTGACCCCTCCTGTCTCAGCCTCCAGTATTTAAGCTGCAGTAGTTTGTGTCGGGGGGCTAGGGTCAGTTTGTTATATCTGGAGTACTTCTCCTGTCCTATTCGGTGTCCTGTGTGAATTTAAGTGTGCCCTCTAATTCTCTCTTTCTTTCTCTCTCTCTCTGAGGACCTGAGCCCTAGGACCATGCCTCAGGACGACCTGACATGACTCCTTGCTGTCCCCAGTCCACCTGGCCGTGCTGCTGCTCCAGTTTCAACTGTTCTGCCTTACCATTATTTGACCATGCTGGTCATTTATGAACTTTTGAACATCTTGGCCATGTTCTGTTATAATCTCCAACTGGCACAGCCAGAAGAGTACTGGCCACCCCACATAGCCTGGTTCCTCTCTAGGTTTCTTCCTAGGTTTTGGCCTTTCTAGGGAGTTTTTCCAAGCCACCGTGCTTCTACACCTGCTTTGCTTGCTGTTTTAGGCTGGGTTTCTGTACAGCACTTTCCGATATCAGCTGATGTACAAAGGGCTATATAAATACATTTGATTTGATATTCATATTTAATAAATGTGTATTCATTGAAGTGAGGCAGACATCTTCCACAATACCCCTTATCCATCTCGTGGTCTGCTTTCTCTCGTCTCGACCTTCCCTTCCCAATACAATTCTCAGTACATCACTGGACCTATATCAAATAGACAGCATACAACTAAAAGATGCAGCATTTGAAAAATTATAGAATTCTGATTACAGTATAAGCTGGATAAAAATCAGCAGGTGGGAGTGCTAGAGGCGCATCAAAAATGAGGTAAAGTGAAGTGTCCACGAATGCGCATTTATATTCGGTTCCAGTTACATTGCATGAAAGAAAAAGAATACAAGCCCTGCAACCTATAACTGCTATTTAAGTAGCTACATTAGGTAAAGTTACCCTTTCGAAAAAATGCATGACTTTCTAGCTAACGTTAATGTACACAGCGGTAAACCCTGTTGGTATGGCAAATGGTAGCATATTAGCACTTTAAAAAGCACAATGCCTCAATCAAATGCCGTTTTTCAAATTTACCCATGTTTATCCACAAATAACGCTAGCTAAACTAATGTTAACGAGTCACGGCTTTACAAAATTGTAGCTAGCTATGCACTGTTTACCACGCATTGTCGCCTCTTCATTCTTTTTATAAGACCGACAAATACAAAAAATAAACTTGATATTTCTAATATTACTATGCATGATAGTGTTTACCTTTGAGGGAAATTTAGGTTGTGTAATTTCTGACTTGTGGGAAAACATTGTAACCAGTCAGATTTCTCACGCTAGTTTGTACGCAAGCTCAGTAGCTAGTTACGTGGTTTACTTTTCTGTGAAAGGAGAAGTACCCGGACTGACCACAATATGAGCTATAGCACTGTGTTGGATGCACATCTGAACTATATATTTGTTTTTAATACATTTATCATTCCAGCCATTAGGTAAATGCATCAACCCTTAATGATTGAATGGTCGATAAGTAGGCTTGAATTGTTCAAATAACACATGCAATAAATACATTAAGATTTCTTTAATTCCATACATTTCAAAGTAATAACAGCTCAATGACTTATGGCAACATTTACCCAATCATTAAATGGCATCTGTTGGCTTCATGAAGCAATGGCACAAGACAATGTTGTGAGACATATTCACATAGTGTAGGTTGCAAAGCATGTAGGGAAACCTGCATAAATTGGGAGGCTGGTCCCTGGAGTGGTCTAAAGCGCAGTGCCATGTAGAAAGAGTGGTTTTGTTTTGTAAACACGTGTAGCCATTTAATGTGCTTAGGAGTACATTGTCAACTGGAGCCACTGCAGAGAGAAAGAAAAACAATTGACATCAACCCTGTACAATGGTGGGTTTTGACCTCGTGTGATATCGTCGGCATTACTCTACAATGTTGTTCCTAAAGTAGTTCTGCTAGGCTAATTACATTCATAAAACCGTCTAATTGTTACAGCTTGTAAGTGTGACATGCTTACCTCTTGAACGTTGACCTTGATAGTTCCATTGTTATCCTTGTCTAAGGTTTTGAAGGCACCTGAATCAAGAAGATACTACTTTTAGTGACAAAACTGCCAATTTTCAATGATTATGTATGTACCCCATTATTTTCAAAGTACCATTAGTTGTGCTGACACACAACAAATGTAACAAAGGTTAATGCGTATGTTTTTATTTTTTTACATCGAACACCTGTACAGATCTAAAATAACCCTTGCCATGGTGATAGGAAAGAGCAGGGAATGGGACTTACGGCACATAGCGTCCAGTCTCACAAGGCAGCCAATGCAGTTGTCAAAGTCCATGTTCCCGTTCTCATCGCTGTATCTGCGAATTATCATCTGGAACAGCTCATCATTGAGGGGAAAGCCTGCGTCCAAACCATAGACATACATGTTTAGTTTAATGTACATCCTTGGGTCCACACTGAAAAGCTGATATCTATAAAGTTGTAAAGAATAACACAATTGCTGGGTTAAACACAACTTTACTTAAGAGATTCAAAATGTATTCATATCAAAAAGTGCAATGTTTCAAGATGTATGCTGTAAAAAGTGTCTGGCAAACAGCCAAAATGTTTCTGTGCTACATGATAGCTCTTACCTGCCGCCCTGAAAGCATTGGGAAGCTCATCTGCACCAATAACCCCAGAGCCATCAGTGTCATAAGTCTTATACACACCCTGAAAAAAAACAGTGAAATACATCTATGATTAAATCTCCATGGTTCCAAATTTGTATTATACTTTCTAATACAAAAATAAAATGTATATTAGTGCCAATACTCTCAAACTACTTTTACTCTCACCTGCCATTTCTTGATATTGTTCCAGAGGTGTTTGAACTCATGGAATCCGAGCTTCCCAGTACTGTCACACTGCAACAGTGTTAAGGTTAACAAAAACATGACACCTATAACAATGCTGTGTACACAAAACATTAAGAACACCCGTTCCTTCCCTGACAGACTGACCAGGTGAATCCAGATGAAAGCTATGATCCCTTATTGATGTTACTTGTTAAATCCACTTCAAAATCAATGAAGGGGAGGAGACGGGTAACAGAAGGATTTTTCAGACAATAGGGACATGGATTGTGTATATGTGCCATTCATAGGGTAATTGGGCAAGACAAAAAAGATTGAAGTGCCTTTGAACAGGGTAACGCTGCTGGGTTTTTCAACTTCAACAGTTTCCTGTGTGTATCAAGAACAGTCCACCAAAAGGACATCAAGCCAACTTGAGAACTGTGGGAAGCATTGGAGTCAACATGGGCCAGCATCCCAGTGGAATGCTTTTGACACCTTGTAGAGTCCATGCCCCGATGAATTAAGGCTGCTCAATATTAGGAAGGTGTAAGTTACCTCATTGTCTTGGTGGAAGCATGGGCTAATGAGAGTTTCCACCATATTTCTTATACAAGTAATTTCCTTTCAAATCAGTAAAGGGAAGTGGACAAGTTCACACTACAAATCTAAAAGCATTGGATTGGTGGAGGCATGGGCTAGGTGGAGTTTCCACTTTATTTCTTATACCAGTCATTGGGAGATTCTCAATTTGTTTTGCTCGACTCGTTGCTTCCACCACTCGTCTCCTTTGAAAAAGGCCAAAGGTAAATCGAGGAGCGGAAGAAAGGAAACAAATACGCAGTATGAAATTAGACTCCACCACACACATCAGGCTAATTACGTTTACAGAGGAGGAATCCCAAAATACACGTCTAAAGTGGTAATAAGAAATGTAGCTAGTTGTGCCAGACATTTCATATATAAAAGATAAGTAACAACAAAAAATATCTAGTTAACAGAAGAAAGGAAGACAAAATAAGGACAAAAGAAGGACAGAAGAAAAAGGAAAAGAAAGAGGACAACATAGTGAAACAGTCAGCACTTCTATTGCAACTTGTATTTCGTCGTCCTAACGTAGTCTACACTGCTATCTGCCCAGCAGCTAGCCAGCTAGCATACGTCCACCGTCTACCGAATAGCAGCACTGTAAAAACTATTACACTCAACTGAACGACTTGATTAGTGTAGTGTTAGCTAGCTACATAGTTGTCTTTGCTGTCTTCGTATCCAAGATAATTGTGTAGTTTAGAGCGTGTAGTCTTAGAGTGATTATCTTAATTTACTGAGGTTAGCTAGCCAGCTATTTGTCGTCCTTAACGTAGGAGACACTGCTAGCTAGCCAACAGCTAGCCAACGTCTACTGAATAGAACTTCCGCACTCAACAACCCGGTCGCATTCCGCTTCGCTCCACAGGTAGTATCACATTTTTCATTTCATTTCATTACAGCACAACGGTTTGATTTGTTTGATCGTAGCTAGCTACATAGCTAGCTACATAGCCGTCTGTGTATCAAAGATAATTGTTGTCGTTCTTTTAACGCAACGTAACGTAATCAACACTGCTAGCTAGCCAGCTAGCCCCCGAATAGCAGCACTGTTGAAACTATTACACTCAACGGAACAACTTGATTAGTGTAGTGTCAACAACGCAGCCACTGCCAGCTAGCCTACAAAGTCAACAACGCAGCCACTGCCAGCTAGCCTACTTCAGCAGTACTGTATCATTTTAATCATTTTAGTCAATAAGATTCTTGCTACGTAAGCTTAACTTTCTGAACATTTGAGACGTGTAGTCCACTTGTCATTCCAATCTCCTTGCATTAGCGTAGCCTCTTCTGTAGCCTGTCAACTATGTGTCTGTCTATCCCTGTTCTCTCCTCTCTGCACAGACCATACAAACGCTCCACACCGCGTGGCCGCTGCCACCCTAATCTGGTGATCCCAGCGCGCACGACCCACGTGGAGTTCCAGGTCTCCGGTAGCCTCTGGAACTGCCGATCTGCAGCCAACAAGGCAGAGTTCATCTCAGCCTATGCCTCCCTCCAGTCCCTCGACTTCTTGGCACTGACAGAAACATGGATCACCACAGATAACACTGCTACTCCTACTGCTCTCTCTTCGTCCGCCCACGTGTTCTCGCACACCCCGAGAGCTTCTGGTCAGCGGGGTGGTGGCATCGGGATCCTTATCTCTCCCAAGTGGTCATTCTCTCTTTCTCCCCTTACCCATCTGTCTATCGCCTCCTTTGAATTTCATGCTGTCACAGTTACCAGCCCTTTCAAGCTTAACATCCTTATCATTTATCGCCCTCCAGGTCCCCTCGGAGAGTTCATCAATGAGCTTGATGCCTTGATAAGCTCCTTTCCTGAGGATGGCTCACCTCTCACAGTTCTGGGCGACTTTAACCTCCCCACGTCTACCTTTGACTCATTCCTCTCTGCCTCCTTCTTTCCACTCCTCTCCTCTTTTGACCTCACCCTCTCACCTTCCCCCTACTCACAAGGCAGGCAATACGCTCGACCTCATCTTTACTAGATGCTGTTTTTCCACTAACCTCATTGCAACTCCCCTCCAAGTCTCCGACCACTACCTTGTATCCTTTTCCCTCTCGCTCTCATCCAACACTTCCCACACTGCCCCTACTCGGATGGTATCGCGCCGTCCCAACCTTCGCTCTCTCTCCCCCGCTACTCTCTCCTCTTCCATTCTATCATCTCTTCCCTCTGCTCAAACCTTCTCCAACCTATCTCCTGATTCTGCCTCCTCAACCCTCCTCTCTTCCCTTTCTGCATCCTTTGACTCTCTATGTCCCCTATCTTCCAGGCCGGCTCGGTCCTCCCCTCCCGCTCCGTGGCTTGACGACTCATTGCGAGCTCACAGAACAGGGCTCCGGGCAGCCGAGCGGAAATGGAGGAAAACTCGCCTCCCTGCGGACCTGGCATCCTTTCACTCCCTCCTCTCTACATTTTCCTCCTCTGTCTCTGCTGCTAAAGCCACTTTCTACCACTCTAAATTCCAAGCATCTGCCTCTAACCCTAGGAAGCTCTTTGCCACCTTCTCCTCCCTCCTGAATCCTCCTCCCCCTCCCCCCCTCCTCCCTCTCTGCAGATGACTTCGTCAACCATTTTGAAAAGAAGGTCGACGACATCCGATCCTCGTTTGCTAAGTCAAACGACACCGCTGGTTCTGCTCACAGTGCCCTACCCTGTGCTCTGACCTCTTTCTCCCCTCTCTCTCCAGATGAAATCTCGCGTCTTGTGACGGCCGGCCGCCCAACAACCTGCCCGCTTGACCCTATCCCCTCCTCTCTTCTCCAGACCATTTCCGGAGACCTTCTCCCTTACCTCACCTCGCTCATCAACTTATCCCTGACCGCTGGCTACGTCCCTTCCGTCTTCAAGAGAGCGAGAGTTGCACCCTTCTGAAAAAACCTACACTCGATCCCTCCGATGTCAACAACTACAGACCAGTATCCCTTCTTTCTTTTCTCTCCAAAACTCTTGAACGTGCCGTCCTTGGTCAGCTCTCCCGCTATCTCTCTCAGAATGACCTTCTTGATCCAAATCAGTCAGGTTTCAAGACTAGTCATTCAACTGAGACTGCTCTTCTCTGTATCACGGAGGCGCTCCGCACCGCTAAAGCTAACTCTCTCTCCTCTGCTCTCATCCTTCTAGACCTATCGGCTGCCTTCGATACTGTGAACCATCAGATACTCCTCTCCACCCTCTCCGAGTTGGGCATCTCCGGCGTGGCCCACGCTTGGATTGCGTCCTACCTGACAGGTCGCTCCTACCAGGTGGCGTGGCGAGAATCTGTCTCCTCACCATGCGCTCTCACCACTGGTGTCCCCCAGGGCTCTGTTCTAGGCCCTCTCCTATTCTCGCTATACACCAAGTCACTTGGCTCTGTCATAACCTCACATGGTCTCTCCTATCATTGCTATGCAGACGACACACAATTAATCTTCTCCTTTCCCCCTTCTGATGACCAGGTGGCGAATCGCATCTCTGCATGTCTGGCAGGCATATCAGTGTGGATGACGGATCACCACCTCAAGCTGAACTTCGGCAAGACGGAGCTGCTCTTCCTCCCGGGGAAGGACTGCCCGTTCCATGATCTCGCCATCACGGTTGACAACTCCATTGTGTCCTCCTCCCAGAGCGCTAAGAACCTTGGCGTGATCCTGGACAACACCCTGTCGTTCTCAACTAACATCAAGGCGGTGGCCCGTTCCTGTAGGTTCATGCTCTACAACATCCGCAGAGTACGACCCTGCCTCACACAGGAAGCGGCACAGGTCCTAATCCAGGCACTTGTCATCTCCCGTCTGGATTACTGCAACTCGCTGTTGGCTGGGCTCCCTGCCTGTGCCATTAAACCCCTACAACTCATCCAGAACGCCGCAGCCCGTCTGGTGTTCAACCTTCCCAAGTTCTCTCACGTCACCCCGCTCCTCCGCTCTCTCCACTGGCTTCCAGTTGAAGCTCGCATCCGCTACAAGACCATGGTGCTTGCCTACGGAGCTGTGAGGGGAACGGCACCTCAGTACCTCCAGGCTCTGATCAGGCCCTACACCCAAATAAGGGCACTGCGTTCATCCACCTCTGGCCTGCTCGCCTCCCTACCATTGAGGAAGTACAGTTCCCGCTCAGCCCAGTCAAAACTGTTCGCTGCTCTGGCTCCCCAATGGTGGAACAAACTCCCTCACGACGCCAGGACAGCGGAGTCAATCACCACCTTCCGGAGACACCTGAAACCCCACCTCTTTAAGGAATACCTAGGATAGGATAAAGTAATCCTTCTCACCCCCCCCTTAAAATATGTAGATGCACTATTGTAAAGTGGCTGTTCCACTGGATGTCATAAGGTGAATGCACCAATTTGTAAGTCGCTCTGGATAAGAGCGTCTGCTAAATGACTTAAATGTAAATGTAATAAGTAGTGTATTGACTTTAAACATGTGCATGTTCTTCTCATTTGAGAAAACAACAGATGATTCAAAGGGGGTGTGGGCAGATTTCAAAACACTTCCGTGATAAGAAATCAGAATGTCCTTGGCTGGAGGAGGCTATCAGAGGTGCAAACTCTTCCGTTCGCCTATTAACAAATCGACATCCCTACATATGGTGACCACTTATCGGTTTCCGGGTCACAGAAAAGAGGATGGAGTAGTCGAGGGGAGGACAAACATTACCAATTGAGAATTCCCCAATTTCCTTTCAAATCAGAGAAGGAAAGTGAACTATGTGCACAACTACTTCTCACAACTCTAAAAGCATTGGATTGGTGGAGTGAGAGTTTCAACCATATTTTTTTTTTTTAACCAGTAATTTCCTTTCAAAGTCACTGAAGGGATTTTGACATTGAAAAGGTCTAAGAACAAGAGGGAGGTTATGAACAACCCATGCTTTCCAAGAGTTTAGGTCAATTTAAATAATCCATGTGTTATATGATGGATAATTTTAATTGACCTTAACTCGAGAAACATAGCTTGAGAAACATGGGTTGTCAATAAACCTTCCCCTGCTGAGACCTTTTATATGGCTATGTCTGAATTATCTCTCCATCCTTATGGCACTAAATTCTGGAAATGATATTTTTGCATCAACATCAGATGCATTACCACAAACAGGTAATAACAGGAAGGATACATCCATGACGGCAACCATGCTCCTGCAGGACTCAATGCTAAACCCGTCTGTCTTCAGGTCACCATCTGAAATTCAAAAGCAGCCAGTTCACTCACTGGATTACCACATGCCCTTAATGACTCACAAACAAAAATCAATCTCACTGAGAAATTCATCAAAAATATTACATCTCAAACATGGCTTTCTGAGATAGAGGGATTGAATAACAGGTATACACTTCATGCACACAAGCACAGGCAAAGCCAAATGAACAGAGACAGAAACATAGCTTACGTTTGGAAATAATTCTGTTCAAGATGTTCATCAATTCAGTTGGGCTCACCTCCATGTCCTTAGTGAAAAGTTATTCCGTTTAATTACTCCAACATCGAAGAATACCACGTATAAAGTGTCTTAACAATATTCAATAGTGAATTTGAGCCATACTTAAAAGCAGAAATAATTACATGAAGATCAAACTGCTATGTTGCATCAATTTCAGCAGTCACAGTGCCTTTCTAATGGCATTGCCACAAGGGGTTTACTTTTACAGGGGTATTATGAAGGTAAACTAGAATAGGAATGTGTGAGAAGTGACAGGGACCTATCATACTCACATCTCCAGCCAACTGCTGGAAGACTTTGCGAAACTGTCTTTCCTCGTCACTCTCATTCTGCTCTGCGTACGCAAGTGGCCTTCGTGGTGCGGGCTGCACGATAACATTTGCACTTCAGGTTACTATTATCCATAACAAACGCACATTTTCAGCAAAACAGTATGCTCTAGTGATAACTTGAATGATAAAATAGCGATGCCACTCACTGGGTCAGAGGGCACAAACACAGCTGGATCAATATTGCTGCAAGGGACACAGGAAATTAACAGGTTAGTCACTTGGTAGCATTCCTAAAAGATAGAGGGGACACACTTGTGGACACCCCTTCAAATGTTCAAATTAGTGTATTCGGCTATTTAAGCCACACCCGTTCCAGCAGCCATGGAATCGCCATAGACAAACATTGGCAGTAGAATGACCTTACTGAAGAGCTTTGAACGTGGCACTGTCATTGGATGCCATCTCTCCAACAAGTCAGTTTGTAAAATGTCTGCCCTGCTAAACTAAGTGCTGTTATTGTAAAGCCTTGGTTTCATGCATGTTAACATCAGACGCCTCCTCCCTAAGTTTGTTATTGTTGCTGCTTTAGCACACTCCGCTAACCCTGATGTCCTAGCCGTCTCTGAATCCCTGCTTAGGAAGGCCACCAAAAATTCTGAAGTTTCCATCCCCGACTACAAAATGTTCTGTCAAGAAAGAACTGCCAAAGAATTGCAATCTACTGCAGAGATAGCCTGCAGAGTTCTGTCATACTATCCAGGTCTGTGCCCCATCAGTTCGGGCTTCTACCATAATTGCTAGACTATAAGCCGCTACTTTATTCCCACGCCTTTTTACCTCGCGGGTTTATACAATGACGCAGCTAATTTATGGATTTTTCCAGCTTTCACAAGATTCATGCCGCCAAAAAAACTGAGCACCGTCACATAATGTGACGTAAAATCGAGCGCGCTCAAACTTCCCATCATTCTGATTACGTTACGGTAGTAATTTTGTCACCCTCATCATGGCAAAGAAACAGAGAAATGCATATGATGCAGCTTTCAAGTTGAAGGCAATCGATCTGGCTGATGGAAAAGGAAAGAGAGCTGCTGCACGGGAGCTTGGCCTTAATGAGTCGATGATAAGAGGGAAACAGCAGCGTGAGGAACTGACAAAGGCTTTCAGAGGGAAGAAAAGCAGATGGCCCAAAGTATTTGCAGCCACTCGACATCAGTGTAAATCGTGCATTTAAGGTGGCGCTCCTTGTTCAGTGGGAGTCTTGGATGACAAGTGGGGAGAAATCCTTCACTAAAACAGGCTGCATGCGAAGAGCAACTTATGGTCAAGTCCGCCAGTGGGTCCTGACAGCGTGGAGCATTGTCAAAAAATCCACTATCCTCAACGGGTTTCGAAAGGCTGGACTGCTGCGTGTTGAAGGGGCAGCATGAGCTCAGCGGGGTATTTGCCTCCGGATGAAAGTGACGAGAGCGACAATGAAAACGATCCAACATCGGATGAAGCAATTCTGACGCTATTCATCTCCGACACCGAAAGAGATGACTTCAGTGGTTTCAGTGCACAGGAGGAGGAAGATAGTGACCAAGTTCATTTGTTTCAATGTACCGGTAGGCACCTGCGGCTTATAGACATGTGCGGCCTATTTATGTACAAAAAACATATTTTTTAAATAATTCAGTGGGTGCGGTTTATATTCAGGTGCACTTAATAGTCCAGCAATTACGGTACTTTTAAAAAGCCAGCTTTCCAAAAATATGACTCTCACTGTTGCCGCGTGTTATAGAACCCCCCAGCGGTGTCCTGGACACCACATGTGAATTGATTGCCCCCCATCTATCTTCAGAACTCGTACTCTTAGGTGACCTAAACTGGGATATGCTTAATACCCCAGCCATCCTACAATCTAAGCTAGATGTTCTCAATCGCACACAAATGATCAAGGAACCTACCAGGTACAACCCAAAATCCATAAACAAGGGCACACTCATAGATCCTGACCAACTTGCCCTCTAAATACACCTCTGCTGTCTTCAACCAGGATCTCTGTGATCACTGCCTCATTGCCTGCTTCTGCTATGGGTCCGCGGTCAAACGACCACCCCTCATCACTGTCAAACGCTCCCTAAAACACTTCAGTGAGCAGGCCTTTCTAATCGACCTGGCCTAGGTATCCTGGAAGGATATTGACCTTATCCCATTAGTAAAGGATGCTTGGTTGTTCTTTAAAAGTGCTTTCCTCACCATCTTAAATATGCATGCCCCATACAAAAAAAATGTAGACCCAAGAACAGATATAGCCCTTAGTTCACTAAAGACTTGACTACCCTAGATCAGCACAAAAACATACTGTGGCATACTGCATTAGCATCGAACAGGCCCCTCGATATGCAACTTTTCAGGGAAGTCAGGAACCAATATACACAGGAGAGCAAAGGCTAGCTTTTTCAAACAGAAATTTGCATCCTGTAGCACTAATTCCAAAAGGGTTTGGGACACAAAAGTCCATGGAAAAGAAGACCACCTCCTCCAAGCTGCTAGGAAAAACTGTCACCACTGATAAATCTACAATAATCGAGTTTCAATAAGCATTTTTCTATAGCTGGCCATGCTTTACACCCCCCCCCCCACAGCAACTTGCCCAAGCCTCCCCCATTTCTCCTTCACCCAAATCCAGATAGCTGATGTTCTGAAAGAGCGGCAAAATCTGGACACCTACAAATCAGCTGGGCCAGACAATTTGGACCCTCTCTAAAATTATCCGCCAAAATTGTTGCAACCCCTATTACTAGCCTGTTCAACCTCTCTTTCGTATCATCTGAGATCCCTAAAGATTGGAAAGCTGCTGCAGTCATCCCCCTCTTCAAAGGGGGAGACATTCTAGACCCAAACTGTTACAGACCTATATCCATCCTGCCATGCCATTCTAAAATCAAGTTCAACAGATCACCGACCATTTCAAATCCCACCTTACCTTCTCCACTATGCAATCTGGTTTCTGAGCTGGTCATGGGTGTACCTCAGTCACGCTCATAACCGCCATCGATAACCGCCATTCGACTCTGTCAATCACTATATTCTCATCAGCACACTTGATAGCCTTGGTTTCTCAAATGACTGGTTCACCAACTACTTCTCGGATAGAGTTCAGTGTCAAATCGGAGGGCCTGTCTTCCGGACCTCTGGCAGTCTCTATGGGGGTGCCACAGGGTTCAATTCTCGGGCAGACTCTTTTCTCTGTTTATAATTCAATGATGTTGCTCTTGTTGCTGGTGATTCTCTGATCCACCTCTACGCAGACGACACCATTCTGTATACATCTGGCCCTTCGTTGGACACTGTGCTAACAAACCTCCAAATGAGCTTCAATACCATACAACACTAGCATTTAAAAGCAGTTGGAGGCCATGGAAGCAGTAAAACTAAATACATGCTCTTCAACCGATTGCTGCCCGCACCTGCCCGACTAGTATCACTACTCTGGAAAGTTCTGACTTAGAATATGTGGACAACTACAAATACCTAGGTATCTGGTTAGACTGTAAAGTCTCCTGACTCACATTAAGCATTCTAAAATCAAATCTAGAATCAGCTTCCTATTTCGCAACAAAGCCACCTCCACTTATGAAGCCAAACATACCCTGGTAAAACTGACAATCCTTCCGATCCTTAACATCAGCGATGTTACATTTACATTTACATTACATTTAAGTCATTTAGCAGACGCTCTTATCCAGAGCGACTTACAAATTGGTGCATTCACCTTATGACATCCAGTGGAACAGCCACTTTACAATAGTGCATCTACATATTTTAAGGGGGGTGAGAAGGATTACTTTATCCTATCCTAGGTATTCCTTAAAGAGGTGGGGTTTCAGGTGTCTCCGGAAGGTGGTGATTGACTCCGCTGTCCTGGCGTCGTGAGGGAGTTTGTTCCACCATTGGGGAGCCAGAGCAGCGAACAGTTTTGACTGGGCTGAGCGGGAACTGTACTTCCTCAGTGGTAGGGAGGCGAGCAGGCCAGAGGTGGATGAACGCAGTGCCCTTATTTGGGTGTAGGGCCTGATCAGAGCCTGGAGGTACTGAGGTGCCGTTCCCCTCACAGCTCCGTAGGCAAGCACCATGGTCTTGTAGCGGATGCGAGCTTCAACTGGAAGCCAGTGGAGAGAGCGGAGGAGCGGGGTGACGTGAGAGAACTTGGGAAGGTTGAACACCAGACGGGCTGCGGCGTTCTGGATGAGTCATTTACAAATTAGACTTCAACACTCTACTCAGCAAATTGGATGTAGTCTATCACAATGCCATCCATTTTATCACCAAAGCCCCATATACAACCCACCACTGCAACCTGTATGCTGGCCATCACTACATATTCGTCGCCAAACCCATCGGCTCCAGGTCATCTATAAGTCTTTGCTAGGTAAAGCCCCTCCTTAGCTCAATGGTCACCATAGCAACACCCACCCGTAGCACGCGGTCCAGCAGGTATATTTCACTGGTCATCCCCAAAGCCAACACCTCGTTTGGCTGCCTTTCCTTCCAGTTCTCCGCTGTCAATGACTGGAACGAATTGCAAAAATCACTTAAGCTAGAGACTTATCTCCCTCACTAACTCTAAGCATCAGCTGTCAGAGCAGCTTACTGATTGATCACTGAACCTGTACACAGCCCATCTGTAAATAACCCACCCAACTACCTCATCCCATATTGTTTTTTCTTTCTTTCACCCAAGTATCTCAACTTGCACATCATCATCTGCACATCTATCACTCCAGTTTTAATGATAAATTGTAATTATTTCATCACCATGGCCTATTTATTGCCTTACCTCCATAATTTTACTACATATGCACAAAGTTTTTTCTATTGAGTTATTTACTGTATGTTTGTTTATCCCTTGTGTAACTGTTGTTTTTGTCGCACTGCTTTGCTTTATCTTGGCCAGGTCACAGTTGTAAATGAGAACTTGTTCTCAACTGGCCTACCTGGTTAAATAAAGGTGAGAAAATAAATAAATAAATAAATAGGAGCAACAACAGCTCAGCCGCAAAATGGTAAGCCACACAAGCTCACAGAACTGGACCTCCAAGTGCTAGAGCGTAAAAATCAACTGTCCTCTGTTGCAACACTTACTACAGAGTTCCAAACTGCCTCTGGAAGCAACGTCAGCACAAGAACTATTTGTTGGGAGCTTCATGAACTGGATTTCCATGGCTGAGCAGCCACTCACAAGCCTAAGATCACTGTGTGCAAAGTTTGGTGGAGAAGGAATAATGGTCTGGGGCTGTTTTTCATGGTTCAGGCTAGGCCCCTTAGTTCCAGTGAAGGGAAATCTTAACGCTACAGTATACATACATACTAGACAACTTCTTGGCAACAGTTTGGGGAAGGCCCTTTCCTGTTGCAGCATGACAATCCCCTGTGCACAAAGCAAGGTCCATACAGAAATTATTTGTTGAGATCGGTGTGGAAGAACTTGACTGGCCTGCACAGAGCCCTGACCTCAACCACATTTAACACCTTTGGGATGAATTGGAACGCCGACCGTGAGCCGGCTTAATTGCCCAAAATCAGTGCCTGACCTCACTAATGCTTGTGGCTGAATGGAAGCAAGTCCCCACAGCAATGTTCCATCATCTACTGGAAAGCCTTCTCAGAAGAGAGGAGGCTGTTATAGAAGTGAAGGGGGGAGAGAGATTTCATATTAATGCCCATGATTTTGGAATGAGATGTTCAACAAGCATGTGTCCACATACATTTGATAATATAGTGTATGATGAGCGATTGATTTATGGTCTGAGGTTACTATCTGAAGAATCATGCTCCTATCCGACATAGCTTGGCTTTTGCAACGGTACAATCAGTTTTAGGAGTGGCAGTGTCCTAAAATTAGACTACTTTCATTGCCCTTCCTCCCCCACAACCTATACAGCCTCCTCAACCACCTTCCCATAGGGCAAAGTCCAGGAAACATTTTTAAAATATTTTTTAGCCAGAAACATGTAGAGACTAAATTCCTGTGGTGAACATAAGAGATGATGATTTACCTTACGACATCAAGAATGCCACCGATGAGTCTTTTGGCCAGAAACATGTTTAATCAATTGAAATGTGTCAACCTGTGAGCAAGAACATTAAAAACGTTAGTCGTTTTTAAACGTAGTTTATATTTTTAAAAACACACCTGAGTCAAATACATCATGGAAATCATACGGCCATTACAAGAATAATGGAAGCCTACTAAGTCAGCTAGGATAGGCCAATGACTATGGGGATAGGCTAATTACTCAAGTTGACACATGCCATGGGAGGCACACCCGCTGCAAATGTTTCGCCCTAAGTAAGACGCCTTTGGCAACAAAAAAAAACACCCCTTTCAGAGTGGTCTGCTAAAAAGGACAAAATTAATCAATATTACCCCTGCGAATGATAAATTGATGTTTAACTCACGACAGCTAGTTAGGGGGCTAATTTGACGACCACATCGACTAGCGAAGTTAACTTAATCAATGCTACGAATATATTTAATGGGAAGGCTGAACAGTCAGTACGTTTAAATAATGTTACGATTACAACCCAAAACTGTATGGCCTTTTTCGCAAGCCTACAAACCCACTACTAGACAGGCTAGCTACTAGCTATCTTGCCCGGACAGGAAGAGGATGGCTAGCAGTTTGTTAAACTGTACTAACTAGTTAACGTTAGCTAGCTAAGAATGCTGACGTAGTAGGCAAACGAGGTTACAATAACACTATAGTCTAATCGACAAAAGTATTCAACATGTTAGTAGTAGCTACTTACCAGACTTGGAGGTGCCAGTGATATTGTTTTAAAAAAAAAGAAAGCAAGGAGGCTGTCACGCACATTATTTTAGTAAGCCAATGAGGAGTGATGCTGTGCACATGTCATGTCTGAAACTGGGGACCTCTTAGTTAAAGTGAACGTAAGTTATTTGCGTAGAGCTTGCTGCTTCTTTGATGAGGTGTAACAGCGGTTAGCATCCAATGTTGCATTACAGCCACATACTACATTGGAGTAGAACTAACTCCCTTATACTTTGCTTGAATTTGTTATTTATTTTATATATACTTTTTTAAACTACCCTCTAACACTACACTCACAAAAAAATAACACCACCCTACTCCACAATTTAAATCTATTTAGTCCTACCTCAGGCCAACAACCTGAAAGGATGAGACACCACCACTTAACACACCCTGTAAATCTTCTAATGTCATGTCTTCCACACCCAACTACCTCTCTGCAGCTGCCACCACAACCTTAATTTTCTGTGACCTACGTTCTATCCCTCCAGTACAGTTGATAACCATTGCTATAAATGCTAAAAATCCTATTTTACTCTAACATATCACTTTTTGGCCTATCCCTCTGTACTGGTACATATCTACCTCACACCCCTACTCTCAGGATCCCTCCCCCTTGACCCATCTTCCTCTACTTTGTTCACTGTCTCAGCATATGACAACTTTTGCACTAGTCTAGCCATGAAAACATAACCCTGCCTCTCTCGCACGGGCCATTTCTGATCCCCAGCCCCATGAGTACCCCTACAATTAACACATACCACTACTTTCCCCAACGCTACAATTAATAAACCTTTATAATTTCAATACTAGGATTCTAAGTACTTGTTTCTTGGGCTTCAGGAATGACTGAAAAAGTTCCTCAGGAAAAAAATAACTGATTGAAAGTATATTGGTAAACAAATGCCATGGTCAAGGCTATGTCCACACCAGTGCAATGAGTGGAGCTTATTCCGGGGGTCTGATATACACTTTTGAACAAGAGCCTAATTCTTATATTTCCCATTTAGCAGACGCTTTTATCCAACGTGAATTACAGTCATGCATGCATACATATTACATATGGGTGGTCCCGCGAATCGAACTCACTACCCTGACATTACAAGCACCATGTTCTAACAACTGAGCTTCAAACAGCAGACAACAACAAAAAGCAGTTTGCGGTTTCATTCCTACCACTGAACCAGTGTTTGAGTTCTGTGGTAGCAAATATCAAGTCCCTTATCTCTGGTATATCTTGGCATGTGTCAATCATGAGTAAGTTTAAATTGTGTGCAGTGGAACGGACATATAATGCACAATGTCTCAGGAAAGATTGTCTGGGTTGGCAATACTCACTATAGAAAACAGTCGGGCCCGGCGCTGGACCTACAGGCCGTGGTGACTTCAGGAGTCTCAAATTGGATTAAATTTGATTTCATTTATTTTTAATATTGCAGCCTATTTGTGTAGGCTATTAGCCACATTATTCCAAATGTGAAACAGTGAGGAAGTATTCTACATGTACATAAAGGCTTCACCTCATGAAGCCTCGGATAAAAACTTGCCTGATTCGAACCGTATCAAAACATACTGTACATACAATGGGTAGAAATTAGCTACAAGTCACATACTGTAAGTTTCATGGACTCACTCTGTGTGCAATAATAGTGTTTAACATGATTTTTGAATGACATCATCATTGTACCCCACACATACAATTATCTGTAAGGTCCCTCAGTCGAGCACTGAATTACACTTTTACACCCAGTCACTACAAAGATACATGCGTCCTTCCTTACTCGGGTGCCGGAGAGAAAGAAAACTGCTCAGGGATTTCACTGTGAAGCCAATGGTGACTTTAAAACAGCTACAGAGTTTAATGGCTGTGATAGGAGAAAACTGAGGATGGATCAACAACATTGTAGTTACTCCACCATACTAACCTCATTAACAGAGTGAAAATGAAGCCTGTACAGAATAAAAACATTCCAAAACATGCATCCTGTTTGCAACAAGGCACTAAAGTAATACTGGAGAAAAGAATTAGCCAAAGCAATTCACTTTTTGTTCTGAATATAAAAGTGTTACATTTGGTGTAAATCCAATACAACACATTACCGAGTACCACTCTCCATATTTTCAAGCATAGTGGTGGCTGCATTATGTTATGGGTATGCTTGTAATCGTTAAGGACGGGGGAGTTTTTCAGGATAAAAAAAGAAACGTAAATGGAGCTAAGCACAGACAAAATCCTACAGGAAAACCTGGTTCAGTCTGCTTCCCAACTGACACTGGGAGATTAATTCACATTTCAGCAGGACAATAATCTAATACACAAGGCCAAATCTACAATGGAGTTGCTTACTAAGCAGACAAATGTTCCTGAGTGGCCGAGTTATAGTTCTGAGTTAAATCTACTTGAAAATCTATGGCATGACCTGAAAATGGTTGTCTAGCAATGATCAACAACCAATTTGACAGAGCTAAAAGAATAATGGACAGATGTTGCACAATCCAGGTGTGGAAAGCTATTAGATACTTAACCAGAAAGACTCACAGCTGTAATTGCTGCCAACGGTGCTTCAAAGTATTGACTCAAAGGTTAAACAACAAATGTGGAATAAGGATATTTTTCCGATTCGGGAGCGAGTGCGATTATGAAGTGGCTATGTTGAGCGTAAAATCAAATCAAAGTTTATTTGTCACGTGCGCCGAATACAACAGATGTAGACCTTACAGTGAAATGCTTACTTACAGGCTCTAACCAATGGTGCGGAAAAAAAAGAAGTTGTGTGTGTGTGTGTGTGTGGGTAAGTAAGGAAATAAAACAACCGTAAAAAGATATTTGAAAAAAAGTAGCAAAGCGATATACAGACACCTGTTAGTCAGGCTTATTGAGGTAGTATGTACATGTAGGTATCGTTAAAGTGACTAATGCATATATGATGAACAGAGTGTAGCAGAAAAGTAAAAAGAGGGGTTGGCGGGTGGTGGGACACAATGCAGATAGCCCGGTTAGCCAATGTGCAGGAGCACTGGTTGGTTGGGCCAATTGAGGTAGTATGTACATGAATGTATAGTTAAAGTGACTATGCATATAAGATAAACAGAGAGTAGCAGCAGCGTAAAATAGGGGTTGGGGAGCGCACAACATGCAAATAGTCCAGGTAACTTTTTGGTTAACTGTTCAGGAGTCTTAAGGCTTGGGGGTAAAAACTTTTGAGAAGCCTTTTTTTCCTAGACTTGGCACTCCGGTACCGCTTGCCATGCGGTAGTAGAGAGAACAGTCTATGACTGGGGTGGCTGGGGTCTTTGACAATTTTTAGGGCCTTCCTCTGACACCGCCTGGTGTAGAGGTCCTGGATGGCAGACAGCTTTGCCCCAGTGATGTACTGGGCCAATAGCACTACCCTCTGAAGTGCCTTGCGGTTGGAGGCCGAGCAGTTGCAGTACCAGGCAGTAATGCAACCGGTCAGGATGCTCTCGATGTTGCAGCTGTAGAACCTTTTGAGGATCTCAGGACCCATGCCAAATCTTTTTAGTTTCCTGAGGGGAATAGGCTTTGTTGTGCCCTCTTCATGATTGTCTTGGTGTGTTTGGACCAATCTAGTTTGTTATTGATGTGGACACCAAGGAAATTGAAGCTCTCAACCTGCTCCACTACAGCCCCGTCGATGAGAATGGGGACATGCCTGGTGCTCCTTTTCCTGTAGTCCACAATCATCTCCTTAGTCTTGGTTATGTTGAGGGATAGGTTGTTATTCTGGCACCACCTGACCAGGTCTCTGACCTCCTCTCTGTAGGCTGTCTCGTTGTTGTCGGAGATCAGGCCTACCACAGTTGTGTCGTCAGCAAACTTGATGGTGTTGGAGTCATGCCTGGCCATGCAGTCATGGGTGAACAGGGAGTACAGGAGGGGACTGAGCACGCACCCCTGGGGAGCTCCAGTGTTGAGGATCAGCGTGGCAGATGTGTTGCTACCTACCCTCACCACCTGGGGGCGGCCTGTCAGGTAGTCCAGGATCCAGTTGCAGAGGGAGGTGTTTAGCCCCAGGATCCTTGGTGATGAGCTTTGAGGGTACTATGGTGTTGAACGCTGAGCTGTAGTCAATGAACAGAATTCTCACACAGGTGTTCCACATCCGACGAGTGTCGGAGCCGTCGGATGTGATCATATGAAACAGTTCATATTTGCTAGATTGAGTAATTTGGCAACAATTGTGAATGACACAAACCTTAAAAATGTCCAAGAAATCAAAAATATATGGGCTGCATGATGCACCTACAGGCTACTGATGAGAAAGTCGCAAAAAAAAGCTTGTGCTCTGTTCCTTGCCTTAGGCTGCACAGCTGTTCTCTCATCAAGTGATCATATTTCCACCAATCATACTTTTCTAAATTTACTCTTTAATGTGCAAAACTAGTTTTGATTTAAGAAGGGCCAGTTATCAAGAACAGGCAAGGGCAAGAACAGGGGCAGGGGAAAGAAGACGTCATCCGTATGTACTCCAATAGTGTATGGAGGCCACTTTCCCACCGATATATTTTTTTCTCCAATGATGCTGGGTAGGCTACTTCAGTTTTCTAGCGGAGCATGTGCTTAATATGAGCAGCTAAGAAATAAATATAGTAGCAGCAGGGATCCTCTTTTTAGTGGCAACCCCAAAACCTTGCTTTCACACGGGGTTGCATATAGAAATGTCTGGGCTTATAAGAACACTTGCTTCACTCCACGCATCAATCACTGTTTGAGGAGCATGCACTCGCAGTGTGACAGGTGATATTCCGCCCAAACTGTATGCCATGGGCTCTCCAACTCTGTTCCTGCAGCAACCCATTGCTTAATTTGGGAAACCAAGTCAAATCTGTTGGGGAACATCGATACGAACATGTTTTCACAACAAAACATTTAATTCAACCGTTGACAGCCCCTCTCTCTGCATGACCGAGAAAGGAATGAAGAAGAGAAGAGCTGTAGTGGTGAGATTCTGTATAGCTAAACGGTCATGTGTAAGCCTAATAAATAATGAAAATATAAAGAATGCACTAGGTTTTTCAAAAATCAAATACAACATCACTATAATTGTAGGCTAACTCCGTAAGCCGCCCTGCACAATCAATGAACCAACAGCATCGCCTAAGCCTATACGTTCTCTCCTAGACTCATGGACAAAGTTTGGCGTGTAGCACAAGGCAACCAGTCCATCCAGTATGCATAATAATACAGTCCACACTCAAAAGGCAATTACTAGAATTGGTTTAATTTTGAAGTGTAGGCTAGACCAATTACATCTGAAATCAGTTTTGTTTTATGTTTTTCTGCCGTGCATAATATGTGGTAGGCTATATATTGTATAACGGCACAATCATTTTAATTAGTCTTTTAAACCTTTTTAGCCTTGCATATGCGTAAGCTCGAATATGTGTATGTATGCTATGAATTAATCATCACCTTAGAAAGTGCTGTCCATTTCATTGTGTTGGGCTTTGAAACGACGACCATGTTTTCCACTCAGTTTCAACCTGTTGTTGAAATTCTTAATCATCACACTGAGGTGAGTTTTAAAAGCACAATACTGTTTTGAAGATAAGTGTTTGTGATTTTCAACTGCATTTGCAGATGTCAGAGTGGTTAGAAGGACAATAGAGCCCTGAGTACCAGGCCATTGGTGACCTGAAGGTCATTAGCAATTTGGGTACTACCAACCAGGGCCTAAAACAAACTTTTCTGTATACCAGCCACTGTGGCAGGTATAAATATTATTATTTTTAAATCTACTAGCCACTCACATTTTTGACCAGACAAAATATAGCTTTGCATAATTACACACAAAAAAACTATGAGCATGCTTAGTAATGTTTCTAAAACAAATGTATTACTAGTAAGAATGTCTGTGACCTTTGAACCAAAATAACAGAAAATAATTCTGCTGCCCATTTAAGGTTACCTTGGTAACAGGGCCACTCAAGTCATGTGTGCCTGTGAGAATCTCACTAGTAGAATCCGACAATGTCTGTTTTTGCTAGCAGTGGAAGTAAACTCCAACATTAAAAAGAAACCTTGTTTGTGAACAAAACAATGTCAAAAGCCAAGAAAAACAGGGACCGTCTCACTGTAGTCAAATTGAGTAAATTAGACCAACTTTTATTCCTGTGCGCATTGCTTCTAAAAACAAACCTTTTAGCACTTCACACATGGTGCTCATAGCCCCCTAGACAGGCAGCATTGCTGTGCGAGGTGGGATAGCTATAACGTCAGGATTCAGATTTCATTGTGCATTACCAGATATAAAACAAAATGGCATTTATTTTGGTATAAATCACAACTGGCACTTGTGCCCATACTAGACTATTTTTATGAAATGCTCACACTGTAGAGCCCTGAGTATTACCACCTGCCAACGTGGCTAGTGAATTACACATTTAAGGCCCTGCTACCAACGCATGTCCAGAACACAGAGGAGATTACCGTGACCGTTGTCATGTGGATCTTTACTGCAGCCATGACTAATGACTTCCGGTGTGGCGGTAATATATCCACTGCAACAACCCTACCCGTTTGAAATTTGGGACATCCCAAGGATCCCATTTAAACTTTTCCTTGGCAGACAATGAATGACATAATCAAGTCAGTCTGTATCATGGTGTCAATTTTTTCCCAAGTCCTCAAATGTCACTTCCTCTTGTCATTTCCTGCCCAGGAGCAGATTGGCCCTCATGACAATGGGCACATGACGCACGGTGAGGGACACCCTGGTGCCTCGGGTTAATGTGGCCCCTGGCAGGACCCCGGTAGTGAGCAGGTTGGCCACCCTTTCAGTGAGAGAGTCGTGGTGCGTCCCCTGGATGCCGTGGAGGAGGCGCTCGTACATGTCGTCCTGGAGGATGAGGAGGCTCCGCGGCCGCACCAGCAGAGACAGGAGGTAGCGGCTCTCCTCAGTCTGTGGCACCTCATCCAGCTGGGGATGAAGTGAGTGACAAGACGTTAGTAAACAAGTTCCACCAATTCGGTGCCTTTTGAGAAGTGTAACTTATTTTGAGTAGTGTAAATTATTATAATAAATCACCTCATAACATTGTCAAGAAGAGCACATGTTCAACTTCATAAAAACAAGTTCCCTTTTTAAGATGTTAAATAAACTATAGTAAGAGTCTATTGAGTGCCAAATAAAGTAACAGGGTTGACAATTTATTCTTAAAAATCAGCCATTAATCCCTTTATGACATGGGGACTAGAATCTTGTTGTGTGCAACAGCGAGTGGAAATTGAACGCGCTCTTCACCCCCAAACATGTCATTGTTAAAACATTTCTAGCCTGTCTATCCATGGATAGATAACAGGGTTGATGTGTTGTGCTCGAACCGCTCAGTTTTCCAATACAAAACACAAGAAACTGTCCAAAAAGAGAACCAGCTCACCTGCTTTTACTCAATTTTTTATTTAACCTTTATTTAACTAGGCAAGTCAGTTAAGAAAAATATATTATTTTCAATGAAGGAACCGTGTGTTAACTGCCTTGGAAATAAGCAAACAGGAAACCACTCACCGAGAGGCGGCGCTCCTAGTGGCCGGAGACTAATGCATGGAAACTTAAATCAGTTCAACCTCATTTCTATCAACATGTTAAATGTGCAACCAGAGGGGAAAAAAAAGTCTAGTTCACCTGTACTCCACACACAGAGAAGCGTACAAAGCTCTCCCTCCATTTGGTAAATCCGACCACAACCCTATCCTCCTGATTCCTGCTTACAAGCAAAAATTAAAGCAGGAATCACCAGTGACTCGGTCTATAAAAAAGTGTTCGATGAAGCAGATGCTAAACTACAAGACTGTTTTGCTTCCACAGACTGGAACATATTCCGGGATTCTTCCGATTGCATTGAGTACACCACAAATGTCACTGGCTGTATCAATAAGTGCATCGAGGAAGTCCTCCCCACAGTGACTGTACATACCCCAACCAGAAGCCATGGATTATAGGCAAAATTAGCACTGAGCTAAAGGGTAGAGCTGCTGCTTTCAAGGAGCGGGACTCTAACCCGGAAGATTATAAGAAATCCTGCTATGCTCTGCGACGAACCATATACAGGCAAAGCGTCAATACAGGGCTAAGATTGATTCATACTACACCGGCTCCGACGCTCATCTTATGTGGCAGGGCTTGCAAACGATTACAGACTACAAAGGGAAGCACAGCCACGAGCTGCCCAGTGACACGAGCTTAATCACTTCTATGCTCGCTTCGAGGCAAGCAACACTGAGGCATGCATGAAAGCATCAGCTGTTCCCAGACGACTGTGTGATCACGCTCTCCGAAGCCGACGTGAATAAGACCTTTAAACAAGTCAACATTCACAAGGCTGCGGAGACAGACGGATTACCAGGACGTGTGCTGACCAACTGGCAGGTATCTTCACTGACATTTTCAACATGTCCCGAATTGAGTCTGTAATACCAACATGTTTCAACCACCATAGTCCCTGTGCCCAAGAACACGAAGGCAACCTGTCTAAATGACTACAGTCCCATAGCACTCAAGTCGTTAGCCATGAAGTGCATTGAAAGGCTGATAATGGCTCACAACACCATTATCCCAGAAACCTTAGACCCACTCCAATTTGCATACCGCCCAAACAGATCCACAGATGATGCAATCTCTATTGCACTCCACACTGCCCCTTTCCATCTGGACAAAAGGAACACTTATGTGAGAATGCTATTCATTGACTACAACTCAGCGTTCAACACCATAGTACCCTCAAAGATCTTCACTAAGCTAAGGATCCTGAGACTAAACACCTCCCTCTGCAACTGGATCCTGGACTTCCTGACGGGTCACCCCCAGGTGTTGAGGGTAGGTAGCAACACATCTGCCACGCTGACCCTCAACACTGGAACCCCCAGGGGTGTGTGCTCAGTCCTCTCCTGTACTCCCTGTTCACCCACGACTGCATGGCCAGGCACGACTCCAACACCATCATTAAGTTTGCAGATGACACAACAGTGGTAGCCCTGATCACCGATAACGATGGAGACAGCCTATAGGGAGGTGGTCAGAGACCTGGTCGGGTGGTGCCAGAATAACAACCTAACCCTCAACGTAACCAAGACTAAGGAGATGATTGTGGACTACAGGAAAAGGAGGACCAAGTACGCCTCCATTCTTATCGACGGGGCTGTAGCGGAGCAGGTTGAGAGCTTCAAGTTCCTTGGTGTCCACATCACCAACAAACTAGAATGGTCCAAACACACCAAAACAGTCGTGAAGAGGGCATGATAAAGCCTATTCCCCCTCAGGAAACTAAAAAGATTTGGCATGGGTCCTGAGATCCTCAAAAGGTTCTACAGCTGCAACATCGAGAACATCCTGACCGGTTGCATCACTGCCTGGTATGGCAAATGCTCAGCCTCCGACCGCAAGGCACTACAGAGGGTAGTGCTATTGGCCCAGTATACAACTGCCTGCCATCCAGGACCTCTACACCAGGCGGTGTCAGAGGAAGGCCCTAAAAATTGTCAAAGAAAGCAGCCAGTCATAGACTGTTCTCTCTACTACCGCATGGCAAGCGGTGCCGGAGTGCCAAGTCTAGGACAAAAAGTAATCTCAACCGTTTTTATCCCCAAGCCATAAGACCCCATGAATAGGTATTCAAATTGCTACCCGATGTATTTGTATTGTGTGTTCCCCCCAATCCCTCTTTTAAGGTGATGCGACTCTCTGCTTATCATATATGCATAGTCACTTTAACTATACATTCATGTACATACTACCTCAATTGGCCCGACCAACCAGTGTTCCCACACATTGGATAACCGGGTTATCTGCATTGTGTCCCACCACCCAACAACCCCTCTTTTCTGCTACTGCTAGTCTCTGTTCATCATGTATGCATAGCCACTTTAACCATATCTACATGTACATACTACCTCAATCAGCCCTCAATCAGCCCGTGCTTCTACACCTGCATTGCTTGCTGTTTGGGGTTTTAGGCTGGGTTTCTGTACAGCAATTTGAGATATCAGCTGATGTACGAAGGGCTATATAAATAAATTTGATTTGAAGTAATCGGTGTCTGTGTGTAGCCTCGTTACTTTTATAGCCTCACTACTGTTATTTTTCACTGTCGTTTCACTGTTGTTTTTATTTCTTTACTTACCCGATGTTCACCTAATACCTTTTTTGCACTATTTGTTAGAGCCTGTAAGTAAGCATTTCACTCTAAGGTCTACACCTGTTGTATTCGGCGCACGTGACAAATAAACTTTGATTTGACTTGATTGTTCAGGGGCAGAACGACAGATCTTTTTACCTTGTCAAGCTTTCGGTTACTAGTCCAACGCTATAACCACTAAGCTACCTGCCACTCCTATATGATGAGCATTACATTTTGACAGTTTCTGTTGAATTTCTTTCCCAAAAGGAAGAATTTCACCATATTAAAACAAGAGTTCAGTTCACGTAACAGGGTTGACCTTAAAGATAGATGCCTCACAAGTCCTCAACTGGCAGCTTCATTAAATAATACCCGCAAAACACCAGTCTCAACGTCAACAGTGAAGAAGCGACTCTGCGATGCTGGCCTTCGAGGTCCTGGGCAGTTCCTGGATGGGAGACCAGATGCTGCTGGAAGTGGTGTTGGAGGGCCAGTAGGAGGCACCTTTTCCTCTGGTCTAAAACAATATCCCAATACCACAGGGCACTGCCGGTGATAACCAGTGTTAACCCCGGTGTCCTGGCTAAATTCCCAATCTGGCCCTCAAAAAACCATCACGGTCACCTAATAATCCCCAGTTTACAATTGGCTCATTCATCCCCCTCCTCTCCCCTGTAACTATTCCCCAGGTCGTTGCTGCAAATGAGAACATGTTCTCAGTCAACTTACCTGGTAAAATAACGGATTAATAAAATATATATATATTTTTTTAAAGAATGATGGAGTCCACTGTGTTCTTGAATGATGCAGACATTTTTTGTACCCTTCCCCAGATCTGTGCCTCAACACAATCCTGTCTCGGAGCTCGTTTGATCTCATGGCTTGGATTTTGCTCCGACATGCACAGTCAACTGTGCGACCTTATTAGAGGTCGACCAATTAATCGGAATGGACGATTAATTAGGGCTGATTTTAAGTTCATAACAAATCGGTAATCATAATTTTTTAGACACCGATCATGGCCGATTACATTGCACTCCACGAGGAGACTGCGTGGCAGGCTGACTACCAGTTACGTGAGTGCAGCAAGGAGCCAAGGTAAGTTGCTTGCTAGAATTAAATGTATCTTATAAAAAGAATCCAACTAAACATGGTTGATGATATTACTAGGGTAACTAGCTTGTCCTGC
Source organism: Oncorhynchus gorbuscha (assembly GCF_021184085.1). Taxonomy (NCBI): domain Eukaryota; kingdom Metazoa; phylum Chordata; class Actinopteri; order Salmoniformes; family Salmonidae; genus Oncorhynchus; species Oncorhynchus gorbuscha. Next base: position 49,276,485 of record NC_060188.1, on the reverse strand, counting down.
GTTGCATATAATCAATGCGCTGCCTGTTAATTTATCATTGAATCACAGCCTACTTCACCAAACAGGTGATTTAACAAGCACATTCGCAGAAAAAAAGCACTGTCGTTGCACCAATGTGTACCTAACCATAAACATCAACGCCTTTCTTCAAATCAATTCACAAGTATATATTTTTAAACCTGCATATTTAGTTAATATTACCTGCTAACATGAATTTATTTTAACAAGGGAAATTGTGTCACTTCTCTTGCGTTCTGTGCAAGCTGTCAGGCTATATGCAACAGTTTGGGCCGCCTGGCTCGTTGTGAACTGTCAGAAGACTATTTCTTCCTAACAAAGACAGTCAACTTCGTCAAACGGGGGATGATTTAACAAAAGCGCATTTGCAAAAAAAGCACAATTGCTGCACGTATGTACCTATCCATAAACATCAATGCCTTTTTAAAATCAATACACAGAAGGATATTTTTTAAACCTGCATATTTAGTTAAAATAAATTCATGTTAGCGGGCAATATTAAGCTAGGGAAATTGTGTCACTTCTCATGCGTTCATTGCACGCAGAGTCAGGGTATATGCAACAGTTTGGGCCGCCTGGCTCGTTGCGAACCAATTTGCCAGAATTTTACATAATTATGACATAACATGGAAGGTTGTGCAATGTAATAGCAATATTTAGACTGATGGATGCAACCCGTCAATAAAGTACGGAACGGTTCCATATTTCACTGAAAGAATAAACATTTTGTTTTCAAAATGATAGTTTCCAGATTTGACCATATTAATGACCTAAGGCTCGTATTTCTGTGAGTTATTATATTATAATTAAGTCTTTGATTTAATAGAGCAGTCTGACTAAGCGGTGGTAGGCAGCAGCAGCAGACTCGTAAGCATTGATTCAAACAGCACTTTCCTGCGTATGCCAGCAGCTCTTCGCAATGCTTCAAGCATTGCGCTGTTTATGACTTCAAGCCTATCAACTCCCGAGATTAGGCTGGCAATACTAAAGTACGTATTAGAACATCCAATAGTCTAATATGAAATACAAATGGTATAGAGAGAAATAGTCCTATAATAACTACAACCTAAAACTTCTTAGCTGGGAATATTGAAGACTCATGTTAAAAGGAACCACCAGCTTTCATGTTCTCATGTTCTGAGCAAGGAACTTAAGCATTAGTTTTTTTACATGGCACATATTGCACTTCTACTTTCTTCCCCAACACTTTGTTTTTGCATTATTTAAACCAAATTTAACATGTTTCATTATTTATTTCAAACAAAATTTATTGTGTTTATTGTGTTGAACAATCATAATTGGTCGACCTCTAGACCTTATATAGACAGGTGTGTGCCTTTCCAAATCATGTCCAATGAATTGAATTTATCACAGGTGGACTCCAATCAAGTTGCAGAAACATCTCAAGGATGACCAATGGAAACAGGATGCAACTGAGCTGATTATTTGTATTTAGTCCATTTTAGAAGGTTGTAACGTAACAAAATGTGGAAAAAGTCAAGGGGTCCAAATACTTTCCGAATGCACTGCATCTGTATATTGCGCGTGTGAAATGTGCTCCATAGATGAATTATTATTACATGTTAGCATCTATTCACATATTTATTAATGAGAGCAGACACAGTGCTGTGTTAGGAGCTTACCTCCTGGGCGCTGATGGGCCTGTAGAAGTCCAGCAATGTGTGGGAGCCCAGGCTAATGGTTGTCACTGTGGGATGGTACAGAGGCCCGTCCTCATGGGGCTGTGACAACACACACACAACCAACCCCCCTGCAGTAAGCAGTAGCCAAATCACCACCTACCAGGTGCTGATCATATATAGTACCAGTGAAAAGTTTGGAAACACCTACTCACTCAAAGGGTTTGATTTATTTTCACTATTTTCTACATTGTAAAATAATAGTGAAGAAATACAAACTATTAACTAACACATAGAATCATGTAGTAATCAAAAAAAGTGTTAAACAAAACTAAATGTATTTTATAGTCGAGATTTGTCAAAGTAGTCACCCTTTGCCTTGACAGCCTTGCACACGCTTGGCATTCTCTCAACCAGCTTCATGAGGTACTCACCTGGAATGCATTTCAATTAACAGGTGTGCCTTGTTAAAAGTTAATTTGTGGAATTTCTTTCCTGCTTACTGCGTTTGAGCAAATCAGTTGTTAACCTCTTTAAGCTAGGGGGCACTATTTTTATGTTTGGAAAAATAACGTTCCCAAAAGGAGCAGGTTTCTGGGAGCGGAAGAATTGATTCAAGGCATAATGTTAAGACAAGGGTATGGTGGCATGTGAATACAGTAGAGGTAAACCTAGGCATTGAGTGATGAGAGGGGTTTTGTCTCTAGAGACATCATTTAAACCAAATGAGGTCACCACGTGTGGGAGGTGGAACAAAAAGTCTAGCTAAGGCATATTTAGCAGGGCTGGAGGCTCTACAGTGAAATAAGACCATCGCTAACCAAAACAGCAATGGACAAGGCATATTGACCCTTAGGGAGAGGCATGCGTAGCCGAGTGATCATAGGGTCCAGTGAAAAGCTAGGCGAGGCCAGCAATTCAGACAGCTAGCGGGCCGGGGCTAGCAGGTAGGGAGGGCTTCAGGGGACGTCGCGACTGAGGAGCCTGTTGAAACCCCCTCGGGCGGATTACGTCAGTAGGATCTTGATGGATCGGCGGGGCTCCGTGTCGGCAGTAAAAGGGTTCCAGGCCAATTGGCAAAATAGGTATTGTAGCCCAAGAAGTTGCTGATGGACCTCTTCAGCTAGCTGGGAGATGGGCCTAGCTCGAGGCTATCTCCAGGGTAACTGGTGCTTGCTTCGGGACAGAGACGTTAGCCAGGAGTAGCCTCTCGGATAGCAGCTTGCTAGCTGCGATGAGCCAGGTGAAAATGTTCAGAGCTTACGGTAGGAATCCGGAGATGTAGTAGAGAAAAAGCAGTCCGATATGCTCTGGGTTGAATAGCGCTGTGCAGATTGGCAGGAATTGACCGGGCTGAGGTTAGCTGATAACCGCTAGCAGTGGCTAACTGACTACTAGCTAGTTAGCTTCTGTTGGGGGTTCCGGTTCTAAAGCATATAACATTTCAGATCCATACCACATTGGTATTGGGTGAGGAGAGTATGTTGAAATTGAGGTTAAAAATATATATATGGATTCTGATGATAGACACATCTCAACATCAACTTTTCAGAGGAGACTGCGTGAATCAGGCCTTGATGGTTGAATTGCTGCAAAGAAACAACAACTAAAGGACACCAACAAGAACAAGAGACTTGCTTGGGCCAAGAAAGAGGAAATCTGTCCTTTGATCTGTTGAGTCTAAATTTGAGATTTTTGGTTCCAACCACTGTGTCTTTGTGAGAGTAGGTGAACGGATGCTCTCCACATGTGTGGTTCCCACCGTGACGCATGGGGGAGGTGGTGTGATGGTGCTTTGCTGGTGACATGGATTTATTTAGAATTCAAGGCACAGTTAACCAGCACAGCTACCACAGCATAATGTAGTGATACGCCATCCCATCTGGTTTGTGCTTAGTGGGACTAACATTTGTTTTTCAACAGGACAATGACCTAAAACACACCTCCAGACTGTGTAAGGGCAATTTGACCATGGAGAGTGATGTAGTGCTGCATCATATGACCTGGCCTCAACCCAATTGAGATGGTTATGGTTTGGGATGAGTAGGAACGCAGAGTGAAGGAAAAGCAGGCAACAACCGCTCAGCATATGTGAGAACTCCTTTAAGACGTTTGGAAAAGCATTGAATGTCAAGAGTGTTCAAAGCTGTCATCAAGGCAAAGGGTGGCTACTTTGAAGAATCTAAGATATATTTTGATTTGTTTAATACTTTTTTGGTCACTTCTTGATTCCATATGTGTTATTTCATAGTTTGAAGTCTTCACTATTATTCTACAATGTATAAAATTGTAAAAATAAAGTAGGTATCCAAACTTTTGACTGGTAATGTACAAAATGAACAATGACACAAAAGCAGAGAAGAACCACACCCGATGGAATGTATTGAACGCTTATTTTCACACACACACAAACGTGCACAAGAATATTGGTGTTATCACACAGTGCTAATGACTGAAGCTGATGTGAGGACCATACCATTATTCCCTCCCCTGGCTTGTATTCATTCACCAGCACATGATTGGCAGTCTTCCCAGCAAATGCACCAAGAGCAGATATTCTCTCGCAGTACTTCAGGAGCCAATCAGGAAGCTTCTCTCCAAGCATCCCTTTCGGACGAGGCAGCCCACCTGTATTAAGTACATAGGCGTAAGAATAGCATTTCACCCAGCAGTCATATCATTCCCAGTTCACCTCACATTCAGTTATAAATCACTGACATACCCCAGTTCTGGAGCCTTCTGTTGGATAACTGTGTCCATTTAGTTTTTGGTGCCTTATACACCTGGAACAGCATTAGAATAAAGGCATTTCATGATGTCATGTCTAGTTGATGTTATACCTAAACATGTGTAGTGCATCTGTCACCCCCTTCCTTTGTATTCCATTACCTGTTGTAATAGTTGAGACTCCTCATCCTCTGTTATGAAATCTGGAATGTAGTAAACCGTTGGTGGAGCCTAAAAATGAAAATATATCCATACTCAGATTAATATCCATTGCACATTTAACCTTTTCATATAATGTATGCCTGCCTAGAGCTAGACTAGTTAGTAGCAAAGATATGATAATGATATGATAATGTTTTCCCTTTCATCTGTGCTAGCATAAGATGCAAGCTAGTAAAATAATGACCAAGTAGCTAAATCTATTAGCATCCTATCTAGCGAGATAGCATTTTTTACACTGAACAATTTTTAAAACACATGTTAAATGTTTCATGAGCTGAAATAAAAATCCCTGGAATTTTCAATACCCACAAAAGCATATTTCTCTCAAAGTTTGTGCATACATTTGTTTACATCCCTATTAGTTAGCATTTTTCCAATGCCAAGATAATCCGTCCACCTGAGAGGTGTGGCATGTCAAAATGATTAAACAGCAAGATTATTACACAGGTGCACCTTGTCCTGGGGACAATGAGAGGTCACTTTAAATTGTACAGTTTCGTCACATGACACATATGTCAAGTTGAGGGAGCATGCAATTTGCATGGTGATTGCAGGAATGTCCACCAGAGCTGGTGCCAGAAAGAACTGGATGTGAATTTCTCTACCATAAACTGCCTCTGTCATTTTATGGAATTTGGCAGTATGTCCACCTGGCCTCACAACCACAGACCGCGTGTAACCACGCCAGCCATATGAACAAGAACTCAAAATATTTGAAATTGTGTTTATTTTTGTTCAGTTTGTTAAAATTCAGAGAAGCTCAACCTCAACTTGCTCTCGAAAACACAACCGTTTTCAGCCAATAGCTTTGCCCACAACAATCCTTACCCTGTGTTTTAACGTTTAGAAACGTCAATATTCACCGCTTGTGATATGGCTTTAGAAACTGATCTTTCATCGGCGACAAAGAATCATTCAAAATGAAAAAATATATATACTTTTGCACAGATCTATACAGCTCTATGGGTGCCTCAATCTGTCGAAACTACATTTCGAGTTATGCTCACACACAGGTGTTTAGAGGATGCTAGATAATAGCTAATTAGCACAGGTGGTAGGTAGCCTCTTGTCTTCCGTAAACAACCGCAGTAACATGGATATGGCGTATGGGAACACTGCATTAAGGTGTGTATCAACGTAAAACAATTGTATTGTTATTTCTCGGTGATACGAAAGATAAGGTTTCTGGAAGCGTAAGCACCTTAACGCAAGCGACGCGTCTTAATGTTCAGATTGAGCATCGGTCTTATAAAACTCCCCGTAAAGAACACGCCTTCTCCCAACGAATTGTGTAACGTTAATGTAATAGAGTCATGCGCAAGGGCTAACCCTCAACTAGCTGACAAACACCGACACCAGATGTATACGAGAGGGGTGGTAAAAGCTTTTCTTACGTCTTTCACGACATATCGTTCCAAATCCTCAAAAATACTGCATGGGTGTTCCATATCTACTCGTGAAAGTTGACATGGAATGCCTGCTAAACGTAGCTGTGATAGTTGGAAGGCGCTAAATTAGCAGCTTGCTAGCTAGCCAGTAACCAAACGTACACCTATACCAGCCTTTTCCCTGAATATAAAAATACTTAACCGTAGCTACTATGAACACAAAACAAAGTCATGTGATATGACAAACAATATGCATCGATAGCTAATTGTTATCGAAGCACTTCTCCTGATACATTTATTAGAATCTTCTTCGAAACCTTGAACATTTGACTAGAATCCACATGTAGTGCAATACTGCCACCTACTGCACTGGAGTATATCGCAAAGCAGAGGGCCCTTGGTTCACTCAGAGATGCGGTCATTTCTGTCTAGCTCCCGCCCATCTTTTCTTTTGATTGGTGGATACTTACATTATAAAGCCTGAGAAGCCCGTGTTTGGAGGATATATTATGGCACGGGTGTTGTTAGGCCTAAAACGAAGTCGAGGGCGGGCAAACCGTGCCAATATATCCTCCAAACACTGGCTTCGAGACCATTATCACTTTTATTCAACGTGTTACCAACACATGATTGACATATTTTCACATTTTTGTTGTTGATTTTATTCATTCTATTTCATACTTCCACAAGATATAGTCCCGACACAAATCTAGAGTTGTTTCACGAGACGCTTGGTCGTTCCTTCTATCGGTTTGGTTGCCAAGAGACGCGTCCCTGTCAGTCGTTTTGTTCTGTATCAATGGACGAAACCCAGTTCTTTCTAAATGTCCCATTGTCATACTGGCTGGCAACGTTCTAATCCCTTACTTCCTAGCTAGACAACCACGGCTAATTTACAGTCACGTCAAACAGTGCAGACAGAATAACAACAGTAGCTGCATTTGTTTAAACTGTATTGTAGTGACATTTGTTTGGATACAGCCATAACAATGAGCTAATGAGGCACGATTTTGCCTGGCATAGAAAATGTGCTCACTTTTAACAGACAGCAAGGTTTGTACAATTCTCTGCTGTTGAAAACTAAATGTGATTCTAAAATAAATGTGAGATAATGTGTAGATCAAGTGTATAACTTCCCTGCCTGGGTTGATGAGACAGTGGATTGCGTGGTCAAATGGAACAGAGTAAATAGGCATTTCATGTCATAGATTTAGCGGGTGGTAATTTGTGGAATAGACACTGGTTGAAACACGGTTTTAACCAATCAGCATTCAGGATTAGACCCACTCTTTGTATAACTCTCATTATAAACTGGGTGGTTGAAGCCCTGAATTTTTGTTGCCTGACAGCCATGGTATATCAGATCGTATACCACATTTATTTTTACTGCTCTAATTACGTTGGTAACCAGTTTATAGTTTATAATAGCAATAAAGCACGGCTAAGGGCTGTGTCCAGGCACTCCGCATTGCCTTAAGAACAGCCCATAGCCGTGGTATATTGGCCATATACCACACATCTTCAGGCCTTATTGCTTAATTATTGTAATCCTTTTTTGAATATTGACGTCAATCGTTTGTATTCAATGGAGAGAGATGATATGCTAATAGCTTCACATCCTGAATATGCAGAGCCATCTCGAGACAACTTCAATATGTGTTTTTTTTCTCAAAGTTTCCGGGCTGTCATGTGTCCTACTTATCAGTACACTCGTAACAATTTAAGCATTACGAAAATTATATTTTATCAAAGAAACCTCACATTCGTTTTTTTGTTGAACAAATTCGACTCTCTCATTGACCTTCATACAAAAACTCCTTGCTTGTGGGTGAAACAATGCCACCTGCTGGGGGGAGAAATGTTTTCAGCCGTGTTGGGCCTCGCTCTGCTGGTACTCAAACTAGTGGTTCCGTGTAATACTGTAGTCTGTTTTAGGCTGTTACCTACCTACGAGACTACAGTGTTTAAAAAAATCTCATTATTGATTTGTCTGAAACTGACCAAACTAACATAATGTGCAACACACACACATCATATATTGAGAATCTTACATAGCTAGTTCATATTAAACAATCCAAATGATTGAATAAATTCAAGACTAGTTTGGATGTATAAAGACAATTAGGGATCATATTATGATACTTTACAGTATCTGTACAGTAGTTCATGTTTTAATCATTTTTATAAGACTTGGTATATTATGAAGAACCATGTAAATGTATTACAAAGGCTCTGCAGAGATATCTAATCATTCAATCCCACTCCAGCGAGATTCACTCCATGAAATATAGGTTTCCATGGTTACATTAGGAGCTATGTTAAGGGGTGCCTCAATGCCTCTTGATTCTGCAGTAGTCTCCACCTTTATTTTTCATTCACCATGTTGCAAGACAGTGCCATTTTAGGAATAGGGCTGTGCTGCAGTTCTAGTGTATGAAACCACACCAATAGGGGAACTAAGTATTTTTTTGCAACAGCATTGACCTGAGTCACCTTGCTGTGGGTTTCAAACGTTGTGATTTATTGAATAAAAAAATATCAGCACAGCTCGCACTTACCTGGTCATCCTGATGGGGGTGCATTGCAGATCTGGAGTTGTTCAGGAGTTGCCAGGGCTACAGATTTAATCCTTGCAAGAGCATCCCCAGTGTGACATATTGTTCTTGGTACAACCTGTTACCTTGACAACATGATTTGATCATTCTACTCCACCACTACCTTTTCCCACAGAGGGGATCAAATGTTTTCACAAAGCCGGATAAGACTGAGGTTTGCCGGGAATGTCTTGAAATATATGGTACCACCACACTTGCTTCCAGGGTTTTTTCTGGGTCAAAATGGGGCTTAGGTGGTGGGCGTGGCGGAGGCTTGCCCAGTGGTGTGTCGCTAACCGCAAATTGTAGAGGCAACCTTGTTGGCCATAGTGACAGGATTTAGCTGTTTTAAAGCTAATTTACTGCAATTCTTAACATTTTGCCATGGCTTATGCTATCTGAGTCTCAAATATTATAAGAAATCAATGGAGGCCCATGGCATGTCAAAAATACTCCTGAATGCATAATAATTGGAATTATTTATTTCGGTGTTTTTTTGTTCTCTTTTCTGTGTACTTTTTATATTTTCTTTACAATCCGAACATTTTCTTAAAGTTTATGTATGTATATATACACACACTGAGTGTACAACAAATTATGAACACCTTCCTAATATTGAGTTGCACCACCTTTTGCCCTCAGAACAGCCTCAATTCATCAGGGTTGACTCCAATGCTTCCTGCAGTTGTGTCAAGTTGGCTGGATGTCCTTCGGGTGGTGGACCATTCTTGAGACACACAGGAAACTGTTAAGTGAGAAAAACTCAACAGCATTGCAGTTCTTGACACACTCAAAACAGTGCACCTAGCACCCCGTTCAAAGGCACTTACATATGTTGTCTTGTCCAATTACCCTATGAATGGCACATACACAATCCATGTCTCAATTATCTCAAGGCTTAAAAATCTTCTTTAACCTGTCTCCTTCCCTTCATCTACACTGATTGAAGTGGATTTAACAAGTGCCATCAATAAGGGGTCATAGCTTTCACCTGGATTCACCTGGTTCAGGTCTGGAGATTGGGCTGGCCATGACAGGGTCTTGATCTGGTGGTCCTCCATACATACCTTGATTGACCTGGCCGTGTGGCATGGAACATTGCCCTGCTGGAAAAAACAATCCTCAGAGTTGGAGAACATTGTCAGAGCAGAAGGAAGCAAGTTTTCTTCCAGGACAACCTTGTTCATGGCTTGATTCAGGCGTCCTTCACAAGACAAATCTGCCCTATTCCAGCCTTACTGAAGCACCCCCAGATCATCACCGATCCTCCAGCAAATTTCACAGTGGGTGCGAGACACTGCGGCTTGTTGGCCTCTCCAGGTCTTGCACTCACTGTGAAATTTGGTGGAGGATCGGCCATCGATTGCTTGGCCCAATCTCGTGACCTGAACCCCATTGAAAACCTCTGGAATGTGATCAAGAGGCAGATGGATGGTCACAAGCCATAAAATAAATCCGAGCTACTTAAATTTTTACGCCGGATGTTGCATAAAGTCACCAAACATCAATGTGAAAGACTGGTGGAGAGCATGCCAAGACGCATGAAAGCTGTGATTTGAAAATCAGGGTTCTTCCACCAAATATTGATTTCTGAACTCTTCCGAAGCCATGCTGGTTAAGTGTGCCTTGAATTCTAAATAAATCACTGACAGCGTCACATGCAAAGCATCCCCACCCATCATATCTCCTCCTCCATGCTTCATGGTGGGATCCACACATGCTGAGATCATCCGTTCACCTACTCTGCATCTCACAAAGACAAGACACTTCTTATTGGTCCTTTAGTAGTGGTTTCTTTGCAGCAATTCGTCCATGAAGGCCTGATTCACGCAGTGTCCTCTGAACAGTTGATGTTGAGATGTGTCTGTTAGTTGAACTCTGTGAAACATTTATTTGAGCTGCAATCTGAGGTGCAGTTAACTCTAATGAACTTATCCCCTGCAGCAGAGGTAACTCTGGATGTTCCTTTCCTGTGGCTGTCTTCATGAGAGCCAGTTTCATCACAGCGCTTGATGGTTTTTGTGACTGCACTTGAAGAAACTTTCAAAGTTCTTGAAATTTTACGGTTTGATTGACCTTAATGTAATTTTACAGAATCATGTCTGAATGTAATGACGGACAGTCATTTTTCTTTGCTTATTTGAGCTGTTCTCGCCATAATATGGACTTGATCTTTTACCAAATAGGGCTATCTTCTGTATACCACCCCTACTTTGTCACAACACAACTGGTTGGTTCAAATGCATTTAGAAGGCACACCTGTTCATTGAAATGCATTCCAGATGACTACCTCATGAAGCTGGTTGAGAGAATTCCAAGAGTGTGCAAAGCTGTCGTCAAGGCAAAGGTTGACTACTTTGAACATTCTCAAATATAACATATTTTGATTTGTTGAACATGTTTTTGGTTATTACATGATTCCATGTGTTATTTCAGTTTTGATGTCTTCACTATTATTATACAATGTAAAAAATAGTAAAAATAAAGAAAAACCCTGGAATGAGTAGGTGTGTCCGAAGTTTTGACTGGTACTGTATATATATACAGTGGAGCAAAAAAGTATTTAGTCAGCCACCAATTGTGCAAGTTCTCCCACTCAAAAAGATGAGGCCTGTAATTTTCATCATAGGTACACTTCAACTATGACAGACAAAATGAGAAAGAAAATCCACAAAATCACATTGTAGGATTTTTAATGAATTTATTTGCATATTATGGTGGAAAATAAGTATTTGGTCACCTACAAACAAGCAAGATTTCTGGCTCTCACAGACCTGTAACTTCTTCTTTAAGAATTCTAGAATGTGATTTTCTGCATTTTTTTTCTCATTTTGTCTGTCATAGTTGAAGTGTACCTATGATGAAAATTACAGGCCTCTCATCTTTTTAAGTGGGAGAACTTGCACAATTGGTGGCTGACTAAATACTTTTTTTGCCCCACTATATATATATTTTACTGTTTGGACATAGGCGGTCCGAAAAAACACTTAAACGGCCTGCCCAAGACTTTTCTATGAAGAAAAAAACCCGTCTTCCTTTACCATTGTGCGGTGTAGGGTGGGGAGTTGGTGAGACCTTATCCTTGATATTATGCACAAAGCACAGATGAGAATAGATTACATTTATTGTTGAATGTATACGCTCAGCCAGATATTGCTGTATTGGTTTTGCCGGCTATTTGCTAGTCTTCACACATGGTGAACCCATCTGTTGGCGCGTCTGTTTCAGTGTTTCTGTTATCACTACCATCCCATGTTACTGAATTACTTTCCAATAACACCCTAAACAAATGCTTAATTTACTCAGAGAAACCCATATCTGTTAATAATGTAACTTCAGAGATTGTAACGTTTCTGTGTGTCATCCAAAGTCGCCGGAACAGCCAATATCTTTCATTCATGAGGTTGCTCAGCCACCTGTCTGTATACACTCATTGGGTCTCTAAATGAGAACATTCAAAGGGTAGGAGAAACCAAGCAGATTCACATGGTAGGCCTACTGTGGGTGTATTGCAGTGTTGAGAGCCCTTAAACTGTTTTAACCTCTCTCATTCCACAGAAATATGAAACATATATTATTATAACTTCCTTAGATTCATATATTTCGCAGTGGCGGAGACATGGTTGAGCAGCATCCCATATCCTCACCTCTGGAATGTACTCCCCGCCATCTACCTCAAGGCACCTCAGACTCTAGGCTCTATCAAATCTGGCCTCAAAACGCACCTAAAGTGCCTTGCAAAAGTATTCAAGCCCCAGTGGATTTCTTCACCTTTCATTATGTCGCAAAGTTGGATTAAAATGTATTTAGTTGTAATTGTCTGTCAACAATCTACACAAAATACTCTGTAATGTCAGCGGAAGGAAAATTCTTTAAAATATATATTTAAATAACTCAAATATAATCATTGCCTATATATTCAGCCGCTTTGTTTAGGCAAGCCTAAATAAGTTCAGGATAAAAATGTGGCTTAACAAATTACACAATAAGTTATATGGACTCACTCTGTGTGAAATAATAGGGGTTGACATGATTTTTTTAACCACTAACCGTTTTGCTGTCCCCCATACCTACAAGATCTGTAAGGTCCCCGAGTCAATTATTGAATTTCAAGCACAGATTCAACTTTCGATACCACAACGGTCCTCCGATACCATGACGGCCCTCAAGGAACTACACTGGACTTTGTGGAAACTGGAAACTACATATCCTGAGGCCGCATTTATTGGAGCTGGGGATTTAAACAAAGCAAATTTGATGAAAAGAAAAACTACAAGCATTTCACTACACCCACATTAACATCTGCTAAATATGTGTATGCGACCAATAAAATGTTATTTACATAGACCAGGGAACTTTTAAAATGCTTCATAAAGAAGGGTAGTGATTGGTAGATGGGTAACAGTAACACATCAGACATTGAATATCTCTTGAAGCATGGTCAAGTTAATAATTATGCTGTAGATTACATATATGAAACCACCAGATGCATCAAAGATACAGTCGTCCTTGTGAACTGAGCTGCAGGAAAGAAATTAAACTTCCATGAGGGTGATTGGTGATTTTAAAACAGTGACAGAGTTCAGTGTCCGTGATGGTTGAAAACTGAGGATGGATCAACAGCCTTGTAGTGACTCCACAATAATGACCTAAATGACAGTGAAAAGAAGAATACAATATACATAATAAAAATATTCCAAAACTTGTATCTTGTATGCAACAAGGCCCTAAAGTAATACTGCAAAGGGATACACTTTTTGGCCTAAATGCAAAGCCTTCTGTTTGTGACAAATCCCAAACGTCACTGAGTAAACACAGATATGATGCAGCCACCACCATGCTTGAAAATAAAGAGGCAGTTTGACATCGACAAATACTAGGTAGTTTTTCAGGATAAAAACATATGGCAAAAATCCTAGAGGAAAACCTGCTTCAGTCTGCTTTACACCAGAAACTGGGAGAGGAATTCACCTTTGAACGGGACGACAACAACCTACAACACAAGGCCAAATCTACACTGGAGTTGCTTACCAATAAGACAGTGAACATTCCTGAGTGGCCAATTTAGATTTTGAATTGAAAATCTATGGCAAGACTTGAAAATGTTGAGCCATGATCCCCAATCACCTTTGGCAGCGATTACGGAGTCCTTCTGGGTAAGTCTCTAAAAGCTTTCCACACCTGGATTGTGCAACATTTGCCCATTATTGTTTTCAAAATTCTTCAAACTGTGTCAAATTGGTTGTTGATCATTGCTAGACAACCATTTTCGGGTCATGCTGTAGATTTAAGTCAAAACTGTAACTCAGCATTTATTGCTTTCTTGGTAAGCAACTCCAGTGTAGATTTGGCCCTGTGTATTAGATTATTGTCCTGCTGAAATGTGAATTCATCTCCCAGTGTCTGTTGGGAAGCAGACTGAACCAGGTTTTCCTGTAGGATTTTGTCTGTGCTTAGCTCCAATAGGTTTCTTTTTTTATCCTGAAAAACTCCCCAGTCCTTAACGATTACAAGCATACCTATAATATAATGCAGCCACCACTATGCTTGAAATATGGAGAGTGGTACTCGGTAATGTGTTGCAATGGATTTGCCCCCAAAATAACACTTTCTATTCAGAACAAAAAGTGAATTGCTTTGGCTGATTTTTTTTGCAGTATTACTTTAGTGCTTTGTTGAAAACAGGATGCATGTTTTGGAACATTTTTTATTCTGTCCAGGCTTCCTTCTTTTCACTATGTCAATTGGATTATTATTGTGGAGTAACTACAATGTTGTTGATCCATCCTCTGTTGTCTCCTATCACATCCATTAAACTCCGTAGCTGTTTTAAAGTCACCATTGGCCTCATGGTGAAATCCCTGAGCAGTTTCTTTCCTCTCTGGCAACTGAGTTAGGAATGACACCTGTATCTTTGTCGTGACTGGGTGTATTGATACACCATAAAAATAATAATATCACCATTCTCAAAGGGATATTCAATGTGTGCTTTTTTCTACCCAATTACCAAAAGGTGCCCTTCTTTGCAAGGCATTGAAAAACCTCCCTGTCTTTATGGTTGAATCTGTTTTTTAAATTCACTGCTCGACTGATGGACCTTACAGGTAATTGTGTGGGTACAAAGATGAGGAAGTCATTCAATAATAATGTTCAACACTATTATTGCACACAGAGTGAGTCCATGCAATTTATGTGACTTGTTAAGCAAATGTTTACTCCTGAACTTATTTAGGCTTGCCATAACATAGGGATTTAATACTTATTGACTCAAGACATTTCAGTGTTTCCTTTTTAATTAGTTATGTAACATTTCTAAAAACATCATTCCACTTTGACATTATGGGGTATTGTGTGTAGGCCAGTGACACAACATCTAAATGTAATTTAAAAAATGCACACTGTAACACAACAAAATGTGGAAAAAGTAAAGGGGTGTGAATACTTTCTAAAGGCACTGTAGATCAAGGTAACTTCAACAGGTTCTGGCCTATTTGAAGAACTTCACAAAACAGATACAGGTGTAGCATATACATTTTACCAGTTTCTTACAGCAGGAAAATAATCCTGCATCAATTGAAAATGTGAACTATTGTGTGGATTATAATTAATGGACATGTTTAGTTAGGGCAAATCAAGTCTGCCATTTTGAAGTGGAAATGACTAACTTTAGAAGTCTTTTCAAACCTTGAATACACTACAAGTGTGCATTTCCTGCTGTGCAGGGAATTTCCTGCAACAACAGGGTGATCAAATTAAGATCTCAGCTATATCTGTAATGCTCCAACATTCTGCCCACACACCACTGTACTAGAACTACCCACTGGGCACACAATGGTTGAATCAACATTGTTTCCACATAATTTCATTGAAATAGACATTGAATAGATGTCTGTGCCAGGTAGACACTAATTAGCTTAGACGCTCACTTTGGCTTTCACCAAGACCTTGAACAACGATTAGGAACATGCACAATAAAACCACAGTTATGATTTGGAGATATAGAGTGGCTCAGCGTTTAAAGGCACTGCATCACAGTGCCAGAGTCATCACTACAGACCCTGGTTAGATTCCAGGCTGTTTCACAACCGCCGTGATTGGGAGTCCCATAGGGCGGAGCGCAATTGGCCCAATGTCGTCCAGGTTAGGGTTTGCTTGGGGTAGGCCGTCATTGTAAATAAGAATTTGTTTCCTAACTGACTTGCCTAGTTAACTTCTTAAGGTATAGGGGGCAGCATTTTCACTTTTGGATAAATAGCGTGCCCAATTTCAACTTCCTGCTACTCGTGCCAAGCATATAAGATATGCACATTATTAGTAGATTTGGATAGAAAACACTCTGAAGTTTCTAAATCTGTTTGAATCATGTCTGTGAGTATAACAGAACTTATGTAGCAGGCAAAACCCAGAGGACTAACCGTTCAGATTTTTTTTTAGGTCTCTGTCTGTTCATTGAGTTCTCATTGGCAAACAATATTTCTTAGGAACTTGTTTTCAGTTCCTACTGCTTCCACTGGATGTCACCAGTCTTTGGAATTTGGTTGAGGTTATTCCTTTGTGCAATGAAGAAGTCCGGCCATCTAGGCAATGGGTAACACTGTTGAGAGTTGCGTTAGACTTGAAAAGTAGCGTTAGTTTCCTCTCGTCCTCTATTGAAAACAGATAGACCCGTCGTCAATTTGATCGATTATTAACTTTTAAAAATACCTAAAGTTGTATTACAAAAGTAGTTTGAAATATTTTGGCAAAGTTTAAAGGCAACTTTTTAAATATTTTGTAGTGACGTTGCGCATTTTGGAAGCTTTTTTTTCTGGATCAAACGGGCCAAATAAATTGACATTTTGGATATATATGGACGGAATTAATCGAACAAAAGAACCAATTGTGATGTTTATGGGACATATTGGAGTGCCAACAAAAGAAGCTCATCAAAGGTAAGGCATGTTTTATATTTTATTTTTGCGTTTTGTGTAGCGCCTGCAGGGTTGAAAAATGCTACCCTCTTTGTTCACTGTTGTGCTATCATCAGATAATAGCTTCTTATGCTTTCGCCGAAAAGCCTCTTTAAAATCTGACATGTTGGCTGGATTCACAACGAGTGTAACTTTAATTGAGTATCTTACATGTGTGATTTAATGAAAGTTTGATTTTTATATCATTTTATTTTATTTGCCACGCTGCATTTTCCCTGTCTTTTGCCCAAGTGGAACGCAAGCGTCCCCTATACCATAAGTAGTCATTAAATAAAGGTTAAATAGAAATATGTCCATTTTTCATGATCTACTTCATAAGCGAAGCTTCAGCACTCCATTTAGAAAACAAACATGTCGGTGAGCATATTGCATGCAGTTTTATCAACTCGAGACCTTTCACTCCAATGACGCAGAGAGTAGAGGTGGAGGAGAATAAAGGAACAGAAGACAAGTGATGCTAAGATGAACATTTATAATGACTCTTTGTTGCTGTTGCCGTCGCAAAAATAATCTTTAAAAAACAATTCAATATATTAACACTGAAATGCTGACTTCACTGGTAGTCCACGAGTCATAAAACACAACTCACAGATTTTTTTTTACAAACACAATACTACAGTTACATTATATAGTCATTACCCTTAAATCTATTAATGAATGATGTTCAGATAATTTATAATAATAATTAAAAAAAGTTCACAAAAATGACACTTTAAAAATCCTTTCATTCCCTTTTCATAGTTGCTGTTGTCATTAATCAACAGTGTATCGTTATAAAAGGAACTGCTTCTGAGATGTCTCACTGAGGAAAGCAGTAAATAGACTGGCAGCATATAAAAATAGTGGCATGTCATGTCAAATGTCAAACAATGAAGTGTTTTCTGGGAGAAATGGGATTGGGAAGTGAACCATCCCAGTGCTACCACAGCTTCAGTGTGTAGGCTGGCTGGCTTTTGGCTTAATGGAGATTACATTTGGCACTCGTATTGGCAAATATCTCCATTAAAAAACTCCCATCCGTACTTCACTGAAATGGCTCAGGGAAAGACAGTCTTTCAGATTGAGACTGTGTCTGTGTAAAGGCATCCAAGCAAATGCTTAAGTCAAAGGACAAGTGAGGCCTAAACTTTCAAATGGTATCTTCTCTGTCTTAATATAGAGACACTCGTCATTCAGATTGACAAAACTCTTTTTAGTATTGAATAACATTTAACTTATGCTGACAGTCCATTTCTTGAAATGGAAAAACAAAAAGTTTTACAAAATTAAAAACCTAACCCAAAAGAATATTTGCAATGGAGCCAAAGAGGTGTGCAAGGCATTGTCATGCTTTTTTCAATCAACATTTTAGTTAACTTTCAACCCTTCAGAATTATCCGGATGACAAGAAAACAAACAAACAAAATGAAAATTCATACAGTTGTAGTCTCAGCAAAGGTTGGCAATAAACCTGGGGTCAAAATAATTAAAACACACAATGGGTGGATAAGGTCAACTAAGTTCATGGGAGGGTCAAAAAAGGGTCAAAGATAAGGTGCCAGACAACACCACACATAATCGTAATGTCATGTAGGCTGAAAAGATGATGAAGAGAGTTGAGGAGAAGCGGGGGCAAGCAGCCTGAACTGTTTTAGTCCTGTGTGATAGTTCAAAGGAATCCCCCCGAAGAGGAGCATTGGGGGGGGGTGAATATCCAGATGATTCTTTAAAAATATATATATATTTTTTTTTTAAATGTTTGGAATGGTGTTGACTTAGTTTGGCACTCAGTAGTGGAGAGGTTAGAACATTGGTGGGGGTTAGTAGCAGTGTATGACAGAAGAATGAGACAGACACTCAAAACATTCAGTAGTGGAGAGGTTAGAACATTGGTGGGGGTTAGTAGCAGTGTATGACAGAAGAATGAGAAAGACACTCAAATCACTCAGTAGTGGAGAGGTTAGAACATTGGTGGGGGTTAGTAGCAGTGTATGACAGAAGAATGAGACAGATACTCAAAACATTCAG
The DNA here is from genome assembly GCF_021184085.1 of Oncorhynchus gorbuscha. Lineage (NCBI taxonomy): Eukaryota > Metazoa > Chordata > Actinopteri > Salmoniformes > Salmonidae > Oncorhynchus > Oncorhynchus gorbuscha. Next base: position 49,257,919 of record NC_060188.1, on the reverse strand, counting down.
TAGTGGAGAGGTTAGAACATTGGTGGGGGTTAGTAGCAGTGTATGACAGAAGAATGAGACAGATACTCAAAACATTCAGTAGTGGAGAGGTTAGAACATTGGTGGGGGTTAGTAGCAGTGTATGACAGAAGAATGAGACAGACACTCAAATCATGCATGTGGTAAATTAGTTAGGCCATTTTAGGTTATATAGGGTTCTAAAATGTTGTTGTCGTCAAATACACCAACACTGACAGCGGTATGACCGAAGCGATCACATTTTTCCGGTGCTGTATTTGTCTCTGATCTAATATTATATCAGCGAGACCTTGGGATAGCATTCTGTAACGTAACAAACATGGACTCTGATAACCGAACATAGAGACATTGTATGAGGTTTACCATGCTTTCAATGCCAATTTGTTCATAAAAATACTCCCACCGCTAGATTTCAAGGCAGCATAATGCAACATGACAAGGTGGAACAGTTCCACTCTTAAGTTCCCTCTCCCTCTTTTAAATCTAGAATCCTTCATTGAAAAAAATTACAAAGCTGAGGGATGGGCCTGGAGAAATGTAACAACTCAAATTCATAGACAGAGCAATGGATGCAAGGTCTGACTATACATGATATTAACATTTTAGTTTTAACCATGTTTTGAGGTCATAAAGCGTTTGTTTACATCTACATTGTTAGCAAATGTAGATGGAGTAAAACAAGCGTATATTTGGGGTTCTTGCTGTGATACGACAGTTGAACTAAGCTTATGAGGCATGTATAAGTTATATTCTTCAAGGATCAATGGGTATATATCATTAATTTATAAGTAAATAAAATGTATGTAGCAACAAAGGATTCTATCTTCAAAGAGAGATTTGCTCATTGCGATTAACACAAATCTTTGCTAAAAGGAAATGAGAATCGATATTGTGAGGACTCGGATGCCACCTTTTCAGAGAAGTCTGATACACAAAACCCTCTCATCATTCACAAAAAGTTTCATTTTTTTGTTTGTTTGTTTGTTTTTTTACTAAACAATAACATCAGAGCAACAGCAAAGAATGACAAAAACGGCAGAAAATGAACATTGTTTGCTTGGTTTCACATCCAATAATAGGAGATGTAATTTGTAAAAAGTAAAGTGCATTTATGCAACACCAAACATACAGGATAATGTTTACAGCGAATCTGAAGTGTAGTTGAAACATATCTGGATTATGACTATGGCCATGTCAGGCCTACCTGACTATAGCTGAAATTGGTTCTTGACATAATATGTTAACGCTACATGTAGTTGACATTCCAGCCTTGAATTCACATTTAAAGACTGATAAACATTCAACAGAAATAATGAGCAAATGGTAGTACATTCATAGATTAGATCTGGGAATTCAAGCTGTAGTATAAAAAATCGTAAAAAATATTACGCAGGTTTTGTGAGGTTTAACCTGATCCTAAAAAATGCATGCCTGGTATTCTAGAAAGCAAAACACAAGAATAACACTGACTAACATTTTTCGCATTTGTAATACTCCTCATGGTACCTTAAGAAAACAAAATCATCATATCTGTAATAATATAAAGAGATGGACTGTATGAGAATTTGATCTGAAATATGTTGTATTTGGACCAACATGACAATAATTAGAACCCCTCCCAACTTACGACAATAAACCATTTTTTAAATATGAGGCGGTTTTAACGTAAGTGCTCTACAACTGATTGCATGCAACGTTATGTCTTTGAATGTTGCGAGAACACCTCCATTTTTTTTGCATTCATTTTTTCCCCTCCATATTTCACTTTGATACCATGCAATATAAGACGTGCAAAAAGATAACACCTAACTCCACGAAACACATTTTGTCTGATAATGGCTGGCTATGTTATGAATGCTTATAACATGTTATGCTAAGTCCATGCTGGCCTATAGAGACATTTGTGAAAAACAGCAGTGCTTAAGCCACAGGTCAAATGAACACACAGGGGATGCATGGAGTGTAAAACAACATGGATCCATAAAAATCACAATCTTTAGCTCTTACTCTATGTAGCTATGGGGTAAAACAATGCACAAAACAGTTATCCATCCTTTGTTTTCTTAAGTAATGTATTTGATGATCTTTTCTTAACTTAAAAACATTGTTTGATTGGCACCTGATCAGCACTTCTAAACAAGTTATTAATATCTAACATTTGATTGCACATCTACAATTTCAAAAGCTGCAGAAGTCTAGTTTGGCACAGATTGTACTATAGAGTCTATTATTACTGTTACTATCTTACCAATACTGTATAGTATTCTATACACCTAATTGTATGCCCTGTCTTTTAGAGCATCTTTCTAATCAACAGACCAGACATCTTTTCAACTAAAATGTTTTGTATATTTTACTTATCAAATAGCAGCATTTTCATAATTTACAAAAAGTACATGTAAACCTATTAATTCAAAATCTTAGTAATTTCAAAGGTTCATACGACAAACATAACCAAAACACAAAACAGGACAACATGCTACTATATTGCTTCCAATATTCTTTACATTTTTCTTACGGTCAAACTAAATGACAGAAATATGGACGCCATATGATGAGTCATCGTAATGCACAAACAAATAGCGAAGCTAATCTTACTCAGGCTTAGTTGGCACTCTTCATCATCCACACAAAGATAACATAGAGTTTCACATTGTATTGACGAGACGCTGGACTGCATTTGGACTACAAACTAGAATAGCTACAATAACATACATATACATCATGTTGACATGACATATTCCACAGAAATTAATTTCTAGTCATTTTTCAGATAAGAGGATATGCATAAAGGATGTCACTGTTTCAGCATGAGGTCACGAACGAGTTCCCATCTTTCTCTTGCGCTCTATCATGAACTTTTTTTGAAATAAACTCCTGTTTAAAAGGCTGAAAAATAAGTTATGTTTCGTCAACCAACAGACATTTGCTCATTGAAAAAAGATTTGCTTACTTATTTTGCTTTCCAGTAGAAAAAATACATAACCTCTCCTGTTCCCCTAAAAGGTCATATATTACAATATAAGCCTGTCTAAATCCTACTTGTTCCTCTTTTAGTAGGGAATTTGATACCGTAGTTTGAACCAATGTTGCTTGTTGGTCTTGTGGGGTGTCACAGTTTGGAGGCAGTTGTTATCTGTGCATTTTGCCTGGTGAACTCTATGGGCTGTGAAAATATTTGCATACCCTTATGACCTATAGTGCATAACTGCTATCGATCACTTCGGCACTCCCTGCAACCCCAGACATCAGCGCCTATGAGTAGACAGAAATAAGGAGAGAGGGCGAGCAGAGTGGAGGAGAGAGAGAAGGGAATCTGGATATAGGAGCGTTCTAAAATATACTAAAAATACCATATGAAGGGTGGGAGAAATGCCGAAGTAAGTAATGTAATGAACGTAAAAAGAGGACAATGTATAGATCAGACAGCTCTAGAGTAGTCCTCTAAACCAAGTCTAGTTGCATTGCTTATATTACTAAATTCACCTTGATTTGTGCTTGTATTTTAAATCACGTAAACATTTTGTGAGGTTAGGGGCTAAAATATGAAGGTTTCTGAACCCCAAGGGTGGAAGTTACAGATATTTTAACTGGAGTGCCATTTCAAATAACCAGTGCACCATTGAGTACTGTTATAAGTCACAGCACATCCCTTCAGAAATACAATGAAAGGGAAACGTGTATTCAGTGAGTCAAGGTAATGGGGCTCGTGGCTAGTGCCATGCCATGCGGAGTGCTCCAACACATAGTTGATAGTAAGATGAGGTAAAGGTAACTTCTTTCTCGAGCAAACATTCCTTAGAATAACTATTGAGTAGGTAGGTAAGGTGGAGGAGGGGCGTTGTCATTTCACTCATAAAAAGGGAGTGTTGCTTTTTCTTTGATTTTCTGCCGCTATCCCTTCCAGTCCTGTATTACTGAAAGCCAATCACAGAGCTCTGGTTACATAAGGATAAACGCGTGAAATGGAAAAGAGGGTCAGAATAAGATTCAGGGACTGCTGTGCAGGAAAATAAATGTATTAGGAGTCATTTGGGTTAATAAAAGACAATATGGTTGACTGATGACTCTCTTCTTGTGGAGATGTTCCTTATCTCACTGCTCGGCTGGTTTTGCTCTAGAACATGCAATGCGTGTGTGTCAGCTGTAGGCCTATTTCTTGGATATGTACATCAAAATATGAACACTTGGCTCAAGAAGGGACAGGCAACACTGCGTTGTGTCTTCGTTGTGTCTCACAGTGCAGTCATAATAGACCCAGTGTACTCGGATGAAAACCAATGTATAGCAGCGCAGAAGCAAGCAAGGGTAATCTTTGTTTGTTTGAGAATGTTCTAGGAGACAGTTACCCCCCCCCCCCCTGCAATTATCCTTACAGAATGTCAGCTAAATGTTTCAGCAATGCATTATGCACTACTGCCAATATAAGCTAGTGTCAATGTCTGCTTTAGGCAAGATAACAAGTTTGACTGACCAACTGCATAAACTGTTTTGACTCCATATTGGTATTTACTCTGATTGGGAAGAATGGTTCACAACAAACTCCAAATGGTTTCAGTCCAAATGTGTTTCATGGTGACTCCATTTCTTTCTCATTAGTGTCTCTCTTGACTACCAGCCACCCTAAATCTAAAGCAATCGTCTTCTTGTTCACAGATAAGGTTCAAACTGCTTTTCTCAACAAAACTGCTTTGTAGTGCTTCGTTCCCTTGGGGGACTCTTCTGGTTAGATGTTTCTTCAATTGAAAAGGTAATGTAACATACCTCAAGCTGTGTATAGTGCCGTCTTCTCTTTCGGATACAATGCTCCTTCCCATGGGGGTTTAATCATATTTCTACATATTGTCGGAGTATGTCGCAAGGAGCAATATCGGCTGGCAAACTCAAAGTACAGGGCCAATTTATGACAATAGTATAAAATGATTGGTTTTAAACCAGTAACTACGTTATTTGGATCTAAACTGCCCATGATGGTACAAGAAACAGTTTGCCATGGCAACTAAAGGACAACTGATTTACTGGGGTAAAATATTAAGACTGACAATCGTAGCATGAAATCCAGTCATACTTTACTCACATAAAGGCAGAACTAAATCCCGTAAACTATAGATGAGTGGACAATGCTTGGCATTTCAAAAGGGATTTTCAATTTAGGTAATACAGGAGATATAAGCCTATCTGTAGTTATGTTTTCGTAGCACCAAAAGTGGTGTGTATGTGGGTGGCGGTCTACATGTATGAATGATTGTCTATGTGTGTTCCTGTGTATGTGTGTGTACATTCCTGTGTGTCTCATCTATCCTCTCACATTGAACATTTGACCCCTGATCTACACTCATATATAGTTACTGTGCAGTTCTGGGTTAAAACTATACATATCTGTCACTGCAACTCAAAATGTGATCCTCGTTAGTAACAAAATAACAATAATACTGTCTTTACATTCATATCAACCCGAATTCACAGGTTAAAATAATCTATACGTGTTTGAATGAGACCATATTTCAATAAATAATTGATGAAAATAAAAAGTATAACAACCAAAGTGTTAAAATCTTAATTTTGATATGAATCATACAGTGGCATGTCATTTAACAATGTGATATCCGTTAAGAATTTAGAATAAAATGGACGCTTAATGGTTATGGACGACCTCTGGTGAGCATCATTTAACCTCTCTCATGTAGACAAGGACTTTTTTGCTTTGTTCACATGGAGCAAGGTTAACATCAAAGGAAAAAGGCATGAGCAAACATCCATCTCTGCTCTTTTAGCTTGTCTGGAACCTCAACTGACTCTCAACTCACCTGGAGCGGAGGTCTGCAACTGAAGCTGAAAAACCCACACAATGATAGAAGAGTGAAACGGAAGAGAACGAAACCCAAAACAAACCCAGCTATGAGGTTTCTGAATGGGGGTGAACTCATGTGCTCACCCCTGGATCTGCAGCTTGGCAGTGGACCAGTTCAGCTTTACTCTAATCGCCATCATCAAAAGGACTCCTCACAACTTTTTAAAAACATCAGGACCTCGGTCCTAAAAACACAATCACATATCACACAAACTTATCTTGGTTTTATCCCCACCTCTTCCTCCTTTGTGATCTTCTCTTTTTAATACTGAAATATTGAACGGATATTTGGACATTTTCTTCCCCTCGCCGTGACCCTCGATTCCCTTTTATTTTCTCTGTCTCCATCCTTCCTTTATTTTACCATTTTTTTCCCCATTTAGCCCACTTTCTGTGGGTTGGTGGCACGCACACCCTGCTCATACGTGATCCGCTGGCTGATCAGATACTGGGCAGCTTGTGTTGCCGCGGGCGACCCTGTTATGGTAACTTTACGGTTTCGCGTGCCGGGGATGAACTCTCCCTTTTTGGAGATCTGAATGCGGGCGCCTGTCAGCTCCTGGTACTCCACCAGCGTTTTACCACCTTTCCCCAGGATGGCGCCCACCAGATTCTCGGGCACGGCAATCTCCACCACGTCCTTGGCCCCGTCTCCCAGCTTCTCTGTGGCCAGCAGGGAAGAGGCCATCAGTGGGGATGAGGCATTCAGGTAACCGTTGGAGGCCCCTGTGGCGGCAGCCAGTGAGCCCAGGGAGAAGCCGCCCAGGCCGACAGCGGGGTGGCCGGAGCCGCCGGAGGCATCGCTGGCATAGGAGGCCAGGAGGTTAGCGGCGGCAGCAGCGGCTGGGTTAGCGCTAGCAGCCACGGCGGCCAGGACCCCAGAGGCGGCAGCGGGGTTGAGGCCCAGACCCAGGGTGTTGGTGTTGTAGCCATAGCTGGCCAGAGTGTTGAGGGCCGAGGTGATGGCCAGCAGGTCATTGCCAGAGAAGCTGGACATGGTGCCCGGGAAGCCGCCCATTCCTGCCAGGCCGGCCTGGCCCAGAAGGCTGGAGGCGGTGGCGGCAGCCGCGGCTGCGTTGGGGAGGACCTCGGCTGAGTTGGCGTAGGGGGAACCGGTGGGGTTGGAGTTGGCCACGGGGCCTGAGATGTTGGAGTAGCTGATGTTGAGGCAGCTGCTGCTCTGAGGGTCCTCCTGGATCTTCTGCACGATGATCTCCACGGCTTTGCAGTTCTGCTCGGGTTCCCCGCTGATGGTGACCACACGCTCCTGCAGGTTGATGCCTTCAGGCTTCTGGGACAGCTGCACCCAGGCACCCGACTGCTCCATCACCGCCTTGACTGTGGCCCCGCCCTTACCGATGATCAGCCCAGCCGTGCTGTTGGGCACAATCAATTTAGCCTGCAGAGGAATGTTGGGAGCCAGAGGGAGGAGGGGAGGAAGCAAGGGAGAGAGAGAGTGAGTGATTGTTAAGTAGGAAAGAGAGGTAGATAAATATATCTCTCACAGAGTCATTCTACTATCCCAGCCCCCCTGCTTTACTCAGCAATGTGTTAATCCCAGGGGTTAAGGCTACAGCTGTCGTCCAGCTCTGTAGCACCTAGCGGGTGGTTGGCCGTTAAAAATAACCCATTGCCTTCACATATTCCTGACCCTGTCAGGACTCGGGTTGTGGGACAGGTAACCGGTAAGAAGGCTCGCCCCTGTCAGAAAAAGTGTGCGGCAAGTGTGACTGTGTTCTTGCCATGTGCTGACCATGTGTCCTTATGACCAGGTTTGCCATGTCCAAGGTTTTCCATCCAAATTGGGCTACTTTGAAAACAATGTTGTGGGTAAAAATGTTTTGGTGGCGGGCTGCGGGTTTTTGGGCTACTTCTAAGTTGCACTGCGACCGCCATTGCATTTCTCTTTATAAACAAAAATGTATTTCACTATGGCCTAATGACTATGAGGCAGTGAGGCAGGCTGTTGCTGAGTGAGTGAGTGAGTGGTGGGGAGGGCCGGAGGGGTGTTTGTTGAGCGAGCGCAGCAGCAGGCAGCTGAGTCCACTATTGGCTGAGTTTACACGAGTGAGAGGATACATAGCAGCAGACGCGCATGTCATGACAACTTTTTTACCAGTTGTAGGTTATTTAGATTGTCATTATGGAGACAACTATTTATTTTCAACCTTTTTTCCATAAAACTTTAATATGCTAGAACTGATGCGCATCAAGAAATAACGGTGTCATAGCACTGGAAAATTAGATACAAAATTCGCTTGGAGGTGGTTTAAAGTCCATTCCAAATGTCAACTTTGCTTATGGAAAACCATATCAAACTAAATGTTTTATGCATGTTCAATTCTTGGGTCTCGAAGGCTGCGCGAGTGGAAATTTGAAATGGAAGTTATGGATCCCCCTCGTGTGCTTCTGTTATGGGGAAGTCCTCAATGGTACTGACATTTAATTGTGGAGAATGATATCTGTTGGCCATCAAGTAGCCTATTAATTTATCTGCCATTGTAGGCTACTGTAGTCTACCATTTGATACAATAAATATGTTAAAATGTTGATATCACTGGAGTCATTACAAATCAATTAGTGCCACTTGCATAGCCTACCTGGAGCTGGCAAACCAATTTAATAAATAGCCTATATCTTCAGTTTATTGTTATTGTAGCCTTGTGTTATTATGCAGTTATTAATTCATTAAATTGGAAGTTATCAAAGCTCTATCGCAATTGATGATTAGTAGTTAGAATGCATTTGATTGACTGTAACAGTAGTCAGATTAGGCTCAAGAGAAGAAAAAAACACTGTCTGTTGTTGACAAGCATATTCAGGTCATATCCATATTCTTAATATTTGGTTCAGGGATTGAAAGTATGACCCCATCCTCAGTAGCCTATTCCAGCAGGCTATTGGGCAACACAAGCACTTCTTACCTCAAAATCACCTCGCTATTCATGTTGAATAAATGAGTTTGTCAATTTGAACGAAGCAAGCCGCTAAATCATTCTGCTTACATCTTGCCTACATCTTGGCTAGGCTACTGTAGGCTATCTGAAATTAGATGTAGGCCTATCAGGGCTATAGGCTACCTGCATATAGCTAAGATCCTCCTGATTCCTACTTACAAGCAAAAATTAAAGCAGGAAGCACCAGTGACTATAAAAAAGTGGTCAGATGAAGCAGATGCTAAACTACAAGACTGTTTTGCTATCACAGACTGGAACATGTTCCGGGATTCTTCCGATGGACTTGAGTACATCACATCAGTCACTGGCTTTATCAATAAGTGCATCGAGGATGTCGTCCCCACAGTTACTGTACGTGCATACCCCAACCAGAAGCCATGGATTACACATAAAATTTGCACTGAGCTAAAGGGCCACTTTCAAGATGTTGAACTCTCACCTGGAAGCTTACAAGAAATCCTGCTATGCCCTGCGACGAACCATCAAACAGGCAAAGCGTCAATACAGGGCTAAGATTGAATCATACTACACCGGCTCCGACACTCGTCCTATTACAGATTCCAAAGGGAAGCACAGCCGCGAGCTGCCCAGTGACATGAGCCTACCAGATGAGCAAAATCACTTCTATGCTCGCTTCGAGGCAAGCAACACTGAGGCATGCATGAGAGCATCAGCTGTTCCGGACGACTGTGTGATCACGCTCTCCGTAGGCAACGTGAGTAAGAACTTTAGACACAAGGCTGCACGGCCAGACGAATTACCAGGACGTGTGCTCCGGGCATGTGCTGACCAACTGGCAGGTGTCTTCACTAACATTTTCAACATGACCCTGATTGAGCCTGTAATAGCAACATGTTTCAAGCAGACCACCATGGTCCCTGTGCCCAAGAACAGAAAGGCAACCTGCCTAAATGACTCACTCACATCCGTATCCATGAAGTGCTTTGAAAGGCTGGTCATGGCTCACATCAACACCATTATCCCAGAAACCCTAGATCCACTCCAATTTGCATACCGCCCAAACAAGTCCACAGATGATGCAATCTCTATTGCACTCCACACTGCCCTTTCCCTCCCGGACAAAAGGGACATCTACGTGAGAATGCTATTCATTGACTACAGCTCAGCATTCAACACCATAGTAACCTCAAAGCTCATCACTAAGCTAAGGATCCTGGGACTAAACACGTCCCTCTGCAACTGGATCCTGGACTTCCTGACGGGCTGCCCCAAGGTGGTGAGGGTAGGGAGCAACACATCTGCCACGCTTTTCATCAACCTTGGAGCCCCCCTGGTGTGCGTGCTCAGTCCCCTCATGTACTCCCTGTTCACCCACGATTACATGGCCAGGCACGACTCCAACACCATCATTAAGTTTGCAGACGACACACCAGTGCCTGATCACCGACAACGACGAGACAGCCTATAGGGAGGAGGTCAGAGACCTGGTTGGGTGGTGCCAGAATAACAACCTATCCCTCAATGTAACCAAGACTAAGGAGATGAAAAGGAGGACCGAGTACGCACCTTTTCTCATCGACGGGGCTGTAGAGGAGCAGGTTGAGAGCTTCAAGTTCCTTGGTGTCCACATCACCAACAAACTAGTATGGTCCAAACACACCAAGACAGTCGTGAAGCGGGCACGAGAAAGCCGATTCACCCCCAGGAAACTAAAAAGATTTGGCATGGGTCCTGAGATCCTCAAAAGGTTCTACAGCTGCAACTTCGAGAATATCCTGACCGGTTGCATCACTGCCTGGTATGGCAAATGCTCAGCCTCCGACCGCAAAGCACTACAGAGGGTAGTGCTATTGGCCCAGTATATCACTGGGGCAAAGCTGCCTGCCATCCAGGACCTCTACACCAGGCGCTATCAGAGGAAGGCCCTAAAAATGGTCAAATTGCCACCCCAGTCACAGACTGTTCTCTCTACTACCACATGACAAGCGGTGCCGGAGTGCCAAGTCTAGGACAAAAAGTCTTCAACAGTTTTTACCCCCAAGGCAAAAGACTCCTTAACGGGTAATCAAATGACTACCTGAACTATTTGCATTGTCCCCCCCCCCCCACCAACCCCCCTCTTTTACTACGCTGCTGCTACTCTGTGTTTATCATATATGGACAGTCGCTTTAACCATACATTCATGTACATATGTACATCCTACCTCAATTGGCCCAACCAACCAGTGCTCCCGCACATTGGCTAACCGGGACATCTGCATTGTGTCCCGCCACCCACCAACCCCTCTTTACGCTACTGCTACTCTCTGTTCTTCATATATGCATAGTCACTTTAAAACCATATCTACATGTACATACTACCTCAATCAGCCCGACTAACCGGTGCCTGTATGTAGCCTCACTACTGTCATAGCCTCACTACTGTTTTTTACTGTCTTTTTACTGTTGCTTTTATTTCTTTACTTACCTATTGTTCACCTAATACCTTTTTTGCACTATTGTTTGGAGCCTGAAAGTAAGCATTTCACTGTAAGATCTACTACACCTGTTGTATTCGGCGCACGTGACAAATAAAACCAAGGCAAAGTTGAATTGCAATCATAAACCCAGATTTGAGTCTGAAGGCTATTGAAATGACAAGACAATCTCGCAAATGGGCCATTTATAACGGTTTGTAGTCTTAAAATCTGACATAATAACGACATAATTGCCAGTGTTTTTTGCGCAGAGGCTGTCCAACTTTCATCACTCAAACTCTCCTGTCTGATATATTTATAGTCATGCACATGTGCAAAAGGGATTTATTTACAATTATAGACTGGGTGGTTCGAGCCCTGAATGCTGATTGAATGACAGCCGTGGTATATCAGACCGTATACCACGGGTATGACAAAACATTTATTTTCACTGCTCTTGTAACAGTTTTCTTGAGTCGAAGGAGAGGCGGACCAAAACGCAGCGTGGTTATTATTCATGGTTCTTTAATCAAGAAACTATACATGAATAGACTAACAAAACAAGAAATGTGAAAAACCAAAACAGCCCTATCTGGTGCAAACACAGAGACAGGAACAATCACCCACAAAACTCAACACCAAACAGGCTACCTAAATATGGGTCCCAATCAGAGACAATGACTAACACCTGCCTCTGATTGAGAACCATATCAGGCCAAACATAGACATAGACAAACTAGACATGTAACATAGAATGCCCACTCAGATCACACCCTGACCAAACAAAACATAGAAACATACAAAGCAAACTATGGTCAGGGTGTGGCAGCTCTAATTACATTGGTAACCAGTTTATAATCGCAATAAGGCACCTTCGGTGTTTGTGGTATATGGCCTATATACCACTGCTCAGGGCTGTATCCAGGCACTCCGCGATTTGCTTAAGAACAGACCTTAGCCATCGTATATTGGCCATATACCACACCCTCATGCCATATTGCTTAAGTATGCCACGGGTATGACAAAAAAGTTTTACTATTCTAATTACGTTGGTAACCAGTTTACTGTATAATAGCAATAAAGAACCTCTGGGGTTTGTGGTATATGGCCAATACACGGCTAATGGCATCTATCCAGGCATTCTTGCAATATATTCAAATTCCTTTATTACGTCACATCATAGCTCACATTTATTATTTTGATGAAAACCAGATGCAGCTTCTAATGTCATTACAAGTTAAGTCGATATTTCTTCTTAATTGGCCCGATAACGTTATGGAAAAAGGGTTTATTGCATAAATGTGTCAACTCCTCTCGTTGCAGAAAAAATGTTGGCTACTTTTCAGGCCTTCTGTACGGGTTTTGAGTGGTCACTGGGTTAGACATTTTAGTTAGACCTGGAAACCCTGCTTATGACATGTCAATATTGTAGACAATCAGACAGACAATCAGGGAAGGAGCTTTGATCTGTCATGTATGATGGTTGGTCAGGGCTGGCTGACTGAGTGGACCGAGCCTCACCTGTTTGACGCGGTCGGGGTTGACAGTGGTCTGTGGTTGTAGTATGCTGACTGGCTCTGTTTTCTGGGCGCTCTGAGGCATCTCACGGACTTTCTCCGCGATGAAGCTGTGGACGCTATTCAGCGCCTCGACTGTACCCTGTATCAGACATACACGCTCTGTGGTTCCTGTGTGGAGAGAACAGAAAACATATACATCTCGGTGTATCAATACTACTTTCTTTGGGATCGCAGTCTTATGAGAACATAGATTCTTGTGCCTTGGGGTCAGCGTCTGCTATCGCTGTAGTATATCACTTGCAAGAGACTTCCTTGTTGAATTTAAGGAACAGGATTTCTTGGATAAAACATGTTTTTATCAAGTACCTGTTTTACTAAAACTAGTACTTAAGTGTTGCAAAGCAACCTCATTTATAACTTAATAGCTACTTATGCAGTGACTATTTGCAGAAAAAAATGCTCAAGGTTTGATATCACAGTTTCTTTATGCAGTGGTGCTAATTGCTAACCTATCCCATAATATTCCACCCCCCAAGTAGGCACTCAAAAATAGAGCAGCTAAAAGAGTACGATTCCTCCTAAATTATGTAACTCTTCCAGGGCCCTGGAATGCAAGGCCTTTCCTTTCCCCACTGCCCCGTCCATAGTCTCCACACACCCTTCCCTCTTGCAAGTTTCTTTCTACACCCCCGTTGTCGGGCCTACCGGAATTCCGTTGCCATGGTTAAGGAGCTGCGCTGTGGAAACAGGTGATGTAACAGCATGTCCTTTCTACAGCCTGCTTCTCTTCCTTTGACTCCTTCTCTTTCTCTCCCTCTGTTACTCCCCTCGTCTGCCTTACTTTATTTCTCTCCTTCCTTCGCACAGATTCACATTCAAGGCAAACATAAATACGTTTTACCTCATTTAAACCAGCATGTCACATGTGGAACCAGAGGGGGGAAAAAACTTGAGACCACCTTTACTCCACACACAGAGACGCATAAAAAGCCCTCCATTTGGCAAATCTGACCATAATTATATCCTCCTGATTCCTGCTTACAAGCTAAAACTAAAGCAGGAAGTACCAGTGACTCATACATATCCCAACTAGAAGCCATGGATTACAGGCAACATCCGCACCGAGCTAAAGGCTAGCGCTGTCGCTTTCAAGGAGCTGGATCCGGACGCTTACAATAAATCCCGCTATGCCTTCAGATGAACCATCAAACAGGCAAAGCGTCAATACAGGACTAAGATTGAAATCCTACTACACCGGCTCTGATGCTCGTCGGATGTGGCAGGGCTTGAAAACAATTACGGATTACAAAGGGAAACCCAGCCACGAGCTGCCCAGTGGCGTGCTCCTACCAGACGAGCGAATTGCCTTTTATGCTCGCTTCGAGGCAAGCAAAACTGAAGCATGCATGAGAGCACCAGCTGTTCTGGATGACTGTGCAATCACGCTCTTCCGTAGCCAATGTGAGCATGACCTTTAAACAGGCCAACATTCACAAATCCGCAGGGCCAGACGGATTACCAGGATGTGTACTCAAAGCATGTGCGGACCAACTGGCAAGTGTCTTCAAACATTTTCAACCTCTCCCTGACCAAGTATGTAATACACCCACATGTTTCAAACAGACCACCATAGTCCCTGTGCCCAAGAAAGCGAAGTTAACCTGCCGATTACGCCCTGTAGCAATCACGTTGGTAGCCATGAAGTGCTTTGAAAGGCTGGTCATGGCTCACATTAATACCATCAAAGCTCATCACTCAGCTAAGGACCCTGGGACTTAACAACTCCCTCTGCAACTGGATCCTGAACTTCCTGACAGGCCACCCCCAGGTGGTAAGAGTAGGCAACAACACATCTGACACGCTGATCCTCAACACTGGGGCCCCTCAGAGGTGTGTGCTTAGTCCCCTCTTGTACTCCCTGTTCACCCATGACTGCGTGGCCAAGCATGAATCCAACACCATCATAAAGTTTTCTGATGACACAACAGTCCGACAACGATGATATAGCCTATAGGGAGGAGGTCACAGTCCTGGCAGTGTGGTGTCAGGACAACAACTTCTCCCTCAATGTGAGCAAGCAAGGCAGTAATGTAGCGGGTTGAGAGTTTCAAGCTCCTTGGTGTCCATAATACCAACAAACTATCACGGTCCAAACACACCAAGACAGTTGTGCCCTCTTCACGACACCTTTTCCCTTTCAGGAGACTGAAAAGATTTGGCATGGGTCCCCAGATCCTTAAAAAGTTCTACAGCTCCACTATCGAGAGCATCCTGACCGGTTGCATCACCGCCTGGTATGGCAACTGCTCAGCATCTGAACATAAAGCACAATATAGGGTAGTGCATATGTCCCATCACTGGGGATTAAGCTTCCTGCAATCCAGGACCTAAATATTTAACAATTTTATTTAAGTTTTATTTAACCAGGAAGGGCTCATTGAGATTTGAAATCTCTTTTTCAACAGCTTCCTGGCCAAGATAGGCAGCACCAAGTTATTACACAATTACAGACAGACAACATGAAAAACTACAAGTAATCTAGTAAAAAAACAGAGAATTCACAAGAGGATAACAATCATAAAACAGCAAATTAAAAACATTGACAGGTCAGGGAATCTGCCTCAAAATCCTTCATCAATGATTTAAAAACACCAATTGGTTCTTCCAGTTTAAAAGTATTTTGTAAGGCGCTCCAAGCCGATGGCGCAGAGTACATAAAAGCCATTTTACCAAATTCAGTTCGGACATTTGGAACAGTTAGCAGGATAAAGTCCTGCGAACAAAGAGAGTACCCACAACATTTCTAAACAATATAAAAATGCCTTTTTTTTGTTAGTTGTTGAGTATGCAATTTAAAAGAGAAGCCATCATCAATTCAAATTATAAGATATTTATATGAGGTTACAGTCTCAATCTCATTGCCCTGACAGGTAGTAATAGGTGAAAGGTTCAGAGGTCTATTTCTTGCTTTAGAAAACACCACAGTTTAGTTTTGTCAATATTGAGGATACGCTTCAATTGACACAAGGTATGTTGAACAGTATAAAAAGCAGTTTGCAAGTTCTGGAAAGCTTTTGTGAGAGACGAGTCACAACTATAAGTAACAGTATCATCAACATAAAAGTGAAGTTGCGCATTTTGCACATTTGTCTAAATTATTTATATAAATAGTGAATAAGAGGGGACCAAGTACAAAGCCACACCATTACAGACAGACAATTTACCATACATGAGTCCATCAAATTGAGTGCACTGAGTTCTATCAGAGATAGTCAGCAAACAATGCAACTGAATGCTCTGAAAGACCTAGGCTCGACAATCTCTGACTCAGTATAGCATGATCAACTGTATCAAAAGCCTTAGAGAAGTCAAGGACTTCAGTGATATCTTTTAAAACCTTAATGGCTGCTGTAATTGTCTTATGCTTCTTCCTGAAGCCCGATTGGTACGTTGATAAAATAGAGTTAGCATATAAAAAGGTTTCAAATATTTTTGCCAGGGGTGACAGCTTTTAGATTGGCCTATAATTATTTAAAAGAGTTGGATCTCCCCCCTTTATTAAAAGTGGTAGGACAAATGCTGATTTCCAGATCTTTGGAATTTCATTACATCCCAGGGTTAGATTTAACAGATATGTAAGTGGTTCAGCTATGAAATCAGCTGCCAGTTTTAAAAAGCAGGGATCAAGAAGATCAGGACCTACAGGCTTTCTCTGATCTAAGGATTTCAGGGCTTTATGTACCTCCTGCACTGAGAATGGCAAAAAGCTAGAAGTTGGACCAGCTCTCACTGGTTCATCCACACAGGGTTGTACAGAGACAGAGGAACAGCCTACCAGATGATACAAAGTGCTCATTGAAACAATTCTGCATTTCAGTTGTCATATTCAACCACAGAGTCCTTCAATACACATAGACTTAATAGCCTTCCAAAACTTTCTAGGGTCATTCTTGTTATCAGTGGTAACAGACATAAAATATTCAGACCTGGCCTTCCTGAGAAGAAAAGAACACTTGTTTCGTAGCTGCCTAAAAAGAAGCCAATCAGCATCAGAACATGATTTCTTTGCTTTAGACCAGGCTAGATTACGTTTGTGAATAATACAAGACAGCTCAGAAGAAAACTCTGGATTATCCCGCCCTTTAACTCTGAACCTGTGGAATGGGACATGTTTTTTACTATTTGGATTAAAAAGAACATCCTGACAGAATTTCCAGGCAGTTTCCACATCAGGAATAAGCTCAATCTTGCTCCAGTCAAAATAAAACAAATCATGAAAGAAAGCCTGCTCATTAAACTCTTTAAATGTCTTACGAATAAAGCGTGGGTTTGTTTTAGGAACCTTCGTATTTCTAACAGCAACAACAGCACAATGGTCACTTAAATCATTACAGAAAACACCAACCGCAGAATATATATGTGGAACATTTGTCAATATCAAATCAATCAGGGTAGATTTCTCTGGACATTTGAGATGTTGGTGAGTTAATCAACTGGGTATGGTAAGATTCATAGAATTACAATACATTTTATAATCATCAGACTTTAACCAACACCAGTTGAGATCACCAATCAAGATCATTTCACTGTAAAGAAGTTTAGACATAAGGTGCATCAGAGAAGAAAATACATCACCGAGAGCAGAGGGGGGTCTATAACAGCCAATCACAGTTATAGAGAGCAGAGGGGGGTCTATAACAGCCAATCAAAGTTATAGAGAGACCCTTTGAAACCTCAAGATTCAAAGCAAGAAATTCCAACTGTTTACAAAAATAGTTTCAGACTTTGCCACACTTACAAGAAATTTAGTCTTTACATATATAGCCCCCCCCCCCACACACACACACCTTTCTTAACTTGATCAGTGCGATACACATTGTAACCATTTATACAAGTATCCTTTACAAGTAAAGACTTTTTGAGCCAGGTTTCAGAAAACACAATTACATCAGAATCAGTTGATTAAGCCCAAATCCTTACCCCATCAATTTTTGACAACAGGCTGCGTACATTTAAATGAAAAATACCAAAACCAGATCTAGATTTAAAATCAGAGTTTGGAGACATTGCATATCAGGGCAAGGTTTAAGATGCACGTTACCTGATATCAACAAAATTAGAATAACTAGGCACCTCTGTTTAATAACCTTCCACGGCTTCTCTTTTTTAATAGACTTACTGCAAGCTAATTCTACAAGTGAGTTTCCAGACAATACAAAACAGTCATTTAAAACCATTAGACTTTGGTAGTGACACAAGTTCATACTGTTCGCATCATGCCACAAATGCATCGGCACTTGGACGAGTGGACCGAGTGAAAAAGAGCAAATTCCCGCAGACAAAATGTCTAATGGACGGGAGAGCACATTGTCAGATGTCCTCACCCAGCGGCAATGTATGTTTTCTCCAGAGTTCAGTAAAGTCAGTACACAAAGCAATACCACGAAAATTGTCATTTTCTCTGAGATATGTAAAAAATAGAGGCCAAGGAAAGGTAAGGGGAGAGAGTGACTGTATGTATGTATGAGTATGTATGTGAGTGTGAGAGTAGATTGGGTGTGGGGGTTGATTGAGAGAACGGCTTCGGGATTGTTGAGCTGCCTCTGACAGCCAGGCGGAGAGTGAAGAGGAGCAGCTTGGACGAGACACTCCGCAGAGGGAAAGCTGAAGATAGAACCCAGGCCTGCCATAGAGAGAGTTACTTTGGTAAACTTCAAGTAAATAAGTGCAAATGGCTAAAAAATAATAATATCAGAGTTGAGGGAGACCTGCGATCTTTGCACTAGCAAAACAAAATAGTTTGCACTACACAACAAGGAAATTGTAGATTTGCTCCACCATAAATGAATAGGTTATTAGTAGGTTAAAAACTACTAGTCACAGACAAACGACTTGACATGCTGCCATCTTGGATTGACCTATATATTGTCCCTAGAATTTCTAAGCAAACAGCTGGAGGCAGGGCTTTCTCCTATAGAGCTCAATTTTTATGGAATGGTCTGCCTATCCATGTGAGAGACACAGACTTGGTCTTGACCTTTAAGTCTTTATTGAAGACTCATCTCTTCAGTAGGTTCTATGATTGAGTGTAGTCTGGCCCAGGGGTTTGAAGGTGAACAGAAAGGCACTGGAGTGACCCTTGCTGTCTCTGCCTGGCCGGTTCCCCTCTCTCCACTGGGATTCTCTGCCTCTAACCCTATTATGGGGGCTGAGTCACTGGCTTACTGGTCCTCATCCATGCCGTCCCTAGGAGGGGTGCGTCACTTGAGTGGGTTGAGACACTGACGTGATCTTCCTGTCTGGCTTGGCGCCCCCCTCAGGTTCGTGCATTCGGGGAGATCTTCGTGGGCTGTACTCAGCCTTGTCTCAGGATAGTAAGTTGGTGGTTTGAAGATATCCCCCTAGTGGTGTGGGGGCTGTGCTCTGGCAAAGTGGGTGGGGTTATATCCTGCCTGGTTGGCCCTGTCCGAGGGTATCGTCGGACAGGGCCACAGTGTCTCCCAACCCCTCCTGTCTCAGCTTCCAGTATTTATGCTGCAATAGTTTATGTGTTGGGGGGCTAGGGTCAGTCTGTTATATCTGGAGTATTTCTCCTGTCATATTCGGTGTCCTGTGTGAATTTAATAATGCTCTGTCTAACTCTCTCTTTCTTTTCTCTCTT
The DNA here is from genome assembly GCF_021184085.1 of Oncorhynchus gorbuscha. Lineage (NCBI taxonomy): Eukaryota > Metazoa > Chordata > Actinopteri > Salmoniformes > Salmonidae > Oncorhynchus > Oncorhynchus gorbuscha. Next base: position 49,238,495 of record NC_060188.1, on the reverse strand, counting down.
CTCTTGGAGGACCTGAGCCCTAGGACCATGCCTCAGGACTACCTGGCCTGATGACTACATGCTGTCCCTAGTCCACCTGGTCGTGCTGCTGCTCCAGTTTCAACTATTCTGCTTGCGGCCATGGACCCCTGACCTGTTCACTGTTCACCGACGTGCAACCTTGTTCCGGACCTGCTGTTTTTGACTCTCTCTCTACCACACCTGTTGTCTCTAACTCTGAATGATCGGCTATGAAAAGCCAACTGACATTTACTCCTGAGGTGCTGACCTGTTGAACCCTCCACAACCACTGTGATTATTATTATTTGACCCTGCTGGTCATCTATGAATGTTTGAATATCTTGGCCATGTACTGTTATAATCTCCACCTGGCACAGCCAGAAGAGGACTGGCCACCCCTCAGAGCCTGGTTCCTCTCGAGGTTTCTTCCTAGGTTCCTGCCTTTCTAGGGAGTTTTTCCTAGCCACCGTGCTTCTACATCTGCATTGCTTGCTGTTTGGGTTTTTAGGCTGGGTTTCTGTACAGCACTTTGTGACATCGGCTGATGTACAAAGGGCTTTATACATACATTTGATTGATTGAATGATTGATAGATAGATACAGTGCCTTGCGAAAGTATTCGGCCCCCTTGAACTTTGCAACCTTTTGCCACATTTCAGGCTTCAAACAAAGATATAAAACTGTATTTTTTTGTGAAGAATCAACAACAAGTGGGACACAATCATGAAGTAGAACGACATTTATTGGATATTTCAAACTTTAACAAATCAAAAACTGAAAAATTGGGCGTGCAAAATTATTCAGCCCCCTTAAGTTAATACTTTGTAGCACCACCTTTTGCTGCGATTACAGCTGTAAGTCGCTTGGGGTATGTCTCTATCAGTTTTGCACATCGAGAGACTGACATTTTTTCCCATTCCTCCTTGCAAAACAGCTTGAGCTCAGTGAGGTTGGATGGAGAGCATTTGTGAACAGCAGTTTTCAGTTCTTTCCACAGATTCTCGATTGGATTCAGGTCTGGACTTTGACTTGGCCATTCTAACACCTGGATATGTTTATTTTTGAACCATTCCATTGTAGATTTTGCTTTATGTTTTGGATCATTGTCTTGTTGGAAGACAAATCTCCGTCCCAGTCTCAGGTCCTTTGCAGACTCCATCAGGTTTTCTTCCAGAATGGTCCTGTATTTGTCTCCATCCATCTTCCCATCAATTTTAACCATCTTCCCTGTCCCTGCTGAAGAAAAGCAGGCCCAAACCATGATGCTGCCACCACCATGTTTGACAGTGGGGATGGTGTGTTCAGGGTGATGAGCTGTGTTGCTTTTACGCCAAACATAACGTTTTGCATTGTTGCCAAAAAGTTCAATTTTGGTTTCATCTGACCAGAGCACCACCTTCTTCCACATGTTTGGTGTGTCTCCCAGGTGGCTTGTGGCAAACTTTAAACAACACTTTTTATGGATATCTTTAAGAAATGACTTTCTTCTTGCCACTCTTCCATAAAGGCCAGATTTCTGCAATATACGACTGATTGTTGTCCTATGGACAGAGTCTCCCACCTCAGGTGTAGATCTCTGCAGTTCATCCAGAGTGATCATGGGCCTCTTGGCTGCATCTCTGATCAGTCTTCTCCTTGTATGAGCTGAAAGTTTAGAGGGACGGCCAGGTCTTGGTAGATTTGCAGTGGTCTGATACTCCTTCCATTTCAATATTATCGCTTGCACATTGCTCCTTGGGATGTTTAAAGCTTGGGAAATCTTTTTGTATCCAAATCCGGCTTTAAACTTCTTCACAACAGTATCTCGGACCTGCCTGGTGTGCTCCTTGTTCTTCATGATGCTCTCTGCGCTTTTAACGGACCTCTGAGACTACCACAGTGCAGGTGCATTTATACGGAGACTTGATTACACACAGGTGGATTGCATTTATCATCATTAGTCATTTAGGTCAACATTGGATCATTCAGAGATCCTCACTGAACTTCTGGAGAGAGTTTGCTGCACTGAAAGTAAAGGGGCTGAATAATTTTGCACACCCAATTTTTCAGTTTTTGATTTGTTAAAAAAGTTTGAAATATCCCATAAATGTCGTTCCACTTCATGATTGTGTCCCACTTGTTGTTGATTCTTCACAAAAAAAAATGTTTATGTTTGAAGCCTGAAATGTGGCAAAAGGTCGCAAAGTTCAAGGGGGCCGAATACTTTCGCAAGGCACTGTATACTAGGTGGTTTCAGAGGAAGGCCCCAAAAATTGTCAAAGACATCAGTCACCCTAGTCATAGACTGTTCTCTCTGCTACCACACGGCAAGCAGTACCGGAGTGCCAAGTCTCAGTCCAAAAGGTTCCTTAACAGCTTCTACACCCAAGCCATAAAAATGTTAGCGACGAGAGTCATCCTAACCTTCTAACTCAGGGGAGTTTTCTCCTATCAGGAAGACCGGCTGGTTGAAACTGGCCTGTTACTTTTGCGGGTTGACACCACTCTACTCTAGCCAGTCCGGGCCATTTGTGTTCCTTTCCTTTTAACGTGAGTTCATCTCCCCTTACAGAATTGGGTGACACACATCTGCCCTTAGAAGAACTTGTCAACATTTAGGAAATGTCCGTCAAAGTTATCAAAACACACAGCCCACACAGTCTGGCGACGGGACAGGATCTCACTCAAACTCGATCCAACTCTGGCTGGTTGCTGCTGTTCCCATTTTAGAGTCCGAAGTAAAGACATTCAACCATATTGTCTTTCAGTAGATATGCTGTGTGGCATGGACAAAGTATAGTCCCTATGGGGCTACTACTGTAGGTTGCATCATGGGTTTACGTATACTTGTGCCTGTGCCTCAAAGTGCTGTCATACATTGACTGAGACTGGTTAAGAACCGCAATGGTTTCTTTCCAAGTCATTTGGGTGGGATTGAGGTTCTCTGGGAGCTTGGTTTACTTGACAGCGTTATTAGGAGCAGTTATAATATAGGTTCTGATATGTGTGTAATAAAAATTTGAGTAACAGTATGTTTAATCTTAGAGGGAGGTCTGGCACACAGGGCAGCAGTTCCAAAGGCAGAATGAATTACGACCTTGAATATGGAGTCCAGTGGCTTCAGTAAAAGCCTGCAATTTTTTAACTGCAGAGGGCTATAAAGCAGTAACAACTATCTGCGTTTCACTCTGAATACTAAAAGGCTGTCTTCAAAGCATTTCAATGAGGTTACTTAACTATGTAACATGCTTTTTGATCAAACTACCTCACTCAAAATGGACTGACATGGTGTTGTTTTTCAGGGTGTGGTCAGTCTTTCTGTTTTTCGGCTAATCGAAAACATCCGCACCATATTCCTATGACATAACTATTTTATCTGTTAGTGAAGCACATTGTGTAACTTTATATGCTAGCTGAACTGACGGCTAGCTGCACAAAGCAGGGAGCCTGGATTGTTGGTTCTTTGCGCCCTTACCAAGAACTCTCAGCTTAATTTGCAGCTGCTGTGAAATTTGTGTGTGTGTGTGTGTGTGTGTGTGTGTGTGTGTGTGTGTGTGTGTGTGTGTGTGTGTGTGTGTGTGTGTGTGTGTGTGTGTGTGTGTGTGTGTGTGTGTGTGTGTGTGTGTGTGTGTGTGTGTGTGTGTGTGTGTGTGTGTGTGTGTGTGTGTGTGTGTGTGTGTATATACATTAATGCGTGCACGTGTGTACAGTATGAGTGAACATTCTGTCATATGGTTGAAGTAAGGATGCGATTGAATGACAAAAAGAGGGCAGGGGCTGTTCGTTACTAGGCAAACATGCAAACAAAACTCTGTAGATACGGCACAATGCCATCTAATCTGGATAAAACTTCCAAACTATTAAGAACAAGTGCTATGAAAAACCAGGCTCAGGAGGGAGAGAGAGAGGGGAAGAGGAAAATTGGCGTGGTGAGAGAGCAGTTTGAGTACAGCTGGGACTCGGTCACTTCCAAGGAGAGAGAGATTGAAACAGGCTATTTCTGGGACTGCCCCCCTTTCCTCTCCCCTCACAAACAATCATGCATCATTCACACCCTTCACTATCTCCAGTCATCTATGTCAGGCCACCACAGCAGGGCCCAGTAGGACAGTTCCCATTCCCATCAAGGCCTTCCCCCATTCATGGTTTCATGTCTTACAGTGCATTTGGAAAGTATTCAGACCCCATGACTTTTTGAAAACGTTCTTATGTTACATCCTTATTCTAAATTTGATTACCCCCACCCCACATCAATCTACACACAATACCCCATAATGACAAAGCAAAAACGTATTATAATTTTATTTTTTGTAAATGTATATATGAAAAAAAAAACTGATCACACTTACATAAGTATTCAGACCCTTTACTCAGTACTTTGTTGAAGCACCTTTGGCAGTGATTACAGCCTCGACCCTTCTTGGGTATGAAGCTACAAGCTTGGCACACATGTATTTCGGGAGTTTCTCCCATTCTTCTCTGGAGATCCTCTCAAGCTCTGTCAGGTTAGATGGAGGGTGTTGCTGCACAGCTATTTTCAGGTCTCTCCAATGATGTTCGATCGGGTTCAAGTCCAGGCTCTGGCTGGGCCATTCAAGGACATTCAGAATCCACTCCTGGTTGTCTTGGCTGTATGCTTAGGGTCAGTGTCCTATTGGAAGGTGAACCTTCGCCCAAGTCTGAGGTCCTGAGCGCTCTGGAGCAGGCTTTCATTAATGATCTCTCTGTACCCTCCCTCAATCCTGACATTTTTTGGCACCCTTCCCCAGATCTGTGCCTCGACACCATCCCTGTCCCGGAGCTCTACGGGCAATTCCTTCGACCTCATGGCTTGGTTGTTGCTCTGACATGCACTGTCAGGGTGCAGCAGTAGGACCTTATATAGACAAGTGTGTGTGCCTTTCCAGATCATGTCCAATCAATTGAATTGACTGCAGGTGGACTCTCAAGGATGTTCAATGCGAACATTATGCACCTGCGATCAATTTAGAGTCTCATAGCAAAGGGTCTGAATACTTATGTAAATAAGGTATTTCTGTTTTTATTTTTAATACATTTGCAAAGATTTCTAAAAACCTGTTTTTTGCTTTGTTATTATAGGGTATTGTGTGTAGGCTGATGAGGGAAAAAATATTTAATCAATTTTAGAATAAGAATAAGTGTTACAGATTAAGGGGTGATCTGTGCATATTGGTATGAACATGACATGTCAACATAGGCCTCTCATAGCTCAACACAGAATGGAGATCAACTGTCAAATCTCTTCACTGACATTTTCAAACTCTCCCTGACGGAGTCTGTAATACCTACATGTTTCAAGCAGACCACTACAGTCCCTGTGCCCAAGGAAGCGAAGGTAACCTGCTTAAATGATTACCGCCCGTAGCACTCACGTCAGTAGCCATGAAGTGCTTTGAAAGGCTGGTCATGGCTCACATCAACAGTATCCTCCCGGACACCCTAGACCCACTCCAATTCACATACCGCCCCAACAGATTCTCAGACGACGCAATCTCAATCGCACTCCACACTGCCCTTTCTCACCTGGACAAAAGGAATACCTATGTGAGAATGCTGTTCATTGAACGCTGAGCTGTAGTCAACACCACAGTGCCCACGAAGCTCATCACTAAGCTAAGGAACCTGGGATTAAACACCTCCCTCTGCATTTCGCTACACTCGCATTAACATCTGCTAACCATGTGTATGTGACAAATAAAATTTGATTTGATTTGACTTCCTGACGGGCCGTCCCCAGGTGGTAAGAGTAGGCAAAGGAGCTGATCGTAGACTATAGGAAAAGGCGGGACAAACAGGCCCCCATTAACATCGACGGGGCTGTAGTGGAGTGGGTCGAGAGTATCAAGTTCCTTGGTGTCCACATCACCAACAAAGTATCATGGTCCAAACAAACAAAACCTTTTCCCCCACAGGAGACTGAAAAGATTTGACATGGGTCCTCAGATCCTCAAAAGGTTCTACAGCTGCACCATTGAGAGCATCATGACTGGTTGCATCACCGTCTGGTATGGCAACTGCTCGGCAACTGACCGCAAGGCGCTACAGAGGGTATTGCGTACGGCCCAGTACATCACTGGGGCCAAGCTTCCTGCCATCCAGGACCTATATAATAGGCGGTGTCAAAGCCCATAAAATTGTCAGAGACTCCAGTCACCCAAGTTATAGACTGTTCTCTCTGCTACCGCACGGCAAGCGGTACCAGAGAGCCAAGTCTAGGACCAAAAGGCTCCTCAACAGCTTCTACCCCCAAGCCATAAGACTGCTGAACAATTAATAAAATCGCTACTAGACTACTTACATTGACCCCCCCCCCCCTTTTGTACACTGCTGCTTCTCGCTGTTTATTATCTATGCAGAGTCACTTCACCCCTACCTACATGTACAAAAAACCTCAACTAACCTGTACACTAACTCGGTACCGGTAACCCCTCTGTATATAGCCTCGTTATTGTTATTCTTATTGTGTTACTTTTTATTATTATTTTTTACTTTAGTCTATTTGGTAAATATTTTCTTAACTCTTCTTGAACTGTACTGTTGGTTAAGAGCTTGTAAGTAAGTACAACCAATCCTTATCCCAGTCTGCTGTTCCCACATGCTTCAAGAGGGCCACCATTGTTCCTGTTCCCAAGAAAGCTAAGGTAACTGAGCTAAATGACTAGCACTCACTTCCATCATCATGAAGTGCTTTGAGAGACTAGTCAAGGACCATATAACCTCCACCCTACCTGACACTCTAGACCCACTCCAATTTGCTTACCGCCCCAATAGGTCCACAGACAACGCAATCGCAACCACACTGCACACTGCCCTAACCCATCTGGACAAGAGGAATACCTATGTGAGAATACTGTTCATCGACCACAGCTCAGCATTTAACACCATAGTACCCTCCAAACTCGTCATCAAGCTCGATACCCTGGGTCTCGACCCCGCCCTGTGCAACTGAGTACTGGACTTCCTAACGGGCCGCCCCCCAGGTGGTGAGGGTAAGTAACAACATCTCCACCCACTGATCCTCAACACTAGGGCCTCACAAGGGTGCGTTCTGAGCCCTCTCCTGTACTCCCTGTTCACCCACGACTGCGTGGCCATGCACGCCTCCAACTCAATCATCAACTTTGCGGACAACACTACAGTGGTAGGCTTGATTACCAACAACGATGAGACGGCCTACAGGGAGGAGGTGAGGGCCCTTGGAGTGTGGTGTCAGGAAATTAACCTCACACTCAACGTCAACAAATCAAAGGAGATGATTGTGGACTTCAGGAAACAGCAGAGGGAGCACCGCCTCTTCAACCTCAGGAGGCTGAAGAAATTCGGCTTGTCACCAAAAGCACTCACAAACTTCTACAGATGCACAATCGAGAGCATCCTGTCAGGCTGTATCACTGCCTGGTACGGCAACTGCTCCGCCCACAACCGTAAGGCTCTCCAGTGGGTCGTGAGGTCTGCACAACGCATCACCGGGGGCAAACTTGCGTACCTCCAGGACACCTAACACCACCCGATGTCACAGGAAGGCCATAAAGATCATCAAAGACATCAACCACCCGAGCCACTGCCTGTTCACCCCGCTATCATCCAGAAGGCGAGGTCAGTACAGGTGCATCAAAGCAGGGACCGAGAGACTGAAAAACAGCTTCTATCTCAAGGCCATCAAACTGTTAAACAGCCACCACTAACATTGAGTGGATGCTGCCAACATACTGACTCCAGCTGACTTTAATAATGGACATTTATGGAAATGTATGTAAAAATAGTATCACTAGCCACTTTAAACTATGCCACTTTGTTTCCATACCCTACATTACTCATCTCATATGTATATACTGTATTCGATACCATCTACTGCATCTTGCCTATGCCGTTCTGTACCATCACTCATTCATATATCTTTAAGTACATATTCTTTATCCCTTTACACCTGTGTGTATAAGGTAGTAGCTGTGGAATTGTTAGGTTAGATTATTCGTTGGTTATTACTGCATTATCGGAACTAGAAGCACAAGCATTTTGCTACACTCGCTAACCATGTGTATGTGACAAATAAAATTTGAAGTAAGGTCTGATTTGATTTGAAAAGTCATTGCTATGGTATAGCCTACCTGTTTGTCATTAAAAACAAGTTTGATAAAATATTGCCACAGAATTTACAACATGTTTGCACTAAGTTCAGTAGGGAATAAATCACGGAAGGTAGAACGAAAATGAAAGGTTACAGACTTGCGGTGAGGAACAAGGTAGTCAAAATAAAATGTAATTGATTAGCTTTGTTTCTTGTCTTTGAATTCCTCAGTAAAAAATAACGGCTGCAAACTTTGAACAGGTGCAAAAGCCTCGTATATTTGGTCATATAAGTGTACACTGAATACACGCAGACATTCTGGAAGACTTCCGGCCCATTGTGTGAGATGGTGTAGTAGTTAAATTTTACTTTGGGGACCCTAGCAGTACACAATGACATCGCTGCCAGCACCCTCTCCCTGAACTCCTCACAACACGATGAGGATGGGGAGGAGCAGAACAGGTGGTGCTCTATCGACACATTCACCACCCAGCGAGAGGAAGAGGATACAAAAGCACAACTGCATCAAAGTGTGTTTTCAATGTAGACAAACAAAGTAGTAGTGTTGCATGGTATACCTCTTCTTTTTGTCTTCACTTTCGGTACGTCTGTCAAATGTGTCTCACGTCATCTACTGGTTGAGAGAGAATCAAGTCTGTCTATCAGCACAGTGTCCTCTTATAGCACGAGAGCACAGTGCCTGTTGCACTTACTCATTACTAGCTCTAGCCTGTCCTGAAGAACCACTACTCTCACTGCGAGTCTGGGCTGCATCACCACTTATGCTGCGCAGAAGTTATTAACACACTTGAATAATGCAACATGGCAACAATTTTGAAAGTAGCCCCGCCCAGCTGAGGATCTGTCTTTCAGCCATCTATTCCCTGTGTTTGAGGGGGGCTAAATCCGCTTGTTACTTAAATCTCGCTGGATTGATTGCTTTAATTTTACTCCTGCGACTCATTTCACACCTTTGCTTGTGTCTGTCAATTTTCTTTCCATGAACGTTATGACCGCTGAAATGCTTGTAATGACCTGCCAACGCTTCATCGGAGATTGAACTCACCGTCTCGACACATCACAAGAAAGAGAAGAAAAAAAACTTTCTTTTGATGGGTGTTCATTTTTTGTGTACTTGAAAAAAAGTAATAATCTAACAGTTGAAATGTTTATAAATTAGATGAGCTGAAATGAAAGCAACTTTTGAAAATGAGCTCTCGGATTACAGTGATATTATGTATGATCTCGCAAACATTGTAAAGTATGTTTATGTGACTGCAGTTAGGGTAGACTGAGAAAGTGTTTGGTGGTTGCAGCCTTGTTCCTCCCTTTGCATTAATGTATTCATATATGCAACAACAAAAAACTGGATTATAAAAATTCCAACATTTTGGAGTATCTTAATTCACTGTTCAAATGTGCATTTATTAGAATTGTTTTTAAAACCTTTTAACAATTTCGATGACCGTTGCTATTGAATAATTTCTGTTCACAAAAGAAAGCTTACAGCAGAAGCCAACATCAATTGACTACCCTAGTACTTAGTTTGTAATCATATGCAAACCAAAATGCTGATGATTGTCACCCAAAAAACTTTATTCATTCACTTCATCTCCCCTGCCTCACATCTCTCCCAAGATCATATTTGCTCAAGCCTAGAACTTAAGTGTGTATATGACGTCATGGGTCTTAGAGACAGCACGCACTTTTACAAAAGAATAGATTGGAAGGTAAACATTGTTTTTCATCTGCAGCCCCATGAATTCAGCCAAAACAAGCTCAATAACTCATTGCATGCACACACTCCTATTGAATATGTATTCACCTGTATAGTAAATAAGCCTAGGCCTTTTCTTAATGCATCCATTCAAACATCTACAATTTCAAATGTAATAATATTGAACTCAAAAGAACTGTCTGGATCAAGTGTCATTCTGTGACTGGCTAATACGCCTTCTTTTTTCCCTTGGTATCGTTTCACTATAGTTTTGGTATCGAGCATTGTGATGCTGACGCTGGTATTGATATCAAAGTCAAAATTCTGATATCGTGACAACACTCCAAAGGAGTGCTGCTACATTGTATGCAAAAGTAAGCCATTACTATAGTTCATTTTCAGCGTGTCATGGTGATGATCGATGAATCCAGCTTTTCAGATAGGGCAGTAGTGGGAACAGGAAATAAAAAGGAAATATTATTGTACTTCTATTCTTTGCCAAGGTTCAATAGTTATTGGTAACACTTTATATATGGATAGTCAATGTGTAGATGCTCTACAGACTATCAGTAACATTTCATTTAACTATCTACTAACACTAACCTTAACCTAACCCTAAACTTAACCCTAACCCTAGCCCTTATTCTAAACCTAACCGTAGCAAGCAGTTGCTTATCAACAGATAGTTTGTTGAGAGTATGACAATCTGTAGAGCATCTACAGATGGACTATCCAAATAAAGTGTGACCTAATATTTTGCCAAGGTTTAGTCCAAGTGCAGTATATCACAACTTCCGCGTGTCAGAACATAGCCCATATTTGAGCCATATTGCCATTTTTGTTCAATCAGTTAGAGAGGTGAGCCAGCAACTGGAGCGTTGCCAGTTCTAATCCAGTGTCTGACAAGAAAAAATCTGTCTGAAAGTGACCTGGCAACTGGAAGGTTGCTGGTATCAATTCCTAGATGTCATTACCTGATGTTGTGCCCTTGAGCAAGGCACATAACCCCCCACAACAACAGGTGCCCAGAGTGGCAGCCCCCTGCACCTCTCCAAAAACCTGTATGTGTGTCTTTCGGATGGGTTGGATTAAAAGCGGAAATCAAATTTGTGTGCAATTGGCTAGTAAAGTCATCTTAATCTTAATCAACAGTGAGCCGCCCGACACCTGTTATTTTCCAGAAGGTTGAAGCTTCCTCAGCCACGAAGGACAAACGCATACACTTTACTGCGGCTCTCACATTTCCTGCTCCGAAGACAAGATGTTTCAGCACCAACCAGATAGTGTAGTGACCTCCATCAGTGTGGGGTCATTGGGAAAACATGAGCATCTTTTTCCATGTTGACATGTTTTTAAGAACAAGGCCCTTATGGGCGACTACTGCTTCCAGTGTACCTTACATGTCCTCGACATTGGATAATGTGCTCTCTCCATCTTGGAGTAAAATGGCAGCCAGGCAGCTAAGCAGGGAATTGATTAAATGCAGTCTTTGCATTGTAGCAGAATGAAGAACGATAGTACTTCTGGGGACTACAGACTTTTCACAGAAATTGGATCAGCTCCCTGCTAAGAGCACAGACAAATTGAAAGAACAATTGCTTGTATCTATAAATGCTATTCCTGAGTCAAAAGCAGCTGTAGCATCTGAATAGGTCTTTTGTCTGGGTAAAAATACTGTGCATTTGGAAGGCTGGATCAAACTCATTGGGTTCCCAGTTGGAATTCAAATTCCAGCGTAACCAACAAATAACATCTTGTACTGAACTTGAATTGAGAGAGTCCGATGATTTTGGGGGCTCTTACTTGGGGGTACGCCTTTATATTTGGATAATTTGATCAGGGACAAAGTGGGATCCAATTACCTGGGTAGAAGTCTTTGGATTTGGACAGCTTGATGGTGGCGCCCGTCTCTTTCTGCAGCTGTACGATGGTCTGGCCACCCTTGCCAATTATGGAGCCGGCCGCATAGCTGGGGATCAGCACCTTCAGGAAGTACTCACCCTCCTCTGGAAGGACATATATAGAGAGAGAGAGAGAGATGAACAGACAGGAGAGGGTCAGAGCTAGTAAAGAAGCTGTAGTCTACACACATACACACCATACTGCAAGTAACCCAGCCACCTCAGCTGATACATGCCTCTGGCTCCATTCACTCTGGCTCCATTCAATCATTCTCAATAGGAACATGTAAGTGTCAGATCAGATGCAAACAGTTGAATAGGTAGCTAGCCACATATATTCTTGTCAGACTGACACTTTGGTAGGAAGGTATCTAGAGGTATTTTTCATTTCGGAGTGTGATTCTTTTGTAGCCTCTAGTCCCATATTTCATCAGAGTTTGGTGACACGTTCTGTGTTCTGTCCCAGATTTCCTGTGGAGTAAATGCTGACCTCCTTTCCAGTTTGCAGAGGTCTAATTTTAACTGTTTTCAAGGAGTTTTAGTATCCTTTATCAGAATCTTCTGACAAAATATCTAATACATGGTTCAAACCAAGCCCTACAATGTAAACTTTTTTAAATTTTTTATCTCTAACCCGAGAGACAAAGGGGAGCATAAACATCATCGGAATGGTGAAAATTATAGGATCTATTAACATTACTCAGAATATTACTCACACAGGACTATGTCGAAACATATAAATCATATGCTTGCGGTGCATGAAATTGTGATCCAGAGTAATAACTGTTAGAGATGCTAGCATAAGGAAACAAAATCCATGCCAAAAAGACAGACTCAATCTCCCCCCGTTTAAAAGGGGGTTTCAGTGGCTTACAACACTGTCTTCTATCAGTCAGTGATTGATATCATGTCAGCTCAAAGAATTCACTGATCAAACCTTCTGTTCTTCATCCTTTTAATCGAGAATGTTACACTCCACATACTGGCTAATCAAGAAGATTTAATCATCACCCAGGTGAGTAGTGTGTGTCACTCCAAACAAATCCAGATTGGGTAGCAATTGGGTAGAGCAATCAACCCAATGTTGGGATTGGACTGCGAATACCAACCCAAAGATGGTGGATTGGTCAGACAGAGTACAGGTCTGCTTAAGGGGTGGCTGTCCCATAGATAACAATGCAATAGCAGCTGGGTCTGGTCAGCTTAGTTCATTAACTGTAGATTAACCAGAAACAAATTGCAACTGGGATGTATCACTTCCTCTTCCGTCTCTGTACCAACCAACACCTGGTTGTGCTATTCCAGACATAAGTAATCAACATGAGAGACAGACATGTGATCAATATATGAACCTGTGAGAAAAATTACTACTCAATGTCACCCCAGAAATCAATTAGATAATAATAGCCTAAATAATTCTTCAAACATCTGTGCTGGTATGACCCAAAAAGTATCTAGTATGGTTTTCAGATATCAACTACTAGTTTTAACATTCCTTTTCAATGAATGACTCCAATTTGGGACTTTCAATGCTTCATCAGCAAGGGTGACGTCACTCTGGCAAGAGCGTACATTCAAAGAACTGTTTATATCAGTATACAAACGTTTATTTTAATACAGACCAGCACAAAAAAAGATAATGACGATATCAAACCGTAGCTGTTCGTTTTAATGGTGATTTTGGTTGACAACGCCAAGATGCGTGTTTGCCTGTGTCGTCGTTGTATAGCTTCATGCAGGGGGATGGATTTGCAGGCTCGTCCAGGGAAGATGGATGGATGGAGATCTGCACACATCGATGTCACTGTTCTAAGACTGACCTTCTGTTTGCCTCTTAAATGGGCTCATTAGATCCTGATCACAATGAATGTGGAACTGTGACATCTAGGGATTTCAGTCACTCTACGTGTCACCTCTCTACTGATTATTTTAACATGCCCCTCATGTTCCATTTGGATTTTGATAGGTCTCTCAATAAAGTCATGACACGTTGATATCTAAAATCCTAAGTCAATTCCGTTAACTCAGACTAAAGGACCTTCCTTACTGGTCACACATTAGACTACTAGAACCAACATTTATATGAAAATACACACCATCGTCACATATCTAGTCCGTCAAAACATTTATATTGTAAATCAAACATATGAATGATAGAGCCTTTCTGAAAACATCCATTAGTCCTCTATCAATCGGAGAGAAACCATTATGACAATCTGACACAAACCATGCTCCTTTAGCCAAGGCACTTTTTCTGCTTGGATTTCTGCTTTCTACTCCATTAATCTTCCCCTTTCAGAGAAAAAAAGTTTTCCTTTCCAGGAAAAAAATAATAATAGATGACCTTGATGAAAAAGTAAAAACCATGGCTTAGACATTGCCATTGTCTTCATGGAAGTACAGACTTTTCTACTGTCAGTCAGAGGACACATGTTATTACAACTCTCCACACAGGATAAACTGAACAATAGGAATGGAAATGTCCTCTATTAGACCTGTGTTGGCAGGGGTGTACATGTTCCCGTTTCTATGTGTCTTAAAACCAGGGTGAACCCAGCAGGGGAGAGCATGCCATTGAGATTCACTCCATTGCCCTCACAGGCAGCGTTTGCAGTCATTAGTCAATAATTCATTTAGTCCTAGCGTCTGAAAAATCACACTAACAGGTTTCAATGGCGTCATGTAGTAGAGTAAACATGGCAATCTGTTGCTGCAATCCGTCAGGGGAATGGGAGCAGTATGGGGCAGGTTGGGAAGCTAAGCCAGTCGGGGCTGTTGAGTTCAAACCCCATGCATCCAATACTGGAGGGATGGCTTGAAGGAGAGACACGGACACTCAGCCAAACGTGTTTAGTGAAGTCACTCAAGGGGGGTGGGTCAGGAGGAAATGCCTTGTGACCACCCCCCACTCCCTCCAAATACCCACTCTGCATGTCAATGGACCAACCTGGCGCTGACAGGCAGCAAGGACGATGGATCAAAATGGGCAATAATGAGCAGAATATATTTTACGTAGTCAAGTATTAAGAGTTGAGTGTGATAAATGAATTCAACAAGTCATGACAAAAACAGTTTGGCTCTTACCCATTCTGAGATCTGCTGGTAAAATCCTCTGTCAGATCGCCATCAATACCGGGCTACAATCTTGTAAGGGTACCTTAACGTTAGGCTAGTCATAGGTGCAATGGTGGCGTTGAGGAATGCGGCCAGTCAACCTTTTTCACAGAGGTCTAATACATCAGTGGGTGCAAAAAAAAGATTTCACCGCAACATCCAAGCCATGCCTGCAGCTGGCCAGAGCCTCAATTGTATGAGAAAATGCTAATGCAGGCTCTCAGTATTTTCAGTGAAAGACGCCACGCATTGTTCAAGCCTGCACCGGTTTGAAGGGGGGGGTCTTCCCTGCCGCATCACCCTTTTCACTGCTCTCATCCATATTCATCGAGTGGCCTGTCCGTCTGCAGCAGCGTGGCGACTGACACCTGCCCTGGCCAATCGGCAGTCTCCTCCCTAGCACGTCATTCCCCAACCACCCCCCACAATGCCTGTCCCCAGAAAAAAAAAAATTCTTCCACACTCCGCCTCTTTTGACGCAGCACTATAAAGCATAGCGACCCATTCACTTTCTTTTTCTGTGAAAAATTACAAACTGGTTTGTGCGTTTCATTGGAGAGAACGTGGGGTGACCTTGAGCGATGGCTGAAAAGGTGTGTGGTTGCGGTGAGTGGAGGAGGAGAGGACTGATCTGATAGCGTGTGCCGTACACCCCATCTCATCCACCCCTTTTCCCTCAAACGGCCATGTTTGAGTGGGAGGGGGCCCTCATCAACCACTGCAAATGGCAGTGCCGCAGAATGGTGGAGGGGGGAAGGGGTGGGGGGCAACGAAGCCAATCACTACGTCTATAAATCTTGTAGACTATAGAGCGAGGTATCCTATGTGTGTGTGAGTGTGTGTCTTTGTGTATCTATGTGAGAGAGAGTCTGTGTGTGTGAGGGGAGGGGGGTTGGCTCCGCTCAATAGTAATTTCCAGGGAACCTCGAGAAACACCATTTGCATAGTCTCTTTGTTCCTTTTCTAGATTCATTTCCAATGTATTTAAATCACAGAGCAAACTGAAGTAATAACTGAGGCACATAAGAATCTGGCAAACGTCTTACTGCAAATTCTACCGATGAACCGTTCATTGTGTCACCCGGACTCACTGGTGTACATAAGCATTGTCTCTCTGTAGGCTCCCTCCTCTCTTCCTCTGCCACCTGGCAAATTCATAGTCCGCTCACGTCACATCTCTCTGCAAGGGCACCTGTGTCCTTCTCACAAAAAAAAACACCAGCTCACATTCCTGTGCCAACCTTTCCATTAGCAACATTACCATATCATACATAATCCTTCAACTACACAGGCTTAGGAAAGGCACCCGAGCCAGTAAAAGGGGCTCGGGACATGGGAAATTACAGGCTAAATTAGCATGAGCGATGAATGAAAGAGGAGAGGGGTGTTGCTGATAAAAGAAGCAATAGGCTACCTCTTCCTCGAGTTGGACAGTAATTCGCCAGCAAACCTAAATGCACAATAGGCACACAGCAGTAAAAAAAACAGCAGAGCCTTACTCCTTTGTTATGGTAACTGCCAGTCATGTTAATGATCAACAGGAATGATGTAATCAATATCAGACACAATTTGTAATGTAATGACCACAATGGCTGAGGATCATCAAGAAGTGTCACCAGAAAAATACTTATTACATATGTATTATATACGGTGCCTTCAGAAAGTATTCACACCCCTTCACTTTTTTCAAATGTTGTTGTTATAGCCCGAATTTAAAATGGATTAAATTCAGATTTTGTGTCACTGGCTACACACTGGCTACCCCATAACGTCAAGGTAGAATTATGTTTTTAGAGATTTGTACAAATCAATATAAAATGAAAAGCTGAAATGTCTTCAGTTAATAAGTATTCAACCTGGGGCAGCAGGTAGCGTAGTGGTTAGTGTTGGGCCAGTAACCGAAAGGTTGCTAGATCAAATCCCCGAGCTGACAAGGCAAAGGTAAAAATCTGTTGTTCTGCCCCTGAACAAGGCAGTTAACCCACTGTTCCTAGGCTGTCACGTTCTGACCTTGGTTTATTTTTTATGTCTTTATGTTAGGTTGGTCAGGGCGTGAGTTGGGGTGGGTTGTCTATGTTCTTTTTTCTATGTTATATTTTCTCTGTGTTTGGCCTGGTATGGTTCTCAATCAGAGGCAGGTGTCGTTCGTTGTCTCTGATTGAGAATCATACTTCGGTAGCCTTTTCCCACCTGTGTTTTGTGGGTGCTTATTTTCTGTTTAGTGTTTCATGCACCTTACAGGACTGTTTCATTTTTTTCACGTTGTTAATTTGTATTTCAGTGTTCGGTAAATAAAACATCATGAACACGTACCACGCTGCGCATTGGTCCGATATTTCATACTTGTCAGACGACGAAGACAACCTTTACAGAATCACCCACCCCAACTGGACCAAGCAGAGTGGTAATCAGGAGCAGAGGGTTCTGGACTCCTGGACATGGGAGAAGATTTTGGACGGAAAGGGACCCTGGGCACAGGCTGGGGAATATCGCCGCCCCTGGGAAGAGCTGGAGGCAGCCAAAGCCGAGAGGCGGCATTATGAGGGGGGTGGGGGCACACGGGGAGTGTGGCTAAGTCAGGTAGGAGACCTGAGCCAACTCCCCGTGCTTATTGTGGAGAGAGGTGGACCGGGCAGGCACCATGTTATGCCGTGAGGCGCACGGTGTCCCCAGTGCGCAGGCATAGCCCGGTGCGCTACATCGCAGCGCCTCGTATTGGCCGGGCTAGAGTGGGCATCGAGCCAGGTGCTATGAAGCCGGCTCAGCGCATCTGGTCTCCAGTGCGTCTCCTCGGCCCGGGGTATATGGCACCAGCCCTACGTACGGTGTCCCCGGTTCGCCAGCACAGCCCAGTGCGGTCTGTTCCACCTCGCCGCACTGGCCGGGCTATGGGGAGCATCCAGCCAGGACAGGTTGTACAGGCTCGGTGCTCGAGACCTCCAGTGCGCCTCCACGGTCCGGTCCATCCGGTGCCTCCTCCACGCACCAGGCCTCCGGTGGCAGCCCCCTGCACCAGGCTGCCTCTCTGTCTCCTCCCTCCAGGTGCTCCCTCATGTCCAGCGCTTCCAGGTGCTCCCGCCTGTCCAGCGCTTCCAGAGTCTCCCTCCTGTCTAGAGCTGCCAGAGCCGCCCGTCTGTCCTGAGCTGCCAGAGCCGCCTGTCAGTCAGGAGCTGCCAGAGCCGCCCGTCAGTCAGGAGCTGCCAGAGCCGCCGTCAGTCAGGAACTGCCAGAGCCGCCCGTCAGTCAGGAGGTGACGTCACGAACGACGAACGGGCCTTCACGCCGGCGTTGCCGGAGTCTCCCGCCTGTCCGGTGCTGCCGGAATCTCCCATCCATTCGGGGCCCGCTGCAAGGGTCCCCAGTCCGAGGTGGGCGGCGAGGGTCGCCGCTCCAAAGGCGCCACTTAAGCGGGCAAAGACTATGATGGAGTGGGGTCCACGTCCCGCCGCAGAGCCACCACCACCAAATAAAAGGCATGCTCAAAACAACAAGTGAACACAGAGTTAAGACAGGCATATACCGTAACGCCTGGCTGACTTCCCAGTTGGTGGTTCCTTTGCTATAGTCGACGGGGTTCACTTAACATGTAGAGGGCTGCACAGGTCAGGAGCGTAGGGTATAGGGCGGAAACCCAGACCCTCCCCTATAGGTTCAGGTTTTGCGGCCGGAGTCCTCACCTTTGGGGGGTTTGACCTTAGTTTCTTTTTTTGTCTTTGTGTTAGGTTGGTCAGGGCGTGAGTTGGGGTGGATTGTCTATGTTCTTTTTTCTATGTTATATTTTCTCTGTGTTTGGCCTAAGTATGGTTCTCAATCAGTGGCAGGTGTCGTTCGTTATCTCTGAGAATCATACTTAGGTAGACTTTTCCCACCTGTGTTCCCACCTGTGTTCCCTTTGAGCTTGGTGTAATTAATAATTACACTTTGGATGGTGTATCAATACACCCAGTCACTGCAAAGATACAGGCATCCTTAAATGTGGAAGACACATTTCAGTTGAATGCATTCAGTTGTACAACTGACTAGGTATCCCCCTTTCCTTCCCATTGCTAACTCAGTTTCCGTAGAGTAACAAAACAACTCAGGGATTTCACCATGGCTGTGATAGGAGGAAACTGAGGATGGATCAACAACATTGTAGTTACTCCACCATACTAACCTAAATAACAGAGTGAAAAGAAGGAAGCCTGTACAGAATACAAATATTCCTAAATTTGAATCCTGTTTGCAATAAGAGACCAAAGTAAAACCGCAAACAAATTAGCAAACAAATTAACTATGTCCTGAATACAAATAGTTATTTGGGGCAAATCACTGAGTACCACTCTTCACATTTTCAAGCATATTGGATAAGGATGAAAAGAAACGAAAGGACATGGTTTGTGACACAACGTTCATCCTGTTAAAACAAGTTCATTCCAAGCTATCATCTACCTCTAGAAAATGATTACATTGCTGTATTAGAGAACATTATTTCTTCAAGTTGAGTTAAATCACATACTTTTTATTATGGGAGTGCAAGAGATGATTGACAACATTATATATTCCCTGCAGTCCGGGGATGGCACATGAATAAATTTGTCCAACCAAATGAGGATTGGAACGGTCCCCCATCTGAACTGTCCAAATGGTCATCATGGGGGACACCTTCCAGGGGTTGCTGGCTATATATGATCCAGGTCAACAAGTAGTGTTTAACATGATTTGTGAGGATTAGAACGGTCCCCCATTTGCTGGCTATCAATGATCCAGGCCAACAACTACCCCAGCTCATCTGTCTCTGGTCTTACCAGTCTTGATACGCTCCTACGAGCAACAGCACTCGTCTTCTTTAAGTAGATTATTATGTTTTTCCACAGGACCTTAGAAAGACAAAACAATATAGAAATGTCATTAGTAATTGTGTATGATTTTGCTTGTGTTACATTTCTGTGACACAAATACATTTAAGAGCCACTGTGTTGTTACACATTTCATTCTGTACGGAGCAGAAATGGAGAGAAGAGAGAACACGGACATTGAGAGGGATTAGAAAGCAGTTGCTTCGCGAGCCTGAAAATATATCATCTAAGTGATTGATAGTTCGTATTCAGTATTCATAAAAGTATGCCTTATCTACATTAAATGCACTATGCATTATGTGGGTTCAATGCTGTAACACTGCGTAAAACAATTAATAAAAGTCCCATGATGGTAGTTACTGCCCATTACTGCTTATCACTTCATCTATTCACATTTACTTTAATACAATATTTGTTTTATTTTATTACTTTTACTACAGAGCTGCTGCCTATGCTGTCTGACAAAATCACTATTTTAGTAGTTCTTCAAAGTAAATTAGGCATACTTTTATAACTACTAAATACCAACTATCAATCACTTAGATTATGTATTTTCAGGCTCGCAAAGAAACTGTTTCTAATCCCTCTCGATGTGCATCTTCTCTCTTCTCTCCATGTCTGCTCCATACAGACCGGACAAGTTTAAGCAAGCGCACAATCGATTATGGTCATTGTAGTTATTTACCCCATTTTCTGTACTAAACTATGTAGAATATCGGCCTGTTGGAAACTACAACTCCCTACTATGTCGCACAGTTAAGGCTTGATCTGATTTATCTCTACTGAACCAGCACATTGAGCTCACAGAAGAAGAAAAAAAAACGAAATGGAATTCAAATGATTGAACCAACATCAGTCAATTAGTTGTTTAAAAACCAAAAAATAACCAACATTTGAGTTAATCGCTCAGCACTATATTTACAAACAAGTGTGAAAATGTGTTTCACCGAGTTGTGGCTGAATGACGACATTTAGAACATACAGCTGGCGGATTATACACTCTATCGGCAGGATAGAACAGCAGCCTCTGGTAAGACATGGGGCAGGAGCCTATGCATATATGGAAACAACAGCTGGTGCACGATTTCTAAGGAAGTCTCGAGGTTTTGCTTGCCTGAGTATCTCATGATAAACTGTAGACCACATTATCGACTTAAGAGAGTTTATCATCTGTATTTTTTGTAGCTGTCTACATAGCATCACAGACCGATGCTGGCACTAAAACCACACTCAATGAGCTGTATTCCGCCATAAGCAAAAAGAAAAACGCTCATGCAGAGGCAGCGCTCCTAGTGGCCGGGGACTTTCATGCAGGGAAAACTCAAATCCATCTTACCAAATTTCTATCAGCATGTTAAATGTGCAACCAGAGAGAAATAAAATCTAGACCACCATTACTCCACACACAGAGACACATACAAAGCTCTCCCTCGCCCTCCATTTGGCAAATCCGATTATAATTATATCCTTCTGATTCCTGCTTACAAGCAAAAATTAAAGCAGGAAGCACCAATGACTCGGTCTATAAAAAGTGGTAAGATGAAGCAGATGCTAAACTACAGGAATGTTTTGCTAGCACAGACTGGAATATGTTCCGGGATTCATCCGATGGCATTGAGGAGTACACCACATCAGTCACGGGCTTTATCAATAAGTGCATCGAGGACGTCATCCCCACAGTGACTGTACATACCCCAACCAGAAGCCATGGATTACAGGCAACATTCGCACTGAGCTAAAGGGTAGAGCTGCTGCTTTCAAGGAGCGGAACTCTAACCCGGGAGCTTATAAGAAATCGCGCTATGCCCTCCGACAAACCATCAAACAGCCAAAGCATCAATACAGGTCTAAGATCGAATCGTCCTACACTGGCTCCAACGCTCGTCAGATGTGGCAGGGCTTGAAAACTATTTACAGACTACAAAGGAAAGCATAGCTGAGAGCTGCTCAGTGACACGCACCTACCAGACGAGCTAAATAACTATGCTCGGTTTGAGGCAAGTAACACTGAAACATGCATGAGAGCATCAGCTGTTCCGGACGACTGTGTGATCCGGCTCTCCGCAGCCGATGTGAGTAAGACCTTTAAACAGGTCAATATCCACAAGACCAGATGTATTACCAGGACGTGCACTCCGAGCATGCGCTGACCAACTGGCAAGTGTCTTCACTGACATTTTCAACCTCTCCCTGTCTGAGTCTGTAATACCAACATGTTTCAAACAGGCCACCATAGTCCCTGTGCCCAAGAACACTAAGGTAACCTGCCTAAATAACTACCAACCCATAGCACTCAGGTCTGTAGCCATGAAATGCTTTGAAAGGCTGGTCATTTCTCACATCAACACCATTATTCCAGAAACCCTAGACCACTCCAACAGATCCACAGATGATGACATCTCGATTGCACTCCACACTGCCCTTTCCCACCTAGACAAAAGGAACACCTATGTGAGAATGCTTTTCATTGACTACAGCTCAGCCTTCAACACTATAGTGCACTCAAAGCTCATCACGAAACACCTCTGGGACGAAACACCTCTGCAACTGGATCCTGGACTTCCTGACGGGCCGGCACCAGATGGCAAAGGTAGGTAACAACACATCCGCCACGCTGATCCTCAACACGGGGTCCCTCAGGGGTACGTGCTCAGTTCCCTCCTGTACTTCCTGTTCACTCATGACTGCACGGCCAGGCACGACTTTGGTCTTGCCCATAGTGGAGTTTGGAGTGTGACTGTTTGAGGTTGTGGACAGGTGTCTTTTATACTGATAACAAGTTCAAACAGGTGTCATTAATACAGGTAACGAGTGGAGGACAGAGGAGCCTCTTAAAAAACAAGTTACAGGTCTGTGAGAGCCAGAAATCTTGCTTGTTTGTAGGTGACCAAATACTTATTTTCCACCATAATTTGCAAATAAATTCATTAAAAATCCTACAATGTTCTTTTCTGGAATTTTTTTTCATTTTGTCTGTCATAGTTGAAGTGTACATATGATGAAAATTACAGGCCTCTCTCATATTTTTAAGTGGGAGAACTTGCACAATTGGTGGCTGACTAAATACTTTTTTGCCCCACTGTAGGTAAAACAGATCAGAGTGTGACAGGTGATTAAGGTCTACGAACCCTAAACCACTTCCGGCAGTCTTATCCAGCTGGCCGTACACGGCAGGCGGGACAAGACCATTCACCACAAGCACTCATCTTCCACAGCCCACCCTGCCAAACACCTTTGCCAGTATGCCCTATAAAGGACTATAAAATAAACATGGATCTTTTCAATCAATCCTCAAAATTCGTCTGCCTATATGGATTCACAGAATATATTTACACAATCTGTACAGGGCTCTGTAGCAACAAACAGATGTTAGACATTCAGATATATCTAAATATCAAATCGGATTTATCACATGCTACGAATACAACAGGTGTTGACCTCACAGCGAAATGCCCTTAACCAACAATGCTTTAAGAAGACTTAAATAAATGTTAAGTAAAAATAAATGAGAAAATAAAAGTAACAAGTGGTTATACTGCAGCAGTAAAATAACAATATCGAGGCAATATACAGGGGGTACAGAGTCAATGTGCGGGGGCACCGGTTAGTCAACGAAATTGAGGTAATATGTACATGTAGGTTGAGTTAAAGTGACTATGCATCAATAATAAACAGAGAGTAGCAGCAGCGTAAAAGAGGGGTCTGGGTAGCCCTTTGATTAGCTGTAGAAGCTGTTAAGAAGTCTTTTGGGCCTAGACTTGGCGCTCCGGTACAGCTTGCTGTGCGGTAGCAGAGAGATCAGTCTATGACTAGGGTGGATGGAGTCTTTGACAAAGGCCTTCCTCTGACACCGCCTGGTATAGAGGTCCTGCGAGGCAGGAAGCTTGGCCCCAGTGATGTCTGGGCCGTACACACTACCCTCTGTAGTCGGAGGCCGAGCAATTGCCATACCAGGCAGTGATGCAATGAGTCAGGATGCTCTCGATGGTGCAGCTGTAGAACCTTTTGAGGATCTGAGGACCTATGCCAAATCTTTTCAGTCTACTGAGGGGGAATAGGCTTTGGCGTGCCCTCATTACGACTGTCTTAGTGTGTTTGGAGCATGATGATGTGAACACCAATGAACTTGAAGCTCTCAACCTGCTCCACTACAGCCCCATCAATGAGAATGGGTGTGTGCTCGGTCCTCCTTTTCCTGTAGTCCACAATCATCTAATTTGTCTTGATCACATTGAGGGAGAGGTTGTTGTCCTGGCACCACATGGCCAGGTCTCTGACCGCCTCCCTATATGCTGTCTCATCGTTGTCGGTGATCAGAACTAACACTGTTGTGTCATCTGCAAACTTGATGATGGTGTTGGAGTCGTGCCTGGCCGTGCAGTCATGAGTGAACAGGGAGTACAGGAGGGGACAGAGCACGCACCCCTGGGGGCACCCCGTGTTGAGGATAAGCGTCAAGGATGTGTTGCTCCCTACCCTTACCACCTCGGGCGGCCCTTCTGGATGCCCAGGATCCAGTTGCAGAGGGAGGTGTTCAGTCCCAGGGTCCTTAGTTTAGCAATCGGTTTGTATTGCTATTACTCTACGGATTGGGATTATTGTCATTGTTTAGCTGGCTAGCTAGCTAGCTAAATTACAAACACCCCAAATTAAAGCGTGATGTTAGCTGTTGTTAGATGGCTGGCTAGCTAGCTAACATTACGTGTATGAACTGTGTGTAACATTAGTGATGTTTTCTCAGAATACCATTTTGCATTGTCAGTTATCACGTAATGTTAGCTACAGTTGAAGTCGGACGTTTACATACACCTTATAGAATTGAGGTCAGGGCTTTGTGATGGCCACTCCAATACCTTGGCTTTGTTGTCCTTAAGCCATTTTGCCACAACTTTGGAAGTATGCTTGGGGTCATTGTCCATTTGGAAGACCCATTTGCGACCAAGCTTTAACTTCCTGACTGATGTCTTGAGATGTTGCTTCAATATATCCACATAATTTTCCATTCCTCATGATGCAATCTATTTTCTGAAGTGCACCAGTTCTATTTTCTGAAGTGCACCAGTCCCTGCCGCAGCAAAGCACCCCCACAACATGATGCTGCCACCCCCGTGCTTCAAGGTTGGGATGGTGTTCTTCGGCTTGCAAGCCTCCCCCTTTTTCCTACAAACATAACCATGGTCATTATGGCCAAATCTTTCTATTTTTATTTAATTTTTTTATTTCACCTTTATTTAACCAGGTAGGCTAGTTGAGAACAAGTTCGCATTTACAACTGTGACCTGGCCAAGATAAAGCATAGCAGTGTGAACAGACAACACAAAGTTACACATGGAGTAAACAATTAACAAGTCAATAACACAGTAGGAAAAAAAGGGGAAAAAAGAGTCTATATACATTGTGAGCAAAAGGCATGAGGAGGTAGGCGAATAATTACAATTTTGCAGATTAACACAGGAGTGATAAATGATCAGATGGTCATGTACAGGTAAAGATACTGGTGTGCAAAATAGCAGAAATGTAAATAAATATAAACATTAAGGGATGAGGTAAGTAAATTGGATGGGCTATTTTAATTTTTTTATTTCAGCTTTATTTAACCAGGTAGGCTAGTTGAGAACAAGTTCTCATTTGCAACTGCGACCTGGCCAAGATAAAGCATAGCAGTGTGAACAGACAACACAGAGTTACACATGGAGTAAACGATTAACAAGTCAATAACACAGTAGAAAAAAAGGGGAGTCTATATACATTGTGTGCAAAAGGCATGAGGAGGTAGGCGAATAATTACAATTTTTCAGATTAACACTGGAGTGATAAATGATCAGATGGTCATGTACAGGTAGAGATATTGGTGTGCAAAATAGCAGAAAAGTAAATAAATAAAAACAGTATGGGGATGAGGTAGGTGAAAATGGGTGGGCTATTTACCAATAGACTATGTACAGCTGCAGCGATCGGTTAGCTGCTCAGATAGCAGCTGTTTGAAGTTGGTGAGGGAGATAAAAGTCTCCAACTTCAGCAATTTTTGCAATTCGTTCCCATCACAGGCAGCAGAGAACTGGAACGAAAGGCGGCCAAATGGGGTGTTGGCTTTAGGGATGATCAGTGAGATACACCTGCTGGAGCGCATGCTACGGGTGGGTGTTGCCATTGTGACCAGTGAACTGAGATAAGGCGGAGCTTTACCTAGCATGGACTTGTAGTTGACCTGGAGCCAGTGGGTCTGACGACGAATATGTAGCGAGGGCCAGCCGACTAGAGCATACAGGTCGCAGTGGTTGGTGGTATAAGGTGCTTTAGTAACAAAACGGATGGCACTGTGATAAACTGCATCCAGTTTGCTGAGTAGAGTATTGGAAGCTATTTTGTAGATGACATCGCCGAAGTCGAGGATCGGTAGGATAGTCAGTTTTACTGGGGTAAGTTTGGCGCCGTGAGTGAAGGAGGCTTTGTTGCGGAATAGAAAGCCGACTCTAGATTTGATTTTAGATTGGAGATGTTTGATATGAGTCTGGAAGGAGAGTTTACAGTCTAGCCAGACACCTAGATATTTGTAGTTGTCCACGTATTCTAGGTCGGAACCATCCAGGGTGGTGATGCTAGTCGGGCGTGCGGGTGCAGGCAGCGAACGGTTGAAAAGCATGCATTTGGTTTTACTAGCGTTTAAGAGCAGTTGGAGGCCACGGAAGGAGTGTTGTATGGCGTTGAAGCTCATTTGGAGGTTAAATAGCACAGTGTCCAAGGAAAGGCCGGAAGTATACAGAATGGTGTCGTCTGTGTAGAGGTGGATCAGGGAATCGCCCCGCAGCAAGAGCAACATCATTGATATATACAGAGAAAAGAGTCGGCCCAAGGAATTTAACCCTGTGGCACCACCATAGAGACTGCCAGAGGACCGGACAACATGCCCTCCGATTTTTTCGTTTTGTTTGATCAGACCAAAGAACATTTCTCAAAAAAGTATGATCTTTGTCCCCATGTGCTGTTGCAAACCGTAGTCTGTCTTTTTTTATGGCGGTTTTGGAGCAGTGGCTTCTTCCTTGCTGAGCGGCCTTTCAGGTTATGTCAATATAGGACTTGTTTTACTGTGGATATAGAAACCTTTGTACCTGTTTCCTCCAGCATCTTCACAAGGTCCTTTGCTGTTGTTCAGGGATTGATTTGCCATTTTTGCACCAAAGTACGTTCATCTCTAGGACACAGAACACTTCTCCTTCCTGAGCAGTATGACAGCTGCGTGGTCCCATCGTGTTTATACTTGTGGTCTATTGTTTGCACAGGTGAACGTGGTACCATCAGGCATTTGGAAATTGTTCCCAGGGATGAACCAGACTTGTGGAGGTCTACAATTTGTTTTCTGGGGTATTGGCTGATTTCTTTTGATTTTCCCATGATGTCAAGCAAAGGGGCACTGAGTTTGAAGGTAGGCCTTGAAATACATCCACAGGTACACCTCCAATTGACTCAAATGATGTCAATTAGCTTATCAGAAACTACTAAAGCCATGACATATTTTTCTGGAATTTTCCAAGCTGTTTAAAGGCACAGTCAACTTAGTGTATGTAAACTTCTGACCCACTGGAATTGTGATACCGCAAATTATGTGAAATAATCTGTCTGTAAACAATAGTTGGAAAAATTACTTGTGTCATACATAAAGTATATGTCCTAACCGACTTGCCAAAACTATAGTTTTTTAATTAACAAGAAATTTGTGGAGTGGTTGAAAAACGAGTTTTAATGACTCCAACCTAAGTGTATGTAAACTTCCGACTTCAACTGTAGCTAATATTGAACCTATTTGGTTAACTGACAATCGGTTTGTATTGCTAGTACTGTATGGATTGGGATTATGGTTCATTGTTTAGCTGGCAAACTAGCTATCTACATGTCTAAACAAAAGACCCCAAGTAAAGCTTGCTGTTAGCTAGCCAGCTGACTTTCTAGTAGATTGCTGGCTTGCTAGCTAAAATTAAATTTATGAACTGTGTGTGGTGATGTTATCTCAGAATGCCGTTTCGCATCTATAGTATAATAATGCTCAAATATTTTTACCTGGAATGTGTCTTTCAGCTCTCCTCCACCAGTCATACCAGTCGTCCCCTGCTTGTATACTTCATATGTTGGTGAAATCTGGGACTTTTGGCATACTAACTGTATCCATACTATGACCAATAAGCAAAAAAAAGAAACGTCCCCTTTTCAGGTAATTGTGTTGTTTAGGTTTAGAGTGTGTAGTCTTAGAGTAATTATCTTAATTTACCGAGGTTAGCTAGCCAGCTATTTGTCGTCCTTAACGTAGGTGACTCTGCTAGCTAGCCAACGCTAGCCAACGTCTTCTGTATAGAACTCAACTACCCGGTCGCATTCACAGGTAGTATCACATTTTCACTTCATTTCATTACAGTACAACGGTTTGATTTGTTTGATCGTAGCTAGCTACATAGCCGTCTTTGTATCAAAGATAATTGTGTAGTCTAGAGCGATTTTCTAGGTTCGCTAGCCAGCTATTGTCGTTCTTTTAACGCAACGTAACGTAAACAACACTGCTAGCTAGCCAGCTAGCCCCCGAATAGCAACACTGCAGAAACTATTACACTCAACGGAACGACTTGATTAGTGTAGTGTCAACAACGCACCCACTGCCAGCTGGCCTACTTCAGCAGTACTGTATCATTTTAATCATTTTAGTCAATAAGATTCTTGCTACGTAGCTTAACTTTCTGAACATTCGAGACGTGTAGTCCACTTGTCATTCCAATCTCCTTTGCATTAGCGTAGCCTCTTCTGTAGCCTGTCAACTATGTGTCTGTTTATCCCTGTTCTCTCCTCTCTGCACAGACCATACAAACGCTCCTCACCGCGTGGCCGCGGCCACCCTACTCTGGTGGTCCCAGCGCGCACGACCCACGTGGAGTTCCAGGTCTCCGGTAGCCTCTGGAACTGCCAATCTGCGGTCAACAAGGCAGAGTTCATCTCAGCCTATGCCTCCCTCCAGTCCCTCGACTTCTTGGCACTGACGGAAACATGGATCACCACAGACAACACTGCTACTCCTACTGCTCTCTCTTCGTCCGCCCACGTGTTCTCGCACACCCCGAGAGCGTCTGGTCAGCGGGGTGGTGGCACCGGGATCCTCATCTCTCCCAAGTGGTCATTCTCTCTTTCTCCCCTTACCCATCTGTCTATCGCCTCCTTTGAATTCCATGCTGTCACAGTTACTAGCCCTTTCAAGCTTAACATCCTTATCATTTATCGCCCTCCAGGTTCCCTCGGAGAGTTCATCAATGAGCTTGATGCCTTGATAAGCTCCTTTCCTGAGGACGGCTCACCTCTCACAGTTCTGGGCGACTTTAACCTCCCCACGTCTACCTTTGACTCTTTCCTCTCTGCCTCCTTCTTTCCACTCCTCTCCTCTTTTGACCTCACCCTCTCACCTTCCCCCCCTACTCACAAGGCAGGCAATACTCTCGACCTCATCTTTACTAGATGCTGTTCCTCCACTAACCTCATTGCAACTCCCCTCCAAGTCTCCGACCACTGCCTTGTATCCTTTTCCCTCTCGCTCTCATCCAACACCTCCCACACTGCCCCTACTCGGATGGTATCGCGCCGTCCCAACCTTCGCTCTCTCTCCCCCGCTACTCTCTCCTCTTCCATCCTATCATCTCTTCCCTCCGCTCAAACCTTCTCCCACCTATCTCCTGATTCTGCCTCCTCAACCCTCCTCTCCTCCCTCTCTGCATCCCTTGACTCTCTATGTCCCCTATCCTCCAGGCCGGCTCGGTCCTCCCCTCCCGCTCCGTGGCTCGATGACTCATTGCGAGCTCACAGAACAGGGCTCCGGGCAGCCGAGCGGAAATGGAGGAAAACTCGCCTCCCTGCGGACCTGGCATCCTTTCACTCCCTCCTCTCTACATTTTCCTCCTCTGTCTCTGCTGCTAAAGCCACTTTCTACCACGCTAAATTCCAAGCATCTGCCTCTAACCCTAGGAAGCTCTTTGCCACCTTCTCCTCCCTCCTGAATCCTCCGCCCACTCCCCCCTCCTCCCTCTCTGCAGATGACTTCGTCAACCATTTTGAAAAGAAGGTCGACGACATCCGATCCTCGTTTGCTAAGTCAAACGACACCGCTGGTTCTGCTCACACTGCCCTACCCTGTGCTCTGACCTCTTTCTCCCCTCTCTCTCCAGATGAAATCTCGCGTCTTGTGACGGCCGGCCGCCCAACAACCTGCCCGCTTGACCCTATCCCCTCCTCTCTTCTCCAGACCATTTCCGGAGACCTTCTCCCTTACCTCACCTCGCTCATCAACTCATCCCTGACCGCTGGCTACGTCCCTTCCGTCTTCAAGAGAGCGAGAGTTGCACCCCTTCTGAAAAAACCTACACTCGATCCCTCCGATGTCAACAATTACAGACCAGTATCCCTTCTTTCTTTTCTCTCCAAAACTCTTGAACGTGCCGTCCTTGGCCAGCTCTCCCGCTATCTCTCTCTGAATGACCTTCTTGATCCAAATCAGTCAGGTTTCAAGACTAGTCATTCAACTGAGACTGCTCTCCTCTGTATCACGGAGGCGCTCCGCACTGCTAAAGCTAACTCTCTCTCCTCTGCTCTCATCCTTCTAGATCTGTCGGCTGCCTTCGATACTGTGAACCATCAGATCCTCCTCTCCACCCTCTCCGAGTTGGGCATCTCCGGCGCGGCCCACGCTTGGATTGCGTCCTACCTGACAGGTCGCTCCTACCAGGTGGCGTGGCGAGAATCTGTCTCCTCACCACGCGCTCTCACCACTGGTGTCCCCCAGGGCTCTGTTCTTGGCCCTCTCCTATTCTCGCTATACACCAAGTCACTTGGCTCTGTCATAACCTCACATGGTCTCTCTTATCATTGCTATGCAGACGACACACAATTAATCTTCTCCTTTCCCCCTTCTGATGACCAGGTGGCGAATCGCATCTCTGCATGTCTGGCAGACATATCAGTGTGGATGACGGATCACCACCTCAAGCTGAACCTCGGCAAGACGGAGCTGCTCTTCCTCCCGGGGAAGGACTGCCCGTTCCATGATCTCGCCATCACGGTTGACAACTCCATTGTGTCCTCCTCCCAGAGCGCCAAGAACCTTGATCCTGGACAACACCCTGTAGTTCTCAACCAACATCAAGGCGGTGGCCCGTTCCTGTAGGTTCATGCTCTACAACATCCGCAGAGTACGACCCTGCCTCACACAGGAAGCGGCGCAGGTCCTAATCCAGGCACTTGTCATCTCCCGTCTGGATTACTGCAACTCGCTGTTGGCTGGGCTCCCTGCCTGTGCCATTAAACCCCTTCAACTCATCCAGAACGCCGCAGCCCGTCTGGTGTTCAACCTTCCCAAGTTCTCTCACGTCACCCCGCTCCTCCGTTCTCTCCACTGGCTTCCAGTTGAAGCTCGCATCAGCTACAAGACCATGGTGCTTGCCTACGGAGCTGTGAGGGGAACGGCACCTCAGTACCTCCAGGCTCTGATCAGGCCCTACACCCAAACAAGGGCACTGCGTTCATCCACCTCTGGCCTGCTCGCCTCCCTACCACTGAGGAAGTACAGCTCCCGCTCAGCCCAGTCAAAACTGTTCGCTGCCCTGGCCCCCAATGGTGGAACAAACTCCCTCACGACGCCAGGACAGCGGAGTCAATCACCACCTTCCGGAGACACCTGAAACCCCACCTCTTTAAGGAATACCTAGGATAGGATAAGTAATCCCTCTCACCCCCCTAAGTTTTAGATGCACTATTGTTAAGTGACTGTCCCACTGGATGTCATAAGGTGAATGCACCAATTTGTAAGTCGCTCTGGATAAGAGCGTCTGCTAAATGACTTAAATGTAAATGTAAATGTCATACAAGGAGAATGGTCTAATGCCTCCAATCAAAAATAGGGCTGGCCAAAGCAAGCACTGGTTAGACCTGAAGCACAAAACCTTGCAGCGAGTGGTGAGCTTCATCAACATCTACGCAGAGAATAATGCAATAGTATTACCAGAACACCACCCAGGACAAATACTTTGTTGGAAAGCTGCTGCCATCTCATGTGAGAAAAGCAGCAGTGTGGCATCTCCGCAAGAAATGGATGACAACACTTGGTATGTAAAGCATAAACATGTTTTGATTATTTAATTGACCACCAACATGAATGGCACTACTTTTATTGATCTCACATTATTTCTGTATTTTCCAGAGGCACGTGTGGTCAGGCTGTCTTCCTTCAAGAATCTGCTTCCCCACACCTCAAGAACCAAGCCCAGGACAGACCTGTACTGGCAGTGCAATGGGAACAACTATGAGGTCTTCTGATCTGCCAATCTGCCAGAAGCTGTTAAGTCAGCCAAGCTGAAGAAGCAAGAGCAGCATCTCATGCTTGTTCAGTGAGTGGTCTGTCTACCAGCAGATGGTTGCTATCTGCAAAACCACCTGTCAAGACCTGCAGATGTCTCTGGTGGCCCCTACTGAACCAGCAAGAAAATACATCAGGATGCATTACATATTTGATTTTGCTCAACAAGTAAGCAACATGTTCTCCTTTAAACTGATTAAGGCCATAGATGAATAGATAGATCAAAAAAATGTTTATATAAACTCAGCAACAACAAAAAAACGTCCTCTCACTGTCAACTCACTGGCAGCAAACTTAACATGTATAAATATTTGTATGAACATAACAGGATTCAACAACTGAGAAATAAACTGAACAAGTTCCAAAAACATGTGACTAACAGAAATGTAATAATGTGACCCTAAACAAAGGGGGGAGGGTCAAAATCAACAGTAACAGTCACTATCTGGCCTCCAGCTGCATTAAGTACTGCTGTGCATCTCCTCCTTACGGTCTGCACCAGATTTGCCAGTTCTTGCTGTGAGATGTTACCCCGCTCTCCCACCAAGGCACCTGCAAGTTCCCGGATATTTCTGGGGGGAATGACCCTGGCCCTAGCCCTCACCCTCCAATCCCAGACGTGCACAATGGGATTGAGGTCCGGGTTCTTTGCTGGCCATGGCAGAACATTGACATTCCTGTCTTGCAGGAAATCATGCACAGAACGAGCAAAATGGCTGGTGGCATTCTCATGCTGGAGGATCATGTCAGGATGAGCCTGCAGGAAGGGTACCACATGAGGGAGGAGGATGTCTTCCCTGTAACGCACAGCATTGAGATTGCCTACAATGACAACAAGCTCAGTCCGACCATGACGGACACTCCACCTCCAAATCGATCCCGCTCCAGAGTACAGGCCTCATTCCTTCGACAATAAACGTGAATCCGACCATTACCCCCGGTGAGACAAAACCCGCTACTCGTCAGTGAAGAGCACTTTTTGCCAGTCATGTCTGGTCCAGCGACGTTGGGTTTGTGCCAATAGGCAATGTTGTTTCCGGTGATGTCTGGTGAGGACCTGTCTTACAACAGGCCTACAAGCCCTCAGTCCAGCCTCTCTCAGCCTATTGCGGACAGTCTGAGCACTGATGGAGGGATTGTGCGTTCCTGGTGTAACCCGGGCAGTTGTTGTTGCCATCCTGTACCTGTCCCGTAGGTGTGATGTTCAGATGTACCGATCCTGTGCAGGTGTTGTTTAATGTAGTCTGCCACTGCGAGGACGATCAGCTGTCCATTCTGTCTCCCTGTAGCACGGTCTTAGGTGTCTCACAGCACGGACATTGCAATTTATTGCCCTGGCCACATCTGCAGCCCTCATGCCTCCTTGCAGCATGCCCAAGGCATCCTCACGCAGATGAGCAGGGACCCTGGCCATCTTTCTTTTGGTGTTTTTCAGAGCCAGTAGAAAGGCCTCTTTAGTGTCCTAAGTTTTCATAACTGTGACCTAAATTGCCTGCTGTCTGTAGCTGTTAGTGTCTTAACGACAGTTCCACAGGTGCATGTTCATTAATTCTTCATGAGAATCAGTGTTTAAACTCTTTATAATGAAGATCTGTGAAGTTACCTGGATTTTTACGAATTATCTTTGAAAGACAGGGTCCTGAAAAAGGGACGTTTCATTTTTTGCTGAGTTAGTATACACTACCGTTCAAAAGTTTGGGGTCATTTAGAAATGTCCTTGTTTTTTGAAAGAAAATCTACTTTTTTGTCCATTAAAATAACATCAAATTGATCAGAAATACAGTGTAGACATTATTGATGTTGTAAATGACTACTGTAGCTGGAAACAGCAGATTTTTTTATGGAATATCTACATAGGCGTACAGAAGCCCGTTATCAGCAACCATCACTCCTGTGTTCCAATGGCATGTTGTGTTATCTAATCCAAGTTTATCATTTTGAAAGGGTAATTGATCATTAGAAAACCCTTTTGCAATTATGTTCGCACAGCTGAAAACTGTAGTGCTGATTAAAGAAGCAATAAAACTGGCCTTTAGACTAGTTGAGTATCTGGAGCATCAGCATTTGTGGGTTCGATTACAGGCTCAAAATGGCCAGAAACAAAGAACTTTCTTCTGAAACTCGTCAGTCTATTCTTGTTCTGAGAAATTAAGGCTATTCCATCCGAAAAATTGCCAAGAAACTGAAGATCTCGTACAACGCTGTGTACTACTCCCTTCACAGAACAGCGCAATCTGGCTCTAGCCAGCATAGAAAGAGGAGTGGGAGGCCCCAGTGCACAACTGACCAAGAGGACAAGTACATTAGAGTGTCTAGTTTGAGAAACAGAAGAGTCGCCTCTTCACTGTTGACGTTGAGACTGGTGTTTTGCGGGTACTATTTAATGAAACTGCCAGTTGGGGACTTGTGAGGAGTCTGTTTCTCTTGAATTCAGGGCCGTTCCTTACTTTCTTCCCCTTCTACTTGCCTCTTCCATTTTTGCGGTAATGCTGCAATTAGTTGGATTTAATTTTGAGTACATACATTTTTAGCTTGATATTGTTTGTTAAGTTAGCAAACAGTTCCATTGTATCACTTATTAGTGGACAGAACCGTTAGCTAAAATTAGCTAGCAAATTATCTAACTATCTAGCTAGCTAACATTAAGCCACGGAGAACAAACCAGCCAAGTTATTTGGCTGGCTAGCCAAGTTATTTGGCTGGCTAGCCACAAACTTGCAACCTTCGGCAACACAAAACCGTTACCAGCTAGTTACAGGCTTGCTCGTTAGCATTACATTCCTCCTGTTAGTAGTCTATTTGCTTCGAGAGACAGGGGTGTATTCATTAGAGAAACCATTTACCGCTTTAGAACCAAACGGAAGCAAACAAGAAACACAACAAAACGGGGAGGGACCTACCTGAATTTTTTTCTCATTTGCGTTTGTAGTAAATGGTTTCTGTTGCAAGACATTTTGCAACAGATGACACATTTTGCAACAGAATCAGCTTAATGATAACACCCCAAGTCTCCCGGAGGCTATCCTGTTCGCTGACATTGCCAATAGTAGTTTTTCCTGTCAGCGAACACATCTAGTTTTTAAAAGCTGTGATGTTAGCAACCTGGCCAGTTATTTAACTATATAGCTATGTATGACTATGCCAGAAATACTCATATCTGGCTATACATTGCTTTGACCAACTAGTTAACATTATCAACCAGAGAGACATTCAGGTCTTAGCTACGATTCCTAGCTAGTTGTCTAATGCTAGCTGTAAACAGCCGAGTTGACTTCCTATTTGAAAATGCCTAGATGAGTGGAATAGATATATATTTTTACTTCGACCAATCAGTAAGAAGATCAGCAATGATCCGCAATGGACGTCACCAAAAATGTGAGGTAGGCTACACCTGAAGTCAGACTGTTACTAGGAGGGTGTGTGTGGATGTGAGTTGTGTTTCTTTATCTCATCTCTTAATGATAATTTCTGTCATGCCCTGATCTCTCATTCTGCTTCTCTCCCTCCCCTTTCCATCTTTCTCTTTCCACCTCTCCTTCTCACTCCCAGTGTGAAGGCTGTGTGTAATGAGCTCCACAACACTCTCATGGCCATCAATCAGAAGGACAAACTGTGCTGGTGGAAGAACATCCACAGACCAGGCATACTCACTGACTCACCTCAGTTGCAGGTGCAACACACACACACAGCGGGCTAATGGATGTTAATGGGGCCTAATGGAGTATACTGTAATATGGGATGATGTAGACTTCAGCCCCTTTGATATTAGTCTAATGTATTGAACAGTGTTACAAGCTAATGTAGCAGACTGTTTAACAGTAATGTATGGTTTAACAATGTTACCATTATTAGAGACTACTGGAGGGTAAGACTTTATACAATCTGCCTTGTTGTTCAATGGAGTCGAATGAAACCCCTTTCAGGAGCGGGCACCAAAAAAGAAAAGCAAAAAAGGGGAAAAAAATAGGTAGAGGCACAACAAGGCACAATAGAGGGGATGGGTATTTTAAATGGATACTTCAGTATTTTAGCAATATCTACTTCTCCAGACAAACTCATGGATACAATTAGTATCTCTGCATCCAGTATGAATGAAGTTAGAGGTAGTTTCAACATGCAGGACTAAGTGAAATAAAATGGTACAAATAGCACTATATACCAGTGGAGGCTCCTCAGAGGAGGAAGGGGAGGACCATAAAAATAGAAATTGTGAAACAAAAAATAATAATTTTTAGATAAAAGTATTCTTAATATATTCATATATCTCCAAATAATTTATTAAAACACAGTTTTGCAATCTATGTCTACTGTAGCCTCAACAGCACTCTGTAGGGTAACACTATGGTGTAGCCGGGAACAGCTAGCTTCCGTCCTCCTTTGGGTACATACAAAACCTAGGAGGCTTATGGTTCTCACCCCTTTCTATAGACGTACACAGTATCATAGCTCTTACAGCATGAACTGACATGTTGTCCACCCAATCAAAGGATCAGGGAATGAATCAAGACTGAAAGCTACAACTAGCTAGCACAACAGTGTATAAAATGTGGTAAGTAGTTGACTCAAAGAGAGAAAAGACAAGCCTAGGTCATTGGGGGGTTTAGCTCTACCAAATTTTCAGACATACTACTGGGCTGAAAATTTCAGAGCCCTCCTGTACTGGCTGCAGACTGATCCTACTGGCCCTAGACCACTCTGGGTCCAGCTGGAGTCTGAATCGTGTAAACCTGCAGCACTTTCCTCTGTGTTGTGCTCGTCTCTCCCAGTGTCCCTAGGCAAAAGGTGTGTCAACCCAATTGTAAAGCATTCTCTTAAAATTTGGAATCAGTTCCGTTTAGCCTTTAGCCTTCGAGGCTTTTCTCTATCAGGCCCAATCAATCAGAACATTTTATTTCCTCATTTGCCTCTTTTTCTCAGCTGCAGGAAAAGTTCAATCTCCCCAATCCCACTTTTTCCGCTATCTCCAGACTAGAAACTTTGTCAGAGCTAACACACCTGGATTTCCCCATAGACCTGTGAATACAGCTATAGAGAGCATCTTGGAGTTGAACAAGCTTTCTAGGGGCGCAATTTCAGATGTATATGCCATCATTCATGACTTACAGAACCCTTCTTTGGTGCATTTAAAGACTCGATGGGAACTTGGAGAAGACGCCTGGGAATCTGTGCTGCACTGGGTGTACTCGTCCTCTTTTAGCACTAGACACATCCTCATTCAATTCAAGGTGATTCGCCGTATCCACTGGTCAGGGGCCAAACTTGGAAGAATATTCTCTGATTTTGATCCTACCTGTGTCAGATGTAAAGTGGAACCAGCCACACTGATGCATATGTTTTGGGGCTGTCATAAACTGTCAGGTTTCTGGGAATTCATATTTAAATGTTTCTCTGATATATAGGACACTGTTATAGATCCGTCTCCCCTTCCAACCCTTTTTGGAGTACTGCCCATAGGTACCCCCCTATCAAGAATCCAGTTGGACACTGTTGCTTATACAACTCTTTTAGCTAGACGGCTAATACTACAGAATTGGAAGATGGCAGCTCCCCCATCTTATAAATATTGGGTGAGAGATGTGTTGTGCTCTCTGAAACTAGAAAAAATGTAATTCAATTCACATGGGAACCCCAAACTGTTTAATGAGGCTTGGGCTCCATTCCGGTCTTACTTTAAACAGTCCATCCTCTGATTGCATTCCAATTAAAACTAAAATAAGTCTGTATTTGACCCCCCTGTGACTTAAGGGTTGGAGGAGCTTCTCTCTGTGTTTTTGCTGGGGGGAATTAAGGTCCATGTGCTTATTGATTGTGACCCGTGGATGCCTTGTTCATCTTGCCCGGGCAGAGACTGAAGTGTGAGCTTGTTTTTCCCAGTTAATTTTACATTTTGTTCACGCCTACATGAATAATCATTCTATTTTTTTTATTTTAAAGCATTGTAAACTTTATTTTTGGTCCAGTGGATGGGCGGTCTGTGGCCATGACTGTCTGTGAGTGGTTGCATTTCTCCACCCTTTGCCCTTGACTGTTTACAGGAACAATGGTGAGGTGTTTGCTCTGTCCCTGTACTATAGATTGCCCTTTAACCTTTGTAGCCTTTTGCCTGGTGTGTTTAACTTGTCTAAAGTACGGTATCTTTAAAGCAGTTTCTTTATTTGTATTTTTTTTTCTAGTTGAGTATATTATTTATATTGCTTTGTGTTGTCTTGTCTGTGTGTGTGTGTGTGTGTGTGTGTGTGTGTGTGTGTGTGTGTGTGTGTGTGTGTGTGTGTGTGTGTGTGTGTGTGTGTGTGTGTGTGTGTGTGTGTGTGTGTGTGTGTGTGTGTGTGTGTGTGTGTGTGTGTGTGTGTGTGTGTGTGTAAAACTTAATAAACAGAGTTTTTTTTAAAAGAGAGAGAAAGACAATAGTTGAATAGTTTTGAACAAAATTAATGTCTTCAAAAATTAAGGAGAAACAAGAGAGAGAGAGAGAGAGAGAGAGAGGGGCTACCTACAGTTAAAGTCAGAAGTTTACATACACTTAGGTTGGAGTCATTAAAACTCGTTTTTCAACCACTCCACAAATGTCTTGTTATTAACAAACTATAGTTTGGCAAGTCGGTTAGGACATCCACTTTGTGCATGACACAAGTCATTTTTCCAACAATTGTTTACAGACAGATTATTTCACTGTATCACAATTCCAGTAGGTCAGAAGTTTACATACACTAAGTTGACTGTGCCTTTAAACAGCTTGGAAAATTCCAGAAAATGATGTCATGGCTTTGGAAGCTTCTGACATCATTTGAGTCAATTGGAGGTGTACGTGTGGATGTAAATGCAAATCAATCCCAGCAAAGGACCTTGTGAAGATGCTGGAGGAAACAGGTACAAATGTATCTATATCCACAGTAAATCAAGTCCTATACCGCCATAAAATAGCCAGACTACGGTTTGCAACAGCACATGGGGACAAAGATCATTACTTTATGGAGAAATGTCCTCTCGTCTGATGAAACAAAATTAGAACTGTTTGGCCATAATGACCATCGTTATGTTTGCAGGAAAAAGGGGGAGGCTTGCAAGCCGAAGAACACCATCCCAACTGTGAAGCATGGAGGTGGCAGCATCATGTTGTGGGGGTGCTTTGCTGCAGGAGGGACTGGTGCACTTCACAAAATAGATGGCAAAATTATGTTGATATATTGAAGCAACATCTCAAGACATCAGTTAAAGCTTGGTCGCAAGGAGGCCTACAAACCTGACTCAGTTACACCAGCTCTGTCAGGAGGAATGGGACAAAATTCACCCAACTTATTGTGGGAAGCTTGTGGAAGGCTACCCAAAATGTTTGACCCAAGTTAAACTATTTAATGGCAATGCTACCAAATACTAATTGAGTGTATGTAAACTTCTGACCCACTGGGAATGTGATGAAAGAAATAAAAGCAGAAATAAATCATTATCTCTACTATTATTCTGACATTTCACATTCTTAAAATATAGTGGTGATCCTAACTGACTTAAAACAGGGATTTTTTTTTACTTTGAATTAAATGGAAAAATGAGTTTAAATGTATTTGGCTAAGGTGTATGTAAACATCGACTTCAACTGTATATGTCACATTTGTTTCACTTTCACTAACTTAGCTAGCCAATGAAGCTAGCTAGTTTAGCCTACTCAAACACCCAGCTCAAACAGATAGGGATGCTATGGTACCTAGCTGGCTATGGCTATCCAACACTGGAACTCTTCCAAGTCAAGGTAAGGTATTGGTTTTATTAATTTATTGCCCCCGGGGCCCGCCGGTGTAACTGATAGACTGCTTAATAACTGTACTGCATGATTGTTGCGGGTTTACTAATGTGTTAATTCTAGTAGCTATGTTGACTTGACATTAGCTAATATGGTGACAACAATGTAGGCTGCGTGCAGCGGTTAGCAGTTATGATATGACCGTTTGGCTTGGAAAGATTTTTTCACCTGGTCACAGAAAGCTGATACGTTGTGCACTGAAGTTCAAAAATGAAGGGAAAATGTGAGAGGAGAGCGCATAGATTTGTATGTGGCTGTTATGAAAGTAAACTGTGTTTGCGTATAATCAGGGGTGTATTCATTTCACAGATTCTGTGGAAAAAAGGTTTAAACAGAAGCAAACGGAATAAAACAGGGATAAACATAACTGAATTTAACCAATAGAAACTATTGTTTGCAACTTTTGGACTAATGATTACACCCTAGATCAGCTAGATGCAGACAAGTACTAATTTATCACTTACTGTCTGTCATCTTTATTACTCAAATTTCTCTTTACCTGTGCACCTACGTTGTAAACTTTCATTCTTAGGCTAGGTTGTTGCAACCTTATGATGGGTTTAGGGACAATTTGAGTATCTTGTAATGGGGCCATAGGGGGAGTAGTAGAGGGGGAGCTAGCTGCTGACTCGTGGTGGTCTGAGATTAGAAACTATTGGCTAGTGTTTGCCATGATGCTTCTGTTATGCCCGGATCTGAGTGATTTGAAGCGGGGAGTACAGGACATGGCTTGGGTGGCTGGGGTCCTTGATGATCTTCTTGGCCTTCCTGCAACACCTGGTGTTGTAGGTGTCCTGTAGGGCAGGCAGTGTGCACTCAATAGTGTGTTTGGCTGCACGTATCACCCTCTGAAGAGCCTTGCGGTCCGCGGGAGTGGGTTGCCGTACCTGGATTTGATGCAGTTCGACAGTATGTTCTCGATGGTGCTTCTGTGAGAGCCCTCGGGACAGGCCAAATTTATTCAGCATCCTGAGGTTGAAGAGTCAATCTCGTGCATTCACTACAGTGTCCATGTGGTTAGACGATTTCAGCTTCTCTGAGATGTGTACGAATTTGAAGTTATTGACCATCTCCACGGCGGCCCCACTGATGAGGATGAGGGCATGTCCAGCCTGGTTCCTCCTGAAGTCCACAATCAGCTCTTTTCTTTTGTTATCGTTGAGGGAGTGCCTACCTCCCTGTAGACAGTCCCGTCATTGTTGTTAATCAGGCCTACTACTGTCGTGTCGTCAGCTAACTTGATGATGGAGTTGAAACTGTGTGAGGCCACGCAGTCGTGGGTATATACGGAATACAGAAGGGGACAGAAGATGCACCCTTGTCAGCCCCCGTGTTGCGAATCAGTGTCAAATAGGTAATGTTGCCTACCTTCACCACCTGGGGGCAGCCTGTCAGGAAGTCCAGGACCCAGTTGCATAGGGAGGATTTCAGACCCAGGGCCGTTAGTGCCTTATAAGCGCATTAGAAAGCTATGGCATTGAAGGCAGAGCTGTAATTAATGAACAACATCCTCACATATGCATTTCTTTTGTCCAGGTGGGTAAGGGCAGTGTGCAGTGCAATGGTGATTGCGTCGTTCGTGGATCTTTCAGGACGGGAGGCTAATTGGAGAGGATCGAGATTGTCGGTGAGGGAGGAGGTGACTAGCCTCTCGAAGCACTTCATGATGACGGCAGTGAATGCTACTGGTCGGAAGTCATTCAGTTCGGTTACTTTCCATTTCTTGGGCACAGGATGATAGTGGACAACTTGAAGCAGGTGGGTATAGCAGCCTGAGCTAGGGAGAGATTGAAAATGTCTGAAAACACCACAGTCAGCTGGTCTGCACATATTCTGAGGGCACGGCTAGGCAGCCATTGCTAGTGTACCAATGAGTTTAACAGTCAAATTGCTAGGGTTAAAGGTTCCAAAACCCTTCTGTGGATTATATGTCTATGGCCACAACGCAACAAGCTGTTCCACAGATAGAAAGAGCGATAGGAGGGGAAAAGGTGCATGTTCATTGACAAGCACACCAAAAACAGCATTAACGATAATTAATAAGATAAAGACTTCTAAATTGCTGCCAAAGCAGCAGCTACACTTCCTGGGGTCCAGCAAAATTAAGGCAGTTTATACAATTTTAAAAGCATTACAATACATTCACAACATACTGTGTGCCCTACTCCACCACTACCACACATCTACAGCACTAAATCCATGTGTATGTATAGTGTGCGTGTGTGCATGTGTCTGTGCCAATGTTTGTGTTGCTTCACAGTCGACGGCTGTTCCATAAGGTGTTTTTTTAAATCAAATTGTACTGCTTGCGTCAGTTACTAGATGTGGAATAAAGTTCCATGTAATCATGGCTCTTGTAGTACTGTGTGCCTGCCATAGTCTGTTCTGGAGTTGGAGACTGTGAAGAGAC
Source organism: Oncorhynchus gorbuscha (assembly GCF_021184085.1). Taxonomy (NCBI): domain Eukaryota; kingdom Metazoa; phylum Chordata; class Actinopteri; order Salmoniformes; family Salmonidae; genus Oncorhynchus; species Oncorhynchus gorbuscha. The sequence continues at coordinate 49,196,276 of NC_060188.1, read as the reverse complement.
CTCGTGGCATGTTTTGTGGGGTATGCATCGGTGTCCGAGTTGTGTGCTAGTAGTTTAGACAGACAAGCTCGGTGCATTCAACATGTCATAAATAAAAGTAGTGATGAAGTCAATCTCTCTTCCACTTTCAGCCAGGAGAGATTGACATGCATATTATTAATATTAGCTCTCTGTATACATCCAAGGGCCAGCCGTGCTGCCCTGTTCTGAGCCAATTGCAATTTTCCTAAGTCCTTTTTTGTGGCACCTGACCAGACGACTGAACAACTGAGTCAAGGTGCGACAAAACTAGGGCCTGTAGGACCTGCATTTTTATTAGTGTTGTTAAGAAGGCAGAAGATCACATTATTATAGACATAAATACATCTTAGCCACTACTGCATCAATATATTTTGACCATGACAGTTTACAATCTAGGGTTACTCCAAACAGTTTAGCCATCTCAATTTGCTCAATTTCCACATTATTTATTACGGAGATGTGAGGGGAACGGCACCTCAGTACCTCCAGGCTCTGATCAGGCCCTACACCCAAATAAGGGCACTGCGTTCATCCACCTCTGGCCTGCTCGCCTCCCTACCACTGAGGAAGTACAGTTCCCGCTCAGCCCAGTCAAAACTGTTCGCTGCTCTGGCTCCCCAATGGTGGAACAAACTCCCTCACGACGCCAGGACAGCGGAGTCAATCACCACCTTCCGGAGACACCTGAAACCCCACCTCTTTAAGGAATACCTAGGATAGGATAAAGTAATCCTTCTCACCCCCCCTTAAAATATTTAGATGCACTATTGTAAAGTGGCTGTTCCACTGGATGTCATAAGGTGAATGCACCAATTTGTAAGTCGCTCTGGATAAGAGCGTCTGCTAAATGACTTAAATGTAATGTAAAATGTATATAGTTGAGGTTTAGGGTTTAGTGAGTGTTTCATTCTGAAAACAATGCTTTTAGTTTTAGAAATATTTAGGGCTAAATTATTCCTTGCCACCTACTTTGAAATTAACTGCATCTCTTTGTTGAGTGTTGCAGTCATTTCAGTCACTGTAGTAGCTGACGTGTATAGTGTTGAGTCATCCACATACATAGACACTCTGGCTTTACTCAAAGTCAGTGGCATGTCGTTAGTAAAAGTTGAAAAAAACAAGGGGCCTAAACAGCCACCCTGGGGAATTCCTGATTCTAACTGGATTATATTTGAGAGGCTTCCATTAAAAAACACCCTCTGTGTTCTGTTAGACAAGTAACTCTTTATCCACATTATAGCAGGGGGTGTAAAGCCATAACACATACGTTTTTCCAGCAGCAAACTATTATCAATAATGTCAAAAGCTGCACTGAAGTCTAACAAGACAGCCCCCACAATAATTTTATCATCAGTTTCTCTCAGCCAATCATCAGTAATTTGTGTAGGTGCTATGCTTGTTGAGTGTCTTTCCCTACAAGCATGTATAAATTCTGTTGTCAATTTGTTTGCTGTGAAATAACATTTTATCTGGTCAAACACAATTTTTTCCAGAAGTTTACTAAAAGGTTGGTAACAGGCTGATTGGTTGGCTATTTGAGATAGTAAAGGGGGCTTTACTATTCTTAGGTAGTGGAATGCCTTTAGCTTCCCTCCATGCCTGAAGGCACATGCTCTCTAGTAGGCTTAAATTGAAGATGTGGAAAATAGGAGTGGCAATATTGTCTGCTATGATCTTCAGTAATTTTCCATCTAGATTGTCAGACCCTGGTGGCTTGTCATTGTTGATAGACAATGTTTTTGTCACCTCTTCCACACAGACTTTACGGAATTCAAAAGTACAATTCTTGTCTTTCATAATTTGGTCCGATATTCTTGGATGTGTAGTGTCAGCGTTTGTTGCTGGCATGTCATCCCTAAGTTTGCTTATCTTGCCAATGGAAAAAGTTATTAAAGTAGTTTGCAATATCAGTGGGCTTTGTGATGATTGAGCCATCTGATTAAATTAATGAAGGAGCCGAGTTGGCTTTTTTCCCCCAAGATTTCATTTAAAGGTGCCCCAAATCATTCTTTATATAATTTATCTTTGTTTCATAGTGTAGTTTATTTTTCTTTAGTTTCATCACATGATTTCTTAATTTGCAGTTTGTCAATCAGTTGGGCTGCCAGACTTAATTGCCATTTTGTCTCATCCATCTAAACCATACATTTTTTGTTCTGATTTTTTAAAGTCTGAATACTTACATAAATAAGGTATTTCTGTTTAAATGTTAATTTCTAAACCTGTTTTTGCTTTTTAATTATGGGGTATACTGTGTATATTGCTGAGGATATATATTTTTACAAAATGTGGAAAAAGTAAATTGGTCTGAATAGTTTCCAAAGGCACTGTATGTTGAAGATTGAAACTTAGATAGGTGCTTATGGAATCAAATATACATGTAATGATCAATGTTTTCAATATCCAACTGTATCCTCTTCAATACTTTTTACAGTCGGTAATAAGGTGTTGTCAGGTGGTCATTACTAGGTTATGGTGAGGTCTTATTAACTATGACCCGTACATAAAATACCGGTAGCACATAATATAGTGATCAGAATTATGAACAGCTGATCAGATAGAGGTCACAATTAAGACAACCTTGCAGCATTGGATAGGTTACTTTCTGTTAGTTACTAGTTACCAGTCCAAAATTGTAATCAGTAACGTGACTTTGAATTACCCAAACTCAGTAACGTAATCTGATTACATCCAATTACTTTTAGATTACTTTCCCCTTAAAAGGCATTAGAAGAAGACTAAAATGTATGTTACCAATTGAACGACATCTATTGCAGGATAAATCAATGTTAAAGTTTACATAGCTGCCAATAAATAGATGTTAAATTATACTTTATGGGTTGGTTATGTAGGCTTCTTCTAACCCATTGCTTTCTACTAAATATAATATTTAAATTATATCTTTACATTAAAAACCAAAGTCTATCAGAACTCCAGTCATTCCGATAAATGTTATACCCCTTGATCTTCAAGAATAGGATTTGGAAATATGGAAGTATAGATTAGCCAAATTGTTTTACCTGAGCATAACCCCAAAACTAAGGACTTAAAGAGCCAGCCCTACTCTATTGTTTATGATTTTGTTGTCGTGGAGGACTGATTGGGCTCATTGATTCAAGTTGAAAAATAAATGCTGCGCTCATGGAATGGCATGCTTTGAGCACTACTGAAAAGTGATATTTACATTTGAAAAATGAATGCCATGTTGATTTTGCTATAGGCCCATTGTGTACCTTTTTGTTGGTGGCACTTTGATATCTTGATAATTTTCCGCTGTTTAAAGGGTAAATCCACAAATGTAACAATGACAAAACGGCCGCCCCGCCTCTGTTCAGATGAATAGACAGAGCTATGTATGCAAGGACTAACCATCCATGACATCAAAATTATTGTTGTAACCATGTTATGAGGCTATACAGTGTTTGTTAACATTTACAATGTTTACAAACATTGGAGAAAAGCAAGGTTATATTTTGGGTTCTCATCAAGTTCGACAGTTGAACTAAGCTCATGAGGCATTTATTTATAAGTTCTATTCTTCAATAATTAATGAATATATTATTAGCCCAAAAATTGATGTAGCAACTATCAAAACTGTGCGAGTGTGAGCATTTTTTATTTTACCTTTATTTTACTAGGCAAGTCAGTTAAGAACAAATTCTTATTTTCAATGACGGCCTAGGAACAGTGGGTTAACTGCCTGCTCAGGGGCAGAACGTCAGCTCGGGGATTCGAACTTGCAACCTTTCGGTTACTAGTCCAACGCTCTAACCACTAGACTACCCTGCCGCATGTGTCCATTTGGCCTATGGATTTTTTTTATCAGCATGAATTAAATTGAGCAATAAAAGCCTAACTTGTATTCCATAGGCTGGGATCCGCACTATGCAGCTGTTGCAAGAATGCATTTTCCACTGGCTGTCCACTGGTTTCAAAGACAAAGATTTATAGGCAGCTTAAACTTCTTGAATTATTGGGTTTCAAATACACATTTGGATTTGTAAACAGCCGTATCCGTAAGGCGCAAATAGGTAAATGAGAGAGCAGCAGTGTGATTCACATCAATGCGCAATGTAGACATCAATAATAAGTGATATCCGTATCGCCGTAGACTACACCACTACTGTCATCCTTACCTCCAAGCGGTTATTCAAGTTGTATAGTCTTTGGATGCTGACAGCAGTCACACCATTGGAAGGCATACCTTAGTCTGTAGCCTACAAAAGCTTATTCCTCCGCTTTTCCCGCGATCGATCAAACACATTTGGTGTGTCATCATAGTGGTCTCTGACTTGAGGTCAGACTCGCTCAGGTGGAACAAACTTAAATTTGCGCCTTTTTTCAATGCTGATTTGAATGTCATTGAGAAAACAGAGAAGTGTCAAAGATTTCTTTTACGCAAATATCCTTTCTGAATTTAAAAGTAATGCTTGAAGTAATTATCTCGTTTTTCAAAAGTATCATAATCTGATTACAATATTTTTGCTGATAATTTAATGGATTACAACTTTTGTTTTTTTGTAATCCCTTACATGTAATCTGTTACTCCCAGACCCTGCCAATTTGTCATGTGGTGGTATGAAACACTCCTCTGGTCAGTAAAAACCCTTATTTTTCAACCAGTTTGCTACCAGAATAAATCATACAAAGACATCATACTGATGTATTTTCAACCAGGTTTTGCCAATCTGGTAGGCAATAGGAATTTTAGATACATTGATGCAATGTGCTTTGAAATTTAAGTATGCTTGTAAAACATAGGCTACAAAAGTTGTATATGCCGAATCTTGTGCATTAAAACATCAGACTACCGTAATTACATGGTTATGACATCTGAAATATTAGTCATAGATAAGAAGTTTCTACGTTATCTGTCTGTCAAATATATCTGGTTGACAAGTTACATTTACAGAGGCCCTGTAATATGAGTTAGCCTACTGCTTGACACACGCTCCAGACAATGTAGCCTATGGAGGGTGTGCATGAGGCACTAGGTCTTACCTCCCATGTTTGTGCGCTTGGTACAACAGTCTTCCTCGGTCGGAGTTAGTGGTCGTTTACGAGAGTCTGGGGGAACCGACTCCATGTGGTACTGTTGACTGTGATAATGAGGTTTCAAGAATATCCCGTTATGTTCAACTGCCATCATTAACCGACCAGTTTGTTGGAAAATTTCGTTATTCCACCGCGCTGGCACCACATGAATGGAAGAGAGTTGTTAAAATTATCAAAATCTTTCAGTTTTGACTTAAAATGTCTTTACGTGTTCCTGTTTGAGAACACCAAAATAAACAGGCAATACAGCGCATTCGGTCTTGCTTGTTCTTCACGAATCTGCTTGCAGTTGGCTGATAGAGCGTCACAGAAAGCTAAATATAAAAATCCATTGAGTGAACTGCATCCATTAGCGCGCTCCTGTCACTTCAAAACCTTTGTGTTGAGGAATTGTCATCTTGCCAGTGATTTACACGCAATAGTCAAGGTGACTTTAAATAATGCATTGAAGTCAGTAGTGACACTGATGAACGATCCTATCAAAAAGGTAACCATTTGAATGATTTTCACCTAGGGAAAAATATATATTTTTAAGTAATCTTCACGCCATCTTCTAGGATAAACATAGCCTACAGTAAGTCCACGGCAGTTCGGTCGCTGTAAGTGCAGCTGTTGTTATTGTTGTCTTTGAAGTGCAAGAGGGAAATATTATTTCAAAGCTGCAAGTAGGCCAAGACCACACTGCCGCTGACAGGTGAGAGATTTAACAAAACGACCCACCAGGCCAGGGCATCTTCTTTTATTTTTTATGCATACAGTACCTAAGATACTGTTTTAAAGTGTAACAACGTTCGTCTGTTGAAGAAAGAGAGTTGGACCGAAATGCAGCGTGTTGGTTACGCATGACTTTAATGAAAGAAACGCGTACATGAAATAACTGAAACTAAATACAAAAAACAACAAAACGGAACGTGAAACTATTACAGCCTATCTGGTGACCACAACACAGAGACAGGAACAATCACCCACGAAATACAAAGCGAAACTCAGGCTCCCTAAATACGGTTCCCAATCAGAGACAACGAGAATCACCTGACTCTGATTGAGAATCGCCTCAGGCAGCCAAGCCTAACAACACCCCTAATCAGCCGCGATCCCAAATAATACAAACCCCAATACGAAAACAACATATTAACCCATGTCACACCTTGGCCTACCCAAACATATAACAAAAACACAAAATACAATGACCAAGGCGTGACATAAAGGGACATACAGGTCTTCTCTGACTTACTTTACACTGTTATTGTTCTATTTATTTATTAATACTTGTTTCCAAGTGAGAAAGGAATGTGTATATATATTATTTTATTTGTACTTTAGATTTTTTATGATCACTTTTCATATGCATCAGCTATTTTCACTTTAAGTTGACTTAAATGGTGAAGATCTCGGTTCCTTATAGCTTATATTCAATGCTCCTACGTTTTTGACTCATCAGAAAGCTTATACTTTTATATTATCTTTGTTGTTTTGTCTTTGTCTGTAGTTTATCTTAATGCAGGGGGTTACGAAACAATGTGAACCGCAATGCCTTATTTTTATTTGCTAAACAACTTTGAACCGATTTTTGTTTTTTTCAGGAGTTGCACTATATTTCTGCTGATGCTGAACGCATCCGCTGAGGTCATTACTGTAATATTCATATGTGTAAACACACTGAATTGCATTTTACCGCCATATCATACTGTGCTATGATTGGTTAAGACCACCCAAATGGTGGTCATGGGCAGTTTGATCCTGGTTGGCGATAGGTGAACATGCCAGTTATAGCTAGCTAATAAAGAGATACGTTAAGAAATATCCTGTAGTACTACATTTCATTATTTTGTACAAAGTGTTGCAAAACAAGACAATTACAATGAAAAATACCTTTGGTGGTAATATTCTACATTCGGACTGTGACCCCTTTGGTCACTTTATTTGTCTTGTGATCAGTTACAATGACAATAAACTTCTACGAGTACAACACCAAACATGAGAATGATGAGTTGCTTGAATCTGGAGAGAAACATATACTTAATTGGTTATCTAAATTTCATAATTTGTTATTATTGATAGGAGGGGACTTTAACATTGCTATAGATAATTCAATTTAGATGGCCACCAGGTAGGCCAACCAATCAGAATTTGGGTTGAATACTTTTTATAGACAAGTTTGATCTTACTGATATATGGAGAAAGAGATCTCCCGGCCGACGATCATTCACTTGGAGTGACAAAACAGGTTCCAAACAGTCCAGAATAGATTATTGGCTTATATTGAATTGTATTGCTTGTGTGTTACTACACATATTTGTACTATTCCCCTCACAGACCATAGGGCCATTTACATTGTTGTCAAAATATTTACCCCTGATAACTTGGTAAAGCGTCCTACTGGAAGCTAAATAGCTCCTTATTAAATAATTATATAGATTAATTTGAAGTTAAAGCGCTGCTCTCACACTTTTGGGAAAGGGCTTGTTAAGAAAAATATTATTGCATGAACTGGGAGCTCTTTAAATTTGAAGTGGCCAAATACCTTAGAAAATATGGTGGTAATCTTGCTAAGACCAGAAGAGCTAAGGAGGAAAAGGTGATCATTATGAGAACTTCCCTTTCTCAGAGGTCCACAGCCGGCTTCACAGGGGAGGCGAAGATGGAACTGATTGAGTTACAAAATAAACTGGAAAATATATATAGATTAAATAAACTTTATAATATATAGATTAAATAAACTGGATAATGGATATAGATAAAATCAATTGGATAATAGATATAGATTAAATAAACTGGATAATATATATAGATTAAATAAACTGGATAATATATATATTAAATAAACTGGATAATATACATACAGTTGAAGTCAGAAGTTTACATACACATTAGCTAAATACATTTAAACTCAGTTTTTTACAATTCCTGACATTTAATCCTAGTAACAAGATTCCCTGTTTTAGGTCAGTTAGGATCACCACTTTATTTTAAGAATGTGAAATGTCAGAATAGTAGAGAGAATGATTTATTTCAGCTTTTAATTATTTCATCACATTCCCAGTGGGTCAGAAGTTTACATACACTCAATTAGTATTTGGTAACATTGTCTTTAAATGGTTTAACCTTTCTAGGGCAGGCGTTCCACTAGCGGAACCCATCGACAACATTCCTCTTAAAAGGCAGAGCGTGAAATTCAAAAATATTTTTTAGAAATATGTAACAAATGAAAGATAAACTTCTTGTTAATCTACCCATTGTGTCCGATTTCAAAAATGCTTTACAGCGAAAGCACAACATATGATTATGTTAGATCACCGCCAAGTCAAAAAAACACAGCCATTTTTCCAGCCAAAGATAGGAGTCACAAAAAGCAGAAATATAGATTAAATTAATCACTAACCTTTGATGATCTTCAGATGACACTCATAGGACATCATGTTACACAATACATGTATGTTTTATTTGATAATGTGCATATTTATATAAAGAAATCTCAGTTTACATTGGCGCGTTATGTGCAGTAATGTTTTGATTCCAAAACATCCGGTGATTTTGCAGAAATAATCATAATAAACTTTGATAAAAATATACAAGTATTATTCACAGAATTAAAGATAGACTTCCACCGCTGTGTCAGATTTCAAAAAAACTATATGGAAAAAGCATAATCTGAGAACGGTGCTCAGAGCCCAATCCTGAACAAAGGGGGGGTCAAAATCAACAGTAACAGTCAGTATCTGGTGTGGCCACCAACTGCATTAAGTACTGCAGTGCATTTCCTCCTCATGGACTGCACCCGATTTGCCAGTTCTTGCTGTGAGATGTTACCCCACTCTTCCACTAAGACACCTGCAAGTTTCCGGACATTTCTGGGGCGGAATGGCCCTAGCCCTCACCCTCCGATCCAACAGGTCCCAGACGTGCACAATGGGATTGAGATCCGGGCTCTTCACTGGCCATTGCAGAACACTGACATTCCTGTCTTGCAGGAAATCACACACAGAATGAGCAGTATGGCTGGTGGCATTGTCATGCTGGAGGGTCATGTCAGGATGAGCCTGCAGGAAGGGTACCACATGAGGGAGGAGGATGTCTTGCCTGTAACGCACTGCATTGAGATTACCTGCAATGACAACAAGCTCAGTCCAATGATGCTGTGACACACTGCCCCAGACCATGACGGACACTCCACATTCAAATCGATCCCACTCCAGAGTACAGGCCTCGGTGTAACGCTCATTCCTTCAACGATAAACGCAAATCCGACCATCACCTCTGGTGAGACAAAACCGCAACTGGTCAGTGAAGCACACTTTTTGCCAGTCCTATCTGATCCAGCAACGGTGGATTTGTGCCCATAGGTGACGTTGTTGCCGGTGATGTCTGGTGAGGACCTGCTTTACAACAGGCCTACAAGCCCTCAGTCCAGCCTCTCTCAGCCTATTGCAGACAGTCTGAGCACAGATGGAGGGATTGTGCGTTCCTGGTGTAACTCGGGCAGTTGTTGTTGCCATGCTGTACCTGTCCCGCAGGTGTGATGTTCGGATATACCGATCCTGTGCAGGTGTTGTTACATGTGGTCTGCCACTGCGAGGACGATCAGCTTTCCATCCTGTCTCCCTGTAGTGCTGCTTAGGTGTCTCACAGTACGGGCATTGCAATTTATTGCCCTGTCCCCATCTGCAGTCCTCATGCCTCCTTGCAGCATGCCTAAGGTACGGTCACGCAGATGAGCAGGGACCCTGGGCATCTTTCTTTTGGTGTTTTTCCGAGTCAGTAGAAAGGCCTCTTTGGTGTTCTAAGTTTTCATAACTGTGGCCTTAATTGCCTGCCGCCTGTAAGCTGTTAGTGTCTTAACGACCTATCCACAGGTGCATGTTCATTAATCGTTTATGGTTCATTGAACAAGCATGGGAAACAGTGTTTAAACCCTTTACAATTAAGATCTGTGAAGTTATTTGGATTTTTACAAATTATCTTTGAAAGGCAGGGTCCTGAAAAAGGGACGTTTCTTTTTTTGCTGAGTTCATATCACACTCGCATTTAATTTCTTTCACTAGCAAATGAACTGCTGGCTCTTTAGAGCCCACTGAATGTCCATCTTATGTTCGCTAACGTTAGCTTGAAACATTTTGTGTTTACCTGTCCACAACACACAGAGTCGAAAAGGGGATTTGTCCACGTGTTTACGTACAGATGACAGTCGGCAAACTCAGCATCACAACAAACAGGAGGGGCAGACACGGGGTAGTGACGTCGAATATTGATATATTAATCTCCAAGTCCGTTGACACATGTCTGTGTGTTGCAGCTCGAGAATCGGGATGTTAGATTTACTCAGTGGATTTTTTTTTAATTAAAAGTTATTTTATAAAAATAAAATCAGGCTCTATTCATTCATACATACTTTTAACTCGGCTCTCGTACCTGAGTACATGGACAGAGAATTGCGTAGTCGGTACGCAAAATGCGTGCATGTTGGCAGGTCTGTAATAGGCCTGTGATACTGACCTGTAAACAACAGCCATCTCTATAGTGTTGGTCACCAGGAGGTTGTAACCATCGACCTCGACTTCTGAAAAAAGTATTTATGTCGCTGTTCTCAATTAATCCTATTATTATATTTCATTTTTTTTTGTGATTTTTCACAGTTCCACAACGATTGTCAGTGTAACCAAACATTCCGTCTCTCCCACCACTACATAGAATGTTCAATATACAGGGATGCAAACTGGTGAGGGGCCAGAAATGTGTAACTTTTTTTGCACTGAATTAATTAATTAACAAAGAATATGATCTACATGATCAGTCTCGTGAACCTAACTCACAGCTAAAAAATGTAAAGAACGCAATCCAATGTTATTTGTGGGCCAGAATTTACCACAAATGACACTCAAGTCTTGAGAAGAAAAAAAAACTAATATTGCAGTTAGCCATGACAGCCTTTATAATAGAACGCTTGTGACCACACACATCTAAATATTGCACTTGTGAAAAAAACTAAGTAGAAATAGAATGAAACAAACAAGCTTTCTATTTTTTCTCTATTATAGTGGCCACTGTAGTAGACATTGATCAAGTGCACAAGGCTACATGTGTACAAAATAATGTTCACAATGTTCGTTGGCTATTTAACATTTCACGGATTGCCAGGGTCCAGAAAGCTACTAACGCGTTATAACTTGAGGAACGGCAAGGATCCGTTTACCAGTTAATACTAGAGCGAATTGGTTAGGTTAGTAACGTTCGCTCACCTGATGTTGTAACGTTAGCTAGCTGACTTCATTAGCCATCAAATTTTCACACCATAAACTCAATTATTTGATCAGTGAAGTTGGCTAATGTTGCTCAACATTTTTCTGGCTAACTAACGGAGAATTCGATCAAACTAGCAATGGTACCAATACTTGTTCCACCACACTTTCTCCTTCACCTAAAACTTTCCAAATGCCAGTTGTTTTTCGGTTACAGCTCATTAAATACGCTTCATCACTTTCTCGCCCCCATGGTCAGGCTTCTCACCTACCTCTTTGTTATCGTTCAGGAGACGCGCTGCTGTAGCTGGCAAACTGCCATTCCCCTCTCCTCTCTTTCCAGAGCGCGCGCTGATACTATAATTAGCTAATTGGTTGCCTCTTCTCTCTTCAGTCGCGTGCTACATTCTGTTATGTAAACGATGGGCTGAGCTTTGGATACTGCCAGTATTGCCACAAACACGCATCACTCGTTCGCATACAGCCAGTAGTGATCCAAAGCCACCCCCTCGCCCAAACTTTTCTCATCGGATCTACACGAATCACATAGGTCACCTATTTTGGATTCAAAACAGCGGATTTTGCCGAAAGGTGACTAGTTACCATCCCTGAATATACCAATAGCTCCACCTAGCCCAATGTTAGGCTAGGGAGAGGTTCTGACCAAATGCTCTCTCCTCCCATCTAATAATTTCAGAAGGGGGATTTAACCAAGTGGGTGTTTGAGATTGATTGCATTAATGATGTGATGCTCTCGAACATGTCCAGAGTTTTGTAAGGAAATGCATCAGAAAATCACAGGCTGTGTCCCAAATGGCACCCTATTCCTTGCCATTTGGGCGCAACCATACCCAGATGTCAAAGGTCATAGCAGTGCTGCTCAAAAATACAGTACACTCCCGCCTCTCCGACCCTGTTGGGGTCGGCCGGCTCTGCCCTGGAATGCAGAGGGATGAGCAGCACAGTGGAGATGGGAATGTCCTGCTACACCCACCAACTCTACACAACCTCTTATCCGTGCGGACGCATGTAAAAACAGACACAAGATGGATGGGTGACCACAATGGGAAAAAAAATAAAAACACGGGAATTCAATGCATTCCAAAGTGATGTAGCTAAACATCCAGCCTTGCTTTTTTTGGTTAAAGGGATAGTCCACTCAAAGTACCCCCTTTGTTACCTTGCTAGCTATGTGTGGATAAGAGCGTCTGCTAAATGACTTAAATGTAAATGTATAGTCATAGTAAGAGAGTGAGCAAGGTGGCCACTGTTAGGTTAGGTCACAAATGGCACCCTTAACCCTATATAGTGCACTACTTTTAACCAAAGCCCTATGGACGCTGGTCAAAGGTAGAGCACTAAATATGGAATAAAGTACCAATTGGGGCGCAATTTTTGATGGGGTAGTTTGTAAGTTGTGTATAGGCCATCCTCACCAGGTACAGTCTGGTCCACCAGAGCCAGGCCCACGCAGCTGTTCTGACAGCTGGCCGAGAGACGACGACCGCCGGGGATACTCAGCACATCCAGCCACAACACACTGCAGAAAGAGGGAACAGTGAATACACACACACAACTGAGAGGCAACAGCAGACAGAGGGAACACAAACTAACTTGCTGGGCAGCTCAGGGATGAGTCTCCACTGGCTGCTCTTCAAATTGGTGAAAGGAAGAGTTCTATTGGAGAAAAGATGTTTACTCGTCTCCCACACCAAACATTACAAAACTCACTGTACACACACACAGGCACATAGGCTTACCTCCTTGTAAAGATGAATCCACTGGTCACGACCACTGAGCAGAAACACTGTCTCACTGCATCCATCTCCACACTGCACTCTGGCAGAGTTATTATTCATGTCATTAACAATGTAAGGAAGTGATAAACATGGTATCATCATGCCAGGCTTTTTTATACATTTTATGTAAATAGTCCAGTGGCCATTTGATTAATTGTTCAGCAGTCTTATGGCTTGGGGGTAGAAGCCGTTAAGGAGTATTTTGGTCCTAGACTTGGCACTCTGGTACCGCTTGCCGTGCAGTAGCAGAGAAAATAGTCTATGACTTGGGTCTGACGATTTTACGGGTTTTCCTATTATGTAGGTCCTGGATGGCAGGAAGCTTGGCCCCGGTGATGTACTGGGCCGTACGCACCACCCTCTGTAGCGTCTTACGGTCAGATGCCATACCAGGCGGTGATGCAACCGGTCAGGATGCTCTCGATGGTTCAGCTGTAGAACCTTCTGAGGATCTGGGGATCCATGCCAAATCTTTTCAGTCTCCTGTGGGGGAAAAGGTTTTGTCATGCCCTCTTCACGACTGTCTTGGTGTGTATAGACCATGAAAGTTTGTTGGTGATGTGGACACCAAGGAACTTGAAACTCTCAACCAGCTCCACTTCAGCCCCGTCGATGTTAACGGGGGCCTGTTCGGCCCGCGATCAGCTCCTTTGTCTTGCTCACATTGAGGGAGAGATTGTTGTCCTGGCACCACACTGCCAGTTCTCTGACTTCCTCCCTATAGGCTGTCTCATCATTGTCTGTGATCAGGCCTAGCACTGTTTTGTCGCCAGCAAACATAATGATGGTGTTGGAGTCGTGTTTGGACACGCAGTCATGGGTGAACAGGGAGTACAGGAGTGGACTAAGTACACACCCCTGAGAGGCCCCAGTGTTGAGGATCAGAGTGGCAGACGTGTTGTTGCGTACCCTTACCACCTGGGGGCGGCCCATCAGGAAGTCCAGAATCCAGTTGCAGAGGGAGGTGTTTAGTCCCAGGGTACTTAGCTTAGTGATGAGGTTTGTGGGCACTATGGTGTTGAACGCTGAGCTGTAGTCAATGAACAGCATTCTCACATAGTGGAAAAGGGCAGTGTGGAGTGCGATTGAGATTGCGTCACGGTAGTGTGTACAATACTACTCTTTGTGGTAAAGCTGGAAGGGGGTGAACTGCAGCTCCAGGTTTAGACAGCTCTCTAAGAAGACAAAGCAATAGGCTATAATCATGTTCACTAGGCACTAAACAGAAGAAAATTATTCATAACAAAGTGAAAGGGGGAGGTACTATCTGAACTGTCCAATAACAAACTCTTGTTTTCCATCATATAACATTTTGAAACACTTTACTATGGTGTTCTTAATTAACACAACCCTGCAGAACTACGTGAATACCAGAAGGGAATTGTGTGTTAACTTCTATGTGATTCAACTGCAGCGGGTGACAGATAACTTATGTGCAATGAACTCCAGGTTAAACTCTGACCATGGCTTGTAGTCACAGTAGATGTTGAGGAACAGAGTGGCTTTGTCACCAGAGTCCTGGGGGGAAACGAGTGAAGAGAAGTGTTATGGATACAGTGATGGATGAATACACTTTCATCTACCAAAGAGAGAGAGAGAGAGAGAGAGAGAGAGAGAGAGAGAGAGAGAGAGAGTGATCAGGGTCATATTATGTTCAGTAGTCAAGAACTATAAGAAAATGTCCTAAAACAGATAGAAACATGGAGGCACTGTCTGAACTTGCCCATTAGAAAAGCTTTTTTCCAGTTATCTTACAGTGTTGCCTAATGAACATGACCAATGGAGGATATGTGTATGGGTTGAATATGTGTACAAATCCACTCACTAGGAAAAGGGTAGGGCATTTAAGAATATCTTGATGGACGTTATGCCTACGACCAGCCCCCTGTTTGGTGGAGATTTGTTGATAGCATCAGTTGATACAATCTCTGCATCAACTGAAGAGACAGACATACATTAATTAGCAAGTTGACTGACGTTACACATTTTGTACACACGCACACACATTTTGAACTTGTATGAGTCGATTAACTTTTATTGCTTTAAGACAGGATAGTACCTATTACTTCTGAGCGGCTGTGGGCTCTCCTCTTGGGCAGACGTTTATAAAAAATAAAGATAAATCAGTCTTTCTTACAGCGAGCACACCTCACTGTCACAACCAAGTTCACCAGTGTCGCAATAATGTAACAGTAGCAGGATACATTACGGAGCTATCTCATCTTCACCTGGTATGTAGATGTACTTCTTTAGCAACAGGTCTGATTTTCTGTTGGAGGTATTGGTACCTGAAACAGACAACTTTGCCTTTCAGAGTAGCGGTGAGTAACGTTAGCTCTTGCTCTCCAGCCAGCAGAGTCCGTACATGTGTTACTCTGGGACAGAAAAAGCGTCTGAAACTATCCTCTGCGAAGGGACACACTTCTTTCCCCTCACGCAGCATGCTCTTGACCTAGTAAATACCATTTATTTCATATTTATTTGCCAAAAGGAGTGCAAAACACCATCTCATGTAAATAATCACAACTTCCCATCACCTGCATAGGAGCAATCGAAAAGCACAACATCCGGGTGTGGGAGGAACCACGAGTAAAATGGTCAACGACTTCTAGCAAATCAGCGTGGAGTTCTTCAACCAATCACTTCACTTCACAGTTCAGTCACTGCAAAGCAATTTGTTAAATCAACCACTAGCTGTCAGCAAAATGTCAATAAAAAAGTATATGATCCTGTCTGTGGATGTTCCAAAGCAACGAAAGAAAAAGCATACACATTTCTTGGCGTTGTATATAAATAGAAGTCATCCGTTGGTTTATTCAGTTTATATATTGACTTATTTGACTCAAACGGTTTTCATTTGTGGCTTTAAGACAGGATAGTACCTATTACTTCTGATCGGATGTAGGCTCTCCTCTTGAGCAGGCGTTTATAAAAAAAAAAAAAAAAATCACTGTCTTTCTTACAGAGAGCACACCTCACTGTAACAACCAAGTTCACCAGTCAGTCCCTGACACATTTCTACATATATCTCTGTGAGTCAAGCATCTCTAATTAAAACAATTGTTATATTGTGGAGGTGAGATGAATGATGAGTTTTTTTGAAGACCCCATATCAGATAGTAGGCTTAAACAATTTGTAATATGGTTATCAGTGTGTGTGTGTGTGTGTGTGTGCTAGTGATGTGCGGGTCAGTTGTTCATTACCCATCCATAACGGGCCCGACTATATGTGATTAAGTGAAAATCTGAGACCTGACCTGATCCTAACCCGCAAAAAATATAAAATGCGCTTTACATTCAGTACATTTTTTGACAGGGGGTGCAGGATCTTTTTTAAAGCCTTATTTAGATAGACCTATGTTCCTGCTTAATATTTCCGACAATTTGGTAGGCTATGTTAGACAACTTGTCTATACATTCAGCTCTTCTGTCTTTACTTGTTTCCCTAGAATACTAAATAGGCTGGGTTTCTGTATAGCACTTTGTGACATCGGCTGATGTAAAAAAAAAAGGCTTTATAAATACATTTGATTGATTGATGGATTGCCTAAACCCTTGCTCACCAGAACATATGTCATACATCGATAGAATGCTTTAATCTAAGTGATATTGGTAAAGTTATCTTTCATATCTGCTTCTCTTGAGCAGCAAAGACATTTACAGACCGGGGAGAACATGCAATAGCTCAACAACAAAAAAACAGGAAATATATTCCATGCAAAATTTCCAAATGAGATCATTTTGACCAGTTTTAAGGGAACTAAAAGCTGTGAAAACTATGCATATTTTATTTGGATGAAATAGCATACTAGCTGTTATGATGTTGATAAAGATAGGCCCTAGCACATTTCTCCACCCCTGTTCCCAAAATGTACATTTGATGTAGAATTTTTCGAAGAACTGCTTCATTTTGTTCATATTTTATTAGGCTATGTGAGAGGTTATAGACCTAGAGTCAGTGTCCAGATTTCATTTACCGTTCCATTTAACCCATCTGAACAATAGCCTAGCCTAGTTCCCTTGACATGCCATATTTGAAGTCCCCGTCTTATGACTGTCGAATTTCTATTGTGCCTCACAATCATCACACATAACATATTTCCCAAACATTAGGGTACTGTTCTGGCCCTCCCTTCTCTTTATTTTCTACTCTCCATTTTGCAGATTTTCTCTTATTGAATTAAACTCTGACATAGTCCTTTTTGCCTCAGTTGATCAATGTTAACATTTTCTGCCCAAATTCCCAAAAGCATTTGGCAATTGGCCTGTAGTTGGCGCCCATGTAGTAAGGCCCTAAGGAACAGGAGGGTTTCTAGGTTGAATCCAGGTCTGACTGAAAAGATAGTGGAATAATTTTGTGCTCTGAGACTTGACGACTGTCGCCTCATTCATAGTGAATTAAACTCGTAAACACCCCACTGGGCACAAGTGCAAGTTAAACATTTACATTTGGTTGAGTTGTCAACTAACTGAATTCAACGTGAAATCAACAAAAAAATTCACCATGACGTTGGCTTAGGTTAAAGTTGGGTGAAAAAAAAATAAAAAGGGTGTAATTGCTGCCTGCAATTTGGGGCATTCCTGCATCTGCTGGAACCCCTCTTTATACTTCTATTGGTCAGTTTATGAGCTAGAACAGGTGGGGGAGCACCATTACAGTACGTGGCGTTAATGCACAATGACGTTGGATGCCAGCCGCCTATAAACTCCACCGAAGAAGGGGAGGGGGCGACAATGATAGCTAGCGAACAACACTGTGTGCTAGCTTAGCCAGCTAGTCCGTTACAAAGCAGGCGGGGGCAACACTGTGTGATAGATGCTATCTAGCATCTATCACATGTGCTAGCTAGCACATCGTGTCCCTAACTAGCAAGCTAGCTAGTTAGGCAACACACAGTGTGCCCCAGCCTCCCGCCTGCTGAGCTAGCGACCGGTAGACAGAAGGCAGGAGGCGGGGGCCACACTGTGTGCTAGCTGTCACCCCAGCCTCTCTCGCCTTCTGTGCTAGCGTGTGGCAGGGGTGACTGGTAGACAGTGCCCTTTGCCCCTGCCAGACGGTTACTATTTTCCAACAGTTCTGTTAACGACAGTGAGGCGTTCATGCAGGAACCAATAGGTGCTCGAGGGGGGGCGTTCAAGCAGGGAGACAGTTCCAGAAAAAAAGGAAGTCTGTTTTTAATGAAAAAGTGACTTTGTCTTGACCTGTATTGGTCAGTGAGATCATTGGCAATTCCTGCGGAGTAATAATGAACTTGAGTATTAAATTGAAGAAGAATATGGAGAGAAACTAGGAGCAGATACATTTTTATGTATTGTTGAGGTTAGGCTAGGTTGCACTAGGAGATGAATGGATATACAGTGTCATGGTGTAATACAGATTCAAAATGTGTTTTTTTTTCTGGAGATGAGATGCTGAATTATTCTGATGACACGAATACCCTTCACAATTTTATTAGAGACAAATGACATGTGATCTTTCCAGTTGTGGATTCCTAGGAACTTGGAAGATTGTTTATGGCATTTTTATTTACTTATTTGCTTTGAACCAGTTGTCTATCAAGTTCAATATGACTATACGTTTTGGGGTATCTTTATCTGATATAAAAATAGTGGTGTAATTTATAATTTACAAATAGTTGAACTCAGAAGTTTACATACACTTATGTTGGAGTGTAACGGCTTTCATCGGAAGAAGAGGAATCATCGGACCAAAATGCTGCAGGGTACGTGTTCATCTTTAATAACTGCACTGAACACTGAATATACAAAACAACAAAAGGAAAACCGAAACAGTCCTGCAAGGTGAAAAACACTAAACAGAAATGAACTACCCACAAACTAAGATGGCAACACAGGCTACCTAAGTATGATTCCCAATCAGAGACAGCGAAAGACAGCTGTCCCTGATTGAGAACCATACTCGGCCAAAACATAGAAATACAAAAACCTAGACCAAAAAATATAGAATGCCCACCCAAATCACACTCTGACCAAACAAAAAGAGAAACATATAAAGCAATCTACGGTCGGGGCGTGACAGTACCCCCAAAGGTGCGGACTCCGGCCACAAAACCTGAACCTACAGGGGAGGGTCTGGGTGGGCAATACTCCGCGGTGGCGGCTCTGATGAGGAACATGGAGACCCTCAGCGCCGACCCCGGACTGAAGGACGCCTCTGGACTGAGGGGCTGCGACTCTGGTGGCTCCGGACTGAGGGGCTGCGACCCTGGTGCCTCCGGACTGAGGGGCTACGACTCTGGTGCCTCCGGACTGAGGGGCTGCGACTCTGGCGCCTCCGGACTGAGGGGCTGCGACTCTGGCGGCTCCGGACAGGAGGGCGACTCTGGCGGCTCCGGACAGGAGGGCGACTCTGGCGGCTCCGGACAGGAGGGCGACTCTGGCGGCTCCGGACAGGAGGGCGACTCTGGCGGCTCCGGACAGGAGGGCGACTCTGGCGGCTCCGGACAAGAGGGCGACTCTGGCGGCTCCGGACAGGATGGCGACTCTGGCAGCTCCGGACAGGAGGTGAATAACACTAAACAGAAATGAACTACCCACAAACTAAGATGGCAACACAGGCTAGCTAAGTATGATTCCCAATCAGAGACAATGAAAGGCAGCTGTCCCTGATTGAGAACCATACCCGGCCGAAACATAGAAATACAAAAACCTAGATAATACAAACATAGAATGCCCACCCAAATCACACCCTGACCAAACAAAAATAGAAACATACAAAGCAATCTACGGTCAGGGCGTGACAATTAGTATACTAATTGACTTGGAGAACTGAGAATGAAGGGTTTGGAATTTTGAAGTGTCTGTTTATTTTCTGTGTTGATTTCCCTTACTTTAATAGGAGTATAGAATATTTTGATATAGAAGCTAAAATCTAAATGCCTACATTAAAATGTCATGTCTATTATCACACAAGTGATAAGAGGACGGAATGTGATGCAAAATTTTATGTTGGTGCATTTCTATATTATACATTTCTGTGTTCAATGTTTGCACTTTTCTATAAACCAATTTCCGTGTTAATGTAAGGGACTTATTGAACGAATCCTCACTCACCCTTGTTTTGAGAACCATATCACAGTTTCAAGGTATCAACTTAGAGAGAAGAAGCCTTGTGAGGTATTGGTCTGTCACATGCATGACCCATTTTTGGTTTTTCACAGGAATGAAGCAAACATGAATGATGAATAAGTCATTCAAATATGACTAGTCAGTACATAAGAGAACCAACGGGACTGCCCCGTTAGCGCTCCTGACAGATGTTCACTATGTTGCATCAAGTTTGTTGGAACCTCTCCAACGCGCTGACAATAAACAATGATTAATTTAAGATTGACTTTGATTGACTTTGTCCCTGTTTAAGAGTTTCCAGAACAGTGTGTTGTATGTAGAGACAGTGAGATCTCCTGTTGGACTATGTTCTCCAGTTCAGGAATAGCTTGTGCCACACTCCCAGTTGCCCTAATACCACCTGGATAATCTCCAGGCAGGATTACTGTCCACTGTAATCAATCAACCACATTGTCACCTAAGATAGCATCCTCTGACTAAACAGAGAGAGAGAGAGAGAGAGAGAGAGAGAGAGAGAGAGAGAGAGAGAGAGAGAGAGAGAGAGAGAGAGAGAGAGAGAGAGAGAGAGAGAGAGAGAGAGAGAGAGAGAGAGAGAGAGCCGGCCCTAGCCTTTTGGGGGCCTAAGCAAAACAGAAAAAAAGTAAATTTCCTGCAATTCTACACATTTTGCCATGGGGCGTAGAGAAAGTGATGCAGTTTTTAAGCAAGTTTACTGCAATTCAATACATTTTTCCATGTTAGCAGAGAGAATATGTTTCAGTTGAATAACTTATTTTCATGCAATTCTACTCATTTTGCGATGGGGTGGAGAGACAAATGTGCAGTTTTACAGCTAATTTCTTGTAATTCTGCACCTTTTCCATGGGGTGAAGAGACAGTATTTGCAGGTTTTGAAGCTAATTTACTGATATTATAATAATCTTGCCCTGAGTTATGTCATGTTAATTTGATATTTGAGTGAGAGTGACAAATAAAATCAATGGGGGCCCCCTTGAGGTCAGGGCCTCTGGGCAAGTGCCCTGCATGCCTGGTCGGTAATTCGACCATGATTAGTACAAGTTTAGATTGTCCAGTCAGCTAACATACCAATCTAAACAAATTAGCTGACATGGGCTAATTGAGTGATTGTCAGTGACTGACATGAAAAGAGAAAAACTGCTGATGCACAACCAAATTCCAGAATTGCACCTTCTGTGTTCTACTATTCTAACTCTCAAAAGTAGGTTGAGTGGCTAGGGTGTGCTCTGCAGACACACACATGCACTCGCAAGCACGCACTCGCACTCGCACACACACACACACACACACACACACAAGCATGCACACACATGCACCTTACACACAAATGCACACAGGCATGCATGCACACACACACACAAGCATGCACACACATGCACCTTACACACAAATGCACGCAGGCATGCACACACATATGTATGCACATTACTATCTTACTCATCTCACTCTCTGTCACAGAAACACACACCCACACATAAAGAATAACACACACCATGTTTTGTTTTCCTTTACTTTGTCTCAAGTCGATTGTGTTTGTTCTTTGTCTTGTTGAGGCAAGGAGCAGAGAATGTCTGGATTGTGCCTTAAATTATTCTGTATAAAATGACAAAAAGTAGTTCAAGTGTATTGATTGAATGATTGATTACACATATTACCATTCATGGGGAACTGAGGCACAAGCTGGTTGAATCTTGCTGTGTCTCAGGCACCAGCTTGTGCCACTGGGCACAAGCTGGTTGAATCAATGTTGTTTGAACGTAATTTGTCAACGTATTACAAAAAATGAAATATACACTAACGTTCAAAAGTATGGGGTCACTTAGAAATGTCCTTGTTTTTGAAAGAAATGCATTTTTTTTGTCCATTAAAATAACATAAAATTGATCAGAAATACAGTGTAGACATTGTTAATGTTGTAAATGACTATTGTAGCTGGAAACTGCAGTTTTTTAATGGAATATCTACATAGGCGTACAGAGGCCCATTATAAGCAACCATCACTCCTGTGTTCCAATGGTACATTGTGTTAGCTAATCCAAGTATATCATTTTAAAAGGCGAATTGATCATTAGAAAACCCTTTTGCAATTATGTTAGCACAGCTGTAAACTGTTGTTCTGATTAAAGAAGTAATAAAACTGGCCTTCTTTAGACTAGTTGAGTATCTGGAGAATCATCATTTGTGGGTTCGATTACAGGCTCAAAATGTCCAGAAACAAAGTACTTTCTTCTGAAACTCATCAGTCTATTTTTGTTCTGAGAAATGAAGGTCATTCTATGCGAGAAATTGCTAAGAAACTGGAGATCTCGTACAATGCTGTGAATACTTATGTAAATGTGATATATATATATATATATATATATATATATATATATATATATATATATATAATATAAATTAGCAAACATTGCTAAAAACCTGTTTTTGCTTTGCCATTATGGTTATTGTGTGTAGATTGATTGGGGGGGAAACAATTTAATCAATTTTAGAATAAGGCTGTAACGTAACAAAATGTGGAAAAAGTCAAGTAGTCTGAATACTTTCCGAATGCACGTTATATAGTGCAAGAAAACAGCAAACCTGATTTTTTTAAACAAATAAAGCAACATGGCACAACGCCTCTCACCCATGTGACCTACTTGTTGTGTGTATATACTGACGTGTATGTGTAACTGATAGATGCACACAAACACACACACGCAGACACACACTACATTACATGATAATGTTTTTAAATCTACGTAAATTGAGTCTTTTGTCTGTAATGTATTGTATTTTTTGTTATATGCCGGATCCAAATAAGACTACCTGTTGCCATTGGTGTCGGCTAATGGGGATCCTAATAAATCAAATCCTACTGAAAAATTCTCTCTACAGCTAATGGGGGATCCTAATAAATAACAAATACCAACACTACCAGGATTTTAACCAAGCCCAGCCTGCTTAGCTTTGATATTTGTCTGTTATGCAGGTGAGTGAGGACCCAAAAGCGATATAACGGAAACAGAGTCTTTTAATGTCCAAACAGGGAAAACATAAATCCTCAATCATTACAGGGGAAGTCCAAACAGGGAAAACACAAATCCTCTAGTTTAACAGGAGAGTCCCCCTTCTAGTTGTTGAGGAGAGTTGCAGGGCTAGCGGCAACAGACTGCAGGTCCCTTCGGGTAGGCGCGGGCCGTAGAGGATAGAGACACCTGCTCACACGTAGTATCTGATGACGAGGCAGAATACAACTGGATGGAACAAAAGCAAAGAAAACAGCAAACAAGAATCCGACAAGGACAGAAGCAGAAACAGAGAGAGAAATAGAGACTTAATCAGAGGGCAAAATAGGGGACAGGTGTGAAAGAGTAAACGAGGTCGTTAGGAGAATGAGGAACAGCTGGGAGCAGGAACGGAACGATAGAGAGAGAGAGGAATAGAGAGAGAGAAAGAAACCTAATAAGACCAGCAGGGGGAAACGAAGAGAAGAGAAAGCACAGGGACAAGACATGACAATACAATACATGACATTGTCACTGACCACTACCAATGTGCTATCATGAGAATGATTATTAAGAGATCACTTAATAACTAAATATAATCACTGTTGCTATTGAAATCAGGGTAGGTTAAAAAGAGCAAATGAAATGTAACCATACTTTATAAGTAATGTATCATCAATAATACTATTTAGGCCTATCATTTGCAAAGTCATCAACAGCTATTGTTTCAATTCAACCCAGGATTCAATTTTAAAAATAGACAATACATATAAGCCTAGGACTTCAAGCTTTGGTTGATTTCAAATATATCTTCAAGTTAATGATGATGGATTTTGATGGGGACTTTTTTGTATTCTGGTAATTAAGGATTTTTAATGTTGGATTCAAGTCTCCATCTCAACCAAAAATCGAAGTTAAAGAATAGGGCTAAATAAAATCATACTTAATTTAAAGTGGATTTAAAATTTGATTAGATTAGAATTATGCCAATTCTTTCATTTAGATTTTTGGTTAAAATGGAGACATGAATCCGACAATATCAATGACTCATTTGTAGACTAACTGTATATTGAATTGTCAACACAACCAAATATAAACATTTGAAGGAGATGAATATTCTGCTTGGATAGTTCCATCTCTGCCAATGACTTAGTCTGGTTTTAATTTCAGTTTGTCTACAAATTAGAAATTGCCATGTTGGATTAACGTCTCCATCTCTACCAAAAAATCTATGCAAAATTGTTGCAATAGAATTGCAACTGGGTTGGGGATGTGTGTGTGTGTGTGTGTGTGTGTGTGTGTGTGTGTGTGTGTGTGTGTGTGTGTGTGTGTGTGTGTGTGTGTGTGTGTGTGTGTGTGTGTGTGTGTGTGTGTGTGTGTGTGTGTGTGTGTGTGTGTGTGTGTGTGTGTGTGTGTGTGTGTGTGTGTGTGTGTGTGTGTGTGTGAGATTGGGACTGACAGCAGTCTGTATTACTGGCTGGCCAGCAGATTTAGCCGACCCATTTTAGACACTCTAATCTGGATTAACCACTGCAGTGTGTCAGTGGGGACACGGCCCGCACCCTCCTTCACCCTCTTTATTCCTTCACCTGCTTCCCCCTCTCCATCCCTCCCTCCCTCCATCCACCTCACCCCCATCTTGCCTCTGCCACCTTTTTCCTCCTCCCTCCAACTCTCCCTACTCTCAATCTCTCTGAGTTTACCTGTGTTTTTCCACCCCTCCTCTTTCCTATCCTCCTCCTTGACCGCCTTAGCCGATTCTCTGTAATCACTTCTGTCTACCTGTCCCCTCCCTCTCTCTCTCTCTCCTCTCTCCCTCCCTCTCTCTCTCTCGGTTTCTCTCTCTCACCTGATTCACTCTGTCCTCAATCTGTTTCCATCTCTCTGTCTCTCTAACTGCACCATCTTCAACAATTCCGTCCCAAAGCTCTCACGTAGCATAATTTG
The DNA here is from genome assembly GCF_021184085.1 of Oncorhynchus gorbuscha. Taxonomy (NCBI): domain Eukaryota; kingdom Metazoa; phylum Chordata; class Actinopteri; order Salmoniformes; family Salmonidae; genus Oncorhynchus; species Oncorhynchus gorbuscha. Next base: position 49,171,124 of record NC_060188.1, on the reverse strand, counting down.
GTGTGTGTGTGTGTGTGCGTGCGTGAGTGCGTGTGTGCATGTAGGGTGCGGCACGTGGCAGCATGTGGCCAAGGATTACGGGGGCTCAGTCCTCTTCCTCTACTTCCCTAATTGCTCCTGCAGCTGTTCCACAATCTAGCCTGGCTGCCTGTCTGAATCATCTGTATTGCGACAGTATGTAGACACTGAATAGTTGCTGACTGTCAATAAAAATCAAATATCAAAAACGTTTAGAACAAAAGTGGTTAACTATTGGATTTGACCAAATATTTATTTGACAACAACAACAAAATCCTGAGGAAAATATCCAGCCTTAAAATAATTGTTTTGTCCAAATATTAGTCAACATTGATCTCCAAAAAGACAGCTAACGAAAGCCACAACCACGTAGTTCATTTTCTCTTAGCTTGAACTGTTGACCAACACATTGGCACTGGCACACTCACACTCACACTCACACACACACACACACATGGGCATCAATGATGTTAGTCCACAAAAATACGGTCGTTGTTCCGTCTCGCTCGTTTCACGAGTTTAGTGACTTGTCTTTTCTGTCTATGTAAAGTATTTTTGTTGTTGTAACTTTTATTGTTTTGAGTTGCATGTGTAGAAGATATCTATATTTTCTTCACTTCTATCTGTCTGCCAGCTGTCTGTACATCTCAACACCTCTCTGTCTGTTTGTCTTTATACCTACATGCCATTCTGTCTTCTTGTCTGTCTGTCCAAGTTGTCTGTGCTTCTCTTTATTCTATCAGCTGATAGCTCATTCTCTCTATCCTTGTTCTCTCCCTCTGCCACTGAATGGATTGCTCTCTCTTGCCTGACTTTATTTGGAGATAAGATACTTACTTTTCAGATAAAGTATATTATTATAGCTAAAATCGAATGAGCTTTGTGGATGTTTGTGAATCTGTGAGTGTGTGTTTGTTTTTACACTGGTTTATTACAGCTCACTGTAATCTTTTGATGATGTGTCAATGAATGTGTGAAAGGCTTGATTTGACGAACAGCAATTTAATGTGTGATGCACCTGTTCAATAACTGATTGAAAACCTTGAGTTGCAATTTAGAATCAAAGTTGAAGCCACATTCCTGAGTTTCAGCCAGGCTAAAAACCAAAATATACATTTTGGACATTTAGGCTACAAGTTGTAATATGCTAATAAAGCATACGTTATATTCTTAAAGAATGGTTATATGATTGAAATTACCATTAAACAGAAGAAAATATTGAAGATTGTGCAACAATCACCATCCTGTTTACAGCTGTGTTCAATCGTTTTGGTGCTATTTTTACAGGTTTCTGGGGATTTTTTTTAAACACTTTTTCATCAAATGTCATTAGTGTTTCGTCTAGAAATACACGTTTCACTTTGCAGTACATGTTAATATAAAGTAATTTCCTTTCACAATGCAATGCTCACATTATTTTTGATATGAATCATTTGTTAAAATACATTTTACTATTGCTTAACATGACTGTTCTTAATTGATAATCACTTACAACATGTAAATCTGATATTGACAAGATCAGATATGTACTGTACTGTATGTAACAAATGCATCCCATATCCAAAATATTTAAAAAAAAATTGATGGGGAGTTAGGTAACACTGTGTTACTGTAACACCGTAATATTTGCCATTTACGTACGAGCCACTTTTACCCAAAGTGACAACAGAGTCTACAAATGTTCATATGTGACCCCAGTGGGAATCAAACCCGACAACTCTGCTGTTGCTAGTGCCATGCTCTTACGAACTGAGTCGCGTACAGGAGCACTACAATACATAAGTACAATACAATACTGTACAATACAATACATGATTACAATAGAGGTAGAAGATGTATGATTGTAATCCCCATGAGCCCCACCCTCCTTGGGGGCAAGGATGAGGCATGCAATAACATCAATCCAGACCTGTCAGGCAAAATCTATATTCATCATGATCATAATAATACATTACGGTATATATCATACTTTATATGTTTATACACTATAGACATACATCGACAATCCAGTTTAAAATATATATGATTACCAAAAGGTTAAATTATTATAAATTAAGAGCAGTCGGATTAATTCATAGTCAAATTTATTTTAACAGATTAGAAGAGGATCATTTCAAGTAATGTGGAAGGCAATTATTTTATATGAACATGTATTGCAATGTGAAACATGTAGGCCTATTTCTAGATGAAGCACTTTGGTGAAAAGTGACCGTATGATTTTGTGTGTTGTACTTAGTCATTTTAACATGTGCTGTTGAAACAACTGCCTTTTTGATTATCTGTTTTTATTTTTGTAGTACGAGTTGTGAACATTTACCACATACTTGTGAAAATTGCACCAAAGCAACTGAAAAAAACTGCAAATCAGGGCTTTAATTTGCTTAATTTGTCAAATTATTGGCAACATGTTTATTACATTCTAAATAAAAATGAAGTTTAGTTGGGCCAACATAACTCTACAAAACAAATCCCGTGAAAACCTCGCAAAACACATGTTTTTACAGATCAAATTAAACTGAATATAAAATATTTTTCGGTGTATCACAAAAAAATTGAAAGTCAAAAGAAATTATGAATAAAATGTTGGTTCAGAGGTATAGTTGATTACATCAACGTTTTAATTGGATTCCAAAGTAGGCTAATCGAAATGACTCTGGACCAACATGAACTAATTTCTCATTGATTTTCAAATTATAATTACAAATTGAAACGTAAAGTTATAGGCTTATTTGAGAATTTAATGGGAATAAACTTTTTGAGTCATGCAATATATTAACCATGGACTCAATTCAGTCATTTTAATGACTATATTAATATAGGCCTAGGCCAAATATGTCCTCGGCTGTATCATTTATAATATTATGTCTTGATTTCAAATGTTTAGAGGACGAATGTTTATCAGTTGTCGTTAATAAATCCTCACATTTGAAAAAGTAGACTACTAAATATTATTTTTTGCTACAGCCCTGTATGTATAGTTTGAAATATACATATGTTCAACAAAAAACAAAAAACGTTACCCAACCCATTACTAAGCAAAGATAAATCAGCCCAGGGCGTATACATCAGCAAATGCTTATTTTGTTCCATTGAAATGTGATGAATGCGAAAATCTTAATGTGACACATTTCGTTTTCTACTACGAAAAAGTAGACCTATCTGCAAAATTGTTTGTAAATGTATCTGGGAATAAAAGTTTAATAGATGATGCGATGAAGTGTAGTGGGATGGGCAGAGACAAAAGAGAGCGAGAAAGAGAGAGAGGGAGGGGGGGTTCTTGTGCGTCCACTTGGTACCTTTAATTAGCTCACCGTGTCTGTAAAATAAGTCAGTGTCGTGGCATCACCCCGCTCACCGGCAGCACGCACCTCTTTACCTGCTCCTGACGAGCCAAAATATAAGTGTCCGCGCACTCTGCTATGTCCTAAACTGCGGTGCGCAATTGTCACGAGGGTTGCACTTTACATTTTTTTGTGTTTTCGACAAGTCAAGTGAGAAAGAGTAAGAGGGAAAATTAAGAAAGGCAAATAACTTTGAGACATCTCAAGATACCTTTGTCACTTGGCGAGGTCGATTTGGAGCGGGACCTAAAACTTCAATACATTACCGACGGAGAGGGACTAGTGGGAAATAGCCAAGTAAGTCCGTCGTGTGTGCCTGTTCAGAGAGACGGCCAAGTGAGGGAGAAGGCATAAAAACCCGGTGCGAGGATGATGTCCTACATTAAGCAACCCCATTACGCCATGAACATGTCTGGGATGGACCTGCTACACACCACCGCTGGATACCCATGTGAGTAAAATAATATTACCTTTTTTCATTGTCATTTACCTCCTTTTGTATTTTTTTTGTCAGAATTTTTGTCAGAACAACACAAAACATACACATAAAATGTGTGTTTATCTCCATTGCCCACGCATTTTCAACATTTAGATAATAATGCATTCACCACATTTTTTTCAAATTTACCAATGTTTTTGAATTTTTCATATATATATACATTTACATTTACATTTAAGTCATTTAGCAGACGCTCTATTAAAACAAAAATATAAATGCAACATGCAACAATTTAAAAGATTTTACTGAGTTACTATTCACATAAGGAAATCAGTTAATCAAATAAATTCATTAGGCCCTAATCTACGGATTTCACATGACTGGGCAGGGGCGCAGCCACAGGTGGACCTGGGAGGTCATAGGCCCACCCACTTGGGAGCCAGGCCCGCCCACTGGGGATCCAGGCCCAGCCAATCAGAAGGAGTTTTTCCCCACAAAAGGGCTTTAATTACAGACAGAAATACTCCTCAGGGTGGCTGGTCTCAGACGATCCCGCAGGTGAGGAAGCCGGATGTGGAGGTCCTGGGCTGGCGTGGTTACATGTGGTCTGAGGTTGTGAGGCCTGTACTGCAAAAAATGGTGTTGGAGGTGGCTTATGGTAGAGAAATGAACATTCAATTCTTTAGCAACAGCTCTGGTGGACATTCCTGCAGTTAGCATGCCAATCGCATGCTCCCTCAAAACATGAGACATCTGTGGCATTGTGTTGTGTGACAAAACTGCACATTTTAAAGTGGCCTTTTATTGTCCCCAGCACAAGGTGCACCTGTGTAATGATCATGCTGTTTAATCAGCTTCTTGATATTCCACACCTGTCAGGTGGATAGAATATATTGGCAAATGACAAATGCTCATTAACAGACATGTAAACAAATTTGTGCAAAATTTTTGAGAGAAATTTAAAAAATTGTGTGTATGGAACATTTCTGGGATATTTTATTTCAGCTGATGAAATATGGGACCAATACTTTACATGTTCCGTTTATATTTTTTCTCAGGATACATTGGCCAAAGCTTGACGCTGCTCATGCGTAAAACAGTGTGCAGTGTATGCATTATGTCCATGCACCATGGATTTTTCAGCCCCTAAGGATTGGACCCTTTTTTTTCAAATTTTCGCCATAAATGACATGCCCAGATCTAACTGCCTATTGCTCAGGACCTGAATCAAGGATATGCATATTCTTGATACCATTTGAAAGGAAACACTTTGAAGTTTGTGGAAATGTGAAATTAATGTAGGAGAATATAACGCATTAGCTCTGGTCTCCCCATCATCTTTGAAAAGCAAGAGAAAGGCCACAATGTATTATTCCAGTTTAGGCACAATTTAGATTTTGGCCACTAGATGGCAGTGTATGTGCAAAGTTTTAGACTGATCCAATGAACCATTGCATTTCTGTAAAAAATATTGTATCAGGTCTGCTCAAATGTGCCTAATTGGTTTATAAATACATTTCTATTCAAAAAGAAAATATGAAATCATTGTGAGAATTGAAAAGAATAGAGAATAAAACAAAAACAATGTCGATAGTCCAGGTTGAATAAATGTCAGAGTAGTCCTTTACATTCGGCTATGCATTTCTGTGTCAAAATTTCTATTTTTGTATCTGCCATTACCATCATCACCAGTTCAACTAGCACACAATCACCATTTAGTCTAACCCAAAGACTAGTCAGGAAACTAATAGTTTTCACATAGCCAACATTAGCATAGGTGTCTTTCTTTTTTTGTGCCTTTTTTTATTACTAGGCTAATACCTGCTATGATTAATTTGAATATCTCAAAATACCATAAAGATAATATAAACTATAGGCTATGACATTGCCCAATGACTTGTTTTACCATAGAGAGTGGTCATGATTGATATTGTTATCAACAGATATAGCTAGATCCCTTTACCAATGAACTGTATGACTTGCCAGCCTAATGAAATGCAATGTGAATGTCAATCACTTTGAGCACTGAGGAGTGCTACTGTCCATTAATGCCATTCCATCATACCATTATTGTCACACAGTCTCTGTGTCTCTGGATTTCTCAGCCACCCCGCGGAAGCAGCGTCGCGAGCGCACCACTTTCACACGCAACCAGCTGGATATCCTGGAGGCCATGTTCTCCAAGACCCGCTACCCCGACATCTTCATGAGGGAGGAGGTGGCCCTCAAGATCAACCTCCCCGAGTCGCGCGTACAGGTATGGTCTAATGATGATGGAATTATGTTTAACGTGATTTTTTCATGACTACCTCATCTCTGTACCCCACACATACGATTATATGTAAGGTCCCTCAGTCATCAGCCAATGCATCGCAAAGAAGGGCACCTATTGGTAGATGGGTACAAATAAAATAAGCAGACATTGAATATCCCTTTGAGCATGGTGAAGTTATTTATTGGATGGTGTATCAATACACCCAGTCACTACATAGATACAGGCGTCCATCCTAACTCAGCTGCCCGAGAGGAAAGAAACTGCTTTTACCTTGAGGCCAATGGTGACTGTAAAAAAAAGTTACATGGCTGTGATAGGAAAAATACTGAGTTAGTTACTCCACAATACTAACCTAAATGACAGAGTGAAAAAAGGAAGCCTGTACAGAATAAGACTATTTCATCACATGCATCCTGTTTGCAATAAGACACTAAAGTAAAACTGCAAAACATGTGGCAAAGAAATTCACTTTATGTCCTGAATACTAAGTGTTATGTTTGAGGCAAATACAACACAACACTGAGTACCACTCTCAAGCATTTTGGTGAACGCATCATGTTATCAGTGTGCTTGTCATTGGCAAGGACTAGGGAGTTCGATAGGTTAAAATGAAACAGACTAGAGCTAAACACAGGCAAAATCCTAGACGAAAACCTGGTTCAGTTTGCTTTTCAAGAGACGTTGGGAGACAAATTCACCTTTCAGCACGACAATAACCTAAAACACAAGGCCAAAATATACACTGGAGTTGCTTACCACGACAAATTGAGTGTTCCCGAGTGGCCTAGTTACAAATTATACTTAAATCAGCTTGAAAATCTATGGCAAGACCTGCAATTGTCTGTCTATCAATGATCAACAACAAAATTGACAGAGCTTGAAGATTTTTTATTTTTTTATTTGACCCCTTTTTCTCCCCAATTTCGTGGTATCCAATTGTTTAGTAGCTACTATCTTGTCTCATCGCTACAACTCTCGTACGGGTTCGGGAGAGACGAAGGTTGAAAGTCATGCGTCCTCCGATACACAACCCAACCAAGCCGCACTGCTTCTTAACACAGCGGCATCCAACCCGGAAACCAGCTGCACCAATGTGTCAGAGGAAACACCGTGCACCTGGCAACCTTGGTTAACGCCCACTGCGCCCGGACCGCCACGGGAGTCGCTGGTGCGCGATGAGACCAGGATTTCCCTACCGGCCAAACCCTCCCTAACCCGGAGGACGCTAGGCCAATTGTGTGTCGCCCCACGGACCTCCCGGTCGTGGCCGGTTACGACAGAGCCTGGGCGCGAATCCAGAGTCTCTGGTGGCGCAGCTGGCGCTGCAGTACAGCACCCTTAACCACTTTTGAATAATTTTTTTAAGAATAATGTGCAAATATTAGACAATCCAGGTGTGCCAAGCTCTTAAAGACATACACAGAAAGACTCACAGCTGTAATCGCTGCCAAAGATTATTCTAACATGTATTGACTCAGGGGCATGAATACTTATGTAAATGAGATATTTCTGAATTTCATTATCAGTAACTTTGCAAAAAGTTCTAAATACAAGTTTTCACTTCATCATCATGGGTTATTGTGTGCAGATGGGTGAGAGAAAACAAAATATTTAATCCATTTTGAATTCAAGCTATAACACAACAAAATGTGGAATAAGTCAGAGTATGAATACTTTCTGAAGGCCCTGTAGATAAAGTAGCCAATATGAAAATATAAAGAAGAGATAGTGGCATATGCTCTCAGAGTACAATTCACCAGTATTGTGGTAAAGACTGTAGAAGGACATGTAGCCTACTAAATGCTCTGTACATACACATCCCACACTCGTGACAGTTTAGCTCACAGTTCTGTCTGGTACGGTTTTGACACACAAATACTATCACAAAGTATACAGATGTAGGATCTTAAGTAGAGCCAGTTTTATTATGTGGATTATAATTAATGTAGACAGCCAGTATGAGGGTTTGCTCTCAAGCTAGTAAGAAAGGTGGGTTGTCAAGTTCAAGTTCAAGGTTTTTCCCTTACAAAAAATGAATCAACCCTGAGAAAAATGTCCATTCATTACAATCGAGAGTTCAAAAGGTTCTCGCACTCAAACCATACAAAGGAATAACCCAAGGAGGCTGATTTATAACATTTAAGCATGGATTAAATAAAGTATATTATTTTAGCATATCAGCCTCCTTTGATTCTTCCCTTTCATGATTTGAGTGCGAGTACCTTTAGAACTCTCGATGGTAATTAATGTACATTTTTGTAGGGATTGATACATTTTCATAAGGGAAAATCAACTTCAGAAGCATGTTTAAACCTCAAATATACAACAAGTTGTAAAGTTGTAAAGCTTTCTTTAAACCTCAAATACACTACAAGTGTTTTTCATTTCAAGAAAGTTCTCTTGCAACAGGGTGATCAAATGAAGATCCTACATCTGTAGGTGCACATTGGCATAGTGACAGATATATCAACAATTATGTAGTAACATGGTGTCCTTTTCCCTCCACCAAACAACTTACTTTCACAATCACAGAATTTCTACGTATTTTCTGTCTCTATTCTAAGGGGTTGTGTTTGTCTGTCTCGGTCTCTGCAGGTGTGGTTCAAAAATCGCCGTGCCAAGTGCCGCCAGCAGCAGCAGCAGAGCAGCGGCCAGTCCAAGCCCCGCCCCCCTAAAAAGAAGGCGTCACCGGCCCAGGACCAGCCCAGCAATGGCCCCGACCCCTCATCCAACAACCCCTCTGGCTCCTACAGCCCCTCCCCCGACCCATCAGGCTCCTCCCTGCTCACTAGCGGCAACAACCCTGGCAATGCACCCATCTCCATCTGGAGCCCAGCCATCTCGCCACTCCCTGACCCTCTGGCCTCCTCGGCGCCCTGCATGCAGCGGCCCTCTGCCTACCCCATGAGCTACGGCCAGCCTCAGGCCTACGCCCAGGGCTATGCCGGCACCTCCTCCTATTTCACAGGCTTGGACTGTGGCGCCTACCTTTCGCCCATGCACTCACAGCTGTCGGCAAACGGCGCCCTCAGCCCCATCACCGTGCCCTCCATGGGGGGCTCGCTGAGCCAGTCACCCGCCTCGCTCTCCTCCCAGGGCTACGGCACGGCCGCTTCGCTGGGCTTCACCTCCGTCGACTGCCTGGACTACAAAGACCAGCAGGCGTGGAAGCTGGGCTTCAGCACCATGGACTGCCTGGACCACAAAGACCAGAATTCGTGGAAGTTCCAGGTGCTGTAGAGAAGAACAAGAACAAGAACAAGAGTGGGAGGAGTTGTGAATGAATGAGGCCCTCACCAGATACACGATCAGATACGATCAAATTATTCTGACAGATTACTTTGTTTTGGTTATTTCTTGTTTGTAAGTTTTGTTTCTCGTTTGTAATCTTGGTTTTTACAACCCCTGTAGAATGTGTTTTCCATTCAGGTGAGAGAGGAGAAGATAGACGCAGGGATATAATTGATACCTCCTGACTGTGAATGCAGGAGATCAGGTCCAGTTACTTTCTCATACAGTAGAAGGGAAGGATGCCCCTGAGGATCATACTATATAGAAAGACACTCAACTAGAAACTGACTTAAACACACAGGCCATGGTTCAGATGCATTGATTGGTCTGTCATGGAAAGACATCCTCAAGATAATTCTATTGATACAACCACGCAATACTCAATCATTCCTCTGTTCTTTTTTCTGCTGTTTTCAAGAAACATATCAATAGATCATATTCACAGGGCTTTAATACTCTCTTAGTCTCTCTATTTTTTGTTCTGAAAGACTATCAGTGTTAATTTGAGTTTAGTTGTTGTTATATATGCTACAATTTAAATCTTAATTTGGTTACTTTTAGGCTATTGGAGCTAACATATTACTATGGTGTTAGGCTAGCATTGTTGCTATTACATTTTGATGGGAGAAAAAAAATGGCTTCTATGTTTTTTTGTGTGAAATATTAAAGCTATCTTTGAATCTACATTTATGCCCAACGAACGTCATTGTGATTACAAGTTTGAGTGACATTTTCGTTTCACAATTTATATGAAGGGGTTCAGGTTTTTTTGCATTCAAATGTACTGTACATCATGTATTGGTATTCCCTATTCGGATTTTAAATTGGTTGAGTTGAAGTACAAAACTGACCCAGAACTTAACAAGTGGCCATGTTGTTATGGGTTATATTATGTGCGTGTAGTTTCTGTTGTGTTGCCCCCTTGGCCTACGAGTGCGTCTTGCTGTCAGGTATTTTTGCTGATCTGATTCTGGAGTGGCCCAATCCTCTTACCCTCCCTTTAGCAATGTCCTAAGTGAATTAGTCAGGATTACTCCTCTGTCCCCCTCTATCTCTCTTTCCTTATCTCTCTCCCTCCTTCATTCCCTCCCCATCTCTCTCTCTTTTCTCTCTACCTCTATCTCCCCCCTCTTTTCCTCTTCCTTCTCTCTCACAGTCTCTTTCCCTGTTTGTCGGTCATCTACATGTCTCTCAATCTCCTCTACCAATGGTCTCAATTGTTCCCTTTCTCCTTGAAAAATGCTAAGTATACCCTATAAAAAGAAGGAAGGACACCCTTGATTGGGAAAGACTTAACTAGAAACTGATTTAAACACACAGGCCATGGTTCAAACATATTTCAGATCAACTCAAACTCTGCTATAGAGGAAAATGAGTGACTCAGAGATGTCATCACTTCCTCTTTATTTATTTCCTTCCAAAAATTGTTCAATGTCCAAAGAACAATCAAGGCTGTCATCTGTGACATAAAGTATTGTCTATCGTCCCTCAGGGTAACACAAAGAACATTTACTTCCTGCCGTATCCCACCCCTCCCCTCAAACCCATCTATTCTCCTTCATCTCTGCCAGCCTCTTATCTCCCTTTGCCTCCCTCCCCACCCCCACTACTCCACCTCACCCCCCTCTTCTGACAACTGACAACTCAGTAATCCCTAGTTGACCTGGTTACATGCCATGCAATTTGACCACAAGTGGACATTTGTGTGCGGGTGTATACTTGTTTGTGAGTACAATATGTGTATTCAATGTGTATGCGATGTGTGTGTGTGTTTGTGTGTGTGTTATATAATAGATGGACACTGAGTTACTCTGCAGCAATGTTTCTATCTTTGCCAATACGGCATCTTCATTACAAATGTGTGTTGGAATCTAGACATTGCAAATGATGGATTCCATAACATATTTTACAGTATCTGAAGATGACTAGATTCCTCATTAGGTGACAGAGTAACAATTTGTTGCTTTATACTTGGACAAATATGGACTCTAAAAATGAAAAATCTATTAATGTATAGAACAGAATAACTTTGTTTTTCAGAGTGGAACAAAAGTATATTTATCTAACAATGTTGCGAGTGAATAACATAGGAGGGTGATGAATTGATGAAGAGTTCATTTGAACACAAAGATAATAGAGTATAGCATTGAGACGTAAAAGGGAAACTGGAGAGTTTTCCATAGCGCACTCAATACGCACACCACATACGCACTCAACTCGCTGGGTTAATCCCACTCTGCACCACTTTAATCCCTCTGCCCTCCCTCTCTGTGATCTGATTGGTTAATCCCTGCCCTCTCTGTCTGGGTCCTGATTGGTTAATCTCTCTCAGAGGGTGCAGTGCGGTTGTAATCTGCCCGTCATCAGCACAGAGAGTTTTAGACAGACAGACATGTTGCCGGTAATCTCTGAAAGGAGCAGATGTGGTGGGGGATGGAGGAAGGACAGCAGCACTCAGCAGACCTTGGGGAAGGTGAATATAGAGACACAGCATTCCCAATGTGGGTCGTGTTCATTAACCACCAAACAGACACACAAGGAGGGACTAGCTGGAGTTGTCCAATCACAAACAACAACGTCCTACTACATACCCCAGCTGCAAAACTAACCCTGATTTCTTGTTTTCCATTGCAAAGAGTTTTAAAATGTTGCCCATTGTGTGCCCTTCTCTCTGAAGTATACTCACAAACTGTAAACCCTTAACACATAAGACCTAAATCGCCAAATCATGACCCCTTAAAATATAGCATTTCCTTTCTCTTTAGGGAATAAGGAACACAAACACTCAACCACATCAGTTTAAACTTTTGAGTCCAATGACTACTCTAACTCAATGATGGAGAACTTAGTTCAGACAAGATGTGCGTACCCTAATGCAAAGAAACACTTATTCACACAATAAACGCTATTCATAAAATAAAGAGTGGGTCATGTGGTATATGTATACAACATAAACCTGTATAAACCGGTTTTAAAAAACAAACAATTGTAAAGCAATAGTCACCAACCCTGGTGATCATTGGAGAGCTACTGGACGTGGAGGTTTTACCTCCAGCCCAGAACAAAACTACTTCATTCATCTGAGTTTATCGAGACCTTGAGTTGATTAGCTGTATCAGGGTGGTATACATTCCACCGATTCTGTTGCAAAACATTTCTTAAACGGGAGCAAATGGAATGAAACGGGGAGGGACATACCTGAATGTGTTCAAAATCAACTCTAATTTTGCTCTGTTTGCCTCCGTTTGATTCTTAAACTGTAAATGGTTTCCGTCATGAATACATCCCAGGTGTTTTGGTGCTGTGTTGGCCGGAGAAAAGCCCTGCACACCATCGTACCTCTGCATGACCAGGTTGATATTCATTAGTATCAAATTTGAGAGAATTTGTGCCTTTTGTGAAAGAGGCACCACATTTCACACAAGGCTAGGTCAAGTCCTACTACCTTCCCCAGCTGCCAAACTAACCCTGATTCAGATAATAATAATAATATATGCCATATAGCAGACGCTTTTATCCAAAGCGACTTACAGTCATGTGTGCATACATAGATGACCATCCTACCCATGCTAGATTACAGAGAGATACTATTTTAACTTCAGAAACACTCATTTTCATTTTCCACCACATGTTTGGAAACTTTTGGAAACTATATATCCCTACTAGTTGGTGGAACTGTAGCGCAGTACAAACTGCCAAATCTACTGCTGTTCAACTTCTTACCCCTCTGGTCAGGCATTGTAAGAGGAATTAGGAAAGAAAACAGGCATGTCTACCTACGCACACAGATCTCTGATGATGTAACAAAAATAAATACATTTACAAAGCTCTGACAACCTAATCTAACTTGGGAATCGCTATCTTTCACTGCTATATAGCACATTTTCGACAATTCCTCTTGGAGTGGGCCACTAACAAAAGTGTAAGCAAGGAGCAAAGGATTGCAATGCATATTCACATGCAAATAGCAATTGGTTTCTATTGTGCTTTAGGAATGACATTCCATGAGAGCAACATTACTTTCAAAAACATGATTTCAAGCTGTATATCATTTGTTTGCCTTGCCTTATTGGCAAAGATAGGAACATTGCTGCAGAGTAACTCAGTGGCTGCAAAAACAAACATTTGAGTTCTAGCTCCTTAGTTTTGTGGTTACGACAGGGCAGGGATGGGCAACTGGCTGCCGGTGGACCGCACCCCTTTTGAAGGCACTCATTTGGGGTCTCAACTCACTGTTGCAAGATAGAATAAACAGGGTGCAATTTCAAAATGTGGTTGCGCATCAAATCAAAGTTGATTTGTCATGTGCGCTGAATACAACAGGTAGACCTTACAGTGAAATGCTTACTTACAAGCTCTAACCAATAGTGCAAAGAAAAGGAATGTGTGTGTGTGTGTAAGTAAAAAAATAAAACAGTAAAAAGACATTTGAAAATAAGAGTAGCAAGGATATATACAAACACCAGTTAGTCAGGCTTATTGAGGTAGTATGTACATGTAGGTATGTTTAAAGTGGCTAATGCATATATGATGAACAGAATAGCAGTAGCGTAAAAAGAGGGGTTGGCGGGTGGTGGGACATAATGAGGATACCCCCTAGACTTGGCACTCCGGTACAGCTTGCCATGTGGTAGTAGAGAGAACAGTCTATGACTAGGGTGGCTGGGGTCTTTGACCATTTTTAGGGCCTTCCTCCGACACCGCCTGGTGTAGAGGTCCTGGATGGCAGGCAGCTTGCCCCAGTGATATACTGGGCCATTAGCACTACCCTCTGAAGTGCCTTACGGTCGGAGGCCGAGCAATTGCCATACCAGGCAGTGATGCAACCGATGCTCTCGATGTTGCAGCTGTAGAACCTTTTGAGGATCTCAGGACCCATGCCAAATGTTGTTTGCTGAGGGGGGAATAGGCAAGTTTCTCTTATGTCAGTCACTGCTAGTCACTCAATTAGCCCATGTCAGTTAATTTTTTTTAGATTGGTAAATAAGTCTAGTGGCCAGGTATCTAAATTTAGTAATCATGGTTGAATTATCGGCCAAGGGTTTCCACATTGATTGTTTTTATTTAACTAGGCAAGTCAGTTAAGAACATATTCTTATATACAATAACGTCCTACCCTGGCCAAACACTAAACCGGACGATGCTTGGCCAATTGTGCGCCACCCTATAGGACTCCTAATCACGGCCGGTTGTGATACAGCCTGGAATTAAACCAGGGTCTGTAGTGACACCTCTAGCACTGAGATGCAGTGCCTTAGACCGCTGCACCACTTGGGAGCCCTGTCAGTCTCACTCAGATATATTAAAAACTGCAAACATTTCTCTCCAGTTTATGGCAAAATGTGTAGAATCACAGGAAATTAGCTCTAAAACAGTTATTTACTCTCTGCCCCATAGCAAAATTAGTAGAATTGCATGATGCACATGTGGGTATACAGACATGTGAGCAACCCCAGCCCCTCAATAATATAATAATAATATATGCCATTTAGCAGACGCTTTTATCCAAAGCGACTTACAGTCATGTGTGCATACATTCTACATATGGGTGGTCCCGGGGATCGAACCCACTACCCTGGCGTTACAAGCGCCATGCTCTACCAACTGAGCTACAGAAGGACCACATAATGACTTTAGATTTTTTTGTGGCCCCCACCCCCATCAAAAGGTTCCCATCGGTAATCTAGTTGCATTTATAAGTCATTTTCTTTCAAATCAAAATAGGTAGCTCACCAGAATGTTTCATTAATCAAAATCCTACATCTCTTACAGACTACGCACACAAGTAAAGAGCGAAACATTTGTAGAAAGGGAAACAGATAAAGACACCCATTTGGATATCTATTTATTACCACCATAATATGAGAAATTTGGAAAATACAAACATCAGCTTATTTAAACATCTGAAAATCTGGAGGAATAAGAAAAAAATATAAGAAAACAAACATGAGGTTATATTGTGTATCACAAATTTTGAGGAAACGGACAGATTCTATGGTCAGAGCTAGAGACGTGAGAGCAACAGAAAAGAACCCAAACGTGCAGAGTAACTCTTGCTACTACAAAGTAGCATTTTTACAGGTGTGACAACTAATGCTCATCTTAAGAGACAGAGATCAGGTAAAGAGACTGAGAGTAGCATCATGGATAATGACAAACTGATAGTGAGAAAAACTAAATAGGAAGGGGGCTGGTATATATCGGCCCCGTGTGGCTGCCATTGGAACAGGAGCTTGCTTATGAAACAGAGCTCTTCCTGATTGGTTTGAAAATAATTCTGTAAAAACAAGAGTTTCCCATGTCTTAAAACGTCAATCACTTTTTTTTCCTTATTCCTATTTTGACATCTCTGGCAGTTGTAAAAAGAAAATATATGTATGAATTATATATATCTTTTTTTAAAGACACCATATCCACAATGATAGTAATAATAATTTAAAAAATTAAGTAGCCAAGAAGAGATACTCGTTTGAATACAATTTGCTTGGCTGATCAGAGCTCTCACACCAATAGACTAACAGCGCTCCACAGACAACAACCCCCCAACCATCAATTTAGAGGGGCAGGAGAGTGTGGAAGGGCTGGATAGGGATCAGGGGAGTAGGCAGGGAAGGGGTGTGGCTGTGGTGGGCATGAGGGTGCATGGGGAG
The DNA here is from genome assembly GCF_021184085.1 of Oncorhynchus gorbuscha. Taxonomy (NCBI): domain Eukaryota; kingdom Metazoa; phylum Chordata; class Actinopteri; order Salmoniformes; family Salmonidae; genus Oncorhynchus; species Oncorhynchus gorbuscha. Next base: position 49,155,110 of record NC_060188.1, on the reverse strand, counting down.
AGTACCCCAGATCAGGTGTAGAGGATGGAGCAGGAAGTGGGTGAGAATGGGAGGTGGGCAGACAGTGCAGAGGCCCTGGGGTTAGTTTAAGTAGCACCCTGCTGTGGAAGTTGCCACTCCCCTTAAGCAGACTAGCCCCGGGCGACACCCCTCTGGTCTGCCCCCCTGTGTGTGTGTGTTGCAGAAACCTGTCGCAAAACACACACATGCCTGATATCTCCCCTGGTCAATCAGAGTAGTTTTGTTGTAGGAGAGCTGAGGATGCATGGTTCTAAGCATGCGTGTGTATTTTTCTGATCAGCGACTCCTACTACGTGCACAAAAAAGATACCCTAAAGCATCTGCTGAAGACAAAAACTATGAGAGACGATACTTTTCAGACACATTTCTATCTCATCATAATCACCGTTACTCTAAAGTCTACCAAGAAGAATACAGCGAGAGGGGGCTGAGGAGTGAGATGGAAGGGTGGGGGGAAAGAGAGAGAGAAGGTGAGGACAGTTAGAGGTAAAGAAAAAAGAGAATAGAGCATTGGAGAAAAGAAAGGGCGGCATCTAAGCACGCTCTCCACGGATGCGGCGTGCCAGCTGGATGTCTTTGGGCATGATGGTGACACGCTTGGCATGGATGGCGCACAGGTTGGTGTCCTCAAACAGACCCACCAGGTATGCCTCGCTCGCCTCCTGCAGACAGAATGATTTTCAAACACATGGTGAACAGTGAGTCAGCACAAAAAAAATGAATTTTGAGATGTGTATAGGCCAATTAGGACATGATCTGGGTTAGGAGGAACAGAGCTTCACTCACACACAGCCACTGACCTGAAGTGCTCCGATGGCGGCGCTCTGAAAGCGCAGGTCGGTCTTGAAGTCCTGAGCAATCTCCCTCACCAGGCGCTGGAAGGGCAGCTTGCGGATAAGAAGCTCAGTGGACTTCTGGTACCGACGGATCTCACGCAGGGCCACAGTGCCGGGCCTGGAACCAACACACTGTCAGTATGACTAGGGGGGAAAGTAATTATATTCTTTTCTCTTTTAATATAGTTCTTCACTGCTCATATCCCCATGCTGAATGCTACTGCCCTGGTCGTGTCTGGCCATGGTAAACACTGAATGGTGACGACCGTTTACCAGCAGTCACTGCTTAGTTATAAGGCTTGTTGAACCCGTAATTGAAAACAGTGTCTGCGTCTGAAATGGCCCCCTATTTCCTATGTGTCCTGGTCAAAAGTAGTGCACTATATAGGAAATAGGGTGGCATTTCGGACATATGGGGACTTATGATTGTCAAGTCATTTCCATAACAATATGGATTGGTAGCACCTGTGTGGTTTCACACAAGCTCTACATGTCATAATAGGGCTGTATCCACATGTGTACTTTCAAGGGTGAACACAAACTGTTATTTTTAGGGGTGATCCGATGCTTTACCTGTAACGATGGGGCTTCTTGACCCCACCGGTGGACGGCGCACTCTTGCGGGCAGCCTTGGTGGCCAGCTGCTTACGTGGAGCCTTTCCTCCAGTGGATTTACGGGCGGTCTGCTTGGTACGAGCCATGACGAGTTAGTTATACTTGAAAGACAGGAAAAACCACATTGGAAACATGTTGAATATGTGTCAACAATGCTCTGTTATACACATTCTGTGAGTTGCAAATATATTGAAATATAATTTTTCCAAGTGTGTTCGCAAAGTATTCAGACCCCTTGACTTTTTCCTAATTTTTTCCTCAAAAAAATGTTTAGGAATTTTTGCAAATTTGCAATAACAAAAAAAAAAAAAAAATAATAAAATCACATTTACATAAGTATGCAGACCCTACACTCAGTACTTTGTTGAATCACCTTTGGCAGCGATTACAGACTTGAGTGTTTTTTGGTATGACGCTACAAGCTTAGCACACCTGTATTTGGAGAGTTTCTCCCATTCTTCTTTGCAGATCCACTCAAGCTCTGTCAGGTCTCTCCAGAGATGTTCGATCGGGTTCAAGTCTGGGCTCTGGCTGGTCCACTCAAGGACATTCAGACGCTTATCCTGTAGCCACTCCTGCGTTGTCTTGGCTCTGTGTTTAGGGTCGTTGTCCTGTTGGAAGGTCAACCATTGCCTCAGTCTGAGGTCCTGAGCGCTCTGGAACAGGTTTTCATCAAGGATCTCTCTGCATTTTGTTCTGTTCATCTTTCCCTCGATCCTGAGTAGTTTCCCTGTCCCCGACACTGGAAAAACATCCCCACAGCAGAATGCTGCCACCACCATGCTTTACTGTAGGGATGGTGCAAGGTTTCTTCCAGACGTGACGCTTGGTATTCAGGCCAAAGAGTTCAATCTTGGTTTCCTCAGAGCAGAGAATACTGTTTTGTATTGGAGCCAGCTCTAGGAAGTCTTGGTGGTTCCAAATGTCTTCCATTTAAGAATGATGGAGGCCACTGTGTTCTTGGGGACCTTTAATGCTGCAGACATGTTTGTTACCATTCCCCAGATCTGTGCCTTGCCACAATCCTGTCTCAGCGCTCTCCAGACAATTTTTTTTCAACCTCACAGCTTGGTTTTTGCTCTGACATGCACTGTCAACTGTGGGACCTTATATAGACAGGTGTGTGCCTTTCCAAATCATGTCCAATCAATTTAATTTACTACAGGTGGACTCCAATTAAGTTGTAGAAACATCTCAAGGATTATCAATAGAAACAGGATGCACCTGAGCTTAATTTCGAGTCTCATAGCAAAGGGTCTGAATACTTAAGGTATCTGTTTTTCTATTTCTAATACATTTGCAAAAATGTCTAAAAATAAATTCTCGCTTTGTCATTATGGGGTATTGTGTGTAGATTGATGAGGGCTTATTTATTTAATCCATTTTAGAATAAGGCTGCAACGTAACAAAATGTGGAAAAAGTCAAGGCGTCTGAATAATTTCAGAACAACCTACAAATCAGCTAAACAATACTTTCCCGTGGATATTTTGAGCAGCAAAAGGCCAAACCATACGTACAACAGGTATAGTAATTGTAAATGTAATTTTATTTAAAAATTCTGGCTTGTAAGGGATATTTAGCCGATTTTTGCAAACAAATGTCTCAAGTTTATATACCAATTTATTGTGTATTACAGCCTGATTAATCAGACTAACTATTAATCAGACTAACTAGTATGTTGCTATTATGGAGAAATGATGACTGAAATGGTTCCATCTGGATTACTACTCTGTTATGACAACTTTCTATTTTGCTGAACAGCTGCAATGCTACAGCAACAGTGGGCCAGTCATGGAAATCTATTTCTCTGGACCAGTATCCTACCCGTGAAGACTCGGATACTGCCCAACCAATCAAACTAGTATGCAGATCGCCTATCAAAAAACATCCAATCCAGTGGGCATTTTTCTCGCTGTCGACCAATCAAGATACACTACTTAGAACGTAGGGATGGGTCCACAAACCATTGTGCCGCCTCTAACCGCAAGATTATGGCCGCAAATGAAGAGGCAATCGAATAAAGTCTACCAATGTACTGGCAAAGAGCGGAACATGAACTTTGAAAAATCTAATAAAAACAAATCAAAAATCAGGACGACGAGTATTAAAACATCAAAGTAGACAACTGTAGCTATCCAAAAAGTTGCTTTGAGTTGTATGTGAATGTTTGTTCACACCGTACAAGCGAAGTAAAACTACATGAAATTGGATCAGAATTTTATATCTGCTTCCGCCAGTGGAAGTAGAAAGCCTCTGGCATCGCGGCAGTCGCTTTTCCATTTCTACACCGACGGAATGGAAGGATATTTTGAAATAAAATGAAGTTTAACCAATCTAAAACTTATATAAAATGTGGTTAAGTGTTTCAGACAAAACAACATGCTAAAATATGCCACTTACCTGACGTGACTATAAATGTTTTTTCGCAAGGAAATAAATGTTATGGTTGTCTAGCAGTTTCAGTATTTACTATCTCTCACACAATGGTGGGAACACGGCGTCCAGCAAGAAAATGGCTGCCGTGTCAATCATTATACTCCCATAATGCAACGTGTTTCATTTTTGTAAACACCGTTTTCTGATGATTGAATCTTTCCCTGAAAGGAACATTTGCATTGCTTTCTAGGGAATTGTCTATCAATGTGAAGTAATATAATAAGAAATACCCTAAAGTGCTCAATCAATTAGACGTGAAAGAAGGCAGTCTCCTCTTTCACTGCAACAGCCTACATTTATTTGTAGGCTAAAACATGTAAGTAGGCCTATATTATGCAATAAGGCATCAGCTGGCGTATACAAGTTTGCTAACAATTTATTAAGCAAATACAATATATTCAAAACTATGAGGATTCTGTGTTATGCAATATAGCAGTTACCATATATGTGATTGAATATTATCTGCTGTTGGCTTGTGTGAATGTATGTGTTATGCAACATTGCTGACTTGAGACATTGTTAACAGTTTCAGGGCCTTGGGCCTTTCTCATGATGGAAAAATACAGAATATCATGAAGACAAGACCTGTGCAATGAGTTGGGGGGGCACATTCAGAACATAGTGTTGAAAGAACAAACGGTCTTTTGTTAGATAACAAGAGCCAGGTGCCTGATAACCACAGCTACAACGACTGACCGCTGAAGCGCTTAGGGGGCTGGGACCAGCCTCTGCGCCAACAAGGAACTACCTCTGTAAGAGTATATTTATAATATCTTTGTCAGGAACAAGTAAGTTCTCTGTTTTGCCCTGCGAGGTGGGACAGAGAGCCCGTATATACGAAAATTGCATTTACCACTTATTGCTTAGCTAATAAAAAAATACATAGTATATAATCGGTGACTCAGTGTCATACTTATCCAGATCCCAGATTCGAATTGACGCAACCCTAACAAAACAACCACACAATCTGGGAAGAGAGGTACAGACTGGTGTCATTGACCATCAAAGTGAGTGTCATGGACATTTAAAGGGAAAATCAAGGATAATTTAAGGTTTTGTTGATTAATCATGGCTGATTTGAGAGCTTGATAAAAAATATAATTTTATCGTTTAGAGATTAAGTAAATAATTATGTTAATTTGCCTTACTGTAGGTCTGCTTTACAACACCCTTCCCATTGTGTGTGATGAATCGGAATTAAATCTGAATGAATGAATCTGAATTACAGTGTTATTAAGAAGTTGTTACCACTGACATTTAATTCAAACAAAAAACAACACTTGATTTTGTAGGATGGTTTATTTTTTATGGTGGAAAGGCATGGTGTAGAAGGGTCAGACTTGATTTATGACTCGATGCTAAAAACCACATGAACAAGCAGAGTTTAATAGACTACTACAGTTTTGAAATATTTGTAACAAACAGTGATATTTCCTCTTGTTTCTAATATTTCAAGTGAAGGTCTTTTAGGGGAGTATGCGAGGCACAGACATTCGCTTAGGCTAGCAAAATTCTGCTAGGAGCAAACCATTAGATGTTGGTTTCATGTGCTCTGTCTCCCTCTAGTGGTATGGTTTGCTTCTGCTTCTCTGAAGTTCACCATCATCATGTGAATATTGTTTTGGAGAAAAACTACATCAACATAGATTGATTGACAAGTGTGTAGGCTACAACTGATGTCTAATAAATTATACATGTATTCCCCTATGTATTTATTTGGACAGTGAAGCTAAACCTTTTAATTCAGCTCCCTCAGCATTTTGGATATGAGATAGAATGGCTACAGTACAAAATGTCACCTTTTATTTGAGGGTATTTTCTTACATATTTGTTTTACCGTAGAAATGAAAGCCCTTTATGTATATAGTCCCCATTTGAAGGTGTCATATTGTAAGTATTTGGAGAAATTCACTTCTAGTATATTACATTTAGTCAAAAGTTTAGTATTTGGCCCCATATTCCTATCACGCAATGATGGGAGCACGATCTTTGTTGAGTCTGTAACTTTCTCACTCATCATTAGTAATGAATGATTATCTGTAATCATTGTAGCATTCACATTAATGTAGAAGTGTTCAGAAACATATTCTATTCTTATTTACAATAAAATTGACTCCAAAATCACCCAATGCATTATTTACTGTACATTTCTATTGGGCAAAAACATAATCCGAAACAACCAAAACCAAATGCAAATGCTTCCTACAAGTTTGTAGAGTCACTAGCTTGATTTAGTCATTGCATGCTAGGAATATGTGACCAAATACCAAACTTTGGACTACATTTAATGCACTTTGTTCAAATACTTATGACACCTTCAAATGCGAGATACATAAAGTGCATTAATTTCTAAACTATAAAACAGATATATATGAAAATACCCTCAAATAAAAGGTGACATTCTGTACTGTCGCCTCATACAAAACATTTGATCTGAAATCCAAAATGCTGGAGTATAGAGACCAATGAAACGTTTTAACTTCACTGTCCAAATATATAAGTAGGGGAGTGTATTGGATACATATTTCTCTATGCTTTATATCATAAAAGAAACTGCTTCTACCCTAAAGAGACACGGAGGAAAAGCCAAGAAGATGAAGGACTGTGGAACACCATCACCAGACAGGCTGAATACAGGCAACAGTGATGCACTCTCATGAAAGCCTTATATTACAATTATGCAAGTAAGTATTCTGTCATCTTATATACATTTTCATAGCCATGGTTTTGAAACTATTTTATTCAATTTGAAAGTAACAGCATCATTGCACTCAAACATAGTGAATGGAAAACTGTACCTGAAATTAAGTAAAGGATCTAAGGTTAATACATGTAATCAGCGTTTGCACCTCAATGTTTCAAGTTAAAAAAGTATTGCAGTCAAGGGTTCTGTGGGGTGCCATGAACCTCAAGCAGCTGAATATGCAGGTCGGGTCATTTCTGTTTTTCATATATGTTGCATAACGTATACGTTTCATATAGAGTACCAGTCAAAAGTTTGGACGCACCTACTCATTCAAGGGTTTTTCCTTATTTTTTACTATTTTCTACATTATGGAATAATAGTGAAGACATCACAACTATGAAATAGCACACATGGAATCATGTACAGTAGTAACCAAAAAAGTGTTAATAAATCAAAATATTTGGAATATTTTTGATTATTCAAAGTAGCCACCCTTTGCCTTGATGACACATTTGCACACTCTTGGCATTCTCTCAACCAGCTTCATAAGGAATGCTTTTCCAAAAGTCTTAAAGGAGTTCCCACATATGCTGAGCACTTGTTGGCTGCTTTCTCTTCGCTCTGCGGTCCAAGTCATCCCAAACCATCTCAATTGGGTTGAGGTCAGGTGATTGTGGAGGCCAGGTCATCTGATGCAGCAATCCATCACTCTCCTTCTTGGTCAAATAGCCCTTACATAGCCTGGTTTGGGTCATTGTCCTGTTGAAAAACAAATGTTAGTCCCACTAAGCACAAACCAGATGGGATGGCGTATCACTGCAGAATGCTTTGGTAGCCATGCTGGTTATGTGTGCCTTTGAATTCTAAATAAATCACAGTGTCACCAGCAAGCACACCGACACCATCCTACCTACTCCTCCGTGCTTCACGATGGGAACCACACATGCAGAGATCATCCGTTCTCCTACTCTGTGTCTCATAAAGACACGGCGGTTGTAACCAAAATCTCAAATTTGGATTCAGACGAAAGGACAGATTTCCACCGGTCTAATGTCCATTGACATTATTTCTTTGCCCAAGCAAGTCTCTTCTTCTTATTGGTGTCCTTTAGTAGTGGTTTCTTCTAAGCAATTTGACCATGAAGGCCTGATTCTCGCTGTCTCCTCTGAACAGTTGACGTTGAGATGTGTCTGTTAGTTGAACTCTGTGAAGCATTTATTTGGGCTGCAATCTGAGGTGCAGTTAACTCTAATGAACGTATCCTCTGCAGCAGAGGTAACTCTGTGTCACGAACGTTGTTGTAAGAATCGGAGCGTGGTTTGAGTTCATCATCTTTATCACGTCAAAAAAACAATAAAGAACAAAAAGAACGTGACGCTATGCAGTGCTCAAGGCAACTATACACAAACAAGTTGGAAAAAGCTGCCTAAATATGATCCCCAATCAGAGACAACAATAGACAGCTGCCTCTGATTGGGAACCATACCAAGCCAACCTAGAAATAAAGAAACTAGAAAGCTCACCCTAGTCACACCTCGAACTAACCAAAATAGAGAATAAAGGATCTCTAAGGTCAGGGCGTGACACTCTGGGTCTTCCTTTCCTGTTGCGGTCCTCATGAGAGAGCCAGTTTCAACATAGCGCTTGATGGTTTTTGCGATTGCACTTGAAGAAACTTTTCGTCATTGACTGACCATGTCTTAAAGGAATGATGGACTGTCGTTTCTCTTTATTTGAGCTGTTCTTGCCATAATATGGACTTGGTCTTTTATCAAATAGGGATTCCTTCTGGATACCACCCTTACCTTGTCACAACACAACTGATTGGTTCAAAAGCATTAAGAAGGAAAGAAATTCCACAAATGAACTTATAACAAGGCATACTTGTTAATTGAAATGCATTCCAGGTGACTACCTCATGAAGCTGGTTGAGAGAATGACAAGAGTGTGCAATGCTGTCATCCAGGCAAAGGGTGGCTAATTTGAAGAATCTCACAGTAAATAATGCATTGGGTGATTTTGGAGTCAATTTTATTGTAAATAAGAATAGAATCTCAAATATACAATATATTTAGATTTGTTTAACACTTTTCTGGTTACTACATGATTCCATATGTGTTATTTCATAGTTTTGATGTCTTCACTATTATTCCACAACGTAGAAAATAGTAAAAATAAAGTAAAAACCTGGAATGAGTAGATGTGTCCAAACTTTTGATGGGTACTGTACATTCCTACTAAATATGCTGTGTGAATTTAGGCTATGTCATTAAGGACAAATGTACAACAAATGATGATACACACACACACAGACAGAAACACACACACGTGCACCCATATTCTGCAACGGCAGTGGTCTAAAGTACTTAAGTAAAAATACTTTAAAGTATTACTTAAGTAGTGTTTTGGAGTACCTGTACTTTACTATTTATTTTTTGGAGTGTGCCCCTGGCTATCCATAAAATATATATTTTTAATTGTGCAGTCTGGTTTGCTTAATATAAGGAATTTGAAATAATGTATACATTTACTTTTACTTTAGATACTTAAGTAAATTTAAAACCAAATACTTTTAGACTTTTTCTCAAGTAGTATTTTCCTGGGTGACTTTCGCTTTTACTTGAGTCCATTTCTATTAAGGTATCATTACTTTTAAAGGATGACAAGAAAATAAAACTTTCAGGAGTGATGCCTACAGCAGCACTACTACATATATGAGCCTGGGCATTTCCCAGCTGTGCCTCCCTGCTTATAGAGGCCTTCTATATCAGCAGAAAAAGAAGGGCATCCAGAGAAAGGAGCGCATAGCAGCGCCTGCCGCCATGCCCGCCAGTAGCCCCAGTGCCACCTGTTCTCCTATGCCATCGTACGGGTCTCTCTGGATCAGTATGTGGTGGGTACCTGAGAGAGATGGAGGGTGAGATGCTTAATATATGGTGTACTACTCTATACAGGAGCATAGGTGAATATATGAGTGTGTTTTATCATAATTTTTGGATTTGATATAACCAGGATAGTTTTCTCAACAACTGATTTCAGGGAGTCTTGGAAAGGATTGCTAGATTCACACTGTTTACTTGCTGACATCAGTCGTATTCACTAGGCACCAAACGGAAGAAAACGGACTGAAACAGGGAGGGACTACCTGAACTTGTTTTTTATTGCAAAAAGTTTTGCTATGTTGTGCAGTAATGAATATGACCCAGAGCTTGGCTGTGTTGTCTTTACCTGATCCAGGAGCCAGGTAGATGGTGTTGTGGCCGTCCATTGGGACGGACGGGTATGAGTCGTTATACGGGTCATACACAAACTGAAAAGGATGAGAAGATAAGATAAGGCTAGGGATAAAACAAAACTGTCCTCTGAGCATCCCAATAAACATTGATCATATACTGTATGCTATGGGTATATGGATATGGGATGTATTGATACAGTACTCAGTGGTGCACGTTGTAGAAATATAATGGGGTTACTTACTGGGTTTCGTCTCACCTCTAGAATTGTCAATTTCCACGCTCTGCCAAAACAGAATGAGAAAATGAGAAAGAAAGGAAGGGAGAATTAGAGAGAGAGTGAGAGAGAAATAAAGAATGTGTACTGTAAAACCGAGGGAGTGTGTGTGTGTGTGTGTGTGTGTGTGTGAGGGAAAGAGAAAGAATACAGACTCACAGTGCCTCGTCCTCACTGTTGGCACACAGGATCACTGTGGTACTGTCTCTAAGCTGCACCACCACCAGGTTTTCCCTGGGGTGGTTCTCTGGGGGAGAGAGACCTGCACAACAACAGAGACAGATAGAGTTACACACACTTACACACACATTATTAGGGTGTCCATATTAGGACAGCCTCAGTATAAACTGGTGTTGTGTCAGTCTAATATGGACACTGTACATTTCAAGGCTTTATTTGGGTCCACAGCAAAGGCACAAATCTTTTGTAGGTCAATAAAGATATTTGGACTCCACGTACTTTCTGTAATAAAGAATACAGCATGTCTCAAGAAACTCTGGTCAAAAGTAGTGCACTATAAGCCCAGGGAATAACCCCAATCTTTCCATACACTCCCTCCTCACCTGCACACTCCAGGCCAGACTTGACACTCACACAGCTGGTCTTGAGGCCCACTCGGTGCTCAAATTCTCGCCTACTGTCCGTCTTGTAGAAGGCCAGGGTTCCATCGATCCACAGGTCACACCAATTCAGCTTCCAGTGTTTTAGGATAGAGGCTGAAGTAAGTAAGGAAGAGAGAGAGGGAGGGGGAGATGGAGTGTGAAGTGGAGTAGAGTAGATTTGGGGTTAGTTTATGATGTCTAGTTTTCAATCGGTCAGGTCGAATTTGACAACTGTGTATACTTGTATTTAGTTTATCCACATACTGAAATGCTCCATCTATTTCATTTATTCACATTAACTGAAATGCACCGTCAGCCATATTCTGTCTCAATTCAGCACATACCCATTTTAGTCAATGATTCTGTAGTGGGTAGACCTACAGCCATTTGAAGTGTTTTTTATTTATATGGTTGAAGCTCTAAATCCATTGTTGTTTTTCTCCGGCGGTTGTGGTTGGCTTGTGGCCTGTCTGTGTGAGTCACTGATTCGCTAACGCTCATTAGATTATGGCCAGGCTGCACAAGTAGAGTGAGGATTGGAATTTCATAACCATCGTAACATTCACCTTCTAGAATGATTCTGATCTTATTTAAAAGTCCAAATCAATCGATCTTGATGGCATCAACAGTCTTAAGAACATGGGAGAACAGTTTTTGGAGTGAGTGGCATGGACTGCGAATGGGAGAAAAGATTTCTACAGACCTCACACGCCACTTAACCTGTCTTTCAAAGTGTACTATATAGTGCTGATATCACTCTTGTACTAGTGCCCCACACAACTTCTTATGCTTTGTTGAGCCGTTGAGGTCTATACTTGGTAAAGATAGTACCTGTAAAGGCTAAGGCTGTATCCAAGACCAAAACATGTAGACACTAGGTTAGACTACAACATGACATTATTCGAGAGACATTGAAGCTACAGTACTCACTCTGTCTCCAGAGCCAGCCTGACTTCAGTAGAGCCATGGGTACGGTCAGTGAGCTGTCCACAACACAATTCCTCACCCCAAATAATATGTTTGTGACAGGAGTGTTTGTCCTGTGTATGTTGAGAGTTTGTTCTTGGTTGAGGAGCTGTCTGCAGAGAGACAGAGGGACATACTGTGCCTTTATTTTGATTCTGGCCCACACGTCTAATCTGAGAGCGAGGGGCGGAGACGGGGGCTAAACTAGATAATTTGGGATTAGTGGGCCTGGATTGGCCACACCCTTTCTCCTGACTCATCTACCTCTTCCCTCTCGGACTGGAATGTTCTCACTTCCTGTCTCCTCCACCTCCTCTTCTTCCTCCTCTATTTACTCTGCTTTGCCTCTATTTATATTTTATGTATCATCTCATCTGCCTTTAGGAACTAGGGATATTGGACTACTGCATATGTTGATAGTGTGTAGTGAAAAGGGCATACCACGCTAACACACCTTAATCCCTGCATGAATTAGATAACTGTTACAGTTTCTTTGGGTCACTGGTGAGAACCTTTTTTCCTTAAACCCCCATTATTAGCCAAATAGTGGTCCTTCTGCATACATTTTATTTTGACCGGACCACTGGGCTAAAGTTTGACCAGTCCATCTGGCATTTTCTCAAACTGCCCTATGGCCAGTCCATTTCTGCTTCCTGTTTTAGCTCAGATGCACTTGTGACCCGAGTATTCTTGAGTCACTGTTGTAATATCATTATGAAAGCTGTCCAAGTATTTTCACAAGCAGAAATGTGGGTCTGCTGAGAAAGAAGTCATGATGCCAATTATATGACGTTGAACCCAGTGGAAATACTAAGGCGTATCAGATTGATTCAGTAGGGAATCACCTTGGCTCTATTTTAAACCTTACTAGAAGACTGTCTATTCTGTCCAAGTGAGCCAATCCCATGGAGGTATAATGATGACCTCATTTCTGTTGCCTGTATCATGGACACTGCCTCAGGTCAGTGCGTTTATATAGAGGGTTTGTGTTTGAGATGGTTAGAATGATCTGGATATAGCCAATTAGAAATTGCAAAACAATATCAATAACTGTATTTATTGAAGTACGAAGGAATATCAGTAACTGTATTTATAGAAGTATACATACATTAGGTATTTATTGATGCATTATTACTAATCATACAGTAATATAACACAATGAATGTCTCTATAACATAACATAGTCCATCCATGCCATGGTGGAACTGGGAATTTTGGGAAGTTGAAGCTCATGTACTGCAAGGAATTTTCTGGAAGTTGAAGCTCATTTATTACATTCCTACATTATTTAAAAACTCTAAAATGCTATTTGGAGAACAGCAAAAACAAGCACATATCAAATAAAATTGTATTTGTCACATGTCCCAAATACAACAGGTGTAGTAGACCTTACAGTGAAATGCTTTCTTTGTGTAGAAAGGTAGAAAGTAGATAAGTAGATAAGTAAGAATGTGGAGGCTATATACAGGGGGTACTGGTACAGAGTCAATGTGGAGGCTATATACAGGGGGTACTGGTACAGAGTCAATGTGGAGGCTATATACAGGGGGTACTGGTACAGGGTCAATGTGGAGGCTATATACAGGGGTACTGGTACAGAGTCAATGTGGAGGCTATATACAGGGGGTACTGGTACAGAGTCAATGTGGAGGCTATATACAGGGGGTACTGGTACAGAGTCAATGTGGAGGCTATATACAGGGGGTACTGGTACAGAGTCAATGTGGAGGCTATATACAGGGGGTACTGGTACAGAGTCAATGTGGAGGCTATATACAGGGGGTACTGGTACAGAGTCAATGTGGAGGCTATACACAGGGGTTTCTGGTACAGAGTCAATGTGGAGGCTATATACAGGGGTTACCAGTACAGAGTCAATGTGCGAAGGCACAGTTTAGTCGAGGTAATTGAGGTAATATGTACATGAGGTAGAACTAAAGTGACTATGCATAGATAATAATCAGAGAGTCGCAGCAGCGTAAAAGAGTGAGCAGGGGGGCTGTTCAGGAGTCTTACGGCTTAGGGGTAGAAGCTGTTAAAGAAGCCTTTTGGACCTAGACTTGATGCTCCGGTACTGCTTGCCGTATGGTAGCAGAGAGAACAGTCTACAGTTGAAGTCGGAAGTTTACATACACCTTAGCCAAATACATTTCAACTCAGTCTTGCAATCCTAGTACAAATTCCCTGCCTTAGGTCAGTTAGGATCCCAACTTTGAATTAAGAATGTGAAATGTCAGAAAAATAGTAGAGAGAATGATTTATTTCTGCTTTTATTTCTTTCATCACAGTCCCAGTGGGTCAGAAGTTTACATACACGCGATTAGTATTTGCTAGCATTGCCTTTAAATTGTTTAACTTGGGTCAAACGTTTCGGGTAGCCTTCCACAAGCTTCCCACAATAAGTTGGGTGAATTTTGGCCCATTCCTCCTGACAGAGCTGGTGTAACTGAGTCAAGTTTCTAGGCCTCCTTGCTTGCAGACCCTTTTTCTATGGGATTGAGGTCAGGGCTTTGTGATGGCCACTCCAATACCTTGACTTTGTTGTCCTTAAGCCATTTTGCCACAACATTGTAAGTATGATTGTGGAAGACACATTTGCGACCAAGCTTTAACTTCCTGACTGAAGTGCACCAGCCCCTCCTGCAGCAAAGCACCCCCACAACATGATGCTGCCACCCCCGTGCTTCACGGTTGGGATGGTGTTCTTCGGCTTGTGAGCATCCCCCTTTTTCCTCCAAACATAAGACTGGTCATTATGGCCAAACAGTTTTATTTTTGCTTCATCAGACCAGATGACATTTCTCCAAAAAGTACGATATGTGTCCCCATGTGCAGTTGTAAACCGTAGTCTGGCTTTTATATTGCGGTTTTGTAGCAGTGGCTTCTTCCTTGCTGCGCGGCCTTTTGCGTTGTGTCGATATAGGACTCGTTTTACTGTGGATATAGACACTTTTCTACCCATTTCCTCCAGCATCTTTACAAGGTCCTTTGCTGTTGTTCTGGGATTGATTTGCACTTTTCGCACCAAAGTACATTCATCTCTAGGAAATATAACGTGTATCCTTCCTAAGCAGTATAATGGCTCCGTGGTCCCATGGTGTTTAGACTTGCGTACCATTGTAAGTACAAATTAACGTGGTACCTTCAAGCATTTGGAAATTGCCCCCAAGGATGAACCAGACTTGTGGAGGTCTACCATTTTTTTCTGAGGTCTTGGCTGATTTCTTTTGATTTTCCCATGATGTCAAGCAAAGAGGCACTGAGTTTGAAGGTCGGCCATGAAATACATCCACAGGAACATCTCCAATTGACTCAAATGATGTCAATGAGCCTATCAGAAGCTTCTGAAGCCATAACATCCCTTTCTGGAATTTTCCAAGCTGTTTAAAGCCACAGTCAACTTAGTGTATGTAAACTTCTGACTCACTGGAATTGTGATACTGTGAATTATAAGTGAAATAATCTGTCTGTAAACAATTGTAGGAAAAATTACTTGTGTCATGCACAAAGTAGATGTCCTAACCGACTTGCCAAAACTATAGTTTGTTAACAAGAAATTTGAGGAGTGGTGGAAAACGCGTTTTAATGACTCCAACCTAAGTGTATGTACACTTCCGACTTCAACTGTATGTCTAGGGTGGCTGGAGTCTTTGACAATTTTTAGGGCCTTCCTCTGACCCGCCTAGTATAGAGGTCCTGGATGGCAGGCAGCTTGGCCCCAGTGATGTACTGGGCCGTATGCACTACCCTCTGTAGTACCTTGCGGTTGGAGGCTGAGCAGTTGCCATACCGGCAGTGATGCAACCAGTCAAGATGCTCTCGATGGTGCAGCTGTAGAACCTTTTGAGGATCTGAGGACCAGCTAACTCTCTCTCCTCTGCTCTCATCCTTCTAGACCTATCGGCTGCCTTCGATACTGTGAACCATCAGATCCTCCTCTCCACCCTCTCCGAGTTGGGCATCTCCGGCGCGGCCCACGCTTGGATTGCGTCCTACCTGACAGGTCGCTCCTACCAGGTGGCGTGGCGAGAATCTGTCTCCTCACCACGCGCTCTCACCACTGGTGTCCCCCAGGGCTCTGTTCTAGGCCCTCTCCTATTCTCGCTATACACCAAGTCACTTGGCTCTGTCATAACCTCACATGGTCTCTCCTATCATTGCTATGCAGACGACACACAATTAATCTTCTCCTTTCCCCCTTCTGATGACCAGGTGGCGAATCGCATCTCTGCATGTCTGGCAGACATATCAGTGTGGATGACGGATCACCACCTCAAGCTGAACCTCGGCAAGACGGAGCTGCTCTTCCTCCCGGGGAAGGACTGCCCGTTCCATGATCTCGCCATCACGGTTGACAACTCCATTGTGTCCTCCTCCCAGAGCGCTAAGAACCTTGGCGTGATCCTGGACAACACCCTGTCGTTCTCAACTAACATCAAGGTGGTGGCCCGTTCCTGTAGGTTCATGCTCTACAACATCCGCAGAGTACGACCCTGCCTCACACAGGAAGCGGCGCAGGTCCTAATCCAGGCACTTGTCATTTCCCGTCTGGATTACTGCAACTCGCTGTTGGCTTGGCTCCCTGCCTGTGCCATTAAACCCCTACAACTCATCCAGAACGCCGCAGCCCGTCTGGTGTTCAACCTTCCCAAGTTCTCTCACGTCACCCCGCTCCTCCGCTCTCTCCACTGGCTTCCAGTTGAAGCTCGCATCCGCTACAAGACCATGGTGCTTGCCTACGGAGCTGTGAGGGGAACGGCACCTCAGTACCTCCAGGCTCTGATCAGGCCCTACACCCAAACAAGGGCACTGCGTTCATCCACCTCTGGCCTGCTCGCCTTCCTACCACTGAGGAAGTACACTTCCCGCTCAGCCCAGTCAAAACTGTTCGCTGCTCTGGCCCCCCAATGGTGGAACAAACTCCCTCACGACGCCAGGACAGCGGAGTCAATCACCACCTTCCGGAGACACCTGAAACCCCACCTCTTTAAGGAATACCTAGGATAGGATAAGTAATCCTTCTCACCCCCCCCCCTTTAAGATTTACATGCACTATTGTAAAGTGACTGCTCTACTGGATGTCATAAGGTGAATGCACCAATTTGTAAGTCGCTCTGGATAAGAGCGTCTGTTAAATGACTTAAATGTAAATGTAAATGTTTTCAGTCTCCTGAGGGGGAATAGGCTTTGTCATGCCTTCTTCATGACTTTCTTGGTGTGTTTGGATCATGATAGTTTGTTGGTGATGTGGGCACCAAGGAACTTGAAGCTCTCAACCTGCTCCACTACAACCCCGTCGATGAGAATGGGGGCGTGCTTGGTCCTCTTTTTCCTGTAGTCCACAATCATCTCATTTGTCTTGATCACGTTGAGGGAGAGGTTGTTAACCTGGCACCACACGGCCAGGCCTTTGACCTCCTCCCTATCTCATCATTGTCGGTGATCAGGCCTACCACTGTTGTGTTGTCTGCAAACTTAATGATGATGTTGTAGTCGTGCCTGGCCTGCAGTCATGGGTGAACAGGGAGTACAGTAGGGGACTGAGCATGCACACCTAAGGGGCCCCCGTGTTGAGGATCAGTGTGCCAGATGTGTTGTTACCTACTATTACCACCTGGGGACGGCCCGTCAGGAAATCCAGATCCCGATGCAGAGGGAGATGTTTAGTCCCAGGTTCCTTAGCTTAGTGATGAGCTTTGAGGGCACTATGGTGTTGATGTTGCCTGTAATCCATGGCTTCTGGTTGGGGTATGTACGTACTGTCACTGTGCGGACGATGTCATTGATACACTTATTGATGAAGCCAGTGACTGATGTGTTCTACTCCTCAATGCCATCGGAAGAATCCCGGAACATATTCCAGTCTGTGCTAGCAAAACAGTCCTGTAGCTTAGCATCTGCGTCATCTGACCACTTCTTTATTTACCAAGTAAATGATGCTTCCTGCTTCAGTTTTTGCTTGTAAGCAGAAATCAGGAGGGTAGAATTATGGTCAGATTTGCCAAATGGAGGGCGAGGGAGAGCTTTGTATGCATCTCTGTGTATGCAGTAAAGGTGGTCTAGGATTTGTTTTCCTCTGGTTGCAGATTTAACATGCTGGTAGAAATGAGGTTAAACGGATTTAAGTTTCCCTGCATTAAAGTCCCCGGCCACTAGCAGCGTTGTCCTGTTTTTTAATAGCCTTATCTAGCTCATTGAGTGCGGACTTAGTGCCAGTATCGGGTTGTGGCAGTAATAGACAGCTACGAAAAATATAGATTAAAACTATCTTGGTTAATAGTGTGGTCTACAGCTTATCAAGAGATACTCTTCCTTGGGTGAGCAAAACCTTGAGTCTTCCTTAATATTAGATTAGATAAACAACAGCACCAGCTGTTGTTTACAAACATACACAGACCGCCACCCCTTGTCTTACCGGAGGAAGCTGTTCGACTTGCCGATGCAGCGTAAACCCTACCAGCTATATTTTATCCATGTCATCGTTCAGCCACGACTCGGTGAATCATAAGATATTACAGTTTTTAATGTCCTGTTGGTAGGATATTCGTGATCATAGCGCGTCTATTTTCTTATCCAATGATTGCACATTGGCTAATAGGACTAATGGTAGACGCAGATTATCCACTTGCCGTCGGATCCTTACAAGGCACCCCAACCTACGTCTCCGATATCTCTTTCTCATGCAAATGACGGGGATGTTGGCCTTGTCGGGTGTCTGAAGTAAATCCTTCACGTCCGACTCGTTAAAGAAAAAAGATTTGTCCAGTACGAGGTTAGTAATCACTGTCCTGATATCCAGAAGCTCTTTTCGGTCATGAGAGACAATGGAAGAAACATTATGCACAAAATAAGTTACAAATATGTTATGCAGGTGAATGAGGACCCAAAAGCGACTTAACGGAAAACAGAGTCTTTATTCCAGTCTTAAACAAAAGCGATAATCCTGGATATTATCAAGGTAAATGCAAAAACAGGAAAACTGAAATCCACTCGTCAGTAGAGAGGAACGACTGGAGACGCGACCACAGACTGCAGGTCGCTTCGGGAAGGCACCGGCCGTAGCTGACATTGACACCTGCTCACACGCAGCATCTGAAGAAGGTAAAAACACGACAGGGCGGAACAAGGACACAGAACAGCGAACATCAAACAATGATCCGACAAGGACAGAAGCGGAAAACAGAGGGAGAAATAGGGACTCTAATCAGAGGGCAAAATAGGGGACAGGTGTGAAAGAGTAAATGAGGTAGTTAGGAGAATGAGGAACAGCTAGGAGCAGGAACGGAACGATAGAGAGAGAGAGAGAGAGAGAGAGGGAGAGAGGGAGGGGGAGAGAGAGGGATAGAAAGAGGGAAAGAACCTAACAAGACCAGCAGGGGGAAACGAACAGAAGGGGAAGCACAAGGACTAGACATGACAATATATGACAAAACATGACACAAATAACACAAAACGACACACACAATAGCACAGTTGGTTAGGAGCCTTTAAAACAGCAACCATCTCCTCCAGCGCCATTCCGTTTCCTCAGCCATTAATTATTTAAGGGATAATCAATAAGGAGCTATGTGTTCTCTGGAAAATAATGAATGACAAGGAAGTTGTGTTCCACAACACGCTTGCGGATTGGTTAAAACCGCATTCCAGCCGACACAAGTTACCACTGGCTAAATCTATGACGTTAAAATGCCTATTTACTCTGTTCCATCTGACTGCATAATCCACTGTCTCATCAGCCCAGCCAGGCAATTTATAAATATCCACTATAAAAGGCATCTTGACATTATCTCACATTTCTTATAGACCACATATGTCAGAGTCAAGGCCCGCGGGCCACATCCGGCCCGCGAGAAGGTTTTTTACGGCCCCTGGGATGATCTTGATTTGTTATTAGAACCGGCCCGCAGACCGCAGCAAGCCGGCAGCCCGCAGATCTTTTACACGCACCAATACTACATTTCCCACAATGCAACGGTGACGCACCGAGCAGTAGGCTGCTTCATTTCAATATTTATTGGCACAGCAGTTGTCAGCATCACAGTAAAATTAACTTTCAGATACCCATCAAAAATGGCAAAACGGAAGGTGGACACTGAGAACCGGGGGTTTCAAACAAGGTGGGAGTCGGAGTATTTGTTCACGGAGGTAGCTGGAAAACCTGTGTGTCTTCTGTGTGGAGAAAGTGTGGCGGTACTGAAAGAGTATAATCTGAGACGACATTATGAAACGAAACACGCGGACAAAAACAAGAATATGGACATGGAACAAAGGCTACAAAAGGCAGAGGAATTAAAACGAGGCCTCAAATCTCGACAGGCTCTGTTCAAAAAAGCCAAATCACAAGGCCAGGCTGCTGTCAAGGCCAGTTTTATTTTGGCAGAAGAGATCGCTAAATCAGCCCGGCCATTTACGGAGGGGGATTTCATCAAAAACTGCATGATTAAAGTTTGTGACGAAGTTTGCCCAGAAAAAAGGCAACTCTTTTTAAATGTGAGTCTGAGCAGAAACACCATTGCCGAGAGAGTAGACCAGTTGTCCATCAATCTAAAAGAGCAGCTTGTGAAAAAGGGAAAAGATTTCATTGCATATTCCTTGGCTGTGGATGAGAGCACCGACATTTCTGACATTGCCCAGTTGTCAATTTTCATCCGCGGAGTGGACTCCAGCCTAAGCGTGACAGAGGAGTTTTTGGCTTTACGTCCTATGCATGGCACAACTACGGGGCATGATTTGTATGAAGAGGTGTCAAGATGTGTAAATGAGATGGAGCTGCCTTGGGAAAAACTTGTGGGTTTGACAACCGACGGAGCACCTGCGATGTGTGGACACAGGAGCGGACTGGTGGCAAAGATACGGGAAAAGATGCAAGAGGAAAACGCGACAGGTGAGCTGACAGCTTATCATTGTATCATACACCAGGAAGCGTTGTGCGGTAAAGCCTTGAAAATGGAGCATGTAATGAGCATCATCACGCGCACAGTTAACTTTATCAGAGCCAAAGGTTTGAATCACCGCCAGTTCAAGGCATTTCTGACGGAGTTAGAAACGGAGCATGGTGATTTGCCTTATCACACAGAGGTGCGATGGCTAAGCCAGGGAAAGGTGCTTCAAAGATGTTTCGAGCTTCGTGAGGAGATTTGTCTGTTCTTGGACAGCAAAGGGAAAGACACAACACAACTCCGAGACGAAATGTTTCTGTGTGAAATGGCTTTTCTGTGTGACATTACGAGTCATCTGAATGCAATGAACTTGCAGCTGCAGGGTCGGGATCGTGTCATCTCTGATATGTACAGTACAGTGAAGGCATTTAAAACCAAACTGACTCTGTGGGAGACGCAGATGCGGAAAGAAAATTTGAGCCACTTTCCCAGCTGCCAGACCATGAAAGAGAAGCTCTCTACCAGTGCGTTCCCGAGCGCACAGTTGGCTGATAAAATAGGTATGCTTGCCGCTGACTTTCGACGCCGATTTGCTGACTTTGAAGCACAAAAAAGCAGGTTGGAACTGCTCGGTAACCCATTTGCTGTTGACGTGGAAAGCTCACCACCAAACCTCCAAATGGAGTTGATGCACTGAGGGCAAAATATGCGGCAGTGGGTGCTGCGGAGTTCGCCCGTTTCCTCCCCGACACAATGCCCCAGCTGCGCATCCAGGCTGCTCAAACGTTGTCTATGTTTGGCAGCACATACCTGTGTGAACAACTGTTTTCTTTGATGAACTTGAACAAAACATCACACAGAAGTCGACTTACTGCTGAACACCTCCACTCAATTCTGAGGATTTCCTCAGCTCAGAGCCTTACCCCGAACATTGATGAACTTGTGGAAAAGATGGGACACCACCAAGTATCACCCTCAACCTCAAACAAGTGAACATTACTGTGCAATCACATATTTAGAGTTTTTACTCAGTTCAAGTTTAAAAGTTAAAGTTTAATATTTGTTTTCACTGCATGTTACTTCTCCTTAAACAAAGTGTTGTTTTTGATTAATAGATTTTTGCACTTTATTTTATTGTATTTCAATCCAATTATATTTTAAAAATATTTCAGTTGAGTGGATGATAGAAAATTGCTATTATTGTTTTTTTCTTTGAAGTAAATTTAGCCCACTTTTGCTAAAATAGAAAATATAGGCTACTGATGGTGCCTTGAATACCGGTTTCTTTCATTTAATGTTCATGTTATGGGGATTTTTATATAAAGGAAATTTGTCTTTTGTGTCTGTTGAAAATTAAAGATTACTGACAGAGCCATAAGAAAATATTGCTTTATTTATCTGATCATATTGGAATATATTTGTTAGGTTTTCAGTAGGTTCAATTAGGTTCACTAGACTATATGCGTCATTTAAAAAAATTTCAATGAACATTCGAACAGTCCGGCCCTCGGCTTGTAGCTAAATTTTTTATTTGGCCCTCCGTCCATTTGACTTTGACACCCCTGTTATAGACTAACATTTAGTTTTCAACAGCGTAGAATTGTATAAACCTTGCCGTCTGTCACTCCAACATTTGCAACATTGTTTCAATATTCAAATTCGATCTTCAGTTGTCCTATAGTAATGAACGAGTCAGGATAATACAGACATGCATGCAGCGTTTCTCAGCCAGTCGAAATCATGAATCAGCTGGCATCATTTTTTTTATATATACAAAGAAATGGAAAAAAAGTAAAATGAAATGAAGAGCAACTAGCTTGCTGTCTTTCCATCTTTAGTTTGTTGTTGGCTAGCTCCTCTGAACAACAGTGTCCTGACGAGTGAGCACATTTTCTACGCCAGGCGAAGTCCCGTCTCGTTCGCTCATTGTTATGGATGTATCCAAATAAATGTTACTATAAAACATCTTAAACAAATGCAAATGCAGCTACTTTGCTTTTATTCTGGCTGCACTTCTTGACGTGACTGTAAGTTAGCCATAGTTGGCTAGCTAGCAAGCAAGGGATAAGAACATTGCCAGCCAGTATGGCAACGGAACATTTAAAACGAATGAGTGGGTCACATCCATAGTTACAGAACAAAAAGACTGAACAACTGGTTTGCGTCTCTGGCAACGGAACCGTTAGAACAAATGATCAGCTGGTTTAGGTAACAAACCTAGATTAGACCTAGACTATATCTTGTGGAAGGATGAAATAGTTTTTTGTTTTTCATTAAAATATGTAAATCATTATTTGAATATGTTGGTAACCCGTTGTATAAAAGTGCCTTCGTCTTGGACCTATAGGGATAGGGGTCCCGTCAGCGGGTGAAATTGGAGGGTGCGCAATTAAAATAAATAATCGTATTATTAAACATTATGAACATACAAGTATCTTATATCGGTTAAAAGCTTAAATTCTTGTTGCACACTCTAGAATGACCTTCAAGCTAATCATAAACAAGTTTTCAACAATGCCATGGTACTGTATATACAGTTGAAATCAGAAATTTACATAAACTTAGGTTGGAGTCAATAAAACTAATTTTTCAACCACTCCACAAATTTCTTGTTAGCAAACTATAGTTTTGGCTTTGTCAGTTAGGACATCTACTTTGTGCATGACACAAGTATTTTTTTTCAACAATTGTTTACAGATTATTTCACTTAATCACAATTCCAGTGGGTCAGAAGTTTGTATACATTAAGTTGACTTTGCCTTTAAACTCAAATCAAATTTATTTATATAGCCCTTCGTACAGCTGATATCTCAAAGTGCTGTACAGAAACCCAGCCTAAAACCCCAAACAGCAAGCAATGCAGGTGTTGAAGCACGTTGGCTAGGAAAAACTCACTAGAAAGGCCAAAAACTAGGAAGAAACCTAGAGAGGAACCAGGCTATGAGGGGTGGCCAGTCCTCTTCTGGCTGTGCCGGGTGGAGATTATAACAGAACATGGCCAAGATGTTCAAATGTTCATAAATTACCAGCATGGTCAAATAATAGGTCTGGGACAGGTAGCACGTTCGGTGAACAGGTCAGGGGTTCATAGCCGCAGGCAGAACAGTTGAAACTGGAGCAGCAGCACGGCCAGGTGGACTGGGGACAGCAAGGAGTCATCATGCCAGGTAGTCATGAAGCATGGTCCTAGGGCTCAGGTCCTCCGAGAGAGAGAAAGAAAGAGAGAATTAGAGAGAGCATACTTAAATTCACACAGGACACCGGATAGGACAGGTAAAAATACTCCAGATATAACAAACTGACCCTAGGCCCCCGACACAAACTACTGTAGCATAAATACTGGAGGCTGAGACAGGAGGGGTCAGGAGACACTGTAGCCCCATCCGATGATACCCCCGGTCAGGGCCAAACAGGAAGGATATAACCCCACCCCACTTTGCCAAAGCACAGCCCCCACACAACTAGAGGGATATATTCAACCACCAATTTACCATCCTGAGACAAGGCTTAGTATAGCCCACAAAGATCTCCGCCACGGCACAACCCAAGGGGGGCGCCAACCCAGACAGGAAGATCACATCAGTGACTCAAACCACTCAAGGAACGCACCCCTTCTAGAGACGGCATGAAAGAGCACCAGTAAGCCAGTGACTCAGCCCCTGTAATAGGGTTAGAGGCATATAATCCCAGTGGAAAGAGGGGAACCGGCCAGGCAGAGACAGCAAGGGTGGTTCTGCCTGCCTTTCCGTTCACCTTCACACTCCTGGGCCAGACTACACTCAATCATATGACCCACTGAAGAGATGAGTCTTCAGTAAAGACTTAAAGGTTGAGACCGAGTTTGCGTCTCTCACATGGGTAGGCAGACCATTCCATAAAAATTGAGCTCTATAGGAGAAAGCATTGATACATTTTCTGCATAGTTTTTGGACAGAAAGTTTCTGATTTTTGCAATGTTACGTAGATGGGAAAAAAGCTGTCCTTGAAACAGTCTTGATATGTTCGTCAAAAGAGAGATCAGGGTCCAGAGTAATGCGAGGTCCTTCACAGTTTTATTTGAGACGACTGTACAACCATTAAGATTAATTGTCAGATTCAACAGAATATCTTTGTTTCTTGGGACCTAGAACAAGCACCTCTGTTTTGTCCGAGTTTAAAAGTAGAAAGTTTGCAGCCATCCACTTCCTTATGTCTGAAACACAGGCTTCTAGCGAGGGCAATTTTGGGGCTTCACCATGTTTGATTGAAATGTACAGCTGTGTGTCATCCGCATAGCAGTGAAAGTTATTAACATTATGTTTTCAAATGACATCCCCATGAGGTAAAATATATAGTGAAAACAATAGTGGTCCTAAAACGGAACCCTGATGAACACCGAAATGTACAATTGATTTGTCAGAGGACAAACCAGAGACAAACGGATATCTTTCCGACAGATACGATCTAAACCAGGCCAGAACTTGTCCGTGTAGACTAATTTGGGTTTCCAATCTCTCCAAAAGAATGTGGTGATCGATGGTATCAAAAGCAGCACTAAGGTCTAGGAGCACGAAGACAGATGCAGATCCTCGGTCTGATGCCATTAAAAGGTAATTTACCACCTTCACAAGTGCAGTCTCAGTGCTATGATGGGGTCTAAAACCAGACTGAAACACTTCGTATACATTGTTTGTCTTCAGGAAGGCAGTGAGTTGCTGCGCAACAGCCTTTTCTAAAAATTTTGAGAGGACTGGAATATTCGATATAGGCTGATAGTTTTTTATATTTTCTGGGTCAAGGTTTGGCTTTTTCAAGAGAGGCTTTATTACTGCCACTTTTAGTGAGTTTGGTACACATCCAGTGGATAGAGAGCCGTTTATTATGTTCAACATAGGAGGGCCAAGCACAGGAAGCAGCTATTTCAGTAGTTTAGTTGGAATAGGGTCCAGTATGCAGCTTGAAGGTTTAGAGGCCATGATTATTTTCATCATTGTGTCAAGAGATATAGTACTAAAACACTTGAGCGAATCTCTTGATCCTAGGTCCTGGCAGAGTTGTGCAGACTCAGGACAACTGATCTTTGAAGGAATATGCAGATTTAAAGAGGAGTCCGTAATGTGCTTTCTAATAATCATGATCTTTTCCTCAAAGAAGTTCATGAACTTATTAATGCTGAAGTGAAAGCCATTCTCACTTGGGGAATGCTGCTTTTTAGTTAGCTTTGCGACAGTATCAAAAATAAATGTAGGATTGTTCTTATTTTCCTCAATTAAATTGGAAAAATAGGATGATCGAGCAGCAGTAAGGAGTCTTCGATAATGCACAGTACTGTCTTTTCAAGCTAGTCGAAAGACTTCCAGTTTGGTGTGGCGCCATTTCCATTCCAATTTTGTGGAAGTTGGCTTCAGAGCTCAGGTATTTTCTGTATACCAGGGAGCTAGTTTCTTATGAGAAATGATTTTAGTTTTTAGGGGTGCAACTACATCTATGGTATTGCACAAGGTTAAATTGAGTTCCTCAGTTAGGTGGTTAACTGATTTTTGTCCTCTGACGTCCTTGGGTAGGCAGAGGGAGTCTGGAAGGGCATCAAGGAATCTTTGTGTTGTCTGTGAATTTATAGCACGACTTTTCATGCTCCTTGGTTGGGGTCTGAGCAGATTATTTGTTGCAATTGCAAACGCAATAAAATGGTGGTCCGATAGTCCAGGATTATGAGGAAAAACATTAAGATCCACGACATTTATTCCATGGGACAAAACTAGGTCCAGAGTATGACTGTGACAGTGAGTAGGTCCAGAGACATGTTGGACAAAACCCACTGAGTCGATGATGGCTCCGAAAGCCTTTTGGAGTGGGTCTGTTGACTTTTCAATGTCAAATCAAAATCAAATCAAATGTATTTATATAGCCCTTCGTACATCAGCTGATATCTCAAAGTGCTGTACAGAAACCCAGCCTAAAACCCCAAACAGCAAGCAATGCAGGTGTAGAAGCACGGTGGCTAGGAAAAACTCCCTAGAAAGGCCAAAACCTAGGAAGAAACCTAGAGAGGAACCAGGCTATGTGGGGTGGCCAGTCCTCTTCTGGCTGTGCCGGGTGGAGATTATAACAGAACATGGCCAAGATGTTCAAATGTTCATAAATGACCAGCATGGTCGAATAATAACAAGGCAGAAGGCAGAACAGTTGAAACTGGAGCAGCAGCACAGTCAGGTGGACTGGGGACAGCAAGGAGTCATCATGTCAGGTAGTCCTGGGGCATGTGAATATTAAAGTCACCAAAAATTAGAACATTATCTGCTATGACTACAAGATCCGATAGGAATTCAGAGAATTCAATGAGGATGCTGTATATGGTCCAGGAGGCCTGTAAACAGTAGCTATAAAAAGTGACTGAGTAGGCTGCATAGATTTCATGACTAGAAGCTCAAAAGACGAAAACGTCATTTTTTTTTGTAAATTGAAATTTGGTATTGTAAATGTTAGCAACACCTCCGCCATTGCGGGATGCACGGGGGATATGGTCACGAGTGTAACCAGGAGGTGAGGCCTCATTTAACACTGTAAATTCATCAGGCTTAAGCCATGTTTCAGTCAGGCCAATCACATCAAGATTATGATCAGTGATTAGTTCATTGACTATAATTGCCTTTGAAGTAAGGGATCTGACATTAAGTAGCCCTATTTTGAGATGTGAGGTATCACAATCTCTTTCAATAATGACAGGAATTGAGGAGCTCTTTATCCTAGTGAGATTGCTAAGGCGAACACAGCCATGTTCAGTTTTGCCCAACCCAGGTTGAGGCACAGACACGGTCTCAATGGGGATTGCTGAGCTGACTACACTGACTGTGCTAGTGGCAGACTCCAATCAGCTGGCAGGCTGGCTAACAGCCTTCTGCCTGGCCTGCACCCTATTTCATTGTGGAGCTAGAGGAGTTAGAGCCCTGTCTATGTTGGTAGACAGCTTGGAAAATTCCAGAAAATGATGTCATGGCTTTAGAAGCTAATTGACATCATTTGAGTCAATTGGAGGTGTACCTGTGGATATATTTCAATGCCTACCTTCAAACTCAGTGTCTCTTTGCTTGACATCATGGGAAAATCAAAAGAAATCAGCCAAGACCTCAGAAAAATTTATAGATCTCCACAAGTCTGGTTCATCCTTGGGAGCAATTTCCAAATGCCTGAAGGTACCACGTTCATCTGTACAAACAATAGTACGCAAGTATAAACACCATGGGACCACGCAGCCGTTATACCGCTTGGGAAGGAGACGCGTTCTGTCTCCTAGAGATGAACGTACTGTGGTGCGAAAACTGCAAATCAATCCCAGCAATGGACCTTGTGAAGATGCTGGAGGAAACGGGTAGAAAAGTATCCATAGCCACAGTAAAACTGTATTGATATTGACATAACTTGAAAGGCCGCTCAGCAAGGAAGAAGACACTGCTCCACAACCGCCATAAAAAAGCCAGACTACGGTTTGCAACTGCACATGGGGACAAAGATCGTACCTTTTGGAGAAATGTCCTCTGGTCTGATGAAACAAAAATAGAACTGTTTGGCCATAATGTCCATCGTTTTGTTTGGAGGAAAAAGGGGGAGGCTTGCAAGCCGAATAACACCATCCCAACCGTGAAGCATGGGGGTGGCAGCATCACGTTGTGGGGGTGCTTTGCTGCAGGAGGGACTGGTCCACTTCACAAAATAGATGGCATCATGAGGTGGGAAAATGATGTGGATATATTGAAGCAACATCTCAAGACATCAGTCAGGAAGTTAAAGCTTGGTCGCAAATGAGTCTCCAAATGGACAATGACCCCAAGCATACTTCCAAAGTTGTGGAAAAATGGCTTAAGGACAACAAAGTCAAGGTATTGGAATGGCCATCACAAAGCCATGACCTCAATCCTACAGAAAATGTCTGGGCAAAACTGAAAAAGCGTGTGCGAGCAAGGAGATCTGCAAACCTGACTCAGTTAAAACCATCTCTGTCAGGAGGAATGGGACAAAATTCCTCCAACTTATTGTGGGAAGCTTGTGGAAGGCTACCCAAAATATTTGACCCAAGTTAAACAATTTAAAGGCAATGCTACCAAATACTACTTGAGTGTATGTTAACTTCTGACCTACTGGGAATGTGATCAATGAAATAAAAGTTTAAATAAATCATTCTCTCCACTATTATTCTGACATTTCACATTCTCAAAATAAAGTGGTGATCCTATCTGACTTAAGACAGGGATATTTTACATTTTCATTTTGCACTAATCTATGGATTTCACATTACTGGGAATACAGATATGTTGGTCACAGATACCTTAAAAAAAGGGCCTCAGAATGGGCCTCAGTGTAAGTGGTGCGTGTTGGTAGCAGAGAAGTCAGGTGCAGGATAACGAACTTGGTATAATGAACTTCCCACTAAGACAGCGCACCGTTTGACCGATCCCAGGATGACCAGAGGGTGACGTATGGGCCCAATAGATCAGCCGATCGTGGACTGCAGACGGAACGTACAGATGCCCAGCTGGACACAGAGGGGTATGGGCTCTGCAAGTGACGCGCGCTCAATGTCCACGTCCAGCTCCCACACTACTGGCTCCACCAAACAAGAGGCGGGGAGTATGGGAGTGGGATCCATGGGCCGCTCCTCTCTGTCATACAGCCGGGACAATGCGTCTGCCTTAACGTTCTGAGAGCCTGGTCTGTGAGTAAACACAAAATGGGTGAAAAACATGGCCCACCTTGCCTGGCGAGGGTTCAGTCTCCTCACCGCCCGGATGTACTCCAGATTGCGGTGGTCAGTCCAGATGAGAAAGGGGTGTCTAGCACCCTCAAGCCAATGTCTCCATGCTTTCAGGGCCTTGACGACAGCCAACAACTCCCGGTCCCCCACGTCATAGTTTCGCTCCGCCGGGCTGAGCTTCTTTGAGAAGTCACAAAAGGGCGGAGCTTCCGTGGTGTACCGAGCGCTGAGAGAGCACAGCTCCTATCCCAGCCTCGGACTCGTCCACCTCCACTATGAACGCCAAAGAGGGATCCGGATGGACCAGCACGGGAGCCGAGGTAAACAAAGCCCTCAGGAGCCCTGTCCGCCTCAGCTGTCCACTGCAAGCGCACCGGGCCCCCCATCAGCAGTGAAGTAATGGGAGCCGCTACCTGACCAAAACCCTGGATAAACCTCCGGTAGTAGTTGGCAAACCCTAATAATCGCTGCACCACCTTAACCGTGGTGGGATTCGGCCAATTACACACAGCTGCAATGTGGTCACTCTCTATCTCCACCCCTGACGTGGAAATGCGATACCCTAGGAAGGAGACAGACTGTTGGAAGAACAGGCATTTCTCAGCCTTGACGTACAGGTCATGCTCCAACAGGCGACCAAGCACTTTGTGCACCAGGGACACATGCTTGGCGCGTGTAGCGGAGTATATCAAAATGTCATCAATGTACACCACTATACCCTGCCCGTGCAGGTCCCTTATAATCTTGTCTACAAAAGCTTGGAAGACTGATGGCGCATTCATAAACCCGTACGGCATGACAAAGTACTCATAGTGCCCAGAGGTGGTACTGAAAGACGTCTTCCATTCGTCTCCCTCTCGGATACGCACCAGATTGTATGCGCTCCTGAGATCTAGTTTGGTGAAGAAGCGTGCCCCGTGACTCTCACTGTGGCTATGAGCGGTAGCGGGTAACTATACCTCACCGTGATCTGATTTAGACCCGGTAGTCAATACACGGATGCAGACCTCCCTCCTTCACAAAAAATAAACTTGAGGTGACGGGTGAAGTGGAAGACCGAATGTACCCCTGACGCAGGGATTCGGAGACATATGTTTCTATAGCCTCCGTCTCCGCCTGTGAGAGTGGATACACGTGACTCCTGGGAAGTGCAGCGTCTACCAGGAGATCTATCGCACAATTGCCCCGTCGATGAAGTGGTAATTGAGTCGCCTTCTTTTTAGAGAAGGCAAGAGCCAAATTGGCATATTCAGGGGGAATGCGCACCTGGTCTGGACTATCCACCGTAGTAGCACCAACGGAAACCCCTAAACACCTACCTGAGCACGACCACCCCGTGAGAGTCCTCTGTGGCCAAGAAACAGTGGGGTTATGACAAGCTAACCAGGGTAGGCCCAGCACTACGGGAAACGTAGGAGAGTCAATAAGGAAAATACTAATTTTCTCTGTGTGACTCCCCTGCGTCACCATGCCCAAAGGAGTGGTGACTTCCCTAATTAACCCTGACCCTAATGGTTGACTATCTAAGGCGTGAACGGGGAAGGGCACATCCACAGGAACAATGGGGGTCCCTTAACTATGAGCTAACGCTCTATCATTTAAATTCCCAGCCGCGCATAAATCTACGAGCGCCTTATGCTGGGAATGCGGGGAAAACTCAGGAAAAAGTGACTGACAAACATATGTGCAACAGAGGACTCTGGGTGAAAATGGTGCCGGCTCAACTGGGGTGACGCCAGAGTGCCCTGCCTGCTGCCTCGATCCCCAGAGGAACCAACCCGGCACCGACCAGCAGTGTGACCCTCTGCGGCCACAGATGGTGCACCTGCACACTGCCCCTCCCAGCTCCATGGGTATCGGAGAGGGGGTGCGGGAGGATGGAACCACCAGACCCCGATCTGAACGTTCGCGAGTAGCCAGTAAGTTGTCAAGCCAGATGGACAGGTCCACCAGCTGGTCGAAAGTGAGGGTGGTGTCTCTGCAGGCCAGCTCCCGACGGACGTCCTCGCGCAGACTGCAGTGGTAGTGGTCGATCAGGGCCCTGTTGTTCCATCCCGTTAGGGTCCTAAACTCCAGGGCAAACTCCTGGGCGCTCCTCGTCTCCTGCCTCAGATGGTAGAGGCGCTCACCCGCTGCTCTGCCCTCGGGCGGGTGGTCGAAGACTGCCCGGAAACGGCGGGTGAACTCCTCAAAATGGTCCAACGCCGCATCTCCCTCTCTCCACAAGGTGTTGTCCCACTCCAGGGCTTTCCCGGTGAGGCACGTGACGAGGGCGGACACCCTCTCACAGTCCGATGGAGCTGGGTGAACCGTGGCCAGATAGAGGTTTAGTTGGAGGAGGAAGCCCTGGCAGTTGGCAGCACTGCCGTCGTACTCCTGTGGCATGGAGAGACGGATCCCACTGGGTTCAGGCGGGAAAGGGGAGCTCAGGATAGACCCCGGTTGTGCTGGTGGAGGCGCTGGAAGAACTCCCTGTCTCTCCCAGCGGTCCATTGTCTGGACAACGCGATCCATGGCGGCACCCAGATGGTAAAGCATTAACGTGCGCGCTCCTTCACCTTCATGACCGGGGTACCTTCTCCTGCTGACTCCATAGGGGGTTGGAGATTCTGTAAGGGGTGCGTGTTGGTAGCAGGGAAGTCAGGCGCAGGAGAACAAACTTGGTATAAACGGAGGTGTTTAATAAATGCTGACCAAACTCCAAAACAACCAAAATGTACAAAATAACAAAGTGGGTGCAAAACCCGTCGCACACCAACACTAAATAGCACATCACATACAAACAAAACAATCTCCGACAAGGACATGAGGGGAAACAGAGGGTTAAATACACAACATGTAATTGATGGGATTGGAACCAGGTGTGAAGGAATACAAGACAAAACCAATGGAAAATGAAAAAATGGATCAGTGATGGCTAGAAGGTCGGTGACGTCGACCGCCGAACACCGCCCGAACAAGGAGAGGGACCGACTCCGGCGGAAGTTGTGACACTCAGGATCTCGTCACAATATTTTTGTGCATTCAAATTGCCATTCGTTGGAGTTGGGTCAGTGTCAATGACAGTGTGTTGGCAGCAGCCACTCAATGTTAGTGGTGGCTGTTTAACAGTCTGATGGCCTTGAGATAGAAGCTGTTTTTCAGTCTCTCGGTCCCAGCTTTGATGCACCTGTACTGACCTCGCCTTCTGGATGATAGCGGGGTGAACAGGCAGTGGTTCGGGTGGTTGATGTCCTTGATGATCTTTATGGCCTTTCTGTAACATCGGGTGGTGTAGGTGTCCTGGAGGGCAGGTAGTTTGCCCCCGGTAATGCGTTGTGCAGATCTCACTACCCTCTGGAGAGCCTTACGGTTGAGGGCGGAGCAGTTGCCGTACCAGGCGGTGATACAGCCCGCCAGGATGCTCTCGATTGTGCATCTGTAGATGTTTGTGAGTGCTTTTGGTGACAAGCCAAATTTCTTCAGCCTCCTGAGGTTGAAGAGGCGCTGCTGCGCCTTCTTCACGACGCTGTCAGTGTGAGTGGACCAATTCAGTTTGTCTGTGATGTGTATGCCGAGGAACTTAAAACTTGCTACCCTCTCCACTACTGTTCCATCGATGTGGATAGGGGGGTGTTCCCTCTGCTGTTTCCTGAAGTCCACAATCATCTCCTTAGTTTTGTTGACATTGAGTGTGAGGTTATTTTCCTGACACCACACACCACACACCACACTCACCTCCTCCCTGTAGGCCGTCTCGTCGTTGTTGGTAATCAAGCCTACCACTGTTGTGTCGTCCGCAAACTTGATGATTGAGTTGGAGGCGTGCGTGGCCACGCAGTCGTGGGTGAACAGGGAGTACAGGAGAGGGCTCAGAATGCACCCTTGTGGGGCCCCCGTGTTGAGGATCAGCGGGGAGGAGATGTTGTTGCCTACCCTCACCACCTGGGGGTGGCCCGTCAGGAAGTCCAGTACCCAGTTGCACAGAGCGGGGTCGAGACCCAGGGTCTCGAGCTTGATGACGAGCTTGGAGGGTACTATGGTGTTGAATGCTGTGCTGTAGTCGATGAACAGCATTCTCACATAGGTATTCCTCTTGTCCAGGTGGGTTAGGGCAGTGTGCAGTGTGGTTGAGATTGCATAGTCTGTGGACCTATTTGGGCGGTAAGCAAATTGGAGTGGGTCTAGGGTATCAGGTAGGGTGGAGGTGATATGGTCCTTGACTAGTCTCTCAAAGCACTTCATGATGACGGAAGTGAGTGCTACGGGGCGGTAGTCGTTTAGCTCAGTTATCTTAGCTTTCTTGGGAACAGGAACAATGGTGGCCCTCTTGAAGCATGTAGGAACAGCAGACTGGTATAGGGATTGATTGAATATGTCCGTAAACACACCGGCCAGCTGGTCTGCGCATGCTCTGAGGGCGCGGCTGGGGATGCCGTCTGGGCCTGCAGCCTTGCGAGGGTTAACACGTTTGAATGTCTTACTCACCTCACCTCGGCTGCAGTGAAGGAGAGACCGCATGTTTTCGTTGCAGGCCGTGTCAGTGGCACTGTATTGTCCTCAAAGCGGGCAAAAAAGTTATTTAGTCTGCCTGGGAGCAAGACATCCTGGGATGTAAATACATTTGTACACAACATTTGGGAGAAATAAGCTTTTTTGTCCGTATGGAACATTTCTGGGATATTTTATTTTAGCTGATGAAACATGGGACCAACACTTTACATGTTGCGTTTATATTTTTGTTCAGTGTAGATGCATAATACAGCTATCAAGTCACAACAAGGTCGACTTCAAATGCCAATATCCATAGGCACTTGAGTTTCAAGTTCGGAGAAGCAATTTTTTCACTATAAAATTGCATCTTTATAATAAATGATTGCATACATCTATCATCGCATTACTATACTAATTTAAGATGGGCTATTATTCCTAATGTGATGAGTAGATCACATAGTCATAATTTAGGATAATAATGTAACTCAATCCCTCTATGCTGGTGTCAATTGGGGGAGAGATTAGAGTATTTTCTTTGTCTTCTCTTTTCAGCAATAGCCATTTGCTTTCTAAACATTGTTTTTCTTACGATTGTATTGTAAAATATTGCAATTGGCCTATTTAACTGCCTTTCAGTTACCGCTGCAACTCAACAATCAGCTATTTTGTAGACCATATGCTTCACACACTGCCCAAATTGTACACTTAAAACAATCTAAAGCTTATGATTCTCTGTGGCCAAATCATGCTCTCTGGTCTAGTATTTTGAATGATATAGCTAATTTTGAAATGATATAGCTAATTTTGGTACATTTAATAAAATGTACTTTAGGGGAAGCTTACCTTCTCCTAGCCTATTGGATGTGCCATCTATGCCAACATCAATGTGAAAGTAACCAGTGCATAAAACAGCTGGCTGAGTTCAAATTCAAAGCAATAAATGCCTGACCAGCAAAGCAAACTGTCTGGCATTGTCTCTGCGCTCTGCTTTCTTAAAGTGAGAGAAAGGGGCGCAGGCTGACAGCTTCTCTCCGAGCGATTTAATTGAGATTGGAATGATTTTAGTCTACATTTTTATAGCCTACTTTTACATTTTTTGGTCTTGAGCTAGGGTATGTCAGCATACCCTGCCAAACCAAACTGAAGCCCCTGTCTCAGGGTTTGACCTTGAACTAGACTCTATTTTTTCTCTCTGTACACTCTGGCCACTAGATGGTCCTATTCCTACCCCTATCAGTAGCACAACGCTATTGTATTGAAGATCATGGTCAGCAAAGTCAGCAGTGACCCACTGAGTTCCATGACATTAAATTACATAACATGACAGTCCCTCAATATTCATCATAGCCCACCAAATTCATTTCTCTACTAGTGTGTTCTGTAGGATATTGTATCAGTGGTCAATGGTACTAGATGTTGGTGACAGTAGCCCTATGTTTAGAGTGTAAGTGTTTTTAGACACAGCCCACCAACTTCCTGTCCTGTTAAGATAACAGACCCTCTTTAACCCAATCCACTGGCCTGCCCGAAATAACACTGACTTCTAGCTGTTTGGAAAGCACTCCGTCAAAAGGGGCTACCTAACGCATATCATATGTCAATAACATTCATGACAGCTAGTGTCTTGACAATTATCTCAACAATCATGATGACACAAAACCAATGTGTGGTTCAGCTAATTTGTTTGGTAAAACACCAGCCAACTTGTAAAATAACTATCAGCTGTCACCTGTTATGACATTATTATGACATCAATCAATTATATGGCTTCGAGGAAAGAGTGCTCAAGTCAAGTCATTCTGTAAACTGCACAGGCCTATCATATTACTTGTGGTAATAAAAGCGGAATTAGACTGCAGGGTCTGCAAATGTCAATAGATTTCAGAAGACTGTGCTCTCTACAAATTAACACTTAGTTGATCAGTTTCACAATTCCTGACATTTAATCCTAGTAACAAAATTCCCCGTTTTAGGTCAGTTAGGATCACCACTTTATTTTAAGAATGTGAAATTTCAGAATAATAGAAGAGAGAATGATTTGTTTCAGCTTTTATTTCTTTCATCATCATCGTTTTGGGTAGCCTTCAACAAGCTTCCCACAATAAGTTGGGTGAATTTTGGCCCATTCCTTCTGACAGAGCTGGTGTAACTGAGTCAGGTTTGTAGGCCTCCTTGCTCGCACATGCTTTCTCAGTTCTGCCCACAAATTTTCTGTAGGATTGAGGTCAGGGCTTTATGATGGCCACTCTAATACCTTGACTTTGTTGTCCTTAAGCCATTTTGCCATAACTTTGGAAGTATGCTTGGGGTCATTGTCCATTTGGAAGACCCATTTGCGACCAAGCTTTAACTTCCTGACTGATGTCTTGAGATGTTGCTTCAATATATCCACATAATTTTCCATTCTTCATGATGCCATCTATTTTGTGAAGTGCACCAACCCCTCCTGCAGCAAAGCACCCCCACAACATGATGCTGCCACCCCTGTGTTTCACGGTTGGGATGGTGTTCTTCGGCTTGCAAGCATCCCCCTTTTTCCTCCAAACATAACGATGGTCATTATGGCCAAACTGTTCTATTTTTGTTTCATAAGACTAGAGGACATTTCTCCAAAAAGTATGATCTTTGTCCACATGTGCAGTTGCAAACCATAATCTGGCTTTTTTTAATGGCGGTTTTGGAACAGTGGCTTCTTCCTTGCTGAGCGGATATAGATACTTTTGTACCTGTTCCCTCCAGCATCTTCACAAGGTCCTTTGCTGTTGTTCTGGGATTGATTTGCACTTTTCGCACACCAAAGTACGTACATCTCTAGGAGACATAACGTGCCTCCTTCTTGAGCGGTATGACGGCTACGTGGTCCCATGGTGTTTATACTTGCGTACTATTGTTTGTACGGATGAACGTGGTACCTTCAGGCATTTGGAAATAGCTCCCAAGGATGAACCAGAAATGTGGAGGTCTACAATTTTTTTCTGAGTTCTTGGCTGATTTCTTTTGATTTTTCCATGATGTCAAACAAAAAGGTACTGAGTTTGAATGTAGGCCTTGAAATACATCCATAGGTACACCTCCAGTTGACTCAAATGATGTCAATTAACCTACCAGAAGCTTCTAAAGCCACTGCATAATTTTCTGGAATTTTCCAAGCTGTTTAAAGATACAGTCAACTTAGTGTATGTAAACTTGGAATTGGAATTGTGATACTGTGAATTATATGTGAAATAATCTGTCTGCAAACAATTGTTGGAAAAATCACTTGTGTCATGCACAAAGTAGATGTCCTAACTAATTTGCCAAAATTATAGTTTCTTCACAAGAAATCTGTGGACTGTTTGTAAAACGAGTTTTAATGACTACAACCTAAGTGTATGTACACGTCTGACTTCAACTGTACCTGCTGCTAGCTCACCTCACATCAAACTAGCTAAGGTAACTTAATAGATTCTTTGTCTGGTGTGTTTATCTTCAGTTGCCACTGTAAAGCTTGGCCCTAAATTCCGTTGCATGTTTTTGTCCCTTTACTTAACCTCCTGGTAGCTTTCTGGGGCTGAGGCCTTTGAGTTTTTGTTGAGTTTGGTATTTTGGGGTATTTTATTAGGATCCCCATTAGCTGTTGCAAAAGCGGCAGCTACTCTTCCTGGGGTCCACACAAAACATAAAACATGACATACTATTGAACATCAACAGACAAGAACAGCTCAAGGACAAAACTACATCAAAGTTGTTTTTTAAAGGCACACATAGCCTGCATATCAATACATACACAAACTATCTAGGTCAAATAGGGGAGAGGCGTTGTGCCGTGAGGTGACTTGCCTAGTTAAATATTTAAAAGAAAAGGTTAGAATTTGGTTTTCTGTTGACTTGTCATGTTTGTCTGATTCTATAAAACTCAGTCAAACTATCAGAAAAAAGTGGAACTCCCACTGTTTGTTATTCGCATACAAAACATATTATAGTGCTATTATGTCCATCACTCATGATTGCCATGGCAATAGTGAAAACACAACAGAGTTCAAAAGGCAGGAATGCCAAGTATGTTTTACAAAGTCATCTGGCACAAATCTCCAATTTGATTTCCAATATTTCTTAAAGGAAACCCTCCCTGCTATTGTCATGCTCATTCTATAGAGCAAAGGTATTCAACTCTTAGCCGACGAGGTCCGTAGCTGGCTAGTTTTCAGTTCTACCTGATAATTAAATAGAATGGAATGAATGGAACCGAGTCAAACATGTTGTTTCCATATGTTTGATACCCTTACATTCCATTCCAGCCATTACAATGAGCCCGTCCACCTATAGCTCCTCCCACCAGTCTCCTCTGGTAGCGACACTTCTGAATTGGTCCCTGTTTGACATTCACCTATAAGAAAAAGTTCCTCCCATTGTGTTTGCAAGGTTTTGCCCAAGACAGTACAATATGAAGACAGAAATTGATTTTCCAATAGATAGCCTACGAGGTCTTAGCCTGCTGGTTTTCAGTTATACCTGATAATTAAATGGAATGGAATAAATGGAACACGACGTTGGCAAGCTAAGATCATGCGCATAAACAGTCATCCGCTCTAACGGTCGTTTCGCGCTGAACTGCGCATATGCAGACTGTCAAATCAAGGCTCTCCTTCAATATAAAGTTGTTTTTGACGAAAGCTTGTCAGTTTGAAAATAACTTATCTAAATTACTTAACAAACTCCAAACACCGGCCTGGTCTGCTTGGTCCCGGAAGTATCGCGATGTTGCGCCTCTGGGTTTAGAAACTGTGGTTTTACTGCCACTCGGATACCTCTCCTTTGCTCTCTCTCAGTATTCCCATCCCCCCACTTTGTGTGGATGTCGACGTTACCAAAACGCTACTTAGAGAACCCACCGAAGTAAACCTTGGAGAAAACTGCCAGCACTGATCAAGGGAAAAGAGTGACAACACCGAACTCGGCATATAATTAAAGGCAAGGTGCTCCACGATAACAAATTCCCTTTGACATTTGGTGAGTTTGATATTATAACGTGATCTAATATTTTAGACAGATGTGCCCTGAGAATGTAAATATATAGATTTGCTATGCATATATAAAACATGTAATGGTCATGCATGGTTAAAAATATTACAGATGGATAAACTAGGCTACACGTTGCACGCCATAGATCCAAGGGCAAAGAAAACAAGACAATAGTGTTTGTGTGTAGCAATGCGGCTTGACGTGTGCAACAATGTAGCCTTATCGCGGTTGCAACGGCTTTGGATCTAAATGATGCATTATAAAACATGACAGGGACCGAGAGTGAGTGCAAAGGAATTGCTGCCGACCTCTTGTCCCGGCTATACATTTTTCCTACTCATGCAGTAACATTTCGGCTGTTGGTAAAGGTTCGTGCTGCTCAAAATGGTGTCGGGACGTTGAATGTGTGACATAAAAAACAAGTACATTTCTGAGCACTGTAATTATTTCAGGACCGCGTCCACATGATAGAGAGGACAGATAGGGAAAACTATTTATTTCACTTTCTCACATCAGCTGAATCCAAGTCATTCTTTCAGTTTGATATAGGACAGGAGCTGACATTCATTGATGTGTTGTAAACCTATGCGTGCAATAGCTGCCAGGGAAACGTTTTGTTATTACTTTTCTCTATTTGCGGTGGTGATTATCTTTTGGAAAGTAGGCTAGTACGATGGCAAAATAGCCCCTTAAGTAGCTATGAAGTTACAATAGGCCTAGGTGGGAAAATGGTGCTTTGTGCAAGGTAAAAAATAGGCCTATGATCAAATCTAAACTGTTATAATAATAAAACGCCTAATATTCATAATATAAGCATGCATAATAAAAATGATACTGTAATAACACTACAATATAACGAGAATAAGAATAATACCACAAATATTGTAGTTGTGATTTTCATTATGAAGGAATGGATCACTAGCCAATAGCCTGTTGCATGTCCAAACAATTCACATTTTGAAAAATGTAGATGTCATTTGCTGCTGCTTTAGAGAGGATGAGCAATTGTTAACAAAACCAAATTTGTTGCTTTATTGACAATGCACTTTGCTTTAGGACTTTAAAACCACAATTTAGGCCTGTGTAGGCTTGCCACCTTTTGTGCATCTGAAATGGCACCCTATCCTTACATAGGGCTCTAGTCAAACGTAGTGCACTATGGGGAGCCTTAAGGGGATGTTAGTAAGACGACACAAGGGATGCATCTGAAATGGCACTCTTGGGCTAGGGGAATAGGGTGCCATTGTGGATGCACACCTTGTGTTGGGTTGGTTACACCCCTTTATTGTTCTGGAAGGACAGGATGGACTGGCATGAGTGTCATCTTTATATTGTTGATGTTGTTTGATGAAACCTCAGAATCCATATAGACTTGTCTCTTTTGCCTTAGATTTAGTGTAAAATAAAATGCAAGCATCTGTATTTGAGATCTATCCCTTTCACTGTGCACTGGTAGCTACTCTTGCAGTTACTTATACTTGCAGATACTACAGTTAACTGATGTAGCTTACAGGAAGGGCTAGATAGAGATTTGGGGGTATATCAACTACTTTCAATGTTGTTTTCAATTGCCAAGTACTGCATCTGCAGTGATATAACCCACTACACTCCTCCTGCCTCTCCTGGCTTTATCAAACCATGGATGTGCTTCACAATCACCCCTTGGGCTCTCCCTGCCTTTACCAACAACACAAGGGAGGGAGCGAGAGAAAATAATGACTGAGCAGAGCAATAGAGGAGAACGAGAGAGAGTGATGAACCAACATGCCCGCGGCTATGACCAACTGAACAATTCCCCTGTCTCTGTCTTTGAAGACACCCCAGGGATGTTGAGGATTTTTTTCTTTGCTGTTTTCTTCAAATGTTTTATTTATATCCCACTTTATCTCTCCACGCGGTGTATGTGTCTTTCTAGTTGGTTTACCTGAGGCTGATGGGGATCTCCAAAGCTCACTGAGTCATGCAGCAAGGCCTAGGGCAGAGGCACTGAGACTAGTCTAGCTTAATGTCTCAATGTCACAATCTGCTTTTTTTTGTGGTTTGTTTCACATCTACCATAAAGCGAATCTACAGAGATGACTTGTAAAAATGTAATGAAAACTCAGAGATGACTGCATTGGGTTAGCACTGGACACTGTGAACAGACACATTGGCAACACAGGGCATTGTGGGATTTGTAGTTTGGTGTGAAAAGGCTCATGCTGTCCTCACCACAGGACTGAAAGTCACATCAAACATGATGCCCCACATGGTCATGAACCTGAAGACATTCTTCAGTGCAGCAGAGCCATGTTCAAAAGGCAAACATTGTGGAACATTTTAGATAGAAATGACATGAATCCCTATTCCACTTGTCAGAGGCATGTTTGTTCTACATAACATATTTCTACCTGAACGGTCCAGTTCCACTTCGTTGTGGCCTGCAGAACATGTTCCAGGTGTACACTGTGGCGTAGTATTGTGTCGCGCGAGGTGAATCTGCTGCGCCACCATCTGTGAGTGCGGGTGCTGCTGTGTGATCTGCCGGGCTCCAGAGGGCAGTGAGACAAAACACACAACAGAGATGTAGAGATGCTCCAATGTAATGAAAACTCTGTGGAAAGGCACTTGCTACTGTTTTAATGTGTCTAAATGGCTGATTTCTTTGTTAATGATACACCGTTTCTCATTGTTTAATGACTAATTGTTTAATGTCTCGTGTAGCTCAGTTGGTAGAGCATGCAAGGGTTGTGGGTTCGATTCCCATGGGGGACCAATACAAAAAATGTATGCACTCACTACTGTAAGTCACTCTGGATAAGAGCATCTGCTAAATGACTAAAATGTCAAATGTAAAATGACTAAGGCCTACCCTGTTCCACCATGTCCTGTTAAAGGACTTGCAGAAACGACTGTTTTATCTGGATACGTACATAGTATATTGTAATTAATGTGTTGTTGGCCAGTAGCCAGGCTGTTTGTAGTGCTGTAAAGTTGCTTTGAAGTTTTATCCGCTAATAGTTAAGATTGGAAGAAGGGATCATTAATCTGTACTTAGGGGAAATTCAATCGCAGAGTGAAGGGGAGGGGTCAGGTCAGTAGGAGGATTGGACCCGGCAGTAGGAACCTGATTGGCTTGTTGCTCGGTCCTCTGGGACAGATGTGTCAGAGGGAATCTGAACTCTCTCTCACCTTAGGTAGCCCTGGGCCGCTGAAACAAGTCTCCTCACACGCATACTGTCGAACACGCACAACCCAAACACACAGCAGGCAAAAACACTTGCATTTGCAACTCTCACACACACACACACAAGTTCTTTCTCTCTCTAACACACACAAAGTGCACACACTCTCACACATTCACTGACTATACAAAACATTAAAAACACCTGCTCTTTCCTTTACATAGATTGACCAGGTGAATCCAGGTGCAAGCTATTGTAAGAATATTTCCTATGTTTCTCACCCTGATTTGCTTTGGCGTCTGTGTTATTGAAGAGTAACATCAACTGCTAACACTGATCCCTTATTGCTGTCACTTTTTAAATCTACTCCAATCTGTGTTGATGAAAGGGAGGAGACGAGTTAAAGAAGGATTTTTAAGCCTTGCAATGTGGATTGTGTATGTGTGCCATTCAGAAGGTGAATGGGTAAGACATAAGCATTTTAAGTGCATTTGAACGGAGTATGGTAGTAGGTGCACTGGTTTATGTCAAGAAATACAACGCAGCTTGATTTTTCACGCTCAACCATTTCCTGTGTGTATCAAGAATAATCCACCACTGGCCTCCCGGGTGGCACAGTGGTTAAGGGCACTGTACTGCAGCGCCAGCTGTGCCACCAGAGACTCTGGGTTCGCGCCCAGACTCTGTCGTAACCGGCCGCGACCGGGAGGTCCTAGGGGCGACACACAATTGGCCTAGCGTCGTCCGGGTTAAGGAGGGCCGGTAGGGATATCCTTGTCTCATCGCGCACCAGCGACTCTTGTGGCGGGCAGGGCGCACCAATGTTTCCTCCGACACATTGGTGCGGTTGGCTTCCGGGTAGGATGCGCGCTGTGTTAAGAAGCAGTGCGGCTTGGTGGGGTTGTGCATCGAAGGACGCATGACTTTCAACCTTCGTCTCTCCTGAGCCCGTACGGGAGTTGTAGCGATGAGACAAGATAGTAGCTACTAAAACAATTGGATACCACGAAATTGGGGAGAAAAAGAAAATTGACTCAAAGGAGCCAACTTGACTGTGGGAAGCATTGGAGACATGGGTCAGCATCCCTGTAGGTTGAGTCCATGCCCCAATGGGGGGGTGCAACTCAGCATTGGGAATATTTTCCTAATATTTGGTATACTCAGTGTGCATACACACCTCAAAGTTATGAGGCATGCAGGCTCACAGTGAATAGAGAAGTCTCTTGGCTGACTGCTGGCTGAGGAATAATTTTCTCCGGGAGGAGAGCCATCTTGAGATGGTTTCTATTCTCAAAATTGAGGAGAGAGAGAAATTGCGATTCCTTGGCGGGTTCTATGCGGGCTCTAGTTAAAACTAGTGCACTATGTAGGAAATAGGG
The DNA here is from genome assembly GCF_021184085.1 of Oncorhynchus gorbuscha. Classification (NCBI taxonomy): domain Eukaryota; kingdom Metazoa; phylum Chordata; class Actinopteri; order Salmoniformes; family Salmonidae; genus Oncorhynchus; species Oncorhynchus gorbuscha. The sequence continues at coordinate 49,111,813 of NC_060188.1, read as the reverse complement.
TGCCATTTCGGATGCATCGGCAATCTCTCTCCACAGCTCTGCAGTTCCTGTAACTGTTCTGTTTTGCTGTAAAAAAACCTCACCCCTCTCTACCGCTGACGTCATGGGTTCACTCCTTTCCTGTCTTCCTCTCTTCACCTAACCTCCACATGTTCATTTGAGCCCCTCCCTTCGTTTGTGCTGTGTTTTGATGCAGAGCTGAGGAGCTGACAGACACAGGGTTATTTTCTATGGGGGAGATCTGCTGGAATGTGTGTACAGAATTCTCCGCTGCTGTTCCGTAGGCCTCCTCCTGTGGAATGATGGAATGTCGGAGTTGTTCTTTTGGAATGTTGTACCTCTGAACCCTGTCGAGGAGGCTGCCAAAAGGGTGTGTGTTCGAGTCTACAATGACTCTGTAACATGCCCGTAGGATTAGGGCTGTGGCGGTCACAACATTTTGCCGGCTGGTGATTGCCAAGTAAATAACAGTCGGTCTCACGGTAATTGACCATTTAACATAAACACATTTAGCATCTCTTTGCTTACACACATGGCCTCCAAGCCATTTAAAAAAGTCTAATAAATACAGTTGATGTCAGAAGTTCACATACACTTAGGTTGGAGTCATAAAAACTCGTTTTTCAACCACGCCACAAATTTCTTGTTAACAAACTATAGATTTGGCAAGTCGGTTAGGACATCTACTTTGTGCATGACACAAGTAATTCTTCCTACAATTGTTTACAGACAGATTATTTCACTTATAATTCACTGTATCACAATTCCAGTGGGTCAGAAGTTTACATACACTAAGTTGACTGTGCCTTTAAACAGCTTGGAAAATTCCAGAAAAGGATGTTATGGTTTTAGAAGCTTCTGATAGGCTAATTGACATCATTTGAGTCAATTGGAGGTGTACCTGTGGATGTATTTCAAGGCCTACCTTCAAACTCAGTGCCTCTTTGCTTGACATCATGGGAAAATCCAAAGAAATCAGCCCAAACTTCAGAAAACAAATTGTAGACCTCCACAAGTCTAGTTCATCCCTGGGAACAATTTCCAAATGCCTGATGGTACCACGTTCACCTGTGCAAACAATAGACCACAAGTATAAACACGATGGGACCACGCAGCTGTCATACTGCTCAGGAAGGAGACGTGTTCTGTCTCCTAGAGATGAACGTACTTTGGTGCAAAAATTGCAAATCAATCCCTGAACAACAGCAAAGGACCTTGTGAAGATGCTGGAGGAAACAGGTACAAAAGTATCTATATCCACAGTAAAACAAGTTCTATATCGACATACAGTGGGGCAAAAAAGTATTTAGTCAGCCACCAATTGTGCAAGTTGGTTGAGAGAATGCCAAGAATGTGCAACGCTGTCATCAAGACAAAGGTTGGCTACTTGAATCATTTGTTTAACACTTTTTTTTTTGTAACTACATGATTCCATATGTGTTATTTAATAGTTTTGATGTCTTCACTATTATTCTACAATGTAAAAATAAAGTAAAACCCTGGAATGAGTGGGTCTGTCCAAACTTTTGACCGATACTATATGTGTATATGTGTGTGTGTGTGTATAGTGCCTTGCGAAAGTATTCGGCCCACTTAAACTTTGCGACCTTTTGCCACATTTCAGGCTTCAAACATAAAGATATAAAACTGTATTTTTTGGATATTTCAAACTTTTTTAACAAATCAAAAACTGAAAAATTGGGCGTGCAAAATTATTCAGCCCCTTTACTTTCAGTGCAGCAGACTCTCTCCAGAAGTTCAGTGAGGATCTCTGAATGATCCAATGTTGACCTAAATGACTAATGATGATAAATACAATCCACCTGTGTGTAATCAAGTCTCCGTATAAATGCACCTGCACTGTGATAGTCTCAGAGGTCCGTTAAAAGCGCAGAGAGCATCATGAAGAACAAGGAACACACCAGGCAGGTCCGAGATACTGTTGTGAAGAAGTTTATAGCCGGATTTGGATACAAAAAGATTTCCCAAGCTTTAAACATCCCAAGGAGCACTGTGCAAGCGATAATATTGAAATAGAAGGAGTATCAGACCACTGCAAATCTACCAAGACCTGGCAGTCCCTCTAAACTTTCAGCTCATACAAGGAGAAGACTGATCAGAGATGTAGCCAAGAGGCCTATGATCACTGGACGAACTGCAGAGACCTACAGCTGAGGTGGGAGACTGTCCATAGGACAACAATCAGTCGTATATTGCAGAAATCTGGCCTTTATGGAAGAGTGGCAAGAAGAAAGCCATTTCTTAAAGATATCCATAAAAAGTGTTGTTTAAAATTTGCCACAAGCCACCTGGGAGACACACCAAACATGTGGAAGAAGGTGCTCTGGTCAGATGAAACCAAAATTGAACTTTTTGGCAACAATGCAAAACGTTATGTTTGGCGTAAAAGCAACACAGCTCATCACCCTGAACACACCATCCCCACTGTCAAACATGGTGGTGGCAGCATCATGGTTTGGGCCTGCTTTTCTTCAGCAGGGACAGGGAAGATGGTTAAAATTGATGGGAAGATGGATGGAGCCAAATACAGGACCATTCTGGAAGAAAACCTGATGGAGTCTGCAAAGGACCTGAGACTGGGACGGAGATTTGTCTTCCAACAAGACAATGATCCAAAACATAAAGCAAAATCTACAATGGAATGGTTCAAAAATAAACATATCCTGGTGTTAGAATGGCCAAGTCAAAGTCCAGACCTGAATCCAATCGAGAATCTGTGGAAAGAACTGAAAACTGCTGTTCACAAATGCTCTCCATCCAACCTCACTGAGCTCGAGCTGCTTTGCAAGGAGGAATGGGAAAAAATGTCAGTCTCTCGATGTGCAAAACTGATAGACATACCCCATGCGACTTACAGCTGTAATCGCAGCAAAAGGTGGCGCTACAAAGTATTAACTTAAGGGGGCTGAATAATTTTGCACGCCCAATTTTTCAGTTTTTGAGTTGTTAAAAAAGTTTGAAATATCCAATAAATGTCGTTCCACTTCATGATTGTGTCCCACCTGTTGTTGATTCTTCACAAAAAAATACAGTTTTATATATTTATGTTTGAAGCCTGAAATGTGGCAAAAGGTCGCAAAGTTCAAGTGGGCCGAATACAGTGCCTTGCGAAAGTATGTATGTATGTATGTATGTATGTGTATATATATATATATATATATATATATATATATATAAAACAAAAAATTTGCTTCGGACTGATTGGTCAATATATGCATTTTTGACCAGACACCCTACATACATGTGTTTTGAGTGAAAACGTAAGTATCTGATCCTTCCTCTATATCTCTCTAACTGATACTCAGGGACAGAGTATAGGCCCTGTGTTATACAGTGAAGTATAATCCTGTACATGGACAAAACATACATGAACATCCATTCACTGGCTCTCTGCTGTCATATGAATCCTCTGAGCCCACAGTCTTGATGTTTTTTGTGTGTAGCAGAGCAGCCTGTTTTTCTCAGCAAGAACCCACCAGTTTATTTAGGGAAGGCTGAGGTAGGTGCCGGCATTACTGCAGTGAGTGGGTAGCAGCTTGGAGCCCTGCAGTGCTGTACCTGGGAATCATTGTATGTTTCAAGCTAGGTAATATATGTGCATTATATAATATGCATGTGTAGTACACTGTATATGTGCAACATATAACCAATATATTTGTAGAATATGGCAAATACAGTATTTGTATATGGCCAATATATTTGTGAAATATGATCAACGTATTGTATAGCCCATATGTGTAGTATATGGCCAATGTAGTATACAGTCAGGTCCAAAATGATTGGCAACCTTGATAAAGATGAACAAATAAGACTGTATAAAATAAATTATACATTCTGAGCTACAGTGCATTCGGAAATATTCAGACCTTGACTTTTTCAATACTTTGTTAACTTACAGCCTTAATCTAAATTGGATTGAAAAAAGAATAATTCTCATCAATCTACACACAATACCCCATAATGACAAACCAAAACCAGGTTTTTAGACATTTTTGCAAATGTATATACATTTTTTAAAACTGAAATATAACATTTGCATAAGTGTTCAGACCCTTTACTCAGTACGTTGTTGAAGAACCTTTTGCAGCGATTACAGCCTTCAGTTTTCTTGGGTATGACGCTACAAACACCTGTATTTGCGGAGTTTCTCCCCCTTCTCTGCAAATCCTCCCAAGCTCTGTCAGGTTGGATGGGGAGTGTCGCTGCACAGCTATTTTCAAGTCTCTCCAGAAATGTTCATTCGGGTTCAAGTCCGGGCTCTGTCTGGGCCACTCAAGGACATTCGGAGAATTGTCCCGAATCCACTCCTGCATTGTCTTGGCTGTGTGCTTAGGGTTGTTGTTCTGTTGGAAGGTGAACCTTCGCCTCAGTCTGATTTCCTGAGTGCTCTGGAGCAGGTTTTCATCAAGGATACCTCTATACTCTGTTCATCTTTCCCTCAATCCTGACTAGGCTCCCCGTCCCTGCCGCTGAAAACATCCTCACATCATGATGCTGCCACCCCCATTCTTCACCGTAGGGATGGTGCCAGGTTTTCTCTAGACGTGACGCTTGGTATTCAGGCATTTTGTTTCTCATGGTCTGAGAGTCTTTAGGTGCCTTTTGGCAAACTCCAAGCAGGCTTTCATGCTCCTTTTACTGAGGAGTGGCTTCCGTCTGGCCACTCTACCATAAATGCCTGACTAGTGGAAAGCTGCAGAGATGGTTGTCCTTCTGGAAGCTTTTCCCATTTCCACAGAGGAACTCTGGAGCTCTGTGAGAGTGACCATAGGTTTCTCCCCCGATTGCTCAGTTTGGCCGGGCGGCCAGCTCTAGGACGAGTCTTGGTGGTTCCAAACTTCATCCTTTTAAGAATGATGGAGGCCACTGTGTTCTTGGGGACCGTCATTGATGCAGACATTTTTTGGTACCTGTCCCCAGATCTGTGCCTCGACCCAATCTTCTCTCGGAGCTCTAAGTACAATTCCTTCGACATCATGGCTTAGTTTTCGTTCTGACATGCACTGTCAACTGCTGGACCTTTTATATAGACAGGTGTGTGCCTTTCCAAAGCTTGACCAATCAATTGAATTTACCACAGGTGGACTCCAATCAAGTTGTAGAAACATCTCAAGGATGATCAATGGAAACAGGATGCAATGGAGCTCAATTTTGAGTATTATTGCGAAAGGTCTGAATACCTATGTAAATGAGATATTTCTGTTTTTTGTAATACATTTGCAAAAATTTCCAAACCTGTTTTCGCTTTGTTATTATGGGGTATTGTGTATAGATGAGGATTTTTATTTATTTAAGAAATTTTAGAATAAGGCCGTATTGTAACAAAATGTGGAAAAAGTCAAGGGGTCTGAATACTTTCTGAATTCCCTGTATATTACATTAACTTGGTAGGTTGCATGTATCTTTCTTTCAATGCCAAACCCACCACTGATGTGCGTGGCTAAAGATCTCTATTTACAGTCGTGACTGTTTTGAGAATGACGCAAATATAAATTCAGTCTGCTGCCTCAGTTTGTATGATGGCAATTTTCATATACTCCAGAATGTTATGAAGAGTGATCAGATTAATTCCAATTAATTTCAAAGCCCCTCTTTGCCATGCAAATTAACTGAATCCTCCCCCCAAAAAATGTCCACTGCATTTCAGCCCTGCCACAAATGGACCAGCGGACATAATGTCAGTGATTCTCTTAACACAGGTGCGAGTGTTGATGAGGACAAGGCTGGAGATCACTCTGTCATGCTGACTGAGTTCGAATAACAGACTGGAAGCTTCAAAAGGAGGGTGGTAGTTGGAATCATTGTTCTTCCTCTGTCAATCATGGTTACCTGCAAGGAAACGTGCCGTCATTCATTGCACAAAAAGGGCTTCACAGGCAAGGATATTGCTGCCAGTAAGATTGCACCTAAATCATTTATCGGAGCATCAAGAACTTTGAGAGTGGTTCAATTGTTGTGAAGTAGGCTTCAGGGTACCCAAGAAAGTCCAGCAAGCGCCAAGACCGTTTCCTAAAGTTAGTTCAGCTTCGGGATTGGGGCACCACCAATACAGAGCTTGCTCAGGAATGGCAAAAGGCAGGTGTGAGTGCATCTGCACGCACAGTGAGGCAAAGACTTTTGGAGGATGGCCTGGTGTCAAGAAGGGCAGCAAAGAAGCCACTTTTCTCCAGGAAAAACATCAGGGATAGACTGATATTCTGCAAACGGTACAGGGATTGGCCTGCTGAGGACTGGGGTAAAGTCATTTTCTCTGAATCTCCTTTCAGATTGTTTGGGGCATCCGGAGAAAAGTTTGTCCGGAGAAGAACGTGTGAGCGCTACCATCAGACCTGTGTCGTGTCATGCCAACACTAAAGCATCCTGAGACCATTCATGTGTGGGGTTGATTCTCAGCCAAGGGAGTGGGCTAACTCACAATTTTTTCCTAAGAACACAGCCATGAATTAAGTGGTACCAACACATCCTCCAAGAGCAATTTCTTTCCAACCGTCCAGGAACAGTTTGGTGACGAACAATGCATTTTCCAGCATGATGGCACACCTTGCCATATGGCAAAAGTGATATCGAAGTTGCTTGGGGAACAAAACATCGATATTTTTAGTCCATGGCCAGGAAACTTCCCAGACCGTAATCCCATTTAGAACTTGTGGTCAATCCTCAAGAGGCGGATGGACAAACAGAAATCCACAAATTCTGATAAACTCCAAGCATTGATTATGCAAGAATGGGCTGACATCAGTCAGGATGTGGCCCAGAAATTAATTGACAGCATGCCAGGGCGGATTGCAGAGGTCTTGAAAAAGAAGGGTCAACACTGCAAATATAGACTCTTTGCATCAACTTCATGTAATTGTCAATAAAAGCCTTTGACACTTACGAAATGCTTGTAATTATACTTCAGTATTCCATAGTAACATCTGGAAAAAATATCGAAATACACTGAAGCAGCAAACGTTGTGACGCAAATATTAATTTCCATTCTCAAAACTTTTGGCCAGGTAGTACATGTCATCTAAACAAATGTAAATGCCTGGAATCTGCTAAACGGCATTGGCACTTCGATTGGAACCGGTTCTATGGTCAGGTGACATGAAAATAGAGCTCTTTGGCCACGCACATCAGTGGTGGGTTTTGTGTCGAAAGAAAGATGCATATGCAGAAAAGAACCCCATAAAAATGTATTTGGTCATGGATCTTTGGTGTTCTGGTGCTATTTTGCTTCTACTGGTCCTGGAGTCATTCTTAATGTCAACTATTGAAATTTGAAGAGGGCAGTCCATTGGCGCAGAGGAAGGATTTCAAGGATCTGGAAAGATTCTGTATGAAGGAATAGTCTAAGATCACTCTGTGTTTCCAAGCTCATAAAACATTGGAGAAAAAGGCTCAGTGTCTTGTGAAAATCTCTGAACAATTTTATTTAGTAAAAAATATTTCCCTTTTTTGAGCATACAATACAGGTCAGTATTTGTAATATATACAGTTGAAGTTGGAAGTTTACATACACTTAGGTTGTAGTCATTAAAAGTCATTTTTCAACCACTCCACAAATGTCTTGTCCTAACTGACTTGTTAACCAGCTATAGTTTTGGTATCTACTTTGTGCATGACATAAGTAATTTTTCCAACAATTGTTTACAGACAGATTATTTCACATATAATTCACTGTATCACAATTCCAGTGGGTCAGAAGTTTACATACAAGTTGACACCATGGGACCACTCAGCCATCATACCGCTCAGGAAGGAGACGTGTTCTGTCTCCTATAGATGAATGTACTTTGGTGCGAAGTGCAAATCAATCTCAGAACTAGAGCAAAGGACCTTGTTAAGATGCTAGAGGAAACCGGTACAGAAGTATCTATATCCACAGTAAAACAAGTTCTATATCGACATAACCTGAAAGGCCGCTCAGCAAGGAAGAAGCCACTGCTCCAAAACCACCATAGAAAATCCAGACTACGGTTTGCAACTGTACATGGGGAAAAAGATTATACTTTTTTGGAGAAATGTCTGATGAAACAAAAATAGTTATATTTGGCCATAATGACCATCTTTATGTTTGGAGGAAAAGGGGGATGCTTGCAAGCCGAAGAACACCAACCCAACCGTGAAGCACGTGGGTGGCCGCAGCATGTGGTGGGGGTGGTAATGATGCTGGAGAGATTAGTGCACTTCACAAAATAGATGGCATCATGAGGGAGGAAAATGATGTGGATATATTGAAGCAACATCTCAAGATATCGGTCAGGAAGTTAAAGCTTTGTTGCAAATGGGTCTTCCAAATGGACAATTAATCCCTAGCATAGTTCCAAAGTTGTGGCAAAATGGCTTATGGACAACAAAGTCAAGGTATTGGATTGGCCATCACAAAGCCCTGACCTCAATCCTATTGAAAATTGTGGGAAGCTTGTGGAAGGCTACCCGAAACGTTTGACCCAAGTTAAACAATTTAAAGTTAATTTTACAGAATACTATTTGAGTGTATGTAAACTTCTGACCCACTGGGAATGTGATGAAAGAAACAAATCATTCTCTCTACTAATATTCTGACATTTCACGTTCTTAAAATAAAGTGGTGATCCTAACTGACCAAAGACAGGGATTTTTTACTAGGATTAAATGTCAGGAAATGTGAAACTGAGTTTAAATGTATTTGGCTAAGGTGTATGTACATTTCCGACTTCAACTGTATTGTACATTCTTTGTTCATCTTTATCAAGGGTGCCAATATTTTGGGACCTGGGTGTATATGTCTGATTTATCACCTCTGTCTGCTGTCCTGAACTTTCCCTAACCAGTTGTAAATATTCTCTCTTTAATATACCCCTCCTTCAGTTCATCAACCTTTTCTTCTCACCTTGTCCATGCATCAATCCAGCATCCCGTCTCATCTAATCTGTCTTTTTCAACATTTCCTTATCTCATCTGTCTGTCCACCTCTCTTCCTCCACCTTTCCAGCTCCACTGTCATGTGATCATGTCTTTTTATTCTGTTTGTCAGTCATCTTTTTGTATTTCACTCTATTTTTCTATATAGTTTATCTTATTGATTTGTTTATTACTCTTAAACTCCCCCAGCGCATGCGCGCGTGCGCACACCACACACACACACACACACACACACACACACACACACACACACAACCCATCCATCTTTTCACTCCTCTATCTGTCCATTCCTTTTGCTCTATCTCTCTGTCTCTGCAGCGGTTTCTTGGTTATTATATTTTTCTCAATTGCATATAAGCATTTTCTTGGAACTGAGGTCCAAAGTATCAACAGTAGAACAACAATGATCAAAATGCATTAGTACATTTGCCCAAATTCTTGCCTTTGTATCTGGAATGCATATCTTTACACCCTTTTGCAAAACTATTAATTTAATTGGCATCAGGGAAATACTCTCCATCACGGTTGACAACTACACAGTGCAATGAACCTTGGTGTGACGTCGGGCAACAGCCAAACATCAGAGCAGTGACTCGCTCCTGCAGGTTCATGCTCTTCAACATCCGTAGAGTACGGCCCTACCTCACACAGGAAGCGGCACAGGTCTTAATCCAGACACTTGACATCTCCAGTCTGGCCTACTGCAACTAGCTGTTGGCTTGGCACCTTGCTTGTGCCATCAAACCCCTGAAATGTATCCTGAATGCCGCAGCCCGCCTGGTGTTCAGCCTTCCCATGTTCTCCCATGTCACCATGTTCCTCCGCACACTCCACTGGCCTCCAGTCGAAGCTCATGTCCACTATAAGACCATGGTACTTAGCAAGAGGAACTACCCCTCTACCTTCAGGCTATGCTCGAACTCTACACTCCGAACCCGAGTACTCCGTAATGCCACCTCAGGTCTCTTGGCCCTCCCATCCCTATGGGAGAGCAGCTCCCTCTCAGCCCAGTCAAAGCTCTTCTCTGTCCTGGCACCCCAATGGTGGAAACAGCTTCCCCCTCAAGCTAGGACCGCAGAGTCCCTGCCCATCTTCCCAAAAACATCTGAAACCCTACCCTTTATTGAGTATCTGAAATAATCCCACAGCAGTGGTGTGCCTGTACCAGGTAAGGTTGTGGAACTTAAATTCAAAAGTTAATTAGTGAAAACATGAATACAATTCCCTTCACCCACCCTTGTTCTTATGACACATAAGCATTTTTCAAGAAACAGTAGTCACCAAAACTATTCAATATATTTACAAATAGTTCTGATTGATTTTGGGGACAAAATGTAATCAATGTCCACATGGTGTGACAGAATTATGTGATTAAACAATGAGCCAGCATTTGGGCATCTTTGCATGGGGAGGGTTCTCTTGCATTGAGGAGGTACAGAAGACATGAGTGGAGCACGTGGTCTGAACCAATGATGTATATAAACCCTGGATTACTGATGCTATGGTTTGGCCATTGAGAGGCTTTGAAGCCACTGGTCAGCCATATTAGCACACTCCATTTGGAGCAGTCCTCCATAGTAATGACTGGAATTCTACAGTATTTCAGTTAAATGTATAAAGGAAAAAATTACATGTATTTTAGTATTTTGTTGTTGTAGTGGGGACAGTAACATATTAGTTATACTTTAAGTAAAATGTTTGTTTTCTTAGCTCAAATTATGTAATTTAAAAGTATGCATTAAGGTGTCTTTAATAATAGAATAAACATGGCAAAGACTAATGTAGAAAATAATGAATGCAATTCTATAGTGGTGGAGTGCCAAGATGCAGGCATAGTGGCTTCAACACAGCGCCCCCTATCAGTCATCTAGTGTCTCTGCTCCCACGGCTTTGGCTGTCGGGCCTCCCACTGGGTCTTTTCCATCACTAGAGGACTGTGCCATTTTACCTTGTTGCACAGCCAGGTACACTTCAATGTTGTGGGGGTCTACCTGAGTGATCCTGCCGGTCTTGTCTCGAAGATTAAGCCTCGCGATTCTTATTACACATGGCCGGTACAGTGAAACTGTTAATGGCTCATTAAATTAGTTATCGTTCCTCTAATTGCTCCAACGTTATGTGGATGACTGCAGCAGGTACTTGCGGGCACCACAGGCGCATTTGGTGACTATAACCTCGACCGGTGATGCGCTGACGTCTACTTCCAATATCAGCCCTATCAACTCTATGTGCAAGCCATGGTGAACACTGGTAATGGAATCAGAGTTCGATTCCGGGAGGGAGCTACCACATCCAAGGAAGGCACCGGGCACGCAAATGACCCACTGCTGACTCTGGGTGATAGTGGTGGAAAATAGCAATACAGGACTCTTTTGAGGCCCTTCAATTTGAATGAGTACGCTTTAAATCCTTTAATGAGGATCCATTGCTGATGTTTAGAAGTTGCATTTTACAGTGGTCAGAAACTTCTGAAAGTGTAATTAATTATGTTTTAACCTTAAACTCTGACTGCCTTTTGTGTATTGTCCATCAGTGTGACATAATATCCTATGGGGTGACGCCATTAAATAGTGTTGCCTTGAACAAAATACAAAAACAAATGTTAAGCATGAGGCAGGTAACATCATCATAATACACAAGTAAACAAATAGCTTTTTATCTAGTTTTTGTCAAATTACTTGATCTTCATGAAACAACTTAAATTCCAGAATATAATTACTGATTTTAAAAACAGAAGTAGCTAATGAGTAAAAATAATTTTGTCTATTTGAGAATCATTAAACCTTTTTATATAATCGCATTAATTGTCACACCAAAGGACAAAATCAAGGCTTAAATGCCTGAAATGGTTCATTTAAATTCGATTTTTTTTATTAATTGAAGGTGGCCACAACATTTTGTTTAGACAGTTTATTGCAACTGTGTATAAAAAAAAAACTTTATGGAATAAATATTTTTTTAAACTTTTGTTTTGGATATATGGCAACTACCCAAATACTAGTGGACATAATTCTAAATCACTCCATGTACAATATAGGGAACGATCTAGGCAATGGAGGACTGACTTTTTTCTTTTTTGCATTTTTTTATCAGGAAAAAATATTTGTATGACATTTTCTTGTGACATATACAAAAAAGTAGAGGGCGCCCATAATATTGCACTTTTTGATAATTGTGTTTCCAATTTTGATCGTGATTATTTAGTGACTGCAAAGAAAATCTCTTGATTTTAAATGATTTTTTTTTATACAAAGACTTGCTTTCTGTTTTGTTGGCTTGACTCAATGTGGTTGTATGTATGGTTGTAATCTCAGACACTCAGAACTAAAATCTTGCGTATTTGTGTCAGATGCTCGATTAAGTTCTGGACGGAGATGATAGAAAATGTAGTAACAAGACTAGCAAAGTCTACTCCTCTAAACAAACTCTGTCAGTTTCGGCCAAGTCTATGGGCCAAATGTGAGTACTTGCAAAATCCGGATTTGTCCAAATAATCAGTGACAAAATCTTTTGACAGTATTTTATAGTTTTGATGAATGTACTTGCCTGTTTTGAAAAATAATTTACAATAAAAAAATGCATTTACTGTTTTGGGAAAAGGTCTGTGGAGTTCTGTCTTGTGAATACTGTTTTGAAAATTGACAACATTGTTCCAAAAAATGCTTGTATGCAATTTGAGAAACTGTAATACTGATCTGGCTTCCGATTGTCTATTCCTCACTATCTTATTTTCTTTTCCTCTCTTTTTCTTTCAATTCTGTATGTAAATCTCTGTTTCAATGTATAATTTTGACCACTGAACAGAAAGGACCGGATAGGTGAAAGCAACATGGTGTTTTATCCCCTTCATATCGCTTTCATCTAGTTTGTATTTATTATAGATCCCCAATAGCAGCAGCAACAGCAGCTACTCTTCCTGGGATCCAGCAAAATTAAAGCAGTTCTACATTTTTTAAACATTACAATTTACAACAGATTTCACAACATATTAAGTGTGTGGCCTCAGGACCCTACTCTACTTAAGTGATAATGCCCGAGAAGACTGTTTTTGAGGATATATTGGCCCGAGACAAAGTCGAGGGCCGGCAAACCGTGCCAGTGCCAATATATCATCCAAACACCGGCTTCGAGGGCATTATCACTTTTATACAACGGGTTACCAACATATTCAAATAATGATTGACATATTTTCATTAAAAAAAAATATTTACAGTTGAAGTCGGTCAGTTAGGATCACCATTTTATTTTAAGAAGGTGAAATGTCAGAATAATACTAGAGAGAATGATTTGTTTCAGCTTTTATTTCTTTCATCACATTCCCAGTGAGTCAGAAGTTTACATACTAATTGAGTGTATTTGGCAGCATTGCCTTTAAATTGTTTAACTTGGGTCAAACGTTTTGGGTAGCCTTCCACAAGCTTCGCACAATAAGCTGGGTGACTTTTTTCCCATTCCTCCTGACAGAGCTGGTGTAACTGAGTCAGGTTGGTAGGCCTCCTTGCTCGCACACACTTTTTCAGTTCTACCTACACATTTTCAGTGGGATTGAGGTCAGGGCTTTGTGAGGCCACTCCAAATACCTTGACTTTGTTGTCCTTAAGCCATTTTGCCACAACTTTGGAAGTATGCTTGGGGTCACTGTCCATTTGGAAGACCCATTTGCGACCAAGCTTTAACTTCCTGACTGATGTCTTGAGACGTTGCTTCAATATATCCACATCATTTTCCTACCTCATGATGCCATCTATTTTGTGAAGTGCAACAGCCCCTCCTGCAGCAAAGCACCACCACAACATGATGCTGCCACCCCCATGCTTCATGGTTGGGATGGTGTTCTTCGGCTTGCAAGCATCCCCCTTTTTTCTCCAAAAATAATGATGGTCATTCTGGCCAAATAGTTCTATTTTTGTTTCATCAGACATTTCTCCAAAAAGTATGATCTTTTTCCCCATGTGCAGTAGCAAACCATAGTCTGGCTTTTTTATGGCGGTTTGGAGCCGTGGTTTCTTCCTTGCTGAGCGGCCTTTCAGGTTATGTTGATATAGGACTTGTTTTACTGTGTATATAGATACTTTTGTACCTGCATCTTCACAAGGTCCTTTACTGTTGTTCTGGGATTGATTTGCACTTTTTGCAAAGTACGTTCATCTCTAGGAGACCGAACGCGTCTCCTTTCTGAGCGGTTTGACAACTGCGTGGTCCCATGGTGTTTATACTTGCGTACAATTGTTTGTACAGATGAACGTGGTACCTTCAGGCATTTGGAAATTGCTCGTCACGCCTGAAGACTGCTCACAGTCCCCTCTGTTCCATAAGGTGTATTTGTATCTGTTTTTTAAATCAAATTTTAGTGTACTGCTTGCATGAGTTACTTGATGTGGAATAGAGTTCCATGTAGTCATGGCTCGATGTAGGACTGTGCACCTCCCATAGTCTGTTCTGTACATGGTGACTGTGAAAAGACCTCTGGTGTCGAGGTCGACCGATTTCTGATTTTTCAAAACCGATTATTGGAGGACCAAAAAAGCCGATACAGATTTTTGTTTTTAAAACATTTTGTATTTTTTTTATAAGTATATGTGTAATAATGACAATTACAACAATACTGAATGAGTACTTATTTTATCTTAATACATAAATAAAAATCTATTTAGTCTCAAATAAATAATGAAACCTGTTCAATTTGTTTTAAATTATGCAAACACAGTGTTGGGGAAGAAATTAAAAGTGCAATATGTGCCATGTAAAAAAGCTAACGTTTCAGTTCCTTGCTCAGAACATGAGAATATACGAAAGCTGATGGTTCCTTTTAACATGAGTCTTCAATATTCCTAGTTAAGAAGTTTTAGGTTGTAGTTTATTATAGGACTATTTCTCTCTATAACATTTGTATTTCATATACCTTTGACTGTTGGATGTTCTTATAGGCATTATAGTATTGCCAGCCTAATCTCGGGAGTTGATAGGCTTGATGTCATAAACAGTGCTGTGCTTCAAGCATTGCGAGGAGCTGCTGGCAAACACAGGAAAGTGCTGTTTGAATGAATGCTTACGAGCCTGCTGCTGCCTACCACCGCTCAGTCAGACTCCTCTATCAAATATCAAATCAAAGACTTAATTATAATATACTAAACACACAGAAATACGAGCCTTAGGTCATTTAATATGGTCAAATCCGGAAACTTATCATTTCGAAAACAAAACGTTTATTCTTTCAGTGAAATATGGAACCCGTTCCGTATTTTATTGCGTATTGCTGTTACATTGCACAACCTTCAATCTTATGTCATAATTATGTAAAATTCTGGCAAATTAATTACGGTCTTTGTTAGGAAGAAATGGTCTTTACACAGTTCGCAATGAGCCAGGCAGCCCAAACTGCTGCATACACCCAGACCCTGCTTGCACAGAACACAAGAGAAGTGACACAATTTCCCTAGTTAATATTGCCTGCTAACTGATAGAGGAATTCTAAATTCCTTTATGTTTTAATTGCCAAAACCAATTTCGAACTAGTTTCTAATTCATTAATGATGTGTAAGTTCATTAATTATGCATGAAGTAGATCGAGACCAGTCTTAAAAGCCAGGTAAGAGCGTTTAATTCCAGAGAGTACTGACCCAAAATACAAAGAACAGTACATTTTAAAGAAATAGAACATAAAATGACGTCATCAGTTTCACACCCTCTCCCATCCTTACAATAGCGTAGAATTCAGTCCTAGAGATAGTTTTACTCCCCTCATAAAACTACATTCCAACCTGTCTAAAAGATATACTTCTCTCCACTAATGGAATCCAACCAAAACATTCTTATCGGTATGAAAAGCCATAGTATTTCTCTCCCTTTAACCTTCCAAGAGACACAGACAATTAATTCGTTCTGCTTATATTTTCAGTAACAGCTTAACCAATAACTTTTACTTTTCATACCATAACATAATAGTATTAGAATAAATGGTTCTAATCAATAATGTATACATAATTAATCATCTCAAACACAATTTCCTCTAACACTAACACAAATGTATTTTAACTTAATATGCAGGGTTAAAAAATATAGTTGTGTATTTAATTTAAGGAAGGCATTGATGTTTATGGGTGAGGTACATTGGTGCAACAACGATTTTTATTTTTTCTCTTTCAAATGCGCTTGTTAAATCATCACCCGTTTTGCGAAATAGGCTGTGATTCGATGATAAATTAACAGGCACGGCATTGATTATTTGCCACGCAGGTCAAGCTAGATAAACCAGCGATATCATCAACCATGTGGAGTTAACTAGTGATTTATGTTAAGATTGGTGTTTTTAAGTTTAATGCTAGGTAGCAACTTACCTTAGCTCCTTGCTGCACTCACGTAATAGGTGGTCAGCCTCCATGTGGAGTGCATTGTAATCGGTGTCCAAAAATGCCGATTACCGATTGTTATGAAAACTTGAAATCGGACATGCTGTGTTTTTAACTTTTCACATCAATGGTCACACAGCTGATGAGGAAACCAGGGTTGTGTTATTGTTCATTAGGCAAAATGGAAACAGGACGGGCCTACCTCATTTTTGCTGTCTGTTGCAAAACGTTTTAAAACCTTAAATGCCCTAATGAACACAATCTACGTATGTTGCCAGTTTTGATTCATATCCAATAAGAACGAAAAGGAAGCAAATGGGCCAAAACCGGAAGGGACTACCTGAACTATTCCAATAAGAAAAGCTTGTTTTCATTTTACATTTCTAAATGTTTTTGCTACGGTGTTCACTAATGAATACAACCATGCTGTAAGTGGAAGGGTGACAGGGTCTATGTGAAAGGTCACATGGATCCCTTGAGGAAGGCATTTTCTCTCACACGTCAAGTGTGCACACACATTCTCATATTTTTTTTCTGACTTAGTATTATTGCATTGTTGAGGAAAAGCCTGTAAGTAAGCATTTCACTGTACTGTTTACAGCTTTGATTCAATTCCACACACACACACTAGGAGAGATCTCTCTAATGTGAGGGAGGTCCTTTTGTTCCTGGTATACCCTCTAGACTGGGGATAGGCTCCTGGCTGCTTGGGTTACAAACAGGACATTATACATTTTTGTCAATAACCAGACACTCTTATCCAGAGTGACTTACAGGAGCAATTAGGGTTAAGTGCCTTGCTCAAGGGTACATCGACAGATTTTTCACTTAGTCAGCTCGGGGACTCAAACCAAAGACCTTCCTTTCGGTTACTTGCCCAATGGTCTTAGCCTAGTGGTTAACTGCCTCCTAGAACGAAGAGAGGGGTGTGTGTGTGTCATCAAATCAAATGTTTTTTGTCACATACACATGGTTAGCAGATGTTAATGCGAGTATAGCGAAATGTGGGTGCTTCTAGTTTCGACAGTGCAGTGATATCTAATTCACAACAACTACCTTATACACACAATTGTAAATGGATGGAATAAGAATATGTACATATAAATATATGGATGAGCGATGGCCGTGCAGCATAGGCAAGATGCAATGATTACCGTATATCCTGTCTAGGACTTGAACCCCGTTCTGCTAGCGCCAAATACAAATCAACAATCTCATGAATCAAATTAAAGTATTAGGTACCATTTTCAAGATAAAATTCTCGTTAATCCAGCCACAGTGTCTGATTTAAAAAACGCTTTACAGCGAAAGCTCCACAAACGACTGTTCCTAGGCCGTCATTGAAAATAAGAATTTGTTCTTAACTGACTTGCCTAGTTAAATAAAGGTACTTTTAAAAAAAACAGCCAATTTTCCAGCCAAAGAGAGGAGTCACAAAAAGCACAAATAGACATAAAATTAATCACTAACCTTTGATTATCTTCATCAGATGACACTCATAGGACTTCATGTTACACAATACAAAGTAAAGTTCATATTTATATCCAAAAATCTTATTTTACATTGGCGTGTTACGTTCAGTAGTTCTAAAACATGCAGTGATATTGCAGAGGGCCACATGAATTCACAGAAATACTCATTATAAATGTTGATGAAAATTCAAGTGTTATGCATGGAACTTTAGATACACTTCTCCTTAATGCAACCTCTGTGTCAGATTTTTTTAAAAACTTTACGGGAAAAGCATAATCTGAGAACAGCGCTCAGAGCCCAAACCAGCCAGAGAAATATCTGCCATGTTGGGTAGTCAACATTATTCATAAATAGCATTGTAAATATTCACTTACCTTTTGATCTTCATCAGATTGCACTCCCAGGAATCGCAGTTCCACAATAAATGCTTGTTTTGTTCGATAATGTCCATTTATGTCCAATAGCTTCTTTTGTTAGGGCGTTTGGTAAACAAATCTAAAAGCGCGATCTGATCCAGCTGGGCGAAAAGTTGAAAAAGTTATATTACAGGTCGAAGAAACTTGTCAAACTAAGTATAGAATCAATCTTTAGGATGTTATCATAAAAGTTCAATAATGTTCCAACCGGAGAATTCCATTGTCTGTAGAAAAGCCATGGAACGCAGGTTGCTCTCATGTGGTTGACATCTAGTGAAAGCCTTAGGAAGTGCAAAATAACCCATATCCCACTGTGTATTCGATAGGGGTGAGTTCAAAAACTACAAACCTCACATTTCCCACTTCCTGTTTGGATTTTTTCTCGGATTTCTGCCTGTCATTTGAGTTCTGTTATACTCACAGACATCATTCAAATAGTTTTAGAAAATTCAGTGTTTTCTATACAATACCAATACTAATAATATGCATATATTAGCATCTGGGACTGAGTAGGAGGCAGTTCACTCTGGGCACGCTATTCATCCAAAAGTGAAAATGCTGCCCCCTATCCCAAAGATGATATACATATGAGATGAGTAATGTAGGATATGTAAACATTATTAAAGTGACATTATACCTTTTATTAAACCCATTTATTAAAGTTGCCAGTGATTTGGGTCTGTATGTTGGCAGCAGCCTCTGTTAGTGATGGCTGTTTAGCAGTCTGTTGGCCTTGAGATAGAAGCTGATTTTCAGTCTCTCGGTCGCAGCTTTGATGCACCTGTACTAACCTCGACTTCTGGATGATAGCAGGGTGAACAGGCAGTGGCTCGGGTGGTTGTTGTCCTTGATGATCTTTTTGTTCTTCCTGTGTAATTGGGTGTTGTCGGTGTCCTGTAGGGCAGGTAGTTTGCCCCCCGGGGATGCGTTGTGCAGACCGCACCACCCTCTGGAAAGCCTTGCGGTTGAGGGAGGTGCAGTTGCTGTACCAGGCAGTGATACAACCCGACAGGATGCTCTCGATTGTGCATCTCTAAAAGTTTGTGAGGGATTTAGGTGACAAGCCGAATTTCTTCAGCCTCCTGAGGTTGTGAGGTTGAAGAGGCGTTGTTGCGCCTTCTTCACCATGCTTCACCATGCTATCTGTGTGGGTGGACCATTTCAGTTTGTCCGTGATGTGTATGCAGAGGAACTTAACTTTCCAACATCTCCACTACTGTCCCATCGATGTGGATAGGTGGGTGCTCCCTCTGCTGTTTCCTGAAGTCCATGATCATCTCCTTTGTTGATGTTGAGTGAGTTTCTGTCCTGACGTTACACACCTCCCTATAGGCTGTCTCGTCATTGTTGGTAATCAAGCCTGCAACTGTTGTGTCGTCTGAAAACTTGTGTGTGTGTGTGAGAGAGAGAGCGAGAACGAGTAGTCTCGCGAACCTTCTTTGAAATCTTGGACGAGCTAAATATGCTGTCGAGAGACGGAGAGCATGTGTGTGCGTGTGGTTCAGTTCTTGCATGTGTGTGAAATAGATGGGTGGTGGAAACGGGTTGAGAAAGAGGTGGAGAAAAGTGTTGCAAACAAATGAGCTCAGGTTGAAGAATGTCCTAGTATGTCAGTCATGTTTGTGCTAGTGTCTTCTTATGTGACTGTTGAAGATGTTCAAAGCAGTCAGAAATACTATAATACTCAATACTGAAATACTGAAATATTTGTATTTTACTCATTTTTATTTAGCAACAATTGTATTGTATGCTTTCTCATTTTCTACCTGCTTTACTTTTATCCTGTGGAAATAAATTGCTGCCTTCTCACGAACATCGAAAAAAACAACTTTCAAAATCAGACCTGCTACAATATTGTGAGTTTAACGGTAGTTTTTGTGGAGTACCTTTTAGTTTTTCAGATGTCTTTTGAGCTGGCTATGGAACACTTCCAAGATGGAGACCTCTGAGCTTAAGCATATTCTTAATGAATAATTATTGAATGCCATGACTTTCTTCTCACCATATGTTTATCTCTCGCTCTGTCTCTCTGTCTCTCTCTCTCTGTCTGTTCTCCCTTGCAGTAAGGGTAGACTATCTTCCAACATGAATCCTGTGTACAGTCCTGTCCAGCCCGGGACACCGTACGGCAACCCTAAGAACATAGCATACGCAGGTGAGTGCCAAATCAACATCAGCTTCAATGCCATACCAATACTGTGTGTGTATGCATGTGTATAGGAGTGTGCATGCCCCGCCCACCTATTTCTTGTTTGAGGGGTGCAAAATCCACTTGTCACTTAAATATCGCAGGATTGATTGCTTTCATTTTACACTTTCCCACTCTTGCTTGTGCCATTCGTTTTTTAAAAATATTTTTTTTTACCGTTAATGTAACGATAAGCGGAAACGTTTGTAATGACCTCTCAAACACTCCAGTAATGGCTGAAATGGGCTCAATGGAGCACATTGGCTTTCCGTTGCATCTATAAAAACAATAATGCTTCGTCATGGATTAAACTCACGTTCTAGACACAGTCGCTACTGAAAGTCTACATACCCTTTGCCTAGTCTTCACATTTAGCTGCCTTGACATCAAAATATGAATACATTAGATTTCTTCCCTTCAGATCTACACAACCTACTCCACATTTTCAAAGTGAAAGACAAATTGTACAAAATCTTGCAAATAATAACAATAACAAAAAAATGGATCAATATTGATTGCATGTCTCCAAGCACCTTTGACAGCCATTACAGATGCTACCAATCTTGCACAACGCTTACGGTAACATATTCTCAGTAAATTTGTTTGGGGATCATTGACGGACAACAATGTTCAAACCTTGTCTCTGATTTTCAAGCAGGATTTAAGTCGGGGCTGAGACTGGACCATTAAGGAGCACTCAATACCTCTTGGAAAGCGTGTGTAATTGTCCCACTGAAAAATATAACTGTATCCCATGGTTAGGTTTTCAGCAGACATATTTTTGATCCTGACAAACTCCCCAGTCCCTTCCGGTGACAAGCATACCCATAACATGGTGTTGCCACCACAGTATTTGAAAATCAAAGATCCACCACCATATTTTACAGTAGGTATATGGTTATTTTCTGCTTATGCATTGTCATTTCGACGCCAAACCCACCACTGGTCTTTGATTTTCAAGTATTGTTGTGGCACATTTTGTTGCGTTACAGCCGGAATTTAAAATGGAATAAATTGAGATTTTTTTAAATCATTGGCCTACACACAATAGCCCATAATGTCAAAGTGGAATTATGTTTTTAAAAATGTTTACAAATGTATTACAAAATAAATGCTGAACTCTCTTGAGTCAACCCCTATGTTATTGCATGCCTAAATAAGTTCAGGAGTAGAAATGTGCTTATCAAGTCACATAATAAGTTGCATGGACTCACTCTGTGTGCAATAACAGTGTTTAACACAATTTTTGAATGACTATCCCATCTCTGTACCCCACACATACAATTATCTGTAAGGTCCCTCAGTCGAGCAGTGAATTTCAAACCGATTCAACCACAAAGACCAGGGAGTTTTTCCAATAACTCGCAAAGTAGGCCACCTATTGGTAGATGGGTACAAAGATACAGGCATCCTTCCTAACTCAGTTGCCCGAGAGGAAGGAAACCGCTCAGGGATTTTACCATGAGGCCAATGTTGTCTTTAAAATAGTTGCAGAGTTGAATGGTTGTAATAGGATAACTGAGGATGGATCAACAACATTGTGGTTACTCCACAATAATAACCTAATTGACAGAGTGAAAAGCGGGAAGCCTGTGCAGAATAAAAATATTCCAAAAAATGTGGCAAAGCAATTCACTTTTTTGTCTGTAATACAAAATGTTATCTTTTGGGGCAAATCCAACACGAACACATTACTGAGTACCACTCTCCATATTGTGTTCTTGTAATCGTTAAACTCCCCAGTCCTTTTCAGGATAGAAAATAAACCGAATGGAGCTGAGCACAGGTAAAATCCTAGGGGAAAACATTGTTCAGTCTGCTTTCCACCAGACACTGGAAGATGAATCCACCTTTCAGCAGCACAATAACCTAAAACACAAGGCCAAATTTACAATGGAGTTCCTGAGTGTCAGAGTTAGTTTTGACTTAAATCTGCTAGAAAATATATGGCAAGACCTGAAAATGGTTGTCTAGCAATGATCAGCAACCAATTTTACAGAGCTTGAAGAATTTTGAAAAGAATAAAGAGCAAATGTTGCACAAGCCATGTGTGGAAAGCTATTAGAGACTTAGAGACCCAGAAAGACTCAGCTGTAATCGCTGCCAAAGATGATTCTAACTTGTATTGACTCAGGGGGTTGAATACTAAGACATATTAGTGTATTATTCCTCGTAAATGTTTTTACAAATATTAGAGTTTTTTTGGACATTAGTGTATTTTCTGTAATCCATTTTAATCCCACTTTGTAACACAACAAAATTTTGAAAAAGTCACGGAGTGTGAATACTTTCTGAAGGCACTGTATCTACCGCTACCAGTCTACCACCCCTGTGCATTGTAAATATGGTTTTGGCACTGACCCTGGAACTGACTTTGTATATAGCTTCTTCTATTTCTTGTGTGTTTTTGTTCTACTTAACTTTAGTATTTTTTATAGTACTACTGATAATGATTACTGAATTGCTGGGAAAGAGCTTGCAAGAAAGACATTTCACTGTACTTGTGCATGTGACAATAAAAACTTGAAGGCGAGGTCGGTATCCTCCCAAGGCGAGGTATTAAACAGGGGTGTCAATTATTTTGACCTCCCTTTTCGTAAAGAAAAGTATTATTTTCTAAACAAAATCTCTTTCTCTGAGTACTAGTATTGTATGATATATATTTTTTTGCAAAGTACAGCTCAGTAATTGAATTATTTTATACAGTAATTTTTGCTGATCTTTATCAAGGGTGGCAATAATTTCGGACTCCACTCCATATCCTTTCCCTGCTCTCTTTCTGAAAATAACTAAACGACTTACTCTCTTTTGCGCGTTAATTCATTTCAGTTGCTTTCCATTTTCTCTTCTGTCATCCCCATGACTGGGTTTACAATGGAAATTAATTGTTTTTCGTTTTACAAGGACAGTGCAGCATTGAAGGTGTCCCCACTGATACAAACTTTGCAGTTTCTTAGTCCCTCCTCCCCTTTTCCCCATTAAGCAGTCTCATGTGGGTCTTAAAATGATTGGGTGCCTTCAATAGATTTTTGAAGGGGAAAACCTATGTACGGAAATGGTGTAGTGGTGGTATATTGTGATCTGTTTACAAAACAAACCTTTGTAGTAAGAATGGTAGAATGGTAATGATTAGTAAGCTCCTCTAATGGCTGGTTGGCATAATGGGCTGTTTTGTCACCAAAGCCAAATGTCAGTGTCACCGCCTTTTGTCACATACTGCTTCCATCACGTGGACTGGGATATGTTTCGTATTGCGTCAGACAACAACATTGACGAATACGCTGATTCGGTGAGCGAGTTCATTAGAACGTGCGTTGAAGATGTCGTTCCCATAGACATTACATTTACATTTAAGTCATTTAGCAGACGCTCTTATCCAGAGCGACTTACAAATTGGTGCATTCACCTTATGACATCCAGTGGAACAGTCACTTTACAATAGTGCATCTAAATCTTAAGGGGGGTGAGAGGGATTACTTATCCTATCCTAGGTATTCCTTAAAGAGGTGGGGTTTCAGGTGTCTCCGGAAGGTGGTGATTGACTCCGCTGTCCTGGCGTCGTGAGGGAGTTTGTTCCACCATTGGGGGGCCAGAGCAGCGAACAGTTTTGACTGGGCTGAGCGGGAGCTGTACTTCCTCAGTGGTAGGGAGGCGAGCAGGCCAGAGGTGGATGAACGCAGTGCCCTTGTTTGGGTGTAGGGCCTGATCAGAGCCTGGAGGTACTGAGGTGCCGTTCCCCTCACAGCTCCGTAGGCAAGCACCATGGTCTTGTAGTGGATGCGAGCTTCAACTGGAAGCCAGTGGAGAGAACGGAGGAGCGGGGTGACGTGAGAGAACTTGGGAAGGTTGAACACCAGGCGGGCTGCGGCGTTCTGGATGAGTTGAAGGGGTTTAATGGCACAGGCAGGGAGCCCAGCCAACAGCGAGTTGCAGTAATCCAGACGGGAGATGACAAGTGCCTGGATTAGGACCTGCGCCGCTTCCTGTGTGAGGCAGGGTCGTACTCTGCGGATGTTGTAGAGCATGAACCTACAGGAACGGGCCACCGCCTTGATGTTGGTTGAGAACGACAGGGTGTTGTCTAGGATCACGCCACGGTTCTTAGCGCTCTGGGAGGAGGACACAATGGAGTTGTCAACCGTGATGGCGAGATCATGGAACGGGCGGTCCTTCCCCGGGAGGAAGAGCAGCTCCGTCTTGCCGAGGTTCAGCTTGAGGTGGTGATCCGTCATCCACACTGATATGTCTGCCAGACATGCAGAGATGCGATTCGCCACCTGGTCATCAGAAGGGGGAAAGGAGAAGATTAGTTGTGTGTCGTCTGCATAGCAATGATAGGAGAGACCATGTGAGGTTATGACAGAGCCAAGTGACTTGGTGTATAGCGAGAATAGGAGAGGGCCTAGAACAGAGCCCTGGGGGACACCAGTGGTGAGAGCGCGTGGTGAGGAGACAGATTCTCGCCACGCCACCTGGTAGGAGCTACCTGTCAGTTAGGACGCAATCCAAGCGTGGGCCGCGCCGGAGATGCCCAACTCGGAGAGGGTGGAGAGGAGGATCTGATGGTTCACAGTATCGAAGGCAGCCGATAGATCTAGAAGGATGAGAGCAGAGGAGAGAGAGTTAGCTTTAGCGGTGCGGAGCGCCTCCGTGATACAGAGGAGAGCAGTCTCAGTTGAATGACTAGTCTTGAAACCTGACTGATTTGGATCAAGGTCATTCAGAGAGAGATAGCGGGAGAGCTGGCCAAGGACGGCACGTTCAAGAGTTTTGGAGAGAAAAGAAAGAAGGGATACTGGTCTGTAATTGTTGACATCGGAGGGATCGAGTGTAGGTTTTTTCAGAAGGGGTGCAACTCTCGCTCTCTTGAAGATGGAAGGGACGTAGCCAGCGGTCAGGGATGAGTTGATGAGCGAGGTGAGGTAAGGGAGAAGGTCTCCGGAAATGGTCTGGAGAAGAGAGGAGGGGATAGGGTCAAGCGGGCAGGTTGTTGGGCGGCCGGCCGTCACAAGACGCGAGATTTCATCTGGAGAGAGAGGGGAGAAAGAGGCAGAGCACAGGGTAGGGCAGTGTGAGCAGAACCAGCGGTGTCGTTTGACTTAGCAAACGAGGATCGGATGTCGTCGACCTTCTTTTCAAAATGGTTGACGAAGTCCTCTGCAGAGAGGGAGGGGGAGGGGGAGGAGGATTCAGGAGGGAGGAGAAGGTGGCAAAGAGCTTCCTAGGGTTAGAGGCAGATGCTTGGAATTTAGCGTGGTAGAAAGTGGCTTTAGCAGCAGAGACAGAGGAGGAAAATGTAGAGGGGAGGGAGTGAAAGGATGTCAGGTCCGCAGGGAGGCAAGTTTTCCTCCATTTCCGCTCGGCTGCCCGGAGCCCTGTTCTGTGAGCTCGCAATGAGTCAGCGAGCCACGGAGCGGGAGGGGAGGACCGAGCCGGCCTGGAGGATAGGGGACATAGAGTCAAAGGATGCAGAGAGGGAGGAGAGGAGGGTTGAGGAGGCAGAATCAGGAGATAGGTTGGAGAAGGTTTGAGCGGAGGGAAGAGATGATAGGATGGAAGAGGAGAGAGTAGCGGGGGAGAGAGAGTGAAGGTTGGGACGGCGCGATACCATCCGAGTAGGGGCAGTGTGGGAGGTGTTGGATGAGAGCGAGAGGGAAAAGGATACAAGGTAGTGGTCGGAGACTTGGAGGGTTGCAGTTGCAATGAGGTTAGTGGAAGAACAGCATCTAGTAAAGATGAGGTCGAGCGTATTGCCTGCCTTGTGAGTAGGGGGGAAGGTGAGAGGGTGAGGTCAAAAGAGGAGAGGAGTGGAAAGAAGGAGGCAGAGAGGAAAGAGTCAAAGGTAGACGTGGGGAGGTTAAAGTCGCCCAGAACTGTGAGAGGTGAGCCGTCCTCAGGAAAGGAGCTTATCAAGGCATCAAGCTCATTGATGAACTCTCCGAGGGAACCTGGAGGGCGATAAATGATAAGGATGTTAAGCTTGAAAGGGCTGGTAACTGTGACAGCATGGAATTCAAAGGAGGCGATAGACAGATGGGTAAGGGGAGAAAGAGAGAATGACCACTTGGGAGAGATGAGGATCCCGGTGCCACCACCCCGCTGACCAGAAGCTCTCGGGGTGTGCGAGAACACGTGGGCGGACGAAGAGAGAGCAGTAGGAGTAGCCGTGTTGTCTGTGGTGATCCATGTTTCCGTCAGTGCCAAGAAGTCGAGGGACTGGAGGGAGGCATAGGCTGAGATGAACTCTGCCTTGTTGACCGCAGATCGGCAGTTCCAGAGGCTACCGGAGACCTGGAACTCCACGTGGGTCGTGCGCGCTGGGACCACCAGATTAGGGTGGCCGCGGCCACGCGGTGTGGAGCGTTTGTATGGTCTGTGCAGAGAGGAGAGAACAGGGATAGACAGACACATAGTTGACAGGCTACAGAAGAGGCTACGCTAATGCAAAGGAGATTGGAATGACAAGTGGACTACACGTCTCGAATGTTCAGAAAGTTAAGCTTACGTAGCAAGAATCTTATTGACTAAAATGATTAAAATGATACAGTACTGCTGAAGTAGGCTAGCTGGCAGTGGGTGCGTTGTTGACACTACACTAATCAAGTCGTTCCGTTGAGTGTAATAGTTTCTGCAGTGCTGCTATTCGGGGGCTAGCTGGCTAGCTAGTAGTGTTGTTTACGTTACGTTGCGTTAAAAGAACAACAATAGCTGGCTAGCTAACCTAGAAAATCGCTCTAGACTACACAATTATCTTTGATACAAAGACTGCTATGTAGCTAGCTATGTAGCTAGCTACGATCAAACAAATCAAACCGTTGTACTGTAATGAAATGAAATGAAAATGTGATACTACCTGTGAATGCGACCGGGTTGTGAGTCTATTCGGTAGACGTCGGCTAGCTGTCGGCTAGCTGTTGGCTAGCTAGCAGAGTCTCCTACGTTAAGGACGACAAATAGCTGGCTAGCTAAATTAAGATAATCACTCTAAGACTACACACTCTAAACCTAAACAACACAATTATCTTGGATACGAAGATACGAAGACAGCAAAGACAGCTATGTAGCTAGCTAACACTACACTAATCAAGTCGTTCAGTTGAGTGTAATAGTTTCTCCAGTGCAGCTAATCAGTGGACGTTAGCTAGCTGGCTTGTGAAGACTACGTTAGGACGGCGAAATACGATAATTACGCAATTATCTTTGATACAAAGACGGCTATGTAGCTAGCTGAGAAGAAATTGCTAAGATTAGACAAATCAAACCGTTGTGCTATAATGAAATATAATGAAATGTAATGAAAAAGTTATACTACCTGCGGGAGCGAAGTGCCGATGCAACGATTAAAACATTCCCAAACCAGAAACCGTGAATTGATGGCAGCATTCGCGTGAAACTGAAAGCGCGAACCACTGCTTTTAATCAGGGCAAGGTGACCGGAAACATGACCGGATATAAACGTTGTAACTATTCCCTCCGCAATCAAACAAGCTAAGCGTCAGTATAGAGACAAAGTAGAATCTCAATTCAACGGCTCAGACACAGGAGGTATGTGGCAGGGTCTACAGTCAATCACGGATTACAAAAAGAAAACCAGCCCCGTCACGGACCAGGATGTCTTGCTCCCAGGCAGACTAACTTTTTTGCCCGCTTTGAGGACAATACAGTGCCACTGACACGGCCCACAACTAAAACATGCAGACTCTCCTTCACTGCAGCCGACGTGAGTAAAACATTTAAACGTGTCAACCCTCGCAAGGCTGCAGGCCCAGATGGCATCCCCAGCCGCGCCCTCAGAGCATGCGCAGACCAGCTGGCTGGTGTATTTACGGACATATTCAATCAATCCCTATCCCAGTCTGTTGTTCCCACATGCTTCAAGAGGGCCACCATTGTTCCTGTTCCCCAGAAAGCTAAGGTAACTGAGCTAAACGACTACCCCCCACTCACTTCCGTCATCATGAAGTGCTTTGAGAGACTAGTCAAGGACCATATCACCTCCACCCTACCTGACACCCTAGACCCACTCCAATTTGCTTACAGCCCAAATAGGTCCACAGACGATGCAATCTCAACCACACTGCACACTGCCCTAACCCATCTGGACAAGAAGAATACCTATGTGAGAATGCTGTTCATCGACTACAGCTCGGCATTCAACACCATAGTGCCCTCCAAGCTCGTCATCAAGCTCGAGACCCTGGGTCTCGATCCCGCCCTGTGCAACTGGGTACTGGACTTCCTGACGGGCCGCCCCCAGGTGGTGAGGGTAGGCAACAACATCTCCACCCCACTGATCATCAACACTGGGGCCCCACAAGGGTGCGTTCTGAGCCCTCTCCTGTACTCCCTGTTCACCCACGACTGCGTGGCCATGCACGCCTCCAACTCAATCATCAAGTTTGCGGATGACACAACAGTGGTAGGCTTGATTACCAACAACGACGAGACGGCCTACAGGGAGGAGGTGAGGGCCCTCTGAGTGTGGTGTCAGGAAAATAACCTCACACTCAACGTCAACAAAACTAAGGAGATGATTGTGGACTTCAGGAAACAGCAGAGGGAACACCCCCCTATCCACATTGATGGAACAGTAGTGGAGAGGGTAGTAAGTTAAGTTCCTCTGCGTACACATCAGACAAACTGAATTGGTCCACCCACACAGACAGCATCGTGAAGAAGGCGTAGCAGCGCCTCTTCAACCTCAGGAGGCTGAAGAAATTCGGCTTGTCACCAAAAGCACTCACAAACTTCTACAGATGCACAAACGAGAGCATCCTGTCGGGCTGTATCACCGCCTGGTACGGCAACTGCTCTGGCCACAACCGTAAGGCTCTCCAGGGGGTAGTGAAGTCTGCACCACGCATCACCGGGGGCAAACTACCTGCCCTCCAGGACACCTACACCACCCGATGTCACAGGAAGTCCATAAAGATCATCAAGGACAACAACCACCCGAGCCACTGCCTGTTCACCCCGCTATCATCCAGAAGACGAGGTCAGTACAGGTGCATCAAAGCTGGGACCGAGAGACTGAAAAACAGCTTCTATCTCAAGGCCATCAGACTGTTAAACAGCCACCACTAACATTGAGTGGCTGCTGCCAACACACTGACTCAACTCCAGCCACTTTAATAATGGGAATTGACGGGAAATGATGTAAAATATATCACTAGCCACTTTAAACAATGCTACCTAATATAATGTTTACATACCCTACACTATTCATCTCATATGTATACGTATATACTGTACTCTATATCATCTACTGCATCTTTATGTAATACATGTATCACTAGCCACTTTAACTATGCCACTTTGTTTACATACTCATCTCATATGTATATACTGCACTCAATACCATCTACTGTATCTTGCCTATGCCGCTCTGTACCATCACTCACTCATATATCTTCATGTACAAATTCTTTATCCCCTTACACTTGTGTCTATAAGGTAGTAGTTTTGGAATCGTTAGCTGGATTACTTGTTGGTTATTACTGCATTGTCGGAACTAGAAGCACAAGCATTTCGCTACACTCGCATTAACATCTGCTAACCATGTGTATGTGACAAATAAAATTTGATTTGATACTGTAGTAGGATGTATGAACCATATGCATGTAGAAGTAGTGCATCCACCACCGGATGAGTCTACGCATCGAATGAGCTGTCTGTGCAACAAAATAATAATTCACATGGTATGTCCAAAGAAAGGTGAAAAAAGCAGGGCAGGAAAGGTAGAAAATAGAAATGTGATTTCTCTGGTGGTATTTTCCTCCACTGGCTCAGGAGGGCAGGGCTGGTTACTTGGCTTGTGATTCATAGGCCAGGCTGTTACCACATCACTGGCTTTAATAAGAGAGAGATTATTTTAAAGGTGCCCTCAGCGCTCATTGTTTTTTTTCTCTAGTCGCTTCTCCCTACCCACAATGCATTGCTGCTCGTCCTTAAGTTACAGCTGATCAGGGAGTTAAGAGAAAGGACAGACGCTTGCAGTGGTTGCAGTAGGCTTGTGTTATGGATGCTGTATGGAGGGAGGCAGGAGGTACATATGCAGGAGCAGATACACATGTACACACACACCCCTGGGGACAGCAGACCAAGGGAGTGCAGTTGTCTGACAGTAGGGATCCCTCCCTCTATTCCATTCCTCCCTCAGTTCCTCCCTCCCTTTCAGTGTCGCTCTCTCTCTACTACTCCCTCTCTACCTCTCTTGCTCTAATTGTCTCTGGCTGATTCTCTTTTGCTCACAATTAGTTCACAGTCACACTGTTCCATAAATACGAGGGCTAATTAGTGTGTGTGTGTGTGTGTATAAATACTGAGGCTCTGACTGTGTGTGCGTGTGGGCTGTCGGATCAGGTTGCGTAGGTGTTGTGTAGCCTCAGGATTGAGACACACACACAGGCTGCTCCTGCATTCTATGTTATTTCCAATAATAGGCTACTTTGTTTTAGTGTGACTGCTATGCGATCAGTACAATTCATAGTCATATCAATAGCACCTGTCATTATAGCATAGAGAAGGCATACATTCATAATATATAGGTCTGCCTAACCTTAAATAAATATTGTCCCTTCCACATTCCCCACCCCTTTATTTTCCTTATAGGCCGCCTACCATCAAGTAAATATTTGTCTTTATGTTCCTCTTCTATATCATCCATACCCCATATTTTCCATTTACAGGGAAATGCTGTGTGCTTTTTAGTTAAGTTTGCATCTGATTGCTTTTTGACTATACTATAATCTAGGCTTTGCAGTGTCTTTGGATGCATCCCAAATGACACTCTATGCCCTATATAGTGCACTAGCTTTGACCAGAACCCTATGGGCCCTGGTAAAAAGAAATGGGCTATATAGGGCATAGGGTGCCATTTGGGATGCAGACAAAGACACTTCTATGCCTAGATTACTAGCGTAGTATATAGTGCACTATTCACAGTGTACAAAACATTAAGGAACACCTTCCTAATATTAAGTTGCACCCCCTTTTGCCCTCAGAACAGCCTCAATTCGATAGGACGTATTGGGGAGAGAGTAGCTCCGTTTTGTACCGACAAGATTGTGGTTATATGAAGAAACCGATAGATTAATATATATCCAAGTAACCAGGAGAGAGTGAGCGGTCCGTTACAGTGGCTTGCGAAAGTCAAATCAAATTTGATTTGTCACATACACATGGTTAGCAGATGTTAATGCGAGTGTAGCGAAATGCTTGTGCTTCTAGTTCCGACAATGCAGTAATAACCAACGAGTAATCTCACATAACAATTTCACACCAACTACCTTATCCACACAAGTGTAAAGGGATGAAGAATATGTACATAAAGATATATGAATGAGTGATGGTAAAGAACGGCATAGGCAAGAGGCAGTAGATTGTATCGAGTACAGTATATACATATGAGATGAGTAATGTAGGGTATGTAAACAAAGTGGCATAGTTTAAAGTGGCTAGTGATACATTTTTTTACATCAATTCTTCCGTTATTAAAGTGGCTGGAGTTGAGTCAGTATGTTGGCAGCAGCCACTCAATGTTAGTGGTGGCTGTTTAACAGTGATGGCCTTGAGATAGAAGCTGTTTTTCAGTCTCTCGGTCCCTGCTTTGATGCACCTGTACTGACCTCGCCTTCTGGAAGCGGGGTGAACAGGCAGTGGCTCGGGTCGTTGATGTCCTTGATGATCTTTATGGCCTTCCTGTGACATCGGGTGGTGTAGGTGTCCTGGAGGGCAGGTAGTTTGCCCCCGGTGATGCGTTGTGCAGACTTTACTACTCTCTGGAGAGCCTTACAGTTGTGGGAAGAGCAGTTGCCATATCAGGCGGTGATACAGCCCGACAGGATGCTCTCGATTGTGCATATGTTTGAGTGCTTTTGGTGACGAGCCAAATTTCTTCAGCCTCCTGAGGTTGAAGAGGCGCTGCTGCACCTTCACCACATTGTCTGTGTGGGTGGACCAATTAAGTTTTGTATTCAACCCCTTGGCATTTTTCCTATTTTGTTGCCTTACAACCTGGAATTAAAATGGATTTTTCTGGGTCTTTATATCATTTGATTAAACACCCAGAAGATTGAAGATGAAAAATATATTTTTCTTGTCAAACAAACAAGGAAAAAGACAAACTGAAAACTTGAGTGTGCATAACTATTCTATTCACCCCCCAAAGTCAATAGTTTGTAGAGACCCCTTTTGCAGCAATTACAGCTGCAAGTCTCTTGGGGTATTTCTCTATAAGGTTGGCACATCTAGCCACTGAGATTTTTGCCTATTCTTCAAGGCAAAACTGTTCCAGCTGGATGGGTTCCGCTGGTATACAGCAATCTTTAAGTCACACCACAGATTCTCAATTGGATTGAGGTCTAGGCTTTGACTAGACCATTCCAAGACATTTAAATGTTTCCCATTAAACCACTCAAGTGATGCTTTAGTAGTATGCTTAGGGTTGTCCTGATGGAAGGTGAACCTCTGTCCCAGTCTCAAATCTCCTGAAGACTGAAACAGGTTTCCCTCAAGAATTTCCCTGTATTTAGTGCCATCCATCATTCCTTAAATTCTGACAAGTTTCCCAGTCCCTGCCAGTGAAAACATCCCCACAGCATGATGCTGCCACCACCATGCTTCACTGTGGGGATGGTGGGGTTTTGAGTTTGCGACAGACATAGCATTTCCATTGATTGACAAAAAGCTACATTTTAGTCTCATCTGAACAGAGTACCTTCTTCCATATGTTTGGAGAGTCTCCCACCTGCCTTTTGCTTATTTTTTTCTTTAAGCAATGGCTTTTTCTTGACACTATTCCGTAAATCCCAGCACTATGGAATGTACGGCATAAAGTGGTCAGTATGGACAGATACTCCAATCTCCACTGTGGACCTTTGCAGCTCCTTCAGGGTTATCTTTGGTCTCTTTGTTGCCTCTCTGATTAATGCCCTCCTTGCCTGGTCCATGAGTTTTGGTGGGTGGCCCTCTCTTGGCAAGTTTGTTGTGGTGCCATATTCTTTCCATTTTTTAATAATGGATTTAATGGTGCTCTGTGGGATGTTCAAAGTTTGATATTTTTTCATAGCTCAACTCTGATCTGTACTTCTCCACAACTTTGTCCCTGACCTGTTTGGAGAGCTCCTTGGTCAGAATAGGTGTATATATACTGAGATCAGGTGACACTTAGATGCACACAGGTGGACTTTATTTAACTCATTATGTGACTTCTGAAGGTAATTGGTTGCACCAGATCTTTTGAGGGGCTTCATGGCAAAGGGGGTGAATACATATATACGCACCACTTTTCAGTTTTTTTTTTCTGGATTTTCTTTTAAACTGGTACGTTTTTTCATTTCACTACACAAAACAGTCCAAATTGGTGTATGTCCATTAGATGGAATCTAAATAAAAATCAATTTAAATTACAGGTTGTAATGCAACAAAATAGGAATAACACCATTGGGACCAGAAGGGGCCATTGGGGCCTTTTGCAAGGCACTGTATTCACAACAGTGAACCAATCTGTGAGTAAAGTAACACTGGGACTCGAACCCAGCACGCCATTGCTTCCCTTAGAGGAAAAGTCAAAGAACAACTTGGAGATGCAAATGAGAGCAGCTGCCAGCTGAATTATTTCCAGAAAAACACATCTAAAATCCTCTCTAAATCTGTTGTTTAAAAAAGTAGATTTGCTCGAAAGGAAAGTAGTCTATCGAGTCAGATATGCATATACAGGGTGGGTGAGTGGACGAACAAGACAATTAAATTGGCCTTCTGGAAACAAAGGTGCAAACTTTAGAAGATCAACTGGATCAGCTAGAAAATGGATAGAGACAAAATATGAAAATATTGATCTTACCGGAGGATGAGGATAAATGGGACCTTTCCAGCAAGGTGATCAAGCTTATATCAGAAGAGCTTGGCATGGATTATGTCACCGGATGGTCTGGAGCGATGTCATCGGATCGGCATGAACCAGAAGAACCCTAAATAATTAAACATTCTTAGGACACAGGAGGGGAAGGACATCAAGATCCAGGGCCAGTCCATTTGATTCATCCAGGACCTTTCTGCTAGACTGAGTAAAATACTCCAGCAATTAATTTGTATTGGACAGTCACTGGAGGAAAAAGGAATCAAGTCTCAACTCCGATTCCCGGCAGTACTGTGGGTATGGAAGGGAACACAGAGAATAGAGTTTACAAGCATCGATGAAGCCCTGAACAGGTTGCAGGAAACCTTTCCAGTTGAAAGAGAGCCCAGTGCCCTGAGGAGAGGCAGAAGCAGAAAAAAACAGATAAGCACACTAGGCTACATACAGTGATGCCCAAGACCAGCTTATTGTAAGTTGAGACAACATTCCTCCCCCTTCCCCTAATACAATTTAGACTCTTGTCCCCAAGTAGCTGTTTTTCTCTAGGACGTATCAATAGACTTAGCTGATGCCAATCAGATACATGGGCACTGAAAGGACAACATGAAATAGTAAATATAGCATGTAAGTCAATTGTGTGTGTGTGTGTGTGTGTGTGTGTGTGTGTGTGTGTGTGTGTGTGTGTGTGTGTGTGTGTGTGTGTGTGTGTGTGTGTGTGTGTGTGTGTGTGTGTGTGTGTGTGTGTGTGTGTGTGTGTGTGTGTGTGTGTGTGTAGGCGAGAGGGTGTGAGTGGGGGTATGTGTCTGTGCATATGAATGGGAGAGTGGATGTGTGTGGGCGGGAGAAATGTGACGAGACGTGGGTTGTAGAGGTACAAAAGAGATAATTAGAAACAACAATGAGATTAATGATCATTTTTAAAGTTTCTATGAACATTTATATAAATAAGAATTAAACAGCAGTTGGATGGATCCTATAGCCTTCTTAGATGCAACAACTCTGAAGTAACTATCAGCAGACAAAAAAAATCTCATTAAAAACAGGTCACCCAGGATGAAATATTAGATACTGTTAATAAAACATTTGCCTGTAACAAAAGCACCAGGAATGGATGGCTTTCTCATAGAAATCTACTCAACATTTTGTGACAAAGTAGCCACCTTATTTACACATGACAACACACGTCACTTAATTCAGTACTCCCTAGTTGCATGTGTCAAACAGTTATTTCAGTTATATTAAAACCAGGAAAATCTGGAGTCCCTTGCTGATTATATGCACACATGACTGTAAGTTGCTTTGGATAAAAGCGTCTGCTAAATGGCATTTTATTATTATTATTTATAGACCCATGTTTAATTAATTGTGACAATAAAATAATAACAAAGCTTATAAGCAATAGAATGGCAAAAATATTACCAGACTTGATACATATTAATCAAACTGGGTTTATTAAAAATAAACACTTACTGTACAAACAAATACAAGAACATGTTCCAGTTTAAACCTCCTTAGGGATTCCGTAGGATCGGTGTGTCCCTAAACCGGGACGGTGGTTTTTAACCTCTACAGATCTGTGTCCCTATACCGGGACGGTGGTTGCTAACGTGCGCTAATGTGACTAGAATGACATTGTAAGTAACAGCTAACTTTCCAGGACATAGACATGTCTTTATATGGGCTGAAAGCTTAAATTATTGTTAATCTAACTGCACTGTCCATTTTGTTGTTGTGCACACTATACAAACAACAAAACACTTATCACGGCAACTGGTTTGATACATTTACCTCTGAAGGTAAATAATGTACTTACATTCAGTAATCTTGCTCTGATTTGTCATCCTGAGGGTCCCAGAGATAAAATGTAGCATAGTTTTGTTCGATAAAATCAGTTTTTATATTCAAATGTGGGAACTGGGTTCTACAGTTTGAAGCCCTGCTGTCTCTGGCTCCACACCCACCCCTCCCGGCCATCTAAATGTGTGAAAGTTAGTGTATAAGCTAATGATCCATCATGCATGACATTTCTGGGAGTGTGTAAACTTACATTTTGTATTACCATATCATTTTTGTATGTTCTCTATAGTTATATACTTGAAAATGTATAAATTGACCATTTTTAGGCAGACTTGATAGAAAATATTGTGCAGTATTGCAACACTTCATTGGATCAATCTGAAACTTTGCACACACACCGCTGCCATCTCGTGGCCAAGATCAAATATGTCTCTAGACTCCTATATTATATTATGGCCTTTCTCTTGCATTTCAAAGATGACGAAACAAAAAAAAGAATAGGAAACACATGGATTTTTTCTTTGTCTTATCTTTTACCAGATCTAATGTTATATTCTCCTACATTAGTTTCACATTTCCACAAATTTCAAAGTGTTTCCTTTCAAATGGTATCAAGAATATGCATATCCTTGCTTCAGGTCCTGAGCTACAGATAGTTAGATTTGGGTATGTCATTTTAGGCAAAAATTGAAAAAACTGGTCTGATTCTTAAGACGTACAATACGCAAAAAAAATGGATATAGATTTATCAATAATGGCTGTTGATGTGGAAAAGGCTTCACGTCGTCTTGAATGGCCTTTTCTACTCAAAACGTTTTCAACTTCCAGCTAAATTAATAAATATTTTATAAATGTTCTAAAGCAAAAATATATACACAAATAATACATTATTTTATTATATTGCTTTATAAAGCGGCACAAGACAGGGATGCCCCCCCTCCTGTTTGTACTGTATTGAACCAGTTGCAGAAAGAATTAGACAGGACCCAAACGTAACAGGTACCAGTATTGGTAAACATGAATTTAAACTAAACTCATTTGCATCACCTGATATACCTGACCAATACTGAAAACTCAATGTCCCCTTTGCAAAAAATATTTTCAGAATACAAAAAAATCTCAGGTTATAAAATTAACATGGGGGAAAAATAAATAAATAATGGCAATGAGAAAAATAATAACTCTATCTAAAGCAATCATTTAAGTTGACCACAAAACAAAATATGAAATACTTAGGAAGCTTAGTAAGTGACAACAAACAACACATATATGAAGAACTTTAATCCATTATGCAACAATATGAAAGCAGATCTAATTCAAATGGAATAATCTTCCCATAAATCTTACAGGTAGAATAAAACGTTTTCTCCTTCTTTTCACGGTGCTACCAATTACCCCACCGAAGACATTATTTTAAAAAGTATACTCGGTCATAAGAGTTTTTTTATACGTGGCGAATACAATTCAGAGAATAATAATAATATAATAATAATATATGACATTTAGCAGACGCTTTTATCCAAAGCGACTTACAGTCATGTGTGCATACATTCTACGTATGGGTGGTCCCGGGAATCGAACCCACTACCCTGGCGTTACAAGCGCCATGCTCTACCAACTAAAAGGAAAGTTTTAAATCTTCCTAAGTCTTAGGGTGGTTTTAACTCGCTACCCAAGGCTTTTACTTGTAACATATAGTTAAATGCACTGAGGAACAATGGGTACATATTGAAGATCTGCTCATCCCCAGCATTGAAGGTCCCCAAGAACAGAGTGGCCTCCATCAATCTTAAATTGAAGAAGTTTAGAACCTTCCAGAAGGACAACCATCTCTGCAGCACTCCACCAATCGTGCTTTTATGCTAGAGTGGCCAGACAGAAGCCACTTCTCAGTAAAAGGGACACGATAACCCTCTTGGAGTTTGCCAAGAGGCACCTAAAGGACTCTGACCATGAGATACAAGATTCTCTGGTCTGATGAAACCAAGATTGAACTCGTTGGCCTGAATGCCAAGCGTCACGTCTGGAGGAAACCTGGCACCCTCCCTACAGTGAAGCATGGTGGTGGTAGCATCATGCTGTGAGGATGTTTTCAGTGGCAGGGACTGGGAGATCAGTCAGAATCGAGGGAAAGATGAACGGAGCAAAGTACAGAGAGATCCTTGATGAAAAATGTTGTAGTGTCATACCGAAGAAGTATTTTTACTGTAATCGCTGTCAAAGGGGCTTCAACAAAGTACTGAGTAAAAGGGTCTGAATACTTATGTAAATGTGATATTTCCGTTTTTTTAATACATTTGCAAAAATGTATGCTTTATCATTATGGGGTACTGTGTGTAGTTTGCTTATGATAAAAACAACAATTTAATCCATTTTAGAATAAGGCTGTAATGTAAAAGAAAATGTGGAAAAAGCCAAGAGAAAGATTCTAATTCATTTTCTAAAAACCCAACAGACCTGAATACTCTCTTAATGTATGTATTTTTAATGTAACCATTATATACCTAGGCAAGTCAGTTAAGAACACATTCTTATTTTACAATGACTGCCTACTCCGGCCAAACCTTCCCCTAACCCTGACGACTCTGGGCCAATTGTGCACCGCCCTATGGAACTCCTGATCACGGTCGGTTGTGATACAGCCCGGGATCGAACCAGGGTCTGTAGTGATGCCTCTAGCGCTGAGATGCAGTGCCTTAGACCACTGAGCCACTTGGAGCATTATACGTGGATGGGTTGCATCCACTACATTGCCCAATCCATATGTTTTATGAATCCGGTGCAGGAGGGTGGTTTAGGGCTGTAAATCACTGTGACAGGGATGTGGGTTGATGGAGGCTCCATAGAGTAATAAACTGATTTTTCTCCTCCACACAGGCACTCTGGAACACTGTCTTTTTGCTGTCCTCCCTTTGTCCTTCTATCTCACAACACACACATTCACTTGTATACTAATGTGCATACACACACACACACACACACACACACACACACACACACACACACACACACACACACACACACACACACACACACACACACACACACACACACACAATGGATGATGTTCTAAATAGCTTCTGTTCTCTGTCCTCAGGCTATCCTGCAGGTTATCCTCAGGCTCCTACCTACACACCCAACCTCTACCAGACTGGCAGCCCAGGCTATCCCCAAGGTAAGAACACACATGCACGCATGAACATACACGGAAACACACATCCGCGCAAGCACACACACACACACACACACACAGACATGCTTGCAAGCACACACAGATATGCACATAAGCACAGACAAGCCTGCACACACACAGTTTTATCAAACTAGAAATCCACTCTATCTCCGCAGGTAAGAATATACACACATGTAATAGAATGAGATTGAATAGCATGCACCAGCAAAGGTAAGAACACCTGCATGCACAGTTCTTGAGTGCATCACTCACAGCACTCCCGCAGCACGCCAGAACGTCTCAATCCACATATTCACAGTATTCATGGAATGGGATCTAGACATTGTCATGTGTCTAATCTTGGCACCTTCTCAGAACGTGGAAGGAAAAGGTGAATTTGCCCCTAGACACTGATCTTGGATCAGTTTGGCATTTTCCCCACTAATGGTTAAGATTAGGTGAGGGGATGCTGATCCAAGACCTGTACCTATGGGAAACATCACCCCAGAGCCTTCACAATGCCTTGAGTACTGTAGAGCTGCTAAAGAGGCTTTGTTCATATTGCATCCACACAGTGCTCTAGAAAGTTCTGTTCAGATTCCCGAAGAGTGTGTGTGTGTGTGCGCTGCGTGCTGTGTGTGTGTGTGTGCGCTGTGTGCTGTGTGTTAAGTCATGGAGTACATGTTGGCCATGGCCACAAAAAAAAGATTGCTAATAAGATAATTCCTCATTTATTTTCTGTTTTACATTTACATCATTTACATTTAAGTCATTTAGCAGACGCTCTTATCCAGAGCTGTAGGCCTTAGTATGGTTGTTGGTTAAGTTTGCCCTTTGTTATTAGATGATGGCTTGAGATGTTTGTCACTTAGTGAAACTGAAATAACCTGGGGTTGAATTGGCTTTTTATTATCGTAAATACTGTAATACTATTTATCATTGAGATGGCTAGAAGCAGGTCTCTCTATCACCTCCTTGTGCAAGCTAGTACACATGAATATAGTTCCAATGTAATGCATCTCTCAACCCCTGTGCATGGAGAGGGAAGGGTTGTGTAGATACAAGTGTTGGGGTCAATTCCTTTTAAATTCAGTAAGTACATTTCAATTCAAATTTCATCCATGGTTCTCTATGAGAAAAAAATGTACCTGAAATTTCAGTTTACTTCCTGAATTGACTGAACTGAGATGGAATTGACCCTAGCTGTGGTAGCTAGTAGTTTGTGTCGTGGTTGGTGGTGATCCATATTTGTTATGTGTAGTGGTTTTACTGCATTTCTCCTGGAGCTCCAGTGGGTTTGATGGGCTTCAAAGAGTGTAGTGAAATAGGTCAGTGAGAGCTGTGACAGCTGTGCCATGTTGTCGTCGACAGTGCAGTGCAGCACTGCCTTTACTGGGATGGGTCATGTTTACTAGGCATGAAACACAAGGAAATACGTCCAAAACTAAGCCCAAGCTCTGCAATAGATGAGTGTGTGTGTTGATTGTGTGAAACGTTATGTATTCTACTGTATGTGTGTACTCTGTGTGTGTACTCTCTGTGTGATCACACTGTGTGTGTGTGTGTGTGTGTGTGTGTGTGTGTGTGTGTGTGTGTGTGTGTGTGTGTGTGTGTGTGTGTGTGTGTGTGTGTGTGTGTGTGTGTGTGTGTGTGTGTGTGTGTGTGTGTGTGTGTGTGTAAAGTGCCTAGTGAAAGTCTACATAGTCTTCACATTTTGCTGCCTTAAAATGTATTTAAAAATGTTTTCCTACCAATGTACACAACGTACTCCACATTTCAAAGTTAAATATAAATTATACAACATGTTCCTAATTAATACAAATTATGAAACAAAGATGTATTGATTGGGTATGTCTTCACACCCCAGAGTTAACACTTGGCGGCAGCCATTACAGCTGTGAATAATTTTGAATACGATTCAACAAACTTTGCAAAACTCTTAGGTCAACATATATCCATTGTTTTTGTCAAAATTGCTCAAGCTCAGTAAATTTGGTTGGGAGTCATTGATTCACAGCAACATTCAAATTATCTCTGATTTTCAAGCAGGTTAAAGTCAGGACTGAGACTGGACCATTGAGGAACACTCAACACCATTCTGGTGCGACTTTGGCATAAACATTTGTAATTTTCCCGCTGAAAAATCCCAGGGTTAGGTATTCCCGAAGACTGAGGCAGGTTTTCCTTTACCTTTTTATCTGGGGTTTACTGATATTTATTTTGATCCTAACAAACTCCCCAGTTCCCTTCCAATGACAAACATACCAATAACATGATGCTGCCACTACAATACCAGAAAATATTTTATAATTTTTCTTTCACTTTGAAAATGTGGAGTAGGTTCTATAGATTGGTAGGAAAGTGATAATTTGTTACATTTAAAAATAATAATAATTTCAAGGCAGAAAATTTTGAAGACTGCAAGGGGTGTGTAGATTTTCTCTAGTGACTGTATGTGTACTGTTTACTCTGTGTGTATTCTCTATGTGAGTGCTTGTGTGAGTTCATTTGCATGTGGTGTGTTCTATTACTATCTATCCATGTCTGTCTTCTGTGTTCTATTGTGTGAGTGTGTGTGTGTGTGTAATCTCTCTGTGTCTGTGTCTGGGACAGTGCTGCTGGTGAAGCAGGGCTGGCCCCAGGCCTCCGGTGCTGCAGGGGCCCTAGAGGGCTCCTATGACCTGACCATGGACGCGGGCTCAGAGGGCCGCCAGTACCAGGCCTCAGCCGCAGCTTTCAGTAAATATGACCCTATGTACTATACACACTCACACACAAACACAGATCCTATATGTATGCACACAGACATACACACACGTTTGTACGCACACACCGATGTATGTACACACATGTTGCACACGCTGGCATGGCTGGGGTATATTCAATGCTGGACTGGGTTTTTGAGCTGTTGGGAAATGGGTTAGGAAAAGGTTTGGAGTAGGACAGGCCGTAGAAAGATGTGAGGTAGTGAGTGACATCTTAGGGGACGGGGCTGTGTGTTGGCGTCGTGCTTGGTTTTGTGCTGTGCTGTGCTGTACTGTATCATATAACACGCATGCTGGCTACTGCAGCACACGTTCTTCTCATATAGGGAAACGATGTTTCAGTTGGATAGGTCATGTGTGTTTCAGTTATGAGTGATTTGGTGGTGTCCTAACATGAATGTAATGATCCGTGTCCTATCACCCACCAGAACGGACAGTTATGTGTGTGCGCGTGCCTGTGGGTGTTTTGAGTATTATTTGTTTTGGTTAACATTCTGTGTGTAGTTAGTCATCGCTAAGTTGTCTAACATGTGAAATGTTCACCATTGCAGTTGACTACCGACTGATAAATATACAAATTACCGTGCGTCACAATAACTACTAATTATTATTTGTAGATCAGTCGGTCACAATTTACCAAAACTGCATCACGTCTGCTGCAATGTCGAACAAACCCAGCAGGTTGAGGTTTATTGTAATGAGTCTTGTCCTGGGGGAAGAACTGGGGGATTTCCCCTTAGAAAGGCCAGCTGCAAAGTCAACATTTGATATATTGTTAAAAATTCATGAAAGCAAAAATAATGTTTTTGCTCTTAATTTAAGGTTAGGGTTAGGCATTAGGTTTAGCAGTGTGATTCAGTTTAGGGTTAGGTTTAAATTCAGATTTTGTGGCTTTGCCAGCTAGTGACAACTCTGCAGAGCTGTTTTCTGAACAAGATTCATAATGAAAAACACTTACCTGCATGCCCATGGCCTCTCTTTGGGCATTCATACCGTTGGTTCTGCTTCAAGTCTATGGAAACCATAGACTTAGACAATGCATCATTATATGTGTCCCATTATGGCGTCTGTGACAGCACGGGCAGCGCGCCATTGAGACCTTTTTTATTTTACTGCTAGGCGTTGGCAAACAAACTGAAAGGGTGCACACTGCCATCTAGAACCAGTATAAAGCCAAGGTTGGCAATTTACTTGTCACCTGTAGTTATGGAGTATAATTAATTGGCTGATGCCTCAGGGGGACCTGGATGGAATTATGTGATCCTTCCTTAAAACTTCTTAGGGCTGAAATCCCGTTAACGGGATCGAAATGACAACAGCCAGTGAAAGTGCAGGGCGCCAAATTCAAAACAGAAATCTCATAATTAAATTAAAACATACAAGTATCTTATACTGTTTTAAAGGTAATCTTGTTGTTAATCCCACCACAGTGTCCGATTTTAAATAGACTTTACAGCGAAAGCACCACAAACGATTGTTAGGTCAGAGCCAAGCCACAGAAAAACAGCCATTTTTTTCCAGCCAAAGAGAGGAGTCACAAAACGCACAAATAGAGATAAAATGTATCACTAACCTTTTATAGTCTTCATCAGATGACACTCCTAGGACTTCATGTTACACAATACATGTATGTTTTGTTTGATAAAGTTAATATTTATATTTTTTTAAATCTGAGTTTACATTGGCGCATTACATTCAGTAGTTCCAAAAACATCCGGTGATTTGGCATAGAGCCACATCAATTTACAGAAATACTCATCATAAATGTTGCTGAATATACAAGTGTTATACATGGAATTAGAGATATACTTCTTAATGCAACCGCTGTGTCAGATTTCAAAAAAGCTTTACGGAAACAGAAAACCATGCAATAATCTGAGAACAGAGCTCAGAAAACAAATAAATATATCCGCCATATTGGAGTCAACAGAAATCAGAAATAACATTATAAATATTCACTTACCTTTGATGATCTTCACCAGAATGCACTCCCAGGAATCCCAGTTCCACAATAAGTTTGCTTTGTTCGATAGTGTCCATTTATGTCCAAATAGCTTCTTTTGTTGTGGTGTTTAGTGCACAAATCCAAACACGCGTTCAGGTCCAGCCGAACGTCGGACAAAAAATAATATTACAGGTCGTAGAAACATTTCAAACTAAGTGTAGAATCTATCTTTAGGATGTTTTTATCATAAGTCTTCAATAACGCTCCAACCGGAGAATTTCTATGTCTGTAGAAAAGCAAAGGAATGCAGCTCCCTCTCATGTGAAATGCGCGTGACCAGTGTGTGGCTCTCTGCAGACCTCTGACTCATTTCCCTCTCATTCGGCCTCACTTCACAGTAGAAGCCTCAAACAAGTTTTTAAAGACTGTTGACATCTAGTGGAAGCCTTAGGATGTACAAAAACCAATATCCCACTATCTTTAATAGGGGCTGAGTTGAAAACCTACAAGCCTCAGATTTCCCACTTCCTGTTTGGATTTTTTTCTCAGGTTTTTGCCTGCCATATGAGTTCTGGTTATACTCACAGACATCATTCAAACAGTTTTAGAAACTTCAGAGTGTTTTCTATCCAAATCTACTAATAATATGCATATATTAGCAACTGGGACTGAGGAGCAGACAGTTTACTCTGGGCACCTTATTCATCCAAGCTACTCAATACTGCCCCCAGCCATAAGAAGTTAAACCCATAGGAAGTCCCAGCCAGTTGACTACTTCAAAATGGTGAATGTACTCAGTGACTCTGCCCATGCTAAAACAGGCTTTTGGGCTCTAGAGTCCTATATCTACCTCTGTGGTAGAAACTCAGCAGAAAGTGTTCATGGGTAGTGTAGTTCTGCATGACCAACTCCATGGTCCAGGGACTGGATAACCTCCTACACTTATATGCATGGTTGACATCATTTACATGTCTTGAGCCCTCATCATTTTGTATCATTGAAAGGGGTTAATGGTAGAAGATGAGTAGTCACCTTGTATCTC
Source organism: Oncorhynchus gorbuscha (assembly GCF_021184085.1). NCBI lineage: Eukaryota > Metazoa > Chordata > Actinopteri > Salmoniformes > Salmonidae > Oncorhynchus > Oncorhynchus gorbuscha. The sequence continues at coordinate 49,066,898 of NC_060188.1, read as the reverse complement.
CCAAGTTAGGCCTAGATAAGCTTTCACTACAAATGGACTAATTAATGTATATGTATATTGTATAATGATATATTTTTGCCAAAGGTAACTGACAAAATAATGGAAACGCTTGAGTAAATGAGGGATTCAAAGTATATTGAAAGCAGGTGCTTCCACACAGGTGTGGTTCCTGAGTTAATTAAGCAATTAACATGTCATCATGCTTTGGGTCATGTATTAAAATGCTGGGTAGACCATTATTTTGTCTACCATGGCTATGCCCCCAAGGGTTGACAATGCCCCCATCCACAGGTCACGGGTGGTCACTGAATGGTTTGATGAGCATGAAAAATATGTAAACCATATACCATGGCCGGCTCAGTCACCAGATCTCAACCCTGTAAAGCTTAGAGAGGATCTCATGTCAAATGCTGTTGAAGTAATTGGCTATAGGTTCACATGCCTCACCCGTTCTGGTGGGAAGCTGCTACAGACCACCAAGTGTTAACAGTTAGTATCTGGATAATATGTGTGAAAGGCCTGATAATATATGTGATATCAACAGAGGTATATTTTCTGGGTGATCTAAATATTGACTGGCTGCTCACTCAAGAAAAAGCTTCAAACTGTAACCATGCCTGCAACCTGGTTCAGGTTATCTATCAGTCAACCTACCATGGTATTTACAAACAGAACAATAATAAAATCATCCACATGTATTGATCACATCTTCACTAATGCTGCATAAATCTGCTCTAAAGCAGTATCCAAATCCATTGGATTTGATGATCATAATATGGTAACCATATCTAGGAAAACCACAGTTTCAAAGGCTGGGCGTAATATAGTGTATAAGAGGTCATATAATAAGTGTTGTAGTGATTCCTATGTGGAAGATCTGTGGCGTGTAACGAGGAGCAACCAGACGCTGCAGTTGACACATTAACTAAATAAATTGCTTATTCCAGTTACTAATAAGCATGCGCCTAATTAAGGCAATTACTGTAAAAACTGTTAAACCCTGTAGATTGATGAGGAATTGAAACATTGTATGGTTGGTTGATGAGGGAAAAGGAATGGCAAATCAGTCTAGCTGCATAGCCGATTGGCTAACATGCTGTAAATTGAGAAATCATGTGACTAAACAAAAAGAAGGAACTACTACTATGAAACAAAGATTCATGATAAGAAGAATGATAGTTAAAAAGCTTTGGAGCACCTTAAATTACATTTTGGCCAAAAGTACAAACTCTGCTTCATCATTCATTGAATCAGATGGCTCATTTATCACAAAACTCACTGATATTGCCAACTACTCTAAAGATGTTTTTCATTGGCAAGGTTACAATCCATGACATGCCAATAACAAACTTTTTCCACATTTTGTTTTGTTACAGCCTTATTCTAAAACGAATTAAATGTTTTTTTCCAGATCAATCTACACACAATCTACACACAACAGTTTTTTACATTTTTTTGCAAATGTATTTATAATGATATTTTTCACATTTACATAAGTATTTAGACAGTTTACTCAGTACTTTGTTGAAGCACCTTTGGCTGTGATTGAAGCCTTGAGTCTTCTTGTGTATGACATTTGGGCAGGTTCTACCATTCTTCTCTGCAGATCCGCTCAAGTTCTATCAGGGTGGATGGGGAGTGTTGCTGCACAGCTATTTTCAGGTCTCTCCAGAGATGTCAGTTTGGGTTCAAGTCCGGGCTCTGGCTGGGCCACTCAAGGACAGTCAGAGACTTTTGCCGAAGCCACTCCTGCATTGTCTTGACTTTGTGCTTAGGGTTGTTGTCCTGTTGGAAGGTGAACCTTCACCCCAGTCTGATATCCTGAGTGCTCTGGAACAGGTTTTCATCAAGGATCTCTCTGTACTTTGCTCCGTTTATCTTTCCCTCAGCCTGACTCGTCTCCCAGTCCCTGCCGCTGAAAAACATCCCCACAGCATGATGCTGCCACCACAATGCTTCACTGTAGGGATGGTGCCAGGTTTCCTCCAGACTTGACGCTTGGCATTCAGGCCAAAGAGTTCAATCTTGGTTTCATCAGACCAGATAATCTTGTTTCTCAAGGTCTGAGTCCTTTAGGTGCATTTTGGCAAACTCCAAGAGGGCTGTCATGTGCCTGTTACTGAGGAGTGGCTTCCGTCTGGCCACTCTACCGTAAAGGCCTGATTGGTGGAGTGCTGCAGAGATGGTTGTCCTTCTGGAAGTTTCTGAGCTCTCCACAGAAGAACTCCAGAGCTTTATCAGAGTGACCATCGACTTCTTGGTCACCTCCCTGACCAAGGCCCATCTCCCCGATTTCTCAGTTTGTCCCGGCAGCCAGCTCTAGGAAGAGTCTTAGTGGTTCCAAACTTCTTCCATTTAAGAATGATGATGGCCACTGTGTTCTTGGGGACCTTCAATACTGCAGACATTTTTTTGGTACCCGTCCCCAGATCTGTACCTTAACAAAATCCTGTCTCGAAGATCAATGGGTAATTCTTTCGACCTCATGGCTTGGTGTTTGCTCTGACATGCTCTGTCAACTTTGGAACCTTACATAGACAGGTGTGTGCCTTTCCAGATCATGTCCAATCAATAGAATTGAACACAGGTGGATTCCAATCAAGTTGTTGAAACATCTCAAGCGTGATCGATGGAAACAGGATGCACCTAAGCTCAATTTCGAGTCTCAGCAATGGGTCTGAATACTTATGTAAATAAGGTATTTGTTTATTTTTTTTTAAAATAAATTTGCAAAATGTTTTAACCTGCTTTGGCTTTGTCATTATGGGTTATTATGTGTAAATTGAGATTTAAAAACAAAGCTGTAACGTAACAAAATGTGGAAAAATGGAAGGGGTCTGAATACTTTTCGAAAGCGCTGTACACATCCATGCATAACTGGCCGAGGTTATGAAAGACGGGCATTGTCATTTTTAATTCTGTAAACTAAGTGCCGAAGAGGTGAATTTTTGTTGTTGTCTATCAACAATGACAGGCCACCTGGGTCTGACAACTTGGTTGGAAAATGACTGAGGATGACAGCGGACGATATCGCCACTCTTATGTAGCAAAATTTAAAATTGTGATTATTTTTTATTTTTTACATTGAATTAGAGACTCAGAGCTAGAAAATGATACATCATACACTGCATTTAAGGAACAATGGGGAAAGTAATTCTGCTTTGAAAGTTGATCAACCCCATTAAAAAAAGTCCCTTGAATGTTTTGGTACACCTACTGGCGAGCTCTTCTTTGTCTACACCCATTCAGCATCATTCACATCCTATTACACCTTAGTCCCACCCATCTCTTTAAGGATTCACAAGTGAGGCCATGTGCTAAACAGAGTGAGTAGTGTAGTAAACAACCAAAGATTTCAAGACTAATTGTATTTAAAAGTAGTAGCCTACAATAAGGGAAAAACCCCAAGTAAATGATATATTTTATCTAGTCCTTGACCTATATCCTAATCTGACTTTGGTGCAGGTCATGTTGTTCTTCACATCACCATCTCTGGTGTACAAAAACTATATGAAATAAAATCTACTCAAAATGGTCTATGACTAGGGTGGCTTTCACAATTTTTAGGGCCTTCCTCTGACACCGCCTGGAATAGAGTTCCTTGATGGCAGGAAGCTTGGCCTCTGTGATGTACTGGGCCGTACGCACTACCCTCTGTAGTGCCTGCCTTGCGATCAGAGGCCGATCAATTGCCATACCAGGCAGTGATGCAACCCGTCAGGATGCTCTCGATGGTGCAGCTGTAAAACCTTTTGAGGATCTGAGGACCCATGCCAAATCTTTTCAGTCTCCTGGGGGGAAATTGGTTTTGTTGTGCTCTCTTCACGACTGTGAACGACTGGACTAGGGATGCATGATATATCGGTGAACATATCGGAATCGGACGATATTAGCTAAAAATGCCAACATCGTAATTCCTCTGTCTAGTTTAACGCCCCAATGTGCAAAACCGATGTCAAAGCTGATGTGCACTGTCTTAAAAATGAGGGTTATTTTAGATGATGTCACTTAGCTATATAAAGTCAGCAAAAAAGAAACGTCCTCTCACTGTCAACTGCATTTATTTTCAGCAAACTTAACATGTGTACATATTTGTATGAACATAACAAGATTCATGAACTGAACAAGTTCCACAGACATGTGACTAACAAAAATGGAATAATGTGTCCCTAAACAAAGGGGGGGGGGGGTCAAAATCAAAAGTTAGTCAGTATCTGGTTTGGCCACCAGCTGCATTAACTACTGCAGTGCATCTCCTCATGGACTGCACCAGAGTTCTTGCTGTGAGATGTTACCCCACGCTTCCACCAAGGCACCTGCTAGTTCCAGCGCATTTCTGGGGGGAATGGCTCTAGCCCTCACACTCCGATCCTACAGGTCCCAGACGTGCTCAATGGGATTGAGATCCAGGCTCTTCGCTGGTGATGGCAGAACACTGACATTCCCATCTCGCAGGAAATCACGCTCAGAACGAACAGTATGGTTGGTGGCATTGTCATGCTGGAGGGTGATGTCAGGATGAGCCTGCAGGAAGGGTACCATGTAAGGGAGGAGAATGTATTCTCTGTAACGCACAGCGTTGAGATTGCCTGCAATGACAACAAGCTCAGTCCAATGATGCTGTGACACACCGCCCCAGACCATAACAGACCCTCCACGTCCAAATCAATCCCGCTCCAGAGTACAGGCCTCGGTGTAACGCTCATTCCCTCAAAGATAAACGCAAATCCGACCATCACCCCTGGTGTGACAAACCGCGACTCGTCAGTGAAGAGCACTTTTTGCCAGTCCTGTCTGGTCCAGCGACGATGGGTTTGTTCCCATAGGCGACGTTGTTGCCGGTGATGTCTCGTGAGGACCTGCCTTACAACAGGCCTACAGCCCTCAGTCCAGAGGCTCTCAGCCTATTGCGGACAGTCTGAGCACTGATGGAGGGATTGTGCGTTCTTGGTTTAACTCATGCAGTTGTTGTTGCAATCCTGTACCTGTCCCGTAGGTGTGATGTTCGGACGTACCGATCCTGTGCATGTTGTTACACGTGGTCTGCTACTGCGAGGACGGTCAGCTGTCCTTCCTGTCTCCTTGTAGCTCTGTCTTAGGTGTCTCACAGTACGGACATTGCAATTTATTGCCCTGGCCACATCTACAGTCCTCATGCCTCCTTGCAGCATGCCTAAGTCACATTCACGCAGATGAGCAGGGACCCTGGGCATCTTTCTTTTGGTGTTTTTCCAGAGTCAGTAGAAAGGACTCTTTAGTGTCCTAAGTTTTCATAACTGCCTACCGTCTGTAAGCTACCGTCTGTAAGCTGTTAGTGTCTTAACAATCGTTCCACAGGTGAATGTTCATGGTTCATTGAACAATCATGGGAAACCGTGTTTAAACCCTTTACAATGAAGATCTGTGAAGTTTTGGGATTTTACGAATTATCTTTGAAGGACAGGGTCCTGAAGATGTCCTGAGTTTAGTTAGCTAACTATAGCTTCTGAAACAGATTGTCGTTTTGCTATGTTTTTGTGGAAGAACATTGTTTTCACCCATGAGCTTTTTATGACCAGCACTGTAGGTGCGCAAGACAACTTTACCAGCATCATAGCGCACGTATTGATGAATAGTTGTGATAATTGAAATACGTATGGTATTGTAATCAATGTGAAATAACTACGTTAACAATTGTATGAACGCGTTAAATTATTGTGAGGTGCAGTCATATTCAGGTCCTGATTGGTCAACAAGCTTATTTGACACGCAAAGACCCAAACAGTGTTCCATAGTATGAGAAATCCTGGTGAGAATGAAACGACTGAACAAATGAACAACGAAACAGCACAGCAAGTAAGTGAAATAAATTGTTTGATTATGTTTTACTGGTAATGGGGACATATGTAAATGCCAACAAAATAACTTTGGTGTGTGTGTAACCTTTTATTTAACAAGGCAAGTCAGTTAAGAACAAATTCTTATTTACAATGACGGCCAACCTTGGCCAAACCCAGACGATGCTGGGCCAATTGTGCACCGCCCCTATGGGACTCCCAATCACAGCCGGATGTGATACAGCCTGGATTCGAAACGGTGACTGTAGTGACGCCTCTTGCACTGAGATGTAGTGCCTTAGACCGCTGTGTATGTGTGTGTGTGTGTGTGTATCTATTTAACTGTACTAGATTGCTTAAATGGCTGCTAAAATTAAAAAATATTTTATTGTATTGTGTTTATTTGGTAAGGAAAATATTGGATATCGGTATCAGCCAATAATGTCATAGCGGTGCATCACTAGCTTGGACCAGGTTAGTTTGTTGTTGATGTGGATGCCTAGAGAGTTTATCTGTATCTCATGATAAGCTGTAGACCACACTACCTCAGACGAGCAAAACCTTGAGACTTTCTTAGATATCGTACACAAGCTGTTGTTTACAAATATGCATCGGCCCCTGCCCCATGTCTTTACCAGAGGCTGCTGTTCTATCCTGCCGATAGTGTATAACCAGCCAGTTGTATGTTATTGAAGTTGGCTTTCAGCCACAACTCTGTGAAACATAAGGTATTACGGTTTTTAATGTCCCGCTGGTAGGATATACGTGCTTTCAGTTCGTCCCATTTATTTTCCAGCGATTGAACGTTAGCTAACAGTACAAGGCACCACAATCTCTTTCCACGAAATCTCAGTTTTTCTCCAGCGAATGACTGGGATGAGGGCCTGTTTGGGTGTTTGGAGTATAACCTTCCTGTCCGACTCAGTAAAGAAAAATTATTAGTCCAATTCGAGGTGAGTAAATTGCTGTTCTGATATCCAGAAACTCTTTTCGGTCATAAGAGACGGTAGCAGCAACATCATGTACAAAATAAGTTACAGGTGGTGGATTTGGCCTTCGAAAGAACAATGCATATGCAGAAAATACCTTAACCTCTCTGGGATATGTGAATGCAAACGATGCTATTATCTGAGGATAGCACCTCCATAAACAAAGAGAGGAACCTTTAATCAAACCCTGCAGGCATGACACAAAACGCAGAATAAAAATATAATTCATGCCTAACCTTTGACGAGCTTCTTTTGTTAGCACTCCAATATGTCCCATAAACATCACAAATGGTCCTTTTGTTTGATTAATTCCATCGATATATTTCCAAAATGTCCATTTATTTGGCACGTTTGATCCAGAAAAACACCTGTTCCAACTTGCGCAACGTGACTACAAAATATCTCAAAAGTTACCTGTAAACTTTGCCAAAACATTTCAAACTTCTTTTGTCATACAACTTTAGGTATTTTTTAACGTAAATTATCGATAAAACTGAAGACGGGATGATCTGTGTTCAATACAGGAAGAAAACAAACTGTAGCATGCTTTCTGGTTACACACCTCTATCTAACAGTACACTTCAAGTGACCCTCGTTCAAGATGGCCGTACTTCTTCATTACATAAAGAAATAACCTCAATCAATTTATAAAGACTGTTGACATCCAGTGGAAGCGATAGGAACTGCAAGAAGGTCCCTTAGAAATCTGGATTCCCATTGAAAAGAGTGACCTCAAAATATATATCTGAATGGTTTGTCCTCTGGGTTTCGCCTGCTAAATAAGTTCTGTTATACTCCGACATGATTCAAACAGTTTTAGAAACTTCAGAATGTTTTCTATCCAAATCTACTCATACTATGCATATCTTATCTTCTGGGGATGAGTAGCAGGCAGTTGAATTTGGGCATGCATTTCATCCGGACGTGAAAATACTGCCCCCTGTCACCAAGAAGTTAACTATCTTGTGTCTAGCGCTTTTAATAAACGTAGGATAGGCCTAAATTCCCTTCCCTCTCCATTCGATAGGCTATTTATATGATTTTTGGCAAGGCTACTCTACACTTCAGCGTTTTATGCATCTATAGCTTTCTCCAGATCAAACAATGAATGAATCTAACGGAGTTCCATGTCCTAAAGTTGCCACTTTAAAAATAAAAAAAATAGTCAGTCTATAGACAGGTTAGCTGAGAACATCACGGAAACGATGTGCAAGCTTCAATGGGACAGAAGGCCGTGTGTAGCTAGCCGATAGGTAGCAACAATGACAAACTGCCATGTGGGGAATTTAAAGTGGTTTGTTTCATCTTGTTCTTAATAGCATGAATTGTTTTGTTGCTTGAACTGATGTCATGTCTATGCTAATATGGCTCAAATTAGATATTCAACAACTGTAACGAAGTATTTGAGAATCAGGTGCTCATTGTGCAACTTAATGTTTTAAATAAACGTTGGAGACCATATATTTTACATGTTGTCAATTTAAGCCAACCCTGTCTGTTTTGCCCCGTAGTTGCGCACACATTGGATTTGTTGCTAAACAACCAACCTGTCTACAGGCCTAGGCATAGCATAAGGAATGCGCTGAGAGTCAGGAAGCAAGTTCAGGGAGTGAGTGTTTTTAATAAATTAACAAACCATGAAACACAAACAACGCACCGCCATGAAACAGAGTCAATAACACCTGAGGAAAGAACCAAGGGTAGTGACGGATATAGGGAAGATAATCAAGGAGGTGATGGAGTCCAGGTGAGTGTCATGAGGCGCTGGTGCGCAAGACGATGGTGACAGGTATGCGGGATAATCAGCAGCCTAATGAACTAGAGGCCAGAGAGGGAGTATATGTGACACATTGGCTATTCTCAATCACAGATTTATGAGAGATCAAGAGATTGAACAAACAATACTAAGAGAGGCGGATGAGGCAAATAGTCATTATTATCCAGTTCTGAAGACAGACTTTGCATCTATCCAGCCCATGATTTATAACTTAACTCACTAAAGTAAAACAGCCCGTTCCTCATCAGTTGACTGTCACTTTTCTCCATAATGTGTGTGCCACACAGATGCCGTGTCACGTGTGCTCCCTCCCCGGCCTCTAGGTCACCAGGCTGCTCATTATGGTGCACACCTGTCACCATCGTTACGCGCACCTGCGCATCATCAGACTCACCTGGACTCCATCACTTCCTTGATTACCTGCCCTCTATATGCCACTACCTTTGGTTCCTTCCCCAGGCATTATTGTTACTGTTTCATGTCTGTACTTTGTTCGTGGTTTGTTTATTGATTAAATCACTCACTCCCTGAACTTGCTTCCCGACTCTCAGCGCACATCGTTCCATGCAGACAGACGCACACAAACTTGTTTCATGCTGAAGCTCCACCAGAAAGGCACTTATAGTAGCCTCTGTCCAGGGTTCCTAAAAACATTATCTCTCATGATTCGTACAGTTGTAGCATGTGTTTTTGCGCTATAGCCCAATGTTTTTTTTTGGCAGATTTTATTTATAAAATATATGTATGATTATGTTGGCCAATAGAAGGCATTACCATCGTATGTATATCACAATGTTTTGTGAGTACGTAATCACAAAACAAAAAAAGTTGCCCAACCAGCGCTTTGGAGCAGGCAGAATGTTTTCGTGTTATTTAGTCAGTGAGATGTGTGCCCTCACTGTTCTGCTCCTTCAATGAGACACTGAATCTCAAGAGAATGACAAATGATCTGAAAACTGAAACTAGGTCTCTCACCCCATCTTTTCTTCCCCTCCCTCTTTCTGCCCCTCGCTTTCTCTTTCTGCATCTTTCCCTTCCCCCTCCTGATATCTCTCCTCTTCTCTATCTTGCTTTCCCCCCCACATTCTTTGACCCCCCCTTTCCCCCTCGCTTTCTCTCACATCTAGGATACACTGCTGGGACACCCTACAAGGTGCCCCCTGGCCAGTCCAATGGGGCGCCCCCTCCGTACTCCCCATCCCCTAACCCCTACCAGACGGCCATGTACCCAATCAGAAGTGCCTACCCCCAACAGAACCTCTACGCTCAGGTAAGGACCTGACATGGGCTCTATTCACTGGGGTTGGTTGTCTGTTAATATCGCCTATCTGCCTCTATAAGACGTGATTGATTTACTCCCTGTACTTGTTTTTGGAATGTTAGTAGACGTCTAGCTTGCTGAGTAAAATGATCTGTGCTATAAAAGTAAGATTCTCCCTTTGTTCCTTTTCTCTCACTTCTTTCTCTTCCTCCCTATCCTCTCTCTCTCTCTCTCTCTGCCCACCCTCTCGCTTGTCCTCTCGCTCCTTTATTGTATTATCTCCTTCTCTCTCTTCCTTCTTCCTCTCTCTCTCCCCTCGCTCCCTATCTCAGATCAATTCAAGATGCTTTATTGCCATGACATACATTCTTCAATATTGAATATTGCCACGGCAATATTCCAAAAACCACTTCTATCTTCTCTTCTCTTTCTCTCAGGGTGCGTACTACACACAGCCGATGTATGCGGCTCAGCCTCACGTTATCCACCACACAACAGTGGTGCAGCCCAACAGTATCCCCTCCACCCTCTACCCTGCCCCCGTCCAACAACCCCGCTCCAACGGCCATATGGCCATGGGCATGGTAGCCGGCACAACCATGGCCATGTCTGCTGGTAAGAAGTCAACACTCAACTACTAGGGTTGCAAAATTCCCAGATTTTCCAGAAATCCCAATTGGAATATTTGTGGAATCAGGAGGTAATAACTAGGAAATAATACAGCCAAGATTTCTGTAAAACCTGGGAATTTTGGGAAAGGTACTTGAATTTTCAACTCTACAAACAACTCAAAGAAATTGTTCACACTATAATTTGCAGTCATGTTTCTGTTTGGGGTGAAGGCTCTGTGTTTATAACAAATTTATAACAGTACTCGGCAACCAGCGTGTTTCCTTGATAACTGTCTGTCCATTGTTACCATGGTGACCTCTGTATGTCTAATTGACCCTCTCTGCCCAGGTACTCTGCTGACCACGCCTCAGCATGCCACTCAGCACATCGGTGGGCATCCGGTCACCCTGCCAACGTACCGGCCCCAGGGGACACCTGGGTATAGCTATGTGCCTCCTCACTGGTAGACCCCACTGGACCCCATTCATGTAAGTTACTGTTCCTATAACCCAATGTTATCCCAGTCTATGGTTAGGAGAGTTAAGGGTCGATGCTTTGATGTGTAAGTACTTAGATTTTGTATACATTTTTTATTATGATAACTCTAATTTTGAGTTATTGTTACATTTGCTTTTGGAAAATGATTTGCAAGACAAATGTGATATTTTCTTTGTAAATTACATGTACTGTGTGTATAGATAGATGTGTGTAGTTCATATACAGTGGGGCAAAAAAGTATTTAGTCAGCCACCGATTGCAAGTTCTCCCACTTAAAAAGATGAGAGGCCTGTAATTTTCATCATAGGTACACTTCAACTATGACAGACAAAATGAGAAAAAAATCCAGAAAATCACATTGTAGGATTTTTAATGAATTTATTTGCAAATTATGGTGGAAAATAAGTATTTGGTCAATAACAAAAGTTGATCTCAATACTTTGTTATATACCCTTTGTTGGCAATGACAGAGTTCAAACGTTTTCTGTAAGTCTTCACCTCTGTCATTGCCAAATAGATGGATGATGAACAAAAAATAATTCCATTTTAGATTAAGACTGTAACATAAAAAAGTGTGGGAAAGGGAATACTTTCCGAATGCACTGTATATACTTTTCCCACATTTAGTTTGTTACAGCCTTATTCTAAAATTGATTAAATAAATAAAAAAAACAGCAATTTACACACAATACCCCATAATGACAAACCAAAAACAGTTAGAAATGTTTGCAAATAAATATAAACTAAAGAACAGAAATACCTTATTTACAAAAGTATTCAGACCCTTTGTTATGAGACTTGAAGTTGAGCTCCGATACATCCTGTTTCCATGGATCATCCTTGAGATGTTTCTACAACTTGATTGGAGACCACCTGTGGTAAATTCAATTGATTGGACAGTTCCTCTGTGGAGATGGGAGAACTTTCCAGAAGGACAACTATCTCTGCAGCACTCCACCAATCAGGCCTTTATGGTAGAGTGGCCAGACGGAAGGCACTCTTCAGTAATAGGCACATGTCACTCTGACTCTCAGACCATGAGGAACAAGATTCTCTGGTCTGATGAAACCAAGATTGAACTCTTTGGCCAGAATGCCAAGCATTACGTCTGGAGGAAACCTGGCACCATCCCTATGGTGAAGCATGGACCTCAGACTGGGACAGGACATGACTTAAACCCGGTCAAACAGCTCTGGAGAGACCTGAAAATAGCTCTGCAGCGACACTCCCCATTCAACCTGACAGAGCTTGAAAGGATCTGCAGAAAAGAATGGGAGAAACTTCCAAAATACAGGTGTACCAAGCTTGTAGCGTCATACTGACGAAGAATCAAGGCCGTAATCACTGCCAAAGGTGCTTCAACAAAGTACTATTTAAAGGGTCTGAATACTTATGTAAATGTTATTTCAGTGTTTTATTTGTAATAAATTAGCAAAAATTTCAACTTCAACATAAAAGCTTTTGCTTTGTCATTATGGGGTATTGTGTGTAGATTGAAAAAAAACTATTTTATCAATTTTAGAATAAGGGTGTAACGTAACAAAATGTGGAAAAAGTCAAGGGGTCTAAATACTTTCCGAATGCACTGTATATAATACATTGTTCATGTGAAATTCTTCTTCTCCATCCCTCCACTTCTCTTCCTCTCTCCATCTCTCTCTGTACCTCTTTCCCCGCAGATCGGGAGTCAATATCACTCACAATAACTCAAGTCTTACATTGGTGCAGGAGGCCTGGCATACAAGCACCAAGTCTGTCTGCAAGAACAAAAAACTAAAGTGCAAGGATCACTTTATGCATTCTTTTGTGATTTGGAAAAGCTGCTTTTTCATGTTTTTATTATTTTTGACCAGCCTCACTTTTTTGGGGATTAGTTTCTTTGATTTTGACTCTCTCTTATAATCCAGACACACACTGACCAACAGTATGGTACATTTATAGTACATTTGTGCTTATTTTTTATGTTTGTGTGTGTGTGTATTTTTGTGTTCTGAACATTGGTTCTGACGCAAAGCCAGTCCCTTCGCCGTGAGAATGTACACGTATTTGTATGCTGCCAAATTCTAATGTTGGAGAAAAAAAATCATACTTTTTCAGGCGAGTACCGTTCAGTTATTTTCCAGTCATTCTTGGGGGGGGGGGGGCACCGTACAAGTGTCACGCCTCAATTTCCTTTCACCCTTTTTGATTTGCCTTCCCATTTGTGTTTACGTTCACACACAATCATCTTCCAGCACAAGATAATAAGGGTCGTCTTCCAGCTTGTAGCAACAGTGCATTAACTTGGCTTCTTTAATATTTTACCCACTATATCAGTCAAGTTGGGTGCACATTTTTTTTTTTTGCTCTAGCACTACGCATCTGATTAAAATAACCAACTCATCGTCAAGCTTTGATTATTTGAATCGGCTGTGTAGTACTAGGGCAAAACATTAAATGTGCACCCAGAGGGGACCCCGGAACCGACTTTGGGAAACCCTGCACAAGGAGAAAGACTAATACCGTAAGTACCATAATAGTTACACACCATGTAGAGGATATTTTCAGTAAGTTCAGTGGACATAGTTAGCTTGTAAGTCTACTAGAGTAGAGTAAGAAATTGAAATATCTATACATGACTATATTATATATAGGTATACTGATGTGACAGAGAGCGCCTGTGCGCGTTTGTAGTTCTTTTGTACACATAAAAGCTTGCCGAACATGCAAACGCACTCGCATTTAGGTATTTCAGTTGGCATGCGTAAGGTGCGCACTGACACACTTGCTCACAGATATACATTACAAATGTATAGGACATCGCACACATTTTAAAAGTGTAGATGGTATAGGATGCGATGGATAGATGACTGGATAGGGTCTCCCTTGTACCTTGCAGGCTATGTTGTGAACTGAATCCAGTTCTAGTGTTGTATCAACGAAGGTGCATGGAGTTTGAGGGGTGAGGCAAATTGTCAGTAGGACCAGGGATAGCTAAGTCAAAGGATTCAAAAGGGATTTTAAAGTCAATAGCTGGCCGACACATTTAAGAACAGCAGACTTGAAAGAGGGAGAAAGGAGTACAAGGGGGAAAAGGAAGAAAATAATCTAAATTGTTTCGTGGTCAAGTATCAATACCCATAGCCCTGTGCTGCATGCCTCCCATCAATCTCACAGGCTAGAGATCAGTGTTATTCGCAATAAAGATCCCATGTGATGTCATGTTTACATGTTTAATAGAGATTTAGCCCCTGATCAGAGTGTCATCAGTTCCTCAGGTGACCAGGAGAGGGCAGAAGTGAGGGGTGCAGGGCCCCCTATTCCTTACCAATATAGGGCTCTGGTCAAAAGTAGTGCACTATATAGGGAATAGGTTTTTAGAAACCTGACTGACCTCAGCACAGATGTGTCCCAAAATAATTGTCATCTGGTCTCTATGTGTATGTTTCTGAGTAGTCCATGCAATTGAAACTAGTTCACCAGTCTGGTGAATGCTTTTAAACAATGGCAGGTGGAAAAACACTTTATTTTAGACCTAGGTTTCATACAATTAGTGAAAGGAAACATTTTGTTTGCATGTTGGTCAACCTGCTACCTTGCTAGGCCCTCCCTCCTCTGCCCTCCCTCCCTTCAGAGTAGCTAATAGAACAGGCCCAGGACATATTTTTTTCCAGGGCAGACACCATGGAAGGAAGTTAGGATCGTGAAGGGAATCATTCGTATGAGGGAAAAATTTGTGTTGAAACAGGAAATTGGGGGGGACATGGTTTCATGTCCCTTTAGTCTGTAGGGCAAAAACCCTATGACTGGGGCACTGGGTTGGGAGAGGTCTGTGTGTGACATGTGTTGACTTCCAAATCGAACCCTAGCCCCCAGGGTTGGGTTCAATTCCAACTTTTATTAAAATTCCAATTAAATTATTGAATTCACTATGAAATGAAGAATTTTTTAAATTCAATTTGAATTTTAAAAAATTGGGGGAATTTTATGGAATTGTAATTCAATATTTGTCAGTTGATGGAACTAATGCACTTAGTATAAAAAATGGACTGCAGGATTTGTGTAGAATCATTTCAACTTGTAATTTTTGGGGATAATATTGAATTATGAATTGAATTATTGGAATTGACCTAACATTGGAATTGAGAGGAATTGAATTATCTCTGGATTCAATGACTGATCTGGCATTTGAATTGTATTTATTGGAATTTACAGGGAGAGGGAATTGAATTAGTGGAAGTAACCCCAACACTGCTAGCCTCAACTCCCTCCCTAGTCCCTACAACTGCAGACCTGAGAAGATTGGGATAGGTGAACGCAATATGGCTGACATTTCTACCTAGCCAATCAGAAGGCAAGATGAAGCTTTTACTGTAACACATACGGTATATTGACACAGTCCGCCTAGATCCACAGGAGTGGCTAGCGATCCATTTGGAATTTATAAATGGAGTTGGCAAGGAAACAGGGTTCAGCTTGGGTTGTGAGGTGGAGTTCCATCCTCTGCTATTATGGTTCAGCACTAGCTTACTGTGTCATGACCACATATCAGTTATCATGTGAGTGTGTAAAAATGTATTGCACAAACATCTAAAAGTAATAATCTATGCTAAATAACAGGTACTTAGCTCATCTTACGAGTTCTTAAGAGTTCATTTAGTTCAGTGCATTTTGATAGTGTACTCTTTGGTCTCAATAAACAACTGTACATTTAAGATATCTGTTGTGAATAATTGCTACTGCTTCTTTCAATCTGTTACAATTAGTTAACCACTACGTACAATTCAAAATGCTATTTTATTTGATGTCACGTTACCTCGCCAGTAAAAAAAGAACAAAGGTATCCTGCACCCAAAATATTACAATTTATAGAGTATCATTCACTAGTGAATGGGGTATAGATGTGTGTGGAACGTTATCAGTGGGCAGTGTGGTATCAGCCCCTCACCTCCCGTGTAGTGTGTCCGTGTGTGTCTGTGCGTGTGAAGCATGTATGCAGTCCTGTGTAAAATTGCACTGGTCAGGCTGTAGAGCTAACGTTGCCCTCCACTTTCCCCTGTCAGTAGCATATCACAAAGCCAAATAGAACAAGAACCTTGAAAACAAGTCTCAAATGTACATTTATTGTGCTACATTTTGGGGGGGGCATTAGAGCAAAGAAACACAAACAACCAGACAGCTTTTTTTTTTGAGACCATTGACAAATATTGTTTTGTAGTACTATTCACTAGAACATGTAATGTGATGCAAGAACTGAACAAGGCATATGACTAGTTGCACAGGCCCAAATTTATGTGAATGCTATGCTGAGTGCTAAATATCTGGAGGTTCAAAACCTCCAAAATAACCATGTGTACTACGAGTATAACCTCTGTGTTAAAAAAAAAGGATTAAAAGAATGATACACTTTTAATTTCTGGTATGTAATTTAAGAGCTTTTTACCATAAGTGTTATTTAAGATTTTGTTGATTGATTGATGTTTATTATTCTTAAAATAGAAGATCATTATGGTTGAGCTGATGTGGGTTGTCTCTTAGGGCTTCAGGGGGCATTTCAGAACACAAGTCTGTAGGATGAGTGGAGCAGATGTGGGGAGGGGCACAATCTGGCAACCTGGTCAAAACTACTGGCATACAGTCCCCACTCGCTGGCCTTTCCCCTCAAACACCCAGGGCATTGAAACACAAGAAATGTTCCCAGAACCTAACTGACACCATAAACAGATGTTCCCTGAACATCTAGGGAACCGAATGTGCTAACTGGGAATACTGTAGACTGAAATCTAGCCTGGAGTCAAGTCCTTACACTACAATTCATGTTTATTGAAAAATGCTAAAGGGTATGGGTCCAGAGATTGTGGATTGAGACATGAGATTTGTAAACGAGGATCAAAACTCCTTTTGCTACAGTATGTTTCACCACTGTTTACTTCATGTTATGTGTAACATCCCTGCAACGTAGCAAACTCAGTCTGCAATGTTAAGAGCTGGGGGAGCTGCCCTGGGTGTCTCGTTGCCTGGAGGTCGAGAAGCAAGCAGCTCCACCAATGTTGAACATGAAAGCGTAACAATCCCTATGCCTTTTCTGTTTCCTTTGGTCACGATGAACTTCGGCCTTGTCAAACTTTTGATTTGAACACTAATTTCGAGAGAGGGAAGTATACTCGTCTTCACAAAAAAAGTATCTATTTTTAAGACCGACTTTATAAGAGTCAGCACCTTGAGATTAAAACTACTTCCCAACTAATGGCCCCCAGAGTCTTTGCTATGTTCTGTCACTACGTTGCAGCAATGCTGGCAGAACGTTTTATAACATGCGGTTGGGACGTTCTTGAAGCAAAGACCCACATCAGACTTGTGTATATGAAGTGTAAATCTGTTTTTGTTGTTCTAATGAGGATCGGATAGTGGTCCTGGTGACAAGGCAAGTTTGTAATTGTATAATACTTACTGTACGATGTAGAACATTCAATAACTATTAAAATATTTCCCAAAAAGCCCAGCTTTTACATGTTTGTGTCCTGCGCCAATTCATCATAAAGGAACATTGTGGCCTCTCTTGATTTGTAAATTATTGTTTTGACTGTAAATGGCAAAAAAAGCTAACGTTCAAGGGATAAGATGTACACTACACATCAGATTTCTAACAGCCGCTACGCTATTGAATGAGCCGGTGTGGGAGCCTTGAGGAAATGCCGGGGCCGATTTCTGGTCCAAGTCTGTCCCTGTTCGCAATTGCATTCTCCCATGAATCTCTTAGCAGTCCACTGAGTCTGATATCTGCTGATAGCCTATAATCATAATAGTAGGCCTGTACAAAACAACCTGGAAATAGTTTTACTCAACCATGTTGAATCTGTATACTTTTGCCTTGACATGTCACTTATCTGTAGGAATAAATCTCTATATTAATCTGAGATAATTGAGGGGAAATTATAAAATAGGTGTTTTTCTGAGGGCCACAGCATAGATTTAAACGCACAGATGTGCAGTGGTCAGATATGATTCACCTAATCTCCAACGAATCCCCATGTTTATGCAGCGGACATGGCCACGCTGAGAGTCTACATCACAAATTCCCGAACAATAAGCAATGCAATCCCCACGAAAAATCCCGTGTACTTCCTCAGTGTGCCGCCATTCCCCATCTCTCCTCCACCGGAAACCCTGCTGTATCGCAAACTTCGCTTTTATGTTCCCGGAGGCAGTCGATTTTCAACAGGACTTCATCGGTGTGTTGAGTTGGGTCGTCATGGCCGCCTGAACCAGACTAAATTCACCCAGTGCGCGGTTCTCATTCTGTAATTTACATACAATCGAAAGTTTTTTTTGCGGATTAACTTCAATATTTGTTAGGGGGGAAAACATCCATGTAAAAACTAACATGCAGCCTCCGCCAAGAAAGGTGAGTTGGCCCGGTTTTACTTTTCTCTGCAAATGTTTCGACGAATGTTGCTTATGTAGCCTAATTATTGAAAGATGCACGCTTTGTTGTAGTCCTATTTTAAAATATGCAACCACCAGCTCGGCACAACGTGTTATAACGTCAGTTCGTATCAAACGCAAACACGACCTTTTGGTTAGTGAGTTGTTTTAGATATTCTAAACTTGAATCTTTTTATTATGTTCCAAAGTAGCCAAAGATATGTCCAAGGGTAAAATGGTACTCAATTCAATAAAAAAAACGAAAAAAACGAATGTTCTCACGGTTCCAAATAGCTTTTGCTTGGATTAAACTATACAAATATATATACATACATTGTAACAGTTTTAGTGGAGAGTTGTTACAAGCGAAGGCGGTGCTGCATGGCATAATTTAGACCTTGAAAGATTAAAGGTAACTAAAACAGCAACAAACATATGGGAATCCTGTTATATGTCATGTTCCAAAAACATTATACAGAAGTCTGTTGCTGTTTGGATAAGAAATTGTACTTCTGTTAAAATTCCTACAGTCGAGGTTCAACTATATCGAATTATTTAGAGTCAAGAGTTTTTGTTAATGAAATAGAACTTGATTTTTATACTGGACAAAAATATGAATGCAAGAAGTGTTGGTTTCATGAGCTGAAATTAAATATCCCAGAAATGTTTCATATTCACAAAAAAGCTAATTTCTCTAATTTTTTGCACACATTTGTTTACATCCCTGTTAGAATTTCATCCACTTGACAGGTGTGGCATATCAAGAAGCTGGTTAAATAGCATGATTACTACACAGGTGCATCTTGTGCTTGGAACATTAAAAGGCCATTCTAAAATGTGCAGTCACAACACAATGCCACAGATGTTTCACGTTGAGGGAGCGCGCAATTGGCATGCTGACTGCAGGAATGTCCACCAGAGCTGTTGCCAGATAATTGAATGTTCATTTCTCTACCATAAGCCGCTTCCAACATCAATTTTAGAGAATTTTGCTGTATGTCCAACTGGCCTCACCACCACAGACTACATGTCACCACGCCACATCTGCCTCCTTCACCTGTGAGATTGTCTGAGGGGGCCCTGAGGAGTATTTGCGTCTGTAATAAAGCTTGTTTGTGGGGAAAAACATTCTGATTGGGTGGGCCTGACTTACAAGTGGGTGGGCCTATGCCCTTGCCCAGTCATGTGAAATCCATAGATCAGGGCCTACTTCATTTATTTAAATTAAATGATTTCCTTATGAACTGTAACTCAGCAAAGTCTTAGAAATTATTGCATGTTGTGTTTATTTTTGTAAAGTATGAATTATCACTGTTACAGTACATTTGCCAATTGTTATGTTCATGATTGTTTATGGATTACATTTCTCTCACAAACAGGGGAGCTTTAGCATACTAATTGCTGAGGAATAGGCTAAAGCCATTCAGATGTCAGTGGTAGCGCTACAGATGATTATTTTCCTGAAATAGAAACACACCGTGGCCTATTAGATCAACCACTTGACCTGTTTTTGTAGTTGTCTGAATATAGCCTTATTTTACCCTCAGTATATTTTCCCCTAATGATCGGCTGTGTTAGTCGGACAACTAATGCTCGTGTGAGATCATTGAATAGTGTTCGACCTGACCATTAGTTTCAAGTTAATGTCACGTGCATTGAAATTACTTTCTTGCATGCTCCAAACCCAACACTGCACTACTCAATATAGCACTAAAAATAACATAAGGTCAAAGCTGTGGGAAGTAGGAAAATCTGAATTTAATATACACCACATGACCAAAAGTATATGGACACCTGTTCGTCAAACATCTAATTTCAAAGTTTTGGGCATTAATATGGAGTTGGTTCCCCCTTTGCTGCTATAACAGCCTCCACTCTTCTGGGAATAGTGAGGTTTCGCACTGGTATTTCGTATTTGATTAGGATCCCAATAAGCTGTTGTGAAATCCGCAGCTACTCTTCCTGGGGTCCACACAGAACATGACAATGCAGAACATTTAATAGACAAGGACACAACTACATACATTTAAAAATGCCACACACAGCCTACATATCAATACATACACACATCATATCTAGGTAAAACAGGGTGATGTTGAGCGATTAGGCCTGGCTCTCAGTCGGTGTGCCAATTCATCCCAAAGGTGTTAAATGGGGTTGAGGTCAGAGCTCTTTGCAGGCCAGTCAAGTTCTTCCACACCACTCGACAAACCATTTCTCTGTGGACTTCACTTTGTGTACGGGGGCATTGTCATGCTGAAACAAGAAATGGCCTTCCACAAACTGTTGCCACAAAATTGGAATCCCAGAATCGTCTAGAACAGTGGTCACCAACATTTTCTGCGTCAAGATCACTTTCACAGTCAAAAAGCAAGCTGAGATCTACTGCTCAGATTTTTTTTTAAATATATAGATATATTTTTTTACATTAACTTCACACAAACAGTTTTGTAGAAATGATGTTTGGGCAGTAGGCCTAATACATTATCACAGCAAATTGGCTACATGATTGGCCTGCCAATATTGTTAATCAGACCATATTTATTTCAAAACTCAAGCTTTGATAACAAAATAGATTAGTTGGTTTAGCGCATGTGAGGCCCTGTGGAGCATGAATTGAAATCAGCTTTTTTATTTTACTGACTGATGGTACCTGCATCTGATGGTCAACAAGGTCAAATCATGACGTCAGTGATCTTCAGGTCGAAAAGTCGGAGCTCTAGAAAGATGCCGAAGTTTCCGACTTGGAATTCTGAGTTGGATGATCATTGAAAAATATTTTTCTCATCCGCCTCTTCACGGTCCCTGCTCTCTCCTTCCTTTCCACCGGTGAGACTGACCAGAGAGGGGACACCGTCTTCCACCTGATGGTGAAACTCAAGTCGCACCACGTCTGACTCATGCACAAATTCATGTTGTTCCTATGACCAGAGAAAGTTAAATATTCCTTAATATTAAAATCGACACGACGAGCTGCTAATAATAATAAAATGCAGGGCTATCTACTTGGCTACTCAGAAGCGCATTTTGTAATAGTGCTGAATAATTTCTACAGAAATATTTGGTGATAGACTAGGAATGCCTTGAAGATCGACCAGTCGATAGTGATGGACTACTGGTCTAGAATGTGATTGTATGTTGTAGCGTTAAGATTTCCCTAAACTGGATCTAAGGGGCCTAGCCCGAACCATGAAAAACAGCCCCAGACCATTATTCCTCCTCCACCAAACTATACTGTTGGCACTATGCATTGGGACAGGTAGCGTTCTCCTGGCATCTGCCAAATCAAATTTAGTCACCGATTACAACAGATACTGTGAAAAACTTACAAGCCCTTAACCAATAATGCATTTAAGAGCAAATATTTACACATTAAAATAGTTGAAAAAAGTAAAAAAAATAGTAACACAATAATGAGACTATATACAGGGGTACTGGTACCGAGTCAATTAGGGGTACAGGTTAGTTGAGGTAGTATGTACATGTAGGTAGGGTTAAAGTGACTATGCATAGATAATAAAGAGCGAGTAGCAGTAGTGTGCAAATAGTCTGGGTAGCCATTTGATTAACTGTTCAGCAGTCTTATGGCTTGAGGGTAGAAGCTGTTAAGGAGCCTTTTGTCCCTAGACTGGGAGCTCCAGTACTGTTTGCCATGCGGTAGCCGAAAGAACAGTCAGCATCCCGGAGTCACCTCTTCACTATTGACGTTGAGACTGGTGTTTTGCAGGTACTTTTTAATGAAGCTGCCAGTTGAGGATTTGTGAGGTGTCTGTTTCTCAAACTAGACACTCTAATGTACTTGTCCTCTTGCTCCGTTGTGCACCGGGGCCTCCCACTCCTTTTTATATTCTGGTTAGAGCCAGTTTGCACTGTTCTGTGAAGGGAGTAGTACTTTTACGAGATCTTCAGTTTCTAGGTAATTTCTCGCATGGAATACCCTTCATTTCTCAGAACAAGAATAGACTGATGAGTTTCAGAAGAAAGATCTTTGTTTCTGGCCATTTTGAGCCTGTAATCAAACCCAAAAATGCTGATGTGCCAGATACTCAACTAGTCTAAAGGCCAGTTTTATTGCTTCTTTAATCAGGACAACAGTTTTCAGCTATGCTAACATAATTGCCAAAGGGTTTTCTAATGATCAATTAGCTTTTTAAAATGAAACTTGGATTAGCTAACACAACATGCCATTGGAACACAGGAGTGATGGTTGCTGATAATGGGCCTCTGAATGCCTATGTAGGTATTCCATTGAAAAATCAGCCATTTCCAGCTACTATAATCATTTACAACATTAACAATGTCTACACTGTATTTCTGATCAATTTGATGTTTTTTAATGGACAAAAAATGAGCTTTTCTTTAAAAAACAAGGACATTTCTAAGTGACCCCAAACTGAACGTGTGTGTGTGTGTGTGTGTGTGTGTGTGTGTGTGTGTGTGTGTGTGTGTGTGTGTGTGTGTGTGTGTGTGTGTGTGTGTGTGTGTGTGTGTGTGTGTGTGTGTGTGTGTGTGTGTGTGTGTGTGTGTGTGTGTGTGTGTGTGTGTGTGTGTGTGTGTGTACACACATAAATACAGTACCTGACAAAAGTTTGGAAACCTTCTCATTCAAGTGTTTTTCTTTAGCTTAACTTTTTTCTACATTGTAGAATAATAGTGAAGACATCAAAACTATGAAATAACTAGAGGTCGACCGATTTATTGGAAGACCAAAAAAGATGATACAGATTAATCAGCCGGGTTTTATATATATATATATATGAAATAATGACAATTACAACAATACTGAATTAACAATTAACACTTTTATAACTTAATATAATACATCAAATCTATTTAGTCTCAAGTAAATAATGAAACATGTTGAATTTGGTTTAAATAATGCAAAAATGCAAAAAGTTTTGGAGAAGAAATTAAAAGTGCAATATGTGCCATATACAAAAGCTAACATTTAAGTTCCTTGCTCAGAACATATGAAAGCTGGTCATTCAATATTCTCTGTAAAGAAATATTAGGTTGCAGTTATTATAGGAATTATGATGCGTTGACTATTTCTCTCTCTATACCATTTTGTATTTCATATACCTTTGACTATTGGATGTTCTAATGGGCACTTTAGTATTGCCAGCCTAATCTCAGGAGTTGATGGGCTTGAAGTCATAAACAGCGCTGTGATCAAGCATTGCTAAGAGCGGCTGGCAAACACAGTAAAGTTTGAATGAATGCTTACGAGCCTGCTGCTGCCTACCACCACTCAGTCAGACTGATATTTCAAATCATAGACTTCATTATAATATAGTAAACACAGAAATATCAGCCTTTGGTCATTAATATGGTAAAATCCAGAAACTATCATTTAAAAAACAAAACGTTTACTCTTTCAGTGAAATATGGAACCGTTCCGTATTTTATCTAACGGGTGGCATCCCTAAGTCTAAATATTGCAGTTACATTGCACAACCTTCAATGTTATGTCATAATTATGTAAAATTCTGGCAAATTAGTTCACAACGAGCCAGGCGGCCCAAACTGTTGCATATACCCTGACTCTGTTTGCACTGAACGCAAGACAAGTGACACAATTTCCCTAGTTGATATTGCCTGCTAACATGAATTTCTTTTAACTAAATATGCAGGTTTCAAAATATATACTTGTATATTGATTTTAAGTAAGGCATTGATGTTTATGGTTAGGTACATTGGTGCAACTACAGTGCTTTTTTTTGCAAATGTGCTTGTTAAATCATCACCCGTTTGATGAAGTAGGCTGTGATTCGATGATAAATTAACAGGCACCGCATTGATTATATGCAATGCAGGACAAGCTAGTTAACTACACATAGTTGATGACATTACTAGCTTAGCTAGTGATTATGTGAAGGTTGTTTTTTTATAAGATACGTTTAATGCTAGCTGCACTCGCGTAACAGGTGGTCAACCTGCCACACAGTTTCCTCGTGGAATGCAATGTGATCGGCCATAATCTGCGTCCAAAAATGCCGATTACCGATTTGTTATGAAAACTTGATATCAGCCATAATGAATCAGCCATGCCGATTTTTAATTGGTCCACCTCGAGAAATAACACATGGAATCATGTAGTAACCAAACAATTGTTAAACAAATCAAAATATATTTTATATTGAGATTCTTCAAAGCAGGCACCCTTTGCCTTGATGACAACTTTGCACGCTCTTGGCATTCTCGCAAGCGGCTTCATTTAAAACATGTTATGCTAAGTTTTCTGTTGCAATTGTTTTTGCTACAATGTGCCCTAATGAACATGACCCTGGTCGATTCAACGACTTGCCCCTGTTAATGCGTCAACCGGAAACATGCAGATATACAGAGACTGTTAAAAATAATGTATTTGTGCTTTTATGACATTCAGTGCACTTTTTAGGAGTTTATGGCTTTCTTCTCCGTATACAAAAGATGGATTTGGTTGTCTAGTCCATTTCTTCTGACATTTCTTTTCTCCCTCAGGTCAAGGTTACCCAGGAGCTAAAGCATACTCATGCTGAGCAGATGAGCAGACTCCACATCAAACACCAGACAGAGTGTGACCTACTAGAGGACCTGAAGTAAGGGGAGGGTGGAAGTTGGGGGTGGAGGGAGCCGGTGGATGGCAATTGAGGCTGCGTCTCTATCCCCAGTTCCAAATCAAACCCCTACTACCTAGGCACTTGCGTAGTTGTGAAAGGCTTGGATAGATATAATCAATGACAATTCTACATGTGGGGGGGGGGGGTTAGCCACTATTACCATATTGGTAATGATATGATATGAAGTACCCTGTCAGGGAGGCTAAGGGTTTATTTGGAATGTAACGGTAGTCTTGGGTTTCGCTTTCTTTTCATTGGCTTGGGTGAGGTGGCACCGCCCACACTAAACAGCTGGAAGTGAAAAGCAAGGAGGTCCTCCACTCCAGATGTTCTGGCTGCCATAAGTCGTTTGTTGGGGGGGAGGAAGAGAGGATAACAAAGAGAGAAGAAAAATACCTAGAGATCGAACAAGCCCTGAATGTTCAGCCAGTCACTCTTGGAGGAAAATCGAAGTTGGATAAAAATACCTTTCAGTGTTAAAATAAGAGTGGCATCATTCCCAAAGATTCCTGGGATCAGGATGGAATAATCAGGAATCCTGCAAATGGGATTTCCATTAAGTTCCCAGAATAAAATAAAAAACATGTCACAGGGAGAATGATAGGGACAGGCAGTGATATAGTATAGGGAGGCAGGGATGTGTTCATTAGGTACCAAACATACTGAAACGGGGAGGGACTGCCTGGACTCCAATAAGAAATTCATTTTCGTTTTCCATTGCACATAATTTTAAATCAATGTTCTCTAATGAACACGACCCATGCAGAGGGAAAGGATCTGTTGTGTCAGTTTGGCTTTGCTGTATACTGGAACACTCAGACAAATATTAACACACTCTGTAATTTACTATAAAACGCCCAGTGAACGTGTGCTAGAAAAGAAGACTCACAAGCAAGGGTGTCTGCCTGTGGCCCTAGAACTCAGAGGCTCTCGTCCTCTAATCAAGGAGGCTGTAGGGTAGGGAACACGCAGGAAGCCCCCAGTGATGCACCACCTTTTGTAGAGCCTTCCAGATGAGGGAAGTGCAGTTGCTGTACCAGGTGGTGATCCAGCCGGTCAAGATGCTCTCAGTTGTGCAGTTATAGAACTTCTTGAGGACCCGAGGGCCCATGCAACATTTCTTCAGTAACCTGAGGTTGAAGAGACACTGTAACAGTGGTGGTGTGATTGGACCATGTTAGGTCCTCTGGTGTGCACGTTGAGGAACTTGATGCTTTTGACCCTCTCCACCGCAGCCCCGTCCACTGCATCCGCTGTTTCCTGAAGTTCATGATCAGCTCCTTGGTTTTGCTGACATTGAGGGAGAGGCTTTTCCTGGCACCACTCTACCAGGGCTCTAACCACCTTCCTCTAGGCTCCCGTTGCCGTCGGGGATAAGGCCCACCACGTTCATGTTGTTGGCAAACTTAATGATGGTGTTGGAGTCGTGCATGGCCACACAGTCGTGGGTGTACAAGAGGGGGCTGAGCACGCACCCCTGGGGGGCCCCTGTGTTGTAGGTCAGTGTGGCAGAGGTGTTGTCTATCCTCACCACCTGGGGTTTGCCTGTCAGGAAGTCCTGGATTCAGTTGCATAGAACAGAGCCTGGAATAGGGAGAGAGACAGGGAGAAAGGAGGGACTAGTGGCCCTGGAACGGGAGGAAAAATAAGTACAGTTACTGAAAGAATTCAGATTATTTTTGTTGTGAGAGTGGAGGGAAGGACATAGCTCAGTAGATGCTGTGGTTCTCCAACTGTTTACATGTGAGAGAGAACAAGCTGTGCCATACTCTGCTCACTCCTGGAACTGTAAAGACTCCAAACAATAACACAACTGGTACCCTTCATTAGACATCAAATGGAAGAAAACAGACTGAAACAGGGAGGGACTATTTTAACCAATAATGCATTTGAATCTTTGTTTTCTGTTGTAAGTGTTTTTTGTTGCATACCCGAATGAATATGACCTCGATAAGCAGTGAAATAGAAAAATAAAATAGTAAAAATATTACAGCATATTACAGTCTACACTGCATAGTTATATGCACCACTCTACTATTTTGATCAATCAAACGATTTGTCACAATTTATCACTTATTTAACAAGCCATCACATTCATTAGATATCAGATTGATACAAATCAAATGAAATCAAATTTGATTTGTCACATACACATGGTTAGCAGATGTTAATGTGAGCGTAGCGAAATGCTTGTGCTTCTAGTTCCGACAATGCAGTAATAACCAACAAGTAATCTAGCTAGCAATTCCACACCAACTACCTTATACACACAAGTGTAAAGGGGATAAAGAATATGTACATAAAGATATGAGTGAGTGATGGTACAGAGCGGCATAGGCAAGATACAGTAGATGGTATTGAGTACAGTATATACATATGAGATGAGTATGTAAACAAAGTGGCATAGGTAAAGTGGCTAGTGATACATGTATTACATAAAGATGCAGTAGATGATATAGAGTACAGTATATACATATACATATGAGATGAATAATATAGGGTATGTAAACATTATATTAGGTAGCATTGTTTAAAGTGGCTAGTGATATATTTTACACTATATATACAAAAGTATGTGGACACTCCTTCAAATTAGTGGATTTAGCTATTTCAGCCACCCACTGCTGACAGGTGTATAAAATTGAGCATACAGCCATTTAATCTCCTTGGCCATGCTGAAGAGCTCAGTGACTTTCGACTTGGCACCGTCATAGGATGCCACATTTCCAACAAGTCAGTTCATAAAATTTCTGACCTGGTAGAGATGCCCCTGTCAACTGTAAGTGCTGTTATTGTGAAGTGGAATGCCTAGGAGCAACAACGGCTCAGCCGCAAAGTGGTAGGCCACTCAAGCTCACAGAACGGGACCACCAAGGGCTGAAGCGTGTAAAAATCATCTGTCCTCAGTTGCAACACTTATTACAGAGTATCAAACTGTCTCTTGAAGCAACATCTAAACAAGAACTGTTCGTCAGGAGCTTCATGAAATGGGTTTCCATGGCCAAGCAGCCGCACACAAGCCTAAGATCACCATGTGTAATGGAGTGGTGTAAAGCTTACCTCCATTGGACTCCATTGGACTCTGAAGCAGTGGAAACGCATTTTCTGGCAGCTCTACCATCTGGCAGTCATACAGACGAATCTGGGTTTGGCAGATGCCAGGAGTACGCTACCTGCCCCAATGCTTAGTGCCAACTGTAAAGTTTGGTGGAGGGTTGTTTTTCATGATTGGGCCACTTAGTTCCAGTAGCGCTCGTGCAGCCAATAACATTCTAGACAATTATGTGCTTTATTTTTTATTTAACTAGGCAAGTCTGTTAAGAACAAATTCTTATTTACAATGACAGCCTACACCGGCCAAACCCGGACGATGCTGGGCCAATTGTGCGCCGCCCTATGGGACTCCCAATCATGGCCGGATACAGCCTGGATTCGAACAAGGGTGTCTGTAGTGACACCTCTAGCACTGAGATGCAGTGACTTAGACAACTGCGCCACTCGGAAGCTCACTTTGTGCCAACAATTTGGGGAAGGCCCATTCCTGTTTCAGCATGACACTTCCCCCCGTGCACAAAGCGAGGTCCGTACAGAAATGGTTTGTCAAGATCAGTGTGGAAGAACTTGACTGGCCTGCACAGAGCCCTGACCTCTACGCCAACAAACACCTTTGGGATTAATTGGAATGCCGACTGAGAGCCAGACCTAATCGCCCAACATCAGTGCTCAACCTCACTAATGCTCTTGTGGTTGAATGGAAGTCCACACAGCAATGTTCCCACGTCTAGAGGAATGCCTTCCCAGAAGAGTGGAGGCTGTTATAGCAGCAAAGGGGGAACGAACTCCATATTAATGCCCATGATTTTGAAATGAGATGTTCGGCGAGTAGGTGTCCCCGTACTCTTGGTCATGTAGTTATGATGCCTAGCATGTCATTGGCTTTTGAATCTAAATGTACCATGCATTGCTTAACTCATATAGTCTTTTAGTGTTCATTCAGTCTCTTTTCCCAGTTAATTATTTAATGGTGTATATAATTCTGTTCTACCTTCGTTCCTTGTAGGACATTCAGTCAGAAGAAAGCCGCTGTAGAGAGGGACTATGCCCAGGTGAGTCTTCTCTCTCCATCCTTAGTTTGCTCTCTCTATCCATCCTTAGTTCGCGCTCTCTATCACTCTGGAGGCGTGTTCATTTCTGCATATGGATGACATTATATTGTGGCATTGCTGTCGTCTTATTTGTGTCGCCAAAAAAAGAATCTTCCAATAATGACACACAAAGACACCAACTGCGCCACCATACGAGGTTTGGGTATAGTTACGGTTGGCGTTGTTGGGAGGATCAGGGCTCAGTTGTGGTCTGATGGATTACTCCTCTATCTGAGAGGACCACTTTTAAGGGCTCAGACACATTTGCTGGCCGAGCGTACTTAGCACCTCCTGAACGTAATTTGCGAACTGAGTGCGCACCTACTTCACATGTAGAATCTCGTGAAAATGTTGGTAGTCATACGGTACAGTGGGTGGTCCATAAATCAGACGACCACAAGATCCTCATTCGATGCGATGTGTGTCAGCTCTAAAGTCTTCTGTCTCAGTTGTGGCGTTTTTGTGTGGCCCACTTCCTCGTTGTGGAGTTGTTTTGGCCACAGCTTCCTGTGAATATAAATGTACTGTTTCAAAACCCCCTCTGCTCCTGCTTTGGTCTATTCTGGCGTTGCATCCCCCTGTTGAATGTGAACCATTACTGTGATTAAAAGAGGGTTCTGGCTTGGGAGTAACCCCAACCAAGCACTACCCAGCCACTTTTGGGGGGGGGGGTGTATTTCGAGGATTTCATTCATATCCTTTCTCACATGCCATTCATATGTACTACAGTCTTCTATATATCAAGAGTCACCTCCAAGACACTTTCTCACACCCATTCTCCAACCAACACTATCTAGTCGGCTAAAGATTCAGGGTGCCACACAAGAAAACCAAGTATTTCGTGCACACACTGTGAGCCTGCTGAAGAAGGGCACTGAACAATTCCCATCACCACATTATCTATTCATGAATAGCATTGTTGTGCTAGTAGCTGTGTTGTGCCGCCTGTCTCTATCTGCCCTAAAACCAATCCTGTGAGCTGCTATAGATGCACACACATTAAGAGATGTATTATTTAAGATACTCTCTTTCGGGAAGATGGGCAGGGACTCTGCTGTTCTAGCATCAGGAGTAAGCTGGTTCCATTATTGGGGTGCCAGGACAGAAGAGCTTTGACAGGGCTGAGCGAGAGCTGACCTCCCATAGGGGTGGGGCGGCAAAGAGACCAGAGGTGGCAGAACGGAGTACTCAGGTTTGGATGTAGGGTTTGAGAATAGCCTGAAGGTAGGGAGGAGCAGTTCCCCTTGCTGTTCTTTAGGCAAGCACCATGGTCTTGTAGTCAATGCGAGCTTCAGCTGGAACCAGTAGAGTATAGGGAGGAGCATGGGAGTACTTGAGAAGGTTGAACACCAGACAGACTGCGGCATTCTGAATAAGTAGCAGGGGTTTGATGGCACAAGCTGGGAGCCCATATAACAAGTGCCTGGAATAGAACCTGCGCAGCTTTATGTATGAGGAAACGTTGTACTCTACTGATATTGTAGAACGTCAATCTGCAGGAGTGAATCACTGCTTTTATGTTTTAACAGAACGACAGTGTGTTGTCCAGGATCACGCCAAGGTTCTTTGTACTCTGGGAGAGGGACCCAGTGGAATTGTTGACCGTGATGGAGAGGTCATGGAGCGGGCAGGCCGGAAGAGGAGCGGGCAGGAAGAGCAGCTCCGTCTTGCTGAGGTTGAGCTTGACATCCAAGCAGAGATATCTGCTAGGCACGCAGAGATGCGGGTCACCACCTAGGTGTCAGAAGGGGGGGAATGAGAAAAGTAGTTAAGTGTCATCCGCATAGCAATGATAGGAGAGACCATAAGCGGATATGACGGAGCCGAGGGACGTGGTGTATAGAGAAAAGAAGGCCTAGAACCGAGCCTTGGGGGAGACCAGTAGTAGGGGCATGTGGTACAGACACAGATTCTCCCCCCGCGCCACCTGGTAGGAGCGTCTTGCCAGTCAGGATGCAATCCAGGACTGTGCAGAGCCTGAGACGCCCAGAGAGGGTAGAGGGGTGGATCTGATGGTTCACACTGTCGATGGCAGTGGATAGATCCAGGACGATGAGAACAGAGGAGAGAGAGTCTACTTTGACTGAGCATTCTCCATTGAGTGACCCGTATTGAAGCCTGACTGGTTATGATCTAGAAGATCGTTCTGAGTGGGATAATGAGAGATAACGAGAGAGACGGCACATTCAAATGTTTTGGAAAGTAAAGAAGGAAGGGAAACTGGTCTAGTTTTTTACATGAGATGGGTCGAGTGTTGGTTTCTTGTGATGGGGAGCGACTGGCAATCTTGAAGTCAGAGGGAACGTAGTCAGGGATGAGTTGGTGAGAAATGGGAGTAGATCTCCAGATATAGTATGGAAGAGGGATGGGGTCCAGTGGGCAGGTTGTCGGGTGGCTGGACATCACTAGTTGTAGTATTTCATCTGGAGAGAGAGGGGAGAAAGAGGTCAAGGTGTAGGGTAGTTCTGGGTGAGTAGGACCATTGGACTCAGTAGACTGAGTGAATGAGGAGTGGATGTTGTCAACCTTTTTTTCAAAGTGGTTGACAAAGCCGTCTGCGGAGGGGGGAAGTGGTGGAGGGAGAAGGTGGAAAAGAGTTTATGGGGATTGGAGGCAGAGGCTTGGAATTTAGAGTGATAGGAAGCACCTTTAGAAGTGGATACAGAAGAGATGGTAGAGAGGAGGGATGCTAGGTCCTTGTGGAGTTTCGTTTTCCCAAATTGTCATTCAGCTGCCTGCTGCCCTGTTCTGTGACGACTCAGTGAGTCACTCAGCCACAGAGCAGGAGGGGAGGGTTGAGCCGCCTAGGAGGAAATTGGACAGTGGGAGTCAGAGGCGGAAAGGGAGGGTCGAGGAAGCAGAGACGGGAGGCAGGTGGGAGAACGATTTAGCGGAAGGAAGAGATTATGGGATAGAAGAGGGGTGGTAGGAGGAGAGACAGAGCTAAGTTTGCGACGCCATGACCATCTGGGTAGGGGCTGAGTGGGTAAGGTTGGAGGAGAGGGGGAGAGAAAAAAAAAAGTAGGGATCAGAGACCTGGATGGGGGTTGCCGTGAGATCAGTCATCGAACAGCCCCTATTAAAGATGAGGTCAAGAATGTTCCCTGCAATATGCGTGGGAGGCGACTGGGAGGTCAGGGTGAGTTCAAAAAGGCAAGGAGAGGAAATAGAGGTGGAAAGAAATGAGTCGGCGCCAGGAGGTTGACATTGCCCAGTACGATGAATGGTGAGCCATCGTCTGGAAATTATGGGTTGTGCTCACAGGGTACACTAGATTAGAAGGGTTGCATCCACTGGGTGGGGAGCATCTGTAAAACATACTGAGAGGAGTGAACAGGGATAGAAATTACACATATACTTGACAAAGTTCCAAAAGAGAAAAATGAGAATCTGAAAATAATTACATAAGATACTGAAGTGAGGAGAGTGCCGTGAAGCCTTTGGCTCTTTCCTTCCTCGAAGAACTCTGCAGAACGTCTTTGTTTTAGATGACAACGCCGCCGCAGGACAACGCCACCGCTGAAAAAATAGGGGCAACTGAAGTACTATAACTATTTGATGATTGCCTAGCAAAGGAGATGAAAAATACCCCCTCTAACACTCATCTGCCAATTATCAGAAAGCTATCACAAATTGATCTGAAACCAGTCAATGTTCCCAACACTTCGCAGGCACAAGTACTTAGCATTCAGTTGTTCAAATCAATGATTAAACAGGCTACTAAATGTAGAAGGGCAGCACTTAACTAGAATTGACTTAGCCAGACTATGCCAACAAAACTTATTGAAAGAATATATACTTAGGCTACTCTTGCAGACATTAGCTGTCTTCGCTCTGTCTCTCTGTATATGTCTCTCTCTTACCAAGACACTCAGGACATCACAGCAATGTGCTGGTATCCCAGTAGAGGTTGAAGGTCATCACGCAGCCCTGCTGTTGATATCCTGTCAGTGTGTGTGTGTGTGTGTACTTACTAGGAACCAAATGATAGCGAACAGAACTGGGAGGGACCTACTTATTTTTCGAAACGCATTTTTCATTGCAAAATGTTTCGCAACGATGTGCGCTAATGAATAGATCCCAGGTAGTCCATCCCTGTTTGTCTATTTTCTTCCCTTTGTTGCTTAGTGAATATGACCCTGCTTCAGGTTGCAAACAGTGAGTTCAGAGAAACTGGGCAGATAGCATTAGTTATGAAACCGCTTTGTGAAGTGCAGCCACAGACGCACACACTCCCAACAGTCTAATACCTACATGTTTCAAGAAAACCACCATAGTCCCTGTGCCCAAGAAGGCCAAGATAGCCTGTCGAAATGTCTGTCGCCCCGTAGCACTCACATCTGTAGCCATGAAATGCTTTGAAAGGCTGGTCATGGCTCACATCAACACCATCATCTCAAACACCCTGGACCCAGTCCAATTTGCATACCGCCCAACAGATCCACAGATGATGCTATCTCTATTGCATTCAACACGGCCTTTTCCAGCTTGGACAAAAGGAACATCTACGTGAGAATGCTGTTCATTAATTACAGCTCCGTGCTCCCCAAGCTTATGCAATAGTGCCCCCCAGGCTCATCGTTAAGCTAAGGACCATGGTACTGAACATCTCCCTCAGCAACTGGATGCTGGACTTCCTGTTGGGATGCCCCAAGGTGGTGAGTGGAGACAACAACACATCCACCACGCTGACCCTCAGCATGGGGACCCCTCAGGGTGCCATGCTTAGTCCCCTTCTGCACTACCTGTTCACCCACGACTGCGTGGCTTTGCATGACTCCAACACCATCATTAAGTTTGCAGATGACGCAATGATGGTAGGCCTGATCACTGATGATGAGACAGCCTAAAGGGAGGAGGTCAGAGACCTGGCAGTGTGGTGCCAGGACAACAACCTTTCCCTCAACGTCAACAAGACATGACGGAGCTGTAGTAGATCAGGTCAAGAGCTTCAAGTTCCTCGGTGTCCACATCACTGAGGTTCTATCATGGTCCAAACACACCAACATAGTTGTGAGGAGGGCACAACAACGCCTCTTCCCCCTCAGGAGGCTGAAAATATTTGGCGTTGCCAGATCCTCAAACAGTTCTATAACTGCACCATTGAGAGCATCTCCAGGATCTCTATACCAGCCGGTGTCCGAGCAAGGCCCTCTAAATGGTCAGACTCCAGCCACTCATGTCATAGACTTGACTGGTTAACTATCTGGATTGACCCTTTTTTGCAATAACTCTTTTTTACTCATCACATACGGTGCTACCACTGTTTCCTATTCTGTCACTTTATTCCTAGTTATATGTACATATCTACCTAAATAAAAATGTTTTAAGTATAGCAAAGGCATTACTCATTGTATCTATTACTTTTAATATTATATCTTTTACTTTCCTATTATTTCTCTTTTCTTTCAGCAAGGGCCAGTAAGTCGTCCACACATATTGATGTCACTAATTAAATCTAGTGTAGATGAAGGGGAGGAGACAGGTTAAAGAAGAATGTTTAAGCCTTGATACAATTGAGACATGGATTGAGAACGTGTGCCAATGGGCAAGACAAAATATTTTAGTGCCTTTGAACAGGGTATGGTAGTAAGTGCCAGGCGGTTTGAGTGTGTCAAGTAGGCTTGGGCGGTATCCAGATTGTCATACCTTCATGCCGACCTTGTGCCATACCGGGATATTCGATAATACTTGCACTGAACAGAAGGGACGCTATTTTCATACCCCACATAGCACTGCAAACCTTCAGATTACAGAGGCTATCAAGTACATGTAATATCCCATAGAGAATGTTAACAAAATGCTAATGAACGCATTGCGAGCATTCTATAGTCTTTGACCAAAACAATTTGCAGGACAGACATCCCAGCACAAAGTTTTACATGTAACTCAAACATGCTACTCACAACGCACAAAAACAAATATTAGACATCAAGGCTCTTGATCCAGGAGGGGATTCTCTGCTATTAGGCTAACAAGTGATGCTTGGTTTTGGAAGCAGCTAACCACTTAGCTAGATAGCTAACTAGCTACTACATTAGCAAACAAAACGCAGAACTGCAGAACATTTAGTACATTTTAGACCGTTAACATAATAGTTATAAGTAATTAGATCACCTGGAGCATGCTGCACAACAGTGAGTGAGCAAACACCACGCAAATGGCGGCTACCAGTAAGCTTCATCGTGAAAAATGATGTGGGAAATGAAAAGAACGCAATCTTCTTTATATCGTAATGTATTGCACAAGTTGACTGCAGGTATTTACTTAAAAAGTAACTACAAGTATTCAAAAACTTCAAATAAATTGTTTTGGCGGTATTGAAAAACCATCCCGTGGCTATTTCCCTTATACCCCGGTATACCGCCCAAGACCAGCATCAAGAACTGCAACGCTGCTGGGTTTATTACCCTCAACAGTTTCCCGTGTGTATCAAGAATGGTCCACCACCCAAAGGACATCCAGCCAACAGCAGGCCAGTGGTCAAAAACAGTTAATTGATGAAAGAGGACAAAAGAGGCTGATGTGAATTGTGCAGAGCAACAGACTTCTACAGTTAGTCAACTGACAGTCCAGTACAACATTGGTGCCCAAAGACCCATAAAAGAATGCACAACTTATCGTACTTTGACGCAAATGGGGTGTGGCAGCTGACGAACACCCCCTGTCTACCTAGAACGCGTTTGTGGCTTCTTTTTTTCGTAATAGGTAATTATAGTAATTAAAGCCATTTTGATTTCCCTAAAGAGCACACACACTGGCACAGATCGAGCAATGAGGCAGATGTTTAACCGGATGTGTACATCTAAAGGGAAAGGGGGATACCTAGGCAGTTGTACAACTGAATGCGTTCAATTGAAATGTGTCTTCCGAATTTAACCCAACCCCTCTGAATCAATGGGGGGGGGCTGCCTTCATCGACATCCACGTCTTCGGCACATGGGGAACAGTGGGTTAACTGTCTTGCTCAAGGGTATCTGGTTGGCATTTCCACTCCCCACCAAATGATGAGAGGAAGCCCAGTGGGAGGAGATGGATTTCTGTCATTGCCAAAACATTTCATTTCAATTCAGATTTTCCCCAAAACTAAAATCTGTTAAGAACCGAGTGCACTAAGTTTTGTAGACTTTACCCTTTGCCAAAGTTTTCAAAAATGTGGTTGTTTAGGCACGCAAGAGCGAATGTAGTTATTGCATACGCACACTTCAGAGTAGGCGTTCCGTAACGGAAATATGCCAATACATGCTAGAACGCGCCAATAGCATCCCACTAGCACGTGCTTGGGATCTGCTTGCCTGCTCTATGATTAATTTGCTCCCATTGGATTTGACAGGCTGTGGTATATCTTGGGTTAGTTATATAAACATCTCTGGTGGTGAGAAGTTTCCCCTAGGATCAGCTTCCCCTCACCCAATCCTAACCTTAAAGTGGTACTCTGTGATTGCTACATAATTGTTTTGACCTTTTTATATTGTTAATACCCATTTGATTATTTTGTCAAACATATTTTGAAGGATTATATATATATTTTTCACAGTACAGCGGGAAGAGATGAGGGCATAGACAGAGGGTGGCCAAGATGGGTCTTGAACCCTCGTTTCCAGGGGGCATTTGTGGTCCGCTACACAAGACTTCAGCACTACCCATTGATTTGTTGAGGTATATAACTTAAGAAATGACTCATGCGCTTGTTTACTCCAATGTTTGTAAACATTGTATTTAATTTTAATTTTTTAACTATAGGCTCATAACAAGGCTCATATAAATTTGATCTCACAGATAGTCAGTCCTTGCATCCATAACTCTGCCCATCAATTTGAGTTGCACCATCAGCTGTTTACCAAAACAGTGGTGGGGTGTGACCACTTTGTTTGAACGGCAGATTGTCCCTTTGACCATTAGTCGGGAGAATGAAAAACGGACTCTAAATCAGCGTCTAAGGGCACCTTTCCCTTACACCAAGAGCACACACTGTATAGTTGTTCAGCAATGAGGGTTGACGGTACATGCAATCAATATGACTTTCCCAATATGTTTCAATGACAGACAGTTGTGATAATACAACAGTATTCTTCTCACTCGGCTTTTTACTTTGGTCTCTGAACTATTAGGTTGTGTGCCTTTGGCATCAAATGGAAGAAAAGAGACAAACAGAATACTCATTAATGTTCCATTGCAAAATGTTTCAAAACGTTTGCCCTAATGAACAGGACCTTGGTACAAGCAGCTGATGGCTTTATTGGGCCTGTGCAGGTTAAATGGCATCCTCTGTTTTTTGGCGCCAAATTAGAGACTAGAGTTAGACTGTTAAATCAAAGTGGGTCTCAGTGGACTCTGAAACTCTTCTTTTCCTCTAGCCTACCCCTCCTCCTTCTGGCTCTTCTTCACTAACCCTCTCTTTTTCATCTCTTAACACCTGCATGCTGCCATGACCCGATTTGATATTCAAATCACAGTAAGTGATGAAATGACACTCTGTCCCTTGTTCTTACCCCATCCTGCCATCCCCTCTTCCCTCACACCCTGCTGGCTGCACTCTCTGTGACTCCCACAATGGCTGGGTTTGTGGTGGTAGATTCTGCCGTTTGAGGCTTTGACACCAGAACCCAGAGAGACCAAAGGGTTTAGAGACTGGGCCTAAAGTGTGTCCCTTGTGGATTGACTTTAGCCTGGTCCCATCTGTTGGTGCTGTATAGCCAACTCAAATAGTTCTGGTATGGTAATGACCATAGGAGTTGGATAGATGGATCTGACCGCTCTGCATGAACATTAAGTCCCAATTTAGATCACCTGTCTTTCTGTTCAGCTGAGAATGTGCTCTGTATAGCCCTGCGTGCGTGCGTGTGCACGTTTTTGCGAACAAATGCCCCCTCGCATACTAGGGCTGGGAATTTCTGAGAGACCGTACGATACAATATTATCATGATACTTAGGTGCCGATGTAACCGGTGTGAAATGGCTAGCTAGTTAGCGGGCTGCGCGCTATTAGCGTTTCAATCGGTGACATCACTTGCTCTGAGACCTTGAAGTAGTTGTTTCCCTTGCTCTGCAAGGGCCGTGGCTTTTGTGGAGCGATAGGTAAGGATGCTTCGAGGGTGTCAATTGTTGTGTGCAGGTCCCTGGTTCGAGCCCAGGTAGTGGCGCGGAGAGAGACTGAAGCAACACTGTTACACCGCTACGATATCTATTGCAATTCTCTCTCGCGATTCGATACTGTGATTTTATTGCGATTTGATGTTCCAAACATATTGCTAACCATATGTCTGTTGCAGAGGGACAAGAGAGAGCCATGAGAAAATGAGTTTTGATCAGTCACGGAAATAAAAGGGCTAGAAACAAATTGGCTCCCTATTTAACAAGATGGAGAACAAGCTATGAATGAAAAATACTGGAGTTTTGGTGCCGGTACAGCCAACTAGTGTGAAAATAATATTGCAATATTGTCAAAACGATATAATATATTGTCAACTGTAGCGGCCCCCCCCCCATCACTATCGCATGCTAAAGTCCAGAAATAAATAAATGTAAACATGTATGTTCTTTGTTTTCTCTGCAACGCTATTTCAGTTCCTCAAAGCTCAACCTTACTGCCGACCCACGGTATTTTCGGTGGTGCTGCTCTGGTTTAACTCAACTCTGGACCTCGAAGCCAGTTGCACTGCATTTTTTCATTGTTCATCTCTAATCAGGGACTGATTTCAAACTGGGACAAGAGGTGTGTGTGTGTGTGTGTGTGTGTGTGTGTGTGTGTGTGTGTGTGTGTGTGTGTGTGTGTGTGTGTGTGTGTGTGTGTGTGTGTGTGTGTGTGTGTGTGTGTGTGTGTGTGTGTGTGTGTGTGTGTGTGTGTGTGTGTGTGTGTGTGTGTGTGTGTGTAAAATTAATTATCAGGTCGAACAGAAAACCAGAAAGCTCTACATAGTACAGGTGAATGAGTCCATAGCTGCTTCTGAAATGGCAATCTCTTCCCTATATTGTGCTGCACTCCTTTGACCATGGCTTGTATATACAGATTACGGTTTAGTGTCGTGTTCATTCGGGCATACCGTAGCAAAACGTTTTGTAATGGAAAGCGAAAAACGAGCATTTCAGTAAGTACAGTTGAAGTCGGAAGTTTACATACTTAGGTTGGAGTCATTAAAACTTGTTTTTCAACCACTCCACAAATTAATTGTTAACACACTATAATTTTGGCAAGTCAGTTAGGACATCTACTTTGTGCATGACACAAGTCATTTTTCCAACAATTGTTTCAGACCGATTATTTCACTTATAATTCACTGTATCACAATTCCAGTGGGACAGAAGTTTACATACACTAAGTTGACTGTGCCTTTTAAACAGCTTGGTAAATTCTAGAAAATGTCATGGCCTTAGAATCTTCTGATAGGCTAATTGACATCATTTGAGTTAATTGGATGTGTATCTGTGGATGTATTTCAAGGCCTACCTTCAAACTCAGTGCCTCTATGCTTGACATCATGGGAAAATCAGAAGAAATCAGCCAAGACATCAGATTTCAGCAATTTCAAATGCCTTAAGGTACCACGTTTATCTGTACAAACAATAGTACGCACAATAGTATGCAAGTATAAACACCATGGAACCACGCAGCCGGAAGGAGATGCGTTCTGTCTCCTAGAGATGAACGTACTTTGGTGCGAAATGTGCAACTCAATTCCAGAACAACAGCAAAGGACCTTGTGAAAATTCTGGAGGAAACGGGTACAAAAGTATCTATATCCACAGTAAAAACGAGTCCTTTATCGACACCTGAAATGCCGCCCTGCAAGGAAGAAGCCACTGCTCCAAAACTGCCATAAAAAGGTCAGACTACAGTTTTCAACTGCACATGGGGACAAAGATCATACATTTTGGAGAAATGTCTGATAAAACAAAAATAGAACTGTTTGGCCATAATGACTATCGTTATGTTTGGAGGAAAAGGGGGAGGCTTGCACGCCAAAGAACACCATCCCAACTGTGAAGCACGGGGGTGGCAGCATCATGTGGTGGGGGTGCTTTGCTGCAAGAGGGACTGGTCCACTTCACAAAATAGATCACACCATGAGAAAGGAAAATCATGTGGATATATTGAAGCAACATCTCAAGACATCAGTCAGGAAGTTAAAGCTTGGTCGCAAATGGGTCTTCCAAATGGACAATGACCCCAAGCATACTTCCAAAGTTGTGGCAAAATGGCTAAAGGACAACAAAGTCAAGGTAATGGAGTGGCCATCACAAAGCCCTGACCTCAATTCTACAGACAATTTGTGGGCAGAACTGAAAAAGCATGTGCGAGCAAGGAGGCCTGCATACCGGACTCATTTACACCAGCTTTGTCAGGAGGAATGGGCCAAAATTCACCCAACTTTTTGTGGGAAGCTTGTGGAAGGCTACCTGAAACGTTTGACCCAAGTTAAACAATTGAAAGGTAATACTACCAAATATTAATTGAGTGTATGTAAACTTCTGACCCACCGGGAATGTGATGAAAGAAATAAAAGCTGAAATAATAAATAATTCTCTCTACTATTATTCTGACATTTCACATTCTTAAAATAAAGTGGTGATCCTAACTGACCTAAGACAGGGAATATTTACCAGGATTAAATGTCAGGAATTGTGAAAACTGAGTTTAAATGTATTTGGCTAAGGTGTATGTAAACTTCCGACTTCAACTGTAAGATCAGTAAGTGGGGCACAGTAAGTGGGTCTGGAGTTCAGAGATTTAAGGTCATCGATCCTCTTCCTCCCTCCCAGGCTCTACACAAGCTTGCCAATCAGTACCTGAAGAGGGAATGGCCGGACAGCCTATCAGAGGAGCCAAAAGACCACGGGTAAGACCTCTAGCCAAAGAGTGAACCATTATTGTATCAGCAGCGTCAGAAATGTGTCTCTCATTCTCTCAAGTGTTCTTCCGTAATAGTACTAACAGTATCAGTGTGTATTATTGAAAGCTACATATTGTTATTTAGCATTTTTTGCTCGACTCTTTGATTAAGTCGCTTTGGATAAAAGCGTCTGCTAAATAGCATATATTATTATTTATTATATTATATTTTGTGCTGTATTTAGTCCAGGTCCTCTCATGTCCGAATTGTCATTGCCTTTTAAATAAAGGTTCTTGTGCAAAAGATTAACTGGTTGAACCAACAGTTGTTGTATTGTGTCGTCACAACCATGAACATAAAAAAATATTGGGGATATTACCAGTATTCACACTGACTATTGTGTGTCTGTTGTCACAGGAACATGTACACGTTGTGGAAGGCATACCTGGAGGGCATAGTGCATGTGAGCCAAACCAGGATCACGGCCTGTGAGAACTACAGGAACCAAGTGTCGGACCCTGCCAAGACTGCCAGGCTGCAGAAGGAGCAGCAGCTCCGAAAGGTATGGAAGGCAAATCACCACAACACTGCTGAGCTTTCCATAGTTTAGACTCCCCCCCCCCCCCCCCCCCCCGTCTCTATCCTCAATCTCGCTCGCCCTCTTGCTCTCTCACATGGTTTAGATTATTTGACGCATGTCTCCATTTATACAGCTGATGAGTTGAAATGACTGAAGCAGTTCAGGATATGTGCTTTGTAAAGGAGAAGTCGGCTGTTCTTTGGATACAAACCAGTGTTTACAGTGCATTTTGGAAAGTATTAAACCCCTTTTACTTTTTGTTTTACAGCCTTATTCTAAAATGGATTAAATCAAACATTTTCCACATCAATCTACAAACAAAACCCCATAATGACAAGCGACAACAGGTTTTCTACATTATTCAATATGAATTACAAATAAACAGATACCTTATTTACATAAGTATTCAGACTCTTTGCTATGATCACATGTATTTATAAAGCCCTTTTTACATCAGCAGATGTCACAAACTGCAATACAGAAACCCAGCCTAAAACCCCAAACAGCAAGCAATGCAGATGTAGAAGCATGGTAGGTAGGAAAAACTCCCTAGAGATTCAAAATTGAGCTCATGTGCATCCTGTTTCCATTGATCATCCTTGAGATGTTTCTTTAACTTGATTGGAGTCCATCTGTGGTAAAAATCATTTGATTGAACATGATTTAGAAAGGCACACATTTGTCAATATAAGGTCCCACAGTTGACAGTGCATGTCACAGCAAAAACCAAGCCATGAGGTCAAAGGAATTGTCTGTAGTGGCCTCCATCATTCTTAAATGGAATAAGTTTTGAACCA
This sequence comes from Oncorhynchus gorbuscha, assembly GCF_021184085.1. Taxonomy (NCBI): domain Eukaryota; kingdom Metazoa; phylum Chordata; class Actinopteri; order Salmoniformes; family Salmonidae; genus Oncorhynchus; species Oncorhynchus gorbuscha. Next base: position 49,024,586 of record NC_060188.1, on the reverse strand, counting down.
CTAAGACTCTTCCTAGAGATGGCTGCCTGCCCAAACTGAGCAATCGGGAGAAGGGCCTTGGTCAGGGAGGTGACCATGAACACGATTTAAAGGGATATTAACCAAATTCATTTTCCTATGGCTTCCTCAAGGTGTCAGCAGTCTTTAGACATAGTTTCAGGCTTTTATTTTGAAAAATGAGCGAGAAAGATAATATCGCGTCAGTGGATAGCTGGGTGTTCGCAGAGTTTTGCTTGCACAACAGAGTGGGGCAGCCATGGTCTCTCCTTCTCCTATTGAAAAAGCGACAGTCCTGGTTGTTGTATTATTGCTTATATATTTTACGAACAACCTGAGGATTGATTATAAAAAATGTTTGACATGTTTCTGTGGACATTACGGATACTATTCGGAATTTTCTTCTGCGATGTCGTGACCGCTTGAGCCTGTGGATTTCTGAACATAATGCGCCAAACAAATGGAGGTATTTTGGATATAAAAATAATCTTTATGGAACAAAAGGAACATTTATTGTGTAACTGGGAGTCTCGTGAGTGCAAACATCCGAAGATCATCAAAGGTAAGCGATTTAATCTATTGCTTTTCTGACTTTCGTGACCAATCTACTTGGCAATATTTTGTCTACTGAGAGAGATGTTCTTACATAAACGCTTGTTAATCACGCAGAAAACAAGCAGTGTGGCTGGTGGCATTGTCATGCTGGAGGGTCATGTCAGGATGAGCCTGTAGAAAGGGTACCACATGAGGGATGTCTTCCCTGTAACACACATCATTGAGATTGCCTTCAATGACAACAAGCTCGGTCCGATGCTGCTGTGACACACCGCCCCAGACCATGACAGACTCTCCGCCTCCAACTCAATCCCACTCCAGAGTACAGGCCTCAGTGTAACGCTCATTCCTTTGACGATAAACACGATTCCGACCATCACCCCTAGTGAGACAAAACCGTGACTCGTTAGTGAAGAGCACTTTTTGCCAGTCCTGTCTGGTCCAGCGACGGTGGGTTTGTGCCCATAGACGACGACGTTGCCGGTGATGTCTGGTGAGGACCTGCCTTACAACAGGCCTACAAGCCCTCAGACCAGCCTCTCTCAGCCTATTGCTGACAGTCAAATCGTATTTGTCACATACACATGGTTAGCAGATGTTAATGCGAGTGTAGCGAAATGCTTGTGCTTCTAGTTCTGACAATGCAGTAATAACCAACAAGTAATCTAACTAACAATTCCAAAACTATTGTCTTATGCACAGTGTAAGGGGATAAGAATATGTACATAAGATATATGAATGAATGATGGTACAGAGCAGCATAGGCAAGATACAGTAGATGGTATCGAGTATAGTATATACATATGAGATGAGTATGTAAACAAAGTGGCATAGTTAAAGTGGCTACTGATACATGTATTACATAAGGATGCAGTAGATGATATAGAGTACCGTATATACGTATACATATGAGATGAATAATGTAGGGTATGTAAACATTTATATTAGGTAGCATTGTTTAAAGTGGCTAGTGATATATTCTACATTTCCCATCAATTCCCATTATTAAAGTGGCTGGAGTTGAGTCAGTGTGTTGGCAGCAGCCACTCAATGTTAGTGGTGGCTGTTTAACAGTCTGATGGCCTTGATATAGAAGCTGTTTTTCAGTCTCTCGGTCCCAGCTTTGATGCACCTGTACTGACCTCGCCTTCTGGATGATAGCGGGGTGAACAGGCAGTGGCTCGGGTGGTTGTTGTCTTTGATCTTTATGGCCTTCCTGTAACATCGGGTGGTGTAGGTGTCCTGGAGGGCAGGTAGTTTGCCCCCGGTGATGCGTTGTGCAGACCTCACTACCCTCTGGAGAGCCTTACGGTTGTGGGCGGAGCAGTTGCCGTACCAGGCGGTGATACAGCCCGCCAGGATGCTCTCGATTGTGCATCTGTAGAAGTTTGTGAGTGCTTTTGGTGACAAGCCGAATTTCTTCAGCCTCCTGAGGTTGAAGAGGCTCTGCTGCGCCTTCTTCACGATGCCGTCTGTGTGAGTGGACCAATTCAGTTTGTCTGTGATGTGTATGCCGAGGAACTTAACTTACTACCCCCCTCTCCACTACTGTTCCATCGATGTGGATAGGGGTGGTGTTCCCTCTGCTGTTTCCTGAAGTCCACAATCATCTACTTAGTTTTGTTGACGTTGAGTGTGAGGTTATTTTCCTGACACCACACTCCGAGGGCCCTCACCTCCTCCCTGTAGGCCGTCTCGTCTTTGTTGGTAATCAAGCCTACCACCGTTGTGTCGTCCGCAAACTTGATGATTGAGTTGGAGGCGTGCGTGGCCACGCAGTCGTGGGTGAACAGGGAGTACAGGAGAGGGCTCAGAACGCACCCTTGTGGGGCCCCAGTGTTGAGGATCAGCGGGGTGGAGATGTTGTTGCCTACCCTCATCACCTGGGGGCGGCCCGTCAGGAAGTCCAGTACTCAGTTGCACAGGGCGGGGTCGAGACCCAGGGTCTCGAGCTTGATGACGAGCTTGGAAGGTACTATGGAGTTAAATGCCGAGCTGTAGTCTATGAACAGCATTCTCACATAGGTATTCCTCTTGTCCAGGTGGGTTAGGGCAGTGTGCAGTGTGGTTGAGATTGCATCGTCTGTGGACCTATTTGGGCGGTAAGCAAATTGGAGTGGGTCTAGGGTGTCAGGTAGGGTGGAGGTGATATGGTCCTTGACTAGTCTCTCAAAGCACTTCATGATGACAGAAGTGAGTGCTACGGGGAGGTAGTCGTTTAGCTCAGTTACCTTAGCTTTCTTGGGAACAGGAACAATGGTGGCCCTCTTGAAGCATGTGGGAACAGCAGACTGGTATAGGGATTGATTGAATATGTCCGTAAACACACCAGCCAGCTGGTCTGCGCATGCTCTGAGGGCGCGGCTGGGGATGCCGTCTGGGCCTGCAGCCTTGCGAGGGTTAACACGTTTAAATGTTTTACTCACCTCGGCTGCAGTAAAGGAGAGGCCGAATGTTTTCGTTGAGCACTGATGGAGGGACTGTGCATTCCTGTTGTAACTCTGGCAGTTATTGTTGCCATCCTGTACCTGTCCTGCAGGTGTGATGTTCGGATGTACCGAACCTGTGCAGGTGTTGTTACACGTGGTCTGCCACTGCGAGGACGATCAGCTGTCCGTCCTGTCTCCCTGTATCACTCTCTTAGGTGTCTCACAGTACGGACATTGCAATTTATTGCCCTGTCCACATCTGCAGTCCTCATGCCTCCTTGTACTATGCCTAAGGCAAGTTCACGCCGATGAGCAGGTACCCTGGGCATCTTTCTTTTGGTGTTTTTCAGAGTCAGTAGAAAGGCCTCTTTTAGTGTCCTAAGTTTTCATAACTGTGACCTGTCTATCGTCTATCGTCTGTAAGCTGTTAGTGTCTTAACGACCGTTCCACAGGTGCGTGTTCATTAATTGTTCATGGTTCATTGAACAAGCATGGGAAACAGTGTTTAAACCCTTTACAATGAAGATCTGTGAAGTCATATGGATTTTTACAAATTATCTTTGAAAGACAGGGTCCTGAAAAAGGGACGTTTCTTTTTTTGCTGAGTTTATATTCACTCCACTCAGTATTGTAATCAATACTTACCAGAAAGCATGTAGTCCTCGGCTCAAAGTGTATCGTTTGGCCTCAATAGCATCTCATTAGTGTGCAAGATCTTGAGAATCAGCTGGACATGTGATGGAAGAGTGCTCTGTACATGTGATGGAAGAATGTACTGTGCATGCAGAGGGTTGCAATTCCATTGAATTGGGGATAGTTTAACCAAAATATGCCACAAGACCTAGAATTGCCTTGTGTATCCCACAAAAAAAGGTTCACTATTATAAGCTAACTTTTTTTGTAGGATTTATGCAAAATTCCCAAAATTCCAGGACCTAACTTCCTATGGAAAATTTCCGGAAATTTTCTGGCCCTTTGCAACCCGACTTAGACTTACGTGTATTTTTGTTGTTATGTTGTGAAACTGTATATTACTGCACTGTCTGAGCTAGAATCACAAGCATTTCGCTACACCCGCAATAACATCTGGTAAACACGTGTATGTGACAAATACATTTTGAGTTGATTTGAAAAGACTCCTAAAGGACTTACTTTGCCACCATGGCCTTTTTTGCCTTTACCTCCCTTATCGCACCTCATTTGCTCACATCGTATATAGACTTGTTTTATACTGTATTATTGACTGTATGTTTGTTTTACTCCATGTGTAACTCTGTGTCGTTGTATGCGTCGAACTGCTTTGCTTTATCTTGGCCAGGTCGCAATTGTAAATGAGAACTTGTTCTCAACTTGCCTACCTGGTTTAATAAAGGTGAAATTAAAAATAAAATAAAAAACTCTGACCATGAGAAACAAGATTCTCTGGTCTGATGAAAACAATATTGAACTCTTTGACCTGAATGCCAAACATCACGTCTGGAGGAAACCTGACACCATCCCTACTGTGAAGCGTGGCTGCAGCATTGCGATGGGGGATGTTTTTCAGCAGGGACTGGGAGAACAGCCAGGATCGAGGGGCTGATGAACGGAGCAAAGTACAGAGATCCTTGATGAATCTAAAAAAATGTGGACATATTTTATTTAACTAGGCAAGTCAGTTACGAACAAATTTTCATTTACAATGACGGCCTAGGAACAATGGGTTAACTGCCTTGTTCAGGGGCAGAACAACTCATTTTTACCTTGACAGCTCAGGGATTCGATCTAGCAACCTTTCGGTTACAGGTCCAACACTCTAACCACTAGGCTAACTGCCGCCCCAAAGTCGAGGGGTATGAATACTTTCCGAATGCACTGTATATACAGGGCTGTGCAAAAGTATTCTGACCCCTTTGATTTATTGTGTTACAAAGTGGGATTAAAATGAATTGAATTGCACTTTTTGTCTACAACACAACATATTCTAATGTCAAAGTGGAAGGAAAAATGGTAACATTTAAAAAAAAATAATAATAACAATGAAATAACAAAAATATAGTCGTTGCATAAGTATTTCAACTCCCTGGGTCAATACATGTTAGAAACACTTTTTGGCATTGATTTCAGCTGTGAGTCTTCTTGGGTAAGTCTATAAGAGCTTTGCCCACCTGCATTGTGCAATATTTGCCCATTATTTTAACCATTCTTCAAGCTCTGTCAACATATTGGGGATCATGACTAGACAGCAATTTAAGTCTTGCTGTAGATTTTCACTCTGTCATTAAGAGTGGAGTCAACTACAATGTTGTTGATCCATCCTCTGTTTACTCCCATCACAGCCATTGAACTCTGTAGCTGTTTTAAAATCCCCAATGACCTCATGGTAAGACCCCTGTGTCTTTGTGGTTTAATACATACTCCACAGCATAATTATTACCGTGACCATGTTTAAAGAGATTCGATGTCTGATTTTGTTATTGTTATCAATTGACCAATCACTGCCCTTTGAGGCTTTCGAAAAGCTCCCTGATGTTTGTAGTTGAATTTGTGCTTGAAATTCAATACTTGACTGAGGGACCTTACAGATGTTATCTGTATGGGGGGGGCAGAGGAAGTGTTAGTCATTAAAAAAGTGTGTCCATGCAACTTATATGATTTGTTATACCAAATTTGTCTTCTAAACAAATGTAGGCTTGCCTAAACAAAATGGCTGAATACTTCTGCAACGACTATTTTAGTTATGAATTTATCTTAAATAAATAATAATTCTTCCACTGGGGGTCCAAGGGGGTCTGAATACTTTTGCAAGACACTATTAATATATACTGGGTCATAGTTCAGGTGGGCCTTCACACTTAAGCAAACAATGTTTTTATTGGTATGCTCTTTTCATATACTGGGTCATGTTCAGTTTGGCACACTGTAGCAAAACCTTACCTCCATGTTTTAGTCCATTTTGAAATGTTTTTGCCCTACTGAACATGCCCAAGCCTGGACGCTTTGCTTCAATATCAGCTAAGAGTTGGCCACATGGCCGCCCTGTCCATATGATCACTGGATGTCAAGCTTTGGACAACACTTGCTCTCTATTTATCACTATCCATGTTCCGCTGGCTACCATCAACTAGCACCCTCTTGTTCACCCTGACTGACCTAATAGGAATATCATATTTATTCTTAGTACAAACATCTTAGAATGGCTACCAGTGGAACGGGCATGCTTGTCCAGGTATGTTGTTAGTCACATGTACAGGAACGCAGATGTAATTGCAGGGTGGGGGGAGCAGGTAGCTGCCTAGTGGCTATTCATGGTCTGGCGGTAGAAGCTATTGGCCAGTCATCGCCCTGATAGTCCTGCACTGGCTCGGGTAACTGTATTAGCAATGAGTCAGGATATTTGACATGTTTCACCACATGAGCCATACTGTGCCAGCTGACTATGTGTATTGACCAGCTGACTGTATGTCCTCTGGTTGTTTCTCCAGTAGTGCTGAGCTATTAGTGCTTTTTAAGGTCTATTAGGTTTCGGTTCAATTATTTAACAAATTATCACGGTTTTTCGTTTCAACTATTTTTTTTAAACATGAAATGCATTATGAGATAATGACGTTACATTGATTTTTGAGCTTTTAATGGAAATTCCAACACCAAAAATAGTGAACATTGATAATATTTCATTCTCTGTCAGGTCCACATTGGGTAGACATCAATAGAAAAATAGGAAATGACTATGCAATATTTCAGCTACTTAGTTTTTATTTGATGGCTTTATTAAAGTAATCATTTCTGTTCAGGCAGCCAGGCCATATAACACCTATATGCTCCCCATAATGTACGGTCTTCGTATTTTGCCAAACTGCATATTATGCTGCAGAGCTGTCTGACAATCATTTTACTAGTTCTTCAAAGTTGATAAGGCATACTTTCACAAACTGTCTCTGTCCCTCTTGTCGTTGTGTACATTACTCTCTCATGTGGTCCCGTTTACCGCCTAACAATGGGAGTTGTTGTCCCAAAGGCGGGAATGCAGGCGACAAGCTTAGGTCCAAACTAAGCCAATATCCAATTTCCAAATCCAATTTTATTTATATAGCCCTTCGTACATCAGTTGATATCTCAAAGTGCTGTACAGAAACCCAGCCTAAAACCCCAAACAGCAAGCAATGCAGGTGTAGAAGCACGGTGGCTAGGAAAAACTCCCTAGAAAGGCCAAAACCTAGGAAGAAACCTAGAGGAACCAGGCTATGTGGGGTGGCCAGTCCTCTTCTGGCTGTGCCGGGTGGAGATTATAACAGAACATGGCCAAGATGTTCAAATGTTCATAAATGACCAGCATGGTCGAATAATAACAAGGCAGAACAGTTGAAACTGGAGCAGCAGCACAGTCAGGTGGACTGGGGACAGCAAGGAGTCATCATGTCAGGTCGTCCTGGGGCACGGTCCTTGGGCTCAGGTCCTCCGAGAGAGAGAAAGAAAGAGAGAATTAGAGAGAGCATATGTGGGGTGGCCAGTCCTCTTCTGGCTGTGCCGGGTGGAGATTATAGACTTCGCATTGGGCTTATTTCTGACAGATCTTGGCCAAAGTGAAACCTCTCACTTTGCCTCTTCCTCTCTGAGCCGTCTGTCTAAATGGAATTCAAGTAATTGAACCGACATCAGTCAATTAGTTGTTTTAATAACAGAAAACCCCCAGAAAAGTTGGTTAATCGCTCAGCACTATTCTCCAGTGTACTGACCAGCTGACTGTATGCCCTCTGGTTATTTGTTCAGTGTATTGACCAGCTGATGCTGGTGCAGGCAGAGCTGCAGGACTCGGTGAAGGAGCTGGCTAAGACCAGGAAGAAGTATCAGGAGACAGAGACCATGGCCCAGGCCGTCAGGGACAAGGCCGAGCAGGACGCCAAGTACGTGCACGCACACACACAAAATAAAAAATCCTAACCCTGCGGCCTTGTGGAGATTTGAGAGGATCAGATGGGTAACAAATCTGAGGGAAAGGTGGAGCTATTGCCGTAATGCTACCTATCCAATCCTCACGAATGTACAGGAGTGACAATGTAAAAGACCATAGGGAATCGTTGGTCTTGTGTGACTCTGTTCACATATATGTTCCATCTCTCCCTCTGTTCTGTCCAGGTCCAAACTGAGTCTCTTCCAATCCAGGTCCAGTCTGCAGAGGGCAAGTGTAAAGGTGAGAGAATTAAATGAATCCATTTTATGTATGGCCAATTGGCCATGACTACAAACTCAAGTGCATATGGGAATGGAGAGAAAAAGTACAACTAAGTTACTGACTTGCATGTTTTCAGCTGAAAGCCAAGAGGAGTGAGTGTAACTCCAAAGCCACCCATGCCAGGAACGACTATCTCCTCACGCTAGCTGCGGCTAACGCTCACCAGCAGCGCTATTACGACACCGACCTGATCGACTGCATTAAGGTTAGGCGTTGGCACACACAAAGTATGCGGGCATTCCAGGTACTTTTCTTTTGCAGTTGCATCATATCTCAGGTGATTGCTGTGTCATAGTTAACATGACTGCAAAAACAGGCTGCCTGGAATGCCACCACCAGTGTGCGAGTGTGTGAGATGGAGGGTTATTGCTGCATATTACTGATAAATTACAAGTTAAGTTATTTCCCTGTTTACTGCGCTTCTCAGGTCCTGGATGGGAGCATCTATGAGCAGGTGAAGGACTACCTGGTCTCTCTGTGCCAGATGGAGCTTGAGTCCTATCAGGCTGTTCACAACACTTTCAACATCCTCCTGGAGAACTCCAATGGGGTGAGCGCACGCAAACTAGCCCAGTGGCCGTGTGTCAAGTGTCTCGAAGGAGCGCTGATCCAGAATCAGTTTAGCCTTTTAGATTAAAAAATGTATAGGAAATGGAACTTGAATGGGGAATTGTGAGATGCTTGATACTAATGGCCCCAGGTATTATCCTTCATTGAACTAGCCTGAACCAAGATCTGTTTGTGCTGTCTTGCCAACTCCTATGGTCTAATGATATTGGCTATACAGCACAAACCAGGCTTTTATTGGAGTTTTCTTTTTTACTTTGGGAGAGAGGTTCTATGCAGAGAATGCTGGGAAGTCAGTGTAACAGGTGGTTAGTCCAGAACCTTGTCTGAAAGTTGAAGGATTGCATTAACTCCCCCAAGCTAATGCCTAGGCTTTAGCTCAGTGTGCAGGAGACCCAGGTTCAAAACCCAGATGGTCAAGTTAGCATGTATACCATTGTTTAGGTCCATATTTTTCTTTTAAAGCTAGAATTGTTCATTTAAACAAAACAAAGCATCTCCCCACCCCTGTTTTGCTAAAAAGCTCAGGGATGGGGCTAGAGAGTTATGCATGCAACGACTGACCCTCCATGATATCAAATGTATAGCGTTAACCATGTTTTGAGGCTATACAAGTGTTTGTTTACGTTGTTTCCAAACAGTGGAGTGAGGCAAGCTTATATTTTGGGTTCTGATGGGGTACGACCATTAAACAAAGCTCATGAGGCATTTATAAATGATATTCGTGACAAAACTATGGGTATAATATAATTTAAGTGAAAAAATGTATGTAGCAACTATGGAATCTAGCTTTAAAGATTTAGAGATGACTTTTCCCAATACGCTGTTGTCTTCCTACCTATTCAGTTACCCCTCAGCGATCTTAGTCCTGGGCTCTTGAGGTTTCTTTAACCCAACTGTAGTTCACAGTTCATTTCCGCTCAACCAAGCATGAACGTACAGTACCAGTCAAAAGTTTGGTCACCCTTCTTTATTTTTGACTATTTTCTACCTTGTAGAATAATAGTGAAGACATCAAAACTATGAAATAACACATATGGAATCATGTAGTAACCAAAAAAGTGTTAAACAAATTAAAATATATTTTAGATTCTTCAAAGTAGTCAACCTTTGCCTTGATGACAGCTCTGCACACTCTTGGCATTCTCTCAACCAGCTTCACCTGGGATGTTTTTCCAACAGTCTTGAAGGAGTTTCCACCATATGCTGAGCACTTGTTGGCTGCTTGTCCTTCACTCTGCGGTCCAACTCATCCCAAACCATCTCAATTGGGTTGAGGTTGAGTGATCAAATAGCCCTTACACAGACTGTTGGTGTGTTGGGTCATTGTCCTGTTGAAAAACAAATGATAGTCCCACTAATCGCCAACCAGATGGGATGGTGTATCGCTGCAGAATGCTGTGGTAGCCATGCTAGGTAAGTGTTCCTTGAATTCTAAATAAATCAGACAGTGTCACCAGCAAAGCACCATCACACCTCCACTCCATGCTTCATGGTGGGAAATACACATGCAGAGGTCATCCGTTCACCTACTCTGCGTCTCACAAAGATATGGCGGTTGGAACCAAAAAACTCAATTTTGGACTCATCAGACCAAAGGACAGATTTCCACCGGTCCAATGAATTTTTAACAAGACACACCTGTTAATTGAAATGCTTTCTAGGTGACTACATCGTGAAGCTGGTTGAGAGAATGTCAAGAGTGTGCAGAGCTGTCATCAAGGAAAAAGGTTGCTACTTTGAAGAACACTGCATGATTCCATATTTGTTATGTCATTGTTTTGATGTCTTCGCTATTATTCTGCAATGTAGAAAATAGTAAAAATAATGAAAATCCCTGGAATGAGTAGGTGTGTCCGAACTATTGACTGGTACTGTGTGTATGCAGGGAGGCAGCGAGCTGTAGGTGCCAGATCCCACAGAGGGGTCAGATTTCTACCGGCTGACTCATATAGTTCCTCTTTCACTGTGACGCCACAGCAGGCTGTGTGTGTGGGTGTATAGTTTTGACCTCGCTCTGGTAATCTTCCTATGACCCTTGAGGTGACCGTGAATGCTCCCCTGTGACTCTGCTCTGACCGTCAGTGGTCCTTTGATGGCCCTGGCTTAAATAAGAACAGTGTGGTCACTCGCCGATGACATAATAAACTCTCAAAGGAGTTTAAGGCCTCTTCTGTCATGATAATGAGTTTTATCTATTCTAATCCCTTTATGCCTCTTTCAGATGATCAGTTGCTGTATTATGAGGTTAACTAAATGGCTATGCGTGCGTGTCTGCATGTATGTGTGCATCTGCGTATGTTTGTGTGTTCTCTTCAGATGATGCAGGACTTTCACCAGCAGCAGTTTGTACAGCAGAATCAAGTGTTCCACAGTACCCCAGCCATCCTCTTCCAGCCCATCAACACTGACACGGTGGGTAGTAGTGCTACGCTAATGCTACACTAATGCTACTTCTCTCATGGAACGTGTTGGCTAGTGCTACGCTACACACTAGCTATGCTAAAGCTACCCTCTTGTAGAACCACTGGTCCTTCTTCACCACTAGGCTAGCTAACCTGCTCTACCGTACATGCTTGTGCATATGTGTAACCAAGTTGAATTTGTAGGCTCCCATTGAATTGCTAGCTATTCTTTGGCGTAGCTGGCTACGGCATTGCGAGAAAGGATTGGGATTTGTAAAATCCATTACAGTAGTGGACCTGTGAGGGAGGAAGCAAGCTGTTAAATGACAGTGACGTCCATTACATGCAATGCTTGTGTTTTGGTGAGTGTGTTTGTGTTGCACGCAGGTTTAAAAAATGTTTAAAAAATTAAGGGGTGGATCAGCTTAATGTTGCGGAAAGAATGTTCGCTTCCAATGTAATTGTCTGCATCATTTCCAATCCCCCATATTTTTTTGGTAAATATATCCATAAACACATGCATACATATACACATATATACATACACATACCTATATAGACATACTTTTTAAAAAGAATATACCTTTATTATTATTCCCTGCAAACCCTTCCGCCGATCCCCCAATTGGAGTAAACTAATAAACACTTCTGCTTTTACCTTCAATTTATACATCTTATACACATTTTACAGACAGTCTACTTTACAATAGTTCTCTCTTGTTTGTTCTTAGTCCTTCCTCTATTTCTGATGTCCATCCAGTTTGATTTCTATTTGTAACTGTGCTATTTCACAAAAGTTCTGAACCTATATACATTCTACAGATCCTGTATGCTTTACATGGTTTATCTTGTTATTAGTCCCACTCCATTCAACCCCTCCCATCTATCTCTCAACATCATCCATTTCAGATTTCTATTTGCCATATATTTTTCAACTGTGCTGTGATGCTTCACAAACGAATTGAACCTTCCTATTCTCATAGCTTCTACAGATTGTAAATTAAAATACTTATTTTAGCAAAAATGTTTATTATATTATTGATTGATTTGACTATGGCTTTTCAAATCACCCAGTATTGCTATCTGTAGCGTTAGTTCTAGGCAAATGTTGCAATTCTTCAGCCATTCCTGGACCTGTGACCAAAAACGAGCTACATATGTACAATACCAAAATAAATGATCTAATGACTCTGCCTCCTCACAGCAGAATCTGCAGTGCTGGGAAGATTGTATCCCCCATATATATATAACATTCTATTAGTTGCAAGAATTTTGTATAGTAGTTTATATTGAAAAATTCAAAGTTTTGAATCCGGCGTTGTTTTGCGTATCAATTCATTGCACGCAGGTTTGTTTGTATGGTTTATGGTGTGTATGTATATGGTGTGCATGCGAGTCCCAGAGGAACATGTTCTCAACTGACCCAGCCTGCCAGTCAGTCTGTCTGCCCACCAGTGCACTTGTCCGCATCCTCTGCCGCCTGCAGAGGGTGTTTGTCTCCAAGACCCTCGTTGTTTTCCGTTGGTAGTGAAACAAGCGGTGGCCTGTTCCTAAAGAAAACATTTAGTGATGCAGTTGCACCCTCCACCTCCCTCAAACCTACCCCCCCCCCCTTTTCCCCTCCTTAAACAATGTGACAGAGGTATCTGGCTCTCGCTCTCTCCCTCGCTGGCTCTCGCACTCCCCCTCGCTGGCTCTCGCACTCCCCCTCGCTGGCTCTCGCACTCCCCCTCGCTGGCTCTCGCTCGCTCCCTCGCTGGCTCTCGCACTCCCCCTCGCTGGCTCTCGCACTCTCCCTCGCTGGCTCTCGCACTCTCCCTCGCTGGCTCTCGCACTCTCCCTCGCTGGCTCTCGCACTCTCCCTCGCTGGCTCTCGCACTCTCCCTCGCTGGCTCTCGCTCGCTCCCTCGCTGGCTCTCGCACTCTCCCTCGCTGGCTCTCGCTCGCTCCCTCGCTGGCTCTCGCACTCTCCCTCGCTGGCTCTCGCACTCTCCCTCGCTGGCTCTCGCACTCTCCCTCGCTGGCTCTCGCACTCTCCCTCGCTGGCTCTCGCTCGCTCCCTCGCTGGCTCTCGCTCGCTCCCTCGCTGGCTCTCGCTCGCTCCCTCGCTGGCTCTCGCTCGCTCCCTCGCTGGCTCTCGCTCGCTCCCTCGCTGGCTCTCGCTCGCTCCCTCGCTGGCTCTCGCTCGCTCCCTCGCTGGCTCTCGCTCGCTCTCTCGCTGGCTTTCTGTTCCTGTTTCACTGTCTCAATTTAAAGGGGCTTTACTGACATGTAATTGAAATGGGTTTTATTGACATGTAATTAAAAACATAAAAATGTAAAGAAACAAAACAAACTAGAAATGAACAGTAAACAGCAATCACTAATTCAGAGGTTGCTGCCTACACTGAGACCCAATCACTGGTCACTTTAATATATGGATCACTAGTCACTTTAAACATTGCCACTTTAAAAATGTTTACATATCTTACATTACTCATATGTTTATACTGTATTTTATACCATCTATGGCACCTTGCGTATGCCACTCGGCAATCGCTCATCCAGATATTTATATGTACATATTCTCATTCACCCCTTTAGATTTGTGTGTATTAGGTAGTTGTTGGGGAATTGTTAGATATTACTGCACTGTCGGAACTAGAAGCACAAGCATTTCGCTACACTCGCATTAACACCTGCTAACTATTTATGTGACCAATAAAATTTGATTTAAATATTGCATACACAAAGGTTTCTGAAAGATAAAGGCATTTCTAATGTTATCAGCTGTGTACAGTGATTTAAAAATGTGCAAATATTTGAAATACAAATGGTAGGGGTGTCTGTGTTTTAGAATAGATAAAAGCGCATATTATTGTGACCGAAGAGCTCTCTCGCTCTCTCTCGCTGAATGTACTCATAATTATTCATTTAGTCATTTGGACTGTGTTTATTATTTTGTCAGGGCTTAGAGATTAATCAGCTGTGTGCGCATGAGTCATGCCAGGGGTCATCATCAGTCATAGGAGTTGACCTATACACCTCCTGAGGAGAGGTGAGACCAAACTTTGTGGTCCTGTTGCGCGTGTCCATCAGATGGCCAGTGATCTCTGTTCATTACCGAGTGCAATGGAAAATGTTTAAAATCATTTTGTCTTAGGAAACAAAAATGAGCGTTTGATTATTAGACAAGTCCAGGGACGTCCCTCCCCGTTTCAGTACGTTTTCTTCTGTTTGGTGGATAATGAACACTTATTGTTACAGAACGTTCTGATAGAAGTTTATTATGTAGAACGAATATGATTGTAGGTCATGTAGACTAGAGAACAGTGTCAGCTCTATTCCTTTATATTTTGCAGTGTTCAGAACATATCACATTAGACATCAGAGAGGCCTGGACTGAGACTTCAGGCCTTGTAGATGAGTTGTGGAGAGAAATAAGAACAAGATTATTCCATATTAAATCTGGAATTTATGTTTTTCTGATCGCCTTCTAATCCTATATTATTGGAATCAACCTACCCCCGAGCAAATATCAGACATTTCACATTGTACTGATTACATCCCTGATTTAGAAACATTGCCTCTCATCCCATTGGGATGTGGATTGGCTGTGTTCCTCTTGTGAGGTCATCCATAGTGGAAGTGCTTTCCTCTAGGTTGTTTTCTTTTCGACACAAACACACACTGTTTCGTCGTCTGCCTCAATAGTGGAATAATATTTTTTACTACGCCGCCTTGAGTTCATTCCTCAAAAATCTCATTTCATAATATTTGCCAAGATTCACCCTCAAACGAATATCAGCTCCAATATCCAACCATAGACATATTCACCTAAATATTTGTTTCATATGTACCATATATTATACATAAGTCTTTTTGACTTATTTTAATAGATGCACGGACAGATACGGATGCTGAATATGTTTAGCTGAATATTATCAATTAATATTCAACTCTCTCTCTCCCTCCCCTATACATCATCCCTGGTCACTAGGTGGGGCAGTTGCAGAAGGAGAGTGGCACAGTGGAGGAGCACAGTCTGGATAAGGAGGCACGGAAGTGGGCGACCCGAGTGGCACGAGAACACAAGAGCATCATCCACAGTCAGAGGGTGAGAGAGAGGGAGGAAAAGAGAAAGGGATGGAAATGTTAAAAAGTGAGAGCGAGGGACCGCCTATTCACAGTGTCTCAGAGTAGGAGTGCTGATCTAGGAAAAGCTTTCTGCCTTTTAGATAAGATTACATGGACTCATAGACTTTATGAATACGGGCTCAGATTTGTTCAACTTCAGTACACTTCCAACTGACTCAACACGTAGATATCATTAACCCAATATAAAATACTAATAATTAATCCGTTTTATGATGCTTGCACTGTGTCAGAGGGAAGGGAAGGAAACGTTCGAACCATTGCCCTACTGGTCTGATAGTTTGTTGTTAAAATGTGGTGATAAGATAACGGATGTAGGTAGTTTTTGGCCCAACTCTTGACAAGTGTTTTCCAGTAAACCAGGATGTAACATGGCCCGTTACTTGAAATGATATTAAATGAGTCATGCTTTATCTGTGAGAGTTTTACAATTTCTTCTATTCACTGTAATGTTGTCTACCATTTATTACTTGATTATTTCAGCGTTTCTCATTTTCATGGCCCTATTGTTTTAGCATTTCCTGATTGTGATTTGGTTCCTCCTTTTCATTGTGTGGTGGTGTAGTTTCTTTTAAGATTTGTCAAAGGTTTTGTCTGTAATGGAAACCTATTCCCTACTGTACTATGCAGGGAATAGGGTGCCATTTCAGACGCTGCCATTAAGATTGGTTTGTTCTCTACATGTTACCTGTGACCTTTCAGGCCCTGGAGGACTATGGGACCCAACAGGGGCTTTCGGAGCAGAACCGCAGCGAGCTAGAGCTCAAGATGGAGGAGGCCAGGGAGAACCTGCGGAGAGCAGAGGTAAACTTGTGCGTGTGTGTAGTGAAGTTTAGTAGGATTGTTGTGATTTTATTTTTTATTTATTTAACTAGGCAAGTCCGTTAAGAACAAATTCTTATTTACAATGACGGCCTACACCGGACAACGCTGGGCCAATTGTGTGCCGCCCTACGGGACTCCCAATCACGGCAAGTTGTGATATAGCCTGGATTCGAACCAGGGTCTCGCCTCTAGCACTGAGATGGAGTGCCTTAGACCTCTGCGCCACTCGAGAGCAATGAGGTAGCCCTGCCCTCGGCTTAAAATCTGTCACCCTTGGCCCAAGAAGGAGACGTTGGTTTCCTGAGCAGGAGACCATGGTTATGATTCCACCAGTGCTCACGTGTGTGTGTGTGATCCCTTACTGAGGTTTGTTTATCAGTGGGCCAGCAGGTTGTCTCACCTTAGTCTCTCTTGCCTCTGATGCCCCCTGTTGTTGGATAAGGCAGAATACATACAACCTTGTTCTAAGGGAGCTTTTTATTATGGCATGAGTCATTACTAGGGTTGCAAAATCCCAGGTTTTCCAGAAATCCCAGTTCGTAGATTCCTGGAATTAGGAGGGAATAAGCATGAATTTCATAATATGACAAAATAAGCATGAAATTCATAATATGTCACTAACTCCAGACCGTGAAGCTGAAGGCAGATGCTCGTCTGGCTCTACTGAGAGAGGCAGGCATCACAGTGGAGACGTGGCTGAAGAGCGCCATGAACCAGGTGATGGAGGAGCTGGAGAATGAGCGGTGGGCCAACCTCAATGCCCATGATCTTTCACTCTCCGTGAGTCACAAAACACACATTCAAATACGAGACAAAATTTCATACACACAAACGCATCTCGATTTGTAATTTTGTCCCCTTTATACCTGCCTACTGGAATTTACTGGTCTCAGGTAAATCCCATAAGGGAGCTGAGGTGCGTCTTTAAGATATTGTTTCTCAACCTTAAGGTGCTAGCTTAGCCTGTGCTGTGTTTGTGTTTTGAGATTGACTAGCCTTGTGAAACCAAGCTAACAGCATGTGAGCTTGCGAGATCAGGATGATTTAACAAGGCTACACATTTTGCAATCACTGATCTACAAACCACCTTCTCACTATGTCACGTCTCAAACTCATTCCACGGAGGGCCGAGTGACTGCAGGTTTTCCTCTCTTGCACTTGATTGATGAATTAAGGTCATTAATTAGCAAGGAACCCCCCTCACTTGGTTGTCTAAGTCATAATTGAAAGGATAAACAAATAAAACAGCAGGAACTAGGCCCTCCATGGAATGAGTTTGACACTCCTGCACTAGGTGATCGAAAGTATCGATTCTGCGGCTTCCCTTGCTCAAAGGGATCCTCTACAACTTGCTGTGTGTGTGTTTTTAGGGTACAGGTGACCTAGAGAGGGAGGAGGATGAAGATAGTGGAGAGGTGTTGGACGACAGCAGCTCCAGCCCCTCCAGTACCCTCAGGAACTACCCCCTCACCTGCAAAGTGCTCTACTCATACAAGGTACCCACACACACACACAGAGAGCTTTCCTATTATCTTTAAGCTGGCAATTAACTCAGCACCTTGCATGCGGTGCAGTATGGTACCGTACCTCGTACCATATACAGTGGGGAGGACAAGTATCTGATACACTGCCGATTTTGCAGGTTTTCCCACTTACAAAGCATGTAGAGGTCTAATTTTTTATCATAGGTACACTTCAACTGTGAGAGACGGAATCTAAAATAAAAATCTAGAAAATCACATTGTATGATTTTTAAGTAATTAATTTGCATTTTATTGCATGACATAAGTATTTGATCACCTACCAACCAGTAAGAATTCCAGCTCTCACAGACTTGTTAGTTTTTCTTTAAGAAGCCCTCCTGTTCTCCACTCATTACCTGTATTAACTGAACCTGTTGAACTCGTGACCTGTATAAAAGACACCTGTACACACACTCAATCAAACAGACTCCAACCTCTCCACAATGGCCAAGACCAGAGAGCTGTGTGAGGACATCAGGGGTAAAATTGTAGAACTGCACAAGGCTAGGATGGTCTACAGGACAATAGGCAAGCAGTTTGGTGAGAAGGCAACAACTGTTGGCGCAAGTATTAGAAAATGGAAGAAGTTCAAGATCTCACCTCGTGGGGCATCAATGATCATGAGGAAGGTGAGAGATCAGCCCAGAACTACACGGCAGGACCTGGTCAATGACCCGAAGAGAGCTGGGACCACAGTCTCAAAGAAAACCATTAGTAACACACTACGCCGTCATGGATTAAAATCCTGCAGTGCACGCAAGGTCCGCCTGCTCAAGCCAGCGCATGTCCAGGCCCGTCTGAGGTTTGCCAATGACCATCTGGATGATCCAGAGCAGGAATGGGAGAAGGTCATGTGGTCTGATGAGACAAAAATAGAGCTTTTTGGTCTAAACTCCACTCGCCGTGTTTGGAGGAAGAAGGATAAGTACAACCCCAAGAACACCATCCCAACCGTGAAGAATGGAGGTGGAAACATCATTCTTTGGGAATGCTTTTCTGCAAAGGGGACAGGACAACTGCACCATATTGAGGGGAGGATGGATGGGGCCATGTATCGCGAGATCTTGGCCAACAACCTCCTTCCCTCAGTAAGAGCATTGAAGATGGGTCGTGGCTGCGTCTTCCAGCATGACAACGACCCGAAACACACAGCCGGGGAAACTAAGGAGTGGCTCCGTAAGAAGCATCTCAAGGTCCTGGAGTGGCCTAGCCAGTCTCCAGACCTGAACCCAATGGAAAATCTTTGGAGGGAGCTGAAAGTCCGTAAGGCCCAGCGACAGCCCCGAAACCTGAAGGATCTGGAGAGGGTCTGTATGGAGGGAGGAGTGGGCCAAAATCCCTGCTGCAGTGTGTGCAAACCTGGTCAAGAACTACAGGAAACGTATGATCTCTGTAATTGCAAATAAAGGTTTCTGTACCAAATATTAAGTTCTGCTTTTCTGATGTATCAAATAGTTATGTCATGCAATAAAATGCAAATGAATTACTTAAAAATCATACAATGTGATTTTCTGGATTTTTGTTTTAGATTCAGTCTCTCACAGTTGAAGTGTACCTATGATAAAAAATGATAGACCTCTACATGCTTTAAGTAGGGAAACCTGCCAAATTGGCTGTGTATCAAATACTTGTTCTTCCCACTGTAGGTCCTGTAAGCAGCACGCAGCTCCAACCTATAATATATTAACGGAATTGACTGGGGCAGTAATGAAACATGACCTCTTTCCTCTCTCTTCTCTCCCAGGCGTCTCAGCCAGACGAGCTGACCATCGAGGAACAGGAGGTGCTGGAGGTTATCGATGATGGGGACATGGAGGACTGGGTCAAGGTACAGAGCGCTTTTCAAGAGTGGCGCTACCTCAGTTTGTGTTTTAACTAGTATAAAGCAAGAGGTACTCTGAAGTCATATCATACTCCTACTGTACAAACAAGGGGTTGTGTCCAGTGGGGAGAGAACTTTTTTGAAACAGAGTGAAATAGGGAGGTACTACTTCAACAAGAACTTTGTTTTGTTTTCCATTACAAAACATGTTGCTGCAGTGTGCCCTACTATCACTGACGATAACCCTGTGTGTGTGTTCCAACATTGTCTCCAGGCCAGGAACCAGACAGGCCAGGTGGGCTATGTCCCGGAGAAGTACCTGCAGCTGCCCTCGTCCAACAGCCTAATGAGCATGCTCCAGTCTCTGGCCGCCCTGGACGCTCGCTCCCACTCCTCCAGTAACTCTACCGAGCCCGAGCTGGCCGAGTCAGAGCTGCACACGCCAGGCACACCTATCGTCAACGGAGACTCCAGCGGTGGTGAGAGACAGTGAATTTGGCCGAAACGTTTGGAGCAGCATGACTCAACATTCTCTCACGGGCGAATCCTGACCTTCACTTAAGTCCGATTTTCACTTAGTCATGCATTGATGTCAGTGAGAGATGACAGGAAATTGGACTTAAGTAAAAGTTAGGATTCACCCCACATTGAATAAACAATGTCATTGAGATGTTGTGACCATTTCTTTTTTAAATGTTCTCTTCATTTTGATCTCTTCCTTGCTCTTACTCTCTCTTTCCCCTCTATCTCCTTCCCTCTTCCACCTCCCCTTTTCACCTTTGCTCTCTCCCCCTCTGCCACCCTCAGTGTGCTTCGCCAAGGCCCTGTACGACTACGCGGGCCAGACAGGTGAGGAGCTCTCGTTCCCTGAGGGTGCCATCATCCGTGTGCTGAGCCGCGAGACCTACGAGGATGACGGTTTCTGGGAGGGCGAGTTCAATGGCACCGTGGGTGTCTTCCCTGCTGTGCTTGTGGAGGACCTTCTGGCAGCGGGTGGTGCCAGTGGAGACAGCGAGAATGGCGACGTCTCAGGAGAGGCCAGCAGCAATCCGCAGGTACACACATGTATGCAATCACCCTAGGAGCTGTTTACCATACAGATGGATAGAGGACTAGTGCCCAAAAGCCCGTTTTAGCATGGGCAGCACCCTTGAGGATTTTCACCTTCTTGTTGAACTAGTCAACTGGGTTGGACTTCCTATGGGTAAACCTGGATGGAATTATATGATCCTTCCTTATCAGGAGCCAACCTTTGCTTTATAGCTGTTCAAACAACACAAAACAGGTGGCAGTATGCATCCTTTCAGTTTGTTTACCAACTCATAGAAGTAGTAGAAGACAATGTACCAGTACAAAATGGAGATGGCCTCAACGGCGCTGCCCATGCTTTCACAGACGCCATAATGGGACCGATACAATGTTGTGTCCTCTATCTATATGCTGTTTACACACATGAATCCATGAGGGAATGAATGGAGAAAAAAAGGTTCTCACGGCTCACATTCTCATCCATACAGTATACGTCATAAAGATACTGTATAACAGTATCAATATATCAATATTACTGTTTTTTTAAATTTAATTCTGTGGTGTGCGCTGTCTTCCAGGCGTCCCCCGCTCCTCTTTCCGAGTGCTCTCCACAGAGTCCCTTCCTTCTGGGCCCGTTCCATAGCAGCCCCCTCCTGACCCCCACTCTGCCCTCGCCCCAGTCCAGCCCCTCCAGTGCCAGCGCCTCCCCCCATACCCCGCCCCCCCTCCATCAACGGCCACCATAGGCCACCGCCCGCACCACTCAAAGGCCACTTGCAAAGTAAGAACCACTCCTCAAAGGCTGACTATTTAATATTTTGCACTTCAAACGTTATTGCAATGCATATCATTCATTGCCTGGTCCCAGATCTGTTTTGTGCTGTCCATGGCATGACAACAAACATAGGAGTTGGTAAGACGGCACAACCAGATCTGGGACCAGGCTATGTTATTTATCATAATAAATGCACACAAAATAGACCATGTAAAAAAAAGTAGGGACGTGGACAAGTAATAAACAACAGCATGGATTTTAAGAGTCTTCATTCTGAGATTTGACACATCTGGGTTGTTTTTATTAAGGCACAATGTCACTACCCTGTAGTGATTTCTATGCCAAGACGTGGTGATGATGACTGTCTGCCCCCCTCACCTTCAGGTCCTGCCCAGAACTCCACCCAGCCCCCCAGGTACCCAACAGATGGTGGTGCGGGGGCCACCATTCGACCTGTAAGTCACACTGTATGGATACTGACCCTTTTCCGGTTTGAAAAGACTCGTTGTTGAGGTTCCACTTGGCGCTCAAAGGAATAACCTAGCTTGTTTGTATGTTATGGACAGGTCCGCGCTGCCCCGCCGCCCCCCAAGCCGCAGCAGCCTCGTGGCCAGGTGAAGAAGAGGGAGGAAGTGGAGATCACGCTGGTGTAACACCGCCGCCGAGATCAGACCTGGTGGATCCAGGTCCCTGACCGACTCTTTTTCTCTCTGGCTAGCTCCCTCGCCTTCATAACTGGGCATTGAGCAAAGGGGGGGGGGGCTTGCCTTGTTGTTCGAGCAAGATATCGCCATTGGATTACTATTCAACTAAGTGTTACTAATTTTGTGAGAGGATTGTACATCTGTCACAATGTTTTTTTTTTAAACACAGCTAAATTCCAAGCCAGATCTCTGTTTGGTTCTTGGTAGATTGTGTTAATGTTGTCTCCGCACATTTCAGGGAAATTGACAACACGGTAGAGGCGGGTATCACTCCTGTACCTGAAATACGTCTTTAAAAAGTGTTTCCAACATTTCATAAACAAGGGAAAAGTGGCAATTTTGGAGGGGTGTAATTGTTTAAGATAGGAATAGCCCCATTGAGGGAAAAATCTGGGTCACACTGTGAAACTAGAACAAAACTGCCCCTGACATGTAAATTTACTACTCTTCTAAATGTATTTGTACAACTTCCTTGTGTTAACTTGGGACATTTCAAGATTGCCAGGTGCCGTCTATAGTGTATGTATGAGTAAATGTAGACTATGTTTGTGCTACTTTTTGTTGTAAAAACAAAGATCTAACTATGTTGTCATCAATACTAATCTAGGCGTAAACTAGCCAATAATGGTTGCTGGTGAGAATAGTTTTTTTCAGTCAGGAATGCAGACTGGGTCTCAGTTAAAGACTGAAAGCATTGCAAGGTGATTTGCAGTTGTGCAGTGCGTCCCTGGGTCAGACCATGAGTCAGACGTGCCTTAAAGTTCCCGGAAGAGAATCTCCATAGTTCCTAATTCCCCACAGGAAGTGTGAACTGACTGAAATACTGAAGCACTTTTTTGATATTCTGTTATGCTCTTTTCAGTATTGCTGCTTGGTCTCTCTCGTGGTTGCTGCATTGTTTGTCAACTAATTTTTTTTTTGCTCCATCTATATCGGTATGAGTATTGTTCTCCTTGTGAAATGCATTTGATTTATGTCGCCAAAAAATATATATTTGTTTACGTTGGGAGGTATGATTGATTTTATTTGATGTATGCTTTTTAATTGTATCATTTAAATATTAATAGTTTAGAGCTTTGAGATGGATAGCTGTGCAGCAATTTTACATTAAGGATTAAAACATACGGAAACGTATAAATTGTTGATCATAGGAAATCAGGAATCTGTCAGCCACGTTGCTGTGTTCTCGTTGATCTCCTTGAGATTTGAATGTCAAACTTATTTTGAAGTTTACCCTGTTATATTGAAAAAAATACATGTGGTTGTGAAATACTTTGACACAAACATTAAGTAGTTTGTCATTATGTTCCTGATTTATTTTCAGTATCTTCAGAGATACGGTAGAAACAAACAGCCCACTCTGATGTAGCATCTGCAGCAATAGCAGAACATCTAAATTATTTAATTGGATATTAAGATTTTTTTTTGTTAAAATAAATATGGAATAAAATTGGCTGAAATCACATTTTGTTCTGTTTTATTCAACATTTCACAAAATAATCGTGGGTTTCCACTAGATGTCACAGACACGAAGTCAACATTGGCTATAAACTTTCACTCAACGTCAACAAAACAAAGGAGATGATTGTGGACTTAAGGAAACAACAGAGCGAGCACCCCGCTATCCACATCTATGGGACAGCAGTGGAGAAGGTGGCAAGGTAAATTCCATCAGCGTACAAATTGAAATGGTCCATCCACACAGACAGTGTGGGGAAGAAGGCGCAACAGCGCCTTTTCAACATCAGGAGGCTGAAGAAATGTGGCTTGTCTCTTAAAACCCAAAACACTTTTATAGATGCACAATCGAGAGCATCCTGTCGGGCTGTATCACCGCCTGGTACGGCAACTGCACCGCCCACAACCACAGGGATCTCCAGAGGGTGGTGCTTACAGCACAAATTATTTATTGTGTGACAGGAAGATAAAAATTATAATGTTAGCTAAAATGCAGAACTTATCATGAAGATAGCTTGCCAATAGAACAATCTCTACATCGGCACAAAGTTGGTTTGCAGTAGCTAGCTAGCTAGCCCAACATGATCACTGGCTATAGTCATGCTAACTAGTAGTTCAAGTCGAAGTTATCCCCTCAACATGCTACAAGATTAAGCTGCCAGGCCAGAGCTACTGTTGATAAAAGGATATGTAGAAGGGTGAGCCGGTCAAGGATCGATTCAGACAAGGTGGTAAAATTGTACGACAAGCGACAGTTTATTCAGAGTGAAGATATCTGGTACAGCGTAATTACGGCCCTTCCGTTAGCTCGCACAGAACCAGCAGGAAAGAGAGAGTTAACCGTTACACACACAATTTATACAGAACAGAAAGTAGGCTGATTCTAGAAGATCGGTTCTTCGGATTGGTTCAGGCTGGAGGTAGTCTTCTTGCATTGGCTCAGCTGGGCCGTCCGTCACTCCAGAATCCCGCCGTCACACAATGTTCGTCTAGAAAGGAGATTTGGTGTGTGCGCTGGCCTGGCAGTTAGTGTGTGGGCGTGTGGGAGCTATCCTGTAGGGGACCCAACATGCTTTACTGTGAAAATACGTTGCTATGTGTTGTCTCAGTTATAACAATGCAATTGCAGTAAGCTGGTCACCTGCATAAGAAATAGCACTTCCTTACACTACCTGCCGAAGAAAGGTGAACTTTATTTCTGTAGCTAATTTAGCTGGACCTTCTGGCTGTGCTTAGTAACTGCTGTTCATTATTACTCAGTAATATCTGTCACTTTTAACTATCTGGCACTTTGCATCGCTAACTTTGCTATTGCTTACACATGCAACAATATCCAGTGAAGCTTTATATCAACTTTTATTAGCCAACTACAACAGCTGTAGACCTTACAGTGAAATGTTTACTTACAAGCCCCTAACCAACAATGCAGTTATATAAACATGAATAATAAATAAAAGTAACAAGTAGTGAAAGAGCAGCAGTAAAATAACAGTAGGGAGACTATATACAGGGTACCGGTACAGAGACAATGTGCGGAGGCACCAGCCAGTCGAGGTAATATGTAAATGTAAGTAGAGTTATTAAAGTGGCTATGCATAGATAATAAAAGAGTAGCAGTTGGTGTGTGTGTCCTGAATGTTACAGCAGAAGGGCACAGTATGGCATTTGAGCAGATAATCATGAACTTCATGTAGTTACATCAGCCGATACAGTTAAAATGTGCCTTTTTATTGCCATGGGTATACTTCAAACATCCTACCTGCTCACTACAATTGACCTACTTCTTGGAATGTATACCCCTTGTCTGGGGGGGAGGAGCTGATGATTAATGATACATAACCAGTCTGATATTACTTGATTACTGACCCTTCCCTCCTCTCTCTCTCTCTCTCCCACCCACAGGACCATTCACACAGTTCAGTCACTCAGCCCTATCCATTGGACATGATATTCTCAAGGTCACTACAGTCTCCTACAACACCCTGGTGCGAAGCAATAAGCCTGGCCCCATGGCTGTAAATCAGCATATCTCTCTGATAAATGTTAACAGGAACATCTACATAAGTATTCAGATACTTAACTCAGTACTTTGTTGATGTACCTTTGGCAGCGATTACATCCTCGCTACAAGCTTGACACACCTGTATTTGAGAAGTTTCTCCCATTCTTCTCTGCAGATCCTCTCAAGCTCTGTCATGTTAGATGAGGAGCGTTTCTGCACAGCTATTCTCAGGTCTCTCCAGAGATGTTCAATCAGGTTCAAGTCCAGGCTCTGGCTGGGCCACTCAAGGACATTCAGCCCAGTCTGAGGTCCTGAGCAGGTTTATATCAAGGATCTCTCTATACTTTGCTCCGTTCATCTTTCTCTCGATCCTGACTAGTCTCCCAGTCCCTGCCGTTGAAAAACATCCCCACAGCATGATGCTGCCACCACCATGCTTCACCGTAAGGATGGTGCCAGGTTTCCTCCAGACATTACGTGATGCTTGGCATTTAGGCCAAATAGTTCAATCTTGGTTTCATCAGACCAGATAATCTTGTTTCTCATGGTCTTTCAGTGCTTTTTGGCAAATAGACCACCGTGGCCAGGACTGAGCAGCTCAGCCCAGCAGCTTGGGTTTGTCTAAATAGGTATCTCCCCTGGGCATGTTGTCAAGACTCCTTTAGTCCTACTGTATTCCATATAAGGCATCCAGACCTTATGAAAGTTGCCCAGTATGTCCTTAATCTGGTAATAAATCAATTCTCGTGATACATAACGTGACATTGTGAGAGGATAACCAACCTTCCAATTAATGGCAATGCATTACTTAACCGCTATAAATGCTTAGTTATACAGTTTCTACAGATAAGTCTCCAGTATCAACATCTCCAAGCAAACAAAAACAGGAGAAGGGAGAATCGTTAGACATACTGAGATTAAAGAACATACTCTTTGCTAGAATTTAGCCAGCCTTCACAACACCATAACATATGCAAATATATGTCCCCTTTTGTGTTTTACACCTCCAGCAGAGGAATTACATCTCTGAGTGCATGATATTCCGTTTCATTGGCAAATAGTACATTCTATTGATGGTCTTAAACTGCAGTACTTTATGTCTGAGATGATATGAACATGACTGGGCATTGAAATATATCTGTATCCATTCATCATCATCAATAGCTTCTAACAGGTCTTCCTCACATTTTTGTTTGATATGTTTTGTGTCATCCGGAAAAGCCTCTATCAACCACATTTTGGAAATCAACATTGGAGGTTTGTCAGACTGCCTGAAAATAACATCTGGCTTGTCCAGTGTTTGCTGCACAAAGAAAATAAAGTGTTGTATCTGCAAAAATTCACCTCACCTCCATCCCAGACTGGTCTTCCCTGGCTGCCTGACCCTGCTGAGACACCTGTCACCACCCGATCCTCCTAAAATGAGGCATGACAAAGAATTATATTGGTGTATATTTATACATTATATTATCCAAGACTAGAATCAATGGTTCAATCATTTAAATTACCATTACTCTCATATCCCAGACTAGGTTTAGCTGCTGTCCTGTAGCTACTGTAGTTCTACCCATTAATTCAAGATGGAACTTTGTACTAGAGGTTGACCGATTAATTAGGGCCGATTTCAAGTTTTCATAACAATCGGAAATCGGTATTTTGGGGCGTCGATTTTGCCTATTTAAAAAAATAATTTTATACCTTTATTTAACTAGGCAAGTCAGTTAAGAACAAATTCTTATTTTCAATGATGGCCTAGGAACGGTGGGTTAACTGCCTTGTTCAGGGGCAGAACGACAGATTTTTACCTTGTCAGCTCGGGGGATCCAATCTTGCAACCTTACAGTTAACTAGTCCAACGCAATAACCACCTGCCTCTCGTTGCACTCCACAAGGAAGCCTGTTATGCGAATGCAGTAGAAGCCAAGGTAAGTTGCTAGCTAGCATTAAATATATCTTATAAAAAACAATCAATCAATCATAATCACTAGTTATAACTACACATGGTTGATGATCTTACTAGTTTATCTAGCGTGTCCTGCGTTGCATATAATCGATGCAACGCTGGGGGATGATTTAACAAACACGCATTTGCGAAAAAAGCACAATCGTTGGACGACTATACCTAACCATAAACACCAATGCCTTTCTTAAAATCAATACATAGAAGTATATATTTTTAAACCTGCATATTTAGCTATAAAAAAATCCAGGTTAGCAGGCAATATTAACCAGGTGAAATTGTGTCACTTCTCTTGCGTTCATTGCATGCAGTCAGGGTATATGCAGCAGTTTGGGCCGCCTGACTCATTGCGAACTAATTTGCCAGAATTATACGTAATTATGACATTGAAGGTTGTGCAATGTAACAAGAATATTTAGACTTAGGGATGCCACCCGTTAGATACAATACGGAACGGTTCTGTATTTCACTGAAATAATAAACGTTTTGTTTTCAAAATGATAGTTTCCGGATTCGACCATATTAATGCCCAAAGGCTCGTATTTCTGTGTGTTATGTTGTAATTAAGTCTATGATGTGATAGAGCAGTCTGACTTAGCGATGGTAGACAGCAGCAGGCTCGTAAGCAGTCATTCAAACAGCACTTTAGTGCGTTTTGCCAGCAGCTCTTCGCAAGCACAGCGCTGTTTATGACTTCAAGCCTAACGGCTGGTGTGCCCGATGTGAAATGGTTAGCGGGGTGCAGTCTAATAGCGTTTCAAACATCACTCGCTCTGAGACTTGGAGTAGTTATTCCGCTTGCTCTGCAAGTGCCGCGGCTTTTGTGGAGCGATGGTTAACGCTGCTTCGAGTGTGGCTGTTGTCGATGTGTTCCTGGTTCGAGCCCAGGTAGGGACGAGGAGAGGGACGAAAGCTATACTGTTACACTGGCAATACTATAGTGCCTATAAGAACATCCAATAGTCAAAAGTATATGAAATATAAATGGTATAGAGAGAAATAGTCCTATAAATACTATATCAACCTGTTAGGTTAAGTGGCAGCATGTCACTTTTTGATTAATTGAGTGCCCAAACTGAACCGCCTGCTACTCTGTCCCAGATGCTAATATATGCATATTATTATTAGTATTGGATAGAAAACACTCTGAAGTTTCTACAACTGTTTGAACGATGTCTGTGAGTATAACAGAACTCATATGGCAAGCAAGAACCTGAGAAGAAATCCAAACAGGAAGTGAGAAGTCGAATTTCAAAACAGAGCCAATTTAAATCCGTGATACGTATGGATGTGCTTGCACTTCCCAGGGCTTCCACTAGATGTCACCGTCTTTACATCCTAGTTGTAAGATTATACTGTTAAAGAGGGGCTCATGAGACCCATTTTAGTGAGTGGTCTGTCAGTGCGCCTCAGTCTCATGAAGCGCGCTCCCGAGAGAGTGTCCTCTCGTTCCAGGTCTTTTATGCAGATAATGAAATTCTCCAGTTGGAACCTTATTAATGATATTTGTTAAAGACATCCTCAAGATTATTTGCAGACATGTTTTGACTTGTTTCTACAAACTGTAACGGAAGGTTTTGAGTATTTTTCATGGAGGAAATGGTCCCGCCTCCATGAAGATGGATTACTGGACGGAACATGCTAACAACAGGTGGTTAAATGATGGGCTATATGGAACAAATTAGTCATTTATTGTCGAACTGGGATTCCTGGGAGTGCCTTCTGATGAAGATTATCAAAGGTAAGTGAATATTTATAGTGGTTTTTCAAACTAAATGTTGACTCCAACATGGCGGAATTGTCTAGTTGTTTATAAGCAGGTACTGAGCACCGTTCTCAGATTATGCTTTTTCGTAAAGGTTTTTTGAAATCTGGCACAGCGGTTGCATAGAGGATCAGTCTATCTTTAATTCTGTGAAAAACACTTGCATCTTTTATCAATGTTTATTATGAGTATTTCTGGGAAAATCACCGGATGTTTTGGAATCAAAATATTACTGCACGTAACGCGCCAATGTAAACTGGGATTTTTTTATATAAATATGCACATTATCAAACAAAACATACATGTATTGTGTAACATGATGTCATATGAGTATCATCTGATGAAGATCATCAAAGGTTAGTGATTAATTTGATCGAAATTTCTGCTTTTTGTGACTCCTCTCTTTCGCTGGAAAATGGCTGTGTTTTTGTGACTTGACTATGACCTAATATAATCATGTGGTGCTTTCGCTATAAATAATTTTTTAAATCGGACACCATGGGTAGATTAACAAGATGTTTATCTTTCATTTGCTGTATTGGTCTTGTTAATGTGTGAAAGTTACATATTTATAAAAAATATTTTTGAATTTCGCACACTGCCTTTTCAGCGGAATGTTGAGGTGGGGTTCCGCTAGCGGAAAGCCCGTCCTAGATTAACTACAACCTAAAACCTCTTACCTTAGAATATTGAAGTCTCATGTTAAAAGGAACCACCAACTTTCATATGTTCTCATGTTCTGAGCAAGGAACTAACACGTTAGCTTTTTTACATGGCACATATTGCACTTTCACTTCTCCAACAATTTGTTTTTGCATTATTTAAACCAAATTGAACATGTTTCATTATTTATTTGAGGCCAAATGGATTTTTATTGATGTATTATATTAAGTTAAAATAAGTGTTCATTCAGTATTGTTGGAATTGTCATTATTACAAATAAAAAATATAAAAAAATTGTCAGATTAATCAGTGTCTGCTTTTTTTTGGTCCTCCAATAATCGGAATCGACTTTGAAAACTCATAATCGGTCGACCTCTACTTTGTACCATTCACTGATATTGTTAATATACTGCAAACTTCACCTGAGCTCCGTAGACTGGTCTTCCCTGGCTGTCTGATCCTGCTAAAACGTGATGAGCATAGTGTTGTGTACTGACTGCACTAGAGTTGAAATCCCACGGGATGCCTGAGGGACCAACAGAGATCATTACTGCAGTCTGCATTTTTCATGCTGCAGGTTGGAGCGGGCAGTAAGACAACTGTGGGATGAAAATATTTGGTGTCCTCCCTATTGTATCAAAAGCACATTTTTCACATTTATACACACAGAATTCGCTGATTCAACTTCAGTAGCCTACCTTTCCTAGTTGGGCGTGAGAGTTTAAGCTGCCTAGCATGTGTGGTCTCATTGAAATAGAGGGTGCAGTCCAAACACTTAAAAGACATCCTATCCCCTCAGCACTCAAATTAAGTGGACAAGTTTGATGAGTATACACTTGCAGGGTGAGGGAAGAAGGAATGATTTTTAACTGGACCACCCTTGGCCGGAAATTCGTCACTTGTTCATCCCGTGATTATTGTGTTTTCAGCCACCGGCAGCTTGTGGGTGCTTTATATGTGCTACTTATTTGCATTTGTTTTTACTTACACTTGTATGTTGACTTCTCCATTTATGTTGTTTTTGCGGTTTTAGCGGATGTACAATTGTTGAGAATTGAGAGTTGGAGTTTCAGGCCCCATAGTGAACATAATTGTACACTCGCAAAGCCAACTAAAAACGTGGGCTGAGGGGCTTTCATTACAAACTTCCTTTGCTTCGCTAATCATTCGCCCTCCAACATGGCGATGGGGATATCCCCAAGGGCATAATGTGAGGGTAAGTGGACGAGGGTGCGTCTTAAGTGTTTGGATCTCACCCAGAGTAGGCTGCCTACATGGGTGGAGAAGCATTTGGCAGTTAATTTGAATATTAAATTAACTTCAATATAATTAGACTGTAGTTTACTACAGTATCTGTATATAATGTGGTCCTTCTGTAGCTCAGTTGGTAGAGCATGGCGCTTGTAACGCCAGGGTAGTGGGTTCGATCCCCGGGACCACCCATACGTAGAATGTATGCACACATGACTGTAAGTCGCTTTGGATAAAAGTGTCTGCTAAATGGCATATATTATTATTATTATTATTATTATAAATATTGATAATGGAAAGAGGTGGAGGGTGCTCAACCAACATGAGTCGAAGTACAATCAACAAATGTAATCATGGAAAAGGCACAATGCGCACATACAGTTGAAGTCTGAAGTTTACATACACTTAGGTTGGAGTCATTAAAACTCGTTTTTCAACCACTCCACAAATTTCTTGTTAAACTATAATTTTGGCAAGTCGGTTAGAACATCTACTTTGCATGACACAAGTAATTTTTCCAACAATTGTTTACAGACAGATTATTTCACTTACAATTCACTGTATTCACATAATTCCATTAGGTCAGAAGTTTACAAACACTAAGTTGACTGTGCCTTTAAACAGCTTGGAAAATTCATGTCATGGCTTTATAAGCTTCCGATAGGCTAATTGACATCATGCCAGTCAATTGGAGGTGTACTTGTGGATGTATTTCAAGGCCTACCTTCAAACTCAGTGCCTCTTTGCTTGACATCATGGGAAAATCAAAACAAATCAGCCAAGAACTCAGAAAATAAATTGTAGACCTCCACAAGTCTGGTTCATCCTTGGGAGCAATTTCCAAACGTCTGAAGGTACCACGTTCATCTGTACAAACAATAGTACGCAAGTATAAACACCATGGGACCTCGCAGCCGTCTTACCGCTCAGGAAGGAGACACGTTCTGTCTCCTAGAGATTAATGTACTTTGGTGTGAAAAGTGCAAATCAATCCCAGAACAACAGCAAAGGACCTTGTGAAGATGCTGGAGGAAACAGGTACAAAAGTATCTCTATCCACAGTAAAACAAGTCCTATATCGACATAACCTGAAAGGCCGCTCAGCAAGGAAGAAGCCACTGCTCCAACACCGCCATAAAAAAGCCAGACTATGGTTTGCAACTGCACATGGGGACAAAGATCGTACTTTTTGGAGAAATGTCCTCTGGTCTGATGAAACAAAAATAGAACTGTTTGGCCATAATGACCATCGTTACGTTTGGAGGAAAGTGGGGTAGGCTTGCAAGCCGAAGAACACCATCCCAACCGTGAAGCATGGGGGTGGCAGCATCTTGTTATGGGGGTACTATGCTGCAGGAGGGACTGGTGCACTTCACAAAATAGATGGCATCATAAGGTAGGAAAATGATGTGGATATACTGAAGCAACATCTCAAGACATCAGTCAGGAAGTTAAAGCTTGGTCGCAAACGTGTCTTCCAAATAGACAATGACTCCAAGCATACTTCCAAAGTTGTGGAAAAATTACTTAAGGACAACAAAGTCAAGGTATTGGAGTGGCCATTACAAAGCCCTGACCTCAATCCTATAAAAAACAATTGTGGGCAGAGCTGAAAAGGCGTGTGTGAGCAAGGAGGCCAACAAATCTGACTCAGTTACACCAGCTGTTAGGAGGAATGGACCAAAATTCTCCAGACTTATTGTGGGAAGCTAGTGGAAGGCTACCCGAAACGTTTGACCCAAGTTAAACAAGTTAAAGGCAATGCTACTTCTGACCCACTGGGAATGTGATGAATGAATTAAAAGCTGAAATAAATCATTCTCTCTACTATTATTCTGACATTTCACATTCTTAAAATAAAGTGGTGATCCTAAGTGACCTAAGACAGGGATTTCTTACTAGGATTAAATGTCAGGAATGGTGAAAAATGTAGTTTAAATTTACTTGGCTACACTTGAGCATCAATACATTACCCATCCCCCAACACTGTCAACCAAGAGTCAAGACTCAACCAATTCACTTTGGTGGTGGTGCAGACTGGTTTTATATTATTCTTAACGATTTTGCACAAACCAGGAAAAATGCAACAATATTGTCTGTGAAACTATATATTAATATATAATAATATAATAATATATTATATAATATATTATAAAAATATAATATATTCACAGTATTATGAAAGAATTGTGGTTTACTTGGTAGCATTTCGTAGTGTGACTGATGTTACTAATTGCATTAGTACTGTACAAAGTTAGAGGTGCGCTATTTGATAGATTTCCCCCGCTTTCCCTACCTCGGGCTTTCAGTGGGGAGACCTGAGGTCAACATGCCCCCGCCCCCATCCCCATCTCATACTTCTGAGTGGGAGACCGTCCCAGGCAGTAGCCTGCCTAGCTCACAAACTAGAATAAAGGTGCCCACTCCGACAAGGTTAATTGACCCACAGTCCCACACGGTGACATGATATCATTGACTTGTTGTGCAAATGAGCGATAGAAAAACAATCACACAAATGTCACCATTCCACATTTTTTTTGTGCAGGCGCCCCATGGGCGTGCGCCCATGTCGCACATATACCTAAATCCACCACTGGTTAGGCTACTATGGTGAGCAAGCGTTGCTCCTTTTCCTTTTTTAAGAAGTATCGTTTACCCATTTATTTGTCTCTGCTTACAAATCGTCCTCCTAAAAGGTAAGCTATATCCTATAGGCCTATGCAAAACATAACAAGTGTTGCTGTCCCGTGCATCATGACAGTGACCTCTACTGTGCACCATGACAGTGAAACCTATGACATTTGAGCTGTTTGTTACTGTATCACTGTGAAAAGTAGGGATTTAGTTAGGGAAACTGACAGATCAATAACGTTACATTGACATACTGACCAATAAAACTCATATTGCACTGAAAAAACGTCAGAATATCTTCAAACGTTTGGCTGATGGTTTCATTGTTTGATTCAGGTCTAACGTTAGTGTGATTGAGTGGGTGGGTATAATTTGTGTAACGTTCCAACAGGAATCTGTTACAAAAACTTTGTAAATAACATCAATGCATACAAAGTTGTATAGCAACAGAATAAGATATCAGGTGGGCTATTTAATTAAGTTTTTCACTCGCCAGGTTTATTCCTAAAAGTGTCTGTCCTCACTCTGGTAGCCTATTCATTCACCTCAGTCGAGAATTGATGAAACATTTGACAACATTACATGTCAGTTATAATACTAACTCAGCACTACAAGTAAACACTTGTTTAGTTTTTTTTCTGTTAAGTTAAACAGCAGTTACCTTCCCAGCTACATCAGTCAACTGAAGAGTAGCCACTTTCTGCTATGCTCTCTTTTACAACTTGGTGAAAAAGAACAACACATACACACTGAACTATGCTCAACTCTCCTGTGCTAGTCCAGCCAAGCATCCAGAAGCTTTGCCTTCACACAGCCTACCCGACTGCTCGGAGGCATCCGCATGGTCCGAAAGCACACCATTTTGACATAAAAAAAAACAAATTGCAATAATAAAACTGGGAGGGCCAAAAATCTTAATCACATAAAGCCTATTATTTGGCAGAGAATACTATTTGTAGATCAGTGATTTTACTCCTCACTTTGCTCAAGCTGATCCTCTCCAGGGACTCAGAAATTGTAGCTAAAAATGTTGCAGTTAAAGGGGTCAATGAAACCAATTTAAGTATATTCTAGAACATTCGGGGGGTAGCCTCGACCGGGACTTGAACCCTGATCCAGCGCTTGTCAATCCAACATCTTAACTCACATTTCCCAAACTCGGTCCTCGGGACACTGAGGTTTCTGTGTTATGCACTATAACCCGTTACCATATGTGATTTAATATTATCTGCTGTTGGCTTGTGTGGATGTATGTATGTGTTATGCAACATAGCTGACTTGAAACATTGTTAAGTCTCAGCGCCATGGACCTTTCTCATGATGGAAAAATACAGCATAACATAAAAACGGACACATACAGAACGCAGTGTAGCAAACCACAGACTGTTTTTGTTAAAACTCAAATTTAACAATAACAGAAACCAGATATGTGATAACGGTATCAAGGGAATGAGCGCATAGATACTCGACACATCAAGTTACGTTTATCAACTGGAGCGCCCGGGGGCTGGTACCAGCTCGTACAACAATCAACGATAGGCTGGGTGAGTTTGAACCACGCCCAGTCTCTACTCTGACAGGCCGGAACTACTACTGTCATCAGGGTATATTATAATATCTTTGTCAGGAACAAGTCAGTTCTCTGTTTTGCCCTGCGAAGTGGGACAGAGAGCCCGTATATACGAAAATTGCATTTACCGTATTGCTTAGCTAATAAAAAATACATAGTATTACAATCGGTGACTCATTGTCATATTTATCCTCATACCAGATTCGAATTGACGCAATTCTAACAACACCAATGGTGCGCATTTGTTTTTTCCCCCCAACACTACACAACATATTAAAATGATCAAACCTTGATTAGTGAATCAGCTGTGTAGTGCCAAAACGTGTTTGTGAATCCCTGCCTTGACAGTATGCAAATAGGTTTGGACCACACAAACCCAACAGTTGCTAGCCAGCTAATTACAATCCAACTTTCTTCCGTTGTTGTTGAGTTCGTTCTTGTGCAGGGGTGGGCAATTCCATCCTCGAGGGCCTGATTGGTGTCCCCGTTTTACACACCTGCCTCCAATAATCACCTAATCATGATCTTTAGTTTAGAATGCAATTAGATGAATCAGCTGTGTTTGCTAGGGATGGAGAAAACGTGTGACACCAGTCCCCGAAGGCCTTATTGGAGTTGTCCACTCCTGTTCTCGTGGCATGCTAACGTCTGCATGTTAGCTAACATTTGTATCTTCCTTTCACAGTAAACACACCTTAAGCTGCGTTTAGGTAGAATAGCTTAAATACCTACAAAATGTAATTGATTTGGAATGTTATACCATTCTATTTATTTCCGTCAAGTAGCGTACGTTTTAGTTTTGTTGTTTAAAAAAAAATACTTTCAGATGTGTTTGAATCTGTAGTGTTGGGGCAAAAACCAAAGACAACAGAGCTAAAACAAACAGACAAACTAAAACGTACACTACTTGACGGAAATAGAATTGTATAACATTCCAGATCAATTACATTGTGTACGTATTTCAGCTAATTTACCTCACGCAATGAGGAATCTGGGAATGTGCATGCGTTTAAATGAAAACAATAGCATATGGTTATTTCCGGGAAGCAGGAACAGTCTTTCCGGTCTATGACACGTCCAAAGATGGCGGTGCAAATATCTAAGAAGAGGAAGGTTCGTACCGATTTATCTTTAGTTTTAGAGATTTCAGTTCACATAGAAAACACCCTTCTAGTCAAGAAGTTAGTTACCGCGGTAACATGTCCTGTGATTAGATGTACAATTTTCCGAAGTTAATTTTTAAAAAGCTACGGCTGGTGACCTAGCATGCTTGGCAGCACGCGCACATGAACCCATACTGTAGTGTTTAAATCTATTCTTCATTGACCAGTGTAGTTTTCTAAAGATGTTAACTAACTAGTTACTTTGCTAACCCACTGGTACCTTATCTACAGCTTCAAAATGTCAATCAATCCTCAACCTGCAGGTTATTCTCCTGGCCATGCACGTTTAGTTAGTACAATATTACTATGCCAGTTTTCCATAAAACATGTCACCGTGATGCCAGATAATGTTTGCGTCGGTAAAATTAAGTTGCCTCCGGATAGATTGGGTTTTCTCGGTTCGACCAGGAGTTACTGTATTTTCTAATGTGATCGAAGTGTACATGTTACATTCCAATCTATACTTTGGTTAGACGTGTCCTTGGTAAGTCTACTGATTGTTGCAATGAGCAGCCAGGATGCTGTATTTCAAACGAGCCCTGCTAAATTACTTGCTGATTACCTCACTCACACTCCTCCTGTCTTCATATTTTTACAGTTTGTCGCTGATGGCATCTTCAAAGCAGAACTGAACGAGTTCCTCACCAGAGAGCTCGCTGAGGATGGCTACTCTGGTGTGGAGGTTCGTGTCACTCCAACCAGGACCGAAATCATCATCCTGGCTACCAGGTGAGTCCAAAAACCTGGAGATCAAAACCACAGGACTAGTGGTGTACTGGCACAGTCTACTCAAAATCAATGCCTGTCAGATGTTTTGACCTCAAAAGTAGTCTGTCAAGATGAACCCCCCCCCCCCCCAAAAAAGAAAGTTGTCTCTGATAATGAACACTGCTAATGAACACTGCTGTTGAGAGCCAGTGAATTGACTCAAACTGTTGAGGTGTCAACAGACCAAATACTCTTTCTCCAGAACACAAAACGTTCTTGGTGAGAAGGGGCGTCGTATCCGTGAGCTGACTGCGGTGGTGCAGAAGAGGTTTGGCTTCCCAGAGGGCAGTGTTGAGGTAAGGGAGGCTTGGTTTCAGACACCCATTGTCATGTTATGGGCATGATAGGTCTCTACATTTTTGTTTTCATTGCTTCAGGATCATATTTTAGGGGTGGTGGATGACTATAAAGTTAATATTAGCTTGTGGCTCATTCCTTGTCAAATACTACCAGAAATTCTATCATTGTCATCTGTTCCCCTAAACAAAGTTTGCAACATACTGTGAGTGGTTATATAACTGTCCTTGTCTGTTTTTCTTGCCATCAGCTGTATGCTGAGAAGGTTGCTACTCGTGGTCTGTGCGCCATCGCCCAGGCAGAGTCCCTGCGCTACAAGCTTCTTGGGGGTCTGGCTGTCCGCAGGTGAGGATTTTTGCCCTGTGTTTTCTCGTACTAACTATGGTTAGTACTTAAAGGTTTGTATTAGTTAGTGTAAGAGACAAAACTACATAAAGAGACCTAAGACTACACATAGCATAGCAGCAACACAACATGGTACAAACATTATTGGGCACAGACAACGGCACAAGGACAAGAAGGTAAAGACAATAATCCATCATGCGAAGTAGCCACAACTGTCAGTTAGTGTTAATGATTGAGTATTTCTCTCTCCAGCTTTAAAGCAATTTTCCTGCAATTCTACACATTTTGCCATGGAGCTGAGAGAAAATGTTGCAATTCTATGCATTTTTCTACGGCTAATGCTGTGTTCTTTTGATCAAGCATAATTAACAAAATCAATACTGCTAAATTAACTGTTTTTGGAATGTTCAATTCTCCCTGACTAGTTTTGTATTTTGTTGATTGTTAGCTTTCAAAGATTATATATATTTTTTTAAATGGTCCATTTATCTTTCCTACATGCTCAGTCTGGTTTTATGGGTTTTAAGTACACTTAGTGTTTTTCATCCTGAGAAGTTTTTTAAAAATCTATTTTTCTTTACTCTGCTCTAAATTTGGAGATGCAACTATACTGGCCCTCCCAAATATTTCAATGGCAAAAAATCTCTGCTATATATTTTTTAAATGCAACTATTTAGCGGGTAAAATGTATAAGCACTGGCAACATTTCAAACTCTTAAGATGTTTGTGGAGTATGTCAAGTGCTGTGAAAATGTTATCTTTTGTTTCCAGTTGTGTACTGTAAGCTTTTTGCTTTAAGCCCTTTTTCACTTTTTAAAACTTCATGTACTTGAACGGACATTCTTAATACCCATCCTGTCAAACCTTGAAAAGATAGTGAAGTGATGCATTGGTATGGCATACCTCTTGTGACTTCAGTTATTCTTTTAGGTGTTAGTTGACACTGGAAGATCCCAGATCCCACACTACTATAAAGGGTGGGATGAATAGAGTTTAGGAGATCAAGACTGCGATTATCTGTTGTATATTATTTTTCATGCCACTGTCTGGCAGAGTTGAAGACCTGGGACTTGTAAGAATATATGGTGTTTTAATTCTGCTTGTTTTGCTGTTTCAGAGCCTGCTATGGTGTCCTGCGCTTCATCATGGAGAGCGGATCCAAGGGTTGTGAGGTGGTGGTCTCTGGAAAGCTCAGGGGTCAGAGGGCCAAATCTATGAAGTTCGTGGATGGCCTCATGATCCACAGCGGAGACCCCGTTAACTACTACGTTGATACTGCTGTCCGCCATGTGCTGCTCCGTCAAGGTGAGGTCACCCTGGGGTTTTATGCCTGATTCACACTATAGGCCCAAGCTGTCTGGACTGGCCTCTTTACTCATCCACCATGGTTGCTGTCCATTCCAGCAGCTCCAATGTCCCAATGGTCTCTTATTCGTCCCAAAGTGTGTAATGCTTGCTTGTTTACTTCCCTTAACTGATTTGAAAGGAAATGACTGCTAGAAGACATGGTGGAAACTCTTCTGTTTTTTTTTTTTAAAGTAGGCAATGAATGCACACTTCAAGAGAAAGGTGATATTATTGGGATGCACACAGTGAGAAGAAATGACCCAAGCTATCTCCATATGGTTCGGATTGGCCCGGTCAAGACTAGTGTTGCACAGTATACCGGTACCACAGTAGTAGCACGATACCAAAATGATAATTATGTTACCAAAATTTTAGAATACCGTAGTACCGTTTCATGATACTACCACATTTTTCAGCCCTACCGATTTAAAGAACCTGCTGGCGTCGGTTATAAACATGTTGTGAAGTCTGTTTTGTTTAAGCAACGGGCTCTAAATCAAATGTATTTATAGAGCCCTTTGTACATCAGCTGATATCTCAGTGCTGTACAGAAACCCAGCCTAAAACCTCAAACGGCATGCAATGCAGGTGAAGAAGCACGTTGGCTAGGAAAAACTCTCTAGAAAGGCCAAAACCTTGGAAGAAACCTAGAGAGGAACCAGGCTATGAGGGGTGGCCAGTCGTCTTCTGGCTGTGCCGGGTGGAGATTATAACAAAACATGGCCAAGATGTTCAAATATTCATAAATGACCAGCATGGTCAAATAATAATCACAGTAGTTGAGAGGGTGCAGCAAGTCAGCACCTCAGGAGTAAATGTCAGTTGGCTTTTCATAGCCGATCATTAAGAGTATCTCTACCACTCCTGATGTCTCTAGAGAGTTGAAAACAGCAGGTCTGGGACAGGTAGCATGTCCGGTGAACAGGTTAGGATTCCATAGCCGCAGGCAGAACAGTTGAAACTGGAGCAGCAGCACAGCCAGGTGGACTGGGGACAGCAAGGAATAATCATGCCAGGTAGTCCTGACATGAGAGTGCATACTTAAATTCACACAAGACACCGGATAAGACAGGAGGTCCTCCAGATTTAACAAACGGACCCTAGCCCCCCGACACAAACTACTGCAGAATAAATACTGGAGGCTGAGACAGGAGGGGTCAGGATACACTGTGGCCCCATCCGATGATACCCCCGGACTGGGCCAAACAGGAAGAATATAATCATACCCACTTTGCCAAAGCACAGCCCCCACACCACTAGAGGGATATCTTCAACCACCAACTTACCATCCTGAGACAAGGCCGAGTATAGCCCACAAAGATCTCTGCCACGGCACAACCCAAGGCGGGGTGCCAACCCAGACAGGAAGATCACGTCAGTGACTCAACCCACTCAAGTGACGCACCCCTCCTAGGGACAGCATGAAAGCGCACCAGTAAGCCAGTGACTCAGCCCCTGTAATAGGGTTAGAGGCAGAGAATCCCAGTGGAAAGAGGGGAACCGGACAGGCAGAGACAGCAAGGGCGGTTTGTTGCTCCAGAGCCTTTCCGTTCACCTTCACACTCTTGGGCCAGACTACACTCAATCATAGGACCTACTGAAGAGATGAGTCTTCAGTAAAGACTTAAAGGTTGAGACTGAGTTTGCGTCTCTCACATGGGTAGGCAGACCATTCCATAAAAATGGCGCTCCAGCTGTTTGCTTAGAAATTCTAGGGACAATTAGGAGGCCTGCGTCTTGTGACCATAGCGTATGTGTAGGTATATACAGCAGGACCAAATCAGAAAGATGGGTAGGAGCAAGCCCATGGCTCTAGTCTCTTGTGGATATTATTGCACATGAACATGCATCACTTTCATGCGCATATCATGTGTGGCGGCTGTAATCAGCCAGCTGCGTCCTCTACCAGCCCTCACTCACCTGGTGCCCTCTGTCTGCTCTTCATGATCATCTATTCCTCTATCAGTTTTTAAAAATATAATTTTGCCTTGATGGCAAATGGGGATGCAGACCATGAGTCTTGATTTGTTACATTGGAGCAGCAGGCAGACCAAGCAATGTTGACACATTGTATACATTTGTAGCGGTATTTATTAAGAGGGGTAAAGAAAGATTTTGTTCGGGCGCCAGGCAGGTATTAACCCTGCCGAAAGGAAAAGAGTAGAATAGAGAAAGTACCACTAACAGACCCACACACATCAGCAGAAGAGACTGCCTAGAGTGTAGCCTGTTTACCAGATAGCCAGTGGAGAGAAAAAAGAATACACACCATATAAAACCCACATCACAGCACAGGGGTAACCCAACCACGAATACCTCATACAATAATACTAATACTAATAATGGCAGAGCAATTCAACAGCAACTTCATACAAGAACGAACCCAGTCATCAACATAGGATTTGCAATCATCTGTATTATTTTCTAGTGGATGAGTGCAGAGGGTATGAATGTGGGGGGTGTTCATCGACACAACAAAGGCCTTAAATGTCCACAGTCTTCTCGGCCACATGTCATTAGTACACCCACCTCAATACAGTTCACATAATATACAACTTGCAAGTAACCTACTAAAATGTCCATCCAAATACTTCTGGCAGGGAAATAATAGTCCAGCTCTAATGAACTTCAATGGGCAGTGCATTTAACAAATAGTCTGTTGCAGGGTAAAGCACTGGAATGAGAGCGAAGAGAAAGCGAGAGAAAAAGAAATCTTAGCTGTGGTCTTCAGGCCTGCCGGTGTCTGACTGTCCGATGGTTTGTTTGTTAAAGCTTCGCAACAATGTTGCTACTAATCCATGCAATCCATAACGGGCGCGGTCCCAAACAAAAACAACCACGATCTAAAGCGATCACACCGATGATTGAGTTAAATACTTTAT
Organism: Oncorhynchus gorbuscha; assembly: GCF_021184085.1. Lineage (NCBI taxonomy): Eukaryota > Metazoa > Chordata > Actinopteri > Salmoniformes > Salmonidae > Oncorhynchus > Oncorhynchus gorbuscha. The sequence goes on along the minus strand of NC_060188.1, from coordinate 48,982,506 downwards.
AAACTACAAACGCTGAAAACAAACAACTTCTGCAGCACACACAATCAAACTGTCGCGCCACCCAAGAGCTCCTCCCCAAAGAGCTGAACGAGCTCTCTTTATTTCCTCATTCCTTACTGCTCATGCCCTCTTAAAGTGGCAGCGCACGGTGAAGGCTCCGAGCAGATTTCACCACACATTCATCACCTGTTATAACCAAGAGCACAGGCCAGTCTGAATAGATTTTATAATTTCACTGTCATGCAGCCTCTGAGTGCCAGAGAGGGCATAGAAAATGGCTTGTCTCTAGCCAAAAAGGTTAAAAAAACATGACCCTTATTACCGGAGATGCCTTTAGTGCTTTCCATTGTGATTCGCGTGATATTTCACAAACCATGTAGCAGGCCGTTTTAAACTAATCCTGGGTCGCAAATTATTGGTTTGATAACAACCAACGTTCAGTCAATTTACCTAGCTAGCTAACAACCTGGTAACTTAACAGCAAATTTGATTAGCACAGGAAGAAAAGGGTCGGGAACTCATGAGATGTGCTTCAAAGGAAGGTTTCATATAGGGCTAATGTAAGCCTAAACTACAGTGGGGCAAAAAGTATTTAGTCACCCACCAATTGTGCAAGTTCTCCTACTTAGAAAGATGAGAGGCCTGTAATTTTCATCATAGGTATGTACACTTCAACTATGACAGACAAAATGAGAAAAAAATCCAGAAAATCACATTGTAGGATTTTTAATGAATTTATTTGCAAATTATGGTGGAAAATTAAGTATTTGGTCAAAAGTTTCTCAATACTTTTAAATACACTTTGCTGGCAATGAGAGGTCAAACCTTTTCTGTAAGTCTTCACAAGGTTCTCACACACTGTTGCTGGTATTTTGGCCCATTCCTCCATGCAGATCTCGTATTATTTAGTAGAACTTGTAAGGTAGTGATGAATACTGCCCCCCCCCCCATGAGGTTGTGGCAATATATTGCCATCTGGTGGCAACTAGAAACAATTGCATAATATTAACTGTTACAAATTGATGGTCCTTGAAAATAGATATTAGTACTTGAAAGTCCTTACTTGACTTGCCACTGTCTGTACGAATCCTGAAAATGGGAACACGCGTCTGTGGGGGGTGAACAGGACACTAGGCTGCTGATTTCCCCCTATGGTATCGCAATACTGCTTGGTATCGTGATAATTGGCCTGGTATCGTTAGTACAAGGTTTGTATAGTGACAACACTAATCAAGATGAATTGTCATCTTATGGAAAAGGACCAGAAATGATAAGTGGTGAAATGGTGTCAAATATTTGAAGTGCAATCTGTTCTGCCTGTCCAAAGGTGTGCTGGGGATCAAGGTGAAGATCATGCTGCCCTGGGATCCCAGCGGTAAGATCGGCCCCAAGAAGCCTCTCCCTGACCACGTGAGCATCGTGGAACCCAAGGACGAGCAGGTCCCTTCAACCCCCATCTCAGAGCAGAAGGGAGCCAAGCCGGAGGCCGCTGCCGTCGCACCTGCGACACCCGTCCCTACAGCATAACCATGACGGAGCCCCAAACCAGAGTCACAATTTTCTCAGTGTAAGGCAGGTTTAGCAAAGTGTTACAAAGGCAGGATAAGTTCCAGTACAGCTTGCACAGTGCTGCTTTGTCGTTCCCCCTGAACACAGAAACCCTGTTTCCTACTATGTCTGTCTGCATCCCACAGCTGGCAGGGACGCTTGGTTTCAGACACCACATGGCCCGTTGAATAATCTATGCATTTTGTTAGCATAGCCTAAAGGGAGTGCTAAAAAGATGAAGGTAGCAAAATGTCTGATCTAATTTTCCCTATTAAAAATAATAATTTTACAGGTCATCATGAGTCATCTGGAAATTGTCCAAATACCTTTTTTCAATTGTTGATAAAAAAATAATTTAAAAAAATAGTGTCTGTAAATGTTTTCTTTGAAATGATTTGACCAAATTGCCTTTCACTATGGGAAGTTACACAATGCTTGCTTTAAAACGGAGCCTTTGCCTTTTAAAGTCACGTTGGGTATCTTGATACCTACCTCAGAGCATCTAGAATGTAGTTGTAACCTATTGCCAAACTGTTACTTTTACTTAATTTGTCATACTGGTGGTTAAAAAGTTAGCAATTTATAAGTGGCTGTGTGAATTACAATTGAGTAATGTAAAAAAAATGTATCTGGAACATTTTGTATGACAAAGTATGGACAACTGCTCATGCCAAAATCATGGGTATAATTATGGAGTTGGTCCCCCCCCCCCTTTTGCTGCTACAACAGCCGTCACTCTTCTGGGAAGGCTTTCCACTAGATGTTGGAATATTGCTGTGGGGACTTGCTTCCATTCAGCAACGAGAGCAGTAGTGAGGTCAGGCACTGTTGGTCGATTAGGCCTTTCTCGCGGTCGGCGTTCCAATTCATCCCAAAGGTGTTCGATGGAGTTGAGTTCAGGGCTCTGTGCAGGCCAGTCAAGTTCTTCCACACCGATCTCAACAAACCATTTCTGTATGGACCTCACTTTGTGCATGAGAGCTGTGTCATGCTGCAACAGGAAAGGGCCTTCCCCAAACTGTTGCCAAGAAGTTGTAAGCACAGAATCATCTAGTATGTATGAATGTATACCGTAGCATTAAGATTTCCCTTCACTGGAAGTAAGGGGCCTAGCCCGAACCATGAAAAAACAGCCCCAGACCATTATGCCTCCGATCAGGTAGCGTTCTCATGACATCAACCAAACCTAGATTGGTCCGTCGGGACTGCCGGATGGTGAAGCGTGATTCATAACTCCAGTGAACTCGTTTCCACTGCTCCAGAGTCCAATGGAGGCGAACTTTATAACACAACTTTTTAACACTCCAGCCGAAGCTTGGCATTGTGCAATGGTGATATTAGGCTGCGGCTGCTCTCCCATGGAAGCTCCCGACGAACAGTTCTTGTGCTGACGTTGCTTCCAGAGGCCGTTTCGAACTCTGTAGGGAGTGTTGCAACTGAGGACAGACTATTTTTATGCATTTCAGCAGTTGGCGGTTCAGTTCCTATACATTTCCACTTCAAAATAGCAGCACTTACAGTTGAAGGGGGCAGGGCATTCTACTGCCAACGTTTGTCTATAGAGTGCGTGGTTGTGCTGGATTTTATACACCTGTCGGTGGCTGAAGTGGCCAAATCCACTCATTTTGAAGGGATGTCCATATACCTTTGTTGCATTACCTGTGTCAGTATTTACCATCAGTCATTGCATTCTAAAAAATCAGGGTATTTGACTTCTAGATCATTAGCTAAATCATGTTTTAGTTGGGTGAAAGGGAGCTTTGCATGGTGGTTAAGCTTTGAATCTATCCCAATATGATATTTTTGCTGTGGAGACTCATCCAACGGACAAATAAGTTTTAAAAAATACTTCGTTTTTTGGGATATCTGTACTTCACTGTTTATTTGACAACTTTTACTTAACCACATTCCTAAAGAAAATAATGTACTTTTTGCTCCATACATTTTCCCTGACACCCAAAAGTACTCGTTGAATTTTGAATACTTAGCAGGTCAGGAAAATTGCCTAAATCACACATTTATCAAGATAACATCCCTACCTCCCTGATCTCACTAAACTTTGTTTTTCAATTATTCCTGAGTGTTGGAGCATGCCTCTGGCTATCTGTAAAATAAAAAGACGGTGCCATCTGGTGTGCTTTTTAAGGAATTTGAACTTATTTATACGTTTACTTTTGATACATAAGTATATTTAAAAGCAAATACTTTTAGACTAACTCAAGTAGTATTTTACTGGGTGACTTTCATTTTCTGAGTCATTTTCTATGGTGCTCCGGTACTTTTATCCCCACTGTTCGTGGCGTTATAAGTGGATGGATTGATACACTGCCTGCCTATTGACAAGTGTATCACATTGTAGAAGTTATTCAAGCTACAAAATGGCAGCTGAGTCCGAGCCACTGTATGGCAGACTTACCATGCATTTCTTTGGGGCTAAATTGCCTAACTATGGAAGAATGTGAAACTGTTAACACCTTCATCAGTGCCTAAATTATCACCGAAGGATCATTCCCCGCGCATACTCTACATTAGTAATTTTACTTTTTACCGCAAAGACCTCTGGGCTGCTATTTTCTTTTTCCCGGTGAATTGTGGGCAATCATTGGTCCTCCGAGCTTTTCGAGTCTGCTGCTCCACCATTGGAAAAGATGGCTGCCTCGGCTCCATCGGCGGTTTTCTCCGATTTGTGCCCAAGCTACGCCGTGATATGCTCTTTTCTAGAGCGTTATGGAGCTTTGCTGGATCTACCGGAGCTCACATTTCCGCAGTTGGAGAGATATCTCCAAGACACATCTTCAGGTATAGTTTGAAAAGCGCGAGCTGCTGTGGGGGACGTGCGACTCCACACCATTGCATAGTGTTCTGTGTCGTTTGTCCCAGCTAGCTAGTTGTTATTGTGTGTTTTCCAAACGTTTTTTATGCATTTTTGCTGTCCCAAATTCATACGAAAGATCCCTGGTGAGTCAGATACTTTGTTTTTGCACTGTTTAACTCCGAACTTTTCAAAGACTGAAATACTTCGTTGTAATTTTCTCATTTTAAAATGATTGAATTTATTTTCCAGCCTTTATCTGCCATGGACCGAATTGCACGATATCACATCCTACAGAAACTGCTTTGAGCTTTTGCACAAAGATTAATTGCTGTTAACATTTGAAAGTATGGTGCACACCTGTTCTTCGGGTTATGACGTATGTTGTGATAAGGACAATTGTCCATTTGTATTTACCGTTAAGTAATATTTTTGCTGTGGTTCGCTCGCGCTGTATTGCGCACGCGCACACCTGGTTTTCCTGCTCAATGGACTCCTTCAGTAATTAAGTTCCAATTAGCTTGTATAGTAGCCACAAAGTCCAAATTGTCAACAAATCTTAATGGTTAGGTTTAAAATTAAACCTAACCATTATTATTTCGATGCATCAAATAAAAAAACAGATTTGGGTCTGATTTAGTGATTTGGAGGTCCCAGGCAGAGCACCCCCCCCCCCCCCCCCCCCCCCCCCCAATTGTTTTCATTTATAAGGAAGGGTCATTTAACTGTAAAAATGTACAAATTTACGGTCTGACCACCGAATCAGTTAGACTTTCTATAGGCACTTTCTTCATTTGATTGTTACAAGGTGGAATTCAAATGGATTTAATTGTATTTTATTGTCAACGATCTACACATTACTCGAAGTAAAACAATTCTCTCTATATATATGTTTATAAGGTTAATAAGTAAAATAAACTACACTGCTCAAAATTTTTTAGGGAATACTAAAATAACACATCCTAGATCTGAATGAATGAAATATTCATATTAAATATTTTTTCATTCCATAGTAGAATGTGCTGACAAAATCACACAAAAATTATCAATGGAAATTAAATGTATCAACCCATGGAGGTCTGGATTTGGAGTCACACTCAAAATTAAAGGGGAAAACCACACTACAGGCTGATCCGACTTTGATGTAATGTCCTTAAAACAAGTCAAAATGAGGCTCAGTAGTGTGTGTGTCCTCCACGTGCCTGTATGACCTCCCTACAACGCCTGGGCATGCTCCTGATGAGGTGGCGGATGGTCTCCTGAGGGATCTCCCAGACCTGGACTAAAGCATCCGCCAACTCTTGGACAGTCTGTGGTGCAGCGTGGTGTTGGTTGATGGAGCGAGACATGATGTCCCAGATGTGCTCAATTGGATTCAGGTCTGGGGAACGGGCGGGCCAGTCCATAGCATCAATGCCTTCCTCTTGCAGGAACTGCTGACACATTCCAGCCACATGAGGTCTAGCATTGTCTTGCATTAGGAGGAACCCAAGGCCAACCGCACCAGCATATGGTCTCACAAGGGGTCTGAGGATCTCATCTCGGTACCTAATGGCAGTCAGGCTACCTCTGGCGAGCACATGGAGGGTAGTGCGGCCCCCCAAAGAAATGCCACCCAACACCATGACTGACCCACCGCCAAACCGGTCATGCTGGAGGATGTTGCAGGCAGCAGAACATTCTCCACGGCGTCTCCAGATTCTGTCACGTGCTCAGTGTGAACCTGCTTTCATCTGTGAAGAGCAAAGGGCGCCAGTGGGGAATTTGCCAAATGTCCTGCATGGTGTTGGGCTGTAAGCACAACCCCCACCTGTGGCCGTTGGGCCCTCATACCACCCTCATGGAGTCTGTTTCTGACCTTTTGAGCAGACACATGCACATTTGTGGCCTGCTGGAGGTCATTTTGCAGGGCTCTGGCAGTGCTCCTGCTCCTCCTTGCACAAAGGCGGAGGTAGCGATCCTGCTGCTGGGTTGTTGCCCTCCTACGGCCTCCTCCACGTCTCCTGATGTACTGGCCTGTTTCCTGGTAGCGCAGTGGTTCTTAACCCTGTTGGAGGTACTGAACCCCACCAGTTTCATATGCGCATTCACCGAACCCTTAATTGGAAAAATAAAATGTGATTTTTTCAAATTCAAAACATAGGTATATATTTTACTGGTGCACAAAATGAACTGTGCGTCAACATCACTGTGTTCAAAGAACAAAATTATCAAACCAGGATTTTCACACAAAAACAAAAACATAATAATGAATATTTACTGCAAATCAGTGTGACTTCTGCTGTTGCCTTTCGGAGACCAGTTCAGAAATGCGCGGCTTCACCTTGGCAAGTGCCACTCTCATGTCATTTTCACAACAAAGTCTGTTCCTTTTCTTTGTTTTTATGTCCAGCATCCTCGAAAAGGATTGCTCGCAAAGATATGTTGTAACAAACGGTATGAAAATCTCGAGAGCTTTCTTAGCAATAACAGGGTACGTTACCATTTGTTGACACCAAAATGTTGAAAGCGTTGTTGTTCTGAAGAGTTGCTGTTGAACCTGGCTCTGCTGAATTTCAATGATTTCATCGAGGTATTCATCATTGACATTTGTTGTCTCAACACTAAATGTGAACGGCTGTCTCACCCATGCTGGATATGACACTCTTGTAGGGAAGTATCCGTCGAGAGACTTTGCAAGCTCATCTAAGTGCGTGGCAATTGCTTGCTTCAGTTTCGCGGGTGCAGAAATGTCTCCGATTCCAGATACATCTTCGATCTTACTTACACAGTCGTCCAGCAGGGGAAAGTTTGCGAAGTTATCATTCTCTGTTCGTCGTTTCCATAACGGTAGCTTTTTTTGAAAAGCCTTCAGGTTTTCCTCTGCTTCGATGATGTTGACTCCACCGCCCTGCATCTTTTGATTGAGATGATTGGGAGCTGCGAAGATATCAGCCAGGTACGCTAAAATGAGAATGAACTCAGAATTTTTGTAGCAATCTGCATGACAATGTTGGTGCTCTTGCAAAAACAGGGCTAGTTCCACACACACGGCAAAAACACGATTCAGCACCTGTCCCCGGGATAACCACCAGCAACAAACCGATCCTCACAGCATCGTACGAAGTTGCTTACCTGATCGCAAAACAGGGCAAACGACACACCATTGGTGAAAGGATCGGTTTATTGCTGGGTACAATGCCGAGAACAGGCAGAGTAGCCTTTTCATCGAATCTGGCTATCTTCATCTTGAATTCAGCGAGCGTTGTGTTCTTGTATTTCCCATCTCCATGCAGCTTAAAGAAGTGTTCTTAGTTTTGCAGGTGCTAGACTAGAATTACTCATCTTGGCATTGCAAATCATCCGCAAGCGGGGCGTGTCATCACGAATCATGAGTTGGATGTGTGTCTTGACCTCCGCCGAACCCCTGAACCCCTGAGACTGACTCACCGAACCCCTGGGGTTCGATCGAACCCAGGTTAAGAACCACTGTGGTAGTGCCTCCATGCTCTGGACACTACGCTGACAGACACAGCAAACCTTCTTGCCAAAGCTCGCATTGATGTGCCATCCTGGATGAGCTGCACTACCTGAGCCACTAATGTGTGTTGTAGACTCCGTCTCATGCTACCAGATTGAAAGCACCGCCAGCATTCAAAAGTGACCAAAACATCAGCCAGGAAGCATAAGAACTGAGATGTGGTCTGTGGTCACCACCTGCAGAACCAGTCCTTTATTGGGGGTGTCTTGCTAATTGCCTATAAATTCCACCTGTTGTCTATTCCATTTGCACAACAGCATGTGACATTTATTGTCAATCAGTGTTGCTTCCTAAGTGGACAGTTTGATTTCACAGAAGAGTGATTGACTTGGAGTTACATTATGTTGTTTAAGTGTTTCCGTCATTTTTATGAGCAGTGTATATACCTTGATTAGCTCGCCCCCATGAGTCCGTACATGATAGAAACACCTTTGGCAGCAATTACAGCTGTGAGTCTTCTTGGGTCTCATAACAGCTTTGCATACCTGTGACCGACCGGCTTGATTCGGTCTTGAAATGGTGTGTTTTACATTGGATAAATGTAGAGAATCAGCTAGAAAATATTATCTCATACACTACAGTTGAGGAACAATGGGAAAGTAATTCTGCGTTGAAAGTTGATAAACTTGTAACCTCACTTTTGACAAAATGGCACATTTCCCATGTGCGGCTATGTACTAAACAACCAAAGATTTCAACACTAAAGGCTAGTTTATACTACGTGTGTGTTAGTAAATTTAATCTGGAGTAGAGGTCGACTGATTATGAATTTTCACTGTCGATTATTGGAGGACCAAAAAAAGCAGATTCCGATTAATTGGACGATTAAAAAAAAAGTATTTTTATTTTTAATGACAATTACAACAACACTGAATGAACACTTATTTTAACTTTAATATAATACATCAATAAAAATCAATTTAGCCTCAAACAAATAATGAAACATGTTCAATCTGGTTTAAATAATGCCAAAACAAAGTGTTGGAGTAGAAAGTGGAAGTGCAATATGTGCCATGTAAGAAAGCTAACATTTAAGTTCCTTGCTCATAACATGAGAACATATGAAAGCTGGTGGTTCCTTTTAACATGAATCTTCAATATTCCCAGGGAACAAGTTTTTTAGGTTGCAGTTATTATAGGACTATTTCTCTCTATACCATTTATATTTCATTAACCTCTTAAGTCGACCCGACACGCATGCGTCCCATCTTGCCATCTGGAAATGCAAATACACTACACTAAATGCTAATAGCACTCATTAAAACTCAAATGTTCATTAAAACACACATGCAGGGTACTGAATTAAAGCTACACTCGTTGTGAATCCAGCCAACGAGTCAGATTTTTAAAATGCTTTTCGGCGAAAGCATGAGAAGCTATTATCTGATAGCATGCAACACCCCGAAATACCTGAAGGGGACGTAAACAAAATAATTAGCATAGCCGGCGCTACACAAAACGCAGAAATAAAATATAAAACATTCATTACCTTTGACGATCTTCTTTGTTGGCACTCCTAGATGTCCCATAAACATCACTATTGGGTCTTTTTTCGATTAAATCGGTCCATATATACCCTAAATATCGAAGAATATATGAAGAGTGTGTGATCCAGGAAAAAAAGACCGTTTTAAAACGCAACGTCATTTTTTTTAATTAAAAAAGTTGACGATAGACTTTCACAAAACACTTAGAAATACTTTTGTAATCCAACTTTAGGTATTAGTAAACGTTAATAATCTATCAAATTGATCACGGGGCGATGTGTATTCAATAGCTCCACGTCTTGAAATCACGTTCAGAAATTTCTCATCCAAAACGTCCTGTCGGAGACCGGAAGGAATGGGCTCTCTCTCACTCGTTTGACCAAGAAACAAAGCCCAGGCAATTGACAAGACTGACGACATCGTGTGGAAGCTGCAGGACTTGCAATCTCAGCCCCATGTAATTTGCTTTCCAATAGACAATACATGCAAGTGGCGCATTTATATATTTTCCAGATTTTGGTGATCAGTTTTTCTTGCGCTTTTCGATGAAACACACGTTATGTTATAGTCACAGCCGTGATTTAACCAGTTTTAGAAACGTCAGAGTGTTTTCTATCCACACATACTAATCATATGCATATACTATATTCCTGGCATGAGTAGCAGGACGCTGAAATGTTGCGCGATTTTTAACAGAATGTTCGAAAAAGTAGGGGGTAGACTTAACAGGTTTTTTAACCTGTGACTATTGGATGTTCTTATAGGCATTTTAATATTGCCGGTGTAACAGTATAGCTTCCGTCCCTCTCCTCGCTCCTACCTGGGCTCAAACCAGGAACACAACGACAACAGCCACACTCGAAGCAGCGTTACCCATGCAGAGCAAGGGGAACAACCACTCCCAAGTCTCAGAGCGAGTGACGTTTGAAACGCTATTAGAGCTCACCCCACTAATTAGCTAACCATTTCACATCGGTTACACCAGCCTAATCTCGGGAGTTGATAGGCTTTAAGTCATAAACATCTGCTGGCAAACTCACAAAAGTGCTGTTTGAATGAATGCTTACGAGCCTGCTGCTGCCTACCATCGCTAAGTCAGACTGCTCTCAAATCATAGACTTAATAATAACATAATTACACACAGAAATGCGAGCCTTCGGTCATTAATATGTTCGAATACGGAAACTATCATCCTGAAAACAAGACATTTATTCTTTCAGTGATATACGGAGCCGTTCTGTATTTTATCTAATGGGTGGCATCCATTAGTCTAAATATTCCTGTTACATTGCACAACCTTCAATGTTATGTCATAATTACGTAAAATTCTGGCAAATTTGGCAGCCCAAACTGTTGCATATACACTGACTCTGCGTGCAATGAACGCAAGAGAAGTGACACAATTTCACCTGGTTAATATTGCCTGCTAACCTGGATTTCTTTTAGCTAAATATGCAGGTTTAAAAATATATACTTCTGTGTATTGATTTTAAGTAAAGCATTGATGTTTATGGTTAGGTACACATTGGAGCAATGATACGCACCGCATGGATAGATAAACTAGTAATATCATCAACCATGTGTAGTTAACTAGTGATTATGATTGTTTTTTATAAGAAGTTTAATGCTAGCTAGCAACTTACCTTGGATTACTGCATTCGTGTAACAGGCAGTCTCCTCGTGGAGTGTAATGTAATCAGGTGAAAATTCAAGTGTTATGCATGGAACTTTAGATGCACTTCTCCTTAATGCAACCGCTGTGTCATATTTCAAAGGAACTTTTAAGGAAAAAGCATAATTTGAGTATGGTGCTCAGAGCCCAAACCAGCCAAAATAAATATCCGCCATGTTGCACAGAGAACATTAGTCATAAATAGCATTATAAATATTCACTTACCTTTGATCTTCATCAGAATGCACTCCCAGGAAACGCAGATCCACAATAAATGTTTGCTTTGTTCGATAATGTCCATCATTTATGTCCAAACAGCTTCTATTGTTAGGGCATTTGGTAAACAAATCCAAAAGCGCGTTCAGGTCCAGTCGGACAAAGTTCAAAATGTTATATTACAGGTCGAAGAAACTTGTCAAACTAAGTATAGAATCAATCTTTAGGATGTTTTTATCATAATGTTCAATAATGTCCCAACCGGAGAATTCCATTGTCTGTAGAAAAGCAATGGGACGAGAGATACCTCTCATGTGAAATGCGCGTGACTGAGAACAAGGCTGCTGGCAGTCCCCTTAGTCAAACAGTTCCCATCCGGCCCCCCTTCACAAGAGAAGCCTGAAACAACGTTCTGAAGACGGTTGACATCTAGTGGAAGCCTTAGGAAGAGCAACATAACCCATATCCCACTGTGAATTCGATAGGGGCTGAGTTAAAAAACTACAAGCCTCAGATTTCCCACTTCCTGTTTGGATTTCTCAGATTTTGAGTTATGTTATACTCACAGACATCATTCAAATGGTTTTAGAAACTTCAGTGTTTTCTATACAATACTACTAATAATATGCATATATTAGCATCTGGGACTGAGTGGGAGGCAGTTTACTCTGGGCACGCTATTTATCCAAAACTGAAAATGCTGCCCCCTATCCCAAAGAAGTTAACCTGTTACGGCTAGACGTTCTGCTAGCGGACAATTGCACAAGTGCAGTATACCAAAATAAAGCTTAACTTCTTGTTAATCCAGCTACCGTGTCAATTTCAAAAAGGCTTCATGGCGAAAGCAAACCATGCAATTATCTGAGGACAGCACTCCACCATACAAACACATGAAAATCATATTTCAACCAAGCAGGTGCGACACGAAAGTCAGAAATAACGATGTAATTCATGCCTTACCTTTGGAGATCTTCTGTTGGCACTCCAATATGTCCCAGAAACATCACAAATGGTCCTTTTGTTCAATAAACTATTTTTTTATCCCCAAAATGTCAATTTATTTGGCGCGTTTGATTCAGAAAAACACCGGTTCCAACTCGCCCAACATGACTGCAAATGATCTAATAAGTTACCTGTAAACTTGGTCCAAACATTTCAAACAACTTTCCTAATCCAACTTTAGGTGTCCTAAACGTAAATAATCTATCAAATTTAAGACTGAATATACTGTGTTCAATAGTGGATCAAATCTACGTGGAGCGCACACCAAACAAAAGAGTACACTCGGCTTGACACTCATTCTGAACAGCCGTATTTCTTAATTTCTCAAAGGAAAAACATCAACCAATTTCTAAAGACTATTGACATCTAGTGGAAGCCATAGGAACTGCAACCAGATGCCTCATAAGCTAGTTCCCCATAGCAAACCAATAGAAAACAGTCACCTCAAGTGTTTGTTTTTTCCTGGGTGGGTTGTCCTCGGGGTATTGCCTGCCAAGTAAGTTATGTTATACTCACAAACATTATTTTAACAGTTTTAGAAACGTTAGTGTTTTCTATCCGATTTTTAAAATTATATGCATATCCTAGCTTCTGGGCCTGAGTAGCAGGCAGTTTACTTTGGGCACGCTTTTCATCCAGACTTGAAAATACTGCCCCCTGTCCCAAACAGGTTAATGCAGCTGGTGGCCACACCCGAGACTGACTGTTACTTTAGATTTTTGAAACCCCCCCCCTGTTCAGGGACACCACTCCATTTTCTGTGAGTCACATGTCTGTGGGACTTGTTCAGTTCGTCTCATTTGTTGAATCTTATGTTCATACAAATATTTACACATGTTAAGTTAGCTGAAAATAAACACAGTTGACAGTGAGAGGATGTTTCTTTTTTTTTTGTTTACATCCAGACACAACTGAAAGATCTGCTCACTCTGACAATTTTACTTGCCCTGGCAGAGCTGGTTAGGCTGATTTTTATGTTGTCTAGAGCATTGGTGACTGCAACTGTGCTGCTGGCAACAATCTAATCATGCTTTTATTTGCCAATGTTTACTGATACTGGCCATATTCAACGGGTGTTGAGCGTTTGTAAATGTTTCAGTTATTCTGCACTCTGGCACACTGACGAGAGTGCTCTGAAATCGGAGTCGCCAGCGACGTCTATCGACAGTTTTGCAGTGACATTAACATTCTATTGAAATAGATACTTGCATAGTGGAGTCTTTTTTTATTATTATTATTATTATTATTTTATTTTTTTACACATGTAGCTAGTTAAACAATTAACCATAATCCCAACTCAACGTTACGACCCTACATGAATCTGCAGGTAACTAACCAACCAGGTTCAATGTTAGCTAGCTAACATCAGGCTTAACTAGCAATGCAAAGGGCTCTGAAATAAGAATATTACTACACAGATCATACACGTAACATTAATTAGCCAGCCAGCTAACATTAGCTAGCTAACAGTTTCACTTTAACTTGAAATGAAAAATGAATTTCTGACTAAATTTAGAATTGTGTAAATTCTGACAATGTAGCTAACTAGATTATCTTAGCCATATACATGGATGGACGCTTCTCCCTCTTTGTCACCGATACCATGTTTGCCCTTAGTTTGAAGATGTCGTCCGGAGCCTTCTGTGTTCTCTTTTCGACTCCGTCTGCATGTTTGCAATCAAATGCCAGAATATTCTCCAGCTTCCTGGCTATCATAATCTTATTCCACTGATTTCAAAACTCGGTCCTGCAGATGGTGGAGAACAACACTTATGCAGTTTTACTACTTGATATCTTTCAAAAAAGCCACGTTATAAAGGATTACCTACACATACTTGGCCAGCTCATATTATAGAGAGAAACATGCTACATGGCAGATCAATCCGAACTCCTCTCTCGGCATTGTTAGCCCACTCATTAGCTCAACATATCATGGCTAGCGGGAAGGTTGTTTTTTTTCCATGGCTAAATCAACTTGGCTCATAATTTTAACAATTGTATTCGTATTTACAGATTGCATACAAGTTTAAGGCACATGTAATTTCACATTCGAGAATATATTTCTGCCCCAAATTTGTTGTTGATTTAAATTGTTTACGTTCAAATGGAGCTCCTGTGAAGTAGTGACGCGCCACATACGCCTAGTTTCCTGAAACGGTTCACTATTGTGCAATATTTGCCCATAATTATTTTAAAAAATGTTCATGCTCTGTCAAGGTGTTGGGGATTATGGCTAGACAGAAATGTTCAAATCTTGCCATAGATTTTCAAGCAGATTTAAGTCAAAACGTTAACTTAGCCACTCAGGAACATTCAATGTCTTCTTGGTAAGTAACTCCAGTGTAGACTTGGCTTCGTGTTGTAGGTTTATTTATAATTTTACCTTTATTTAACCAGGCAAGTCAGTTAAGAACACATTCTTATTTTCAATGACTGCCTGGGAACAGTGGGTTAACTGCCTGTTCAGGGGCAGAACGACAGATTCGTACCTTGTCAGCTCGGGGGTTTGAACTCACAACCTTCCGGTTACTAGTCCAACGCTCTAACCACTTGGCTACCCTGCTGAAAGGTGAATTCATCACTGAAGCAGGTTTTCACTGAAGCTGAAGCAGGTTTTCCTCCATGATTTTGCCTGTGCGTAGCTCCATCCCGTTTTTTTTTCTCCTGAAAAACTTTCCAGTCTTTGCCAATGTCAAGTATACCTATACCATGATGCAGCCACTACCATGCTTGAAAATCAGTGTTGTTGGAATTCACCCAAACATAATGCTTTGGATTTATGCCAAGAGGTGTGTTCTTTTGCTGTTTTTTTCCCCCAGTATTACTTTACACATGCATGTTTTGGAATAATTTTATTATGTGTATTTTCTCTGTAATTTAGGTAATTATTGTGGAGTTACTACAATGTTGTTGATCCATCCTCAGTTGTCTCCCATCACAGCCATTGAATTCTGTAGTTGGCCTCAGAGTGACATCCCTAAGCAGTTTCCTTCCTGTCCTGCAGCTCAAGAACAACTACATCTTTGAAGTGTCTGGGTGTTTCAATACATCATCCATATCATAATTATGAACTTGACCATGCTTAAAGATCTGTTCAATGTCTGATTTATTAACTATCTACCAATCACTGCCCTGCTTTGAGGCTTTTAAAAAGCACCTCGTCTTTTGTAGTTGAATCTGTGCTTAAAAATCAGTACTTGATGAACCTTACGTATGTATGTATGTATGTATGTATGTATGTATGTATGTATGTATGTATGTATGTATGTATGTATGTATGTATGTATGTATGTATGTATGTATGTATGTATGTATGTATGTATGTATGTATGTATGTATGTATGTATGTATGTATGTATGTATGTATGTATGTATGTATGTATGTATGTATGTATGTATGTATGTATGTATGTATGTATGTATGTATGTATGTATGTATGTATGTATGTATGTATGTATGTATGTATGTATGTATGTATGTATGTATGTATGTGGGACAGAGGAAGGTGTAGTCATTCAAAAATCATGTTAACCACCAATTATTTCAAACTGAATCCATATAACCTATGTGATTTGTTACGCCAAATTCGACTTCTGAACTAACTTATGCTTGCCTAAACAAAAGGGGTGAATACTTATGCAACTACTTTTTATTAATCACATTTTATTAATAGAATTTTCTTTTCACTTTGACATTATGGAATATTTTGTGTAGACCGATGACTGTAAAATGAATATCCATTTAAATCCTATTTTGTAACGCAACAAAATGTGAAAAAAATTCAAGAGGGTGTAGACTTTCTATAGGCACCGTACATGAGCTACACATGTCCGTTGCCTCTGTCTGTGGCACTATTATCAGCAGCACCTGAAATGTGTTATTTTACAGTATAATTACCCATATATATTTGACATGGAAATGCCCTGTTCACTTCCATTTATTTTTCGTATGTTATCAGGTTACCTTCAGACGAGTCCCGTGACTCTTGTGGTGGTAGAGCAAAATGGAGAACATCGTGTTCGTGAGGTTCTCATCTTTCCATAGAGGGGTCATAATAGTGTGCTCTGACGCTTTAGATCTTTTCGTGAGAAGACTCATATTCTGGATGTCTCCTGGTCTGACAAACACTGCTCTAGCTCGGTCGCCTTCCACCTCAGATGTGGATGGTCAACATTGCCAGATGTGATGGATTGAGACGGAGCCCATGCAAAAAAACATATCTCAAGCTTAAACCGATGGATTTTGATGAGTATTTTTTTTTATTATGCCTCAAGTGGTACATGTGGGGGCCTCAAATATGTGGGGCCTTAAAAATATACAGTGGGGCAAAAAAGTATTTAGTCAGCCACCAATTGTGCAAGTTCTCCCACTTAAAGATGAGAGGCCTGTAATTTTCACCATAGGTACACTTCAACTATGACAGACACAATTAGAAAAGAAATCCAGAAATAACTTTTTGGTAAAAACTCAACTCTGCTGAGTTGCATCCAAAGAACACCATACCTACTGTGAAGCATGGGGGTGGAAACATCATGCTTTGGGGCTGTTTTTCTGCAAAGGGACCAGGACGACTGTTCCGTGTAAAGGAAAGAATGAATGGGGCAATGTATCGTGAGATTTTGAGTGAAAACCTCCCATCAGCAAGGGCATTGAAGATGAAACGTGGCTGGGTCTTTCAGCATGTGACAATGATCCCAAACGCACTGCCCGGGCAACGAAGGAGTGGCTTCGTAAGAAGCATTTCAAGGTCCTGGAGTGGCCTAGCCAGTCTCCAGATCTCAACCCCATAGAAAATCTTTGGAGGGAGTTGAAAGTCCGTGTAGCCCAGCAACAGCCCCAAAACATCACTGCTCTAGAGGAGATCTGCATGGAGGAATGGGCCAAAATACCAGCAACAGTGTGTGAGAACCTTGTGAAGACTTACAGAAAACGTTTGACCTATGTCATTGCCAACAAAGGTTATATAATTATATAACAAAGTATTTAGATCAACTTTTGTTATTGACCAAATACTTATTTTCCACCATAATTTGCAAATAAATTAATTAAAAACCCTACAATGTGATTTTTCTGGATTTTTTTTTCTTCTCATTTTGTCTGTCATGGTTGAAGTGTACCTATGATGAAAATTGCAGGCCTCATCTTTTTAAGTGGGAGAACTTGCACAATTGGTGGCTGACTAAATGCTTTTTTTTGCCCCACTGTATGTTGTTGTGACGACACCACGTCTCGTTAACCATAAGGCATACGCCCCCTGCCCCTCTTCTTACCAGAAAGATGTTTGTTTCTGTCGGCAATATGCGTGCAGAAACCAGCTGGCTGCACCGATTCTGTTAGGGTCTCTCGAGTGAACCATGTTTCCGTGAAGCAAAGAACATTAGTCTCTGATGTCCCTCTGGAATGCTACCCTTGTTGTCCAGAGACTGGACATTTGTGAGAAGTATGCTAG
This sequence comes from Oncorhynchus gorbuscha, assembly GCF_021184085.1. Lineage (NCBI taxonomy): Eukaryota > Metazoa > Chordata > Actinopteri > Salmoniformes > Salmonidae > Oncorhynchus > Oncorhynchus gorbuscha. Next base: position 48,964,799 of record NC_060188.1, on the reverse strand, counting down.
TGAGTGGTGCGCGATGTGCCTGTCTCCGGAGCCTGACCAGAAGACAGCTTAGTTTCCCTCTTTTATGACGTCTTTGTTTTGGGTTGCAGGCTGGGATCCATTCCGTTGTTCTCGGTGAAAGTCATATTCCTGGTCGTACTGATGGTGAATTGACGTTGCTCTTATATTCAGTAGTTCTTCCCGACTGTATGTAATGAAACCTAAGATTAGCTGGGGTACCAATGTAAGAAATAACACGTTAAAAAAATAAAATGCATAGTTTCCTAGGAACGCGACACTTCAACTGTGAGAGACGGAATCTAAAACAAAATCCAGAAAATCACATTGTATGAAGTAATTAATTTGCATTTTATTGCATGATATAAGTATTTGATCACCTACCAACCAGTAAGAATTCTGGCTCTCACAGACATATTAGTTTGTCTTTTAAGAAGCCCTCCTGTTCTCCACTCATTACTTGTATTAACTGCACCTGTTTGAACTCGTTACCTGTATAAAAGACACCTGTCCACACACTTAATCAAACAGACTCCAACCTCTCCACAATGGCCAAGACCAGAGAGCTGTGTAAGGACATTAGGTTTGAAATTGTAGACCTGCACAAGGCTGGGATGGGCTACAGGACAATAGGCAAGCAGCTTGGTGAGAAGGCAACAACTGTTGGCGCAATTATTAGAAAATGGAAGAAGTTCAAGATGACGGTCAATCACCCTCGGTCTGGGGCTCCATGCAAGATCTCACCTCGTGGGGCATCAATGATCATGAGGAAGGTGAGGGATCAGCCCAGAATTACACGGCAGGACCTGGTCAATGACCCGAAGAGAGCTGGGACCACAGTCTCAAAGAAAACCATTGGTAACACACTACGCCGTCATAGATTAATATCCTGCAGTGCACGCAAGGTCCCCCTGTTCAAGCCGGCGCATCTCCAGGCCAGTCTGAAGTTTGCCAATGACCATCTGGATGATCCAGAGGAGGAATGGGAGAAGGTCATGTGGTCTGATGTTGGAGGAAATTATAGTTGAAATGATTAATTATGTATACATTTAAATTAGAACCATTTATTTTAATACTATTATGTTGTGGTATGAAATGTATGGATTTTTAGTTAAACTAAGGACTGAAAATGTAGTTAAAACGAATGAATTGTCTGTACCTTGCGGGTTTAAGGAAGAGGGATGGCATATCTCTTTAGACAGATAAGAATGTTTGTTTGATGTTCCATTAGTGGAGAAGTGTATATCTTTTAGACAGATTGGAATGTTTGTTTTATGAGGGGAGTAGAAAACGATCTCCAGACCTGAAGACACTACGCTATTGTGTGGATCTGAGAAAGTGTGAGAACTGATAACGTCGTTTTGATCTTCTCTTTAAAATGAAACGTTCTTTGTATTTTGGGTTAGTACTCCTCAATAATAAATGCTGAACTTGTTTTTAAGACTGGTCTCGATCTATTTCATGCAAAAATGATAAACTTACAACTTATGAAATAGAGTGTGATTTTGGTTTTGGCTACAAAACATATAGGAATTTAGAATTCCTCTAACATCTGATGAGACAAAAATAGAGCTTTTTGGTCTAAACTCCACTCGCTGTGTTTGGAGGAAGAAGAAGAAGGATGAGTACAATCCCAAGAACACCATCCCAACTGTGAACTCCCCACTGTAGACCTTGCATTGATAGGAGCTCCACCTTTAGCACCTCAGACTCAGTGCCCGCCTGTAGGGAGAAACTTTGTAGCGGGGCAGGGGAAAAAGAGGGAGGAGTGTTTGGGCTTGTCACATTAGAAGGGGTGGGAGATAAGGAAATGTTGGACGGGCAAGGAGGCATGGCTGAAAACCTGCAACATCGGCAGTGCATCAAATACTTGTTCTCCCTACTGTGTGTGTGTGTGTGTATATATATATATATATATCCCAATCTGATCTTCCTTCCTGTTTTTTTTTTTTTTTTTTTTGCTTTACTTATTGGTTTGCTTTGTCTTCAAGTTTGGTGTAGGTTTTAATTTTGTTTATCTTTTCTTGGGCAAGTATAGTGGGTGCTCTTGGTGGGTGTCTTTTAGGTCCCAGTTGTTGTTGCTAGTCAATTTAGTGGACAACCCCATAAGTGTTTTTCAGAACCCCTCTTAGAACCCCACCTGTAATTTTTACAAATTAATAAAAAATGAAAAGCGGAAATATCTTGACTCAAATGTTCAACCCCTTTGTGATGGCAAGCCTTAAGTTCAATAGTAAAAATGTGCTTTTGTCAAGTTGCATGGACTCACTCTGTGTGCAATAATAATGTTTAACATACAATTATCTGTAAGGTTCCTCAGTCGAGCAGTGAATTTCAAGCACAGATTCAACTATGAACACCAGGGAGGGTTTTTCCATCCTTCCTAACTCATTGGCCAGAGACTAAGGAAATCGCTCAGTGATTTCACCATGAGGCCAATGGTGACACAAAACAGAGATTAATGACAGTGATAAGAGAGACATGAGGATGGATCAACAACATTGTAGTTACTCCAAATACTAACCTAGACTAAACAAAAATAATTGCAATGTGAAGTGTTGATCCCATGTTTCATGAGCTGAAATAAAAGATCCCAGAAATGCTCAAATCTTTTCAGCATTTCTGCACAAATTGGTTTACATTTGTTAGTGAGCATTTCTCCTTTGCCAAGACAATCCATTCAACTGACAGTTGTAGCATATCAGGAAGCTGATTAAACAGCATGATCATTACAGGTGCACCTTGTGCTGGTGACAAAAGGCCATACTAAAATGTATTTTTTTTTGTCACAGTGCCACAGTTGTCTCAAGTTTTGAGGTAGCACGCAATTGGCGTGCTGACTGCAGGAATATCCACCAGAGCGGTTGCCAGAGAATTGACTGTTCATTTATCAACCAACGTCGTTTTAGAGAATTTGGCAGTACATCCAACCAGCCTCACAACCTCAGACCATGTGTAATGGCGCCAGCCCAGGACATCCACATCCGGCTTATTCACCTGCGGGATCGTCTGAGGCCAGCAACCCAGACAGTTGGTGAAACTGGGTTTGCACAACTGAAGAATTTCTGCACAAACTGTCAGAAACCTTCTCAGGGAAGCTCATCTGTATGCTCGTCATCCCCACCAGGGTCTTGACCTGTGCAGTTCGGCTTCATAACCAACTTCAGTGGGCAAATGTTAATCTTCGATGGCCACTGGCTTGCTGGAGAAGTGTGCTCTTCATGGATTAATTCTGGTTTCAACTGTACCGGGCAGATGGCAGACAGTGATGTCGTGTGGGTGAGCGGTTTGCTGATGTCAATATTGTAAACCCCACCACCACTCTGTTGTGGTATGGGCAGGCATAGGCTATGAACAACTAACATTAATAGCATTTTATTGATGGATATTTGAATGCGCAAAGAAACAGTGCCGCGATCCTGAGGCCCATTGTCGGGCCATTCATTCACCTCAATCACCTAATGTTTCAGCATGATAATGCACAGCCCAATTTCGCACGGATCTGAACTCAATTCCTGCAAGCTGAAAATGTCCCAGTTCTTCCACGGCCTGCATACTCACCAGACGTCTCACCAATTGAGCTTGTTTGGGATGCTCTGGATCAACATGTACGACAGCATGTTCCAGTTCCCGCCAATATCCAGCAACTTTGCACAGCCATTGAAGAGGAGTGGGACAACATTCCACAGGCCACAATAAACAGCCTGATCAACTCTTGAGATGATGTCGCGCTGCATGTGGCAAATGGTGGTCACAGCAGATACTGACTGGTTTTCTGATCCACACCCCTACCTTTTTTTGTTTTTGGTATCTGTGACCAACCGATGCATATCTGTATTCCCAGTCATGAAATTCAAAGTTCAGTCATTTGAAATTAATTAATTCAGCCCTAATGTCCTTATATGAACTGTAACTAAGTAAAATTTTTGAAATTGTTGCATATTTATATTTTTGTTTAGTTTAAATGACAGAGTGAAAAGAAGGAAGCCTGTAGAGAATAAAAAGGGTTATCCTTTTTGAGATAAAACAATACTAAATACACTGCTCAAAAAAATAAAGGAAACACTTGAACAACACAATGTAACTCCAAGTCAATCACACTTCTGTGAAATCAAACTGTCCACTTAGGAAACAACACTGATTGACAATAAATTGCACATGCTGTTGTGCAAATGGAATAGACAATAGGTGGAAATTATAGGCAATTAGCAAGACACCCCCAATAAAGGACTGGTTCTGCAGGTGATAACAGTTCCTATGCTTCCTGGCTGATGTTTTGGTCACTTGAATGCTGGCGGTGCTTTCACTCTGGTAGCATGAGACGGAGTATATAACTCACACAAGTAGCTCAGGTAGTGCAGCTCATTCAGGATGGCACATCAATGCGAGCTGTGGCAAGATTGTTTGCTGTGTCTGTCAGCATAGTGTCCAGAGCATGGAGGCACTACCAGGAGACAGGCCAGTACACCAGGAGACGTGGAGGAGACCGTAGGAGGCTAACAACCCAGCATCAGGACCGCTACCTCCGCTTTGTGCAAGGAGGAGCAGGAGGAGCACTGCCAGAGACCTGCAAAATGACTTCCAGCAGGCCACAAATGTGTATGTGTCTGCTCAAACGGTCAAACAGACTCCATGAGGGTGGTATGAGGGCCCGACGTCCACAGGTGGGGGTTGTGCTTACAGCCCAACATCGTGCAGTACTTTTGGCATTTGCTAGAGAACACCAAGATTGGCAAATTCGCCAATGGCGCCACGCCCTGTGCTCTTCACAGATGAAAGCAGGTTCACACTGAGCACATGTGACAGACGTGACAGTCTGGAGACGCCGTGGAGAACTTTCTGCTGCCTGCAAAATTCTCCAGCATGACCGGTTTGGCGGTGGGTCAGTCATGGTGTGGGGTGGCATTTCTTTGGGGGACAGCCCTCCATGTGCTTGCCAGAGGTAGCCTGACTGCCATTAGGTACCGAGATGAGATCATCAGACCCCTTGTGAGACCATATGCTGGTGCGGTTGGCCCTGGGTTCCTCCTAATGCAAGACAATGCTAGACCTCATGTGGCTGGAGTGTGTCAGCAGTTCCTGCTAGAGGAAGGCATTGATACTATGGATTGGCCCGCCCGTTCTCCAGACCTGAATCCAATTGAGCACATCTAGGACATGTCTCGCTCCATCCACCAACGCCACGTTGCACCACAGACTGTTCATGAGTTGGCGGATGCTTTAGTCCAGGTCTGGGAGGAGATCCCTCAGGAGAACATCCGCCACCTCATCAGGAGCATGCCCAGGCATTGTAGGGAGGTCATACAGGCACGTGGAGACCACACACTACTGAGCCTCATTTTCACTTGTTTTAAGGACATTACATCAAAGTTGGATCAGCCTGTAGTGTGGTTTTCCACTTTAATTTTGAGTGCGACTCCAAATCCAGACCTCCATGGGTTGATGAATTTGATTTCCATTGATAATTTTTGTGTGATTTTGTTGTCAGCACATTCAACTATGTAAAGAAAAAAGTATTTAATAAGAATATTTCATTCATTCAGATCTAGGATGTGTTATTTTAGTGTTCCCTTTTATTTTTTTGAGCAGTGTATATTCGAGGCACCAAATAATTTATTAAAACATACTGTTTTACTATGAAGGTCTACATTACAGGGATGCAAACTAGTCACCTTTTGGCAAAATTTCTCAGGCCACCTATTTTAGATTAAAAACTATGTGATTCTTGTAGATCCGATGAGAAAGGTTTGGTGGGGCGCTTGGATCACTACTGGCTGTATCCAAGGCTCAGACAATCGTTCATATAACAGAATGCAGCACGCGACTGAAGAGACAACCAATATGCCGATTTCCACATCACCGCGCGCTTTGGAAAGACAGCGGGAGAGTGTGAAGTCCGTTTTCCAGTTACAGCAGCTCGTCCCCTGAACAATAACAAAGAGTTAGGTGAGAAGCCTGCCCACGGAGACTGGGGCGAGAAGGTGATGGCGCATACTTCATGAGCTGTAACCGAAAAACATCTGGCATTTGGAAATTCGCTATAGTATTAACTGGTATATGACTCCTTGCCGTTCCTCACACGTTAGGTGCTTACTGGACCCTGGCAATCTGTGAAATGTTAACTAGCTAACAAACTAACTAATATCAGTGAAATTCTGTTTTCCCTCAAAAGTATGTGGTTAATTTTCAGAATGAGGGAATTAAGTGAAAATGAGGCATTGCTTGTTAATTCTTGACGCTACCCATCCCATTATCGGGATCATTTTCATCAGCAACCGCTGAATAGCATAGCGCCAGTCAAATAATATTACAAAAAATATTCATGAAATCACAAGTGCAATATTGCAAAACACAGTTTAACCTTTTGTTAAATCCACCTGTCGTCTTAGATTTTGAAATTATGCTTTACAGCGAAAGCAATCCAAGCATTTGTAAGTTTATCGATAGTATAACATTATGTACACTAAGCATTAAGTAGCTAGGTCACGAAAATCAGAAAAGCAATCAAATTAATCATTTACCTTTGATCTTCAGATGTTTTCACTCACGAGACTCCCAGTTACACAACAAATGTTCCTTTTGTTCCATAAAGATTATTTTTATACCCAAAATACCTCCGTTTGTTTGTCGCGTTATGTTCAGAAATCCACAGGCTCGAGCGGTCACGACAACGCAGACGTATATTCCAAATAATATCCATAATGTCCACAGAAACATGTCAGTTTTTTTTTATAATCAATCCTAATCAAAAATATATATTCAATAATATATCAAACGGGTGTGTAGGTTTTTCAATAACACCGGGAGAAACAATGGCCGCTTTACTCTGTAGCGCAAAACTCACTCTGAGAGCCCCCACCTATCCACTCTCGCAATGTGATCTTTCATGCTCATTTTTCAAAATAAAAGCCTGAAACTGTCTAAAGACTGTTGACACCTTAGGGAAGCCATAGAAAAAGGAATACCAACTGCCACTGATTCCAAAACCTGCATTTTGTTTGCAAGAAGGCACAAAAGTTCAACTGCAAAACATGTGGCAAAGAAGTGAACTTCATGTCCTGAATAGAATGTGTTAGGTTTGGGGCAAACACATCACTGTTACCACTCAATATTTGAAAGTATGTTGGTTGCTGCATCATGTTATGAGTATTCTTGTCATCGGCAAGGACTACAGAGGGGTTTTTTTTTGGGGGGGGGTAAAAAGAATAGAGCTAAGAATAGGCTAAATCCTTGACGGGAAAACCTGTTTTGCTTTCCAACAGACGCTGGGAGTCCTTTCACCTTTCAGAAGGACAATAACCTAAAACACACGGCCAAATCTGCGCTGGAGTTGCTTATCAAGAAGACGGTGAATGTTCCTGAGTGGCCTAGTTACAGTTTTGACTTAAATCGTCTTGAAAATCTATGGCACAACTTGAAAATGGCTGTCTAGCAATGATCAACAACCAACTTGACAGAGCTTGAATAATTTAAAAAGAATAGTGCAAATATTGTACAATCCAGGTGTGAAAAGCTCTTAGACTTACCAGAAAGACTCACAGCTGTAATCACTGCCAAAGGTGATTCTAATACCTGGAGGTGTGCATACCTATGTAAATGAGATTTCTGTATTTCATTTTCAATACATTTTCTTAATCTAAAAATATGTTTTCTCTTTGCCGTTATGGGGTATTGTGTTCGTGGGGGGGGTGGGTAATATACCACTGAAAAATGATCCGTTTCTCTGGTTACTATTTATAGGTATGTGTTTGGGTACAACAATGTTTTTCTTGTTTATATTCTATAAACTACTGAAAACATTTCTCCCAAATTCCAAATAAAATTATTGTCATTTAGGGCATTTATTTGCAGAAAATGACAACTGGTCAAAATAACAAAAAATATGCATTGTCAGACCTTGAATAATGCGAAGAAAATAAGTTGATATTCATTTTTAAACACAATACTAATGATTTAATGTAGGAAGAGTTCAGAAATAAATATTTGGTAGAATAACCCTGATTTTCAATGACTACTTTCATTGGGAGAAATGTTTTCAGTAGTTTATAGAAATAAACAAAAATTGTCATTTTACCCAAACACATACAGTGGGGCAAAACAGTCACACTCCAAACTCCACTATGGCCAAGACCAAAGAAAGAGCTGTCAAAGGACACCAGAAACCAAATTGTAAACCTGCTCCAGGCTGTGAAGACTGAATCTGCAATAGGTAAGCAGCTTAGTTTGAAGAAACCAGTTGTGGGAGCAATTATTAGGAAATGAAAGACATACAAGACCACTGATAATCTCCCTCGATCTGGGGCTGCACGCAAGATCTCGCCCTGTGGGGTCAAAATGATCACAAGAACGGTGAGCAAAAATCCCAGAATACACCTAATGAATGACCTGCAGAGAGCTGGGACCAAAGTATCAAAGCCTACCATCAGTAACACACTACACCGCCAGGGACGCAAATCCTGCAGTGCCAGACGTTCATTGCACAAAGCCTATTATTTGTCAGGGAATACTATTTGTACATTCTACTGAAATTGGTAAATTAAGGGCAGTTCAAGGGGAGAGTCTGACCATGGAATTATGTTGTAGCGAACTCTGGGTAGCCCCGACCAGGTCTCACTATGTGTTGGCTTAAGATTGCTTCTTCACGTTTCTCTATATCAAGTCCCTCGTGTTTACCCACCTTTTCATTGGCCTTACTGGCGGCATCCCACTTCTGACGCAGCTGTCAAGCCAACACCTTAACCATTATCCCAAGTAATCCAAACCTCTTGGCGTAACGGTCAGTGTGTTAGCTTAACAATCGCGTCAGATCCCGTTTGCCCCAGAAGGCTACATTAGTGCTCACCAGAATGATGTCAAACATCGATAGAATGAATGCATAAGTAAGCTAGTTACCACTGGTAAAGTTGTATGTTCCGTTTAGGGACTGGGGGGAGAACCTAATAACTCCCAACAGTGGGAAGTTTGGTCCTGTGCAAAATGTCCAAATGTCATCCGTTTGACCGGTTTTAAGAAATGAAAGCTGAGAAAACGAGTGAACACGTTTCTGGTAAATGAACACGTTCGTCTTGGAGGCATTTTATGTGGTTGAAATACTGTCTGCTTGCGTACAGTGCATTCGGAAAGTATTCAGCCCCCTTCACTTTTTCCACATTGTTACGTTAAACTTATTCTGAAATTGATAAAATAGTTTCCCCCCCTCATCAATCTACACACACATAATGAGAAAGAATAAACTGTTTTTTTGACATTTTTGCAAATTTATTCAAAGTAAAAAAACTCATTACAAGTATTGAGACTCTTTACTCAGTACTTTGTTGAAGCCCCTTTGGCAGTGATTACAGCCTCGGGTCTCTTTGGGTATGACGCTGCAAGCTTGGCACACCTGTATTTGGGGAGTTTCTCTCATTCTTCTCTGCAAATCCTCTCAAGCTCTGTCGGGTTGGATGGGGAGCGTCGCTGCATAGCTATTTTCAGGTCTCTCCAGAGATGTACGATCTGGTTCAAGTCCGTGCTCTGGCTGGGCCACTCAAGGACATTCAGAGACTTATCCCGAAGCCACTCTTATATTGTCTTGTCTGTGTGCTTAGGGTCGTTGTCCTGTTGGAAGGTTAACCTTCGCTCCAGTCTGAGGTCCTGTGCACTCTGGAGCAGGTTTTCATCAAGCATCTCTCTCACACTTTGCTGTGTTCGTCTTTCCATCAATCCTGACTAGTCTCTGCCGCTGAAAAGAATTTCACAGCATGTTGCTGCCAGCACCATGCTTCACCGTAGGAATGATGCCAGGTTTCCTCCAGATGTGATGCTTTGCATTCAGGCCAAAGAGTTCAATATTGGTTTCATCAGACCAGAGGATCTAGTTTCTTATGGTATTTCGGTCCTTTAGGTGCCTTTTAGCAAACTCTAAGCGGACTGTCATGTACCTTTTACTAAGGAGTGGCTTCCGTCTGGCTACTCCACCATAAATACCTGATTGGTGGAGTGCTGTAGAGATGGTTTTCCTTCTGGAATGTTCTCCCATCTCCACAGAAGAACTCTAGAGCTCTGTCAGAGTGACCATCGGTTTCTTGGTCACCTCCCCCGATTGCTCAGTTTGGCCAGGCGGCCAGCTCTAAGAGGAGTCTTGGTGGTTCCAAACTTCTTCCATTTTAAGAATGGAGGCCACTGTGTTCTTGGGGACCTTCAATGCTGCAGACATTTTTGGTACCCTTCCCCAGATCTGTGCCTCAACACAATCCTGTCTCAATTCCTTCAACCTCATGGCTTCATTTTTTTCCCTCTGATATGCACTGTCAACTTTGGGACCTTTTTATATAGACAGGTGTGTGCCTTTCCAAGTCATGTCCAATCATTTGAATTTACCACAGGTGGACTCCAAGTAGTTGAAACATCTCAAGGATGATCAATGGAAACAGGTTGCACCTATGCTCAGTTTCGAGTCTCATGGCAAAGGGTCTGAATACTTATGTAAATACGGTATATCTGTTGTCTTATTTGTAAACCTGTTTTTGCTTTGTCATTATGGGCATTGTGTGTAGATTGAGGGAAATAATTCTATAATATGCCCTTAAAGTAACGAAAAGGGGAAGAGATCTGAATACTTTCTGAATGCACCATAAGTGTCAAAGATAATACATTACACATTTTCTCAAGAAATGCTTAAAGAAATGTAATATTTCTTAACTCCTGTTCCCGAGACAAAATTAACATTTGTTGTGTAATTTCACTGCAAGAATTGCATCATTCTGCTGGAGTTAATATTATATTAGCTACATGTGAAAGGTTACAGACCTACAGTCAGTGTCTGTATTTCAGTTACTATTACATTTAACCCAAATGAACTTAAATATTATGTTTATTCATGGATACAGGGATACCCATGAGCAGGATATCAAAGGTGTATGTAAAACAGCTTATCCCAAATAAGACCTTAAGAGGGATATGAGCTACTACCCATAATACTGTGCCCATGTAAACTGCCCCTAATTTACCCAAGTCTGATGGAGAGGATCAGCTTGAGCAAAGTGAGGTTTATAATCACTGATCTTCAAATGGTTTTCTCTGTCAAATAATTAGTAGGGCTCCGCCTTATACTATGACAACATTTATTAAGTTTGTTTTGGTGTTCAGCAGGGTTTTTTTTTTTTTTTTTTTTTTGGCTGTTCGAGCAAAACAAAAATCTTGAGGGCTTGTTGAAGTTCGGTAGCCGAAGCCTACGCCCCTTCGTCGGTGATTGATCAACATTAGGGATTCTTGAAATGTGGGTTGTCACTCAATGACAGACGACTAGTTTTTATTACATTTTTTTCACTAGAGAAATACTGCACCAAACATCTTTAAGTAAAAATAGCCTTTGAATGATCAAAACGTCACCCATAGTATTTTTACGTTATTAAAATGCTCTGATTTTTTTTATTGTACCTTTTCTCTCTAACTATCAGAAAGCCTGAAAGAACAGGCTGAGCTTATGTTAATGAGCTCGCCTTGACTGAAAGCTCTTTGAAATACCTTTGTGGTCGTTGCCAGGTAACAATGTAAACAATGGGCCACATGTCATTGATGACAAGGTAAACAATGGACCACATGTCATTCTTACCCTAAATAGTATGCCTCAACCCATTTTTGTTTTTCTGCAAAATGCTCTCATGTTCAGCAGGGTGGATCATAGACTGTTGGATATCAGACAAACCGCAGCAATACACAATTTCATTATTGTTTTGTAACTAATTACAGAATACAGTTAGTTCACTGATACACTTCACAATAATTAGTAAAGTCTCAGTCACCTTAGACGCTTTGACATGAATGTACATAAAAACAGCATACAATAAGTGTACTGGACAATTTATTGGTGCTGCTGCATTAGCATTTTTTACAAATGGCCATATGTTCAGAATTGTGTGTATTGATCAGACCTTTATTTGATGATTTACAATTGGCCAGCATAGCCAAAATATTGATCAACATGAACACTCATGAGAAATGTGACCTTTTTTTCCCTTACAGCCATAAGCCTAATATAGGCACCTGGCTGCCATGCAGTGTGCAGGACCTGCTGATTCTTACCATTTTTAACACTCATCTCCCATCTGAATGCTTGAAAAAAAATGACAAAGTAACAAAATGTGATTATCATATTACGTAAAAGTGAATTACTTAGTCTTTAGGAAATGCAACCAATTACAGAGATTGATCAAGCGAGGAAGGGGAACCATGTACCTTGCTTCAATCAAATATGCTTCAGTCAGCCCCAAGGCTGAAGCGGGATACCAAATCCAGCTATGGCGTCCTTGTCAGGGTTCTCACACTGGGCAGACGAGTCCTGAGATGGACAGCCCGCACAGCTTCACCACATACCACGATGGAACAAGGGTGACCTCATTGAAGAGGAGATCCAGGTGCCTGTCCACGTAGCCTGTAATGTTTTTGAAAAGAGAAATGTTTGTTAAATGGGTAGTATATTTAATTTCCTTTCATTTAATGTTCTGAGTTACTGTTGTAGTGGTCTACTCATTCGATAATGTATTTTTGAAGTACTCAATTTGAAATATGCAATATTTGGTTGTGCACTTTTTAAACTTCTCAATGTTTGTATTTGGAAATGTTGGTATGCTCAATTGATGCAGATTTGAAATGAATAACTATGTTGGGTCTTTCTGCACAGGCTTCACAGCATACCCCCCCCCCTTTGCCTTCGGGAAAGCTGATTTTGTACCACGGCATTCCTGTTGCGGTGGTTGCCTGAGAAGCTGTGCAGACAGATGTTGAATTCTCTAAAATGCCTATCCATTACTGCTTGATGATAGTGGAAAGACAAAAGGTGATCGAAAGTGAAATGACTGTTGGCTTGCTAGCTAAGTTACACCACAGATGAAAGGTTACCGGGGCGGCAGGGTAGCCTAGTGGTTAGAGTGTTGGACTAGTAACCAGAAGGTTGCAAGTCAGTTAACCCCCAAGCTGACATGGTACAAATCTGTCATTCTGCCCCTGAACAGGCCGCTATTGAAAATAAGAATTTGTTCTTAACTGACTTTCCTAGTTAAATAAAGGTAAAATAAATGTTTAAAAATACCAGTATCTTTGGTCTTACACTAGTAGCTATCTTACGGTCTGTAAACAAAACCAAAGCAAGGTATATATGTGATGACGGTTTTTAGGCGGTACATATTTCAATTAGTAAAGATAAGATGCTACCAAAGCTGGAAGTAAATCCTTGATAATGCCGGCCTCCTATATCTAAGTTTTGGACACTGGGGGAGGGGAACGGTAACTTTATGAACAAACTTTCTTTTATTTTTAAGAGCTGCAGTCACTTTTCATACATGGGCACCTTACTTTGAACTGGATTTATCCAAATATTGTCAACTTTGAAGAAAATAACATGATTTTGATTGTTTGGGACCAAAACACTCATGCGCAACCAGACGATTGATTGATTGGAGACCGCTATAGTAAATTAAATAACATTTTCTACCTGCAGAAAACCTAGTGGATAATGCTGGATATACCGGTCACACAAAACAAAAACACTAAAAACAACTGGCCTTACCTATACAATATCTGAATGTGATGTGTTGAGAAATTGTGCCACCTCTCCCCTCAGTTCCAAAGCTCTTGGTGGACCTTCATGTGAAGTTGCTGAGGAAGATTGGCAAGTCGGTGTCTGCAGACAGATGGGAGAAGTACATTGTGAAGGTAAATAGAGCTCAACAAGGCTGGTCATTTTTCTGTACACTCCGATACAGTTAGGCTTAACTTTATAGATGATTAAGCTGTACCCCTGCACACTGACTCAGTACCAGTACCCCCTGTATATAGCCTCGTATTATTATTTTGTTACTTTTTTATTCTTTTTTACTTTAGTTTATTTGGTAAATATTTTCTTAACACTTCTTGAACTGCACTGTTGGTTAAGGGCTTGTAAGCTCTGCACTTGTTGTATTTGGTGCATGTGACAAAGTTTGATTTGATTCAACTATCAATCTATTTAATTTGAATAAACATACAGGCAGCAGCATAACTCTGGGCATTCTGAAAGATGATTCTGTATATTTTAGAGGTTAACCAATGGCTGATGGAATGTTTTTCCTTACAGGTGTGCCATGAGTTCAACAGTACCTGGGCATGGGAACTTGAAAATAAAGGATACAAAGACATGTCTGTGGAGTGTAAGACTGGAATCCTCAAAGTAAGTGGCCAGTCTTTGTAATTAGTAGACACTGTTTATTTTCTATCAAAATCTCAATATTGACATGTCCGTTATATTGCAAGAGTTTGCCATATACAGTGCATTCGGAAAGTATTCAGACCCCTTGACCTTTTCCACATTTTGTTACATTACAGCCTTATTCTAAAATTGTTTTAATTTTTAGCTACACAAAATACCCCATAATGTCAAAGCGAAAACAGGTTTCTAGAATGTTTTTTCAAATGTATTACATTTTTATTAAAAACATACATTATTTTCATAAGTATTCAGACCCTTTTCTACGAGACCTGAAATTGAGCTCAGGTGCATTATTTTTTACTTGATCATCCTTGAGATGTTTCTACAAGTTGATTGGAGTCCACCTGTGGTAAATTCAATTGAGTGGACATGATTTGGAAAGGCACACACCTGTCTGCATAAGGTCCCACAGTTTACAGTGCATGTCAGAGACAAAAACAAGCTATGAGGTCGAAGGAATTGTCTGTAGAGCTCCGAGACAGGATTGTGTCGAGGCAAAGATCTGGGAAGGGTACCAAAAATGTCTGCAGCATTGAAGGTCCCCAAGAACACAGTAGCCTCCATCATTCTAAAATGGAAGAATTTTGGGAACACCAATACTCTTCCTATAGCTGGCCAAAGTGGGTAATCGGGAGAGAAGGGCCTTGATCAGGGAGGTGACCGAGAACCCGATGGTCACTCTGACAGAGATCCAGAGTTCCTCAGTGGAGATGGTTGTCCTTCCAGAAGGACAACCATCTCTGCAGCACTCCACCAATCAGGACTTTATGGTGGAGTGGCCAGACGGAAGCATAAAAAAATGGCATCTGAAGGACTCTCAGACCATGAGAAACTAGATTCTCTGGTCTGATGAAACAAAGATTGAGCTCTTTGGCCTGATTGCCAAGCGTCTGGAGGAAACCTGGCACCATCCCTACGGTTGAAGCGTGGTGGCAGCATCATGCTGTGGGGATGTTTTTCAGTGGCAGGGACTGGGAGACTAGTCAGGATTGTAGAAAGATGACTGGAGCAAAGTACAGAGATCCTTGATGAAAACCTGCTCTGCTCAGGACCTCAGAATGGGGGTGAAGGTTCACTTTCCAACAAGACAACGACCCTAAGCACACAGCCAAGACATAGCAGGAGTGGCTTCTTGACAAGTCTGAATGTCTTTGAGTGACCCAGCCAGAGCCCGGACTTCAACCCGATTAAACATCTCTGGAGAGACCTGAAAATAGCTGTGCTGCAACACTACCCATCCATCCTGACAGAGCTTGATAGGATCTGCAGAGAAGAATGTGAGAAACTCCCCAAATATAGGTATGTCAAGCTTGTAGTGTCATGCCCAAAACGACTCAAGGCTGTATTCGCTACCAAAAGTTCTTCAGACCTTTTACTCAGTACTTTGTTGAATACTTATGTAAATGTAGTATTTCTGTTTTTGTATTTATTTTTGCTAAATAAAAATAAATATTTGTGCTTTGTCATTGTGGGGTATTGTGTGTAGATTGAGGTGAAAAAAACAATTGACGTAACAGGCTGTAACGTAACAAAATGTGGAAAAGGTCAAAGGCTTGAATACATTCCGAATGCACTGTAGCTATAATTAGGCTAGTTCTGCATGCAAACATTTCAACATATATTTCCAAACAAGATGCAGGTGGTAAAAAGGACCCCGCTTTTCACCTAAATAAATCTACATATTTCATGTGTGATACAAAAGTTAATTCTCTGAAAATAGTGGTTACCAGTGGTGGTGGTGGCACAGATCTTGTTCAGTTCACTCAAGTGTGTTGTGTTGCAAGTCATATCGCAATATTTTAAAAAATTGTCCATATCTTGCAGCCCTACTAAAATCAGATTTTTGTTTTTGTAAAAGGAAACCTTCCTCATACTTTTTATTTCTCTGTCCAGCACTTATGTGAGTGCCAGTTTGATGACAATGTCAAGTTCAAGACTGCAATTAATGAGGAGGATCCTGATAAGATGCGGCTCCATCCCATTGGCAAGGACAAGGATGGCCTAATGTACTGGTTCCAACTTGACCAGGATAACAATGTGAGGGTCTATGTGGAGGAGCAGGACGACCTGGACGGGTCCTCCTGGAAGTGCATTGTCAGGTACTATGGAACTTTTTTTGGGGGCGGGTGGGGGCTTTAGGGGATGAAAGAGGCATACTGTTGTACTGCAGAGCCTAAATGTCAAGTCTTGTATTCCATGTGGATTATAGATTACTTGGTTCATATGTAATTTTACCACAAGACTTCTGAGAATGTCTGTCTGCTAAGCTGGAAAGATTGAATTGAATTATCCATCTCTATGTAGAGACAGAAACAGCTTGGCTGAGATCCTGGCACAGCTGAAGACTCAAATCGACCCAGCACTGTTGACAAAGAAAGAAGGAGAGGAGGAAGATGAGAACAAGAAGACTGGCGGAGAAGGTAAAGTTATATGGACAAGGCTTGTTATGTCAATAATATCATATGCCATCTGTTTTTTGCTGTTTACTCAGACATATTTATGATATTGCATGAGTTCAGTCATTTGCCTTGGATCTATTTTATCCATGTATTTCCATGACAGATGCCGTTATAAATGTTGTACTTGTATTTTCTATTTATAATACCTTTGTCCATTAGGGGAAATTAAAAAGACAGAGGATACCTCAGGGGATGAAGAGGACAAACTCTCCAAGGATACAGCTTCTTTAGTGTCCCCAAAAACAGAGAATACAGAAAGAAAATCCCCAAAAGAGGAATCAAAGCTGGACGAATCAGATGCCAAATCCCCATCGAATGGCCTCAAAGACAACCAAGTCGAGTCAGAGTCAACAAGACAATCCGAGAAGCCAATGGTGGATGACAAGGCCACCATTAACACCCAGGCCATCAAAGAAGAGCTGATGGAGGTGTCAGAATCCAAGGAGAGCACAGCCACAAGTGCTACAGAGCCTTTTGCGGAGAAACATTGTGTGGCGCCACAGACAGAACAGACTGAGGAAGCCAAGAGGAAGACTGCAGAGGAGCTCCAAAGGGTGATGAAGAATGACCAGCAGGCCAAAATCCCCTTGAAAAAGAGAGAGATGAAACTTAGTGAAGATTTTGATAATAGTAGTGGCGGTGGCAGTAGAATCATTGTGCGTAACCCATCTGTTGCTCCTGTCAAAGAAGCTCCTAAAGTTGAGGAGACAAGTAAAGAGGTCTCTGTTGCCCTGGTGGGGACGATGGAGACTAAAAGTGATCAAGTGAATGGTGATGCTCAGCCTGTCACAGAAAAAAGTGTCAATAAGGGAATGAGAGAATCTCCTAAAGAGATGGGAATACAGAGAGATTCTGCTGATAGCAAAGAACAGCAAACAAAAGCTGTTGCTAGGGAAGAATGTGAAGCAGCAGAAGCTAGTGAAAAAGAGAAAACAAATCTGTCCCTGGCCATGGACAAAAAGGAAGGGCAGATGGCAGGCAATGCTGAGGAGCCCATGGAGGTGGCCATGGCCGATGAAACGAACCTACAGAAAACTGTTCCAGCCCCAAAGGCAGAGAAGGAAAGCACTGAAGCACTGAAAAAATCATCCCTAAAAGAGGCTAAATCTTCATCCCCTCTGAAAAAGCCATTGACTTCATCTAAGGATGCAACAAGCACACCGGAAAAGTCCTCTGATCTTAAAGAGGAACAAAAAGTCAAGGTATCCAAGTGGGATGTGAAAGTGCGTCGTACAGAACACAAGACATCCACATCAATAGAAACAGATAAAACCCCTTTATCTAGTAAGTCACAGAAACCAGATGAAACTAAAGGAACAGATTCATCCATTGCATTTCAAGAGGTAAATGTGTCTGCCTTTAAGGAAACAGTTGTCCATAAAGACAGTTGTCCTCTTTCTGTAGTGAAAGAGATGGAAAAAACATCCTTCATAAAAGCCACAGAAATGTTGTTGAACCCTAAAAACCCAGAAACATCAGTCATCACTAAACAAACCGAGAGACCTGATCCCATTACAGATAAACCAGAAAGCTCAAAACGCCCTGAGTCGCCAGCAGTCATAAAAAATACAGAGAATCCATCTAACAAAGAGAGCGCAGAGAAATGTGATGGTTCTAATGACCTCAAAACATCTTCTGTCATTAAAAAGACAGAGATTTCAGAAAAGAGTAAAGATGCCAAGAACCTGGCCAGCTCTAAAGAGACCAATACATCCTCATTACTTAAAAAGGCAGACAAACCAGTTCCCAATAAAGAAGCAGAGAAACTGGAGAGCACTAAAGAGACTAATAAATCGTTGGTCATTAAAATGACAGTGAAACCAGAGGCATCTAAACATACAGAGAAATGTGATACCCCTAAAGACATTATGTCAGCTCTCACCAAGGAGAAACCTGCTGTCAGTGCTGTAAGCACAAATACAAATGTTGCCCCTGAGGTGAAGAAGAAAAACGTCCCGGAGAATGACTCTAAGAAAATAGCCATCTGTAAAGATGAGACGAGAGCTGTTGCAGCAGTGACTGAGACACAATCTGGCCCTAAAGACGTGGAGATGGCAGACATCTTTGAGAAATCAAACCAATCCCAACTGGAAGGACCCAAACAGGTAGAGAAATTGGGTATCCCTAAAGACACATTGAAATCGACAATGCCTAAATACGCAGAGAAATCTGCTAAACTGGCTACGCCTAAAGACGCAGAGAAATTGGCTACCCCTAAAGACGCGGAGAAATTGGCTAAGCCTAAAGACGCGGAGAAATTGGCTAAGCCTAAAGACGCGGAGAAATTGGCTACCCCTAAAGACGCTGAGAAATTGGCTACGCCTAAAGAAGCGGAGAAATTGGCTACGCCTAAAGACGCGGAGAAATTGGCTACGCCTAAAGACGCGGAGAAATTGGCTACCCCTAAAGACGCGGAGAAATTGGCTACCCCTAAAGACGCGGAGAAATTGGCTACCCCTAAAGACGCGGAGAAATTGGCTACCCCTAAAGACGCGGAGAAATTGGCTACCCCTAAAGACGCGGAGAAATTGGCTACGCCTAAAGACGCGGAGAAATTGGCTACGCCTAAAGACGCGGAGAAATTGGCTACGCCTAAAGACGCGGAGCGATTGGCTACGCCTAAAGACGCGGAGCGATTGCCTAAATCGACTATGTCTGAAAAAGCTGGGAAATCTGCTACCCCTAAAGACACTGAGAAATTGGCTACCCCTACAGACGCTGAGAATTCAGCTAAATCGGCTACACCTATCCCTGAAGACGCGGAGATATTGGCTACTCCTGAAGAAGCGGAGAAATCGGTTAACACTAAAGATACTGAGAAATTGGCTACCCTTAAAAACACAGAGACTGCTTCTAAAAAGATTGAAGATTTCACAATCTGTGAAGGACAGAAACCAGATGCCTCTAAAGAAACTGAGAAACTGGCAGACATAATGCCAGCTGCAGCAAAAGGAGAGAAACATGTCGCCTTTGAGGATTCTAAGCAATTACCTTCTCTCAAAGAGTCTGTCCCAGTGGGGAGGAAACAGGAAGAGCCTATGGAAATAAGTTTGGAAAAGTCAACAGATGACAATGTAATTATTAGGGGACATGCCGATAAAGGCTGGACAAAGACGTCTGTTAAAAGTGGAGAGAATTCTGAGAGCGAGCCTATCAAAGACTCAAACTTCATGGACTGTAATGCACCATCAAAAAAACAGGCTACCAGCAAGAAGGCATCATCTCTCACTGATGCTGAAGGTGAGACAGACAAAAGCCAGGTCAAAGTAATCAAGGAAGATGCCACAGCACAGGGATGCCCTAAAGAGGATGAGAAGGAAGATGATCAGGCTAAGAAAAACGACCAAAAGGAGGATGATGGTGCTGAGAAAGATAACTCAACTGTAGCAGAGAAACTGGGTGAGGCAAAAGCAAGTAAAGGGTCTGAGAATAAAGAGGATGAAAAAAAGGATGCAGGTACAACATCAGAGATCCAAGAGGAGGGGATTCGCCTCAAAATACGGGGAATTACTCATCGAAGGAAAGCTGAGCTCCAGAGAACGGAGAGGGACTCGGGGTCCGATACTGGTGAGACTGGGAGATCCCTGAGGAGGTCACCCAGGATTTGCAGGCCAACCGCTAAGGGGGTGGAGTTCCAGGACAGGAGGCTGGAGAAAAAAGAGACCACGCCCCCTGAGGAGGAGGACGAGGAGGAGGAAACTGTTCAGAGGAAACCGAGAGAAAAGCTTGATCAAGATGGACAGTCCAAATCTAAGGTAAGTTCTTTCAGTAACTGCAGATATTTCTACATTAATATTACAGGTGGACTGTGAATGCATGTTTTTGGATCAACAGTATCTTTTAAATCAGGGATCCACAGTGTCAGCCTTCAGTAACTTATGCATATGCTGTGCTACATTAGCCTCATGAAATCCAAAAATGAGGTGAGGTCTTCTTTTGTTTTCAGGGGCGACGGAGGAGAAAGACCCGGTGGTCCAACACTCGAACACGACGGCGCAAAAAGAATGGTTCTGGTGATGACAATGAAAGCGAATCAAGCGAAGAGGAGAGTGAGGAGGATGACAGTGATGAGAGCTTTAAGGTGGAGAAGGGCAAGAGGAAGTGGAGGAACCGGAACAGAGAAAGGCACAGCAACGACTCTGACACCTCCTCGGATGATGACCTCCCTCCTAACGAAGACCCCTGCAAACACTGCGGCCTCCCCAACCATCCCGAGCTGGTGGGTCCTCATTGAAAAGCATTTAATTGAAATGGAATTGACCCCAACCCTGGTGGGCTGTAATCATGGTTATACTAGGCTGTATCACGGTCTCATAGGGCGTCGCACAATTGGCCCAAGCACCGCCCGTGTTTTGCCGGTGTAGGCCATCATTGTAAATAAGAATTGGTTCTGAACTGATTTGCCAAGTTAAATAAAGGTTCATAATATTTATCTCCACTGACAGATAAGACTACCATATAATGTGTTCCAGCTAATCCCCCTCCGTGTTTCCCCCACAGATCTTGCTATGTGACTCGTGTGACAGTGGCTACCACACGGCCTGCCTCAGACCCCCTCTCATGATCATCCCAGATGGGGAGTGGTTCTGTCCACCCTGCCAACATGTAAGTAACATATAGATGCTAAACAATCGGTACTCATACTACAGTTTGGATGCTAGCCACATAATATATAATAATAATATATGCCATTTAGCAGACGCTTTTATCCAAAGCGACTTAGTCATGTGTGCATACATTCTACGTATGGGTGGTCCCGGGGATCGAACCCACTACCCTGGCGTTACAAGCTATGATTTGAACTAATGGCTTGATTATGCACTCCCCTACATATTTATTTGGACAGTGAAGCTAATACTTTTAATTTGACTCTACTCCAGCCTTTTGGATTTGAGATCAAATGTTTTATGAGGCGACAGTACAGAATGTCACCTTTTATTTGAGGGTATTTTCATACATGCAGTCAGGTCCATAATTACTGGCACCCTTGACAAATATGAGCAAGAAAATACTGTATAAAATAAATAATACAAATACTGCTCCCAAAAATTGGGAGAGATTATGAGTTTATTTTTTACCAAGTAATAAATACAAAAAAATCTCAAAGATGGCACCCCTGTTTTCAATACTCTAGCACTCCCCTTGCGAAGATAACGACACAGCCTTTTTCTGAGATTGTCATGTCACTTTTATTGTAAATAAGAATAAAATATATTTCTGAACATTTCTACATTAATGTGGATGCTACCATGATTACGGATAATCATGAATGAATCGTGAATAATGATACGTTACAGATGCACAAAGATCATGGCCCCAAAACATGCTAATCCAACAAGTATGTAGAGTCACTTGATGTCAACATTGCGTGTTAGGAATATGGGACCAAATACTCAACTTTTGAATAAATGTAATACATCTTCAAATTGGGGGATTAGAGAAATAAAGTGCTTTCATTTCTAAATGGTAAAACAGATAGTGCCTAAAGAAAGTATTCACACCCCTTGACTTTTTCAAAATGTTCTTCTGTTATGCTTTAGTCACATAATAAGTTACATGGACTCACTCTGTGTGCAATAATAGTGTTTAAAATGATTTGTTTATAACTAGCTCATCTCTGTACCCCACACATACAATTATCTGTAAGGTACCTCAGTTAAGCAGTGACTTTCAAACAGATTCAGCGACAAACACCAGGGACGGTTTACAATGCCTTGCAAAGAAGGGCACCTATTGGTAATGGTCAAAATAAAATAGAAAGCACACATTGAATATCCCTTTGAGCATGGTGAAGTTATGAATTACACTTTGGATGGCGTAACAATATACCAGGTCACTATAAACATACAGGTGTCCTTCCTAACTCAGTTGCCGGAGAGGAAGGAAACCGCTCAGGGATTACTCCACAATTTTATCATGAGGCCAATGGTGACTTTTTAAAACAGTTGCAGAGTTCAATGGCTGTGATAGGATAACTGAGGATGGATCAACAATATTGCAGTTACTCCACAATACTTACATAATTGAGAGTGAATAAAAGGACGCCTGAACAGAATAAAAAATATTCCAAAGAACGTGTCCTGTTTGCAACAAGACACTAAAGTGCTAAAAATGTGACCAAGCAATTAACTTTTTGTCCTGGATACAAAGTGTTATGTTTGGGGCAAATCTAATACAACACACTGCCGAGTACCATATTTTCAAGCATAGTGGTGGCTGCATCATGGGTATGGGAGGACCGGGGACTTTTTCAGGATAAAAATGAAATGGAGATAAGCACAGGCAAAATCCTAGGGGAAACCCTGGTTCAGTCTGCTTTCCACCAGACACTGGAAGACAAATTCACCTTTCAGCAGGACAATAATCTAAAACACAAGGCCAAATCTACACTAGAGTTGTTTACCAAGAAGAATATTTAGGTTCTGGACTGGCTGAGTTACAGTTTTGACTTAAATCTACTTGAAAATATATACCAGACCTGAAAATGGTTGTCTAGCAATGATCAACAACCTTGAAGAATTTTGAAAAGAATTATGGGCAAAATGTCTTTGACTTAACCAGTAAGACTCACTGCTGTAATCGCTCTCAAAAGGTGCTTCTACAAATAGTTGACTCAGGGATGTGAATGAATACTTATGTAAAATAGATTTCTGTATTTTATTTTCAATAAATGTGCAAAAAAAAAAATCTCAACATTGTTTTCGCTCTGTCATTATTGGGGTATTGTGTGTGTAGATGGGTGAGGGGAAAAATAATAATTGAATCCCTTTTGAATTCAGGCTACAACACAACAAAATGTGGAATAAGTCGAGGGGTATGAATACTTTCTGAAGGTGACATTCTGTACTGTCGCTTCTAAAACCCAAAATGCTGGAGTATAGAGCCAAATTAAAATGTTTAGATTCACTGTCCAAATAAATATGTAGGGGAGTGTGTGATGTTCTGTCATTCTTACCCATCTCCTGGTGACCCCCTGCAGAAGCTACTCTGTGACAAGCTTGAGGAGCAGCTTGCTAATCTCGATGCTGCCCTGAAAAAGAGGGATCGCGCTGAGCGAAGGTGAGAACCTCTGAACCATGACCCTTGGTGTAAAACAGCAAATGACAACAGGAAGATAAATACATTTAGTTGGGTGGTTCTTATTAAAGAATATGAGGCTCAGTCCACAACGCATGCATTTCTACACTGAATTGCATTGGTTCGACAATAGGTACAATCACCCTGATCTGTGTATCGATCTCAAACATTTAATGGAGCTTACATTGCTTGACATTTCTTGTTGTACAATGGCAGTGGGCCTCTGATAATGGGAAAACTGTTTTTTATTTGTTTATTCTATCATAAGTTGTTTTAAATCAAATTATTGTGTTTTTCCCCTCCAGAAAAGAACGTTTGGTCTATGTTGGAATAAGTGTCGAAAACATCATCACTCCCTCTGTAAGTAGCATTTGGTTGTTATGGTTATATACCATCATGAAAGTCCATTGCAAAACATCCAGAATTCAGTGTGTGTGATGGAAGACCTTGTAAAATGGTCTGTCACACTGTTCACTGCCCAGCCTAGACTGATTGCTTCCGATAGTGTACTGACACGTTGCCTACTCTCATTTCAGTTGGAGGTAGAGGAAGAAAGGGAGGAAGAAAAAGAGGAAGAAGTGAAGAAGGAGAAGAAGGAGAAGAAAGAGAAAAGCAAGAGCTGGGGTCGAAGGTCGACAAGGGCAAAGAAAAGCATAAGTTACAGGTATGAATTCTGTACTAAACTCAGGGTTATTAGAAAAGTCTGGTGTGTGTGTGTGTATGGTTGGTCTTTATTGTTTCAGTATGGTAGCTGTTAAATCCCTGAATAATTTCAACATCTTGTTTGCAGGTTTGATGAATTTGATGAGGCTATCGAGGAGGCAATTGAAGAAGACATCAGAGAGGCTGATGGTGGAGGTACAGTTGAACATTATGGAATCTGGCAACAAAGTCACAGAATTATGAATTTAATTCTTAGTTTTGTTCTGAAATTACTTCTGGCTGCAGCATCTCACCTGTGCGCCCCCTGGTAATTGTCCATTGTTCAAGCTTTAAGAAGGGTTATGAAGAGTCAAGTCTGAGGCTGCGTTTAATTTTAGATCTGTCAAGGAGTGTGAACGAGGGCAAAGGAGGGAACATCTACCCTGAATGAAACACAGCCTGAGAGCCTTTTTAACTCATGTCGCCTGCAAACAATCTTTCATTCTTTAGTCTAAGACATTGGGGGGGTGCTAAGCTGACATTTGGAATTGTTTTAAGATTGTCATACTATGTATAATTTAGCTATTTTGAATTTTAGGACCCCTTTAGGTATAGAAAAATACACTACTGTTCAAAAGTGTGGGGTCATTTGTTTTTGAAAGAAAAGCATTTTTTTTGTCATTTAAAATAACAAAATTGTTCCGAGATACAGTGTAGACATTGTTAATTGAATATTTACATAGGCGTACAGAGGCCCATTATCAGCAACCATTACTCTGGATGGAATAGCTTTTTATTTTAACACATTAGGCACAAAACTACCTTCACACTTCACACTTCCATTCTTTTTAAAAACTGTACCGGATACGTTGACGTGCTGCGTGACACAAAGAACACCATCGTGTTCATGAGTCTCTCCTTTCCATAGAATAGTTTTGGGATGTCTCATGGTCTGACAAACACCTCTCAAGCTCTGCTACCTTTCACCCAGATGAGGAAAGTACGATCTCTAGCTTAAACTGACAGTTTTTGATGGGAATTATTTAGTGTAACTTTGATTGATGCACCGGTTTGTCAATTGACTCTAGGAGGTTAATGTGTGCCTGTTGGATTGTCTAAATGTTGACGTATGCTGCCCTCTACAGGAGCTGGTCGGGGCAAGGACATGGCCAACATCACAGGCCATAGCAGAGGGAAGGACATGTCCACCATCCTGGCAGCAGGCGAGGTTGGTGAGGGCAAGGAGAATGGATGCCCGCCACGGCCCAACGCCGGCCAGCGCAAGAAGAAGCGCCGGCGTCTCAACGACCTGGACAGCGACAGCACTGTGGAGGAGGAGGAGAGCGAGGACGAGTTCCGTCTCAGTGACAGGTAGGGTCATCAGGTGGGTGGGAGGTAGGGGTGCATAGGTCAGGACAAGGACGACAGGGTTGTGTTCATAAGGCACCAAATGGAAGACGACAGACTGAAACACGGAGTGACTACGTTGATTTAAAAAAAAAGTTTTCTGTTGGGTGCCATAATGAACACAACCCAAGGTACCACTTTATTGACAGCTATTACAGCGAGAAAGGTGTGACACAAAGGGGTGTTGAAATAATAATAATAATTTTCTCTCCCCCTGCACACTTTTATGCGTAGTACGGAGGAAGAGGAGTTTGTGGCGTCAGACAAGAGCGACGCAGAGAGCGAAGCGGCAGTCGACTCTAACGACGACAGTGACTTCGGCAGCACGCGACGCAGAACTGCCAGGACAAGGAGGCCGGCCAAATGTCAAAGGAGCACTCGGCCGCGAAGGCGCCGCAGAGCGAGAGGGTACTCAGACGATGAAGAGGAGGAGACGAGTGATGAAGATGAGGACGAAATTAGTACGTTGGTGTCGTCAATTCCTCTTTGTGGTTTGAAGGGACATCACTCTCCACAATTACACTTCGTTAGATGTTTTCAGATCTCAAAGGTGGTCTTTTCCTGAGACAAGTTCCAGGCCATCTGTTTTATGCCACAACCCAAAATCATTTGAAAAGGTCCTTTGTGGAGATTATGTTTTACACTAATTTGTGGTTTAGGCCTTCGTTACAATGGTTAGACAGCTGCTTGGGTGGGACATGGATCCATCTTGATATTATAAAAATCTTATGGTCTGAAAGCATATGACATTTAAGTATTGATTTTGTAATTGTCCTTTTAAAGACCAATCGGTATGTGTTGGCGGCCCTGTGACGTGGCTCTCTATGTTGACTGGCTCTCTCTCTTTGCTGACCTTTTTAACTAGTGTCAGAGGGTTCCAGCGAGTTCAGCGACAGCGACCTGGACTGTAGCCAACGCCGATCCCGCCGAAGTCATACAAAGAGGCAGGTCAACTACTGCGAGTCGTCCGGCGACTCCGATGGCTCAAAGGCCGGCACCAACCGGGACAAAGTCAAACCGCGGAGGCGCCTCGCCAGCTCCGACAGCGAAGGTCAGCCAGACTTTTTTTTCTCGACACGCACTCTTTGCCTTACTGCCACTGCTATTAGCGTATGTTTTCTGTAGTGTGTCTAAGTCATATGAATTAGATTCTTAAGCAAGTCCTCACTGGCCATTACTTTAACTGATATTAACAATATGGTTTTACCTAACGTCCACCGTTTCATGCCTTGCTCTTTCAGCAAGCTCCTCCAGAGGCTCGGACGACGGCAAGAGGGAGAGGACTAGGTTGAAGAGGAGGGCTGACTCGTCTGAGGAAGAGTCCCAGCAGCGCCGCAGACGCCTCTCGCTGAAACGGAGGCGAGCCTCCGAGGAGGACGATGACGATTCCGATGAATCATCGGAGGGAGAGCGTCCGGTCCGCAAGCGTGTGAACCGCATCGACTCGGACGACTCTGACAAGGAGGAGGAGAAGGAAGAAACAAAGGAAGAGGAGGAAGGGGGGGTGCTGGGGAAGGGAGCCAGCCCATTGGACTACAACCTGGTGGAACTGCACCCCCCTACCAACGGACAGAGTCCCATCAAGGCCCTGGAGGGCCTGGCTCACATTGGGCCCCAAAAACCTGGAGCCACAGCCGTCACCATAGCGCCCAACGGACTGGAGTTGGCGCCACAGGACGATGATGAAGATGACCTGCTGGGGGTCACAGACCTAGTGGACTTTGTCTGCAATAGTGATGTGTTGTAAAACAAAGTTGTACGTTTGTTCATTTCTGTAGTATTATATATTTTTTTTATATTATGTTTTTTTCTCCACTGAAGTCGTCCACCGTTTATTTCTGTCCTCTCTTCTTGTTTTTGTTTTGTTTTTTTCAATTCATCCTCCTTATCCCCTCCTCAGTGTGGCCCCACCCATCCATATGAACTGGATGCCTTACAGGGAGAAGTTAATTCTCTTCACTCTTCGCACCTCTCGCAGTTGGATTGTACAGTCATTGAGAGCACTAACTCTAAAGGTTGTTTTGTGGTACGTGAATTAGCTTTGTCTTATCCTCTGTACTCCGTCACCGATGGACATGCGGGTCAGATACTTGACTACAAATGAACCTACCTGTTTCTCCAGCCAACTTCCAGGGTTCTCTACTCAGGGGTATGTCCACTACCCCACATGACCCCACCATACAAAGAATCCATCTCTCAACTTCATGGTTTTGTTCATTAGGCCCCAAACGGAAGAAAGCAGACAGAAACTGGGAAGGACTAACTAGACTTACCAATAAACACTCATTTTTGTTTTCTGTTGTGTGACTTAATGAACACGACCCATGAAAACGTGTTCTCTTGAGAAGCTCCTCAGTGTTCCTGCCTGGGCAAGAGGATGTCTTATTGTAGGATATAATTAATTGTTTGTAGGAAGTAGATGTGTTTTAGCTCAGGTGGGGCTGAGCTTCAGCAAACAAAGGAATGGAAGGGTGCTCAACAGCAACAAAAGTCACGAGAATGGCTGACCGAATTCTTTTTTTTTTAGTGGTAAGCCATTCTCGTAGATTTGTATTGTTTAGTCTGTATACCTCTTGTAAGATTTCTAAATTTGTATATGAGAATAGAAGATGGCAGAGGTAAGGGGTCAAACTGCTTCCATTTACAACTTCAATTTACATTAGTTTTGTGGATCAGCTGCTGGAAACCAATCATTGTTTTTATCCCCCACTCTTTTCCCCAAACATTTAATATCAATGTCTTTCACTTTTTTTGATATTTGAATTCTACATTTTAATCCTCAAACAATTTATTTGTTTTGGTGTGTTAAATTATATTGGTCAGTTGTTTGACTAAACCCTTAAACAGGTTTCCCACCCACCTTAAGACCATATACAACACGCATTGGATGAAAAGCATGAGCGCAAAAGAGTTTCCCTTGAGAAAACTGGACACAGAACCATCATGCTAGAAACAGCTTTTTTTAATAGACAGATTGGGTGACCAGAACCCACAACCATTCCCATACTTTCTTGTAATTACAATCTCCAAAAGAGTATTTGTCACAGATTTGTTCAATTGATTTTACCCAAAGTATTGTAACGTTCTACTGTCACGTAGAGTTGAAGTTGGAAGTTTACATACACTAACAGGCTGATTACACCGCTCGTGTCGCGTGCGCTGCAAAATATAGTTAGAAATCTGTTTTACAATTATTGCACCCACACTGCTCGCTCGCGCCAACCGATCGCACTGCAAGTCCTGCCTCTCCCATCTCATTGGTTTATATAAGCAGGTACCCACGTGGGATCTCCTAATTGGTTATACCCACGTAGGTAACTGACTGACAAACGAGGTCAGTGTCGTTAATGCATCTGATTTATGAAAGTTGCCAATCGCAATATAACATCAAGAGAAGGAAAGGCCTGGAAGGAGGAGAGATGACTGTTTTACGTGTGGATTAAATGGAGGAGTAGAGGACCTTGTGCATTTCAGGTAAAATAACTATGTTTATATCCCAGGACAAATTAGCTAGCAACAGCAAGCTAGCTAAATAGGACAAATTAGCTAGCAAATACAAGCTAGCTAGCTAAATTGACATAAATGTTTCATGCTTTTCGACCTGTCTCCAAATTAATATAATTGGTTCAGAGATTGTTTTGATATTTTAACCTGCGAGTCGTGATGGCATTTGGTGTGGGTGTACAAAATACATTTACACACGATGGCGCACAGCCGGTTTGGGTTCCGTGAGTCATTAAAACAATTTTTTCAACCACTCCACACGTTTTTTGTTAACAAACTATAGTTTTGGCAAGTCGGTTAGGACATCTACTTTGTGCATGACGCAAGTCATTTTTCCTACAATTGTTTACAGACAGATTATTTCACTTATAATTCACTGTATCACAATTCCAGTGGGTCAGAAGTTTACATACACTAAGTCGACTGTGCCTTTTTAAACAGCTTGGATAATTCCAGAAAACGATGACATGGCTTTAGAAGCTTCTGATAGGCTAATTGACGACATTTGAGTCAATTGGAGGCGTACCTGTGGATGTATTTGAAGGCCTACCTTCAAACTCAGTGCCTCTTTGCTTGATATCATGGGAAAATCAAAAGAAATCAGCCAAGAAAATGTGTAGACCTCCACATGTCGGGTTCATCCTTGAGAGCAATTTCCAAACGCCTGAAGGTACCACATTCAACTATACAAACAATAGTACACAATTATAAACACCATGGGACCGCGCAGCCGTCATACAGATCAGAAAGGGGACGCGTTCTGTCTCCTTGAGATGAACGTACTTTGGTGCGAAAAGTGCAAATCAATCCCAGAACAACAGCAAAGGACCCTGTGAAGATGCTGGAGGAAACTGGTACAAAAGTATCTATATCCACAGTAGAACGAGTCCTACATCGACATAACCTGAAAGGCCGCTCTGCAAGGAAGAAGCCACAGGTCCAAAACCGCCATAAAGACAGACTACGGTTTGCTACTGCACATGGGGACAAATATCATACTTTTTGGAGAAATGTCCTCTGGTCTGATGAAACAAAAATAGAACTGTTTGGCCATAATGACCATCGTTATGTTTGGAGGAAAAAGGGGGATGCTTGTAAGCCGAAGAACACCATCCCAACCGTGAAGCACAGGGGTGGCAGCATCATGTTGTGGGTGTTCTTTGCTGCAGGAGGGACTGGTGAACTTCAAAAAAATAGATGGCATCATGAGGGAGGAAATTTATGTGGATATATTGAAGCAACATCTCAAGACATCAGTCAGAAAGTTAAAGCTTGGTTGCAAATGGGTCTTCCAAATGGACAGTGACCCCAAGCATACTTCCAAAGTTGAGGCAAAATGGCTTAAGGACAACAATGTCAAGGTATTGGAGTGGCCATCACAAAGCCCTGACATCAAGCCTATAAAAAAAATTGTGGGCAGAACGGAAAAGGTGTGTGTGTGAGCAAGGAGGCCTACCAACCTGACTCAGTTACACCAGCTCCGTCAGGAGGAGTGGGCCAGCATTCACCTGACTTATTGTGGGTAGCTTGTGGAAGGCTACCTGAAACGTTTGACCCAAGTTAAACCATTTAAAGGCAATGCTACCAAATACTAATTGAGTGTATGTAAACTTCTGACCCACTGGGAATGTGATGAAAGAAATAAAAGCTGAAACAAATCTTTCTCTCTACTATTATTCTGACATTTCACATTCTTAAAATAAAGTGGTGATTCTAATTGACCTAAGACAAGGAATTTTTACTAGGATTAAATGTCAGGAATTGTGAAACTGAGTTTAAATGTATTTGGCAAAGGGTATGTAAAACTTCCAACTTCAACTGTATATCCTGTTTGTTTTTAATCAAACGTTTTCATGAAGTGGTATTGACTGTTTAATTAATTCATTATTGATACGAAACAATATCAAGGCAGCTCCTCAGTGCGTCATGCCAAATTACAGGTGTCATTTAGTCAACATTCAAATCTGTTCACCACCACATTTACAAGACTTTCCTTTTTAAATAAAAGTTTGATTGTATATAATGTGACCAACTAGAGTAGACCAATCCTGGTCTTCTCACATCTAATATGTGCGCATGCACCTGTTTCTAAAAACCCTAGTTTAGTTTTTGTATACTGTATACATATATAAATATTATTTTAAAGTGTGTGCTGCCAACACTATAAATTGATTAAATGCCCATGTTTTAGACAAATGTTTTAATATGCTAATATTTAAAGGGATTTGTTACGTGTGAAATCACTGAGTATTTACAGAACTCTGCCTATTTTCTTTGTCCATCAAATCATGAGACTTTAGTATAACCATGTCAGCATTTTAACCATTATCTTGTGTTGCATTTTTCTAATGTTTTTCTTTCTATATCAAACCCTCCTTCACGTGTATTGTTTTCCTCCCTAGCAAACCATCAAATGGCATAATGTTTCCTATGTACCTTCTAGTCAATACTGTGTGTAGGTTCAAAACCTGGAAACTAGATGTACTTACTGATTACTACCTGTCGTTGTTCAGACTATTTTGAAGTAATTATTTTTGTCTTTCTTCCCTGGTCTTTTCGTAACCCTATGCCACCACCAGTGTGCAGTGTTGATTGTAGAGAACACTACACTTGCTCTAGTCTCCCCTCTACATCTTACTGAATCAACTAAATAAACCTCTCTCTGATCTCAGAAATCCTACCCTTTTGTCTGTTCTGAAATATGAGCTCATTTTGGTTTTAAGGTTACATTTTGAGGTCAGTTTTTTTAAATCACTGACTTTCTGGGCCCGTATAGGAGTGCTGTCCATATCTTATTCATTATTATCTACAAGGTAAAACTGATCCTATATTAGCACTACTATTCTGAGACTGAATACAGGCCCTTGCCTCAAATCAAGAGGATTATGAATTAAAGGCATGCTGGATTGATCTTTGTTTGGAAAATGGTCTAGAAAAACCTCAGTAGGAACTAAATTGACGTGTCTGTGTGTGTAGTTTTTACTGTAATAGGCCTAGATATTTAGAGGCATTTTTTTAAAATCATTGAAGTAACAATTTGGCAATTTTTTACAATTCTGTCTCTTTATAATTGTTTTCCTTGTAGAGGAGTTGTGATATTGGCACAACTGTTTCGTAATGAATTAATCGGAGACCTGGCATGTTTTGTTGGATATAATTTTGTTATGTACAAACCTATGATCCGACCGCCCTACGGATTTGCGAGGTTCAATTACCACAGACCTCTAAATTCCTTTGCTCAGCAGTGTTCATTGAGTCCTGCTACTGGACAGGAGAGCATAAACCAACCATTGGAGGCATGGACAATACCTGGGAGGACTGCTGGGTTGTGTTCAGTAGGCACAAAATGGAAGAAAATGTGGTGAATTGGGGAGATACAAACTGAACTTGTCCAATAAGAAACGCTTGTTTTTGTTTTCCGTTGTACCCCAATAAAGAAGACCCTCGTCAGAATCCTAGGAACAGTTCAAGATAAATGCGCTCCAATTAAGAAATTAGGCCTATTTTGTAAATGTGTGTTTTGTAAAATAGTTTTGGCATGTGTTCTTCACTGATGGTAAACTCATCTTATTATTTTTGGTTGATCACAATGTTTGATACAGTTTGAAGTAAAGGATGATTTCTAAGGCAAAATGCTATTTCTGTGCTGCCTGCAATGCACTCAACTAACATGGTAATATTGACTACAATTACCACAAGATTAGTTGGACTGCTTCTACTGGCAGTTAAATTGTGGGAATTTGACAAAAAAATTACTAGGGTTGGTTTACCATTGTTTTGCGATGAAGAAGTGTACGAATTCTGATATGATGTTCCCAAGATATGAAGTTTCTTAGCTGTATGCATGAGTTTGACATAGTTAGTGGGCATTTTTTTAATCAATGGTAGAAAGACAGTAGTTGAGAGGGGCAGTGTCAGTCAGCCACTACAGGCTGTCCTCTGCCTGGAGGTTGGTGCCAATGATTCAAAAGTGTTTGTTCATTATTGTCTATTACGGGTAGATATGGAGGACTGAGGATGCCACTACAGGTCTGGTGTATGAATATAAGCCCCTCGAGTGGTTGCCTATGTTTTCGGTTCCTCTTCAAGACCTTTTTGTTAACTGTCCTGTATTTTCTTTCATGAATACGATCTTGTACATTTGTCATAATAAAAAGGTTTTTACCTGGTATGGTAGGCGTACTTGTTTTCTGTCGGCGAAAGGGAGAGGACATCATTGTGGTGTGAAATATTGTTCAAATAAATGTAAAATTATTAGCTTTATGACTAATGCAGGCGTATCCACATAAAACTCTGGAAAAAGTGGTGAGGCATGTCCTTAAAGATGCATTCATGGAAGTTTAATTGCTTTTTTTCAGAAATGTTGACTCGTTGGCTGTATGGTTTATTTACATATTATATATTGATATCTTAAATCATATTCAGTCTCTTTTTTCGAATGGGTGTGGAGATGTGTGCCCCTTTCTATCAAATGTCTGTCAAGTACTTTTTATGTCTATTTAGGGGATCATTTTCAGCTCAAGAGCACCCCTAGTTGTAAATGTTCAGTATAGTTTTCTTATAACCCACCAATTGCAGTGCTCAGAGGACCTCAATTTGGCTATACTCTGTCAACTGCAGAAACTGTTTTGGAAGGTAAGGCGAGGTAGGACTAGAAGGCTGTGTTAAAGCCGTGTTCACATTGGCAGTTTGAAGTAACTCAAATCCTATTTATTTGCATATTTGAATCTGTTCTTTTTCCCTGCAGCCTGAACAGCCAAAAAGCGCATGGAATCTGATATTTCGCGTCACATTTCAAACGACCTACAAATCTGATTCCTGGCCATGTGACTTGTCTGTATGGTCAAATATGATACATTTGCCACCAGTTTTAGACCGGTGGCTGTATTTGGCGTATCTTGTTGCTTGCTAGTTACTCTGACAGTTTGACAAGAACATGTGGTAGTTAACTAGCCTGTTAATTGTTTACAAACAAATTAGTGAATGTGCTCAGTGTTGCCATGTTCGCTGTTTTCCTGAAAATTAGGCTACTTTGAAAGTTACACCGCGGCAGCCATGGCATTTGTCTTAAATATTTATTTCACTGTGACCTGCTGACTGTGAGGCAGGCTGTTGTTGAATGAGTGGGGGGTGATACATGCCAGAATTAAGCCTAGGCAACCATACCACCGCGTGGCTGTCGTCTACCATTGAACATCTGACTGACATGACACCAAAGCCTTACTAACGTCTGCGTGTTAGTTTATATGAATTAAATCGCAACCATAAATGTTAGAAACTGTGCAAGACAACATTCCGAAGTAGCCACCTTGAGCTATAGTGTAGCCTTAGGCTTGTGTATTTCCTGTTATCGCCAATTGCAGTGAAAATATGTCCAGTCTAATAGGTAATCTGTCTTTCCCTTAACACCTCATGGAATGGTATGGTATCTTATCTCGCTGTATACAGATCTAAATGTTGTTAGCCAATCACAGACTGTGTTTCCAGTTCCCAGTAGCCTACACCAGACAACCAATAAGAGTTGTGTCCATGGCTTTCAGTGTCTGTGCTATTCCGAATCCTTGATGTCCCTACCTCAATTAAGTATAAATATAAAATGGTTAAGTTATACTGTTAAGGGTTATAGTTAGGGTTCAGGGTAGTGACATCCCAAGGAATCAGGATAACAGTGACTGTTCATAGAGCGAGGGACGGGCACGGTATTTGAGAGCTTGGCGGAGACACAGACTTTTTTTTTTCTTCAAGTGACAGACACAATTTTCGAGAGTGTCTGCCCCAGATAGTTTCTAAGGGAACTATGAAAATAATTACCAAGATGTCCTTGATCCGATTGAGGAGTAAGTAGGCTATATTTAAGTTGTGATATCGTTAGGAAGTATTTAGGCCGACTGTGTGATAAGGCAAATTTGGTTTATTTGAAAATAATTACTTTTTGTTGAATTGTTTTTTTTATTTAACTAGGCAAGTCAGTTAAGAAAAATTCCTTAACTTAAATTCTACACCAGCCAAACCCAGACGACACTGGGACAATTGTGCACCGCCCTATGGGACTCTCAATCACGTCCAGTTGTGATACAGCCTTGATTCGAACCAGGGTGTCTATAGTGATGCCTCTAGCACTGAGATGCAGTGCCTTAGACCACTGCGCCACTCGGGAGCACACTCATAAAGCATGTAGGCAATATTATTTACTGTGTCGATAGGGGAGTAGGCTAGTTTACAATAATGTAATTTGATGTGCTTGTATTTCTTTCATAGATGAATTATATTGTAAATGAAAATATACACGTGGTGCTATAGGATATATAGATATTTTACATTGTAATAGACTACCCCTACATGCCATTGTGTGCTGGAGTTATGGGTTTATTTTTCCACTCACTAGTCCTACACATTCACATTCAAACTGAATTGAATGGGGGATGCATAACTACTTTTCACTGAAGAAGGGAACGAGGTACGACGTACAACTTCGATCGAAGAGCTTAACAACGTACAACTTCGATCGAAGAGCTTAAAATCATGTCTGACAAGACCAATGAAATCATAACGGTATCCTAATATAGTGTGGATACAGGAGTAGCCTATTCTACAATAATGTAACAATGTGCTAGTATTATTTATCTAATTGATGAATGAAATTGTAAATGTGGATGGGTACGCTACTTCATTCAATGAATACTGAATGTCTTGCTATCTCCGGGAGTATGTTAACACTTCTTAAGGCTGAGATCCCGTTAACGGGATCGATATGACAACAGCCAGTGAAAGTGCAGGGCGCCAAATTCAAACAACAGAAATCTCAATTAAAATTCCTCAAACATACAAGTATTTTACACCATTTTAAAGAAACTTGTTAATCCCACCACAGTGTCCGATTTCAAAAAGGGTTTACGACGAAAGCACACCATCAGATTATGTTAGGTCAGTACCTAATCACAGAAAAGCACAATCATTTTTACAGCCAAAGAGAGGAGTCACAAAAAGCAGAAATATAGAAAAAATGAATCACTAATCTTAGATGATCTTCATCAGATGACACTCATAGGGCTTCATGTTACATAATACATGTATGTTTTGTTCGATAAAGTTCATATTTATATCCAAAAATCTTAGTTTACATTGGCACGTTACGTTCAGTAATGTTTTGTTTCCAAAACATCTAGTGATTTTGCAGAGAGCCACATCAATTTACAGAAATACTCATAATAAACATTGAGAAAAGATACAAGTGTAATGCATGGAACTTTAGATAAAATTCTCCTTAATGCAACCGCTGTGTCAAATTTCAAAAAAGCTTTACCGGAAAAAGCACACCATGCTATAATCTGAGTACAGAGTTTAGAGACCAAAACAAGCCATACAGATATCCGCCATGTTGTGGAGTCAACAGAATTCTGAAATAGCATTATAAATATTCACTTACCTTTGATCTTCATCAGAATGCACTCTCAGGAATCCCAGTTCCACAATAAATGTTTGTTTTGTTCAATAGTCCATCATTTATGTCCAAATACCTCCTTTTTGTTCGCACCTTTTAGTTCACAAATCCAAATAAATGACGTGCAGGCCAGACAAAAAGTCAAATTCCAATACAGTTCGTAGAAACATGTCAAACAATGTATAGAATTAATCTTTAGGACGTTTTTAACATAAATCTTCAATAATGTTTCAACCGGAGAATTCCTTTGTCTTTAGAAATGCAATGGAATGCAGCTACCTTTCACGGGAGCGCGCCTGACTGAGCTCATGGCCTTCTACCAGACCTCTTACTCAATCAGCTCTCATTCTCTCCTCCTTCACAGTAGAAGACTCAAACAAGGTTCTAAATACTGTCGACATCTTGTGGAAGCCTTAGGAAGTGCAATCGGACCAAATTTACACTATCTTGGATAGGCAAAGAGTTGAAAAACTACAAACCTCAGATTTCCCACTTCCTGGTTGGATTCTTTTCAGGTTTTCACCTGCCATATGAGTTCTGTTATACTCACAGACATCATTCAAACAGTTTTAGAAACTTCAGAGTGTTTTTAAAAATCCAAATATACTAATAATATGCATATCTTAGCTTCTGGGCCTGAGTAGCAGGCGGTTTACTCTGGGCACCTTATTCCTCCAAGCTACTGAATACTGCCCCCAAGCCATAATAATTTTTAATGAAGGCTTTTCAGCAGTTGAACTATGGCAAGGTCAAACTCATTTCTAAATCTTTCTTTTAGTCAAGAAGTGATGAGCCAGAGCAACCAATCAACGTCAATGTAGCTGTTCTACCCACCACCCACACTGCTCTCCCTCCATAAGCAACCACATCCTCTTCTCCTGTTCAATTAATTTGCGCCACACTGAAAAGCACTGTACATGCATACCTCTGTGCCCATCTCATTGCCGTTCACCCCTGGTGGAGGTTCTTGGAACACTGCTATTTAAGTCTGAACAGACGAAAACCTTCAAAGGTGGTGGTACTATGTTGCATGTTATCTAAAATCCCAGGCAGATGTTTGAGTACAGAATGAAATGGTGTGAGCTGAACAGGATAAACTTGTCGAGTACCCTCTTTGAGAAAGGGGTTCAAACAGGGTTATTTGGCTGTCACCAAAGGAGAACCATTTTTGGTTCCATGTGGAACCCTCCTGTGGAGTGGAGCCCAAAAGTGTTCTACCTGGAACAAAAAAAGGTTACCCTATGGGGGCATCGGAATAATACTTTTAGGTTGTAGATGGCACCTTTTTATCTGAGTGTAGGCCTATTGCAGTGGTGCTTTTCTGTAACAAAAACAAGTTCTTTGGTGGTGGGGAGTTAAGATAATCAGAAATACTATGAAACATCCCCACATTTTGCACACATTTGCAAGCAAGCAAAGTGACTTTGTATGTGTGCTGAGGCATGTGTTTTCACTCAACATTGACAGGACTGACAAAATATGTGCTCACATGCAACCGAAGGATAACGTGTCTAACTTGCAGCATTTTGCAATTATTATGAGACTAGATACAAATAACTAATCGTGGCTACCAATGTTCTAGCATTCATTTATTGAGGCAAGCAGATCAGTGATATCAAGGTGGTACCCAAGCATATGCCATGTGACACACAAATATTTATGGTAATATTTTTTATGTTTTATTTTGTTTATTTCATGGAGCCATCCATTGTATCATTTTCTAGGCCTCCCAGGTATTTACATTGAATGTGTGTAAATGATTACTGCCGCTAGGGGGAGCTGTGATGTCAATGGAGTGTGTTAGTGAGTTCTTGGAGAATGTCTACTACTGACAACTTAACGCTGCTCCGCCTCATCATTTTACCCTATTAATTCAGGTATGTAATGTGCAAAACTGCAATATGACTCTCAAAATATTGAGGTAACATGGTTTATTACGTAGTCTGAGTTTAGTGATGTTTGAAGGCAATTGAAGGGAGTTTTAATCAAGATAAAAACAGGTTGGTATTTTCCCCATTGTAAGTAATGGAGTTTGGCTAGGTTGCTAATGGTTTACATGTAATAGAAGGGATTAAGATGGCATCCGAACATTCTGTACTTTTTTCAACAATGTTTTAGATCCAATTTGTTTTATTTTGTATGAACAATGGCTCAGTTTACTTAAGGTAATATGTGATGTCACGATAAAATTGGTTAGTGTGAATATTTGTACGAAAATAGCTTTTAACAATTCTCTAGCTTGATGCTAACCAAATTTAGTTTGTCTAAGCACTAGTTAGCTCTAGGCTAGTTGGTTTCAGGTCAATGTTAGCTTATATATTAGTGGTTAATAATGTAATGGTTGTAGCATTATTTCACATAGGCCTCCAGTAATTGACACTGATAGTACAGTGAGTTCATATATACTATGAATACGTAGATGTTTGGATGAATGGACCAACTGGACTGCCACAGGCAAGTCCCTTGACGGGTATCAGGAATTGTGGGAGGACAATCTGAAGGTAATTATCTTTGCACACAAAAGCAGCATCCAGGCCTCCAGAGTACTCCCCCTATCACCTGCTGTATATGACATGTGACGTGTCAGTGCCACATTACATGACGTGAACACTACGTCTACATGACATGACATGTCACGTGGCGTAAATGCGTCGTCAGTTTGACGCCTTAGAAAAAAACTTCTCTCCATTGACAGTCCATGTTAATTCATGGCAGTATTTTATGGCGCTAGAAAGACGTTAGGTGACTTGGTGAGAAGTATCAGTAGCTTCACGATGTGTAATTCTGACACTTATCACCCCATATACCTGTTCACCGTCTGCCCTGGCCTGTCTCCCCCTATTCGGTACAGGTACCCCCACCACACTCCCCCCTTTCTCCTGAGCTTTCTCTTGCCTCCAGCACACATGCACTGTTGTGGCAAGTGACTCTGAACTTACAATGGCTAGTCCCAAGTCGTCAAATATTTTATTTTCTTGTGCCTTTTGCTATTTGCCTCATAACTCCTGCATGCTTTGTTGACTGAACTTTCTTGTTTACCCAACCGTGGGACAGACTATGTTTGTTCCCACACTCGGAACTCTGACTCTATTGGTTACACAGACTTTTGGCCTCCCATCCTATTCTAGTCCACCTCTCGCTGGCTTTGTATTCATGTTACCTGATGAAATTGCTGTACAATATGATCTTGTTGCCATCTAACGCACATTCCAATGTCATAAATCAACACTGCAGAGCTCTCCCTGTCCTCTGGTTTGTATTGATTGTATTACAGCTAATGATATCTGGAAATGTGCATGTACACCCTGGCCCATCTACTGTTGCTAGCCCTAATACTGACTTGTGCTCTGATATCTGCTTCATTGATTTCTGCTCTTGTAAAAGCCAGGGTTTTCTGCACGTTAACACTAGAAGCTTATTACCTAAAATTGATCAATTGAAAGCGTAGGTTCACAGCTCCAATCCAGATGTGTTGGTCATTACTGAGACGTGGTTAAGGAAGTGTTTTGAATACTGATGTTACCTTTCTGGTTATAACCTTTTTCGGCAAGACGGATCTTCCAAAGGTTGGGAAATGGCGATCTTTACCTAGGATCTCCTTCAGTGCTTAGTTGTCTCCATCAAGTCTGTCCCATAACAATTTGATTTGATAGATTTAAGCATTACACTTTCAATTAGCTCTTTGATGTTGCTGGGTGCTATTTTTCTTCATTAGCACCGGCCTGTACCCTACCTGCCCTAAGTTCTCTCCTGGCCCCTTAGACTAAGTCTGAATTTATCCTGCTAGGTGACCTAAACTGGGACATGCTTAAACACCCTGACTAACTCCTAAAGCAATGGGACTCCCTAAATCTTTCTCAGATTATTACCAATCCCACAAGGTATGATTCCAACCCAGAAAAGGCTACTCTCCTTGATGTTATCCTCACAAATAATCCTGATAGGTATCAGTCTGGTGTTTTCTGTAATGACCTTAGTGATCACTGTTTTACAGCCTGTGTTTGTAATGGCTGCTCAGTGAAACGACCTGTCCTGATTTGTCGTATATGCTTGCTAAAAAAACTTTAATGAGCAAGCCTTCCTTCATGAAATGTAAAGTGGTATAGAATCAGCTTGAACCCCTCTGTCGAAGACGCTTAGACCTTTTTTTTTTTTTTTACTTTTCAGGGGTATTGTTACCAAACAGGCCCCCATAAAGAAAATGAGAATTAAAACAGGTTCAGCCCCTGGTTCGACAAATGATCTTGCTGAGTTACTCTACCTCAAGAATTCCATCAGGCAAAAGGCTCGGCACACTTGGACTGACTGGCTCTCATTCAGGCAAATGAGAAATAAGTGCACGCAGGCGATCTAGAAGGCCAAAGTTAGTTACTTTAAGGAGCAGTTCTCTCTCTTTGAGTCTTAACGCAAAGAAGTGTTCAACAAAACATTTAAAGATCTGGAGAATAAACCCTCCTCACAGCTGCCCATGTCCCTTAATGTTGATGTGGTTGTTACTGACAAGAAGCACATGGCTGAGCTATTTAATCACCACTTAGTTACGTCAGGATAACTATTCAACTCAGCCATGCCTCCTTGCCCGTCCAAAATTTCCTTATCTCCCACCCCTTCTAATGTGACTAGCCCCAATACCGCTTTTTTCCCCTGCCCCGATACAAAGTTTCTCCCTGCAGGCGGGCACTGAGTCCGAGGTGCTAAAGGGGAGCCCCTATCAATTCCAAGTCTCTCTGACTTTTTAAACCTATCTCTCCTCTCTGGAGAGGTTCCCATTGCTTGGAAGGCAGCCATGGTTTGACCTTTATTTAAAGGGGAGATCAAGCTGATCCTAACTGTTAATCAAATCAAAGTTTATTTGTCACGTGCGCTGAATACAACTGGTGTAGACCTTACAGTGAACTGCTTACTTAAAGGCTCTAACCAATAGTGCAAAAAAAGTGTTAGGTGAACAATAGATAGGTAAAGAAATAAGACAACAGTAAAAAGACAGGCAATATACCGTAGCAAGGCTATAAAATTAGCGAGGCTACATACAGACACCGGTTAGTCAGGCTGATTGAGGTAGTATGTACATGTAGATATGGTTAAAGTGACTGTATATATGATGAACAGAGGGTAGCAGTAGTGTAAAAAGAGGGGTTGGGGGGGGCCCACAATGCAAATAGTCTGGGCAGCCATTTGATTACCTGTTCAGGAGTCTTATGGCTTGGGGGTAAAAACTGTTGAGAAGCCTTTTTGTCCTAGATTTGGCACTCCGGTACCGCTTGCCATGCGGTAGTAGAGAGAACAGTCTGACTGGGGTGGCTGGGGTTTGACCATTTTTAGGGCCTTTCTCTGACACAGCCTGGTGTAGAGGTCCTGGAGGACAGGCAATTTAGCCCCAGTGATGTACTGGGCCGTACGCACTACCCTCTGTAGTGCCTTGCGGTCAGAGGCCGAGCAGTTAGTTGCCGTACCAGGCAGTGATTCAACCAGTCAGGATGCTCTCAATGTTGCAGCTGTAGAACCTTTTGAGGATCTCAGGACCCATGCCATTTTTTTTTAGTTTCCTGAGAGAATAGGCTTTGTCGTGACCTCTTCACGACTGTCTTGGTGTGTGTGTTTGGACCATTCTAGTTTGTTGTTGATGTGGACACCAAGGAACCTGAAGCTCTCAATTTGCTCCACTCTAGCCGCGTCGATGAGAATGGGGGCGTGCTCGGCCCTCCTTTTCCTGTAGTCCACAATAATCTCCTTAGTCTTGGTTACGTTAAGGGATAGGTTGTTAATCTGGCACCACCCGGCCAGGTCTCTGACTTCCTCCCTATAGGCTGTTTCGTCGTTGTCGGTGATCAGGCCTACCACTGTTGTGTCATCAGCAAACTTAATGATGGTGTTGGAGTCGTGCCTGGCCATGCAGTCGTGGGTGAACAGGAAGTACAGGAGGGGACTGAGCACGCACCCCTGGGGAGCTCCAGTGTTGAGGATCAGCATGGCAGATGTGTTGCTACCTACCCTCGCCACCTGGGAAAGCGCCCCGTCAGGAAGTCCAGGATCCAGTTGCAGAGGGACGTGTTTAGTCCCAGGATCCTTAGTTTAGTGATGAGCTTTGAGGGTACTATGGTGTTGAACAC
Source organism: Oncorhynchus gorbuscha (assembly GCF_021184085.1). NCBI lineage: Eukaryota > Metazoa > Chordata > Actinopteri > Salmoniformes > Salmonidae > Oncorhynchus > Oncorhynchus gorbuscha. Next base: position 48,921,938 of record NC_060188.1, on the reverse strand, counting down.
TGAGCTCTAGTCAATGAATATTATTCTCACATAAGTGTTCCTTTTGTCCAGGTGGGAAAGGGCAGTGTGGAGTGCAACAGCGATCGCATCATCTGTGGATCTGTTTGGGCGGTATGCAAATTGGATTGGGTCTAGGGTTTCTGGGATAATGGGGTTGATGTGAGCCATTACCAACCTTTCAAAGCACTTCATGGCTACGGACGTGAGTGCTACGGGTCTGTAGTCATTTAGGCAGGTTGCCTTTGTTCTTGGGCACAGGGACTATGGTGGTCTGCTTGAATCATGTTGGTATTACAGACTTAATCAGGGACAGGGACATGTTGAAAATGTAATTGAAGACACCTGCCAGTTGGTCAGCACATGCCCAGAGCAGACATCCTGGTAATCCGTCTGGCCCCGCAGCCTTACTCATGTCGGCTACGTGATCACACAGTCACCTGGCTACTAGGAGCGCCGCCTCTGGGCCTGGCCCTGTTTGCTTATTTCCTTATACAGCTGACTGAGTGCGGTTGTAGTGCCGGCATCTGTCTGTGGTGGTAAATAAACAGCCACGGAAAGTATAGCTGAAACTCTCTAGGCAAGTAGTGTGGCCTGCAATTTATCACAATATACTCTACTTCAGGCGAGCAAAATCTAGAGACTTCCTTAGATTTTGTGCACAAATAGATTTTGTTTACAAATATTCACAGACCGCCCCCCCCCCCCCCCCCTCGTGCTGTTCTATCTTGCCGGTGCAGCGTGTATCCCGCTAGCTGAATATACATGTCGTCATTCAGCCGCGATTCTGTGAAACATAGGATATTACAGTTTTTGATGTCCTGCTGGTAGGATATTCGTGATCGTACCTCGTCTAGTTTATTGTCTAATGATTGCACGTTGACAAGTAGTATTGACGGTAACGGCAGCTTTCACACTCACATTTTTCGGGTCCTGACTAGGCATCTGGCTTTTTGTCCTCTGTACCTGCGTCACTTCCTCTTGCAAAAAACGTACATGTCAGCCCTGCCGGGTGTTTGGAGAATGTCTTGTGCGTCTTGTTTGTTGAAGAATTTTTTTTGTCTAATCTGAGGTGAGTGATCGCTGTCCTGATATCCAGAAGCTCTTTTTTTTGCCATATGATATGGTTGCGGAAACATTATGTACAAAATAAGTTACAAATAATGCGAAAAAAACACATAATAGCCCAATTGGTTGGGCGTCCGTAAAACTGCTGCCATTTCTTCCGGCGCCATTTTGAACTATAAGCCTATTTCTATTTTGCCCTGTTTATCAAAAGTGTTGAACTTGTCAATAATCAACTGACTGCCTTTCTTGAAGTCTATAGTATTCTCTCTGGTATGCAATCTGGTTTACGCTCAGGTTATGGATGTGTCACTGCAACCTTAAAGGTCCTCAATGTCACCATTACCCTTGATTCTAAGCAATGTTGTTCTGCTATTTTTATGGACTTGGTCAATGCTTTTTATACGGTAGACCATTTCATTCTTGTGGGCCGGCTAAGGAGTATTGGTGTCTCTGAGGGGTCTTTGGCCTGGTTTGCTAACTACCTCTCTCAAAGAGTGCACTGTATTAAGTCAGAACATCTGCTGTCTCAGCCACTGCCTTTCACCAAGGGAGTACCCCAAGGCTCGATCCTAGGCCCCACGCTCTTCTCAATTTACATCAACAACATAGCTCATATAGTAGGAAGCTCTCTCATCCATTTATATGCAGATGACCGTCTTGTACTCAGCTGGCCCCTCCCCGGTGTCATGACGTGACTGTCATTAATGTGATGATGGCTATTTTTTCAAATCAATGAACTATGTTTAATTATTAAGTGATTAAATTAATCATGTAACAATTAACTCATTGTAACTTGGCACCACGGAAAAGTTAATGAGTTTCCGTTTCCCAAATTAACTCAGGAATATATCGGTCACGAACCGGCTCGAAGCCCATAACAAAAAGGGAGACGACATGTAGATAAGGAATAACAAAATATGTAGTGGCTTCCTTTCCTCTTTACCATAGCCGCTGCCCAAGCCTCAATCGGGGTTGTTTGGTACACATACAGTCCATACTCAAGGTTTCCTAACGGCCAAACATTCAATGACATCCAGGGATATGGTGCAACAAAAATGTTTATTCTTCTTATATCTAACAAATAAATGATTCTCCAATCAACTTAAAGCATAGAATACTTGATATGGATATGCATATTATGACCTGTCTGTATGGTCAAAAAACTATACCGCTCCCGCATCTAGCAAGGACTCCCTCCCCCGAAGGCCTCATCTTCCTGCCTTTATCCTAACACACTTACCACAATCCAATGAATGGGCAAGAGGGGAGGGGGGGCAGCAAACACTGAATTACACTAACAAATGAATATATCTCAATCAGGTAAATATAAATCAAGGTACCTAATATTTCATCATGTACATTAATATTTAATATATTTACACAAATATACATGGAACTCCGTTTGTTCAATCTTCTATACAAATATGTCCAAATCGGTTCTAACAAAATATATTTATTAACTAAAGTAAACTAAATACAATTAACAATGGTGTGTGTAGTCAGTAATCATTAGTGTGAGTGAGTGGTTGCATGCATAAATGTGATAATGAGGGGTGTTGAAAGGTGCCAACGCAAACAAACAAAAACAGCCGAGCCCAGGTGTGTCCCATTTCGCTGATGACCCTCTCGGCTCCACTTACCGACACCCTATTAAAAACCTCTTGAGTGTAGGGGGCAGTATTTTGATGTTTGAATGAAAAACATACCCAAATTAAACTGCCTATTTCTCAGGCTCAGAATCTAGAATATGCATATAATTGTCAGCTTAGGATAGAATACACTCTAAAGTTTCCAAAACTGTCAAAATATTGTCTGTGTATAACAGAACGGATATTGCAGGGGCAAACCTGAGGAAAATCAAACCAGGAAGTGGCTTCTATTTTGAAAGCTCCATGTTCCATAGCCTGTCTTCACTCCATTTAAAGGGATATCAACCAGATTCCCCATGGTGTGAACAGTCTTTAGACATAGCGAGAAAGATCATATGGCTGGGTGCCAGCAGCGTTTTGTATGCGCAACAGCTTGGTGTAGCCATTTTCTCTCTCTCTCTAAAAAAAAGCTACATTCCCGGTTGATATATTATCGATTATATTTTGTAAAAACAACCCGAGGATTGATTTATAAAAAACGTTTGAAATGTTTCTACGAACATTACGGATACTATTTGGAATTTTCGTCTGCGATGTCGTGACCGCTCGAGCCTGTGGATTTCTGAACATAACGCGCCAACCAAATGGAGGTATTTGGGATTTTTTTAAATAATCTTTATGGAACAAAAGGAACATTTGTGTAACTGGGAGTCTCGTGAGTGCAAACATCCGAAGATCATCAAAGGTAAGCGATTTAATTTATTGCTTTTCTGACTTTCGTGACCAATTTACTTGGCTGCTAGCTGTTTGTAATATTTTGTCTACTTACATAAACGCTTGGTATGCTTTCGCCGAAATGCTTTATTGAAAGCTGACACTCCAGGTGGATTAACAACAAGCTAAGCTGTGCTTTGCTATATTGCACTTGTGATTTCTTGAAAATGTAATATTTTTTGTAATTTAATTTGTATTTGGCGCTCTGCAATTCAGCGGTGGTTGACGAAAATGATCCTGCTAACGGGATGGGTGCATCAAGAAGTTAAGGAAAACGAGCAAAGAGAGATAATTCGGCAGACAGAGTGGGAGGGTCGTCACATTTCAGAATATATCGTTATCGTACCAGTCATCCATTAATCATTATTACCTCATCATTCTCTTTCTGAACGTTGCAAAATTATTGGATATTTGCATGAACCCTAGTCGAAATGATGATTCAGCAATACACTAATTGACTTATTTATTTATTTACTAACTAAATAACCACACAGAAATACATAAACACACACACGGTATACGTTGAATTGATTACTAACATAATACAATCACAAGTCCCTAGTGGACTAACCCGATATGATGACTTGTTACACAATGGAAGGGGAGGGGTAAGATAAAGAGATTGGGCTGGTACATACATGTGGAAGCTATGCTTATGAAAAATGTGTACTTTGTACATGAACAACCGCTGATTTGAAAATAAATGCAACACATATATTTGCGCTTGTATGACTTTGTCTTCTCTCTATTGCAGTGGTTCTTAACCTTGTTGGAGGTACTGAACCCCAACAGTTTTATATGCGCATTCACCGAACCCTTCTTAATTGGAAAAAAAATCAAATTCAAAACATATGTGTATATATTTGACTGGTACACAAAATGAACCGTGCATCAACATCACTGTGTTCAAAGAACAAAATCATCAAAACATTTTCACACAAAAACAAAAACATAATAATGAATATTTACTGCAAATCAGTGTGACTTCTGCTGTTGCCTTTCAGAGACCAGTTCAGAAATGCGCGGCTTCACCTTGGCAAGTGCCACTCATGTCATTTTCACAACAAAGTCTGTTCCTTTTCTTCGTTTTTATGTCCAGCATCCTCGAAAAGGATTGCTCGCAAAGATATGTTGTAACAAACGGTATGAAAATCTCCAGAGCTTTCTTAGCAATAACAGGGTACGTTACCATTTGTTGACACCAAAACGTTGAAAGCATTGTTGTTCTGAAAAGTTGCTGTTGAACCTGGCTCTGCTGAATTTCAATGATTTCATCGAGGTATTCATCATTGACATCTGTTGTCTCAACACTAAACGTGAACGGCTGTCTCACCCATGCTGGATATGACTCTCTTGTAGGGAAGTATCCGTCGAGAGACTTTGCAAGCTCATCTAAGTGCATGGCAATTGCTTGCTTCAGTTCAGTGGGTACAGAAATGTCTTCGATTCCAGATACATCTTCGATCTTACTTACACAGTCGTCCAGCAGGGGAAAGTTTGCAAAGTGTTTGTTCTCTGTTCGTCGTTTCCATAACAGTAGCTTTTTTTGAAAAGCCTTCAGGTTTTCCTCAGCTTCGATGATGTTGACTCCACCGCCCTGCATCTTTTGATTGAGATGATTGAGAGCTGCGAAGATATCGGCCATGTACGCTAAAATGAGAATGAACTCAGAATTTTTGAAGCAATCTGCATGACAATGTTGGTGCTCTTGCAAAAACAGGGCTAATTCCACACGCACGGCAAAAACACGATTCAGCACCTGTCCCCGGGATAACCACCTAACATTAGAATGGTACAGAAGTACCTCGAATTCAGAGCCCATTTCTTTACACAGCTCACTGAAGATGCGATGCCGCAGAGCACTAGTTCGCACATAGTTCACGCATTCAACTACAATTTTTAATACTTCTGCCAGGTTTGGAGGAAAGGTTTTTGTTGCCAACGCATGCCTGTGCAGAATACAATGCATAACAATGATGTGTGGTGCATTGGCTTTCACTAGCGCACCAAAACCAGACTTTCTTCCCAGCATGACTGGAGCTCCGTCCGAACAAACTGCAGAAACCATATCCCACGAAAGATTGTTGTCTTTGAAGAAGTCATCCACAAGTTTCTTCACATCGGCTGCCTTGGTTGTTGTTGTAAGAGGCTTACAAAATAAAAATTCTTCCTTTATCACGTCGTCTTTCACATAGCGCACGAATACAGCAAGCTGGCTTAGATTGGAAACGTCTGTGGTCTCGTCGAGTTGAAGGCTGAATTTTGCCGGACTTGAAATCAGATCTGCAACTACTTGAGCCAAGATGTCTTTGCTCATGTCCTCTATTCTGTTGCTGATGGTGTCATTTGAAAGAGGAATTTGGGATAACTTCGGCCTCTTTTCCCAGCATGATATTCGCCATCTTCAACACAGCTGGTTTCATGAGTGTTTCACCAATGGTGTGTGGTTTGCCCTGCTTTGCGATCAGGTAAGCAACTTCGTACGATGCTGTGAGGATCGGTTTGTTGATGGGTACAAAGCCGAGAACAGGCAGAGTAGCCTTTTCAACGAATCTGGCTCTCTTCACCTTGAATTCAGCGAGCGTTGTGTTCTTATATTTTCCATCTCCATGCAGCTTAAGGAAGTGTTCTCTTAGTTTTGAAGGTGCTAGACTAGAATTGCTCAACTTGGCATTGCAAATCATGCAGTTAGGACACTGACTCCCATCACGTTCGGTTATACATGTAAATCCATATTGTACATATTCGTCCGACCACTTTCTTTTTTTGCTCGACATAGTAAGTATGAAGGGATTAAAATATTAAGAAAGAAATCACAAGACGTACCATCACCATAGTCACAAACTGAGCGCGCCAAATTCCCTGCAGCACAGATAGGCCAAGCGATGTAGCGTGATCACCTGCAGCCAATGATGGCCAAGCGGAGCGTGTCATCACGAATCATATGAATCGGATGTTTGTCTTGACCTCCGCCGAACCCCTGAGACCGACTCACCGAACCCCTGGGGTTCGATCGAACCCAGGTTAAGAACCACTGCTCTATTGAAACCACTTGTCCATCTATGGTGAGTAGTTTGAAGTCTCTGGTTGTGTGAGTTTCTGGTTGTCCACCAGAGGTCACAATGTCCTCAGTTGTAGTATCTCATTTAGAAGGCTAAAATAACCTTGCTTTCTTTTCACAAATAGTTTTGTATTTAATCATATGTTTTACAACATTTAGATGTAAACTGATTTACAGTTATTTAGAGTTACAGTTATTTAGTTATACCAGCTATACTCCTCTGTAAACTGGTCATCTCTGTATACCTGTCGCAAGACCCACTGGTTGCTTATTTATAAAACCCTCTTAGGCCTCACTCCCCCGTATCTGAGATATCTACTGCAGCCCTCATCCTCCACATACAACACCCGTTCTGCTAGTCACATTCTGTTAAAGGTCCCCAAAGTGCACACATCCCTGGGTCGCTCATATTTTCAGTTCGCTGCAGCTAGAGACTGGAACGAGCTGCAACAAACACTCAAACTGGACAGTTTTATCTCAATCTCTTCATTCAAAGACTCAATCGTGGACACTTACTGACAGTTGTAGCTGCTTTGCAGGATGTATTGTTGTCTCTACCTTCTTGCCCTTTGTGCTGTTCTCTGTGCCCAATAATGTTTGTACCATGTTTTGTGCTGCTACCATGTTGTGCTGCTGCCATGTTGATTTGCTACCATGTTGTCGTCATGCTGTGTAGCTACCATGCTGTGTCATATGTTGCTGACTTGCTATGTTGTGTGTTGTCTCTCCTGTCGTGATGTGTGTTTTGTCCTATATTTTAATTGATTTATTTTTAATCCCAGGCCCCTTCCTCGCAGGAGGCCTTTTGGTAGACCGTCATTGTAAATAAGAATTTGTTCTTAACTGACTTGCCTAGTTAAATAAAGGTTAAATAATGTAAATGTGTGTTAAGAGAGCAATACAGCTATTGACTGAGTCATATTAGCGAGAGGCAGCAGCTTGTGCACATGGTGACAACTTTAGACCAGTTGTAGGTAGGCTACTTAGATTATCATTATGGAGGCAACTATTTCTAACTCTTTTTTTTTTCCATAAAACATTAATATGCTAGAAAATATGAACATCAATATTAATGGAGACAAAGCACTGGAAAATGACTTTGGGCACACTAGAGTACATTACATAAATTTGCTCAGTGGTGGTTTAAACTGCATTCTAATGTTGACTTTGATTAAAGAAAATGGTGTCAAGCAAATTACTTTATGCATGCTCAGTTCTTGGCTCTCTGGGGCTGCCTGTGTGGAAATGTGTTATGGATCTCCCACGCTGGTTCTTTTTATGAGGAAAAGTCCTCAATGAAACTGACAAATGTGGAGAATCGAGTAGCCTATTAATGTATACGCCATTGTAGGCTACCAATTTTATACAATAAACATGATATCACTGGAGTCATTACAAATCAATGTGCCACTTGTGTAGCCTACCTGGAGCTGGCAAACAAATGTAATAAATAGCCTATAAATTCAGTTTATTGTAGTTTTTATGTAAATAATAATGGTATGTTTTAGTTGATTAAATTGTAAATTAACAAAGCTCTATCGCAATTGCCAATCAATTGTTAGAACACATTAGATTGCCGGTAACAGTAGTCAGATTAGGATACTGTTACGATCCTCATTTGTAGAATGACCGGACCAAGGGGCAACGTGGTAGGAGTACATTTTCTTTATTAATGTTCCACCAAAAAAAATATAAACACAATGAACGTAAAGCTTCGTAGTGCAAAAACATGCAACAAACAAAGACAAGATCCCACAACTGAAGGTGGGAAAAAGGGCTTCCGAAGTATGATTCCAAATCAGAGACAACGATAGACAGCTGCCTCTGATTGGGAACCATACCCGGCCAACAAAGAAATATACAAACTAGAATGCCCACCCAAATCACACCCTGACCTAACCAAATAGAGAAATAAAAAAGGCTCTCTAAGGTCAGGGCGTGACAGATACAGGTAAAACAAAAAAAATCTACAAAATAAACACTGGCTGTTGTTGACAAGCATATCTACATATTATTAATATTTAATTCAGTGATTGAAATTACAACCCCCATCCTCAGTAGCCTTTTCCAGCAGGCTATTGGGCAACACAAGCACTTCTTACCTCGAAATCACCTTGCTATTCATGTTGAATAAATGTCTGTTAATTTGAGCTAAGCAAACTAAATCGTTGAGGTTACCTCTTGCCTACTACACATTGTCTGGGCTACTGCCCAGATTTTAGTATGTAGACTATGCCTATTGAAATGACAAGTCAATCCTGTGGTAAATTCAATTGATTGTACATGATTTGGAAATGTACACACCTTTCTATATAACGTCCCACAGTTGACAGTGCATATCAGAGCAAAAAAACAAGCCATGAGGTCAGAGGAATTGTCCATAGTTCTCCGAGACAGGATTGTGTCTAGGCACAGATCTGGGGAAGGGTACCAAAAAATGTCTGCAGCATTGAAGGTCCCCAAGAACACAGTGGTCTCCATCATTCTTAAACGGAAGAATTTTGGAACCACCAAGACTGTTCCTAGAGCCAGCCAGCCGGCAAGCCAAACTGAGCAATCGGGGAGAAGGGCATTGGTCAGGGAGGTGACCAAGAACCCGATGGTCACTCTAACAGAGTTCCCGAGTTTCTGTGTGGAGATGGAAAAACTTTCCAGAAGGGTAACCATCTCTGCAGCACTCCACCCATCAGGTCTTAATGATAGAGTGGCCAGACAGAAGCCACTCCTCAGTAAAAGGCAAGACTGCCCGCTTGGATTTTTCCAAAAGGCACCAAAAGGCCTCTGACTCGCACCTCACAAAAGTGAACAGTTTAAACACTGTTTAGTCATCTTTAGGACCTGAGTTTAAGCTAGCAAGTTCTACAGTGAAGGATGTTTTCCTGTGTTGTTTATTTAGTTAATCATGCTCAATTATGGAGATGGGATCTGTAAGGCCAACTGTACTGGACGGACAATCCATACACAGTTTACCGCCTCCCCCAGAGACTATAATACTGATTTATAGGCTAACATGTTACATTTTCTTCTGGTGGAAGAATTGCCCAGTAGAGGTTAAACATTTGTATTTTCTCATTATTCCTCTTGGGTGTTACGAATATGTGCTATGTGGGAATATTGTGATGTTGTTTTCTGAGCTATTTTCTATATTTCAGATAATTTGATTAAATTGCGACACATTTACATTGAATGGGCCAACTCTTCACATGGAATGTTTTATTTTTAACATGAATTCAATTCTTTAACTTAATATAAGCTTCTGTGCAGCTAAAGCATCAAAAAGGTATATTTGTCTCAAATGACTGTACATACAAGCAGAAATATGTTTTGTAGATGCATTCAATGTACCATTCACCCATCTCAATAGTGGCAGAACACTGAAAATTGAGGCAGCTTGAAAAAAAATTTGAACTATGCAAAACAATCACCACGCTCCGTCTTAAAGAACAAAACAAAACCAATCCCAATGTATCATTAACAAATTGAATACTAGTTTTTGGCCTGAGAAGCTACTGAGATGCTGCCAGACAAACAACACCATGGAATTCCTTACAGAATCAACATTATAGAACTGTTATTTACAAGATAGAAGTTGAGTAGTGATTTGTCTATGGCTATGTCGGAAATGGCACCCTATTCACTGTATAGTGCACTACTTTTGACCAGGATCCATAGGGCAGTGCACTATATAGGGAATATGATGCCATTTCATACACAGTTACTGTTGTATAACTGCAGTGAGGTAATGGGTCATCGTCCTGCTGGAAGGTGAACCTCTGTCCCAGTCTCAAATCTCTGGAAGACTGAAACAGGTTTCCCTCAAGTATTTCCCTGTATTTAGCACCATCCATCCTTCCTTCAATTCTGACCAGTTTCCCAGTCCCTGCCGATGGAAAACCATTCCCTCAGCATGATACTGCCACCACCATGCTTCACCGTGGGGATGTTGTTCTCGGTGTGATGAGAGGTGTTGGGTTTGCGCCAGACATAGCATTTTCCTTGATGGCCAAAAAGCTCCATTTTAGTCTCATCTGACCAGAGTACCTTCTTCCATATGTTTGGGGAGTCTCCCACATGCCTTTTGGCGAACACCAAACGTGTTTGCTTATTCCTTTCTTTAAGCAATTGCTTTTTTCCTGCCACTCTCCCATAAAGCCCAGCTCTGTGGAGTGTACGGATTAAAGTGGTTCTATGGACAGATACTCCAAGCTCCGCTGTGGAGCTTTGCAGCTCCTTCAGGGTTATCTTTGGTCTCTTTGTTGCCTCTCTGATTAATTCCCTCCTTGCCTGGTCTGTAAGTTTTGGTGGGTTGCCATTTCTTGGCAGGTTTATTGTGGTGCCATATTCTTTCCATTTTTGGGTATGGGCTCTGGGTATGAGCCCTGGTCAAAAGTAGTGCACTATGGCCCATAGGGCTCTGGTGAATAGTAGTTCTCCATATAGTGAGTAGGGTAACATTTGGGACGTAACAAAGATTTGTTTGCTCAACTGTTTCTGCAAAGCAGCATTTGTCAAAAAGGTTTTTATGAGTGTGTGGTTACAATAAAGCTAGCTCATTATCCTAAAGGTACTGTGACCTTTAACCTACTGTATACTGCACATACAGACCCCCATGGCATGAGCAACAAACTCAAAACAATCAACAAACTGAAACAAATTTGCAATGTCCTAGAACAAAGGCAGCATTTCATAATAACCTGTATTAAATCACACTTTTGATTTGCTATGATTTGTAGGTTGGTTATGACTTTGTTATGACTTATGTTTTATGGAACTTCTATCAGGTATACTATTCTTAATTATGTTTCTCTGCATCCAGGTGTTGGTGTAGTGTGCTGTTGTGGATCAAACGGTGTAGGCAGAAGTTGCCCCTAGATGCTGATCTTGGGCCAGTGTCAAGATGGCGCCGACAGACATGGCATCTCTGCTTCTAGCTACTAAGTAACTTTGCAGCATTTTTTTTTTTTTTGTGTTATTTCTTACATCATTAGCATTCTATCCACTAATGGTTAAGGTTAGGATTGAGGGAGGGGAAACTTCACCCCGGTGAGGATCAAATGGTCCATATACATGGAACAGGTGCCTGCTGGTGTCACACAGGTCTTACTGGGTTACCTCTGGAGCAGCTTCAAACAACTTCAAACGCACCTCATACTTCAAAGACTAGCAGGGAACAGACAGATTTCCAACAGGGTTTTCTGTGAGACTTGGCAGTAGACTCCTATGGCGCTGTCTAAAATGACATATTTCATTGTTAGAGTCTTAATTAACCACTGTTGGCTACATAATTATGCAGCCTTCTAATGGATCCATTTCAGCTAGGTAGGACACCGTAAATAACAATGATTGGCTAATCAACAATAAACCATATACATAGTGTACAAAACATTTAGGAACACCTGCTCTTTCCGTGAATAGACTGACCAGGTGAAAGCTTTGATAGTTTATTGATGTCACTTAAATCCACTTCAATCAGTGTAGATGAAGATGAGACAGGTTAAAGAAGGATTTTTAAGCCTTGAGACAATAGTGGAAGTGTCATAATACCCATAAAACAAAGAGGTCACAGGGAAATGGTTCAAATTGTTTTTCCACCATACAGTACATTTTTCCCATAGGGGATTTTAGAAACACTTAAAATAAGGGTCGTGCTTTGTGTATACTTACCCTGGCGTGACATTTTTATAACCATGTAAATCTTTCTTGGACAAGGTGACTTTTATCAACATATTTAGCTTCATTTACTCTCAGATTTGAAAATGCTTATAAGCATCAAAGTAGACATCATGCAAAACTACAGATCCCTGCAAGCTCCTGCACATCATCTCTAGCTGACACCTTTGCTAACAGGTATTGTGCTAATTAAAAACTTGCACAAGACAGTTCTCAAACATGTCAATTTAAATACATTTTATTCTTTACTACATTTAGATAATTAATCCAGAGATTTACATTTTCGCAGACACTCTTATCCAGAGCAATTTACAGGAGTGAAATCATGCATTTTTGCACTGGTCCCGAAATTGTAACCAAACCCACAACCCTGGTGTTGCAAGTGCTACGCTCTACCAACTGAGCCACATGGGACATATGAATTATTTTACCCCGGGGCGAATAAAATGGGCCATGTACATGGAACAGGTGACTGACTGATTCTTACCTTTGCCTTGATTCGTCAGTCCCATCCAGATCATCATGGCATTTGTAGTTATTGATGATAGCCACATTAGTAGATAATTAGCATTGTATTTGTTGGGGGTAAATACAGGTGAATATATTGAGAAAAGTCACATTGTCTTAGAGAGATTTACACAGTTATCAAAATGTCACGCCAGGGTAAGCCTACATTAAACACAGCATGTTTCTAAGATCCCCTATGGGAAAAATGAATGGGGGAAAAATGATTGGAACCATTTCCCCACTAGGTTTTATGGGTATTATGACTCATACTGTAGTACTCAACTGTGACATGGATTGTGTATGTGTGCCATTCAGAGGGTGAATGGCCAAGAGAAAAGATTTAAGTGCCTGGAGTCCATGTCCCTGACGAATTGAGGCTGTTCCGAGGGCAAAAGGGGGTGCAACTCAATATTGAGAAGGTGTTCCTAATGTTTTGTACACTGTGTATGTTAAATTTGCAAATGTATTTTGCTGAACTTCAAACAGAATGTGCATGTTTGTCAGCAAGTCAGCATGTGTTTGCATGCTTTATTCATGCCCAAATCCATTTAAACTGGTTGATTTGACATGTGCGCACACATACACCATCCACATCTTTGTTTGATCGAGCGGTTAATTAATTGATTGCCTTGTCGGGTCCTTACTTCAGGCCTGTCCCTCATGCCCAGGAATGGAGCTCTCCTCATAATGTAGCTGTAATTGCTCCTAGCCTGGCAGTGGTCTTATTGATGTGTTCATATCAACTCTAAAAAAATCATGGGATGATGGCTACTCTTTGAGTGAACAAACTGTCTTGTAAGAGTTGATCAAACACATTGTTACTATTTCAGTGTGGTCCCGACTTGGCCTCTGTGCAGCCCACACCCATTGAGAGTTGAGACAAAAATGTTTCCCAATAGTCTTCCCAGTGTCTGTGACCTTTGTCATGGTACATATAGTACAGTGGGAGAGGTTCCATTCCACCCTGTAGTGTCCTGGGATTGTTCTGGGCTCATATTCATCAAGCGTCTCAAAGTAGGAGTGCTGATGTCTAATCAGTTTGCCTTAATACATCATAATGAATCAGATTATTATGGACCGGGAGGGCCTGATCCTAGATCAGCACTCCTACTCTGAGACACTTGAAAAATATGGGCCCTGTACTCTAACAATTGTTTACAGACAGATTATTTCACTTACAATTCACTGTATCATAATTCCAGTGGGGCAGAAGTTTACATACATTAAGTTGACTGTGCCTTTAAACAGCTTGGAAAATACCAGAAAATGATGTCATAACTTTAGAAGCTTCTGATAGGCTTATTGACATCATTCGAGACATTTGGAGGTGTACCTGTGGATGTATTTCAAGGCCTACCTTCAAACTCAGTGCCTCTTTGCTTGACATCATGGGAAAATCAAAACAAATCAGCCAAGACCTCAGAAAAATGTCATCCACAAGTCTGATTCATCCTTGGGAGCAATTACCAAACACCTGAAGGTACCACGTTCATCTGTACAAACAATAGTATGCCAGAATAAACACCATGGGACCACGCAGCCGTCATGCCACTCAGGAAGGAGACTCGTTCTGTCTCCTAGAGATGAACATACTTTGGTGTGAAAAGTGCGAATCAATCCCAGAACAACAGCAAAGGACCTTGTGAAGATGCTGGAGGAAACCGGTACAAAAGTATCTATATCCACAGTAAAACAAGTCCTATATCAACATAACCTGAAAGACTGCTCAGCAAGGAAGAAGCCACTGCTCCAAAACTGCCATAAAAAAGCCAGACTACGGTTTGCAACTGCACATGGGGACAAAGATCGTACTTTTTGGAGAAATGCCCTCTGGTCTGATGAAACAAAAATAGCCATGCTGGCTAAGTGTGCCTTGAAATTTAAATCACAGACAGTGTCACCAGAAAAACACCATCACTCCTCCTCCTCCAAAATTTCAAATTTGGACTCATCAGACCAAAGGACAGATTTCCACAGGTCTAATGTCCATTGCTCGTGTTTCTTGGCCCAAGCAAGTCTCTTATTATTATTGGTGTCCTTTAGTAGTGGTTTCTTTGCAGTAATTCGACCATGAAGGCCTGATTCACGGAGTCTCCTCTGAGCAGTTGATGTTGAGATGTGTCTGTTACTTGAACTCTGTGAAGCATTTATTTGGGCTGCAATTTCTGAGGCTGGTAACTCTAATGAACTTATCCTCTGCAGCAGAGGTAACTCTGGGTCTTCCTTTCCTGTGGCGGTCCTCATGAGAGCCAGTTTCATCATAGTGCTTGATGGTTTTTGCGACTGCACTTGAAGAAACTCAAAGTTCTTGAAATGTTCCGTATTGACTGACCTTCATGTCTTAAAGTAATGACGGACTGTCGTTTCTCTTTGCTTATTTGAGCTGTTCTTACCATAATATGGACTTGGTCTTTTACCAAATAGGGTTATCTTCTGTATACTACCTCTACTTTGTCACAACACAACTGATTGGCTCAAATGCATTAAGAAGGACAGACATTTCACAAATGAACTTTTAACAAGGTACACCTGTTAATTGAAATGCATTCCAGGTGACTACCTCATGAAGCTGGTTGAGAGAATGTCAGGAGTGTGCAAAGCTGTCATCAAGGCAAAGGGTGGCTACTTTGAAGAATCTCAAATATAACACATTTTGATTTATTTAACACTTTTTTTGGTTACAACATGATTCCATATGTGTTATTTCATAGCTTTGATGTCTTTACTATTATTCTACAATGTAGAAAATAGTAACAGTAAAGAAAAAAAACCTGGAATGAGTAGGTATGTCCAAACCTTTGACTGGTATTGTACATTTGTATAGACTACCCCTAGGCATTTGAATTCACTGAATTCAATTCTATTCCCTTTAATTCAAATTTAATTGTAACTCCGTATCATGTTTACTACTTCAATTCAAATTTAAGAATTCAATTGGAATTCATGAGGCATTCTCAATTGAATTCTGAATTGAGCCCAACTCTGGTGTCCACTGAATGAACTAGGTCCATGACACCTCTGAGTCGAATCTTCAACTCTTATCTCACTATTGGCATAGCTGCCATCACCATTATTTCCAATCTCTATTAAACATGCCCAGCATATGCTTTGCAATGGAGAAATCGGTTATGAGATTATGGACTATAATCTCGGATTATCTGGGTAATCCGCCCAGTAAATGGCATCTTTCAAAGCATGGCTCTCTTTATATTTTCATGTACAGTGCCTTAGGAAAGTATTCAGACCCCTTGACTTTATCCACATTTTGTTACATTTACAGCCTTATTCTAAAATAGATTAAATAGAACATCAATCTACATACAATACTACAAAATTAAATCTGTTTTTAGACATTTTTGCAAATGTATTAAAAATAAAAAACAGAGCAATCTGGGGAGAAGGGCCTTGATCAGGGAGGTGACCAAGATCCCGATGGTCACTCTGACAGAGCTCTAGAGTTCCTCTTTTAGAGATGGAAGAACCTTCCAGAAGGACTACCATTGATGCTGCTTTTACGGTAGAGTGGCCAAACAGAAGCCACTCCTCAGTTACGGACACACAACAGCCCGCTTAGAGTTTGTCAAAAGGCACCTAAGTACTCTCAGACCATGAGAAACTAGATTCTCTGGTCTGATGAAACCAAGATTGAACTCTTTGGCCCGAATGCCAAGCGTAATTTCTGATTGAGCTGACATATTTAGTATTTACCATGAAGGCAGGCTCAACTAACACTGCAACATTGCCTTTACATTTCAATCACCCTTTAACGCTAAAATTCAGCAATACAGATTAGATCCAGCCCTAAATATCAGGTGTAATAATGTTATTATGTTTCAATAGACATGCTTGCCCTATTGTAGTGTAACGAACCTTGCCTAGGTAGGCCAGCTTTGATTCAAATGATCAAAGCTAGATGATTAGTTGATTACTTGAATGAGCTGTGTAGTGCTAGGGCAAAAACCAAAACGTGCACCCCTTGGGGTCCCGAGGAAACCCTGGGTTAACCCTTTATATGGGGGATTGTAACAGGTTAGGCAAGGTTTGTTACATTATCCACTCGGTTTGAGCAGTGTAGTCTGCCTATGGTGGAGACCTGCAATGCGGGCTATACTGTCATTAGCAGAAATGGCTACAATTTCATGGTTTAATTTATTTTGTAAACTAGCCTATTGTTCTGAATTGATAGTGCCAATAAACAAAAAGACGCACTGAAACCTGCTTTTGGTGTTGTGTGTGTCCCTTTTCCCTAATGTTGCAGAGTTTGTAATACTCCCTAGGGACCCTTATTTTGAAAGTTGATTATGCCATAGAGTAAAGCTGTAATTTTGCAGCTGTAACCCTTATGTAAGACGAGACTGAAAAGCTCGATTACAATTTCATTCCATAACCCCTGCCTCCCCAATACAGCTTGAACGCACTCACACACTCTACGTTTTTTTTTTCATACGAAATATAGTCAATTATTATTGAGACTCGCATTATTGTCCGTAATTAAGAGTCTATAATACTCGACACACTGTCAAGAGATAAGAGTACATAGTCGGGAAATTGCAATATTGTATCCAACACCCGTCATTGTATCCATTATTATTCAACATCGAAGGACAGTGAGCGTGAAGGTCCAGAAGAAAGGAATTGCCTTCGACTGTACACGAAAGAATATCTCCATTGGCAACAGTTGGCAGTCGATTACTATTAGACATAACAGGGTATCCTAAGTGTTCGTCGTGTGCGTTCGTTAACCGCGAAGAGGAACTGCGCACTGCGGCTTCCCCGGGAGTGAAAATCAAGGATTTGGGGGTAATCAAACGGAACCCTTTGCTGGGGTAGGCTATTTAAATGTATACAGTGTCAGATAAAGGATTTAGATAGGGAATAATATCTGCATGCATGTGTCATTTATGAGAACTGAATATAACCTATGGACTTTCATAACATACGAACTTCAGTTACATAGGATACACGCTGTTATCTCTGGCTCGTTCCTTGAACAGACACTGTGCAATTCGTCAATATGTTAGAGGATTTCCGATTTTCTGCAAGTCTTGGCGTGTTATAGACCGAGGTAAAATTGGTTTTATATTCACACATTCGGACATTCAGGAGACATTCAAGACATTCGCTAAAATCAATTCTAAGAAATGTAAAAGTCAATAACTAATTCACAGTTTGTTTTGAGTAGAAATTCCAGCTCTGACTTGATAGAAATGCATACAATCAATAAAATGCATTTAAAGCGGTATAAATCAATAAATAATTCACCGTTTATCACAGAAACATCAAACTATATATGATTTATTCTATAAATGTCTAGAATACTTTTACAACATTCGTTTTGAGGAAAAATTCCAGTTTTGATTTTATAGAAATGCATAACATCTATAAAATGCCATTTAAAGCTATATAAATCAATAACGTTTTCACTGATTATGACAGAATCATCAAACTAGGTATGATTTATTCTATAAATGTCTAGTATACTTTTAAAACCTTTGCTTTGAGTAGAAATTCCATTTTTGATTTGATAGACATACATAAAATCTCAAATATTGCTTTTAAAGTTGAAGAAATTTAATTCAGTGATTGTCTCAGAAAAAAAGTGAAAATATGAATTTATTTGCAATATCTTTAAAGAAATGTCACTTTCAAGTGCAATTTGTTCTATATGAAGTTAGAAAATGTTTTCATAAAGTTATACAATGTTTACAATCTTAAATTGTATTTCAAATCAATTTTTGCATTTTTAGTGCAAATCAAATCAAATTTTATTGGTCACATACACATGGTTAGCAGATGTTAATGCGAGTGTAGCGAAATGCTTGAGCTTCTAGTTCCAACAGTGCAGTAATATCTAACAATTCCCCAACAACTACCTAATACACACAAATCTAAAGGGGTGAATGAGAATATGTACATATAAGTATATGGATGAGCGATGGCCGAGCGGCATAGGCAGGGTGCAGTAGATGGTATAAAATACAGTATATACATGTGATATGAGTAATGTAAGATATGTAAACATTATTAAAGTGGCATTATTTAAAGTGCCATTGTTTAATGTGACTAGTGATTAATTTATTAAAGTGTCCAGTGATTGGGTCTCAATATAGTATATACATGTGATATGAGTAATGTAAGATATGTAACATTATTAAAGTGATCCATTTATTAAAATGTCCAGTGATTGGGTCTCAGTGTAGTAAGCAGGTTCACTGAGTTAGTGATTGCTATTTAACAGTTTGATGGCCTTGAGATAGAAGCTGTTTTTCAGTCTCTCGGTCCCAGCATTGATGCACCTGTACTGACCTCACCTTCTGGATGGTAGCGATGTGAACAGGCAGTGGCTCGGGTGGTTGTTGTCCTTGATGATATTTTTGGCCTTCCTGTGACATCGGGTGCTATAGGTTTCATGGAGGGCATGTAGTTTGCCCCCGGTGATGCGTTGTGCAGACAGCACCACCCTCTAAAGAGCCTTGCGGTTGAGGGCGGTGCAGTTGCCGTACCAGGCTGTGATACAGCCCGACAGGATGCTCTCCATTGTGCATCTGTAAAAGTGTGTCAGGATTTTGGGTGACAGGCTAAATTCCTTTAGCCTCCTGAGGTTGAAGAGGCGCTGTTGCGCCTTCTTCACCACACTGTCTGTGTGGGTGGACCACTTCAGTTTGTCTGTGATGTGTATGCCCAGGAACTTAAAACTTTCCACCTTCTCCACTGCTGTCCCTTCGATGTGGATAGGGAGGTGCTCCCTCTGCTGTTTCCTGAAGTCCACAATCCTCTCCTTTGTTTTATTGATGTTGAGTGAAAGGTTGTTTTCCTGACACCACACTCAGAGTGCCCTCACCTCCTCTCTGTTGGCTGTCTCGTCGTTGTTGTTGGTGATCAAGCCCACTACTGTTGTGTCATCTGCCAACTTCATGATTGAGTTGGAGGCGTGCATGGCCACGCAGTCGTGAGTGAACAGGGAGTACAGGAGAGGGCTGAGCACACACCCTTGTGGGGCCCCAGTGTTGAGGGTCAGCGAAGTGGAGATGTTGTTTCCTACCTTCACAACCTGGGGACAGCCCGTCAGAAAGTCCAGGACCCAGTTGCACAGGAAAGGGTTGAGACCCAGGGACTCCAGCTTGATGATGAGCCTGGTGGGTACTATGGGGTTGAATGCTGAGCTGTAGTCAATGAACAGCATTCTTACATAGGTATTATTTTTGTCCAGATGGTATAGGGCAGTGTGAAGTGTGATGACATTTGCATCATCTGTGGACCTGTTGGGGCAATATGCAAACTGAAGTGGTTCTAGGGTGGTCGGTACGGTGGTGGTGATATGATCCTTGACTAGCCTCTCAAAGCACTTCATGATGACAGAAGTGAGTGCTATGGGGCAGTAGTCATTTAGTTCAGTTATCTTTGCCTTCTTGGGTACAGGAACAATGGTAGCCATCTTGAAGCATGTGGGGACAACAGACTGAGATAGGGAGCGATTAAATATGTCTGTAAACACACCAGCCAGCTGGTCTGCTCAAGCTCTGAGGACACGGCTAGGGATGCTGTTTGGGACAGCAGCAAGTTTAAATGTTTTACTCATGTCAGCCACTGAGAAGGAGAGGGGGGGCTTAGTACGTGATTTTCTGTAGACCCTACCACTCCACAAATTTCTTGTTAACAAACTATAGTCGGTTAGGATATCTACTTTGTGCATGTCTAAAGTAATTTTTCCAACAGTTATTTACAGACAGATTATTTAACTTATATCACAATTCCAGTGGGTCAGAAGTTAACATACATTAAGTTGACTGTGCCTTTAAACAGCTTGGAAAATTCCAGACAATTATGTCATGGCTTTAGAAGCTTCTGATAGGCTAATTGACATAATTTGTGTCAATTGGAGGTGTACCTGTGGATGTATTTCAAGGCCTACCTTCAAACTCAGTGCCTCTTTTGCTTGACATCATGGGAAAATCAAAACAAATCAACCAAAACCTCAGAAAACAATGGTAGACATCCACAAGTCTGGTTCATCCTTGGGAGCAATTTCCAAACGCCTGAAGGTACCACATTCATCTGTACAAACAATAGTATGCAAGTATAAACACCATGGGACCATGCAGCCGTCATACCGCTCAGGAAGGAGACGTGTTCTGTCTCCTAGAGATGAACGTACTTTGATGCGAAAAGTGCAAATCAATCCCAGAACAACAGCAAAGGACCTTGTGAAGATGCTGGAGGAAACAGGTACAAAAATATTTATATCCACAGTAAAAACGAGTCCTATATCGACATAACCTGAAAGGCCGTTCAACAAAGAAGCCACTGCTCCAAAAACCCCACTAAAAAGCCAGGCTATGGTTTGCAACTACACATGGGGATAAAGATCGTACTTTTTGGAGAAATGTCCTCTCCTCTGATGAAGCAAAAATAAAACTGTTTGGCCATAATGACCATCGTTCTGTTTGGAGGGAAAAGTGGGAGGCTTGCTTATTGTGGGAAGCTTGTGGAAGGCTACCCAAAACGTTTGACCCAAGTTAAACAATTTAAAGGCAATGCTACCAAATACTAATTGAGTGTATGTAAACATATGACCCACTGGGAATGGGATGAAAGAAACAAAAGCTGAAATAAATCATTCTCTACTATGATTCTGAAATTTCACATTCTGAAAATTAAGTGGTGATCCTAACTGACCTAAGACTTGACATTTTTACTAAGATTAAATGTCAGGAATTGTAAAAAACTGAGTGTACCAGCAATCTACCTCGCCAAGAAAAGTGAGAAGAATAAGAGCACTATATTGAAGCTGCCCAGCAACACCCATTGGGGTCTCCTGGAGGGGAAGGAGTCTCTCCAAGAAATGGCCATATCACAGTCTTCTAATATGGACAGCCCCATAAAGAGCATCCTCCTGGAGGATGTATTTTGGGAGAGAGTGGTAAGCAGCCTGAAACTACTGAAACCTATAGCAGTAGCCATTGTACGAATTGAGGGAGACAATGCATTCCGTTCTGATGTTCAGACACTGCTTGCAGATGTAAGAGAAGAAATGCTAGAGTTGCAAAGGAAAAGCCATGTCTCAGACTGGCCAATAAAAATAAAAGATTAAGATGGGCAAAAGAACACAGACATTGGACAGAGATATGGCGTTTTCTTTGCAACTCTGCCTAGAAGGCCAGCATCCCAGAGTCGCCTCTTCACTGTTGACTTTGAGACTGGTGTTTTGCGGGTACTATTTAATGGAGCTGCCAGTTGAGGACTTGTGAGGCATCTGTTTCCCAAACTAGACACTCTAATGTACTTGTCCTCTTGCTCAGTTGTGCACCGGGGCCTCCCACTCCTCTTTCTATTCTGGTTAGAGCCAGTTTGCGTTGTTCTGTGAAGGGAGTATTATACAGCGTTGTACTAGATCTTCAGTTTCTTGGAAATTTCTTGCATGGAATAGCCTTCATTTCTCAGAACAAGAATAGACTGACGATTTTCAGAAGAAAGGGCTTTGTTTTTGTCCATTTTGAGCTGATGCTCCAGATACTCAACTAGTCTGAAGAAGGCCATTTTTATTGCTTCTTTAAATCAGGACAACAGTTTTCAGCTGTGCTAACATATTTGCAAAAGTGTTTTCTAAGAATCTATTAGCCTTTAAAAGTATAAACTTGGATTAGCTAACAAAACGTGCCATTGGAACACAGGAGTGATGGTTTCTGATAATGGGCCTCTGTACGCCTATGTAGCTATTCCATAAAAAATATGCAGTTTCCAGCTACAATAGTCATTTACAACATAAACAATGTCTACACTGTATCTTTGATCAATTAGATGTTATTTTAACGGACAAAAAAATTTGCTTTTCTTTCAAAAACAAGGAGATTTCGGTAGTGTACAGTCGTGGCCAAAAGTTCTGAGAATGACACAAATATGAATTTTCACAAAGTTTGCTGCTTCAGTGTCTAGATATTTTTGTCAGATGTTACTATGGAATACTGAAGTATAATTACAAGCATTTAGTCAGTGTCAAAGGCTTTTATTGACAATTACATTAAGTAGATGCAAAAAGTCAATATTTGCAGTGTTGACCCTTCTTTTTCAAGACCTCTGCAATCCGCCCTGGCATGCTGTCAATTAACTTCTGGGCCACATCCTGACTGATGGCAGCCCATTCTTGCATAGTCAATGCATGGAGTTTGTCAGCATTTGTGGGATTTTGTTTCTCCACCCATCTTTTGAGGATTGACCACAAGTTCTCAATGGGATTAAGGTCTGGGGAGTTCCTGGGTGGTTGGGAGAAGTTGCTCTTGGAGGATATGTTGGTACCGTTCTTTATTAATCGCTGTGTTCTTAGTCAAAATTGTGAGTGAGCCAACTCCCTTGGCTGAAAAGTAACCCCACACATGAATGGTCTCAGGATGCTTTACTGTTGGCATGACACAGGACTGATGGTAGTGCTCACCTTGTCTTCTCCGGACAAGCTTTTTTCCAGATGCTCCAAACAATCGGAAAGGGGATTCATCAGAGAAAATGACTTTACCCCAGTCCTCAGCAGTCCAATCCCTGTACCTTTTGCAGAATATCAGTCTGTCCCTGATGTTTTTCTTGGAGAGAAGTGGCTTCTTTGCTGCCCTTCTTGACACCAGGCCATTCTCCAAAAGTCTTAGATGCACTCACACCTGCCTGCTGCTATTCCTGAGCAAGCTCTGTACTGCTGGTGCTTGCTGGACTTTCTTGGGCGCCCTGAAGCCTTCTTCACAACAATTGAACCGCTCTCCTTGAAGTTCTTGATGATCCGCTAAATGGTTGATTTCGGTGCAATCTTACTGGCAGCAATATCCTTTCCTGTGAAGCCATTTTTGTGCAAAGCAATGATGACGGCACGTGTTTCCTTGCAGGTAACCATAGTTGACAGAGAAAAACAATGATTCCAAGCACCACCCTCCTTTTGAAGCTTCCAGTCTGTTATTCGAACTCAATCAGCATGACAGAGTGATCTCCAGCCTTAACACAGGGTGATCTTCAGCCTTGTCCTCGTCAACACTCACTCCTGTGTTAATGAGAGAATCACTGACATGATATCATCTGGTCCTTTTGTGGCAGTGCTGAAATGCAGTGAATTTTCATGGCAAAGAGGGACTTAGCAAAAAATTGCAATTCATTCTAATCACTCTTCATAACATTCTGGAGTATATGCAAATTGCCATCATACAAATTGAGGCAGCAGACTGTGAAAATTAATATTTGTGTCATTCTCAAAACATTTGGCCACCACTGTATGTTATGGTTCACTCTTAGTTTTCCTTATCTTCACTGTGGAATATTGAATATTGCCTGTGGAATATTGATCTTGATCCTCTTGGTCCTCTTGATCCAACCACCTGTCTTCTTTGTTAGTCATACTTATTATTCACCATTATTTGCAAATTAATTAATTAAAAATCCTACAATGTGATTTTTCTGGATTTTTTTGTCATTTTGTCTGTCATAGTTGAAGTGTACCTATGATGAAAATTACAGCCCTCTCTCATCTTTTTAAGTGGGAGAACTTGCACAATTGGTGGCTGACTAAATACTTTTTTGCCCTACTGTATGTGTGGCAACATCCAAACTTTTCCAACGGGTATTATAGACATTATCAACAAAACCATTCCAATAATGGATGCCTCAAGCAATGCAATGCCTAAGACCGCTGCACTACTTGGAGCCCCGAGCCTGAATATTTTTTTATAGAATAGTTGGTAAATGTTGCACAATTCAGTTGTGGAGAGCTCTTGGAGACTTGCCTGGAAAAACTCACTGTTGTAATCCCTGACAATGGTGCTTCTTCAAAGTATTGGCTCAGGGGTGGGATGGGAGTACTTATGTAAATTAGATATTCCTGTATTTATTTTTTTTTAAATCTATTTGATCCATTTTGCATTCAGGCTGTACCACAACAAAATGTGGAATAAGTCAAGGGGTATGAATACTTTCTGAAGGCACTGTACATCAAGGCGGCTGCAGCCTACATGCAAAGAGCATAGAAAATGTTCAGTAATTTTCATCGTAGTGTATAATGTCATTGGTTGTAGATAATGATCACCTTATGTAGGCTAGGTATACAGTAAATTCGGGAAAGTATTCAGACCTCTTGACCTTTTCCACATTTTGTTCCATTACAGCCTTATTCTAAAATGGATTAAATAATATAATCAGGTGCATCATGTTTCCATTGATAATCCTTGCGATGTTTCTACAAATGGAAAGGAGTCCACCTGTGGTAACTTCAATTGAATGGACATGATTTGAAACGGCACACACCTGTCTATATAAGGTCCCACAGTCAGAGCAAAAACCAGCCATGAGGTTAAATGATTGTGTTAAGGCACAGATCTGGGGAAAGTTTCCAAAAAGTTTCTACAGCATTGAATGTCCCCAATACAGTCGCCTTCATCATTCTTAAATGGAAGAAGTTGGGAACCACCAACACTCTTCCTAGAGCTGGCTGCCTGGCCGAACTGAAAAATCGGAAGAGAAGGGCCTCATTCAGGGAGGTGACCAAGGACCTGATGGTCACTCTGGTAGAGCTGCAGAGTTCCTCTATGGAGATGGGAGAACCTTCCAGAAGGACCACCATCTCTGCAGAACTCCACCAATCAGGCCTTTATGGTAGTGGCCAGAAGGAAGCCACTCCTCAGTAAAAGGCACATGACGGCATTCTTGGAGTTTGCCAAAAGGCACCTAAAAGACTCACAGACCATGAGAAACAAAATTCTCTGGTCTGATGAAACAAAGATTGAACACTTTGGCCTGAATGCCAAGCGCCACGTCTGGAGAACCTGGCACCATCCCTGCAGTGAAGTATGGTGGTGGCAGCATCGTGCTGTCAGGATGTTTTTCAGCGGCAGGGACTGGAAGACTATTCAGGTTTGAGGGAAAGATGAACGGAGCAAAGTACAGAAAGGTCCTTGATGAAAAGAGCTCAAGAACTCAGACTGGGGCGAAGGTTCACACTGCAACAGGACAACAACCCTAAGCACACAGCCAAGACAATATAGGTGTGGCTTCGGGACAAGTCTCTGTATGTCTTTTGAGTGGCCCAGCCAGAGCCCGGACTTGAACCCGATCGAATATCTCTGGAGAGACCTGAAAATAGCTGTGCAGCGACGCTCCTCATCCAACCTGACAGAGCATGAGAGGATCTGCAGAGAAGAATGGGGGAAACTCTCCAAATACAGGTGTGCTAAGCTTGTAGCGTTATACCCAAGAAGACTCAAGGCTGTAATCACTGCCAAAGGTGCTTCAACAAAGTACTGAGTAAGGGGTCTGAATACTTATGTAAGTGTAATTTGTTTTTTTATTTGAAATAAATGTGCAAAAAATCTAAACCTGTTTTTGCATTGTCATAATGGTGTATTGTGTGTAGATTGATGAGGAGAGCAAAAAAAATAGTTTAATCATTTTTAGAATAGGGCTGTAAAGTAACAAAATGTGGAAAGATCAAGGGGCCTGAATACTTTCCTGTAGAAGCCCACTAGCCCACCAATCAAGATAGAAGTTAGCGAGGAGGGAATCCCTAATAAAGAAATCCCATATTCAGAGACTGTCGCTGTAGTGTCTTAGCCCCTATTACTAATGGATATAATAAGAAAGACTCTGAATACATGGAAGTGAAATGGAGCCTCACATTTACTAAAGCTAGTTAGTTTTTATAATTCATTATCTAGGCCTAGAGCAGTTGTGTAATGTTTGGGGGCCAGGGTTAAGGTTAGACTTGACTTCCTTTTACCTATTGTCCTTCTCCACTATCTTTACCTTTGTGATGAAGTTATGCGATAGTTCTAACCGGGACTTGAACCCAGGACCTTGTGGAATCCTAACCCTTTGACAAAATCTCTATCTAGGCTTGGGTTAAGGCCACTACAATATTAACAATATTTCTCCATTTACTCTCTCCCTTCCCATTCCAAGCTCTACGCTCCTCTCACACATCCACTTCTTCTACCTCTTCCTCCTCCTCTCTCTCTCTGGTGTGTGATGGCGCTGTGTGTGTGAGCCATGGGCCCCTCTCCGACCACCCTGTCCAAGCTCAAGCTGGGGAAGCTGCGTGTGGTGCGCCGGCGGCTGCTACAGCGCTACGAGCACCAGCCCTATGTCTCGTGCCTGGCCGGCCTCTACGGCTGTCAATGGAGACGCTACCAGAGGACCCGCGCCACACCGGGAGACTGCTGCTGCAGCAAGGTTAGAGAAGTCAGGGACTGTGGTTTTACAGGATGGTTAAATAACCTTGACAGTGCAGAGACTATACACACACACACTACAACAATGTACTCTCTCACACACACCCAGCCTCACAACGTGAGTCAAACACATACTCTCTTTCTTTATCTCCCTCACTATCGATATCTCTCTCTAGCATTGCTTACATCATTTGTACTGTCATGGTTTTACAATCATTGTTAAGCCAATGGGGAACTTTTTCCTCGCATTCCTCCCTCTCCTCAGAGTTCAAAGGGCACGCCGTAAACTGTATGGAAAGCATTCTAGGGTATAAATACATACAGTGAGTGCGGAAAGTATTCAGAACCCTTCCCTTTTTCCACATTTTGTTACGTTACATCCTTATTCTGAAATGGATTACATTTTTTTCAATCTGAAGGGGTCTGAATACCTTCGAATGCACATGAATTTCCCAGCCCCGTGAAAGACTGGCACGCTTCTATGTTTTGTAAGATTATTCAATGCTGCAAAAAAACAACTTGCTGTGTGACATTCTAATCATTGAATAATGGTAGCCCAGACTTGAGTTGTTTACCTCGTGTTGGGGTCAAACATACAAAGAGAAGTGATCAGTGTGGAGGAGGTTTTGGCTCTGTCCTAAATCGCTGCCTTGCAACCAAAATGTTGTCAGTCCAATCCCAATCTCTGTTCATTTCTTGGTATTGTACATTTTCATGCCAACAGTATATATGGGTTATGAATTTGATATGAAGTCTGTGGGACTTATTGTGTTTCGCTATCCTGCAGTTGGAGTGTGTCAGCTTTGCTCTCCTCATCATGACTTTCTGTCTCACGCTGGTCTTCCTCTACTTCTGGAGTGAAGCTCAGAATGACTACAATGATTTTGACTGGTAGGTGTGCTAGCATGTATTCGTAATGTGTACACACATCTAAGTACTTTTATTAACAAGCACGCAAATATATAAATACTCAAGGGCACACACACAGACATTATACACACACAGACTAACAACATTACCATACTGTATAGTCACGACTAGTGTCTCTGGTGCTGACTGTTCGCTCTCTGTGTGGCTCCTGCTCTCGCACTCACATGTGACACACACACACACACACATTTTCGCTCTCAACTCTTGTCATCCTCTTTCTCCCCCTCTCGCTCTTGCTTTCTTCCCCCTTTCTCACCTTTCCAGGTTTAACTTTGGGAACCTAGGATTCTGGTTCCCCTGGTCTGTGGTGTTGCTGGTCATTGCTGCCGCTTTTTTCAGCTACGTCACTCTGCTGCTGGTGAGGGGTGTATTTGTGTTTTGTTTGTTTGAGGGGTGTATTTGTGTTTTGTTTGTTTGAGGGGTGTATTTGTGTGTGTTTTTTTGTTTGAGGGGTGTATTTATGTGTTTTGTTTGTTTGAGGGGTGTATTTGTGTTTTGTTTGTTTGAGTGGTGTATTTGTGTTTTGTTTGTTTGAGGGGTGTATTTGTGTTTTGTTTGTTTGAGGGGTGTAATAATAATAATATATGCCATTTAGCAGACGCTTTTATCCAAACCGACTTACAGTCATGTGTGCATACATTCTACGTATGGGTGGTCCCGGGGATCGAACCCACTACCCTGGCGTTACAAGCGCCATGCTCTACCAACTGAGCTACAGAAGGACCACAGGGTGTATTTGTGTTTTTTTGTTTGAGGGGTGTATTTATGTGGTTTTCTGTTTGAGGGGTGGTTGGCATCTGTCTGATATGAGGTGTGTGTGTGGTTTGAGTTGTAGCTGTTGGCTGTGTGTCTGCTGTCAGAGGGACAGAAGCTGTACCTACACTGGGGCCACAAGGTAACGTCCGCGCTCCTTTGAACTTCCTGCCCACTTCTCTACCTCGTGTCCTATCCATCACTTTGTCCTTATGGCCCATAAGTTGTATAATCATCCCATCCATTCTTCTGTGACAAGATGAAATTAGTGTTTTTACCTAGAAGAAATCGCTGACTGCCTTGTAGAAGAAAAGTTCAAATAAATGCTGAATGCTGCAGATTTATGGATAGATCCTGAAAAAAGAAGTGAACATTAATTGTGCTCAGCTCAGTTCAAAGTTAGGTGAATGAAGTGCTCAGTAGTGTGAGTATGGTGCTAATGGTTGTGTTATCCTAACTCTGGGTGTGTTGCCAGATTGGCATTCTGGTGACTCTAGCCTTCTCCATTGTGGCCACAGCAGTTCTGTCTGACCTATGGAGCAAAGAGTGGACCACTCTCCTCCTTTCTTTCCAGGTGGGGCCTCCCTTCTTTCATCTTTTATAGTCATCACTATCTCTTTATTCTCTGTCTTTCCCCCACCTTCTGCAATTTGTTTATGTTTTGAATAGGTGACAGCGCCATATTTGCATGTGGGAGGAGTCTTGTTGATGACACTGCTATCCTGGCCAATAGCCTTACATTTCTTCCGCATCAATAATAAAGGTGAGACTGAGTAGGTGGGGCATGTTTGAGCAGCTGTATAAATAATATGCAAATTACAGAGTAGAATTAGGCAAATACTGACATCATACCTAGGGCAAGGACGGAAACTTCAGGGAGGTTTTCTATCTCAATCAGAGGAGGCTGGGAGGAGCTATAGGAGGACAGGCTCATTGTAATGGCTAGAATGGAATCAATGAAATGGTACCTATAGCTCCTTCCACCAGCCTCCTCTGATCTCAAACGTATAATATGTCTGCATATAGTCAATACAGCGGTAGATATTCATGTTTTGTTCGATTTGAATGATTTGTTTTACAAAATGTGTAGTCTGGTGTAATTTCTTTGGTCTTAAGGAAATGAATCAACCAGAAATGTATATCTGTATCCCATAATAAAGTGTGTGTGTGTGTGTGTGTGTGTTCCAGTAGGGCGGACGCTCATCATGGGGCTGTACCTGGCCGTTCTGTGTGCCCTCTACTTAGTGCCCCTGGGCATGTACTCACCCTGCCTCAAAAAAGAGGGTGCTCTGGGCCCCGCTCCAGCCCTCATCGGGCACAGAGGGGCACCCATGGTGGGTAGGCCTCGCCAGCAATAACATTAATGCCAACCCATTCTTATCAACAATTTTCAAAACTGACTGGAAACAACTATTTATACAAGTTACATAACATCAAACATAGCAGTTACATTGTATTGGTAGTAGTAGTTGAAAAAGAGAGCCACCATGTGGTGGTCTCCGATAGAGGTGTCTGGTTTCGATTATAGGTGCAATTGTCCCAGAGTCATTTACATTTACATTTAAGTTATTTAGCAGACGCTCTTATCCAGAGCGACTTACAAATTAGTGCATTCACCTTATGACATCCAGTGGAACAGCCACTTTACAATAGTGCATCTAAATCTTTTAAGGGGGGGGGTAGAAGGATTACTTTATCCTATCCTAGGTATTCCTTAAAGAGGTGGGGTTTCAGGTGTCTCCGGAAGGTGGTGATTGACTCCGCTGTCCTGGCGTCGTGAGGGAGTTTGTTCCACCATTGGGGGCCAGAGCAGCGAACAGTTTTGACTGGGCTGAGCGGGAACTGTACTTCCTCAGTGGTAGGGAGGCGAGCAGGCCAGAGGTGGATGAACGCAGTGCCCTTGTTTTGGTGTAGGGCCTGATCAGAGCCTGGAGGTACTGAAGTGCCGTTCCCCTCACAGCTCCGTAGGCAAGCACCATGGTCTTGTAGCGGATGCGAGCTTCAACTGGAAGCCAGTGGAGAGAGTGGAGGAGCGGGGTGACGTGAGAGAACTTGGGAAGGTTGAACACCAGACGGGCTGCGGCGTTCTGGATGAGTTGTAGGGGTTTAATGGCACAGGCAGGGAGCCCAGCCAACAGCGAGTTGCAGTAATCCAGACGGGAGATGACAAGTGCCTGGATAAGGACCTGCGCCGCTTCCTGTGTGAGGCAGGGTCGTACTCTGCGGATGTTGTAGAGCATGAACCTACAGGAACGGGCCACCGCCTTGATGTTAGTTGAGAACGACAGGGTGTTGTCCAGGATCACGCCAAGGTTCTTAGCGCTCTCGGAGGAGGACACAATGGAGTTGTCAACCGTGATGGCGAGATATTATTATTATTATTATTATTATTATTATCATTGAACGGGCAGTCCTTCCCCGGGAGGAAGAGCAGCTCCGTCTTGCCGAGGTTCAGCTTGAGGTGGTGATCTGTCATCCACACTGATATGTCTGCCAGACATGCAGAGATGCGATTCGCCACCTGGTCATCAGAAGGGGGAAAGGAGAAGATTAATGGTGTGTCGTCTACATAGCAATGATAGGAGAGACCATGTGAGGTTATGACAGAGCCAAGTGACTTGGTGTATAGCGAGAATAGGAGAGGGCCTAGAACAGAGCCCTGGGGGACACCAGTGGTGAGAGTGCGTTGTGAGGAGACAGATTCTCGCCACGCCACCTGGTAGGAGCGACCTGTCAGGTAGGACGCAATCCAAGCGTGGGCCGCGCCGGAGATGCCCAACTCGGAGAGGGTGGAGAGGAGGATCTGATGGTTCACAGTATCGAAGGCAGCCGATAGGTCTAGAAGGATGAGAGCAGAGGAGAGAGAGTTAGCTTTAGCAGTGCGGAGCGCCTCCGTGATACAGAGAAGAGCAGTCTCAGTTGAATGACTAGTCTTGAAACCTGACTGATTTGGATCAAGAAGGTCATTCTGAGAGAGATAGCAGGAGAGCTGGCCAAGGACGGCACGTTCAAGAGTTTTGGAGAGAAAAGAAAGGGATACTGGTCTGTAGTTGTTGACATCGGAGGGATCGAGTGTAGGTTTTTTCAGAAGGGGTGCAACTCTCGCTCTCTTGAAGACGGAAGGGACGTAGCCAGCGGTCAGGGATGAGTTGATGAGCGAGGTGAGGTAAGGGAGAAGGTCTCCGGAAATGGTCTGGAGAAGAGAGGAGGGGATGGGGTCAAGCGGGCAGGTAGTTGGGCGGCCGGCCGTCACAAGACGCGAGATTTCATCTGGAGAGAGAGGGGAGAAAGAGGTCAGAGCACAGGGTAGGGCAGTGTGAGCAGAACCAGCGGTGTCGTTTGACTTAGCAAACGAGGATCGGATGTCGTCGACCTTCTTTTCAAAATGGTTGACGAAGTCATCTGCAGAGAGGGAGGAGGGGGGTGGAGGAGGATTCAGGAGGGAGGAGAAGGTGGCAAAGAGCTTCCTAGGGTTAGAGGCAGATGTTTGGAATTTAGAGTGGTAGAAAGTGGCTTTAGCAGCAGAGACGGAAGAGGAAAATGTCGAGAGGAGGGAGTGAAAGGATGCCAGGTCCGCAGGGAGGCGAGTTTTCCTCCATTTCCGCTCGGCTGCCCGGAGCCCTGTTCTGTGAGCTCGCAATGAGTCGTCGAGCCACGGAGCGGGAGGGGAGGACCGAGCCGGCCTGGAGGATAGGGGGCATAGAGAGTCAAAGGATGCAGAAAGGGAGGAGAGGAGGGTTGAGGAGGCAGAATCAGGAGATAGGTTGGAGAAGGTTTGAGCAGAGGGAAGAGATGATAGGATGGAAGAGGAGAGAGTAGCGGGGGAGAGAGAGCGAAGGTTGGGACGGCGCGATACCATCCGTGTAGGGGCAGTGTGGGAAGTGTTGGATGAGAGCGAGAGGGAAAAGGATACAAGGTAGTGGTCGGAGACTTGGAGGGGAGTTGCAATGAGGTTAGTGGAAGAACAGCATCTAGTAAAGATGAGGTCGAGCGTATTGCCTGCCATGTGAGTAGGGGGGGAAGGTGAGAGGGTGAGGTCAAAAGAGGAGAGTGGAAAGAAGGAGGCAGAGAGGAATGAGTCAAAGGTAGACGTGGGGAGGTTAAAGTCGCCCAGAACTGTGAGAGGTGAGCCGTCCTCAGGAAAGGAGCTTATCAAGGCATCAAGCTCATTGATGAACTCTCCGAGGGAACCTGGAGGGCGATAAATGATAAGGATGTTAAGCTTGAAAGGGCTGGTAACTGTGATAGCATGGAATTCAAAGGAGGTGATAGACAGATGGGTAAGGGGAGAAAGAGAGAATGACCACTTGGGAGAGATGAGGATCCCGGTGCCACCACCCCGCTGACCAGAAGCTCTCGGGGTGTGCGAGAACACGTGGGCGGACGAAGAGAGAGCAGTGGGAGTAGCAGTGTTATCTGTGGTGATCCATGTTTCCGTCAGTGCCAAGAAGTCGAGGGACTGGAGGGAGGCATAGGCTGAGATTAACTCTGCCTTGAGTCCTGGTAAGAGGACTGATAATGCCTAACCGGAGACAGGGATACAACTCACACTTTAATGCCACACCGAACGGACAGTCACACAGCAAGCAAAAAGAGGAGACTAGCTGTAATGATAGTGTATAGTGGTTTTCTGTACGACAGAAGGAACAGCGAACACTGTATATATTACAACAGAGGGATGGCAGTATTGGCAATGCAATAGTAATAGCAGTGACGCAATATATACAAATCAGCAATGGCATAGCAATGGGTTAACACACAATAGTAATGGTTGTAGTAGCGTTAGCAAGGTAATATTATTGGCTGGTAATAAATATACAGTAATACACAGGGGTTCGTAAGTTAACATGCTACAAAGCAGTAATGCAGGCAAACAGGCTACATAGCAGAAATGGTAGCATACTGTAGTGAGGGCTAGAATAGCATAGGCAGTATACAACAGGATGATATTAGTGACTAGCATAGTATACAACATGTACGGGAGAGCTAGCATGCTAGGCTAGCAGGCCACGGGCTAGTAGGCCTAAGGCTATAGATAATAACACACAGTAGTATGGACAGTAAGGGCAAGTTAGCATCAGCGTTAAAACTACAAAGGCTAACATGCTTACAAGCGGCCATGTTGAATGTGGCTATGACCATATCAGGAAGTGACCGGGTCACTAGTTTGCTAAACTGATGTTTATGCCTGCTATTTATCATCTGTGCTGGTAGCACCTCTGTTTGGGATAACTATGTTAGAATCATGTTTATGTGTATTAAATCTCAGCTTGCTCCAGAGAACACACTCATGTCCTTTGAGAAGGCAGTGGAGGCTGGTGGGGAAGGTCTGGAGACTGACGTCACCATCAGGTCAGTGGTGGTTGTCAACCCTCCTCACACCCTGTCCATCTTGTGTACCGAAGACTAATGTTGGGACATGCTATCTCATCAGTCGTGGGTATTATGAAACAAGCTAGCTGTGCAAGGTTAACTCAACATACTTGTAGCTGGTCAGCTCATATCATCAACAAGCCATTGCCATCAGGTTCTTTCCAATGTTTTTCCTGGCATTTTTATTGGAGTTAAACATTTATTGAAGGAGACTGGCGTACCTGAATAAATTATAGATAGATTGATAAAGTACCTGGGTCTCTTTGATGGAGTTATCGTGATGCACTTCAGTCAACTCTGTAACTGTCAACTCTGCAATGGTCAACTCCATAACCATCAACTCAGTAACTGCCATGTCCTCCTCTCGTTGCCATAGCTACGACGGGGTGCCCTTCCTGATGCACGACCGCACCCTGAGGAGGACTACCAACGTGCAGAAGGTGTTCCCCAACCGGACGGATGCCCCTGCGGCCATGTTCACCTGGGGAGAGCTGGAGACCCTCAACGCCGGGGACTGGTTCCTCTATGTGAGTCACCAACCGCCGCTGTGGTAGTACCTCAGGAAGACTCGGGGTCACCTAAAATAAGCCTGGTCTTGAACTGCTTTTTAATAAAGATCATGATCATTTCGCTTCATGGACATGGCATGATGGGATACCAATGGAAGTAGTTACGACAATATAATAAGATGATGGATAGTTAAGGTAGACATTTTGTCACTACACCAAAGTACTATTGATGGGGGCGGGAGGTTATTGATTGCTCAACTCCAATTGGACAACCAACGACTTTATGGAATACAATGTGATATTACATTGTCTCCTGCATTGTGCCATGAAATATGATTTGCCATGATGCCAAAGCATTCCGTATACTGACTGTCTCTCTCCCCCTGGTGGTTCTGCAGCGCGACCCTTTCGGCACGGCCTGGTCTCTGGGCGCCGAGGACCGGGCGCAGGCACAGAACCAGTCTGTGTGCACCCTCAGGGACTTCCTGGAACTGGCAGCCCAGTGGGGCAAACAGGTGATCTTTGACCTCTACCGCCCCCCTCGGGGCCACCCCTACAGGGACACCTGGATCACACACACCCTCGAGGTCATCCACAACGAGTCCTCCATCCACTCACACCAGGTGAGGGCACTGTGGGACGATGTTATAAAGAGAAGTAGGGTGAAGTTGCCCCTCGGTGCTGATCTTGGGTCAGTTTAGCATTTTCACTAATGGGGTTAAGGTTAGGATTGGGGGATGGGAAGCTGATCCTAGATCTGCACCTAGGGGAAACTTATTCACTTTGTGTCTGTGTTAGGGGCCTTCACGGTTCAACTTTTGGACCCGTTCCGAAATGGACCTGGGGCTTTCCCATCTGGACCCAATATGCATAAATAAATGTTGACAATATAGAGACCCGGTCCAAACAAACCCAAGGACAACTAGAATCATTCCGTATAGACTTTTATATAACTTTTGCCCCACACGGAGGCTCTATGACTGTAGCCTATTGCCTCTTTGATGACTTATGATTGGCCAACAACAAGCTACAAGCGGCACTCTCGTGAAAAGAGCAGTTGCATAAATTATACAATTTCTCTCTCTCTCTCTCTACTGCAGCAGTCGCGTTCTGATCTAAATGGGTCCTTCCGGGATAGTCAGTTAACATGACACCTACTTGAGACCTGTGACAATCACAGGAGATTTGACCCAGACCCGTGAAATGTTTTCTAATTCTAGATCCGATCGGATCGGGTCTCAGGTATTCGGGTACAGGTGGATCCGTAAAGACCTCTAGTCTGTGTGAATGTGTGTGTCAGGTGCTGTGGCTGCCCCCAGACCTGCGGAGCCTGGTCCAGAAGATGGACCCTGACCTCCAGCAGACCTCTGGGTCCTGGAGTCCAGTGGAGGAGCTGCAGCAGAACCACATCGTCCAACTCAACCTGCACTACAGCTCCATGTCTACAGAGATGATCAGGTGTGTTTGTGTGTGTATGTCTGTGCGTTAACTGGCTATGCGTTTGTTCATTATCTGGCTGTGTGTGGTGCCTCCCCCAGTGAGTATGCGGCGGCTAACATCAGCACCAACCTGTATGTGATCAGCCAGCCGTGGCTCTACTCTCTGGCCTGGTGCTCCGGGGCTCAGTCTGTCACCACCAATTCCCCACAGCTCCTCTACAAACTCACCAGACCCCTTTTCCTCATGGTGAGAAAAACAACCTGGGACAAATACTTCTGCATCCCAATAATCTATCTGCATCCCAATAATCTATCTTTTCACAAGAAGTGTGCACTTGTTCACTACTCTCCACAAATGTAAAAACATTGTATTTTGGTGTAGGTGTGATGTGATCAGCCAGCCGTGGCTCTACTCTCCGTGGCTCTACTATTTTGGTGTAGGTATGAGCTAGAGGGAGTTTCCATCATACTGGTATTTTATACTGGTCATTTCCTTCCATATCCATGAAGGGAAGTGAACACTTTGAGAGAAAAGACTGATTATTGGGATAAAGGGCCCAAATGCAGCCTATATCCTACCTTCCTTGAAGTATCACAGATCTAAAATTATTTGGATTGGTGAAAGTAATACACCTAGAGACAATGGTTGTCTGTCTTTCTCTCTCAGACTCCAGATGAGTACAATCTGATGTGGGTCCTTACCGATGTGGTGTCCTTCATCCTCATCCTCATTATCTTCATCTTCCACTGGTGAGTGAGCCCACCAGAATACAGAGAGCAAGGGTTGTCATAAGGTGCCTTTTTAATATGCCTAAATAAAAAAACGTAGATTGGTTATGTGATTGAAATTTAAGCTTCGGATGAAGGTAGGTCTGTTTTGGATATAACGGTGATGTCACTTCCTGTAGTGTTCCTTCCTGTCGTGTCACTGCTTATAGTGATGAATGTAACTGTGTTGGTGACAGGTGGCGAGAACGAGGCTTGGCTTTCTATTCGGGCAGCAAACCCACACTAGAACACGGCACCTACAGCAAGTTCAGGACAGGTGAGTTAGAGGTTGTCAGTAGGTGATACCCAGTCTTTGCTCCATGGCTAGCTTTGGTGACATATGAGATACATGTACACACACACACACACACACACACGCACTAACCCTATATAGCAGGGAACATTAATTATATTCAGCCGCTGGCTGATTTTTGTCTTGAGCGGATGGTCAGGGGGCCGGAACATAATTACAAATCATTTGTAGACCGGACTTCTTGCGGTCAATTTGCAAACATATACAATAACACAATACTTTTAAACCTGGCTTACATTTGTATTTGATCACATAGCTTATATCTCTCTATTATGCGTGGGAATTCAAATCACTTGGTGTTGATTTGCTGGTGATTTTACAGTCTTATGTCCATCAATAAAAATAAATCAATTACTATTATTATTTTTGCTCAGAAAACTTGGGGGGGGGGGACAAATAAAAATCACTCGTGGGCCAAATTCCGCCTGCGGGCCGCCATTTGGGGAGCCCTGCTATATAGGCTTAGAACAGAGATGAGTGTCCGCCTGCGGGCGCCAGTTGGGGGAACCCTGTTATATAGGCTTAGAACAGAGATGAGTGTCCGCCCGCGGGCGCCAGTTGGGGAACCCTGCTATATAGGCTTAGAACAGAGATGGGTTGAAATGAAAAAGACAATGTATTACATGTATTACTTAATCATTATTACATATGAATGATAATGACCATTGACAACCCCTAACCCGCTAACCTCATCCCCCTGACAGAGATGAGTGATGTGTGGTCCGTCTCCAGTGTCAACATCCTGGGAGAGCCTGCTGGAAGCCCTCTAGCCACTGAGCCTCACCTGGCGACCATTTGAGCACTGAGAACCAATCTCCTCTGTGAGGCCCAGTTCAAACAAACCATTCCTCCCCCTCACAACACCCCTGGGCCCAACCTGGCATCTCACCAGGACCCAACATGGTAACCCGGAGTTCAACCTATCAACCCCTGTAACTTTTAGTGAGAATGAGAAATAGTTCAATGATGTGAGGCCTATCTGAGCTATAAGTGGCGCTGATGTTGTGTCACTTGCAGAAAGGATTTCATTGCATAGAAATGAATCCGTAATTCATTTAAAGCCCACACAGCCTCAAGGACCATAACCAACTCTTCACACTACAGACACCCTGTGATTCTGGGAAGAGATGACTACACTATTGAACCAGGCCCATGGAAATGGATTACTCACTGCATTAATATCAGAAAAAAAAGAAACCTTCCGCTGTAGATATTCTCAATTTATTTTGCCCTCCATGGGTTCCTTTCCATTTCAGCAGCCACTGCAGTGTCGAGTTGCGTCAATTACAAACACTTTACCATTTCCTTACTGTGAGAGAGTAGTGGTCGATAAGGTGTGTGTGTATATGACAGACTGGAGTTCAATTAGTACATGTTTGTTTTCTTTCGAATACTTATGCTGTGCTTGATTGAGCTTTCCTGGCATTTAGGGAACTAATGAAGTAGTTACAAAAGTGCAAACTCCGCCCATCTGGAATCTGGCACTCCAATCAAATGGGCAAAGTATTGCAAAGACAAATGAATACTATTAGAACCCAGGTTTGAATATGACACGATGATTCTGTTTATTTCTGGAGATAAATTACTGTGTTTGATTGTAGTCTACGTTTATAAGCACTTTTAGAGCATTAGGCGGCGTAATGAGGTGACACCCAGAGAACCTTGCAACATACTGTATAATCACTGCAACAACAGAACAGTGACCTACTGAGAACAATTAGACTGTGTATTTCCATGGTCCATATTGAGTTCAATGTTTTTAACAAATTTGTTTAGTCTTTTCAACACAAATGAAAATCCTTCTGGCAAGGATTAAAAAACCAAATGTTATACAATGTTTAGTCCTTTTGGCCAGATTACAGCAGAACTCTTACATCTCCCTTCACTTGATTCTGCCTCAGCTTTACTGAACCAACTCAATGTGAATAATGCCAACTTCAGCTCTGGTAGCTGAGAGAATGTTTTTTCTAATAATTACTATTGAACCTGTTAAGATTCCTTTGACTGACGACATATTGATGACTAACTCCTCATAAAGCTACGGTGGTCCGAAAGGGCAAGGTAGCTTCTAAAAGCCACCGTACAAAGCCTTAGGAATACCTACAAAAGAAAAGTATGTTCTGCCAAAGAATCACAGTATAGATACAGTACAATTCTGATTTGTCATCTACGTACGACACCTGTAGTGTCTCTTGGTTGTAAGATCGTCTTCGTTCT
Organism: Oncorhynchus gorbuscha; assembly: GCF_021184085.1. NCBI lineage: Eukaryota > Metazoa > Chordata > Actinopteri > Salmoniformes > Salmonidae > Oncorhynchus > Oncorhynchus gorbuscha. The sequence continues at coordinate 48,882,781 of NC_060188.1, read as the reverse complement.
ACTTCTGATTTAGACATTTAAGAGCTGTATGTTGTTTTAGTTACTCTTCCGATTGTAACAGGATGACATATCATATTAAAAGACCATTTTCAAACATGCCAATTTGTATTTTTAGTTTGTCGTCATTCTGTTCATTTCCCATTCTGTGATAGACATTTTTGTGTTCCATAGTGTGAGATTTGCAAAGTGCCTAACAATTCTCATGTAAGAAAATAAAGAGGCCCTGCTAATCCAGAGTTAGAAGACCTGCAACAAATGTCAAATGAAGCTGAGAGGAAAACACTCAGTTGGCAGTGATAGGCTCATACTAAATACAATGGCTATTTCACTATGAAGTCATTTTAAACAATGTCGTTATTGAGAGGGGAGAAAGCGACTTCTTGCGTTAACATGATCAAAAATGAACTGAACATTTTGTTTCGTTTAAGTTGGTTTAATTGTTTTCTTATCAAATGGCATAATACTGAAATAGGCTCATTAATCTTTTGGGGTGCTGAACATTAGACATTAAAGGAAATATTTGTAATTTCTTTTGATACCAACATATTTGGTTACATGGACCAACATTTACAAAACAAGAACAGTTTGAGCTAATTGAATATCCACTATACAGAACGGCACACAACAAAGTAAATGTGGGCTCTATTCAATCAGATCTCCTTTAGCCCACATCTGCAGAGCAGTTGTTTTGCCGGTGGAACTGCATAAGAACTGTCAAATCCACAAGCCGCTCGTGGCATTATACCTAAAGTGGACATTGCCATTGGCTGCATGGAGTCGCATGAACAGAAATCTCACGTAGCCCTGTTTACAAGGTCTAACGCTGGGATATGAGATGTAATCTACACCTCCATTAGGATGATAGAAATACTAATTTTCTTTGAATGATTTTTACATTTGAGCGTAATAATTTCTATATAGCATACACTTTCACTTTCTCGTTCTGAACTTCTAATGCGAGTGGGGTGGGTATGACTCCGAGTGGGGTGGGTATGACTCCGTGACAAAGGTCGCAAGAGCAGTTGCTCACCGATTTGATGGCTCCAATGCAGTTCCACCTCCAACACCGCTAAAATCTCTGCTATGCGGTAGTCTGCTATCGCTGATTAAGACTTGATCTGATTGAATCTAGGTCTAAGATTACTTTTAAAGGTAGACTAAGCAATATGTTTCACTATACATAGTGGGGTGACCAGTGACTTAGCACATTTTCACCCGCAAGGTCCGACCAGCACCCAAAATGAATGTTTTAGGATTTTTGCCATGGGGCAGAGAGATAAATTAGCAATTGTATAGCTAATCTCAAGCTATTTTGCCATGAGGCTGAGAGAAAATGTTGCTGTCGTTGATATAGAGGAATCTTGAAAGACTGGAGTTGGTGTTGACAACAGATACTCAAAACAGACATATTTCTGCCTCTAAAAACAAAAGTTCAATCCAAATATTTGTAAAATATGGAAAAGAATTCATTTGAAAATCCTCCCCAAAAACATAACTTTGCAGACCATGTAGTGCAACAAGACCGTGTCTTTTTTGCACTACATGTAATGAGGACATGAATACGGGGACATGAATAAGGGGACCTTATGGTGTAGTTGACCCTGCTCATTCCTGAATCATTTAGGAAATCTGACGGAGTTCACCAAATCTCCGGACACATCTTCTGGTCACATCTTCTGGTAATCACAGTTTTGAGAGAAATACTCTTTAAAGTTACAGAGGGCTATTACATTTTCTTATGTAGTTTCTTGCATCAGTTAATATCCATTATTGCCTGTTTTTAGAATTGTAAAACTTTTTGGGGAGTTTTGAAATGAGGATCCTTTGCTGCGTTCAAGGACATAGAGTCGTTGTATTGAAAGTATTTCCAAAATTATAAAACAAATCTTTTTGGCTCAAATAATGCAACAAATTCAATTGGTTTCAAATATTTAAAAAAATAAGTTTCCCTGCTGGGCAAGGATAGTCCCGACTGTCAGCAATCCCTGAGCTAATTTCCTGATATTCTACACATTTTGCCATGAGGCTGAGAAAGAATTTTGCAATTTTGAAGCTACACTGAACAAAAATACAAATGCAACTTGTAGTGTGTTGGTCCCATGTTTCTGAAATAAAAAGATCCCAGATATTAACCACACAAAAAGCGTATTTCTGTCTGTAATTAAAGCCCTTTTGTGGGAAAAAACTAATTCTGATTGGCTGGGCCTGGCTCCCCAGTGGGTGGGCCTGGCTGCCAAATGGGTGGGCCTATGCCCTCCTAGGCCCACCCATGGATGCACCCCTGCCCAGTCATGTGACATCCATTGATTAGGGACTAATAATTCATTTCAATTGACGGATTTCCTAATTCTGTATGAACTGTAACTCAGGAAAAGCTTTGAAATCGTTGCATGTTGCGTTAATATTTTTGTTCAGTATTATTCAAAAAAAAAATGTCATGGCTTATGACGCGGGAGTGTGTGCGATGCCTGTGGTGGGGGGGCATCCTGCTTACAGACATCAACACTAACATAACTTTAATATGCCAAAACTGGCAATCTGTTGTTGATATCTGTATGTATATGATACTGTATTTTGTCATTTACCGGAGTCCACCTTCAATACTTAAAAATCATTGACTGCTCCACAATTATAAAAAGCAGAGTCATATGATACAGAATTTATTTACAGAATAAAAATTTGCTTCACTAATTAAGTAAGCAAACAGCTAAATCTGTGCTCGTTAGAAATATCACATGCTTAAATAGTCACATGATTAAATAAGGTTTTTACAGTGATGTGGTATACACACTGTATGCAAAGTCCTAGAGACAGCTAATGTCCAGAGGTCAATCTGACTGTACTCATCAAATGTACTTCAGTATATGAAGTGTACTAATAACAGTGATTGCTGTAGGTATGAATAGATATTGAAAGAAACTATTTAGCCTGCCTATTACAATAAGGGAAAATGTTGAATTAAACTCTAAACCAAAACTCTAAACCAAAATAGAATAGCGATTATAGTATATATAGTATGGACTTAGACATTTTATAAACAAAGCTCCTGATTAGTTGCCATGTAACAAGTTGTAATTTAATTGTTGGTTGTGCATTTGAGTATAGGTTAAGTAAAGGCAATTTGGTGATAGTTAATTAAGACAGGACCCAAGATATAAAACAACATCGGACAATCAGTCAAAACATTGTCATGGCCAAAACATCAATCGTCACACTTCCCACTGACAAGACAAAAAGAGAATTCTAGTCACAACGCCGCTGTCTTGCCTCTATCCCCTTAACCAACGATCCATGTACATTTCTTTAACACAAGTGCGTGGAGATGCATTATATTCATTCAATGTCTCAGACATTGCATTCAGACGATGTAGCAACATTGTGCCTTTAGTCCTGAGATGACCAGTATCAGTAGAACAGACTCATAGACCAGAGATTCCCAAGGTTTTGCACTTCCCACTCTCTTTCATCCACGATATTTGGGAGAAAATCAGTCAGGTGAATTGATGTGTGTATGTGTGTGTGTGCATCTCATTGATGTTGACATGTTATGGCGGAAAGGCTGCATGTATCCCTCTCTGTTTTAATGAGACACGTGTAATAGATCTGAGAAGCCTACTACGGTCAACAGCGGGATCAATCACTTTACAGCTCACTTGATGTTTCCACGGGAACCGCGCTGTTTGGTCATGGTGGTCAGCATCTGGCTGATGTAAGAGGTCAGGAGGTCGTCCATCTTGTAGCCCTGTGGTCACACAGACAAACAAGGTCAAAGGTACATTCATGTTTTTCCATATTTCATGGTTGCCTATGAATCAGACCTGTGTTCAAATAGGTGTATCTGTAAAATACTATTGCAGGCACTTGATTGAGCTTGACTGGCGCAATGGAGCCAACAGAATAGTCTCAAAAGTGAAAACCTGGTCAACTGTCACTCCAAGCTGGCCTTATCAAACACTCAGCATTTAAACCCAGGTGTTCTATGCATTCATTATTTCAAGTTCCACAAAGCTACAGAACCTCAGAGCCCATAAAAATGCTTTTCTATCTGCATACAGGCCAATTTCAGGCTAAGACAATTACTATGATTTTTGGCCACATGACACCTACAGTCTAGGTGAAACCCTATTTTTCACTTCAGCATCTTGAGAAGATTTTTGTTAATAGACGTGTTGGTTGTTTAGCAACAAAGCCGATGCGTGTGCAACTTATGGGGCAAACAGATATAGACAGGTGTGTGCCTTTCCAAATCATGTCCAATCAATTGAATTTACCACAGGTGGACAAGTTGCAGAAACATCTCAAGGATGATCAATGGAAACAGGATGTACCTGAGCTCAATTTCAAGTCTCATAGCAAAGGGCTACTAAATAAGGTATTTCTGTTTTTATTTATTTATTTTTTTGCATTGTCAATATGGGTTATTGTGTGTAGATTGATGAGGGTAAAAAATAATGTTATACATTTTAGAATAAGGCTGTAACATAAACTGTGGACAAAGTCAAGGGGTCTGAATACTTTCCGAAGGCACTGTTTGTGTAGAGGGTGAGGAATCTACAATAGGCTAGCCCTAAATACTGTATACCAACACTGCCTGAGAGCCATTGACATCTCATGTCATGTCATATCGTGAGTTTTGAAATGTCCAGTAGCTCACCAGTGAGGTCTCACACAGCAGCTTGGTGCCTTGGACCATGTTGCCGATGGTGATGTGGAAGTAGGTGTTTCCACTACTCCAGTTAGAGATCTTAGTGAACGTGTGAGTCGTTAAGATGTCCTATTCAGGTGGGATTTGGAGAAATACATGTTTAGCACACACACATACACAACTTCCATGACACACACACGCACACGCACACACACACACACACACACCTTTGACTTGGGGTCGATCAGGCTGACACCATGTTTGTTTATTGCTATCAAGAGGGTCTCTGGAAAGTTTGGATCAGTGGTTTGCTGTTGAATAGGAGAACATCTGTTAAGTGGTATCTTATAAATCAAACTTGAGTTTGTGAACTATTTTTTAGTAATCATATAAATAAATACTGTGATTGAGGCAGACAATAGGTAAATGTACAGTATAGACAGACAAAGATAATACATAAAGAAAACAACAATACATCAAAAGAAAGTAGCAAGGAATTCACAGCAACTCTCTGAGCAGGTCAATAGCAATAGTCCGTGACCTGAGATAGAGTTGAGTTTTCTGACCATTGATCAAGAAAAGTTAGTTGAACATTGGAACAAAAACCTCCTAAAGTACCAAACAGCACTCAAATGCACACGGTAACTCTAATGCACTAAAGAATAACCCCACAAACAAAGATCATTCTGCCCCGGTTCTGCACAATAACCTGAATTCATACAGAAATCTATACAGCATTCCTACATACATCTTTACCTTGACTTCAAAGAAGGCCGAGCCAAATGTAGGCCACTTGAAGATGACTTTGAGGAATGATAGCTTGGCCTCCTCTCGAGTCTTCCCCGACTGCTTGTTGAAGAACGCCACTATAGACTGTGAGACAGAAAAACAAGCAGCAGAGTTTGCGACCAAATATGATTTAAACCCTGGTTTCTTATGCACTCCCACTGACCTAAAGCTTAGGCATTTATTTCAGAAGCTAGAGCAAGTCTTTAGGTCTCGGGCAAGGTTACTCTTCACGCAAGCGAAGTTCACTAAACTACTGTACCTATGCTAAATTAGCACAAAATCATTGCTCAGACAATTTAATTAGCATGTTGTTTATATATTTTTGATGACACAATGACTAGGACCATGGTCCCGACACAAAAATTAATTTGTTGCTGCGAACTTCCCGCAAGTAAATAGTGTGCAACAAAATCAAGTTTCAAGTTGTATTAGTCGTATGTACGGGATACAAATGATATTCACCGTCCAACGAAACTTGTAGGTTCCTTCGTGACAATGCAACAACAATAAGAAATAATACAAGATACGAATAGGAACATAAAGTAAATGGCTCAGTAGAATAAACATTTTAAGCACAAGTATAGTACAGAAAGGGACAATTATAGTCCAATATTTAAATGTGTTTTGGGGAAGGGAGGATTGGGGGGGCAAGTGTTTAAATTGTGCAATATTTAGCAATCATAATACGATTCTGGTAGCAGCAGTTGTGATGTGTGTGTAGCATGAATGTGTGTGTGTGTGTGTGTGTGTGTGTGTGTGTGTGTGTGTGTGTGTGTGTGTGTGTGTGTGTGTGTGTGTGTGTGTGTGTGTGTGTGTGTGTGTGTGTGTGTGTGTGTGTGTGTGTGTGTGTGTGTGTGTGTGTGCATGTGTGCTGAAGTAACGAGAATCAGAGCAGGTGGTCAGACCAGTTCAATGTTCAGCAGTCTGATGACTTGTAGATAGAAACTGTCTCGGAGCCTGTTGGTATCAGACTTCATGCTCCGATACCGGTGTGTGTAGGCTTCTTGATGATGTTGCGGGCTTTCCTCATGCACAGTTTTGAGTAGATGTTCTGGATGGGTGAGAGCATTGTCCCAGTGATGTACTGGGCCATCTTCACCACCCGCTGGAGGGTCTTGCAATCCTGGCACCACAATGCAAGTTCACCTACCTCCTCCGTATAGGCTGACTCGTCATTGTTGATTATCAGGCCTACAACCATGGTGTCGTCAGCAAATTTGATGCAGTTGTGGGGGAACAGGGAGTACAGCAGAGGGCTGAAGACACACCCCTGGGGGGTCCCTGTGTTAAGAGTCAGTGTGGAGGTGTTGCCAATCCTCACAGCCAGTGGTCTGCCCGTCAGGAAGTCCAGGATCCAGTTGCAGAGAGTGGTGTCCAGACCAGGGCTCTGAGCAAGGTGTCGAGCTTGGAGGGAACAATAGTGCTGAATGCTGAACTGTAGTCAATGAACAGCATTTTCACATAAGTGTTCCTCTTGTCCAGATGGGTTATTGGTCATGTGAATAAGGATGGAAATGGCATCTTCTGTGGATCTGTTAGAGCAGTAGGCAAATAGGCAAATTGGAGTGTGTCCAGTGTGCCTGGCATGCTGTCCTTGATGTGGGTCATGGCCAGCCTATGGAAGCACTATTTGATGACGGGGCGATATTAATTTTGGTATGTCACCTTGTTTTTCTTGGACACTGGGACGATGGTGGTCTCCTTGAAGCAGGTGGGGACTACAGCCTGGGACAGGGACAGGTTGAAGATGTCCAAGAAGAAGCCCGCCAGCTGGTCAGCAGACACTCTGAGGACGAGGCCAGGAATGCCATCTGGGCTGCCAGCTTCATGACTATTCACTGTTTTGAGAGTTCCTCACGTCAGCCTCGGAGAGCGAAAGCACCTGGTCCGGAGCAGCGAGAGTCTTCCCCGATGGCTCGGTATTGTCTACCTCCAAACGAGCATAGAATGTATTAAGCTCGTCTGGGAGCTATAAATAGTGCCAGAAGTTTGCAAATGTTTGCCACTAGTGGTGAATCTGCCGCAATAATAATACATATTGCCACTAGTGGCAAACAGTTCGCCAAACCCCAGAAAAAAAATCTGTTTTTTTTCTCTCACTACTTTCATTTATCTGCATGTCCAGCCCTTATATTTTGCCTCACAGTTAAGTGTTTTACCATTTTCTTTTCAGGACAACCAGGGCTAAAAACAGAACACAAAAAGATAAGGTCCACCAAGCAAACATCTGATAAAAAATAATTCAGTATGTACAGATATTGTTTGCTCAGTGGGAAATGAATATCCAATTAGTTAGTGACAACCGTGTAGTTTGTGACAGAAACAATGTGAGCTTATTAGAGTATTATAGACACTATGTCCTGGGATTTCCTGCGATCTTCTATGTAGAAGAACTCCTTACCTTCTATCTACTCATGTGTGGCTTATGAGCATCACAGAGCAAAACAGCATTACATGTTTGTGAGAGTCTCAGCTTTTCATAGATGAGCTCAAACCATTCAGACGTTTTTGTGAGAAGAACTGGCTTAGAACCCCTTCAGGTTCCACCCTCACAAACACCACTCTAGCTCAGGCACACAATGTTTAAAACGTGTTAGAAGACCAAAATCGCGGTGACGAGTCAACATCCCTGTGGTGTTCACATTTCTCTTGTGTAAATGTCGTAACTACATAAAAATATTTTAAAAAATATTTATTTAGCATTCTGATGATTTCATGTTGTATTGGATTTATTTTGATCTGTTAAGAAATTGAATACATGTTGTTTAGTGTATTTTCAAAATGTTTAGTTTAGTTTTCTCTGTGAGAAGCAAGTTAATTTTAAATGATGTGATTTGGTTTATGTAGATAAGACATTTCAATGTTTTTAATACATAAACTAACCAAAAACATGATCTAATTTCCATAATCAGTAGAATGTATCCTAGAATTGTTTGCCAGAAGTTCACAAGTCACCGCATATTTGCCGTAATAGTTTGCCACAAAACTAATTTGCATGTGGAAATTTGAGCTTGCTGCATATTTGCGGCAAATTGGACAAATATTTGCCACAACTGTTTGCCAGAAGCGGTAAGGGTATTCACAAAGAATGGGATCTACATTCAGGGTCCCCCTCTTATTCTTTATGACCTAAAATGCAAAACTGATCCTAGATCAGCACTTGTATAGTTTTTCTCGGTCAGGTCACGCGGTCCAGATAAACTAGTCCTATCGGAATTCTGATTTTACAACTCACCCGTTTCCAGACCTCAGGCGAGAGGTGTCTAATCTGGTCCTGAGGGATCAGCTCCTTCAGCATCTTGGGAACGTTGGGAAACTGGGATTTGTCTTCCTCGAACTTCACCCTGTAGATCAGAGCTCCCAGCTGGAAAACCTCTTCTCGGGAACACTTGTGGTAACCACGGAGATATTTGGGAAGCTCCTGAAGAGAGAGCAGTGAGTAGGGTCAATACACTTAAACAAATATGCAGACAATCAAGAATGTTCTCATGCACTGTGGTGTAAAGTACTTATGTAAACATATTTTAAAGTACTAAGTCGTTTTTTAGGGGTATTTGTACTCTGATCTGGCAGACTCACTAAACACAAAAGCTTCTTATGTAAATTCTGTCTGAGTGTTGGACTGTGCCCGTGGCTATCCGTAAATAAAAAATAAAAATGTTGCGGTCTGGTTGAAGGAATTTTACTTTTGATACTTAAAGGTGTTTTATGTCACACGATCTGTGACGACTTCAAGCATTAATTCATGAATTATGGACAAGTCATGAACTGCAGTGCCTTGCAAAAGTATTCATCCCCCTTGGCGTTTTTCCTATTTTGTTGCATTACAACCTGTAATTTAAAATTATATTTATTTGGATTTCATGTAGTGGATAAACACAAAATAGTCCAAATTCGTGAAGTGAAATTTAAAAAATAACTTATTTTAAAAAATGTAAAAAGGAAAAGTGATGCGAGCATATGTATTCACCCCTTTGCCCCTAAATAAGATATGGTGCAACCAATTGCCTTCAGAAGTCACATAATTAGTTAAATAAAGTCCACCTGTGTGCAATCTAAGTGTCACATGATCTCAGTATATATATATACAAACACCTGTTCTGAAAGGCACCAGAGTCTGCAACACCACTAAGCAAGGGGCATCACCAAGCAAGGGGCACCATGAAGACCAAGGAGCTCTCCAAACAGGTCAGGTACAAAGTTGTGGAGAAGTATAGACCAGGGTTGGGTTATAGAAAAAATATCCAAAACTTTAAACATCCCACCACAGAGCACCATTAAATACATTATTATAAAATGGAAAGAATATGGCACCACAACAAACCTGCCAAGAGAAGGCCACCCACCAAAACTCACGGACCAAGCAAAGAGGGCATTAACCAGAGAGGCAACAAAAAGACCAAAGATAACACTGAAGGAGCGGCAAGGCTCCACAGCTGAGATTGGAGTATCTGTCCATAGGACCAATTTAAGCCGAACACTCCACAGAGCTGGTCTTTACGGAAGAGTGACCAGAAAAAAAGCCTTTGCTTAAAGAAAAAAATTAGCAAACACGTTTGGTGTTCGCCAAAAGGCACGTGGGAGTCTCCCCAAACATATGGAAGAAGGTACTCTGGTCAGATGAGACTAAAATTGAGAATTTTGGCCATCAAGGAAAGCGCTATGTCTGGCGCAAACCCAAAACCTCTCATCACCCTAAGAACACCATCCCCACAGTGAAGCATGGTGGTGGCGGCAGCATAATGCTGTGGGGATGTTATTACATCGGCAGGGACTGGGAAACTGGACAGAATTGAAGGAATGATGGATGGCGCTAAATACAGGGACATTCTTGAGGTAAACCTGTTTCAGTCTCCCAGAGATTTGAGACTGGGATGGAGGTTCACCTTCCAGCAGGACAACAGCCCTAAGCATACTGCTGAAGCAACACTTGAGCGGTTTAAGGGGAAACATTTAAATGTCTTGGAATGGCCATTTAAATGTCTTGGAAAGCCCAGACCTCATTCCAATTGAGAATCTGTGGTATGACTTAAAGAATGCTGTACACCAGCGGAACCCATCCAACTCGAAGGAGCTGGAGCGGTTTTGCCTTGAAGAACGGGCAAAATCCCAGTGACAAACCCCATGAGACTTGCAGCTGTAATTGCTGCAAAAGGTGGCTCTACAAAGTATTGACATAGGGAGGGGTGAATAGATATGCACGCTCAAGTTTTCAGTTTTTTTGTTGTATTTATCTTCAAAGTGGCATGTTGTGGAAAACAAATGATACAACCCCCCACCAAAAAAATGTTATTTTTTAAATTCCAGGTTGTAAGGCAACAAAATAGAAATAATGCCAAGTGGGGTGAATACTTTCGCAAGCCACTGTAGGGAGTAAAACATGTTTTGATTCAAGTCATGTATTATCTTGAATGTAGGCTACCTGTTCTGCATGTGTTCATATTGTGTAGAACTACCTTGGCTGAGAGGGTATGCTATTGGCAGTGGTGTAGAGGCCTAGTGGAAAGTAAATGCAAATAAACGCTGTTCACAGACTTTTTTTATTTTATTCATTGAAATGAAATGGGAGCGTAACTTTTTTTTTACTGTGACCGCCAATCAGAGTTTACCCACCTTTTTATTTTACTACTAGGCCTACATCACATACATCCACATACATACATCCACATACATACATCACTGGCCTATTTGAAGATCATGGCAATACACATAGCCTAGTCTAGTAAGTTGACCGTGTGTGGAAGGGTGACCATCCCACTTTTCCTGGCACAGTTTCAGTCCCATTTCAAGTGTTCCGACTTTCCATGCTTCAAAAAAGGTAAATTTGTCAGCAAGACCATCAATCTAGGCCTAATCATTGGCAATCCCTGAATGTCATTAGGCACACTATCTGGTGTTTTGTATCAGATGTATATTTCCATTCAGCAAATGGCACAAGTATACATGCAGTTTGGATGCTGGAATTATTTTGGAGTGGATAAACAACTTTTTGAAGTGATTTGTTTGACAATCAGATTAAAATGTCCTGACAGTTTGTGTTCATGCCACAATAAAAGATTATTTATTTATTTTAACCATTTAAATGACCACACACACACACACACACACACACACACACACACACACACACACACACACACACACACACACACACACACACACACACACACACACACACACACACACACACACACACACACACACACACACACACACACACACACACACCTGGTAGTAGTGAAAGATGGAGTCGGCCATGGAGTCTTTCCCTGGCATGGTATTGGTCCACAGTTTCTTCATGAAGAACACCTGATAGCTCAGTGAAGGCACTATACCTACAGATGGACGAGAGAGATTCAGGACATACTTCTCATTTAAATACATCTACATAAATGGCAAGTTCCCAAACCCAGAAAGGAGAGCAGCACACTCTAGGAGCTCAGATGCAAAAATGTCATTTCCAACGTACCAGGGTATGATGAAGACAGCTTGACTGTTGAAACGTTGGACATGACATTTTTGCATCTGAGCTCCTAGTGTGCGGCTCTCCTTTCTTTCCAAGTTTTCTACTCCGCTAGCCAGCACCTCGCCTAAATAGGTGAAATGTTTATGTGGCCCAACCCTGAAGGCCGCATCCTTAGGATTAATAGGATGGTTGACTTTCTGTCTTTCTTTCTTGTGGACCAAGCAAATGTCAGATGCCTACAGGAAAGTTGAAAGGAAACTTCTTTGAGGCTTTAGAGAACTCATATTTTGATCAGAGTGATACAGATCTAAGATTAAATGTGGTTGTTTCTCTGAGAAAATACCCCAAATATCTTGTTGTTACTGAATAAAGCACATGTTTGTCTTGGAGATTTAAAGGTGATAAAGAACAGATCTAATCATGGATAAAAAAATGTTTACCTTTACTTAACTAGGCAAGTCAGTTAAGAACAAATTCTTATTTTCAAGGAACAGTGGGTTAACTGTCTTTTTCAGGGGCAGAACAACAGATTTGTACCTTGTCATCTAGGGGATTTGAACTTGCAGCCTTTCGGTTACTAGTCCAACACTAACACTCTAACCACTAGGCTACGCTCTAACCACTAGGCTACGCTCTAACCACTAGGCTACGCTCTAACCACTAGGCTACGCTCTAACCACTAGGCTACGCTCTAACCACTAGGCTAACACTAACCACTAGGCTACGCTCTAACCACTAGGCTACGCTCTAACCACTAGGCTAACACTAACCACTAGGCTAACACTAACCACTAGGCTAACACTCTAACCACTAGGCTACGCTCTAACCACTAGGCTACGCTCTAACCACTAGGCTACGCTCTAACCACTAGGCTACGCTCTAACCACTAGGCTAACACTCTAACCACTAGGCTACGCTCTAACCACTAGGCTACGCTCTAACCACTAGGCTACGCTCTAACCACTAGGCTACGCTCTAACCACTAGGCTAACACTCTAACCACTAGGCTACGCTCTAACCACTAGGCTACGCTCTAACCACTAGGCTATGCTCTAACCACTAGGCTATGCTGCTATGGGTAACCTTTCTACTGAATCTAGGGCCCTCTACAGTCATGACATGTCTTTACCGTCCTTTGCGGGTCTAGCTTTTTTGATCCAGTCGGTCAGATGCCTTACAAAGTCAAAGAAGAAATCCCCCTCAGGCACACTGATAACCTGGAAACAACCAGCAAAGGTCAAAGGTCAAACATAAATATTGATACAGTTTATCTAGAATTTGAATCACCCTCACATTCGGACAGTAGTGAAATCTTACAAAAATAAAATTGGTGTAAACTCCTAGTGGAGGTAAAGAGAGATATAGAATCTTTCAAAACAGCCCTGTTTTGAATGTTTAAGATCTGTGACTCATACTGTAATATACTCTATATAATTTGGATAAATATTATGAAATTATATATATTATTTGGGTGTATTTTTGTATGTTATAAGAACACAGTCTTGTACTGATCCAGAGGGCAAACTTTTGCATGGGTCATAATGACGTAATTTTCTGGTTGTAAAGTTGTTTTCTAGTTGTGGAAACATCGGATTAAAACCAGACATGAGTCTTTTTTTCATGAAGTCATCAAGAAGTCAGGGAAAGATGTCATATGTTGGTTGTTATCCGGTCATATAAACAGATTACAACCAGTTAAATACGTCATGTTTAAAAAACATAATTTTACAACCAGTATACAACCTGACCACAAAGTTTAAAAAAAACACGTCCTAATGACGTCATTGCAACCAGTTTGTCTTGCTGGTGAGGCTTATCAAATGGAGGAGAGGCGCATCCAGCATCACTGTAAAAAAAAAGTCACAGTACCTATTCTGCTGTTTTTACCTGCAATGATGTCCGAGGGAGAAAAAAACCCATTGTCCTTTGTTTGGAGTAGTTTCTTTGTTGTTGTAATATCACAAATGGACGTGGCAGTTTCACCACTGTGGATTTCAGATGTAATATCGGTCATATACTAGTAGTGTACCTTGTCAGTGATCTTGACAAACAGGCTGAAGCCCTCAGAAGACTTGAGGAGCAGTCTGCCTGAGATGTTCAGAGAGAACTCTTTGGCCTTGGTGCTCGACTCCACTCCTGTAAAATATATGCCTTTAGAAAGCCTGTAAAATTCTACGTATGGGTGGTCCCGGGAATCGCCCACTACCCTGGCGTTACAAGCGCCATGCTCTACCAACTGAGCTATAGAAGGACCAAAAAAGCTACCTTTACACTATTTGCAATAAAATTGCCCACACAATACGTTCCAGGTTAGAATAAGTCAGCATGTGTGCTGTATTTGTCTCTGTTACCCAGCAAACACACAACATTGTCTCAATGTTGACTTCATGTTTTGGGCTTCATTGTGCCATTGCGACTTTGTAACAACATTGATGAGGTTGACCTCTCACCTCATCTGTGTTATCGGGGAAGAACACTTTGAAAGATCTGCGTGGTCTTGTGCTGGATGGCCTCCACCTCCACCAGGTGAGGCGGGTACTTCCTGGATCCATTACTGTATTGGTAAGGAGAGAGCATTATGGGTACAGTGCAGTATGGGTACTGTAGTACATCATGCTACAATTACTGCTGGACTGTTAGTTCACCCAGAGGAAGACAATAGAAAGACAAAGGAAGGAATATGAGTAAGATGGCATGGATCTTGAGTGGCTCTCGAGTTAAGAGCCGAATCCTTACTTGAGATCCACACACATAACTCAAATGTTTTTGTAAATCTTGCATGGATCTCAAATTAGGATTTGTCCCTTGTCCCAGTCTTTTTCTCCTCTGTTTACATAGCTGAGAAACTCAATTAAATACAATTATACTTTTGCAAAAATGGTTGAACATGTAATGTGTGTATATGTCAAAACACTTAAAGTAAATATACTTTACAAGCGGGTAAGATATACCGTAAGGCCTTCTGGAGTCTCTGCATGCAGTCGGGGGCGAGGTGGTGGTGCTTCTTAGCCTGGAGGAACTTCTGGACGTGGGGTAGCAGAATGTTACTGGGGGGGAACAGACCTGTACAAAGCCACAGCAGCTCCCAGCCCTTCTCCTCACTGTACCTGCACACCCACACACACACACACAGACAGGCAGACAAACACATGCAGGCAGGCAGACAAACACATGCAGGCAGGCAGACACGCCACAGCCACATATGCACCATGGTCAATACCCATATGACCACAACATCCCTGAGAGAGTACATGTGTGTGTAGACTGCACAGTCAGACATACTTGATGTGGTTCTCTGTGATCTGTTTGAGGATCTGACAGTAGATCTCGTCTTTGAGTGGCTCTGCCTTCAGCGCTCCTTCAAAGATCTGGTCGGTCAGCTCGTGGACCGAACGCGCTCGCTTGGACGGGTAGTCACCCATATACTTCATCAGGGGTGCAGGGGAGCGGTCAAGGACCATGACAAAACATTGACCACAAGACCACACACGAAAAACACAGACATAAAACCATGATGCATTACTACATAATGTACAGTGCCTTCGGAAAGTATTCAGACACCTTGACTTTTTCATCAGTTTGTTAAGTTACAGCTTTATTTTCAAATGGATTCAATTGTTTTTTCCTCATCAATCTACACACAATAGCTCATAATAAAAAAACTGAAATATCATATTTACATAAGTATTCAGACCCTTTCCTCAGTACTTTGTTGAAGCACCTTTGGCGGTGATTACAGCATCAAGTCTTCTTGGGTATGACGCTACAAGCTTGGCACACCTATATTTGAGAAGTTTCTCCTTGGCTGTGTGCTTTGGGTCGTTGTCCTGTTGGAAGGTGAACCTTCGCCCCAGTCTGATGTCCTGAGTGCTCTGGAGCAGGTTTTCATCAAGGATCTCTCTGTACTTTGCTCTGTTCATCTGTGCCTCGCTCTGTCAGAGTGACCATCGGGTTCTCTGTCACCTCCCTGACCAAGGCCCTTCTCCCCCGATTGCTTAGTTTGGCCGGGTGGGCAGCTCTAGTCTTGGTGGTTCCAAACTTCTTCCATTTAACAATGATTTGCTACCTTTCCCCATAGCTGTGCCTCGACACAAATCCTGTCTCAGAGCTCTATAGACAATTCCATCGACGTCAAGGCTCGGTTTTTCTCTGACACGCACTGTCAACTGTGGGACCTTGTATAAACAGGTGTGTGCCTTTCCAAATCATGTCCAATCAATTAAATTCACCACAGATGGACTCTGTATAGAAACATCTCAAGGATGATCAATGGAAACATGATGCACCTGAGCTCAATTTTGAGTCTCGTGGCAAAGTGTCTGAATACTTATGTAAATAAGGTATCTCTGTTTTAAAATGTCAAAACACCTGTTTTTGCTTTGTCATTATGGAGTATTTTGTATAGATTGCTGAGGATTTTTATTTATTTAATCAATTTTAGAATAAGGATGTAACGTAAAGAAATGTGGAAAATTTAAGGGGTCGGAATACTTTCCGAAGTCACTGTACATTATTTGACCTTTTATTTAACTAGGCAGGTCTGTTAAGAACAAATTCTTATTTTCAATGACGGCCTAGGAACAGTGGGTTAACTGGTCTAGGAACAGTGGGTTAACTGCCTTGTTCAGGGGCAGAACGACAGATTTCTTTTACCTTATCAGCTCGGGATTCGATCTTGCAACCTTTCGGTTACTAGTCCAACGCTCTAACCACTAGGCTACCTGCTACCATGACCTGTTGAGGTTTGCATCACATTTAAAGGGATAGTTCACCCAAATTACAGATTGGTTTCATTACCCAGTAGGCAGTCTATGGGCAAGGTTAGATAGCTGGCCATTGTCTCCAAATGCTAACGGTTTAGCATTCAAAAATCAATGCACGTCAATATGTTAAACGAAATCTAACCCCTCTTCAAAGGGTGAGACACTCTAAACCCAAACTGCTATAGACCTATATCCATCCTGCCATGCCTTTCTAAAATATTCAAAAGCCAAGTTAACAAACAGATCACCGACCATTTCGAATCCCACCGTACCTTCTCCACTATGCAATCTGGTTTCCGAGCTGGTCATGGCTGCACCTCAGCCATGCTCAAAGTCCTAAACGATATCATAACCACCATCGATAAAAGACAGTACTGTGGAGCCGTCATCATCGACCTGGCCAAAGCTTTCGACTGTGTCAATCACCGCAATCTCATCGACAGACTCAAATGACTGCTTCGCCTGGTTCACCAACTACTTCTCAGAAAGAGTTCAGTGTGTCAAATCGGAGGGCCTGTTATCCGGACCTCTGGCAGTCTCTATGGGTGTGCCACAGGGTTCAATTCTTGGGCTGACTCTTTTCTCTGTATATATCAATGATGTCGCTCTTGCTGCTGGTGATTCTCTGATCCACCTCTACGCAGACGACACCATTCTGTATACATCTGGCCCTTCTTTGGACACTGTTATCAAACCTCCAAACGGGCGTCAATGCCATACAACACTCCTTCCGTGGCCTCTAACTGCTTTTAAATGCTAGTAAAACTAAAGGCATGCTCTTCATCACTACTCTTGACGGTTCTGACCTAGAATATGTGGACAACTACAAATACCTAGGTGTCTGGTTAGACTGTAAACTCTCCTTCCAGATTAACATTAAGCATCTCCAATCCAAAATTAAATCTAGAATTGGTTACCTATTTCGCAACAAAGCCTCCTTCACTCATGTTGCCAACATACCCTCGTAAAACTGACTATCCTACCCTCTAAAACTGACTATCCTACCGATCCTTGACTTCGGCGAGTAGTCTATCATAATGCCATCCGTTTTGTCACCAAAGCCCCATATACTACCCACCACTGCAACCTGTATGCTCTCGTTGACTGGCCCTCACTACATATTCGTCGCCAAACCCACTGGCTTCAAGTCATCTATAAGTCTTTGCTCGATAAAGCGTTGCCTTATCTCAGCTCACTGGTCACCATAGCAACACCCACCCGTAGCACGGGCTCCTGCAGGTATATTTCACAGGTCATCCCCAAATCCAACACCTCCTTTGGCCGCCTTTCCTTCCAGTTCTCTGCTGCCAATGACTGGAACGAAAAGCAAAAATGACTGAAGCTGGAGTCTTATATCTCCCTCTCCAACTTTAAGCATCAGCTGTCAGAGCAGCTTACTGATTGATCACTGTACCTGTACACAGCCAATCTGTAAATAGCACACCCAACTACCTCATCCCCATATTGTTGTTTATCCTCTTGCTCTTTTGGACCCCAGTATCTCTACTTGCACATCTATCATTCCAGTATTAATGCTAAATTGTAATTATTTTGCCTCTATAGCCTATTTATTTCCTTACTTCCCTAATCTTCTACATTTGCACACACAGTACATAGATATCTCTACTGTGTTATTGACTGTACGTTTGTTTATGTTTAACTCTGTGTTGTTGTTTTTGTCGCACATCTTTGCTTTATCTTGGCCAGGTCACAGTTGTAAATGAGAACATATTCTCAACTGGCCTACCTGGTTAAATAAAGGTGAAATAAAAATAAAATAAACATGTATTTAAAATTGATTGTGTAGCTCAATAAAGTTACTTTAAGATGATTTGGGTATGAAGTATAAAAAAGTATTCGATACACAATGGCTGAAAGGCAGCAAGGATATCAACAAAGGCCAGTTGAGCCTCCTGGGAGAGCTCTTCCTGGGCCAGCACCTTCTTCAGCAGAGGCTGTTTGAGGGGCTCCCTGGTGCAACACCACAGACGCTCCTTCCCCCGGCCCTTAGTGATCATCACCCTGCTCAGAGTGCTCTTAGGGGGGGGTCTAGAGGGGGGGAGGAGAAGAGTGAGTGTGTAAGAGGTGAGTGAGTGTGCGTGAGTGTGCGTGTGCGTGTGCATGTGAGTGTGGCTACCTGAAGTAGTCGTAGGAGAACTCCTCTAGGGTGTAAGGCTTGACCTTGTCCTCACTCTCAGCCAGGGCCGTCTGGGACAGGTTGATGGACTCTCTTCTCTGGTCTGGAGTCATAGTTACCAGAGCCTAGCAAAGAGAGAGAGGGCGGAGAGAGATGCAGAGGGAAGGGAGCAAACGAGAGAGGAAGAATGAGATGGAGAAAAAAGGGACGAGAGATGGAGAGGAGAGGGAGCAGAAGAAAGAGAAAGAGAGATGGAGAGGGAAGGGAGCAGAAGAAAGAGAAAGAGAGATGGAGAGGGAAGGGAGCAGAGAGGAAAAGAGAGAGAAAGAGAGATGGAGAGGAGAGGGAGCAGAAGAAAGAGAAAGAGAGATGGAGAGGGAAGGGAGCAGAGAGGAAAAGAGAGAGAAAGAGAGATGGAGAGGAGAGGGAGCAGAAGAAAGAGAAAGAGAGATGGAGAGGGAAGGGAGCAAAGAGGAAAAGAGAGAGAAAGAAAAACTTCAGTAAAAGAGAAACTACAGAATAGGAGCTGTAAAGGTCATATGGAGCTTGGCAATTCCTGAGGTCATAATCACCACAACGTCATATTGCGGTATAAATCCCCCAAGTTTCCATAGATTTCCAAAATGACCCATGAGTACAGTTTTTAGAAGTTCCTGGAACTTTGGAAAATGACAGGGAATTTTGCAACCCTAGTCATGAGGTCACTCACCACGATGTCATACTGCGGCCGGGTGACGGTGGGAAGGACGTAGACGCAGTCGGCCGGAAAGTCCCCCTGCTGCTTGGTCCTGTCGTTGACCCCGTGAGCCCACCCTGAGGTCATGACCTGCTCCCCACAGTGCTCGTCCAATAGGATCAGGTCGCCCTTGGAAAAACTGAGGAAGGTGGAGTCCTCGCCGCCTGCTAAGGGAACACAGCATTCAATACAATGGAAATTCCATTCAAATAACTTTATTGTCCCCTGAGAGGGAAAATCATATGTGGTGGTGCTGAAAAACATGCCTCTGTACAAGAAAACACCAATAAAACCAGTCATTTACCATACTTTCCCTTGTTTGCTTTGAAAATCATGACCTGTTCTTCAAAAGTGTTTCCAATGTTGATCAATGTGCATTACCCCTGGGTAATAAACCTAATAAGTAAATAATGTACAGGCAAATAACGTCTCCTTTGATAGTAGGTTACTTACCGGGGTTGGGGCAGTCCAGCAGCGCCACCACAAACTTTGACCTCTTCCTGAGGCCTTCCAAAAAGGTCACAATAAGCTCACAGATGTCCTCTGCATTGTTTGAGGTGAACGTGTACTCGTCTCCTTTGATGATGGCCAGCGAGAAGCTCTGGGCCTGGAGCTTACCTCCTCTGTCAAGGGAAATTATTCTTACAATATCAAAACAATGATACAGAGTATAATATTGTTGTACTTATATTTTATATGGGTCTAAACATGTGAAAATACTATTTTTCCATATTTTAGTTGTATAAAATCACAAGCTTTCTATATTACAACTGAAAAAAATACATATTTCTTATCATTACAAATATTACTGCGAGCATGCACTGACCTACTAGCAAGTGTCTTCACTGACATTTTCAACCTGTTCCTGACTGAGTCTGTAATAGCAACATGTTTCAAGCAGACCACCATAGTGCCTCTGCCCAAGAACACCAAGGTAACCTGCCTAAATGACTACCGCCCCGTAGCACTCACGCCTGTAGCCATGAAGCGCTTTGAATGGCTGGTCATGGCTCACATCAACACCATCATCCCAGAAACCCTAGACCAACTCCAATTTGCATACCGCCCCAACAGATCCACAGATGATGCAGTCCACACTGCACTTTCCCACCTGGACAAAAGTAACACCTATGTGAGAATGCTATTCATTGACTACAGCTCAGCGTTCAACACCATAGTGCCCTCAAAGCTCATCACTAAGCTAAGGACCCTGGGACTAAACACCTCCCTCTGCAACTGGATCCTGAAATTCCTGACGGGCAGGGTAGGTAACAACACATCCACCAACCCTGATCCTCATCACAGGGTCCCTCAGGGTTGTGTGCTCAGCCCCCTCCTGTACTCCCTGTTCACTCATGACTGCACGTCCAGGCACGACTCCAACACCATCATTAAATTTGCCAATGACACAACAGTGGTCACCTCAGAGGGTAGTGCGAACAGCCCAGTACATCACTGGGGCCAAGCTTCCTGCCATCCAGGACTTCTATACCAGATAGTGTCAGAGGAAAGCCCTAAAAATTGTCAAAGACTCCAGCCACTCTAGTCATAGACTGTTCTCTCTGCTACCACACATCAAGTGGTACCGGAGCTCCAAGTCTAGGTCCAAGAAGCTTCTAAACTGCTTCTACCCCCAAGCCATAAGACTCCTAAACATCTAATCAAATGGCTACCCAGACTATTTTCATTACCCCTCCCCCCAACCAACTGAATGAAAACATATCTAATTATCATTGACGAATAATGACTACAGTCTATTGAGAGACAGGAATAGTAGCAGCATTACCTGCTACTGGACACAGCAGTGATCTCTGGGAAAGAGAGTTCCAAAAGGACCTGCTCCTGCTCATCCACAAAGTAGACCCCGGTCCAGTTCACTGCTACAATGACATCATTCTTAGGCAGGCTGGGTCCTGAGGGGTTCAAAGTTTACTTAGAGGTCATTTCAACCTACGTTTAGTCATGATATCATGGATACGATACAGGTCTTTCTCAGAAATATCATTAGTGTTACATCCCTTGTATTAAATTGGCCAAACCCCCCATAAATATCAACAGTAGACTTACCTGAAAACTTGAAGGCCTCGTAGAAGCGTGAGAAGAGTAAAGGCCACTTGAAACGAGCAAAGTCAACCACGTCCTCTTTCACCTTCTGAGTGTCCAACCTCTTCTGAGTGTAAACTCCCTGGGGCAGAGGAGGGGTTAGAGAGACTGTTTGAAAACTGGGTGTGTGAATGTAGGACAATATAGTCAAGTTGTAGCGGTAAAAATAAAGGTGGGTAAACACTGAACGCTGATTGATATGATGGCGACGATTAAGAAATGCTAATTCAGAAAACAATAATTTGGCGTAGTAGACGCTTAAACGCTATTCACTAAAGCATAAACAGTGGGAAAATTGCTTACACCCACGACATCCCTGACTATAGTGACAAATAGTTCAAAGGACAAATCCTGTTGTAAGACCACGAGAAACAGATTTGGGGTCAGAAAGTGAAGGGCACTGAGACACCTACCTTTTTGTGGGAGGAGACAACTAGCTGGGCCCACTTTTCAGTGGTCTTGGATGAGCTGATTTCACGGTCAGGGATGTAGGAGGGGATGAGGTTGAGGAGGCGCTCTTGGAGGATCTCTGAGCCATATTCTACGTAGTACTGCTGAGACGCCAGCTCCGCCAGATCCTCGTCCTGAGCAAGAGAGAGTGAGTGGATATATGGAGTGAGAGATAAGGGGAAGCTTTAACACTTTCATATTTTACAAAAAAAAACATCAGGCATGAATGTGCATTCACATATACACTGAACAAAAATAAAAAGATAACATGCACAATTTCAAAGATGCAGTTCATATAAGGAAATTAGTCAATTGAAATACATTCATTAGGCCCTAATCTGTGGATTTCACATGACTGGGAATACAGAAATTGATATGTTGGTCACAGACACCTTAAAAAATAAAAAAGTAGGAGCGTGGATCAGAAAACCAGTCAGAACCTTTGCGACATGGGGCCGTGCATTATCATGCTGAAATATGAGGTGATTGCAGAAGATGAATGGCACGACAATGGGTCTCAGGATATCGTGCATTCAAATTGCCATCAATGGAATGCAATTGTGTTTGTTGTCTGTAGCTTATGCCTGCCCATACCATAACACCACCGCCACCTTGGGGCACTGTGTTCACAATGTTGACATCAGCAAACCACTTGCCCACACGACGGCATACATGCTATCTGCCATCTGCCCGATACAGATGAAACCGGAATTCATCCGTGATGAGCACACTTCTCCAGCGTGCCAGTGGTCATCGAAAGTGAGCATTTTCCCCCTGAAGTCGGTTACGACGCCGAACTGCAGTCAGGTCAAGACCCTGGTGAGGATGACGAGCACTGTCAGACGGTTTCTGACAGTTTGTGCAGAAATCATTTGGTTGTGCAAGCCCACAGTTTCATCAGCTGTCCGGATGGCTGGTCTCAGACAATCCCGCAGGTGAAGAAGCCAGATGTCGAGGTCTTGGGCTGGCGTGGTTATACACGGTCTGCGGTTGTGAGACCAGTTGGGAGTACTGCCAAATTCTCTAAAAGGTTGTTGGAGGAGGTTTATGGCAGAGAAATTAATAAAAATGATCTGGCAACAGCTCTGTTGGACATTCCTGCAGTCAGCATGCCAATTGCACACTCACTCAAAACTTGAGACATCTGTGGTAGTGTGTTGTGTTACAAAACTGCACATTTTAGTATGGCCTTTTATTGTCCCCAGCACAAGGTGCGCCTATGTAATGATCCTGCTGTTTAATCAGTTTCTTAATATGCCACACCTCAGGTGGATGGATTATCTTGGCAAATGAGAAATTCTCACTAACAGGGATGAAAACAAATGTGTATACAGAATTAAGGGGAATATAAATTTTGTGCATATGGAACATTTCTGGGATCTTTTATTTCAGCTCATCAGCATGAACTAAATTCAACATAAAAACGCCATCTCACATCATTCATCAACCTGTAAAAGAGCAAGGAAGAGTGTAAGACACAATCAAAGAGCAATTCCCCAAATCTCTCACCTCTAACCTCCCTCCTCATACATGCCTTCATCCCTCTGCCCTCATTCCACACTCACCCTCTCGCAGCGGTACTCGCCGAACTTGACTCCCCGGACAGTCTGCTGGTAGATGAGGTTGGTGGCCACACTGTCGTCGCCAGGATTGTGCCAAGGCGTGAAGATCTCCTTCCTGAAGAAAAGGCGCCAGGGAGCATTCCTCTCCTGGGCACCCTGCTCCTTGGCATACTGCTCGCACTGCGACACGGCATCCATCACATGGTCACTGCCGCTGCCCAATGAGGATACCTGGGGGGAGAGGGGAAAGAATGGACATTCAACATTGTTAATAAACGTGGACTCGATAGCTTCTCAAACAAGTTTGTGAGACCGTAAGCTTGAGTGAGTTATTGAGTAATCAAGAGTGAGTGTGTCCATGCTTGTATACATGCGTGTGTGTGTGCACATCTACACAAGTCTCTCGCTCAGATGAAGCGAGTGAGGTCCAGTCCAGTACCTTGTCAAACAGGGCGATGAAGAGGGAGAAACCGAAGCGGTCTTGGAGGCTGATCTTGTCGGCCAGGGAATTACACAGCTCGTTGGCTGTGGTGGCTGAGTCAGTCAGCAGGGTCTTAGTGGTGCCATCCATGAAGGTCACTGGCAACATGATGGGTTTCTTCGACTTAGTGGCCTGGGGGGGGGATTATTTTTTATAAAAAAATTACTCCAGGCTACGCTTGAATGTCTAAAACCAGATAGTAAAAATATGGGCACTTTTCTTGAATAATTCTACATTTTTACATCATTTGGTTTAAATTGATATGATGTTTTATTGAATTTAACCTTTTTTTACCTAGGCAAGTCAGTTAAGAACAAATGGTTATTTACGATGATGGCCTACACCGGCCAAACCCAGACGACACTGAGCCAATTATGTGCCGCCCTATGGGACTCCCAAACACGGCCGGTTGTGATACAGCCTGGATTCAAACCAGGGTGTCTGTAGTGACGGCTCTAGCACTGAGATGCAGTGCCTTAAAACGCTGCGTCACTTTTCAACATTGCAGAACCAATTATATATTTGTTAACTTAAGTTTACAATTTTCATGTAGAAAATAAAGACAAATGGCATAGACAAATTGATTTTCACCCCGGTACTTAGCTGCACCGCATTTGGCCAATATAACTGCCAACAAATGCTTCTTGTAGCCATCAATAAGCTTGCTGCATGTTACTACTGACAATTTGTCCCACTCTTCAGCAGCAAACCGAATGATAATAACACCCTCCCTACAATCAAAGACGTGGGAGGTTTGAGAATCCTGTGAGATTGATTTGCTGCCTCTGGTACTGGGGACCTTGAAAAGTCGGTGTTTGTCAGCAGCAAACTTGGCCAAAGGTTGTGCTACCAAGTCCTAGCTCCGGGGTGCAAATCATTTTATCTATGCCATTTGTCTTTATTTTCTAAATTAAAATGCTATACTTAGGTAACAAAAATTGTATTGGTTCTGCAATGCAGAAAATCGCATAACAAGGTGTGGTGACCAAAAGTTGAATTTAAATTTCAACACATTTTTGAGGAAATAGGAAATCATTTAAGTGCAAGGGTGGCAATTTATTTGCAGTGGTGTAAAGTACTTAAGTAAAAATACTTGAGCGTACTAATTAAGTATTTTTGGGGGGTATCTGTACTTTACTATTTATATTTTTGATTACTTTTACTTTTACTCCACTACATTCCTAAAGCAAACAATGTACTTTCTACTCCATACATTTCCCTGACACCCAAAAGTACTCATTACATTTTGAATGCTTAGCAGGACAGCATAATGGTCTAATTCAAGCACTTAAAGAGAAAATCCCTGGTCATCCTTACTGCATCTGATCTGGCGGACTCAATAAACACAAATGCTTTGTTTGTAAATGATGTCTGAGTGTTGGAGTGTGCTCCTGGCTATCTGTAAATTTTAAAAACAAGAACATCGTGCCGTCTGGTTTGCTTAATATAAGGTATTTGAAATTTGGGTACTTAAGTATATTTTAGCAATAACATTTACTTTTGAAAACCAAATACTTTTTTACTCAAGTAGTATGTTACTGGCTAACGTTCACTTTTACTTGAGTAATTTTATATTAAGGTATCTTTACTTTCAGTATGACAATTGGACACTGATCTCAATTTAGCATATTCCACCTAATAATACGGTTCAGAACTTCCCCCATGATTCACTGATCCTAGATCTGTGCGTACCTGCAGCTCGAGCCAAGATGGTGGCTGGGTCCTGGTGCAGTTCACAAAGGTCCTCCTCAACCTCTCCTCGCAGTATGGAGCGTAGCCTGGCGGACCACTGATCATGAACGTACGCAAATACTGACAGAGGGAGAAGGGGGGGGGTCTCAGGGGTTAAAGACCAATGAGACATCCTAGGGCACATTCAGTGGATCCACTTTCAATTCATCAGGAGTAGACCAAGACAAACGAGAGGTGTATGTGTGTGTGTGTGTGTGTTCGCACCCATATATGCATACATGTGTATATACGCTGTGTGTGTGTTATCAAAAACACGGGGGTCTTACTTTGACAAACTTCTCAGAGGGAGCGAAGCAGCCAGCGCAGAGAGAGAGCAGGATCCAGCCACGTGCATGGCTACTCTTAGATGGGTTCTGGGTCAGCTGCTTACAGATCTGACAGTAGATCTCATCCCTGGTAATAGACACAACAGCCAGCCAATAACAGTGATGGTTAGGGGTCCCCATATTCAAACTAGCATACCACTTAGAATACACGTCCAATATATTACTTAATCATTTCTTTGTGACAGGTGCAAACAATTACATTTACGTAATTTAGCAGATGCTCTTATCCAGAGCGACTAACAATTAGTGCATTCATCTTAAAATACTGTAGCTTGGTGAGACAATAACATATGACAATTGTAGTACATTTTCCCTCAACAAAGTATTTATCAGCTAAGTCTGTGATACTAGCAAAAAACTCGATGGGAGTTATTTAAGATAGTGTACTCTTTAAAGAGGTAGTGTTTCAGACATTTTCGGAAGATGGGCAGGGACTCCGCTGTCCTGACGCTGTCCTGTCCTGACGCTGTCCTGAACATTGGGGTACCATAACAGAGAAGAGCTTTGACTGGGCTGAGTGGGAGCTGCCTTCCTGTAGCGGTGGGAGGGCCAAGTGACCAGAGGTGGCAGAACGGAGTGTTTGGGTGTAGGGTTTGAGCATAGCCTGAAGGTAGGGAGGGGCAGTTCTCTTGTTGGTCCGTAGGCAAGCACCAGGGTCTTGAAGATGATGCAAGCTTCGAATCGAAGCCAGTGGAGTGTGGG
The DNA here is from genome assembly GCF_021184085.1 of Oncorhynchus gorbuscha. Lineage (NCBI taxonomy): Eukaryota > Metazoa > Chordata > Actinopteri > Salmoniformes > Salmonidae > Oncorhynchus > Oncorhynchus gorbuscha. The sequence continues at coordinate 48,855,869 of NC_060188.1, read as the reverse complement.
AAGAAGCCAGGTGACATGGGTTAAACAGGTGGGATGTGGCATTCTGGATAAGTTGCAGCGGTTTTATAGCACAAGCGGGGAGTCAACAGAGAGTTGCATTAGTCTAGATGGGAGATGACAAGTGCATGGATTAGGACCTGGCCGCTTCCTGTGTGAGGAAAGGTCATACTTTACGGATGTTGTAGAGCATGAACCTGCAGGAGCGAGTATCTGCTTTGATGTATGCAGAGAACGACAGGGTGTTGTCCAGGGTCACGCCAAGGGGCACCGTGGAGTTATCAACTGTGATGGAAAGGTCTCAGAGCGGGCAGGACTTCCCCGGGAAGAAGAGCAGCTCCATTTTGTCATGGTTGCACTTAAGGTGGTGACCAACATCCAAGCACTATGGTGGAAGCTCAGATCATCAATGAAGGAGGGGAGGCATGCAAAGAACAGATTAAGAATGCAGAGAAAAAGTATTTCTGAGTAATTGGTAGAATAAGTCAAAGGGTCGTAGGTCACCTGAGGACGGGCCTTAGGATGCCGTTGCCGATGATGAAGTGAAGCTTCTCCAGGTTGGAGGTGGGCCGGTCCTCCAACATGCTGTTTCCCTGTAGGCTGTAATCACCGTCCATCAAACGCCGGGTCACCTATAGGAGAGAAGAGGAGGCGGTGCCAACAGGGAACATTGGTAAATGCTGAGTTGGCAATGGGGGGGTTTGGATTACAGGGGTACCCACAGATGCTGAACACCCCCATAACAAATCAGAGTACCCATATAATCTGTCAAATATTAACATGGGAATATCCATAAGCAGCAACAAGAATGTTGGTCCAACCCACTATTTCTGGGATTGTGTGGCTCAGTTGGTAAGAGAAGAGCACGGTAATGCTAACTGGCATATACTATCATTATTATGTTTTTTTACTATTATTATTATGAAAGCTATAATGAGACACAAACCTCCTCAGTGATCTTGGACTTCCTCTTCAGTGTGAGAGAGACCAGCTTGTGTCTCACACTGTTCTTCTTTTGCCCACCAACACCTTCATTCGAGCTGTTCTGTAAGAGGGAGAGAGAGGGGTGTAGTTGAGCTTTATGTTGTCTGTAAGTCTGTCTGTGTCCTGGATGACATACACAAACAAATCCACCCATTCTACCAACGTCCTCCTTCTCATCTCCTCAATACTCATTATGAAATACTAGCGGCCAATGACTGAAGGCAAACAAGAGTCGTCTTGGGGTGGGGTTTGATGTGGGTCTTTGCCATTCAATTACAACAAAGAAGTGCAGTAGTGAGTACAGCGAGGTAAGCTATGCTAGCGTTGCTATGGATAGAACAAAGATTTGAAGTTGAGGACTTCTCCCCTCCTGACTGACACACCATCTCAAGATGGTCAGCTAATTTAGTTCTATGTGTAGGCTAAAGCCTGACCTTGTGTTTAGCCAAACTGACAGCAGCTAGCTAGCGTAGCTTGTTGATTGCTGCAGCTGGCCATCATATCTAGCTGATATTTCTCTGCCAAATCAGTTATGAGCCTGGAATGTGTTTCATAAGTAACTCATTCTACACCACCTTGCTACGAAAGTAGCTTGCAACTTAGTTTCAACGTTTCATCACGTAATGTAAATATAAATGCAACATGTAAAGTGTTGATCCCATGTTTCATGAGCTGAAATAAAAGATCCCAGAAATGTTCCATACACACAAAAACCATATTTCTCTCAAAATGTTGTGCATAAATTTGCTTACATCCCTGTTAGTGAGCATTTCTCCTTGGCCAAGATAATCCAGCCACCTGACAGATGTGGCATATCAAGAAGCTGATTAAACAGCATGATCATTACACAGGGGTATTTCTGTCTGATTGGCGCCCTGCCCAGTCATGTGAAACCCATAGACTAAGGCCTAATGAATTAATTTCAATTGACTGATTTCCTTATATGAACTCTAAATTGTTGCATGTTGCATTTATATTTTTGTTCAGTATAGTACTGGGTTGGACCCCCCTTTGCCTCCAGAAAAGCGAATTTTTGGTGAGCATGGATTCTACAAGGTGACAGAAACGTTCCACAGGGGTGTTGGTCCTTGCTAACGCGATGGCATCACACAGTTGCTGCAGATTGGACAGAGGTACATTCGTGCTGTGAACAGCTCGTTCCATCTTATCCCAAAGATGCTCTATTGGGTTTGGTCAGCAACAATGTTCAAATATACTGTGGCGTTCAATCTTTGCTCAATTGGTATTAAGGGATCTAACGTGTGACAGGAAAACATTCCCCACGCCAGTACACCACGGCCATCAGCCTGTACTGTTGACACCAGGCAGGATGGGACCGTGGGCTTACACCAAATCCTGACTCTGCCATCAGCATGAAGCAACAGGAACAGGAACTGTGATTCGACGGACCAAGCAATGTTTTTCCACTCCTCAATTGTCCAGTGTTTGTGATCGCATGCCCACTGTAGCAGCAGCTTCCTGTTGTTTTTAGCTGATAGGAGTGGAACCTGGTGTGGTCGTCTGCTGCAATAGCCCATCTATAACAAGGATCGACGAGTTGTGCACGATTCTTGCCATGCTCCTTCCACCTCTCTCATCAACAAGCTGTTTTCGCCCTCAGGACTGCCGCTGATTGGATGTTTTTTGTTTGTCCCGCCATTCGCGGTGAACTCGAGAAATCATTATGCATTAAAAGCCCAGGAGGGCCGGCCGTTTCTTAGATAATGGATCCCGACGCTCAAATTTGCTTAGGTCACTCGTTTTTCCCATTCTAACGTTAAATTGAACAGTATCTGAATGTCTACCTGCTTTATATAGCAAGCCACAGCCACGTGACTCAATGACTGTAGGAGCAATCTATTCTCGTGAACGGGATGGTGTACCTAATAAACTGGCCACTGTGAGTATGTTACCGTGGAAACAATATAAACTACTGTGAGTTGAATGACCTCGGTCTTTAGTCAGCTCAGCTGTTCTACAACATAATATTCTATAGCTGGCTCGTTGTGTCTCGTCTCAAGTCCGCTGTTAGATCTTTCCCGGGAGACAAATCCCAGAACTAATATCCCTACAGGTGTAGGGAGCTAGAATGGTATTTGTATTTCTATTTGCCCTAATCTAAGGATTTGGCTGTCTAACACATTGACATGCACAGCTCTCTGGGTGAGGTTCTGTCTTCAGTGGGTGAATAAGTCCCTTCTGTCTATATCATGTATTCAGTGAAGAAACATCATTCAGGGGCAGAGCCCCACCTGTTTTGCATGTTATTTTGGCAGTAATATCTGTCACATATCAGTTAAAAATCATAAACACTTCTTTGGGATCGTTGTCCCTTCCACAGGATGGTTGAGCTAATGTTGGCTAATGCAATTAGCATGAGGTTGAAAGTAACAAGAAAATTTCCCAGGACATAGACATATCTGATATTGGCAGAAAGCTTAAATTCTTGTTAATCTAACTGCACTGTCCAATTTACAGTAGTTATTAGAGTGAAATAATATCATTCTACTGTTTGAGGAGAGTGCATAATTTTGAACATGAAAAGTTATTAATAAACAAATTAGGCACATTTGGGCAGTCTTGATACAACATTTTGAATAGAAATATAATGGTTCATTGGATTCATCTATAACTTTGCACATACACTGCTGCCTTCTAGTGGCCAAAATATAGATTGCACCCGGCTGGAATAGTACAGTATGGACTTTCTCTTGCATTTCAAAGATGGTACAAAAAAATACAATACGGTTGATTTTTTCTTTGTATTATCTTTTACCAGATCTAATGTGTTATATTCTCCTACATTCCTTTCGCGGATCCTTAATAAAGCCGCTAAAAAACTTGAACATAAACATTACACAACAAAGGCGCCACTGCAGCCTGGGTTCGATCCGGGAGACTGGGAGACCCATGAGGCGGTGCACAATTGGCCCAGAGTCCTCCGAGCTAGGGGAGGGTTTGGATGTCCTTGTTTCATCGTGCTCTAGCGACTCCTTGTGGTGGGCCGGGCAGCTGCAAGCTGACCCTGGTCATCAGTTTGACAGTGTCCTCCGACACATTGGTGAAGCTGGCTTCCGGGTTAAGCGAGCAGTGTGTCAAAAAGCAGTGTGGCTTGGCTCTCGACCTTCGCCGAGTCCGTGAGGGAGTTGCAGCGATGAGATAAGATCGTAACAACCAATTGGATATCACCAAAAAGTGGATAACGCCATGAGCCAGAAAGGTTTTAATACATTGGTCATGCTGTCAATCCAGCATGACTTCTGCCACGTTCAAAACAACTGGAAACTCAGAACTGGGTAACCTAAGACTTCAGTGAGTTCAAGACAACTGGGAACTGGGTAAATACGGAAAATAATTTTGAACTGCCATGCAACCGCCAGGCCACTTTCCTATTCAGGCGAACACAGCACAACAAGGTGAGTCCAAAAATGTAATGTTTGCTGCTGCATAAATTATGTAATATCCCTGCTGTTGGGACAGCTTTATGTAGGCCGTAACAGTTTGTGGGCACCGTTTGTCACGTTATAGTGCAATGAATGTATTGTTTAGTGTTGTGTAGCGGCTTGCATTAAAGAAAGATATGTTTAGTTAGGCCCTGCAAGATTTATGTGCAGTCAGGTGGCAGAAGGGGTGGAGTGCATGACACTCCATCCTGGATGTGACAGAGGTTGCCTCATGGGTCCAGCAGGCAGAGTTCAATAAATACAATCAGATGTGAGATGCAGGAGGGCCCTCTTCTCAAACTGAGTAGCATACAGAGTAATATAAGAAGATTGCAATTGCTGAACGTCTGTAGATATTCTAAACAAAGTGTAACAGTGTGATATAGAATAAACCATCCATCACATAATACTGTACAAGCAGTGTTCTACTAATACAGTGCATTCGGAAAGTATCAGACCCCTTGACTTTTTCCACATTTTGTTATGTTACAGCCTTCTTCTAAAAATTGGTTTAATTGTCCCCCCCCTCATCAATCTCCTCAAGCAAAAACAGGTTTTTTGAAATATTTGCAAATGTATAAAAAAAAATACTGAAATATGACATATACCGTGCCTTGCAAAAGTATTCAACCCCCTTGGCATTTTTCCTTTTTCATTGCATCGCAACCTGTAATTTAAATGGATTATTATTTGGATTTCATGTAGTGGACATACACAAAATAGTCCAAATTGGTTAAGTGAAAAACTTTCTAAAAACTGAAAAGTGGTGGATACATACATATGTATTCACCCCCTTTGCTATGACGCCCCTAAATAGGATCTGATGCAACCAATTATCTTCAGAAGTCACATAATTAGTTAAATAAAGTCCACATGTGTGCAATCTAAGTGTCACATGATCTCAGCAATAAAAGGCAAATTAATTACCTAAAAATCATTCAATGTGATTTTCTGGATTTTTGTTTTAGATTCCTTCTCTCACAGTTGAAGTGTACCTATGATAATAATAACAGACCTCTACATGCTTTGTTAAGTAGGAAAACCTTCAAAATCGGCAGTGTATCAAATAATTGTTCTCCCCACTGTATATACACACACCTGTTCTGAAAGGCACCAGAGTCTGCAACACCACCAAGCAAGCAACACCATGAAGACCAAGGAGCTCTCCAAACAGGTCAGGGACAAAGTTGTGGAGAAGTACAGACCAGAGTTGGGTTATAGAAAAATATCTGAAGCTTTAAACATCCCACAGAGCACCATTAAATCCATTATAAAAAAATGGAAAGCATATGGCACAACAACAAACCTGCCAAGAGAGGGCCGCCCACCAAAACTCACAGACCAGGCAAGGAGGGCATTAATCAGAGAGGCAACAAAGAGACCAAAGATAACCCTGAAGGAGCTGCAAAGCTCCACAGCAGAGATTGGAGTATCTGTCCATAGGATCACTTTAAGCCACACACTCCACAGAGCTGGGCTTTACGAAAGAGTGGCCAGAAAAAAAGCCATTGCTGAAAGAAAGAAATAAGCAAACACGTTTGGTGTTTGCCAAAAGGAATGTGGGAGACTCCCCAAACATATGGAAGAAGGTACTCTGGTCAGATGAGACTAAAATTGAGCTTTTTGGCGATCAAGGAAAACGCTATGTCTGGCGCAAACCCAACACCTCTCATCACCCCAAGAACACCATCCCCACACTGAAGCATGGTGGTGGCAGCATCATGCTGTGAGGATGTTTTTCCATCGGCAGGGACTGGGAAACTGGTTAGAATTGAAGCAATAACGGATGGCGCTAAATACAGGGAAATTCTTGAGGGAAACCTGTTTCAGTCTTCCAGAGATTTGAGACTCTGACAGGACGACGGCCCTAAGCATACTACTAAAGCAACACTCAAGTGGTTTAAGGGAAAACATTTAAATGTCTTGGAATGGTCTAGTCAAAGCCCAGGCCAAATCTGTGGTATGACTTGACGATTGCTGTAAACCAGCGGAACTCATCCAACTTGAAGGAACTGGAGCAGTTTTGCCTTGAATGGGCAGAAATCCCAGTGTGTAGATGTGCCAAGCTTATAGAGACATACCCCAAGAGACTTTCAGCTGTAATTGCTGCAAAAGGTGGCTCTACAAAGTATTGCCTTTGGGGGGCGTGATTAGCTATGCAACCTCAAATGTTCTGTTTCTTGTTTGTTTCACACCCCAAAAATATTTTGCATCTTTAAAGTGGTAGGCATGTTGTGTTAATCAAATGATACAAACCCCCCCAAAATATTCCATTTTAATTCCAGGTTGTAAGGCAACCAAATAGGAAAAATGCCAAGGGGGGTGAATACTTTTGCAAGCCACTGTAAATACACCCCCATTGCTAAGAGCAGCTAGATATAAATAAAACATAGCTACTTACCAACAACACACAAGTATCAGGTTTGATGGTTGACAGCCCAAGTAGAAGCTAGTCAGATATAATCAGGATCATGGTAATCTGCACAAGATTGTTGAACAATTATATGGACCCTCAACACAGGGGCTTCTCAGGGGTGTGTGCTTAGTCCCTTCCTGTACTCCTTGTTCACCCACAACAGCTCCCTGCCATCCAGTACCTCTATATCAGGCGATGTCGTACAGTAGGAAAGCCCAAGACATTGCCAAAGGTCTCCAGACTCCACCCAAGCCATAGACTGTTCACTGTACCGGAACATTGACTCTCGGACCAATAGGCTCCAAGACAGCTTCTACTCCCTAGCCATAAGACTGTGCCAGGCTGCTAAATAGTCAATTAATGGAACCCAAACTGTCTTGCACTGACTCTACACACACTCACTAGACTTATATACACAACATATACACACTCACTCACGCACATTACATTGACACTCCCACACAAACCCCACACACATTCACATACACACATACCAAAGAACAAACCCACATACAGTATCTACACATTACACACAAGCACACGCACACACACTTTCACACAATCATTTGCTGCTGCTACTCTGTTCTTTATTTTACTCTTATTATTTTCTATCCTGATGCCTAGTCACTTTACCCAGCCTTCATGTACAGTACATATCTACCTCATATACATTATTCTGGTACTGCCTGTACAGTCGTTGCCAAAAGTTGAGAATGACACAAATATTAATTTTTCACAAAGTCTACTGCCACAGTTTGTATGATGGCAATTTGCATATACTACACAATGTTATGATGAGTGAATTGCAAAGTCCCTCTTTGTCATGCAAATGAACTGAATCCCCCAAAAACATTTCCACCTCATTTCAGCCCTGCCACAAAAGGACCAGCTGACATGTCAGTGATTCTCTCGTTAACACAGGTGTGAGTGTTGACGAGGACAAGAGAGATCACTCTGTCATGCTAATTGAGTTTGAATAACAGGCTGGAAGCTTCAAAAGGAGGGTTGTGCTTGGAATCATTGTTCTTCCTCAGTCAATCATGGTTACCTGCATCGAAACACGTGCCGTCATCATTGCACAAAAAGGGCTTCACAGGCAAGGATATTGCTGCCAGTAAGATTGCACCTAAATCAACCATTTATCGGATCATCAAGAACTTCAAGGAGAGCGATTCAATTGTTTACTAGCATTTAAAAGCAGTTGGAGGCCACGGAAGGAGCGTTGCATGGCGTTGAAGCTCGTTTGGAGGTTTGTTAACACATTGTCCAAAGAAAGGCCAGATGTATACAGAATGGTGTCATCTGCATAGAGGTGGATCAGGAGCGACATCATTGATATATACAGAAAAAAAAGGATTAAAAAAAGGATTTTCCAGTAGATTGTCGACTTGATTCATTATGATGACTGCTAGCTCAGATTTTGAAAGTATGATGGTGGCATGATCAGTCCAATCAAAGCTACTGTACATATAGCGTGATTTGATGTAATTTCATCTGTGTCTAATGACCTTGAGCTTTCTTGGATGGGCACTTCTAATGTAACTATGGCAGCACCCAAGGGGCTATAATTTTAGAGCTCTACCCTTAGACTTGGCAGTGACGTAGTGTCCCCATGAGAAACAGAACACTGAGCCAATCACGGCGCAACACTACATATTTTCTACTGGCTTGCCCCACCACCACAGAAAGCACTGAGCTAGGCTGAAACACCTGCATTTTGGAGCTGCCTTACTCAAGAAAACAAAAAAGAGACCATGTTTGTATGCTGCTTTATTAACTCAATGATACAGTATATCTATTATTTATTTATACATTGTTTGCCAACTGATATGTGACATGCAAAACGTTTTTATAATTATTTTTGCTAAAACTGTAGGGATCAAAACAGGTAAGGCTTAGCCCCACTTGACCTGAATGACGGGTGCCACTGTTCACAAGTAATACAACAACTGATCTATTACCTGTGTGATCATATAGCCTACCTCAAATTTGGAAATATATATTTATCCTGAACAACAATTTATTGGCATGGAAATTCAAGCAAATCCAATATGCGGTAATAATGATTTGGGCCTATAGCCTACTTTACAAAACATCATTACTACAGTACTGTTTTTAATTGGTTAATGCTGCATTTGGCGTATGTTTTTTAAGTCATGTTAAAACAAAATCTGAGTGGTAGATCTCGACAAATCAAAGTGATTTTGACTCAAAAGGTTTGTGACCACTGTTCTAGAGTTTTTCCTGTTAAGACTATCAACTTTTCCCTCTACTGTGGCAATTGTGATCGATCAACGCAATATTAACCACTTTCAATGCAACACACAGAAACAAAACAAACTACTGTAGGCAAGAGATTTGTTGTAGGCAGAAAGCATCGGAGTAGGATTCTATTGCATTGGCACGCACTACTCAGCACGTACTCTATACAGACCAGTACGGCATAAACAATCAGAGCTGCAGTAGGCCAATATGCACATTTTGTTCATATACTTTGTTAGTTAGTGAGTTATTAGCCCAGTTATAGATCATTTGTAGTCAGAAATAGGGGAGTGATTGCTTCCTACAAGAGCACAAAACGTGTACATTTCTAGACATCTTTGAAAAGCAAGTCAGGTATAGATCTTTTTTTTTTCTTAAAGGGACAGTGTTGTATTTTGAGACAGACTTGAATAAGCTAAGTAGCCAATAGGCAGAGAGTAGCATAATTTGTCTGATTCTCTGTAATAATGGTATGGGAATAATAATGCATTTTATTTTGCAAAGTGGTTTCTTGCATCAAATAACCCAACAGCAGAGCGGGTCGAGAGTTTAAAGTTTCTTGGTGTCCACATCACCAACAAACTATCATGGTCCAAACACACCAACACAGTCGTGAAGAGGGCATGACAACACCGTTTCCCCCTCAGCAGACTGAAATGATTTGGCACGGGTCTCCATATCCTCAAAAAGTTCTACAATGGAACCATTGAGAGCATCCTGACCTGTTGCATCACCGCCTGGTATGGCAACTGCTCGACATCCGACCGTAAGGCGCTACAGAGGGTGGTGCGTATGGCCCAGTACATCACTTGGGCCAAGCTTCCTGCCATCCAGGACCTAAATACCAGGCGGTATCAGAGGAAAGCTTAAAACATGTTAAAAGATCGCAGTCACCCAAGTCATATACTGTTCTCTCTGCTACCGCACAGCAAGCGGTTCCGGGGTGCCAATCACCCAAGTCATATACTGTTCTCTCTGCTACCGCACAGCAAGCGGTTCCGGGGTGCCAATCACCCAAGTCATATACTGTTCTCTCTGCTACCACACAGCAAGCGGTACAGGAGTGCCAGTCACCCAAGTCATATACTGTTCTCTCTGCTCCCGCACAGCAAGCGGTACCGGGGTGCCAATCACCCAAGTCATATACTGTTCTCTCTGCTACTGCACAGCAAGCGGTACCGGGGTGCCAGTCACCCAAGTCATATACTGTTCTCTCTGCTACCGCACAGCAAGCGGTACCGGGGTGCCAGTCACCCAAGTCATATACTGTTCTCTCTGCTACCGCACAGCAAGCGGTACCGGGGTGCCAAGTCTAGGTCCAAACGGCTTCTTTAACAGCTTCTACCACCAAGCCATAAGACTGCTAATCACTCTACCCCTACCTACATGTACAAATGATCTCGACTAACCTGTACCCCCGCACATTGACTCGGTACCGGTACCCCCCCATATATAGCCTCGTTATTGTTATTTTACTGTGTTACTTTTTATCTTATTTGTTACTTTAGTTTATTTAAGAAATATTTTCTCGACTCTATTTCTTGAACTGCATTGTTGGTTAAGGACTTGTAAGTAAGCATTTCATGGTAAGGTCTACACCTGTATTCGGTGCATGTGACAAATAACATTTGATTAGAACAACATTTTCAGTTACCTCCTTGTCTGAAGGACAAGTGGATAAACAGGTTAATGTCAAGCCCTGTGTTCAATACAGGCCTCATGGAATGTAGGCCTATATTGAAAATCACACTTTGGATGCTACTGTAGGCTGAATGATAGAACAGCTATTTCCATGTTAAAATTTAATGGGCTGCATTGTTACGGGATGCATTTTCTCCATTGTTTCTGATGGAAGGCCACTCTGGTAGGCCTGCAGTATGATCAAATAGCCACCGTAGTCTACTTGACCACTGTTAAAACTGTAACTTAAAGCGAGTACAACCTTAGTGTTCACAGTAAACGCGCGCTGGAAGTGGCACAGACTTTTCACAACATTCAAATTTGGGTAAAAAAAAAATCACAAACACCTTTTTGCACACCTCCCCCGACTCCTCAACCCCACATTCTCTCACGTTCTCCCTTTCATCCCTTCTCTACCCACCCCACCCCACTCTCTCTCCTCTTCTCACTCATTTATCTTCCCTTTACCCCCTCCCCCACTCTTCCCACCCACATTCTATCCCCTGTCTCAACTATGTTTAGGAGAGGGGGGGGAAGCTGATCCTGAATCTGTACCTAGGGGAGGCTTCACATCGGAGCTCACCCTCACCTCTCCCTCCACAGTCTGGAGCTCCTGCAGCTCTCTCTTGTAGGTCCTCTTGCTCAGCGTCTCGTAGATCTTGGTCATGACGGGGATCTTCTCTGAGCCGTCACTGATGGCGGTGTGGTACTTCGGTTCAGGCAGGTCCCCCATGAACCTCAGCACCGTGATCCACACCGCCAGGGCTGCCTGGGGGATGGGGGGAATGGGATTGGTTTTCAAGAGATTGTTTGGCCAAATTGCTCAATTATATATATATACAGTGCATTCGGAAAGTATTTAGACCCCTTCCCTTTTTACATATTTTTACGTTACAGCCTTATTCTAACATTGATTAAATTAATGTTTTTGCTCATCACTCTACACACAATACCCTATAATAACAAAGGGAAAACAGTTTGACATTTATGATAAATGTTGATCTTTTTTAAACAGAAATATTTGTATTTTATTTACGTAAGTATTCAGACACTTTGCTATGAAACTAGCATTTTAGTTCAGGTGCTGTTTCCATTTATCATCCTTGAGATGTTTCTACAAATTGATTGGAGTCCACCTGTGGTAAATTCAATTGATTGGACGTGATTTGGAAAGGCACACATCTGTCTATACAAGGTCCCACAGTTGACATTGTATGTCAGAGAAAAAAACAAGCCATGAGGTAGAATGAATTGTCCGTAGAGCTCAGAGACAGGATTGCGTCTAGGCTCAGATCTTGGGAAGGGTACCAAAACATTTCTGCAACATCGAAGGTCCCCAAGAACACAGTGGCCTCCATATTTCTTAAATGGAAGAAGTTTGGCCACTCGGCCAAACTGAGCAATCGTAGGAGAAGGACCTTGGTCAGGGAGGTGACCAAAAACCCGATGGTCACTCTGACAGAGCTCCAGAGTTCATCTGTGGAGATGGGAGAACCTTCCAGAAGGACAACCATCTTTGCAGCACTCCACCAATCAGGCCTTCATGATATGGTGGTCAGAAGGAAGCCAATCCTCAGTAAAAGGCACGTGAAAGCTTGGAGTTTGCCAAAAGGTACCTAAAGAATCTCTGGTCTGATGAAACCAAGATTGAACTCTGGCCTGAATGCAAAGAGTCACATCCGAAGGAAACCTGGCACCATCCCTACGGTGAAGCGATGGTGGTGGCAGCAATTATGCTGTGGGGATGTTTTTCAGCTGCAGGGACTGGGAGACTAGTCAGGATCGAGGGAAAGATGAACGGAGCAAAGTACAGAGAGATCCTTGATGAAAACCTGCTCCAAAGCTCTCAGGATCACAGACTGGAGGGAAGGATTACCTTCCAACAAAACAATGACCCTAAGCACACAGCCAAGACAATGCAGGAGTGGCATCTGGACAAGTCTCTTATTGTCCTTGAGTGGCCCAGCCAGAGCTCGGACTTGAACCTTATCAAACATCTGTAAAGAGACCTGAAAATAACTGTGCAGCTACGCTCCCCATCCAACCTGACAGAAAGGATCTGTTGAGAAGAATTGGAGAAATTTTACAAAAGCAAGTGTGCCAAGCTTGCAGCTTTATACCCAAGAAGACTTGAGGCTGTAATCGCTGCCAAAGATTCTTTAACAAAGTACTGAGTAAAGGGTCTGAATACTTATACTAATTTTTTATTTTTGTATATATTTGCAAAAAAAATCTAAAAACCTATCTTGCTTGTTTGTAGGTGACCAAATACTTATTTTCCACCATAATTTGCAAATAAATTCATTAAAAATCCTACAATGTGATTTTCTAGATTTTATTTCTTCTCATTTTGTCTGTCATAGTTGAAGTGTACCTATGATGAAAATGACAGGCCTCTCATCTTTTTAAGTGGGAGAACTTGCACAATTGGTGGCTGACTAAATACTTTTTTGCCCCACTGTACATATGTATGTATATATTACACACATATAATATATATATATACATACATATATTATTATACACATACACACATATATATAAAAAGATTAGCACAAATTAAATAACTAAAATATAGTCATTGCATAAGTACAGTATTTTGCTCCCTGAGTCAATACATACTAGTAACAACTTTGGCATTGATTACAGCTGTTGAGTCTTCTTGGGTAAGTCTATAAGAACTTTGCACACCTGCATTGTGCAATATTTGCCCATTATTATTTTCAAAATTATTCAAGCTCTGTCAGATGTTGGTGATCATGGATAGATTTTTGATCATGGATAACAATTTTCAAGACTTGCCATAGATATTCAAACAGATTTAAGTAAAAGGTGTAAATTGGCCCCCCAGGAACATTCACTGTCTTCTTGGTAAGCAACTCCAGTGTAAGTTTGGCCTTGTGTTGTAGGTTATTGTCGTGCTGAAAGGTGAATTCCTCTCCCAGTCTCTGGTTTAAAGCCGACTGAAGCAGATATTCCTCTAGGATTTTTTGCCTGTGCTTAGCTCCATCCCGTTTCTTTTCATCCTGACTACCCAGTATCTGCTGATGTCAAGCATACCCATACCATGATGCAGACACCACCATGCCTGAAAATAAGGAAGCAGTTAGTGCCTTGTTGCATACAAAATGAATGTTTTCAAATATTTGTATTCTGTATATTTGTTTTTTTGTTTTCACTCCGTTAGGTCATTATTGTGGAGACACTACAATGTTTCTTGATCCGTCCTCAGTTTTCTCCCATTACAGCCATTGAACTCTGTAGCCATTTTTAAATCACCAATGGCCATCCCTGAGCAGTTTCATTCCTGTCCTGCAGCTCAATTAATCTTTGATGTGTATTGGTAGTTTAATACAGGGGTTCCCAAACTTTTTCCACTCGGGCCCTCCTTCCAGCATTGGGGAACAAGCGGTCTGAATAATTTTGTAAGGCACTGTCTGTATTGGTTTCCTGACCCAGTAAACAGTATTTGGACAGATAGCCATCTTTGGTTTGCTTTAACTGGCTGCAGTCACCACATGTTAACTTTAGTATGTTTGCCCCCCCCTCCTCCACACACAAAAGTTCAGTTAGGTATTAGCATGTTCTTAATTTCGTGCCCAAATTATCTGAAATTGATTGTGTGTGTGGGGGGGTAGCCTTAGTGGGGTTGAGGTAATATTCAGTTAGACACTCATGACTCAGGGCTCATTTGCAAAGCTGTAGGACCACAATGGCGAACACACACACGATTGGTAAAAGGTCAAAAGTCAGAGGTCAACTCACCAGCTGGTCACCCTCATCCTCATGGAAGAGCAGAGGCTGCTTGAGCGGGCGCCGCACGTATTTGTGTGTGGTGGTGCCCTGGAAGTACATGGTGGCGAACTTGGAGAACTTGTACTCCGACAGGTCCTCTTCCTCGTCGTCAGGCAGAGGGAGAGCTTCGTCTAAGTCCTCCTCCTCCTCGGCCCGCAGAGCCACTTCCAGGTCCTACAACACACCCATGTAAACAGACCCAGAGACATGCACAGAGGGAGGGTCGCAGGCACGCAAAGAGGCACATGTGCGCACACACACACAGGCACACCAGTGGCATAGTGCAGTTTTACACTGATACCATTTTTTTGAGATCTTGTTTTGCAATGGGGGAGAGAAATGTACATTTTATAGCTAATCTCATGTTATTTTACATATTGTGCCGTGAGGTGGAGAGAAAATGTTGCTGTTTTAGAGCTCAGTGATTCTGGAAAGATGAGACAATCTCAACATTTTCCACAAAAATATGGACAACATTTCAAATATATATTTTGATAGACCAAAGTATCAGCCTCCTAATTATACTTTTTTTTTTAATCGTAAAGTACAACTAACTGGATGTATGTAAACTCTGCCAGACACCATAATGCATTTCATTTTTACAATTATTCTCCAACAAGTGTTTAAAGGCCTTTGCTGTTTAATTTGAACAAATCTGTAATACAAATCTCAAAACTTATTTTTGTTTTGGTTTATAGCACTATTAAGAGCTCCAGCATTTTGTTCTAGATTCTTTTTCTAGAAATACTTCCATTGTTTAAACATATGTAGCAGAACAGAGGTCTTGTGGTCTTGTGGCACTACATGTAATGAGGACATGAATAAGGGTGTAGTTGACCCTGATGAGAGCTGTTTGGGGGTCCTTGCGGAGGCTGCAGGTGTGTCTGCCAGTGAGCCAGTGAGGCACACATGGAGGCAGGGATACGGGCAGGTGCATCAGACCGACATATACATCAAAGCACACAGACACACACATCCTACATCTAAACCCATACCCCTTACATCTATACCCCTACCCCTTGCACATACTCCACTGTACCTACACAGACAGTATCTACTGCCCTACTCCCCACCACCACCCCTAACGCCCCATCTCACCTCGAAGCCGGCCGGCCCCTGTCCCTCCAGGTTGGGCAGTGCCCCTGTGTTCCCCAGGAAGCCAAACATCTGATCCACCATGTCTGAGTGGTCCACCGGCTGCTCCCTCTCCCGCTCCAGCTGTTGGGTTGAGGTTGAGTTATAGGCACAGAGTAAAAACAAAGGACAACATCAAACATATACAGTGGGGCAAAAAAGTATTTAGTCAGCCACCAATTATGCAAGTTCTCCCACTTAAAAAGATGAGAGAGGCCTATAATTTTCATCATAGGTACACTTCAACTATGACAGACAAAATGAGGGGGAAAAATCCATTTGGATGATCCAGAAGAAGATTGGGAGAATGGCATATGGTCGGCGAAACCAAAATATAACTTTTTGGTAAAAACTCATCTCGTCGTGTTTGGAGGACAAAGAATGCTGAGTTGCATCCAAAGAACACCATACCTACTGTGAAGCATGGGGGAGGAAACATCATGCTTTGGGGCTGTTTTTCTGCAAAGGGACCAGGACGACTGATCCGTGTAAAGGAAAGAATGAATGGGGCCATGTATCATGAGATTTTGAGTGAAAACCTCATTCCATCAGCAAGGGCATTGAAGATGAAACGTGGCTGGGTCTTTCAGCATGACAATGATCCCAAACACACCGCCCGGGCAACGAAGGAGTGGCTTCGTAAGAATCATTTCAAGGTCCTGGCGTGGCCTAGCCAGTCTCCAGATCTCAACCCCATAGAAAATCTTTGGAGGGAGTTGAAAGTCTGTGTTGCCCAGCAACAGCCCCAAAACATCACTGCTTGAAATTGGTGTTTTATGTTCAGAAATGCATTGTCTCAAACAAACATCTGGTGAAAGTGCAGAGAGCCACATCAAATTACAGAAATACTCATAATAAACATTGATAAAAGATACAAGTGTTTGACATGGAAATTTAGATAAACTTCTCCTTAATGCAACGCAACAAAAACAAGCCATACAGGTACCCACCGTGTTGTGGAGTCAACAGAAGTCAGAAATAGCATTATAAATATTCACTTACCTTTGATGATCTTCATCAGAATGCACTCCCAGGAATACCAGTTCCACAATAAATGTTTATTTTGTTCGATAAAGTCCATCATTTATGTCCAAATACCTCCTTTTTGTTGGCGCATTTAGTTCACAAATCCAAACTCACGAGGTGCGGGCAAGTCCAGGCGGAAGTTCAGACAAAGTCCAAAAAGTTATATTACAGTTCGTAGAAACATGTCAAACGATGTATATAATCAATCTTTAGGATGTTTTTAGCATAAATCTTCAATGTTTCAACCGGACAATTCCTTTGTCTTTAGAAATGCAATGGAACGCAGCTAACTCTCACAGGTGCGCGCAAGACAGAGCTCATGGCACTCTGCCAGACACCTAGTTGAAACAGCTCTCATTCTTCCCCCTTCACAGTAGAAGCCTCAAACAAGGTTCTAAAGACTGTTGACATTTAGTGGAAGTCTTAGGAAGCGCAATATGACCCCATATGCAATGACTTGAAAACTACAAACCTCAGATTTCCCACTTCCTGGTTGGATTTTTTCTCTGGTTTTTGCCTGCCATATGAGTTCTGTTATACTCACAGACATCCTTCAAATAGTTTTAGAAACTTCAGAGTGTCCCCTATCCAAATATACTAATTACATGCATATTCTAGCTTTTGAGCCTGAGTAGCAGGCAGTTTACTCTAGGCATCTTATTATCCAAACTACTCAATACTGCCCCCCAGTCCCAAATAAATTAATAGGCTATTTTAGCTTGTGAGCTCTACTTCATGTTGAAATCCTTCAAAACCTCCACATAACCTCTTTATGGAACAAATCATAACTTACATTAAAGTCAAATTTGTGACTTAACATCAATTCATGACTAAGTGACAATTTGACTAAAGTGGAAGTTAAGATTTGCCCCTAAGTAAACCATTAGGTGCTTCAGGAACCTGTTCCACCATCTCCTTCTTTCGTCGTGCCTCCTCCCGTGCCTCCTTCTCCCTCTCCTCCTCCTGACGGGTCAGCTCGGCCAGGCGCTCCTTGTGACTCCTCTCGGCCTCGGCCCGCGCCCGTCGCACCGTCATCTGGTTCCTCAGGCGCTCCTCCTCGACCAGACGCTGGCCTTCTGCCTTTTGGCGCCGCCGGTGCTAAGAAATGGGGGAGAGAGTTGTTTAATCACTTACAAATTCTCATAAATGTTCTTAAATGTTACTAGAAGCTGGTAAGACGAGGGGTGGGGATGTGTGTCTTTTTGACAATAACAGTGCTCACCTGAGGGAGAGTACCTTATGATAAGCTGTAGACCACACTATCTACCTAGAGAATTCTCATCTATATTATCCGTAGCCGTCTATTTACCACCACAAACCGATGCTGGCACTAACGCCACACTCAACCAACTATATAAGGTCATAAGCAAACAAGAAAAGGCTTATCCAGAAGTGGCGCTCCTAGAGGCCGGGGACTTTTTTACCAGCATGTCACATGTGCAACCAGAGGGGAAAACAACTCTAGACCACCTTTACTCCACACACAGAGATGTATACAAAGCTCTCCTCCGCCCTCCATGGCAAATCTGACCATAATTCTATTCTCCTGATTCCTGCTTACAATCAAAAACTAAAGCAGGAAGTACCAGACACTCGCTCAATACGGAAGTGGTCAGATGACGCGGATGCTACGCTACAGAACTGTTTTGCTAGCACAAACTGGAATATGTTCCGGGATTCATCCAATGGCATTGAGAAGAATAGTCATCAGCTTCATCAATAAGTGCATTGACGATGTCGCCTCCCCAGTGACTGTATGTACATATCCAAACCAGAAGCCATGGATTACATGCAACATCCGCATCGAGCTAAAGGCTAGAACTGTCGCTTTCAAGGAGCGGGACACTAATCCGGATGCTTAGAAGAAATCCCGCTATGCCGTCAGACGAACCATCAAACAAGCAAAGTGTCAATACAGGATTAAGATTGAATCCTACTACACCGGCTCTGACGCCCGTCGGATGGGGCAGGGCTTGAAAACTATTACGGACTACAAAGGGAAACCCAGACGCGAGCTGCCCAGTGACGCGAGCCTACCAGACGAGCGAAATGCCTTTTATGCTCGCTTCGAGGCAAGCAACACCAAAGCATGCACGAGAGCACCAGCTGTTCTGGGTGACTGTGTGGTAACGCTCTCGGTAGCCGATGTGAGCAAGACCTTTAAACAGGTCAACATTCTTAAAGCTGTAGGGCCAGACGGATTGCATACCGCCCCAAAAGATCCACAGATGACGCAATCTCAATCGCACTCCACAATGCCCTTTCCCATCTGCAAAAAAGGAACACCTATGTGAGAATGTTGTTCATTGACTACAGCTCAGCGTTCAACACCATAGTGCCCACGAAGTGCATCACTAAGCAAAGGACCCTGGGACTAAACACCTCCCTCCGCAACTGGATCCTGAACTTCCTGACGGGTCACCCCCAGGTGTTAAGGGTAGGCAGCAACACGTCTGCCACGCTGATCTTCAACACTGGGGCCCCTCATGGGTTTGTACTTAGTCCCTTCCTGTACTCCCTGTTCACCCACGACTGCGTGGCCAAACACGACTCCAACACCATCATTAAGTTTGCTGACAACATAACAGTGGTTGGTCTGATCACCGACAACGATGAGACAGCCTAAAGAGAGGAGTTCAGAGAACTGGCAGTCTGGTGCCAGGACAACAACCTCTCCCTCAATGTGAGCAAAACAAAGGAGCTGATCGTGGACTACAGGAAAGAGGTGGCCGAACAGGCCCCATTAACATCGACAGGGTTGTAGTGCAGCGGGTCGAGAGTTTCAAGTTCTTTGGTGTCCACACATCACCAGCAAACCATCATGGTCCAAACAAACCAAGACGCTCGTGAAGAGGGCACGACTAAACCCCTCAGGAGACTGAAAACATTTGGCATGGGTCCCCAGATCTTCAAAATGTTATACAGCTGCACCATCGAGAGCATCCTGACCTGTTGGGTCACCGCCTGGTATGGCAACTGCTCAGCAACTGACCGTAAGGTCCTGCAGAGGGTAGTGTGTATGGCCCAGTACATCACGTGGGCCAAGCTTCCTGCCATCCAGTACCTATATAATAGGCGGAAAGCCCATAAAATTGTCAGAGCCTCCAGTCACCCAAGTCGGACTGTTTTCTCTGCTACCGCACGGCAAGGAAGTCTAGGACCAAAAGGCTCCTTAACTGCTTCTACCCCCAAGCCATTAGACTGCTGAACAATTAATCAAATGGCCAACGGACTATTTACATTGACACCCCCCCATTTGTTTTGTACACTGCTGCTACTTACTGTTTATCTGTGCACAGTCACTTCACCCCTACCTACATGTACAAATGACATCAACTAACCTGTATCCCCGCACACTGACTCTGTACCGGTACCCCCTGTTTATAGCCTCGTTATTGCTATTTTATTTTTATTTTTTATTTCACCTTTATTTAACCAGGTAGGCTAGTTGAGAACAAGTTCTCATTTGCAACTGCGACCTGGCCAAAATAAAGCATAGCAGTGTGAACAGACAACACAGAGTTACACATGGAGTACACGATTAACAAGTCAATAACACAGTAGGAAAAAAAGGGCAGTCTATATACAATGTGTGCAAAAGGCATGAGGAGGTAGGCGAATAATACAATTTTGCAGATTAACACTGGAGTGATAAATGATCAGATGGTCATGTACAGGTAGAGATATTGGTGTGCAAAAGAGCAGAAAAGTAAATAAATAAAAAAACAGTATAAAAACAGTATGGGGATGAGGTAGGTGAAAATGGGTGGGCTATTTACCAATAGACTATGTACAGCTGCAGCGATCGGTTAGCTGCTCGGATAGCTGATGTTTGAAGTTGGTGAGGGAGATAAAGTCTGGAGATGAAGTCTCCAACTTCAGCGATTTTTGCAGTTCGTTCCAGTCACAGGCAGCAGAGTACTGGAACGAAAGGCGGCCAAATGAGGTGTTGGCTTTAGGGATGATCAGTGAGATACATCTGCTGGAGCGCGTGCTACGGATGGGTGTTGCCATCGTGACCAGTGAGCTGATATAAGGCGGGGCTTTACCTAGCATGGACTTGTAGATGACCTGGAGACAGTGGGTCTGGCGACGAATATGTAGTGAGGGCCAGCCGACTAGAGCATACAAGTCGCAGTGGTGGGTGGTATAAGGTGCTTTAGTGACAAAACAGATGGCACTGTGATAGACTGCATCCAGTTTGCTGAGTAGAGTGTTGGAAGCCATTTTGTAGATGACATCGCCGAAGTCGAGGATCGGTAGGATAGTCAGTTTTA
The DNA here is from genome assembly GCF_021184085.1 of Oncorhynchus gorbuscha. Lineage (NCBI taxonomy): Eukaryota > Metazoa > Chordata > Actinopteri > Salmoniformes > Salmonidae > Oncorhynchus > Oncorhynchus gorbuscha. The sequence goes on along the minus strand of NC_060188.1, from coordinate 48,834,855 downwards.
CTAGGGTAAGCTTGGCGGCATGAGTGAAGGAGGCTTTGTTGCGGAATAGAAAGCCGACTCTTGATTTGATTTTCGATTGGAGATGTTTGATGTGAGTCTGGAAGGAGAGTTTGCAGTCTAGCCAGACACCTAGGTACTTATAGGTGTCCACATATTCAAGGTCGGAACCATCCAGGGTGGTGATGCTAGTCGGGCATGCGGGTGCAGGCAGCGATCGGTTGAAAAGCATGCATTTGGTTTTACTCGCGTTTAAGAGCAGTTGGAGGCCACGGAAGGAGTGCTGTATGGCATTGAAGCTCGTTTGGAGGTTAGATAGCACAGTGTCCAATGACGGCCCAAAAGTATATAGAATGGTGTCGTCTGCGTAGAGGTGGATCAGGGAATCGCCCGCAGCAAGAGCAACATCATTGATATATACAGAGAAAAGAGTCGGCCCGAGAATTGAACCCTGTGGCACCCCCACAGAGACTGCCAGAGGACTGGACAGCATGCCCTCCGATTTGACACACTGAACTCTGCAAAGTAATTGGTGAACCAGGCAAGGCAGTCATCCGAAAAACCGAGGCTATTGAGTCTGCCGATAAGAATATGGTGATTGACAGAGTCGAAAGCCTTGGCGAGGTCGATGAAGACGGCTGCACAGTACTGTCTTTTATCGATGGCGGTTATGATATCGTTTAGTACCTTGAGTGTAGCTGAGGTGCACCCGTGACCGGCTCGGAAACCAGATTGCACAGCGGAGAAGGTACGGTGGGATTCGAGATGGTCAGTGACCTGTTTGTTGACTTGGCTTTCGAAGACCTTAGATAGACAGGGCAGGATGGATATAGGTCTATAACAGTTTGGGTCCAGGGTGTCTCCCCCTTTGAAGAGGGGGATGACTGCGGCAGCTTTTCAATCCTTGGGGATCTCAGACGATATGAAAGAGAGGTTGAACAGGCTGGTAATAGGGGTTGCGACAATGGCGGCAGATAGTTTCAGAAATAGAGGGTCCAGATTGTCAAGCCCAGCTGATTTATAGATTTGTACAATCTATGTTATTGTGTTACTTTTTATTATTTTTTACTTTAGTTTATTTGGTAATATTTTCTTAACTCTTCTTGAACTGCACTGTTGGATAAAGTTTGATTTGATCAGATTTAAATGGCCTTACTTTAGCCCTGTTGCCTTGCTTTGTGTCTATCTCTGTGTGTATGCATATGCCTATTAGTAGTGTAGCATCTTACCTCTGCCCTGAGTCTCTGGGTAACCCTCCGTGCGATCATGCCCCTGGCGTATGCCTGGATGGTGATCACCGCATGCAGCTGCCTCCAAAAAGACCGCCTCACCATGAAACCACGGCAACGGGCCTGTATTTGGGTGACGCAAGTCCTGGCCAATTGGTAGGTGACAAAGAGTTTTCTTGATCTATAGAGGGCTTGTAGGCGCAGGAAGCCGACCCTCATCTGGAGAGAGACAACAACAAAACTCTCAAACAGCGATATAACATTCTAACAAAATAACTACACCAATATAACACAACTATAACGTTATAGCAACATAACTACAACCCATAATTCAATAACTGTGGGACGGTCTTTTAAAGTGTGTTCATTAAGGGACTAAACGTCATTCCTGCCCAGGGATATGTCCAAGTGAACCATCCAGAAAATGGACAGTTGTGAAATGTCAGTAATCATGGATATAGAAGAACTCACTGCACTGTAGTCCTTCCTGCACCGATAGCCGCGCCACATCTTCTGAATGAGTGTCACTGACCTCCTCACCCTCAGGAAGTTGGTCCTGGAAAAGACACAGGGGGAGGGAGGGAGGGGTGGGGAGAGGTGCATATGGAAACATATTATATAATACTGAAGCTCTCAAACACAACATTTGTGAATTGAAATGTCCAGACAATTCAACGGTAGTATCTGAATTCGATCTATGAGGGACAAGTTAAAAGTTGTCACTAAGTACAATATGGATAAACAAAACAAAGATCGTAACTTAAAGAGGATCCTTCAAGGAATCCCCACCCAACCAACACCGCATGTTCCCTTTTCCCCCCTTCTCACCCTCCCTCGTGCCCCTCCTCTTTCCTTTCCCCCTTTCTCCGTCCCTTCCAGCCTCACCCTCCCCTCTACTCCCTCCTTCCTCACCTCTCCTTCATTCCTCTAACAGCCTTTTGGATGAGGATGGCCTTGTCAGTGATGGCCTTGTCCCTGTCTATCTCCAGCTGCATGTCATGGTGGTCCTGAGACGGAGAGGGAGAGCGGTGGGAGTGAAAGCGAGAGTGCACTGTTTATTTTATCGTAATATGTGTAACAATGTAGGTGAAAATATGATATGTCGATTTGCAATCAATGAAATCTAGTCACCTTAAGAAAGATCTTGGTCTTCCCAATCTCCCAGTCGTCATCGCGTCCAAGAACAGCCTCCACTATCTTCTGACACGTCCCTCTCAGGTCATCCTATGAGAAAACACCAGGGAATGAATGACACCTAAATGAACTAATAACCACCCTGAAGTAGAGTAACAGAGCATATTAATATAATCGAAAGTGACAGCAGGGTTGTGTTCATTAGGACAGAAAACAGATGTTCTAAAACGTTTTGGAACAGAAAACAAGTGTTTCTTATTGGAAAAGTCCAGGAGGCCCTTGTTTCATTCTGTTTTTTTCTTCTTCTCGTTTAGTGCCTAATGGACAGGGCCCAGCTCTGCTAACCTGTCTGTTGGCAGGTTTGACCCCGGGCACGAGAACACGGTAGCGGTCTACGAACTCTCCGAAGGCGTATCTGATGGGGTAACCAGCGCGTCTGATACGAATGGTCTCCATCATCCCAGAGTACCTCAGCTGACGCACACACAGCTCCCTGTCAAACAGCTAGATGGACAGACACACAGACAGAGTTAAAGAGAACAGCTGTAAGGCAATGGTAAACGAACATCGTGACACACACACAGGCACGCACGCAATCACACACACAATCACACGCACACACACAGGCATGTACACACACATGTACGCACACACACCGGCAAATACACCCCCACCCACACTCTTTTATACTAGTGTCAGGTTGGACTCACCATGGGTTTCTTGAGCTCGTTGGGTTTGATGCAGCGGACAAAGAAAGGCTGACATACATTGAGGGTTCTCATCAGCAGCTCCAGAGAAAGCTTGAACTGGCTACTCAGAGTAGGGGATCGCTTCCTGGTCTCCATACCCTGGCAACACACACAGAGCAATGTATTTGTAATTTTAACAACCTGACCCTGACACTTTGTTTGCTAATCTGAGGGATGGGGCTGGGAAAATTCAACCACTCTAAAATTCATAGACCGAGCTATGGATGAAAGGATTGCCATGTATAAGTTATATTCTTCAAGAATCAATATGTATACCACAAATTGAATGACAATGACAATTGAACAACAGCACCCGCAAATTGGCTACCAGTGCGGCAAGTGCCACTGGCTGCTGGTAAGCTTTTTTGACTTGGACATACATTTTTTACAACACATGCTAACCTTTGTTTAACCAGTAAACAGCTGCTCTTAGCAAAAATGTGTTTGGAGTTACCTTTCTAATAGGCTATGCTAGAGATTACACTTCCTCTACCAATTCTAATGTGGGGGAGGTCAAAATAATAAATGTATTCATTTTAAAAATTTTGATTTTATTTTTGAACCTTTAAAAATGAAAAAATGAAACAAAAGGACAAAACACACATCACGACAAGAGAGACACCACAACACTGCATGAAGAGACACCTAAGATGACAACATAGAATAGCAGCAACACATGACAACACCGCATGGTAGCTGCACCACATGACAACAACATGGTAGCAGCACAAAACATGGTACAAATATTATTGGGCACAGAAAACAGCACAAAGGCAAGAAGGTAGAGACAACAATACATCACACGAAGCTGCCACAACTGTCAGTAAGAGTGTCCATCATTGAGTCTTTGACTGAAGAGATGTGTGTGCTTTGGGGACCTTTAACAGAATGTGACAGGCAGAACGGGTGTTGTATGTGGAGGATAAGGGCTGCAGTAGGTATCTCAGATAGGGGGAATGAGACCTAAGAGGGTTTTATAAATAAGCAACAACCAGTGGGTCTTGCGACAGGCATACAGAGATGACCAGTTTAAAGAGGAGTATAGAGTGCAGTGATGTGTCCTATAAGGAGCATTGGTGGCAAATCTGATGGCCGAATGGTAAAGAACATCTAGCCGCTCTAGAGCACCCTTACCTACCAATCTATTAATTATGTCTCCGTAATCTAGCATGAGTAGGATGGTCATCTGAATCAGGGTTAGTTTGGCAGCTGGGGTGAAAGAGGAGCGATTACGATAAAGGAAACCAAGTCTAGATTTAACTAAGATGATAAGACTATCATCTGTATATAAATGGATGAGAGAGATTCCTACTGCCTGAGCTATGTTGTTGATGTAAATTGAGAAGCGCGTGTGGCCTAGGATCAAGCCCTGGGGTAATCCCTTGGTTACAGGCAGTGGCTAAGACAGCAGATGTTCTGACTTTATACACTGCACTCTTTGAGAGAGGTGGTTAGCAAACCAGGCCAAAGACCCCTCAGAGACACCAATATTCCTTTGCCGGCCCACAATAATGGAATGGTCTACCGTATCAAAAGCTTTGGCCAAGTCAATAAGAATAGCAGCACAACATTGCTTAGCATCAAGGGCAATGGTGACATCATTTAGGACATTTAAGGTTGCAGTGACATATCCATAACCTGAGCGGAAACCAGATTTCATACCAGAGAGAGAGAGAATACTATAGACATCAAGAAAGCCAGTCAGTTGATCATTTATTTGTTTTTCCAACACTTGATAAACAGGGCAAAATAGAAATTGGCCTATAACAGTTAAGATCAGCTTGATCTTCCCCTTTATATAAAGAATCCACAGTGGCTGCCTTCCAAGCTATAGGAACCTCCCCAGATAAGAGAGGCAGGTTAAAAAGGTCAGAGATAGGCTTGACGATGATAGGGGCTGCAACCTTAAAGAAGAAAGGATCTAAACCATCTGACCCAGATGTTTTTAGGGTCAAATGTAAGGAGCTCCTTTAGCACCTCTGACTCAGTGACTGCCTGAAGGAAGAGGTGAAAAAGAGGGAGGAGCATCGGGACTAGTCGCAGTTCCAGAGGATGGATGGATGGATGGATGGATGGATAGAGAGGAGTTTTGGGAGAAACACAAGATACACAAGATGTGTTGGTAGCAGTGAGATCTGGGTTTGCCCAGGGATGTGAATAAACCCTGGATGACTGACAGGGTGCGTAGCCATCTTGCTACTCCTCTTCCATATAAAAAGTTTTTGGAAGCAATATACAGTGGGGAGAACAAGTATTTGATACACTGTCGATTTTGCAGGTTTTCCTACTTACAAAGCATGTAGAGGTCTGTAATTTTTTTTATCATAGGTACACTTCAACTGTGAGAGACGGAATCTAAAACAAAAATCCAGAAAATCACATTGTATGATTTTTAAGTCATTCATTTGCATTGTATTGCAAATTAATCAGAAAAGCAGAACTTAATATTTGGAAGTGTACCTATGATACAAATTACAGATGTCTACATGCTTTTGTAAGTAGGAAAACCTGTCAAATCGGCAGTGTATCAAATACTTGTTCTCCCCACTGTAAATGCATTTATTAATGTCTACATTCGGTTTTGATACTTATTCTGTTACAGACACCTTAACGCATATTTTTAAATTATATGCGAGTTAAAATATATATATATTTTGAGGATGACTACTAATGTTACTGTCCCCACTACAACAGAAAAAATATTTAAATACATGTTATTTTGTTCTTGAAACATTTAATTGAAATGCTATATAATTCCATTCGTTCCTATGGAGGACTGCCATTTCTTGGGAGTGCCAATATGGCCAACTGGTTGCTTCAAAGCCTATCAATGGCCAATGCATAGCATCAGCAATCCAGGGTTTATATACAGAATTGTTTTACCACAGAAGGAATGGCTGTTGTTTACCTTCGGAGAAGGAGTGGTGGGAGGCAGATAGCCACACAGAAACTGGGGTCAGACAGAACAAGAGAACACAACCAAAATGAGAGAAAGAGATGAAGATAGGCTAACACCACCGCTCCCCTAATGCTAAAGGACAAAATAGTAGTAGGAATAGTAAAGAAAAGTAAGAATTGAGAGTGATCGCTTGATGACATCATCACTGGGAGACAGAAAACTTCGGACTATAGGTCACAAAAGATGTCATAACCATAGAAAAATAAGTGGCTACACTTTTAAAATGGCTACCGGTTCACCCATTACAGACCTGTTGACTTGAATGGGGAGGCACGTTCTAGTTATTGTATTTATATAGTCTAAACCCTCTCTGGAATTCCACCATCGTGACTTACTCTAAGCCTTTCGTCCTTATGCTTAGTGGACACAGCCTGGTGAGTGAGTAGGGAAAATACATTCAAGGTGTCATCGTAACATCCTCATTATGTGACCACCAGACACGTCATCTCTCACCATGGTGACGTCAGCCTGGAAGATCTGCTTGATGAACTTGTTCTTGGAGGAGTGGACCAGCTGGATAATGTCAGTGTGGAGGCTGTCACGATTCTTCTCCAGGAAGCCTGAAACACACAGGAGTCAGCCATGTCCAATCCCAAACAAACCCCTAGCCCCGGCCCCTTCACTATGCACTTGTGGAGATATGATAGATGTAAGTCATCAGAGGGCAAGGTGGAGCCATTACCACATTGCTTACACATGGCATATCCTCTCTGATCTTCACAAGTGCCCGGGGTGTAGGGGCTAGGAGTTGATTTGATATGGAGCATATGAACAACTAATAGACTTGCTGGAGTTCAATACCTGGTCTTCTGACCATGAACCTACCTATAGAATCCAACCAAGTCCTACTACATGGAGCATCAGGGACTTTATTATGTGATTGCAATGAATTGTGTTGAGTGTGAAGCCAATGCCTTACAATAGGCCTACCTCTGGTCTCATAGTGGACCACCCCAGCAAAGTGCTGGATGCCAAACTGGGTCTCGTAGGTGTTCTTAGGGGGGTGGTAGTTGGTGTTGAGTTTGTGCTGGGAGTTGAGTTTATATAGCATGGTGGACTCTGTTCCCTGTGAGACACAAACAGAGAAATAATATTTAGGCTGTGTCTGAAATTATACCCTATTCACTATATGGTCCGCTGTAGCTTAGTTGGTAGAGCATGGAGCTTGCAACGGCAAGATATTGGGTTCAATTCCCGGGACCACCAGTACATAAATTGTATGCATGCATGACTAAGTTACTTTTGGGTAAAAGCAGCTGCTAAATGGCATATACAGTATTATTATAAAGGGGCATAGGATTAGGGTGCTAATTCGGACCAAAAACAATTCTATGGCACTCTTTTAACCCACTCAGGGGCAAAGGCATAGTTGTTGCACCATGGTATTGGTGTGCAATACGGGGATCAATGGTGTCTCTTTTGTCACAAAAACCGGTCCCTCGGTACAGAGTTCTAAATAACAAACATTCAGTTCCTCCAACTGTCCATCACAAAACCTAAACACAAATATGCATATTGATTTACATAAAATGTTAAATTGCCAAATTGGTACTGTACCTTGGGGAACTTGCTCTCCTCGTCGATGAGAGATATGATGTTCATGGGTTTATTGCCGATCATGTCCAGGGCATCCTGGTTGTCAGTGAACTCGATGTGCTGCCAGTTGATGTCCTCTAGGTTGTACTCCTCCTGCTCCAGCTTGAACACATGCCTCACAAAGAACTGCTGCAGGTTCTCATTGGCAAAGTTGATGCACAGCTGCTCAAAGCTTCAGGGAGGAAGAAACATAGCCGGTTACTCAACAGCCAATCAATTTAGGGGTGTGGCTATCCTTACTTTGATGGTCAAATTTGTCCAGGTGTGTGTGTGTGGTTATTTGTGTGTATGTCTGTGATTCTCGCTGGCAAAATGTATGGACAGCTGCTCAAATCAACAGGGAAGAAATGTAGCGAGAGCCAGTCCCTAGACAGCCATTAGAGTATAAAGCCCTTCAGTGAGCATGTCAACCGCACAAGTCAACGGAAGAGGCTGTCGCTATTGTCTGACTTTAGTCGGGCACATACCATTGTAATCCAATTTTCCAATAGAGAATGGAAATCATAACAATTATGTCATTTCATGTTCCACATACAACGTCCCCTAAATAGAAAACAAAGCTTTTAGACCTTTGTATTTGAACCAAATGGCTACAACATCCCCAAAGCTTGGGTCAGTCAGAGGACTCACCTGTTGACAATGAAGTTCTCGAAGCCAAAGATGTCGAGCAGGCCAATGGACCTCCTTATGATCTTACTCTCACAGGACGGAGGTCTGAAGATGGCCACGTTGATCTTGTCCACAATCCACACAAACAGCCTCCCATAGATACCCTGGGACAGGAGGGACAACGTTCATTTACACCATGAGTGGGTGTCGTAGATGCTCTCGGAGGAACAGCTTTCATTAGACAGAAGGGAACTTTGACCTTCTGTGAGGAATCCGATTTAGGACTGTGTGTGTGTCCTCACTTTGATAATAAAAGGTGTCCGTGTTCACACGCATGTATGTATGTATGTATGTATGCATGTATGCATGTATGTATGTATGTATGTATGTATGTATGTATGTATGTATGTATGTATGTATGTATGTATGTATGTATGTATGTATGTATGTATGTATGTATGTATGTATGTATGTATGTATGTATGTATGTATGTATGTATGTATGTATGTATGTGAGGGTCCTGACCTTGACAAAGGCGTCCCTGACATCCAGGCCCTGTTCCATGCTGAGGGGGGTGGACACATTTTCGCCCCGGGTGATCAGGGTACGAGTGGTTAGACATGACATCACGTCCTTAATGTCCACCTCAACAACAACACCACAACATACTGTAGTAGAGTACAACAACAACACAATACACAAACACCATACAGAGTCTTTTTTTAACATTCATTTTACCTTTATTTTACTAGGCAAGTCAGTTAAGAACTAGTTCTTATTTTCAATGACGGCCTAGGAACAGTGGGTTAACTGCCTGTTCAGGGGCAGAACAACAGATTTGTCCCTTGTCAGCTCGGGGATTCAAACATGCAACCTTTCAGTTAGTAGTTCAACGTTCTAACCACTAGGCTACCCTGCCGCCCAGTACAAGCCCAACATAGAGATCATGTACAGGTAAGAATCTACTACTAACCTCCATCAGAGATGTGGCAGTGGACAGGTCTGGAGATCGCACTACCACACAGGCATCCAGGTTGTCATAGCAACGGGCTGTTGGAGTGTATGTGTTATGAAGGAGGATAAAAGGGGGGAAAGCAAGTCAATTAGCCAAGAAATTTTGCCAAGTGCATTTATAACTTCTAACTCAATAGCTAACGTGTAGTCAGGTGCCAGTTTAGGAAGATTACCCCTCAATAAACCTCTCGCAAAATTCACTAGGTGAGAACAAGACAGGGCTTAACAACTAACACAAACATTCCAATGACTCTTTGGCATCACGTCTCTAGACACTGTACTATCGATGTCAGGGATGGGCAACTGGAGGGCCCCGAACGCACTCAGATCCATAAAAAAAAAATAGTCAGGGTCTCTACTTACTGTTCCAAGTTAGAATAGTAAAATACACAAGGTTCAATTTCAACATTTTCTCTACACAACATGGCAAAATCTGTAGAATTGCAAGAAATTAGCTGTAAAACAGAAAACGTTCCTCTCTGCCCCATGGCAAAATGTGTAGAATGGAACGAAATTAACTCTAAAAGTTCGAAGATTTCTCTCAACTGTCAAGAGGTGTACACACGTAGGTACGCAGATCAACTGAGTTCACATTTTTTGTGGCTCCCACCCACATCAAAGGCCCTTCCCTGATCTATGTAGTGTGTGTTCATGCCAGTGTTGGTTACTCAGCGGTAATATCACCTCAGTTTGCTTCTCCCACAAGTAATCGTGAATAACACTTTTAGGTATATATTTTTTAAATCACTTGTGGGCAGGGCTCCAAATTAACATTTGTAATTGGTGGCACTGGCGCTCCCAAGTATAAAGAGTTAGGATCACCATATCAAATTTATGAGCACAAGAAAATTAGATTTTTGGAATTCATTGAGATACAGCATATTTTGGGCCTAAATGAATTCTTGCTACTTTTGAAGCACATGCTGTGCCCTAGAACCTAATATGTAACACTATAAATACATTAGCTTATTATAAAAGTAACAATGTTGATACGAATACCTGTCATTGAAATTACAAAGTAATTTGTGGAATATTAGGTTTCTACATTGTGTAAAAACACAATTTTCCTATTGAGATGCACTACATTTCAAATTGTACACTGTCTCTTTAAAAACGTCAGGTTTGTGATGACAATATACAAGAGATCTGTTATTCATTCATTGCTATGATCGTTGATCTCCTGATTGTTTTCATAATTGCACAACGCCCCCAAAATAAAACTCCTGGTCTAACAAGCAAAATATTTTGTTGCATATTGGACCAAATTAGTCACACTTTAGGGCCCTGCTTGTGGGAGCAGCAAACAGTACATGAACATAATCCCTTTTCCCCCTACAGTTGGTCTTCTCTGTCTAGCTCCTGTGCCAAATTGAAAGTCGTCGTATTGTGCAACAACACTCTCTTTCCAAAATGGCCACCTCAGCTCACCCTCGTAGCGCAATTTGCCCATGTGCAGGATGGCCGCCAGTAGTTTGGATATCTCCCAGTTCTCAGTCTCTGTGAACATCAGCACCTTCATGGCCGACAGGATGCTTGAGTACTCCTTCAGGTCGTCACGGCTGTCACACTTTGTACAGTTCCCCTGGATAGGGACACACACACACATATGCATAAGGCTGTTGCGGTGACCATTTTACTGCCACAATAGCAGTCACGACTCCAGTAAAATTCCACAAGACCGTTGAGTCACGTAATCTCCTCGTATGCACTCTGGACATGCTTGGTGGCACCCAACTCGCTTAACGACCATCAGGTCGCGAAAGGCCTGGTACTCAGGGCTCAATTGTCACTAACCACTCTGATATCAATGCAAATGCAATCGAAAATCACATCCAACACTTAGCATCACCTCACTGTGATTGACCAATTTGAAAAAAAAAAGTTCAACAGCAGGTTGAAACTGCGTGGAAAACATGGTCGTTGTGGATGTTGTTTCAAAGCCTAACACAATGAAATGGACAGCGCTTTCTAAGGTGATAATTAATTCAAAACACACATGAATATTAGGGCTTATACATATGCATAGGCCTATATACTGTATGAGCCCAAGCCTGAAAAAAAACGGAATTAATATAATGATTGTGTAGTTATACAATACAAAACCTACCGCATGTCAAAAATTATAGTAATCGCCTTTGAGTGTGGACCGTATTATTTTGCGTACTGGATGGACTGGTTACCTTGTGCTACGCGCCAAACTTTCTATACACGAGTCTGGGAGAGAACGTACAGAGTTGTCCTAAAATGATTGTGAATTTCTATTAATTTTGAATAGCCTAGTAATAGGAAATGCTGTATATTTTCATAATAAATAGGCTGACCATTACCTTTAACAACAGAATAACTCACCACTGTGCATTTCCATCTCCTTCATTCTTTTCTCGAGCAAGCAGAGGGAGGGGCTGTCAATAACAGTTTATTCATTAAATGTGTTTCGTTGTGTAAACATGTTACTGTCGATGTTCCCAAACATATTTCACTTGGTTTCTCAACTCAAGCACGGGGTAGTTGCAGGAACAGGGTTGGAGAACCCATGGCATACAGAGTTTGGGCGAGAGGCTGCCTGCTCATCAAACAGTGGTTGACGTGTAGAGTGAAATAACCAGAGTAGTCTACCCGGCATGAGTGATCCACCGGGAAAGCAGCCTCTATTCGCTATTGGAGTGCATACGGATGACATATATGTTTTCCCCTGCACCTGTTCCTGCCCATTTGATAATGGGCCATTCTAAAGCGAAACTAATTTGACATATTAGTTCAAACAAGATTCAGCAGTACTGTATCATTTTAATCATTTTAGTCAATAAGATTCTTGCTACGTAGCTTAACTTTCTGAACATTCGAGACGTGTAGTCCACTTGTCATTCCAATCTCCTTTGCATTAGCGTAGCCTCTTCTGTAGCCTGTCAACTATGTGTCTGTTTATCCCTGTTCTCTCCTCTCTGCACAGACCATACAAACGCTCCTCACCGCGTGGCCGCGGCCACCCTACTCTGGTGGTCCCAGCGCGCACGACCCACGTGGAGTTCCAGGTCTCCGGTAGCCTCTGGAACTGCCAATCTGCGGTCAACAAGGCAGAGTTCATCTCAGCCTATGCCTCCCTCCAGTCCCTCGACTTCTTGGCACTGACGGAAACATGGATCACCACAGACAACACTGCTACTCCTACTGCTCTCTCTTCGTCCGCCCACGTGTTCTCGCACACCCCGAGAGCATCTGGTCAGCGGGGTGGTGGCACCGGGATCCTCATCTCTCCCAAGTGGTCATTCTCTCTTTCTCCCCTTACCCATCTGTCTATCGCCTCCTTTGAATTCCATGCTGTCACAGTTACTAGCCCTTTCAAGCTTAACATCCTTATCATTTATCGCCCTCCAGGTTCCCTCGGAGAGTTCATCAATGAGCTTGATGCCTTGATAAGCTCCTTTCCTGAGGACGGCTCACCTCTCACAGTTCTGGGCGACTTTAACCTCCCCACGTCTACCTTTGACTCTTTCCTCTCTGCCTCCTTCTTTCCACTCCTCTCCTCTTTTGACCTCACCCTCTCACCTTCCCCCTACTCACAAGGCAGGCAATACGCTCGACCTCATCTTTACTAGATGCTGTTCTTCCACTAACCTCACTGCAACTCCCCTCCAAGTCTCCGACCACTGCCTTGTATCCTTTTCCCTCTCGCTCTCATCCAACACCTCCCACACTGCCCCTACTGGATGGTATCGCGCCGTCCCAACCTTCGCTCTCTCTCCCCCGCTACTCTCTCCTCTATCCTATCATCTCTTCCCTCCGCTCAAACCTTCTCCCACCTATCTCCTGATTCTGCCTCCTCAACCCTCCTCTCCTCCCTCTCTGCATCCCTTGACTCTCTATGTCCCCTATCCTCCAGGCCGGCTCGGTCCTCCCTCCCGCTCCGTGGCTCGATGACTCATTGCGAGCTCACAGAACAGGGCTCCGGGCAGCCGAGCGGAAATGGAGGAAAACTCGCCTCCCTGCGGACCTGGCATCCTTTCACTCCCTCCTCTCTACATTTTCCTCCTCTGTCTCTGCTGCTAAAGCCACTTTCTACCACGCTAAATTCCAAGCATCTGCCTCTAACCCTAGGAAGCTCTTTGCCACCTTCTCCTCCCTCCTGAATCCTCCGCCCCCCTCCCCCTCCTCCTCCCTCTCTGCAGATGACTTCGTCAACCATTTTGAAAAGAAGGTCGACTTTACATCCGATCCTCGTTTGCTAAGTCAAACGACACCGCTGGTTCTGCTCACACTGCCCTACCCTGTGCTCTGACCTCTTTCTCCCCTCTCTCTCCAGATGAAATCTCGCGTCTTGTGACGGCCGGCCGCCCAACAACCTGCCCGCTTGACCCTATCCCCTCCTCTCTTCTCCAGACCATTTCCGGAGACCTTCTCCCTTACCTTCAACTCATCCCTGACCGTTGGCTACGTTTCCGTCTTCAAGAGAGCGAGAGTTGCACCCCTTCTGAAAAAACCTATGTCAACAATTACAGACCAGTATCCCTTCTTTCTTTTCTCTCCAAAACTCTTGAACGTGCCGTCCTGTTCCAAATCAGTCAGGTTTCAAGACTAGTCATTCAACTGAGACTGCTCTCCTCTGTATCACGGAGGCGCTCCGCACTGCTAAAGCTAACTCTCTCTCCTCTGCTCTCATCCTTCTAGATCTATCGGCTGCCTTCGATACTGTGAACCATCAGATCCTCCTCTCCACCCTCTCCGAGTTGGGCATCTCCGGCGCGGCCCACGCTGGATTGCGTCCTACCTGACAGGTCGCTCCTACCAGGTGGCGTGGCGAGAATCTGTCTCCTCACCACGCGCTCTCACCACTGGTGTCCCCCAGGGCTCTGTTCTTGGCCCTCTCCTATTCTCGCTATACACCAAGTCACTTGGCTCTGTCATAACCTCACATGGTCTCTTTATCATTGCTATGCACATGACCAGGTGGCGACCGCATCTCTGCATGTCTGGCAGACATATCAGTGTGGATGACGGATCACCACCTCAAGGTGAACCTCGGCAAGACGGAGCTGCTCTTCCTCCCGGGAAGGACTGCCCGTTCCATGATCTCGCCATCACGGTCGACAACTCCATTGTGTCCTCCTCCCAGAGCGCCAAGAACCTTGGCGTGATCCTGACAACACCCTGTCGTTCTCAACTAACATCAAGGCGGTGGCCCGTTCCTGTAGGTTCATGCTCTACAACATCCGCAGAGTACGACCCTGCCTCACACAGGAAGCGGCGCAGGTCCTAATCCAGGCACTTGTCATCTCCCGTCTGGATTACTGCAACTCGCTGTTGGCTGGGCTCCCTGCCTGTGCCATTAAACCCCTTCAACTCATCCAGAACGCCGCAGCCCGTCTGGTGTTCAACCTTCCCAAGTTCTCTCACGTCACCCCGCTCCTCCGTTCTCTCCACTGGCTTCCAGTTGAAGTCGCATCCGCTACAAGACCATGGTGCTTGCCTACGGAGCTGTGAGGGGAACGGCACCTCAGTACCTCCAGGCTCTGATCAGGCCCTACACCCAAACAAGGGCACTGCGTATCCACCTCTGGCCTGCTCGCCTCCCTACCACTGAGGAAGTACAGCTCCCGCTCAGCCCAGTCAAAACTGTTCGCTGCCCTGGCCCCCAATGGTGGAACAAACTCCCTCACGACGCCAGGACAGCGGAGTCAATCACCACCTTCCGGAGACACCTGAAACCCCACCTCTTTAAGGAATACCTAGGATAGGTTAAGTAATCCCTCTCACCCCACCCCCCTAAGTTTTAGATGCACTATTGTTAAGTGACTGTCCCACTGGATGTCATAAGTTGAATGCACCAATTTGTAAGTCGCTCTGGATAAGAGCGTCTGCTAAATGACTTAAATGTAAATGTAAATGTAAAAGAGAATACTCTGATGGTTGAAAATATGAACACTTGATAAGAGAACAGAGTTGTGCAGCCTGTGGCAAGGAACCGACCTATGGCATTGACGCATAGTCAGATAACATATATTAGCCCAACTCAAATTGTTCATCTGAAATATATTTCAGAATATATGTTAAATAAATAAATAAAAATAATACATTAAATAAATAACATAAATATATGTTTCTTTAGACCTTAAATAATGGATTGGTTGTGAGGGGGTATATTCAATTGATTTATCAGACGTGTTTAAATGTAGATGTTTCGAAGGACTGCATCAGCAGCTTGTATTTGTGGAGGCCTGGAGATGCTAAACATGATTATGTTAATTAGGGTAAATTACCTTGAGACCAGCAGTCGTTTGCATGACAATAACCGGCTGACAAAATGTCATGACCACCACAGCCCTAGATGCACACAAACTTGCGTACACACAGAGTGTATGCACATGTACACTGGGAGTTATAGACATGCACACAGGACCTTGATACAGTACCAGGAGGTGTCAGAAGAAGGCCCTAAACATTGTCAAAGGCTCCAGCCACCCAAGTCATAGATTGTTCTCTCTGCTACTGCACGGCAAGCTGTACCTGAGCGCTAAGTCCCTCAAGCAATAAGACTCCCGCTCAGCCCAGTCAAAACTGTTCGCTGCTCTGGCCCCCCAATGGTGGAACAAACTCCCTCACGACGCCAGGACAGCGGAGTCAATCACCACCTTCCGGAGACACCTGAAACCCCACCTCTTTAAGGAATACCTAGGATAGGATAAGTAATCCCTCTCACCCCCCCTTTAAGATTTAGATGCACTATTGTAAAGTGACTGTTCCACTGGATGTCATAAGGTGAATGCACCAATTTGTAAGTCGCTCTGGATAAGAGCGTCTGCTAAATGACTTAAATGTTAAATGTAAATGTAAATGCTAAATAGTTAACCAAATAGCTACCCGGACTATCTACATTGACCCTTTTTGCTCTTTTTGACTCCATGCACACACTGGACTCTAACCACACACTCACACAAAGTTACACTGACACTCCAACACACACACAGCACATACACGCAGGCACACATTCGCCACACACATACTGGGACACTTCCACACTCATCACATACGCTGCTGCTACTGATGATTATCTCTCCTGTTGCCTAGTCACATGACCCCTACCTATATGTACATATCTATCTCGATTTCCTCTCTTCCCCCTGCACATAGACCCAGTACTGTTACCCCATGTATATAGCCAAGCTATCATTGCTCATTGTGTATTTTTTCCTCATATTACACATTTTTCTCTCTATATTTTTTTATATTAGAATTTTCCCTATTCTGCACTGTTTGGAAGGGCCCGTATGTAAGCATTTCATTGTTCATCTACACCTGTTTTTTTTCAAGAATGTGACAATTAAAACTTGATTTGACACACACACACACACACACACACACACACACACACACACACACACACACACACACACAAAGATGTGTGCACGCACATACTGTAGCACACGCACGCTCACACACACGCGCACACACACGCTCACACACACACACACTACTCACCATGGTGAGGTAGGGGTAGTCAGTGGCGAGTCCCAGGCCAAGTTTTTTCTTCAGCTCTGGGGACATGCCCCGTAGCATACAGTAGAAAATATGGTAGTTCCTCTCATCCGCAGCCTGTGGGAAGAGTAACAGCAGGGGCATGTTCATTGGGTACAAAGTTGAAGAAAATGGGAATCTGTCTGCAAACTTGAGACGTCTCCATTATGTACTGTTATATTCTGGCCCCTATATATCCCCTCCCCCTGGACCCTTACCTGTCTGCAGACTCTGGACTTCTCCAGAAGGTACTGTTCTATCTTGGCCCCCTCGATGGCCCCTCTCTTGTTAAAGTGAATGTCGATGTATTTCCCAAAGCGACTGGAGTTGTCGTTCCGAATAGTCTTAGCGTTCCCGAATGCTGCATGGATGAAAGAATAAAGGTTTGAGTTAGCGTAACAGATGCAGTTCAGTGAACCATGCTCGCGTGATAAATAACCTTGCCTGAGACCCTGAAGACTTGGGTTGGCGGGACCCCAAGCGAATGCCTAGGGCTTTAGCACACAGTGCTAACAGTATTGTGGCATGCAGTATACCCGGGTTTCGAACCTTGGTCAGTCACATTAGCTAAGAGAGATATAGACTGGATGTATACTGTAGGGCGATGCATCCTTTTCCCAGTCCACATGTAGAGTACCCAGATAGAAACTTTAGAAGGTGCAAATAGGACATTAGACCTGGATAAGAGGCACAGTTGTTGTGTTAATTCTGGGTCACACTAGATGTCATAGAAAGGCTTAAGCTGTACACCAAACTGTAGGATCACTACTCATGGCCTGGGAGGTGTTTACTTCACCCCTGTACTAGTTCCAGGGGAAGGCATGCACATCCTACATCTGTCTAGCTGTCTTTGAAGAACGCATTCCAAGTTCAGCTTTTCCTACACAGCTTCTGTGATTCTAGCCTTGTTACAAACCATAAACAAACCCTAAAACTGCCTCTCTACATACACTCTCTACATTCTACATAACATTTACCTTGCCATGTAACACTAGGACAAGTTGGCCTAGGCAGAGACAGACAGCAAGCACCCTAGCTATTAAATGTCAGTGCATGTAGTGAGTCTCACATAATTCAATAGAACACTAGAATGGACATTGGCATCCAAGAAACACAACTACAAGACAGCAATCTTGGTCTGTTTTTTTTCTCTCAATTCGACTGGTTTGTAATTTGACCAAGATGGCTGCCATTAATAGCCCCTTCTAGTGTCTCATCACTATGTTGAGTCTGACCTTCCAGTATGGGGTTGGCCTCCAGGACTTGTTGCTCTATCCAGGAGTGTTGTCCACTGATTGCTGCCAGGAACTGCAGGATCAACTTGGTGCTCTCTGTCTTACCGGCCCCAGACTCACCACTGAGGAACACAGGAGGAGATACAATATTTTTCTGTACAGAGGCAGACAAGCAGACAGACACCCATGCAGGCACGCAGGTGCTCACACACACACACACACACACACACACACACACACACACACACACACACACACACACACACACACACACACACACACACACACACACACACACACACACACACACACACACACACACACACACACACACACACAGAAACTCAAACACATATACACTTAAATAGAGGAACACAACACACACACATCAATACAATGCACTAACCTGATGATACAGCACTGGTCCTTGTTGTTCCTTTGCATGTTGAAGTAACAGTTGTCTGCAATGGCAAAGATGTGAGGTGGCATCTCCCCAATCTTCTTATTGGTGTACAGGCGGATATGGTCCGGTGTGTAGATGGGCAGCAGCTGGTAAGGGTTTACTGCCACCAGAATTGACCCTGTGTAAGTCTGCAGGCAAAGGTCAAAGTCAAAATGTGAAATGGTCAAGGGTCATGCCAAGATCAGGGCAACGATGTCATCCGTGAGGCTTTAGTGATCACTTGATTTGTTGCTAGTGATAGTACGATTTGTTGCTAGCGATGCCATGATTTATCACTTTCTTTCACTGTGATTGTGATTAGGGTAGTCACTAGGATTTTGATCACTGAGATAGTGTGTTGTAAACCTGATGACAACTGATCGTTAAATTAGAGCTACAAAATCATTGGAAGTTCAAGTTATTGAACTGAATTTAGGTTGAAAATCACCTTAATGTGCAAAATGTAGACATAATAATCAGTCATAATAGCCCATGATTTGTTGCACCTCCAAGCCCAGGCCAAAGCTCTGTTGCGTTCTAAAGGCCCTAAAGGCTCATGTGTGTTTGACATTTACGCTTCAGTGGTCAAAGCACACTTAACAAGCTGGATCAAAGGTTAAGCCTGAAGCAGAGGCCAGCCTTCATCCCAGCAGAGATTATAGCCATTCATTGATGCTAGCAGGAGTGCTAGCATTAATGAAATGGGCTAGCTTGTTAGCATGTTGCTTAAAAAAAGGGTTTCTTCTGTAGTTTGTACTCACCCTTCCCCCACAATTTGTCTATGTAGAGAAATAGGGAGGGAGATGAAGAGGAAGAGTGAGAGGAAAGAACCATAATAGTTGATGAGGGACCGACTGGGACACACACACAGGGGCTGGGTCTCAATACTCTATAACGGCTTCCTTAAAAACCTCTTGAAACTAGGGGGCTCTATTTTCATTTTTGGAAAAATAATGTTCCCAAAGTAAACGGGCTATTTTGTCAGGACAAGATGCTAGAATATGCATATAATTGACAGCTTATGATAGAAAATACTCTAAAGTTTCCAAAACTGTAAGAATATTGTCTGTGAGTATAACAGAACTGATATTACAGGCGAAAGTCTGAGAAATATCCGATCAGGAAAGGACTCTTATTTAGAAAGCTCTGCGTTCCTATGCGTCCCTATTGAGCAGTGAATGGGATATCAAACATATTCCCTTTTCTATGGCTTGCCTAATGTGTCTAGTGTCACAATACATAGTTTCAGGCTTTTATTTTGAAAATTGAGCCTGAACGACAACATTGTCAGCGTCAGTGGTCAGCTGGAGGCTCTCAGAGTGATTTGTGCGTAATAGACAAATGCGGCCATTGTTTCTCTATTTCCTACTAAGAATTCACCTGTCCCGGTTGATATATTATCGAATAGATATTTGAAAAAAACCTTGAAGGTCGATATTATGGATCTAATTTGGAATATTTTTCGCCGTTGTCGTGACCGCAGTTTCCAGTGGATTTTTCAACCAAACGTGAAGTACAAACAGAGGTATTTCGGCTATAGAAAATAATCTTTATGGGACAAAATGAACATTTGCTGTCTAACTGGGAGTCTCTTGAGTGAAAACATCCAAAGGTAAACGATTTAATTTGATTGCCTTTCTGATTTTCGTGACCAAGCTGCCTGCTGCTAGCTAGGCATAATGCTATGCTAGGCTATCGATAAACTTACACAAATGCTTGTCTTGCTTTGGCTGTAAAGCATCATTTCAAACTCTGAGATGACAGGGTGATTAACAAAAGGCTAAGCTGTGTTTCAATATATTTCACTTGTGATTTCATGAATATTAATATTTTCTAGTAATATTTTTTGTCCGTTGCGTTATGCTAATTCAGTTGTCAGTTGATGACAATTCTCCCGGAGGAATACTGGAGGAAAGAACATGAGGAGAGGAAATTGTTTCAAACTGTTGAGACACAACCAGGCAGGTAAGCTAAGGAACCAGTCGGGGGTTGTGGCCAGGGGAAGAGTGGAAGAACATAACCAATATGCTAGCATAACCATTTAAGAAAGTAAGTCAAATAACAAAGCAGACAAATTCTATAACAGTTTATCATACATCAACAACATGAGCTACACATCACTAAACAAGGTCACTATGTTTTATAGAAATGTTCTATACCACACTTCCTTGTTGTTTGAAGGACTCATACAATATAAAATGGTGGTCCTGTAGTGGTACCAAAAGCGAGCAGACAGTGTTGCAGGGGTGACTCACATAGATGACACACTCGTTGTAGCGGATGAGCAGATTGCGCAGGATCCCGGCCTCGTTGAGGTCCCCCAGGCGGATCATGTCCTCCACCCCATGGATGGAAGTGGGATGCATGGGCTTAATGTTGGTGGCATTCTGGGGCAAGATCCAGTGCTCCTGATGGAGGAACAGTCACAGCCATTGAGGAACTATGGTGTCATAGGCTACTGTGTGTCCATGTCGGTTTGTTAGATCAAGTAAAGGCCCTGTTTGAATCCTTCCTTCATTGGAGTAATCACTGATATAATATGACTGGATAGGTGTAAGCAAGCTTTCCATGGCATTACTTTCAATTAGGTCATGTAATGATAACTTCAAGGAAAGGAGGAATGAGATGTATTTCAGGAGTATTCGAACAAGGCCAAACTCTTGTTTCATCAACGTCGCGTCAATGTTTTGTCAAAGTATTGTCACCGTCTTGTAACGTCTTGTCAATGTCTCATCATGTCTTGTCATTGTCAACTTTTGTGTCGACTTACCCTCCCCTCGTCGTCCTGCACCTGGATCTGTCCAGAGTCACAGAGCTTGACCACGGCTCCCACCGGAACGACGAACTCCCGGCCCGTCTTGAGGTCCAACCAGACATAGTCTCCCTGGAACGCAACCACAAATACAACCAGTGATCAGGAAGGAATTCTCAGAAAACTCATTCAGCAATTGAATCTGCTAGATCTTTTCGAGAGCTGGATACATTACATTTGCCATTCCAATATGTTAAGAACATGATTTCAATATATTGTCTAATAGGGGCGGGTCTAGCTCTGTTCCAGGATGTGATTTTCATGTTTTTTTAATCCCCACGTTATACCCTGGACTTGTCGTCAATATACTTTCACATTTAAAATGCATTTCAAAACACATTTTTTCGTATTTACTGAAGTACATACTTGATGAGAATGTGATTACATTACAATAGTTATATAGTTATTACAATAGTTATATAGTTATTACAATAGTTATATAGTTATTACAATAGTTATATAGTTATTACAATAGTTATATAATAAAATCCACTAGTAACATCTCACTCTGCCAACAGACTCAAAAGTCTAAGGTCACAAGAGTGGAGCAATATCACACTTCATCAAATCAAATTGTATTAGTCACATGCGCCGAATACAACAGCTGTAGACCTTACAGTGAAATGCTTACTTACGAGCCCCCTAACCAACAATGCAGCTTTAAAAAATATGGATAAGAATAAGAAATAGTAGTAACAAGTAATTAAAGAGCAGCAGTAAAATAACAATAGTGAGACTATATACAGGGGGGTACCGGTACAGAGTCAATGTGGAGACTATATACAGGGGGGGTACCGGTACAGAGTCAATGTGGAGACTATATACAGGGGGGTACCGGTACAGAGTCAATGTGGAGACTATATACAGGGGGGTACCGGTACAGAGTCAATGTGGAGACTATATACAGGGGGTACCGGTACAGAGTCAATGTGGAGACTATATACAGGGGGGTACCGGTACAGAGTCAATGTGGAGACTATATACAGGGGGGTACCGGTACAGAGTCAATGTGGAGACTATATACAGGGGGGTACCGGTACAGAGTCAATGTGGAGACTATATACAGGGGGTACCGGTACAGAGTCAATGTGGAGACTATATACAGGGGGTACCAGTACAGAGTCAATGTGGAGACTATATACAGGGGGTACCGGTACAGAGTCAATGTGGAGACTATATACAGGGGGGTACCGGTACAGAGTCAATGTGGAGACTATATACAGGGGGGTACCGGTACAGAGTCAATGTGGAGACTATATACAGGGGGGTACCGGTACAGAGTCAATGTGGAGACTATATACAGGGGGTACCGGTACAGAGTCAACGTGGAGACTATATACAGGGGGTACCGGTACAGAGTCAATGTGGAGACTATATACAGGGGGTACCGGTACAGAGTCAATGTGGAGACTATATACAGGGGGTACCGGTACAGAGTCAATGTGGAGACTATATACAGGGGGTACCGGTACAGAGTCAACGTGGAGACTATATACAGGGGGTACCGGTACAGAGTCAATGTGGAGACTATATACAGGGGGGTACCGGTACAGAGTCAACGTGGAGACTATATACAGGGGGGGTACCGGTACAGAGTCAACGTGGAGACTATATACAGGGGGGTACCGGTACAGAGTCAATGTGGAGACTATATACAGGGGGGTACCGGTACAGAGTCAATGTGGAGACTATATACAGGGGGGTACCGGTACAGAGTCAATGTGGAGACTATATACAGGGGGTACCGGTACAGAGTCAATGTGGAGACTATATACAGGGGGTACCGGTACAGAGTCAATGTGGAGACTATATACAGGGGGTACCGGTACAGAGTCAATGTGGAGACTATATACAGGGGGGTACCGGTACAGAGTCAATGTGGAGACTATATACAGGGGGGTACCGGTACAGAGTCAATGTGGAGACTATATACAGGGGGTACCGGTACAGAGTCAATGTGGAGACTATATACAGGGGGGTACCGGTACAGAGTCAATGCACCTCATATTCCCTCCTCACACAATAGTATTTTTATTACATCAAAGCTATTTTCTGTGCACTTCCTAAAATAACCAAGAAGTTCAATCCAAATAAAATAAAGTATGTTTTAGTCTTGCGTATTGTTCTGCATGAAATACGTTGGCTAATTTGAAGACTGCCAATTTCCAATAAGGGAAATTAGGTTGCTGTAGGCTTAGCCTCGTCCAAATGCAGACTTTATAGGAAGTGATGTAACATCATCACTTGTTGCTAGGAGGAGGTGGGGCTGTTTCGAGAAGGTTTGAATATTTTGAAAATGCATCCTTCCCTTCTTCAGTCCTTGTTATCACAACTCTAAATTGTGATTGGTGAAAGCAAGGCCTATGCCACAAACCTCCCGTGCCAAATCAGTGATTACTTCAATGTTTGGGTGGCAAAGTAAACAGATAAACAGAACCTTATAAGAGGGCTAGGTTGAGCAGCCTACTATAAATCCCTGCTGTCGATCAAGGTGAGATTAGGAAATCAGCCCCAGTCAGAGAATGGGTTTGGTCACATTTTAGTGTTAAGCTGCCATGTTGTTTTTATTGTCCCCCACATTGAAATCGAAGAGGGGACTGTGGATCTGTCTCCGTTCGTTCGTACGTTAGTGACATATGATATCTCAGACAGCACCGGCCTGATTTTGACAAAATTTGGGCGAATGATACCGTAGAGATCTGGCATTTACAAAATAACCCTGATCGGCCCAAGGCGGGAGCTATAGTAATTAACGGAAATGTGTTAGTCACACGCAATATCTCAATTGGGCCAAGGAGGCATTGTGGGTGGGTGACGACTTTATTTACTGTTGTTCTGTTTTAACATGCTGGACACACACTAACCGTGCTGTTATTCCATCTCTCACAAACCACCCAACCACATGTAGATCCAATGAACCGGAAAACAACAACACATTTAGTACCGAATCAATCAAGAAAGCACCATTCATTTTGTCAAAAACATTAGTTTTGCTCTACACCAAATCATGTCTATGCTCGTATTGAGTCAAGTTTTTTTTCTATCATTGCAAACAAAGTTTCATTGAGTAAATGAAACCAAATGTGCATTGCTTTAAGAATTACTTTGACTCCCCAAAACCTGGTTACCAGCTTTGCTAGAAAAAGATGCCATTAGCACTAAAAAACATAAAATATTGCATTGCAAAACCAAATTGAGGTGAAACGTCCATGTCACCATCCCTCTGTCTGGACATCACAGATGTCTTACTGAGGGCATGAGATGCATGATTCATGGCTAGGCTCTTGACATTGAGGTAGCCTACTCAGGATAGTTCAGAGATTTGACATATTTTAATATTTGTATCCTTACCTTGAAAGCAGTCTATGGACAACAAGTGACAGCAATCCACACTTTATTTTTGTTAAACTTTATTTTTGTCAAACAAAAAATGTAATCGATGAACTATTCCTTTAAAAAACCTGGATAAAGTGACGTTTAAAGTTCCACAAACCCTGTCTGACTAATGATGGGAGACTGAGGGTGCCTGTTAGCTCATGCTATGTTTGGTATACAGATCTCACTGTGTCCTCTGGTGGGCCAGCTGATAACACAACATAGCCCCTATCCTTTTAGCATTTAAATGAAATCTCACCTGCAAAGGTCGTCCACAGGGTGTGTGTGTGTGTGTGTGTGTGTGTGTGTGTGTGTGTGTGTGTGTGTGTGTGTGTGTGTGTGTGTGTGTGTGTGTGTGTGTGTGTGTGTGTGTGTGTGTGTGTGTGTGTGTGTGTGTGTGTGTGTGTGTGTGTGTGTGTGTGTGCGTATGTTTGAAAGAGAGAACGAGTGATAAATAAGGAATACTACTCTGTACCTGTTGCAGAATGACCATGGTTCAGCTTCCGGTTTATTCCAGGACATTAGAAGTCACCATATGAGGCTCCTGGAAAAAAAAAAATTATTGACATGCATATCAGACCTACAGGACATATGCACACGTAGAAACTGGCCCAGAGGGGATTTGAACTACCACTGCTGGGGGGCATATGTAGTCCATACGCAGTTGTGTTGACCACTGGCACTGTCTCACTAATGGTTCTCTCTATACTGTGGTTCTCACGGGATAAATGGCTAGAGTCTATTGTCCTGTGGTGATTGGTGGAATAGACCCCACACTGTCTATGGTTAGAGGAATACCACTTTAATCAATTGGAATTCATGTGTGTAAAACGATAAACCTTTCTGCCCACGGAGAGCGAGGGTACACACATAAGCTTGTTGTCAGACCCTCCATTACATTGCAAGATTAAAGACATGACTCTACATATATTAAAATGTCCACAAAGCAGTTGTCATTGGATGTAATATGTAGTATGGCTATCAAATCAAACCGTATTGGTCACATAACCACGTTTAGCAGATGTTGTTGCGCATGTAGCGAAATGCTTGTGTTCCTAGTGTCACGCCTTGGTCATTGTATTTTGTGTTTTTGTTATATGTTTGGGTAGGCCAGGGTGTGACATGGGTTTATATGTTGTGTTTTCGTATTGGGGTTTGTATTATTTGGGATCGCGGCTGATTAGTGGTGTGGTATAGGTTTGGCTGCCTGAGGTGATTCTCAATTAGAGTCAGGTGCTTTTCGTTGTCTCTGATTGGGAACCGTATTTAGGCAGCCTGAGTTCGCTTTGTATTTTGTGGGTGTTTGTTCCTGTCTCTGTGTTGTAGTCACCAGATAGGCTGTATAGGTTTCCTCGTTCCGTTTGTTGTTTTGTATTTAGTATTCAGTTATTTTCATGTACCGCGATTAATTTCATTAAAGTCATGAGTAACCTACACGCTGCATTTCGGTCCGACTCTCTTTCTTCAACAGACGAACGCCGTTACAGAAACACCCACCTCTCACGGACCGAGCAGCGTGTAACTGGCAACGACGTTATGGACAGCAGAAGCATGGAGTATACGACGTGGGAAGAAATCGACAGGTGGGCGGCCGACCCAGAGAGAGTGCAGGAGCCCGCTTGGGATTCGCTTCAGCAGTGCGAAGAGGGCTATAGATGAATGGAGTCTAAAAGGAAAACACGGTGACGCAGAGCGAAAACCGAAAGTAACCCCCAAATATTTATTGGGGGAGAACGCAGAGAGAGAGTGGCTGAGTCAGGAGTCAGACCTGAGCCTACTCTCCCTGTTAAGTGTGAGGAGCAGCAATATAAGGACTTCTGGTCTTGGGAGATGATATTAGACGGAAAAGGACCCTGGGCGCAGCCGGGAGAATATCGCCGTCCCAAGGAAGAAATAGATGCGGATAAAGCGGAGAGGCACTGGTATGAGGAGGCAGCACGGCGACGCGGTTGGAAGCCGGAAAAGCAGCCCAAAAAAAAATATTGGGGGGGGGGCTAGAAGGGAGAATAGTTATGCCAGGTAGACCTGCGCAAACTCCCTGTGCTCACCGTTGGGCTAGAAAGACCGGGCAGGCACCGTGTTATGCTATGGAGCGCACAGTGTTTCCAGTGCGGGTGCAGAGCCAGGTGCGGCACATACCAGCCCTTCCTATTGGCCGGGCTAGAGTGGGCATCGAGCCAGGTAAGCTTGGGCAGGCTCGGTGCTCAAGAGCTCCAGTGCGCCTGCACGGTCCGGTCTATCCAGAGCCACCTCTACACACCAGTCCTCCGGTAGCAGCTCCCCGCACCAGGCTTCCTGTGCGTGTCCTCGATCCAGTACCACTAGTTCCAGCACCACGCACCAGGCCTCCAGTGCGCCTCGCCTATTCAGCGCAGCCAGCGCTTTTCTCCTCTCCTGCGCTGCCGGAGTCTCCCGCCTGTTTAGCGCAGCCAGAGCCTTTCTCCTCTCCTGCACTGCCGGAGTCTCCTGTCTGTCCAGCGCCGCCAGTGCTCCCAGTCTGCCCAGTGCTCCCAGTCTGCCCAGCGCCGCCAGTCTGCCCAGCGCCGCCAGCGTCGCCAGTCTGCCCAGTGCCACCAGTCTGCCCAGCGCCGCCAGTCTGCCCAGCGCCGCCAGTCTGCCCAGAGCCGCCAGTCTGCCCAGCGTCGCCAGTCTGCCAGGATCCGCCAGAAGTGCCAGTCTGCCAAGATCCGCCAGAAGTGCCATGATCTTCTAGATCGGCCAGACAACCTGAATCTTCCAGTTCCGCCAGCCAGCCAGGATTTACCGGAGCCTACTACCTGCCTGAGCTTCATCTCAGTACTGGGCTTCCTCTCAGTACTGGGCTTCCTCTCAGTACTGGGCTTCCTCTCAGTACTGGGCTGCCCCTCAGTCCCGGGCTGCCCCTCAGTCCCGGGCTGCCCCTCTGTCCCGGGCTGCCCCTCTGTCCCGAGCTGCCCCTCTGTCCCGAGCTGCCCCTCTGTCCTGAGATGCCCCTCGGTCCTGAGATGCCCCTCGGTCCTGAGATGCCCCTCTGTCCTGAGATGCCCCTCTGTCCTGAGATGCCCCTCTGTCCTGAGATGCCCCTCTGTCCTGAGATGCCCATCTGTCCCGAGCTGCCCCTCTGTCCCGAGCTGCCCCTCTGTCACGAGCTGCTCCTCAGTTATGTGGGGATCTGGGTGAGGACTATTAGGCCTTGGTCGGTGGAGAAGGTGGATTATCCCAGGACGCGAAGGGGAGGAAATAGGACATTAATGGAGTGGGGTCCACGTCCCGAGCCTGAACCGCCACCATGGACAGACGCCCACCCGGATCCTCCCTATGCTCTTGAGGTGCGTCCGGGAGTCCGCACCTTAGGGGGGTTCTGTCACGCCTTGGTCATTGTATTTTGTGTTTTTGTTATATGTTTGGGTAGGCCAGGGTGTGACATGGGTTTATATGTTGTGTTTTCGTATTGGGGTTTGTATTATTTGGGATCGTGGCTGATTAGGGGTGTGGTATAGGTTTGGCTGCCCGAGGCGATTCTCAATTAGAGTCAGGTGCTTTTCGTTGTCTCTGATTGGGAACCGTATTTAGGCAGCCTGAGTTCGCTTTGTATTTTGTGGGTGTTTGTTCCTGTCTCTGTGTTGTAGTCACCAGATAGGCTGTATAGGTTTTCTCGTTCTGTTTGTTGATTTGTATTTAGTATTCAGTTATTTTCATGTACCGCGATTAATTTAATTAAAGTCATGAGTAACCTACACGCTGCATTTCGGTCCGACTCTCTTTCTTCAACAGACGAACGCCGTTACACCTAGCTCCAACAGTGCAGTAATATCTAACAATTCACAACAATACACACAAATCTAAAGTAAAAGAATGAAATATATAAATATTAGGACGGCAATGGGGCTAGAAGGGAGAATAGTTATGCCAGGTAGGAGACCTGCGCAAACTCCCTGTGCTCACCGTTGGGCTAGAGAGACCATGCAGGCACCGTGTTATGCTATGGAGCGCACAGTGGCATTGACTAAAATACAGTAGAATATAATACAGTGTATACATATGAAAATGATTAAAGCAGTATGTAAACATTATTAAAGTGACCAGTGATTCCATGTCTATGTATATACTGTAGAGCAGTAGCCTCTAAGGTGCAGGAATGAGTAACCGGGTGGTAGCCAGCTAGTGATGGCTATTTAACAGTCTGATGGCCTTGAGATAGAAGCTGATTTTCAGTCTCTCGGTCCTAGCTTTGATGCATCTGTGCTGACCTCGCCTTCTGGAAGGTAACAGGGTGAACAAGCCGTGGCTCGGGTGGTATGGCTGTCTGAAATTGCATGGCACCATATTCCGAAATAGTGAATTACTTATAGCCATAGAGGTAGTGCACTAAATAGGGAATAGGGTGCCATTTCAGGAAATGACTTCTGCAGTTTTCTTCTGGACTGATCATCCATTGCACAGGGGCTTTCTGACCTGTGCTCTGGTCCGATTCACTTCCCTTCTTTTAAATGTGCACTCGTTCGCTCCTTATTAAAAGCATTTCATACAACGGGTGGTTAGGAATTCAATTGTTAGTCTATCCTGCCCATGATATACTATACAACATACACATGGCCACATAAAAAGTGGCATTGTTTACATCGTTACCTAGCAACACACTACTACTGCTACTACTCTTACAGATCCACTGTCTCATCTGCCAATTTGTAAACTTGATCTCCACTGTAAAAAGCATCTAGACATTATCTCTGACATTTGCAACATTGTGTCCCATTATAATGAACGTGTCGGAAGTCAGGACGAGACAGACAGGCAGCTTTTCTTAGCCAGTCGAAATCATGAATCAGCATAATTTTTATGGATATATACAAAGAAATGTCAATAGAAAAACTGGTAAAATTAAATGCAGCTAGTTTGCTGTCTTTCCAGCATCAGTCTGAAGTGATTGTGTTTGTCAAGCAGGTGAAAGAGGACCCAAAAGCGACTTAACAGAAACAGAGTTTATTTAAGTCCAAACAGGGAATAACAGAAATCCTCTAGTCTGTAGAGGGGAATAACTGAGAAGCGGCCACAGACTGCAGGTCGCTTCGGTAGGCGCAGGCCGTAGTAGACAGAGACACCTTTTATGGATATATACAAAGAAATGTCAATAGAAAAACTGGTAAAATTAAATGCAGCTAGTTTGCTGTCTTTCCAGCATCAGTCTGAAGTGATTGTGTTAGCTGTAGTTGGCTAGCAAGCAAGATGGGAAGAGCCTCCATAGCATCCATTTTGTTTGTCATAGCAACCTGTAAAGCACTGGAACGATTAACCACAGCGCTTGGATAGTTTTGCTTTACATGGCAGTCAAGACGAATAGAACTAACGACCATAGAACATCTGAAATTGCACTTGACAACCAGTGTTTGAAAGTATCATCACATTTTTTTTTTTTTATGTATGGTTTAGGAAATAATATTTCTTTTAAATGCTGGTAACCCATTGTATAGAAGCATTAAAACACTCAAGTCCATGTGTTATGACATTTATATCATGGCTTCGCATCGTGGCTATGACCAAGTCACAGCCAAGATAAAACATGTCATAACACATGGCCTATAACTAGTTTAAATGTGCAACACAGGAATTGTTTTATTTTTTGCAATATAATTTCAGAAAATATCCATAACATATATGCAGTAACAGTGGAATGATAGTGTTTCACAGTAGTATTTACCCACCAGTGTTGTGATTGGCTGTGATATTTGCCCATTGACTTCTCCTGCCAGAGCGGCATCTGTTTTCAAAATGGGAAAGCTGTTCTTACTTTGTGGCTATGTTATCTAGTGGAAATCACTTTGCCATTTCCTGGTTGCTAGAATTCTACACTGTTGCCTCCACGGGCACAAAGGAGTTCCCACCATATATCTTACACCTGTGACCTTTAAGTCCATGTGAACGAGTGAACAAGTGCACATCATGGAGAAGGCAAGAGAATCGGAACGAAAACCTGATCTCACACACGCACAGCCAAACACACACCATGATTGTAATCCACAAGTAAACCGTCTAATGAAATTAGGCTCTGGCTGAGAAAGCTTAATCAGGCAGCTATTATTTCAGATCTCCATGACTACAGTTAGTTGTCTGAATGAAAAGACTCCCTCTCTCTCTGATCCCAGTGAGCATAACTCCGACCTGTCACCTGACCAACACACACACACCAAAGACGTTGACTAACCTTTCAAAGACCCTAGTAGTAGAATGGACTTCCTCCAATTGTGGTTATTATGGTTCTAACAAAGAAGAAATGACGCACCCACTAAGAAATAATTAACAAACACGCCAATCTACATGCAGTGGATTGTCCAAAATGGGATACATTTCAAGCAATCACACTTTAAAACCTGTCCTTCACTGTATAGTCAATGCAAATAGTTATAAATAAATAGGAGGCAGCTGAATGCAAGTGTTTACTTTAGTATTCAATGTAGAGACACATTAGCCTCGTCCTAATGTGTGTTGGCATCGCAAGTACAAACAGTTCTGGGACCAGGCTAGAGACACATCGACACTCAAAAGGCTCATGACTAAAGAGACAGAGTGAGATGACTGTATTTGGCTGTCAGACAGCACAGTAGCTTTGGGCCTGTATTCATAAAGGTTCTCAGAGTAGGAGTGGCTATCTAGGATCTGTACATATAATATTAATCATGATGATATAAAATGCTAAACTGATCTTAGATCAGCACTTTTACTCTAAGATGCTTTGTAGATACAGACCCTGTACCAGATCATCACACCTACTCTGAGACGCTTCAACTTTGGACCCTGGGCATTCTGGTCATGTCATTTCAAGTGTCAGTTGCTGCTGTTCGGGAGACCAGGGTGGTGTCTATCTATACAGCTCCTTTAAAATATATACACCCCTTTAAAATACATGAAAACATTTACATTAAAGAGACATGAAGTATGTGTGTCTAAAATTGCATTGAAGCAACTGTGCCGTTAGGCACCATTCACATGCAGTTGAAGTCGGACGTTTACATACACTTAGGTTGGAGTCATTTAAACTTGTTTTTCAACCACTCCACAAATTTCTTGTTAACAAACTATAGTTTTGGCAAGTCGGTTAGGTCATCTACTTTGTGCATGACACAAGTCATTTTTCAAACAATTGTTTACAGAGAGATTATTTCACTTATAATTCACTGTATCACAATTCCAGTGGATCAGAAGTTCACATACACAAAGTTGACTCTGCCTTTAAACAGCTTGGAAAATTCCAGAAAATTATGTCATGGCTTTAGAAGCTTCTGATAGGATAATTGACATCATTTGAGTCATTTGGAGGTGTACCTGTGGATGTGTTTCAAGGCCTACCTTCAAACTCAGTGTCTCTTTGCTTGACATCATTGGAAAATCTAAAGAAATCAGCCAAGACCTCAGAAAATAAATGGTAGACCTCAACAAGTTTAGTTCATCCTTGGGAGCAATTTTTAAATGCCTGAAGGTACCACGTTCATCTGTACAAACAATAGTATGCAAGTATAAACACCATGGGACCACGCAGCCGTCATACCGCTCAGGAAGAAGACGCGTTCTGTCTCCTAGAGGTGAACGTACTTTGGTGCGAAAAGTGCAAATCAATCCCAGAACAACAACAAAATAACTTGTGAAGATGCTGGAGAAAACAGGTACAAAAGTATCTATATTCACAGTAACACGAGTCCTATATCAACATAACCTGAAAGGCAGCTCAGCAAAGAAGAAGCCGCCATAAAAAAGCCAGGCTATGATTTGCAACTGCACATGAGGACAAATGTCTTACTTTTTGGAGAAATGGCCTCTGGTCTGATGAAACAGAAATAGAACCGTTTGGCCATAATGACCATCGTTGTATTTGGAGGAAAAGAGGGATGTTTGCAAGCCGAAGAACACCATCCCAACCATGAAGCACTGGGGTGGCAGCATCATGTTGTGGGGGTGTTTTGCTGCAGGAGGGACTGGTGCACTTCACAAAATAGATCACACCATAAGAAAGGAAAATCATGTGGATATATTGAAGCAACATCTCAAGACATCAGTCAGGAAGTTAAAGCTTGGTCGCAAATGGGTCTTCCAAATGGACAATGACCCCAAGCATACTTCCAAAGTTGTGGCAAAATGGCTTAAGGACAACAAAGTCAAGGTATTGGAGTGGCCACCACAAAGCCCTGACCTCAAACCTAAAAGAAAATTGTGGGCAGAACTGAAAAAGAGTGTGCGAGCAAGGAGGCCTACAAACATGACTCAGTTACATCAGCTCTGTCAGGAGGAATGGGCCAACATTCACCCAACTTATTGTGGAAAGCTTGTGGAAGGCTACCCAAAACGTTTGACCAAAGTTAAACCATTTAAAGGCAATGCTACCAAATACTAATTGAGTGTATGTAAACTTCTTTGGGGGTGACCAGTGAGATATACCTGCAGGAGCGTGTGCTACGAGTGGGTGCTGCTATGGTGACCAGTGAGCTGAGATAAGGCGGGGCTTTACCTAGCAGAGACTTGTAGATAACCTGTAACCAGTGGGTTTGGCGACGAGTATGAAGCGAGGGCCAACCAACGAGAGCATACAGGTCACAGTGGTGGGTAGTGTATGGGTCTTTGGTGACAAAATGGATGGCACTGTGATAGACTGCATCCAATTAGTTGAGTAGAGTATTGGAAGCTATTTTATAGATGACATCGCCGAAGTCGAGGATCGGTAGGATGGTCAGTTTTACGAGTGTAAGTTTGGCAGCATGAGTGAAGGATGCTTTGTTGTGATATAGGAAGCTGATTCTAGATTTAATTTTGGATTGGAGATGCTTAATGTGAGTCTAGAATGAGAGTTTACAGTCTGACCAGACACCTAGGTATTTGTGTTTTTGAATTTGGTGGTCATCTAACATAAATATACAGTGCCTTGCGAAAGTATTCGGCCCCCTTGAACTTTGCGACCTTTTGCCACATTTCAGGCTTCAAACATAAAGATATAAAACTGTATTTTTTTGTGAAGAATCAACAACAAGTGGGACACAATCATGAAGTGCAACAACATTTATTGGATATATCAAACTTTTTTAACAAATCTTAAACTGAAAAATTGGGCATGCAAAATTATTCAGCCCCCTTAAGTTAATACTTTGTAGCGCAAGGATAGTTTTATTTGCTTCTTTAAATCAAGACCACAGTATTTAGTTGTGCTAACATAATTGCAAAAAGGGTTTTCTAATGATCAAGTAGCCTTTTAAATGCTAAACTTGGATTAACTAACACACGTGAATTGAGGTCCTTCTGTAGCTCAGTTGGTAGAGCATGGCGCTTGTAACGCCAGGGTAGTGGGTTTAAATGCTAAATGTATGCTTGACTGTATTAACTAAAATGGCATATATACACATGCCATTGGAACACCGGAGTGATGGTTGCTGATAATGGGGCTAGGTAGATATTCCATAAAAAAATCTGCCGTTTTCAGCTACAATTGTCATTTACAACATTAACAATGTCTACACTGTATTTCTGATCAATCTCATGATATTTTAATGGACAAAATAATTAGCTTTTCTTTCAAAAACAAGGAAATGTCTAAGTGACCCCAAACTTTTGAACAGTAGTATATATAGTCCATTTGTGTATCACCAGCTTTATAGTCTGGATCGAAGTACTGCTCCTCACACCACACTCATGCCAAGACAGAGCCTCTTATCCAGCACCACAACCCAATCTGGCAACCCATTCCAGCACGAGGCCTAAATGTGAAGCTTTCATCCACCAACAACAGGGTCAGGCACAGACAGCTGCTGGGTGTCAATAAACTCTTCCTTTCCTATTTGCAATGTAACATCTGGGCCCAGATTCATGAAGTGTCACAGTGTAGAAGTGCTGATCTAGGATCAGTGCTGGTTTCCTCAAAGCATCTCAGAGTAGGAATGCTGATCTAGGATCTGTCCATATAATCGTATTCATTATTATTAAAATGGCAAAACATATCCTAGATTAGCACTCCTACTCTGAGATGCTTTTTTTATACTTTGTTTTATTGTAGGAACACAAAGAAAGTACAAATAAAGTAAAAAAGATCTGGCAGTTACAGTGCACTTCATACCTTTATCATCATATCATCACATTAGTTACATTGACATCTTTGAATTAGACCTTTACCAAGTACGAAACCCATTTCTTAAAGCAAAGGTCATACGCTCCATGTGGTGTATTTCTTCTACAAAGTCTATCCACTGTGTCACTGTGGGAGGGTCTTTTTGTAACCATTTCCTAGTGATGACCTTTTTACTGGCTGCCAGTAGGACCTTCAAGAGGTACTTTTCTCTATTGTGTAAGTTATCAGGTATTTCACCCATGTACAAAGAAATGAATGTTTGTTCTATGTCAAATCCCATTATTTTTCCAATGTTAGATCTTATTTCTCCCCAGTAAGTTTCGATTGTGGGGCAAGTCCAAAAGATATGAGAGTGGTCCGCCCTCAGTGGACCGCATTCTCTCCAACAAGGGTGTAGTGAGCCCGTCTGTTTTGATTTCAGTTTAGGTGTTATGAAGAAACGTATAACATTCTTCCAACAGAATTTTCTCCATGACCTTGAGTTGGTGGAGCTTTGTTGAGTCTCTATGTTCAACCATGTTTCATCAGTTATTTCAATGTTAAGTTCCTCCCATTTCTTTTTAATATAGTTTGTAGAATGTTTCTTTGAGGATTGAATACCCAAGTAGAGATTTGAAATAGTTTTTTTTGCTACTCCACAAGTTGTATGCGTTAGTGAATACTTGGATTAATTTTGAAGGTGCTCGGGGGTCAGTCACTTTTATCTCCCTTAAGAAATAGTGTCGAACTTGTAGGTATCTGTAAAAATCTTGTTTATCCAAGCCGTGTTTTATTTACTTAGGTCCTGGAAGTTATCTAGGTTCCCATTCCTTATAATTGTACTGAATGATGTGATGCCTTTCTGCGTCCATTGTTTAAACCTGCTGTCCTGAGTTGCAGGGATGAAGCTGGGGTCGTATGCGGGCCAACTCAGCAGTTTGATCTCCCTGTCTAAATTATTTTGCTTAAATACCCTAAACCATGTCTTCAGAGAGAAATCCACTGATATGTCTATTGTATATTTATTTTACCATGTCCTTATTTCCCAGTACTGACTGTATGGGTATCTCTGTCAGAGTAGTCTCCATGTCCTTATTTCCCAGTACTGACTGTATGGGTATCTCTGTCAGAGTAGTCTCCATGTCCTTATTTCCCAGTACTGACTGTATGGGTATCTCTGTCAGAGTAGTCTCCATGTCCTTATTTCCCAGTACTGACTGTATGGGTATCTCTGTCAGAGTAGTTTCCATGTCCTTATTTCCCAGTACTGACTGTATGGGTATCTCTGTCAGAGTAGTCTCCATGTCCTTATTTCCCAGTACTGACTGTATGGGTATCTCTGTCAGAGTAGTCTCCATGTCCTTATTTCCCAGTACTGACTGTATGGGTATCTCTGTCAGAGTAGTCTCCATGTCCTTATTTCCCAGTACTGACTGTATGGGTATCTCTGTCAGAGTAGTCTCCATGTCCTTATTTCCCAGTACTGACTGTATGGGTATCTCTGTCAGAGTAGTCTCCATGTCCTTATTTCCCAGTACTGACTGTATAGGTATCTCTGTCAGAGTAGTCTCCATGTCCTTATTTCCCAGTACTGACTGTATGGGTATCTCTGTCAGAGTAGTCTCCATGTCCTTATTTCCCAGTACTGACTGTATGGGTATCTCTGTCAGAGTAGTCTCCATGTCCTTATTTCCCAGTACTGACTGTATGGGTATCTCTGTCAGAGTAGTCTCCATGTCCTTATTTCCCAGTACTGACTGTATGGGTATCTCTGTCAGAATAGTCTCCATGTCTTTCCATTTGGATTCATATTCTGAATTGCACCAACACACCAGGGGTCTCAATTGGGCCGACACATAATAATCTTTTAGGTTTGGTAAGGCCATACCCCCACAGTTTTTTGGTAAGTGTAATGTTGTATATCTAATTCTTGGTCTCTTACTGTTCCAGATGAACCTTGATATCCGTTTATTCCTAAACTGTTTAGGTGGGATTTCTATGGGCAGTGATTGGAACAAATACAGTAACCTTGGCAGGATGTTCATTTTGATTGTTTGAATTCTACTACTAAGATCTAAGGGAAGTGAATTCCACCTGTCTAGGTCGTCATATATTTTCTTGTTCATGTGATCGTAATTCATGCAATAAAGTTTGGGTGTATCTTTTGGTAAATTTACTCCCAGATATTTAATGGATGAAGAGGGGTCCAGGTGAAGTTGTACCTATTCTTCAGCTCTTCCTGTGGGGTATAATTATATACTAGGGTTTGGGTCTTGTGTACGTCAAGCACATACCCTGAATATGTTCCAAATGTTTGTAAAACGTCCATCAATCTAGGTACACCTGAGCCTGGGTCTTTAAGGAATAACAGAACGTCATCAGCATACATGCATATATTATGTTCACTGCCTCTTATTGTTATTCCCTCTAAGGTTGGGTCCTGTCTTATTGCCTGTGCTAACGGTTTGAGGTACAAGGAGAAGAGCGCGGGTGAAAGATGACAACCTTGTCTTGCCCCTCGCTCTAATTTTTTTGTTTGTGTCAAATGTCCATTTCTCTTTATTCTAGCTGTCGGACATGAAAACAGTGTTTTGATGCACTGTATCACTTCTTTGTTGAAACCAAACCTTTCCATAACTTGGAATAGGTAATCCCATCCCACTGAACCAAATGCTTTTTCTGCATCTAGGCTGATTAATATTGCACTTGTCTTATTCTGAGTAATGTGGTCCATGCCATGCAGTGTTCTCCTTATATTGTCCTGTGTCTGCCTATTTTGTATGAAACCAGTTTGATCTCCGTCAATCAATTCTGGGATTATGTTCTCCATTCATTTGGCTATTATTAATATAATAATAATAATAATAATAATATATGCCATTTAGCAGACGCTTTTATCCAAAGCGACATATAGTTTATAATCTGTATTAAGAATTGCGATAGGTCTATATGAACTGCATTCTTATCTTTACCCTCTTTTGGGATTACTGATACGAAGGTCTCTCTCCATGAGACCCCCCTCCCTCAGAGTCCAGTTAAAACAGGCCTTAAGTAGGGGTGCTAATTGTTCTCTGAAGGTCTTGAACCATTCTGAAGGGAAGCCATCAGTGCCTGGAGACTTGTTGGATATTTCTGAAGTTAGTCTATCATTTTGCTCTGTCCCAATTGAGGGGAGATCGAGTGAGTTCAAAAAGTGCTCTATTGTCTGTGCATCTGGCTTCTCTGGTTGCTTGTACAGATTTGTGTAATATGATTCAAATGCATTCTGTATTTCATCTCATTTGCATGTGATCTTTTTTGTTTTGGGGTCTTTTATTTTGAAAATGGCATTCCGTGCTTGTTGTTTCCTTGAGTCTCTATGCTAGTAATTTGGTTGCCTTTGAGTCTGCTTCATAATATCGTTGTTTCAGGAACCTAAGCTTTTTCTCTACTTCTTCTCTATAAATCTGGTCAATTTCCTGTTTTGCCTTTTGAATCTCTCGTAATATAAGGAGGGTCTTTGTATTGACTATGAGATCGTTCTCAAAGTTTCCTAGGGTTTCCTGTAATTTCAACAGTTTCTGTGCTTTAATCTTTTTCTTGAGAGATGATGTGGCTATGATCTTCCCTCTACTGCCTTAGCTGCATCCCACAATATAGCAGGAGATACTTCCCCATTATCGTTATTCTCCAGATAGATGTTGAAATTACGTCTTTATTGATTCCTTGAACGCTGGATCATTCAGGATGCTTGTATTAAGACTCCATATAGTATTTCTTGGTTTGCTATCAAGGTGTAGAGTTAGGTAAACTCTATTATGACCTGATAAGTCGCTCTGCCCGATTCTACAATCCTTAAGCCTGTGTCTATCTGCACTGTACATTTAAAAAAGTCATCTAACCTGGAGTATTCAATGTGGCGGGCTGAGTAAAAAGTATATTCCTTACCGGTATTGTGGGTGTCACGCCATACATTGAGCAGTCATAGATCCTGCAGTATCCTATTGATCTTTTTGTCAACTCGGCTCATTTTCCTATTTTGGTTTGTGCTGTCCAGTTTTGAGTTTAGAATTGTGTTAAAGTCCCCTCCACAGATAAGAGTGCCAGTGGTTTCTGTGGCAATTAAATGAAACACCTTCCTGTAGAAGACCATGTCACTTCCTGGGGGTGCATATACATTCAATAATGTAACTTCCTGTAGAAGACCATGTCACTCCCTGGGGGTGCATATACATTCAATAATGTAACTTCCTGTAGAAGACCATGTCACTCCCTGGGGGTGCATATACATTCAATAATGTAACTTCCTGTAGAAGACCATGTCACTCCCTGGGGGTGCATATACATTCAATAATGTAACTTCCTGTAGAAGACCATGTCACTCCCTGGGGGTGCATATACATTCAATAATGTAACTTCCTGTAGAAGACCATGTCACTCCCTGGGGGTGCATATACATTCAATAATGTAACTTCCTGTAGAAGACCATGTCACTCCCTGGGGGTGCATATACATTCAAAAATGTAACTTCCTGTAGAAGACCATGTCACTCCCTGGGGGTGCATATACATTCAATAATGTAACTTCCTGTAGAAGACCATGTCACTCCCTGGGGGTGTGTATACATTAAATAATGTAACTTCCTGTAGAAGACCATGTCACTCCCTGGGGGTGTGTATACATTCAATAATGTAACTTCCTGTAGAAGACCATGTCACTCCCTGGGGGTGCATATACATTAAATAATGTAACTTCCTGTAGAAGACCATGTCACTTCCTGGGGGTGTGTATACATTCAATAATGTAACTTCCTGTACCATTCAATAATTCAATAATGTAACTTCCTGTAGAAGACCATGTCACTCCCTGGGGGTGCATATACATTCAAAATGTAACTTCCTGTAGAAGACCATATCCCTGGGGTTGCATTCAAAAATGTAACTTCCTGTAGAAGACCATGTCACTCCCTGGGGGTGCATATACATTCAATAATGTAACTTCCTGTAGAAGACCATGTCACTCCCTGGGGTTGCATATACATTCAATAATGTAACTTCCTGTAGAAGACCATGTCACTCCCTGGGGGTGCATATACATTCAATAATGTAACTTCCTGTAGAAGACCATGTCACTCCCTGGGGGTGCATATACATTCAATAATGTAACTTCCTGTAGAAGACCATGTCACTCCCTGGGGGTGTGTATACATTATATAATGTAACTTCCTTGTTATCCAGTTTACATTTAACAAGTATAAATCTACCCTCCTTGTCTTTTATTTCTGACATCAACTCAAAATTAACTGAATTTCGGATCAAGATTGCAACTCCCCTTCTACCCATTTTGTAAGAAGAAAAAAAAAGTGTTCCTATATCCCATTTTCTTGAGTTTCTCGTGTTCAGGTGTGGATAAGTGAGTTTCCTGACAGAATAGTATGTCAACTCTCTCCCGTTTTATCTTTGCTATGACCTTACTTCTCTTGATGTAACTCCCCAGCCCGTTTACATTGAGACTGATGACCTTACTTCTCTTGATGTCACTCCCCAGTCCGTTTACATTGAGACTTATGACTTCCGTTTACATTGAGACTGACCTCATGACACTCCCCAGTCCGTTTACATTGAGACTTATGACCTTACTTCTCTTGATGACACTCCCCAGTCCGTTTACATTGAGACTGATGACCGTACTTCTCTTGATGTCACTCCCCAGTCGGTTTACATTGAGACTGATGACCTTACTTCTCTTGATGTTACTCCCCAGTCTTTTTACATTGAGACTTAGGACCTTACTTCTCTTGATGTCACTCCCCAGTCCTTTTAAATTGAGACTTAGGACCTTACTTCTCTTTATGTCACTCCCCAGTCCTTTTACATTGAGACTTAGGACCTTACTTCTCTTGATGTCACTCCCCAGTCCTTTTACATTGAGACTTAGGACCTTACTTCTCTTGATGTCACTCCCCAGTCCGTTTACATTGAGACTTATGACCTTAAATTCCCCATGATGCATCGATATAAATAAAAAACCTGTGCACCATATCTGCCTGCTTATCATAAACCTAAAAATGAACGAAAAATCAAGAACGATAATAAAGTAAACCAAAGTGGGAAAATACCTTGGTATTTGGATTCCCATATCAGTAGACTGTCTCTTGCCTCTGGGGTTTGAGGGGGACGAGCCAGTCCGCAGGATGGGCCCCTCGCTCAGATATGAAAATGCGTGACGTAGTCACAAACAAGACCCGTTGGAACCGAAAATAATAAGGGCGCCTATTTCGTCGCTTATACACATCGGTTAATTACAAGTGAAAACTATATCGGTCATGCTTGCAAATCATGAATCCTCCGCTTGATATGCCCTTCTGTCGCCCCGTTGTAAATGTGTCATTAATCCCTAGCTAATATATATGTTATTAACGTGACGCTACTTAGTGTGTTCGTAAAGAACACATGCTTTTGGCAACTCACCCTTGTTCAGCATTGGGGGAAAATAGGGTAAATTCTTTACCTATTGCAATGTCAACCGTAACAACCCAGTCTTAACAGCTCGCGGTAACTATTAATTCTGTTAAATCTGATTCAGTGTCTTACATCTTCCCGTTGGAAATGCCTGAGTCTCTCTCGGATGTGAACGTCCTCTCGCCGAGATGGTTTCCCTCTTTCTCCATGACCCTGCTTGTCGACAATGATCCATGGGAGAGCCTGCTCGAGTCTTTCCACTGGTGATGTCGCCTTTCTCCTGGCGGTTTACTCCACTGGTAAGCCCCTTGACTTCAGGTCCTCAGCCGCCTCGTCTGCATGCTCGTATGTAACCGGGCCATTTTCCAGAAATGCCCGCATTTTTGCCAGGTATGGTGTTTGGAAGCGAATACCCTTCTCTTTGAGTGCTTTCTTAATGGGGTGTATTCTTTCCTTCTTTTCAGTATCTCTCCCGCGTTGTCATGATCAAAGAACACTCGTTGGCCTTGGAAGTTATCGGGCTTTTTCCAGGTTGCATGTAAGACTTTCTCTTTGACTGAGAATTTTAGGAACCGTACTACTATGGATCTTGGTGGGGTGCTGCTGGGGGGTTTTGAGGCCAGAGCTCGGTGTGCTCTCTCGATTCACAGGTCAGTGTCGTATGCCCTTGAATAGACCCTCCACGAAGTTGGCCATAGAGTATTTGTCTGCGTCCTCTACTACGTTATTTTTTTATTTTTTATTTTTTACATTTTACCTTTATTTAACCAGGCTGTCACGCCTTGGTCATTGTATCTTGTGTTTTTGTTATATGTTTGGGTAGGCCAGGGTGTGACATGGGTTTATATGTTGCGTTTCGTATTGGGGTTTGTATTAATTGGGATAGTGTATTATTAGGGGTGTGTCTAGTTAGGCTTGGCTGCCTGAGGCGATTCCTAATTGGAGTCAGCTGATTCTCGTTGTCTCGGATTGGGAGCCGTATTTAGGTAGCCTGAGTGCGCGTTGTATTTCGTGGGTGATTGTACCTGTCTCTGTGTTAGTCACCAGAAAGGCTGTAATTAGTTTCTCTCGTTTGTTGTTTTCTTCTTCAGTTATTTCATGTACCGCATTTATCTTTATTAAAGTCATGAGTAACCTACACGCTGCATTTCGGTCTGACTCTCTTCAAACAACAGACGAACTTCGTTACAGAATCACCCACCACCATTCACAGACCGAGCAGCGTGTGAACTGGCAGGATCTAAAGGAGGACGTTATGGACGGCAGAAGCAGGGATTATACGACGTGGGAAGAAATCGACAGGTGGGCAGACGACCCAGAGCGAGTGCAGGAGCCCGCCTGGGATTCCCTACAGCAATGCGAAGAGGGCTACAGGCGAATCGAATCAACGAAAAAGACACGCCGGAAAAACGGAGAGGTGCTGGTTTAAACAGGCAGCGACAGCTGGAGCAGCAAAGGGAGGATGAATTATTTGGAGAATGGACATGGGAAGACGTGTTGGATGGTAAAGGTTGTTACACTTGGGAGGAGATATTGGCCGGAAGAGATCGCCTCCCATGGGAACAGGTGGAGGCACTAAGGAGAGCAGAGGCAGCGGGAGATAGGAGCCGACTATACGAGGGAACACGGTTGGCAAGGAAACCGGAAAAACAGCCCCAAAAAAAATATTGGGGGGGAGCTAGAAGGGAGAATAGTTATGCCAGGTAGGAGACCTGCGCATACTCCCTGTGCTCACCGTTGGGCTAGAGAGACCGGGCAGGCACCGTGTTATGCTATGGAGCGCACAGTGTTTTCAGTGCGGGAGCATAGCCCGGTGAGGCACATACCAGCTCTTCCTATTGGCCGGGCTAGAGTGGGCATCGAGCCAGGTAAGCTTGGGCAGGCTCGGTGCTCAAGAGCTCCAGTGCGCCTGCACGGTCCGGTCTATCCAGAGCCACCTCTACACACCAGTCCTCCGGTAGCAGCTCCCCGCACCAGGCTTCCTGTGCGTGTCCTCGCGCCAGTACCACCAGTTCCAGCACCACGCACCAGGCCTTCAGTGCGCCTCGCCTGTTCAGCGCAGCCAGTGCTTTTCTCCCCTCCTGCGCTGCCAGAGTCGTCTCCCGCTTGTTTAGCGCAACCAGAGCTGTTCTCCTCTCCTGCGCTATCGGAGTCTCCCGCCTGTTTAGCGCAGCCAGAGCCTTTCTCCTCTCCTGCGCTGCCGGAGTCTCCTGTCTGTCCAGCGCCACCAGTGCTCCCAGTCGGCCCAGCGCGTCCAGTGCGCCTCGCCTGTTTAGCGCAGCCAGAGCTGTTCTCCTCTCCTGCGCTGTTGGAGTCTCCCGCCTGTTTAGCGCAGCCAGAGCTTTTCTCCTCTCCTGCGCTGTTGGAGTCTCCCGCCTGTTCAGCGCCGCCAGTGCTCCCAGTCTGCCCAGCGCCGCCAGTCAGCCCAGCGTCACCAGTCTGCCAGGATCCACCAGAAGTGCCAGTCTGCCAGAAGTGCCAGTCTGCCAAGATCTTCTAGATCGGCCAGACAACCTGAATCATCCAGTTCCACCAGCCAGCCAGGATTTACCGGAGCCTACTACCTGCCTGAGCTTCCTCTCAGTACTGAGCTTCCTCTCAGTACTAGGCTTCCTCTCAGTACTAGGCTTCCTCTCAGTACTAGGCTTCCTCTCAGTACTAGGCTTCCTCTCTGTACTGGGCTGCCTCTCAGTACCGGGCTTCCCCTCAATACCGGGCTGCTTCGGTCCCGGGCTGCCCCTCTGTCCCGGGCTGCCCCTCTGTCCCGGGCTGCCCCTCTGTCCCGGCTGCCCCTCTGTCCCGAGCTGCCCCTCTGTCCTGAGCTGCCCCTCTGTCCTGAGCTGCCCCGCTGTCCTGAGCTGCCCCTCTGTCCCGAGCTGCCCCTCTGTCCCGAGCTGCCCCTTGGTCCCGAGCTGCCCCTCAGTTATGTGGGGATCAGGGTGAGGACTATTAGGCCATGGTCGGCGGAGAAGGTGGATTATCCTAGGATGCGAAGGGGA
The DNA here is from genome assembly GCF_021184085.1 of Oncorhynchus gorbuscha. Taxonomy (NCBI): domain Eukaryota; kingdom Metazoa; phylum Chordata; class Actinopteri; order Salmoniformes; family Salmonidae; genus Oncorhynchus; species Oncorhynchus gorbuscha. Next base: position 48,790,695 of record NC_060188.1, on the reverse strand, counting down.
GGAACTAGGACATTTATGGAGTGGGGTCCACGTCCCGAGCCAGAACCGCCACCATGGACAGACGCCCACCTGGACCCTCCCTATGCTCTTGAGGTGTGTCCCGGAGTCCGCACCTTAGGGGGGGGGTTCTGTCACGCCTTGGTCATTGTATCTTGTGTTTTTGTTATATGTTTGGGTAGGCCAGGGTGTGACATGGGTTTATATGTTTTGTTTCGTATTGGGGTTTGTATTAATTGGGATTGTGTATTATTAGGGGTGTGTCTAGTTAGGCTTGGCTGCCTGAGGCGATTCCTAATTGGAGTCAGCTGATTCTCGTTGTCTCGGATTGGGAACCGTATTTAGGTAGCCTGAGTGCGCATTGTATTTCGTGGGTGATTGTACACGCTGCATTTCGGTCTGACTCTCTTCAAACAACAGACTCTCTTCGTTACACAGGCAAGTCAGTTAAGAACATATTCTTATTTTCAATGACGGCCTGGGAACCGTGGGTTAACTGCCTGTTCAGGGGCAGAACAACAGATTTGTACCTTGTCAGCTCGGGGGTTTGAACTCGCAACCTTCCGGTTACTAGTCCAACGCTCTAACCACTAGGCTACGCTGCCGCCCCGTTATAAAGTCTAATGTTTTTTCGACGTGAGAAACCTTCGAGTTCTGTCACTTTTGTCTGTAGTGCGTGTTGGCTTTTCAGTGACTGTTCAAGTATTTCTTTGACTGCGGAGATCCATCCGTCCGTTTCCTCAATGTGCAGTTCTGCGTCTCCCATTCTTGTAGATATACTGTGAAGTTCTAATTTGTTTTCTTCCAGTTTCTGGTTAATGTCCTTCTTGAACTCATTTAGATATTTTCTTACATCTTCTCGAAGTTCCTCTCATAAGCTTGTGAGCGCCTCATGCAATTCCTCCTTCATCACCTCACGAAATTAGGGTTATTTTGCTGCTGCGATCTTATTTGCGCTAGCATTAGCCATTTCGGGCTCATCGACGATTATATCTTCCTCTGTCTTGTTACAGGCTGTTGTTGTAGCTCCGTGACCTTTTCCTATTTTCCCCCTTTCCATAAGTTATTAGTCAATGCAGTGGCCTAACCTCTACCCTTGCCGATATGAAAGAATTCAATAGCCATCAGCAATAGGAACTCAATCTATTCTTCTTGGAGGACGGATGTTTTTTCTGCCATATTTATTAACCCAGTGGCCACCAACCCTGGTTCTGGAGGACTATGGATGTGGTTATGAAGGCTTTTGTTCCAACCTAGCACCTAACTTATTTTGGACACACTCAGTGATGGTAGTCGGGCAGATTGCCCTTCCCATGTCAGAGTACAGGAAAACTAACCAAACGGGGATGCCGTTGAAAAAGCTAAATGATTATGACTAAGTGGAACAAATGTGGCTTTGTTGATTTAGCCCACATTGTTCAGTGAAACTGCTGAATCTTATGGACCTAAGACCAAGCTAGCTGTTTCAAATGGTTTAAAATAGCTGTTTTAAACTCACTGGATCTGTCCTGAATCTATCGAGGAAGGAAGGATCACAAAATGTTAAAAGTAGTGGTTTTGTTTTGACTTATACTGTAATATTGTGATGGTCTCTGACATAGTCAAAGAGGCCTGGTTCCAACCTCAGTAACCCTCTAGTCCATGAATAGGAGGAAAGCCCTGGTGTAGTTGACTGATTTACATTGCCATCTTAGTTCTTTATCCAGGGATCAGTTATAGTAAATGCAATCCAGAAACGGTTCAACAACAAAAACAAATACCATCGTAATCAATGTTCCCTCTAAGCTGCATGCGTGCGCAGGCATTCAGTAGCCCCTAGACTGTGGCACAGCTCCCCTGCGACTGAAGAATTATTAGCCCAGAGAGACCATCTCTGCAGCACTCCACCAATCAGGCCTTTATGGTAGAGTTGCCAGACGGAAGCCACATGACGGCCCGCTTGAAGTTTGCCAAAAGGCACCTAAAGGACTCTGGTCTGATGAAACCAAGATTGAACTCTTTGGTCTGAATACCAAGCGTCACGTCTGGAGGAAACCTGGCATCATCCCAACGGTGAAGCATGGTGATGGCAGCATCAGGCTGTGGGGATGTTTAATCAGAGGCAGGAACTGGGAGAAGGCTTAAGAATCCTTCTTTAAACACTATGCTGTGGGGATGTTTAATCAGAGGCAGGAACTGGGAGAACGTGGTTCAAACTGTAGAACCAAGTTCCTACATTTGAATATACAAATGGATTTTATCAAACAAAACTATGCTACAATTTATCTCTGGGACCCTCAGGATGGCAAATAAGAGCAAGATTACTGAATGTAAGTACATTATTGACATTCAGAGGTGAATGTATCAAACCAGTTTCTGTGATAAGTCTTTTGTTGTTGTGTACTCTCCTCAAATAATAGCATGGTATGTTTTCAATGTAATAGCTACTGTAAATTTGACACTGCAGTTAGATAAAAATAATTTAAGCTTTCTGCCCATATAAGACATGTCTATATCCTGGAAAGTTGGCTGTTGTTTACAACGTTATTCTAGTCACACTGGTGCACATTAGCAACAACCGTCCGGGTTTAGGGACACAGATCTGTAGAGGTTAAAAAACAACATGCACAAGGAAATCTAGAATTTAGATACCTCAAAGCACCAACGTCAAACGCCTTTTCTCATTCTCACTCACAATCCTACCAGTTTATTCTGTACTAGGGTCATTTAATCATATTTTACCAACTTGATTTAATAAAAAAAGTACAAATCTACTTGAACACACGTTCTGGCAACATACACTTCCAACCACCACACACACACACGCACAGAAAGAGTCACGTTCTGTTTCTCTAAGTCAGAGTATAAATGGTCCCTTTGAGGCCTGGTACGGAGGGAGCATGCAGTGGGCTTGAGCTGGCTGAGCGGCGAGAAAGCCGTAAGAGGATTTGGGTAACTAATGCCTGAAGAAAGGTGCCAACACCGTGCCCTGGGACAGCTAAGCCCTCAGCCCTGACTGCTTTACGTCATTTACTTCCTTACTTACCACTCAAGACACTCCAGTTCCTCTGTCTCCTTGCTTCTTTCCTCTTTCCTTGTCCCTCTCTTCCACTCTGGTAAGTCCAGGTAACTGGTTACATCCAGATAGCAGATGAATCAATGGGAAGAAGCAGGGTGACCAAAAGAAAAGCTCTCTTGAAATCTTTCCACTTGCTGCGGTCTCGGTCTCTGTTTGTCCTCTCTCACGCTGTCACATGCTTTCCCCTTTTCCTTCTCTCTCTCTGAGGTACCTGTTGCTCTCTGGTAGAAGAGTGACTACAGCCCCTCTCTCGCTCATTCAGTTAGACCGCTGATCTCCATTAGCAGGGAGGCGGACTTAGTGCGCCACACAGGCACAGTGACCAGTCGAGAAGGGGGAAGGAGGGGGGAAGAGGAAGAGGCTGGGGACTGAGATGTCATGGGGTGGCAGATGGTGCCAGACTGGTCAGGGTTGCAACAGACAGGGCTGGTCACTTGGCTGCTTAGACGCAGGGCTAGATGCAAGATACATATCTGCTCTCCTCCGCCCAATCCCTTCCTCCATCCTGCACCTATTGTCCCACAAAACACATTGTAATGTAATATATCGTGCCCTCAGAAAGCATTCATACCATTTGATTTATAGCCTGAATTCAAAATTAATTTAAATAGAAGGGTGAAAAATAACATCTACACACAATACCCCATAATGACCAAGTGACATGTTTTTAGAATATATATATTTTTTTGTAAATGAAATACAGACATATCTCATTTACAAACAGTACCAGTCAAAAGTTTGGACACACCTACAGTGGGGAGAACAAGTATTTGATACACTGCCGATTTTGCAGGTCTTCCTACTTACGAAGCATGTAGAGATCTGTAATTTCTATCATAGGTACACATTACATTTACATTTACATTTAAGTCATTTAGCAGACGCTCTTATCCAGAGCGACTTACAAATTGGTGCATTCACCTTATGACATCCAGTGGGACAGTCACTTAACAATAGTGCATCTAAAACTTAGGGGGGGGGGGTGAGAGGGATTACTTATCCTATCCTAGGTATTCCTTAAAGAGGTGGGGTTTCAGGTGTCTCCGGAAGGTGGTGATTGACTCCGCTGTCCTGGCGTCGTGAGGGAGTTTGTTCCACCATTGGGGGGGCCAGGGCAGCGAACAGTTTTGACTGGGCTGAGCGGGAGCTGTACTTCCTCAGTGGTACACTTCAACTGTGAGAGACGGAATCTAAAACAAAAATCCAGAAAATCACATTGCATGATTTTTAAGTAATTCATTTGCATTTTATTGCATGACATAAGTATTTGATCACCTACCAACCAGTAAGAATTCCAGCTCTCACAGACCTATTCATTTTTCTTTAAGAAGCCCACCTGTTCCCCACTCATTACCTGTATTAACTGCACCTGTTTGAACTCTTTACTTGTATAAATGACACCTGTTCACACACTCAATCAAACAGACTCCAACCTCTCCACAATGGTCAAGACCAGAGAGCTGTGTAAGGACATCAGGGATAAATTGTAGACCTCACAAGGTTGGGATGGGCTACAGGACAATAGGCAAGCAGCTCGGTGAGAAGGCAACAACTGTTGGCAAATTATTAGAAAATGGAAGAAGTTCAAGATGACGGTCAATCACCCTAGGTCTGGGGCTCCATGCAAGATCTCACCTCGTGGGGCATCAATGATCATGAGGAAGGTGAGGGATCAGCCCAGAACTACACGGCAGGACCTGGTCAATGACCTGAAGAGATTTGGGACCACAGTCTCACAGAAAACCATTAGTAACACACTACGCCGTCATAGATTAAAATCCTGCAGCGCACGCAAGGTCCCCCTGCTCATGCCAGCGCATGTCCAGGCCCGTCTGAAGTTTGCCAATGACCATCTGGATGATCCAGAGGATGAATGGGAGAAGGTCATGTGGTTGATGAGACAAAAATAGAGTTTTTTGGTCTAAACTCCACTCGCCATGTTTGGAGGAAGAAGAAGGATGAGTACATCCCCAAGAACACCTTCCCAACCGTGATGCATGGAGGTGGAAACATCATTCTTTGGGGATGCTTTTCTGCAAAGGGGACAAGACGACTGCACCGTATTGAGGGGAGGATGGATGGGGCCATGTATCGCGAGATCTTGGCCAACAACCTCCTTCCCTCAGTAAGACCATTGAAGATGGGTCATGGCCTGGTCTTCCAGCATGACAACGACCCGAAACACACAGCCAGGGCAACTAAGGAGTGGCTTCGTAAGAAGCATCTCAAGGTCCTGGAGTGGCCTAGCCAGTCTCCAGACCTGAACCCAATAGACAATCTTTGGAGGGAGCTGAAAGTCCGTACTGCCCAGCGACAGCCCCGAAACCTGAAGGATCTGGAGAAGGTCTGTATGGAGGAGTGAGCCAAAATCCCTGCTGCAGTATGTGCAAACCTGGTCAAGAACTACAGGAAACGTATTATCTCTGTAATTGCAAACAAAGGATTCTGTACCAAATATTAAATTCTGCTTTTCTGATGTATCAAATTCTCATGTCATGCAATGAAATGCAAATTAATTACTTAAAAATCATGCAATGTGATTTTCTGGATTTTTGTTTTAGATTCCGTCTCTCACAGTTGAAGTGTACCTATGATAAAAATTACACACCTCTACGTGCTTTGTAAGTTGGAAAACCTGCAAAATCGGGAGTGCATCAAATACTTCTTCTCCCCACTGTACTTATTCAAGGGTTTTTATTTTTTTAACTATTTTCAACATGGTCATATAGCCCTTACACAGCCTGGAGGTGTGTTTTGGGTCATTGTCCTGTTGAAAAATAAATGATAGTCCCACTTAACTCAAACCAGATGTGATGGTGTATCGCTGTATTATGCTGTGGTAGACATGCTGGTTAAGTGTGCCTTGAATTCTATATACATCACAGACAGTGTCTCCAGCAAAGAACCCTCTCAACATCACAACACCTCCTCCATGCTTCACCATGGGAACCACAAATGCTGACATCATCCGTTCACCTACTCTGCATCTCACAAAGACACTGCGGTTGGAACCAAAAATCCCAAATTTGGACTCAACAGACCAAAGGACAGATTTCCACTGGTCCAATGTCCATTGATTGTGTTCCTTGGCCCAAGCACTTCTCTTCTTTGTATTGGTGTCCTTTAGTAGTGGTTTCTAAGCAGCAATTCGACCATGAAGGCCTGATTCACGCAGTCTCCTCCGAACAGTTGATGTTGAGATGTGTCTGTTACTTGAACTCTGTGAAGCATTTATTTGGGCTGCAATCTGAGGCTGCTAACTCTAATGAACTTATGCAGAAGATTTTGGGTCTCCCTTTCTTGTGGCGGTCCTCAAGAGAGCCATTTTCATCATAGCGCTTCATGGTTTTTGCGACTGCACTTGAAGAAACTGTCTTAAAACCTCTTGCGACTCTAGGGGCAGTATCTTAATTTTTGGGAAAAAAAACATTCCCGTTTTAAACAGGATATTTTGTCAGGACAAGTTGCTAGAATATGCATATAATTGACAGCTTAGGATAGAAAACACTAACGTTTCCAAAACTGTAAAGATATTGTCTGTGAGTATAACAGAACTGATGTTGCAGGCGAAAGCCTGAGAAAAATCCAATCCGGAAGTGCCCCAGGTTTTGAAAGCGCTGCGTTCCAATGAGTCCCTATTGAGCTTTGAATGAGCTATCAACCAGATTACACTTTCTACGTATTCTCCAAAGTGTCTACAGCATTGTGACGTAGTTTTACGCATCTATGTTGAAGAATAGCCGTAGGCGGCAACATTGCGCAAGTGGTCACCTGATGGCTCCCAGGGTGACTCTCGTGTAAAATACAGAGGTAGCCATTACTCCAATCGGTCCTACTGAAAAACGAATTGTCCTGATGGATATATTATCGAATAGACTGCAATGTCCGGGCGATTTCTCAGCCAAACGTGAAGAACAAACGGAGCTATTTCGCCCACAAAAATAATATTTTTGTAAAAAAGGAACATTGGCTATCTAACTGGGAGTCTTGTGAATGAAAATATCCGAAGCTCAAAAGGTAAACGATTTAATTTAATTGCTTTTCTGATTTCCGTGACCAAGGTACCTGCTGCTAGCTTGGCAAAATGATATGCTAGGCTATCGATAAACTTACACAAATGCTTGTCTAGCTTTGGCTGTAAAGCATATTTGGAAAATCTGAGATGACAGGGTGATTAACAAAAGGCTAAGCAGTGTCTCAATATATTTCATTTGTGATTTTCATGAATATAAATATTTTCTAGGGATATTTATGTCCGTTGCATTATGCTAATTATAGCGTCAGTCGATGATTACGCTCCCGCATGCGGGATGGGGGGTGTTATTAAAGTTATGATGGACTGTAATTTATCTTTGCTTTTTTGAGCTATTCATGCCATAATATGGATTTGGTCTTTTACCGAATAGGGCTCTCTTCTGTATACCACCCCTACTGTACCTATTCACAATACAACTAATTGGTTCAAACGCATTAAGAAGGAAAATAATTCCACAAATGAACTTTTAACAAGGCACACCTGTTAATTAAAATACATTCCAGGTGACTACCTCATAAAGCTGGTTGAGAGAATGCCAAGAGTGTGCAATGCTTTCATCAAGGCAAATGGTGGCTAATTTGAAGAATCTCAAATATAAAGTATATTTAGATTTGTTTCACACTTTTTTGGTTACAACATGATTACACGTTATGTCATAGTTTTGATGTCTTGTGACGACCCTCCCACTCTGTTTGCCGTATTCTTTCTCTTTGCTCTTCTTTTCCTTAATAGGATGTCGGTGGGCGGAGCTGGGAGGGTCATCAGCGACATGGGACACACCTGGGCCCGGGTGTGTCCCAGGATAAATACACCTCTTCCCTATTCATTGAGGAGACTCTCTCCATACAGACACACTGATAGATTTTGGTTGTGGCCTTTTGTTTGTTTTGGCACCTTTCAACACCCATCATTATCACATTTATGCATGCAAACACTTACTTACACTACTGATTACGGACGACACAGACCATTGTTAATTGTATTTTGTTTATTTCAGGTTATACACATTTTGTTATTCCTTGTCTCCACGTTGTCTCCCTTTTTGTTATGAGGTCGAAGGAATTGTCCATAGAGCTCTGAGATAGGACTGTGTCGAGGCACAGATCTGGGGAAGGGTACAAAAGATATTCCGCAGCATTGAAGGTCCCCAAGAACACAGCGGTCTCCATCATTCTTAAATGGAAGAAGTTTGGAACCACCAAGACTTCCTAGAGCTGCCGCCCGGCCGAGAAAGGCCTTGGTCAGGGAGGTGACCAAGAATCTGATGGTCACTCTGACAGACCTCCAGAGTTCCTCTGTGGAGATGAGAGAACCTTCCAGTAGGACAACCATCTCTGCAGCACTCCACCAATCAGGCCGTTATGGTAGAGTGGCCAGACAGAAGCCACTCAGTAAAAGGCACATGACAGCCGGCTTGGAGTTTGCCAAAAGGCACCTAAAGGACTCTCCGACCACGAGAAACAAGATTTTCTGGTCTGATGAAACCAAGATTGAACTCTTTGGTCTGAATGCACATCTGGAGGAAACCAGGCACCGCTCATCACCTGGCCAATACCAACCCTACGGTGAAGCATAGTGATGGCAACATCATGCTGTGGGGATGTTTTTCAGTTGCAGGGAGTGGGAGACTGGCATGAGTGAGGGAAAGATGAACGAGCAAAGTACAGAGAGATCCTTGATGAAATCCTCCAGAGTGCTCAGGACCAGACTGGGGCAAAGGTTCCCCTTCCAACAGGACAACGACCCTAAGCACAAAGAAGTGGCTTCGGGACACGTATCTGAATGTCCTTGAGTGACCCTGCAAGAGCCCCAAATTGAACCCGATTGAACATCTCTGGAGAGACCTGAAAATAGCTACACAGCGACACTCCCCATCCAACCCATCCAACCCATCCAATAGAGCTGGAGAGGGTCTGCAGAGAGGAATAGGAGAAACTCCCAAATTACACGTGTGCCAAACCTGTTTTTGCTTCATCATTATGGGGTATTGTGTGTAGATGATTGGAAGAAAAAAAACAATGTAATTAATTTTAGAATAAGGCTGTAACACAGACCCGGGTTTGATCCCAGGCTGTGTCACAACCGGCCATGATCGGGAGTCCCATAGGGCGGTACATAATTGGCCCAGCGTCGTCCGGGCCGGGGGGACTTCACTTGGTCATCACATTCTAACGACTCCTTGTGGCAGGCCGGACACCTGCAGACTGACCTCAGTCTTCAGTTGAATGGTGTTTCCTCCGACACATTGGTGCGGCTGGCTTCCGGGTTAAGCGGGCAGGTGTTAAGGAGCATGTTTTCAGAGGAGGCATGACTCGACCTTCGCCTCTCCCGAGCCCGTTGGGGAGTTGCAGCCATGAGACAAGATCGTAATTGGATATGACAAGCAAAAAAGACTTTCCTAGAGCTGGCTGTCCAACCAAACTGAGCAACTGAGATTGGGGAGAACCAAAACTACTGAAGGACCAGATGGGAGAACTGCCAGAAGGACCAGTCTCTACAGCACGTCACCATCCTGGGCTTTGTGGGAGAGTGGCCAGATGAAAGCCAATCCTGAGAAAAAGGCACATGACAGCACATCTGGAGTTTGCAGAAAGGCGCATGAAAGACTGAGCATAAGGCAATGGTCTGATGAGACCAAAATTTTACTCTTTGGCCTAAGTGCAAAAAGTCAGGAGAAAACCAGGCACAGCTCATCACCAGTCTAACAACATTCTTAATGTGAAGTATGGTAGTGGCAGCATCATGCTTTTCAGCAACAGGGACTAGGAGAATGGTAAGGTTAGCAGGAGCAATGAATGGAGCCAAATACAGGCAAATCCTTGATGAAGACCTGCTTTAGAGTTTAAATTCCCTTAGACTGGGGGGGGGGGGATTTACATTCCAACAGGACAATGACCCCAAGCATACAGCAAAAGCAATGCTGGAATGTCTAAAGAAAATGAATGTGAAAGTCGTTGAGTGGCCCAGACAAAGCCCAGACTTGAATTCCATTTTAAATCTGTGGAAAGACCTGAAGATTGCTGTTAACTGCCGCTCCTCATCTAATTTACGAGTTTGAGAAAAGACGATACAGTAATAACCAAGACCACTCAAAGCTGTAATCACTCAATAGCTGTAAATGGTGCTTCTACAAATTATTGACCCAGGGGTGTGAATACTTACGTAAGTTAGATACTTCTCTACCTCATTTTCATTTTTTTTTACAACTTTGTCATTATGGGGTATTTTGTGAAGATGGCTTAGATATTTTTTATCCATTTTGAATTCAGGCTGTAAAAACAAAATGTGGAATAATTCAAGGGGTATGAATAGTTTTCGAAGATGCGTTACAGTGGTGTTTGAAATGATTGACACCCTTGATAAAAATGTGCAAGGGTGTCAATTTTGGACCCCACTATGTATAAGGAGGAGAAGGAGGGTTAACACAGTTGTGTAATTCCTGGCTTATGAATAGGGTGGGTTTGGGGACTATGTGCCAGTTGATAATGCCATGTGAAGACTGAGGGTCTACTAACCGTATAATGAGACAGACGTGATTACACCAAAGTTAGATTCAATTTACTTCCTGAATTGACCCCAACCCTGGACCACACATTGGCAGCCATTTCTGACAGATAAAATTGAAAATAAAAATCAGGTTTAATGTTTTATTTGAAAGTCATGCCACAAGTTGACATAAAATACAAAATGAAAATAAATGATTTCCAGATCATAACTATAAAATAACCACAGTGTAACCGATAATGAAATCAAACAAACATGCACGGAAACTAAAAAAGAACACTCAGAGAAGCATACAGTACATTCTGATATCTAGCTATCAGTAAACATATCAGTGTTAAGCGTAGAGAACACAAGGTTAATTGGATATATAAAATTAACAAGAGTATAAAATATTGATAAAAGATAGGCTACTCGTTATAAAGACCGTAGTATCTTCTATAAGTGTCACCATGCAGTATATTCCAGCCTCGAGTTAATAAACATCCGCAGAAAAGTACAAGAGAATCACAAGCTCCTTCGTCGAACGTATCAAACTCCATTTTTGAAAACATGGCCACCACAGAAGGTGTCTCATGACTTGGCAAATTTGAGTGAGCAATGTCATATAATCTACATAATGCTATTGTAAAGATGGCGTAACACCTAGCATAAACATGTATCATGTTTCATGACCAATGTCCTTTAAAGTTCACATGCAGCGGTATGCAGGCTAACAAACTCCAGGTAGCTCCGAGGCTAAATGAGCTAACATGGGTAAGTCATTGCACCATGGTGATGTCTGTGTTCAACTGAAACATAGAAAGTACTGTTTGGCCATTACACAGGCTTTAATAAAACACATAATCCAAATCAATCGTAAACACAATACAAACACTCTCTGCAATCAATTATTTTCGGTATTCCTCACATTTTTTTTTACGTTGTCCATCTCTAACATTTTTTTTGTTGCTTTCAAATTTAACTGGATAAGTATCTGACAAGTATTCTTGCGGACCATTGCTTTAAAATGTCTCTCAACTATTATATGCTCTTGCGTCTGAAATGTAAAGAATATATTGTAATGACCCTGGACTTGATAAGCACAGTACAATCCCTCCCAACTGGGAAAGCCCTATTGTAATTGTGGATAGGGTGTTCATCTTTAGGCTAGGCAACTGGTGTTCACAGCCCACTACAGACTTAGCACAAGTTCCACATTTATCACACTGGACGTCAGAAGTGGGATAGTGATCGTGGCTTTCGAAGGTCAGTCCTGTAAACGGAGGGGGTAATGATGAACTTAAGAGTGTAACGATCCTTGAAAGGTGCCTAACAATCTCTTCCATTGGGGATATCATTATTGGGTTCGGGGGGTAGGGTGTTTGTGTCACGATCAGGCGACTGGGGTTTGTGGCCCACGAGGGACCTTGTGCTACTTCCTTGTGCGTCACCATATATCTACATTTGTCACAATAAGAGTCCTGCAGTAGTGGACAAACACTTTGGCTGCTGCCACTTTTCATATACAGGACATACTGTTTGGGATGCTGAATTCAAATGTTCAGAATCTGTCAAATACATGCAAGTATGCAACAGAAGCCTTCAATATATGAAAGTAGTAACACTGTTTACAACACTTTGAATAAAAAATATAATATCTTTGAAAATCAAACTGTGCAAGCTGATTTGAAGTAATTTGCTTCATGCATTGGTGTTATTGGTTTGATATAAAACTGGCCAAAGTTCTGAACATTCTTATGCGTTTTGTGTCCTTAAACCATTTGCCATGGACCATCAGAAGAATATATACAGAGACAGAAAAATCAGATCACCGAATTGACACTCCGCTCACCAAGGGTAAACCAATCGTACCTTGAGTAATTGATGCTTCTGGCAAATGACAAGAACGTGCAATGTTAACGCAATGAGATCTCAACCAGCAGGCGTGTTTGACAAAGACACACAAAAAGCATATTGGAAGGAGAAAGGCTTGACAATGCCCACAATGTTTAACTAGTTATTGTATGTCCACAAGAGTGGCAAACAAAGCTACTCTACTGCAGAACCTGAACCAACAGTACATTTTGGCACATATTTTTCTTGAGTTAAAAAGACGAGCGATGGTCTAGCACATGAGATACAACCCCTTGGTCCTGGTGACTATTATTGGTTCAGATATGGTCAGAACAGACGCTGTAATACTGCCACTAGCAATAGCTAACGATAAGGACTTGGGGCAAACTACCTAACTGAAGACATGGTTTGTCTTTGGGGGTCACAACAAGATTGTGAAACTGAGTCGTATGAATAACTAAAATGGCTGCTGCTAACCTGCCCACCACGGGTGCCCCTGGTCAGAGTAGAGCCGAGCACCAGTCTGGCTGAATGGACACACATGGCTACATCCTGGCAACAGAAAACCAACCAATCCCCTTATTGACAGGAGGACCTCTTCTTCACCTGGCATGGAAGATTCATCTGCTTGGTATATGGTCATATTTGAACCCTGTGACACCTGTATGCGCTCTATGGCACTCTATTGCCTTTACCGTAACCATGACCCTTCTCTCCATAGCATTATATTCTCTGTAGCACTTTACTTAGAGGATAAACAGAATGTTAGCTTTTGGGGGTGATCTTGAGGCTCGACTTCGTCTCGGGCCTAACAACACCCGCGCCAATATATCCCCCAAACACCGGCTTCTCAGGCATTATCATCTCAAAATGATCCTGACTAAATTACAGCCATTATGAGTAACTTGAACATTTTCTTCAGAGAGTCAAAACATCTAGGTTATTATAGTTGTGATTTAGTTTTCGTTTATAGATTTTTATTTAAAGTTCAGTTTAGTTTCAGCTTGTCTTCAGACAATTGTAATATTTTTTTTTTTTAATTTACTTTTGAGTTGGATAAAATAATTTCTATATCATTTGATATTATTTAATGTCAGTTGAAATGTGTGTGTTAGGGACAGAAAGTAGCATTATGCATGCGTGGCAGGCCTATAGTTTCTATTCTTGGGGGGGTGTCACTTCTTGTCACTGGGGGACAATAATACATATAGTGATGGGTCTGGTCATAGGTTTGTTTCGGTTTAAATTCTAAATGAATCTTAATGTGACTTGGATTTGAAAGGATAATCGTCTGTGTCCAACTCAGATTCAGACATTCCTACCACACCGTTCAAAGCTATGGCCAGCTCCGATTGTTGTTGATCATTCTCTTGCCAGTTCTGTAATAGCTCGATAGCCTTGACTATGTTCACCCCGTTGTCAGTTACGACAAGGAGGATCTTCTCCTCTGGTATGTCACTTCCAGTGTAAGTCGCTCTGGATAAGAGCGTCTGCTAAATGACTTAAATGTAATGTAAATGTAATCCGATGTATGGATGCTAAATCCGATGGAGGTTGGAGCAACGCATGCTGTGCCTTGTTGGAGGAGGGGTGATAGAAGCAGGCTGATATACCCATAAATGAAGTAGTCATTCCTTTCTTGCTCCATCCGTTTACACACGGTCATTTTGTCATGCCTCTTTCAGAATCTCCTTAACTTTCTGGGTTGCTGTATCCATTTGCAAAGCAATCCACCTGTTTACTCTAGCAGCGCCAGGTTTTACATTTGGGATCAGGTGGTTGGTTGAATTATCTGAAGGCTCGTTGACTTGCCAGACTGGATTAATAAATGAACAAGCGCTTCTTCTCTTTTTGAAAACGTGAATTAGGTTCTGATGTTTCTATTCTTTTCATGATAACTGCTAAAGTTGGTTGCTGTTGACGAGCAGATACTAATAAGCCGGTAGCTGGCTTTATAATGAAAGTGTATGATGCTTTGTGGGCACAGTTCAGATGAAGGTTGAGGTTCTTTGGGTGTTCTCTTTAATCTCTGTCCCACACGTGCTGCCATCTTCTGACACTCCAATACATTTTCTTTTGTCCTTTCTAGCAATTTACTCAAAACAACCGATGCAGCCATTGTTCACGTCTATGGTTCACATTCGCGCTCGGATTTCTTCCGTTAGCTACAGGTTTGACGGATGCCAGTCGAACGCTACCTGCCCGAATGCATAGTGCCAACTGTAAACTTTCGTGGAGGAGGAATAATGGTCTGGCTAGGCCCCTTAGTTCCAGTGAAATCTTAACGCTACAGCATGCAATGACATTCTAGATGATTCTGTGCTTACAATTTTGTGGCAACAGTTGGGGGAAGGCCCTTTCCTGTTCCAGCATGACAATGCCCGCGTGCACAAAGCGAGGTCCATACAGAAAGGGTTTGTCGAGATTGGTGTGGAAAAACTTGAGTGGCCTGCACAGAGCCCTGACCGCAACCACATTGAATTGGAACGCTGACTGCGGGCCAGGCCTGATCGCCCGACATTAGTGCCCAACCTCACTAATGCTCTTGTGGCTGAATGGAAGCAAGTCCCCCCAGCAAAGTTCCAACATCTAGTGGAAAGTCTTCCCAGAAGAGTGGAGGCTGTTATAGCAGCAAAGGGGCACCAACTCCATATTAACGCCCATGATTTGGAATGAGAGGTTCAACGAGCGGGTATCCACATACTTTTGGTCAACCAGTTTTAAAAATGTTTTTCTGAATTATTTTATTTCAGTTTACTAAATTGTTTGTCCAATTTTTGTTTCTATTTTTTTGTTTCAGTTTTTGTTACGATATGTTACTTGTATAACATATTGCCTTATAACAAGACAGTATGAAGTTTCGGCTTGCAAAGCAGCTCTGCCAATATCGGCACCGCTGTTTACATGAATGAATTTGGACGATTCTAATTATGCTAACTACTGGCAGATTCTGTCACTATGGGCCTTCAGACACAACTCAAGGTAAGAGTAATTCGACACAAAAATAGATTTAGCATGAACTATCCCTTTCAGAGTTTTCTTTAGCAACCAGTTTAGTTTCTCTGTCTTAGTCTGCAACTGAACAACATAGAAGGAAATACATATGTCACACAGCACTTGAATGGCATTTTCGTCATTTGAAGCAACGAATGACAGTAAATAGTAAAAACATATTGTTATGAATGGTGGATGTCACCGATCAGTGCCTTAAAAAGTGACCCTTTTAAACATCTTGATATGACATTGATATGAGGTGCAATAGTGTAAACATGCTAATTCTTCAACACGACCCTTTGTTTCCCACACTGAAGATGGAAAGAAAATATAAAATAGTAACAATGGAAGAACAATACAAGGCCATGTACATATTACTAAAAATGATCTATGCGAGACACATTAATTCAATAAATGCATTAATAAATATATAAATATATAAAACTGTGATGACGCAATAAATAAATCAAATGCAATAAATGCCGTTGTTGTTCGAGTAATGCAAAAAAAAAAAGGCATTGAAAAACAAGCACATAAACAAGTAAAAGGGATTGATGGTTCGATAAAGAGAAAGCGAGAGATCGGTCGGGCGAAAGCTCTCCGCATTACATTAAAAAAAATCAAATGTCTCTGGAATGATTCTAAACGGACGTGGGATCCCACGTCAGATCCTGCTCTAGAAAAGTCTCTGCAATCATATTGCACTTTTGAAAAGATACTTGACAATATAGCGTTTGGGGCTTGAATCTCCTTGTGTATCTTCTTTCTCCGCCGCTTGCCAGTGTCAGAGGCATAATAGAAATATAGATAAATAGCCTGTGGAAAGCAGGTCAAAAGAGAAAGCGCGACATCATCTACGTGAGAAGAGATGCTAACGGTTTTGGGGACTGTACCAGTGATGCTTCTGAATGATGTGATAGTCTCTGTCTTGGCCAGACAAAACCCCACTCTTTTCACACTACCATTTCAAATAGTTTAAAATGATGCTAATCCAAACTGTGTTCCGGTCGGGAATAGCGGTATCGAGTCACAACAGAGTCAGAGCCAGGAACAAGGCTATGGCACGCTGTTTTTGGAAGGAGTCGACTGATGGATTTCCTGCCTCTTCTCTCTCTTCTTCCGCTCATCCCTCCATCCAGCCGTGTCCGTGAGCCTGTCAGAGCCAGGCGAGGTGCATGATGTACAAAGGCGCAGGCATAACACGTACGAATGCATGCACGCACGCACGCACGCACACACACACACACACACACACACACACACACACACACACACACACACACACACACACACACACACACACACACACACACACACACACACACACACACACACACACACACACACACACACACACACACACACACACACACACACACACACACACACAGTGTCTCTCAGTTCACGCGATTCAGGTCAATTGACAGGAGTCCATGACTTAGGAAGCGTCAGGCAGTGGCGTTGCCATAGAGATGACCGACTGACGTGGCACGGTGGCAACTGCCGCCGGCAAAAGACAGAGAGGGAGGGAGGGAGGGCCTGGTCCGTCTTTGGTCCCGTAAAGCACTTGAACATGGCACTCCACTGGAGCATATCAAAAGCGCCGGTTGCTAAGCTAAGAGTGTGATGTTAAATAAAGGTCTATTAAATCAAACATTTGTGTGTAAACGGGGCGTGTGCAATGCAGGCAGAATCTTTTTAACGTGCTAAACTCTATTTTGTCCATGGCAACCTGTAGAAGCGAAGGGTAGCGTATTCTGAGGGGATGGGAGTGGGAAGAGGGGAAAGATGTGATGGAGGGTGGAGGAGGCAAGGCTACACCCAGTGTACCACCCAATACAATGATCCCCCTCCCACCCGACATATGGCTGGTCACAGGCTCCTAAAGGGACCCACTCAGCCTTAAGGCGATGTATAGCCCTTAGAGACGCTGGCAGATGCATAAGGGGTGCAGGAGCATGTTAAGTGTGTGTGTGTGTGTGTTTGTGTGTGTGTGCGTGAGAGTGTTGAAGGCATGTAGAGAGAGTAGTCTTGCCTACTACTTACTAAAACAATATACATACTGTGTACTCGTCATACTTCATACTATTTAGAATGTACTGTTTAGTATATGTAGGCAGTAAGCTTAAAAAAAAACATACCAGGCTCATCCATACTGAGAATGGGACATCTAACGCACAATTGCTTTGTTTCCCACCATTCTTTCATTTTGGTAGCTGATTATCAGCGGTTTATCGGCTGTTGTCACACCTACGTGGGTCTGAAAAGACACTTCTCTTCCTCAATAGTGTGCAGTGAATTCTACTAGATGGAAAGATTAAATGAGTATGACATCCTGGCATTTAAAGCAAACAAAATGTTCAATATTTCACATACTATAAAACTTTATATTTTCGCATACCCAATCAGCCTACTGTTTGGAACTCAGACATGGCCTGTGTGTTTGTGTGTGTGTGTAACAGTGAGAGTGAGAGTCAGAAAGAAAGCTGTGTGTATATGTTGAAGGGGGTGTTTGGTTGGGTGGAGCAGTGGTGGGGGGGGGGGGATTAACCGTTTAACTGACATGCTCGGTTTAGGGGGGGCGAAAGGTCGTCAAGATGACAAAGGTCAAGCTCCTTCGACATCTCATGGCGAGAGCGGCGACGGCGGTGGTTGTGACGTCATATGTTGATGAGTGTGATGCAGGTGATGAGGCGCACGGTGACTGTGCCCGGGAGGTCGTTGTCTTGGCGGTTGCCCTTGTCGCGCAGGTGGAGTGTGTGCTGCTCCTGCCGGTCGTTTGGGTCACTGGACAGGGTCACCTGACCCAGGAAGGTATCCACAATTACGTTCTTATTGTAGATCTATTTATGGTCCAAGGAGAGCAGAGAAGAAAGAGACAAAGCGGGAGAGAGGGGAAGCATAGGAAAAGGGATTTTCAAAAAGTTAAGAGTAAAACATTCAAGAGATAGAGGGATACATATTGTATGAACACAGACAGACAGATACACACAAAAAAAAAAGAGTTCCTCCTCTCCGTCTGTGCTTACCTCAATGTGGATGCCTTCCTTGGGCTTCTTGCGGTAGAACAGGCCTTTGACATCGAAGTTGGGGCTCCGCGTGTCCTTGTGCACCGGCGAGCGCACTCTCTCTCCCTCACAGGTGATGATGACGTACGGGTCCGAGGCTGGGAGGGAGAGGGAAGGAAGGATGAGGGACAGCTGTCAATCTCTGTATCGGCATGGGAAGTGTAAACGTGTGTGTGCATGTGTACTCAACTATGCAGGCCAAAAGCAACTCCAGGTCTAAATGAATCCAATCCAAGCAGACAGGTGGGTGGAGAAGGGCTTTAGTTGCTTGTGCTACTAGGTAGGTAGAGGATACGGGGAACTATAGAAGACTATAAATCTGAAAGGGAGGGTTTCAGCCATATGGAAAAAGGTATTCCTAGACATAGCCCTTTGTGGAACCATTTTGTTTATATCTATCCAATCCTCTTCGATCTACATGAAGCTAGGGGTTAAGGGTTAGGACATGGGTATTCAACTCTTGCCCTACGAAGTCCAGAGCCTGCTGGTTTTCTGTTCTGCCTGATAATTAATTGAACACACCTGGTGTCCCAGGTCTAAATCATTCCCTGATTAGAGGGGAACAATGTAAAAATGTAGTGGAATTGGCTTTGAGGTCCAGAGTTGAGTTTGAAGGGGTTTAGGGGCTAGGGGCTGTTTCTGGGCTGAGCCAAAGCCTATTGGACTATTAACTGTGCAATATGTCTAGCTGTAGCTAAGCCGCTAGCCACTAGATGATGCTGATGTACCTCCTTGTGTTTTGGCCGGGTGCCTCTTCTTGTTGGGAATGAGACAGTGCAGCTCTGTGTATGACCAGAAGAGTTCACCTTGCAACACATGCTGGGGCACGGAAAAACACATACACACTCGCACAAAATGTACAGTACACACTTAAACTCAAGTTACCCATCGGCAGAAGAGTTTATTGTGTCGACCAGAACCTTTCCCCTCAAAATATCCCCCATCCTTTCCAGCATGGTCCAGTAACAATGATGGAGATACAACCGGGCCATCCTAGTATAGCTCGTGTGAAAATGGTCTATGCAAGTCAGCTCCCAAAGCCTCCCTTCGACATGGGTGCATACTGTAGCTTACTTTACTGTAGGCCTACTATTTCCTACTGCAGCCTTACTAGCTTACCTCCATTAGAGTCCTGGCCCTGGAGTCCCTCAGCACTCAGAACGTGGACCTGGGTGACCAGCTGGGGGTAACCACACATGCCCGTCCAACACGTCTGTGGGGGCTCGTCTAGGTTCAACTCTCTGTTGGGTAGGGAAAGAAAGTGAATATGGGTGTCATTCATTTTGGTGAGAGTAATGGCAGTGGATGACAAATGACGTGAAAAGGGTTCTGGGTCCACTTAGAGAATCAATTCAACTTTATCAACAAGCTAAAATCCTTTTATAGAAACCCATACAATTCAACGTTATCAACAAGCTAAAATCCTTTTATAGAAACCCATACAATTCAACTTTATCAACAAGCTAAAATCCTTTTATAGAAACCCATACAATTCAACGTTATCAACAAGCTAAAATCCTTTTATAGAAACCCATACAATTCAACTTTATCAACAAGCTAAAATCCTTTTATAGAAACCCATACAATTCAACGTTATCAACAAGCTAAAATCCTTTTATAGAAACCCATACAATTCAACGTTATCAACAAGCTAAAATCCTTTTATAGAAACCCATACAATTCAACTTTATCAACAAGCTAAAATCCTTTTATAGAAACCCATACAATTCAACGTTATCAACAAGCTAAAATCCTTTTATAGAAACCCATACAATTCAACGTTATCAACAAGCTAAAATCCTTTTATAGAAACCCATACAATTCAACGTTATCAACAAGCTAAAACCCTTTTATAGAAACCCATACAATTCAACGTTATCAACAAGCTAAAATCCTTTTATAGAAACCCATACAATTCAACTGGTGTGCATGTTAAAGGGACCGTTCACTTTTTTTGAAGTAAGTAGTAAAACTGCAAAAAATACTTGAACCCCAAGTGTTGTAAAATACCAAGATGAACTATCCCTTTGTAAAGGTAAGGAGGTTAAACGGAAGGGGTGTGGGGTTGAGTCTATGTCGGCCGGCTGGTTTACTTGCAGTCTGAAGGCACGTCGGTGAAGACCCGCAACAGGAAGTCGCCCTGCTGCCCTGGGTCAAAAGTCGTGGGGATGATGACGTAGCGACCCTCCTTGAGCTCCTTCCTGAGGAAGACGCAGCGCGAGTTGATGTAGATGGAGCCCGCCACCTTCTGCTGGGCCGTGTGCATGCGGTACTTTCTGTTCAGCTCCACCTAGAGGACGGGTGGGGACATGACATCAGGGTCACATTTTAAAGGGAGACGTTCAAGGTAGATATGGCATCATCAGGCAGAGCAAGTATAGAGGCAGAAGCAGGGAGACAGATATAGGAGGTGGAAAGATGGCACATGGAAGGGACTGAACCAGGATCCTTACGTCTTATCTTTTATGTTATGAGTAGCAAGGAAGTAAAGAGATGGCAATACCATGAAGTAAAGCATGAAGAGGCTCAAGGAAAAATTCATGTGGAGCAACAGTGTGTTCATCTTCCTGTGTATCCATCTGTGTGTGTCCATCTCGGTGTGTGTTAACATCTGCGTATGTGTCTCTTAAACTCGGTGAGTCTGTTCTCGTGTGTTTGTCTTCATCTCTCTGTGTGTGTGACCGCATACCCGGTGAATGTCGAAGCCTATGGCCAGGTTATCTCCTTTGCCCTCTTTGGTGGTGGCTCTTCTCTCCTTCTGCTGCAGGGCGATCAACACCTCATCCTCTACCTTATTCACATCAAACACATACTGCAGAGAGACATAAACACACTAATTAGAACAATCTCCTCAAATCAAATACAGAATATGCATTACATGCAAAGACACCAACAGAAAAACAACAAATAAATTTACACAGGACAAAAACACTCCTACCCAGCCTCCCACCATCCACCCACTTCCACACACCCTCCACCCTCATGCACCCCACCTGTGGGTTCTGGAGGAAGGTGGCCTTGTGGTTGATGCATCCCCCAGAGCGGTTCCTCAGAGGGTCTTGGCGGGGGACCCAGGAGCCCCTCATCACTTCCTCCTCCCATGTTTTGTGGATGCTCAGATAAGAGGTGTTGATGAGGCGGCACAGGATCAGGTCCGTGAAGTACTGGCAGAAGTCATCAAATGTCATCCTAGGGTGGAAGGGAGGGAGGGTATATTTAGGAAAGTGCTGCTCAATCAGTTAATAAAATTCAGATGAATTAACTAGGGCTGGTTTCCCGGATACAGATAAAGCATAGTCCGGAGCATGCTTTTTAGTCCAGGCCTAGGCTTAATCTGTGTGTGGGTAAATGGCCCCTAATGTTTTAACGGGGTGGGTGTGTGTGTGTGTGTATGGTGGTCCCTCTCACCAGAATTCTCCGTCATCCTGCACGGTGACGCCCAGCTTCTCTCTCTCACTCTTGCTCACCTTCTTCCACTCCTCTGAGCTGGGGGCACAGACATGAAATTACCTCATGTTCGACAGTATGACACAAAGGAAATTACCGAGCAAACACACCACTGAAAAACCCTTTGGATTGGAGATTCCCGAAGTTCAGCACCACATGACAACGGACAGCAATTTTCTCAGGAGCAGTCATAGATTAAAACAGGAAGACTTACCCCAGGAAGTAAGAATTGCAGGTATCGGCAATACATAGCAATTGTGTGTGTGCCTACGTGCATATGAAAATAAACCTCTCTTCTGTTTCTATGAAATTACTGCCAGTTCCACAACTTCTGTGGGACTCTGTGACAAACTTCCACATTAAACAATAAAATTACATTTCTCCAATTGTGATCAAACCCCAGATATATTATACATGCATTCCTATGACTATGACTATATGAATGAAAGGAGACGACTCCTTTAATAACACCACTCAGTCACTTCCCCTTTAAGAACTAACATCTCTCTCCTTTACCTACTCAATAATTCAGCTGCCTTCATGAGCGAGCCCTACAATCTCGGCTATGTCATACAACCTAGCGATAAACAATAGGACACAACAGGAGGAGGAAGAGAGAAGCTCTTAGTCTTCTCCCCATCCTATTACATGATAAATGCCATAAATTAACTGTTGAGCGTGTGATTTGATTGATTATGTTAGATATTCTTTGGATTCTATAATTAAAAAAAAAAAAACTTTAAGGTGACTTAATGGAATTCACTCCACAATATAATAGTCACTGTACTAACAGCACCCCTGCAGATATCGGAATGACATTGTAATGGCTTTCACTTTTTGTGTCTCCTTCTTCTGCATTATTACTGAAATGTAAAAAAAAAATGTAGAGCCTACCCTTCATTTCCCCTCCACATTGTTGTTTTTCTTAAAAGAAATAAATAAAACAAAAACACACATTCACAACAGTTAATTTATGGCATTTATCACCCCCCCCCCCTCCATTTCAGAGAACACCTCTTTCTCCACCTCATTACTCCTACACGGTCTAGTCGTTTCGAGGCAGTAAAGGCACTCTGAATAGGAGAAGCTTTCATTAAGCAGTGTTGTGTTCATAGAATTAGAGTAAGAATTCTAAATCTAATACTATGGTTGTGTAGTACCACTTCCAGGCCTGAGGAGGCAGTGTTGTGTATTTACCTGTCGCTCCAGGGCCCGCTCCACTCCTTCTCTCCCCAGGGGTTCCTCATGCGGATCATATTGAGCTTCTCTGACTTGAAGAATGCCAGCAGGCCCTGGCCCAGACGCACCTTCTTCACGTCCGTCACTGCGTATGCGTGGCCCTTGACCAGGCCACAGTCTAGCCGTGCCTCCATGTCCTCCACTGTGGTCGCCTATGAGACAATTAAATCAATTCATTCATTTAGAAATATTTATTTGTGCAGCACAAGTCATACACAGAATGTAGCTCAAAGTGCTTGAGTTGTGACAAGGGTTGTGTTCATTAGGGCGTGCAACATGCGACAAAATGAAAATGTGCATTCAGACATTTTTTTGTATGATGCCTATTGAACAAGGCCCAGTCAAGTTGAACTGAGAATTGGTTTGTTTGAATTGAGCTTGCGGCCTAGACGGCTGGTGCTGTCCCTTGCTACTTGATCATCAAAGTATCATTGAGCACAAGGCCCAGATGTAATGAGCCCGTTTCACAAACAAAGTGTGATGCAACGACAGCAAGGGAGCAACTACTAAGGAGACGGAAGGGGAAAAAAGGATAAAGAAGACAGGAAGGTAATGAGGGAAACCAGGGTCGTTTTCATTAGTGCACAACGTAACAAAATGTTTTGCAACGGAAAACAAAAACAAGTGTTTTTTATTGGGAAAGGGGAATACATAGTCAATTGTACAAATGAATGCATTCAACTGAAATGTGTCTTCCACGTTTAACCCAACCCCTCTGAATCAGAGAGGTGCGGGGGCTGCCTTAATCGACATCCATGTCGGATGAGATCATTTAGTCCCTCCCCGTTTCAGTCCATTTGGTGCCTACTAAATATGACCCAGGGGATAAAAAAACCCATACATGACTGTTCCTGCATGCACAAACCCTTCTCATTGCCCTCATAGGCTCTCAACTTAAGCATACTTAATTGCGTGCTGATGGGCCATCAACTGTGTATGGGATTCCCATTGTATTCAAATTGGTTGAGTATGTTGGCTACCAGAACATTCACACCTGGCCCAACAGGAAAGCAGTTGTCTGGACTTCAGAGAACTAGGCTTTTGCTTAGTATGAAAACAATATTTGAGGTAGAATAATAATATTAATAATCATATTACACATTGTAAGTTTCTAGGACATACCAGTTGTTCACACTTCAACCGAAAGTGGTGGAAGTGAAATGTCTGTCTCCAATGGTAAAAATGAAAGGCAATTCTATTTTACTAGGCAAGTCAGTTAAGAACACATTATTATTTTCAATGACAGCCTAGTTAACAGTGGGTTAACTGCCTTGTTCAGGGGCAGAACAACAGATTTGTACCTTGTCAGCTCAGGGATTCGATCTTGCAACCTTTCGGTTACCAGTCCAACCCTCTAACCACTAGGCTACCCTGCCGCCCCAAAAATTGAAAACATTTCTGACTTGAAACTGATAGTTGGATAAAAATATACTAAATTGACAAAAAATATTTCCATTTGAGATTTTAGCCATGTCATATTAACCAAAAGCGGAGTAAACAAAATGCATATATTTTATATGATACTTTTAGCATTCAAAAGAATGAATTACTTTCTTCATTTCTCTAAGATATTATCTTGTTTGTACTTGATGTAAGGAAGTGACATTTCATATCACTATGTGAATGTGTGTAAATACCATATAAAATACCACAGAATTTTAGGTAAGGGGTTAATTGTAGCAAATGTTACGATTAACCCCTTTTACAAATCAGAGTCTAATCTGAGTCTAATGAGAAAAAACAACTAACGATTGTCATCAATTAAATCAATCAAAATACCTCTTCTTACTGATGAAAATGATGTATGAATAGATAAATGGGGAATGTTCGGCAGGTCAATAATCAGAAAGAGAGGTGGCAAGAATATTTAGAATTCGGCCTGAACATCATTTAAAATAAAAGAAATAGGCCACTACCTTATTCTGCCTCGGCCCAAAGGCTCTGTGGAAGACGTGCTTTGAGCATTTGCTACCACACACATCATTTATCAAACCATGCTTACAAAAAACAGCGAAGGGGGGAGGGGAAGACAAAAAGCAATTAGGAATCTGGGGAGAGATGCACGAGTGTGGCTTTTAAGATGCCTTTGTTGCATTCCTAAATCAGACCTCCTCACAACAAAAAGCCTGTGCGTAGTCAAGCATTTTTATAATGTTGCCAGGACGTTACAACCATAAAAACAACAACCACCAAGTCATGGGTCATGTCCGAGGAATTAAGGACTACGGTTTTCGGTGCGGTCAGGGCCGTTCGTCTAGCTG
Source organism: Oncorhynchus gorbuscha (assembly GCF_021184085.1). Classification (NCBI taxonomy): domain Eukaryota; kingdom Metazoa; phylum Chordata; class Actinopteri; order Salmoniformes; family Salmonidae; genus Oncorhynchus; species Oncorhynchus gorbuscha. The sequence continues at coordinate 48,765,258 of NC_060188.1, read as the reverse complement.
ACTCGTTTGTTTAGCCATTATATATTTTTCCGTGTCCGTGTCCATTCGGTTGTTATTGTTCCCGTAATAGAGCCTAATGAAAACTCATGAATATAAAACGCCTATCGCTGCCAGTTGAGCTAGTGTACTTGATTCGGAATCACACAATGTTGGACTGTAAATGAGTTCTAGTGCAGAAGTGGACGAGCGCAGACAATCAAAAGGGGGGACTCAGTGCCTGTGTTCCAAATGTGCAACTTATTACCTTTACAGAGTACTACTTTCAACAAGGGCCCATAGGGTTCTGGTCAAAAGTAGTGCACTTTGTAGGGAGTAGGGTGCCATATGGGACGCAGCCAGTGGCTGCCCGGGGGAGAGTGGAACTCGTACAAATGGAGCTCCCAACAGCAGATGTTGCGTATTGATGAACAGATGAATAGACGGACTGACGGATGGACAGATAAACAACAAGCAGATTGAGGATGACAGGTAGATGGATGGATAGAGAAGAGGACGGTATTTGCATTCTGAAAGTGTATATGCACTCATACAAATTCAAGTCTCATCAGCAGAGAGAAAGCCTTGTATGATTACATTGATAGATGATAAGATAGATGGATAATCACAAAGGATTACATTTTCCTCTTGTAAATGTAGACTTTGCATGAACCAAGTAACCACAACATTGGAAATAGACGGGATGGCACATTATCATGGTGATTTTGCCAAACGCTGTAATTTGCGATTTATGTTGCAATTTTTTGGTGTTCCAAATAGCACAAGGCAGAAAAAAACATTTTGCAATGGAAAACAGGAAGTACAGGCAGTACCTCCCTGTTTTCAAAGCATTTTTTCTCATGTTTTGTATTGAACATGACCGAGATCTCCTAACTGACCCCCTGGCTGCCCCTGATCCAAAATGGCTGCCTAGTACAGCTCTTCCCCCTGAGTGACTCACCCGGATGGAGCAGCTGATGAGGCCATCCCGGTTGTGGACCTTCAGCACCCTCTCAAACAGCTGGTTGCGGGCCACCTCGTCAGTGGCCATCTGGCCCTCCAGCAGGTCCATGGGCTCCGACACGCCCCCTGTGAAGTCCACCAGGGCATCCGCCGTGTTCCCGCCATCCAGGGCCTCGTAGCAGCCGTACACTCTGCAGGGACAGGTCGAGGAAGAGGAATACATGTATGAGTTCATCTGTAGTCAAATATCTCTCTATCTGCAGTGCAGTTGACAACAGAATGACAACTGAACCTCTTGTTTGACTCCATTTCTCAAGATGTGACTCCACATCTCAAATCATAAAGACAGTGGCTAGTAGATACAGTATCTTGAATCAGTTAAAATAGTGACAGACAATAATAAACCTAATTCTAAGACATCAAAGGCTTATAAGATGATATAAAGCATTATACCTACAGGCATTAAGTAAAGCGTTACCAATTGGAAATATTTATTTACCTGAGTGAGTGAGTGCATCCTCGTTCTAAAGATTTTTTCTGCATTCCTCAAATACTGGGAGAGTAAAACATACAGTAGCATTTGATCCTATTCTAGATGATATTCCCCAGGGCTACTGGGGCTGCTACAGTACTGTATCTCTTTATCCCTGCCCCGAAGGTGTTCATTACATTGTAATGTTGTATTACACATTGTCCAATTGGGACAACAAATTGATTGATTGCTTGATGGATGGATGGATTGAACGTTTAAAACATTTTCCAACCAGACTGTACGACACACTTCCCAATTTGGACAATAAAGCCATTGACAGATTGATTGATTCATTGACTAACTTGGCATAGGCCTTCTCCACCAGTGCGCTCCAGAACTCGTTGCTGTCATCCGAGTGGCAGTAGACCAGCTGGTTGTCCACCGTGGGAAGCCGGTCGTCGATCACCACATCCACCCACTCTCCGAAGCGCCAGAAGCGGAAGTGGAAGATCCCGGCGTACGACTCGGGTGTCTCCGTGTCCCACTCCTGCTCTTTCCAGTCTGGGATGACCTGAAGGGAGGGAGGGAGGGGGGTGGAGCAGAGGGAGAGGTCAGAGAAGGAGGGGGTGGATGGGGATGAAAGTGGGAAAGAGAGAGGGGAAGATTGGGAAAAGGGCGGAGGGGGTGGGGGCGTGAAAGAGGGAGTGGGTGTGGGTAGGCAGGACGCGTAGAGGGAGGAGGGGGAGGAAAGAGAGAGTCAGAACGAACAAGCCGCGTGTCGGCTGAACTCGTAAATACCACACCCTCTTGTGAGAGTGCCTGTGATCCCTGCTGGACATACCTCTTGTCTCCAACATGTCACCCCCGGCTGGCCCGCTGCGTTCCAGAGGATTAAGGGAATAAATGTAGTGTATCACCTGGGCTCTGGCAAGTATACATCCAGAGGAGGAAGAATACATGGAACAGGACAGAGGAACGGGAATGATTAGGGGAGTGGTGGACTAAGAGCCCTGGTCGGTGGGTCAGTTCTGGCAGGGTGGTTCTGATGGAACCTTTGTTCTGCAGATCAAGGGGCTGTTCTGTGTGTGTGTGTAGCAGCTCCTTTAAGAGGAGAGGATAAAAAAAACAATACTGCACCATAGAAACCCCAAGTCATGTGAGAGCCCTTAGGAAGCAAGTGACAGAGAAAGAGAGGGGGGTGAAGGAAAGAGAGAGAGTGAGAACGTGGGAGGGGGGCATCAATCTAGGGTTTCATCCAGAACATAATATAGCTCTATAATAACTTTACTCTCTCTGCAAAGGATGGACTGGACTCTGGCCAGAAACAGCAGAAACCCCATCCTCCCTCTGCCTAATGTTCTGAACATCGCAGACAGAAATATATCAGGTAGAACATAGTCGTATGAAAAGGTTTGGGCACCCCTCTGAGGCTGCATAATAATTGACTCTGTCGTCACAGAAAATTATCACAGTGGCAGGCCATTCATTTTTTAATAAAAGCTGAGTACTAGGGAATTGTCCAGACAAAGATTTTTAGTGTAGCAATATTAAGTTGTATGAAATTTAATGAGATGTGAAAAATAGGCTATGCAAAAATGTTGGCACCCTTGTCATTCTGTTGATTTGAATACCTGTAACTACTTAGCACTGATTAATTGGAACACACAATTGGTTTGGTGAGCTCACTAAGCTTTGAACTTCATAGACAAGTGCATCCAATCATGAGAAACAGTATTTAAGGTGGCCAATTGCAAGTTGTTATTCTCTTTGACTCTCCTCTGAAGAGTGGCAACATGGGGGCCTCAAAACAACTCTCAAATGACCTGAAAACAAGGATTGTTCAACATTATGGTTTAGAGGAAGGCTACAAAAAGCTATTGCAGAGATTTAAACTGTCAGCGTCCACTGTGAGGAACATAGTGAGGAAGTAGAAGACGACAGGCACAGTTCTTGTTAAGGCCAGAAGTGGCAGGCCAAGTAAAATATCAGAGAGGCAAAGGCGAAGGATGGTGAGAACGGTCAAAAACAGCCCACAGACCACCTCCAAAGACCTACAACATCATCTTGCTGCAGATGGTGTCACTGTGCATCGTTCAACAATTCAGTGCACTTTGCACAAGGAGAAGCTGTATGGGAGAGTGATGCGGAAGAAGCCTTTTCTGTACACACGCCACAAACAGAGTCGCTTGAGGTATGCTAACGCACATTTGGACAAGCCAGCTTAATTTTGGAATAAGGTGCTGTGGACTGATGAAACAAAGAGTGAGTTATTTGGTCATAACACGACGTTATGCATGGCGGCAAAAGAACACAGCGTTCCGAGAAAAACACTTGGTGGGGGTTCCATCATGCTGTGGGGCTGTGTGGCCAGTGTCGGTACTGGGAATCTTGTTCAAGTTGAGGGTCGCATGGATTCCACTCAATATCAGCAGATTCTTGGGAATAATGTTGAAGAATCAGTCACAAAGTTGAAGTTACGCCGAGGCTGGATATTTCGACCCAAAACACTGCTCAAAATCTACCCGGGCATTTATGCAGAGGAACACGTACAATGTTCTGGAATGGCCATCTCAGTCCCCAGACCTGAATATCATTGAGAATCTGTGGGATGATTTGAAGCGGGCTGTCTATGCTCAGCAACCATCAAACCTAACTGAACTGGAGATGTTTTGTAAGGAGGAATGGTCCAAAATACCTTCATCCAGAATCCAGACACTCATTAGAGGCTATGGGAAGCGTCTAGAGGCTGTTATTTCAGCAAAAGGAGGCTCTACTAAATATTGATGTGATTTTTCTATTGGGGTGCCCAAATTTATGCACCTGTCTAATTTTGTTTTGATGCATATTGCACATTTTCTGTTAATCCAATAAACCTAATTTCACTACTGAAATACACTGCTAAATAAAATAAAGGGAACACTTAAACAACACAATGGAACTCCAAGTCAATCACACTTCTGTGAAATCAAACTGTCCACTTAGGAAGCAACACTGATTGACAATAATTTCACATGCTGTTGTGCAAATGGAATTGACAACAGGTGGAAATTATAGGCAATTAGCAAGACACCCCCAATAAAGGAGTGGTTCTGCAGGTGGTGACCACAGGTCACTTCTCAGTTCCTATGCTTCCTGGCTGATGTTTTGGTCACTTTTGAATGCTGGCGATGCTTTCACTCTAGTGGTAGCATGAGATGGAGTCTCCAACCCACACAAGTGGCTCAGGTAGTGCAGCTCATCCAGGATGGCACATCAATGCGAGCTGTGGCAAGAAGGTTTGCTGTGTCTGTCAGCGTAGTGTCCAGAGCATGGAGGCGCTACCAGGAGACAGGCCACTACATCAGGACGTGGAGGAGGCCGTAGGAGGGCAACAACCCAGCAGCAGGACCGCTACCCTCCGCCTTTTTGCAAGGAGGAGCAGGAGGAGCACTGCCAGAGCCCTGCAAAATGACCTCCAGCAGGCCACAAATGTGCATGTGTCTGCTCAAACGGTCAGAAACAGACTCCATGAGCGTGGTATGAGGGCCTGACATCCACAGGTGGGGGTTGTGCTTACAGCCCAACACCAAGATTAGCAAATTCGCCACTGGCGCCCTGTGATCTTCACAGATGAAAGCAGGTTCACACTGAGCACATGTGACAGAGTCTGGAGACGCCGTGGAGAACGTTCTGCTGCCTGTAACATCCTCCAGCATGACCGGTTTGGCGGTGGGTCAGTCATGGTGTGGGGTGGCATTTCTTTGGGGGGCCGCACAGCCCTCCATGTGCTCGCCTGACTGCCATTAGGTACCGAGATGAGATCGCCAGACCCCTTTTGAGACCATATGCTGGTGCGGTTGGCCCTGGGTTCCCCCTAATGCAAGACAATGCTAGACCTCATGTGGCTGGAGTGTGTCAGCAGTTCCTGCAAGAGGAAGGCATTGATGCTATGGACTGGCCTGCCCGTTCCCCAGACCTGAATCCAATTGAGCACATCTGGGACGTCATGTCTCGCTCCATCCACCACAGACTGTCCAGGAGTTGGCGGATGCTTTAGTCCAGGTCAGGGAGGAGATCCCTCAGGAGACCATCCGCCACCTCATCAGGAGCACGCCCAAGCGTTGTAGGGAGGTCATACAGGCACGTGGAGGCCACACACACCAATGAGCCTCATTTGAACTTGTTTTAAGGACATTACATCAAAGTTGGATCAGCCTGTAGTGTGGTTTTCCACTTTAATTTTGAGTGTGACTCCAAATCCAGACCTCCATGGGTTGATAAATTTGATTTCCATTGATAATTTTTGCGTGTGATTTTGTTGTCAGCACATTCAACTATGTAAAGTTGAAATCATGGAAATTGTCAGGGGTGCCCAAACCTTTTCATACGACTGTATATGTTTTTCCTTCAGATTGAATAAAGCTGACACGATTTCCTATTCTTTCTATTTCTATCTGAAGTTAAAGTTGAGCAAGCTGGTGGTGGGAGAAGTCAGAAGACGGGGTTATTGTAATGGCTGTAATGGAATTAACGGAACAGGTATCAAACACATTAAACACATTCCATGTGTTTGATACTGTTCCGTTCCAGTGACACCAGCCTGCACTGGTTACTTGGCAAACTGACAAAGAAAATCTCTGATTTCGGTCACACTTAGTTAAGTAAAGTATGCGAGAGAGGCAAGCCTACGCTAGCCGAGCACACCGACGGTACAAATGTGAGACAAAACAAATATGTGACAAAAACACAGCTGTCCCCTGTTCCTCCAAGGGCAATCCCCGCGTCGCTACTGCAGATGTCATTAGCTCAGGTTGCCTAGAGCTCATCTTGCCAACCAAGAACGACAAGACGGCAAGGCCCGCCCCTCATCTCAGGGTGCTGTGGGTGTGCACAAGTGTCTTCCACTCACACATACTGCACTCAATAAAGAAAGAGGTAGAAAGAGATAGGAGGAAGAGGCCACAGTCCAAAGAAGAGCTGCATGCGTGCGCTGACCCGGTGACAGAGAAAGAAAAGAGAGAGAGAGAGAGAACGTGACCAAGAGAGAGTGAGGATTCCTGAGGACTCAGCCAGTCAAAGTGTTTCCAGTTTCCCCCTATCGACCCATCACACTCTTGAACCTAAACCAACATGGCCTCCCAAGTCACTCTGGAGCTGCCCTTCAGGCCCGACGCCCATCTGACCGAGGTGATGCGTCAGCGGGCCCAGTCGCTGCAGCAGCGTGGCGGGAAGAGGCAGGACGGCGAGCGCCTCCTCCGACCACACGAGGCTATCTACCGCCTGGACTTCTCCCAGCAGGCATTGCGTTTTGCCCACTGGGGAGTGAGGCTGGTACGCTCAGGCCGCCTCACCGTGACTGCCACCTCACAGCTCTGGACGCCCGACCTCACCCACCTGATGAACCGCCAACTGCTGGAGCCGGCGGGGGTGTTTTGGCGAGCTGAGAGCGACGGCGATGACACACCCATGCACCAGTATGAGGCAGACGCCCAGGAGTTTGGTGAGCGGATCGCCGAGATGGCGAAGGTGCGGAAGACAATGTACTTCCTGCTGGCATTTGAGGAGGGTGTTGGTCCGGACGCTGTTGAATGCTCCATCAGCTTCCAGGTGGACCAGAAGTGAAGACTGTAGGAGGAAATGGCAAGGTACTAGGTGGACATTTTGGTTATGTTTTATTTAATTTGACTATCCTCTGGCCTTATGAGCAAGTACGTTTGCCATTTCTCTTTTTGTTGCCTTTCTTCATGTTTTTCCACCTCAACCAGTCCTCGTCGGAGAACAACTTTGTTTTTCGTTTAGAATTTCAGTAATTTTCTACATATGCTACTTCTTCTTAGAGTTAGAGGTAAAGACGTTAGGGTTAGAGCACGGGTCTCAAAATGACGACCTGTGATCCAAATCTGGGTGATTTAATGTGGCCTGCAGTAGTTGTTAGAATACTGTACCACAGGGGACAGGACAGACAAATCGACCGACCGGAGAGACCACAACTACTCACGTCCTCTGGGGTAGAGGAAGGATAACACCTCAACACCCTCCACTCCCTTGACTCAATCGCTTCCTTTTTAACACTCTCTTCCATCTCTTCATCTTCCTGTCTCAAACAAAACACAAAACCTTTTTGGATTGCAATATGCCCTTTCTACTGTAGGTAGACTTTCTGCAGGGATTAAGGTAATACTAGTCTAGTGTATCAAACGACTGGAACATTTCTGATGTTGAAATTACTATTAAAGATGCAGTAAGTGCTTCACCTGTGAGTGGACTTTTAATCATCAATCATGTTTCCTTCAAATCTTTGTAGAGCATTCAGAGCCGTACTGTAGCTACAGTCAGTCGAGTCTAGATATGTGATTATTCATTACTTGTACGTTTTGTTTGATACCATAACGTGACTAATTAGAGAATGACTACTTGTGTGTAATTGATGTGCATTTGAATAAATCATAACAAAAAGACAAAACGGTTCCCTGTGACATTTCTAACAGACTAGCTACACAACTTCAGCTCTGATGTTTTTCCATTTCAATGTGTGTGTGTACGCACGGATGCACATGTTTATGTGTTGGGTGTCTGCCTGCCTGTGTCTGCGCGTGTGTGTGTACTTACGGATCTCATTTTTTCTACGGGCGTCTGACAAAAACAGCCTGGACTCGTCCAAGAAGAAACACCCGTTTAAAATTTTCCTGTGACGTTTTTTTGTGCTATGGTGTGCCCTAATGAACACGACACAGACTGGCTTCCTATTACCTCATCCATCTCCGTCTGGCCCCGGCCCGAATGACAAACGTCAGAGAGGGGGATTATATCTCCACAGCAACCGGCACTTAAACTCCCTCCCTCCCAAAGGTCACCCCGTATTCATAAACATGTCAGAACAGAAGTGCTGATCTACAATCAGTTCAGCCTTTTAGATCATTATGAATAAGATACATGGACGGGGGGGGGGGACCTGATCCTAGATCAAAGCTCTGAAAGGCTTTATGAATATGGACCGAGGCCACCACAGAGAGAGCTGAGGAGTGGAGAGGGAGAGATGGAGGGGAAAGGAAAGAGAGAATATGTTGGTGTGTAGGAGAGACAGAAAGAAAAAAAGAAAACAGAAGGAGAGATGGGCACCACAAGCTTGTGCACATCCCCCCCCCTCCTCCCACACACACCTAGTCACCCACTCAGTCACCACAGAGGCATAAATCAACGCCTGAAATCACAAACAGCCACCTGTTAGATTGACTGTCTCTCAACTCAAATCACATTGTATTGGTCACATACACATATTTAGAACTAGATTGACTCTCTCTCTTTGCGGTTGACCACTTTTCTCCCAAATTATTCTCAAACGCCATTCCTTTTGTCAGTAATGGAAAAGCAATAGCAGCAGAGTACACTGACAGTCTCCCGAGTCTCAATTAAGAGAACGGCCTGCAGTCTAAGAGTGTAATTATTAATCTGACGTCGTCTCCATTGTCCTTTTCTTCCTTATTCAATAACATCAGCTCACAATCACACTTCTTCTCTCTCATACTTACAGTTGCCGGTCACACACACGACAGACACTACACATACCGCACCAATGCTAATTAGTCCTTTGCACATACCAGCTTCCTGGGGGATCTACCTCTTGGTTGTTGTATGTACCGCTGCCCCATGCCTAGTGTAACTAAACCATCACTCCACTGCTTCCATCACGGAAATGCATGGTCACACACGCATTAAGTTCATCTTGTTGTACTGTTGGACAACATGCCTTTATCTTCAATAGGTCAAAGTTGATTGGGTTGTATCTCTATGTAAATCATTAATTCCTCATCCTCACTCTGGTGATAGAAGTAGTTGTGGTCTTGAAAACAAAATAGCTGAAATAGCGCAAGCTTCCAAATCTGTTAACACATCTTTACATAGAGTACATTTTAAATAAAAAAACAAAAAGCTAATTACTGAGTTGTACCACTTTACTTAAAGCATGCAAGTATAATGCTTTCTAAATTGTTATAAGCCTTTATAATGTCTTATAACAAAGCTTAAGTCCTATTTGGACGGGATTAGTTTTACTGGGAGAGCTCAGGTAATGTAATTATGTGCACGAGCACAAATGACCACATCTGTCATTTTAGTCCCGTCCGAATCTGCTATGTCAGTCATTTTTAATTGGCAGGAAGGTTATTAGCCTCGAGGCCGATACGTAAAGCTTAATGAAGAGCAGTGATACTTGCAAGAGTAGTGTGCACGTTTCTTATTTTTTCTCATATTATCCCAGCCCTAAAAACCTAATGTTTTTGGCAAAGCTCCTCTAATAATACTCATCTCGTGCAAATCGTCATCACTGTGTTTTGAGGGATATTGCAGGATTTAACAGGCTAAGAACATGACAGCAAATGTATGTTTAAAAGCAACTGTGTTTTGAGGGTTTGCAGGGTTTAACAGGCTAAGAACATGACAGCAAATGTTTAAAAGCAAGTGTTATGCGGGCAAGAGCGTCATTTTATGTTGCATATGGGGGGTGGGTGTCAATGGGTTCACTCTCGGGGGGTCCGAGGGCATACAATCAGAATACAGGCAAAACATTTGTTATAGCATGTGGTCAGCAAAGAAGAGGAGTTGAACTGATAGTGCCTTATAACTTAAATGGCCTTATAACCACCGTGGGGCGGCAGGTAGCTGAGTGGTTAGAGAGCTGGGCCAGTAACCGAAAGGTTGCAAGATCGAATCCCAAAGCTGACAAGGTAAAAATCTGTCATCCTGCCCCTGAACAAGGCAGTTAACCCACTGTTCCTAGACCGTCATTGAAAATAAGAATTTGATCTGACTTGCCAAGTTAAAAAAATATTTTTAAATAAATAAATTCTCACCTAATGACCTGTTCGTCCTCTCCCTGCCTCAACATGGGCGGTGCTCTCTCACACACTCTCTCTACTGCCTGTCTCTGACCCTTGCCATGACAAACAAATCAACTCAGACTGTTTTGTTGCACTTGGGCTTCAAGTCAGCAAAGAAGAGGAGTTGAACTGATAGTTCCTTATAACTTGAATTCTCACCTGATTACCTGTTCGTTATCTCCCTGCCTCAACATCAGCGGTGCTCTCTTTCTCAGGCTCTCCACTGCCTGTCGTTGACCCCTGTCATAATCATATGACCAAATACCATTATCATATGACAAAAATGACTGTACTTAGCAATGATGGGGTTAGCTTATTAACACGAATTAGACTGCTTTTATTACCTAAATTATTTATAGCTACCAATCTATTATGAATTGTACAGTGTGCTTAGCTAGCGAGCTATGTAAACATTCATTCATTTACTTACAGTCCTCTCCACTCCTCAAAATAATCGTATTTCCTGCACTTTTCTCCTCTTTGGGGTTGGCACGTCCATTAAGGGCACTAGCTACTTTTACACCAGGGTGAACACTAACTCACTGAGTGCTGCTCATCTGAAAATGCTGTTGAAAAGGAAAAGGATTGGCCTCCCGAGTGGCGCAGTGGTCTAAGGCACTGCTTCGCAATTGCTAGCTGTGTCACTAGAGATCCTTGTCCCATCCAGCTCTAGCGACTCCTGTGGCGGGCTGGGCGCATGCACGCTGACACGGTCGCCAGCTGTACGGTGTTTCCTCCGACACATTGGTGTGGCTGTTTTCTGGGTTAAGTGGGCATTGTGTCAAGAAGCAGAGTGGCTTGGTTGCGTCGTGTTTCGGATGACACATGGCTCTCGACCTTCGCCTCTCCCGAGTCCGTGCAGGAGTTGCAGCGATGAGACAAGACTGTAACTACCAATTGGAAACCACGAAATTGGGGATAAAAAGGGGTAAAAGTACAAAATAAATTTAAACAAAAAACCAGCTTTGGTGCTGGTTTAGCTAGCTAGATAGCTAACGTTATACGGTTTTACTCTGTATAAAACTATTTATACACAATATTATATCTTCACCAATGGGTCGCTAGTTACACAACAACAGGAATATATTTATGAAATGTTTATGAACTTTTCCTAGTTTTAAACTTTCAAAAAATGTTTAAATTGTAGTGCTTGTGAATACCTGTCCTCAGCAAACACCACAAAGAGAAAGAGAGAGAGTGGGTTGTGCGTGCTGCTGAACTGTTACTGCAGGCCAAACCAATGCATCGCAGACCAATGAAAAGGTTAAGAGGAGAAATTGTGTGTTTCTCTAATCTCCTTACAAGCCGTTCTTAACTCTTTTCCCACTTAACACCAACGGGCCGGCTGCCTCTTGGGATCGGGCGCATTTGGCAGCAGGGGGATCCAATCATAAAATTAGGAGTACTGTGGTGCAAAGCCACATAAATCCAGTAGCTGCATGGAACTTTACAGTGCAGAATGTTTTTCAAATCAATCAAACTCATCATGGTATATTATTGGGGGGGGGGGTCATGACCCCCCCCTGTCTACGTCCACCGTCAAGTTGTGTCTAACTCAAGTATCCTACAAATCAATTTACTGTTTTGTCACATATCAACTTTTCCTGTGCCTAATTCTCTTTCAAAAGAATTAAAAGGGCGATATTGTGCCAATTAATTCATAAAATGCCAAATACGTGAGTTAATTAAATATCTGCATAGACTACAATTCATGGTTCTTATTGATACGCATTATTATTCTGGCTTTCTCAGAACTGTAGGCCATTAAGCCAATATTAGGCTTTCCCTAGACAAGCTGAAACATCTTTACACTAAAAACATGACATTTTGAAATATAATAATTTTCTTTGTTCGGTAAAACTAATCCCGTCCGAATGGTCCACTGGAAAAAACGGACATGCTGGGATAATAATTTCAGAACCGACATATAGTAATACCAGTCCTGAACTAATAGGGCTTTAGACCTACAACATGGTACACATATAGTAATACCAGTCCTGAACTAATAGGGCTTTAGACCTACAACATGGTACACATATAGTAATACCAGTCCTGAACTAATAGGGCTTTAGACCTACAACATGGTACACATATAGTAATACCAGTCCTGAAGTAATAGGGCTTTAGACCTACAACATGGTACACATATAGTAATACCAGTCCTGAACTAATAGGGCTTTAGACCTACAACATGGTACACATATAGTAATACCAGTCCTGAACTAATAGGGCTTTAGACCTACAACATGGTACACATATAGTAATACCAGTCCTGAACTAATAGGGCTTTAGACCTACAACATGGTACACATATAGTAATACCAGTCCTGAACTAATAGGGCTTTAGACCTACAACATGGTACACATATAGTAATACCAGTCCTGAACTAATAGGGCTTTAGACCTACAACATGGTACACACATCCAGTAACTTGAAGGTGTCATGAAAGAATGCTCGACATTCATTCTTTCAAAACAACCGGGTGGACCGGAAAAGTCTGCTTTGATACTTAAACACCAGACTGAGTTCTAAGCTTGAAGGATGCCACAAAGGACCATGGCACTTCAACTCTACTGAGAGTATTAGAGATAGGTGTTGATTTATCCTAATGATGCTTCTGGTGAGAGGAGCTTTCCCCTGTTTATCCCTTCACCACCAGGTAATGGGGCCTAATGGGTATTGTGTGTGTGTGTGTTATAGTTAAGAGTGTGCATCTCTTGTTTAAGATCACATGTCACACACGTGCGCACACGACCCTCCCCACCCACAGACACACTTACTTTAGACCACAAGGACTCTCTGGAGGCCAGGCTGGAGCACGCTGCCACAAACCAGCAGTTTCCCAGCTGGCCCTGGTGCAGGTCGTGCGCACTGATCCCATCCACAAACAGGTGAGGGTCCTCAGAGAGCTCCTACACAGAGAAAAGGAGGGAGAGTGAGAGAGAAGGAAGAAGGGGGAGGCAGGGGAGAGGGAAAGGGAGGGAGAGAGTTAGAAAGGTTACATGAGGCCTATCAACCCCAAAAAGATGTGAGGTTCGTCAGTGCGAAAGGGAAGAACGGAACAAAGGGATTGTTAGACAGGTGGAGATGAAGAAAAAGAGTGAGAGCGCGAGAAAGAGAGAGTCAGTGAGAGAAGGAGAAAAAAAGAGGGAATGATATATAAGAGAAAGAGAGAGAAATATGGATAGATGGAGAGAAAAAGGGAGAGGGGGAAAAATAGAGAAAGGGAGGGTGGAAAGAAAGATAGAAGACATATGGATGGAGTGAGTTGCCAGGCCAGGCCAGGCATGGCCGGGACTCTTTAATTACGGCTCCTAATCGATGGGAATTTAGATGAGGCTCTGCAAAACACTCCACTTCTATCCATCACACACAACATGCCTCTACAGACAGGAGAGAGGGGGAAAGAAAGAGGGCGAGAGAGTTCCAGTGAGTGAGCGGAATGAGGTTAAGAGAGTGAGAGAGAGAAAGTATATATATATCTCTCTCTCTCTCTCTCATACATATATATGTATATATATGTATGAGAGAGAGAGATATATATACTTTCTCTCTCTCACTCTCATTCCGCTTAACCTCATTCCGCTCACTCATCTGGAACCCGGCCATGCCTCGCCCTCTCTGTCTTCTCTTTCCCCTCCCCTCTCCTGTCTGTAGAGGCATGTTGTGTGTGATGGATAGAAGTGGAGTGTTTTGCAGAGCCAAGATCTAAATTCCCATCGATTAGAGAGCCGAGAATTAAAGAGTCCCGGCCATGCCTGGCCTGGCCTGGCAACTCACAAGAGAGATCCATCTGTCTTCTATCTTTCAAGAGACCCTCCCAAGAGAGAGCAAGAGAGCTTTTTCGAGAGAGAGAAGAGAGCGAGAGAGCAAGAGAGCGAGAGAGCAAGAGAGAGAGAGCGAGAGAGCAAGAGAGAGAGAGAGCGAGAGAGCAAGAGAGAGAGAGAGCAAGAGAGAGAGAGAGCAAGAGAAAGAGCAAGAGAGAGAGAGAGAGAGCAAGAGAGAGAGAGCAAGAGAGAGAGAGCAAGAGAGAGAGAGCAAGAGAGAGAGAGCAAGAGAGAGAGAGCAAGAGAGCGAAAGCAAGAGAGAGAGCGAGCAAGAGAGCGAAAGCAAGAGAGAGAGCAAGAGAGCGAAAGCAAGAGAGAGAGCAAGAGAGCGAAAGCAAGAGAGAGAGCAAGAGAGCGAAAGCAAGAGAGAGAGCAAGAGAGCGAAAGCAAGAGAGAGAGCAAGAGAGCAAGAGAGCGAAAGCAAGAGAGCGAGCAAGAGAGAGAGCAAGAGAGAGAGAGAGCAAGAGAGAGAGAGCAAGAGAGAGAGAGAGCAAGAGAGAGAGAGAGCAAGAGAGAGAGAGAGCAAGAGAGAGAGAGAGCAAGAGAGAGAGAGAGCAAGAGAGAGAGCAGAGCAAGAAGCAGAGCAAGAGAGAGCAAGAGAGAGAGCAAGAGAGAGAGCAAGAGAAGAGAAGAGAGAGAGCAAGAGAGCGAGCAAGAGAGCGAGCAAGAGAGAGAGCAAGAGAGAGAGCAAGAGAGCGAGCAAGAGAGCGAGCAAGAGAGCGAGCAAGAGAGAGAGCAAGAGAGCGAGAAGAGAGAGAGAGAGCAAGAGCGAGAGAGAGCAAGAGCGAGAGAGAGCAAGAGCGAGAGAGAGCAAGAGAGAGAGAGAGAGAGCAAGAGAGAGAGAGAGCAAGAGAGAGAGAGAGAGAGCAAGAGAGAGAGAGAGAGAGCAAGAGAGAGAGAGAGCAAGAGAGAGAGCAAGAGAGAGCAAGAGAGAGAGCAAGAGAGAGAGCAAGAGAGAGAGCAAGAGAGAGAGAGAGAGAGAGAGAGAGAGCCCCGACCCTGATAAGTCTGTCTCAGGTCTGAGAGGTGTTGTGGTGAATTATGTGACGACACAAGAGGATCTACAGGGTCACGGATTTATCTGGGCCGCGCTAACCTGAGCCCCACCAGAACAACCTCACACCAGACAGCACTAAAACTACCCCACATAGAGCTACAACTACCCCAGATCTACAACACAGACAGCACTAAAAACAATCCCAGACCAACAACACAGACAAACAGCACTAAACTACCCCACATAGAGCTACAACTACCCCGACCTACAACACAGAGACAGGCAGCACTCAAACTAACCCAAGGTACAAGACTGGTTCTGCTTTAGCTGTGATAACAGTTGCATGATTGAAGAGCAGACCCTTAAGCCATATTACTAACTATTAACTAGAAAATACTGTAGGTTTCTTAATTTGGGTCCTGGAATCCAGGCAAATACAGGAGTGGGCTAAAGCAGAGAAGACTTGAGTATTGACATGCAGGCTACTAAAATTCCTTAGAGGATCCCAATAAGGATCTGCAGTCAATAGTAATAGGTGGGAGACTGCATGCATGATATCTTTGAGGTTGCGTCCAAAATGGTACCCTATTCCCTATATAGTGCACTACTTTTGACCAGGGCACAGAGCTCTCGTCTGCCTTAGTGCACTATATAGGGGACAGGGAGCCTTTCAGACACACCCCGAGTCTATGTGGACAGTGATAAGTGTGACGTGCATGTGTGTTATTATCTACCTCTCCATTCGGGGGGGGGGGGGGGGGGGGGGGGGCATGTGGTTTCTCACCCACCAGGTGTGAGGCAATTGTTATTTTCAGCCGGTGTGTGTGTGTGTGTGGTGTCTTCGTCCGCCCACGTGTTCTCGCACACCCCGAGAGCTTCTGGTCAGCGGGGTGGTGGCATAGGGATCCTTATCTCTCCCATGTGGTCATTCTCTCTTTCTCCCCTTACCCATCTGTCTATCGCCTCCTTTGAATTTCATGCTGTCACAGTTACCAGCCCTTTCAAGCTTAACATCCTTATCATTTATCGCCCTCCAGGTCCCCTCGGAGAGTTCATCAATGAGCTTGATGCCTTGATAAGCTCCTTTCCTGAGGACGGCTCACCTCTCACAGTTCTGGGCGACTTTAACCTCCCCACGTCTACCTTTGACTCATTCCTCTCTGCCTCCTTCTTTCCACTCCTCTCCTCTTTTGACCTCACCCTCTCACCTTCCCCCCTACTCACAAGGCAGGCAATACGCTCGACCTCATCTTTACTAGATGCTGTTCTTCCACTAACCTCATTGCAACTCCCCTCCAAGTCTCCGACCACTACCTTGTATCCTTTTCCCTCTCGCTCTCATCCAACACTTCCCACACTGCCCCTACTCGGATGGTATCGCGCCGTCCCAACCTTCGCTCTCTCTCCCCCGCTACTCTCTCCTCTTCCATCCTATCATCTCTTCCCTCTGCTCAAACCTTCTCCAACCTATCTCCTGATTCTGCCTCCTCAACCCTCCTCTCCTCCCTTTCTGCATCCTTTGACTCTCTATGTCCCCTATCTTCCAGGCCGGCTCGGTCCTCCCTCCCGCTCCGTGGCTTGACGACTCAATGCGAGCTCACAGAACAGGGCTCCGGAAGGCCGAGCGGAAATGGAGGAAAACTCGCCTCCCTGCGGACCTGGCATCCTTTCACTCCCTCCTCTCTACATTTTCCTCCTCTGTCTCTGCTGCTAAAGCCACTTTCTACCACTCTAAATTCCAAGCATCTGCCTCTAACCCTAGGAAGCTCTTTGCCACATTCTCCTCCCTCCTGAATCCTCCTCCCCCTCCCCCTCCTCCCTCTCTGCAGATGACTTCGTCAACCATTTTGAAAAGAAGATCGACGACATCCGATCCTCGTTTGCTAAGTCAAACAACACCGCTGGTTCTGCTCACACTGCCCTACCCTGTGCTCTGACCTCTTTCTCCCTCTCTCTCCAGATGAAATCTCGCGTCTTGTGACGGCCGGCCGCCCAACAACCTGCCCGCTCGACCCTATCCCCTCCTCTCTTCTCCAGACCATTTCCGGAGACCTTCTCCCTTACCTCACCTCGCTCATCAACTTATCCCTGACCGCTGGCTACGTCCCTTCCGTCTTCAAGAGAGCGAGAGTTGCACCCCTTCTGAAAAAACCTACACTCGATCCCTCCGATGTCAACAACTACAGACCAGTATCCCTTCTTTCTTTTCTCTCCAAAACTCTTGAACGTGCCGTCCTTGGTCAGCTCTCCCGCTATCTCTCTCAGAATGACCTTCTTGATCCAAATCAGTCAGGTTTCAAGACTAGTCATTCAACTGAGACTGCTCTTCTCTGTATCACGGAGGCGCTCCGCACCGCTAAAGCTAACTCTCTCTCCTCTGCTCTCATCCTTCTAGACCTATCGGCTGCCTTCGATACTGTGAACCATCAGATCCTCCTCTCCACCCTCTCCGAGTTGGGCATCTCCGGCGCGGCCCACGCTTGGATTGCGTCCTACCTGACAGGTCGCTCCTACCAGGTGGCGTGGCGAGAATCTGTCTCCTCACCACGCGCTCTCACCACTGGTGTCCCCCAGGGCTCTGTTCTAGGCCCTCTCCTATTCTCGCTATACACCAAGTCACTTGGCTCTGTCATAACCTCACATGGTCTCTCCTATCATTGCTATGCAGACGACACACAATTAATCTTCTCCTTTCCCCTTCTGATGACCAGGTGGCGAATCGCATCTCTGCATGTCTGGCAGACATATCAGTGTGGATGACGGATCACCACCTCATGCTGAACTTCGGCAAGACGGAGCTGCTCTTCCTCCCGGGGAAGGACTGCCCGTTCCATGATCTCGCCATCACGGTTGACAACTCCATTGTGTCCTCCTCCCAGAGCGCTAAGAACCTTGGCGTGATCCTGGACAACAAACTGTCGTTCTCAACTAACATCAAGGCGGTGGCCCGTTCCTGTAGGTTCATGCTCTACAACATCCGCAGAGTACGACCCTGCCTCACACAGGAAGCGGCGCAGGTCCTAATCCAGGCACTTGTCATCTCCCGTCTGGATTACTGCAACTCGCTGTTGGCTGGGCTCCCTGCCTGTGCCATTAAACCCCTACAACTCATCCAGAACGCCGCAGCCCGACTAGTGTTCAACCTTCCCAAGTTCTCTCACGTCACCCCGCTCCTCCGCTCTCTCCACTGGCTTCCAGTTGAAGCTCGCATCCGCTACAAGACCATGGTGCTTGCCTACGGAGCTGTGAGGGGAACGGCACCTCAGTACCTCCAGGCTCTGATCAGGCCCTACACCCAAATAAGGGCACTGCGTTCATCCACCTCTGGCCTGCTCGCCTCCCTACCACTGAGGAAGTACAGTTCCCGCTCAGCTCAGTCAAAACTGTTCGCTGCTCTGGCTCCCCAATGGTGGAACAAACTCCCTCATGACGCCAGGACAGCGGAGTCAATCACCACCTTCCGGAGACACCTGAAACCCCACCTCTTTAAGGAATACCTAGGATAGGATAAAGTAATCCTTCTCACCCCCTCCCCCCTTAAAATATTTAGATGCACTATTGTAAAGTGGTTGTTCCACTGGATGTCATAAGGTGAATGCACCAATTTGTAAGTCGCTCTGGATAAGAGCGTCTGCTAAATGACTTAAATGTAAATGTAAATGTAAATGTAAATGTGTGTGTGTGTGTGTGTAGGGACTCTCCCCACCAACAATGTGCGAACAGATCCCTGGTGCCGTGCTTAGTTAGATTGCACACAGGTGGACTTTATTCTCCATCTCCTAGCATCTCTTTCTCCCCCCCGACCCTCCTCCTCCCTCTCTCTCTCTCGCTCCCTACATCCCGCTCTCCTGTGGGGTACGATAATGAAAGCAGGAAATAGATCAATGTCTGATAGTAAGGGCAACAGTGATGTCATCACTGGCTTCTCTGACTAATAGATCTGTCCACAGCCCACTGATAGATTGCCAGGGAGGTGACTGCCTCACCTGGGGGGGAGGGGAATATGTATATCTGACATCACTATGACAATGTGCTAGCAATGTTATTCTGACTATCCCAAATTGAATAATATTGTAATAATTATTAAATGGGCAATTCCAGAGTTATGGATGTTACATTAGCAAAATCACATTTGCACTCAAACTTTAATGTGCTTCTACACCTGCATCGCTTGCTGTTTGGGGTTTTAGGCTGGGTTTCTGTACAGCACTTTGAGATATCAGCTGATGTACGAAGGGCTATATAAATACATGTGATTTGATTTGATTAATGTCTCACAGACTGGAAAAACAAAATAGATAACACTTTTGATGCGGGTGTCTATAGCACCCCTTGGGGGGAGCGGATACCCAAAAATGCAGACTTCTAAATTTTGGCATATTGGAGAAATAAGGCAAATGAAAAGCATTATGATGTTACATGAAATGGACAAGCTTTTTGGGGAGACTGAACACATTGCTTGCGAAAGTATTCACCTTCCCTTGGCATTTTTCCTATTTTGTTGACTTACAACCTGGAATTAAAATTGATTTTTTTTTGGGGGGGGGGTGTATCATTTGATTTACACAACATGCCTTCCACTTTGAAGATGCAAAATATTTTTTTTTATTGTGAAACAAAGAATAAGACAAAAAAAAACAGAAAACTTAACTATAAAGTCAATACTTTGTAGAGCCACCCTTTGCAACAATTACAGCTGCAAGTCTCTTGGGGTTTGTCTCTATAAGCTTGGCACATCTAGCAACTGGGATTTTTGTCCATTCTTCAAGGTAAAACTGCTCCAGCTCCTTCAAATTGGATGGGTGGCGCTGGTGTACAGCAATCTTTAAGTCATACCACAGATTCTCAATTGGATTGAGGTCTGGGCTTTGACTAGGCCATTCCAAGACATTTACATGTTTCCTCATAAACCAGTTGAGTGTTGGTTTAGCAGTATGCTTAGGGTCATTGTCCTGCTGGAAGGTGAAACTCAGTCTCAAATCTCTGGAAGACTGAAACAGGTTTTCCTCAAGAATTTCCCTGTGTTTAGCACCATCCATCATTCCTTCAATTCTGACCAGTTATCCCACCCCTGCTGATAAAAACCATTCCCATGGCATGATGCTGCCACCACCATGCTTCATTGTGGGGATGGTGTGCTCAGGGTGATGTGAGGTGTTGGGTTTGCGCCAGGCATAGCATTTTCCTTAATGGACAAAAAGCTACATTTTAGTCTCATCTGACCAGAGTACCTTCTTCCATATGTTTGGGGAGACTCCCACGTGCCTTTTAGCGAACACCAAATGTGTTCGCTTATTTTTTTCTTTAAGCAAAGGCTTTTTTTCTGGCCACTCTTCCATAAAGCCCAGCTCTGTGGAATGTACGGCTTAAAGTGGTCCTATGGACAGATACTCCAATCTCCGCTGTGGAGCTTTGCAGCTCCTTCAGGGTTATCTTTGGTCTCCGCCTTATCTCAGCTCACTGGTCACGATGGCAACACCCATCCGTAGCACGCGCTCCAGCAGGTGTATCTCATTGATCATCCCTAAAGCCAACACCTCATTCGGCCGCCTTTCGTTCCAGTACTCTGCTGCCTGTGACTGGAACGAATTGCAAAAATCGCTGAAGTTGGAGACTTTTATCTCCCTCACCAACTTCAAACATCAGCTAGCTGAGCAGCTAACCGATCGCTGCAGCTGTACATAATCTATTGGTAAATAGCACACCCATTTTCACCTACCTCATCCCCACAGTTTTTATTTATTTACTTTTCTGCTCTTTTGCACACCAATACCTGTACATGATCATTTATCACTCCAGTGTTAATCTGCAATATTGTAATTATTCGCCTACCTCCTCATGCCTTTTGCACACATTGTATATAGACTCCCCTTTTTTCTCTGTGTTATTGACTTGTTAATTGTTTACTCCATGTGTAACTCTGTGTTGTAATAATAATAATAATATATGCCATTTAGCAGACGCTTTTATCCAAAGCGACTTACAGTCATATGTTGTCTGTTCACACTGCTATGCTTTATCTTGGCCAGGTCGCAGTTACAAATGAGAACCTGTTCTCAACTAGCCTACCTGGTTAAATAAAGGTGAAATAAAAAAATAAATAAAAAATGCCCTCCTTGCCTGGTCCATGAGTTTTGGTGGTCGGCCCTCTCTTGTCAGGTTTGTTGTGGTGCCATATTCTTTCTATTTTTTAATAAGTGACTTGAGGGTGTTCCTTGGGATGTTCAAAGTTTCTGATATTTTTTTATAACCCAACCCTGATCTCTACTTCTCCACAACTTTGTCCCTGACCTGTTTGGAAAGCTCCTTGGTCTTCATAGTGCCGCTTGCTTAGTGGTGTTGCAGACTCTGGGGCCTTTCAGAACAGGTGTGTATATATGCACTGAGATCATGTGACACTTAATAAAGTCCACCTGTGTTCAATCTAACTAATTATGTGACTTCTGAAGGTAATTGGTTGCACCAGATCTCATTTAGGGTCTTCATAGCAAAGTGGGTGAAGACATATGCAGGCACCACCTTTCATTTTTTGAAACAAGTTTTTTTCCCTTCACTTCACCAATTTGGACTATTTTGTGTACGTCCATTACATGAAATCTAAATAAAAATCGATTTAAATTACAGGTTGTAATGCAACAAAATAGGAAAAACACCAAGGGGAATTAATACTTTTGCAAGGCACTGTATTAGCAAAAGTCTGGGAGTTTGTCATTCTTAAGTAACCCTCCGTTATGGATGCTAGAGTCTGAAATAAACATTTAAATCATAAAGATGTGTGCATGGCAATCTATCATAACACATTTGTTGTCATTTGGAATGCTTTAAAATGTCAGCAGAAGGCATAGTACCTTAGGATTGCATAATCATTAGGTAGGCTGAATAGTATACACAGCCAGGCACCACACCCTAATAGATACTTTATCTTAATATATACACTGAGTATACCAAACATTAGGAGCACCTTCCTAATATTACGACATGAGGCCGTGCAGTATCATGCTCAAAACATGAGGTGATCGCGGCAGATGAATGGCACAACAATGGGCCTCAGGATCTCGTCACGCTATTGCTGTGCGTTCAAATTGCAATCGATAAAATGTCTGTAGTTTATGCCTGCCCATACCATAACCCCACCGCCACCATGGGGCACTCAGTTCACAACATAGACATCAGCAAACCGCTCACCCACACTACTCCATACACGTGGTCTGCGGTTGTTAGACCAGTTGGACGTACTGCCAAATTCTCTAAAACGTTGGAGGCGGCTTATGGTAAAGAAATTCACATTAAATTATCTTGCATCAGGTGGACTGGTGGACATTCCTGCAGTCAGCATACCAATCACAAGCTCCCTCAACTTGAGACATCTGTGGCATTGTGTTGTGTGGCAAAACTACACATTTTAGAGTGGGCTTTTATTGTGCCCAGTACAAGTTGCACTTATATAATGATCATGCTGTTTAATCAGCTTCTTGATATGCCACACCTGTCAGGTGGATGGATCTTATCTTGGCAAAGGATAAATGCTCACGAACAGGGATGTAAACAAATTTGTACACAACATGAGAGAAATATGCTCTTTGTGTGTATTGAAAATGTCTCAGCTCTTTTTATTTCAGCTCATGAAACCAACACTTTACATGTTGCGTTTATATTTTTTGTTCATTATACTACTGCCATATATGACAAATGCATTTCAGCATATATTTTCCAAGAGAATCTTAGCTAGAGCACCTCATTTTCCAGATATCAACAATTGCACCAGTAAAGGTCTGAAGAATACATCTCAAAGCAAGCACACACAATATGATGAATGCATCCGTTATGGATGTTACACATACCATAACGCTGACGATGAAGCGGTGAGGAACCAATTACAGACCATATGAAACCTTGATGAAAGTTAGCTTTACAGAGAACGTTTGAAGATGATCCGATGTAAGGGGCACGTTTCATAACAAAGCGTTCCGGATGTTCCATTGCCTGTCCCAGTCACCCCCCCTGTCTTTACAAGACTGTCGATCAATACAGCTCAATACCGCTGTGCTGAAATGGGTTGAGATGAGGTCGTAAATACAGTTCAACGTCGACTCTGAAGTGTCGGCTGGTGGTGAGAGATGGACTGAAGATGAGAGAGAGAGAGGGAGAAAGACAGAATGTTTGTGAAAAAAAAGTGTGTGTGCATTGCATGCATGTGTGTACGTGTGCGTCTGTGTCCACCCAAGGTCAGTAATCTGCTGATGCAGATGAAAGCAGGTTGCTGCAAAAGGCTACTTTTCATCAGCGGAGAGGAGAACCCCACCACTGCACTGCCACTGCAGAGTCCCCTGGAGACCTCTCCACCATCCCTCTCACCACTCCTGTTACTCAAAGGCCACTATGGAAGTAATAACCGTTAGATGCACATTTTCTCTACATGTGCTGCCATAGAAATATAACGAATAGAACGTGCGTCCCCATTCAAGTCGATGGCGGCATAATGGGTGGACTGGCAGCCATTGCGTGTGTACCCATAGGAGCAAAGCAGGAAGTAAAAACAGGAAGCGTACCTACCCATCAACATGGGCTGTGATTTGTTGATTCAACTGACATTACAAAAAATACATTTAATTGCATTAGCCACCCCAGCTAGCACATTTGGTTCATTGGAAGCTGTGGGAACGTCCATTTTGGTTTCCTATTGGTTCAGGGAACGAAACCATACATTTCCTGACCGGGCAAAACTGAAATTTCTTTAAAAAACATTCTGAGAACGGAAGAGAAAATGTCACTTGTTCGGGTAACATACATTTTTGGGTTGCAGGGAGCTTCTAAAACCGTTTTACTATGATTCCCTGAAAGTTTTCTGCTAGCTTATTTTGGGTGAAATGTTTTGATTCCAAGCACAGATAGAACACATGGAAATGTATTTGCTTAGGCATTAATCATGCAAACACCTACGTTTTTTATTATAAACTGTGGTTCGAGCTCTAAATGCTGATTGGCTGACAACCGTGGTATATCAGACCTTATACAACGGGTATGACAAAACATGTAATTTTACTGCTCTAATGACATTGGTAAATTGTTTATAATAGCAATAAGGCACCTCGGGGGGTTTGTGATATATTGCCAATTTACAACGGGTTAAGGGCTGTATGAAGGCACTCCACGTTGCGTCTTGCCTAAGAACAGCTCTTAGCTGTGGTACATTGGCCATATAGCACACCCCCTGGGGCCTTATTGCTTAATTGTGGCATGGCGTCAGTGGGGTTCGAACCTATCATTTTCTGTGCTCCATCTATGGAATTAGTTCACTGCGCCTCCAGGATGGAGCTAGCATGCCACGTTTTTATTTTAAACTCATACAAAGCTGTTCATTTCAGTCTACGCAAACAAACCCCATTTCAAAAGAAGATGAGCACTCATTAAGAACAGATGTTTAGTGGGCGCGGCTAACACACGGTACGTATACATTTTTAATAACATTCTCTGACCGTTACTACATTCTTGTGATTTTTAATGGAAATGTTTTAACATTGAGAATGGAATGAATTATTTTTTATGAATTCCATTCTCAGAACGGTCTCTAAACATTACAAAACAATTTGAGACCATGACTTTAAATAGAACCATGAGGAAATGATGTACTGAAATTCGCACAGAACATTGTTTAACTTTCTCTGAACAATTTGAGAACATTCCCAATGTCGAAGCAGCTGAAGAACGTTCCTAGAACATGAACAAAATGTTAATTAAATGTAACCATGTTTGAACTTTAAGGAAACATTCTGTTAAAATAATAAAGTCATGTTTTTTGTCAAGTTCCTTAAATGTGCTGAGAATGTTTCAAAGCAACTATCCTACATCATTCCCAGAAGGTTGTGGGAAGGTTGTATGCAAAATAACCATAGGACAACCACACTCTAACCTAGCTCTAAGAAACATATGGTTCTCAGACCATTATGTGCTAGCTGGAACAAGCTATTTTACAGAGGAGTATGTTCACTTCCAATATTCACTCCCAATATCTGTTGGGTGGATTGGCCCGGCTGTAAAAAAATAAATTGCCTACTGATCTGTCTGTCTCCCTACAGGGTAAGAAATAAGTGTCATGGCTAACCAAATCATTTACCTCGTACTGAAGAGCCGCCACTCCGCTTCATAGTATCTATGTGACCAAATCAGTCACCGCCCAGCAGCCTGAGTCATAGCACCAGGCTAGTCGATGACGGTCAGACAAGATCAATAAAACTGCCACAACGATCAGGGAGCTCATTTAGCCCAGATAGGTTTGGCTTGGGAGGACAGCAAAGCGAACCCAGATCGGTTTGGCTTGGGAGGACAGCAAAGCGAGCCCAGATCGGTTTGGCTTGGGAGGACAGCAAAGCGAGCCCAGATCGGTTTGGCTTGGGAGGACAGCAAAGCGAGCCCAGATCGGTTTGGCTTGGGAGGACAGCAAAGCGAGCCCAGATCGGTTTGGCTTGGGAGGACAGCAAAGCGAGCCCAGATCGGTTTGGCTTGGGAGGACAGCAAAGCGAGCCCAGATCGGTTTGGCTTGGGAGGACAGCAAAGCGAGCCCAGATCGGTTTGGCTTGGGAGGACAGCAAAGCGAGCCCAGATCGGTTTGGCTTGGGAGGACAGCAAAGCGAGCCCAGATCGGTTTGGCTTGGGAGGACAGCAAAGCGAGCCCAGATCGGTTTGGCTTGGGAGGACAGCAAAGCGAGCCCAGATAAATGGGCTCCGTCTTTTTATTGCTTGTCAGTCATGTCATAGATAAACACAACTAATCTGTAGTCCAGGGTGGATGTAGTAGGGAGAGAAGGCTGAGAGGGATTGCAGTAGAGAGCCGAGAGAGACAGAGAACCGAGAGGGGAGAGAGAGAAAGGAGAGAGAGAGTAGCATTTTATAGAGGCCTCTTATTTATGCCTGCATGCTCCACTGTCTTGACTTGTGGTCATAAACATACCCAAGTGCCGTTTAAAAAACGTAGCACTAAATGCTGTTTGTACTTTAATATATTTTTTGTGACCATCTTTTTATTTAGTTTTGTCATTTATCATTTTACAGGTACAAAACAATCAGAGACATGCATACAAAGATAACCCCAACCCACCCAGCAACCGAAGAAGCTTATCAGTCACCCTCCCACGCTTCCATCCATCCGAGTCTCCCCATACATTCCCCCCAATCCCCCCGCCCTTCCAATCCCCTAGCCCTCCCCATGCTAGCAGATACCCATAGACTTAGAGGTCATTGCGCTAACGCTAGTTAGCGTTGGCTCACGAAACTAACTTCCTTCATACTTGACACCGAGACATAAAAATGGTATCCACGAGTTCCTCTGACTCTTGGGAAGTTGCATCTGACTAATTGCCAAAAATCACGAAGTATCCCTTCAAATACAGATTGTAAACAAACTGAAAAAGTATAAGTTGATGTTTCGGATGTGTACTCTAATAACTCACCTCTTCTCACCATCTGTTACACATTAAAACCGTGAAATTTCAACTGCTTGAAGTATTGGGGAAGACAGATTTCAGACCATTAGCATCTTGCCTTAATACCTGAACACTGAAATAACTCAACTGAAATTGCCTGAAATTGACCCCGGAAAACAAGAAACACAAAGAAGCATCAAAACCATAAAAGAGAAAAAAAAGAATGAGAAATGTGATGACAAATGTCTTGAATGAGTTCCCACCTATTTTTTTTATTCAACTAGGCAAGTCAGTTAAGAACAAATTCTTATTTACAATGACAGCCAAACCCGGTCGACGCTGGGCCAATTGTGCGCCGCCATATGGGACTCCCGATCACGGCCGGATGTGATGCAACCTGGATTTGAACCAGGTACTGCAGTGACGCCTCTTGTACTGAGATGCAGTGTCTTAGACCACTGCGCCACTCAGGAGCCCTTAGTGCTCAGCAGGTCACATTTACTGAGCACTTGTTGGCTGCTTTTCCTTCACTCTGTGGTCCAACTCATCCCAAACCATCTCAATTGGGTTGAGGTCAGGTGATTGTGAAGGCCAGGTCTGATGCCTCCATCCATGAGGTCTCCATCACACTTCCACAGCCTGGAGGTGTGTTGGGTCATTGTCCTGTTGAAAAACAAATGATAGTGGGACTGAGCCCAAACCAGATGGGATGGTGTATCGCTGCAGAATGCTGTGGTAGCCATGCTGGTTAAGTGTTCTCTGAATTCTAAATAAATCACAGACTCTGTCACTTGCAAAGGACCCCCACACCATCACACCTCCTCCTCCGTGCTTCAAGGTGGGAACTACAGATGCAGAGATCATCCGTTCCACTTCTCTGCGCCTCACAAAGACACGGCGGTTAGAACCAAAAAATCTCAAATTTGGACTCAGACGAAAGGACAGATTTCCACCGGTCCATTGCTCATGTTTCTTGGCCCAAGAAAGTATCTCCTTCTTTTTGGTGTCCTTTAGTAGTGGTTTATTTGCAGCAATTCGACCATGAAAGCCTCATTGACGCAGTCTACTCTGAACAGTTGATGTTGAGATGTGTCTGTTACTTGAACTCTGAAGCATTTATTTGGGCTGCAGCAGAAGTAACTCTGGGTCTTCTTTTCCTGTGGAGGTCCTCATGAGAGCAAATTTCATCATAGCGCTTGGTTTTTGCAACTGCAAAGTTCTTGAAATTTTCCGGATTGACTGACCTTCGTGTCTTAAGGTAATGATGGACTGTTTATTTGAGCTGTTCTTACCATAATATGGACTTGGTCTTTTAACAAATAGGGCTATCTTCTGTATACCACCCCTACCTTGTCACAACATAACTTATTGGCTCAAATGCATTAAGAAGGAAAGACATTTCACTAATGAACTTTACCAAGACACCTGTTAATTGAAATGAATTCCAGGTGACTACCTCATGAAGCTGGTTGAGAGAATGCCACGGATAGATTTGTTGATGGGACAAACAAACAAACGGCTTACATTTCGGCATAAATCGCCTTCATCAAAGCCTTGAGTCCTGTCATCAGATCCTTGAATATGTCCCTTTCCAAATAAACCATGAATGAAATTTTTAAAAGGACATTTCCTAAAAAAATATATATATTAGTGTAAGAAGTAGTAGTATTAGTGTGTGTGATAGCCAGAAAGCTCCCTCACCTGGGGTCTTTTCCAGTGCACGCGTCCAATCCTGTTGCCCTGGTAGAAGAGGGTGTCGTCCAAGGCGGGGAAGTGTGGGTCTTCAAACAGAAGGCCACTGGCAAGGCATTGCCTCTTCAGGGTGGAGTATTGCTGCCCCTCGAAGGCCTTCACTGACGAGAACATCCTACAGCCTGTACGGACCAGACACAAAAAACAGGGGGCTCTGTTAGTGACGTGAACTGACCTCCTACCAACAAGTCTCTGATATCCTTGAAGATTAGCATGTGTCAGTTTCATAAAATTGTACCTTATTTGGGTAGGCTACACTATTGACAAATACTATTGGACAATCAATTCAGAATTGGGTGTTTCTACCAAATGTCTGTGGTTGGAAAAAGTGTATTCAACTTCCACCATTGCTTTAAGCTCAGAGCAAACTAAAAGTAAAATACAATTTAGCCTACTATACAGTAAACTATACAGTGCATTTGGAAAGTATTCAGACCCTACACTTTTCCCACATTTTGTTACGTTACAGCCTTATTCTAAAACGGATGTCGTTTTTTCCCTCCTCATCGATCTACACACAACACCCCATAATGACAAAGCAAAAACAGGTTTTTAGAAATACTTCCAAATTAATAAAAAATGGAAAGACCTTGTATTTTTATTGAAGCACCTTTGGCAGCAATTACAGTCTTGAGTGTTCTTGGGTATGAAGCTACCAGCTTGGCACACCTGTATTTGGTTGAGTTTATCCCATTCTTCTCTGGAGATCCTCTCAAACTCTGTCAGGTTGAATGGGGAGCGTTGCTGCACAGCTATTTTCAGGTCTCTCCAGAGATGTTCGATCGGGCTCTGGCTGGTAAAGTCAAGGACATTCAGAGACTTGTCCCGAAGCCACTCCTACATTGTTTGGATGTGTGCTTAGGGTTGTTGTCATGTAGGAAAGTGAATCTTCACCCAGTCTGAGGTCCTGAGTGCTCTGGAGCAGGTTTCATCAAGGATCTCTCTGTACTTTGCTCCATTCATCTTTCCCTCGATCCTGACTAGTCTCCCAGTCCCTGCAAAAACATCCCCACAGCATGATGCTGCCCCCACCATGCTTCACTGTAGGGATGGTGCCAGGTTTCCTCCAGATGTGACGCTTGACATTCAGGCCAAAGAGTTCAGTCTTGGTTTCATCAGACCAGAGAATCTTGATTTTTGGCAAAGTCCAAACGGGGTGTCATATGCCTTTTCTGGAGGAGTGGCTTCCGTCTGGAAACTCTACCATAAAGGCCTGATTGGTGGAGTACTGCAGAGATGGTTGTCCTTTTGGAAGGTTCTCCCCCTCCCCACAGAGGAACTCTGGAGCTCTGTCAGAGTGACCATTGGGTACCATTGGGTACCAAGGCCCTTCTCCCCCGATTTCTCAATTTGGCCAGGGGGTGGGGGGGGGGGGGGGAGAGCTCTAGGTGGTTCCAAACTACTTCCATTTAAGAATGATGGAGGCCACTGTGTTCTTGGGGACCTTCAATGCTGTAGAAATGTTTTGGTAGCCTTCCCCAGATCTGTGCCTAGACACAATCCTGTCATGGAGCTCTACGGACAATTCCTTCAACCTCGCGGCTTGGTTTTTCTCTGACATTCACTGTCAACTGTGGGACCTTATATAGACAGCTGTGTGTCTTTCCAAATCATGTCCAATCAATTGTATTCACCACAGGTGGACTCCAAATCAAGTTGTAGAAACATCTTAAGGACGATCAATGGAAATAAGATGCACCTGAACTCAATTTCTAGTCTCATAGTAAAAAGGTCTGAATACATATGTAAGTAAGGTATTTATGTTTTTTTTATTGTCAATAAACAAAACAAAAACATTTTGCTTCGTCATTATGGGGTTTTTAAGATTTGATTTCATCATTTTAGAACAAGGCGGTAACATAAGAACATTTGGAAAAAGGAAAGGGGTCTGAAAACTTTCCGAATGCCCTGTAATATCACAAACCACAAACGGATTCTCAACCTGACTGACAGCTGTGCCTCAAGCACCATTGTAAACAGAGTCCATAAAAACAGAGCAGAGATATCTTTGCAGCTACAAAAGAATGGTGTTGGGTAGAAAACATTAGCAAATATTAAGTCCTTTGAGGTCAATTAGAAACAAAACTTCAGACAGACAGGACACACACACACACACACAGCGAGAGGGAGACAGACAGACACACAGAGCGAGAGCGAGAGGGAGAGGGAGACAGACAGACAGACACACAGAGCGAGAGCGAGAGGGAGAGGGAGACAGACAGACACACAGAGCGAGAGCGAGAGGGAGAGGGAGACAGACAGACACACAGAGCGAGAGGGAGAGGGAGACAGACAGACACACAGAGCGAGACAGACAGACAGACAGCCAGACAGACAGACAGACAGACAGACAGCGCGAGAGGGAGAGCGAGAGGGAGACAGACAGACACACAGACAGACAGAGCGAGACAGAGACAGACAGACCGACAGACACACAGACAGACAGACAGACAGACAGAGCACAGACAGACAGACAGACAGACAGACAGACAGACAGAGCGACAGACAGACAGACAGAGCGACAGACAGACAGACAGACAGACAGACAGACAGACAGACAGACAGACAGACAGACAGACAGACAGACAGACAGACAGACAGAGCGAGAGGGAGAGAGCCAGACAAACCAATAATTCACTAATGGCACAAACACCCAATTGAGACTGTACGCACAATTCTGCAAAAATATACTTTGTGTACAACGCAAAACCCCAAACAATGCATGCAGAGCAGAATTAGGACTATAACTGCTAGTTATCAAAACCAGAAAAGAGCAGTTAAATTTTAAACCACCTAAAAAGGGAGTGATGCCCACACATTCAACCACAAGGTCCTCACCTACAGAGAGATTAACATAGAGAAGAGTCCCCTCAGCCAGCTGGTTCTTTGTTTACAAACACGAACAGACCCCACAGAGCCCCGGGACAGCAACACAATTAGATCCAACCAAATGAGAAAGCAAGAAGATAACTATTTGACACAATGGAATGAATCAACCAAAACACAGAGAAAATAGGAATGCTATCTGGCCCCAAACAGAGAGTACACAGTGGCAGAAATACCTGACCCAAAATTAAGAAAATCCTTGACTATTGTTGGAAAGTGACAGATTGACTTGAGCAAGTTTTCGTATGTTTATAATTAAATACTGTAAGTAGCCTAGAAGTAGTGATGAACGTTTTATGGGTTAGATGGAATGATCTGCAGTACCAGTCAAAAGTTTAGGCACACCTACTCATTCAAGGGTTTTTCTTTATTTTTTACTATTTTCTACATTTTAGAATAGTGAAGATATCAAAACTATGAAATATCACATATGGAAACATGTAGTAGACAAAAAAATGTTAAAATCTAAATAGATTTTATATTTGAGATTCTTCAAAAGTAGCCACCCTTTGCCTTGACGACAGCTTTGCATATTCTTGGTATTCTCTCAACCAGCTTCGTGAGGTAGTCAACTGGAATCCATATCAATTAACAGGTGTGCCTTGTTAAAAGTTAATTTGTGGAATTTCTTTCCTTCTTAATGTGTTTGAGCCAATCAATTGTGTTGTGCCAAAGTAGGAGTGGTATACAGAAGATAGCCCTATTTGGTAAAAGACCAAGTTCATATTATGGCAAAAACAGCTCAAATAAGCAAAGAGAAATGACAGTCCATCATTACTTTAAGACATGAAGGTCAGTCAATCCGGAAAATTTCAAGAACTTTGAACGTTTCTTCAAGTGCAGTTGCAAAAACCATCAAGCGCTATGATGAACCTGGCTCTCATGAGGACCGCCACAGGAAAGGAAGACCCAGAGTTACCTCTGCTGCAGAGAATAAGTTCATTAGAGTTACCAGCCTCAGAAATTGCAGCCCAAATAAATGCTTCACAGAGTTCAAGTAACAGACACATCTCAACATCAACTGTTCAGAGGAGACTGCGTGAATCAGGCCTTCATGGTCGAATTGCTGCAAAGAAACCACTACTAAAAGGACTCCAATAACAAGAGACTTGCTTGGGTCAAGAAACACGAGCAATCGACATTAGACCGGTGGAAATCTGTCCTTTGGTCTTTGTTTGACGCAGAGTAGGTGAACGGATGATCTCCGTGTGTGTGGTTCCCACCGAGAAGCATGGAGGAGGAGGTGCGATAATGCTTTGCTGATGATACCATCAGTGATTTATTTAGAATTCAAGGCACACTTAATCAGCATGGCTACCACAGCATTCTGCAGCGATACACCATCCCATCTAGTTTGCGCTTAGTGGGACTATCATTTGTTTTTCAAGCAGGACAATGACCCAACACACATCCAGGCTGTGTAGGGGCTATTTGACCAATAAGAAAAGTGATGGAGTGGTGCATCAGGTGACCTGGCCTCCACAATTCCCCAACCTCAACCAAATGAAGATGGTTTGGGATGAGTTGGACCGCAGAGTGAAGGAAAAGCAGCCAACAAGTGCTCAGCATATGTGGGAACGCCTTCAAGACTGTTGGAAAAGCATTCCGGGTGAAGCTGGTTGAGAGAATGCCAAGAGTGTGCAAAGCTGTCAAGGCAAAGGCTGGCTACTTTGAAGAATCTAAAATCTATTTTGATTTGTTAAACACTTTTTTGTTTACTACATGATTCCATATGTGTTCACAGTTTTGATGTCTTCATTATTATTCTACAATGTAGTTTTCTCATCAAAACTGATTCTTCAAAGTAGCCAGCCTTTGCCTTGACAGCTTTGCACACTCAGGCATTCTCTCAACCAGTAGTAAAAATAAAGAAAAACCCTGGAATGAGTTGGTGTGTCTAAAGTTTTGACTGGTACTGTATGCACAATGGTATTTGGTCAGCGGGAAAGTAAATAGGGGGCCTGTCCATAAGGGTGGGATAGGAGCTATGTGTTCGAGCTGATAAATCATATTTTAGTGTCCTATAGCACTGTCTTATATCTTAATATGGTTTCATCATATTTTCTCAATATGTTTCATATCATTATATTATCTTAGTATGAATAGATGGCTCATTTGTTAAATGGAAATATGTGTTTTCCCTGTGTATGAGAAGAGCAATTATATAGTGGACTGACTCCCTAATCTCAAGGTCTCTGCTGACTGATAAGAAGACCGGTGAGGTACGTGAAGGAGTACCAAGATTCCAGACACAAGCTGGGACGATAACACCATCTACCCAGCCACAGAGATGAATTGTTCATCCTAGATACAGAGTCTGTTTGGGAAGAATTGGGGGGGGGGGGGGGGCAGGTCTGCCTATGGGCCCCAAGCTGCACTTCTTAACCTCCTGCCAAATGGATGACCACATTAGAGATACATGTTTCCCACAGATCACACAGACCCACAAAGAATTTGAAGACAAATCAAACATTGATAAACTCAATATCTGTTAGGTGAAATACCGCAGTGTGCAATCACAGCAGCAAGATTTGTGGCTCATTGCCATGAGAAAAGGGCAACCAGTGGAGCAAACAACTTTGTAAATGCCACTAATATATAACTGTTTATCTATCTTCCCTTACTATTTGTACTACTACTTGCACATTGCTAACACTGTACATAGCTAATAATATAACACTTTAAAATGTGCATATTGTTTAAACCTTTTTGAGTGCAATATTTACTGTTCAATTTTAATTGTTGTTAAGTGTTCTCACTTTTGTATATTGTTTATTTCACTTGCTTTTGCACATGTTTTTTATGCCAATAAAGCCCCTTTGAACTGAATTGAGAGCGAGAGAGCGAGAGAGAGGGTTTGAGCTGTTGAGGGAACAAGCCAATGTCTTTGGAGCCACAAATCGACGAGCTGTTGATGACCTCGCCATACAATGTGACAGGAGACCAAGAACTTAACAAATGTCCATAACCATAGACACCAAGCAGGATGTTTTGTTCTAGGTTAATTTGAAACGTATGATTTTCTACTGGCCTGTGATGACACAAAATGGCTGCCAAATTGCCTACACAGTACACACAGGTCCAACAGGCTTACCTAGAATGAGTTGACTAATCAAAAGGCAAATCTATCAAGGCTGAGGTCAATTCAGGAAGTGATTTTAAATCACTTTAGCAATTTGAAATAAACTTTTGAAATAAATAGCTTCTATTCCTCAGTTCATTGACAACTCATTGAAAGAAGGTGTTTTTTCATATTATTAAAAAAAATAGTTATTTAAGTTAACTTCTTGAATTTACTGTTTCAATTCGAATTGACCCCAACCCTGATATCTATTAGCTACACAGCTGGTTTCTTTATCTTTTTAAATCAGATTTAATCATACAACAACAAAATCTAAAGGCCATTGGGAAATAAACCAATGGGAAGGATTTTCTGCATGGCAACTAGGTTAAAGAAAACACTGTTCTTTTGCCTGTGGGGAAGAAGACAAGTAATGAGATCTTATGGAGGGCCAGAATGGGAAGAGGAGGTGTGTGTGTGTGTGTGTGTGGTTAGGCTACTTGTATTTTTAAGCATGTAACATTGTCTCTGTCTGATGTTGACTGTCAGTCTCAAATGTGCCAGGAATACACAAGACAAACTGAATCACAGACAGATCGTTCTCCACAGGAGCATGGAAAGATGGATGGCAGAAGCCTTTAAGAGGCAAACTTCAGACCAAAACACACCACACACTTCAATAACTGCCAGAAATGAACCAGAAACACAAACCGCAAGATTAAAAGACCCACGATGAGAAGAATGGAAGTAGAATACAGAAGCACATAGACCAAACAGTATACTTCCCCCTATCCTTTAGGTTTTTAGCCTCAAATTTTGCTCCAAGGTGAAGATTCCCCTTGATACAGACTCAGGATCAGCTTCCTATCTCCCAATTCCATTAGGGGGGAAAATGCTAAACTTACCTAAGCTCAGCATCTAGGGGGCAACTTTACCCTTCTCCTCTAAGCCCAGTCTGACCTGCTGTGACATATTCAAAACAACATTTGGTCTTTCAACATTTTTTTTCCTGACATGGACATGTAATGCAACAGAAGCACATGAAAGTCAACACCGAATCAAAATGAAATAAAACATTTAAATGAAAGGAAATACGGCCGTTAAAACAAAATTCTTTACACCTTATGGCATTTTATTTAAAAAAAAGGTTATCTTGAAGTAGTCTCCGGCAACATGGGATCACAGAAAATGGAGGAATGCCAAATCAAAATCACAACACCTAAGCTGCTGGCTGTCAATCAAAGCTCCCAACTTCGAGCTCCGACCGTTAAACCAGTGAATTATTCATGTCCACATTCTGCTTTTCTCCATTTATTAATATGGACTCACAGGGTGCATAATAAATGGAACACTATTTTCTATAGTTCCTATGGGCCGTTGTCAAGAGTAGTACACTTTATAGGGAATCGGGTGCCATTTGGGACACAGCCACAGCCTATGGACTTATAGTGCCATATGCTCTCAGAGCTGGGGACCTTTCCAAAACCCTACCACCTACTAGGAACGGGCCCGTATTTATCAAGCGCTTCCAGAGTAGGAGTGCTGATTTAGGATACGTTTTGGCTTTTAAATCACAGTTAATAAGATAACATGCACAGGGGAGCCGTATCCTAGATCAACACTTCTACGTACTCTCTCAAAATCAACTTCGCTTTACAGAGGTGTTTTCATCTGGTACAAATCTACTTCAAATGGAGGCCATCACCACCATTTGAGAGGCTGACTATTCGGTTTGCCCTCAATAGCTGCCATCAATATCCATCACAGATGGATAAATACGACATTTGATATTGTCATAATAAAATAAATAGCCTACCCCTAATATTGACGAAGGCAGCTGATTCAATTCAGACTCACTGATTGCATTTATCAGCTGAATACGTGGGGAAATAAAGAGGTTGCAGTTGGAGCCAAAACATGACACAGATGGTGCAGACCAGTCTCCATCGAGACTGCAGAGGGAAAACCCCCATGCGGGCACACGCCCACTCTTTTCCATGCAAGACGAGCACAAATGGGTCGATGGCCAGAGCTCGGGGGTGAGGTTTGAGAACATACACGGTCATGTATTTGGTTTAGCAGCAATCAACAGCTAATAGGTCAAACGCTAATATGTAATTGATTGGAGAGAAGTTTATGAATTTGAATAATAGGTCTACAGGCTAATGATAGGCATAATAGACATGTTACTATTCAAAAATATTAGCATCATTAGCTTTACTTTGTAGCCCATTGTAACAAGTGTGGTTTTACTGGATAGCCTACAAGGTATTGTCAGACACTACCAATGGAGCAGGTCATTAGTGTGCCAACTTCTTCCACTACTATAGAAAACACGTTGACAACTAAAGCAAAATATCAGGAAATATTTTCTAGTTCTGTGTGTGAATTAGAGGTCTAGTCACCTTAACAAATCTATTATAATCCCCAATACATTTGTATTCACTCTTTAAATGAGACTAACAAGATGCAAGTTGGGTTAGATCCTGCTATTATGCATCCTTAGATCTTTCTTCTTCTGATCCTATAGAGACATGTCCCAGTCTCCACACCTGCCTGTCTGTGTTGTGTGACCTCGTCACCTGAAGCATTTACATCAATGAAATGGTTAGTTTACCTTGTCATTGCACAAAAATAATATATTCATCACATCATTTACTTCATCATTAATTAATCAACACGTTTTATATAAATGTCATCATTGGAAATGTCCAGGTGGATGATAGAAAAGCAAGTTATTTTTCTGAAATGAATTACTCATTTTCAATTTATTACATTTTCTAAAAGGTCACCAATGCTCCTCCTCGTGACAATTTGATCAATTATACTTTAATTATTTCATCATGACATTTGCTGTAAAATACAGTGTTCTCAGAAAGTATTCAGACCCCTTGATTTTATTACGTTACAGCCTTATTCTAAAATCGATTAATCTATACACAACACCCCATAATGACAAAGCATAAACAACTTTTATATATAAAAAAATGCAAAAAAATAAAAACTGATATCACATTCACATAACTATTCATGACCCTTTTTGGGT
Organism: Oncorhynchus gorbuscha; assembly: GCF_021184085.1. Taxonomy (NCBI): domain Eukaryota; kingdom Metazoa; phylum Chordata; class Actinopteri; order Salmoniformes; family Salmonidae; genus Oncorhynchus; species Oncorhynchus gorbuscha. Next base: position 48,728,002 of record NC_060188.1, on the reverse strand, counting down.
ATGACGCTACAAGCTTGGCACACCTATATTTAGGGAGTTTTTCCCATTCTTCTCTGCAGATCCACTCAAGCTCTGTCAGGTTAGATGGGGAGCGTCGCTGCACAGCTATTTTCAGGTCTCAGGTTCAAGTCACTCAAGGACATTCACAGACTTGTCCCGAAGCCACTCCTGTGCTGTCTTGGCAGCATGCTTAGGGTCATTGTCCTGTTGGAAGGTGAAACTTCGCCCCAATCTGAGGTCCTGAGCGCTCTGGAGAAGGTTTTCCTCAAGCATCTCTCTGTACTTTGCTCCATTCATCTTTGCCTTGATCCTGACTAGTCTCCCAGTCCCTGCCGATGAAGAACATTCCCACAGCATGATGCTGCCACCACCACCACCACGCTTCACCATAGGGATGGTGCCAGACGTGAAGCTTGGCATTCATGCCAAAGAGTTCAATCTTGGTTTCATCAGACCAGAGAATCTTTTGTCTCATAGTCTTTAGGTGCCTTTTGTCAAACTCCAAGCGGACTGTCATGTGCCTTTTACTGGGGAGTGGCTTCCGTCTGGCCACTATACCATAAAGGCCTGATTGGTGGAGAGCAGCAGAGATGGGAGAACACTCTCAGAAGGACAACCATCTCCACAGAGGAACTCTAGAGCTCTGTCAGAGTGACCATCGGGTACTTTGTCACCTCCCTGACCAAGGCCCTTCTCCCCCGATTACTCAGTTTGGCTGGGCGGCCAGCACTAGGAAGAGTTCTTGGTGGTTCCAAACTTCTTCCATTTAAAAATGATGGAGGCCACTGTGTTCTTGGGGACCTTCAATGCTACAGACATTTTATGGTACTCTTCCCCAGATCTGTGTCTTGACACAATCCTGTCTCGGAACTCTACAGACAATTCCTTCGACCTTATGGCTTGGTTTTTTCTGTGACATGCATGGTCAACTGTGGGACCGTTTATAGACAGTTGTGTGCTTTTCCAAATCATGTCCAATCAATTGAATTTACCGCAGGTGGACTCCATTCAAATTGTAGAAACATCTCAATGATGATTAATGGAAACAGGATGCACCTGAGCTCAGTCTTGTAGTTCATATACAATTACCATCTACACTGAACAAACATTTAAAACACAGCATGCAAGAATTTCAAAGAATATAAGGAACTCAGTCAATTGAAATAAATCAATTAGGCCCTTAATCTATGGACATCACTGGACTGGGAATATAGATATGCATCTGTTTGTCACACACACAAAAAGTAGGGGCTTGGATGAGAAAACCAGTCAGTAACTGGTGTGACCATTTGCCTCCTGCAGTGCGACAAATCTCCTTCGTATAGAGTTGATCAGGATGTTGATTGTGGCTTGTGGAATGATGTCCCACTCCCCTTCAATGGCTGTGCAAAGTTGCTGGAAATTGGCAGAAACTGGAACACGTTGTCGTACAAGTCTATGACCAAATACAATGCTCTTAGTTTTAGAGGTGTTCAGGACCAGTTTATTACTGGCCACCTATTCCAAAAGACTGCAACTCTTTGTTAACGGTTTCAGTGACTTCATTAGTTGTGGTTGCTGATGGATATATGGTTGAATCATCAGCATACATGGACACAAATGCTTTGTTTAATGCCAGTGGCAGGTCATTGGTAAAAATAGAAAAGCGTAGAGGGCCTAGAGAGCTGCCCTGCGATAGACCACATTTTATATGTTTATCATTAGAGAAGCTTCCATTAAAGAAAACCCTTTGAGTTCTATTAGATAAATAGCTCTGAATCCATGAGGTTGAAAAGCCATAACACATAAATTTTTTCAACAACAGCTTAGGGTCAATAGAATCAAAGGCTGCACTGAAATCTAACAGTACAGCTCCCACAATATTCTTATTGTCCATTTCTTTCAACTTTTAGGCTCTAAATATCAGAGTAAGAAATTGACGGACACTATGAAAGCTCCAACCAAGTTTATTTACACATTTGGTCAATACAGCGGCATAAGACAAAAACGTGGTTCCACCAGTGGTAGTACATATACACCACAATTTGGGTTGGAATTTCCTCCTCTTTGTTGCTAGGCAGGAAATTAACCTCTTCAACCTATGGGGGCGCTATTTCATTATTGGATTAAAAAAAACGTGCCCGTTTTAAGCACAATATTTTTTCACAAAAAGATGCTTGACTATGCATATAATTGACAGCTTTGGAAAGAAAACACTCTGGCGTTTCCAAAACTGCAAAGATATTATCTCTGAGTGCCCCAGAACTGATGCTACAGGCGAAACCAAGATTAAACTTCAAACAGGAAATGAGCAGGATTTTTGAGGCTCTGTTTTTCATTGTCTCCTTATATGGATGTGAAAGCGCCAGGAATGAGCCTGCCCTTTCGATCGTTTCTCCAAGTTGTCTGCAGCATTGTGACGTATTTGTAGGCATATCATTGGAAGATTGGCCATAAGAGACTACATTTACCAGGTGTCCGCCCGGTGTCCTTTGTTGAAATTGCTGCGTAACCTCCAAGCTGCTCGCATTCATCCATGTGATTGAGACAGAGAGGAGACTTCCAGGAATGATATATCATGAAGAGATGTGTGAAAAACACCTTGAGGATTGATTCTAAACAACGTTTACCATGTTTCAGTCGATATTATGGAGTTAATGTGAAAAAAAGTTTGGCGTTTTGATGAATGAATTTTCGTTTTTTTTTGGTAGCCAAACATGACGCAGAAAATGGTCCGATTTCTCCTGCACAAATAATCTTTCAGGAAAAACTGAACATTTGCTATCTAACTGAGAGTCTCCTCATTGAAAACATCCGAAGTTCTTCAAAGGTAAATGATTTTATTTGAATGGTTTTCTGTTTTTTCTGAAAATGTTGCCTGCTGAATGCTAACGCTAAATGCTAATCTTAGCTATCAATACTGTTACACAAATGCTTGTTTTGCTATGGTTGAGAAGCATATTTTTGAAAATCTGAGATGACAGCGTTGTTAACAAAAGGCTAAGCTTGAGAGCTAGCATATTGATTTCATTTCATTTGCGATTTTCATGAATAGTTAAGGTTGTGTTATGCTAATGAGCCTGCGGATAGATTTACACAGCCTGGATACAGGTTTTTTTCTTAGCTAAACGTGACGCACAAAATGGAGCGATTTCTTCTAAACAAATAATCTTTCAGGAAAAACTGAACATTTGTTATCTAACTGAGAGTCTCCTCATTGAAAACATCCGAAGTTCTTCAAAGGTAAATGATTTTATTTGAATGGTTCTGGTTTTTGTGAAAATGTTGCCTGCTGAATGCTAACGCTAAATGCTAACGCTAGCTATCAATAGCTATCAATACTGTTACACAAATGCTTGTTTTCCTATGGTTGAGAAGCATAATTTTGAAAATCTGAGATGACAGTGTTGTTAAAAAAAGGCTAAGCTTGAGAGCTAGCATATTGATTTCATTTCATTTGCGATTTTCATGAATAGTTAACGTTGCGTTATGGTTATGGGCTTGAGGCTGTAGTCACGATCCCGGATCCGGATGGCTCGACGCAAGAAGTTAAGTGTTACGGGCAATAAACTGTTCCTTCTCCCTTAACGTGACCTGGGCCCCTTCCTTACTAAACCACATCTCTCCACCCTTATCTGTGCCTGCCAAAATGTGATTGTTTTTCCTTCTTTCCTTCACTCAGTACATTCCAAGCCTTATTGCCTCTACCATATACATTCCACCTACAGATACCCATCAACTCCTTAAACCAGACTATGACACTCCTCATGTCTCTAGTATAACTAATGATTAATAATATAAGTTTAGAAATCCGAACCCATCACAACCAATCAGTCGTTTGTGTCAGTGCAGTACATGTTGAGTGCCCTTCTCTATAAGCATGCTGAAAGTCTGTTGTTAATTTGTTTACAGAGAAATAGCATTGGATTTGCTCAAACACCAGTTTTCCAACCGTTTGCTAAGAACTGGCAGAAAGCTGATAGGTCTGCTGTTAGTAACAGTAAAGGCCGCTTTACCACTCTTGGTTAGCGGAATTACTTTGGCTTCCCTCCAGGACCGAAGACAAAGACTTTCCTCTAGGCTCAGATTAACAATATGACAGATAGGAGTGGCTATAGAGTCAGCTACCATGCTCAGTAGCTTTCCATCGAAGTTGTCAATGCCAGGTTTGTCCTTACTGATCGATTACAATTTTTCCACCTTCTCCCACACTAACCGTACAAAATTAAAACTTGCAACACTTTTCTTTATTATAGTCTCTCTCTCTCTCTCCCTCTCTCTCCCTCTCTCTCTAGCCCGCTGGGGAGTTGCAGCGATGAGACAAGATTGTAACTACCAATTGGATATCACGAAATTGGGGAGAAATAAATAAAATGCTTCAAAACTGCAACATTTTCTCTACACCCAATGGCAAAATGTCACTCAGGGCCTCCAAAAGGCTAATTAGCTAATACTAAAACTATTCATACAGAAAAACATTGCTTTTCAAAGTACCATTTAAGCCTTGCAACAGAGAACCATATACTGTAGGCCTGTCTCAGTTTTGGAAATGTTGGTGATACACTATACTGTATATAAAAAAGTGTGTGTATATTCCTTCAAATTAGTGGATTCTGCTATTTCAACCACACCCATTGCTGACAGCTGTATAAAATGGAGCACACAGCCATGCGATCTCCATAGACAAACATTGGCAGTAGAATGGCCCATATTGAAGAGCTCAATGACTTTCAACGTGGCATCGTCATAGGATGCCACCCTTCAAACAAGTAAATTTGTCAAATTTCTGCCCTGCTAGAATTAGCGCGGTCAACAGTAAGTGCTGTTATTGTGAAGTGGAAACGTCTAGGAGCAACATCGGCTCAGCCACAAAGTGGTAGGACACACAAGCTCACAGAACGGGACCACCGAGTGCTGAAGCACGTAAAAATAATCTGCAACACTCACTACCGAGATCCAAATGTGCCTTTGGAAGCAACGTCAGCACAATAACTGTTCGTCGGGAGCTTCATGAAATTGGCTTCCATGGCCAAGCAGCCGCACACAAGCCTAAGATCACTATGTGCAATGCCAAGTGTCACCTGGAGTGGTTTAGAGCTCACCACCATTGGACTCTGGAGCAGTGGAAATGCGTTCTCTGGAGTGATGAATCACGCTCCACCATCTGGTAGTCCGACAGATGAATCTGGGCTTGGTGGATGCCAGGAGAATGCTACCTGCCCCAATGCATAGTACCAACTGTAAAGTTTGGTGGAGGAGTAATAATGGTCTGGGGCTGTTTTTCATGGTTCAGGCCCCTTAGTTCCAGTCAAGGGAAATCTTAATGCTACAGTATACATTCATACTAGACAATTCTGTGCTTACAACTTCTTGGCAACTGTTTGGGGGAGGCCCTTTCCTGTTTCAGCATGACAATGCCCCTTTGCACAAAGCGAGGTCCATACAGAAATGGTTTGTCGAGATCGGTGTGGAAGAACTTGACTGGACTGCACAGAGCCCTGACCTCAACTCCATCAAACAACTTTGGGATGAATTGGAACGCAGACTGCGAGCAAGGCCTAATCGCCAAACATCAGTGCCCGTCCTCACTAATGCTCTTGTTGCGGTAGTGTAGAGAAAGACAAAGAAGTGAGCGTGAGAGAAAGAGATCCTCTTTCTCTTGGTGGTGTGGTAGTGTAGAGAAAGAGAAAGAAGTGAGCGTGAGAGAAAGAGATCCTCTTTTTCTTTGTTGGTGTGGTAGTGCAGAAAAAGAATGTGCAAAAGAGAGAGATATGCCTCTCTCCATCTCCCTGTGTGGTAGTGCAGAGAAAAAACTGAAAGAGGGGATACCTGCACTGGTTGGTTGGTGGAGGGGTGCACCACAGGCAGGCAGGGCCTTCCCCCTCTCCCTCACCCCCTCCTGAATGTGTTATGAGGAGGGCTATCCCGGCCAGCAGCATTATGCCATACTTTCTTCCTCTCTGCAGTCTCCTCTAGCAAGCTAGAAGTTGGCCGATCCATGCATCTGACATCAGTGGTGTATTCATGAACCTGAAATGTTCAGGCCCCGGTTTCCCGATAGCGAAGGAACTTAGGCTTATGAGTGTTTTGTCCTGCAACGCGCAATATTTAAATAGTGTTTCCCAAAACACCACACAGGGAGAACATTTGCTAAGTGTGTGTGTTGAGGAACGCATCGATACCGATTAGATTGATACCGCTAGGGTCGAAAGAAAGCTGATTGCAGCGCTGCCTTTCTCCATTCAAATCTTACCTTAACATTAGAACTATTCCACAATAATGACAATGGATCAGCTCCTACAGAGATATTATCACCTATGGCTGAAAATATTAAGACCCTATAATAATGCATATGGCACATCATTGCGCAGCTGTCAGGCTACACAACAGTTACAGACAGTAGCCAACTAGAAAAAGAAATGGAATGAACATGAAATTGATTTTAATATTAATATGAAGCCTATACTGTAGGTAAGCTATTTATCTTTAACTGCAGTCATCTCGGTTTTTATTTGGAGCATTTCTTTGTCCTTTAATTGTTTGTTACAATTGCAAAGACATTGGCAACTTTGTATTTTGTAGTCAACTTCGTTGTGAAGTTATCGGCGCTCACAGAGAGACAGACAGAGTCAATATTTTATGTTTAGCGGTAATGCATATAAAGTGAAGCAGTAGGGAAAAAAACTAATCTAACGACGAACGACGATGAAGGTTCTAACGATTAACTTAGCCTTAAAGCTAGGAGGGATCCAGCTTCTGTCAAATTAACGTCAGATAGGATAACTTACGCAGCAGGATAATAACGTAACAGGAGAATTAAGTTAAAGTCAGAAAAGGGATACGGTTAGCAATATATATATATATATATACATATATATATAATTATGATGTACAATTGCTAAAAGATGGGTCCGTCTAGTTTTGACCTTAAGATGCTTTTGGGAAACCGGGCCCTGAATGTTGCATATAGAAATAGAATGAATAGAGACGACACGATTTCCTATTTCTATCTGACAGACAATCATTTGCGCTCTATACAATTAATTTCCATGGGAACGTTCCGTTTCGTCATCCTCCGTCACTCTCTTAACCTATCAGCCTACATGCATCATAATTTGCTATAACTAATAGGCTGGCCTTTATAGGCCAGATGCATTAGTCATAACAAAAGATGAGTGCATTATGGCAGTGTTTCCCAACCTCGGTGCCTGAGTACCCCCAAGAGCACAATTGTAACCCCAGACAAAAACACCTAATACAACTTGTCAAGGTATGCTTGTCCAGGGCCACAACAAAAATATGTAGCCTACTGTTGGGTGTACTCGATGACTGGAGTTGGGAAGCTGCATTGGGGGACAAATAGGCAAGGCTTCTTACAGGAGAGAGAGAGAGAGAGAGAGAGAGCTAGCATCCAGTAGGCTGTATTAGTTGTGTCACATGGACCTACATTTAAGAATCATCAAGGGAGTTTGTTATTCAACATCGGTCAGATTTACATATAGTTTTACAAATGGCTTGCATATGACATAATTTAAGGCAATCAGGCCTATTGTAGACATTTCTTATTTCGCAATGGACTGTTAGTGTTCTGACCTAGATCTATCTGACGATTTGTCTGCCTTTAACAGTAGGCTATTTACTCAAGTCTGTGTAACTGTTGAGGTGAAAGATTGGAGGTTTAGACGGTCGTAACGGTAATAATAAGAGCCTATAATTTGGACACAGCTGCGGCTGGTAGCTATGGGAGACAACTTGTCTAGCTACCTATCCATCCACATCGCTCCGGCCAACTAGTAGTCGATAGAGCTGCTAGTTGGAATTATATGCAGGGTCGTCGGGCAAGGAGAGGACAGTATCCTCGTGGGTGTTGGTCTTAAAACCAGACAATTATCAACTTGGTCCTCGCATATCAGAAGGAGCAAGTTAGCAATGCATACTCCTGAAATATCAAAATGATCAAATAAGCACCACTCTACTGCAAGCCCTTCTGGAAGGCATAAATAAGAAAATAGGGTTATAGCAATAATGGCAAACTGTAGCTATAAATCAAGGTTGCAGCGGTAGTCTATTGTTTGGTGGGATAATATGTTGTTATTCTGTTGCCAATTGTGGAAAGAGCAGATCCTAGCTAATAACCACATATTGAAAGACTTCCTTCGCGCGTGGTATCCCACAGCAGTGCACGCGACGGGTCAAACAATGCTCCCAACGGACGGCGAGGCATAGGCTAACTCCGTTGGTAAATGGATCATGTCTCGTATATGCACCCTGCTTTGAGCACAGCACAAGCCCCGCAGCAGCTCGCATGACTAGCCTACTGTATTTTCCTTCCAACTACTGTTCCCGCCTCCCATCACCTCCTCAACCACAGTCACTCGTATTGCACGGATTACAAAAACGGGATCTGCAGCGAGGTCCCTAATGCAAATGAGGCGGTGTTGTTTTACTGTTACCTGAACAGAGCTCCTCTCCCTTGGGCGACGTGTTCTCTCTGTTCCTCCGGGGATCCAGCGGGTCGGGTATGGCAGTCCCAGCCGGGGCTGCTGTGATTCCTCCTCGGTCCTGCCTGAGCAACGCACCCCCCTCCGAACCGCTTGCAATCTCGCTCTCCCCTATGGAAGGCCAAATGGTTCAAATCGGTTTACCCGGAACATGTCTACACTAGATTTTCTTAACATGTGTTTTTTCCCATTTGTTCAGTGTGCGTTTACAGGTGATTTGAACGCTCATAATGATCATTTTTCACTTGCTTTTTTTCAAGTGTCAAATGTCATTTTTACACGTGTTCTAAACACCTGTCCAGTGCACATTTACAGGTAGCATTTTTTAAATTATTATTCATGGGTGACTAATAAGCCCAAGCAGTAAGCTAGGCCATTATATACGTTATAAAATATTGAAAATGTATAAATAAATTCAGCAAAAAAAGAAACATCCCTTTTTCAGGACCCTGTCTTTCAAAGATAATTCATAAAATCCAAATAACTTCACAGATCTTCATTCTAAAGGGTTTAAACTATTATTATTATATATTATTATTATATTATTATTTCCCAACAATTAATGAACATGCACCTGTTGAACTGTCATTAAGACACTAACAGCTGACAGACGGTAGGCAATTAAGGTCACAGTTCCGAAAACTTATGGAAAAACCCACCGTTGCTGGACCAGACAGGACTGGCACAAAGTGCTCTTCACTGACGAATTGCAGTTTTGTCTCACCAGGGGTGATGTTCGGATTCACCTTTATTGTCGAAGGAATGAGCATTACACCGAGGCCTGTACACTGGAGTGGGATCGATGTGGAGGTGGAGGGTCTGTCATGGTCTGAGGTGGTGTGTCACAGCATCATTGGACTGAGCTTGTTGTCATTGCAGGCATTCTCAACGCTGTGCGTTACAGGGAAGACATCCTCCTCCCTCATGTGGTACCGTGATTTCCTGAAAGGCAGGAATGTCAGTGTTCTGCCATGGCCAGGGAAGAGCCCGGATCTCAATCCCATTGAGCACATCTGGGACCTGTTGGATCGGAGGGTGAGGGCTTGGGCCATTCCCCCCAGAAATGTCCGGGAACTTGCAGGTGCCTTGGTGGAAGAGTGGGGTAACATCTTACAGCAAGAACTGGCAAATCTGGTGCAGTCCATGAGGAGATGCACTGCAGTACTTAATGCAGTACTTAATGACTGTTACTTTTGATTTTGACCCCCCCTTTGTTCAGGGACACATTATTCCATTTCTGTTAGTCACATGTCTGTGGAACTTGTTCAGTTTATGTCTCAGTTGTTGAACCTTGTTATACAAATATTTACACATGTTAAGTTTGCTGAAAATAAACGCAGTTGACAGTGAGAAGATGTTTATTTTTTTGCTGAGTTTATTAAAAATAAATCACTATATTGGGGAAAATAGTAGTGTGTACACTTTGTCACTGGTGTAAAATTCCAAATGCTCTTTGACGTACAAAACTGTGTATGCGACCAATACACTTTTATTTTATTTTATCACTATTTGAAGCCCTCATTGCCACAACAATTGAAGTGTAATTTAAATTTAGAACTGACATAAAATTCATTTTTTATATGCAGTCAGCCACCTTGCATACATCATTCACAAATGTAAAAAAAGTAATAGTAATTTAAAATATCCCAATCCAGGAAAGGAAACACAAACAATAGGAAAGGAAACGAGGAAAGGAAGCTAGGAAAAGTAGTAGTAGAGGAAAGGGAGTTAAGAACTAAATGGAACTGAACAGCATCGGCAGTAAACGGTTTCTGTTACAAAACGTTTTGCAATAGATTTTGTGTAATGATTACACCCCTGATTGTACCCCTTGATTTCCTGGGGCATTTTCAGTAGGCAAATGTTGCCAATAGAAATGTTATAAATGGAGCTGACATGATTTGTTATTCTACAGTCAGTGAGGCTTGTTTGTTCCACACAATACAAGGTAAGGAAAATGGATTTCAAGACAAAGCAATTCATAATGACAGACTATTGCTGAATCTCATACAGAATATGGTCGTGACTGGATACCACAGTTTCACTCAAAGTTTGTGTGAACAGCCCATTTGTGTTTCCCAGTTGAGGCTGCTTCCCAACTTCAGACATACTGCATGGTGACTATTCGTGCATTTCCCTGTGAAAAAAGCAACATAGAAAACACAGGAAAGTTTAGAATAATTCCTGTTTTTCAGTAGTAGTTGATGTTAATTGCGTAATGTAAAACAAATCATTCGTCATACACTACATTCATACTTGAATGTCCCTGCAGATTTTTCTATACACTCGACCCTGGCCAGTATTTATCTTCATTTTATATTACTGAATGGCATGTTAGTGGGAAGACAAATAAGCCATATTAAACAACTGTGTGTGTGGCAGCATCGGTCGAGCTTAAGGCTGCAGGGAAAACTCACTGCTGGACTATGCTGACCACTGTCTCCCTTCCCATTTACCAGAATTGTGCTTTTGTGCTTATATTTTTTTCTTCTAAAAACACGTTGTAGCACTCTGGTGCACTGCAAAACATTACCCATTCTGTATCTTACACACTGTCAAATGCAATGGAGCGTGTTGAATGGTTGGTGTTCATACAAGGACATGTATACAACTATGACCATCTCAATGACCAGATAGCCGTCTTGGCCCCGTACATAGGCTTACGGTATGTGTCCTCCAGATTGAAGGCCTGTCTAAGAGTAGAGCAAAGCAACTAGTGAAGTACTGCTGTGTTTTAGCTGTTATGGGCAGCCTAGCTGTGTAGAGAAAAGTGATTTAATGTAATGTAATTTATGATTTCAAATAAAGTACCGGCATATAATGTCATCTTCAATCAAATGTTTGTATGTGTGTGTGGTTTAAGTGAGGGATCAACAGTGTGGCCACTTTTGTTGGGTTGTATTGCAGAAATCTCACAATGAAAGCAGTGTGTTCCCTCCGATACAGTATGGCAGAGGTTGGCAATCCTGGTCCTGGAGTGCTGCAGGCACCTTGTTTTTGATTTAAATGACCTTGGAAGACCAGGTGTGTTGAATTAAGTCAATAACTGAATTGATCAATTAGCTCAGTAGCTCATGGTTTGGGGTATAAAAATGGGGATAGAGGAAAGAGAAAGAAGGTTTAGGGGAAAGACTGGCGAGCAGAGGCAAGTAGGCCAAACCATTTATACAAAGAGTTGTGGCAAAATAATGTATGGCATGTTGTGATGCCTTGAGAAAGCGTCGGTCTTCCTTCTACACTCAACAATGTCTATGTGTTTATTCATATAAATGAAAGGCTGGTTGTGGTATTCATATAATTACCTGAAACTTGTCTGTCCAACAAGATCCCACACCTGGAACTTAAGGTTCTTGCGAGTCACAGTCTCCACGTTGAAGCCGATTGCTGTACAACACAATGACAGAGATGAAATACCTTGAGCTATAAGCACATGTCAAAAAAGAAGAAAGGAATGCCCTTTAACCATCCACTGTATTTACGACATGTGAAAAGACCATTTATTATAGTGGAGCACACAACAACATAACAATCTATTCTCCCTGTATGAACCTGGAACTTTCCAAGTAGAAATAAATGAAAAACAAAAGCGTAACGTACTGGGAATTAAATAGATAACAAAGTCAGTTACAGTAACATAACGATGGCGCCATACATTTCTATCACAAGTTGCTGGGCTGACAGGTGGCATGAAATGGCAAATAACTTGTCAGAAAAGGGTGAAATCTTTACTATGAAATTAGTAAACAAACTAGGTACAACATCCTCTTGGCTAGTCAGTACAAAAGAAAGATAACCGGCTAGCTAGCTAACATACAATAGAATGGTAAGAGAAGCTAGTTAGCACAACATGCTAGCGGACTTATAGAAGAGAAAAACACATTCATAAACGCTATACAGTACTAGTTGTAAACTGCGATGGAATGTATAAAATGATATCTAAAATCTGGAAATAAAATAGCACACTTACAGATAGGTAACGTTAGCGAAAGAGCTCCTCCATCTATGTTTTTCGATCTTAACCTCTTCAACCTATGGGGGCGCTATGTCATTATTGGATTAAAAAACGTGCCCGTTTTAAGCGCAATATTTCGTCACGAAAAGATGCTCAACTATGCATGTAATTGGCAGCTTTGGAAAGAAAACACTTTGACGTTTCCAAAACTGCAAAGATATTATCTGTGAGTGCCTCAGAACTGATGCTACAGGCGAAACCAAGATGAAACTTCAAACAGGAAATGAGCAGGATTTTTGATGCTGTTTTTCATTGTCTCCTTATATGGCTGAGAAAGCGCCACGAATTAGCCTGCCCTTTCTATCGTTTCTCCAAGTTGTCTGCAGCATTGTGACGTATTTGTAGGCATATCATTGGAAGATTGGCCATAAGAGACTACATTTACCAGGTGTCCGCCCGGTGTCCTTTGTTGAAATTGCTGCGTAATCTCCAAGCTGTTCGCATTCATCCATGTGATTGAGACAGAGAGGAGACTTCCAGGAATGATATATCATGAAGATATATGTGAAAAACACCTTGAGGATTGATTCTAAACAACGTTTACCATGTTTCAGTCAATATTATGGAGTTAATGTGGAAGAAAGTTTGGCTTTTGGATGAATTAATTTTCGTTTTTTTTGGTAGCCAAACATGATGCCGAAAACGGACCGATTTCTCCTGCACAAATAATCTTTCAGGAAAAACGGAACATTTGCTATCTAACTGAGAGCCTCCTCATTGAAAACATCCGAAGATCTTCAAAGATAAATTATTTTATTTGAATGGTTTTCTGGTTTTTGTGAAAATGTTGCCTGCTGAATGCTAACGCTAAATGCTATGCTAACGCTAAATGCTGTTACACAAATGCTTGTTTTGCTATGGTTGAGAAGCACATTTTTGAAAATCTGAGACGACAGTGTTGTTAAAAAAGGCTAAGCTTGAGAGCTAGCATATTTATTTCATTTCATTTGCGATTTTCATGAATAGTTAACGTTGCGTTATGGTAATGAGCTTGAGGCTGTATTCACGATCCCGGATCCGGGATGGCTCGACGCAAGAAGTTAAGCTTGCTTGAAGGAATCAATCAGTGGGCTTCTATATTTATATATACTGTATATTAAAACAATTCTATTTTTCTAAATATAAAGGCTTTACGAAAAGCTTTATGGCTTTTGGAAAAGAGAAAATCAACCATATAATTGTCCTTCAACTGGGAAATTCCTACTTTGAAAAGTAACTTCACAGAAGACACGCGTTTCCTACACTTGGAAATGCAAACACAACAGGTGAAAAATATCTAGGGTAAAAATGCTCACAATGTGTGAAATTAAGAAGACGTGTTTTAATCACCTGTTCATGCAAAAAGGACATGCGGAAGAATTAAGTTTAAAAATGTACACCAATCGGTTAGAAAGCATGAATGTTGTACTTTCAGACGCATGAAATTGTGCTACCGCACACGTTTTGAACGTCTATGTAGTAACTAGCACAATTTCAAGGGTCTGAAAGTACCACTTTGTAGCCCCTCCCGTGTCAATTTCCAGGAGTTTGACTTTGTTTGATATCCGTCTGGTCAGGGTGAATTGCTTACTCGGGGGGGGTGGGAGATGTTGCTAAATATGGATCAAATTGATAAAATTAGTAAATTACATTTACTAATGTAAACAATACAGCAAGGCGAAATTTTAAAAAGTGTTTCCATGTTGCATTACAACTACAAAGTTGACGCTCACTAGCTATCTTATTTTCATTGAAATAGCATAGCTGGCTAGCTAGCTAGCAATAGTCTTCTGTCTTGCCTGTAACTAATGGTTGTTACTTTGTGGAATGTAGCAATAGGTCTTTGTAATTGTCATTTGGTTGAGACTTTGGTTGAGACTTTGGTTGAGACTTTTTGACTTTGGAAAGTAATTGTTTACTTTGTGTATATTTGTTGTGTAATTGGTTGGATTTGCTAGTTAGCAAGCTGAGATGTATTTGCTCAAGTTGGCTAGCTAGTAGCTCATGTTTTAGGAGAACAGGCTACCTCCCTGTAGAATCTAGACAATAGAGAATCGGGAATAAGATCTGATGTGCAGCTGCTTCTATCTGGCTGTTGCAGTGCCCAGACGAGGTTAGAGCAAACCGCTACAGAGACAAAAAGGTAAGATCTCTGTCTTGAGTAGCTAGATTTCAAGGTTGAACCAATGCAATACATTATTTTATTGGCTTGCTAAATGAGCTGCTTTACCTGAAAATGTATATCTGATAAAGTTGTTAGTTCTAGTTGTTGTTGTACTTATGCAATGTCCAGGAAATGTTACAGCCACAACATCATAATCAAGTACTCAAGCACCTGCAGACTAGCAAGGAGGAAAGCCTATAGAACAATAACTACTAGCTATTTGTATCCGATAGACATTTTATGTGCAGGCTAAATGTGCTGCTTTTCCTAAAAATGTCTCTGATAAAACTACTCTCTTAGAAAAAAAGGTGCTGTCTAGACCCTAAAAGGGTTATTTGGCTGTCCCCATAGGATAACTGTTTGAAGAACCCTTGTTGGTTCCAGGTAGAACCTTTTTTGTTCCAAGTAGAACCATTTTGGGTTCCATGTAGAACCCTTTCCACAAATGGTTCTACATGGAACCCAAAAGGGTTATACTAATGGGACAGCCGAAGAACGCTTTGGAACCTTTTTCTCTAAAAGTGTATCTAGTGGTTGTTCTAATGCAATGTCTGCTAAAATTATGTATGTTTTGTGTATTGTTACTTTTTACATTCTGAAACATTGTCATTCGTTTTGGGCTAGACTATGATATGGAAATGTCTACTGTAAATACTACAATTTTTAAAAGGTTGAATGAAATTAGCACCGTTTCTAATAGTTTGTTGCTACTGTATGGTGAGGAAGTGGGAAATATGGAATACATCAGAGGAGAAGGGGAGAATTAATGAGCTCCCTGCACCATAGAAATGGGGGAGAGGGCAGGAAATGGGGGGCCATCACCCCGAGAGAGGGGCCGTCCCTGGCTGGATGAAGTGGAAGTGGGTGTATTTAGGTGGTGACTCTGGTGACCACGGGCAGTGGTCGGGCCCTCTCTCCAAGGTCAGCCCCTCCTCCCTGGGTTGGCCCATCTCTCTCTGGCAGTCTCCCATACTCTCTTCCTGGTGCAGAGAGCAGGGCCGATGTAATGGCTACACCTGGTGGTTGGGGGCAGGAGGATGGCCACCCTCTCCGGGTGTTGACCCCCCTCTCATTGGATAGGGCCCATCCCTCTCTGGAACTCTCCCCCGGGGGTTGGCCCCCCATTTTCGTCCCTCTCCCCGCTTTCTCTGGTGCAGGGAGCTGGGTGGATCTAGTGGCGCCCCTGGTAGCCACAAGCAGGGGTTGGCCCTCCCCCTGAGTCGGCCCCAGCCCTCTCCGTCCGTCTCCCCCCTATTTCCCTGATTCAGGGAGCTAGTGGCGCCCCCTGGTGGCTGTGGGCGGGGGTCAGCCCCCCTCTCCCTGTTTTGGCCCCATCCCTCTCTGGCCTTCTCCACCAATATCCCTAGTGCAGGGAGATAGGTGGATGTAGTGTCGCCCCCGATGGCCCTGGGCAGGGGTCGGTCCCCCCTCCCTGAGATGGCCTCAGATTTCTCTGGCCCTCACCCCCGATATCCCTGGGGCAGGGAGCTGTCTGGATGTATTGGCACCCTCTGTTTGCCGTTGGCGGGGTTTGGCCCACTCTCTGGGGGGTGGCCCCCTCTCCCTCGGTCGACCTCAGCCCTCTCCCCTCATCTCCCTGGCCTGGTGCAGGGGGCTGGCTGGATATACTGGTGCCCCCTGGTGGCCATGGGAGGGGGTAAGCACCCCTCTACGGGGGTCTGGGCCCCATCCCTGGGAAAGCCTCAGTCCTCTCTGGCCCTCTCCCCATATCACTGGGGAAGGGAGCTGGCTGTATTTGCGCCCTCTGGTGGCCTTCAGGGCGTCATCCCACCCAGTAACTAGAGCGAGTCTCTAGAGTCTCTGGGTTAGAGCGTTAACATCGCCTGTAAATGCACACTGGACAGGTGTAATGAACATGTGTAAAATTTGACCATAACGATCGTTCAAATCACCTGTAAATGCACACAGCACAGGTGAAAAAAAATCACATGCACAAATGACATTTGACACTTGAAAAAGCAAGTAAAAATGATCATTACAAGCATTCAAATCACCTGTAAAAGCACACTGGACAAGTGGAAAATGCACATGTAAAGAAAATTACATTTGACACTTGAAAAAAAATGCTAATCACAAGTGTTGCATGTTCTGGGAAAGACGATTTGAACCTTTTGGCTTTCCATATGTTCCTCTCCAAGTGCACGCCAGGGAGGAGCCTACAAGGAGCTGCGGACTGAGCATGTGCGGTGTCGGTGTTGACACCAAACGCACACTTAAAGCAAGTGCAAATCTTATTAAACTGACTAATTTTGTGATGGTCTGCTCAGACTTTAAAAACATTATGCGCGAAATGTCTTCAATACTCTATAAATGTTGTCTGATAAATGCAATGGATGAGTGTTGGTAAGAAATCACATCACCGAATTGAAAAATTGTTGGCTGCACTCTGCCCCACTCGTGTGGTCAAGATGTGCAACAGATAATACTGTGTAAAAAGATTAACCCATGGACTGGAATGAACCTATAGCGCAAGGGACCAGGTGTGTGTCCCAATTAGCACTACTGTTTTCCGAAGAGTATACTTGTTCTCTTTCCTTCATGGACTTGGAAATTACTGCTATACGGAAACTCTGTCTAGCCCATGCCAACACCAATTAAATGCGTCTACATTTGTGGGGAGTAGTGAATGAGAGCAAACTTCTGGAGGAAAGAGATTATAAAGGACGCATCCCGACCATAGGCTTCTTGTCTAGAGTTAGGCTATAAACCATATTGCACACACGGGATTCGAAGTGGGTATTGCAGCAGGCAGTTTTTCATTTCACAAAGCAAACCCTGAATCATTCGACTAACTGTTTGTAGTTATACATGTGCTGCGTTAAGCAAGTCGACATTTCAGTTTCTTAGTTCCGACTGGCATGCGAACACTGCATTAAAACGTGACGTCGTTCCTGGACTTTCCCGGACCCAGACTAACATTAGTCCTAGATTGTTTAAAACATATTCTCAATGGAGAATCTTCATTGAAAGTGCACTTTATTCCAGAACTAGGTTTAATCTGGGGTGGGGAAATTGGCTCCACATGAGTTCAATAACTTTCAAAAATATTTTCAAAAGGACTCCATTTGACAAATTCCTAAATAAATAAACTTGCAATGAGCATGGCACAATTTATTTGATTCGTTCACCCACCAGGCCATACTCAACATCAGCATTCTTTACAAACCAGCTGTAACCCCAACAGAGATTTAGCACCATTTAAAATGACAGCGACGGAATCAGAATTCCCGAAGTTTAATGCCGCCTAGCAATGGACATATGCTAGAAAATGTAGTTACTTGCACCTTTTTCCTGCGTTGGGAAGTAGCCCAGGGTCGAATGACAACGTTGATTTTGACGGTCATATTTTTTTAATAAGGTGCTGTTTATTTCATAATTTCATTACATTTCTGTACACTCCTTTAGCTCTGTACTGTAGTAGTTACCATCAGAACCATGTATAGAGAAGGTTATATACAGTATTTGGACATTGACATGTTTTGGATCTGTACTCCAGCATTTGAAATGATACAATGACTATGAGGTTAAAGTGCAGGCTTTTAGATTTGAGGGTAATTTCATCCATATTGGGTAAACCGCTCAGAAATTACATCACTTTTTGTACATAGTCACCACATTAAAGAAGAACAAAAAGTATTTGGACAAAAAATTGTGCCTCTTTCACAATTATTATTTATGATTCATTCATTATTATCTGCATCCACGTTAAAATGTAGAAGTGTTTAGAAACATTCACAAAAGAAGTGACTCCAAAATGACAATGCATGGTAAATAATGGCTTTCTATTGGGCACAATATAATCTAAAACACAACCAAAACAAACTGCAATTGCATCCAACAATTTGTAGTCATGGTGTGCTAAAAATATGGGACCAAATACTGTTGACTACTACTTTAAATGTATTTTCTAAATGGTTCACCTGATATGGATGAACATACCCTCAAATTAAAGCAAACAGTCTGCACTTTAAAATCAGTCAAAACAGAAAGTGTGTCAGTCTCTCTTGTGAACATTTCTGAATTACAATATATACTGTGGAGCCAGTTTCCCCAACCCAGATTAAACCTAGTTCTGGAATAAAGTGCACTTTCAATGAAGATTCTCCATTGAGAATATAAAAAAATATCTGGGACTAATGTTAGTCTAGGTCCAGGAAAGTCCAGGAACGACGTCACGTTTTAATGCAGTGTTCACATGCTAGTCGGAACTAAGAAACTCTGAAATTTCGACATGCTGAACGCAGCACATATAACTACAGTTAGTCGAATGAGTCAGGGTTTCCTAGTTCCAACTAGCACGTGAATGCGGCATTAATTATTTGTTCTTCACCACAAACAAAAACATGGCCGACAGCTTGGCTCAGACAGTTGCCAGAGGACACAGCTTGTTCTGTTGAAGAGATCCGGCGACTAGTGTTGGCCAGGCACAAAACTTGGGACTGTAGATATGGAGGAAAACAGACCTCATACCGTTCTTCCTTCCATGTCATTAGAGAGACCTAACAACCATCGCCACTCCAATAGTGGTGGGGTATCTATGGAAGGTGGTGCAGTCTGTGTGGTGGTTGGTTGACAGTAAGGCGAACGCCACATTAACAGAGACAAACCTTCACAACCACCATCCACGTCCCGTCTACAGACAAGGAAATGCCTCTTAGACAAAACCGATGACTGACACTCGGTGGGTGTGGACTCCTGCTGAGAAGCTCAAACTCATTTCTTTTTTACCCTTTCATTTCCCCACACAAACTCCTCCTTTTATACATTTCTGTAACTCTGTCCTAAATCAAGTCTTTATTTCCCCACATGAATAGATAAACAAATTATCAAAGGTCAACTTGAAAATATTGTTATTGTCCATCAGGGTTGAAACCCAACGATACAAAGATGTTATTTTTCTCTAAGACGGTCAGGCCTGGAAATGTTTTATTGTCCATCAGGCCTGGAAATATTTTATTGTCTATCAGGCCTGAAGAACCACCGTTATACGTCATCACCACCGTTACGCCATGTAGATGAAGGTGTTGAGATCCGTCTCGTCCCGCTTGATGTACTTGTGCTCAATGAGCCACTCCATCTGCTCCTTGATCATCTTCTTTTGAGGTAGGAACATGTTTTTGAGGATCTCGACCAGCTCTGTCTGCAGCTGGGCGTTCGTGATCCGCTTGCGCATCTTCATGATTTGGATGATGGCCTCCTGGAAAGGGAGAGACCAGGAGAAGAAAGAGAGGGTGAATCTCAATTGTACTGTATTCCCTTGATACCTTGCATCCTCAGTCCTTGCCGCTTTCTCAAAATGCATTGTTGGAGAAGAGCCAAGGGGAGAAACCGCAGATCTTCTGCCTCAATGTGCTTTGAGAAAGAGACAAGGATGTGAAATCAAATCTTCTTTGCAATGACCTTTAAATGGGGAAGCCCTTATACAGTACCTGTGTTCTCAATATCCTGAGCTGGACGATTCCCTCGTTCTCCTCCTCCCTCATTCGCTCTGTGGTGAGCTGAAGCCGGCCAATTAGGTTAATCTTCCCCCTTTTTTGGACCTTGGAGTTTTTTCTGGACACACACAACATTTAGAGGTGGTACTAGTGGGCCTTTTTTGTGCCACATACTAAACTCAGCAAAAAAATAAACGTCCTCTCACTGTCAACTGTTTATTTTCAACAAACTTAGCATATGTAAATATTTGTATGAACATAAGAAGGTTCAACAACTGAGACAAACTGAACAAGTTCCACAGACATGTGACTAACATAAATGGAATAATGTGTCCCTGAACAAAGGGGGGGGGAATCAAAAGTAACAGTATCTGGTGTGGCCACCAGCTGCATTAAGTACTGCAGTGCATCTCCTCCTCATGGACTGCACCAGATTTGCCAGTTCTTGCTGTGAGATGTTACCCCACTCTTGAAAGGCACCTGCAAGTTCCCGGACATATCAGGGGGGGAATGGCCGTAGCCCTCACCCTCCAATCCTACAGGTCCCAGATGTGCTCAATGGGATTGAGATCCGGGCTCTTCACTGGCCATGGCAGAACACTAACATACCTGCCTTGCAGGAAATCATGTACAGAACGAGCAGTATGGCTGGTGGCATTGTCATGCTGGAGGGTCATGTCAAGATGAGCCTGCAGGAAGGGTACCACATGAGGGAGGAGGATGTCTTCCCTGTAACGCACAGCGTTGAGATTGCCTGCAATGACAACAAGCTCAGCCCGATGATGCTGTGACACACCGACCCAGACCAAGACCATGACTCTCCACCTCCAAATCGATCCCACTCCAGAGTACAGGCCTCGGTGTAACGCTCATTCCTTCGACGATAAACGCGAATCCGACCATCACCCCATGTGAGACAAAACTGCGACTCGTCAGTGAAGAGCACTTTGTGCCTGTCCTGTCTGGTCCAGTGATGGTGGGTTTGTGCCCATAGGCGACGTTGTTGCCGGTGATGTCTGGTGAGGATCTGCCTTACAACAGGCCTACAAGCCCTCAGTCCAGCCTTTCTCAACCTATTGCGGACAATCTGAGCACTGATGGAGGGATTGTGTGTTCCTGTTGTAACTCGGGCAGTTGTTGTTGCCGTCCTGTACCTGTCCTGCAAGTGTGATGTTCGGATGTACCGATCCTGTGCAGGTGTTGTTACAGGTGGGTCTGCCAATGCGAAGACGATCAGCTGTCCATCCTGTAGCGCTGTTTTAGGCGTCTCACAGTACGGACATCGCAATTTATTGCCCTGGTCACATCTGCAGTCCTCATACCTCCTTGCAGCATGCCTAAGGCACGTTCACGCAGATGAGCAGGGACCTTGGGCATCTTTCTTTTGGTGTTTTTCCAAGTCAGTAGAAAGGCCTCTTTAGTGTCCTAAGTTTTCATAACTGTGACCTTAGTTGCCTGCCATCTGTAAGCATCTTAACGACCGTTTTACAGGTGCATGTTCATTAATTGTTTATGGTTCATTGAACAAGCATGGGAAATAGTGTTTAAACCCTTTACAATGAAGATCTGTGAAGTTGTTTGGATTTTTACAAATTAAAGGGACATTCTTTTTTTGCTGAGTTAGATGATACAGGACAACCTCCAAGTCTAGAAATTCAACCTGTAAGATACAGTGCATTCAGGAAGTATTCACACCCCTTGACTTTTCCACATTGCTGAGTAGCGGAATTTCAAAATGATTCAAATTAGATTGTGGGTCACTGGCCTACAGATAAAACCCAATAATGTCAAAGTGGAATTATGTATTTAGAAAAATGTGTTGAGTCGATTAGTATTCATATTGTTATGGCAAGCCTAAACTTCAGGAGTAAAAATGTGCTTAACAGGTCACATAATAAGTTGCATGGACTCACTGTGTGATTTTTCTTTCAATGACTACTTCATCTCTGTACCACACACATACAATTATCTGTTAAGTCCCTCAGTTGAGCAGTGAATTTCAAACAGATTCAACCACAAAGATCAGGAAGGTTTTTCAATGCCTCGCAAAGGGCACCTATTTGTAGATGGGTAAAAATAAAAAAGCAGACATTGAATATCCCTTTGAGCATGGTGAAGTAATTAATTAGACTTTGGATGGTGTATCAATACACCTAGTCACTAGAATGATACAGGCATCCTTCCTAACTCAGCTGCCAGAGGGGAAGGAAACCGCTCAGTGATTTCACCATGACACACACACACACCTGTGCTTTATAAAGGGTGGTATAAGAAACACTTAAAAGGCCTTATAATTTGTTAGATACTACTGCACTGTTGGAGCTAGGAAAACAAGCGTTCCCCTACACCTTCAATAACATATGCTAATAAATATGTGACCAATAAAATTTGATGAGGCCAATGGTGACTAATGAGTGTGATAGAAAACTGAGGATGGATCAACATTGTAGTTAGTGCACAATACTAACCTAAATCAAGAGTGAAAAGGAAGTCTATAGAAAAAAATATTCCAAAACATGCATCCTGTTTCCAATAAGTCACTGAAGTAAAACTGTAAAGAATATTCATATTTTCAAGCATGGTGGTGGCTGCATCATGTTATGGCAGGCTTGTCATCGGCAAGGACTAAGGAGTTTTTTAGGGTTAAAAGAAACGGAATAGAGCTAAGCACAGGCAAAATCCTAGAAGAAAACCGGGTTGTCGGCTTTCCAAAAGACACTCAGACAAACCCTTCAGCAGGACAATAACCTAAACCACAAGGTCAAATCTACACTGGAGTTGCTTACCAAAACAATATTGAATGCTCCGGAGTTTCCTAGTTACAGTTCTAACTTAAAATCGTCTGGAAAGTCTATGGCAAGTATTGAAAATGGCTGTCTAGCAATGATCAACAACCAAATTGACAGAGCTTGAAGCATTTAGAAAAACAATAATGTGCAAATATTGTACAATAAAGGTGTGCAAATCTCTTAGACCCAAAAAGACTCACAGCTGTAGTCGCTGCCAAAGATGATTCTAACAATTGACTCATGGGTGTGAATACTTGTGTAAATGAGATCTGTATTTAATTTGCAGTAAATGTACTAACATTTCAATTTTTATTTTTTATTTTTTTTTAGCAATTATGGGGTATATTTAATCCATTTTGAATACAGGATGTAACAACAACATGTACAATAAGTCAACGGGTATGAATACTTCCTGAAGGCAATGCAAGTAAAGTTAGCCCAGAGAGCCAACTCTGACGGTGGAGAGCCGGGTTGCAAACCCCATCTGGTCACACATTAGGGAACACTTACATTAGTGAAAACTCCTGATTGACATAGAAGAGGGTGCCCTCTGCAAAGTCTTTGGGCGAACCCACCACTGGGTCGTAGGACAACACCTGCCGCTTTAGCTTGGGGAACGCTACCAGGGACTGAAGGAAAAGGAGAGAGAGGGAGGGAGAAGAAAAAGGGAGAAAAAAGGAGAGAAGGAGAGACTAGAGTAAACTTAAATGAGTGGATATTTGTTTTGTAGCTGTGAGGAGCACAGAGATTGAGTGTTAACAGGATCCCACTTGAAATGAAATGCACATTTTAAAGGCTTCATCTATGCTTTAAAAAGGATTCATAAATGTGGCATAACTACCGATTTCAAATGTGACAACCCACTGTCAAATATGACAAACCTGTGCTTTATATAAAAGGGTGGAATAAGAACCGATGAAAGGTCTTATAAAATCATATCAAACTGAGGCTTCACAAAGCATTTATAACCCTGCCATGTATCTTGGTAGAGCATTGCAATGCCAGGATAGTGGGATCGATTCCCAGGACCACCCATCCGTAGAAATGTATTCACACATTACTGTAAGTTGCTTTGGATAAGTGTCTACTAAATTGTATATATTATATTACATTACTTTAAAACATTTCTACACTGAACAAAAATAAACATGAAACAAGATTTTACTGAGTTATAGTTCATAAGGAAATCAGTCAATTGAATAAATTCATTTGGCCCTAATCTATGGATTTCACGTGTCTGTGAATATAGATATGCTGCCTCAAGCAGTGAAACATCTCCTTTCCATGGAGTCGGTCAGGCTGTTGATTGTGGCCTGTGGAATGTTGTCCCACTCCTCTTTAATGACTGTGTGAAGTTACTTGCTATTGGCGGGAACACGCCGTCGTACATGTTGATCCAGAGCATCCCAAACAAACTCAATGGTGACATGTCTGGTGAGCAATGTTCCTTCTAAGCTGTGCGCAGTATGCCCGGGACCGCCGCGCAACTCCCCGGGACCGCCGAGCAACTCCCCGGGACCGCCGAGCAACTCCCCGGGACCGCCGAGCAACTCCCCGGGACCGCCGAGCAACTCCCCGGGACCGCCGCGCAACTCCCCGGGACCGCCGAGCAACTCCCCGGGACCGCCGAGCAACTCCCCTGCCGAGCAGAAATATCAGCCCGCAAAGAGAAGCACGAGATTGAACTTCACTCAACTTTCTAGAGCAGTGGTCACCAACCAGTCGATCGTGATCATTCCTAGTCGATCGCCAAGCATTTCTGGGAAAAAAAATACAATTATAATAAATAAATAAAAAACGATAAAGCAATATTTGTCTCGGCCTGTTGGCAGTAGGTGCACACAATTCAGCTGGGTAGGCGAACTGTTGCCATTTTGAACAATTTCATGTGTCTGAAAGTACAAACTCTGCCTTCCCGGCGGGCCTAGAGAGCAAATCAAGTGCACTATAGGCCTACTGCTGGCCAATCAGATGGCTCAAATGACCGTGTCCGCAGTAACGTAGCATGCATAAAAGCAAGCTACAGCAAAGATACTAAGATGAGATGCTGTTTTTATGAGTTCATGTTTAAGTTCAGCACTGTCATTACTTTGTATTCAACACTATTATAAGACATAAAATCAGTGTATATCCTATTTTCACTCAGCGCTACAACAAGTACTGCAGCAGTAATGAACGTGTATCTATAGGCAAGTTTTATCATTAGTGGCTTGGGTCTTTAGAGGAATTTCTCATTTTATCTGTTCATAGGAACAACATGAATTTGTGCATGAGGCAGAAATAATGCGGTGCGACTCGAGTTGCCCCATCAGCTTGAAGACAGTGTCCCTTTTTAGTCAGTGTCAGTGGAGATAAGGGAGAACGGAGGGATGCTGAGAGGCGGACCCTCAGTCTGCTGCCCTCTCCCTCCGCAGAGACTGACCATCAGATGCAGATACCGTCAGTCCAGTAAAATAAAAACTATTTAAAATGTATGCTCACTCAGTTGTGCTTCACAAGTAATATAACAATGGATCTATTACCGGTATGATCATATAGCCTACCTGAAATGTTGAAATATATATTTTTTTAAGTGTCTCGAACAACAATGTATTAGTAGCAAAGCCAATATGCGGTGATAATGTATTGGGCACATATATTACTGTAGCAATGAGGTTTGTGCAGTAAGCTAACTCGCTATTGTTATTTTACTGCTGCTCTTTAATTATTTGTTACTTTTATATTTAGGCATTTCTCTTAACTGCATTGTTGGTTAGGGGCTTATAAGTAAGCATTTCACTGTTGTATTCGGCGCATGTGACCAATTTAAAAACAAATAATGTTATTTGTTAATGTTGCATAGGCTTTTGTTTTTCAAGTCGTGTTTAAAACAAAATATGAGGTAGATCAGCTTGTTTCCCTTGCTAACACTATCTTTCATTTCCATTTACTATAGAAATTGTGATCGAATCAACACAATATTAGCCACTTTCAATGCAACATACCGAAACCAAGAACTATGTAAGAGATTTGGTTGTAGCCAGAACCCATCAGAGTAGGATTCTATTGCATTGACACGCACTACACAGTCCGTACTCTATACAGACCAGTGCAGCCTAAACGATCAGAGCTGCAGTAGGCCTATATCCAAATAGACCATTGCCATATATGGATATGTGCCATTTACTTTTAACTGGACTGTGTTTACAACATGAGCGGTTGTGAGTAGAAGCGCTTGTTTTGAGATAAACGCAAGAGCTCCAGGTAGCCACGTGTGCACATTTTGTTCATGTCCTTTGCTAGTTATTGAGCTACTAGCCCAATTATAGATACTTTGTAGTCAGCAATAGGTAACTGATTGCTTCCTACAAGAGCACAAAATATGTACATTTTCTAGAAAAGCAAATCAGGTAGAGCATTTTATTTTGTCTTAAAGGGACATTTTGAGACAAACTTCAATAAGCTAAGTAGCCAATAGGCAGAGGGTAGCATAATTTGTCTGATTCTCTGTAATAAATGGTATGAATAATATTGCATTTTATTTTGTAAAGTGGTTTCTTGCATCAAACACCACAACATTGTCGGTCACCTCCTTGTCTGAAGGACAAGAAGATTTACCTGTTTATGTCAAGCCCTCCATGTTTTATTCCCCCCCCCAAAAGTCTCACAGACTTATGTGGGTTGTAGACTCCGTCTCATGCTACCACTAGAGTGAAAGCACCGCCAGCATTCAAAAGTGACCATAACATCAGCCAGGAAGCATAGGAACTGAGAAGTGGTCTATGGTCACCACCTGCAGAACCACTCCTTTATTGGGGGTGTCTTGCTATTTGCCTATAATTTCCACCGGTTGTCTATTCCATTTGCACAACAGCATGTACAATTTTCAATCAGTGTTGCTTCCTAAGTGGACAGTTTGATTTCACAGAAGTGTGATTGACTTGGAGTTATATTGTGTTGTTCATGTGTTCCCTTTATTTTTTTGAGCAGTGCATGATCAAATGGCCACTGTTAAAACAAACTTATATCAAGTACAGCCTCAGAGTTCATAGCAAACGTGCACTGGAAGTTGCACAGAATTTTCACAAATGTTCAAGTTAGCGCTCAGCAGACTTGAAATTTGCTCAGTGACTAAAAGAGAGGGAACATTGCTGCTGAGTATGCAGGCCATGGAAGAACTAGGACATTTTCAGCCGTGCATTATCATGCTGAAACATGAGGTAATGGCGGCGGATGAATGGCACGACAATGGGCCTCAGGATCTCGTCACTATCTTTGTGCATTCAAATTGCCATTGATAAATTGCAATGGTGTTTGATGTCCAAAGCGTATGCCTTCAAATACCATAACCTTACTGCCACCATGGGGCACTCTGTTCACATCAGCAAACCGCTCGCTCACGTCGCCATACACGCAGTCTGCCCGGCACAGTTGAAACCAGAATGAATCAGTGAAAAACACATTTCTCCAGCTTGCCAGTGGCCATCGAAGGTGGGAATTTGCCAACTTAAGTCGGTTACAACGCCGAACTGCAGTCAGGTCAAGACCCTGGTGAGGACGACGAGCACGCAGATGAGCTTCCCTGAGACGGTTTGTTACAATTTGTGCAGAAATTCTTAGTTTGTGTAAAACCACAATTTCGTCAGCTGTCCGGGTGGCTGGTCTCAGACCATCCCGCAGGTGAAGAAGCCGGATGTGGAGGTCCTGGGCTGGTGTGGTTACGTGGTCTGCGGTTGCGAGGCCAGTTAGACATACTGTCAAATTCTTGAAAACGTGGGAGGTGGCTTATGGTAGAGAAATGAACATTCAATTATCTGGCGACAGCTCTGGTGGACATTCCTGCAGTCAGCATGCCAATTGCACACTCCCTCAAGACATCTGTGACATTGTGTTGTGTGACAAAACCACACATTTTAGAGTGGCCTTTTATTGTACACAGCACAAGGTGCACCTGTGTAATGATCATGCTGTTTAATCAGCTTCTTAATATGCTACAACTGTCAGGTGGATGGATTATCTTGGCAAAGGACTAATGCTCAATAACAGGGATGTAAACCAATTTGTGCACAACATTTTAGATTAGTAAGCTTTTTGTGCATAGGGAACATTTCTGGAATCTTTTATTTCAGCTCATGAAACCAACCCATTACATGTTGCGTTTATATATTTGTTCAGTATAGGATGGCCTAACCGCTTTGATGCATAGTCGATATTGGACCTGACCTCAACCTTCACCAAAACACTCTGAAGTGCAGTCATGCACTGCAAAAAAAATAGTAGTTAGTTATTTTTTGCCTACTTTGGTTTTCCCCCCACAAACTCAGTTTTCTCTGTTTAGTTTTTCCAAGTTTCGGATTTCCCACATGTACCGGTATAAAAAAAAAAAATCAAACTAAATAATAAAACAATTTGAATTCTATGTTCACAAGAATGCTTAAACCACATCAGGGGGATGACTTTTGAAGTCTGGGAAAAATGTTTGGGGTTTAGTTGCCCTTAATTCAGTGAGCATGCCCTCCGCTGTTTGGTTAGCGGGTTTTTTGTACTGCAGTAAGCCACGTGATGATTATGTATTCCAAATACAGGGATTCGCATTGTGACAGCCAATGGAATGTGTGGGGTAAAAGGCCAGCAACACGCTGTATTATTCAGAGCCCCGTGAAATTACACCATATACACATTCTACAGACTGAGTATTACATACAATACTTTTACAGCAGCACACAGAATAGTTCTTGCTCTTCACCGGACAGATGTTGCTTTCCGGTTTTGTGATGAAACAAACGTATTTGAATGCATTCCTCCACTGTGTGTATATCACGGTGGCGTATGAATGAATGGGTTATAGAGCAAACAATGCAAATATCACAAAATAGGAAATAAAATAGTATCTAAGCCAATATGTGACTTGTTTCAGCAAAGTAGGCGTACGTCGCAAGTCACTACTTCACAGGAGTGCCATTTGAAGGTAATGTTTGTCAGAAATGCATTCTGGAACATGTTAACTTTCATGTGCCTTAAAAACAAACGTGTATGCCATCTGTAAATACGAAAATTGTTAAATTACGAGCCTAGTTGGAAAAAGCCTGCAACCTTCCCGCTAACCATAATTGGCTGAGATGATGAGTGGGCTGGACATGTCGAGAGATGAGTTTGGATTGGTCTGCCATGTAGCACGCTTCGGTCTATAATATGAGCAGGTCAGTATGTGTAGGTAATCCTTTCTAACACTGCTTTTTTGAAAGATATCACGTAGAAGAACTGCATAAGTGTTGCTCTCCACTTTTATTTAACTTGGCAAGTCAGTCTTATTTACAATGATGGCCTACACCGGCCAAACCCGGACGAAGCTGGACCAATTGTGTGCAGTCCTATGGGACTCCCAATCACGTCCGGTTGTGTTACAGCCTGGATTCGAACCAGGGTGTCTGTAGTGACACCTCAAGCACTGGGTTGCAGTGCCTTAGACTGCTGCGCCACTTGGGAGTTTCTGGAGGACAGAGTATTGAAATCAGTGGAATTAGAGTGCATCAGAGCTGGAGAAAATTCAGGCGTTTGATTGCAAATATGCAGCCAGAGTTGAAAACAGAACACACAGAAGTCTCCAGATTACATCTTCAAACTAAGGGCAACCTTATCTTAGCATCTGTGACAGAGAGGGAGAAGCATTCATCCATGTATAAGGGTAAGAGAATCTAGCTAGCAAATTTATTTAGATATTAAACCGTTCTAATTTTGTCAGAAAGTCAAGTTAAAGTGTACTGTTAGCTAGCAAGCTAACATTAGCTGGCTGGCTAACTAACATCACGTGTGTTATCTGTGTAGTAATATTATTCGTATCTCAGAGCTATGTGCATTGCTAGTTATAGCCCAATGTTAGCTTCCCCCCCTACTCACAAGGCAGGCAATACGCTCGACCTCATCTTTACTAGATGCTGTTCTTCCACTAACCTCATTGCAACTCCCCTCCAAGTCTCCGACCACTACCTTGTATCCTTTTCCCTCTCGCTCTCATCCAACACCTCCCACACTGCCCCTACTCGGATGGTATCGCGCCGTCCCAACCTTCGCTCTCTCTCCCCCGCTACTCTCTCCTCTTCCATCCTATCATCTCTTCCCTCTGCTCAAACCTTCTCCAACCTATCTCCTGATTTTGCTTCCTCAACCCTCCTCTCCTCCCTTTCTGCATCCTTTGACTCTCTATGTCCCCTATCCTCCAGACCGGCTCGGTCCTCCCCTCCCGCCCCGTGGCTCGACGACTCATTGCGAGCTCACAGAACAGGGCTCCGGGCAGCCGAGCGGAAATGGAGGGAAACTCGCCTCCCTGCGGACCTGGCATCCTTTCACTCCCTCCTCTCTACATTTTCCTCCTCTGTCTCTGCTGCTAAAGCCATTTTCTACCACTCTAAATTCCAAGCATCTGCCTCTAACCCTAGGAAGCTCTTTGCCACCTTCTCCTCCCTCCTGAATCCTCCTCCCCCCCTCCCTCTCTGCAGATGACTTCATCAACCATTTTGAAAAGAAGGTCGACGACATCCGATCCTCGTTTGCTAAGTCAAACGGCACCGCTGGTTCTGCTCACACTGCCCTACCCTGTGCTCTGACCTCTTTCTCCCCTCTCTCTCCAGATGAAATCTCGCGTCTTGTGACGGCCGGCCGCCCAACAACCTGCCCGCTTGACCCTATCGCCTCCTCTCTTCTCCAGACCATTTCCGGAGACCTTCTCCCTTACCTCACCTCGCTCATCAACTCATCCCTGACCGCTGGCTACGTCCCTTCCGTCTTCAAGAGAGCGAGAGTTGCACCCCTTCTGAAAA
The DNA here is from genome assembly GCF_021184085.1 of Oncorhynchus gorbuscha. NCBI lineage: Eukaryota > Metazoa > Chordata > Actinopteri > Salmoniformes > Salmonidae > Oncorhynchus > Oncorhynchus gorbuscha. The sequence continues at coordinate 48,697,326 of NC_060188.1, read as the reverse complement.
AACCTACACTTGATCCCTCCGATGTCAACAACTACAGACAAGTATCCCTTCTTTCTTTTCTCTCCAAAACTCTTGAACGTGCCGTCCTTGGCCAGCTCTCCCGCTATCTCTCTCTGAGAGAGAGATAGCCTTCTGACCTTCTTGATCCAAATCAGTCAGGTTTCAAGACTAGTCATTCAACTGAGACTGCTCTTCTCTGTATCACGGAGGCGCTCCGCACTGCTAAAGCTAACTCTCTCTCCTCTGCTCTCATCCTTCTAGACCTATCGGCTGCCTTCGATACTGTGAACCATCAGATCCTCCTCTCCACCCTCTCCGAGTTGGGCATCTCTGGCGCGGCCCACGCTTGGATTGCGTCCTACCTGACAGGTCGCTCCTACCAGGTGGCGTGGCGAGAATCTGTCTCCTCACCACGCGCTCTCACCACTGGTGTCCCCCAGGGCTCTGTTCTAGGCCCTCTCCTATTCTCGCTATACACCAAGTGACTTGGCTCTGTCATAACCTCACATGGTCTCTCCTATCATTGCTATGCAGACGACACACAGTTAATCTTCTCCTTTCCCCCTTCTGATGACCAGGTGGCGAATCGCATCTATGCATGTCTGGCAGACATATCAGTGTGGATGACGGATCACCACCTCAAGCTGAACCTCGGCAAGACGGAGCTGCTCTTCCTCCCGGGGAAGGACTGCCCGTTCCATGATCTCGCCATCACGGTTGACAACTCCATTGTGTCCTCCTCCCAGAGAGCTAAGAACCTTGGCGTGATCCTGGACAACACCCTGTCGTTCTCAACTAACATCAAGGCGGTGGCCCGTTCCTGTAGGTTCATGCTCTACAACATCCGCAGAGTACGACCCTGCCTCACACAGGAAGCGGCGCAGGTCCTAATCCAGGCACTTGTCATCTCCCGTCTGGATTACTGCAATTCGCTGTTGGCTGGGCTCCCTGCCTGTGCCATTAAACCCCTACAACTCATCCAGAACGCCGCAGCCCGTCTGGTGTTCAACCTTCCCAAGTTCTCTCACGTCACCCCGCTCCTCCGCTCTCTCCACTGGCTTCCAGTTGAAGCTCGCATCCACTACAAGACCATGGTGCTTGCCTACGGAGCTGTGAGGGGAACGGCACCTCAGTACCTCCAGGCTCTGATCAGGCCCTACACCCAAACAAGGGCACTGCGTTCATCCACCTCTGGCCTGCTCGCCTCCCTACCACTGAGGAAGTACAGTTCCCGCTCAGCCCAGTCAAAACTGTTCGCTGCTCTGGCCCCCCAATGGTGGAACAAACTCCCTCACGACGCCAGGACAGCGGAGTCAATCACCACCTTCCGGAGATACCTGAAACCCCACCTCTTTAAGGAATACCTAGGATAGGATAAGTAATCCTTCTCACCCCCCCTTTAAGATTTAGATGCACTATTGTAAAGTGACTGTTCTACTGGATGTCATAAGGTGAATGCACCAATTTGTAAGTCGCTCTGGATAAGAGCGTCTGCTAAATTACTTAAATGTAAATGTAAGAGACAGCCCATTTCTTCAGGTCTCAGACCGGATATTTTGGTTGAGATTTACCCGGACATTATTTCCAGACGTACAGCTATAGAATATACATCGCCTCGTCATCAATTTGATCGCTTATTAACATTCACTAATACCTAAAGTTGCATTACAAAAGTATTTCGAAGTGTTTTGTGAAAGTTTATCGTCGACTTTTTTAATTAAAAAAAATGACGTTACGTTATAAAACGCTATTTTTTTCGTTGATCACACAGTCTTCATTGATCGATATCTAGGCTATATATGGACCGATTTAATCGGAAAAAAGACGCAATAGTGTTTATGGGACATCTAGGAGTGCCAACAAAGAAGATGGTCAAAGGTAAAGAATGTTTTATATTTTATTTGTGCGTTTTGTGTAGCGCCGACTATGCTAATTATTTTGTTTACGTCCCCTGCGGGTCTTTTGGGGTGTTACATGCTATCAGATAATAGCTTCTCATGCTTTCGCCGAAAAGCATTTTAAAAATCTGACTTGTTGCCTGGATTCACAACGAGTGTAGCTTTAATTCAATACCCTGCATGTGTATTTTAATGAACGTTTGAGTTTTAACGAGTGCTATTAGCATTTAGCGTAGTGCATTTGCATTTCCAGATGTCGAGATGGGACGCCTGCGTGTCAGGTAGGAGCAAGAGGTTAAAGAGATGGGCAGGGCTAAAGATTAAGAGGGTGTGAACGATGTTGAATGGTTGTAGACAAAGAAGAGCTCTCCAGTAGGCATCAAAACATTCAAGGGCCATTTTCTCAAAAACTTGACGTTACAAGTTAATCAACTTTCAAAGCAAAATTACTTTCCCATTGTTCCTCAACTGCACTATATAAAATACAATTTTCTAGTTGAGTCTCTATGTTTATCCAATGCATGAAACATCATTTCAAATTTTGCAACATAAGACCGAATCAAGCCGGTCAGTAAACATATGTACTCCATATACAGTGATTCGCACTGGGGGTATTTGTGTGACCTTGGAACATGTTTTAAAACCCAAATTTAATGCAAATGTCACTTAAAGATTAACAAATATGAATCATTGGTAATGTTTAGACAATTATTTTTCATATGTCATGAATAAATACAGGTTGACACTTTACTATTACGTGGGGGACATTTATTTTCAAAATTCTTAGAAATTCCGTGACCCAGAATAACTTTTTTAGTGTTGTTGACGAGATGCTGATCATGTGATGATCAGTGCCCACTTGTGGTGCCACTGGACAGCGAAAAACACAACCTTTATTTATTGTAATTTGTAGTAGTTGAGTTAGCTACTGTACAGTATGCAATCTGTCATTTAAGTTTAAGTGAAAGAGGAATATAAAAATACAAAATCAGATGGAGTTTCCCCTCTCCCCATTTAGTTTGTGTTGCAGCACAGTCTTATCCAGATGGTGTGACAAAGGCATTTCCTAACAGACCTGCCAACTTTGTTTGTAGATATGTTTAAGGTTGGAACCATCATGCAGTATCTCCAGCAGGCAGAGGCGCAATAATTATTGTCTGCCAGCTCAGGGACAAGCTACACTATTCACAGCCCTGTGTAATGTTGAATGTAATTGCATTGCTGTACTTGGAAACTTAATGTATTTGTAGCTTTTTTTTAAATGTACAAATAGGAAAAGTATGGCTTAAATATGTCTTTAATGTTTATTTGTTTTAGCTGTTAGTGATGTAAACTTAAATGATCACTAAGCCTTTATGTATGTGTTATGAATGACCAAAGGTGCCTCACTTCAAACAAAGTATTGCAGGATACTACATCAAATGTTATGCTGTAAGTCGCTTTGGATAAAAGCGTCTGCTAAATGGCATATATTATTATTATTATTATTATTATGCTGAGTTATGAAGGTTATCATGATCCACATGTTACTGTAGGTATTTAAATGGGTTAATGGACCTGCAAAGCCTGCGTTTGTGTCAGAACCAAAATGTTTGAGTAATCTGACCTGAGACTAACTACTGCACCAGGTATTCCTCTTCTGTTCCCATGCTGGAGACAGGGCTTGATGACAAACTGATACGAATTGTAGCAACATTTTGTGGCTGATCTTTCAGCGAGGCAGTGGGTGAATGTGTCAAAGACATGGCTGGGCCCAATACTGCATGTTTAGCTTGTGTGCACGTGTGTGTACTGAGGAACATCTAACTTAGTTCCAGAAGAAAGCCAGTTCTTCAGGTTGTGGGCTTTCATCACGGTAAGTGTTTCTTGGTGTAATGTCGTCCTCAGGCTATTGCACACAGCACATAAGCCTGGGATATCAACCATTCAAAGTTAGCCCTTGTGCGAGTGACTTGGGTAAGGTATGTATTTTTTTGTCTGTGTTGTGACAGTGACAAAATTATGGCTAAACCCTCCACATTTCTGTAATTTGTATTTTAAACCTAACCAATAATGAAGACCCAAATTTGATGTGTTGGTCCACCAGACCTCTGCACTTTAGAGCGTATGCCATCCATCAGCACAATATGTCCCCTCTTTATAAAGCACATTTAGATCATATCTGACATATTGGGTTATGTCACATGGATGATTATGTGAGTTATGCCACATTTATGAAGCATGACATACAGTTATAGCTTTGTAACACATATAGTGCTTATGAAGACTTCATAAGCTGAACGTCATTTAAAGCGGAACCGATAAGGTCAAACCATCACAGCTAGACGTCAATCAAAAAACATTTTAGAAAGTACTAATGGTTATGGTCACATGGAAACTGCAGGGAGGTTTAAGTATTTGTAGCATATCAAATCAATAAAAAACAGGTTTTCCTGAAATCCCGGATGGAAGACACCCGGAATAGAGCAAGGATATGCCACCAATCCAGAAACCATCCTACTTGGATTTTGGGAAAACATGGTCATTTTGAAAATGTTGCAGCAATCTTGCAACCCTAGTCCTTACGATAGATAACCCTTTGACATCCATCTACCCTTTGACACCGTGCATTACCCAGAGGGTGCGTCGGAGCTCGGCATCAGGCAGCTCCGTGGCCAGCTTAAGGTTCTCAAAGCTGATCCTCTCCCGAGGCCTCTGGTTCCAGGCAAACAGCACAGCCAGTTGGAATGTGGTCACCTCCAGGTCGTACTGGCCCACCTCATTCTTAAATGTGATCTGGATAGAATTACATAGGATCTCTATTAGAGGTCGACCGACTAGGATTTTTCAACGATACAGATTATTGGAGGACCAAAAAAAAAAGCCTATGCCGATTAAAATCGGCCGATGTTTTTTATTTTATTTCTATATTTTAACTTAATATAATACATCAATAAAATCAATTTCGTCTCTAATAAATAATGAAACATGTTCAATTTGGTTTATATAATGTAAAACCAAAGTGTTGGAGAAGAAAGTAAAAGTACAATATTTTCCATGTAAAAAAGCTAACGTTTAAGTTCCTTGCTCAGAACATATGGCAGTGGTTCCTTTTAACATGAGTCTTCAATATTCCCAGGTAAGAAGTTTTAGTTTGTAGTTATTATAGGACTATTTCTCTCTATACCATTTGTATTTCATATACCTTTGAATATTGGACGTTCTAATAGGTACTTTAGTATTGCTAATCTCGGGAGTTGATTGGCTTGAAGTCATAAACAGCACAATGCTTGAAGCACAGCGAAGAGCTGCTGGCAAATGCAGGAAAGTGCTGTTTGAATGAATGCTTACGAGCCTGCTGCTGCCTACCACCGCTCAGTCAGACTGCTCTATCAAATCATAGACTTGATTATAATATAAACACACAGAAATACAAGCCGTATGTCATTAATATGGTCAAATCCAGAAACTAGCATTTCGAAAACAAAACGTTTATTCTTTCAGTGAAATACGGAACCGTTCAGTATTTTATCTAGCGGGTGGCATCCCTAAGTCTAAATATTGCACAAGCTTCAATGTTATGTCATAATTATGTACAATTCTGGCAAATCCATTATGGTCTTTGTTATGAAGAAATGGTCTTCACACAGCTCGCAACGAGCCAGGCAACCCAAACGGCTGCATATACCCTGAGTCTGTTGCACAGAACACAAGAGAAGTGACACAATTTCCCTCGTTAAAAGAAATTCATGTTAGCAGGCAATATTAAATATGCAGGTTTAAAAATATATACTTGTGTATTGATTTTAAGAAAGGCATTGATGTTTATGGTTAGGTACATACACATTGGTGCAACGACAGTGCTTTATTTGCGAATGCGCTTGTTAAATCATCACCCGTTTGGCGAAGTAGGCTGTGATTCGATGATAAATTAACAGGCACCGCATCGAATATATGCAATGCAGGACAAGCTAGATAAAACTAGTAATATCAACCATGTGTAGTTAACTAGTGATTATGTTAAGATTGATTGTTTTTTTATAAGATACGTTTAATGCTAGCTAGCAACTTACCTTGGCTCCTGGCTGCACTCACATAACAGGTAGTCAGACTGCCACACAGTCTCCTCGTGGAGTGCAATGTAATCGGCCATAATCGGTGTCCAAAAATGCCGGTTACCGATTATGAAAACTTGAAAATCAGACATAATTAAAAATAAAATAAAAACACAAAAAAAATAATAAAAAATAAAAATAAAATCGGCCATTCCGATTAAAACGGTCGACCTCTAATCTCTATGGTCTGGACAGAGAGGAGGCTGGAGGGGTGAATGTGCAAGAGGCTGACCAACCCCCTAGGCACTCCTGTGTTTGTGTGTGGGGGGTGCTTTATACTCACAATGCCATTGGACATGAGGTGATGCCAGTGCAGTTTCCTGCCACTGTGGTTCTTCTTGTAAAAGTCCTCCACTTCGGGGATCAGGTCCTCCAGCTCGGTGGGCAGTGACACAAACACCTTCTCGGAGCTCCGCGACCACGCCCCCGCATTCAGGATCTTGATGTTGACAGAGTCCGCTGCACAAGAGGGCGAAGGGGATTACATTATTTCACACACACTAGTATAACTACTAATTCATTGTTTTATACAATATATTTGCCACATTTGATCAGTTTCTAGAACGAAAGATTCCCTGATCAAGATATGTCATTTTTCGATACGTTGATGAAAAGCCCATGTCCATTCCAGTGTTCTATTTAATTATATAATATACACACTTTCAAGTACTTGAGCTGTGCTTTTTTGGGGGTACTGGTAGTGGAGCCAGTGGAATAGTGCAAACTCCAAGCAAAATTCCAAAAACATGAAGGACTGTATCAATAGTAGTTTTATTGCTTTTCACTAGGTCTCATCCAGCCACATACATCAAACATTATACCCCCAAAATGTACAGGTACACCGGTTTGATTCCTGCTTGAACCAGAAATAAAAGACCTGCCAACCTCACCAGATGGATGGTCTGACATTCTTCTGTAGAATTCTGATACAGAGCAGAATTCATGGTTCCTTCTATTAAGGCAAGTCGTCCAGGTCCTGAGGTAGCAAAGCATCCCAAAACCATCACACTACCACCACCATGCTTCACCGTTTGGTATGAGATTCTCTGATACAGAATGCATGGTTCCTTCTATTAAGGCAAGTCGTCCAGGTCCTGAGGTAGCAAAGCATCCCAAACCATCATCATCCTTGACTGTTGGTATGAGGTTCTTACTGGAATGCAGTGTTTGGTCTTCGCCAGGCATAATGGGACCCATGTCATCCAAAAAGTAGACTCAAATTTGCCAAAAAAGCACATGGATGATCATCAAGATTCATGGGAGAATGTTCTATAGACAGATAAGTCAAAAGTATAACTTTCTGGAGGACATGAATTTTGCTCTGTATCAGAGAATTCTAAAGGACAATGTCAGGCCATCGGTCTGTGAGCTGTAGCTGAAGTGAAGCATGCAGCAAGAATGATCCAAAATACACAATCAAGTCTACATGAAAATTGATAAAGCATGGCCTTGTCAAAGTCCAGACCTAATCTCAATTGAGATGTGGCAGGACTTGAAACGAACAGTTAATGCTTGAAAAACGAAAAATGTTGCCGAGTTACAACAGTTCTGCATGGAAGAGGGTGCCAAATTCCTCCACAGCAACATGAGTGTTCAACAACTACAGGAAATGTTTGGTTGGAGTCATTGCACCTAAAAGTAGCACAACCAGTTAGAGTGTAAGGGGGCAGGTACTTTTGAATGTGAAAGTTGTGTGATTGTGAGATATGGGATAAGCTGGAAGATTGATATTTGGATAATAAGAGGATGTAGCACAAATGCACAATAGGTTACTAGAGATAAAGTAACATAATATAGAGTATAATGGGTTATTATGATCATGAGAAGCATGAATAGAAACATCTACAACCTGAACCCCCAAACGTAGACATACTAAGTGGAGTAAAAAGTATTCTGTTCAGTGGTCCTTTGAACATGATTTTCTGTTAACTAAACTTAAGGCTACCATTTATTGCGCTTCCGATGGAGTTTAGACATCCCAAATGACGTTCTAAACTAATTTGTGTACGCAAAATGGAGACGGCATGTTTCCCGGTTGTCTCAGATGCCAGACTTATTATGGACGGAGCACAACTCGGGACTAAAACAGTGCCCATCCAGTTAATACATAATGATCCCTCCAAAGCTTTGCGTATGAATCTTAAAATAGACATTTAATAAATATTGGAGCAGAAAGTGAATATCCAGAGATATTTATTACCAGAGTAACTTCTCTAAAAAAGGTATACTAAAAAGAAAATTGCCTTCCAATATGGAGAAAGTCATTTGTTTTGTTTTAAACCTTGCAGTAGAGGGAAAAGCAGAAGATTGATCCGTGTGTATTCAGAGCAGTGATTGAGAATGTGTTTTTTCAGCTGGAAAGAGAAGGATTTTATTGAAGGAAACAGATTATGGAGATTAGGGAAAGTAACAAGGTGAACGGTAATTGGCTTTCAGATAGCAATCCAATAATGCAATATTTTAGTAAGAGTAAGAGAGGAATTGAGCATTGGGACTGATGTTAGATTAGAGGCTGCTCACTCTTCCAAGGCCCGGTCCACTGCTCTCGTGTTTAAGTCATCTGTTGTTTGGATTAGAGATAACCTTCCTGTGGAACAATAGATAGCCGCCAGTACACACTGAACTCAAACAGGCTGTGAGACACACACAGTGGGGAAATTTGGGACAGTTCGTACAGAATTGTATGTCAAAAAGAGCACAATTACAAGAGAGTTGTTTACTTTAGAAGGTGCCCAATTCATCCATACAGGACACTGTATCAGATGTGCCTGAAGTATAATTCTGTACACGCATGGGTTTGAGACTTCCTGCCCAAGATGCAGTAAACTCGATAATTAAGAATTTTTAGGACTGATTAAAATGGAGCATAGTGAAAAGTATGTTTATTTTCTTTCTTCCAAGACCAATGGAATGTGCGCTACCAAGTTTTTTTCTTCTTCATGTTTATCAATGATTCTGTATCTCTCCCTTTGAAAGGCTTCCTGGGGCAGGTGCCTAACTCGAACCCGGAACCAGCGGTTAACCTGTTGGGCAGGGGGCAGTATTTTCACCACCGGATGAAAAGCGTGCCCAAATTAAACTGCCTGCTACTCAAGCCCATAAACTAGGATATGCATATAATTAGTAAATTTTGATTTTTTTTTAACTAAAATTTCCAAATCTGTTAAAAATAATGTCTGAGTATAACAGAAGTGATATGGCAGGCAAAAACCTGAGGAAAATCCAACCAGGAAGTACTATTATTTTGAAAGGCTGTTTTTCCATTGAAAGCCTATCCACCATTCAAAGACTTAGGACCCAGTTCACGATCTCTATGGCTTCTTCTACATGTGGCCAGTCTTTAGGCATTGTTTCAGGCTTTTACTCTGAAAAATGAGGGAGATACAGCACTTTCAATCAGTGGCCAGTGGAAATTTCCAGACATCAGCCATGCACCCTGATAAGGAACGCGCCTTTCTTGTTTCTCCTTTCCTATTGACAAAGCTTTTGTCCGGTTGAAATAGTATTGATTATTTACGACAAACAACCAGATGATTGATTTTAAACATCGTTTGGCATGTTTCTACTAACTTTCATTGTACTTTAAAAAAAAATTTGATCTGGACTTAGTGCCCGTGCATTTGGATTACTGGACAAAATGCGAAAAAAAAGAAAAAAAAAGAGGAACATTATCGAACAAAACAAAAATGTATTGTCTAAGATGGAGACCTGGGAGTGCCACCAAATGAAGATCAAAGGTAAGTGATTAATTGTAATGCTATTTCTGACTTTTGTTTTGGAAAATGGCTGTATGGGTTTGTGGCTAGGCGTCGACCTAACAATCGCAAAGTGTGCTTTCGCCGTAAAGCCTTTTTGAAATCTGACACAGTGGCTGCATTAAGGAGAAGTTTCTTTATTCATATGTTTAACACTTGTATCTTTTATCAAATGTTTATGATGAGTATTTCTGTTATTTGATGTGGCTCAGCACTTTCACCGGATGTTTGTTTGAGACAATGCTTTATCGAACAAAACACACATGTATTGTGTAACATGAAGGCCTATGAGTGCCATCTGATGAAGATCAAAGGTTAGTGATTAATTTAAAATCGCTATTTCTGACTTGTGAGCACTCAACTTGGCTGGAAAATGGCTATATGGTTTATTGTGACTTGGCGCTGACATAATCGCATGGTGTGCTTTCACAGTAAAGCCTTTTTGAAATCGGACACTGTGGTTGGATTTACAAGATGTTTATCTTTTAAAATGGTGTATAATACTTGTATGTTTGAGGAATTTTAATTATGGGATTTCTGTTGTTTTGAATTTGACGTCCTGCAACTTCACTGGCTGTTGTCGAGGTGGGACGCTACCGTTCCACTTGTACCAGAGGTTAAGCGACCTCCCAAATTAAGCAAGGCATTTACACTACAATTTTTGCCACGGAGTGGGGCAAAAAAGTATTTAGTCAGCCATCAATTATGCATGTTCTCCCACTTAAAAAGATGAGAGGCCTGTAATTTTCATCATAGGTACACTTCAACTATGACAGACAAAATGAGGGGGAAAAAATCCAGAAAAATCACATTGTAGGATGTTTTATGAATTTATTTGCAAATTATGGTGGAAAATAAGCATTTGGTCACCTACAAACAAGCAAGATTTCTGGCTCTCACAGACCTGTAACTTCTTTAAGATGCTCCTCTGTCCTCCACTCGTTACCTGTATTAATGGCACCTGTTTCAACTTGTTATCAGTATAAAAGACACTATGGCCAAGACCAAAGAGCTGTTAAAGGACACCAGAAACAAAATTGTAGACCTGCACCAGGCTGGGAAGACTGAATCTGCAATAGGTAAGCAGCTTGTTTTGAAGAAATCAACTGCGGGAGCAATTATTAGGAAATGGAAGACATAAAAGACCACTGAATCTCCCTCGATCTGGGGCTCCACGTAAGATCTCACCCCGTGGGGTCAAAATGATCACAAGAACCACACGGGGGGACCTAGTGAATGACCTGCAGAGAAATGGGACCAAAGTAACAAAACCTACCATCAGTAACACACTACGCCGCCAGGGACTCAAAATCCTGCAGTGCCAGACGTGTCCCCCTGCTTAAGCCAGTACATGTCCAGGCCCTTCTGTAGTTTGCTAGAGAGCATGTGGATGATCCAGAAGAAGATTGGGAGAATGTCATATGGTCAGATGAAACCAAAATATAACTTTTTGGTAAAAACTCAACTCGTCGTGTTTGGAGGACAAAGAATGCTGAGTTGCATCCAAAGAACACCATACCTACTGGGAAGCATGGGGGAGGAAACATCATGCTTTGGGGCTGTTTTTCTGCAAAGGGACCAGGACGACTGATCCGTGTAAAGGAAAGAATGAATGGGGCCATGTATGGTGAGATTGAGTGAAAGCCTCCTTCCATCAGCAAGGGCATTGAAGATGGAACGTGGCTGGGTCTTTCAGCATGACAATGATCCCAAACACACCGCCCGGGCAACGAAGGAGTGGCTTCGTAAGAAGCATTTCAAGGTCCTGGAGTGGCCTAGCCAGTCTCCAGATCTCAACCCCATAGAACATCTTTGGAGGGAGTTGAAAGTATGTTGCCCAGCAACAGCCCCAAAACATCACTGCTCTGGAGATCTGCATGGAGGAATGGGACAAAATACCAGCAACAGTGTGTGAAAACCTTATGACGACTTACAGAAAACGTTTGACCTCTGTCATTGCCAACAAAGGGTATATAACAAAGTATTGAGAAACTTTTGTTATTGACCAATTACTTATTTACCACCATCATTTGCAAATAAATTCATTAAAAATCCTACAATGTGAATTTCTGGATTTTTTTTCCTTCTCATTTTGTCTGTCATAGTTGAAGTGTACCTATGATGAAAATTACAGGCCTCATATTTTTAAGTGGGAGAACTTGCACAATTGGTGGCTGACTAAATACTTTTTTGCCCCACTGTACATACCAGCATCCACACAGAACCCACCTATTAATTAATATGTGTTAGTGGTTAATACTCTGATTTAGAAGTGTGGGGTCTTTTTATTTGGTTTTTCATGGGTTGGAAAGGATGTTGTACACAATTGAACATTTCTATTGTCAGAGTTTTGGTTGCACACATGTAATTTCTATTGATTCAAAGAAATGTTCTGAAAAACCCAAGGTAAACCTGATCAAACATTTTGTCTTAAATGTCTAAAAAAAATAATGGTTGAGGTACAGGAAAACCAACTCACTTAATAGGGCTGACTGACCTCTGTTCTGACCTCTGTCTTCCTGGTGAGGCCTGATCACCTTCACGAGGAAAACAGGAGACATTTTTTTATGGGCTATGTAAAAACAAATCATTTAGTAGAAGTTCATCAATAGTCCTATGTGAGTCGAACCACGAGAAGGACAGAGAGCTGACTAGTCTATTTTACAATTATCTTATGGGATTCATCAAGAGATAAATCAAAAATAATCTGATTTGGTACTTTAATTTAACAGGCAGCAGTTCTTTTTGGATGCATGCGAGTCAAGTGTCCAAAAGTGGCGAATTACCAGTCCCCTGGGGCCCTTCGGTAAATATGCAAATTGATTTTTCTTCACATGCTTGCCTGTAAAAGAGAAAAAGAGAAGTTGGTAATGGATGACATTTACTTCAAATGCATTGAAGTTTTCCCCACGTCGAGGGATGTGTATTGCTGTTGATTTTCCTTTCTTAATTTTTGTCCTGCTTCAATAACAAATCTCACCAGATTGTCTGCTGGATGATCGAGATTTCTCCATAAGGCTTAGCCCTCTGACTCCCTGACCTGTAACGCCGCAGTGAGATCACCAAGATGATAGGGAAGTATAAGACAACAAAAAATGTTGGGGGGGGGGGGGGGGGGGGGGGGGGGGGTTCAACTGTGTGTTGTCATTCTAAAATAAACGGCTGTTCTGGTTTGTCCTCTCTCAAGGTTATGGTGAAGGTGACCAAAGGTGGGATCTAGATGCATGGAAGATAATTAGGCTGAGAACAGTTTGAACCTCAACATCCCCTTTAACCGGCTAAAAATGGCATTCAGTATGGTCCTTCACTTCTACCGTGAGACCTGAGTCCGAGCCAGCAACCTGTACACAGCAGCCGTAAGCTATCAACTGCCTTCTCTCATGCTTTTTCTCTCAGGAGTGCGACATGGGTCCATGTGGAGTAAGCATGGAGAGCGATCCAGTCCAAACTACACTTATGCTGCTGGTGTACTAGTAGGAAAATGGACAAAGATCATGACTGTAAAAGACAGTGGCGTTTATCAGGCGAGAGACATTATCAAGGGGCATCCACTTTGAACATGTGCCATTAAAAACGACAAACTGAAACTCTATATTGAAAAACATGCAATGCCAGGAAAGGAAGAATGAGATCCGTGAAGAGGGGTGTTCAGCCGTGCCCGTAATTGATTTAGGCTTGTCCAAAATTGTTTATTTGGGGTATCAGGTTGATTGTGGAGGTCTGCACACTGCAAAATGTATAGTAATTTATCTCAATGCATTCTTAGTCTAATCAGTCATTACCACAAGTGAGGATCTTAAATGAAAAAGTGATCGAACCTACATGAAGCACTGTCGTTATAAATGTGTTTCTCATAATATATCCATAATTATGGATTTAGAAAAGGCAAGGCCCCTAGAGACAGAGCTGTGCCCTAAAAAATAAGAGACAGGATTGTAGCTTGGGCTAACCTCGCCCCAATCTCATTCTTATCAAGGTTGGTGTGAAACTGTTATAACAAGTGTTCTCGCTTCCCTGTGAAATTGTATTAACTTGCTGTAAGGGGATCTGTGCCTCTGGCTGATGAGATTTCAACAGCGATGATGTTTTCTGTTCCTCCAGAGGATGGTGAAACAGATGGCAACTCTGGATGAGCCCCCATTTCCCACTGTAGATAGGGACAATGAGTAATGATTGAAGGTTCTATTTTAACAAGTTGAGGGTAAGGTCATCTAAACCTTTAATCTGTTTACATTATGTGGAACACTGCGCTGGTGAGCAAGCACCAACCTTTTGAAGATCTTAGCAGAATTATGATAAACAAAAAGGTAAATGCAACCAGATTGTGGTAAGAAAAACTGAAACAATGGTTAACATTGAGGTGAATAAATAAATCTCTCAATCTACAGATCCGCTGTGCATGCATGCATGCACATTTGATACTGACTCCTACTTTATTAATGGAACCTTTCCTATGATTCTAGTATTACCATACTAACTGGATTGTACAACCCAGAATGAAGGGTTTGAAATGTATTTTTTTCTGTTCTAATTTCCCTTACTTTAGAGTGTAAAATATTTTGATATAGAAGCTCAAATCTAAATGCTTACATTAATGTAATGGTTATCACACACGAGAAGAGGATGGAATGTAATGGAACAGTTTGTTTGCGCCTTTCTTATAACAAATTTCTGTGTTCTATTCATGTGCTGTTCTATAAAAAAATATGTTTTCATGCAAGTGGCTGACTGTACAAATCCTCACTATCAGTAGCTGCAATTTGGCAGTACGCACAGACCTTGTTTTGAGAACAAACGAAAGATCTCAGTTTCAAGGTCTCAGCTTAGAGAGAAGAAGCCTCGTGAGATATTGGTCTGTCACATGTTATGAAACAGTATTGGTCTGTCACATGGATGAAGAAAACAGTCATGATTAATGAATTACGCAAATAACTAGTTGTCTGTGTATTGCCGTATACAAGACAACTGCACTGTCCAGGCAGAGCTCTTGATTGACATGTGTACTACGGTGTATTGAGTTGGAACCTCTCCAACATGCTGACAAACTATGATTTATTTAATATTGACTTTCAGTGTCCCTGTGTAAGAATTCACACAACATTCAATATGCCTCGTCAATGGTGAACTGACTGTCACATCATTAGCAGACTACTGTTGACATTCAGCTACAGTGCTTTCAGAAAGTATTCAGACCCCACATTATGTTATGTCACATCCCTATTCCAAATATCCCTATTCCAAAAATGATTAAAGTGTTTCCTTAATCTACACACAATACACCATAATGAAAAAGGGAAAACAGGTTTACAGAATATTTTGCAAATGTATTAAAAAAAACAAGAATCTGAAATACTTCTACATAAGTATTCAGACCCTTTGTTATGACTCAATTGAGCTCAGGTGCATCCTGTTCCCATTGATCCTTGAGATGTTTCTCCCACTTGATTGGAGTCCACATGTGGTAAATTCAATTGATTGGAAATTATTTGGAAAAAGCACACACTTGTCTATAAAAAATTCCCACAGTTGACAGTGAATGTCAGACAAAAGCCAAGCCATGATGTCAAAGGAATTGGCCATAGAGCTCCAAGACAGGATTATGTCGAGGCACAGATCTGGGGAATGGTACCAACAAAAAAAAGTGTGCAGCATTGAAGGTCCCCAAGAACAGCGGCCTCCATCATTCTTAAATGTTAGAAGTTTGGAACCACCAAGAATCTTTCAAGAGCTGGCCGTCCAGACAAACTGAGCAATTGGGGGAGATGGGCCTTGATCAGGGAGGTGACCAAGAACCTGATGGTCACTGACAGAGCTCTTCTGTGGAGATGGGAGAACATACCATAAGGACGACCATCGATGCAGCACTCCACCAAATCAGGCCTTTATGGTCGATTGGCCAGATGGAAGGCATTCTTCAGTAAAAAGCACAACAGCCCACTTGGAGTTTGCCAAAAGGCACTTACAGACTCAGACCAAGAGAAACAAGATCCTCTGGTCTGATGAAACCAAGACGGAACTCTTTGGCTTGAATGCAGACGTGACGCTTGGCAGGTAACCTGCAACCATCCCTACGGTGAAGCATGGTGGTGGCAGCATAATGCTGTGGGGATGTTTTACAGTGGTAGGGACTGGGAGACTAGTCAGGATCGAGGGAAAGATGAACAGAGCAAAGCCCAAAGTAATACTTGATGAAGTCCTGAGTGCTCTGGAGCGACGGTTCACTTTCCTACAGGACAACGACCCTAAGCACACAGCCAACACAAAACAGGAGTAGCTTCAGGACAAGTCTTTGAATGTCTTCGAGTGGCACTTCCAGAGCCCGGACTTGAACCCGATTGAACATCTCTGGAGAGACCTGTAAATAGCTGTGCAGCGACGCTCCCCATCCAATCTGACAGAGCTTGAGAGGATCTGCAGAGAAGAACGGGGAAAAGTCCCCAAATACAGGTGTGCCAAGCTTGTAGGGTCATACCCAAGATTCTAGGCTGTAATTGCTGCCAAAGGTGATTCGAGCAAAGTACTGAATACTTGTGGAAAAAGGGGTCTGAATACTTTCCGAATGCACTCTATATCAAGAGAACAGATCAATTGATTAAATTAACATAGGCCTACTAATCTTTAACCGTGTAACACAACTTTCTGTGAAGGAAGGTATTAGCAGAGCAACTCTGCTTCCATCCACACAGTGACAAACTGAACTACCGCAACACCACACGTTCCCTTGCTCGTCTATGTGCTTGCACCTACTACTGTTGCGGCAATGAAAGCATGTACGGGGAAAGCGTTGTCACTTAGTTTACTAAAATGTTGTAGCTAACTACCTTAGTCGTAATGACACCTTAGCTAAAAAGGCACAAACATCAAAATACTTTGTTGTGTTAAAGTGGAATTCAAATAGATTTCATTCTGTCAACCACCTACACAAAATACTAAATGTCAAAGTTGTCTAATATTTGTAAAAAATATATAAAAAATGTTTTTAAAGTAATACGAATGTAACACTATACTGTATCTTGATTAAATAAGTAATCAACACGTTAGTAACATGCAAAAGTTGAGAGCCAAAACACGACCCTGCCAAGCTGCACTGCTTCTTGACACACTGCTTGCTAATCCAAAGCCAGCCACACCAATGTGTCGGAGGAAACACCTTCCAACTGCCCTTCAAAGTCAACTTGCAGGCGCCCAGCCACAAAGTTGCTGGAGCGCGATGGGACAAGGAAATCCCGGCCGGCCAAACCCACTGATGACGCTGGACCAATTGTGCGCCGCTTCGTGGGTCTCCCAGTGAAAACAGCCTGGGATCGAACCCGGGGCTGTAGTGATGACTCAAGCACTGCGATGCAGTGCCACTTTGAAGACCCTGTTAGAAATAACCCTAGGCAGCGAATACAGCTGTGAGTCTTTCTGGGCAAAAGCTTTCTAAGAGCTTTCCACATCTGGATTTTGCAACATTTGCCCATTGGTTATTTTCAGAATTCTTCAAGCTCAATCAAATTGATGTAGCCATAGATTTAAGTCAAAACTAACTCGGCCACTCAGGAACATTCACCGTCTTTTTGATTGCCCTGCTGAAACGTGAATTAATCTCCCAGTGTCACGTGGAACAAGAACTGAACCAGGATTTCCTCTAGGATTTTGCCTGTACTTAGCTCCATTCCGTTTAGTGCTGACCCTGAAAAAGTCCCATCCTTAACAATTACAATCATATCCATAACATGATGCAGCCACCACTATGCTTGAAAATATGGAGTGGTACTCCGTAATGTGTTGTATTTGCCCCAAACACAGCAGTTTGTATTCCCATTTTTTGCAGTATTACTTTAATCCTTCTTGCAAGCAGGATACATGTTTTGGAATATTTTATTCTGTACAAGCTTTCTTTTTGCTCTATCAATTAGGTTAGTATTGTGGAGTAACTACAATGTCGATCCAGTGTCAGTTTTTTTCCCATCACAGCCATTTAACACTAACTGGTTTAAATTTGGTTTAATGGTTTGAACTCCATTGGCCTTATTGTGAAATCCCTGAGCAGTTTCCTTCCTCTCTGGCAACGGAGTTAGGAAGGACGCCTGTATCATTCTAGTGACTGGATGTATTGATACACCATCCAAAGTGTAATTAATAACTTTGCCATGCTCAAAGGAATATTCAATGTCTCATTTTTTAATGTCTCATTTTTTTACCCATCTACCAAATGGTGCCCTTCTTTGCGAGGTATTGGAAAATCTCCCTGGTCTTTGTGGTTGAATATGTGGGCTTGCCATAACAGAGGTTGAATACTTACTGACATGACATTCCCACGTTTTCATTACATTTGTAAAAGTTTCTAAAAACATAATTCCATTTTGACATAAGGGTAGTGGGTGTAAAAAAAAAACTAAATTGAATCTATTTTAAATACAGGCTGCAACAACAAAATGTGGAAAAGGGGTGTGAATACTTTCTGGAGGCACTGTACAATTTTAGAAAATGTATTTGGCAAACAATTCAATTCATTTTCCCTACCTTTTTCCCCCTAACATCAGTGGTATCAGCGGACAAAGGGGAGTGGTGGGGTGAAATAATTACGCTGATTCGGTTGCAAAAATCTTCTAAAAATGGTAGCAAACGGAATGGGGAGGAACCTACCCGAATTTGACCAAGAGAAACCCTTCTTTTACTCGGTTTGCTTCCGTTCATTACGGTAAACAGTTCCCGTAATGAATAAGCTCCTGCCATGCAGCTGGAGGGAGGAAAATAGTACGAGGGCCGGAGTGGAGAGCTAAGGATTGTCTCCTCTCCTAAGTCGTCTGATTGGTTCAGCTCCAAATTCAGACGGTTGAGTCAAACACTATGTGCCAAATAGAAACCTATTTGAGTATTTTTCGTACCAGCTTACTTTGACCTCAAATTGCGTGCATGGTACGCAACACGTGTGCAGGTTGGCAGGTCTGCAATACGAAGACGTATGCCAGGGATCATCAACTAAATTCAGCCGCGGGACGATTTTTTTCTTGAGCACATGGTCGGGGGCCAGAACATAATTACAAATCATTTGACCGCAAGAACCCCAAACAGATATAATACTTGACCCAAACAATCATTTTAAACCTTGCTTACATTTTTTCTCAGTAAACTTGGGGCGGCCAATAAAACCACCTGCGGGCCAAAATCGGTACACGGGGTGCCAATTGGGGAACCCTGATGTATGCACTCACAGTCCGTTTGGATAAAAAGCATTTGCTTATATGGCATAATAATTATAGATCTTATATTAGTTACATACAGCTACCTGGTTTACCTGATAGGGCCAGCTTGTTGTGTTTGTGACACTCTTTGAAGTTCTGGTTGAGGTCCTCGGACACCTTGATGTCCTGGAACATTCGAGCCAGCTTATTCACGTAGTCAGCAGGCATGCCTACCTCCTGCAATCAAGGGTAGGGGACATTGGCGACATGCTATAATTTTAAGTACGTGAGGTGGAACAAATGCACAAATAGGTAGCATGTGCACACACACAGTATCTCCCTTCCCATAAGACTCCGGCACACATGCAAGTACCCATCTAGGTATTGGCTTAGAATATTGGCTTAGAATTCCGTGGCATTATAGTATGAAGAATACAATTGAACATAGCTGAATAAAATAAGACATTTTCTCCCCAAAATTTGCAAGGGAGTGTGCACGTGCAGCTATTCAGTGTTGAGCGGTTGACAAAGACAACGGTCCTCCTATATGCTTGATTTAGAGTTATTTATGTAACTTCAAAACTTTAGAATGTGTTAAAGAGCATGATGATTTGAAAAAAGTTGAAAGGCATGAACTCTACTCAGTTTCCTGTGCAGGGTGCACAAATGTGTGGAATTAGTTGATTAGTGGCCCACAAAAAAGATGTAATCCGTAGCCTGCACTCAAATAGCGAACGCAGTAACGTTTTTATTACGCAAGCATAGGCGGCGCGACCATAAGGCTAGGGGAAGCTTTCCCTAATTATATTGCCTAATTAGCCTTCGCTTGTATACACACGGAATAAATAAAATATATATTTTTTAAAGTCACTACTAAAGCGTGATTTGGTCACAGAGAATATTTAGCTTATTTTTTATTCATTGTTTTGGCTGTAGGTCAGGAGGAAAGGCAATTTGAGCAGACTATTGTCGAGTTGCGACTGTCCGAAAAGTAGAGGCCAAGCCAGGCATATCGCAATATTTCAAAAATACAAATTGTGGGAAAACAGTTTGGAAAACAAATGGTTTATCCATCTTTGTTCGGTCAGTGCTACTTAAGTTTGTTTTTGGACAATCACTTCCACCTCCAGTTTGGATGGAGGTCATATTCTATTTGTGTCTCCCCTTCTCGTAGGCCTATTATATGGACAAAGTTGTTTTTGAGCTTTTTGTTAGTCAGTAGAGTAGCCTACCCTTAAAAAAAAAAAATCTGCTAAAGTGTAGTAAAACTACATGAAATGCATTTAGAAAAAGGGCCCATTTTATTCCTATGCAAAGAAATACAAGTGTCTGAAAGCCTAGGCCTAACTCTATGTAATGCACGCTCAGCCAGGCATTGAACAGTTTGAGAACAGTGGAGTTATATTATAACTATCCAATCTACTCATCACCTTATGAATAGTAGGCCATCTTACATAAAATCGGCAAAGATTATGCATGTGATGCTTTATTGTAAAGGTTCATTTATGGTGAAAATTATCTTCCCCAAACTTGAAACTTACACGCCACCTATGTATACCAGTTAGGCTACACCAGTTGTAAAGAAGATTCATTCATTTCATTTTCAGAATTGAGCAATAAATATAACAGCATGAGAAAGCTGGTATCCTATTTTAAATAGTGGTCAGTCAAAGTCTCTTTTCACACAGAATTGCGCAATGACTGGGTTTATAAGAAGACGTTTCACTAGGCTCTGGGCACTCTAACCATGTTCCAGGGGTCCTAGGCATATAGGCTACGTTTGCAGTTATTTGGTCACTTTAGTTGATACAAACCATATATATATATATATACTAAATGTGTGAAATTAGTTTGACTTATCGGAACAGGGACATTGGAGAAAAAAAAAACATGTCATTTCTGCACTTAAAATAGCGAATGGAGGCCACTTTTCCCATGGATCATTTTCATGCCAGCCAGGTATGCTGTACTCCTGTTGTAAAGTGAAGCAATGTGCTTAATATTAGGAATGTTTAGAAATAGATACTAGGCCTAGCCTATAGAAAGCTGATGGAACACTCTTTAAGAGGCCATCAATTCTGTTCTCACGCAATTGCACAGCCTATAGAAATGTTGCACAACATGAGCTCTCATTAAGTATTTGATTTGAATACATTTGCATTGATATCAGTGATTAGAGGGACAATAGTGTGCCAAGTACCAGGCCATTAGCAATTAGCAAGTGAGGTAGGCTAATAATGACCATCAGAGCAGTGACAATGACTAAACGGTCACATGGAATTTGACTACAGCCATGACTGGTGACCGCTGGTAATATGGTCACCGTAACAGCCCTACACCGTAACAGCCCTACACCCACAGGTCGTACCCGGAGCCACTCCACCATGTTCTCCTCGATTTCGCTGTCAGCGGAGATGTCCAGGATAAGGCGTCGGGTCAGATGGGCTTTGTGGTAGCGCATGAACACGTCTTTGTTCTGCACGTACTTCAACACCAGCAGCTGCAGGAGAGCACAGAACACCACCGTGCAATCAGGGTCATATTATAATATGACATTAAGCAGACGCTTTTATCCAAAGCGACTCAGTCATGCATGCACACATTTCACATATGGAGGGTCCCGGGAATTGAACCCACTACCCTGGCGTTACAAGCGCCATGCTCTACCAACTGAGCTACAAAGGACCACAATAATTAGTGCATACAGTAGCACAAAATGTTTTGCAATGAAAAACTAAAACAAGAGTTTATTGGACAAGTTCAGGTAGTCTCTCCCGGTTTGTCTGTTTTCCTCTATTTGGTATCTAATGAACATGGCCCAGCTAATATTGTCCCGTCCAAAGAAGAAATAAGTGTTTGCAGATCTGAAAAGAATAGAGGTATAATACAGCATCCCGCAGTACCTGTTAAAACAACGTGAGAAAAACAGAGTATAAAGCAATGACCACACTAAACTTAAAGACGAACTTCCATTAAAATCACAAAAAACAAACACCCATCTATTTTTGTGACTACCTGGACCTACCAAATGTTTTGAAATGTATTGAAATGAAACATGGATTTGAATGAAAAGTATTTGAATAAACATCGATGTAAGAAGCGAACAGTTTCAAATATGTCGTATTAAACATCATAAACACTAAATAGGTCAGGAGCCAGACAGGGAGCCTAAGAAGGAACAATTACAACTACATTATTTAAATTATTTCCAGGCTATAGCCTACAAAGAAATGCATTGTGAAGCTTTTGCGAGTGCCACACAATTGTCTGATAGGGACAAAGCGTGCAGCATTTAGAGTTAATTAGGAACGTATTCAGACCCCTTCACCTTTTCCACATTGTTACGTTACAGCCTTATTCATTATTTCCACCTCAATCTACTCACAATACCCCATAAATGACACAGCAAAACGTTTTAGAAATGGTCACTAAATCATTTAAAAAGAAAAACCACAAATACCACATTTACACATCATCAGACCAGAGAATCTTGTTTCTCATGGTCAGAGTCTATAGGTGCCTTTAGGCAAAGTCCAAGCGTGCGGTTATGTGCCTTTTACTGAAGAGTGGCTTCAGTCTGGCCACACTACCATAAAGGCCTGATTGGTGGAGTGCTGCAGAGATGGTTATCCTTCTGGAAGGTTCTCCGATCTCCATGGAGGAGCTCTGTCCGAGTGACCATCGGTTTCTTGGTCACCTCCCTGACCAAGGCCCTTCTCCCCCAATTGCTCTAGTGGGTGGTTTCAAACTTCTTCCATTTAAGAATGATGGAGGCCACTGTTCTTGGAGACCTTCAATGCTGCACACATTTTTTGGTATCGTTACACAGATCCGTGCCTTGGTACAATCCTGTCTCACCGTTCTACGGACAATTCATTCGACCTCATGGCTTGTTTTTGGCTCTGACATGCACTGTCAACTGAGGGACCTTACATAGACAGGTATAAATTCATTAAAAATTTGCCACAGATGGACACCAATCAAGTTGTACAAACATCAAGGATGCTCAACGGAAACAGGGTTTCACCGGAGCTCAAATGTCTCATAGCAAAGGGTCTGAAGACTTTATTTTTACCTTTATTTTACTAGGCAAGTCAGTTAAGAACAAATTCTTATTTTCAATGGCGGCCTAGGAACAGTGGTTTGTACAAACATCAGCCCAAGGCTGCTTGCACACCGATTGGGTCAATGCTTTTTTTAACGGGAGTCATCTGCTGCTGGATGAATGACAAGAGATGGTGGTCTGACAACAAAAAACACACGGAAAATTTTGACTTGAGATATACTTCTGAGGGACAATAAACAATGATGTACGTCACATACGATTTCATCCGAGTAGGCACGTGTGGCCGAAGCCTTAAGGAAAGCTTGCTGGGGTCATCAAATCATTACGCGCGCACACACACGTACCACTTCCTTGAGCTTGGCCTCAATCTCCTCAGATGCAAGTTTCTTGCTCAGCGGGGTTTTCCTCAGCAGCATATCACAGTAGTTGGCCAGCAACTCTGGACACTTGGACTCTGGCTGAGTCTTCAGCCCCACCCTGACAGACAGACAGTACAGAGAAAGTAGAACTCGTAAACTCACACGTTTAGTCATTCACAAATTAAGCAATGAATTGTTCAGAAGTGGAACTTAAAAAAACTTTTGTTTTAAGTATTCAAGAAAAACACAAAATATCTATACCCCCACCCTGTTGAATGCTCCCACAGTTTTATCAAGTGCAACATCAATAAATACTGTAGCAGCCTTCAACAGTATGCCGGTATCAATTTTGAATTCAGTGAAGCAATTAAAGCATTACAGTAGAACTCTTACCCTTTCTGCTTCAGCGGAAGTTCCAATTTAAAAATAGTAGCGTCATTCACAACTCCTTTGTAAGCCTAAGAAGAGGGAGAAAAAAAGTGTTACATATACAGTGACAACTGCAAATACAGCACATAAATTCATTGACAACGTTGTGTCAATGTTGGACAAATGTTGACGGAACGTTGCGCTTCCATTCATTGGACATGTGGAATCAATGCTGGAAAAACATTGTGCTGACCTTGTCTCGGGCTGTGAGGAAGCGAGGGTCGTCCTGAAAGGCATCTTTAACCAGCTTACTGAAGCGGTTGAACAGGGTGAGGAGTTGCTCCACGTACTTCTCAGAGTCCTGCGCGGGCACACAGAGAAAAATACAAAGACTGGTGGATTGTTCCCGTCACCTTTCAGTAAATACGTCACAAAAGTAATATGTATTTAATATCTCTGTTAGTGTAACATATCTGTGTGTGTAAGCAGCTTATGTATGTGTAGCACTCACCGAGGTGATGGTCTCGGCGGAGGCCACCATGTCGGCCAGCCCAGCAGACATGATGTGTTCTTCTAAGTCCTTCAGCATGGGCTCGATGCCACTAGGCACCTTGTCCATCAGAGAGAACATGAGATGAAGCTCTATAAGGTGGAGGAAAGCTAGTCAAACACTGTCCATGGTAAGATACTGCAGCTAGACTCTAGTGATTATAGTTATAGTATCAAACAAAGGGTACGCAGCAGCAATTGATGGCCAGATTTGAATAACTAGTATTTAGAGGTTGGTTTCCATTGACTGATTCTCCAGTCAACATGCTTTTTAGTTCAGGACTTTGCTTCATCTATGTACAGTATACCAGCCCTTAAAGTTAAACATCACAGTGGTGGTATATTATTGTCAGTTAGACTTTACAGTCAAGGACCTAGTTCTAGATCTTACTGCTATACACCAAACAAACAGATGCTCCAAAAGGCACACATTGGTTAATAGTGACACATAAGTAGGTAGACACCTGGTTAAAACTATCAGGACATACACAATACAGGGTGAGTTTATGGTCAGACACTGATGTTTGGGGGGGGGGGGGCGATGATGACAACGTGTTGAATGACACACAGAATGGGCAAAGGCAGCGTTTGGTTGGTTGACAAGGACAAATGAAACAGGAAGTGGAGGACGGTGAGGTCATTTCCTGGTTTGCAAACCTGAGCTGGCCGAGCCTTTGGTGCCGGGAGCGCTCCGGCCGTACTCACTCTCTGTCTCGTTTCGCCTGATCATGCCTGGACACTCGGCCAAGATGGTCTCCTTGAAGGATGTCACCAGAGCGTTCACGCAACACTCCATCAGCTGAGGGGGAATAGAAAAACCATGGGTCGCTCATCTCTTCATCACATATTTTCAAAATCTAATTGATTTGAGGCCTTTTTTTATGTTTAATATCAGCAGTTGTCAAAGTGGTTTTACAGTAACCCGGCCTAGAACCCAAAGAGCAAGCAGAAGGAGAATGTCAAGAAAAACCTAGAGGGGAACCAGGCTCAATCATATCAATAGCAGGGAAGTAATGTTTTTTCACGGAACGGAAACGTCTGTAGTGTCCAAACGGTTTAGGCTACAAATTTATATGAAAAATACGACACTCACAAACTCAGTGTTCTCCATTTCGCTCTACGACCGCCACAAGTGTCACGGGGCTCGTCTGACGGTAACCCAGTACCGGGCCGAAAAATACATTACCAAATCAAAGATATACTGGTGATTTCCCCCGGAGCTCTCTCTCAGATATAGAAGACAGTCAAAGGAAGCATGTTTTGAAGTATCTTAAATTCAATGTGTTTCTACAGGCTAATAGAAGGGCAAATTCAATGTTTAATCAAATATTTTTTAAATGTTATATACACTATCATTCAAAAGTTTGGGATCACTTAGGAATGTCCTTGTTTTTGAAAGAAAAGCACATTTCTGGTCCATTACAATATAAAATTGATCATAAATACAGTGTAGACCTTGTTAATGTTGTATTGTAGCTGGAAACTGCAGATTTTATGGAATATCTATTTAGGCGTACGGCGGCCCATTATCAGCAACCATCACTCCTGTGTCCCAATGGAACGTTGTGTTAACTAATCCAAGTTTATCATTTTAAAAAAGCTAATTGATCATGAGAAAACGCTTTTGCAATTATGTTAGCACAGCTGAAAACTGTTGTTCTGATTAAAGCAATAAAACTGTCCTTTAGACTAGTTGAGTATCTGGAGCATCAGCATTTGTGGGTTCGATTACAGGCTCAAAACGACAGAAACAGAACGTTCTTCTAACACCCATCACTCTATTCTTGTTCTGAGAAATGAATGCAATTCCATGTGAGAAATTGACAAGAAACTGAAGATCTCATACAACGCTGTGTACTACCTTCACAGAACAGCGCAAACTGCCCCGGTGCACAACTGAGAAAGAGGACAAGTACATTAGTGTCTACTTTGAGAAACAGACACCTCACACGTCCTCAACTGGCAGCTTCATTAAATAATACCCACAAAACACCCGTCTCAAAGTCAACAGTGAAGAGGCGACTCCGAGATGCTGGCCTTTTAGGCAGAGTTGAAGAAAAAGCCGTATCTCAGACTAGAAAATAAAAAGAAAAGATTAAGATGGGCAAAAGAACACAGACACTGGACAGAGGAACTCTGCCTTGAAGGCCAGCATCCCAGAGTCGTCTCTTCACTATTGACATTAAGACTGGTGATTTACGGGTACCACTTAATGAAGCTGCCAGTTGAGGACTTGTGAGGCATCGGTTTCTCAAACTAGACACTAATGTACTTGTCCTTTTGCCCTTGTCCTCCCACTCTTTCTTTTCTGGTTAGAGCCAGTTTGCACGGTTCTGAAGTGAGTCTTTTACTGACATTTACAACCTCTCACTGACAGAGTCTGTAATAACTACATGTTTCAAAAAGACCACCATAGTCCCTGTGCCCAAGAACACTAAGTTAACCTGCCTAAATGATTCCGCCCCGTAACACTCACGTTAGTAGCCATGAAGTGGTTTGAAAGGCTGGTTACGACTCACAACACAATCATCCCGGAAACCCTACACCAACTCGCATACCCACCCAACAGATGATTCAGTCGCACTCCACACTGTCCTTTCCAACCTGGACAAAATAAACATGTATGTGAGAATGCTGTTCACTGACTACAACACAATAATGCCCACAAAGTTCATCACTAAGGGAATAAACCCTTCCCTCCGCAACTGGTCCTGGACATCCTGACGGGCCGCCCCCAGGTGGAAAGGGTAGGCAACAACACATCTGCCACGCTGATCCTCAACACTGGGGCCCCTCAGGGGTGCGTGATTAGTCCCCTCCTGCACACCCTGTTAACCCACGACTCCGTAGCCAAACACGACTCAAACACCATCATTAAGTTTGCTGACGACACAGTGGTAGGCCTGATCAGTGAGAACGATGAGACAGCCTATAGGGAGGTCAGAGACCTACCAGTGTGGTGCCAGCACAATAACCTCTACCTCAATGTGAGCAAGACAAAGGGGCTGATCATGGACTAGAGGAAAAGGCGGGTCAAACAGGCCCCCATTAACATCGATGGAGCGGGTCGAGAGCTTCAAGTCCCTTGGTGTCCACATAACCAACGAGCTATCATGGTCTGAACACACCAACACCTTTCCCCCTCAGCAGACTGAAAAGATTTGGCATGGGTCCCCAGATTCCCAAAAAGTTCTACAGCTGCACCATCGAGCATCCTGACCAGTTGCATCACCGCATGGTATGGCAACTCCTCAGCATCTGACTGTTAGGCACTACAGAGGGTAGTGTGTACGGCCCAGTACGTTGCTGGGGTCAAGCTTCCTACAACCCAGGACCTACACTCAACAAAAAAAGAAACGTCCTCGAACTGTCATCTGTTTCTTTTAAGCAAACTTAACGCAAATATTTGTATGAACATAACAAGGTTCAACAACTGAGAAAAACTGAACATGCTCCACAGACATGTGACTAGCAGAAATGGAATAACCTGTCCCTGAACAAAGGGTGGGTCAAAATCAAAAGTAACAGTTAGTATCTGGTGTGGCCACCACCTGCATTAAGTTCTATAGTGCATCTCCTCCTCATGGACTGCACCAGATTTGCCAGTTCTTGCTATGAGATGTTACCCCACTCTTCCACCAAGGCACCTGCAAGTTCCCAGACATTTCTGGGGGGTGGGTGGCCCTAGCCCCCCAATCCAACAGGTCCCAGACGTGCTCAATGGGTTTGAGATCTGGGCTCGTTGCTGGCCATGGCAGAACACTGACATTCCCATCTTGCAGGAAATCACACACAGAACGAGCAGTATGGTTGGTGGCATTGTCATGCTGGAAGGTCATGTCAGGATGAGCCTCCAGGAAGGGTACCACATGAGGGAGGAGGATGTCTTCCCTGTACCACACAGCGTTGAGATTGCCTGCAATGACAACAAGCTCAGCCCGATGATGCTGTGACACACCGCCCCAGACCATGACGGACTCTCCGCCTCCAAATCAATCCCGCTCCAGAGTATAGGTCTCAGTGTAACGCCCATTCCTTCGACGATTAACGTGAATCCGACCATCACCCTTGGTGAGGTAAAAATCAAGACTCGTGTGAAGAGCACTTTTTGCCAGTCCTGTCTGGTCCAGAGACGGTGGGTTTGTGCCCATAGGCGACATTGTTTCCGGTGATGTCTGGTGAGGACCTGCCTTACAACAGGCCTACAAGCCCTCAGTCCAGCCTCTCTCAGCCAATTGTGGACAGTTTGAGCACTGATGGAGGGATTGTGCATTCCTGGTGTAACTCGGGCAATTGTTGTTGCCATCCTGTACCTGTTCCGCAGGTGTGATGTACCGATCCTGTGCAGGTGTTGTTACACGTGGTCTGCCACTGCGAGGACGATCAGCTGTCCGTCCTGTAGCACTGTCTTAGGCGTCTCACAGTACGGACAGCTCACTTTATTGCCCTGGCCACATCTGGCTCTTTGCAGCATGCTGAAGGCACGTTCACGCAGATGAGCAGGGACCCTGGGCATCTTTCTTTTGGTGTTTTTCAGAGTCAGTAGAAAGGTCTCTGTTGTCCTAAGTTTTCATAACTGTGACCTTAATTGCCTACTGTCTGTAAGCTGTCTTAACGACCATTTTACAGGTGCATGTTTATTAATTGTTTATGGTTCATTGAACAAGCATGGGAAACATTGTTTAAACCTTTTACAATGAAGATTTGTGAAGTTATTTGGATTTTTAGAGTTTAGTTTACTCACTGCTTGTACAGAGTTACATTCACGTCTCGTCTCCAAATAGCGCAACGCCCGTTTCTCCTCCTCTCTCAACTTGGCGTCTGCCTGTTAGAACACACAGAGACACACATGTTGGTTCCCCTCAGATGGATAGCCTAGATTACAGACAGTTGCTGAGAAATAGAGTTGCAAAATTCCAGTCACTTTCTCCAAATTCTTAGCTCTTCAGGAAATTCAGTCATCTTCCAACTGTGATTTCTTGTTTATTCCCTCCTGATGCCAAATATTATTTTGTAACCCTACTGAGAAACCACAAGGGAACTGCAGAAACAGTACTTGTCTCATACCGATTGTTTTCGACCTCTGATCTCTGATATCCAAAACAAACCCTAGCCACTCACGTAGACCTGAAAGGATCAGATATGTTTAAGCAGTGTGGTCATTGCTTCATCTTGCCATCTGATAGGCAGCATGAGATTTGCGCCATATGGCTTACACCTATGCAAATGTTTAAAATATACATGAGCTTCTGAGGGGTTTGGACTTGGCATGTCCATTTGGAATTCTGCTTATAACTTGACGTGTGGTGTATGATCAAGGGGCCTTTTTAGGGTGGCAAAATTAGAGTAAATTAACAAAAATTCCCAGGTTTTCCAGAAATCCCAGTTGGAAAATTCCTGGAAAAGGGAGAGAATAAGCAGGAAGTCCAGGAGTCCTTTAAATATAGAGTTTCCAGAAAACCATCTGGGAATTTTGGAAAAGTTAAAGGATCCTAGTACTACTCACGTATTTCATGTAGTTCTGTACTCCGTTCTGCTGCAGGTAGGAGGGGGCCTGTGTTCTGTAGAATCTCTCAGTGGAGTCCATGTAAGCCTTCTCAAAGTTGTCCCTGTAGATCTGCAACTTATTGTCTGGGTTTGAGCACAGGTTCACTGCAGAGGGAAAACAGGGATGGAGGTGCCCAGGGGCCAAGTTCATTAGCATGCAACGTTTTAGAAATTAGCATTTCTTAAAGGATGAGTCCAATCAGTCCCTTGCGGTTTCAGTAGGTTCTCTGCCGTTTGGTGAGTTATGAACACAACCCAGGAGAATTATAGGCATCTTTGTGGAGTGGGGTTAAGAGTACATTTTTGTCATTCACACTATATAGCTAAATTCTAAAATGTTAGTACCTCACATTTTCATGTACAGCCTGCATTTGTCATTGGGGGGGTTTCACACCAAAATTCACATTGAAGGTGAATCCAATTTGGCACAGGGATTTGGTGAATCAATCCATTGGTATGGTTTACATACACCAAAGATCTGGCTCATGTTCATTACACACCATTCTCTCACAGCTAAAGACGACAGTGATGTTTTGCTCACCGTAGGACTCCCTGACGCCGATGACCAGCTGAGAGTCGAAGGCCTCCCCCAGGCGCTCGGCGTGCACCAGCTTCATGGCGCTGTCCTGCAGCCTGTTCTTGATGTTGGAGAAGATGGACTCATTCCACGTGTCCAGCATGAGCTGAGGGCATATAAAATGAAGTTTAGAAGAACATTACTTTGTCCATATATCTAAAAAAAAAAATCCATTTGGCTTTTTGCTTAATCTAATGCCTTGCTCAAGGGTACAACTGCAGGCGATGGCATGATTTGACAACAGCATCCCTCCTGTTACGACATTCTGTCCCTGTCAATCTCGGGATTTGAACCGGTAATCCTTCGGATATTACCAAATCTCACTACATTCTACTCCCCATGCCACCCCAAAGCTACGAGGTAATAGAAGATGCAGTACAGATACAGTACATTACACATGAGCAGGGAAAGAGGGACTCTATAGGCGGCAACATTTCCTCATGCCAACTGGAAATTCTCTTATATCATTGCAAATACAACCAAATACTGCTGCTGCCCTGTTTGCAATGTAATCTTTTTCCCTTAACTTCTTGTTGATACCCAGTTCGCACGTGATCATCTCTCGCATTCCCATCCCATTTCCTCACCTTCCGTACGATGCTGTCCTCTACGTTAGACTTCTTGTTGCTGCCCTGCTTGCCCATGAGCGTGATCTCCAGCTGGCAGAAGGGTTTGGGCAGGATGTCGCACTGTGTGAAAAACTTCCTCCACTCCACGATGTAGGCCTTCAGCAGTGCCGTGTCATCCTGGTGACTCAACACCCGCTGTGGGGGAGAGCGCAGGGCCCTGTTATGGACTTTATGGCGTTGAAAAACTGGGGGTAATAGACAGTCTGCTTGGTTACTCAACACGTGAGAGCAATTGAGGGCATTGTTATGGATTATATAGCTTTGAAAATGTTGGTTATCAGGGGTAGGCTAGTAGACTGCATGGTTATTCGGTAGCCTACTGTCACAGCTCGCTTGATAGCATTAGTGGTACTCAGTGAGGGAATAAATAGCACAGTCCATTCAATGGTTGCAAGACCAAGCAGGCCTACCTACCACTTGTGCTTGCTTGATGAAGTCTAAGATGTCTGCCTTCAGGGCCTGGTGGATCTTGGCCGGTCCCTTGTCATCCCATAGGCATACTGCATGGACGTCTCTATGGAAACCAAGAGATCAGATGAGGGAATTGGAGGAGAGGGACATGTAGTTCAAATCATCTGTCAGTCTAACAGTTGAGACAAGCATTAACGGAAACGCCTGGAGTTAACAAAATGACAGCATTTTCTCTTGGGGTATAGTCTATTAAGTGATGCGAAACATTCCGAATGTTGAAGTTCGAAAAATAACGGATAGAGCCGACACCACAATTCCTTAATATATCTGTCAGTAAGGCAATCTGTTCTACACCATACATTTGTATTTGAACGTTTTGCAACAGGCTCTTGGGTCATATTCACTAGGAACCAAACAGAAGCGAACTGCCTGGACTTGTCAAATAAGAAACACTTGTTTACAATAGCAGTTGCAAAACTTGGTGTGCACTAATGAATACAACTTCTGTATGACAGTGCACATGAACATGGACTGCGTGGCCATACTCACGAGAAGAGGTCAAACCACTGCTGCTTGGTGACTGACTCCTGACGGAGCAGCTTCAGAACGATGGGACGCATCAAATCCCACTTGTCCTCGAACTGGAGGGAGCCTTTGTTCTGGGTGAGAAGGGTAGAAGTGTCACCTCTGGCTATAGGCTGCCTAGCAGTTATGACAACACCAGAGTGAACCGCAATTGTATTTACTTTATCCTCCTTCTCAAAACGCAATATCATATGTCAAGAACCTCAGATTTTCTGCTCCAATGAGCTTTGAGAAGCAGATGAGAAGGGAGGATGTGAGAAATCAGGGACATATCATTGACATCCCAATATTTGCTTTTATGTTTAGGCAAGTTAGCCTACTTTAACATTAGAAACAACATATGCCGTTAGACAAGCCATGCCATCACTTATCAACCCACTATCTGAAAGGTACTTCAATCCTGATTTACTAGCATCTGTTTTTCCAGGATGTGTAACTGCATCCAGTCTCCAGTAGGCTCTTATGAGAGGGAATGTTGTATGTAGTAGTAGACATGACTAGTTATAGGTCCTCATCAAATATGCCTACAATGTATCACACATCAGTAAGCTAGCCCCACAAAAATATATGTAGAATCAATTTTGCGCCAGTGTGTCCTGATAAATAATGTTATCGTAGCAAGGTAACGATCGGATGTTGCTGGCAAGTATATTTAGCCTACCTTTGGTGTCTCGAAAATCAAATCTAGGCAGTGATTCAGTGTTTTATCAGAAACAACTACAGTACTGTAGCTCGCTAGCTAGACTGATACAGTAATGAGTTCCTGAGTCAACGCTAGTCATGTAAAGTTAAATGATAGTGTTAGCTAACTGTTACGAATCTAGCTATGTGTGGACTACTGGTACGTGTGGACTACTGGTGCAGCTAATTAGCACCAGGCTAACGAACGTCAATGAGAGGTGTACACATCAGTCTTTCATTGCTAGCACGGCAAACAACTTCATATCACCTATATTGCAAGGCCATCTTTAGGTATGTGCGCTTAGCAACGTAGAGTAAGATATCAACAACTATGCAACGGACAATGATTTATGTAACGTTAATCAAACGTATTGAATTGAGCAGCCTCCTACCTTTAGCAAATTAGACGTCGCCATGTTCAGGACTACGAACATGAACTTATTCCCTCGGACAATCTCGCGATATTTACGGTGTTGTAGTTGCTAAAAGGAGTTTAACAAAATCTGGATAGAAAAAAATGCATGTTTCCTGATTGATGGTTTATCATCATATTCCGTTTTTTCGTTTTTTTTTAGCTAGACTAAATAGAAATCCATACGTTTAATTAAAATGAATGTTGAAATAGTCTAATAATATATACTTATCAAAAAATAATGTCACCCACTAAAAACTATGAAACACTGGAAAATAAGTAATAATATATTGTGTGCAGTGAAATGTGTCTAAACATTCATTAAAACATTTAATTTAAAATAGCTCGAAAAATCAACAGGTGATCTCTCCCTGTGCGCTGCGACCGAGGAAATTAGATCATTTTGGAGTCCTAGTCTCGCTCGGCACTGACGCATTCGAAATAGCATACCAACTTTACTTTTGGACAAACAGAAAAAATACAACAGGCTAACGCAGGTAAGGATCTTTACTATGCAATGCGAGAGTTACGGTATCATACCTAAAAGGGCATGAACGTTTATAAATATTTTTTTTACATTTCAAAAGTATGACAAAGTGTCTTAGTTCTACAGGCCTATGCCAATAACTCATATATACACTTGCCATTTGGTTTCTTAATGTTATAGGCTAATGGACAAGCAGTGATGCAATTCATATATAGGTCTACACTACAGTATATTGCATGACAATTCAACTTCCATCAATTCTTAATGATCAAATATTAACTTTCTGGAGAATTCACTCATAAGGATCATAACCTATAGTCAAATTGTTATATATATATATATATATATATATATATATATATATATATATATATATATATATATATATATATATATATATATATATATACAGTACCAGTCAAAAGTTTGGACACAGCTACTCATTCCAGGGTTTTTCTTTATTTTTACTATTTTCTGCATTGTAGAATAGTAGTGAAGATATCAAAACTATGAAATAACACGCATGGAATCATGTAGTAACCAAAAAAAGTGTTAAACAAATATATTTTATATTTGAGATTCTTCAAAGTAGCCACCCATTGCCTTGATGACAGCATTGCACACTCTTGTCATTCTCTCAACCAGCTTCATGAGGTAGTCACATGGAATGCATTTCAATTAACAGGTGTGCCTCGTTAAAAGTTAATTTGTGTAATTTCTTTCCTTCTTAATGAGTTTGAGTTGGTATACAGAAGATAGCCCTATTTGGTAAAATACCAAGTTCATATTATGGCAAGAACAGCTCTAATAAGCAAAGAGAAATTACACTCCATCATTACTTTAAGACATGAAGTTCAGTCAATCTGGAAAATATCAAGAACTTTGAAAGTTTCTTCAAGTGCAGTTGCAAAAACCATCAAGCGCTATGATGGTACTGGCTCTCATGAGGACCACCACAGGAAAGGAATACCCAGAGTTACCTTAGCTGCAGAAGATAAGTTAATTAGTTACCAGCCTCAGAAATTGTATCCCAAGTAAATGTTTCACAGAGTTCAAGTAACAGACACATCTCAGCATCAACTGTTCAGAGGAGACTAGTAGTGGTTTCTTTGCAGCAATTTGACCATGAAGGCTGGATTCACGCAAAGGACACCAATAAGAAGACTTGCTTGGGCCAAGAAACACGGCCATTGGACATTAGACCGGTGGAAATATGTCCTTTGGTCTGATGAGTTCAAATTTGAGATTTTTGGTTCCAACCGATGTGTCTTTGTGAGATGCAGAGTATGTAAACAGATAATATCTGCATGTGTGGATCCCACTGTGAAGCATGGAGGAGGAGGTGTGATGTTGTGGGAGTGCTTTGCTGGTGACACTGTGTAATTTATTTAGAATTGAAGGCACACTTAACCAGCATGGCTACCACAGCATTCTGCAGCGATACGCCATCCCATCTGGTTTGCACGTAGTGGGACTATCATTTGAGCAAGAAGGAGAGTGATGTAGTGCTGCCTCAGATGACCTGGCCTCCACAATCACCAGACCTCAACCCAATTTAGATGGTTTGGGATGAGTTGGACCACAGTGTGAAAGAAAAGCAGCCAACAAGTGCTCATTATATGTGGGAACTCCTTCAAGACTGTTGGAAAATGCCAGGTGAAGCTGGTTGAGTAGTGGTAGTTACTTACGGAAGAATCTAAAATATATTTGGATTTGTTTAACACTTTTTTGGTTACTGCATGATTCCATGTGTTATTTCATCGTTTTTTTTTCCGACAATGTAGAAAATAGTACAAATTAAGAAAAACCCTTGAATGAGTAGGTATGTCCAAAGTTTTGACTGGTACTGTATATATAATACAGTATAAGAGGAAATTCTATTATTAAACCCAAGTTCTAGCTTACTGATCACATAGTGGGCTAACTTTCAACAGTGGGTTAACAATTATGCAACAGGCGCACAGAACTGCAGGAGAGTGAAATCGACACAAGAAAGTGTTGAATGCTTCAAGGACGGCAAGATATCAGTTTCTACACAATAACATAGGCGTTCTTATCATTCCACCATGGGATATTATTTTGTTTATATATATATATGTCTCTCTCAGGCAAGGGCAGGTCCGAACTCAGAACACCCCACAGTCTGCTTAATGAGATCCCCAAACGACTTTTTTTTATTTGTTAAAATTTTGTATTAGTTCTTATATCTCACGAAGTTGATGGATGTTGCAGTCTAGCTGTCATGGGTGTTGTCTAAACTCTAAATATTGCAACATTCTGGTCAAATCAAAATAAAATTGTATTTGTCACGTTAGCCGAATACAACAGGTACAACCTTACTGTGAAATGCTTACTTACAAGCCCACAACCAACAATGCCGTTTAAAAAAAATACCTACAAAAATAAGAATATTATATAATCTGGTGGTGATGATGAAGTACTGAAGTGCCTTATCAAATATCAAAACTGTCTGCATCATTCCACTGTCGCCCGAAAGGAGTCCCTTCAGCACCACATCCTAGTTTGGTTGCAAGCTCATGGGCTTGATCAAGAGATTGACGTGACACAACTGCCTCTTGGCCAATCTCAGAAGAGGAGGCGGTCCTTTGGGCCTGTCGTAAAAAACAGTGGGTTAGATTTACCCATTGAGGTGCCTGCTGATGTATTTGGCCACGAGAGTTATGGTATGTCTTTTGAGCGCTCGATTTAACCGTAGCTTCAAATGAACGCCGAGGAGACTTTAACCTATGCAGGTAGATGAACTACCATATTCTATTTAATGTCCAGATATTTAGTCTGTGGCGCGCGTGACGATGCCTCGCAAGATTTGCTCGCGAGTGAGTGTGGTGTTTATATGGTTGTAATTTTGTATCATTGTCGTCACGTTACATGTGTAGTCTAAAATGTTGTAGTGGATGAAAGCCCTAGTGTGTTCGGTACTTGTTACTTTATTTGGCCACGTGTTTTAATAGGAAGGTGTGGCCGTAACTAGGTTTCCCATCCAATTTGCGACAGACATTCTTTTGAATATTTTAAAATCTGTATTAAACAATATGCACATTTCCCCACCAGATATGTTTCCATCAAACTGCCCTTTGCGGATAAAAGGCTGCGCGTGATGCTGTAGTACACACATAAATAGCTTTTGCAGGTCTGGGCACATGCGCTCTAGCCAACAGCTCTCAGGTACAGTGCGGGAAGTCTATTTACATTGAGATTTTTATGGATAAGGGCGATATTATTTGTATTTGTCAAACGGCATCGATCATCATGTCAGCAGAATAAGACCCTCGAAATGTATTGCAAAGGGGTATGAAGCTCCATCACCTTGCACATTCATCACCCTGTGAAGTTGACCAATAATTTAATCTGTAGCCTAACAAAGTGCAAGCTTTCCCGTGTCGTAGTGGGAGGACCACAACATATCGCGTGACTCTAAATTTACTTCGATATGATGGCTATAATAACCCTTTCCGCTAAAATCTAAGTAGTAAGTCAACGTGCCTAGGGTGCTCTGTTCTTCTCTTGGAAGTATTTACTCATAAAGGCGTGTCCACCGCCATTTCTAGATTATTACATTTTACAGACACAAACAGATCCCACCACGTCGAACGAACAAATTGTATGTTGGCAATTTATACAATTTTTTTTAACCAGCATTTCATATTTCCATCAGCCTGATAATTACTTTTTTTTAATGTATCAGGTAAATGATTCACATGAAATGGTTGGATGGAAACGTGGTCAACATTCCATTAATAAAAACATTCAAATCAGATTTAAATATCTGGGCTATTGAAACAAGCAAGGCCCACTCACTTTATCACAGCACCAGGGCCACTGCATGAAATGTCTTCCTTGATTAAAAACCTTTTGTATTAAAGGACTGGGAATAGTTGAGAGCTGTACGCTATAAAAACGTTGGCCTAATCTCCTTTTCAAAAAGTACTAATCTGGCATGAAAAAGATTGACACATAAAAACATAATTAGCAGTGTTCCCTTCCTTGGAGTGCCTAGTTGAGCACAATATAATGAGGCCTAAATTCCAGGGGAGATTACTGCACACTGCTTTTCTGGGTCTTTGATGCAGACATTGTTAATAAAACTGTTCAGTTCCCTCTATCGCTGTTTCACCTCTCTCTCTTTTTCCCTAATCTGTCCCCCCCTTCTGTTTTGGTGGGATTCTCAGGGATACCTCAGAAGGAAATGGATGGTTCTGAGCCTGCAGAGAGCTCTGACTGTGGACATGGAAAGAGCTGTTGGACAGCCTGTGCCAGGCTGCGCAGCTACAAGCTGAAGGGTATCTTCACATGGTGAGTACAACAAGACCAACAACGCACAGACGCAACGGGCCATGCACAGACGCAACGGGCCATGCACAGACGCAACGGGCCATGCACAGACGCAACGGGCCATGCACAGACGCAACGGGCCATGCACTGACGCAACGGGCCATGCACAGACGCAACAGACCATGCACAGTCACAAAATGGGCATATTATTCTACAGTACATACATTTAAGTGATTTATTGATTGATGTTATCATGACCTTGGCAGGCGTCTGCTGAAGACTATTGCCATGGGCCAGGCCCTGTCCATGCTGATTTGCGGTACGGCGGTCAGCTGCCAGTACCTAGCGGAAGCGGGTGTGGAGACGCCCATGCTCCAGAGCTTTCTCAACTACGTCCTGCTGCTGCTCACCTACACAGCCTCGCTCAGCCTCAGAAAAGGTCAGAAACCGCCTCCCTGAATTCTACACATGCTAATGCTAAACTGAGTACATTGACTTCGTTTTTGGTCCAAGTTAGAATATTTTAGAAATGCATCCTTCCTACAGTTGATTCCTTGAGGATATCATATTTTTATGCATACTTTACTTTCACCAATTCAACCAATTAAGATCAGTCATTACTTCAAGGAAGAGAGGATGGACTGGAGGATGCAGGGTGGAGGTATTCAAACAGGCCCTGGTCTTCCTGACCATACACTAGCAGTAGAGTTTGAAGCCACATAGTTCCGAATCTAATTGGTGATATTTGGGAATCCCACCTACTGGGATAAAAAATAGTGATTATTATATAAGTTGTGTTTATTACGGCATGCAAGGGAAATGAAAATGGGTGTTTTTAAGTCCTTGTAGTCTTTTCATGTTTTAGACTGTTTTCATCTGTTTGGTGCACACAATGAACACAACCGTGGCCTACACGGAGAGACTAAAACAACAGTCCTGCTAACTAATAAAATATTACATTTTTTGTCTCACTCTGGATTCTGGCTTTGCTGTTTTAACAGGTGAAGGGAATATATTACAGATTTTAAAAACAAAATGGTGGCGGTATTTACTTATGGGACTGACGGACGTGGAGGCAAACTACATAGTGGTGAAGGCATACCAGTTTACAACGTTGACCAGCATACAGGTAAGAAATGACTAATACCATTGCTTACTATGTTTTTTGGGTGAAGAATGACTCACTAATCAATGTATCTAGGACCTAGGTGATACATTGAGTCACCTGACTGGTTTTTCCAGGTGCGCCACAAATGAATATTTAAGTGCCTTTAGGGCTTGGCGGTATACCATATTTTACAATGTACCACAGTGGAGGCTGGTGGGGGGAGCTATAGGAGGACAGGCTCATTGTAATGGCTGGAATGGAAAAAATGGAATGGTATCAGACATATGGAAACCACACATTTGACTCTGTTCTGTTAATTTCATTCCAGCCATTACAATAAGTCAGTCTTCCTATAGCTCCTCCCACCAGCCTCCACTGATGTACCAGTATTGATGCACAGACCAGTTTGGGTTTTTACTTTGCCTTTTATAACGGTATTTTAATGTTTTGTTTTGTTAAATGTGACATGCCGTGTATGACCTCCATTTTTATAGTTTACACGCTACTTGAGTCATTCCTCTCGCTCTCTTTTTCTCTATCGGTCTCACGCTCTCTTCCCTCATGCCACTTTCCACACAGACCTAGCCCTGTCCCCTGTCACTTATGGAGTGCATATGTTGTTGCTTGACCACGAGACACTTACATTTAGTCAACGATATTATTTCCACATAGCTTCTTAATATAAACATTCAAGCGTTCTATAATTACTCTTAGTTTGTTTCTTACATCTGTAAACAGCTAGCTAGTTTGTATTTTCTGAGTAAGTTTTAGCTAAATTGTTTTAGCCACTAATGCTAATAGCTAGTTAGTTGTCAAGCTAGCTAATAAATGTACTGAATCAGAGCAAACATAGCTAGCTAATACAACCTGATACCACTGATGGTGTAAGCCTAAATCAGCATATTTGTGCAACAGTAACTTCTAAATCAATGGAATAGTCTTAGCGTGACTATATTGGCTACATGAAGAAACG
The DNA here is from genome assembly GCF_021184085.1 of Oncorhynchus gorbuscha. Lineage (NCBI taxonomy): Eukaryota > Metazoa > Chordata > Actinopteri > Salmoniformes > Salmonidae > Oncorhynchus > Oncorhynchus gorbuscha. Next base: position 48,657,363 of record NC_060188.1, on the reverse strand, counting down.
TTTTAATGTAGTCAAAGATTATAGGGTCCCCTAGGAAACACTGACCAATGCTTTGGTTTCAACCCTGTCACAATAACTCCTCCCTGGCATTTTAATTCGTTGACATGTCAAACAACACAAACAACACATTCAATGTGTTATTTATTCTAACTATAGAATTAGAACAAACATTCTATTTCCAAGATTCCAACAGTGCACCCAATTGTTTTGATCTAAATCGCAAGTCAAATCACAAATGCAACATTTGGTTAAAAATAAGGGCAAGATTTTTTGCCCATAATTTCCACACTTGGGCTGCACAATATCTAAAATGAGTGCAGGAAATTTGGAAATGTTATGAGGAAAATATTTTGGGTTGAATTGAACAGTATAAAACAATCAGAATGGAAAAAGACCCATATAAATGACTTAGAATGTATGTGTTGCCACCCTAGGGTCATGCATTACTCAGAAAGCAAATGTAGGAGTTTTATTATTCAAAATAATAAAATACAGTTTTAAAATGTTTTAAAGGCCTCCCGGGTGGCGCAGTGGTTAAGGCCAAGGTACTGCAACACCAGCTGTGCCACCAGAGATTCTTGGTTCACGCCCAGGCTCTGTCGTAACCGGTCGCGACCAGGAGGTCCGTGGGGCGACACACAATTGGCCTAGCGTCGTCCGTTTGGCCGGTAGGGATATCCTTGTCTCATCGCGCACCAGCGACTCCTGTGGTGGGCCGGGCGCATTGCGCGCTAACCAGGTGCACCGTGTTTCCTCCGACACATTGGTGCGGCTGGCGTCCAGGTTGGATGCGCGCTGTGTTAAGAAGGCGCGGCTTGGTTGGGGTGTATCGGAGGATGCATGACTTTCAACCTTCGTCTCTCCTGAGCCCGTTTGGGAGTTGTAGCGATGAGACAAGATAGTAGCTACTAAAAAATTGGATACCACGAAATTGGGGAGAAAAGGGGGGTAAAATTCAACAAAAAAAAGTTGTTAAAAATAGTGATATCATATTTTGTCCATATCACCCAGCCTTAAGTGTCTTTTTTTACACCTGAAAAATACTATATGTGGTTCTGGTTGCAGCTGCTGGACTGCTTTGTGATCCCGGTGCTGATGGTGCTCTCCTGGTTCTTCCTGAAGACACGCTATCGCCTGGTGCACTTTGTGGCTGTGGCCGTTTGTCTGCTGGGGGTGGGTGCCATGGTTGGGGCCGACCTACTGGCTGGGAGAGACCAGGGATCCAGTAAGAACACTACTCATGATATTTAAGCAATAAGGCCTGAGGAGGTGTGCAATATGACCAATATACATGTACTACGGCTGAGGGCTGTTCTTAAACACGATGCAACGCGGAGGTGCCTTATTGCTATTATAAACTGGTTACCAACATAATTAGAACAATAAACACGCAATTTAGCTTCATTTTAAAAAATGATTTATGTATATACTTTTTTTTGGTGTTGTAGTTTTGCTTCATACCTGTGTTTATATTTAAGCAATAAGGCCTGAGGGTGTGTGGTATATATCCAATATACCACGGCTAAGGGTTGTTCTTATGCACAACGCAATGCCTTAGCCGTGGTTTATTGGCCATATATCACAACCTCCAGAGGTGCCTTATTGCTATTATAAACTGTTTACCAATGTAATTAGAGCTGTAAAAATTTGTTTTTTCATACCCGTGGTATACAGTCCGATATACCACGGCTGTCAGCCAATCAGCGTTCAGAGCTTGAACTGCCCAGTTCATAATGTCTGTTATACACTGGATGGTTCAAGCCCTGAATGCTAATTGGCTGACAGCCGTGATATATAAGACGGTATACCATGGGTATGAAAAAACACATTTTTACTGCTCTAATTACATTGGTAAACAGTTTATAATAGCAATAAGGCACCTCTGGAGGTTGTGATATATGGCCAATGTACCACGGCTTAGGGCTGTATCCAGGCACTCCGCGTTGTGTCATGCAAAAGAACAGCCCTTAGCCGTGGTATATTGGCCACAACCCTCCCCTGGCTTTTATAGCTTCAATATTCCACGGCTTTCAGCCAATCAATCTCCAGGACCCAAACTGCCCGGTTTATAAGTGAGGGATAAACACTGACGTTCTGTAAATTACCTTGGAAATAATGGGCGATGCAGCAGGACGAGGCGAAGCCGAGATCATTTTTCCAAGGTAATGTACTGAACTGAGGCGTTTATCCTGCTTATACCACAGTTGCCAAATAAAACAATACGAAAGTACACATTTACTGGTAGAAATAAAAAAAAGACTCAACTTTTGTTTGCTAGAGACCAGTCGTTTGTTTAATTAGTTCAGCCTCGTCATGCTGCGCCGTCCATTATTTCCAAGTTATGCCATGGCATTGTTGAATACTAGTTTCTGATTGGCTTCTAGAGCATGTATATCAGCAAGGTAGAATTCAATGCCTATAATTCATTCTTACATGTTCCATGTTTGATCTGCTTTTGAAAGCAAAAGTCAAATTGAAAACATTGTCATTATTGAATTCGATTTTCATGCTACCAAGCCAATTACTGTAGCTGTTTAGTAAACTTGCCAGCTACTTCAAAGGCTGTTGAACACATTTCTACCTGCAAATGAACACATTTTTGGCATCAAATGTGTTTAATTATAGCCAAGGTATAAAAGGGATAATAAACTCTGGAAAATAATGCAACTCCGTGGGAGGTTTAGTTCCACCAGCGTGTCGTGGAACACACAATCCAGGTCCGTTCGATATTTTCCATAGAACGCATAGACCCTCATTGATTATCCCTTACGTAATGTACAGAATGTTGGCGTTTATAGATCGTCACCAGTTACCACACCCACAAAGTCATAAACCCAGCCTATTTCTACTATTTCTCTTCTTAAAATCAGATTTTAAACCTAACCTTAACCACACTGCTAACCTTATGCATAACTCTAACCTTACATTAACACCAAACATTCCATACATTTTTACAATATAGCTAATTTTGACATTTTGGCCGTGGTAACTAGGGACAACTGCGTATATCCCTTACATATTATATATGTTATTATTGTCAGGGTCTACACAGGAATATATATTATACCCTGAGTGTCTCCTGGGAGTGGGGGTCAACCTACTGGCTGGGAAACCCTTGATCCAGTGAGAACACTACCTTTTGATGTAGAAGACATACCTTTTTATACTTAGTCAGGCATATCGATAGAGGACTAACAGCTTTAAATGTACCTCTGTGTCTTTTCCCGTGACATACACAGTTCCATACATTTTGATCCGGAGAGGCCTTAGGGTTCACTGCACGGGAAAAGATAAACAGGCATTATTAAACTCTCATCACAAACCCTTAGAGCTGATTCCTCATATTATTAGCGCTGCAAATTACCCTAACTAATATGCCAAAGACTGTTTGACTAAAATGACAGTAGTCTTTTCTCTCTCTCTCCTTCTCTCCCACCTTATACTTTCTCATACTCTCTCTTCTCTCTCGCTCTCCCTTCATCCCTCTCTCTCTCCCTCCTTCCCTCTCTCCGTCTAGCCAGTGATGTGTTGCTGGGGGACGGTCTGGTGCTGGTGAGTGCTGCACTGTATGCAGTGTCGAATGTTTGTCAGGAGTACACGGTGAAGAACCTGAGCCGTGGGGAGTTCCTGGGTATGATGGGCCTGTTTGGCACCCTGATCAGCGGCATACAGCTGTAAGACACTCCCTCTCCTCTCTCCAGGGTTGAACCGGTTCAAAGACAGTCTTTCCCGTCTTCTCCCCCTCAGTATTAAAGGGATAGTTTACTTTTACAAATGTAAGCTTACTTAGCTTTCCTTTCGTTTTATGCCAAGATTCAATCTGAACCCAGTTTGTTGACAATGCAGCTTTTAAAGGCAATGTTACTGTGTTCACTGAGAATGCATTCACGGTAAATGCTGCAGATGTCGGCTCAATTGGAAATGACCTCTGCCTCATTGTCGGCAACACCCCACGATCAGATTGAATCCTGGCACTAGCTTATCTTCAAAAAGCAAACTATCCATTTAACTTTTTGTTTGGTGCACTACATCAGTCAGTACATATTGTATTTATTATGGTACTTTCCCCCACATCATCCAGACATCACATTTTCATCTCTTGACCAGTTATTTTAGGCAAAATCTACCCATCAGAATGGTCTTGAAGGTGCTTTGTAAGTCTGTCGACCGACACAGTTCCTATTTGCAATCTTACCTTCTGTCGTCCTGTGTTGCAGAGCCATATTGGAAACCAGTGCAGTAGCAGCTATTAAATGGGACTGGAAAATTAGTAAGAACTCATTTTCTCCCCATATTTAATAACGCCCTAACTCAATTGTCAGAATCATATACAGTCAGGTCCATAATTATTGACAACCCTGATAATTCAGACCATTTTCTTCCATTTGGTGCCTAATGAACACGAACCCTGGTGTTTCCCTCCACAGTCGTACTGTTTGCGGCCTACGCCTTCTGCATGTATGCTCTGTACAGTTTCATGCCCCTGGTGGTCAAGATGACCAGTGCCACTGCAGTGAATCTCTCCCTGCTCACCGCTGACCTCTTCAGCCTCTTCTGTGGCATCTTCCTCTTCCACTTTGTTGTGAGTTAAATATACCATTTTTCTGTGGGTTTGCTCTTGAGCCAGAGGGGGTGCCCAAAATTGTTATCCAGAAATTCATTTATTGGCCAGAAAGGGGCCCATGAGCAAAAGCATATATTGTAAACCTAAGGTGGATTCTGTTGTTTGAGAAGGATTCTGTTGTTTGATTAGATAAAGAAATGTACATTGTCATGTGTATATGAAACATACAGCCAACTCTCAAGCCAATCTTGATACTGACTTCCATAATGTTTAACTAGCACCTTCTCACAAATGTGTTACTTCTCACAAATGTGTTACAAATTAGTTATACAGAGCAACTATAGCTGCTGATCCAGGGTCTGTGAAATGGATCAATCAAAATGTCTACCTCTGCCCCACGTGCCACAGTTCTCAGGCCTGTACATTGTGTCGTTTGTGGTGATCACTGTGGGCTTCGTCATGTTCAACGCTGTGCCCACCTACACGCCCATTCCCGAGTCGGACTCCGCCGGCGAGGAGGACGACGGAGTTTGACGACCCTGCTGCCTTTGTTGAGGGAGAAAAAGACCCCCAGAAAGGAGAGACCACCACAGACCTGCTCCAAGCGGGAGCAGAGGGGAGGGGGTCTAAGGAAGAGGGGACAGAGACGAGCAACAGGCGTGCAGTGACATACGTTACAGAAGAACACAGCACGAAGATGTAGCCAACTAGATTATGTTTAAGTTATTCTTTCAACAACTACATAGATGGGTTTTTCTGTAGTTGTATAGAAGCCTATGTGCTGCCAAGTACCCTGGTGCGACAGACTGCATGGTACAAAGCGTGCTACCCGCCACTATGTACCCAACAATATGGCTCATTAGTTTGCTTTATTAGACAAGCTACTACGCAACCTCACAATATTTTTCTGCTACTGGGTTGACAGTCTATATATTTTAGATGATATTTTATCAAAGGCCTACATTGTGTTCTGCCTCCTTTTTAAACTAATCAGTGTATGTTGTGTTGATTACTATATTTCTTCCCCATGAGGACAATGTATTTGCAAAGCACATTCAAAAAGACAATTCCTCCAAACAGTATTTATTTGTGTGATTCCAGGTTGCTATAGTTGTTTTTGCAGCAGGTCTTCTGAAAACCAATTGGTAAATGAAACATATGCAGTGTTTGTGTCTGCCGAAATTATGCCTTTGCCAAAGTGTTTTTGTATATTGATGATAAAGTTTTATATTCTCTTGTTTCTGGTTACATCTGTCATGGCTCTTCTTTTCTATGTGGATGTTGTTATCATTATTGTGCTCGTTCCCTCAGTGACTCTCTTGATTATTTTAAGTTTTTGTCAACCAAAAATACAATTTCCAGTTTATGGAGACAGCCTAGAGAACAAACCAGAATTAATACTAGGCTAAAATTGGAGAGAGCCTGCATCATAAACAAGTTACAAGGTCGCTTGAAACTACAGATTGATATCCTAGTTGTCCAATCAAGTCTACACAGTGCAGTAGATGTTGGATGTAAATACCAGATCTCGGTGCCTATACACCACATGACCAGATACTATTGATAGCTAATTTAGAACCTTAAGGTGCGTGCTCAAGCACCCAAGAGGTAAATATAGCCTTATAAATGGCCCCTATTATCTTACATTGCCACTCATGCCTCATTTATACGTGGTGCTAACATGCATACCTTGTTTCTGATCCTATCCACATTCTGATTATGGCCACATTATAGCCGTTGCATCTATCTTTACATGGTAAAATGTGTCTTATCCGTCCACATTGTGAACAGATTAGCTGGTGTTTCCCTGTATTCAAATTAATTTACAGATATCGTTCTAAAATATGGATTTATTGTTAAAAAAAAGTGTGCACAATTAGAATTTGGACAAGATAAGGACAAAGGCTGCATGTTAGCAGTGATGTAAAGTACTTTAGTAAAAATGCTTTAAAGTACTTAAGTAGTTTTTTGGGCTATCTGTACTTTACTATTTATATTTTTACCTAATTTTACTTCACTACATTCCAACAGAAAATGATGTACTTTTTACTCCATACATTTTCCCTGACACCCAACTGTAGTTGTTACATTTTGACAGGAAAATGGTCCCATTCACACACTTATCAAGAGAACATCCCTGGTCATTTCTATTTTCTCTGATCTGGCAGACTCACTAAACACAAATGCATTTGTAAATGATAAAAGTGTAATCCATCAATAAAAATACATTTGTGCCGTCTGGTTTGCTTAACATAAGGAACTTTAAATTATTTATACTTTTCCTACGGATACTTAAGTACATTTTAGAAATTCCATTTACTTTTGTATATTTAAATCCAAATACTTTTTAACTTTTATTAAAGTGATAATTTACTGGGTGACTCACTAACTTGAGTCATTTTATATCAAGATTTTTACATTTTATTTTGAGTACTTTTAGCCTATAAAATGCTAAATATAGGCATAGGACAAGGAGAGAAATCATACAGGTAAAATTAGTTTTATATTGGATATTAGGTTTTAGTGATTAGTGATTGAACCAAGCATGCCATAGCTATAAACGGTATATTCTGAATCGGGTGGATAGAGAACAATCCACACCCTTTGTTGTTGAAAATATGATTTGGGATTTCAATCTTCAATAGCTCTTACAAAAAGTGTGCCATGACTATGCAAATGATATATTCTGAATCGGGAGGGTGGAGAAAATACACAGCTTTTGTATAGATTAATTATTTAACTTCTTTTTTTTTCAATTTTCAAAAGCTCTTACACAAAGTGTGCCATGACTATGAAAATAATATATTCTGAATCAAGGGCAGATGGAGAACAATTCACATATTTTATGTTGTTTATATATATCAATATATAAAAATAACCAATTGTTTTAGGGATTGTCTCTTTCAGGCTTAAAGACGTTCTGCAGCTATTTAAAAAAAAACTTTTACTGTTAAAAATCAATATCCCAAGTATACATACAGTAGAGTACACACACTAAAGGGTAAACCAATATATGTTTTGAGCAAAAGTATTTTTAGACACAACTGCAAAGTTCAAGAATCAGGGCATTCAGGGAGTTGATCTGATGGGAAGTTGTGATGACATCAGTTCCCCCCTTGCTTGAGGAACAATAGAGAACAGAAGAGGAAAGCTTGTGCTATATAATGACTTACCTGGACCACCTATTGAGATGTGCCTTTTGTTAAGTAAATCAGTTAAATGAGGTGAAAATGAGACTTGAGTGCTCCATTAAAGTGATAAATTGCAGGTTGTTGGGGTGGGAGGAGGAGGAGGGTGATTAATGGACAGACCCATTCACTCTGGCTGCAACACCACATGTGATTGAGTCAACCTGCAAATCAGCAGGTAGAACTAGGACACAAGGAAAAGTATGTGTGTGAGTGAGTGAGTGAGTGAGTGAGTGAGTACCTCTAATGTGCTGAGAGAAAACAAGAATATGGCTTTAAAAAAGATCTCCCTATTGATAACTACAATGTTGTTGATCCATCCTCAGTTTTGCCCTATTACAGCCATTAAAACCTGCAACTGTTGTAAAGTCACAATTGGCCTCATAGTGAAATCCCTGAGCGGTTTACTTCCTCTCTGGCAACTGAGTAAGGACACCTGTATCTTTGTAATGACTGGGTGTATTTATACAACATCCAAAGTGTAATGAATAACTTCACCATGCTCAAAGCGGCCCCAGGTGGTAAGAGTAGGCAACAACACGTCTGCCACGCTGATCCTTAACACTGGGGCCCCTCCAAGAATTTCCTGTTCACCCACGACTGCGTGGCCAAACACGACTCCAACACCATCATTAAGTTTGCTGACGACACAACAGTGGTTGGCCTGATCACTGACAACAATGGCCTATAGGGAGGAGGTCAGAAAACTGGCAGTGTGGTGCCAGGACAACAACCTCTCCCTCAATGTGAGCAAGACAAAGGAACTGATAGTGGACTACAGGAAAAGGTGGGCCGAACTGGCCCCCATTAACATCGACGGGGCTGTAGTGGAGTGGGTCGAGAGTATCAAGTTCCTTGGTGTCCTCATCACCAAAACACTATCATGGTCCAAACATACCAAGACAGCCGTGAAGAGGGCACGAGAAAACCTTTTCCCCCTCAGGAGACTGAAAAGATTTGGCATGGGTCCCCAGATCCTCAAAAGGTTCTACAGCTGTACCATCAAGAGCATCCTGACCGGTTGTATCACCACCTGGTATGGCAACTGCTCGGCATCTGACCGTAAGGCGCTACAGAGGGTAGTGAGAACGGCCCAGTAAATCACTGGGGCCAAGCTTCCTGCCATCCAGGACCTATATAATAGGCGGTGTCAGAGGTAAACCCATAAAATTGGCAGACTCCAGTCACCCAAGTTATAGACTGTTTTCTCTTCTACCGCATGGCAAGCGGTGCCGGAGCGCCAAGTCTAGGACCAAAAGGCTCCTCAACAGCTTCTACCCCCAAGCCATTAGACCGTTGAACAATTAATCAAAATCACCACCGGACAATTTATATTTACCCCCACTTGTACACTGCTGCTACTCGCTGTTTATTATCTATGCATAGCCACTTTGTCCCCACCTACATGTACAGATTACCTCAACTAGCCTGTACCCCTGCACACTGACTCGGCACCGGTGCCCCCTGTATACGGCCTCGTTATTGTCCTTATTGTGTTACTTTTTATTTTAGCCTACTTGGTGAATATTTTCTTCTTGAACTGCACTGTTGGTTGGGGGCTTGTAAGTAAGCATTTCACGGTAAAGTCTATACTTGTTGTATTTGGCGCATGTGGCAAATAAAGTCTGATTTGATTTTCAATGTGTGCTTCTTTTTTACCCATCTACCAATAGGTGACCTTCTTTGCAAGGATTATACAACAGATGGGTTTAATCCTGAATGCCGATGAGTTAAAACTGCATTCCAGCAGGTGTCTATGATGTTAAATTGCCTATTTACTCTGTTCCATCTGACTGAGCAATCCATTGTCTCATGAGCCCAGCCAAGCAATTTATGAACTTGATCTACACTATAAAAGCATCTAGACATTCTCACATTTCTTTTAGACTAACATTTAGTTTTCAACAGCAGAGATTTGTATCATGCTTGCTTATCTATGGACGCAACCCAGTCATTTGTTCTAAATGTTCCATTGCCATACTGGCTGGCAACATTCTTATCCCTTGCATGTTAGCTAGCCAACTAGGCTAACTTACAGCCACGCTGGCATTATTTTTATGAACAAATACAAAAAAAGTTAAACTGAAAAAAGGTCCAAATAAACACTGCTTATTTGCAGTCTTTCCAGCTTCAGTTTGAAGTTATTGTGTTAGCTGTGTTGCTAGCTAGCTCCTCTGAACACGTGTCCTGATGAGTGAGCACATTTTCTCTGTCAGGCAAAATCGCGCCTCATTTGCTTGTTATGGATGTATCTAAATAAATGTCACTAGAAAACAGCTTAAAACAAATACAAATGCAGCTACTTTGCTGTTATTCTGGCTGCACTTTCTGACGTGACTGTAAGTTAGCCATAGTTGGCTAGGTAACATGCAAGGGATAAGAATGTTGCCAGCCAGTATGGCAATGGAACATTTAGAACATGGGTGTCAAACTCTGGCCCGTGGGCCAAATTTGGCCCGCGGGGTAATTATATTTGGCCCGCGAGACAATACCAAATTAGAAAACAGGAGCTTTCTGGACAAGTGGGAGGCAGAATATCTGTTTACATATGTAAAAGACAAACCTGTTTGTCTTGTTTGTGGAGTCAACGTGGCTGTAAGTAAGGAGTACAACATTAGACGACACTATGAAACGAAACACCATGACAAATACAAGGACCTGGACATGACTCAAAGGAGCCAGAAAGTAGAGGAGATGAAAAGAAGTTTGGTTTCACAACAGAATATGTTTAAAAAAGCCTCATCACAAAGCGAGGCTGCTGTAAAGGCTAGTTATATAGTGGCATCAGAGATCGCAAAAAATCAGCCCGGCCCTTTAATGAGGGAGAGTTCATGAAAAAGTGCATGATGAAGGTTTGTGACCTCGTATGCCCAGAGAAAAAACAAGCATTTTCAAACGTGAGTCTGAGCACGAACACAGTAGCTGATCGCACATGTGATCTTGCCACTAATCTGTATGACCAGCTGATGGAAAAGGGAAAAGATTTTGTTGCGTTCTCCCTCGCTGTGGATGAGAGCTGCGACGCATCTGATACTGCTCAGCTGTCAGTCTTCATCCGTGGAGTGGACTCAAATCTGTGTGTTACGGAGGAGCTATTAGGATTCAAATCAATGCATGGCACAACCACAGGAAAGGAAATCTTTGAGGAGGTTTCCAAATGTGTAACTGAAATAAAGCTGCCGTGGGATAAACTCGTTGGATTAACGACAGATGGTGCGCCAGCGATGTGCGGTAAAAAGAGTGGACTGGTGGGCATGGTTCGGGAGAAGATGCGGGAAGAGAACTGTGCAGGTGAGCTAACTGTTTACCACTGCATCATACATCAGGAAGCACTGTGTGCCAAAGCCCTAAAGATGGAACATGTTATGACCACAGTAACACAGGTAGTTAACTTTATAAGAGCCAAAGGTCTAAATCACCGCCAGTTTAAATCTTTTCTGGAGGAGTGTGGTTCGGGATACGCAGACGTGCCGTATCACACAGAGGTGAGATGGCTAAAGCAGAGGAAAAGTACTGAACAGATGTTTCGAGCTGCGTGAAGAAATATGTCAATTCCTGGAAACCAAAGGGAAGGATACAGCAGAGCTCCGGGAGCAAAAGTTCCTGTGTGAGCTGGCCTTTCTCTGTGACATCTCGAGCCACCTCGATGCGCTGAAACTGCAGCTTCAGGGGCGGGGGCGCATCATCACAGACATGTACGCTGCAGTGAGGGCCTTCAAAACTAAACTGTGCCTGTGGGAGAATCAGATGCTGCAAGGAAACCCTTGCCATTTTCCCTGCTGCCAATCCATTAAAGCGCAGATCTCTACCGCCGTGTTCCCATGCGCACAGTTTGCTGAAAAACTCAGTGTTCTCGCCGCCGCTGAGTTTAGCGGCGATTTGCCGACTTCGATGCCCAGAAATGCAAGTTTGAACTGCTTAGTAATCCCTTCGCAGTTGAAGTGGAAAATGCACCAACCAACATCCAAATGGAGCTGATTGAACTCCAGTGCAACGACACGCTGAAGTCAAAGTATGATGCTGTGGGCGCCGCACAGTTTCCACGGTGCACCCAAGCTGCTCAGATGCTCTCCATGTTCGGCAGCACTTATCTATGCGAGCAACTTTTCTCCTCGATGAAGATGACCAAAACAACTCACAGGAGACGTCTGACTGATGAACATGTGTGTGTGTGCAATAATTAACGTTTTCTTTATGCACTTTTTCTTGCTACAAGGCATGGGCTTGAATGGTTGATTGATTTATTATCATTTTATTTGTAAAATTATTAGCCAGTGGAAAAAGTTTATTTTGGTATTTAAATCAGAAGGCTGCAAATAGAAAAGAGGCATACAATTTTTATTTAAATTTTATTTATTTAATAAATGAATGCCATTGATGTGTTTTTTCATTTGAAATTCGATTTTGCATGTCTCCACTATTAAATTATATATTGTATGGTAATAAGCGATGCTTGTTCCATATTCAATGTTAAAGAAAAACTTGTTTGGGTCCATATTAAAAGGTTAATTTGTTCAATGTTGGCCCGTGACTTTGTTCAGGTTTTACATTTTGGCCCACTGGGTATTTGAGTTTGACACCCCTGATTTAGAACAAATGACTGGGTTGCGTACATAGATACAGAACAAAAAGACTGAACAACTTTGTCGCGTCTCTAGCAACCCTAGATTTGTGTCAGGACTATATCTTGTGAAATAGTATGAATAAATTAATCAAAATACAATTTTGAAGGAAAATATGTCAATCATTATTTGAATATAATAAGAGCGTCTGCTAAATGACTTAAATGACTTAAATGAATATGTTGGAAATGCATTGTATAAAATTAATAATGCCCTTGAAGCCATTTTTGGAGGATATATTGTGGGCATTGTCACTTAATTGGAAAACCTCCCTGGTCTTTGTTGTTAACTCTGTGTTTGTAATTCACTGCTTGGCCTTACAGATAATTGTATGTACAGAGATGACGTTATTGTCATTTAAAAATCACGTTAAACACTATTATTGCACACAGAGTGAGTCCATGTAACTTATGTGACTTGTTAAGCAAATTCTTACTCCTGAACTTATTTAGGCTTGCCGTAACAAAAGGGGTTGAATACTTATTGACATTTCAGCTTTTCATTTTTAATTAATGTGTAAAAATGTCTAAAAACATTATTTCACTTTGACTGAATGGGGTATTGTTTGTAGGCCAGTGACAAAATCTCAATCTAATCCATTTTAAATTCAGGTTGTAACACATCAAAATGTGGAAAAAGTCAAGGGGTGTGAATACTTTCTGAAGAAACTGAATGTATTGGGTCCCTCAGTCTATGATATTACAGTTTAATTTCAAAATTATGTGAAGTGTCAAAGAATTGCTGGTTATAATGGAAAGATAAAAGGAGGTCCTCACTTACAGTGCTAACACAATCATTACTTCTGTTAAAAATCATTCTGACAAGTAGTGGATGAGGATTACATCAGCCATGATTCAACAGTAACTGTTTTGCAGGAGGGACTAGTGTGTCAAGGGGTTGAAGTGTGTCCATGTAAATCTGTCATATCTATTGTGTGAGCCCGGGAGTCTATTCACATATTTTCACACCAGGCCACGCTAACCACAAAAAAACAGTCACACATTCACAGTATTAAAAATAAACAAACATATTTATGTCATGTAAGCAAACACTCATGCTCACACAGTTGTGTTGTTTGTTGCAGCCTAAATCAACCAGAAAAAAAGCTGTGGATTTTTCTCCATCATCCCCTGATTCAAAATATGTCAGTTTGATAGTCATGGCACGCTTTGTGTAAGCGCAATTGAAGATTGAAAGCAGGATGAAAAACAAATCAAAATTTTACCACAACAAAAAAAGCAGTGGATTTTCTCCATCCCCCTTATTCAGAATATTCAGTCTAATTTTCACGATCATGGCACGTCTTGTGTAAGAGCTATTGAAGATTGAAAGCCCCTCACTCACAAAAAATACATCTACATTTCAACAACAAAAAAGCCATGAATTTGTCTCTATCCTTCCCTTTCATAGTCATGGCATGCTTTGTTTAAAAGCTATTGAAGATTGAAATATGGATTTTTACATTTTTATTAGGATTTATTTTTATTACAAATACAAAAATTTTCTAAGCCATGGATTTCTCTACATCCTCTACTGATTTAGAATATATCATTTTCATAGTCATGGCAAGTTTTGTTTAAAAGCTATTGTGATTGAAAGTCGGAAATGTTTTTTTTCTTAAAGAAAAACTATTTTAAAAAACATGGATTTTTCTCCAGCCTCCCGTGATTCAGTGTACATCATTTTCATAGTCATGATGGCATGCTTTGTTCAAAAGCTATTGAAGACTGAAAGATGGAAAATGTTTTTTTTTTCTCCCCAAGAAAAAAAGGCAGTGGATTTTTCTCCATCCTCCCCTAATTCAGAATATACAGTGCATTAGGAAAGTAATTCTGACCCCTTTACTTTTTCCACATTTTGTTATGTTACAGCTTTATTCTGAAATGGTTTAAATTGCCCCCTCCCCCTCATCAATCTACACACAATACCCTATAATGACACTGCAAAAACAGGTTTTTAGATTTTTTTTGCAAATGTATTAAAAATACAAAACAGTACTTTGTTGAAGAACCTTTGGCAGTGATTACAGTCTCGAGTTCATGGGTATGACGCTACAAGCTTGGCACACCTGTATTTGGGGAGTTTCCCCCATTTTTCTCTGGAGATCCTCTCAGGCTCTGTCAGGTTGGATAGGGAGTGTCGCTGCACAGCTATTTTCAGGTCTCCCCAAAGATGTCGATCGGGTTCAAGTCCAGTCTCTGAATGGGCCACTGAAGGACATTGAGACTTGTCCCGAAGCCACTCCTACATGGTCTTGGCTGTGTGCTTACGGTCGTTGTCCTGTTGGAAGGTGAACCTTCGCCCCAGTCTGATGTCCTGAGTGCTTTGGAGCAGGTTTCATCAAGAATCTCTCTGTACTTTACTCTGTTCATCTTACCCTCGATCCTGACTAGTTTTCCAGTCCTTGCCAATGAAAACATCCCCACTGCATGATGCTGCCACATCATGCTTCACCGTAGGGATAGTGACAGATTTCCTCCAGACGTGACACTTGGCATTCAGGCCAAAGAGTTCAATCTTAGTTTCATCAGACCAGAGAATCTTGTGGTCTGATAGTCTTTAGGTGACCCAAGCGGGCTGTCATGCGCCTTTTACTGAGGAGTGGCTTCTGTCTGGCCACTCTATCATAAAGGCCTGATTGGTGGAATGCTGCAGAGATGGTTGTCCTTCTGGAAGGTTCTCCCATTTCCACAGAAGAACCATGAAGCTTTGTCAGGGTGACTATTGCGTTTTTGGTAAGGGAGGTGACCAAGGTCCTTCTCCCCCAATTTCTCATTTTGGACAGGCAGCCAGCTCTCGGAAGACTCTTGGTCATTCCAAACTTCATCCATTTAAGAATGATGGAGGCCACTGTGTTCTTGGGGACCTTCAATGCTAAATAAATGTTTTGTTACTCTTCCCCAGATCTGTGCCTTGACACAACCCTGTCTTGGAGCTCAACGGACAATTCCTTTGACCTCATGGCTTGGTTTTTGTTCTGACATGCACTGTCAAGTGCACTGAAAAAACGGGACAAGGTGGGCTGTCAGATTTACAAAAACATTGTGTGGGATTTACTCAAACATGCTTTGTTTCTCCTCTCAACGCGATTTCATTGCTTCCAATCAATGCGACTTGAAACTAAATCAGATCTACTAGTTTGAATCATGTATGGGGTACGTGAACCAATAAAGTTAATTCATGATGAGTAATGAGGAACAATTCAAACCGCACGAGAGAAGACTCTTCCAGAAAGAACGCTGCCGCGTTAGCGAAGAAGACAGTACCTAGAATCTTGGTCAAGTTAAGCATGGTGGTTGATTTTATTCAACATTTGTCATTGTGGTTGTAGTCAGAATCGTAAGCAGTAACATTATTAGTGATTGCTCCATATTCTCATTTTGTGCTCTTGAGTCTGAAACATAGTGGCTTGGCAGCTAAAGGTAAAAGGCGATGTTGCTAGCTGGCTTCTATGAACAGTAAAAAAGGGCTAGGTCAAGATTAACATTTTGCAAAGCGGTAAAGTTAGTTGGCGAAACACCATGATATTTACCTATTGTTCAAGAACTTTGAATTTACCTAACCAAGAACTAATTAAGGTTTGCTGAGGAGTACACACCGCTTGAGATAGCTAACATGCTAGCTAACTAATTATTTGGTGATTGTGCATGACATCGTCTGCAATCACTTTGCAGCATCATTTAGTGTTCCATTTTTTTTATTGTGAGGTAAAAGTATTTTTTTAAAGAATGTATTTGCATCAAAACAGACCATTTAAAAAAATGTATTACATATTTAATATCTAGTGATTATACACCTAATCCTATGAGATTGGTGTTTTCATGCAGTTTAACAGTTCGCTTATGGCTGCCTCCATGTTGTAAAACGCGGTGCAAAGGTGACAGACTTATTGAAATGGGATGTGGAGTTCATTTTAGCAGTTGAACAGTGTTACTTTATATTATGGGTGTCCATTTATCAATACATTTAAAATGATTTGACAAAAATAAAAATAATTCAACGTAATACACATACCTCATTCTTGGTCTGTTATTTCTTATGAACAATAACTACCTCATTCTGTTTTTAAAAAATGCATTAGAGAGAGTGCCCAATTATTGTTAGGACAACTCTTTTTTTATACAGATATATAGCCTACATTACTGTGATTTAGACCTGTGCAATTCATTGAACACTGAATGTCAGTGAATGGACATTTGTCAATCCAAAGAGCTGAACCATTACAAGACATACATGCATTTTGCCTTCTTTGTCACTGATGCAGATGGTCTCTTGCTCCTTAGTTACACATCTTTAGCATGTACTTTTTATTTCCCTATTCATTTGTGTAAATACAAACACTAAGGTAGAAAATGGCAGAATTTCATCTTCATGCTTACATTAATAATTATGTATAACCTTGTCCATAATATAAATTATGGACAATGTTCTACATAATTATGAGTAAAATCATCAATAAAATAATGTTAATTAGTAAGTAGTGATCAGGTTTAGAGAACATGTCCATATCCATTTGAAGCTACACATTTCATTCAAATAAAATTTGCTTTACCAAACATGTTAAATTGATTCTATCCCATTACAATGCATTGAAAAATTATATTAGCTTGACAAAAATAAAATAAGTAAACTGAAAAATATAGAATTGTGTTTATCTAACATGTTTCATTAAAGTGGAACTGGTGTACACATTCAAATTAAGTAAATTCAAAGTACAATTTTTAATAAGTGTGTGTGACCTTATATAGACAGGTGTGTGCCTTTCCAAATAATGTCCAATCGATTGAATTTGCCACAGGTGTGTCAGGACCCGGTTACGAACCCGGGTCTCCGGAGTGAGAAACAGTCACTTAACCAACTGAGCCACGAATAGTCAGCAGAACCCAGAAGATGAGGCAGACACAGCAGTACTTGAGACAGTGTATTTAATGAAGTAAAAAGTGAAGTCCTTCAGGAAAACATGTAACTCCACAACCTCAAAAGGAATTCCACAAGAACAAAGGTAATCCTCCAAGACAAAAAGGTAAATCCACAAGGTGGTAGGTATAGCATAAAAAGCCTCAAAAGATACTCAAAAATAAATAAACAAGAACAAAAAACAGAATTCCACAAGAGAGTCCACCGGGATCAACAAGAGTTCACAGAATACTAGGGCTGGGTGCTAACATACAAACACAGAGCAAAGAACTGAGGAAAACAAAGGGTTTAAATACAATCAGGGGAAACGAGGCACAGGTGCAAATAATAATGGGGATCAAGGGAAAACAAAAGGTCAAAAAGCACAATGGGGGCATCTAGTGACCAAAAACCGGAACAACCCTGGCCAAATCCTGACAAGGTGGACTCCAAATCAAGTTGTAGAAACATCTCAAGGATGATCAATGGGAACAGGATGCACCGGAGCTCACTTTCGAGTCTCATAGGAAAGGGTCTGTATACTTATGTAAGGTATTTCAGTTTTTTAAAAACTTTTAATGCATTTGCAAACGCTTTGTCATTATGGGGTATTGAGCGTAGATTGATGAGGGGAAAACATTATTTATCCATTTTAGAATAAGGATGTAACAAAACAAAATGTAAAAGGGGTTCTGAATACTTGTAACGCCCAGGGTGTAATGGAGGAAGAAGTCAGGTGCAGGAAGCAGAGAGTTCAGGGTAGCGCTACTTTTAATGCACCACAACGGTAAACAGACGCCAACCCAAACAAATGCCCCAAACACGGGGAATTTAAACAGTCCAGCAAAATTACAAACACACGGACAACTGTGACCTACAGCCGTGTACACACGTACACTGAAATAATCCTGCACACCCAGCAGGTGGGCCGGCTGGATAATAGAGCCCAACCAATTAACCTAACTAAACACAGGTGGGGGGGGGGGGGATCAGTGGCAGCTAGTAGGCCGGTGACGACGAGCGCAGAGCGCCACCAGAACAGGAAGGGGAGCCACCTTCTGTAGGAGTCGTGACAATACTTTCCGAATGCACTGTACCATTTACATAGTCATGGCATGCTCTGTGTAAGCTATCTTATTTGTATTTCTTATTTTTTAAAGTGCATGGTTCTCCATGGTTCTCCATCCACCCCAGAATATACCCTCTTCATAGTCATGGCATGCTTGGTTAAATAGCTATTGACCAAATAGCCACTGAATGTCCAATATAAAACAAATTTTACCCCGGGAGAAAACCTTTGATGTTATGATTGACAATCGGAATGTCCAAACAGCATATGATATAGCCTGACAGACTGCCCTTTGCCAAGTAGCCTAGGCCTATCCTAGGCGACACAAAACAAACATGACAATATGATTCATTGTATAATTTAGGTGTTCATCTCTTTGTGTCTGATGAGTTTGACCTCTCAAATCCCATTTTGTTTTGGCGCAGCCTGGTCTCATAGAGTAGACATAATATATTAAAAGTATACACGGAAACTGAAATTAGTATGATATGTTACATTTGGTGTGGTTACACAAGACAGATGGTTACTCTAAAAAAGGGTGGTTGGTCGGGATGGATGGGTAGACACAAATGTCTAGCAACCCAAAGGTTACAAGTTCGAATCTCATCACGGACCACATTAGCATTTTAGCTAAGTATCCACTTTTCAGCTAATTACTACTTTGAGCTACTTTTCTACTACTTAGCATGTTAGCTAACACTTCCCCTTACCATTTAACCTAACTCTTAAACTTAACACTAACCCCTATCCTAGCTAATGTTAGCCAGCTAGCTGCATTACAACCTAGCTAGAATTCGTAACAATTCATACATTTTGCACATCCATAACATATTGTACATTTAGCAAATTCGTAACATATTGTACATTTTGCAAATTCGTAACATGTTGTACCTTTTGCAAATTCGTAACATACAATGCAACTTGTAATTTGTAACATACAGTTGAAGTCGGAAGTTTACATACACCTTAGCCAAATACATTTCAACTCAGTTTTTCACAATTCCTGACATTTAATCCTAGTAAAAATTCCCTGTCTTGGGTCAGTTAGGATCATCACTTTAGAATGATTAATTTCAGCTTTTATTTCTTTCATCACATTCTCAGTGGGTCAGAAGTTTTCATGCATTCAATTAGTAATAATAATAATAATAATAATATATGCCATTTAGCAGACGCTTTTATCCAAAGCGACTTACAGTCATGTGTGCATACATTCTACGTATTTGGTAGCATGGCCTTTAAATTGTTTAACATGGGTCAAACGTTTCGGGTAGCCTTCCACAAGCTTCTCACAATAAATTGGGTGAATTTTGGCCCATTCCCCCTGACAGAGCTGTTGTAACTGAGTCAGGTTTGTTGGCCTCCTTGCTCGCACACACTTGCTCAGTTCTGCCCACACATTTTCTATGGGATTGAGGTCAGGGCTTTGTGATGGCCACTCCATTACCTTGACTTTGTTGTTCTTAAGCCATTTTTCACAACTTTGGAAGTATGCTTGGGGTCATTGTCCACTTGGAAGACCCATTTGCGATCAAGCTTTAACTTCCTGGCTGATGTCTTGAGATGTTGCTTCAATATATCCATATAATTTTCCTTTCTCATGATGCCATCTATTGTGTGTGCACCAGTCCATCCTGCAGTGTGCACACCCTCGTGCTTCACAGTTGGGATGGTGTTCAATGGCTTGCAGCCCTCCCCCTTTTTCCTCCAAACATAACGATGGTCATTATGGCCAAACAGTTCTATTTTTGTTTCATCAGACCAGAGGACATTTATCCCAAAAGTATGATCTATGATGTCCCCATGAGCAGTTACTAATCGTAATCTGGATTTTTTATGGTGGTTTTGGAGCAGTGGCTTCTTCCTTGCTGAGTGGTCTATCAGGTTGTCGATAGAGGACTCATTTTTACTGTGGATATAGATACTTTTGTACTTGTTTCCTCCAGCACCTTCACAAGGTCATTTGCTGTTGTTCTGGGATCGATTTGCACTTTTCGCACCAAAGTACGTTCATCTCTAGGAGACAGAACGTGCAGTGCCTTGCGAATGTAATCGGCCCCCTTGAACTTTGCGACCTTTTGCCACATTTCAGGCTTCAAACATAAAGATATAAAACTGTATTTTTTTGTGAAGAATCAACAACAAGTGGGACACAATCATGAAGTGGAATGACATTTATTGGATATTTCAAACTTTTTTAACAAATCAAAAATGTAAAAATTGGGCGTGCAAAATTATTCAGCCCCCTTAAGTTAATACTTTGTAGCGCCACCTTTTGCTGCGATTACAGCTGTAAGTCGCTTGGGGTATGTCTCTATCAGTTTTGCACATCGAGAGACTGAAATATTTTCCCATTCCTCCTTGCAAAACAGCTCGAGCTCAGTGAGGTTGGATGGAGAGCATTTGTGAACAGCAGTTTTCAGTTCTTTCCACAGATTCTCGATTGGATTCAGGTCTGGACTTTGACTTGGCCATTCTAACACCTGGATATGTTTATTTTTTAACCATTCCCTTGTATATTTTGCTTTATGTTTTGGATCATTGTCTTGTTGGAAGACAAATCTCCGTCCCAGTCTCAGGTCTTTTGCAGACTCCATCAGGTTTTCTTCCAGAATGGTCCTGTATTTGGCTCCATCCATCTTCCCATCAATTTTAACCATCTTCCATGTCCCTGCTGAAGAAAAGCAGGCCCAAACCATGATGCTGCCACCACCATGTTTGACAGTGGGGATGATGTGTACAGGGTGATGCGCTGTGTTGCTTTTACGCCAAACATAACGTTTTGCATTGTTGCCAAAAAGTTCAATTTTGGTTTCATCTGACCAGAGCACCTTCTTCCACATGTTGGCGTGTCTCCCAGGTGGCTTGTGGCAAACTTTAAACGACACTTTTTTATGGATATCTTTAAGAAATGGATTTCTTCTTGCCACTCTTCCATAAAGGCCAGATTTGTGCAATATACGACTGATATATACGACTGAGTCTCCCACCTCAGCTGTAGATCTCTGCAGTTCATCCAGAGTGATCATGGGCCTCTTGGCTGCATCTCTGATCAGTCTTCTCCTTGTATGAGCTGAAAGTTTAGAGGGACGGCCAGGTCTTGGTAGATTTGCAGTGGTCTGATACTCCTTCCATTTCAATATTATCGCTTGCACAGTGCTCCTTTGGATGTTTAAATCTTGGGAAATCTTTTTGTATCCAAATCCGGCTTTAAACTTCTTCACAACAGTATCTCGGACCTGCCTGGTGTGTTCCTTGTTCTTCATGATGCTCTCTGCGCTTTTAACGGACCTCTGAGACTATCACAGTGCAGGTGCATTTATACGGAGACTTGATTACACACAGGTGGATTGTATTTATCATCATTAGTCATTTAGGTCAACATTGGATCATTCAGAGATCCTCACTGAACTTCTGGAGAGAGTTTGCTGCACTGAAAGTAAAGGGGCTGAATAATTTTGCACGCCCAATTTTTCATTTTTTCATTTGTTAAAAAAGTTTGAAATATCCAATAAATGTCGTTCCACTTCATGATTGTGTCCCACTTGTTGTTGATTCTTCACAAAAAAAATAGTTTTATATCTTTATGTTTGAAGCCTGAAATGTGGCAAAAGGTCGCAAAGTTCAAGGGGGCCGAATACTTTCGCAAGGCACTGTATCTCCTTCCTGAGCGTTATGGAGGCTGCGTGGTCCCATTGTGTTTAGACTTGCATACTATTCTTTGTACAGATGAATGTGGTACCTTCAGGTATTTGGAAATTGCTCCCAAGGATGAACCAGACTTGTGGAGGTCTACAATGTTTTTTCTGAGGTCTTGGCTGATTTCTTTCGATTCCATGATGTCAAGCAAAGAGGCACTGAGTTTGACTGTAGGCCTTGAAATACATTCACAGGTATACCTCCAATTGACTCAAATTATGTAAATTAGCCTATCAGAAGCTTCTAAAGCCATGACATCATTGTCTGGAATTTTCCAAGCTGTTTAAAGGCACAGTCAATTTAGTGTATGCAAACTTCTGACACACTGGAATTGTGATGCAGTGAATTATAAGTGAAATAATCTGTCTGTAAACAATTGTTGGACAAATGACTTGTGTCATGCACAAAGTAGATGTCCTAACTGACTTGCCAAAATTATAGTTCATTAACAAGAAATTTGTGGAGTGGTTGAAAAACGAGTTTTAATGACTAAGTGTATATAAACTTCCGACTTAAACTGTATCATACGAAATGGGTGATGGACATCCACAAATGAATATATACACGAAACGTAACATATCATACCATAGTAAATTAAGTGTCTCGATTTAGATACAGAATAATACGAAATGCCCTGAGACCAGGTTTCAGCGCGAAGGTCTGTCTGGCGCGCGGCTAGGACTGGTCTGTCCCTTTCTCCGCCACCGCGCGGCAGCAGAGACTCTGCATTGCTATGCTTTTCTATCGCTCGGTCTCCTCATCCCATCAGTGATGCGATCATCATGGAGGAAGAACAGGTACCTGCTATCGAGTGAAGAGGACAATCGCACCACAAAAGCGCAGCTGCTACCTGCGGGAATCTATTGCGTCTTTGGCCGCCTACTCTCATTCCCTTTTCTTGCCTGTGAGTGCTTATTATTGATCCATTTGTAAATATGTGCATGTTCCTTTTCAGGAAGCGCGATTGATTTCTGTTACTCCAGAGCTCGGATTATGCATGATGTGATTGGGTGCTGATTATTAGCTTCGAGACATAAAGCTGTACCAAACAACACAACTGTGTAATTTATTTGCATTATAATGAGATTAATAATGTTAATTCCAGCATATTGCAGGAAGCCTAGCCTGAAGAACTGGTAGGTTAAGGCTATATTGATTCAATGTGGTTTACATTTCTCACAGCAACGTATTTATCTATAGCCTATATAATCTGACAGCACAGCAGCACCATGGAAATTGTCCCGACAAAAATTAGACGAGCCGAGCCATTCACCAGATATTAAACCGTGTAGGCCTATGTTTCGTATCAACAATGTAAAATTATGTTTTTCCCCTTCCCGCTTGTTTTTGTTGTTGTACAGGAATACATTGTGTCACTGGCCGTGAGTCAATTCTAAAGAGTAGAAGAGGAACGAGGCAAAACCATCAAAATGAAACATTTTTTTGAGGTAGGCAAATACAGGCTCTTTCTGCAAGGGAAGTTTTCATTTGTTTTTAGGGATTATCAGAACTTCTTTTAATGAGGCCTTGCCTGTCAACTCACGTTGGCGAAGCCAAAAATGTTTTTTGCTCTCACTCATGTTGAGTGAAATTTAGGCTATAGCTCAAATGGTCCTTGAAGTTCTCCAAGTGTACATATTTGCATAAAGACTATGGATTAGAAGCAATTTGGTAATAATTTGAAGCAATTTATGAAATTAGAATGCTACTTTTTATACTTATTTATGCAAACTAGATACTTAATATGGCTAATTGCTATTACAGAATGTTAAGCCCATTAATTTAAAGTAAGGTGGCACCTATTAGCATTTTGTTAACATACTGTATATTGATGTTTTATGCAGAACTGAGGTAACAATTGAATAAATTAATACCAAATAAAATATGAATTATGCAAATTAGTTGGTGAATTACAATGTTCCATTTACTTCAATGGGATATTTCTTTACGGTTCTGCTCAAAACTGACCGTCTTGTCTGTGAAGTCTTGTCTGTGAAGTGTATGTGTGAATGTGGGTGTGCCTGCATGCATATTTGTGTATATGTGAAAGATATGTGACATTTTAGACACAAAAAAGGGGAGGAGATTACATGAAACATTATTAGGCCACCTATATGCATTTTAAAATGCAACACAGACACACACACAGCCTAACTCAGACACAAATTTCTCAATTAGTCTGAACTGTAACACAGAAGGCTACGCTACTAGTTTGATAACATAGCTTACTTCTAAGGTAGACCTACACCTGAGTTGGATTACATTGTAATGTTACGTTTGGTGTTGAATAGTTACTCTAGTGATGGGAGGATGAACTGCAATGCAGCCTGCTAGCCACCTGCACAGCAAGATAGACGGGACACATTTTAAACTCACTGGTATTTAGCTATGTTTTTATGTAGGGCTTTAGCCACTGAATTCTGGTAGATTACAATTCAAATAATAAAATCACTAAAATAAATAATAAAATTCACAGCTGGCACAATACCTCAGTGAACGGTGTTAAGCCAACAAACAGCCCCTCACACAGCTAACTAGCATCTCATCATGAAAACGGGTGGGGACACGTGAATTTAGACCAATCCCTGATGAACCATACACCAAAATGTAGCTATGAAGCTCTACTTTGTAACCTGTTTTTTTTCAGGTCTCTGAAAACATTTGAATGACAGCAGCAAAGGAAACACTTTTTACCTTATATTTCAGTCCACCGATGTTTGATGACCTTAAAACACCCTCAGGACTTTCCCATACTTGTTGGCAATACAATGTCACATCGAGCATACTCTGGTCGCAAAGAGCAAATATGAACAGGGTTTCAGAAAAAAGTATGTCCCACAGAATCGAACGTTCCAAGCACATATCTTACTTTACATTTGGGCTCATATTGCGTAAATGTTATAATTACAGTATTGAGATTTTTAGACATGGTTAATAACTTCCACATTCATGTCTTTAAATGATTTATTATCCATTTTGATGACTACATTGACATTTAGTGAAAATTGATTTGATCACTGCTGTTTTTTGTAGAACTCTCACTTAGCATCCATTGTTTATCACATCACCTAACACCCTAAATATGGTTCCCAATCAGAGACAATGACTAACACCTGCCTCTGATTGAGAACCATATCAGGCCAAACACAGAAACAGACAAACTAGACACACAACATAGAATGCCCACTCAGATCACACCCTGACCAAACAAAACATACAAAGCAAACTATGGTCAGGGTGTGACACACCCTAATAAAACTGCACATTTTCTCTCAGCCTCATGGAAGAATGTGTAAAATTGCAGGAAGTTAGCTGCTTCCCACCCACCAACAAATGTATGGCTATGCCGCTGTGTTCAACGCCATAGTGCCCTTCAAGCTTGGGACCCTGAGACTGAACACTTCCCTCTGCGACTTGATCCTGGACTTCCTTATGGGCTGACCCCAGGTGGAGTAGGCAACAACACCTCTGCCACACTGACCCTCAAAACGAGGCCTCCCAGGGATGTGTGCATCATCAAGTTTGCTGATGACCAGTGTTGTGGGGGTAACATGTTAGAAGTAATCAGATTACTTTTATGAGTACAGTAACGCGTTACTTTTTCAATTTGGGTAATATTATTACAGATACTTTGTCAAAAAATGTGTGCGTTAGAATAATTTCTCTACTGGGTGAGTTTTTCCATGATCGGATCTCGACTTCTTTCCTCATTTAGTTGTTTGGAGAAATGTCATGACAGCTGCTGTCCATAGAATTGTATAGAATTGTATATCTGATCTTTGCCATTGATCACTTTTGTGATAGGGCTTTCCCGTTAGCCCATATAGGGCTTTCCCGTTAGTGGCAAGTGTGCCCTCTATACATTTACATTTAAGTCATTTAGCAGACGCTCTTATCCAGAGCGACTTACAAATTGGTGCATTCACCTTATGACATCCAGTGGAACAGTCACTTTACAATAGTGCATCTAAATCTTAAAGGGGGGGGGGGGTGAGAGGGAATACTTATCCTATCCTAGGTACATCTCTATGGTACCGTGTACATGCGGTCTTTAAACAGAACTGGCTGAAATATTTTGATTGAACAGATAGGAAATCTGTACAGATGTTTGGCTTACAGTATATATGTCTAATTAAGCAGCCCATATATAGAGCAGCACTTGTAGGCTAGCACAGGAAAGCAGCGCCACAGGTGAAACTAGTGATCGAACCTGAGTTAGTAGCGGATCGCCTTGCTCTCTCTGACAGTCAAACAAAAGGTGAGATTTAAATATTTTTTTCATGAAAGTAATGCAAAGTAATATAACTATTAATAAAAGGAGTTACTTTCCACAACAAATGTAATATTGTAAAGTAATACCTTTCAAGTAACCCATCCAAACACTGCTGACAACACGACAGTGGTAGGCCTGGTCACCAACGGTGGGATCATCTAAAGATAGGAGGTCAGAGACCTGGCAGTGTGGTGTCAGCACAACAGCCTCTCCCTCAATGTCAGCAAGAGCAAAAAGCTGAATATGGACTACAGGAAACAGGGGCAGGTGCACACCCCCATCCACATCGACAGGACCTCAGTGGAGAGGGTCAAAAGAGTTCCTCTGTCCAGTGTCTGTGTTCTTTTGCCCAATTTTTTATTATTTTTTTATTGGCCAGTCTGAGATATGGCTTATTCTTTGCAACTCTGCCTAGAAGGACAGCATCCCAGAATCACCTCTTCACTGTTGACGTTGAGACTGGTGTTTTGAGGGTACTATTTAATGAAGCTACCAGTTGAGGACTTGTGAGGCGTCTGTTTCTCCTCTGGCGGACCATTGCAAAGTTTAGGGGCCCTTTCATTTTCAACCTAGACTTTGGAATGGTGAGTAATGTAGAGAAGCTATTAGGTATGATATGGTAAAATGTTCTAAAAGTTGAGCTGCAGCATTTTGAACTAACTGTAGACAACGGAGGGATTTCTGACTGAGATGTGTACATAGAGTTATAGTAATTTAGGCGTGAGGAAATGAAAGCATGTATAACTTTCTCCAGATTGTGACTGAAATAAAAGACTTCACTTATATATTTCTGAGATGATAAAAGCAGGTGAGATAGATAGTGTATATAGAGAGTGTAGAAAGCTAAATAGGTACAGTTGAACACACATGCAGACACACTTGAAAAGGACATACACTCACACTGTCATCTTCTCTCATCTCCATGGAAAAGGAGTGACAGTGGTCCTGTAGTTCTAGCATACATCAGGACACATGCTCACTCAGACGGACAGATAGAAAGCACACACACACACACACACACACACACACACACACACACACACACACACACACACACACACACACACACACACACACACACACACACACACACACACACACACACACACACACACACACACACACACACACACACACACACACACACACACACACACACACACACAGCCTGAGGTGGAGAGGGAGGGAGGGAGTGGAGGTAGTCTGTTTTTGCCAGGGCAGCTATTGGACTGATCAATTGAACATTGAACAACAACACAAATGAAGAGCTGTGACAGACTATGGGATTCAGACATTTTAAAAAGTACCCTTACTTTAAGCTGGTGGGAAATGTGAATTTGCTGGGGTATGGGGTGTGAGGGGGACACTTTGGGTGAATTGTGCCATTAAAGATGCAAAACAACTTGCTCTCTTCTTCTCTCCTTCCCTCTCTCCCTCTCTCCCTGCTGTAGGGTGGTGACACAGTTCTTTGTGTTCCTGCACTGTAAATGTCTGTGGCGAGGCCTAAAGTTTGTGATCAGGAAGGTCACGGGGTGGTGTGAACTGCAGCGGATTTGCTACAACATCAAGCCAGGGGCCCGCAGGACCCTTAAGATAGGTATGCCTACTTATTGCCTGAGAGGAATTGTTTAATGCAGGTCCTATTTATTGCCTGAAATTAAATGTTTAATGTGTTTATGTAATATGTAATTTAGTCTTATCGATTTTGATTTAGTGTGAGACATACAGTGGAGCAAAAAAGTATTTAGTCAGCCACCAATTGTACAAGTTCTCCCATTTAAAAAGATGAGAGAGGCCTGTAATTTTCATCATATGTGCACTTCAACAATGACAGACAAAATGAGGGGAAAAAATCCAGAAAATCACATTGTAGGATTTTTCATGAATTTATTTGCAAATTATGGTGGAAAATAAGTATTTTTTGCAACAAGGGATTTCACTGCCTAGCAACAGCTCCTGATTGGTCTAGTAACGTTTAAAAAAAATGAAACTAGTTTAAACGAACAAACGATTGCCACAGTTATTAATTGTACTGCACAAGTGTTTATTTTTAATATATTATTATAGTTTTCATTTAGTATTTTTTCAAATTCTTATTTGTATTATTAATCTTTAAAAAATGTTGACGATGAGTATGACGTGTCTCTTCTCTAACGCCAAGGAAGCTCCGACTCAAATCACAATTTTTAAATTTTTTATTTTACTTTTATTTAACTAGGCAAGTCAGTCATGAACAAATTCTTATTTGCAATGACAGCCTAGACAGTGGGTTAACTGCCTTGTTCAAGGGCAGAACGACAGATTTTTACCTTGTCAGCTCGGGGATTCGATCCAGCAACCTTTTAGGTTAATGGCACAACCCTCTAACAACGAGGCTACCTGCGAGCATTATAATGTCAAAATACATTCGTTACTCACCAAATATGGAGTTTCGCTGAGCAACTATCTTCATTTACTCCGGTTAAGGCCAGTATGTAGACCTCCTTCCAAAAAAGGTATAATAAATGTACACTACCGGTACATTGTAGAATAATAGTGAAGACATCAAAACTATGAAATAACACATATGGAATCATGTAGTAACAAATAAAGTGTTAAACAATTCAAAATATATTTTATATTTGAGATTCTTCAAATAGTCACCCTTTGCCTTGATGACAGCTTTGCACACACATTCTCTTAACCAGATTCATGTGGTAGTCACCTGGCATGCATTTATATTAACAGGTGTGCCTTGTTAAAAGTTAATTTGTGGAATTTCTTTCCTTAATGTGTTTGAGCCAATCAGTTGTGTTTAAACAAGGTAGAGGGGGGTATACAGAAGATAGCCCTATTTGGTAAAAGACCAAGTTCATAGAACAGCTCAAATAAGCAAAGGGAAACGACAGTCCATCATTACTTTAAGACATGAAGGTCAGTCAATATGGAACATTTCAAGAACTTTGAACGTTTCTTCAAGTGCAGTCGCAAAAACCATCAAGCGTTATGATGAAACTGACTCTCATGAGGACCGCCATAGGAAAGGAAGACCCAGAGTTACCTCTGCTGTAGAGAACAGTCTACTTAGCTTAACCATCCCGTGGGGGACCCACAAGCATGGATACCACAGCATTCTGCAGCGATACGCCATCCCATCTGGTTTGCACTTTGTTTTTCAACAGGACAATGACTCTATACACCTCCAGGCTGTGTAAGGGCTATTTTACCAAGAAGGAGCGTGATGGAGTGCTGCTTCAGATGACCTGGTCTCCACAATCTCCGACCTCAACCAAATTGAGATGGTTTGGGATAAGTCGGACCAGAGAGTGAAGGAAAAGCAGCGAACAAGTGCTCAGCATATGTGGGAACTCCACCAAGACTGTTGGAAAAGCATTCCAGGTGAGGCTGGGTGTGAGAATGCCCCTCTAAAAAATAAATGCTTTTTCTGGACCCTTTCTTTCAAAGATAATTCGTAAAAATCTAAATAACTTCACAGATCTTCATTGTAAAGGGTTCAAACAATGTTTCCCATGCTTGTTCAATGAACCATGAACAATTAATGAACATGCACCTGTGGAACGGTCGTTAAGACACTAACAGCTTACAGACGGTAGGCAATTAAGGTCACAGTTATGAAAACTTAGGACACTAAAGAGGCCTTTCTACTGACTCTGAAAAACACCAAAAGACAGCTGTCCAAGGTCCGTCATGGTCTGGGTCGGTGTGTCACAGCATCATCGGACTGAGCTTGTTGTCATTTCAGGCAATCTCAGGGAAGACATCCTCCTCCCTCATGTGGTACCCTTCCTGCAGGCTCATCCTGACATGACCCTCCAGCATGACAATTCTGGGATCTGGGATCGGAGGCTGAGGGCTAGGGCCTTTCCCCCCAGAAATGTCTGGGAACTTGCAGGTGCCTTGGTGGAAGAGCTGGGTAACATCTCACAGCAAGAACTGGCAAATCTGGTGCAGTCCATGAGGAGGAGATGCACTGCAGTACATAATGCAGCTGGTGATCACACCAGATACTGACTGTTACTTTCGATTTTGACCCCCTCTTTGTTCAGGGACACATTATTCCATTTCTGTTTGTCACATCTGTGGAACTTGTTCAGTTTATGTCTCAGTTGTTGAATCTAGTTATGTTCATACAAATACTTACATGTTACGTTTGCTGAAAATAAACGCAGTTGACAGTGAGAAGACATCTCTTTTTCTGCTGAGTTTATAAGCACCACTGTCGCAACAGTCGGGGAACGTGGGTAGAATTGGGTCAGCAGCAGGGGAAATGGCCGACAAGGAAGTCAGAAAGGAAAATGTGTCTGGACAAGAGCGCTGCTGCACCCCCTGACCTCATGCCTCCCTGATGGTGTTGCGAATCGGACGGTTCACCGAACAGAAGTCTGTGGTGAAGTACATACGAAGCTGGTTAGGAGACACTGTGTTGAACCATACTGCCCATGGTAACGACCTAGAATACGGCATGACCAGAAGGGACTATATCCAGGGGAACACTGATTTGAAAGAACTGGTCGACGTTTGCAGAGACCAGGTTCACATCATCGACAACAAGTTCTGGACCTCGACACCTCCGACCTCGACACCTGATGCGATCGCGGCTGTTCTACTCCAGAGAATCTGACAGTCTGAGAGAGAAGAGGAGTGACACTAACAGTACCACTGGTCTCAGTCTTGAGTCTGGTCTCGAGATCACAGAGTGTCTTGGTCTCATCTCAGTGTCGGATACATTTGTACTCGATCTTGACTCAGTCTCAGACAGTGAGGACTCATAATTTCTTTCCAGAGACCAGCAGAGTAAAAAACAAATAATTATCAGCTTCGTCAGGCCAAATATATCCGCTCCTTTCTTGAAACATGAAGATCTTAAAAGCCTTTATATCTATTATAGACATGTTTTCACAGTGGTGAACCTATAGGTCTTCAGTGTGTGACAGGTTAGTATAGTGGTGAACCTATAGGTCTTCAGTGTGTGACAGGTTAGTATAGTGGTGAACCTATAGGTCTTCAGTGTGTGACAGGTTAGTACAGTGGTGAACCTATAGGTCTTCAGTGTGTGACAGGTTAGTACAGTGGTGAACCTATAGGTCTTCAGTGTGTGACAGGTTAGTATAGTGGTGAACCTATAGGTCTTCAGTGTGTGACAGGTTAGTACAGTGGTGAACCTACAAGTCTTCAGCATGTGACAGGTTAGCACAGTGGTGAACCTATAGGTCTTCAGTGTGTGACAGGTTAGTACAGTGTAGAACCTACAGGCCTTCAGTGTGTGACATGTTTGTGATTCTGAAAGGACAGCAACCATAATAACAGCGCATTTGTATAACACAAAGTGCCAGTGGTGTAGTGGAGGGTAAACACAAAGGGCCAGTGGTGTAGTGGAGGGTAAACACAAAGGGCCAGTGGTGTAGTGGAGGGTAAACACAAAGGGCCAGTGGTGTAGTGGAGGGTAAACACAAAGGGCCAGTGGTGTAGTGGAGGGTAAACACAAAGGGTCAGTGGTGTGGTGGAGGGTAAACACAAAGGGCCAGTGGTGTGGTGGAGGGTAAACACAAAGGGCCAGTGGTGTGGTGGAGGGTAAACACAAAGGGCCAGTGGTGTAGTGGAGGGTAAACACAAAGGGCCAGTGGTGTAGTGGAGGGTAAACACAAAGGGTCAGTGGTGTGGTGGAGGGTAAACACAAAGGGCCAGTGGTGTGGTGGAGGGTAAACACAAAGGGCCAGTGGTGTGGTGGAGGGTAAACACAAAGGGCCAGTGGTGTAGTGGAGGGTAAACACAAAGGGCCAGTGGTGTAGTGGAGGGTAAACACAAAGGGCCAGTGGTGTAGTGGAGGGTAAACACAAAGGGCCAGTGGTGTGGTGGAGGGTAAACACAAAGGGCCAGTGGTGTAGTGGAGGGTAAACACAAAGGGCCAGTGGTATAGTGGAGGGAGGTAAACACAAAGGGCCAGTGGTGTAGTGGAGGGTAAACACAAAGGGCCAGTGGTGTAGTGGAGGGTAAACACAAAGGGCCAGTGGTGTAGTGGAGGGTAAACACAAAGGGCCAGTGGTGTAGTGGAGGGTAAACACAAAGGGCCAGTGGTGTGGTGGAGGGTAAACACAAAGGGCCAGTGGTGTAGTGGAGGGTAAACACAAAGGGCCAGTGGTGTAGTGGAGGGTAAACACAAAGGGTCAGTGGTGTGGTGGAGGGTAAACACAAAGGGCCAGTGGTGTGGTGGAGGGTAAACACAAAGGGCCAGTGGTGTGGTGGAGGGTAAACACAAAGGGCCAGTGGTGTGGTGGAGGGTAAACACAAAGGGCCAGTGGTGTAGTGGAGGGTAAACACAAAGGGCCAGTGGTGTAGTGGAGGGTAAACACAAAGGGCCAGTGGTGTAGTGGAGGGTAAACACAAAGGGCCAGTGGTGTGGTGGAGGGTAAACACAAAGGGCCAGTGGTGTAGTGGAGGGTAAACACAAAGGGCCAGTGGTATAGTGGAGGGTAAACACAAAGGGCCAGTGGTGTAGTGGAGGGTAAACACAAAGGGCCAGTGGTATAGTGGAGGGTATACGCAGGTATAAGCCGTATACCCACTTTCTTTCAGTGGGCAGTGCTTATACTCACATCTTCATCCATACTGATGTGTGTCAAAGTAGGGTAGTGGAGGTATACGACTTATAAATGATGTAGTACAATAGAGAAATCATGCACCAAGTAGCCTACACAATCGCAAAGCACATGAAATATATTCACATGCGCGCCGAACACAGCCTAGTTTCAGAGGAATATCATCTGCAGGCAGCAAGAGTGTGCAGCTCTCAACTGGGTTTTGGCATGGAGCATCTCACAGAAGAAAGACATCGTTAGCCAGTAGGGTAGGAAAGACGTTTCAATCAGTGTCTCCTGACCCCTCCTGTCTCAGCCTCCAGTATTTATGCTGCAGTAGTTTATGTGTCGGGGGGCTAGGGTCAGTTTGTTTATCTGGAGTACTTCTCCTGTCCTATTCGGTGTCCTGTGTAAATCTAAGTGTGCGTTCTCTAATTCTCTCCTTCTTTCTTTCTCTCTCTCGGAGGACCTGAGCCCTAGAACCATGCCCCAGGACTACCTGACATGATGACTCCTTGCTGTCCCCAGTCCACCTGGCCATGCTGCTGCTCCAGTTTCAACTGGCCTGGGCCCTAGGACCATGTCCCAGGACTACCTGACATGAGGACTCCTTGCTGTCCCCAGTCCACCTGGCCATGCTCCTGCTCCAGTTTCAACTGTTCTGCCTTACTATTATTCAACCATGCTGGTCATTTATGAACATTTGAACATCTTGGCCACGTTCTGTTATAATCTCCACCTGGCACAGCCAGAAGAGGACTGGCCACCCCACATATGCTCTCTCTAATTCTCTCTTTCTTTCTCTCTCTCGGAGGACCTGAGCCCTAGGACCGTGCCCCAGGACTACCTGACATGATGGCTCCTTGCTGTCCCCAGTCCATCTGACTGTGCTGCTGCTCCAGTTTCAACTGTTCTGCCTTATTATTATTTGACCATGCTGGTCATTTATGAACATTTGAACATCTTGGTCATGTTCTGTTATAATCTCTACCCGGCACAGCCAGAAGAGGACTGGCCACCCCACATAGCCCGGTTCCTCTCTAGGTTTCTTCCTAGGTTTTGGCCTTTCTAGGGAGTTTTTCCTAGCCACCGTGCTTTTACACCTGCATTGTTTGCTGTTTGGGGTTTTAGGCTGGGTTTCTGTACAGCACTTTGAGATATCAGCTGATGTACGAAGGGCTATATAAATAAATTTGATTTGATTTGATTTGATGATATCTACCAGTAAATGCTAACTAAGACAACAATGGGTATGCAAACCAGGTATTGAAAAGGTTTAGTCCGAAGTGTTGGTTACAGTAGACATCACCAGAACCTGGCTTTTGCCCCAAATGAGTCTTTTGCCCTGCTGGGATAGTGTAAAACAAGCTAGGCTACACTGGATTACACACTGCAATGAATACTCCAAATATGAGCCTTCTTCTTCATCGATGGTGTAACAGTTTTCTTCTGGTGAAAGAGAGGCAGACCAAAATGCAGCGTGGTGGTTATTCATGTTTTTAATAAAGACGACTATACATGAACAGACTAAACAAAACAAGAAAAGTGAAAACCTAAACAGTCCTATCTGGTGCAAACAAACACAGAGACAGGAACAATCACCCACAAAACCCAACATAAAACAGGCAACCTAAATATGGTTCCCAATCAGAGACAATGACTAACACCTGCCTCTGATTGAGAACCATATCAGGCCAAACATAGAAATAGACAAACCAGACACACAACATAGAATGCCCACCCAGCTCACGTCCTGACCAACACTAAAACAAGGAAAACACATACGAACGATGGACAGAACGTGACAGATGGGGTTTAACGGCGGTTGGCATCTAATGTTAATGGTACATTACTGCCACCAGCTGGATGGGGTATTGAATAATAAAAACATTTAAAAAACATTCCCTAAAATGGGAAAAACGACATCATACAAAATTAAACATGTCAACTAAACAAATTAAAACATCATACTTCTTCAACCACAGTCCACTCCAAAATACATCTCTACAGTAGCTTACGGGCCCGTGATGGGGCTACAAGAGCCAAAAAGCATTAAGCAGCATTCAAAATGATTCCAATGTTCTTAAACTTATTCTCCGCTTGAGCTGTAAAGTTTATGACCAATGCAATAAATAATACAAAGTCCACCTTTTTAACATGTAGCATTTCATTATCCCTCAGTTGATGAGACACCTTCACTGGTCGTGGTGGCTCTACTACCGGTGCTTCTTCCCCGCCACTCATTATAATAATAAATATAATAATAATATATAATTCATTCTTTCCAATTTTCTTT
The DNA here is from genome assembly GCF_021184085.1 of Oncorhynchus gorbuscha. Classification (NCBI taxonomy): domain Eukaryota; kingdom Metazoa; phylum Chordata; class Actinopteri; order Salmoniformes; family Salmonidae; genus Oncorhynchus; species Oncorhynchus gorbuscha. The sequence goes on along the minus strand of NC_060188.1, from coordinate 48,622,181 downwards.
CCAATTTTCTCACCACCTCCAGATAGGAGACATACTGGACACTCTTTACCCTTGCCACCTCATTCTCCCTCACCCTAACAGGGCACTCCAAGAATTAAGGCGCATGTTCACCTCCACAGTTGCAGCATTTCCCTTCATCTGGCATACGATATTCTTCCCTTCCGCACACACTTGACACATTACCACATTACCATCACGGTGCGGAGCGCCTCCGTGATACAGAGAAGAGCAGTCTCAGTTGAATGACTAGTCTTGAAACCTGACTGATTTGGATCAAGAAGGTCATTCTGAGAGAGATAGCGGGAGAGCTGACCAAGGACGGCACGTTCAAGAGTTTTGGAGAGAAAAGAAAGAAGGGATACTGGTCTGTAGTTGTTGACATCGGAGGGATCGATGACATCTTGTTGAGTCTTAACACATGCTTCTTCTGAGCCGCAGACGCACAAAAACATCTAAATAAGACCACTTCTTGCGACTCTCACCGACTCCACACTTTCTTCCAACACGTTCCAGATTTTCCTGGAGACGTTAAACGGATTTCCCAAGTAGCATTGATCCAAAACCCTAATGGTTTCCTTTTTTCCACCACAGCTTTACTTCTCTTGTGTCCCTTTTCTTCGCCACTGTAACCCACTCATTTTCGCCTTCTGTACTATTAGGTTCACCAGACTCACTTAACAGTTTAAAACCTCGGTTTCCGTCATCTTCCGTCCCCGATATACGTTATGTCCGACCTCAAAGTCCTAGGCTGCGTTCCTTCCCAAACATGAGCCCTGGCCTGCCCTGTGTTTTTAGTGTTGCCTAAAACCAGCATTTCTCTGTACGGTGGCCAAATATTTGGCGAATTATACCAGCATGCCTCTCCATAGGAAAACAATGGGGGGAGCTCAGCGTTCCAAGGGCAAAAGGTATTTCTGGGCTAGTGTTTGATGACAACAGAGTACGCTGCCCAGCCATACATAATGAGAAAGAGGAGATTCTCATGTTTAAAAAAAATCAAGATATACACATTGCGAGATATTTGGCAAAATAAACAGACATACCTGTATTTCCCTATAGTAAACAATGGGACGACCTTAGAGATCCATGAGTAATGTTTTGTTGTTTACATTTTAACAACGTGAGTAGGTCTCGATGCCAACAATAGTGAAGCAGGCATTGTGACGTAGAACAATGGGCTGGGAATAGAACGTTTGGAAGGTGAGTTGGTGCCACTGTGCTCAATAGAACAAACATGAGCTGGGAATAGAACGTTTGGAAGGTGAGTTGGTGCCACTGTGCTCAATAGAACAAACATGAGCTGGGAATAGAACGTTTGGAAGGTGAGTTGGTGCCACTGTGCTCAATAGAACAAACATGAGCTGGGAATAGAACGTTTGGAAGGTGAGTTGGTGCCACTGTGCTCAATAGAACAAACATGAGCTGGGAATAGAACATTTGGAAGGTGAGTTGGTGCCACTGTGCTCAATAGAACAAACATGAGCTGGGAATATAATGTTTGGAAGGTGAGTTGGTGCCACTGTGCTCAATAGAACAAACATGAGCTGGGAATAGAACGTTTGGAAGGTGAGTTGGTGCCACTGTGCTCAATAGAACAAACATGAGCTGGGAATATAATGTTTGGAAGGTGAGTTGGTGCCACTGTGCTCAATAGAACAAACATGAGCTGGGAATAGAACGTTTGGAAGGTGAGTTGGTGCCACTGTGCTCAATAGAACAAACATGAGCTGTGAATAGAACATTTGGAAGGTGAGTTGGTGCCACTGTGCTCAATAGAACAAACATGAGCTGGGAATATAATGTTTGGAAGGTGAGTTGGTGCCACTGTGCTCAATAGAACAAACATGAGCTGGGAATAGAACATTTGGAAGGGGAGTTGGTGCCACTGTGCTCAATAGAACAAACATGAGCTGGGAATAGAACGTTTAGAAGGCGAGTTGGTGCCACTGTGCTCAATAGAACAAACATGAGCTGGGAATAGAACGTTTGGAAGGTGAGTTGGTGCCACTGTGCTCAATAGAACAAACATGAGCTGGGAATAGAACGTTTGGAAGGTGAGTTGGTGCAACTGTGCTCAATAGAACAAACATGAGCTGGGAATAGAACGTTTGGAAGGTGAGTTGGTGCCACTGTGCTCAATAGAACAAACATGAGCTGGCAGGGTGAAAAATGCCCTGAAATGAGGCCTGATTTTTAGTGATTACTTCAAAACTACGGCAAGCAGCTGTGACATATGGTAATATTTTGAAACTGGGCTCCACAGCAGATGCAATAAACTCGTTTTTGGTATTGAATCGGTCTCGCTTTAGGTGCGGGTTACGAGGTGGTCTCGAACACAACACAGCCAAAAATAGAGAAGAAGTCAAAGCCCTGTACACACCAGAGGACCTTGTCCCAGGTGCTGACTCTGGTTGGAACAACTGAGTATTCAAACACATAAAAAATATATTATTTGAAAAACAATGATCAGGCTTGATTATTTTATCCCCCCCCCCCCCCCCCCAAAAAAGTACCTAGACAAGGTAAATGGTTGTTTCTCCAAGTGTGTAGTTTTTTATATGTTTTGGATAGTAGGTAAACACACTGCATTAGATTCCATCAGTAGAGTCTATTCAATTGAATTTTCCAAAGTACAATGAGGTGTTATGTCTCTGAATAGTTATTTTGCCACCTCGTAAAATGACCTCCGACATACAGGCTATTTGTTCTCACAGTATTTTGCACTAAATACACTAAACAAAGTCTGTAAAGTCACTGCAATACTGGCAGGCCTATAAGACTTGGCCTCCTGCCTTGGATGTAATGTTTCATAATACCACAAGAGGGCGATGTGGTCCTTGCAGAATCTCATACTCTATCCACTCCCAGGCAGGCCACTCCTGGAGATGTTTTCACTGCTACCTTTTCACTGGTGAAGAAGAGACCAACAATGTGCTACAACCAGTATAGCATACACCTTCAGCTGGTTCTTGTACTTCTGTCTGTATACTGCCTGACAAAGTATATGCACAAGTATGTACTGTAGGCTGTCCCATATGGAAAAGGGTCTATATCAGGTGAGGGCAAACTCTTGGGCTCGAGGGCCACATCAGGATTTTGAAATTAAACGGAGGGCTGCATTTTTGGGGGGGACCAATTGTTTGTCAAAATCAATTTGTGGGAGCCTCCCGAGTGTCGCAGCGATTTAAGGCACTGCATGGCAGTGCTCGAGGCATCACTACAGACCCGGGTTCAATCCCAGGCTGTGTCACAGCTGGCTATTACTGGGAGACCCATGAGGCAATGCACAATTAGCCCAGCGTCGTCTGAGTGACGAGAGGGTTTGGCAGGCCGGGATTTCTATGTCCCAGCACACTCTAGCGACCCCTGTGGCGGGCTGGACGCATGCATGCTGACACGTTGTCAGGTGTATGGTGTTTCCTCTGACACATTGGTGCGGCTGGCTTCCAAGTTGTGGCTCCCGATTGGCGCAGCGGTCTAAGGCACTGCATCTCAGTGCAAGAGGTGTCACTGCAGTCCCTGGTTCAAATCCAGGCTGCATTACATTCGGCCGTGATTGAGAATCCCATAGAGCGGTGCACAATTGGCCGGGGTACGCCGCCATTGTAAATATGAATTTGTTCTTAACTGACTTGCCTAGTTACATTTTTTAAATGAAGCAGGCAGTGTGGCTTGGCTGGCTTGTGTTTCGGAGGATGCACGGCTCTCGACCTTCGCCTCTCCTGAGTCCGTATGGGAGATGGGACAATTGGATACCATGAAATTGGAGGATAAAAAGAAATCAATATTTTTTGTTAGTTTTTTTCGTGCCTCGCGGACCGGATTAAAGTGCCCGGCGGGTCGTACTTTGGTCTATAATCCACAATGTCTAGAGAAGTTGGATGTCTTCACTTTTTTGTTGTGTTACATAGTGGGATTCAAATGGATTTAATTGTCTTTTTTTGTCAAGAAAATGTATATTTTTCCTAAGACGAATGAAAAAAAAAAATGCATATAAGGAAAAGGGGATACCTAGTCAGTTGTACAACTGACTGCATTCAACTGAAAAGTGTCTTCCGCATTGAACCCAACCCCTCTGAATGAGAGAAGTGCGGGGGGCTGCCTTAATCGACATCCAAGATTAGATAAATATGTCACCCCCCTGAGTCAATACATGTTAGAAACACCTTTGGCAGCGATTACAGCTGTGAGTCTTCTTGAGTAAGTGTCACAAGAGCTTTGCACCCTCAAGTTGATTTAATTTACAGTCAGCCAGGGGCACACTCAAACACTCAGACATAATTTACCAACACAGTCCGCCAGATCAGAGGCAGAAGGGATGACAACGTCTTATATTGATAAGTGCGCGAATTGGACCATGTTGCTGTCCTGCCTGAGCATTCAAAATGTAACGGGAACTTTTTGGTGCCAGTGAACATGTATGGGAGTAAAAGGTACATATATTCTTTAGTAATGTAATGGAGTAAAGGTACATATATTCTTTAGTAATGTAATGGAGTAAAGGTACATATATTCTTTAGTAATGTAATGGAGTAAAGGTACATATATTCTTTAGTAATATAATGGAGTAAAGGTACATATATTCTTTAGTAATGTAATGGAGTAAAGGTACATATATTCTTTAGTAATGTAATGGAGTAAAGGTACATATATTCTTTAGTAATGTAATGGAGTAAAGGTACATATATTCTTTAGTAATGTAATGGAGTAAAGGTACATATATTCTTTAGTAATGTAATGGAGTAAAGGTACATATATTCTTTAGTAATGTAATGGAGTAAAGGTACATATATTCTTTAGTAATGTAATGGAGTAAAGGTACATATATTCTTTAGTAATGTAATGGAGTAAAGGTACATATATTCTTTAGTAATGTAATGGAGTAAAGGTACATATATTCTTTAGTAATATAATGGAGTAAAGGTACATATATTCTTTAGTAATGTAATGGAGTAAAGGTACATATATTCTTTAGTAATGTAATGGGAGTAAAGTTGTCAAAAATATAATCAACATTTAATAACTCTCATCAAAAATATTTACTAACCTAATGAGAATGATCATGAAATAGGAAATAGAATGAAAGATAAGAAGTGAAGACCTCAAAATCCTGAACTTTAAATTATGTTATAATCAGTATACTCAGTCTGATGATCAAAGTCTGTCTTGGCTTCTTGATTGTTCAGGCTGCATGGAGTAGAACAAAGGAAGAAGATGTCTGTGTGTCCTTTCTGGTTGAGTTGGGGTTCCTTCTTTATGTTGCTCCTTCGAAAAGGCTGTGCTCTAATTGTCTTCTAGCTTAAGTGTACCTACACTAGCTCTTTTAAGTCTTATGTCTTCATCCGAGACTAAGTCTTCTTTTGAGGCTGTTTAGTGCATGGGCACTTCCGTCCCAACTTCTGTACTGGATTACAGGTACTATTCCCTAAAACAGGGGTGGGGAACCTTTTTGCCATCAAGGGCCATTTGGATATTTATAAATGAATTTTGAGGTCATATTATTAAAATGGGTTATTTTCTGCTTTATTCGTATTTTAATGTGACTTTAATCACGGACATGGGTTTTAATAGTTTAAATATGACTTGCATGTCTCTTGTGTCCTTGAGAACTTGCTAACTTGCTAGTAAATAATGTTGTTCAAACTCACCTCTAATGCGATGGCTGAAACTGCTGATCTTTGACGAGGCGTTTGATGTCAGCTGGCGGTGAAGATGATGTTCCTCGCATCTGGTTTTCCAGGTTTGTGTCAGTCAGTCCTGAGCGGAATCGAGTCTTTGCAAGAGTCAGTTTGGAAAATAACTGCTCACAGCAGAAGGTCGTCCCGAACATAGATGCACATTTAAGTGCATGTCTCATCAGAACCGGAAAATGGTCAGTGCTAACTTACATTTTGTAGAACTTAAGCAGAGGGAGGTTGTTGTACCTGGCTTTGAGCTTGTCATTGCTTTGCATTGTTACCCCTTTCTAGTTGGACTTGCTAGAGCTTTAATTTAGCTTCGAATGATTTCATGTTTGACAGCAGATCGCTGAGAAGCTGGTTTGGCCCTTGGACCTGGACGTTCAAGTCAGACAGATACATGGTTATGTCCACCATGAAGGCCAAATCACACATCCACTTGTCATCACTTAGTTCCGCTTCAGGTTTCCCCCTTCATCTCCATGAATCGTTTTACTTCCTCCTTCAGTCCGAACTTGTTCTCAACTGGCCTACCTGGTTAAATAAAGGAGATATAAAATTACTTTTTTTTTTTTTAAACAGATACTGTTGTTAGAGTACTGACTGTGATTAAAAGTAATGCTATATATTCTTAATTCCCATCCTCATTATGAAAAATGTTGAATTTGTAACAATGTAAAGATATTAAAGCACATTTGATTACTATGCTAGTAGTTATTGCATAAGCAAATGTTGTGCGGTTCCCATAGTTTAATATAGTAAAAGCACTTTCTGTAGTGCTTCTTTCAGCCCGTATGCTGCCTGACACCTAGTCATTTACCACTTTATTTAGGCTACTCAATATCTTATAGCTACATCTATCATGCAAACAAACACTTCTTAATCATTACGTTTCTACAAATGCACAACTTTCAATCAATAATTTACTGGTGTGTCATCACTATAATTTCCATTCCGACATTACATCCATCGCTATTACCATCAATGTCATTCTATATCAAAATACAGCTCGAGGTCACTGAATATACCATTTGTATATCACATGGACTTCATCCACAACGATTCCGACAATATTGGAGCTGTATAGGATTGAGGCCAACACGTCTTTCCCGGTCTTCTCCAACCAGCTCTCTGGACTTCCGAAGACAAAGTTGCATGCATCCTCCCATATAGTGTTCTTGTCTCCCTACACAACCACCGCTCTAAGACCCAGGGCTGTTGCCTCGTGGATTTGGTCCTCCGTCCACCACAGACTTTAGCTGGGACACGACTGCCAGAATTGGAGGCTGTTTTCGTACTTTCTTGAAGACGAGAACTAGCTAGCTGGTAAATTAGGCTTTTCCCAAATCCCGTTGGCACAACCGTCTCATCCTTCCCTCACACGAAGGCTCAAAACGCTTCAAGTTGCTCATATTTGAATTCAATCCCTAAATCGTTTGTTACTCGGTGGCAGTGTCATCTCTCTATCTCCTTTTCAGAAAGCTCCATGGCCTTCACTGAGTTTCTCCCCACAGTTTTAGCTATCTGACATTGAGTAACTAACAAAACAAGTGGAACATTTGGTAGTGCATCACTGCAAATATGTCCCAAGACACTGTCTGCCCTGGGCCGGGTTTCCCCAAAACAAGGCTTCATTCCATTGTTAGAACCATTGGAGGACCACCTTTGAATCTTAAATATTTTTCAGTAAAACCATTGCCAGTGACGTTGCACTTGAAAACGCTCTTAATTTAACAACTGCCTCAGACTACTCATAGAACAGTTAAGTGCGTCATTAGATCTTTTGCCCTCGTCCTTGCTTCGCTTCTTTATAAAAGTGCAATCTTTGTATTTATTTGCGGTCACAGAGAGACGATAAACATTTTTGATTCGATGTTTAGCTGAGATCTAATGTGTGCAAGTGACACAGGCGGGCACGAAGCACTTATCTGTTCTATGAGTGGTCGGAGGCAGTCGTTTACTTCCCAGTGTTTTCAAGTACAACTTTAGTAACGATGGCTTTGGGAAACAACTCAGAGATATAACTATGCTCCTACAAAGGGTTTAACTTTGAATTTAGCCTTAAAGCGCCAATCAGCAATTTAAAAAAAGCGTGCTCCCCGCAACTATATCAGTAAAAAGATGAGGGATGGGTCTAGAGCAGGGGTGTCAAAGTCAAATGGACGGAGGGCCAAATAAAAAATTTAGCTACAAGCCGAGGGCCGGACTGTTCGAATGTTCATTGAAAATTTTTTAAATGACGCATATAGTCTAGTGAACCTAATTGAACCTACTGAAAACCTAACAAATATATTCCAATATGATCAGATAAATAAAGCAATATTTTCTTATGGCTCTGTCAGTAATCTTTAATTTTCAACAGACACAAAAGACAAATTTCCTTTATATAAAAATCCCCATAACATGAACATTAAATGAAAGAAACCGGTATTCAAGGCACCATCAGTAGCCTATATTTTCTATTTTAGCAAAAGTGGGCTAAATTTACTTCAAAGAAAAAAACAATAATAGCAATTTTCTATCATCCACTCAACTTGGTTTTAAATGCCTTCACTGTACTGTACATATCAGAGATGACACGATCCCGACCCTGCAGCTGCAAGTTCATTGCATTCAGATGACTCGTAATGTCACACAGAAAAGCCATTTCACACAGAAACATTTCGTCTCGGAGTTGTGTTGTGTCTTTCCCTTTGCTGTCCAAGAACAGACAAATCTCCTCACGAAGCTCGAAACATCTTTGAAGCACCTTTCCCTGGCTTAGCCATCGCACCTCTGTGTGATAAGGCAAATCACCATGCTCCGTTTCTAACTCCGTCAGAAATGCCTTGAACTGGCGGTGATTCAAACCTTTGGCTCTGATAAAGTTAACTGTGCGCGTGATGATGCTCATTACATGCTCCATTTTCAAGGCTTTACCGCACAACGCTTCCTGGTGTATGATACAATGATAAGCTGTCAGCTCACCTGTCGCGTTTTCCTCTTGCATCTTTTCCCGTATCTTCTCGCCCAGTCCGCTCCTGTGTCCACACATCGCAGGTGCTCCGTCGGTTGTCAAACCTACGAGTTTTTCCCAAGGCAGCTCCATCTCATTTACACATCTTGACACCTCTTCATACAAATCATGCCCCGTAGTTGTGCCATGCATAGGACGTAAAGCCAAAAACTCCTCTGTCACGCTTAGGCTGGAGTCCACTCCGCGGATGAAAATTGACAACTGGGCAATGTCAGAAATGTCGGTGCTCTCATCCACAGCCAAGGAATATGCAATGAAATCTTTTCCCTTTTTCACAAGCTGCTCTTTTAGATTGATGGACAACTGGTCTACTCTCTCGGCAATGGTGTTTCTGCTCAGACTCACATTTAAAAAGAGTTGCCTTTTTTCTGGGCAAACTTCGTCACAAACTTTAATCATGCAGTTTTTGATGAAATCCCCTCCGTAAATGGCCGGGCTGATTTAGCGATCTCTTCTGCCAAAATAAAACTGGCCTTGACAGCAGCCTGGCCTTGTGATTTGGCTTTTTTGAACAGAGCCTGTCGAGATTTGAGGCCTCGTTTTAATTCCTCTGCCTTTTGTAGCCTTTGTTCCATGTCCATATTCTTGTTTTTGTCCGCGTGTTTCGTTTCATAATGTCGTCTCAGATTATACTCTTTCAGTACCGCCACACTTTCTCCACACAGAAGACACACAGGTTTTCCAGCTACCTCCGTGAACAAATACTCCGACTCCCACCTTGTTTGAAACCCCCGGTTCTCAGTGTCCACCTTCCGTTTTGCCATTTTTGATGGGTATCTGAAAGTTAATTTTACTGTGATGCTGACAACTGCTGTGCCAATAAATATTGAAATGAAGCAGCCTACTGCTCGGTGCGTCACCGTTGCATTGTGGGAAATGTAGTATTGGTGCGTGTAAAAGATCTGCGGGCTGCCGGCTTGCTGCGGTCTGCGGGCCGGTTCTAATAACAAATCAAGATCATCCCAGGGGCCGTAAAAAACCTTCTCGCGGGCCGGATGTGGCCCGCGGGCCTTGACTCTGACATATGTGGTCTAGAGAAATATAACCATGCTCAAATTCATAGACTGTAACTTCTGCTTCCAACTCACACTCTCAAACACATAGATCCCCTGAAAGCAGCTCACTCTCCAGATCCCAATCACCTGAATTCTAATCACCTGTTCACACACCTGTATGTCATTATCACACACTGTTTAGTTTAGTTATTTGATAGTTTTTGCCTGCCTCACTAACGATGTCTTTTGTGGATTTCCTATTATCTACCTATTGCCTGATCTCCTGGACTACGTTCCTAGCCTTTTCCCTGCCTGTACTGTTGCCCTTTTTGGACCCCCTGTGTATGACCTCTGCCTGCCCCTGGACCCAGCTACCTGCCTCCTCCTGTGGTCCTTTGCAATAACCACCTGCTGCAGCCTGCACTTGAAACCAGCTCTCTCCCCTCGTGTTCATTACAAAGACAGAACTATGGCTGCAAGATCTGACCATCCATGATATTAAAATGATCGTTTTAACCATGTTTATATATATATATTTTTTTTACATTGAATTTGTTTACAAACATTGGAGTGAAACAAGCTTTTATTTCGGGTTCTGGTGGGATACCACAGTGGAACTCAGATCATGAGGCATTTATAAGTTATATTCTTTAAAAACAATCAATGGGTACATACAGTATCATATTTTCATATCATATATAACATATAGTATCATATATGTTCGCTGCTCTGGCTCCCCAATGGTGGAACAAACTCCCTCACGACGCCAGGACAGCGGAGTCAATCACCACCTTCCGGAGACACCTGAAACCCCACCTCTTTAAGGAATACCTAGGATAGGATAAAGTAATCCTTCTCACCCCCCCCCCCCCTTAAAATATTTAGATGCACTATTGTAAAGTGGCTGTTCCACTGGATGTCATAAGGTGAATGCACCAATTTGTAAGTCGCTCTGGATAAGAGCGTCTGCTAAATGACTTAAATGTAAATGTAATATTTATATACATACAGTATCATATATTTATATACATACAGTATTTATATGTCCAAAATGTAGCAACCTCAGATTGCCCCTTTAAAATGATTATGGGAAACAGATTGTCTTGTTTTTTTTCTCTCGTACCCAGCCATCTCTCTCTCTCTCTCAAACCGAATATGCAGTAGCAATTGAGCCTGGGGACAAGGTTAACTTGCTTCATGTAATAGCATAGATATTGACTTAATGTATGATATATCATATTTGCCTAAGAGCTGGCGCAGTTTAAGGTTGACGTTGTCTTGTTCAAGTGGGTATACACCGTACAATCGGTTATTGTGACACTGAGACACCGGCTGTTCTCTGTACATTTCAGTAATTCAGACATTTACATTTTACATTACATTTGCAATAACAGACACTGTTATCCAGAGCAATTAGGGTTAATTGCCTTGCTCAGGGGAACGTCAACATATTTTTCTGGTCACCAGACAATGGTACCATAAAACCATGATAGTGTTAACATGCTTCTAAACGGTAAAGTAATATGATTGATGATGATTAGATAATAATAGGAGGCTGCTCCAGCCAGAGACAACATTACATACAGTGTTATGTTACAAAGTGGGATTGAAATAAATTCAATTGTAATTTGTCATTGATCGACACACATTAAATAACTGAAATATAGTTGTTGCATATGTATTCACCCCCCCCCCTTTCTTGAGGCAATGCTTTGGCTTAACAAATCACGTAAGTTATATGGACTCACTCTGTGAAATAATAGGGGTTGACATGATTTTTGAATGACTACACCTTCCTCTGAAAATAACTACCCCTTCCTCTGGAAATAACTACACCTTCCTCTGGAAATAACTACCCCTTCCTCTGGAAATAACTACCCCTTCCTCTGGAAATAACTACCCCTTCCTCTGGAAATAACTACCCCTTCCTCTGGAAATAACTACCCCTTCCTCTGGAAATAACTACACCTTCCAAAGGGGAGAAGGGTAGTGTAGTAGTTAAGAGCATTGGGCCAGTAACCGATAGCTTACTGGTTTGAATCTCTAAGCTGACACGATAGAAAAATTTGCTGTTGAGCAAGGCAATTAACCCCCAGCAACAACTGCTTCCTGGGCACTGATGTCGATTAAGGCTCTCTGATTCAGTGGTTGGGTTAAATGCAGAAGATACATTTAGGTTGATGCATTCAATTGTGCAACTGACTAGGTCCCTTTCCCCCAAACAACATCTGTAAGGTCCCTCAGTCAAGTATTGAATATATCTTTAAGCATGGTGAAGATAATAATTATGATGTGGATGATGTCTTAAACCACCCAGACATATGAAAGATGCAGTCGTCGTTCTTATTTGAGCTGCAGGACAAGAAGGAAAATGCTTAGGATGTCACCATTTCTCCATTGGTGATTTGGCTGTGATGGAAGAAAACAGAGGGAGGATCAACAGCATTTTAGTGACTCCACAATAATGACCTAAATAACAGAGTGAAGAAAATACATGCATGTGTGTGCAAAAAGGCACTAAAGTAATACTGCAAATAAACACAGCCTTATGTTTAGGGCAAACACCACACACCCCTGAGTAACTGCCTCCTTATTTTCAAGGATGGTGGTGGCTGCATCATGGTATGGGTATGCTTGAAATCAGCAAAGACTAGGGAGTTTTTCAGGTTGAAAAGAAACAGGATGGAGCTAAGCACAGGCAAAAGCCTAGAGGAACACCTGCTTCAGTCTGCTTTACGCCAGACACTACGAGAGGAATTCACAGGACAATAACCGACAACACAAAGCCAAACAATGAATGTTCCTGAGTGGCCAAGTTACAGTTTAGACTTAAATCTGCTTGAAATCTATGCAAAACTTCAAAATTGCTGTCTAGCCGTGATCCCGAACACACTGGCAGAGCTTGGATAATGTTTTTAATAGTAATATTGCACAATACATGTGCAAAGCTCTTATGAGACTTACCTCATAAATGTACAGCTGTAATGGCTGCTAAAGGTGATGTAAAAGCAGGGAATCAGGAAGCAGGTGCAGTCGATGAGTTTAATAAGAACAACCATAGGGGACACAGGAACAAGAGTATTGTCTGAACATAACACAGAAACAATACTGCCAGTCCAGGTGTGCCTAATTATAAGGCGCAGGTGTGCGTAATGAAGGTTGATAGGTCTGCGTAATGATGGGTTGCCAGGAACGGTGGTTAGTAGACCGTTGGCTGGGTGGCTGGGGCCCCCAGGCGGCCCCAGCCACAGGACGATGCCAGCCAGGAGAAAGGCCCCGAGGGCAAGAAGTGGGCCGTTCCGGACGCTAAAGGTTGAAATCTTGGATGATGTTGGGATCTAGAATGTCGTCCGCCAGAACACAACACCGCTCCTCTGGACCGTACCCTTAGAGCCTCATGTGGGCAGCGTCCCAAGCCTCAAGGTGGGCAGCGTCCCAAACCACCTCTGCATTTCAGAACATCTCGTCCACCACAGGTGCTTTGGTCTGGCCTGGGGTCCACGGGGCTAGGGCCGGCTGGTATCCCAGGAAACACTGGGAGACAACCTGGTGGAGGAGTGACGAAGTGAGTTCCGGGAGTACTCTGCCCAGGGAAGAAACCAGGCCCACTCCCTCTGCCGGTCCTGACAGTGACTCCTCAGGAACCTCCCCAACTCCTGGTTGGTCCTCTCCACCTACCCGTTGGACTGAGGCCAGTACCTGGATGTGAGGCTGACCATGACCCCCAGCTTCTCCATGAATGCTCTACATACTCGCAACGTGATTTGGGGACCACTGTCGGAGACGATGTCCTCCGGAAGGCCATAGTGTCAGAAGACCTGCTGGAACTGGACCCTCTGCAACTGGATCCTGGACTTCCTGACGGGCCACCCCCAGGTGGTAAGGGTAGGTAACAACACATCCACCACACTGATCCTCAACACAGGGGCCCCTCAGGAGTGCATGCTCAGTCCCCTCCTGTACTCCTTGTTCACTCATGACTGCACGGCCAGGCACGACCATCATTAACTTTGCCGATGACACAACAGTGGTAGGCCTGATCACCGGCAATGACGAGACAGCCTATAGGGAGAAGGTCAGAGACCTGGCCATGTGGTGCCAGGACAATAACCTCTCCCGCAACGTGATCAAGACAAAGGAGATGATTGTGGACTACAGGAAAAAGAGGACCGAGCACACCCCCATTCTTATCGACGGGGCTGCAGGTTGAGAGCTTCAAGTTCCTTGGTGTCCACATCAACAACAAACTAACATGGTCCAAGCACACCAAGACAGTCGTTAAGAGGGCACGACAAAACCTATTCCCCCTCAGGAGACTGAAAAGTTTTGGCATGGCAGATGCCCACTCCAGAGCCTGGCAGATGTCCTCATATCCTCAAAAGGTTCTACAGCTGCACCATCGAGAGCATCACTGCCTGGTATGACAACTGCTCGGCCTCTGACCGCAAGGCAATACAGAGGGTAGTGCAAATGGTCCAGTGCATCACTGGGGTCAAGCTTCCTGCCATCCAGGACGTCTATACCAGGCGGTGTCAGAGGAAGGGCCTAATAATTGTCAGACTCCAGCCACCATAGTTATAGACTGTCCTCTCTGCAACCACAAGGTAAGTGGTACGGGAGCGCCAAGACTAGGTCCAAGAGGCTTCCTAACAGCTTCTACCCCTAAGCCATAAGACTCCTGAACAGCTAATCAAATGGCTACCCAGACTGTTTTCATTGCCCCCTCTCCCCCTCTGCTACTCTTTGTTGTTATCATCTATGCATAGTCACTTTAATAACTCTAACTTCATCTACATATTACCTATTAAATAAACCGGTGCCCCCGCAAATTGACTCTGTACCGGTACCCCCTGTATGTAGTCTCGCTATTGTTATTTTACTGCTGCTCTTTAATTACTTGTTACTTTTATTTCTTATTCTTATCTGTATTTTTTTAAACTGCATTGTCGGTTAGGGGCTCGTAAAGTAAGCATTTCACTGTAAGGTCTACACCTGTTGTATTCGGCGCATGTGACTAATAAAATGTGATTGATTTGAACAGTGCCTCAGTGACATGGAGAGCAGTACGGAGACAAGACAGATGGATACAACTGCAGGATTTGGAGAATCTGTCCACAACAACCATAACAGTGGTGAAACCATTCGACAGGGGAAGATCAGTAACAAAATCTATAGACAGATGGGACCAAGGCCGCTAAGGCACAGGTAGGGGAAGGAGTTTCTCTGCAGCAGCATGCTGGGGAGACTGAGTTTGAGGACATATGGAGCTGGAGTTCACGTAGCGGGGAATATCCTGCTACAAGGTGGGCAGTACTTAACAGAGATGATACCTGGGTGTCCAGCGGCAAGGGATGTGTGAGCCCAGGTCAATAGCCGATCCCTTACCTCCTTGGGAACGGAGGACAGGTAGCAGGCGCAGTTCCCACTCCAGAGCCTGGCAGATGTCCACATCTATATCCCAAAGCATGGGGCAAGGAATCGGTAGGGCGGTATGATGGGTGCACTCAGGACTGGAACCTCTCCCAAATCATGGAGACGGGCAGGGCATCGGCTTTGATGTTCTTTGAACCTGGGCGGTATGATAGGGTGATGTTGAATCTAGTAAAGTAAAGGGCACACCTTGATTAGCGCAAGTTCAGCCACCTCATTGTCCATATGTACTCCAGGTTCTGATGGTCGGTGAGGATGAGAAACGGGTCCATGGCACTCCAGCCAGTGGATAGCATTGAGACCTCTGTAGTCAATACATGGATAAAGATCCCCCTCCTTCTTGGCCCCAAGGAAGAAACCTGCCGATGCAGGGGAGGTGGATGGGCGGATGAAACCCTTTCGGGGGGTTCACAGATGACTAGCCTTTTTATACTCAAAGGACTCATCCCTGCCAAATCAATGTCTGCCTAACAGCATCCCTCCTGCACTTTACCCCCCCCCCCCTTCCCTACTCCTGTTGACTCTCAGTGAGGATGTGACCACGGTCGGGCAGCTCGATCAGGCTGATCTGATGTTGGTTTCCTCTGGAGGTCAGAACCCTGCTGTCTTCCCTTTCTGACATGTGTTGTCACATCTGTCTTACAGCAGACATCCTGTCCCCTTGGCTCCGTATGTCTTGGTTCCTCAGCTCAGCTGTTTACAGCCACCACAGCCTGCGTCCCTGTTTACATCGCTAGTAGCTATAGTATAGCAGTACACAGTGTTTTGGTGCAAGCACGAGCATGGTTTACCATGATATGGAGGGGGGAAGGTCAAGGCTGAACACGAACAGGGTTGGTCTGCTTCAGTTATATCTACAACACAAGAAGCCAATGAGCTTCACAAAATGGCTAAAAATCCCCAAATCTATAACTCTACACAACTACACAGGGTCGCCATTGTGCGTAGACATAGGCTTTATTGCCACTGTTCGGTCACTGCAGCGTCAACCTGATTGGATGGTTTCATCTCCGTGTCTTGGACCATCTGTTATGTTTGTAGTTGGGTTGTAGCTTCCAATAGAATACTGCCATTCTTTGATAATGTGGCACTCCTACATTAGGAGGATATCAAATGTAAGGCCCCGTACAACAGATCATTTAACAATCAGTTAACAAGTAGTTGTAATACAACGGATATTTTGGGGATACAAAACTGATAACAGATATTTCTGTGACCCGTTGTATAACCGATGTGTGATGTACATCTGTTGAACAGCTCGAGTGTGTATGGGGCCTAATGCTCACGTAAACACGGTGGCATTTTGCATCATCATGATACTGTGGCCGGTGACACTTCTTCTTGAATGTCCAATATCTTGAAAACTCTATTGCTGACATGGAAAACATTTTGGGACTCTGTCAACAGTGGAAAATGAAAAAATAAATAAATACCAAAAGATTGTTTTAGAGTGGTCTTCCCTCTAAAAATGAGATACAAATGACATATAGCCTTTACATAAGACGTTAGACTTATTGTCAGTTAAACACAAAATAGTTTTGTATTCTTATTGTCAAAACACAATTCATGATGCAGATATGACTTTTAAATATACTCTCCCAACAGTCGACAATGCACCTTTGATTGAATCCCACCCTATGAGTGTGTTACAGGGTTATATAAAACATTTTTCACATACACACTCAAGTACATTCATCCATTTAACACAGAACTCTCTCACCCTGTCCACAATGAAGACACAGTGACAAAGCCTTTGGATTTCCTTTTTACCAAAAAAGATCAAAATAAAGATTTGAATGGTTTAATTTAAATTTTACAGACATATGGCAGGACCAAAACAGATGGCCTGAAATATTTTAGCTGGTTTATTCTCTCAACGCAATTAGGTCCCTCCAGTCTGTGTGTGTGCTCGTGTGTATACATGTTGTGTATGTGTGTCAGCGGAGGCTGCTGAGGGGAGGACGGCTCATAATAATGACTGGAATGGAGTCAATAGAATGATACCAACCACATGGAAACCACATGTTTGATGGTTGATGCCATTCCAACCATTATAATGAGCTGTACTCCCCTTAGCAACCTCCACTGATGTGTGTGTGTACGGACTGGGTGAATGTATATATGTGCAGCAAATGAAAACGTTGAAAACATTGCACACATTTGTCCGACAACAACAATAGCAGAAGCAGGTTTTGGGGAAAAAGTTGAAAATGAAAGGATGACTTAGTAAAAGACATTGTCCTATTGTGGCCCATGGGCCCAGAGATTGTCCCTCCATCAGCCACGAGTTGAGACCTCTGCAAACAATGCATTAATAACTTCAATGAGAGGGAGGGGATCATATGTTCTGCTATAGTGTCCAGCCTGCTACTGAGGATCCACAGTGTTGAGGACCAAAGCTTTGACCATGGCTCAATAATACAAACAGTGTCTTCTTCTTCTTCATGATTTTTTATTAATAAATACTGTATAGGAAATAGCTTTGACTCTCAAAATAATATAGCAATGAGAACATTTTTTTCTTCTCATTTCACATTTCATTTTTGCGTTACACTATCTGCACACAATAATCTAAAATATCTACCCAGATAAGAGATGTTCAACAGCCGTGAACGTTGAAAAAACGCTGAAAAACCAGGAGATGGACAGTTTGTGTATTTGTTCGTTACAAAAAAATTGATCGAACGATATATAGTTCGATTTTGACAGCGGAAACGCAAGTAAAGGGCTTAAATGTCAAGTTTGGTCTATGAGACACTTTCTGGTCTACGACTGCACAGTGAGGAGGTGTGGCTAGAGGATGGGGTGGGGCTAGTTAACATTCATCGCTGAATATATTAATATGTAGGGGAACGGGATGGGGAGAGTTGATACTACACCCATGGAACATTGAGCATGAATGTTCAGCACTCTGTCTTCTGAACACAGTACTCTGTGTACTGAACATCGAAGAAATAAAACACTGTCTCAATGTCTCTCCTCAAACGTTTTATCCATTATTGCGATGAATGATTTCTTTAAAGATGTTTACAAAAAGAGAACAGTCCTCTGTCCACTAACCGAATCAGCTATTTACATCTGTTTAGAAAGCAAGCATGTTATGCCGTCTCCTCTACGTACCGCACATATTTTTTCTTTAGCTTTTGTCTTCACAGAATATACATATTTACTAAATCTTCACAGTTTATTTATCATATATTAATTGTCAATAGAGTTACTGTAGTTCATCAATAATTATAGTTATCTCCATGGTGACACCGGGGGACACTCCGCCTCATGATGTCAGGGATTTATATGTAGTGAATTGTTGACTGACAGTTGTCTTTCAAACACTGTTCTCAACTGGTAAGAAATATTGTCCACTTTTTGATTGTGATTCAGTTTGCCAATTCACAGTCAGCAACCCAGAGATACACAGTTACACGTTTAAAGTTTACAGTTTTCTGGTCATTTACTTTTAATTTTCACTTGACTCTCGTTTCTCCTTCTCTTCCTTCACCAGTGCGAGGAGGTATGGTAAGTTGGTACAGGGTCTTGAGTGGTACATGTCAGACGCAATCTCCACCTCTGCACCGAGAAACGCCACCATGATTACAATAAGCCCCAGCGTGACCATAGTGAAAATCCAGAGTGTACTTTTCCACAGAAATCCTTCTAAAATGACCACCAATTCACTAGAGTCCCCATCTCTGCTACATTAGAAAATGTCCACAACGTCCTTCTCTTCCCAGACAATAGTGGTGTCCAGTTAGGGTGGTGCTTGTCCTGTGTCTTTGTGGTATATGGTGGTTGTGGGTAGGTAGTTTTTTAAGGCACTTTGAAGGTTTTTGGTTTTCACGGGAGCTCGGAGGAGACCAAGGCCAGGCCGGAGCTCTGGCGGAGTGAGGGGCCCGAGTGGACCGCTTTGGGACAGTCAGGCGTCAGGACACGTCCGTTTTCCCCCACGCTGCCTGTGATCGACAGGCGTGCCTTGTTCCTCATGGCCTCTGTGAAGGTCAGCTGGGAGGTGGTGGGAGGGGGGGCATAAAGTGAGGGACATGGGTGGGGGGAGGAAGGATAATGAGAGAGAAAGGGGAGATCGAGACAGAGAGAGGGGAGAGGTAGTGAGAAGTGGAGAGGGAGGTAGGGAGGAGAGATGAAAATAAGACGAAGACGGGGGGAACAGATAGAGAAAGAGGGAGGAGGAAAAGAACGAGGGGGAGGCAAAGAGTGAGCAAGGGGGGGAAGAAAGAGAGAAAAAAGAGGTGAGAGAGGGACAGATAAAACATGTCAGCTCATATCGACATTGGCCATGTCCGAATACTCATACTAGCGTACTACATTCCTAAACTGCATAAAATGTACTCATCGTCGCATACTATTTGTGACGTAATGTTTAGTAAAAAGTATGCAGTATGCCATGGCCGTAGCTTAATATTTTCTGTCTTATTTCCAATCTTCAATTCGTTTTTTGTTTACTTTCAAGAGAAATATCAAATCTCGAAGCTCTCCTTTTAATCCGGTTCGAATGCACTGTGGGTGTGAAATTCCTGAAACTCATTCATACTACATGAGAAGCCGAAATTAGTATGACGTCCGGGCATTTAAAGCATACTCAATTTTCTAAATGTCACATACTATAAAACTGTATTTTTTCACATACTCAAACGGCCTACTATTTAGGATGCTAGTATGGGTTTTCGGACTCTGCCACACTACAAAATGACGCTAAAAGCTCTAAGATCAGGAATCATCATGAAGATGGGTAACGTTGGGGATGAATATCGTACAGAAACTACATCCAACGTCACACCACATAATTACAGGACATCCATCAGGGCCATTCAATAATCATTTCTTATTCCGCCGCTTTATGTGTACATTTAATACACGACTTCCATTGACTACTATGGTTATTAGACAATGGATGATTCATGTGTGGGTGAGGGACCACAGGGCAGCTGACCAAGCAACAGTAAAGGGAATAAAGAGAGAGTCGAGAGAGCACCAACAGGGGACACATAACCATGTCAGACACATACTGAGACTGAGACTGTAGATCTGCAAGTCTAATATCTCTGGACCCGAGGGAAATATCTTAGAGATAGGAGTTCAAATCAATATAACTCTTAGAGGGGCAGTTATCTTCTATTTACTTTAGGCTTTAACTCCCCAATAATGTACAGTGTTATATTGCTTTATCTAGCTTTATGTGTGCATGGGGCTGTTTTCTCATTAAAACCTGTGGTTCTCCCTTCTGGTTTAGATAGAGGAGCAAGTGCCTGGGTGTCATAGTTAGGGTTGTGAAATTACAGAGACTTTCCCCAAACAATCCAGGTTGGAAGATTCATGGAATCAGGAGGAAGTACAGTAAGCAGGGAGGAAATCCTCCAACTAGCATTACCAGAAAACTTAAGCATTTTGGGGAAATCTTCCCAGATTTCCCAAAATTCTCAGAAATTCTGTTTGGAGGATTCATGGAAGGAATAAGCAGGGAGGGAATACTCCAACAGGAAATCCTCAAACGGGGATACCTGGAAAGCCTGGGAAACTACCCTGATATTCCCAGATTTCCAGAAATCCCGGTAGGAGCATTCCCAGAATCAGGGAGGAATAAGCGGGGAGGGATTCCTGCATCTGTGATTCTTATCAAATCTGGAAATTTGGAGAAAGTTTCTGGAAATTTGTAACACTCGTCAGTCAACAGCATGAGACATTGGGCTCTATTTTTGTCTGGCGCTAAGGAGACGCAAGTGTCAAATGAACATTAGTTTGCAATTTCATCATGTAAAAACTGCATTTTCCAGCTCTAATGCCAGGTTTGGCAATTTACCTGTATGTCTAACGTTGAGCTTGCTTGCGCTGAGGGAGAGGGGTGGCAATATTTGAGGCGTGTCTGTAGCCCTTTACACTCGTACCCGTATATGGGTTGAAAATTGCCTATTTGGATACGTTTAAGTACCTAAATTAGAATACCGTGGCTGTACAGTAACATGCTATACATGATGTCAGAGCTCTGGGTCTCCACTTCACAGCTCTGTATGGGTTTTGACTGACAGCCATTCTGAACTTGGGCACTGCACATGACAAGAAGTTGCCCTCATCCAACCCGCTAGTTTGCACATTGTTTGTTATCTGAGTGAGAGAAATGAAAAATGTAAGGACTCGGGTGCAACTTTCACTGGGGACATGTGGGGGTCATGTCCCCCCCACATTCTGCATTTGCATTTTTGTCCCCCCCCCCCAGTTGTATCATTGCAATGTGACACAAAATCTGGCAAGGCTGTGTTTTAGGACCACACGGACACCACAGAGCGGACTGACAGGCTGTGTGAAGGCAAAGCTTCTGGAAGCCTGGCTGGACTAGCACGGGAGAGTTGAGCATAGTTAAGTGTGTATGTGTTGTTCTTTTTCACCAAGTTGTAAAAGAGAGCATAGCAGAAACTGGCTACTCTTTAGTTGACTGATGTAGCTGGGAAGGTAACGGCTGTTTAACTTAACAGAAAAAAAAACTAGTGTTTATTCGCAGTGCTCAGTTGTAATGTAACTGACATGTAATGTTGTCTAATGTTTCATCCCGTCTCGGCTGAGGTGAATGAATAAACTACGCTAGCTAGTAGCAACCACAGCCAGATCAGCTCTAGCCTCTAGTTATCTAGATCAGCTCTAGCCTCTAGTTATCTCGATCAGCTTTAGCCTCTAGATCAGCTCTAGCCTCTAGTTATCTAGATCAGCTCTAGCCTCTAGATCAGCTCTAGCCTCTAGTTATCTCGATCAGCTCTAGCCTCTAGCAGCCAGATAGCAATATAAGGTGGCTATTATTACTATCGGACAGCTGTTGTTTGTATGGAAATGTTTTGTAGCCTTTTGTTTTGTCCCATTTCAGAACAGAAGTAAATTCACTTGGCTAGCTTTCGCTTGTTGATATACTGTTAGAGAGAGAGAGAGCTGGCCAAAAGTTGGCTAATGTTAGCTAGACATGAATCAAACAATGAAACCACTGGTTAAACGTTGAAGACTGCACTGAAAAAATGTCAGAACATCAATATGAGTTTTATTGGTCAGTATGGCAATGTAACGTTATTGATCTGTCAGTTTCCCTAACTAAATCCCTACTTTTCACAGTGATACAGTAACAAACAGCTCTAACATTACAGGCTTCACTGTCATGGTAAACAGTAGTAGAGGTCAGCCAGGACCGATTTCTTCATCCCCACCTGCTGGCTTTCTGTTCGACTCCCACCCGCTACCACCAGAACTGGTCCAACTGCAGTACCGCAGTACCGCAGTCTTATTTTAGGCTTATGTGTGACACAGCTCACTTGGCAGCCATGGTCCCAGCACTTTTTGTGGCCTACAGCCAATATCAAATGCACAAAAAGAACTTAAGAAATAGGTTACCAGAGATTCTCACATGGCCCTTATATTGTATTACTGGGCGATATCAGCCAATATGCTAGATGTAGTTTGAAGAGAGCAGAGTTGGAGAGACTTGAACTTTCTCTTGAGCTATTTTTATAGCCTACCTTTTAGGAGTGGGAAGATTTTCAGACGGGAGAAAGGGTGATCAATATTTAGGCCTATTGCTAGGCAATGTAGTAAACTATAGCCTAATAATGGGCCTATTTAGGAAGTATGTTTCTTTGGAAAGATAACTGCTCCGTGCTTCAACGCCCATGTATACATAGGCTATAGCCTACTACTCTAATTAATTGAGACCACATGCGCACCTGATCTCACAGGGATGGCTACTGACCTGGAAACAGCAAGAATGACGATAGCGACACTTGCTTCGTTTTGCATAGTCCTATAGGATACAGCTTCCCTTTTCGAAGGACGATTTGCAGGCAGAGACAAATAAATGGGTTGTTATTGAAAATGAAAAGGTGCAATGCTCGCTCACCATAGTAGCCTAACCTATGTGCGCATTGTGCCTTTTCAATGATGAATCCATTTTTTTGATTGAACTTCGACTCACGTTGGTTGAGCCACTTCTTTCCATTATCAATATTTATATATAGACACTATAGTAAACTAACTGCCACGCGATTCTCTGCCTATGTAGTCAACCTACTCTATTTCAATGAGACCACACATACTAGGCGTACTTGAACTCTCACGCCCAACTAGGAGAGGTAGGAGACTATGAGAGCTACTGTAGTTGAAACAGTGAATTTTGAGTGTATAAATAATGCGAAAAATATGTGCTTGTAATACAATATACATGCTTTTAATGTATGCTAAGGCATACAAAGCAGAAGGATGATAGTTTCCAAATAATCTGTGGGACAACACAAATATTTTCATCCCGAAGTCATCTGTCCCACCACCAGCTCCTGCCTGCAGCAACAAAAAAAAGAAGAAAAATGGCAACTGCAAGGCATCCTGCAGGAATGCAGCCCTCTAGTGCAGTCAGTACACAACATTTTACTCATCATGTCTAGCAGGATCAGATGGTGACAGGGGTCACAGCAGGGTCAGACAGCCAGGGAAGACCAGAGCTCGGATTATTTTTTTTAACAATATCAGTGAATGATAAAAAGATGGGTAGACCTACAGTAGCTACAGGTCAGCAGCTAAAGCTACAGTCTGGGATCTGGGAATAATGGTCATTTCAATTATTTAACCATTGATTCAATTCTTGGATAATATAGTGTATACACCAAGATAATTCTTTGTCATGCCTCATTTTCGGAGGACCAGATGGTGACAGGGGTCTCTGCAGGGTCAGATTTCCAAACTGTATTAAGGATTGATAGAGGAACACCTGGTATAGTGGCTTGCAAATGTATTCATCCCCCTTGGCGTTTTTCCTATTTTGTTGCATTACAACCTGTAATTTAGATAGATTTTTATTTGGATATCATGTAATGAACATACACAAAATAGTCCAAATTGGTGAAGTGAAATTAAAGAAAAGAAGGGAAAGGTGGTGTGTGCATATGTATTCACCCCCTTTGCTTTGAACCCCCTAAATAAGATCTGGTGCAACCTATTACCTTCAGAAGTCACATAATTAGTTAAATAAAGTCCACTTGTGTGCAACTAAGTGTCACACATACATATAAGTGTCACACATACATATATATACACATATATATATATACACATATATACACATCTGTTCTGAAAGGCCCCAGAATCTGCAACACTACTAAGCAAGGGGCACCACCAAGCAAGCGGCACCATGAAGACCAAGGAGCTCTCCAAACAGGTCAGGGAGAAAGTTGTGGAGAAGTACAGATCAGGGTTGGGTTATAAAAACATATCAGAAACTTTGAACATCCCACGTAGCACCATTAAATCCATTATTAAAAAATTGAAAAAATATGGCACCACAACAAACCTGACAAGAGAGGGCCAACCACCAAAACTCATGGACCAGGCAAGGAGGGCATTAATCAGAGTCGCAACAAAGAGACCAAAGATACCCTGAAGGAGATGCAAAGCTCCACAGCGGAGATTGGAGTATCTGTCAATAGGACCACTTTAAGGTGTACACTCCACAGAGCTGGGCTTTACGGAAGAGTGACCAGAAAAAAGCCTTTGCTTAAAAGAAAGAAATAAGCAAACACATTTGGTGTTTGCCAAAAGGCATGTGGGAGACTCCCAAAACATATGGAAGAAGGTCCTATGGTCAGATGAGACTAAAATTGAACTTTTTGGCCATCAAGGAATATATCTGGTGCAAACCCAACACCTCTCATCTCCCCGAGAACACCATCCCATGTTTTTCATCGACAAGGACTGGGAAACTGGTCAGAATTGAAGGAATGATGGATGGCGCTAAATACAGGGAATTTTTTGAGGGAAACTGGGACTGAGGTTCACCTTCCAGCAGGATAATGACCCTAAGCATACTGCTAAAGCAGCACTCGAGTAGTTTAAGGGGAAACATTTAAATGCCTTGGAATGGCCTAGTCAAAGCCCAGACCTCAATCAAATTGAGAGTCTGTGGTATTCGTCTCTTGTAGACTCAGGATGTTCTGTCTCCTAGAGATGAATGTATTTTGGTGCGCAAAAGTGCAAATCAATCCCAGAACAACAGCAAAGGACCTTGTGAAGATGCTGGAGGAAACAGGTACAAAAGTATCTATATCTACAGTAAAACGAGTCCTATATGAACATAACCTGAAAGGCTGCTCAGCAAGGAAGAAGCCACTGCTCCAAAACCGCCATAAAAAAAGCCAGACTACGGATTGCAACTGCACATGGGGACAAAGATCTGGATTTTTGGTGAAATGTCCTCTCGTCTGATGAAACAAAAATATAACTCTTTGGCCATAATGACCATCGTTATGTTTGGAGGAAAAAGGAGGAGGCTTGCAAACCAAAGGACACCATCCCAACCTTGAGGCACGGGGGTGGCAGTATCATTTTGTGGGGATGATTTGCTGCAGGAGGGACTGGTGCACTTCAAAAAATAGATGGCATCATGAGACAGGAAAATTACGTGGATATATTGAAGCAACATCTCAAGACATCAGTCAGGAAGTTAAAGCTTGATCTCAAATGGGTCTTCCAAAGGGACAATGACTCCAAGGATACTTCCGAAGTTGTGGGAAAATGGCTTAATAAGGACAACAAAGTCAAGGTATTGGAGTGGCCATCACAAAGCCCTGACCTCAATTTCATAGAAATGTTGTGGGCAGAACTGAAAAAGTGTGTGCAAACAAGGAGGCCTACAAACCTGACTCAGTTACAACAGCTCTGTCAGGAGGAATTTTTTGCTTCATTTTTGTTCCAAATAGAGTCTGCATATTGGGTTGTGCAAAAACGCAGGAAATTAGCTTTACGTGACACAAAAAAAATATTCGGGGAGTACCCCCAGCCAGGTTATGTCCCCCTCCACTTATGAAACCAAAGTGACACCCCTGTATTTTAAAAGATGAGAAGTTTTTAAAGATTTTTACAATAATAAATATCGTTTTGATGTCACAAGCCAAAACACCCGTTAGTCCAAATGTGCACTTCACATTTCCATATTATAAATCTCATGTAATATACAGGGTCAATGTTTATGATCACTAGGTTGATTGTACAGTAACAAGATGGCATGGCGTTATTCCCTGGGTTGCCTTGAACATAATGAGCCTGTGTTTGTTGTATTGGGAAGAAGATTTGCCTTGGACCACATCTGAAGACACTCATTACTCCATTCTATGCGCTCCATAATTACTGTCTACTTCTCTGAATTGCCTAGCGAAAGCTTATCACTGTACGATCATATTTTATAATTTAGCTAGTGATGTTGGCAATAGAACAAGCTTTCAAATTATGCCCACTTGACCCAGATTGTGATTTATAATGGACAGTTTTTGGATTGCGTAAACAAGCACAGTAGTGGTGTAAAGGCAAGGGTGCAGGGCTGTGTTCCAAAGAAAACAACTACAAGTTTGCTTGCTCTAGTTCCTCAGCTGGGAGAGCTCCATAAAGCACCTTATAGTTGAAGACTCTTCTTTTAGTCATAAAAGGGCATTGAAATGACTTAGGAACTGTGCACACTTTGGAGAGGTGTGTGGCCACTTGGAAACTCTAATTTGACCACTCACTCAAACACTTGCCAGGTTTTTTTCTTGTTGCACCTACCCCAAATTTTTCAAGAATATTCTTATCACGTTACTGAATGTATCCAGAGTATTTTCAGATTTTGTTGTCAACAAATGCGGTGAAAAGTACAGTAAATGTAAAAGGCACATAGAATCAACAGCGTTTGGATTTAGTCCTGTGTCAGGAAAACTGTTGTATTCTCAACTTTAGTCTAACATTTTCCCAGAAACTCCAAATTGTACACTTTTAATTGCTACCATGGTTATGCATATGCTTTCCATATTTTTCTGGAAGAAACATTTCAATGTAGCCCTATCCATATATGCCAGTTTCCACAAGAGTAAAGGGTTAAAAACAAGTTCATGCAGCTCTAATGGGTAGTTTTAAGACCTATAAAAAGCAGTTCTTAATGGTAAATCAGTTGATAATGGCATGGATTCTGAGAGTGGAAGCGCAGCCTATCTAGCCATGACTCACAGTGCCCATGGAAGAAAAGATGTGCCTTTTGTGCCGGTGAATCTCGTATTAGAAATATAAGAAACGATTGGCTCCCCCTCATTTTGTTTAATTTGATTAAAAACCAAGCATAACCTACCTTCCTCTTGGTCAAGGCTGGTTAAGCAGCATCGTTTTTCTTTAACCCTAATGCTTTTTCATTGTTCACTATTTAAAGGTTACCCATCCCCATTTTCAAAGAGTGCCCCTCGTCCGAAAACCAAAGACAAGCTCCTCTAAACTATTGTATTAATTTGTCCTATAATGCCATATCAAAGGCCACAAACATATTTAACATTTGAATTGGAGTTGATGACAATGCAACACACAAAAGACCATAAATACACAACTTGAAGCAACCACATATGGAGCCTGTTCTAATTGGTAAGTGAGGGGCCAAGGCTTGAAAGACCTACAACTAACTAGTTTATTCATCAAAATCCAGGCTTTTGACAGCACCAGCTACTGTGTCCATTATTAATTTGTGAATATAGCAAAAATATTTCTGGCACAACCCCGAACCTATAACGCTACCGCCAGCGCTAAGATTTATCATTGTGTTTGGTTTGTTAAAATAGAGCCCATTGTCTGCAGCCAAACAGACAATAGCGGCTGCGGCCATATTAAAGCCCCCACTGGGAAGCCAGGAGACAGACAAGGACGTCACATGACCACAAACAAGCTAATCACAAAGCAGAAGAATTAGAGGAAGCATTGCCACACAGTCAATCAGCAGCAAGGCAAGCTAGCTAGTGGCCAATAAGGGAGGTTCAACTTACAGTACCATAGAAGGGGGGCCTAGAGGGGTGGGTGGGTATGGAAGGGGCTATTCCTGTACCAGCATTATATCTTAACATCCTCATTGCTTCCGTAACCGTCGAAAACCTCACTACACGTGGCTAAGTTTTGGGTGCTTGGGGAAGGGCTGGGGCTGTGGCCGGGACTATAGCCAGGACTGTAGCCTGGACTGTGACTGGGTTGAGGGCTTGTTCTGGGGTTGGAGCAGCTGGGTTGGGGCCTGCTAGGGGTTAGGTGGTGGGGGAGGTGGTGGTGGTTTGGGTGGTGGTGTTCAGACGTCGGTGCCTCCACCTTCATTCGCTTGGCCTCGTTCCGGGACTTGTAGCAGAACTCAATGAGGGCCACCAGCATGGCCAGGCCCAGGCCCCCCACGAGGATATAGAAGACCCCCGCCACGTTGCTCAACGACAGGGCCTGAGACGACTTGTCCTGGGGCGGTTGGAGGAGAGACACAGGGCATAAAGGCAATCAGAGACGTGGCTGTGGTGGGGGGCTGAGAACACACACACATGCAAACATACTCACATTCCTACTCATATATACAGTGCCTTCGGAAAGTATTCAGACCCCTTGACTTTTTCCACATTTTGTTACGTTACAGCCTTGTTCTAAAATTGATTAAATAAAACAATTTCCTCAGCAATCTACACACAACACCCCATAATGAAAATGTGAATACAGGTTTCTATAAATGTTTGCAAATGTATAAAAAACAAAACCAGATATACCTTATTTACATTTACATTTACATTTAAGTCATTTAGCAGACGCTCAATGACTTAAATGTAAATGTAAATAAGGTATATCTGGTTTTGTTTTTCTGCATACTTACATAAATCTGATATTTCAGTAATCTAAACTGTTTCTGGGGTATTGTGGGGTATTGTGTGTAGGTTGTTGAAGGAAAATAATGATTTAATCAATTTTAGAACAAGGCTAACAAAATGTGAAAAATGTCAAGTGGTCTGAATACTTTCCGAATTCACTGCACCAGGCAAGTATATTACACATTACAACACACATGCACAAATACATAGTTGACTAATCTAAAACACACACAAACACACTTTGCCAAACTCACACACACACACATATATATATATATACACTTTCCAGTTCAGACCTGCTCTTGCTTTCAGCTCTGTGGCTACTGCTACAGCTGATATCACCATGATGTTCCCATGCCAACTAATCTAATGATGTCTTGATAAAGTGTGACTATGACATTTTTACAGCAATTCAGGAGGAAAACAATTATTCTAAATTCACTAGCTGCCTAAATGACTCAGTTGAAAATGTCCTTGGTCTCCACTCTCAAGTAGCTCCCGAGCCCTCTGTTATCTCTGCTTATAGTCATTGTGTAATTAGTCGCTGTGATTTAAGACAAAGGGTGCAGCTCTTTCACGTTTCTTATATCCCACTTTTCAGGTTAGTCGCCTGCTCCTAAAGGGGAGGCTTCCTTGTCAAAAGGAATCTGTTTAGGTTTGAGATTTTACGAAATGCTGCCTTGCATCTTATCTACTGCTGATTGGAGTGTGGGAGAGTACTTTCAAACAAGTCTTCAAAACTTGAGATCTACTTTTTAATTATACATGACAAGGAAATACACTTGACAAGTACTTTTGACCCTAAGGTGTTTACATGCTGCTTTGTTGAGGCAGGAGTTCTCTTTACATGATTGAGTATTGCCCAATGGATAAACTTACTAGAACCAATCTAGAGTGGGCTAGAATGACTGGCATACTATTCATATAAATATTTACCAGTCAAGGTAAGAGGTTCCATGCCTGTTCCACTCATTCTACTTCTATGATACTAATAATCTACCGTGACATTACAACTGCACAACTTTAATACATGCACTGCTAAGTGCACTACTAAGTATACACTACTAAGTGTGGCACAGATACAGGTGACAACCATATCAATGTGATCCTGCAGGTCTCACCATTTCATACATTGCTGTGCTGCTGCTACCACTGAATTGTGAGCATGCCTTCTAGTGGGATGTATTGTATCCCTCAGGCTACACCTTAAGTCTCTCTCTGTCCTATCTTTGTGTGTGTATGTGTGTGTGTCAGCCAGCCTACCTGCTCTCCTGCATCCCTATCCGTCTGCCTGTGTCTGTCTGTCTGCCTTCCTACCTGCCTTTCTACCTGCCTGCCTCCATGCCTTTTCTGCCTATCTTCCTATCTGTCTGTTTGCGGTGGGGTTCATCAGTGTGACAGAACAGTCAGTGAGGAGGTGTGGTCCCAGGACTTGCAGGAGACTGACCTTACTTCCTGAGGCCGTGGGTCCACACTCGCCCTTATCGTACCACCATTTGTTTTTCAGCTTGTCTAAGACGCCTGATTCACTCAGTTTCAACACGGCTAGGTTTACTGGAGTTCTTCGAAACCGCACGTGTGAGGTCGAGGGGTCGGGGAGGGGTCAGGAGGGGAAATAACATAAATAACATCATAGGACATGTTATTTTATGTTATTCAGTCAAAAATGTAAAGAGCCCATACAGAGCACTTAACAGCTGAAAGTGACGGAGACAGGGGCCCCATTGGTTTACATGTCTCTATGCTCGTGGTAGTGGAGAGGGGGCTAGGGTTTATGGGTGCCTGAGGGGCTGAGCACTACAGAAATATACATGGGGCCCCCACTGCATCGCTTTCTGGAACGGGCACATACTGCCGAGGCCTATCTCACAACAACCAATGAGAGGCTATTACTGTGAAGCTACAACTATTGGCTGAATTTTGTACCAAAGTCAACAACAATAAAAATAAAAAACAGAATTAAAAATATATATATTTATCCGTTTTTTTAACTATGGAAGTCATATTGAGATGTACATCTCTTTTTCAAGTGAGCCCCGTGAAGGACAACTTCACGTTTCGCCATAAGATGCTGTACATTTATGGCAGGCACAATGTAGTGTTTAGTGGGACTACACAATGTGACTGACTTCAAGGTATCTTCAAAAATTATTCACTTAAGCTTTAGGTTACAAATAGGTGAACAATATTAACATCTACCAAAAGCAAATATTTGTGGTTTGACAGTAATCGCTCTCAACTCGTCCAGAACTATAGTATGTGCCACTGTGGCACGTCACAACGCCACTGTTGGTCACACGATGGGTGTCGCCCCGGCAGATGCACCTGTTACCACGAGAACAGTTTTACCCAATCGGCATGGGGCTGACACAAGGATGGCTAACCTTCTCGCCACCTCCGCCGCTGCCACACTCTCCCTTGTCGTACCACCACTTGTTTTTCAATTTGTCCAACAGGCCTTGTTCATTCAGTTTTAACACTGCCAGGTTAACTGCGCTTCTTGAAAATGATAAAACATATTTGGGTGAGTGAAGGTGAGTCGATAGCATCCAATTGGGGATAGGAGGGGGAAAGGGGGGATTATAAAGGGGGGACAAGGGTGGAAATAGGGGTGTGTTAATGCTCTATCTGTAACAATAAACCCTCACTCCCTCTCCCACCCTCCCTCTATACACAAACAGGTGAAAAATAACTTCCACTTAAGACACTTTGAGACTGTATCATTTTGACTTAAGTGGAAGTTAATATTTGCCTCAAAGATAGGACCCTCATTTACAGAACGGACAAACCTCTCGTTGGGACGTGGTTCACTTCAAAGTTTGTTCCAAGGAAACTAAATTGAAGTAAATTAAACTTAAATCTCTATTTGTTTCCTTGGTTGTATCCCTGTTGCCTTTGTTTTTCTGTACATTAGCTGATTGATGGTTAAACTCCATTACACATGTTGTGTGTCCAAAATAGCACCCTATTCCCTATGTAGTGCCCATAGGGAAAAGATTGTGTAGTAACATAATTTTGATATATATTTTGATATATATTTTGATTCAGAGGAGTAAAACTTGCATCAAGAGAGATTTGTCCACGTGCATTCAGTGCATTTCAACTGTACTTTTCAGGAATATCAGGTACACATTGACAATGAGAGACAGAAATGTAGCTTAACTGACAGCAACATTATGAAAATAAATATTTCAGTAAAAGCTGATGAGAAAAAATAAAAATGTGATTAAACGTCACCTTGTTTAACCTTTTAGGGTCACTTTAGGGTTAATGCCTTGTGAAATAGCTGCTTAGTCTGACATAGCTGCTCTGCATGCTGATTTGTGAGTTTCCATGGTGACAACCACAGAAGTGACTGACAGAAGATAGTCGGCGGGTTCCTCTGCCCAGGCATTGCTGATGCCTGCCCGATCTTACAACGCCTGGATAGCAATGTTCCCTCTAAACTGCGCGAGTATGTGGCCACGCACTTCCTCCAGGACTGCAGCGGAGAGACACAAGAAACTGAACTTCACTGAGTTCGCCCCATTAGTTCGCACGATATAGATCAACGTTTTTTCTGTGATCAAATCAACATTATATCAGCCCCTTTTCAATGCAACAAAACAAAACAAATCTAACTTTGTAAGAACGAGTCTGTGATTTTGTTGTAGACAGAGCCACCCGTGAGTGAATGTGCTCTTCAGATCAGTTCAGATCAGAGCACAGGGCCACGCCTGTGCACATTTGTTCATATTCTTTGCTAGTTAGCGAGTTATTAGCAGAGTTATAAATAAGTATAGGTCAGCAATGGGGAGTTACTGCTTCCTACATGAGCACAAAATGTGTAGGCTACATTTCAATGTGTTTGAAAAGCTAGTCAGGTAAAAACCGTATGTCTTAATTAAAGGGGCAGTGACGTATTTTGAGACAGGTTGGAATATGTAAATAAGCCTATTGGCAGAGGGGTAGCCTACATTGTCTAATTCTCTGTATGATAATAATAACACATTTTATTTTGTATTATTATACAACACAACACAACGCAATGTACAGTCACCTATTTGGCCCACAGTCTTACAGACCAAATAAAAAAATCATGAATTAATGGCATGCCCTTCATAATGTAAAAACGTTTTTAAGTCTCATGCAATAGGCCTGCATTGAACACCACATAGAGGCTACTGTAGGCAACATTTAAAAAATCAAAACCTATTTCCATGTGAAAATATTCTGGGATTCGCTCCATTGGTTTTGTTGGTAGGCCTACATTATGCTCAAATAGCCAATAGGCTACTGTCTAAAACTGTAAGGGTACAGTCTCAGTGTTCGGAAGTTCCACAACATTTTCACTCACAAGACCTAACAGTTGCTCAGTGCCCCAAAGAATTTGGGGGAACATTGATGGATAGGTATTTAAAAGTATCAGCGAACCACATCGTATGTTAGAGCAATCCGTCCGTTGATGACGTGACACGCAATCATTGGTTGATGCATGCACCGTCCGAGCCGGGGGAACGCGACTGATAATTCAACAAAATAAAAATGGCCGCCATCTGGAACTACCGTGATCTGTCAGTGACTCCTCTTGCTGAAAACAGTCGGTAAATCCAGTACCAGTCGTTGTTTACATTGCAAACCCATGTCGTTGCCTTCTAGAGAAGCTCGTCAGTGGAATTTACAGGATTGGAGTTGGATTCAGATGAGTTTAGTGGCAATAGTGTGTGTGTGTGTGTGCGCGTATGTTCCAAGCAAAGTGCATGCCCAGCCCACCACAGTATTCCCCACTTTACAGACATTATTTTCCTGTTTTTGTGGGGTGTTAGTTCACTTGTCACATAATTGTTGCTAGATGAATTTATTTAAAAAGAAAACCAATGCACAGTCTCTTGCTTGTACAAAGCACTATTTCCTGTTGATGTTATGATGGCTGAAACACACTGCTATAATCCAGTGGATTTAGATGTGGTTTATCCTAAGAGCGTTGAGTATCTCACTCCATTATGCAGCTGTTATATTTATCAGAACCGTGTTTATGACCTTTTATCAATCCTGACAACCTTTGGTACTGTGCGCACACACAGACACACACACACTCAATCTAGGCTCTATTACATTTTTCAATTCCTTTCAGTATGAGCTTGCTCCCATTCTTTTGATAGATGAGAGTTTCTAGTTTTGGCGAAGTGAAACTAACTCCCCGTGGTGAGTGGGAATGATATTGTATTTTTCGGCAGGCCTGTAAATTCCACTGTGTATAAATCAGCTTTAGAGTCCAGCCAAGTCAGACAGGACTGAGCATTCACATCACTGATATCCCACCATCTCATATGAAACTTACTATGTCTGCATCCCAAATAGCACTCTATTGCCTATGTAATGCAGTTATGGTTGCAACATTCCGGTAATTTTCCCCAAATTCCCAGGTTTTCCAGAAATTCCAGTTCGTGATATTCACAGATTCCGGGGGGAATAAGCAGGAAATCCAGGAATTTGGGGAAAGTTAACAGAATTCTGCGACATTGGTCATAGTAATACTTAAGAATATTATTAAGGCATATCAACATGCTGTTTTGTCTCCTACTGGCACACCAACATAAAGCTGCACAAACATTACCTGGCAACAAGGAAGTAGAGCTGCAACAACACCAACTGTTGCCATGACCGCATGCCACGCCACACCAAACACAAATGTAAAAGCCACTACACCTATACCTTCATGAACATGAAAAAATTGTCCCAAACCAAACTCACCATAACTCAAACTTAACAAAAAAAGAAGTGTTAGATGAGCGTTATATGAGCGTTACTATACATATTCAGGCAGCACGCCAGGGAAGGTGGAATAACATAACAACACGCACGGCTTGGACATATTGTTATACCACTCCACCCACCTTAACAGTGAACCCTTGGGGGTGGCCACTCCGTATCCTTTGGAGTCCAGGTTGCCGCCGACCTTCATGGTGTCGCAGGGCTTCCGCTGTTCCGTGTACTCGTTCATGGTTGACTCCAATAGGAAAGCGTACTTCCCTTTGCTCTTCCGCACACGTACAACCCCCTCCTGGGTGTTCTTGGTAAACACAGTCGGTTCGGCCGACTTCATGTAGCCCCACATCTTCTCGTAGACTGCGATCTTTGACCTCTGTGGTTGGTTTGGGGCAGATCAGGGGAGGGGTGGAGGAGGGTGGAGAGAGCATAGAAAGAGCACAGCCAAGTAGAGACGAGGACATGGATGGGGTTAACGTATAGTACAGAGTTACTGGTGGAGGAGCGAGTGTGGACTGAAAACAGTTACTGTAAAAACTCCTCCCTGAGTGAACGACTTGAATGATCTGACCAGTATGGTGTCATGCGTGTGTTTGTGTGTGTCAGAGCTGATCAGTCCAGTACTACTTACCCTGAATTCTCATACTATATTTTTCTTTCTAGTAGCTGGGTCGTTCCACCAATTCGGAGCCTTTTCAGAAGTGTAACTTGGTCAAAAGAAACTTTCTGTCATAAAGAGCACATGTTCAACTTCATAACAAAAACATGTTTTCCCATCTCAAGACGGTAGCCCTTAACATTCGTACCCACATACGGGTTGAACATTTCCGGTTTGGGCACTAATAAGTGGCTGTACAGTAACATGCTCTGCATTTCACAGCGCTGTATTGGTTTTGACTGACAACTGTTCTGAACT
Source organism: Oncorhynchus gorbuscha (assembly GCF_021184085.1). NCBI lineage: Eukaryota > Metazoa > Chordata > Actinopteri > Salmoniformes > Salmonidae > Oncorhynchus > Oncorhynchus gorbuscha. The sequence continues at coordinate 48,586,749 of NC_060188.1, read as the reverse complement.
AGAGCACCGCGCGCGCGTGACAAGAAGATTACCCCGTCCTTCCCGGTAAATTGCACATTTGTTGTTGTCTGAGTGAGGGAAATGCTGTACATGAAGATGACTCAATGTATTTTGAAAGATGAGATGTTGAGGATTATAATCAGTACAGCTTTGATGTCATACAATCTTACAGTGTTAGGCTTTCACAAGGCAATTCAAAGAAGCGGATGGTAATTTTGGTGCTGCATAGGAAGGAGGCATGAGTGCATTCAGGTGCGTGTGCATTCTTCGCTATAAACAAACACTGGCTCATTCTGTTCAGAACAACCCAGGGTATGATGCCATGTCATCTTGCATGGCATACAAGCCAAACACCCGTGAGTCTAAATGTGCACTTCACATTCCCATATCATAAAACTCACGTCGTATACAGTGTCAACGTTTATGATCAGTGTTTGGTGTACAGTTACAAGATCACATGGCGCCGTAACCTGGGTTGTTCTGAACAGATTGAGCCTATGTTTGTTTATAGAGAAGAACATTTGCAGGGCACATGCATCTGAATGCACTCATGCTACCCTTCTATGCACACCAAAATTACCATCAGTTTCTTCGAATTGCCTTGTGAAAGCCTAACACTGAAATATTGTATTTAATAACTTAGCTAGTCACGTTGGCAATAGAACAAGCACTCAAATCATGCCCACCTGACCCAGAATGCGATTTATAATGTACCGTTTTTTAAATTGCGTAAACAATACCAGTAATTGTGTGACGTTGGGAATGCAGGGTTGGATTCCAAATGAAACAACTACAAGTGTGCTGGCTCTAATTCCTCCATGGCACAGTTAGGAGAGTTTTTTTTAAAGTACCTTCTAGTTGAAGACACTTCTTTGAGTCATAAAATTGCATTGAAATTGTTTAGGAACTGTGGAGAGGTTACATTTAAAAAACATTTCTAGCCTGTCTATCTGGGTAAGAGGGTTGACGTGTTATGCATATTAAACATCTACAATCCAAAATTAAACCTAGAATCAGATTTCTATTTTGCAACAAAGCCTCCTTCACTCACGCCGCCAAACATACCCAAGTAAAATTGACTATCCTACCGATCCTAGTCTTCGGCGATGTCATTTACAAAATAAACTCCAACACTCTACTCAGCAAACTGTATGCAGTCTATCACAGTGCCATCCGTTTTGTCACCAAAGCCCCATATACCACCCACAACTGCGACCTGTATGCTCTAGTCAACTGGCCCTCACTACATATTCGTCGCCAGACCCACTGGCTCCAGGTCATCTATAAGTCTTTGGTCGGTAAAGCTCCGCCTTATCTCAGCTCACTGGTCACGATAACAACACCCACCCGTAGCACGCGCTCCAGTAGGTATATCTCACTGGTCATCCCCAAAGCCAACACCTCCGTTGGCCGCCTTTCCCTCCAGTTCTCTGCTGCTAATGACTGGAACAAATTGCAAAAATCGATGAAGCTGGAGACTTATATTTAAACACTAACTTTAAACATCAGCTATCTGAGCAGCTAACCGATCGCTGCAGCTGTACATATCCCATCTGTAAATAGCCCATCCAATCTACCTACCTCATCCCCATATTGTTTTTATTTACTTTTCTGCTCTTTTGTACACTAGTATTTCCAGTTGCACATTATCATCTGCACATGTATCACTCCAGTGTCAATTTGCTAAATTGTTTTTACTTCGCTACTATGGCCTATTTATTACCTTACCTCCTCACGCCATTTGCACACACTGCATATAGACTTAAAAAATATATATATTGTGTTATTGACTGTATGCTTGTTTATGCCATGTGTAACTCGGTGTTGTTTTTGTCGCACTGCTTTGCTTTATCTTGGCCAGGTCACAGTTGTAAATGAGAACTAGCTTACCTGGTTAAATAAAGGTGAAATAATAATATTTTTTTGTTATTAAAAGAATTGCTCGACCCTCTCAGTTTTCCACCTGAAAATTGCCAAAAAGAGTAGAACCAGCTTTTGAAAGAAATATTTTAAAAGGAAGAGTTTCACCATATTAATAAAAGAGTTAAATTCACGTAACAGGGTTGACCTTAAAATGAGGGACAGATGTAAATGAATCACTAATCTGCAGAAATTACTGCCAAAGCAACAAAATAGCTAGTACTTTTTAATGATGGTGAAACTTAGATACATTTAGGGATTAAGTGGTTGAAATCTTCCTAGAAGTGACACAGGGTTGACGGAGGGACATGTCAAAATGCAGAATTTTGGCACTTCAGATATCCTTTATATAAATTGAAAATCAGATGAATTGAATTCTCCATGTGGTCTATATTAAAGTCACTTAATTAAATATAACAGGCTTTTAAAATGCAATATTGGTGCACAATTATTTCTTAAAATATCAACGGCACTTTTCGTGGAACGACGCAGCTACTAGCTAAAACATTTCATTCCTACATACACAAATAGTCTATGAAATAGGACAAGGCCATAATATGAGAATTCAGACACAGCTTGTATCCAGTCCAGTACTATACTCACCCTGAAAAACTCTTTAGTGGAGCCGGAGTCTAGGGTGCCGTAGGCTATGTCTGTCTGTTTAGCCAGGTCTTCAGCACTCTCTATGGGCGACACCATCCTCTCTACTGTGAGGAAAGCAGCCAGGTTGGCCGTGTAGGAGGAGATGATGATGAGGGTGAAGAACCACCACACACCACCCACGATACGCCCAGATAGAGACCTGGGGAAGAGAGGGAGGAAGAGGAGGAAGGAGAGGAAAGGAGGGAGAGGAGGGGAGAAGGGAGAGGACGGGTAGAAGGAGGGAGGATAGGATGAAGAGGAATAAGGGTGCCACAGCAGGAGGTGAGAATGAGAAGGAGTGAAGGAATAGGAGAAGAGTGAGAAGAGTAGGGGGGTGTGATAGAGCGCAGAGTCCATCAATAACAAAAAATAATTATGAATCAACACAAATCCACAAACTATATCAAGTAGTGAGAGTGAATTACAGACAACGTTATAGGTGACCTGTGTGGTAAACCAGTTAGAGCTGCTGACCCTGCCACATGTATTCCAAAGTTGGCATGGGTTCAAATCCAGTCCACTGCCCTTCTAACTCGCAATCTTTATTGCAGCCCCTTAACTGTCCTTTCTCAATAAATAAAAACCCACAAAAATTATAGATCTAAAAAAAGAAGAACTTATACAATGGAACAAGCTCTGAGAGGACACTGACTGAACACTGTCATCCAACCCATTTTCAAATCCACCTTAAGGCAGAGTGGCTCATTAAAACCCAATGTGTTTGTGTGTCAACCAGGTAGCGTGCTGTGGTCCCTCTTTCCTTTTTTCTTTCTTTCTTTCTTTCTTTCTTTCTTTCTTTCTTTCTTTCTTTCTTTCTTTCTTTCTTTCTTTCTTTCTTTCTTTCTTTCTTTCTTTCTTTCTTTCTTTCTTTCTTTCTTTCTTTCTTTCTTTCTTTCTTTCTCTTTCTTTCTTTCTTTCTTTCTTTCTCTCTTTCTGTTTATTGGTGGGATGAAAAGAGCTGACGACATCACACAGAGCTCCCTCTGTTCAGCTCTGTTCTCGTCTTGTTTGTTGGCTCAAGGGAGACAGATAACTCACCGACTCTCGAGTGAGCAGGGGAAGGTCGTGAGGAGAATCTCAAACAAAATGGTGCATTGGAGTGAACAAACAACATTCTCTCTCCCCCCTTGGCGTGAACCAAACACAGAGAGAGAGGCTCTATGAAAACCCTTCAGTTCCTGTTGTTTTATCACACTAATTGCCTTTTCACACTATTTCACACATGCAGACCTGAACCAAACCGGCACTACCGTGCCGACCTGAACCTTTCATTCCAGCATGCAGCGACTATGGTGGATGTTCCCCCAGGTCAGCTCTGCTCAGTAATGTGAAAAGGGTAAAAAAAAGGCAGATTCCACCTCAGTCAATGCTATAGTGTCTCCACATCACTTACCCCTGTTCCCCTTGTCGCTTAGGACAGGGCACACCGTGTCCCCTTCTAGTCTTATCCCTAGCACCTGCCACCAACTTGTCCCAATGTCTCAGTCACAATCTCACACATGCATGCATGCACACACACACACCCCCACCCCACACAGCAAAGATCTCACCAACCTGAGAGCCCCAGCAGCAAAGCATGTTTAACTGAACACAGAAGGCTTTGCTGCAGAATAGTTCACGTATAAACTCTGTTAACTCTGCCTCTGGATTTGAATGCAGATTATGAGCCTCTCCCCCTTCATCATACTCTCTCTGGTACTCTCTCTGGTTCTCTCCCCTCAGGCTCTCCCCCTCCCCCTCTCTCGTAATCTCCCTCTCCACCTTCAACATTCTCTCCTTTATTTATCTCTCTAGTTTCCCTCCAACAATCTCTCTCTCTCTCTCTCTCTCTCTCTCTCTCTCTCTCTCTCTCTCTCTCTCTCTCTCTCTCTCTCTCTCTCTCTCTCTCTCTCTCTCTCTCTCTCTCTCTCTCTCTCTCTCTCTCTCTCTCTCTCTCTCTCTCTCTCTCTCTCTCTCTCTCTCTCTCTCTCTCTCTCTCTCTCTCTCTCTCTCGCTCTCTCTCGCTCTCTCTCGCTCTCTCTCTATCCTGGGACTATCATCCACAGCTTCAGTGTGAAAGACTGGAAAAGGTAGAAGGAGAAGGGCAGGGCTTCAGGGGAAGCACTCTTGCTTTCGGTCTCAACTTTTCTCTCTGTCTCTTATCCTCCCTTTATTTTGTTTTATCTCATCCTTTTTCTTTCTGTCTCCCTGTTTCTTTCTCTCCTTATCTCCTGCTCCATTCTCTCCTCCTCCCTCTCGTAAGGTTTGCTCCCGTTGGAAGCTCTGAGGACAGAGAGCTGTGTGAGGACAGAGAGCTAGGGGACTTTGTCCCTCTCTCTCGCTACCCCCAGTCTGCGTTGATCTGAGGTGACTCCAGTGACTGTCATCCATGGTGACAGACGTGGTGATACCCTGATGGGCCAGAGCCAACAGGGGGAAGGAGAGAGAGGGTCATGTGGCAGCACCAGTATGACCCTGGTTTAACATCCTTGTTACATGGATGTGCGTGAGCGTGTGGCGTGTGTGCGTGCGAGTGACTCACCATACACATACTTTTCATTATTTGATGTCTGCATGAGTTGTGTGTTTGTGGACAGGTAATTAAGATTAAAGTATGTGATGTACAATATAAAATGACATAATATAATAGCAGAGCTACAGTTGAAGTCGGAAGTTTACATACACCTTAGCCAAATACATTTCAACTTAGTTTCACAATTCCTGACATTTAATCCTAGTAAAAGTTCCCTGTCTTAGATAATTTAGGAGCACCACTTTATTTTGAGAATGTGAAATGTCAGAATAATAGTAAAGAGAATGATTTATTTCAGCTTTTATTTTCTTCATCACATTCCCAGTGGTTCATAAGTTTACATGCTACCAAATGCTAATTGAGTGTAAGGCCTTTAAATTGTTTAACTTGGGTCAACCGTTTCGGGTAGCCTTCCACAATCTTCCCACAATAAGTTGGGTGAATTTTGGCCCATTCCTTCTGACTGCTGGTGTAACCGAGTCAGGTTTGTAGGCTTTTTCCGTTCTGCCCACAAATGTTCTATAGGATTGAGGTCAGAGCTTTGTAATGGCCACTCCAATACCTTGACTTTGTTGTCCTTAAGCCATTTTGCCACAACTTTGTAAGTATGCTTGGGGTCATTGTCCATTTGGAAGAACCATTTTCGACCAAGCTTTAACTTCCTGACTGATGTCTTGAGATGTTGCTTCAATATATCCACATAATGTTCCTTCCTCATGATGCCATCTATTTTGTGAAGTGCACCAGTCCCTCCTGCAGCAAATCATGCCCACAAAATGACACTGCCACCCCCATGCCTCACGGTTGGGATGGTGTCCTTCGGTATGCAAGCCTCCCCCTTTTTCCTCCAAACATAACGATGGTCATTATGGCAAAACAGTTCTATTTTTGTTTCATCAGACCAGAGAACATTTCTCCAAAAAGTACGATCTTTGTCCCCATGTGCAGTTGCAAACCATAGTCTGGCTTTTTTTATGGCGGTTTTGAAGTGGCTTCTTCCTTGCTGAGCGGCCGCTTATGTTGATAAAGGACTCGTTTTACTGTGGATATACATACTTTTGTATCTGTTTCCTCCAGCATCTTCACAAGGTCTTTTACTGTTGTTCTGGGATTGATTTGCACTTTTTGCACCAAAGTACATTCATCTCTAAGAGACAGAACGCGTCTCCTTCCTGAGCGGTATGACGGCTGCGTGGTCCCATGGTTTTTATACTTGCGTACTATTGCTTGTACAGTTGAACGTGGTACCTTCAGGCGTTTGGAGATTTCTCTCAAGGATGAACCAGACTTGTGTAGGTCTACAATTTTATTTGGCTGATTTCTTTTGATTTTCCCATGATATCAAGCAAAGAGGCACTGAGTTTGAAGGTAAGCTTTGAAATACATCCACAGGTACTCAAATGATGTCAATTAGCCCATCGGAAGCCTCTAAAGCCATGACATCATTTTCTGGAATTTTCCAAGCTGTTTAAAAGGCACAGTCAACTTAGTGTATGCAAACTTCTGAGCCACTGGAATTGTGATACAGTGAATTATAAGTGAAATAATCTGTCTGTAAACAATTGTTGGAAAAATTACTTGTGTCATGCACAAAGTAGATGTCCTAACCGACTTGCTCAAACTACAGTTTGTTAACAAGAAATGTGTGGAGTGGTTGAAAAACAAGTTATAATGACTCCAACATAAGTGTATGTAAACTTCAACAGTATGTAGAGTATATTAATGTGTCTCTAACTGCAGAAGTTGGGAGAGAGGGGGAAGACAGAGAGAGAAGACAGGGAGATATAGAGATTGATACAGAGACAGAGACAGAGAGAGAGAGTTAGAGAGTTAGAGAGAGTTAGAGAGAGAGAGAGAGAGAGAGAGAGAGAGAGAGAGAGAGAGAGAGAGAGAGAGAGAGAGAGAGAGAGAGAGAGAGAGAGAGAGAGAGAGAGAGAGAGCGCGAGGAGAGCCACAGTGAGGTTGACCTTGAGAGGAGCCTAAATAAATGAAGATGTGTTGTCTGTTCCCAGCATGATACACCCCCAGGCTAGCCCCTAGTGCTTTAGTTAGTCATGCTATCCCCCTCTCCCGCTCTCTTCCGTCCTTCTCTCTCTCCCTCCCTGTCCTCTCCATTGCAGCCCTGATTAAGAATTTATTTCCTGAAATCAATTTGACCCTGCAAAAATTCAGCCTCACGTCTCTCATACGCTCACTCAAGTGATGCAGTCTGGCAAATATGATTTTCATATGCATGGTAGGGCAGACTGAAGCAATCAGCACTGACCAAACATGCCAAACCAATCGCACCTGTTAAATTAGACTAGACTAGAGGAAGGCGGCCTTCAAGAACAGACCGAACCAATCGCACCCCATCCAATCAGGCCAACCGGTGAGCACAGTGTAGACCAATCACACCCAGATCAAACTGTCTGTGGATATATCTGGGGATGATCGGATAACGTGTTAACCAACACGAGTCAAGGTGTACCCAGGTTGTTATTGTCAATATAATTTGTTCTGGCTGAAAAAAGGTTTAAACATAGAAAGTAGCCATAAGTTATAAACATACACAGAAAATTACAATTACAGAAAGTACTGCCTTCAGCATCCACAAAGATTTAATTTTATTATGGTATTGTGCATATCTTAATAATGTAAATAATGAAGTATCTGTCTGTCTCCTGAGTCTATAACAGCGTGGCATTGGACTCAGGTCAAAGGTAGTGCAATATATAGGGAATAGACAGCCTGCATCTTTAGTGACTCTAAACTGGGATTTGTTCTCAATTAGGGAGATCCCATGTCACCACTTCACCCACAAACACTCCCCTCTCCGTTGCCACGGAGACCCGGCATTACCATCGGAGACGAGCACACAGGGATATGAATTACTGCATAAATTATTATGGGGTGCCTTGGGGAGACGTGTGTGTGTGTGTGTGTGTGTGTGTGTGTGTGTGTGTGTGTGTGTGTGTGTGTGTGTGTGTGTGTGTGTGTGTGTGTGTGTGTGTGTGTGTGTGTGTGTGTGTGTGTGTGTGTGTGTGTGTGTGTGTGTGTGTGTGTGAGTGAGTGAGTGAGAGTGTCTGTATGTGTGTGAGAGAAGCGGAATTAACATTCATTAAGGTAAAAGACGGAACTTCAGTAGCGAATAACCTTTAGACCTGTCAATCATCTCACCACTGGGTCATCATCTCTGATTGGACTGTGTATGTTATCAGTGTGAGATGGATTCCTGTATATGCCTTACACGTACGCCAGCTTCCTTTCCTTATCATCACTACAGATGAGTGGTGTGGCATAGCCTCAAACCCATCACTAAAACAGTGCCCTTGTCATTCCCTCATTTCCTCCACACTCCCAAAAGTCACCTAATCCCTCGGTGGAGGGGATTTACACGTCCCCTTGTCAAGGTAAACTTTAGTCAACCCCTCCAGAGTGAACAAGGGCTCTTTTGGTGACAGATTGGGGCAGGGCCCGTGGGATTACTTTAACTGTATCTGTGACAGATGTGGGACAGACAGGCACAGTAGGCAGGCCACACTGTGGAGAGACAAAAGGACAATGTAGACAAAATGTATCAATTCTAAATGTTTCAATACTAAATAATAGATGCTGACTAAATTACTAAACAGTAGCAGGTCATAAAATTCCAGAAAAACATCCCAAAATTCCCAGGTTTTCCAGAAATTCCCAGTTGGAGGAATCCCAGTTGGATGATACTTTTCTTGCGTATTCCCTCTTGATTGCGAGAATCCCGAACTGGGATTACTGGGAAAACCTGAGGATTCTGGGAAAGTTTATGGAATTGTATACAGTATTTGGTGGATGAGGATCCCTTCCCAAGTGGACTACTTAAAATGAAGTGGACTTAAGTCAAAATCATAGGCCCACTATAGCTCCCTCAAGGGTAGAGGTGCTATAGGATGTTTTAGGATGCTACGTAACGGGCACTATAATTTTGACGGTGCTCTCTTCTAATGTACCTTAGTGTTCTCCATCTTGTGTATACCTCTGCTCTGGTCCTGTGTAGGAGGGCTGAAAAATACAGGCTGGTTTTGGTCCCTCCTCTCAGTCTTATTCCATTCTTAATCTTAAAGACTATGATCTACAGTATGTAGGAACCTTAACGGTACTAAGAGATATATAGGAACCATTAAAGACTAGAAGAGCTGAAACTAAAACTCAGCTATATGATGTGACCACGAGCAGCAGTATGAACCAACGATAATGCAGGGGAGATCAACCTTTTGCTTTCGGCTGTCTTTGTGTGTTTTGCGGAAGTCCCCACAACTGATAATGTAATGCTAACTTCATATCGCTGAGTCTACCTTTAAAATAACTCCAGGGATCATAAAGCAGACTTAGGACCTATTTGACACATGTCAAATACATACCTCAAGTACTTTCAAAACTTTGAGCTGTGCTTGTTTTAGTTTTCCTGGTATAACAGAGTAAATAGTCCTAAAAGTGCACACTTCAAACGCATTTAAGTATTTGACACAGGATATTATGTAGGCTATTTGACCCAGGTCTGTCGTGAAATTACTATAAAAAGAACTACAGAAACCATAAAGATCCTTATCACGACGACAGGACAGCAAGCAGATGCTGAGTGGGCAGAAAAGTGTGTCACAGACAGGAAGCTTGACCCGGAAGCAATGACACCCAGCACTGAATGGTTACGGAGTAGTTTTCTGTGGTTCATGATCGTACGAGAGGTAGCTAATAGTAAGTAATGAATGATATACCCTTTGACCTCTCGTGCCTGTTGAATGCAGAAATACAGAAACATAGCACAAATACCCACCAGACACATCAAAGACAATGGGACAGCAGTGCAATTTCCCTCTAAAGCAGATGATAAATGCTGAAACAGACAGATCACAGTGCACCCCCCCCACACACACACACAGTAAAGCATAGCAGTGACAGTGACTACAAACGAAAAGCCGATATAAGACATACTCATTACAAATCTACAGGCCAATGACATTCAGTTATTTTCACTTCTGTGACATAAAGCGGCGATTTTGGTGTGAAAATGCATGAAGAAAACTAGGGTGCAAATTGCAATTTTACAGAGTGGAGTAACTATGTTTGTTCAGCAACAGACAGTGAAGAGACTAATAGTTAGCCAGCGAATGAAACCTGTATCCTCTATGATTCATAACATCCCGAGGCAGCTGTTATCAATGTCAACAAGCCTTTAACACTTAACCCAATAAAGAAAAGGACATTGAGGGGACATTTGGATGTCCCCTCAATGTGTGTAATGTATGTGTGTGTGTTTGTCTCTCACCTAAGGAATGTTTGGGTGTAATGTAATAGGATGTATTTCATGTAGTAGTAGTAGTAGTAGTAGTAATATTTATCTCCCAGCTGGGGGATGTTTCGGTATAATGTATCAGAATATATTGCTGTAGTAGTAAGTGTGTATTGTAGTAGTATGCATGTACTGTAGTAGTAGTATATCATGCAGTCTAAGTAGTAATGCATCTCTCTCTCACCTGGGGGAGATGTCACAGCCCTGCTGCATGAAGGCGCCCAGGGAGAACCAGAGGGAGTTGAAGATGCCGAACTCGTTGGGGGGCTGGTCGCTGGGCGGACCGTCGGTGCCCTCCTCGGGCTCCTCGGTGTGCCACTCGTACGGGCTGAAGCGGCTGACCAGGAAGAGCACCACGCTCACGCCGATGTAGGCAAACACAATGCACATCCAGATCTCGTAGGCCAGCGGGTCCAGGAAGGAGAACACCCCAGGTTTGGACTTCTGGGGCTTCTTGATCATGATGGAGATGCCCAGTGACATAAAGGGCTTGGAAAAGTCGATCACCTCCTCCCGGACCAGCGTGATTGTCAATGGGGCCACAGCGATTTCCGCTTTCTGTTAATGGGTGGGGGAAGAGAAGGGGGAAAGGGTTAGCCTTTGGACTGGAGAGTCATCTAAGCTGCTAATGCAACTGCTGCCAAAAATGGTAGACAACAGTAGACACAACTATGGGTTACGACAAGGTTCCCCAACTAGTGCCCCGAATTTGGGCCGTGGGTTATTTTACTTGGACGCCCAAGTTTTCTGATCCAATTTGTATTTTCTGGAAGCCTCAGCGATGCACTTGGGGGTCCGGGTGGTATACTCAGCAAGATTTCTCAATTCCATTAACTTCTGCCGGTCGACGGTGCCACTGTGTTCCTTAGCCTGCACCGCCTGAGCTGCAGCTCGGTAGATCCTCTCATACACGGTTGCAGTGAAGCTGACATTGGAATGAGCGAGTTTAGAGGCAGAGGAAGAGGAGCTTGAAGGGTTGATGAGTTCAGCCAGGGAAGACTCCACAGGGGGTGGGCTGAACCATCCCGATGACTCCATGCAATGCATATCATGTGGGGGTAAGTGGCCCCACCCAGGAAGATTCCAAAGCGCCACACAGTCTTGGAAGCCTGGTACATGTTGTGGGACGGATGTGGAATTACCCTGACAAGTGATTCCATCCATTCTAATCTTCTTGCAAGGCAAAGGAGGACACTCAACATCCAGTTTGGTGGCATCACGTCTGATTGCCTTGAAGACGGGGAGGTCAGCCATAGTCTCCTGCCAAACTTCCTCAGTTTTGCTGGCCTGCACAAGCTGAGCAGAGGAGAATAAAGCTTCCTCAGGGGTGTAATCCATCTCCTGGACAAAGGGGGTGCTGCCTGATGCGGCAAGAGACATGCCATCGTTCTCACTTCTGGATCCATCTGAAAGGATGGGCAACCTATGAATTTGCTGGGAGCTCGAGTGGAGGGGAAGACTGGTAGAGCTTCTCCCTCCTGTGGAACTTTGGTATCAACAGTCATCCTTGAACAAGAGTGAGGCCTGGCCAATACTTTGCTCTACGTTTAATGAAGCCGGGTCCCAATTTAGCACAATGCACACACCGAGCGGGGTCAACGAGAGCTGCCTATGCATGGTCCATGCCTAGGCATGTAGCACAGAGCTGATGGGAATCAGGCCGAGAAATGGAAGTAACGGGAGACTATCAGGGTAACGAAGTCAGTCTAAATACTTTCAGAAACAGGGTTTAGTCACGTAGACCTATTAAGTAACTGGTTCCTTTTTTTTGTTTACTCAACTTTTCAATCAAAGTTTTACCAGAATGTAACATTTTTTGTTGGCCCAACCTTAGCTCCAACATAAGAAAACATAGGCAAAAATTCAGACCACTTAAAACGGTGTTATTTAAACAGAGTAATATGCCCAACAAACACTAGACAATTATGCAGAAAAACATCAAATTGCTTAAGTAAGTAAACCAAATCAATGATGAGAGAATAGTCAGAATAAATGATCAATGATACAGGCATGGTGGCATACGAAGAAGATCGGAATGTGGTTGAAGAGGTTCAAATCCCAGGTTTGGACAAGTTGAATAATAATGACAGTATACAGTGCATTGAGAAAGTATTCAGACCCCTTGACTTTTCCCACATTTTGTTATGTTACAGCCCTATTCTAAAATGGATTAAATAAAACATGTTCCTCATCAATTTACACAATATACCCCATAATGACAAAGCAAAAACTGTTTTTTAGAAATCTTTGCAAATGTATAAAAAAACAAACAACATAAATACCTTATTTACACAAGTATTCAGACACTTAGCCATGAGACTCAAAATTGAGCTCAGGTGCGTCCTGTTTCCATTGATCATCCTTGAGATGTTTCTACAACTTGATTGGAGTCCACCTGTGGTAAATTCAATTGCTTGGACATGATTTGGAAAATGTACACACGTGTCTATATAAGGGTCAACAGTTGACAGTGAATGTCAGAGCAAAAATCAAACCATGAGGTCGAAGGAATTGTCCGTAGAGCTCCGAGACAGGATTGTGATCTGGGGAAGGGTACCAAAAACATTCTGCAGCATTGAAGGTCCCCAAGAACACAGTGGCCTCCATATTTCTTAAATTGAAGAAGTTTGGAACCACCAAGACTCTTTCTAGAACTGGCTGCCCGGCCAAACTGAGCAATCAGGGGAGAAGAGCCTTGGTCAGGGAGGTGACCAAGATCCCGATGGTCACTCTGACAGAGCTCCAGAGTTCCCCCGTGGAGATGGGACAACCTTCCAAAAGGACAACCATCTCTGCAGCACTCCACCAATCAGGCCTTTATGGTAGAGTGGCCAGATGGAAGCCACTTCTCATTAAAAGGCACACGACAGCCCGCTTGGAGTTTGCCAAAAGGCACCTAAAGGACACTCAGACCATTGATTTATTTTATTTATTTTTATTTAACCTTTATTTAATGTCCTTGAGTGGTCCACACAGAGCCTGGAATTGAACCTGGAGAGACCTGAAAATAGCTGTGCAGCGACGCTCCCCATCCAACATGACAGAGTTTGAGAGGATCTGCAAAGAAGAATGGGAGAAACTTCCCAAATACAGGTGTGCCGAGGTTGTAGCATCATACCCAGGAAGACTCAATGCTGTAATCGCTGCCAATGCGGCTTCATCAAAGTACTGAGTAAAGGATAAGAATACTTATGTAGATATAATATATCTCTTTTTTAAATTTGTAATATACTTGCAAAAATGTAACCTGTTTTTTCTTTGTCATTAATGGGGTGTTGTGTGTTGATTGATGAGGGAAAAATGACTTTCGTCCATTTTAGAATAAGGCTGTAGCGTAAAAGAAAATCTGGAAAAAGTCAAGGGGTCTGAATACTTTCTGAATGCACTGTAACTGAACATTTACAATGTAATTATGTATGTCATCGTGTGTCAAATATGTACATAGAAAACGTTATATGTTCAAAGCGCTGTGAGTGGGTGTGTAACTAGTTCCAGAGCCTTTTTTAGGTGAAATGCCCAATATAATAATTTCTAGTTAAACATATGAGACAAGTTGAGCAAACACATCGTTTTAAGTTGACAGAATTTTTGCTTACGTTTTCTCATGCTGGAGCTAAGTTTGAGCCAAATAAAAATGTTATGTTCAGGTAACACTTTGACCGAAAAGTTGAATAAACAAAACAAGGCTGTGGAACCAGTTACTTAATAATAGTTAGTGGAGCTTCGACTGAAAGCCATTGGGGTGTACCGAAGAGTGGGGTGACATGAGTGAACTTGTGAAGGTTGTACACCAGAGTCTGCAACATTCTGGATAAGTTGCAGAGGTTTGATGGCACAAGCGGGGAGCCCATCCAACAGAGAGTTGCAGTAGTTCAGACAGGATATGACGAGTTGGACCCGAGGTCACTTCCTGTGTGAGGAAAAGTTGTACTCTACAGATGTTGTAGAGCATGAACCTGCAGGAGTGAGTCACTGCTTTGATGTTTGCAAAGAACAACAGGGTCACGTTGCCCAGGGTCACACCAAGGTTTTTTGCACTCTGGGAGGGGAACACTGTGGAGTTTCCGACCATGATGAAGAGGTTTTGGAGCAGGTAGCCCTACCTGGGACAAAGAGCAGATCTGTCTTGTCGAGTTTGAGCTTGAAGGGGTGGGCAAACATTCAAACTGAAATATCTGCCAGGCATGCAGAGATGTGTGTCGCCACCTGGGTGTCAGAAGGGGTGAATGAGAGTGTCACCCACACAGCAATGATAGAAGAGATCATGAGAGGATATGATGGCGCCAAGTGACTTGGTTTATAGAGAGGAGAAGGCCTAGAACCGAGCCATGGATGACACCAGTAGTGAGAGCATGTGGTGCAGACACAGATCCTCTCCACACCACCTAGTAGGAGCGACCTGCAATCCAGGAGTGTGCAGAGCCTGAGAAGCCCAGCCCAGAGAGCGTGGAGAGGAGGATCTGATGATTCACATTGTCGAAGGCAGCGGATAGATCTAGGAGGATGAGAACAGAGGAGTCAGCTTTGGCAGAGCGGAGAGCCTCTGTGATACAGAGAAGAGCAGTCTCAGTTGAGTGACCCATCTTGGTTAGGTTCAAGAAAATCGCTCTGAGAAAGATAACAAGAGAGTTGGTCAGCTACAGTTTGTCAGAGCCAAAGAAGACAGGGGCTTATGTATCAAGCGTCTCAGAGCTGGAGTGCTGATCTCGGATCAGGTTCCTTCTGTCTGTGTAATCTTATTCATTGTGATCTAAAAGGCTAAATGTACCCGAAATCAGCACTCCTATATTGAGAACTGTTTTCCTAGTCAACCCTGTCTATCATTAACACATTTGGCTATCCTTCTATCTGTCACAATCACGAAGCATGTCAATCACAAGCTGAACAACAACAACAATCACGTCTTCTCCCCCCATCCAGCTATTTTTCATTTAATTTCGCCACTTTTTCTGATGAAAGACATCTTACAATGATCAAGTTTGGAATAGAAAAAGATAGAGAGTCGCTTTAATCCTAGTGGCTTAATTCAAAAGGCTGCAGATCGGGAGAAGGGGATGAAATAACTCGGTTTGAGAAAAATGCTAACAACAAAAGAAATGGAACATCCTGCGAGAGCGAATATGGCTTATTCGTGGCAATTCCACAAACCAGATTATTGTTAGTGATTTAGCAACACTTCTGACCTTGCCTGCCTGGGCATCGGCTGTCGGGAATTCGGGATTCATCAACAAAAAATTAATTCAAGTTTTATATATTACAACAAGCCGACACATTGCATGGAGGGAACGAGGGAGAAAGAAAGAAACAGAGATACAATTTCCTTCCTCTTCAGCATAAATGTACTAAAATAACAGGTCGGCTTGCATTGAGGATGCATTAAAATACATGACAGGGCTGACATAGGGGGAGACCTTTTGCGGTGACACGGGCTTTGAAAGAGACTGTCCGAAGGTGAATGGTCACCAGGCAAGGTCTTAGAGACAGTAAAGTGCTGACGGGCTAAGCTCTGGGCTCATAGCTTCCCTCTGCACCGTAAGAGCTCTGCAAGCTCCTTAAGCCTTTATGTGTGCGCGCACACACACAAACACACACAGCACTCCCCTTTGTCACCATGAAGTGCTTTGAGAGGCTAGTCAAGGACCATATCACCTCCACCATACCACCTAGGAACCCATTACAATTTGCAAACGAATACACTGCACACTGCCTTATCTCACCTGGACAAGAGGAATACGTATGTGAGAATGCTGTTCATCGACTACAGCTCTGCTTCCAAACACCATAGTGCCCTCCAAGTATGTCACTATGCTCAGGGCCCTGGATCTGAACCCCTCCCTGTGCAATTGTGTCCTAGACTTCCTGACGGGTTGACCCCAGGTAGTGAGGCTAAGCAACAACACCTCCGCCACACTGATCTTTAACACGGGGGTGTGTACTCAGCCCCCTCCAGTACACCCTGTTAACCCATGACTGCGTGGCTACTCATGACTCCTACTCAATCATCAAGTTTGCTGAGGACATGACAGTGGTAGGCCTGATTACCAACAATGAAGAGACAGCTTACAGGGAGGAGGTTAGAGACCTGCCAGTGGTACCAGGAAAATAACCTCTCCCTCAATGGAAAAAAAAGGAGCTGATCGTAAACTACAGGAGACAGAGGAGGGAGCCCCTATCTACATCAATGGGGCCAGAGTGGAAAGAATAAATTCAGCACAGCCACTAAGACCTTCATGAAAATCTACAGATGCACCATTGAGAGCATTCTCTAGGGCTACATCACCGCCTGGTACGGCAACTACACCGCCCTCAACTGAATGGCTCTCGCGGTCAGCCCATCCAGGATATTTACAGCACATTTGCAACACACGCACACACTGTATATATAAACTTGCAAACATGATAATGGCCCATGTTGACTTCAATGCTTCCCGCAGTTGTGTCAAGTTGGCTGGAAGTCCTTTGTGTGGTGGACCTTTCTTAATAAACACAGGAAACTGTTGAGCGTTGCAGTTCTTGACACACTCAAACCGGTGCGCCTGGCACCTACTACCATACTTCGTTCAAAGGCACTTTTATCTTTTGTCCTGCCCATTCACCTGCGAAATGGCACACATACACAATCCCGGTATTAATTATCTCAAGATTTTAAAATCCTTCTTTAACCTGTCTCATCCCCTTCATCTACACTGATTGAAGTGGATTTAACATGTGACTTCCATAAGGGATCATAGCTTTCACCTGGATTCTCCTGGTCAGTCTGTCATGGAAATGTGTTGTACATTCAGAACAAATTAAACATGGGACCGTTTCTTGTATACTGTTTTTCCACACGGTGTATTAATTTACTGTGTTCTTCACATAGCTCATTGTAATATATCTACTGATGTACATATCATTCTTAGTTGACCTTTTTGGTGTATCTACACATATTGAAATGGGTTACTGATACTGTGTTATTGTGGTTGTTAACTGGATTCGTTCTGACATTTGTGATTTCTTGGTTCTAGTCTTCAATTATTATTTGTGTACTTGTTTGACATTTTTGGACAAGCATTTCGCTGCACCTGCTATAAAATCTTCTAAACTGTGTACGCGACCAATAAACGTTTGATTTTGACACACACACACACACACACACACACACACACACACACACACACACACACACACACACACACACACACACACACACACACACACACACACACACACACACACACACACACACACACACACACACACACACACACACACACACACACACACACACACAACCCCTGTACATTAACCCTGTTATCTCTCAGAAATACACCAAGTAGCTAAGCACCAGTAAGACCCCTTAACCCCTTTTAGCAGACACAATTTAACCCTCTCTTACAATTAAAACATCACACACAAAACACTCTTTGACCCCTATCTATCGCACTTGACACACTACACTGGTCCCAGCTCTAGCCTTTAGCACCAGGAACTTGTAAGAGTCTATATGAGCACCAGGATTGCTCAATTCCGGTAACTTTACCAGAATTCCCCATTTTTTCAGAAGTCCCGGTTGCAAGATTTTCAGGAATCAAAAGGAAATTCAACCCGGTTTTGTGATTTTTGGAAAAGTTTACCAGAAATTTTCCACCCTAATAGGCATCCCCCATGCCAAGTTTTAGTTTGGTCAAGATCTACAGTACCAGTCAAAAGTTTGAACACCTACTCATTCAGGGGTTTTTCTTTATTTGTACTATTTTCTACATTGTATATTAATAGTAAAGACATCAAAACTATGAAATAACACATATGGAATCATGTAGTAACCCATTTCTTTTAAACAGATCAAAGTATATTTGAGATTCTTCAAAGTAGACACTCTTTGCCTTGATGACAGTTTTGCGCACTCTTGGCATTCTCTCAACCAGCTTCATGAGGTAATCACCTGGAATACATTTGAATTAAACAGGTGTGCCTTGTTAAAAGTTAATTTGTGGAATTTCTTTCCTTCTTAATGCATATGAGCCAATCAGTTGTGTTGTGACAAGGTAGGGGTGGCATACAGAAGATAGCCCTATTTGGTAAAGTTTTATTTGGCAAGAACAGCTCAAATAAGCAAAGAGAAATGACAGTCCATCATTACTTTTAAGACACGAACGTCAGCCAATCTGGAAAATTTCAAAAACTTTGAAAGTTTCTTCAAGTGCAGTCGCAAAAACCATTAAAGCGCAATAATGAAACTGGCTCTCATGAGGACCGCCACAGGAAATGAAGCCCCAGAGTTACCTCTGCTGCAGAGGATAAGTTCATTATAGTTACCAGCCTCGGAAAGTTCAGCCCAAATAAATGTTTCACGGAGTTGAAGTAGCAGACATCTCAACATCAACTGTTCAGAGGAGACTGCATGAATCAGGCCTTCGTGGTCAAATTGCTGCAAAGAAACCACTACTAAAGGACTCCAATAAGAATGAGAGACTTAGGCCAAGAAACACGAGCAATGAACATTAGACTGGTGGAAATGTGTCCTTTGGTCTGATGAGTACACATTTGAGATTTTCAGTTCCAATTGCCGTGTCTTTGTGAGATGCAGAGTAGGTGAACGGATGATCTCAGCATGTGTGGTTCCCACCGTGAAGCATGGAGAAGTTGGTGTGATGGTGCTTTGCTGGTGACACTGATTTATTTACAATTCAAGGCACACTTAACCAGCATTGCTACCACAGCATTCTGCAGCGATATGCCATCCCATCTGGTTTGCACTTACTGGGACTATCATTTGTTTTTCAACAGGACAATGACCCAACACACCTCCAGGCTGTGTAAAGGCTATTTTACCAAGAAGGAGAGTGATGGAGTGCTGCATCAGATGACCTGGCCTCCACAATCACCAACCTCAGCCCAATTGAGATAGTTTGGGATGAGTTAGACCGCAGAGTGAATGAAAAGCAGCCAACAAGTGCTCAGAATATGTGGGAGCTCATTCAAGGCTGTTGGAAAAGCATTCCAGGTGAAGCTGGTTGAGAGAATGCCAAGAGTGTGCAAAGTTGTCATCAAGGCAATGGGAGGCTACTTTCAAGAATCTCAAATATAAAATATATTTTATTTGTTTAACATGTTTTGGTTACTACATGATTCCATATGTGTTATTTCATCGTTTTGATGTCTTCGCTATTATTCTGCAATGTAGAAAATATCCCTGGAAAGAGTAGGTGTGTCAAAACCTTTGACTGGTACTGTAGCTTTTGAAGTAGTCTGGGTAACTTAAACAGATTTTAAGCCGTCTTTGTTTTCTGACAAACCCTGCATGTTTACGGTAACTGATTCTGCTACTTTCAGATAACTAAATAGATGTACAAATGGATGTCTAAGTGTGAGTGAAACCCAACAAAAAAAAAGGGGCTCAACAAAATCAAGGTGTGCACGCCCACCCACCCACCCACCCACCCACCCACCCACCCACCCACCCACCCACCCACCCACCCACCCACCCACCCACCCACACCCACACCCACACCCACACCCCTTTCCCCTGTCCCCTGTCCCTCTTACCCCGTACACCAGCTCCCCGACCATTCCATTCCAAATCTTGGTCTCCGGGTCCCGGGCGCCGTACTTTCCGTCAGGAACGATAGCGATCTTATACTTGATGCCGATGTGTTTGGCTATCTCCGAGGCCAGGTCCACGCAGTAGCCTTCATACTGGTCGTTGCCCTCGTACAGCTCCCAGTTCTTCTTCAACATGACATAGGGACCCTCCTACAAAGTGACACAGGGACCACAGGGTCAAACTGGCAAACAGGTCCGCCACTTACAGACAGTCACTTACCCAGCAAGCATAACTGGTTCAAATCAGGTCATAATGAGTGACGTTATAATGACGTCAATTCAACCAGTTTAAAGAAATTGGTTGAATTGACATCATATTGATATTAGAATTTTTTTCGTTGTTGTGAAACTGGGTTGAATTTATGTCGTTATAACGTCACTCATTATGACCTGATGATGACATCATTTCAACCAGTTTTGCCTGCTGGATTACCTTTGTTCTTTCACTCAAAAACCGACATATAGCAGACAAGTGTGCACACACACATACATAGATATGGAAGATAAAAAAGCCATCGAACACTACACTGGCTATTATTTAAAATGTTACTGTGTGTGTAATACAATTCATACAAAACTTGACACTTGTATGTACGGGATACGCACGGAATATAACGTCCAACGAAATCCTTCTCAACAAGGCAACAACAACAAATAATAATAAAAGATAAGAACACGAAGATCAAGTAAATGGCAGTAGAATAGAATAAACACTTTAGCATAAGTATGATACAGGAGGCACAATATATAGTCTGATATTTACACGTGTATTGGGGAAGGGGGATTGGGGTGCAGTGTTACAGTTTTTCTCAATTGCTAAAACACTAAAACCCATTGGCTGAACAAAGTTCAGTTCTCTTGCCTGGACTCATTTTATTTCACCTTTATTTAACCAGGTAGGCAAGTTGAGAACAAGTTCTCATTTACAATTGCGACCTGGCCAAGATAAAGCAAAGCAGTTCGACAGATACAACGACACAGAGTTACACATGGAGTAAAACAAACATACAGTCAATAATTCAGTATAAACAAGTCTTTATACAATGTGAGCAAATTAGGTGAGAAAGGAGGTAAAGGCAAAAAAGGCCATGGTGGCAAAGTAAATACAATATAGCAAGTAAAACACTGGAATGGTAGTTTTGCAATGGAAGAATGTGCAAAGTATAAATACAAATAATGAGGTGCAAAGGAGCAAAATAAATAAAATACAGTTGGGAAAGAGGTAGTTGTTTGGGCTAAATTATAGGTGGGCTATGTACAGGTGCAGTAATCTGTAAGATGCTCTGACAGTTGGTGCTTAAAGCTAGTGAGGGAGATAAGTGTTTCCAGTTTCAGAGATTTTTGTAGTTCGTTCCAGTCATTGGCAGCAGAGAACTGGAAGGAGAGGCGGCCAAAGAAAGAATTGGTTTTGGGGGTGACTAGAGAGATATACCTGCTGGAGCGTGTGCTACAGGTGGGAGATGCTATGGTGACCAGCGAGCTGAGATAAGGGGGGACTTTACCTAGCAGGGTCTTGTAGATGACATGGAGCCAGTGGGTTTGGCGACGAGTATGAAGCGAGGGCCAGCCAACGAGAGCGTACAGGTCGCAATGGTGGGTAGTATATGGGGCTTTGGTGACAAAACGGATTGCACTGTGATAGACTGCATCCAATTTGTTGAGTAGGGTATTGGAGGCTATTTTGTAAATGACATCGCCAAAGTCGAGGATTGGTAGGATGGTCAGTTTTACAAGGGTATGTTTGGCAGCATGAGTGAAGGATGCTTTGTTGCGAAATAGGAAGCCAATTGTAGATTTAACTTTGGATTGGAGATGTTTGATATGGGTCTGGAAGGAGAGTTTACAGTCTAACCAGACACCTAAGTATTTGTAGTTGTCCACGTATTCTAAGTCAGAGCCGTCCAGAGTAGTGATGTTGGACAGGCGGGTAGGTGCAGGTAGCGATCGGTTGAAGAGCATGCATTTAGTTTTACGATTCCGGTTCCGGTTTGGAGCGAGTGGTCGCATCGGCTCTTGCTCCCGCAGGTAGTATAACTTTTTACATTTAATTTCATTATATTTCATTATAGCACAACGGTTTGATTTGTCTAATCTTAGCAATTTCTTCTCAGCTAGCTACATAGCCGTCTTTGTATCAAAGATAATTGCGTAATTATCGTATTTCGCCTTCCTAACGTAGTCTTCACTAGCCAGCTAGCTAACGTCCACTGATTAGCTGCACTGGGAAAACTATTACACTCAACTGAACGACTCGATCAGTGTAGTGTTAGCTAGCTACATAGCCGTCTTTGCTGTCTTCGTATCTTCGTTCCAAGATAATTGTGTTGTTTAGGTTTAGAGTGTGTAGTCTTAGAGTGATTATCTTAATTTACCGAGGTTAGCTAGCCAGCTATTTGTCGTCCTTAACGTAGGAGACTCTGCTAGCTAGCCAACAGCTAGCCAACGTTAACCAACGTCTTCTGAATAGAACTCAACAACCCGGTCGCATTCACAGGTAGTATCACATTTTCATTTAATTTCATTACAGTACAACGGTTTGATTTGTTTGATCGTAGCTAGCTACATAGCTAGCTACATAGCCGTCTTTGTATCAAAGATAATTGTGTAGCCTAGAGCGATTTTCTAGGTTAGCTAGCCAGCTATTGTCTTTCTTTTAACGCAACGTAACGTAAACAACACTACTAGCTAGCCAGCTAGCCCCCGAATTGCAGCACTGTAGAAACTATTACACTCAACAGAACGACTTGATTAGTGTAGTGTCAACAACGCACCCACTGCCAGCTAGCCTACTTCAGCAGTACTGTATAATTTTAATCATTTTAGTCAATAAGATTCTTGCTACGTAGCTTAACTTTCTGAACATTCGAGACGTGTAGTCCACTTGTCATTCCAATCTCCTTTGCATTAGCGTAGCCTCTTCTGTAGCCTGTTAACTATGTGTCTGTTTATCCCTGTTCTCTCCTCTCTGCACAGACCATACAAACGCTCCACACCGCGTGGCCGCGGCCACCCTAATCTGGTGGTCCCAGCGCGCACGACCCACGTGGAGTTCCAGGTCTCCGGTAGTCTCTGGAATTGCCGATCTGCGGTCAACAAGGCAGAGTTCATCTCAGCCTATGCCTCCCTCCAGTCCCTCGACTTCTTGACACTGACGGAAACATGGATCACCACAGACAACACTGCTACTCCTACTGCTCTCTCTTCGTCCGCCCATGTGTTCACGCACACCCCGAGAGCTTCTGGTCAGCGGGGTGGTGGCACCGGGATCCTCATCTCTCCCAAGTGGTCATTCTCTCTTTCTCCCCTTACCCATCTGTCTATCGCCTCCTTTGAATTCCATGCTGTCACAGTTACCAGCCCTTTCAAGCTTAACATCCTTATCATTTATCGCCCTCCAGGTTCCCTCGGAGAGTTCATCAATGAGCTTGATGCCTTGATAAGCTCCTTTCCTGAGGACGGCTCACCTCTCACAGTTCTGGGCGACTTTAACCTCCCCACGTCTACCTTTGACTCATTCCTCTCTGCCTCCTTCTTTCCACTCCTCTCCTCTTTTGACCTCACCCTCTCACCCTCCCCCCTACTCACAAGGCAGGCAATACGCTCGACCTCATCTTTACTAGATGCTGTTCTTCCACTAACCTCATTGCAACTCCCCTCCAAGTCTCCGACCACTACCTTGTATCCTTTTCCCTCTCGCTCTCATCCAACACCTCCCACACTGCCCCTACTCGGATGGTATCGCGCCGTCCCAACCTTCGCTCTCTCTCCCCCGCTACTCTCTCCTCTTCCATCCTATCATCTCTTCCCTCCGCTCAAACCTTCTCCAACCTATCTCCTGATTCTGCCTCCTCAACCCTCCTCTCCTCCCTCTCTGCATCCTTTGACTCTCTATGTCCCCTATCCTCCAGGCCGGCTCGGTCCTCCCCTCCCGCTCCGTGGCTCGATGACTCATTGCGAGCTCACAGAACAGGGCTCCGGGCAGCCGAGCGGAAATGGAGGAAAACTCGCCTCCCTGCGGACCTGGCATCCTTTCACTCCCTCCTCTCTACATTTTCCTCCTCTGTCTCTGCTGCTAAAGCCACTTTCTACCACGCTAAATTCCAAGCATCTGCCTCTAACCCTAGGAAGCTCTTTGCCACCTTCTCCTCCCTCCTAAATCCTCCCCCCCCCCTCCTCCCTCTCTGCAGACGACTTCGTCAACCATTTTGAAAAGAAGGTCGACGACATCCGATCCTCGTTTGCTAAGTCAAACGACACCGCTGGTTCTGCTCACACTGCCCTACCCTGTGCTCTGACCTCTTTCTCCCCTCTCTCTCCAGATGAAATTTCGCGTCTTGTGACGGCCGGCCGCCCAACAACCTGCCCGCTTGACCCTATCCCCTCCCCTCTTCTCCAGACCATTTCCGGAGACCTCCTCCCTTACCTCACCTCGCTCATCAACTCATCACTGACCGCTGGCTACGTCCCTTCCGTCTTCAAGAGAGCGAGAGTTGCACCCCTAGTGGGTTCGATTCCCGGGACCACCCATACGTAGAATGTATGCACACATAACTGTAAGTCGCTTTGGATAAAAGCGTCTGCTAAATGGCATATATTATTCAAGAGAGCGAGAGTTGCACCCCTTCTGAAAAAACCTACACTCGATCCCTCCGATGTCAACAATTACAGACCAGTATCCCTTCTTTCTTTTCTCTCCAAAACTCTTGAACGTGCCGTCCTTGGCCAGCTCTCCCGCTATCTCTCTCTGAATGACCTTCTTGATCCAAATCAGTCAGGTTTCAAGACTAGTCATTCAACTGAGACTGCTCTCCTCTGTATCACGGAGGCGCTCCGCACTGCTAAAGCTAACTCTCTCTCCTCTGCTCTCATCCTTCTAGATCTATCGGCTGCCTTCGATACTGTGAACCATCAGATCCTCCTCTCCACCCTCTCCGAGTTGGGCATCTCCGGCGCGGCTCACGCTTGGATTGCGTCCTACCTGACAGGTCGCTCCTACCAGGTGGCGTGGCGAGAATCTGTCTCCTCACCACGCGCTCTCACCACTGGTGTCCCCCAGGGCTCTGTTCTAGGCCCTCTCCTATTCTCGCTATACACCAAGTCACTTGGCTCTGTCATAACCTCACATGGTCTCTCCTATCATTGCTATGCAGACGACACACAACTAATCTTCTCCTTTCCCCCTTCTGACGACCAGGTGGCGAATCGCATCTCTGCATGTCTGGCAGACATATCAGTGTGGATGACGGATCACCACCTCAAGCTGAACCTCGGCAAGACGGAGCTGCTCTTCCTCCCGGGGAAGGACTGCCCGTTCCATGATCTCGCCATCACGGTTGACAACTCCATTGTGTCCTCCTCCCAGAGCGCTAAGAACCTTGGTGTGATCCTGGACAACACCCTGTCGTTCTCAACCAACATCAAGGCGGTGGCCCGTTCCTGTAGGTTCATGCTCTACAACATCCGCAGAGTACGACCCTGCCTCACACAGGAAGCGGCGCAGGTCCTAATCCAGGCACTTGTCATCTCCCGTCTGGATTACTGCAACTCGCTGTTGGCTGGGCTCCCTGCCTGTGCCATTAAACCCCTTCAACTCATCCAGAACGCCGCAGCCCGTCTGGTGTTCAACCTTCCCAAGTTCTCTCACGTCACCCCGCTCCTCCATTCTCTCCACTGGCTTCCAGTTGAAGCTCGCATCCGCTACAAGACCATGGTGCTTGCCTACGGAGCTGTGAGGGGAACGGCACCTCAGAACCTCCAGGCTCTGATCAGGCCCTACACCCAAACAAGGGCACTGCGTTCATCCACCTCTGGCCTGCTCGCCTCCCTACCACTGAGGAAGTACAGCTCCCGCTCAGCCCAGTCAAAACTGTTCGCTGCTCTGGCCCGCCAATGGTGGAACAAACTCCCTCACGACGCCAGGACAGCGGAGTCAATCACCACCTTCCGGAGACACCTGAAACCCCACCTCTTTAAGGAATACCTAGGATAGGATAAGTATTCCCTCTTCCCCCCCCCTTTAAGATTTAGATGCACTATTGTAAGTGACTGTTCCACTGGATGTCATAAGGTGAATGCACCAATTTGTAAGTCGCTCTGGATAAGAGCGTCTGCTAAATGACTTAAATGTAAATGTACTTGTATTTAAGAGCAATTGGAGGCCACGGAAGGAGAGTTGTATGGCATTGAAGCTTGCCTGGAGGGTTGTTAACACAGTGTCCAAAGAAGGGCCGGAAGTATACAGAATGGTGTCGTCTGCGTAGAGGTGGATCAGGGACTCACCAGCAGCAAGAGCGATCTCATTGATGTATACAGAGAAGAGAGTCGGTCCAAGATTTGAACCCTGTGGCACCCCCATAGAGACTGCCAGAGGTCCGGACAGCAGACCCTCCGATTTGACACACTGAACTCTATCAGAGAAGTAGTTGGTGAACCAGGCGAGGCAATCATTTGAGAAACCAAAGCTGTCGAGTCTGCCGATGAGGATGTGGTGGTTGACAGAGTCGAAAGCCTTGGCCAGATCAATGAATATGGCTGCACAGTAATGTTTCTTATCGATGGCGGTTAAGATTTCGTTTAGGACCTTGTGCGTGGCTGAGGTGCACCCATGACCAGCTCTGAAACCAGATTGCATAGCAGAGAAGGTATGGTGAGATTCGAAATGGTCGGTAATCTGTCTGTTGACTTGGCTTTCAAAGACCTTAGAAAGGCATGGTAGGATAGATATAGGTCTGTAGCAGTTTGGGTCAAGAGTGTCCCCCCTTTGAAGAGGGGGATGACCGCAGCTGCTTTCCAATCTTTGGGAATCTCAAACGACACGAAAGAGAGGTTGAACAGGCTAGTAATAGGGGTGGCAACAATTTCGGCAGATAATTTTAGAAAGAAAGGGTCCAGATTGTCTAGCCCGGCTGATTTGTAGGGGTCCAGATTTTTCAGCTCTTTCAGAACATCAGCTGAATGGATTTGAGAGAAGGAGAAATGGGGAAGGCTTGGGCGAGTTGCTGTTGGGGGTGCAGTGCTGTTGACCGGGGTAGGAGTAGCCAGGTGGAAAGCATGGCCAGCCGTAGAAAAATGCTTATTGAAATTCTCAATTATGGTGGATTTATCAGTGGTGACAGTGTTTCCTATCTTCAGTGCAGTGGGCAGCTGGGAGGAGGTGTTCTTATTCTCCATGGACTTTACAGTGTCCCAGAACTTTTTTGAGTTAGTGTTGCAGGAAGCAAATTTCTGCTTGAAAAAGCTAGCCTTAGCTTTTCTAACTGCCTGTGTATAACGGTTTCTAGCTTCCCTGAACAGCTGCATATCACGGGGGCTGTTCGATGCTCATGCAGAACGCCATAGGATGTTTTTGTGTTGGTTAAGGGCAGTCAGGTCTGGGGAGAACCAAGGGCTATATCTGTTCCTGGTTCTAAATTTCTTGAATGGGGCATGTTTATTTAAGATGGTTAGGAAGGCATTTAAAAAAAATATCCAGGCATCCTCTACTGACGGGATGAGATCAATATCCTTCCAGGATACCCGGCCAGATCGATTAGAAAGGGCTGCTCGCTGAAGTGTTTCAGGGAGCGTTTTACAGTGATGAGTGGAGGTCGTTTGACCGCTGACCCATTACGGATGCAGGCAATGAGGCAGTGATCGCTGAGATCTTGGTTGAAGACAGCAGAGGTGTATTTAGAGGGCAAGTTGGTTAGGATGATATCTATGAGGGTGCCCGTGTTTAAGGCTTTGGGGGGGTACCTGGTAGGTTCATTGATAATTTGTATGAGATTGAGGGCATCAAGTTTAGATTGTAGGATGGCTGGGGTGTTAAGCATGTTCCAGTTTAGGTTGCCTAGCAGCACGAGCTCTGAAGATAGATGGGGGGCAATCAGTTCACATATGGTGTCCAGAGCACAGCTGGGGGCAGAGGGTGGTCTATCGCAGGTAGCAACGGTGAGAGACTTGTTTTTAGAGAGGTGGATTTTTAAAAGTAGAAGTTCAAATTGTTTGGGTACAGACCTGGATAGTAGGACAGAACTCTGCAGGCTATCTTTGCAGTAGATTGCAACACCGCCCCCTTTGGCAGTTCTATCTTGTCTGAAAATGTTGTAATTTGGAATTAAAATTTCAGAATTTTTGGTGGTCTTCCTAAGCCAGGTTTCAGACACAGCTAGAACATCCGGGTTGGCAGAGTGTGCTAAAGCAGTGAATACAACAAACTTAGGGAGGAGGCTTCTAATGTTAACATGCATGAAACCAAGGCTATTACGGTTACAGAAGTCATCAAAAGAGAGCGCCTGGGGAATAGGAGTGGAGCTAGGCACTGCAGGGCCTGGATTCACCTCTACATCGCCAGAGGAACATAGGAGGAGAAGAATAAGGGTGCGGCTAAAAGCAATAAGAATTGGTCGTCTAGAACGTCTGGAACAGAGCGTAAAAGGAGTTTTCTGGGGGCGATAAAATAGCATCAAAGTATAATGTACAGACAAAGGTATGGTAGGATGTGAATACAGTGGAGGTAAACCTAGGTATTGAGTGATGAAGAGAGAGATATTGTCTCTAGAAACATCATTGAAACCCGGAGATGTCATTGCATGTGTGGGTGGTGGAACTAATAAATTGAATAAGGTATAGTGAGCAGGACTAGAGGCTCTACAGTGAAATAAGCCAATAAACACTAACCAGAACAGCAATGGACAAGACATATTGACATTAAGGAGAGGCATCCTTAGTCGAGTGATCAAAAGGGTCCAGTGAGTGGAGTGGTTGGTTTGGGGGTCACGGCAATTTAGACAGCTAGCCAGGACATCGGTAGCAAGCTAGCATAGGATGGAGGTCTGTTGTTAGCCACCTCTTGCGTTCCGTCAGTAGATTAGTGGGGTTCCGTGTGGTAGAGGGGATTAGTCCAAATCACACAAAAAAAACAAAAAAAAATAGATATAGTTATAGAGGCCCAAGAAGAAACATAATAATAATAAAAATAAATAAATTGTCCGATTGTCTATTCTGAGAGCAGCCGGTAAGACAGCTAACGGTTAGCAGGCCGCAGATGGGCGTTCAGGTAACGTCGCGACGGAGGAGCCAGCCGGATCTCCTTCGGGTAGATAACGTCGGCAGTCCAGTTGTGAAGGCCCGGTGGGGCTCCGCGTAGGCAGTAAAACGGGTCCGGATAGGTGACTGCAGCCCAGGAGTGATTGACAGAGCTGGCTAGCTCCGGAGTAATTGATGTTTGCTCCAGAATCGACGAGAGCAGATACACACACGGATAGCAGCTAGCTGTGAGATCCGGGAATGAATGTCCAGAGAGCAGTTGAAATCCAAGGACATGGAGAGAAAAATTGGTCCGGTATGTTCCGTTCCGAGCCGCGCTGCGCCGTACAAAACTGGCGATAGATTTTCGAGCTAAAGGATAGCTGATGACCACAAACCGTGGTTAGCTGAATACTAACGATTTGCCAGTAAAGAAGCTAACTAGCTTCTGAACTAGCTTCTGATTAGCTTCTGGCTAGCTCCTGGCTAGCTTCTGGTTAGTTTCTGGCTAGCTTCTTGGAGTTTCTGGCTAGCTTCTGGCTATCTTCTTGGAGGATTGCAGATTTGAGGTAAATAATACTTATTTATAAATATAAATTGGTGAGGCGGGTTGCAGGAGAGTGTTTTGAAGATGAGTTGATGGAAAATAAAAATAAAATGTTTGTGAAAAAAAGTTGTAAATATATATATATACAGGACACGACAAGACGAGGACAAAAGACGTCTGAACTGCTATGCCATCTCGGGACAAAAGTTAAACTAATTGAACTAATTATGCAGTATGTTGTCAATACCTTAAACCATTTCACATGGTAAAACACAATTTGCAGATCTCACTTAGACTTTTCAGCAAAACCTCTAAACACATTATCATTCTCAAAACACATTCTACACTCTAATGCACATGTCATCCATACTGGTAAACACAAGTGGCAACAATCAAATACAAATAGAGAAGACATGTCATTGATTGAACACAACCACTCAAAATTGATTTAACCTGTTTCAAATGATGCGACACAACCAATATAAGCCAGTTCAGAGAGCAAACAGGTTGTCGAAGGTGGGAAGGAGAAAGTATGAAAATGGATAGAAGAAAGAATGTGAGAGGACGAGGACGAGTGCGTATGCGAGGTGGGCGACGAGGAGGAAGAGGGCAAGAAAGAGGAAGAGGAGGACGAAGAGGAAGACAAAGAGTGGAAATATCTGATGAAATTCAGGCAACAGTTACAGACCATGTTCTTGTCCATGGACTGACAATGAGGGAAGCAGGACTTAAGAGTGCAACCCAATTTGAGCCGATTCTCTGTGTCCACAGTAAGGATATTCAGAGAAGAGAACAGGTACAGTATACTACTGTATTTTTGTAATTGCAAATTTACTGTACTACATTTGTAAAGTTAATCACTGTATGTATTGTACTGCATGAATATGTTTTGTAACTGCACAACTACCTTTTGTAGAATTGCAAGGCTGCCACATGCAGGTGGAAGGACAGCTATATTCACTCGAGAGAAAGAGGCCGTTATAGTTGGCATGGTCCTTCAAGATAATGCAATACTACTCAGAGAATTCCAGGAACGAGTGATACAAGACATCACACACTTCCAGGGAATCGACAGTGTGAGCATTTCCACAATTGACCGTATACCTTTTGAGTGCAACTCACCAAGGGTGAAAGAACTGCGAGCTCAGTATGTGCAAGTAAGTGTACATTCAGAAACATTTACTGTAATCCAGATTATCTACAGTACGAACACATACTATGTGAATGACATTACTCTTCAGTACATACAATATATGTGAATCAGAAGCATAATTGTACTCTACAGTATAGCACTGTCTCTGTACGACTTACACAATCCTACATACAGTATATTGTATTTCTACACGGACAATATTTGACTTGGAATCCTTGGACAGACCCCATGAGTTCATCTTTGTCGATGAAGCAGGCTTCAATATAACAAAGAGGAGAAGGAGAGGCCCAAACATGATTGGACAGCGGGCCATTGTTGAAGTCCCTGGTCAACAAGGTGGCAATGTCACAATCTGTGCTGCTATCAGCAACCATGGTGTTCTTCATCACCATGTTACACTTGGGCCATATAACACCCAGCACCTTCTAAGATGTATTGCCAATCTAAGAGATATTCTATTTGAGCAGCAGGTTCAAGAGCAGGGTCAAGAGCTAAATGAGAATCCCATTCCCACCTATGTGATAGTGTGGGACAATGTCAGTTTCCACCGAGCTGCTCAGGTAAGGGAATGGTTTAACATCAATGGGCAGTTTATGAACTTGTACCACCCTCCAAACTCGCCTTTCCTGAATCCGATTGAGGAGTTTTTCTCCTTTTGGAGATGGAAAGTGTATGATAGACAACCCTACACCAGAGTAAATCTGCTGCAAGCCATGGATTTAGCCTGTGGTGATATAGGTGAGGAATCATGTCAGGGCTGAATACGACACACAAGAGGCTTCTTCCCCCGTTGCCTCAGGAGGGACAATATTGCTGGTGATGTCGACGAAGTGCTCTGGCCTGACCCAGCCCAACGACAAGAAGAAGCACATTGATCACATGTTTACTCCTTTGATTTTTGTCCCTTTTAGTATTGTATACTGTAGTACAGTGCATTGTAGGCTTTATACTGTACAATGGACAAATTGTATGGCCCTAAACATTGTGCTTTCCATTTATTAACAGTACTGACTGCTCAATAGATTTTGACTGGTTGCTGGTTCATATCAACAAAGAACAAGAATTACAGTATCAGAGACAAAGGACAAGGACAGGGTACAGTACTGTAAAAATAGGGGTACAAGGAGGAGGAAGAACAAGAAACAAAATTGGGAAGAGCAAAGCAGAGTAGTAATTTCTGATCCATTTTGAGCTACTATAACAGAACATGTTTTCGTTCATCAAAAGACAATGACGGAAAAATATGAATATTTTTTTTAGATTCACAGAGAATTGTATGTTTTGAACAATGTGTTTTCTATTTTTCGGTGTATTGTTTACTGACTGCTTGAGAGTGTATATCATTTTGATCACTTTGTTTATGATTTGAGAGCAGTGTTTGATTTTGAACACAGGTAATCTGTTTTGAGGCGAATGTTTAATTTTGCTAGAGGAGTCAGAGGTTATGTAAATAGTGCTTGAAGACGAGGTTTTGTGTTTAATGTTTTCAGGAAATTGAGCAATGTTTTCGGAAATGGTGTTTTAGCAATTGAGAAAAACTGTAAACTGAGCCGTATAATAAGAGTCTGGTTGCAGCACTTGTGATGTGTGTGTGTGTGTGTGTGTCTGTGTGTGTGTGCATGAGTGGTAAAGAATGGTATGAGAAAGAGAGAGGCAGAGAACGAAATAAAGAAAAAGAGAGGGAGTATAAGGGAGAGAAAGAAAGTGAGAACACAGAGGGTCAGAGATATAGACAGACAGAAAGAGAGAGAGACGTGTAGTGAGGACGAATGGCAAACATTCTCTTGCCTCCTGTACTCAATGTAAAAATAACGTTCCATAAGGAACTGCTAAAGCTGCCTGTTCCTTTACGAATGGCAGGAAATCAATCATCTGATTTGCTGATGCCGGAAAAAATGATCTAGATTTAAAAAACTCCCTCGGTTGACAGTTCATAGTTTCTTAAAAATTACGTCTTTGTGGAACGTGGCCAAATGTATATTGAGAACAAGCAATATATTCTGGGGTTCTGCTCGACATCACACTGCCCCAGGGCATTTGCAGCAATAGTAAACCAAAAGCTGAGGCCTTTTCCAAGACATTGGCGAGATACATTTACATTAAATGGTTTTCTTTTCACAGAAGGTTATTTCAGGGCAAATATCAGAAAATAGTAATGGTGTCATGGTGCAAGAAAAAATGGTTACAGTAAAATATGTAGACAAAATACTATGTAACAGGAAAAAAGGTAGACAAATACTTAAAGAAAGGTGAAACACTAAAAAGAGAGTATTTTCAAGACTCTTCATGTCCAAGTTGATCATGGCTGACAAGCTGGCCAATAATCTCCCACACCACATCAGTGGATAATGAACACAAGTATACGTGGCGTGACGCGCACGCACGCACACACACACACACACACACACACACACACACACACACACACACACACACACACACACACACACACACACACACACACACACACACACACACACACACACACACACACACACACACACACACACACACACACACACACAATTTTAGAGGGGGCAAGAAGTAGGTGAAGATGGAAGGGGGTTGAATTTCAAATTTTTCAAACACCTGAAACAGCTTTTTCCTGCAATCTAGTGCCATAATCATTATGCCTAATTCTGTCAGTATGTCTTTTTTTATGCATAGCTGTTTGCTTGTTCAAATGTAATTATGAGAGTGTCCTTCTGACTGTTGTAAATCACACTACTAAATATACTGCACTATGATGCTCCCCTGTCCTATGCCAGCAAGCATGAAGGTTCAGAGCATAGTCCCTTTTATACCTCCTGAATCAACTCCGCTCTTTAAGTCAACCAGCGCGAACCCAAAGGAAGACGAGGTGGGCTCGACGGGGACGAAATCCACCCCCAGCCCACCTGAGGAGGTTGAGTTGGAACCACAACAAGAACATATCACCAGGGCCTCTTACGGATGCCCAAGGGTCAGTCCTGTGTAAAGCACTTTCTTTCTCCCCTTCTAATAGGATGGGCCCCTTAGCATTGAAAGTTGACACTTTCAAATTTGTTCGACAATTACATTTAAAGAATTTATTATTGGCTAACAGGCAACCATTGTGTAATGGCAATGGAGTGTTTAGACACTACAATGCATCTGGTATTTCTGATGTGAGAAAACAAACAACTTTCAAAAAGAAGTCGAGTTTTGTACGACCAATTTGAAAGTGTTTTACCACCCGAGAACAGGTAAAGAATACAAAATCCAAAGGTTCATTAATTGTAGCACCACAAATGTCATATACACTACATGGCCAAAAGTACGAGTGGATTTGGCTATTTCAGCCACACCAGTTGCTGACAGGTGTATAAAATTGAGCACATAGCCATGCAATCTCCATAAACAAACATTGGTAGTAGAATGGCCCGTGCTGAAGAGCTCAGTGACTTTCAACGTGACACCGTCATAGGATGCCACCTTTCCATCAAGTCAGTTGGTCAAATTTCTGCCCAGCTGGAGCTGCCCTGGTCAACTGCAAGTGATGTTATTGTGAAGTGGAAACTTCTGAGAGCAACAATGGCTCAGCCGCGAAGTGGTAGGCCACACAAAGTCACAACATTCACTACCGAGTTCCAAACTGCCTCTGGAAGCAAAGTCAGCACAAGAACTGTTCTCATGGCCGAGCAGCCTCACACAAGCCTAAGATCACCAGTCGGCTGGGGTGGTGTAAAGCTCGCTGCCAATGGACTCATGCTTCACCATCTCTGTTTGGCGGATGCCAGGAGAACGCTACTTGCCCCAATGCATACTGCCAACTGTACATTTTGGTGGAGGAGGAATAATGGTCTGGGGCTGAGCCCCTTAGTTCCAGTGAATGGAAACCTTAACGGTACAGCATACAATGACATTCTACACGATTCTGTGCTTCCAACTTTGTGGGGAAGGCCCTTTGCTGTTTCAGCATGACACTGCCCCGATGCACAAAGCGAGATCCATACGGAAATGGTTTGTTGAGATCGGTGTGGGAGAACTTGACTGGCCTGCACAGAGCCCTGACCTCAACCCCATCAAACACCTTTGGGATGAATTGGAACGCCGACTGTGAGCCAGGCCTAATTGCCCAACATCAGTGCCCAACCTCCTAATGCTCTTAACTGAATGGAAGCAAGTCCCCGCAGGAATGTTCCAACATCTAGTGGAGAGCCTTCCCAGAAGAGTGGAGGCTGTTATAGTAGCAAAAGCGGGACCAACATCATATTAATGCCCATAATTTTGGAATGAGATGGTCGACCATTAGGTGTCCTCATACTTTTGACCATGTAATGTACATGCTCAAATACATCTGTGTAGCTGCTTATATTGGTCAAACTAAACGAGCATTGAAACTTCGCATTGCAGAACACAAGGCTGCTAATCAAAATAAAAACACGGACTATGCTGTTGCTTGCCACTGCATTGAAGCCAATCATGGCTCACCTTCCTCCCTGCGCTTTGTAGCAATAGAACGATTCAAATTTGACCAAAACGAGATGATATTGTACGTAAACTCAAACAAAGAGAGGCATTTTGGCAGTACTTCTTAGACACTGTTGATGTCTTAATTTTGATATATAATGTTGCCTTGATTTTTGGGGTCTCTGTGTCTCCGGTTCACAGACACCCAAATATCACCTATGTATATTTTCACTTGGCCTATTGATTAAAAAGACACACTATTTATGTTTTTATTTTGTGCTATAATTTGCCATTTAGCTTGAAACATTATTATTATCATTTTTGTACATTGTTGTCTTCGTGAGCCACTAGGCAACACATAGGAGCTAAGTACAATGATCAGGTCACTCTGAGGAAGACGTCAGCTTGACAATGGATTAAAGTGAGAAATCAATCTCTGCCTTTTTTTGTTGTTGAGTGCTCCAACTCCTTTTCCCCTCAAATTAGTCCGTTTGGAAGATTTTCTTGGTAAGCCTGCATACTCACGGGACATGTCACCCATTGAGCATGTGATTATATTTTTAAAGAAAATAAATATTCTTCCTGCATCTCTCCTAAACTCTGGGAACAAAAATGTAAATAATGTGAGTCTTATTCAGTACACATAGTAAATGTTTTTTTTTTTTTTACAGCCTAGCAACCTTGCCAGCAGGCATGCCAGCTAATATGGTTAAACAAGCTACTCTAACGTGTTTGATAGCCTGACATGGCTTTGTGGCTCGTTATGAGGTTAGGAGATTGGGAATCTATCTAGCTGGCTAGCTAAAGCCAACAGTGGCAACCCGTCATTCAGGGCATGTTTTGAGCCCCACCTGTTGCATGTTATTTTGGCATTAAAACGTGTCACATATCAGTCTGCAAACAATGTAAACAAAAAGATTGAGTTAATAAAGCCACATCCATACTTGGTCTCTTTTTTGCTTTCTGGAGTAAGGCAGCTCCAAAATGCAGGTGTTTCAGCCTAGCTCAGTGCTTTCTGTGGTGGTGGAACAGCCAGCGGAAAATGCGGTGTGTAGGGGTTGGTAATGTTCTCTAGTTGCGCCGTGATTGGTTCAGTGTTCTGTCACTCATGGAGACACTACGTCACAGCAAAATCTAAGGGTAGAGCTTGAAAATCCAATCCGCAGGGTGTCTGTAGTGACGCATCTAGGACTGAGATGCAGTGCCTTAGACCGCTTAGACCGCTTAGACAGAGGTCTAAGGCACCAAACCTCAGTGCTAGAGGTGTCAATACAGACACCCCGGTTCGAATCCAGGCTGTATCACAACCGGCTGTGATTGGGAGTCCCATAGGGCAGCGCACAATAAAATAAGAATTTGTTCTTAACTGACTTGCCTAGTTAAATAAAAGGTTAAACAAATCAAATAAATGCCCATCCAAGAAGGCTCAATGTCATTGGCCACAGATAAAATGATTTCAAATCACGTTATATATCTACAGTAGCTTTGATTGGACTGATACTTTCAAAATCTTAGCTAGCAGTCATCATGAATCAAGTCGACAATCTACGGGCAAATTATTTTCAATTCTTGTCATATGTGACCTGTTTCAGGAAACTAGGTGTATGTCGTGGGACACTACTTCCCATTTGAACATTAAAAATTGTTTTGGGCAGAAATGTCTTCTCAAACATGTGAACTTTCATAACAAACGTGTATGCCATCTGTAAATATGAAAAAATTGTTAAATTACAAGTCTAGTTGGTTTAGCCACGGAAAAAGACATTCCCGCTAGCCATGGTTGGCTGAGATAATGAGTGGGCTGGACATGCCGAGAGATGAGTTTGGATTGGTCTGCCAGCTGGTCAGTATGTCTTGGTAATCCCGTCTAACACTGCTTTTTTTTAAATGGGTGTGGCAGGAGGCGTAGTGGTTAGAGCGTTGGGCCAGTAACTGAAAGGTTGTTAGGTCGAATCCCCGAGCTGACAAGGTAAAAATGTGTCGTTCTGCCCCTGAACAAGGCAGTTAACCCACTGTTCCCAGGCCATAATTGTAAATAAAAATTTGTTCTTAACTGACAACAGTAATTAAATTGTTGCCAGCAGCACAGTTACAGTCACCAACTCTCTGGATAACATGAAAACAGCCTAACCAGCTCTGCTAGGGTGAGTAAAATTATCAGAGAGGGTTGTTTTCTCATTTGTGTCTGGAAGTAGCTAGCAAGTTAGCCAATGTTAGCCCGATTTAATTGAAAAAAAGACCCAATAGTGATTATGGGACATCTAGGAGTGCCAACAAAGAAGATGGTCAAAGGTAATGAATGTTTTATATTTTATTTGTGCGGTTTGTGTAGCGCCGACTATGCTAATTATTTTATTTACGTCCCCTGCGGGTCTTTTGGGGTGTTACATGCTATCAGATAATAGCTTCTCATGCTTTCGCCGAAAAGCATTTTAAAAATCTGACTTGTTGCCTGGATTCACAACGAGTGTAGCTTTAATTCAATACCCTGCATGTGTATTTTAATGAACGTTTGAGTTTTAACTAATACTATTAGCATTTAGCATAGCGCATTTGCATTTCCAGAGCTCTAGATGGGACGCCTGCGTGCCAGGTAGGAGCAAGAGGTTAAAGAGATGGGTGGGGCTAAAGCTTAAGAGGGTGTGAATGATGCTGAATGGGTGTAGAAAAAGAAGGGCTCTCCAGTAATAGTACCAAAAAATTCAAAGGCCATTTTCTCAAAAGTGAATTTACAAGTTTATCAACTTTCAATGCGGAATTACTTTCCTATTTTCCTCAACTGTAGTGCATGATATATCATTCCGTAGCTCGAA
The DNA here is from genome assembly GCF_021184085.1 of Oncorhynchus gorbuscha. Classification (NCBI taxonomy): domain Eukaryota; kingdom Metazoa; phylum Chordata; class Actinopteri; order Salmoniformes; family Salmonidae; genus Oncorhynchus; species Oncorhynchus gorbuscha. The sequence continues at coordinate 48,548,835 of NC_060188.1, read as the reverse complement.
GTATCTACATGTAACTAATGTAAAAAACACCATTTCAAATTTTGACCGATTTGAGCCGGTAGGGCACATATGAAGAGAAATAATAGATAAAACGTATTAGTGCTCATCGGCCATTGGACATAAACATTACACAAGTTGGAAATCGCAAATTCAGCAATGAGTTGTTTGGGAGGAATCAATGCCTAACTGCAAGCATTGCAATGCAATCACTAGCCTGCTATTCAGTGGAGTGGGTCCCAAGTCTGGATTTAAGGGTCTCATTTCCAAGCTTAAAAGGATAAACATTCAATATTGGCCATGCTGTCAATCCAGCATGACTTCTGCCACATTCAAAACAGGAATCTTGGAATTGGGAAATCTCTGACTTCAGTGAGTTCCTGTTCAAATGAGCACAGCACAAGGCGAGTCCAAAAATGTATTGTATGCTGCTGCAACATACCAGGGAGATATGTATGTATACTGTAGCTAAGAAAGCAATACTAAGTGTATGTTTTGTAGTAAAATGTTAGTTTCCCATGTGCTTCACCCTAATAATGTGGTCCCTTTTCCCCTCATAACGTAGCCTACTGTTCTGACTTGGTGGTGCACATGTAGCCCATAGCCTGTTTTAGATAAATGTTATAATCAAATATTTTAAGAGCTTTCATTGTCTGCTAATATGCCCCCTTTATTTATCCCACGGTTCTGACTTGGTGTACAGGGAGAATACTGTAAGAACGGCCCATGTTCTGAATTCTGTCGCTGTACATGTCAAAAGTTCTGAATTATGTATATATATATATATATATATATATATATATAGGTCCATCCTAGCTCGTACATGAATGCCTTTTATACGCTGGCCGTCCCCTTATGCCATAGTTTGTACATCGCAATTGTCAGTAGAAACCACTTTTGATTAAGCAAGTCAGCCATATCAGCTATGTTTTTTTTATAAGGCAGTAAAAAAGGCTGAATGAACTGTTTCGCTGCCTGACAAGGCTCTGCTGATAGCCATCAGTGGTAAGGTGTTGGGACTGCTGTTGGGACAGCTTTATCTAACAGTTTGTGGGCACAGTTTGTCACCGTTATAGTGCAATTAATCTATTGTTTAGTGTTGTGTTGTGTAGTGGCTTTGCTGGCATGCATCTAAAAAAAGTGGGGAGTTTGCCCCACCAAGATTCACATGCTATAATTGCCACAGAAAGCCAACATCATAAACTTGCTCGGTGGCTAGTGTTAGAAAAACAACAAAGCATTTTTGTTTTATTTATTCATCAAGAAACTATCCATAGGCTACATAGCTTGATCAAATAGATGTACAAACATACCTCCTGGGAGTCCTGCCCATCACTATACACTCTCTCCTCTTTGCTCCACGCTGCACCTTGGAAGGAACCACTTACAAGGGAGAATGGGGGGGGGTACTCTTTACCTGGTCCAGTCAGTGTGACCCCTCTGCAAAATATTGCTGCTAAATCTTTTTTTATAAATAATTATGTCAAACTTTGGCTTAAATATGAAGTTGAGTAATTCATTAATTACTGAGTCACTGGCTTTACTGGGGCTCTTTCATACCGTCTCTGGGAGGGGTGCGTCACTTGAGTGGGTTGAGTCACAGATGTGATCACCCTGTCTGGTTTGGCACCCCCCCCCATGGGTTATGCCGTGGCGGAGATCTTTGTGGGCTATACTCGGCCTTGTCTCAGGATGGTAAGTTGGTGGTTGAAGATATCCCTCTAGTGGTGTGGGGGCTGTGCTTTGGCAAAGTGGGTGGGGTTATATCCTGTTTGGCCCTGTCCGGGGGTGTCCTCGGGTGGGGCCACAGTGTCTCCTGACCCCTCCTGTCTCAGCATCCAGTATTTATGCTGCAGTAGTTTATTTGTTATATCTGGAGTACTTCTCCTATCCTATTCCGTGTCCTGTGTGAATTTAAGTGTGCTCTCTCTAATTCTCTCTTTCTCTCTTTCTTTCTCTCTCTCGGAGGACCTAAGCCCTATGACCATGCCTCAGGACTACCTGACATGATGACTCCTTGCTGTCCCCAGTCCACCTGGCCATGCTGCTGCTCCAGTTTCAACTGTTCTGCCTTATTATTATTGGACCATGCTGGTCATTTATGAGGACAAATCTGAGGGGGCACGTGCCCTTGTGCCCTGTATGAGCATGATACATCTGCACACACAAGTATATATTGAAGACAATAAATGCATGTGAGTTGACGTTCAAATTGACAGATACAGTCTGTTGAGTACGTACAACAAGAAGCATCATAATGATGGCGCTAGACTATATACTTGACTATATATTGACCTTAAACATCCAAACACACTAGGGTTATATACACCAAACAAAGCACTCCATGTCTCTTTCTCTCTAACCCATAACCTTAATTCTAACCCTAATTCTAACCCTCACCACTAAATTTAAAATACACTGGAAAAAATATAAACGAAACATGTAAAGTGTTGATCCCATGTTTCATGAGCTGAAATAAAAGATCCCCAAAAATTATTATGCACCAAAAGCTTATTTCTCTCAAATTCTGTGCACAATTCTTTTTCATCCCTTTTAGTGAACATTTTTCCTTTGCCAAGATAATTAATCTACCTGACAGTTGTGGAATATCAAGAAGCTGATTAAATAGCATGATCATTACACAGATACACCTTGTGCTAGGCACAATAAAAGGCTGCTCTAAAATGTGCAGTTTTGTTACAGTACACAATGCCACAGATGTCTCAAGTTTTGAGGGAGTGTGCAATTGGCATGCTGACTGCAGGAATGTCCACCAGAGCTGTTGCCAGAGAATTTAATGTTCATTTCTCTACCATAAGCCACCTCAACATTCTTTTAGAGAATTTGGCAGGATGTCCAACCGGCCTCACAAATGCAGACAATGTGTAATCACGTCAGCCCAGAACCTCCACATCTGGCTTCTTCACCTGCGGGATGGTCTGAGATCAGCCAACCGGACAGGTGATGAAACTGTGGGTTTGCACAAGAATTTCTGCACAAACTGTCAGAAAACATCTCAGGGAAGCTCATCTGCATGCTCGTCGTACTCACCAAGGCCTTGACCTGACTGCAGTTCGCCATCGTATCCGACTTCAGTGGGCAAATGATGGCTACTGGCACGCTGGAGATGTGTGCTCTTCATGGACGAATGCCGATTTCAACTGTACCGGGGACATGGCAGATGTGCGTCATGAGGGCGAGCGGTTTGCTGATGTCAACGCTGAGAACAGAGTGTCCCATGGTGGCGGTGGGATGATGGTATGGGCAGGCATAAGCTACAGACAATGAACAAAATTGCATTTTATCGATGGCAATTTGAATGCAAAGCGATACCGTGACGAGATCCTGAGGTACATTGTCGTGCCATTCATCCACCGCCTCATGTTTTAGCATGATAATGCACGGCCCCAAGGCGCTAGTATCTGTACACAATTCCTGGAAGCTGAAAATGTCCCAGTTATTCTATGGCCTGCATACTCACCGGACATGTCACCCATTGAGCATGTTCAGAATGCTCTGGATCCACTTGTACAAAGATGGTGTTCCAGTTCCAGCCAATATACAGCAACTTCACACAACCATTGAAGAGGAGTGGGACAACATTCCACAGGCCACAGTCAACAGCCTGATCAGCTCTATGCGAAGGAGATATGTTGCGCTGCATGAGACAAATGGTGGTCACACCAGATACTGACTGGTTTTCTGATCCACGCCCCTACCTTTTTTGTTGTAAGGTAACTGTGACCAACAGATGCATATCTGTATTCCCAGCCATGTGAAATTCATAGATTAGGGCCTTATGAATGTATTTCAATTGACTGATTTCCTTATGAACTATAACTCAGGAAAATCTTTGAAATTGTGGTGTGTTGCATTTCAATTTTTGTTCAGTGTAGCTTGTTTTCCATGTGGGGGCTGGCGAAATATTCCCGAATCCCTGGAATTGTTCTTGTTTTACTTCTAGTCCCCTTAAGGATATTAATACCACTGGAGACTCCTTTGGTGTCTTCAGAGTTAGGTACTGTAAATCGTCCTTTAGTGTTTCTCCAAAAACAGTACACACAGGGCCTTAGTGGCCCTGGGCCAATTTAGAGAGTGGACAGAGGAATGTTATAATGAAGAATGTGCTGGTCTTTAGTCTATTGTGTATTTATGTATATTTATCTGTGCTGAATTTTAGTAGTTTTTATTGTATTTTTTGAAATTGTATGTGCATGGCTCCCTTGAAAAAGAGACACTGGTCTCAATGGTGACTCCCTGCTAAAATTCAACACACACACACACACACACACACACACACACACACACACACACACACACACACACACACACACACACACACACACACACACACACACACACACACACACACACACACACACACACACACACACACACACACACACACACACAGTCTCTCTCTCTCTCAAAACAGCTCCTCTGTGTCCCAGTCATCACCAACTACTTATTGCACAATTCAAACCTTTATTTTTCACTTGGCTGCATGACATTTAATAAATTGAGTACATTTCAAGAATTATGTAGTAAAAGCTATATGAAAAAGGTGCTTTCTCAGCTGAGGTTCAAGTGCTATCAGTAAGTTCCCCCAGCTGCTGTGGTTGGGATAAAACACCATTCTGTTGCCTTGTCCTTGATATGAGGGTGAAATGGGTATTTGATTTCTGACATACCCTCATTTCTAGTTCTCAAATACCTTTCTGATTCTGACATACAAATCAGCAAACAGAGGACGTTCTAAAGACATTAGGAAATGTTTTCCTTTGGTCCCTTGTAGGGTTTTGGCACCATTTTGTCACATGTACGCTCTGAGAAGGTTAAAACATGACGTTTACCTCGCTACCATAAGGAGACATTCAGTTCTGTAGGCCTCAAAAGTGCCATTGTGATAAAGTATTTTAATTATCTGACTTAACACCAATTTTAATGGCTTTTATTGTGTGAAACGCTTTGAAGAATATAGCCTATGAATCGGGCGAGCGACGGACAAAGGAATTTACTATCAGTCTCAAGATGAGCCATATTCAGAGCTACCACTGTGGATGAAGGATTACTATACCAGTCCAAATGAAGGCTTGTCATCAGAAATAATTGCATATTTACATGACAAACAGCTGAACAGACGCTACCTGGCTCTTTTCAAAGTTTAGTGTGAATGACACTTCACTATAGGCGAATCAAGGGGGAGCTCCTCGACGGCATACATATTAGGAAGTATAACAACTGACCCACTCCTGATAGCTCATCCATCCTCTCCCAAAACTTTATCGATAAACTTTGTATCTGACAATAACAAACTTCTGTACAGTTGAGGTTCAATGCACTACCAAACCAGGTTTGAGTTACAGTTTCGGCTTATCATAGTTGGCAAACAATGTAATAAGGAAGTAAAAGCTTAATTGGTATGTATTACAGTAAACAAACATTATCAAGTGCATTATCAAGCGCAAACACACATTACAGATGCTATCCCAGACAGCCAGCATAGTTAAACACGGATATTATCATGCTCTATGGAAGCGTGGTGATGTGGTTTGTATGAGCTGAAATTAGGCAGTGCTTTAGAAGGTATAAAGCTCTTATATACAAAAGCTGAATGGAAACTCACAGATTCAGAGCAGCCTCAGAGCATTTTTCAAGTTAGTTCGTTAAAATCATCTTAACATCCATTTCAATATAAAATACTGTATCAACCATAATCACCTGGAATATGCCAGGCATGGAAATTCATGCAATAAGAACATTTGTATCCTAGAGTTGTTTGAGACACACGCACACAAGCACACACACACACACAGTTAAGTACAACCATGTTGATGTGATGTTTGATAAGAAGAACAAGCATTCTCGTGGCCTTAGGCAGGACGAAGGGTCCATTGTGGCTTCTATCTCTCTCCTTCTAAAAAAACACATAATTTGGTCAGACTGTGTCCATTTTTTGTCTTCTTGAGGGGGTTCATTTTGGCTCTGGATAGATCCATCCCTTGGGTCAGATAACTAATAAGGTGTGCATTAGAAGTCATGACGCAGCTCTCTGTTGCATCAGTCTGTTTCTTTAGGGGGTTCACTCTGGCTCTGGTTACGTCCAATACCGTCCGTCAGTTTCCCAATATGGGCTTTCATTTGGGCTCTGCTTGTGTCCAGTTTCTCAGTTTCTTAAAATGGGTTTCCTCACCAGGGGCTGAAAAGAGGAGGATTCTGCTGAGGTATGACTCTCCAATCCCATTTCCATCCCTCCTCTACTCACTCTGTCTTTTCTTACCCTGTTCTCTCCATCTCCTCTTATCTAGTCAGCCACCTTCACTCTCAGAAACACAGCACATCTTCACCGTTTTCACAATATCAAGCCGACCCAAACCAAACTGTGCCAAACTGTGGAAATGATCTTCCAGCAACTATGATGTATGCGTAACCAGGCCAGCTCAGCACAGCTTGCTTTGGCTCGGCTCGGTTCGGCTCAGTAGTATGAAAAGCCTTCTCATTTGGTACCCTTAGTTAACATTCCATGCAACCGGTGGCCATTTTGAATTGTGGTACAGACAGGGTTACAGTATTAGTCCAAATTTAACTAACAGAAACCAAGCAAACAGGTATCAGTTGGGTCCTGTAGGCCTACTAGTAAGTAAACAATGAGTGCTGTGGAAGAGAGAGTTGGGCCCAGAGAGTTGTGTGTATGTTTCTGTGTGCACACATGTGTTTCTGGGTTTGAGAGTACACGTGTGTGTGTGTGTGTGTGTGTGTGTGTGTGTGTGTGTGTGTGTGTGTGTGTGTGTGTGTGTGTGTGTGTGTGTGTGTGTGTGTGTGTGTGTGTGTGTGTGTGTGTGTGTGTGTGTGTGTGTGTGTGTGTGTGTGTGTGTGTGTGTGTGTGTGTGTGTGTGTGTGTGCGTGCGCATATGAGTGTCCGTGTGTTTGAGTAATAGAATCTGACTTTGTCTGGCCACATGGACTGACAGCTGTTAAAATGCGTGTGTAGCAGTCTCTGGCAAGGATACAGAATGCAGCTCATGCATTTTTACAAAGGGGACTAGACGAGTCATGGCAGGTACTGCACTTAGTGACATTTTTACAATCTACATCACACCTAGTGGAACAACATCTCAAAAGCATCTGCAGTGCCAATGTTGATGTTTTGGATAAGATGTGTGTTTGTGTGACTGAAGGAAAGTAGAGTAAAGCTCTTCCGCTAAGACTTGAGAGCGCTAGACCTCTAGTACGCTCAACCGAAAGGATATCGTTCATTTACAGTATACTAAAATGAACTAATAGTATATAGTATATACTCATTAAGTATGTAGTATATCATATGTTAGTATGGGTATTCAAACACAGCTTAAGACTTGAGAGTGCTTAGAGGGTGTGTGTGTCTGTGTCTCTCTTGTGTGTAGGCGCACACGTGTGTCTCTGTGTGTGGTGTGTACACATGCGCTTGTGTGTTAGTAGGGTTGTAGTGCGTCTTACCATGATAGTGGTGACCACGACAGTTCTGTTCTCCATGATTTCGTTGGGATTGAGGGCTTCATTCTGGATCAGAACCAGCTTGTCTGAATCCGTCCAGTAACCCATCTGGAGACAATGAGAGGACAGTGAGTGAAACGGCCAGGGTGTGTGTGTGTGTGTGTGTGCGCGTGGTACGATTTCTTCGTTGTTTGAATGCGTTTGTCATGATTACTCACCGTAGAGTATGTGTCGTTTCCAGTATTTTTGTATTAATTATGTGGTGTTAAGACCTATGAGACTATCTGAGATATTCTGTGTATACAAGCAAAGGAGAAGAGTCACACAAATGGTATGTTTGTTTGTGCCATGTATAAAAAATGCACAATGTTTCGTTTTTTATTATACAGTATATGAATCTGAGTCATATCATAGGTGAGTCAAACTAAGGAAGTGAAAATGTCTGCCAACTAAATGGTTATATACTGTTTTCTACATGGTATATAATAAACCTAGACAGGGTTTTATTTCATCCTGGTGGTGTCTGCCATTGAGCAGGATGAAGGGAGGGCATGTATGCATAGGTGTATTTGACTCTAAGCATGCAGAGCCAGCCTGTGGGTAGGCCCAACCACCCTTCCAATTCATCCCCCTCTCCCTCCTCCATCACTCTCTACTGCTCCACCTCTCTCTATTCACGTACCGTAGTTGGCTGGAGTCCTGCACGTACACACACACACACACACACACACGCACGTTCTCAAAACCTGAGTATACTGCTCACGCTACTGTTCATCACTAATACACAATACCCAGGTTCTACAGACACACAGACAATAATAAGATGATGAACAGATGTTCACTCTCTTCTGGCATTTTATACCACGGAAATTGAAAATGAAATGAAACAAAGTTATTTGTTATTCAAATGATTATGGTATAGTGGTATTATGGTGTAGTTATTATGGTGATAGCTAGAAAGCAGTGGGCAGTGATGTAAATTGAGAATAAAATGAAACATATGGTAAATAGACATTTAAACATATAGTTATTATGTTTTCAAATAACGGGGTTAGGTGGGTGGACCAGTCGTCATCTTACTCGTCTGGGTCCGTTGTTCTTCAGCTCAAACACGTCCATGGTGTAGTTGACCCTGCGTCCATAGTGGTCAAACTGGACATTACCTGTTAATCCCTGCAGCCAGACCTGTGTACACAGGACAAAACACTATCACCAGAGTCACATAGAATGCAGGTATACCTTCATTCTATTTGAAATCAGAGAACATTTCATAGGAAACCGTTTGTAGTGTTGACAGTTTGTCCTTTGTGGACATCATAGAGTTAGCAGAAATGAGGTCATTCATGAACCGACATGGCTTTGAGGTGCAGTGCTAGATACCTGTTTGAGGGTGCGCTCCATGTCAATGCCCTGACTCCAGGGGGCGGCGGGGTTAGCCAGACAGTCCCCAGCGTTGCCCCGGCGAGAGATGTCAACCTTCTGCCTACGCAGGTTCCTGAAGGCCTCTGCCATCACCATCACGCCGTCGTACGTCAGAGCCGACGTGTACTGGGGGAACAGGAGAGAATCATCAGGTGTGTGTGTGGTAGGGGGATGAAAAGAGGGAAAGGTTTCTGCGTGTGTGCACTGGGGATAAAACACATGATTTGCGGCAGCCAAACAGATAACAATATCCTATGCTATAAAGCACAAGTTATTTTTCCACATTCTGTTGTGTTTCAAAGTGGAATTAAAAATGTATTTAATTGAGAGAGAAAAAAATGGTCAACGATCTATACAAAATGTTTTAACTGTGTGTCTTTCTGGGTAAGTCTCTAAGAGCTTTCCACTCCGGGATTGTGCAACATTTGCCTATCATTCTTTTCAAAATTAATAAAAGCTCTGTCAAATTGGTTGTTGATCATTGACATTCAGCATTCGCTGTCTTCTTAGTAAGCAACTCCAGTGTAGATTTGGCTATGTGTTGTAGGTTATTGTCCTGCTGAAAGGTGAATTAATCTCCTAGTGTTTGGTGGAAAGCAGACTAATCCAGGTGTTCCTGAAGGATTTTGCCTGTGTTTATCGCTATTCCGTTTATTTAAAAAAACAAATCCTTAGTCCTTTCCGATGACAAGCATACCCATAACATGATGCAGCCACCACCATGCTTGAAAATATGAAGAGTGGTACTGAGTGATGTGTTGTGTTCGATTTGAACTTATTCCGGCTTGCCATAACAAAGGGGTTGAATACTTATCGACTCAAGCCATTTCAGCTTTTCATTTTTTATTCATTTGTAACTTCCAAAAACATAATTCCACTTTGACATTATGGGGTATTGTGTGTAGGCCAGTGACACAAATGTTTTATTTAATCTACTTTCAATTTTGTCTGTAACACAACAAAATGTGGAAAAAGTCAAAGGGTGTGAATACTTTTTGAAGGCATTGTAACTTTGCCTCTGGCCTAGGGGAATCCTACTCATTAACCCAGCTCTCCCTCATCCCTCCCTCGCTCATTACAGATCTCTGTGGGGGGCGCAGTGTGTGTGTGTGTGTGTGTGTGTGTGTGTGTGTGTGTGTGTGGAGGGTGGGAGGCAGAGGGTGCGTGCGTCTTCTGTGTGTAGACCATCAACCCCCTGTCGGGGCAGACATGCTTCCTGTATCAATGTGGGGCAGGGGGGGGGGGGCGATTAACAGTTGGATAACCCCGGCTGATGCCAGCACCCTGGGCACGAAGGTTAGCACCAACTGGCACAGGCATGCCATCAATAAGAGTCTGGGCACTTGAAGAGATAAGAGGGACAATCCTGCCAAGTAGTTATGAGGGTGTTGTGGCTGTTTGGTTGACCTGCATCTAGACTGTGACCAGGACATAGTGGTGCTCCACTCAATACAGCAATGATGAATGGTGCTAGAGTACAGCAGAGACTGAGAGGCTGTTTGGTCGGGAGAACATTGAAATGGTGATAAGGGATCAAAAACACACTCTTACACACACACCTCTCCAACTCAATCATCAAGTTTGCAGACGACACTACAGTGGTAGGCTTGAATACCAACAACGACGAGACGGCCTAGAGGGAGGAGGTGAGGGCCCTCAGAGTGTGGTGTCAGGAAAATAACCTCACACTCAACATCAACAAAACAAAGGTGATGATTGTGGACTTCAGGAAACAGCAGAGGGAGCACCACCCTGTCCACATCGACGGGACAGTAGTAGAGAAGGTGGAAAGTTAAGTTCCTCGGCGTACACATCACGGACAAACTGAAATGGTCCAATGGTTTTTCTCTCTCTTCTCCCAGCAAATAGATTAATTTAATTTCATTTGTGATTTTCATGAATAGTTAACATTGTGTTATGCTAATGAGCTTGCAGATAGATTTACACAATCCTGGATACAGGGTTTTTTTCGTAGCTAAACGTGACGCAGAAAACGGAGCGATTTGTCCTAAACAAATAATCTTTCAGGATAAACTGAACATTTGCTATCTGAGAGTCTCCTCATTGAAAACATCCGAAGTTCTTCAAAGGTAAATGATTTTATTTGAATGCTTTTCTGGTTTTTGTGAAAATGTTGCCTGCTGAATGCTAACGCTAAATGCTACGCTAAATGCTACGTTAGCTATCAATACTGTTACACAAATGCTTGTTTTGCAATGGTTGAGAAGCATATTTTGAAAATCTGAGATGATAGTGTTGTTAACAAAAGGCTAAGCTTGAGAGCAAATAGATTAATTTCATTTCATTTGCGATTTTCATGAATAGTTAACGTAGCGTTATGGTAATGAGCTTGAGGCTGTAGTCACGATACTGGATCCGGGATGGCTCGACGCAAGAAGTTAAAGGGAGAGTTATTTATTTAACTTTTAGCTTATTTTCAACTTCTTTGTTGTTGTTTTATCAAAAACGTTTTTAAGTTCATTTGCTGGATATTTAGCAACAACCAGAATCTCATGGTTAGCATTTTTGGAGCTTGAAGCCATGCTGGTGAAAATGAATTGATCCAGTTAGCAGTACATTTAAAAGCATGGGGAAAGCAACCGGGCTCCTCTCTGAGTTAGGCAGAGCTATTTCCCAAGGCTTTTTTGATCCGTTTCCCCTGAGATCGCTACACTCTGGATGTTGTTAAGTAACCAGCAAACAAGCTTAAGAAATGGTTTGGATGAAATGACGAAACCCTCAGTATGTCAAAAATGAGCTAGAATTCAAAAAAGTGAACTGTCCCTTTAACCCACTGTAGTCCACCCAAGCCCATCATAGCTGAGCCAAGCCAAGCCTGATAGAGTGCAGTCAAGTGCAGTCAAGTGCAGCAGGTCAGCTAGAGTTAGCTAAAGCACCAGTGCCCATGGCCATGGCCCCCTAGCAAGAGTGGAGCTCCCTCAGGCATTGGGCTCTACTATTCCAACACTGAGAAAGTCCACAGGTGTGAGACAGAGAGAGGATTGAGATACAATCCCATTGCTTGGCACTGGAGGAGATGGCTGCCATTTTACGGTCTCCTAAACAATTGTGCTATTGTGTGTGTTATTTCGCATTATTTGTAACTTATTTTGTACTGAACTGTTTCTGCCGAAAAGAGCTTCTAGATATCAGGACAGCGATTACTCACCTTGTACTGGATAAAGATTTCTTCTTTAACGATTCAGATGCAAAGGATTTACTTCAGACAACTGACAAGGCCCAAATCCCAGTGATTCGCATGAGAAAGAGATATCGGGGATGTAGGTCGGGGTGCCTTGTAAAGATCAGACGACGTGTAGGTAATCTGCCTTGACCATCAGTCCTATTAGCCAATGTACACTCATTGGATAACAAAATAGGCGAGCTACGATCACTAATATCCTACCAACGGGACATTAAAAACTGAAATATCTTATGTTTCACAGAGTCGTGGCTGAACGACGACATGAAGTTCCTTTGTGTCCACATCAACAGCAAACTATCATGGTCCAAACACAGCAAGAAAGTTGTGAAGAGGGCACGACAAAGCCTATTGCCCCTCAGGAGATTGAAAAGATTTGGCATGGGTCCTCAGAGCCTCAAAATGTTCTACAGCTGCACCATCGAGAGCATTCTAACCAGTTGTATCACTGCCTGTTATGGCAACTGCTCGGCCTCTGACCGCAAGGCACTACATAGGGTAGTGCTTACGGCCCAGTACATCACTGGGGCCAATGTTCCTGCCATCCAGGACCTCTATACCAGGCGATGTCAGAGGAAGGTCCAAAAAATGGTCAAAGACTGCAGCCACCCTAGTCATAGACTGTTCTCTCTGCTACCGCACAGCAAGTGGTACCAAGTTTAGGACCAAAATAATGCTGTTCATTGACTACAGCTCAGCATTCAACACCATAGTACCCTCCAAGCTCATCATTAAGCCTGAGGCCCTGGGTCTCAACCTCGCCCTGTGAAATTGGGTGCTGGAATTCCTGACGGGCCTCCCCCAGGTGGTGAAGGTAGGAAACAGCATCTCCATTGCGCTGATCCCTCAACACTGGGGCCCCACAATGGTGCATGCTCAGCCCCCTCCTGTACATTTACATTTACACCCATGACTGTGTGGTCATGCATGCCTCCAACTTGATTATCAAGTTTGCAGACGACACAACAGTAGTGGGATTGATCACCAACAATGACGAGACCACCTACAGGGAGAAGGTGAGGGCACCCGTAGTGTGGTGTCAGAAAAACAACTTCTCACTCAAAGTCAACAAAAGGAGATGATCGTGGATTTCAGGAAACAGCAGAGGGAGCACCCCCTTATCCACATCGACGGGACAGTAGTGGAGAAGGTGGAAGGTTTTAAGTTCCTTGGAGTGCACATCACGGACAAACTGAAATGGTCCACCCACACAGACAGTGTGGTGAAATGCGCCTCAGGAGGCTGAAGAAATTTGGCTTGTCAACCAAAACCCTCACAACCTTTTACAGATGCACAATTGAGAGCATCATGTTGGGCTGTATCACCGTCTGGTACGTCAACTGCACCGCCTACAACTGCAGGGCTCTCCAGAGGGTGGTGTGGTCTGCACAACGCATCACCGGGGGCAAACTGCCTGCCCTCCAGCACACCTACAGCACCCGATTTCACAGGAAGGCCAACAAGATCAGCAAAGACAACAACCACCCGAGCCACTGCCTGTTCACCCCGCTATCATCCAGAAGGCGAGGTCAGTACAGGTGCATCAATGCTGGGACCGAGAGACTGAAAAATAGCTTCTATCTCAAGGCCATCAGACTGTTACACAGCCATCAATAAGACAGAGGCTGCTCCCTACATACAGACTTGAAATCATTGGCCACTAACAAATGGATCACTAGTCACTTTATTAATGCCACTTTAATAATGATGTTTACATATCTTGCATTACTCATCCCATATGTATATACTGTATTTTATAGCATCTATTGCATCTTGCCTATGCCGCTCGGTCATCGCTCATCCATATATTTATATGTACATATTCTTATTCCATCCCTTAGATTTGTGTGTATAAGGTAGCTGTTGTGGAATTGTAAGATTACTTGTTGATATTGCTGCACTGTTGGAACTAGAAGCACCAGAATTTTGCTGCATGGTGATATTGCTGCACTGCATGTTGAAATGCTTACTTACAAGCCCTTAACCAACAATGCAGCTTTAAGAAAAATAATCAAATCTGCTAACCATTTGAATGTGACCAATAACATTTTATTCGATTTTTATTTTATTGCTGCTCTTTAGTTATTTGTTATTTTTATTTTCTATTGTCTATTTTTTACTTAACACTTATTTTTCTTAAAACTGCATTGTTGGTTAAGGGCTTGTAAGTAAGCATTTCTACACCTATTATATTCAGCGCATGTGACAAATACAATTTGACTTGCACCTGGCCCGTGACAGTGCAGATAAGACTGCACAAAAGTTAGCAGGTATGGCAAGGTATTTTAAGTGTGTGTGCATGTATGTGTGTGAACGTCTCCATGCCCTAGCTAACCCTGCACCTCTGCAGTTGGTCTTGTAGAATCCTAAAGCCACATAAAGTGAGCACAGACGGACAGGCATGGCATTGAAAAAGGTCTCCGGTCTGATCCTGATTGACTCAGCTCTGTCAAATCCTCCATGGGTGCTATCCTCCTCCAACCCCCAGGCATAGTGTACCATGGGAGGGAGCTGTCCCTCTTCAGGGGATGGGGGAGAAGGCAGGACATTAGTGAAGATGAAAGAGGACTTATTAACCCCCAGGTAGGGTGTTACCTTCGGGGGGCTGTCGGAGCCTGGGTACTCCCTCTGGTCCAGCTTGTTCCAGCGCTGCATCAGCTTGATGACCATGGGGTTGCTGAAGTCCACCAGCTGAAAGCCCGACACGTTGGCCCCTCCGTGCATGAAGCGCTCTAGGTTGATGTCCTTAAACCCCTGGGAGAGAGAGTTGGGGGAAGGGAGGCGAGATGGAGCGTTTGGTACGAATGGAGGCAGAGGGCAGAGAAGAAGAGAGAGAGGGAGAGAATGACATTTATAGATAGAGGTAAGGAGAGTGATGGAGGTAGGCAAAAGGTAAATAGAAAAATGGATAGAAATAAAGCGAGATATGGGGAGAGAGAGAGAAGAAGAAGGGGAAGAGAAAGACGGAGTGGGAGAGAGGCAAAGAGAGCGAGAAACAGAGACAGGACCCTGTACAGTATGGGATACCACAACATAAAAGGAAACCAAACACTTTTCACCCTAGCCTTTTCTAAGATCACCGGCTGAGTCTGAATTCTGTCGACGCCCTGCTTCTATAGCAGAGAGTCTGCTAAGAAGGATTGTGCCAACAGTAATCTCTCTCAGCCCAGTGCTCTGATGCCTCCAATGCTGTGTCTCACACACACACAAACACACACACACACACACACACACACACACACACACACACACACACACACACACACACACACACACACACACACACACACACACACACACACACACACACACACACACACACACACACACACACACACACACACACACACACACACACACACACACACACACACAGAGCTGTCCTGCTCTGGACATCATTAATACACTGTCACTGTGGAAATGGGCTGCATACTAATTACATGGATGAGAAGAGAAGGGGGGGGGAGAGAAAGAGAGACAAAGAGAAGAAGGAGACATGCCAGGATTTTTTCCCCTCACCAAGTTAGCCATGATGTAATGGTAGCCTTTGACATGTTTTCCGACGCTGACAATCTGCGAGAAAAGAGGAGGAAAACGTTAGATAAACGTTAAGTCAACCTGACTGGAAAGGGACAAACGTTCGACAGATTTTAAGTGAACCTGACTGAATTAGCATTAGCATGCTTAATTGGCTGTCAGTTGAATGACACCCCAGTGTGTGCGGCTTGTCACCGCGTGAACATTGTCTTTCATGGGGAGAAATCAGACATGCCGACTGTCTAAACAAATGAGTAGGCATCCGGATGAGTGCCACACAAGGAAAAAGACAGACAGACACTTTGAGGCGAGGCAAGACATGACAATGTTCCCGGCATGGAGAGAGAGATATAGAGAGAATGTTCATTGAATCATTGTCATCATCGAACACAAGCAGATTTCAAATAGTTAAACTAACTTTGAACTCAAGACAGCTGCCGCTTACGTCGCCTCGTAGTATGACTCTGCTTATAGATGATTTGTGAGGTACAGTATCTACGAACGGATTATTAAGACTTTATGAATGCTTGGTAAAGCATCCATTGTTGTGTCTTTAAAGTTTTAGCCCAATGTGTTTGAATGTTCCACTTACAAATACAATCTGCTTCCACTAGCATAGCTCCATTCTCTTAAAATGCGAGCTACATTTTTCTGGACATCTCTAAATAACCAGGTAACAAAATGAGAAAACGGTTTGGAGGAAACAATAACACCTGAGGGAAGTTAAAAATAAGAAACACATTTGTTTTTAAATTACCCTTTAAAAAGGGACCCATGCAGAGGTAAAAAAAAAGAAGATTTGAGCTGCTAATTTAGATGTTGTGTGTACTGAGGCCTACAGAGATATGACGGGTACTGTTGGTTGTGTTTCCAGGGATCAAACACACACACACACACACACACACACACACACACACACACACACACACACACACACACACACACACACACACACACACACACACACACACACACACACACACACACACACACACACACACACACACACACACACACACACACACACACACACACAAACAGAGTTGTTAACACAGTGACATGCCGGAGTGGAAATTTACTGAATAATTGAAATGTGAGATAGAGACACTGGTTGCCTGGGGGCGGCGGAGGAGTACACTATGAAACAGAGAAGGGGGTTATTCGGTTAATTCAACTCTGACTACATACAGTACAGGCAACAGAGTGGCGCATAGCTGCAGGAAGTAGTTTGTGGGTATGGGTGCTGCGATACTTTTATCGACATGGGGGGGGGGGGGGGGGGCACTGCTGGAAAGAAAAAAAATTGCCCGCACTGCAGTTGACTATATTGATCCATGACTACAAGACTATTAAAGCTCCAGTGCACAACCTATGTGAAAAAGTATTTTGTTAATTTAAAAAATATACACTACCATTCAAAAGTTTGCGATCACTTAGAAATATCCTTGTTTTTGAAAGAAAAGCACATTTTTTTGTCCATTAAAATAACATCAAATTTATCAGAAATCCAGTGTAGACATTGTTAATGTTGTAAATGACTATTGTAGCTGGAAACGGCAGATTTTTTTATGGAATATTTACATAGGCGTACAGAGGCCCATTATCAGCAACCATCACTCCTGTGTTCCATTGGCATGTTGTGTTAGCTAATCCAAGTTTATCATTTTAAAAGACAGTTGAAAACTGTCGTCCTGATTAAAGAAGCAATAAAACTGTCCTTCTTTAGACTAGTTGATTATCTGGAGCATCAGCATTTGTGGGTTCGATTACAGGCTCAAAATAGCCAGAAACAAAGGACTTTCTTCTGAAACTCATCAGTCTATTCTTGTTCTGAGAAATGAAGGCAATTCCATGTGAGAAATTACCAAGAAACTGAAGATCTAGTACAATGCTGTGTACTACTCCCTTCACAGAACAGCGCAAACTGCCTCTAACCAGATTAGGAAGAGGAGTGGGAGGCCCCGGTGCACAACTGAGCAAGAGGACAAGTACATTAGAGTGTCTACTTTGAGAAACAGATGCCTCACAAGTCCTCAACTGGCAGCTTCATTAAATAGTACCCGCAAAACACCAGTCTCAACGCAACAGTGAAGAGGCGAATCCGTGATGCTGGCCTTCTAGGCAGAGTTCCTCTGTCCAGTGTCTGTGCTCTTTTGCCCATCTTAATCTTTTCTTTTTATTGGCCAGTCTGAGATATGGCTTTTCCTTTGCAACTCTGCCTAGAAGGCCAGCATACCGGAGTCGCCTCTTCACTCTTGACGTTGAGACTGGTGTTTTGCGGGTACTATTTAATGAAGCTGCCAGTTGAGGACTTGTAAAATTACTTTTAGTTGCATGGTTTGCTAGATTGACATATAATTCATTCATTTTTAAATGGGTGGGTTTATGGGTGTTAAAATACACCAGTAAAGCTATTTTGGACCACCAGGCTGTTGATGTCATGCAGCCTGTCGTTTTTGTGTTTATACTTTTTTATAACGATAACGACAAGTTTGATGTCGGACAACAATAGAATGTTCATGATGTCACTGTGACAACTGTCTACAGACATGTTGATAGACGAAGTATAAACCATCCTTAAGTCTTGAAATTTTTGGTTGTTTACTACACTACCATATTAATTCTGTTTAGCACATGGCCTCACATGTGGATCCTTAAAGAGATGGGTGGGTATAAGGCTTAAGTGGGTTTGAACGATGCTGAATGGGTGTAGTCAAAGAGCTCTCCAGTAGGTGTACCAAAAATATTTAAGAGCCATTTTCTCAAAAGTGGGGCTACAACTTTATCAACTTTCAAAGCAGAATTACTTTCCCATTCTACTCGACTGTAGTGTATGATATATACAATTTTCTAGCTCTGAGTCTCTACTTTTATCCAATGTAAAAAACACAATTTCAAATTTTGCTACAATTGATTGATTGATTGATTGATTGATTGATTGATTGATTGATTGATTAATTCACCTGCCTCTCAAAATCCTGTCTGACTGCCTAACTGCCTGTCTTCCTTCCTTCCACTCTGCCTGTTGTCTGGCAAATTGCAAGATTATGTTATAATGCTTGTATTGCATTAAAATGGTTGTTTTATTCAACATAATAGAGTATTCTGTTAACTATTGTGTGTGTGTTTTACTGAGGATGGGCCTGTATGAGATAACACTGACCGAGGAGATTTACAATGTCTTTGGGTAATAAAGCCTAAAGAGCATTCCAGAGAACATGAGCTAATGGTTATGTTCTATACCTTACCAGGGAGAGATGGTTCCAGTTTAGAGTAGGAGGGCCAGACACTGGTCTATACAATGAAAACTGTTGACACAGCAGTAACTGTCTGCTATGTTTTATAGATACCTTTCATACAAATCTTAACCTTGTGACCATTCTATGCATCTGTTGTTCATCATATAGGTTGAGAGGGGTGTGTGTATCTTGGCTATAATCTTTGTACTTTTGTGTTGTCACTTTCAATGGTTCATTAGAAATGGCGCATCATTGAAAGTCATTGCTAATGCAAAGCTCTTATTATTAAAGATGTAGTTTAAGTATAACTCTGACTGGTGTGTGAAGTTTGTAACTCCCCTCATTTGGTAATGCAGAAATTAGCCACCACACTGTCTGCCTTGACTGATCTCACCTGCTCCAGCATGTTGGTGAGCCTCTCGGCCTCCAGGTCGATGACAAATTTCTTCTCCTGCCGTCGGTCCAGGTCCTCCAGGAGGCGCCGGTAGGCAGCGTCGTTGAATTTCTCCACACAGATGGCGCTCACCTGCCAGCTGTTCTGGCCCGCCTTCTCCATGATGGCTTGCAGTATGGCATAACCTGAGGGGCCAACAGCCAATCAGATCACAGCATGTCATTCCAATACTTTATTTACATCGGAACAATTAAAACATTGACATACTGAATGTATAACAGTCAGATGCATTGCATCATCACAGCTGATCTTACACTAATTTACAGTGCCGAAATGTTGAGGCACAGAAGGTTTCAAATGGAACGAATGAACCATGTTGCTGATTATTACTGATATCATCAAGCTGACGCCACAATCTAAAAACCCTGGCTTTACAAAAACAGCAAGCATGTGCTCCCCCAAGAAGCCCTGCATCCAATTAGACCTATTTCTCTGTGTTGAGTTCAGAGTTCTAACCCTTTGCTACGACGCAGATTCTTAATACTAACAAGTCCAGTAACAAAACCCCCATAATTGAGTAGATGGCATAGTCTCTTTGATCAGCGATTGATGGAGTGGTAGGAACCATTGGTGCTCTAGAGGGGGACCCTGGACTGCTGGGGCCAGACGGGGCCTTGTATATATAGAGGGATGAGAGGAAGTCAGGGGAGCCCCACACGGTGCTTCTTGTCTCCTCTCCAACAAGAACAGATGTCCCCCTTAAACGGCCCTTCCTGGTGGCCATCACAATCTGGCAACCTTTCTCCCTCTGCTCCCAATTAGTAGATTAACCTGTGAGTATCCACGTCTGGCAACCCAACCCCCCCCTTTCTCACTCTCTTTTCCTGTGCACCCTATTAGAGTGGTGACTCTCTGTGTCTGTGCCAGGAGGACAAGGACGATGGTCGGTCACACACACACACACACACACACACACACACACACACACACACACACACACACACACACACACACACACACACACACACACACACACCACTGCCTCAGTTAAAAAAAAAAAAGAAAAAGCTATATATTATCGAATATTAAATCATACAATCTACCTGCAGTGAAGCCGCTCAACATTTGCATTACATACAGTCATCTAACAGACTCCCATCCAGAGCGACTCACAGGAGCAACCAGGGCCTAGCGCCCCGCCCAAGGATCACGCCGACAGATCTCCCACCAAGTCAAGACGGGGACCCGAACCTGCAATCTATTGGCCACCGGCCCAAGCTCCCAACAGCCAGACCACCAACCATCCAAGATCCTCTCACAGTTCCCCAAGAGCTTCCCCTAAACCATCCGAGATCTCCCCCTGTCCCCCCCAAAAAACGTTCTCACCATTCCAAGCCCCAAAGCCACCAACAGCCAACAAAATGAGCAAAAGAGAAAAAAGAGAAAGACAAAGGAAAACAACAAGGCAAAAACAAAAGACATCAACGACAACAAAAATCAAAACAGCAACTGTATAGGTTTGAGTGCACCTGTGGCACTATTTACGTGTGTGTATGTCCATGTGTGTGCGTTTGAATGCGAGTGTGTATATACATGTGGGGCGGCAGGTAGTCTAGTGGTTAGAGCGTTGGTCTAGTATCCGAAAGATTGCAAGGTCGAATCTCCGAGCTGACAAGGTATAAATATGCTGTTTTGTCCCTGAACAAGGCAGTTAACCCACTGTTCCTAGGCTGTCATTGAAAATAAGAATTTGTTCTTAACTGACTTACCACACAACTGTGTTAGGTGACAGAGGAGTGGAAGACCTGTGCTGTGTTCATTAGGCATCAACATGAATAAAACTGGTGGAAACAGGGCTGGGACTACCTGCATTTGTCCAATAAGAAATGGCAACTTTTGATTTCCGTTGCAAAACGTTTTTCTGAAATGCACAGACCACATTGACATAAATAACACCACAAGATCAAAAGATACATTTACCAAATCCTGTCGATTTTATAGAGTTCACAAGAGTGAGTTTTTTAAATCCACCCTTGGGTTGTGTTCAATAGTATCCTGACCACCCGTCCACATCAATCCAGCAAAAAGCTACGCCCACTAGCGATTCTACTCTGCAATGAATGTATGGAGCAATCGATACAGCAGCGGAATTAAATTCAGGAAGAATTTAATAGAACCTAAAACATTTTAAATTCTCTTGCAACGGAAAATAAAATGATGGGTCAGGTCCAGTTTCAGTCCGTTTTCTCCCATTTGGTGCCGAATGAACTTGACCCAGATGATAACAATTCTGAAAATATACTAGGTTTGTGCTTTGTAAAAGTCCTATAGACTATGAGCAAACTGACATTTCCTGGCTAGGGTCTTTTTGGATATAGACAGAGCTAATGACTAGTTGGCTAGTGGCCCATATATCTATAGTGGGGCAAAAAAGTATTTAGTCAGCCACCAATTGTGCAAGTTCTCCCACTTAAAAAAAGATGAGAGGCCTGTAATTTTCATCATAGGTACACTTCAACTATGACGGACAAAATGAGAAAAAAAAATCCAGAAAATTACATTGTAGGATGTTTTATGAATTTATTTGCAAATTATGGTGGAAAATAAGTATTTGGTCACCTACAAACAAGCAAGATTTCTGGCTCTCACAAACCTGTAACTTCAAAATGATCACAAGAACGGTGAGGAAAAATCTCAGAACCACATGGGGGGACCTAGTGAATGACATGCAGAGAGCTGGGACCAAAGTAACAAAGCCTACCATCAGTAACACACTACGCCGCCAGGGACTCAAATCCTGCAGTGGCAGACGTGTCCCCCTGCTTAAGCCAGTACATGTCCAGGCCCGTCTGAAATTTGCTAAAGAGAATTTGGATGATCCAGAAGAAGATTGGGAATGGCATATGGTCAGATGAAACCAAAATATAACTTTTTGGTAAAAACTCAACTCGTTGTTTTTGGAGGACAAAGAATGCTGAGTTGCATCCAAAGAACACCATACCTACTGTAAAGCATGGGGGTGGAAACATCATGCTTCGGGGCTGTTTTTCTGCAAAGGGACCAGGACGACTGATCCGTGTAAAGGACAGAATGAATGGGGCCATGTATCGTGAGATTTTGAGTGAAAACCTCCTTCCATCAGCAAGGGCATTGAAGATGAAATGTGGCTGGGTCTTTCAGCATGACAATGATCCCAAACACACCGCCCGGGCAACAAAGGAGTGGCTTCGTAAGAAGTATTTCAAAGTCCTGGAGTGGCCTAGCCAGTCTCCAGATCTCAACCACATAGAAAATCATTGGAGGGAGTTGAAATTCCGTGTTGCCCAGCAACAGCCCCCAAACATCACTGCTCTAGAGGAGATCTGCATGGAGGAATGGGCCAAAAGACCAGCAACAGTGTGTGAAAACCTTGTGAAGACTTACAGAAAACGATTGACCTCTGTCATTGCCAACAAAGGGTATATAACAAAGTATTGAGATAAACTTTTGTTATTGACCAAATACTTATTTTCCACCATAATTTGCAAATGAATTCATTAAAAATCCTACAATGTGATTTTCTTTCTCATTTTGTCTGTCATAGTTGAAGTGTACCTATAATGAAAATTACAGGCCTCTCTCATCTTTTTAAGTGGGAGAACTTGCACAATTGGTGGCTGACTAAATACTTTTTTGCCCCACTGTGGCTGTGATTGGCTGTGATTACAGTGTTTCAGTCAGAGAACCAGGTGCAACTTCCCTTCTCATGTCAGTGATATCAATGCAATTACACAGTGGAGATGAAAGCAAAGCCCATAATAGGCCCTGTCAACAAAGAATCTAAGTGCAACCATTAAGGCTTATAGAGCATAGACGAGGCACAGAAACACACACACACACACAAACAGAAAATGACACACACACACACACACTTCCCCACACACATACTCTCCCTCTCTCCTTAAAGTGAGGCCTATGGCAGACACATAACAGCCCACTGCAGCAACAATAATTTGTTTCTATGTAATGATACAAAATCCTATATTGTTATATTTGCAATCACATGCCTCAGTCCCTTTATACCAGCCCCACCAACCAGAGACGAGCGCTAAGGCCTGCCTTCCTCCTTCCTTGTCCGCCCACCTTTCTATCCGCCTGCCTGCCTGCTACACACCTTTTTATCTGCCTTCCTGCCACTGATTACCAACTGATGAATCTGTAGCCCGGGGCTGTGTGTAGAGCAGCAGCTAACCGCAATCAGCGTCATCGCAGTAGCTGCCTGACTGCACCACAGAACAGCACAGAGTACAGCCTCCCCTCCCCCATTTCCTTCTCCTGCTTCTCGTTGCACACTGCCATTCACTGCCACTAGGAGGCAGTGGTTATATGAAATGAATGACTTTCAATGAGAGCTGGTCTACTGCAGTAAACTACAGGGAGATGGAGAGTGATGGAGAGGGTCCGAATGTAGTCCGGGTAGAGAGAGAGAGCACAATACTCCTGAGAGACCTAACCTTTTAAACCGAGTCCTTCATACTGACTTGGAGACCCCGCTGTTTGGTACACATCTGTCTATTGGAGAAAGTTAGACAGACACAGGGAGAGAGACAGATAGAGAGAGACAGAGAGAGAGAGACAGAGAGAGAGAGAGACAGAGAGAGAGACAGAGAGAGAGAGAGAGACAGAGAGAGAGACAGAGAGAGACAGAGAGAGAGAGAGAGAGAGAGAGAGAGAGAGAGAGAGAGAGAGAGAGAGAGAGAGAGAGAGAGAGAGAGAGACAGAGAGAGAGAGAGAGAGAGGGAGACAGAGAAAGACAGAGAGAGAGAGATGCTGGTACAGGAGGAGTCTAGAGCAGGATATTCCAAACCTTACCGGGTCATAGATAGGAAGGTGGATAACAGTTATTATTATCATCTCAATGGGCAGTTCTGGTAAGGTGGTTGGAATGATGTCATTTTAACCAGCTTAGTACACAGGGATGAAAGTGACGCAAAAAATTGAAAGGAAGAAATGCACGAGGAAAATACATTCCTCTGAAATTGTTTGACGGGGTCTACGAGGGTGCGGGATACTCCACGCTGGTCGGTTTGACAGCTGCAGTGTCAGTACAGTACAGACATTGATGCATGTGGTGAAGCCGCTGCCTTTTCTCACCGTGCTACAACTGTTCATGTTGAGGCCTTCAGTAGAGCACCTGGCGTTGTGACAGAAACAGTAGAAACTGCAATAGCAGGAGTAGTATCATGCCACTTTAATAATGTTTACATATAGTTGAAGTCGGAAGTTTACATACACTTATGTTGGAGTCATTAAAACTCGTTTTTGCAACCACTCCACAAATTTCTTGTAAACAAACTATAGTTTTGGCAAATCTGTTAGGACATCTACTTTGTGCATGACACGAGTCATTTTTCCAACAATTGTTTACAGACAGATTATATCACTTATAATTCACTATTCCAGTGGGTCAGAAGTTTACATACACTAAGTTGACTGTGCCTTTAAACAGCTTGGAAAATTCCAGAAAATGATGTTATGGGTTTAGAAGCGTATGTACATACTGTATGCTTTGGGAATATGTATTGACTGTTTGAACTGAAGATGTTATTAAAGGCTATTTGCGTCATGTTCAACTGATATGAGGTACGCGGTATACTGTAGCTACAGCCCTTCTGGGTTGAAACACATCTGAGAACAGGGTGAGCCATTATTGATAGTTTAGAGAGAGCGAGAGAGTGAGAGAGCGAGAGAGTGAGAGACTGAGAGAGCAAGCGAGAAAGAAAGACATCTAGACCAAGAGAGAAGGATGCGGTGCATTTCTTGGTTCTGGCGTTGCTCATTAGTGGAATAGGAACCTCAGTACCTCTGCCCAGTCCTCCAAGACAACGAAACACAGAGGAAGAGAGAGCGAGAGAGCGAGAGAGAGAGCGAGAGAGACAGAGAGACAGAGAGAGACAGAGAGAGACAGAGAGAGACAGAGAGAGACAGAGAGAGACAGAGAGAGACAGAGAGAGAGAGAGAGAGAGAGAGAGAGAGAGAGAGAGAGAGAGAGAGAGAGAGAGAGAGAGAGAGAGAGAGAGAGAGAGAGAGAGAGAGAGAGAGACAGAGAGAGAGAGAGAGACAGAGAGAGAGAGAGAGAGAGAGAGAGAGACAGAGAGAGAGAGAGAGAGACAGAGAGACAGAGAGAGAGAGAGACGGGGACAGAGAGACAGAGAGAGCGAGAGAGAGAGCGAGAGAGAGAGCGAGAGAGAGAGCGAGAGAGAGAGCGAGAGAGAGAGAGCGAGAGAGAGAGCGAGAGCGAGAGCGAGAGAGAGAGAACTGAACTGAAGATGTTTTTAAGGGCTATTTTCATCATGTTCAACTGATATAAGGTATGTGGTAAAGTATAGCTACAGCCCTTCTGGGTTGAAACACATCTGATAATAGGTGAGCCATTATTGATAGTTGTAAGAGAAGGAGAGAGAAAGAGGAGGGGAAGGAGAGAGAGAGGGAAGGAGAAGGAGAGAGAGAGAGAGAGAGAGAGAGAGAGAGAGAGAGGAGAGAGAGAGAGAGGGAGGAAGAGGGAGAGAAAGAGAGGAGAGAGCGAGAGAGAGAGAGAGAGAGAGAGAGAGAGAGAGAGGGCAAGAGAAAGAAAGAAAGTGGAGAATGGGGGGGGGTAGACATTGTAAGAAAGTGAGTGAGAAAGAATGGGATGGAAAGAGAGAGAGAGAGAGCTCTAGACACAGGGGTTCTTAACCTTTTTCAGCCTGGGACCCAAATTAGAAATTCTGTGTTTTCCTGGGACCCAAGCTTAGGAAAATATGCAACTATACATACATACACACATCTATATCTATACATTTCATTGCCCTTATGCCTAAAACAAATGCAATATAGACAAAAAATAATAATACAATTAAATATCCATATAAATATCTATTCATGTTTATTTTCCACATTAAAAACACTCTTACATATCTGTCTAGGTTGGAACTGTTGCTGTTAAAATACAAATAAATATTTTTCATTCTGAACTGTAATAAACTGACTGATCACATCACACAGATGAATAACAGAACACACACACACAGGCTTGTTGATAGTGCAACCCTAAGTAACAGTACATATTAAAAATGATCAGGCCTACAGTACATATTACTGTAGAAATGATTGTTTGAAAGAAAGTCTAGGTTGGAACTGTTGCTGTTAAAATACATTACAGATTTTTTTCGTCTGAACTGAAATAAACTGATTGATCACATCACACAGATGTAGACCAGAAAACCCCCACACAGTCCTAATGAGAGCATGTCTATTCTGAGCTCCGTTTTTGACAGTACAACACTGAGGTGATGCTCAGCCTTGAAACTGTTTCTGTACTTATTTTTTTTAAGTATGTCGGAGTTGAGAACCCTGACTCGCATAGGTATGTGGTGCCAAACTGGGCCAGAACATCTACTGCTTTCTCAGTCAGGCAGGAGATCACTTCCTCCTGCTGTAGATGAGCAACCTAGAACTGTGTCTGCCTCGCTTCAGTTTATTCCAGTTAAGTATAACAATTATTGTATTTTAACAGCAACAGTTCCAACCTAGACTTGTCTTCAACAATAATTTCTACAGTAAGATGTACAGTAGGCCTGATCATTTTTCATATTCACCTGTACTGTTCCTCGGGTTGCACTATCAGTAGCTAGCTTGCTTTGGCGAATGTTAGCTATTAACTGTGTACAATGAGGCCAGGAGATTGTTTGAAAGTGAAATGCCAACAATGCCTTGCTAGCTGACTCACTTTCCACTGTCAAAGCACTGTTTCATGAAGCATTCTCCCCTGTTCTGAATGAACTTCCTGGGTTAACCATCAGGCTGTGGCTGTTTAGTCAGGACGTGTCGTTTTATTACTTTGTTCGTTAGGTGACTCATTACTAAGCACTTCCACATTGTGCTCCTCATAAGTTTGTATAAAAGAGAGAGAAACTCATCACTGTATACACGTTTCATTATAATTCATGGCTTGAACTACATGTGTGTCGCGGAGTGATCTTCAAGAAACAGAGCATCTCCCCCTCACACAACTGCCAAACTGAGCAGAGATTGCTGTTAAGCATAGAGCGCAGAGGCCAAATCAATTCCAGTAATTCATGAAATAATTAGACATTTACTCTGACACGTCGCGACCCACCATTAACAAGTCCGTAACCCACTTTGGGTCGCAACCCCATACTTTCAGAAAGGCTGCTCTAGACCAAGAGAGAAGGATGCGCTGTGGACCCTGGTTCTGACGTTGCTCATTAGTTGAACAAGAACCTCAGTACCTCTACCCAGAGAGGGAGAGAGTAAGAGTGAGAGAAACAAACACATTTCTATTAATACTACAGCGACGCTAGCGGCTTCCTGGAAAGACACTGCCGTCCATGGAGAATACCCGTTATCTCCGGTTCTCACTTGGGCTGCATTCCAAATGGCACCCTAATCCCTTTATTAGTGCACATCTTTTGGCCAGGCTCCATTTGCATCCAACAAGGCTCTGGTCAATAGTAGTGCACTTAAATAGGGAATATGGTGCCATTTGGAACAGATCCTTTCCTTTGTTTCATTACCCCCCAGCGTGGTTCCCTATTCCACTTCCCTGACAGGACACCTCCCTGCACCCGACATCGCTGCACTTGCCTATCGATTGGTAGATTTGGTCTGTAGCCCCCTTTGGCCCCAAGACATGCCCGTCCACCAGATAGCACAGACAGCCATTATTTTAGGACAGCATCCATTCACACTTCCACTGTATGGGTTTCCACATAGAGCAGGGGTAATTGAGATAGATCAGAGTAGGCAATGCAGGGTCTGGACCATAATTACCAATCATCTCTGATTCTAGACATTCTATTTCTAAGGACTGTAGTTGATGTCCTGAATACAAAGAGCCATAGATACACATTACACTGACACATTATTAATGACTAAATGCAGATCGTGTACATCTTTGTAATATATATGACCTTTGGAGCTAAACATATGAATGCTCACACTTACACCAAGACCTGTAAGGCAAAGCCTTTGCTGTGTCTTGGCCCATTTACATTACATTTACATTTAAGTCATTTAGCAGACGCTCTTATCCAGAGCGACTTACAAATTGGCCCCAGCTCCTAACACACTACTACTGTACAGTTACTGCAGCAGGCTAGAGTCCCATTTAGAGGTGGCACTTGTCACTGTGTTATGTGTTAACAATAAAGACTACCGTTCCCATAATGCAACGCACCATGCACAAAGTGATTGTTAGAATGCCTTGCATAGCTACACACCAATGTAGTTTAGCTAGCTCAATCATCTTGTTATTAAAAGTAGCTAAACCTATGCCCCCAGCTTGTCAATTCATCAAGGAACAAACATAACATGGGGTGTTTCTCAATATGCATACTACGAGCACGCAATCTGGAGCCATGGGAGGGTCGGAGCAGGAGTCCAAATCAAAGTATGCGAAACGGATGTGTACTCCGCTTGTACACATTTCAAAGCATGTATCGATGCAAAGCATCAATAAAAAGTATGGACAGAAATATGACGCAACCAAGTTAAAAAACGACACAACATTTATTGAAACCATTATTTGAGCTGAAGCAAGAGAAAATAAACTCAGACTTCGGAATGAAATGTCGCCCATTCACATCTTATATGTTGCCTGACTACAATATTGCATCTTGAAAACATTAATAAATACATTGTTTGTTAATTTTGGCATGTTTACCAGCCTACAATACCCACTGCAGTCTGTGTAGATTGCAAGCCCATAGTAAGTCAATAAGGCGAACTGGCTAACTACTACTGTTTACCGGCCTACAATACCCACTGCAGTCTGTGTAGATTGCAAGCCCATAGTAAGTCAATAAGGCGAACTGGCTAACTACTGCTGTTTACCAGCCTACAATACCCACTGCAGTCTGTGTAGATTGCAAGCCCATAGTAAGTCAATAAGGCAAACTGGCTAACTACTACTGTTAGCTAACTAGCTAGCCACAAATAATTAGTAGCTAACTACACACGAAGAATTGGCATCTACCTTGCATAGTTTTAGGTCATCTGGTTAGCTTGAATATTACAATTCTTATATAGCTAGCTGATAGTTATGAAATAATACTTTGTGCATATCTTCTTTTGTCTCTTGCCATTGTCCTGGCTGGAAGAAGGTTCAGTGAATGGGTATGTCCTTAGTAAGGCAATAGGGTCAACTGGCTAGCTAGCTAGCCATTAAGAAGTGGTAGCTAGCTACCCACAAAAAATTGACATCTACCTGGCATAACATTAGTTTACGGTCCTTTGGTCGTTTAACTAGTTAGACCATTACGATTCACATGTAGCTAGCTGATAATTATGAAGTTAAACAATATGCTTTGTGTATAACTTGTTTTGTCTCTATTGTCATTGTCCTGGCTGGAAGAAAGTTCAGTGAATGGGAGGTGAGGTAATACAGTAGGGGGAGTGCTTCTCAAATGTAATGTTTTATGCACTCTCCATACTCTTGTCCTCACAAGAACGGACTCAAGAAAACATCTTCGGAGAATGTTACTCGGTGCAGGAGAGTGTGGAGTACGGTAGTATGAATATTGAGAAACACCCATGGTGTCAGAAGTGGGATTCAAACCCACGCCTCCAATGTAAGCAAAGGCACCTCATCCACTGATTCTTAGCCTCTCATTCCTATGTGACAACATAAGTGCTGTTATTCACTCTAAATCTCCAAGTCTATTATAACTCCCTTCTAATCAATATAAGCACAGCCTCCATTTCTCCTTCCAATGGCCCTTTACGACGTGAGAATCTGAAAGAATTGGACCGCTATAAGTAATATGGTTGTGACTTTACCATGGCCTCTGAATTGCACCTATTCACTCTTTTCCGATTTACAAGTGCCTATGGGACAGAGACCTGCAACAACCGGTGCCCTTGGCAAATCCTTCCCGCAAGTCAATTTAATGTGCCTCCCCCCACGGTTATGACATCAACATACACCTGTGACCTTTAAATATAATTTCCATCTCTCCATTTACTATGTATAGCACTTTGAGGAACTGGAAAAGCTTTGAAGCGCTATACATTGAGTGTACAAAACATTAGGAACAACTTCTTGATATTGAGTTTGCACCCCCCCAGAACAGCCTCAATTCATCAGGACTCTACAAGGTGTTGAAAGCGTTCCACAGGGATGCTGGCCCATGTTGACCCCAGTGCTTCAGTTGTGTCAAGTTGGCTGAATGTCCTTTGGGCGGTGGACCATTCTTGATACACGCAGGAAACTGTTGAGCATGAAAAACCCAGCAGGGTTGCAGTTCTTGACAAACTTAAAAGTCACGTAAATCTTTTGTCTTGCCCATTCCCCCCTTGTACACACATACACAATCCATGTCTCAATTGTCTCAAGGCTTAAAATTCCTTCTTTAACCTGTCCCCTCCCCTTCATCTACACTGATTGAAGTGGATTTAACAGGTGACATCAGTAAGGGATCATAGCTTTCACATGGATTCAATTGGTCAGTCATTGTCGGGGAATTTATATATTTTTTATTTAACTAGGTAAGTCAGTTAAGAACAAATTCTTATTTACAATGACGGTGAAAAGAGCAGTGTTTGTATGGTTTTGTACAATCAGTGTATAAATCCAATAAGACTTAAAAGGTACACGCCAGGGGCCTGCACTGCAGCGCCAGCTGTGCCACCAGAGACTCTGGGTTCGCGCCCAGGCTCTGTCGCAGCCAGCCAAGACTGGGAGGTCCGTGGGGTGACGAACAATTGGCCTAGCATCGTCCGGGTTAGGGAGGGCTTGGACAGTAGGGATATCCTTGTCTCATCGCGCAACAGCGACTCCTGTGGTGGTCCGGGCGCAGTGCACGCTAACCAAGGTCGCCAGGTGCACGGTGTTTCCTCCGACACATTGGTGCGGCTGGCTTCCCGGTTGGATGCGCGCTGTGTTAAGAAGCAGTGCGGCTTGGTTGGGTTGTGTTTCGAAGGATGCAAGATTTTCGACCTTTTGTCTCTCCCGAGCCCGTACGGGAGTTGTAGCGATGAGACAAGATAGTAACTACTAATAATTGGATACCATGAAATTGGGGAGAAAAAGGGGGTAAAAAAAATTACAAATAATAAAAAGGTAAACGTCATCATACATATCAACACACACAAATATAAGTACTTACCCCGGTCCGTATCGTAGAGGAAGACAAACTTGTTCCAGTCGTAGTGATCTAGTAGCGAGAGCAGCGCTCCGCGGATGGAGGGCCGAAGCTGCAGCGTGAACTGGCTCTCTCCCTCGGTGGGGAAGCTGGGCGTGATGAGGGAGATGTGCAGCGCCCCGCAGAACGACGTCAGTGTGTGCACCGAGCGCTTGTCATACAGGCCAAAGATGGCGAATACGCCCCGCGAGTACTGCGAGCAGACTGTGGAGGAGGTATGGAAGGGGGGAAGAGAGAGAGAAAGAGAAGTTAGTTACTAAATTAGTTTACTAAACATTTCAATCTCTTAAAGGGAGAAATGAGTACTGCGAGCATACTGTGGAGGAGGTATGGAAGGGGGGAAGAGAGAGAGAGCGAGAAGTTAGTTACTAAATTAGTTTACTAAACATTTCAACCTCTTAAAGGGAGAAATGAGTACTGCGAGCAGACTGGAGGAGGTATGGAAGGGGGGAAGAGAGAGAGAAAGAGAAATACGTTAGTTACTAAATCAGTTTACTAAACATTTGAATCTCTTAAAGGGAGAAATGGTGCATGTAAGAATAGACGGCGAGTACAGAAAGCAGACAGTGGTAGAGAGAGAGAGAGACATTACAGATTCTAGTTGAATGAGTCTCTCTACCTCCTTTCGTCACCTCTCTCTATCTGCTAATAAACCAGTGGGTATTGTGATAAGATATGACCTGTAGGAGACAAGCACACCGGCTGTAATATAAAAAGCTATGTGTTATAAATCTTTACATACACACTGCAGTTTCTGCTTAAGGCGGCTTTGTGTCTCGAGCCCTGATGCTAGAACTGCTTGTGCCTTGTGGTGTGTGTGTGTGTGTGTGTGTGTGTGTGTGTGTGTGTGTGTGTGTGTGTGTGTGTGTGTGTGTGTGTGTGTGTGTGTGTGTGTGTGTGTGTGTGTGTGTGTGTGTGTGTGTGTGTGTGTGTGTGTTCGTGTGTGCTTAAAAAACACACCATAATGAACAGTTATGCTGACGTCTTCGTGCACGACGAGTGCCTAAATGAAAGAATGGCACATGGGTAAAAAGTGTGTTCAAAGCGTTTGAACTGTTCCATTACAAAGAGAACAGATAAACATGTTATTTTGTGTGGTTGTTTTATTGTTGCTACGCTGGGTTTGACAGCCTTGTTTTTTCGTAGTGTTCCAGTGTTGTTGGGAGTCCCTCTCTTTGCAGCTTGTGAACACCTAGGGCTGAAGAAGAATATGTAGAGGAGACGGAGAGAGGGACAGGAAGAAAGTGAGATAGAAAGAGCAGAGAGAGAAAACCCCGGCTTTGATGCCTTTTGAGTGTCTTCCTCCATTTGTTCTACAAAACCGTTAGACAACGACGTGTAGATGTGTCAACACGCTAGAAGCGAACACGCTAAAACCAACCACTACTGTCTCGCAACTCTATGTAACTCTCATTCTCCATCTCTCCTGAAGCAGAGAGTGATTTGCACACCATCAAGGCTTTCATGTCCCAGTCATGTAGGAGAAATTGAGCACCAACATACACTGTGCCAGTGCACTGTGTTACGTTGCATCAATTTGTAGCCTAACACTCATCATGTAACATTGTGTGTTGCGTCCAGTGGAGGGTAAACACACCTAAACACCACATACAGTACCAGTCAAAAGTTTGGACTTTTGGATTTTTCTTTATTTGTACTATTATTTTAGATTCTTCAAAGTAGCCACCATTTGGCTTGATGACAGCTTTGTACACTTTTGTCATTCTCTCAACCAGCTTCGCCTGGAAGGTTTTTCCAACAGTCTTGAAGGAGTTCCTACATATGCTGAGCACTTGTTGGCTGCTTTTCCTTCACTCTGCCGTCCAACTCATCCCAAACCATCTCACTTGGGTTGAGTTCGGGTGATTGTGGAGGCCAGGTCATCTGATGCAGCATTCCATTACTCTCCTTCTTGGTCAAATAGCCCTTACACAGCCTGGAGGTGTGCATTGTCCTGTTGAAAAACAAATGATAGTCCCACTAAGCGCAAACCAGATGGGATGGCGTATCGCTGCAGAATGCTGTGGTTGTCACACACTGATCTGTTTAACCTGTCTTTGTGAATGTCTCCATCCACATCCAGGTGTCACTGGTTTTTCCCATTAGTCCCCTGGGTATTTATTCCAGTGTTCCCTGTTTGTCTGTTGGCAGTTCGTCTCATCTTGTCAAGTCAACCAGCATGTGTTCCTGTGCTCCTGCTTTTTCTTATCTCTTTTGCTAGTCCTCCCGGTTTTGACCCTTGCTTGCCTTGACTCTGAACCCGCCTGCCTGACCATACTGCCTGCCCTCGAGCCTGCCTGCCACTCTGTACCTCCTGAACTCTGACCTTATGATTTTTTGCCTGTCCACGACCATTCTCTTGCCTGCCCGTTGGCTTATAATAAATATCAGAGACTCGAACCATCTGCCTCCCATGTCTGCATCTGGGACTCGCCCTGTGCCCTTATAGTGGTAGCAATGCTGGTTAGGTGTGCCTTCAAATCAAAATAAATCACTGACAGTGTCACCAGCAAAGCACCCGCCTCACCATCACACCTCCTCCTCTATGCTTCATGGTGGGAACCACATACGGTGATCATCCGTTCACCTACTCTGCATCTCACAAAGACACGGCGGTTGGAACCAAAAATATCAAATTTCGACTCTTCAGAACAAAGGACAGTTTTCCACCTGTCTGAATGTCCATTGCTTGTGTTTCTTGGCCCAAGCAATTTCATTTTCTTATTGGTGTCCTTCAGTAGTGGTTTCTTTGCAGCAATTCGACCGTGGAGGCCTGATTCACACAGCTTCCTCTGAACAGTTGATGTTGAGTTCTGTCTGTTACTTGAACTCTGTGAAGCAGTTATTTCGGCTGCAATCTGAGGTGCAGTTAACTGTAATGAACCTATCCTCTGCAGCAGAGGTAACTCTGGTCTTCCTTTCCTGTGGAGGTCCTCATTAGAGCCAGTTTCATCATAGCGCTTGATGGTTTTTGCGACTGCACTTGAAGAAACTTTCAAAGTTCTTGGCATATTGACTGAACTTCATGTCTTAAAGTTATGATGGACTGTCATTTCTGTTTGTTTATTTGAGCTGTTTTTGCCATAATATGGACTTGGTCTTTTACCAAATAGGACTGTCTTCTGTATACCACTCCTACCTTGTCCCAAAACAACTGATTGGCTGAAACGCATGAAGAAGTAAAGAAAAAAACAGTCCAATTCATGGCCACATGTCCAGCAGTGTCACACCCTGATCTGGTTCACCTGTCCTTGTGACTGTCTCCACCCCCTCCAGGTGTCGCTTATTATCCCCAGTGTATATATCCCTGTGTTTCCTGTCTCTCCCCAGTGTATATATCCCTGTGTTTCCTGTCTCTCCCCAGTATATATATCCCTGTGTTTCCTGTCTCTCCCCAGTATATATATCCCTGTGTTTCCTGTCTCTCCCCAGTGTATATATCCCTGTGCCAGTTTGTCTTGTTTGCCAA
Source organism: Oncorhynchus gorbuscha (assembly GCF_021184085.1). NCBI lineage: Eukaryota > Metazoa > Chordata > Actinopteri > Salmoniformes > Salmonidae > Oncorhynchus > Oncorhynchus gorbuscha. The sequence goes on along the minus strand of NC_060188.1, from coordinate 48,513,920 downwards.
GTCAACCAGCGGTTTTCCTTGCTCCTTTCTATTCCTCCTGGTTTCGACCCTTGCCTGTACTGACTCCGAACCCGCCTGCCTGACCATTCTGCCTGTTCTGACTACCAGCCTGCCTTTCCCCTTGTCCCGTTTTGGACTCGTATCTGGTTTCTGACCCCTGCCCGGCCTGACCTTGAGACTGCCTAATGTCTGGTACTGTTTGAACTCTGACCTGGTTTATGAATTCTCGCCTGTCCCCGACCTGCCTTTGCCTACTTCCTTTGTCATAATAAATATAGGAGCACTACCATCTGCCTCCTGTGTCTGCATTTGGGTCTCGTCTTGTGCCCTAATAAGCAGAGATTAGCACTTTGCAAACATAAATACGGTACATCATTCATCACGCTGTCTCTGTCTATTCTTTCATTCTCTCTGTCCCCTGCTCTCTCTCGCTCCCCCTCTTTCTCCGTCTTTCCCCCCTCTCTCTACAGTTAAATGTCTGTAGTTATGTCTAAGCTGCAGTGACAAACATGTTGTTGCTGACTAACACAGGGCTCAGACTGTCCAGTTGTCCGGTCTCTCTCCCTTTTCCTCCATCTCACTCTCTGTTTCTCCCTCTCCAGCTCTTTCTCTCCCTCCCTCTTTCCCCTGGAAATGAACAGAACCACTAATGAGCAGCCTGTTGTTATTTCCAATAAAAAAAAAGATGAGCTACAATATCAACAACATCTCACACAACACACACACAGCCACCATCGTATCATTATAGCAGAACTCCATGAGTGCGTCCCAAATGGCACCCTATTCTCTGGTCAAACGTAGCGAGACAAAGGCAATAGGGTGCCAATTGGGACACAGCCCACATTGGCTATGGAGCGAGATGAGGGATATGCCTTTAGGTGGAGATAGATCTTTCTGTATTCTGTGAGGGATATGCTTTTAAGTGGATGTCGATCTCTGCATTCCTGTGAGGGATAATCAAATCAAAATCGAATCAAATTTTATTGGTCACATACACATGCTTAACAGATGTTAATGTGAGTGTAGTGAAATGCTTGTGCTTCTAGTTCCGACCATGCAGTAATATCAAACAAGTCATCTAACAATTTCACAACAACTACCTTATACACACAAGTGTAAAGGAATGAGTAAGAATATGTACATATAAATATATGGATGAGCGATGGCTGAACGGCATAGGCAAGATGCAGTAGATGGTATAGAGTACAGTATATACATATGAGATGAGTAACGTAGGGTATGTAAACATTATATAAAGTGGCATTGTTTAAAGTGACTAGTGACACATTTATTACATCCAATTTTGTATTATTAAAGTGGCTAGAGGTTTGAGTCAGTATGTTGGAAGCAGCCACTCAATGTTAGTGATGGCTGTTTAACAGTCTGATGGCCTTGAGATAGAAGCTGTTTTTCAGTCTTTTGGTCCCCGCTTTGATGCACCTGTACTGACCTCACCTTCTGGATGATAACGGGGTGAACAAGCAGTGGTCGTTGTCCTTGATGATATTTTTGGTCTCCCTGTGACATTGGGTGGTGTAGATGTCCTGGAGGACAGGTAATTTCCCCCGGTGATGCGTTGTGCAGTCGTCACTACCCTCTGGAGAACCTTACGGTTGTGGGCGGAGCAGTTGCCGTACCGGGCGGTGATACAGCCCGACAGGATGCTCTCGATTGTGGTTGAAGAGGCGCTGTTGCGCCTTCTTCACCACGCTGTCTGTGTGGGTGGACCAATTCAGTTTGTCTGTGATGTGTACGCTGAGGAAGATGAAACTTTGCACCTTCTCCACTACTGTCCCGTCGATGTGGATAAGGGGGTGCTCCCTCTGCTGTTTCCTGAAGTCCATGATCATCTCCTTTGTTTTGTTGATGTTGAGTGAGAGGTTATTTTCCTGTCACCACAGTCTGAGGGCCCTCACCTCGTCCCTGTAGGCCGTGTCGTTGTTGTTGGTAATCAAGCCTACCACTGTAGTGTCGCCTGCAAACTTGATGATTGTGTTGGAGGCTTGCATCGCCACACAGTCATGGGTGAACAGGGAGTACAGGAGGGGGCTGAAAACGCACCCTTGTGGGGCCTCAGTGTTGAGGATCAGCGGGGTGGAGATGTTGTTTCCTACCTTCACCACCTGGGGGCGGCTCATCAGGAAGTCCAGGACCCAGTTGCACAGGGCAGGGTCAAGACCCAGGGTCTCGAGCTTAATGACGAGTTTGGAGGGTACTAAGGTGTTAAATGCTGAGCTGTAATCGATGAACAGCATTCTTACATAGGTATTCCACTTGTCCAGGTGGGGTAGGGCAGTGTGCAGTGTGATTCCTATTGCGTCGTCTGTGGACCTATTGGGGTGGTAAGCAAATTGGAGTGGGTTTAGGGTGTCAGGTATGGTCCTTGACTAGTCTCTCAAAGCACTTCGTAATGACGGAAGTGAGTGCTACGGGGCGGTAGTCATTTAGCTCAGTTACCTTAGCTTTCTTGGGAACAGGAACAATGGTGGCCCTCTTGAAGCCTGTGGGAACAGCAGACTGGGATAGGGACTGATTGAATATGTCCGTAAACACCAGCTTGTCTGCGCATGCTCTGAGGACGCTTGTGGGATGCCGTCTGGGTCAGCAGCCTTGCAAGGGTTAGCACGTTTAAATGTTTTACTCACGTTGACTGCAGTGAAGGAGAGCCCGCAGGTTTTGGTAGTTGGCCATGTCAGTGGTACTGTATTGTCCTAAAAGCGAACAAAGAATTTGTTTAGTTTGTCTAGGAGCAAGACATCGAGGTCCGCGACGGGGCTGGTTTTCTTTTTGTAGTCCGTGATTGACTGTAGAACCTGCCACATACCTCTCGTGTCTGAGCCGTTGAATTGAGACTACTTTGTCTCTATACTGACGATTAGCTTGTTTGATTGCCTTGCGGAGGGAATAGCTACACTGTTTGTATTCTGTCATGTTTCCAGTCGCCTTGCCATGATTAAAAGCAGTGGTTTGCGTTTTCATGTCAGCGCGAATGCTGCCATCAATCCACAGTTTCAGGTTGGGGAAGGTTTTAATTGTTACCGTGGGTACAAAATCACTGATGCACTTGCTAATAAACTCTTTCACGGAATCAGCGTACACATCAATGTTGTTGTCTGAGGCTACCCGGAACATCCCAGTCCATGTGATCGAAGCAATTTTGGAGTGTGGAATCAGATTGGTCAGACCAGCGTTGAACAGACCTGAGCATGGGCGTTTCCTGTTTTAATTTCTGTCTATAGGCTGGGAGCAACAAAATTATCCAGAATTTTGCCAGCCCGGGCCATGCATTCGATATGCTGATAAAATTTATGGAGCCTTGTTTTCAGATTAGCCTTGTTAAAATCCCCAGCTACAATACAGCCTCAGGATATGTGGTTTCCAGTTTACAAAGAGTCCAATGAAGTTCTTTCAGGGCCGTCGAGGTGTCTGCTTGGGGGGGATATACACGGCTGTGATTATAATCTAAGATTGGTAGATAAATCAAATCAAATCAAATTTATTTATATAGCCCTTCGTACATCAGCTGATATCTCAAAGTGCTGTACAGAAACCCAGCCTAAAACCCCAAACAGCAAACAATGCAGGTGTAAAAGCACGGTGGCTAGGAAAAACTCCCTAGAAAGGCCAAAACCTAGGAAGAAACCTAGAGAGGAACCGGGCTATGTGGGGTGGCCAGTCCTCTTCTGGCTGTGCCGGGTAGAGATTATAACAGAACATGACCAAGATGTTCAAATGTTCATAAATGACCAGCATGGTCAAATAATAATAAGGCAGAACAGTTGAAACTGGAGCAGCAGCACAGTCAGGTGGACTGGGGACAGCAAGGAGCCATCATGTCAGGTAGTCCTGGGGCACGGTCCTAGGGCTCAGGTCCTCCGAGAGAGAGAAAGAAAGAGAGAATTAGAGAGAGCATATGTGGGGTGGCCAGTCCTCTTCTGGCTGTGCCGGGTGGAGATTATAACAGAACGTGGCCAAGATGTTCAAATGTTCATAAATGACCAGCATGGTTGAATAATAGTAAGGCAGAACAGTTGAAACTGGAGCAGGAGCATGGCCAGGTGGACTGGGGACAGCAAGGAGTCCTCATGCGGTCGACATTTGATTGTAAGGAATTCTATGTCAGGTGAACTAAAGGATTTGAGTTACTGCATGTTGTTACGATCACACCACGACTCGTTAATCATAAGGCAACATCTCTTCTTACCAGAGAGATGTTTGTTTCTGTCGGCGCAATGCGTGAAGAAACCGGGCTGTACCGACTCCCGAGTGAGCATTGTTTCCGTGAAACAGAGAATGTTACAATCTCTGATGTCTCTCTGGAAGGCAAACCTTGCTTGGATTTCGTCTACCTTGTTGTCAAGAGACTGGACATTGGCGAGTAGTATACTCAGGAGTGGTGGGCGGTGTTCCCGTCTACAGAGCCTGACCAGAAGACCGCTCAGTCTGCCCCTTCTGCCGTGCCGTTGTTTTGGGTCGCCTGCTGGGATCCGATCCATTGTCCTGGGTGGTGGTCCGAACAGAGGATCCACTTCGGGAAAGTAGTATTCCTGGTCGTAATGTTGGTAAGTTGACGTTGCTCTTATATCCAATAGTTCCTCCCGGCTGTATGTAATAAGACTTAAGATTTCCTGGGCTAACAATATAAGAAATAATACATTTAAAAAAACAAAATACTGCATTTCCTAAGAATGTGAAGCGAGGCGACCATCTCTGTCGGCGCAATCCCGGCTCACCATCCCTGCTCCACCTAAAGGATATGTCTTTAGGTGGAGATAGATCTCTGTATTCCTGTGAGTGATATGGCACCGTTGGACAACGTGTAAACAGAGTTGTCTGTCCCTTTGGCCATTGGTTTATAACTAGACTGGGCTGCAATGAATTCAATGAAAGGAAGCCAGTGTGAAACATACACACACAGAGGGAGAAAGCACACAAACACACAGAACACACATACAAGTAGACCCTAAAAGGAGAGGACTGTGTGGAACACAATGAACAGGTAAGGCTCAATCTGCTTTCTGTTCTCCCACTTTCTCTATCTCTAATGCTGTTTCTCTCCTTTTGTCTACCCGGGGAAAAGGACAGAGAGTGAATTGACTACACAGCCCAGACAAGCTCTGGAGAAAGAGAGAGGAAGAGGGGGGAGAGAGGCGAGAAGGAGGGAAAGTGTCACAAAGCAGAGGGGGGTGTTTATAGCAATCAACTTCCCCTTAGAGAGAAGCACTAGCAATAACACACACACACACACACACACACACACACACACACACACACACACACACACACACACACACACACACACACACACACACACACACACACACACACACACACACACACACACACACACACACACACACACACACACACACACACACACACACACACACACACACACACAGACTGACCTCCTTAAAGGGGCTAAATCAAACCAAGCCTGGGAGAGTATACAGTGGAGGCACTACACTCTACTCCACACTCTCCATTATACAGTACCAGTCAAAAGTTTGAGAGCTTTGCACACCTTTGGCATTCTCTCAACCAGCTTCATGAGGTTACCTGGAATGCATTTAAATTAACAGGTGTGCCTTGTTAAAAGTTAACTTGTGGAATTTATTTCCTTCTTAATGTGTTTAAGCCAAACAGTTGTGTTGTGACAAGGTAGGGGTGATATTCCGAAGATAGCACTATTTGGTAAATGGCCAAGTCCATATTATGTCAAGAACTGCTCAAATAAGCAAAGAGAAACAACAGTCCATTATTACTTTAAGACATGAAGGTCAGTCAATGCGGAACATTTCAAGAACTTCGAAAGTTTCTTCAAGTGCAGTCGCAAAAACCATCAAGCGCTATGATGAAACTGGCTCTCATGAGGTCCGCCACTCGTAATGTACGTCTGTAGCTGTATGTCTATGCTACAGTTATAAGTCTGTAGTTATGTCTGAACTGCAGTGGCATACATGTTGTTGCTGACTGACATACAGGACTCAGGCTGTCCAGATTGAAAGGTCCATTTTGTACCGTCCCACACCAGCAGTGACCCTGAAACAGCATGCGTCAGCCTTCTAGTCCACTGCACAAACAGGTCAACAGCTAACACTGCACCTCACATAATCAATGGGCCCATGTGAGAGAGAGTGTGCAGTGTCTGTGCATGCATGGGCGGGGTGGGGAGGGTGTGTGTGTGTGTGTGTGTGTGTGTGTGTGTGTGTGTGTGTGTGTGTGTGTGTGTGTGTGTGTGTGTGTGTGTGTGTGTGTGTGTGTGTGTGTGTGTGTGTGTGTGTGTGTGTGTGTGTGTGTGTGTGTGTGTGTGTGTTACACCCTGTCCAGGTTGATTGATCTCTGTTTTGGTGATATTGATGAATAGACTTCACTCCCATGTACAAATCCACCCACCACACACCCACCCACCCTCACTGCTGCATCACAATTAGTGAATCCCTCACTAAAACCAATGCACCAACTCAGTGGCCTTGTGGTTAGTTTGTTCACCCTGAGATTGAAAGGTTGGGGTTTGGATCCCTGGCTGAGTCAGACTCCAAAAACGGTACTCAATGCCTCTGCTTGGCACTCAGCATTAAAGAGATGGATTAGGGATAAGGTCTTGCGATAGACTAGCATCCTGTCCAGGGTATGTACTTGTATATCAAACTGCCTCATGCTACAGATTAAGGACATAGGCTCCTTCCCCATGGTCCGTTCTGGACAAGGCTTACTTACTCCACTTGCCACCAACACTTACATCCTAGCTGAATTGTATTGTTACCATGCTGCACACATTTCCACAGTGTTGTGTCCCACAGGTGTTGAGCACTACACCTAACACAACATAGTTGCTGACTGCCTTGCAGCTACCAATTTACTGATTTGACCACACAGCACAAGCCACCATCATTCACCACTCGTTTGAGACCGTACATACAGTGCCTTTGGGAAAGTATTCCGACCCCTTGACTTTTACCACTTTTTTGACCTTTTTTGTTACAGCCTTATTCTAAAATGGATTACATTTCGTTTTTTATTCGTCATCAATCTACACGCAATACCCCATAATGACAAAACGAAAACAGGTAATATTGATTTCTTTTGCTAATTTATGAACAAAATAAACTGAAATATCACATTTCCATAAGTATTCAGATCCTTTACTCAATACTTTGTTGAAGCACCTTTGGCAGCGATTACAGTATCGCGTATTCTTGGTTATGACGCTACAATCTTAGCACACCTGCATTTTGAGAGTTTCTCCCATTCTTCGCTGCAGATCCTCTCAATCTCAGGTTGGATGGGGAGCTTCGCTGCACAGCTATTTTCAGGTCTCTCCAGAAATATTAGATCGGGTTCAAGTCCGGGCTCTGGCTGGGCCACTCCAGGACATTCAGAGACTTGTCGCGAAGCCACTCCTGCATTGTCTTGGCTGTGTGCTTACGATCGTTGTTCTGTTGGAAGGTGAACCATTGTCCCAGTGTGAGGTCCTGAGCACTCTGGAGCAGGTTTTCATCAAGGATCTCTCTGCTCTGTTAATCTTTGCCTCAATCCTGACTCGTCTCAAAAATCCCTGCCGCTGAAAAACATCCCCACAGCATGATGCTGCCACAACCATGCTTCGCTGTAGGGATGCCAGGTTTCCTCCAAACGTGACACTTGGCATTCAGGCCAAATAGTTCAACTTGGTTTCAGACCAGATAATCTTGTGTCTCATGGTCTGAGAATCTTTAGGTGCCTTTTGGCAAATGCCAAGCAGGCTGACATGTGCCTTTTACTGAGGAATGGCTTCCTTCTGGCCACTTTACCATAAAGGCCTGATTGGTGGAGATGGTTGTCCTTCTGGAAGGTTCTCCCATCTACATAGATGAACTCTAGAGCACACATCTCTATTTGGCCTATAAAAGCAATGAGAGAGAGAAAGCGAGAGTGAGAGAGAGACCCAACCTCTTCAACATATATATCAACGAATTGGAGAGGGCATTAGAACAGTCTGTAGCACCCGACCTCACCTTCCTAGGATATGAAGTCAAATGTCTACTGTTTGCTGATGATCTGGTGCTTTTGTCCTCAACCAAGTAGGGCCTACAGCAGCACCTACAGTTGAAGTCAGAAGTTTACATACACTTAGGTTGGAGTCATTAAAACTCGTTTTTCAACCACTCCACAAATGCATTGTTAATTAACAAACTATAGTTTTGGCAAGTCGGTTATGTAACGGTTTTCTTCCGTTGAAGGAGAGGAGGACCAAAATGCAGCGTGGTTAGAGTTCAACATGTTTAATAAAGACCATACACGAGAACACTACAAAATAACAAATGTGAAAACCGAAAAAGTCCTATCTGGTGCAAAGACACAAAGAGAGAAGACAACCACCCACAAAATACCCAAAGAACATGGCTGCCTAAATATGGTTCCCAATCAGAAACAACGATAAACACCTGCCTCTAATTGAGAACCAATCTAGGCAACCATAGACTTACATAAACACCTAGACTAGAAAACACCCCATAAACATACAAAACCCCTAGACCAGGCTAAACACATAATTCCCCATGTCACACCCTGACCTAACCAAAATAATAAAGGAAACAAAGATAACCTATCACACCCTGGCCTTAGTTAAGACATCTACTTTGTGCATGACACAAGTCATTCTTCCAACAATTGTTTACAGACAGATTATATCACTTATAATTCACTGTATCACAATTCTAGTGGGCCAGAAGTTTACATACACAAAGTTGACAGTGCTTTTAAACAGATTGGAAAATTCCAGAAAAGGATGTCATGGCTTGAGGCTTCTGATAGGCTCATTGACATCATTTGAGTCAATTGGAGGTGTATCTGTGGATGTATTTCAAGGCCGACCTTCAAACTCAGTGCCTCTTTTGCTTGACATCATGGGAAAATCAAAATAAATCAGCCAAGACCTGAAATTGTAGACCTCCACAAGTCTGGTTCATCCTTGGGAACAATTTACAAACGCCTAAAGGTACGACGTTCATCTGTACAAACAATAGTACGCACGTATAAACATCATGGGACCACGCAGCCGTCATACCACTCAGGAATGAGACACGTTCTGTCTCCTAGAGATGAACGTACTTTGGTGCAAAAAGTGCAAATCAACCCCAGAACAACAGCAAAGGACCTTGTGAAGATGCCGGAGGAAACAGGTACAACAGTATCTATATCCACAGTAAAACAAGTCCTATATCGACATAACCTGAAAGGCCGCTCAGCAAGGAAGAAGCCACTGCTCCAAAACCGCCTTAAAACAGCCAGACTACAGTTTGCAACTGCACATGGGGACAACGATCTTACTTTTTGTAGAAATTTCCTCTGGTCTGACGAAACAGAGCACACAAAAAAACTATACATACAGGTACCTAGGCCTAAACACCAGCGCCACAGGTTCCACAAAGCTGTGAACGATCTGAGAGACAAGGCAAGAAGGGCCTTCTATGCCATCAAAAGGAATATAAAATTCAACATGCCAATTAGGATCTGGCTAAAAATACTTGAATCAATTATAGAACCCATTGCCCTTTATGGTTGTGAGGTCTGGGGTCTGTTAACCAATCAAACATTTACAAAATGGGACCAAATTGAGACTCAGCATGCGGAATTCTGCAAACATATCTTCCATATACAACTTAAAACACTAAATAATGCATTAGGCCGATGAATTAGGCCGATACCCTCGAATGATCAAAATCCAGAAAAGAGACGTTAAACTCTACAACCACCTAAAAGGAAGCGATTCCCAAAACTTCCATAACAAAGCCATCACCTACAGAGAGATGAACCTGGAGAAGAGTCCCCGAAGCAAGCTGGTCCTGGGGCTCTGTTCACAAACACAAACAGACCCCACAGAGCCGCAGGACAGCAACACAATTAGACTCAACCGAATCATGAGACAACATGATAATTACTTGGCACATTGGAAATAATTAACAAAAAAACAGAGCAAACCAGAATGCTATTTGGCCCTAAACGGAGAGTACACAGTGGCAGAATACCTTGACCACTGTGACTGACCCAAAATTAAGGAAAGCTTTGACTTTGAACAGACTCAATGAGCATAGCTTTGCTATTGAGAAAGGCTGCCGTAGTTAGACCTGGCTCTCAAGAGAAGACAGGCTGTGCGCACACTGCCCACAAAATGAGGTGGAAACTGAGCTGCACTTCCTAACCTCCTGCCAAATGTATGACCATATTAGAGGTACACATTTCACTCAGATCACATAGACCCACAAAGAATTTGAAAACAAACACAATTTTGATAAACTCCCATATCTATTGGGTGAAATACCAGTGTGCCATCACAGCAGCAAGATTTGTAACCTGTTGCCACAAGAAAAGGGAAACATTGTCATTGTAAATTATGTTTATTTATCTTCTCTTCTGTACTTTTAACTATTTGCACATAATATTTGAAATGTTTTTATTCTTTTGGAACTTTTGTGAGTGTAATGTTTACTGTTGATTTGTATTGTTAATTTCACTTTTGTTTATTATCTACTTCACTTGGTTTGGCAATGTTAACATATGTTTCCTATGCCAATAAAGCCCTTAAATTGAATTGAGAGGGAGAGAGAGAGAGAGAGAGAGAGAGAGAGAGAGAGAGAGAGAGAGAGAGAGAGAGAGAGAGAGAGAGAGAGAGAGAGAGAGAGAGAGAGACTTGTGACTTTGTCATGCCCTTAACTTAGAGAGCCTTTTAATGTCTCTATTTTGGTTTGGTCAGGGTGTGATTTGGGTGGGCATTCTATGTTCTTTATCAGAGGCAGCTGTCTATCGTTGTCTCTGATTGGGGACCATACTCAGGCAGCCCTTTCCCTCCTTCTGTGTGGGATCTTGTTCTTTGTTTGTGTGCAGGTAGTTTGCACAAAGAAGCTGTTAGGTCATTGTATTCTTTATTGTTTTGTCTTTTCTAAAGTTTCAAAACGTTAATAAATGATGTGGAACTCAAAGAACACTGCGCCTTGGTCTCATCCTTCCGACGACACCCGTTAGACTTTTTGTCTTTCTTTAATGAAACATTGTCATGCTTATTAAAACTTCACCACCCTCCCCCCCTTATAATAGAACTCCATCTAAAACCCACCATACTCTCCATCCCACATACCCCATGCCACTGATGTGCCTTCACTCCTGTTATGCTCCTAATGTTCCTCACTTTAATGCAGAGGTTGTAGAGGGCTGCCTCCCACCCCCTCAAACTCCCCCAGGCTCGGAGTGTCAAACAAGTGTCTAACAAGTCCTCCAGACCCCCATGCCAGTTCCCCAGTCTCAGCCGTCACCTGCAGTGGCGGAAACATTGGTGGCCCCTCCCCATTTGGCCGCTCAAACACCGCCCTTACTGGCTCAGACAGTGCCTCCTGGATCTTCTCCAGGAATCTCTCCAGCAGCCTAAGAGACGTTATTCCTGTTTGTTGTGCCAGGACTTCGGGGTTTTCCATCCCTCCTCTCCCAGCAGTTGCAGGTCACCCAGCCTTTATAAACCCACTGCCATCAGTCGCCTATGCAAGGTGGCCGACTGAACCGATCTCAAAGGGATGGCTGGGTTGTGGAAGATAGGCTCCTCCCATACCCACAGCCCAGGCTCCACACCCCCTTCTCGTGTGGGCCTTAGCAGCTGCCAGGCCTTCTGCACTGCAGAGTAAAATCAGAGAGATCTGTTGTACTCAGCCCCTCCAGCCTCATGAGGAATAGCTGCCGGTCCAACCCTAATCCGCCAGCTCTCCTCAGCAGCGCGCATGCTGGTTCCCTCCAGCCGACATCAGTATGGTACAGCAGTCTCTGCACTGCCTTTAGTCGAAAAAGCAACCACCCTGCTCTCCAGATCCATCAGGGCCAGTCCTCCTTCATGGACGGTCATGTACAACACTTCCGCCCTCAGCCAGTGATGGCCCGACCAGAGTGAGTCCACCAGCTTGTGTTGCAGGTCTGCAAGCAGACCGGCAGTGGGGTTGAGGACAGCCAGTTTTTGACACAGGGAAGATGCCGCCAGGTTGTTGATTATCAGCACCCTCCCTCTATATGTCAATTGGGACAGGAGCCACCTCCATCTGGCCAGTCTTGACACCACTGCCTGTGACAGCCCCTCCCAGTTCTTCCGAGCCCAGGTACACCCCCAACATTTTAAGCCCTTCACAACCCCCCTGCAAACCCCCTGGAAGCAGAGGGGCGATATCCCCCCAAAACAGAGCTTTGCTCTTGACCCAGTTTACCTTAGCTGATGAAGCTCCCTTGTCTCTAGTGTCTGCATATCCTGACCATCACATAAACATCATCTCATACGCTGACACTGCTATGCCTGTCTCCACACTCATACCTGTCCAGCACACTCCCTGCAGTCTCCTGCGTAGCAGGCCCAAAAAAGGCTCAAGTGTATATAACTGACCCAATAGAGGGCATCCTTCTCTAATGCCCCATCTCACCCAGACTGGCCTACCGAGCCCCCCTCCACAACATGACGCCCTAGCATACAACATCTTCAGAAAGGTCTAAAACCTTTCCACAAACCCAAAACCAGACATCACATTAAACAGATACTCATGGTCCACTCTATCAAAAGCCTTCTCTTGATCTAAAGAGACCAGTCCAAAGTTCACATTAGAACCTCTCAACAAGTCCAACATGTCCCTGATTAAGAACAAGTTGTCCGTGATTGAGGTAACCTGTGCCGGCACAGGTTACACCGGGCTGATGACAAGCTCTTCAGGGTGAGTGCGGGGAGCCGGCACAGGACATACCGGGCTGGGAAGGCGCACTGGAGGCCTGGTGCGTAGAGCCCGCACAGGACATACCGGGCTGGGAAGGCGCACTGGAGGCCTGGTGCGTGGAGCCGGCACAGGACATACCAGGCTGGGAAGGCGCACTGGAGGCCTGGTGCGTGGAGCCGGCACAGGTTACACCGGGCTGATGACACGCTCTTCAGGGCAAGTGCGGGGAGCCGGCACAGGACTCCCCAGACTGATGACACGCTCTTCAGGGCGAGTGTGTGGAGCTGGCACAGGTTGCACCGGACTGATGACACGCTTCTCAAAATGCCTGCGCTGCAGCATACTACTAGCCAACATCTCTCTTTGATATCTCTCCTCAAACTCCCAGGCGGTCTCTGGCTCTCTCCTTGGCCGGCCGCCCCTTGTGCCTCCCCCCCCAAAAACTTGGGGTCACACATTTATGCCCTATTCAACTCCACAGTCCGCTCCCGCATCCCCCCCACCACAGAGGTCACCCTCCCATCAGACAGCCGTAGACAATGCATACCTTTGGCTTCACCGCTCTGTCTTTCCAAACCAAAGAAGAAGGAGCTGGGAGCATCCATCTCCTTGAGCATGGAGAACCTAGCTCTTACAAGTTCTCCCTTTGCTTTAACCTGGAAAAAACTGCCCAGGCCCCTACGTAATTTAGCTAAATTAGCCTGGAGGCCTACACTGCCTTGCTCCATCTGCCTTGCTCCATCTCTACCTCCATCTCACTAATACTACGCTCAAGTTCCCCCAATACTCTCCTAGCCTCTGAGGATGAGGGAGCTGTATACTGTTGACAGAAAAGCCAAATTTGGGACTTTCCATATCATCCCACCATTGACTCAGAGACTCATACTCCTCTCTTCGCTGCCCACACCTTTCCCAAAAAGTCTGGAAACCTAAGCAAAAGGTGGCATCTTGTAAGAGCTTTACATTAAACTTCCAATAGGATGCCTGCAAAGGCCCTGGTGAAATAGACAGCCAAGCCATGGTTATGTGATGATCCGAAAATCCCACCGGGAGAATGGTAGCACCCAATAGCCTATTGCTCCGATTCCTGGACACGCAAAAACTGTCAAGTCGGGCTGCACTCACCCTAGCCCCAAAAACCTTCACCCATGTATACGGTCTTGTGTTGGGATGTTTAGTTCTCCAAACATCCACTAGGTCGAACTGATTAATGATATCCCTTAACACTCCTACTGAATGAGGCTCTTCCCCATTTCTGTCTTTCGTCAAATTGTACAGTTCCAGTCCCCGCCGACCACCAGCATCTCCTCAGGCGCTACCTGTGAGAGTTCCTGTCTAAGACACCCAAATAGAACACCCCTCTCCCTCTCCCTGTGTTAGGTGCATCCACATTTATAAAGACAAAACCCATGTTGTTAATTTTTGCTTTTACAACAAGCAGCCTCCCCTACACACTTCCTTTGAGGAGCAAATTTTTACAGACAGACCCGGTACAAAAAGGACTGCCACCCCTGCACTAAAATTTGTCCTATGTCTTAACACACGTGCCCCTTTCCACCAGAGCCCCCAATTGACTTCATTCACCACATCACTATGAGTCACAACACCTGTACTATTTTTTGTTTACATATTCACCCAACACACTCCTCTTTCCCGCATCTCTGGCGTGGGAATATTTATATTGAGCGAGCCTACCCGAAGAGTCTCCATAAGAAGTGGGAGAAAAGCCAGCAAAGTAAGAGCAAAGCAAAGCTCAAAAAGCCCCAGTGCCAGAAAGAAACTATACATCTAAACAGTGTCTGAAGGTCGACCCTTACGCACTGTTGTGACCCACTTCCTCAACCTAAACCGTTTCCTGGGTGAGAGGACACCATGCCCCTCATTTTTCATAGCATGTACAGATCTTATAAACTTTCTCGGATCAGAAAAAAAAGCCTCAAGATTCACTTTTTTCCTCTTGGTCTCATTCAGTTTCCTCAACGTGTACTTTGACCCCTCTTCTTGACTGGCTGTCAGCTCCGGACCCATTGAAGAGGAGTCTGAAAAAAAGGCCTCCTCATCATCATCATCCTCTTCCTCAGACTCACTTTCCTCCTCATTTCCATCTCCCATCCTGACCATCTCCCCCCCCCCCCCCAGCACCAGGCAAAGGTTCCTTGGTGCCTTTGACCGCACCAGCCTCTCTCTTCCCACCTCCTTTCTTCTCCCCCTTTTTCCTTTTCCACTTGACACCCTCCTCCTCCCCCCTAGTCTCTTACACTTCCCCACTATACTCTGCTCATCCACTAGCATAACCTGACTAGACCCAGCCTCATCTGCACCACCCTCCTCCTCCCCCTAGTCTCTTACACTTCCCCACTATACTCTGCTCATCCACTAGCATAACCTGACTAGACCCAGCCTCATCTGCACCACCCTCCTCCTCCCCCCTAGTCTCTTACACTTCCCCACTATACTCTCCTCATCCACTAGCATAACATGACTAGACCCAGCCTCATCTGCACCACCCTCCTCCTCCCCCCTAGTCTCTTACACTTCCCCACTACTCTCCTCATCCACTAGCATAACCTGACTAGACCCAGCCTCATCTGCACCACCCTCCTCATCCCCCTAGTCTCTTACACTTCCCCACCATACTCTCCTCATCCACTAGCATAACCTGACTAGACCCAGCCTCATCTACACCACCCCCCCCTAGTCTCTTACACTTCCCCACCATACTCTCCTCATCCACTAGCATAACCTGACTAGACCCAGCCTCATCTGCACCACCCTCCATAGCATGACCAGGCCCAGCCTCATCTGCACCACCCTCTCCCTCCCCCCTAGTCTCTTACACTTCCCCACCATACTCTCCTCATCCACTAGCATGACCTGACTAGGCCCAGCCTAATCTGCACCCCCCCCCTAGTCTCTTACACTTCCCCACTATAATCTCCTCATCCACTAGCATAACCTGACTAGACCCAGCCTCATCTGCACCACCCTCGATAGCATGACTAGGCCCAGCCTCATCTACACCACCATCCCTGGCATGACTAGGCCCAGCCTCTGTTGTCTGCGTCTCATTGCCCCCTGCACGTTGACCTCGATTTTCCCCACTGGCGCTTGTACCCTCACATTGTCTATGGCCTTTATGTGGGCACGCAAAGCTCTTATGCCCCAAATCCTCACACTCAAAGCACCATCTGTGCTGACAAACCCTGCGTAGAGCCCCTCCCTCACTTTAAAATGCACATTTAGCTGTTGCTCATTGTTATTCAGAAACATGAACACTTGCCTCCGGAACGGAACAACGTGCTTAACGGCATCTGCCTGAAAACCTGCCGACAGTACATGCAAACCGCTAGCAAACTTACCAAAACGACTCAGCTCTTTCCCGATTTGATCATCCATAATAAACGGAGGCAAATTTGCAACTGCCACCCTTGTCGAAGAGGTAGAAAGAGGCGAAATTGGCACCAACACACCCCTTACAAATATTCCACTAGCAATTAGCCCACCAACCAAATTAGCTCTTTTCATGAACACAACCACAGCTTTGTTCATTCTGGAAGCGGAATGTATAAATTCAGCTCCTACCTGTTCACCGACTGTGAGCAGAACCTCCTCCACCTTAACTCCATTCTCAGGAACACACCTGAATCCATGCCGTAACGACAGCGTCTCCTCTGCGCCAGGCTGAGAAGCCATCTTCCAAACCCCAGGAAACTAACTCTGTCCTCTTCCACTCTATTTTGAAAAAAACCTGTGGGTACCGCTAAAACAAATAGTGCATTAACCCACCACCATATAAAATAAAAATTGAAAGAAAAGACCAAGACAGAATTCAGAAAAACAATTAGGACAGAGCCCTCCACAGCAAACACTCAAACTCCCCAAAACTCCCAGCATGCACTGTGAGAGAGAGAAAGAGAGACCCCCATGTGTGTGTGAACAGATGTCAATAGGGAAATCAATACAAGTCAATAAAGAGCTCTTCCTTTGGCATGTTGAAAATAAAGAGGGACCGTGTCTGTGATAAAGCAATCATAGTCAACCACCCAGAGCCACCAGCGATCAGTAATTGTAAAGAGGAATGTAGTAGAATAAAGTAGAATTTTGTAGAATGCAGATTGTAGTGGAATACAGTTGAATGTAGTAGAATGTATCAGAATGCAGTAAAATGCAGGAGAGAAAGCAGTAGAATACAGCAGAATATAGAATACAGTAGAACACAGCAGAATGCTGTAGATTGCAGCAGGATCCTATAGAATGCAAAATAAATTCATATGCAGCAGGATGCAGAAGATAATGCAGTAGAATGCTGTATAGACTACATCATAATGCTGTACAGAATGCAGTAGAATACATCAGAGTACTTCATTTAATGCAGTAGAATACATCAGAATGCATTTGAGAAGGCTGTACAGAATGCAGTAGAATGTATTTGAGAATGCTAAACAGAATGCAGTAGAAATCATCAGAAGGCTGTATAGAATACAGTAGAATGCATCAGAAGGCTGTATAGAATGCAGTAGAATGCATCAGAAGTCTATACAGAATGCAGTAGAATGCATCAGAAGGATGTACAGAATACAGTAGAATGCATCAAAAGGATGTACAGAATGCAGTAGAATGCATCAAAAGGATGTACAGAATGCAGTAGAATTCATCAGAAGGATGTATAGAATGCAGTAGAATGCATCAGAAGGCTGTATAGAATGCAGTAGAATACATCAGAAGTCTATACAGAATGCAGTAGAATGCATCAGAAGGATGTACAGAATGCAGTAGAATGCATCAGAAGGATGTACAGAATGCAATAGAATGCATCAGAAGTCTGTACAGAATGCAGTAGAATGCATCAGAAGTCTGTACAGAATGCAGTAGAATGCATCAGAAGGCTGTACAGCATGCAGTAGAATGCATCAGAAGGCTGTACATAATGCAGTAGAATGCATCAGAAGTCTGTACAGAATGCAGTAGAATGCATCAGAAGGCTGTACAGAATGCAGTAGAATGCATCAGAAGTCTGAACAGAATGCAGTAGAATGCATCAGAAGTCTGTATAGAATGCAGTAGAATGCATCAGAAGGCTGTACAGCATGCAGTAGAATGCATCAGAAGTCTGAACAGAATGCAGTAGAATGCATCAGAAGTCTGAACAGAATGCAGTAGAATGCATCAGAAGGCTGTACAGCATGCAGTAGAATGCATCAGAAGTCTGTACAGAATGCAGTAGAATGCATCAGAAGGCTGTACAGCATGCAGTAGAATGCATCAGAAGTCTGAACAGAATGCAGTAGAATGCATCAGAAGGCTGTACAGCATGCAGTAGAATGCATCAGAAGTCTGTACAGAATGCAGTAGAATGCATCAGAAGGCTGTACATAATGCAGTAGAATGCATCAGAAGTCAGTACAGAATGCAGTAGAATGCATCAGAAGGCTGTACAGCATGCAGTAGAATGCATCAGAAGTCTGTACAGAATGCAGTAGAATGCATCAGAAGGCTGTACAGCATGCAGTAGAATGCATCAGAAGTCTGTACAGAATGCAGTAGAATGCATCAGAAGGCTGTACAGCATGCAGTAGAATGCATCAGAAGGATGTACAGAATGCAGTAGAATGCATCAGAAGTCTGAACAGAATGCAGTAGAATGCATCAGAAGGCTGTACAGAATGCAGTAGAATGCATCAGAAGGCTGTACAGCATGCAGTAGAATGCATCAGAAGGCTGTACATAATGCAGTAGAATGCATCAGAAGTCTGTACAGAATGCAGTAGAATGCATCAGAAGGCTGTACAGAATGCAGTAGAATGCATCAGAAGTCTGAACAGAATGCAGTAGAATGCATCAGAAGTCTGTATAGAATGCAGTAGAATGCATCAGAAGGCTGTACAGCATGTAGTAGAATGCATCAGAAGTCTGTATAGAATGCAGTAGAATGCATCAGAAGGCTGTACATAATGCAGTAGAATGCATCAGAAGTCAGTACAGAATGCAGTAGAATGCATCAGAAGGCTGTACAGCATGCAGTAGAATGCATCAGAAGTCTGTACAGAATGCAGTAGAATGCATCAGAAGGCTGTACAGCATGCAGTAGAATGCATCAGAAGTCTGTACAGAATGCAGTAGAATGCATCAGAAGGCTGTACAGCATGCAGTAGAATGCATCAGAAGGATGTACAGAATGCAGTAGAATGCATCAGAAGTCTGAACAGAATGCAGTAGAATGCATCAGAAGGCTGTACAGAATGCAGTAGAATGCATCAGAAGGCTGTACAGCATGCAGTAGAATGCATCAGAAGGCTGTACATAATGCAGTAGAATGCATCAGAAGTCTGTACAGAATGCAGTAGAATGCATCAGAAGGCTGTACAGAATGCAGTAGAATGCATCAGAAGTCTGAACAGAATGCAGTAGAATGCATCAGAAGTCTGTATAGAATGCAGTAGAATGCATCAGAAGGCTGTACAGCATGTAGTAGAATGCATCAGAAGTCTGTATAGAATGCAGTAGAATGCATCAGAAGTCTGTACAGAATACAGTAGAATGCATCAGAAGGCTGTACAGAATGCAGTAGAATGCATCAGAAGTCTGAACAGAATACAGTAGAATGCATCAGAAGTCTGTATAGAATGCAGTAGAATACATCAGAAGGTTGTACAGCATGCAGTAGAATGCATCAGAAGTCTGTATAGAATGCAGTAGAATGCATCAGAAGGCTGTACAGCATGCAGTAGAATGCATCAGAAGTCTGAACAGAATGCAGTAGAATGCAGAATGCACAGAATGCAGTAGAATGCATCAGAAGTTTGTACAGAATGCAGTAGAATGCATCAGAAGGCTGTACAGAATGTAATGCAGTCTGTATATGCAGTAGAATGCATCAGAAGGTTGTACAGCATGCAGTAGAATGCATCAGAAGTCTGTATAGAATGCAGTAGAATGCATCAGAAGGCTGTACAGCATGCAGTAGAATGCATCAGAAGTCTGTATAGAATGCAGTAGAATGCATCAGAAGGCTGTACAGCATGCAGTAGAATGCATCAGAAGTCTGAACAGAATGCAGTAGAATGCATCAGAAGGCTGTACAGCATGCAGTAGAATGGCTCAGAAGTCTGTACAGCATGCAGTAGAATGCATCAGAAGGCTGTATAGCAGGGCTGCCTAACCCTCTTCCTGGAGATCTACCGTCCTGTAGGTAAGTAGAATTAAATTAAGGTTGGACTGAAAACCCACGGGACGGTAGATCTCCAGGAAGAGGGTTGGGCAACCCTGCTGTATAGAATGCAGTAGACTGCAGCCTCTTTCTGACCTTGTTCAATTAAAGCTGATCTAATACCATGCTGCTTCTGCATGCTGCATTCCCTACTTCCCGAAGAGTTCAGCTCCATGGTCTAGGAGGGTGTGTGTGTTTGTGTGTGAACGAGAGACAAAGAGAGAGACAGAGAGAGAAAGACAGAGAGAGTGTACACGTGTAGGATCTTAATTTGAACCAGTTTGCTACAGCAGGAAAATAATCCTGCACAAACAGGAAATGTGAATTATTATGTGGATTGTATTTCATGGGAAAAAATGTGTAGGGTGGATGGCAGTCTAGCAGTTAAGAACATTGGGCCAGTAACTGAAAGGTTGCTGGTTTGAAACTCAGAGCCGACTAGGTGAAAAATCTGTTGATGTGCCATTGAGCAAGGCATTTAACCCTAGTCGCTCTGGATAAGAGAGTCTGTTAAATGCAAACAAGGTCTGACATTTTATAATTGTTTTTACACCTTGAATACACTACAAGTTTGCATTTCGTGCTGCACAGGAACATTCTCATCAACAACAGAGTGATCAAATTAAGATAATCTGTGTGTCTGTGTGTGTGTGACGAAATGCACACACGCTGACTGCTCCTTATTTCGTCTGTGGCGGCCCTGTCTGAATGCAGAGATAGAATCCCGCTGGACGACAGCACAATGTTTCCACATCGTGCATGACTGCCATCGACAGACTACCACCCCACTCTCCCCTGTCCTCCCTCTACCCCACCTTACGTGCTGTCTGCTCTGCTACATCTCCCACCGTGCCAATGGGGGTTCCCCCCCACATCCTTTACCCTGTCATCCCTCCTCATCTCCACCTCCTCAATGTTCTCCTTTAAAAATAGTAAAGAGTGTCATAAAAACAGGCCGGCAATCCACCTTGAAATACCAAGAGAGTGGAGAGAAGGAGGGAATGGGGTGGAGGGGAGGAAGTTGGTTGTGTGAGAGCCCATGAGTCCTGGTGTGGGGTATTGGAGTGAGCGAAAGAGTGTCCTTCTGTAGCTCAGTTGGTAGAGCATGGCGCTTGTAACGCCAGGGTAGTGGGTTCGATTCCCGGGACCACCCATACGTAGAATGTATGCACACATGACTGTAAGTCGCTTTGGATAAAAGCGTCTGCTAAATGGCATATTATTATTTGTGTGTGTGTGTGTGTGTGTGTGTGTGTGTGTGTGTGTGTGTGTGTGTGTGTGTGTGTGTGTGTGTGTGTGTGTGTGTGTGTGTGTGTGTGTGTGTGTGTGTGTGTGTGTGTGTGTGTGTGTGTGTGTGTGTGTGTGTGTGTGTGTGTGTGTGTGTGGAGATTGGCAGCTCTTAATGTCGAACCATTTGAAGTTACTTGAGTTCGAATAACCACAGATCTAGGATTAGATTAACAGATTTTCCCACCTTCAATCCTAACCTCAACCATTATCTTAATGAAAATAAATCTGACCTTGTGTCAGTGGTTAGATAGCAACTTCTACCTACTTGGCATGAGAAGAGAGGACACAGGTAGGTCCTGTGCTACAAATCTATACAAGGAGGAACCAAGGACATGATAAAAACACAAGTCATTCAAACCTGAGAACATACAGGCAAGTACACAATAACCTAAGTGCACGCTGTGAGCCGACAGTGCATTCAGCTGTCAGCCAATGCTAGCTAGACAACTCACTCAGGCCTTCCTTATGGGACGAGCTATGACAGATGGTTAAAATACGGTCATGACCGTAACTTAACCTCACCACCATCATCACCAGAGGCAGATGTGCTTCAGTATGCCTCTAAAGCACAATCACAAAAAAGTACACCAAGAAAAGTATTTTACACAAAAAAGCATTTTACACCCCAAAAAATACATTCTGCTCATGACCATAGTTCAACCTCAACAATCACCCGAGGCTGCATATATACACTACCATTAAAAAGTTTGGGGTCACATAGAAATGTCTTTGTTTTTGAAAGAAAAGCATGTTTTTTGTCCATTCAAATAACATCAAATTGATCAGAAATACAGTGTAGGCATGGCAGCTTCATTAAATAGTACCAGTCTCAACGTCAACAGCGAAGAGGCGACTCCGTGATGCTGGCCTTCTAGGCAGAGTTGCAAAGAAAAAGCCATATTTCAGACTGGCCAATAAAAAGAAAAGATTAAGATGGGCAAAAGAGCACAGACACTGGACAGAGGAACCGTAGTCGCCTCTTCACTGTTGACGTTGAGACTGGTATTCAGCAGGTTCTATTTAATGAAGTTGCCAGTTGAGGACTTGTTGAGGAGTCTGTTTCTCAAAGTAGACACTCTAATGTACTTGTCCTCTTGCTCAGTTGTGCACCGGGGAAACCCACTCCTTTTAAAATTATGGTTAGAGCCAGTTTGCACTGTTCTGTGAAGGGAGTAGTACACAGCGTTGTACGAGATCTTCAGTTTCTTGGCAATTTCTCGCATGGAATAGCATTCATTTCTCAGAACAAGAACAGACTGACGAGTTTCAGAAGAAAGTGCTTTGTTTCTGGCCATTTTGAGCCTGTAATCAAACCCACAAATGCTGATGCTCCAGATACTCAACGCGCCCAAAGAAGTCCAGATTTATTGCTTCTTTAATCAGAACAATAGTTTTCAGCTTTTCTAACATAATTGCAAAAAAAAATTATAATAAAATAATTGCAAAAAAAAATTATAATACTCAATCCTTTTAAAATGATAAACTTGGATTAGCTAACACAATGTGCCATTGGAACACAGGAGTGATGGTTGCTGATAATGGGCCTATGTACGCCTATGTAGATATTCCATTTAAAAAATCTGCCGTTTCCAGCTAAAATAGTCATTAACAACTTTAACAACATTTACACTGTATTTCTGATCAATTTGATGTTATTCTAATGGACAAAAAATTGCTTTTCTTTCAAAAGCAAGGACATTTCTAAATGACCCCACACTTTTGAACGGTAGTGTATATGTTATACTTTTAAGCAAAAAGGCACCTCGGGGGTTTGTGGTATATGGCCAATATACCACAGCTAAGGGCTGTTCTATGGAGTGCCTGGAAACAGTCCTTAGCCGTGGTATATTGGCCATATACCACAAACCCCCAAGGTGCCATATTGCTTTTATAAACTGGTTAGCAATGTAATTAGAGCAGTAAAAATAAACGTTTTGTACGGTCTTTTATATGGTCTGAAATACCACGGCTGTCAGCCAATCAGAATTCAGTGCTCGAACCACCCAGTTTATAACTATGGATATATACCCCTCAGTACTTTACACTATATTCACAGACAACTATAATGAAAAGGAGTTCACAGACATAAGAAGAAAAATGCCTACCAGTAATGTAAAAAAAAAAAATCCCTTTTCCCATCTCAAATTTCTAGGGAACCTATAAGGGAACACAGAGAAGCATGAATGGAATTCGTAACACTCCTCAACAGGCGTATATTAAAATTGCTAAAATGTCCAGGCAGGACTAAACTCCCAGGAAATTCTTAACCACTTATCATCCATAAAACATGAGTCAGCTTGGGAGATGGTAAAGTGTGGGTGTGTGTGTGTGTGCATGTTCATGTATATGCGTGTGGCAACTTCCTGCGATCGAGAGATAATGGTGGAAGTATGTAGAAAGACTCCACTTGAGCGACTTTGACACGTTACCCAGCTAGCAAATAACGTTCTGAGAACCATATGCTTCTTAAAACTTGGTGAGAGCGTGGTTTTCCTATGGTTATTTTGCATACAATCTTCCCCAAAAATATCTGGGAATGATGTAGTAGTTGCCTGGCTTTGGAATATTCTCAGCACATTTAATGAACATGGCAAAAAACGTATATTGGTATTTCATTACTTTAACAGTACATTTCTTAAAAGTTCAAACATTGTTACATTTACATTTCATTAAACTGTTTATAATGTTCTAGGAATGTTCACCAAATAGTTAACATCGGGAATGTTCTCAAATAACTCCGAGAAGGTTAAGATCCAGCGTTCTTCTGTTTGAATTTCAGTACTTCAGCATAACGTTTCCTACAGGTTTCCTCGTGACTCGATGTAAAGTCATGTTCTAAAATTGTTCCAAAAATGTTAAGAAATCATTCCATTCAAAAACCTCCAAATAACCTATAATTTCCATTCTCAGAGCGTTAATAAATAAAACCTCCAAATAACCTATAATTTCCATTCTCAGAGCGTTAATAAATAAAACCTCCAAATAACCTATAATTTCCATTCTCAGAGCATTAATAAATAAAACCTCCAAATAACCTATAATCTCCATTCTCAGAGCGTTAATAAATAAAACCTCCAAATAACCTATAATTTCCATTCTTAGAGCATTAATAAATAAAACCTCCAAATAACCTATAATCTCCATTCTCAGAGCGTTAATAAATAAAACCTCTGTAAGGGTTTTCCTTAGGTGAAGTAGAGGTGGACCAAAATGCAGCGTGGTTGTTATTCATTGTACTTTAATAAAGAAACTGTACACAAATAAACTAACAAAACAACAAACGTGCGAAAACCTAAAACAGTCTTATCTGGTGCAAAACACAGAGACAGGAACAATCACCCACAAACACACAGTGAAACCCAGGCTACCTAAGTATGATTCTCAATCAGAGACAACTAATGACACCTGTCTCTGATTGAGAACCATACAAGGCTGAAACATAGAAATATCCCAAAACATAGAAAAACAAACAGACTGCCCACTCAACTCACGCCCTGACCATACTCAAATAAATACAAAACAAGGGAAATAAAGGTCAGAACGTGACAGTATCCCCCCCCCCCCCCAAAGGTGCGGACTCCGGCCCCAAAACCTTAACCTATAGGGGAGGGTCTGGGTGGGCGTCTGTCCGCGGTGGCGGCTCTGGTGCGGGACGCGGACCCCACTTCACCATTCTCTTAGTCCGCCTTATTGTCTGCTTCCATGGCCTCCTAACCACGGCGACCCCTCTAAATGACCCCACTGGACTGAGGGGCAGCTCGGGACAGAGGGGCGGAAACTCTGGACAGAGGGGCGGAAGCTCTTGGCTGAGGGGCAGGGGCTCTTGGCTGAGGGGCAGGGGCTCTTGGCTGAGGGGCAGGGGCTCTTGGCTGAGGGGCTCCGGCGGCTCTGGGCTGAGGGGCTCCGGCGGCTCTGGGCTGAGGGGCTCCGGCGGCTCTGGGCTGAGGGGCTCTGGCGGCCCCTGGCTGACTGGCGGCCCCTGGCTGACTGGCGGCACTGGCGGCCCCTGGCTGACTGGCGGCACAAGCGGCCCCTTGCAGACTGGCGGCGCTGGGCAGACGGGTGGCTCAGGCGGCGCTGGGCAGACGGGAAGCTCCGGCAACGCTGGGCAGACGGGAAGCTCCTGCAACGCTGGGCAGACGGGAAGCTCCGGCAATGCTGGGCAGACGGGAAGCTCCGGCAACGCTGGAGAGGAAGGCTCTGACAGCGCTGGACTGAGTAGCTCTGGCGCCTCTGGACTGAGGGGCGGGAGCTCTGGTAGCGCCGAACAGGCGGGAGACTCCGGCTGCGCTGGAGAGGAGGAAGGCTCAGGCAGCGCTGGAAAGGCGGGAGACTCCGACAGCACTGGAGAGGAGGAAGGCTCAGGCAGCGCTGGAAAGGCGGGAGCCTCTATAAGGATGAGCCGGAGAGACAGCCTGGTGCAGGGGGCTGCCACTGGAGGGCTGGTGCGTGGAGGTGGTGACGGATAGACCGGACCGTGCAGGCGCACTGGAGCTCTTGAGCACCGAGCCTGCCCAACCTTACCCGGTTGAATGGTCCCGGTCGCCCTGCCAGTGCGGCGAGGTGGAATAGCCCGCACTGGGCTATGCAGGCGAACCGGGGACACCGTGCGCAAGGCTGGTGCCATGTAAGCCGGCCCAAGGAGACGCACTGGAGACCAGATGCGTAGAGCCGGCTTCATGGCACTTGGCTCGATGCCCACTCTAGCCCGGCTGAAACGCGGAGCTGGAATGTACCGCACCGGGCTATGCACCCGCACTGGGGACACCGTGCGCTTCACAGCATAACACGGTGCCTGCCCGGTCTCTCCAGCCCCCCGGTAAGCACAGAAAGTTGGTGCAGGTCTCCTACCTGGCTCCACCACACTTCCTGTGTACCTCCCCCTAAGACATTTTTGGGGCTGACTCTCGGGCTTCCATCCACGCCGCCGTGCTGCCTCCTCATACCAGCGCCTCTCCGCCTTCAACGCCTCAAGCTGTTCTTTGGGGCTGCGATATTCTCCAGGCTGTGCCCAGGGTCCTTTTCCTTCCAATTCTTCCTCCCATGTCCATTCCTCCAAATAGTGCAGCCTTTCCCACTGCTGCTGCTGCTGCTCCTGCTGCTGCTGCCTCTGTTGCTTCTCCTGCTGCTGCTTTTGCTGTTGCCCGTTACCACGCCGCTTGGTCCTGTTGTGGTGGGTGATTCTGTAAGGGTTTTCCTTAGGTGAAGTAGAGGCGGACCAAAATGCAGAGTGGTTGTTATTCATTGTACTTTAATAAAGAAACTGTACACGAATAAACTAACAAAACAACAAACGTGCAAAAACCTAAAACAGTCCTATCTGGTGCAAAACACAGAGACAGGAACAATCACCCACAAACACACAGTGAAATCCAGGCTACCTAAGTATGATTCTCAATCAGAGACAACTAATGACACCTGCCTCTGATTGAGAACCATACTAGGCCGAAACATAGAAATACCCCAAAACATAGAAAAACAAACAGACTGCCCACCCAACTCACACCATAGACCATACTAAAATAAATACAAAACAAAGGAAATAAAGGTCAGAACGTGACAACCTCCATATAACCTATAATTTCCATTCTCAGAGCGTTAATAAATAAAACCTCCAAATAACCTATAATCTCCATTCTCAGAGCGTTAATAAATAAAACCTCCATATAACCTATAATTTCCATTCTCA
This sequence comes from Oncorhynchus gorbuscha, assembly GCF_021184085.1. Classification (NCBI taxonomy): domain Eukaryota; kingdom Metazoa; phylum Chordata; class Actinopteri; order Salmoniformes; family Salmonidae; genus Oncorhynchus; species Oncorhynchus gorbuscha. Next base: position 48,487,018 of record NC_060188.1, on the reverse strand, counting down.
GAGCGTTAATAAATAAAACCTCCAAATAACCTATAATCTCCATTCTCAGAGCGTTAATAAATAAAACCTCCCACTGGATGCCTTTCATGGAACCAGAGAGTAAAATGTTCACAGAACCTCCCTGCAACCTAAAAATAAATATTCCCAGAACAGGCAAAATGTTAATTTCTGTTCACAGAATGTTCAAAAAACGTTCAATTTGACCTGAAACGTAAGGCTTCGTTCCCAGAACCAACGGGATACGAACAAAGTATGTTTCCCACAACTTCCAAGGAACCAAATGTGACAGCTGGGTGTAGCCCAAGAGGCGCTAACAGCTAGCCCATTTAGATGTGTGATTTACCACTCAGACAAGGCTTTTACTTTGAGTTCCAAATGGCACCATATTCCCTACGTAGTGTACTAGTTTTGACCAGGGCTCATCAAAAGTAGGGCACTACATAGGGAATTGTGTGCCATTTGGGATGCTCAAAGCCTTTGGGAAAAACCAACGCCGGTGACTTAGACATTATAGCTTCAGTCATGGTGCTGATGCTGCATTACTAAATGTATATGGTGATTGATAATATTATACATTTTGCGCAGGAGACTAAAAGGTGATCTACTGTATGTGTGTGTGTGTGCAAGTGACAGTCTTCACTTCAACATCTTGTAATTTCCATATAATTGACAAATGCAGAATGCAGACCCACAGCTATGGTTTAGTGACATTTTATTTTCATGTGTACCTAATTAATATTCATGATCAGCTTTAACTAGATGTGGGATATAAACAGTGTAGGGAGTAGCCCAGGGTGACATGGGGGGACAATATTTATACTGTGACATTTCCTCACAGTCACTTCCTGTGAAGAGGCGGCCCGCTTCTCTCTGCTCCCCTACTCCGTCTGCTTTTTGCCACGGTGACGCGGTCACAACATTCCCACAATGCCATCGCGACATTAAACAAACACTTAGGTAGAAGCACTCATTCCTTCCTTCCTTCCAAAAGTAGATCAGTGCGATGTGCCTCCCAGCCTGAGTTGCCCCATATCTCTCTTTACACCGTGTGCAACTATGTCTCTTTCTCTCTTGCTCGTTCTCTGTCTACCATCGGTACCTCCCTCTATAACCACCTTCTTTTCCTGATATCATTCTTTCTCTCTCTTCCCCTTTCTTTTCAGTATTTTTCCATTTCCTCTCTACCTGGTGTGCTCATTTCTTCGCTCCTCCTCTCTCTGTCTCCCGCTGTGCCTTTCTCCATCCCCTCCCCCTTCGTGTTTGTAGTATCTCCCCTCCCATGAGAGAATTCGCTGTTTGTCCTGATTTATATATTTCATTTTCTCCTCTTTCTCTTTTCAACTGGTGCAGTGGAGCCTGAGAAAGAGGGAGAAAGAGAAAGGAGAGCATCCCCCCCCCCCAGGCTCAGTCCTTTATTTATACCTTCTCCTGGGTCTTTTTTAAAGACTCTTACAGCTCCTTTACTCTCCAGCCATAGAGGATGGTAGTGCCAGTCTCACACACACACGCACGCACGCACGCACGCACGCACGCACGCACACGCACGCACACACACACACACACACACACACACACACACACACACACACAAAAATGCAAGCAGATCCTAAATGTGTTACCTCCAATCTAGTACAGCCTTCCCTGCCCTAACACCAGTATCCCTCCAACTCATTCTGTAAGGGCTAAAGTATAAATGGCAAAGCAAAATGCTGCTCAGCGCTCAGTCGCCTGATATAACCCAGATACCCACGGTCTATATACGATCAGACATGAATGTGTTCTGATGTTTAGTTGTTTGCTAGTTAGTTGTGTTTGGGGGTGTGGTGGGGTGTGTATTGTATCAAAAGTTAATTCCTCCTATTTTCCTCTCTAAGGGGCATATTGCAATTTACCAGGGGGGAGGGGTGTTCCAAAATAGGAGAGGAATTGTGTGTGTTTTTTTATTGGGCACAGGGGTTTTTTCCCCCTGGTTTCCATTCGTTCTTTTGCAAGTTTTACTTTATAATGTCTTCCATATATTCCCATTTCCTTATCTGCTTGTGTCTCCCCTTTATCAAGGTGTTTTGCTTCCTCCCTTATGCACTACGGTTTTCAGTGTGCTAACTTTCACTATGCCACAGGTCAGTATAGTCTACCAGTCTAACTGTCTATCATGCCCTCTATTCACCATTCATAGTGACAATAGCGGTAGGTGGAACATTTGTCCAGATCTGCAATAGGCTAATGAGCAATCACACCACGCATAAAAACATTCAAAGCAGCATACTTAAAAAAAAAATATGAATTGACAAAAAGAAATGGGAACAGTGAAGACACACAGCTACAAAATCTCCCCTATTAATCGTGTTTAGGGACAATACAATTATCCTACCTAGACTAGTCTACACCCCCACAATGCAATGAATAGTTTAATTGTTTTTCCAGTGAGTACAACATTCTAGCCTACTCTAGGCTGCAGCGAAAATGGCATTTGAATAACTGTGCAAAAGCCCTGTGATTTGAATGTTTCATTTGATTTGGATTAGTTGTGGGTCCACTCGATAGTTTGTAAGGTCTAAAAAGGCACAGTAGCAAGCCAGTCTGGCTTTATTTTTACTTTTAATAGGCTATACCTGCACTGCATCGGCTAGAGCGCACGTGCTAATACCAGAGCGGGCATATTTGCTATGAATTAAAAGCTGATTAATACAACTATAGCAAGCCAAATTGTCTACACCCCGAATTCGCACTTCAGCATCAATTCGCACTTCAGCACCATTCTCTCACGTCTTGCGCGCAGGTATGCCTGCTGCTGAGGAGAGAGCAACAGAGGAGCCTTGGCCTGTAAATTGCAATACTGTGGTGGACTGAGAGAAGAATACAGGCTACTGTGCAACTCCCTATTGAGGTTGGATGTTAATTTTGGAACTTAAATTGATTCATAATCATTTGTTGTATCATTATTATTAATATTATTAGGTTGTAAGTAGGTCTGTTGTGAAATAAATGACATTAGCTTATTTCTGTCACTTTTGGGGTGAGGCAGGTACTTGCCTTTGTTGGTTATTGCTGCAATATAGCCTGTTCAAAACTTTTGTGAAGGTTTAAACTATTTCGCAAGTGTTTTGTTTCATCCTGTTGAGCCATTTTCCTTGGCCAAATTCAATTACAACAGTAATGTTGTGTTTTCTGCTCATATTTTCCCTATAAACAATGGCTTAACATACTTCTGATATTTCCCTAGTAAAGTTTAGAAACTTTCGTGAAGGTATGGTATGGTGTGGCTATTATTGAGCTTTACCTCAGCTCTTCCTCAAGTTCAAATGTTGTAGTCAGTTGGACCGCCAGGGCAAACTCACTTCATGTCAAGGCTTGCAGTACAAGCCTTTCAAATTACCCTCCTTCTGTACGTCTATATCTGTATAGCAGACGCAGTAGCCATCTGACATAAAGAAATGCATGTTGGTGTCGTACCATGCCACCTATCTCTCTATCTCTCTGAGGCTAGGCTTAAGCTTCTCTTCCTTTACATAGGCTATATATACATGTATTATGTTTTATATTAATATCATACAACGGCCACCTAAGCCTATAGGCCTATGCATGCAATGGCCTGATACATTTAGTGATCAAATTTCCAACCATTTTTGTTTTAGGAAAGTAGCCTGAAAAAACAATAAAAAATATTGTCAATAAAATTTTGCATATGTAACAAATATTCCTGAGCCTGATGAACCATACATTAAATGAGCCCAATATTTGTAACGCCAGATTTCCTCCTCTTCGTCTGAAGAGCGCAGCGTGGTAAGTGTCCATATCGTTTATAATAAAACATAAACTGAACACTAAGAAATACAAAACAATAAATGTGAACATGAACGAAAAACAAACCGAAACAGTCCCCGTGTTGTCCCCGTGTTGACAGACACAGACACGGAAACAAACACCCACAAACCAACAGTGAAACCCAGGCTACCTAAGTATGATTCTCAAACAGAGACAACTAACGACCCCTGCCTCTGATTGAGAACCATAGTAGGCCGAAACAGAAACCTAAATATAGAAACACAAAACATAGACTGCCCACCCCAACTCACACCCTGACCAACTAAATAAAGACAAAACAAAACAAAATAAAGGTCAGAACATTACAATATTAAAGACATTTCATGAGCCCAAGCCCATAGAAGCCCAGGCTCTTTGCTATGAGACTCAATATTGAGCTCAGGTGCATCCTATTTTCACTGATCATCCTTGAGACATTTCTACAAATTGATTGGAGTCCATCTGTGGTAAATTCAATTGATTGGACATGATTTGGAAAGGCACACACCTGTCTATATATGGTCCAACAGTTGACAGTGCATGTGCAGCGACGCTCCCAATCCAACATGACAGAGCTTGAGAGGATCTGCAGAAAATGGGAGAAACTCCCCAAATACAGGTGTGCCAAGCTTGTCGCGTCACACCCAAGAAGTCTCAAGGTTATAATTGCTACCAAAAGTGCTTCAACAAAGTACTGAGTAAAGGGTCTGAATAGTTATGTAAATAAGATATTTCATTTAAAAAAAATATTTGAAAACATTTCTAGAAACCTATTTTTGCTTTGTCATTATGGGGTATTGTGTGTAGATTGAAGAGGGGAGGGGGACAACTTGATAAATTTTAGAATAAGGCTGTAATGAAACAAAATGTGAAAAAAGTCAAGGGGTCTGAATACTTTCCGAAGGCACTGCATTAGCTGTACCTCTAAACACTGTCAGAGAAAAAGTCAGAGGAGGAAGTAAAAGGCAAACAGAATTTGAGAGAGAGAGAGATGTTTACTCTTCATGTTGTTACATTTGTTCCTTCTTACTTTTGTTTCTTTCACTTACTTTGGTAACGTAAACGTATTTTTCTCATGCCAATATAGTGACTATGAATTTAATTGAGAGAGAGAGGGGGGACGCACACACACACACACACACACACACACACACATAGAGGTAGATCAGATATGATCATGTAGAATGACATTTCCTCCAGACAGATTTCCCCTGAATCATACCATTAACCAGAAGAGACACATTCATCAACATTACCATATTATTGTATCTCGCTCTGTCTCTCGCTGCATCTGTTTTACTCCTGCGAACCCTTCCACTGCATGGTGTCTCGTTCAATCACCCCTCCCTCTGTTATGTTATTCTTCTGAAGAGGTTGAGGCATATTTCAAATTCGAAAGACAATCAAGAGCTAAGATTTCTGTTGTCTTATTGATGACTTAGAAGATGGGTTTCAGTCCTGCGGGACAATTATAATTGACATCCACATTGGCAAACCAGAGCTCATTAAAACCAACAGGGGCGACAGGGTAGCCTAGTGGTAGAGCGTTGGACTAGTAACCAAAAAAAGGTTGCAAGTTCGAATCCCGGAGCTGACAAGGTACAAATCTGTCGTTCTGCCCTTGAACAGGCAGTTAACCCACTGTTCCTAGGCCGTCATTGAAAATAAGAATTTGTTCTTAACTGACTTGCCTAGTAAAATAAAGGTACAAATAAAAATAAATGTGATAGGCGAGATGTTTGTCTGACCAGACCCCTAGATACTGGGACCCCTACCCTATAAGACTTAACAGTGTGTGCAGGCTTTTGTTCGGGCCTATCACTAAAACACCTGAATCTACTGAACAACTGCACACTGGGACTTTGATTAAGTGTGTCAGCACTGGACTGTAACAAAAGCCTGCACACCCAGGATTAAAGAACACCCCCCCCCCAAAAAAAAAAAAAAAAACATTTGAAAAAAGAGAGAGAACTAAATTATATTTACAGGGGCAATATACCCTGAGAGACAAGGAAGTGGAGTTGTTAGAGAAGATGATTTAAGAAGAGTCATTTACTTTGATACATGGGAATGCCAGGAGGCTCCATTTTAACAGTCTCAGCTGGCGCTGATCATGAATGAAGGGAGAGACGAAGACAAAAAAACAAAATTGCCGAAGAGGATTAATTGAATGAATTCCTTATTCATTTCCAGTGTTTGTATCAGCGATTCCGATAAATCCATGACTGTGCATCGTTTTACCTCGCTAATTACCAACGGAGTGCAATGAGATCGGTATCGACACAAGTCAACACTGCAACAAGGTCAATATATCGCACAATAACGGCAATAAGGAGATTGACAGGGAGTTGACTGTTGACAGATAAAACGGCAATCACGTTATTGCACAATAACATAATTGACACGAACAACAGAGTTGATCTCAGCTGTGTAAGACTATATCTCTCTCTCTGCACTTTGGGTTGTGACATGAATTTCCCCACCACACACTCTTTATATATTCTGAAAGAGAGAGAGAGAGACAAGAGATAAGAGAAAGAAAGACAGACAGACAGAGAGAGATAGAGAGACAGGCGCAGAGAGAGAGACAGAGAGAGAGAGAAAGAGAGCGAGATAGAGAAAGAGAGCAAGAGTGCGAGAGACAGACAGGGAGAGACAGAGAGACAGACAGACAGAAATAGAGAGCGAGAGGAGGGGGGGGGGGCAGGCAGGCAGACAGGCCCCCTGCCCCCTACACTTGCAAGGTCATTAGTCAGACCCAGTGGATAGGAGCGGAGGAGGGGATACACACAGGGAGGGAAAGAGGAGTGAGAGAGTGAGCGAGTGAGGGAGTAGGGACAGTGGAGCATGTCAAACGGAGGCAGAGAACTGACACCAACCTTCTGATACCAGCAATAGAAAGAAAAAGACATGGAGAGAGAGAAAGAGCGATAGATCCGGATTGTGAAGATGAGTATTGGCTGAGTGCACACAGCTACAGACACCGTACTGTGAATAAAGGCAGCGGGCATAGAGCAGAACTGAGCGACTGTACGTGTCCATATTAGGAAGTACATCCGACATTAGACATCCAATGTCTGAAGTCACATATATGTTGTTATATGTGATCAGTACAAATCTGATGTTGCATGTTTATCCTAAAATGTACACCGTCTAATAAAAAGCATGAGTTAACCCACACCGAAAATAGTTAAAGGTGCTGACTAACGGAAAGGGGTTGAAGGTAGTGTCTGATACCCAATAAATCATTGGGACTATATATAGTGTGAAACAATATTTTGATTTTTCGCTAATATGTACACCGTACAAATGTGAGGACGCATATATGTCCTAATATGTGCACCATACATATGTGAGGACGCATGTATGTCCTAATATGTGCACCATACATATGTGAGGACGCATGTATGTCCTAATATGTGTACTATACATGTGCAAATCAATCCCAGAATAACAGCAAAGGACCTTGTGAAGATGCTGGAGGAAACCTGAAAGGCCGCTCAGCAAGGAAGAAGCCACTGCTCCAAAACCGCCATAAAAAAGCCAGACTACGGTTTGCAACTACACATTGGGACAAAGATCGTACTTTTTGGAGAAAGGTCTTCTGGTCTGATGAATCAAAAATAGAACTGTTTGGACATAATGACCATTGTTATGTTTGGAGGAAAAAGGGGGAGGCTTGCAAGCCAAAGAACACCATCCCAACCGTGAATCACGGGGGTGGCAGCATGTTGTGGGGGTGCTTTGCTACAGGATGGACTGGTGCACCTCACAAAATAGATGGCATCATGAGGGAGGGAAATTATGTGGATATATTGAAGCAACATCTCAAGACATCAGGTCGCATATGGGATTTCCAAATGGAAAATGACCCCAAGAATACTTCCAAAGTTGTGCCAAAATGGCTTAAGGACAACATAGTCAAGGTATTGGAGTGGCCATCACAAAGTCCTGACCTCAATCCCATAGACCATTTGTGGGCAGAACTGAAAATGCGTGTGCGAGCAAGGAGGCCTTCAAACCTGACTCTGTTTCACTAGCTCTGTCAGGAGGAATGGGCCAAAATTCACAACAACTTATTGTGGAAGGCTACCCGAAACATTTGACCCAAGTTAAACAATTTAAAGGCAATGCTACAAAATACTAATTGGGTGTATGTAAACTTCTGACCCACTGGGAATGTGATGAAAGAAATAAAAGCTGAAATAAATCAATCTCTACTATTATTCTGACATTTCCCATTCTTAAAATAAAGTGGTGATCCTAACTGGGATTTACTAGGACTAAATGTCAGGAATTGTGAAACACTGAGCTTAAATCTATTTGGCTAAGGTGTATGGAAACTTCCGACTTCAACTGTATGTCCTAATATGTGCACCATACAAACGCCCGGCCAACCTCAAGCAATGCTGCCAGTGATAAATCTGAGATGAGGAGGAGGAAGTGGTGTTTGAAGCACACGACCAAGGGAGCATGTTCCTGTTAAACAGTGACACACAAACATGCCAGCCGGGTACAGGACGTAATTATTCCTGAACACGTTGGTCCTGCGTTAGGGCAAGCAGCAAGGGAGCGCCGTGCTCCCTGAACACCGCCACAGGGACATAGAGGCGGGGGAGGCGTTGAGGGGGAGAAGTCACAGGCAAATTAAGCAATCGCCATCTGGATGTTCAGACTGTTCAGATTACTGACTGAAGACTTCGCTAAGCACTGCTACAACACTGGGTTACACACGGGGACACGCAGAATACATACACATACTGTATGCACACACACACGCACGCAAGCAGACACCACAGGCAGACGGACACCTGCGCCTAAAGACAGACACAGGTACACACTCACACTGACACACATACAAAACTGAAGAGCTTGCTGAGTTTGAATTGGATTTTTCGGATGATAAGAAAGCAAATCTAATCAGGAAGATTTTAGGAAAGTTGCAAAGTGTACTGAGCACCAGTCATCTTCACTGCTAGGTGGGATTACTGGGAGAGTTTCCTCTACTGAACTGATGTGTGTGTCTTGTTTTTCTCTGCTACCCCGACACACACACACGCACGCACGCACGCACGCACGCACGCACGCACGCACGCACGCACGCACACACACACACACACACACACACACACACACACACACACACACACACACCTACAGATACGGACGTAAATTACAATTCGTAGCAAGTTAGGAGAGCCTTTTAGCTATCCCTTTCCTAACCTTATGTTAAAGTCACTTCTGTCCGTAGCTGTGTAACATCTAGTCAAAATACTCCTCTACTGACGTAACAGTGTTTCTGGATAATCCCCAGAAGGGGGGCTTCTATAGAGAATGATAGAGAAATCATCCCTATATAGTTTCCATTCAGGCAATCTCCATTTTTAAGTAGTCCATTGTCTTCATCACATTTCTATTTTTTTATTTCACCTTTATTTAACCAGTTAGGCCAGTTGAAAACTGCGACCTGTCCAAGATAAAGCAAAGCAGTGTGACAAAAACATCAACAGAGTTACACAAACAAACGTACAGTCAATAACACAAAAGAAAAGAAAAAGTGAAAAATCTATGTACAGTGTGTGCAAATGTAGAAGAGTAGGGAGGTAGGCAATAAATAGGCCATAGAGGTGAAAATAATTACAATTCAGCATTAATATTGGAGTGATAGATGTGCAGATGATGATGTGCAAGTAGAGATACTGGGGTGCAAAAGATCAAGAGTATAAGTAACAATATGGGGATGAGGTAGTCGGGTGTGCTATTTACAGATTGGCTGTGTACAGGTACAGTGATCGGTATGCTGCTCAGACAGCTGATGCTTAAAGTTAGTGAGGGAGATAAGTCTCTAGGTTAAGTGATTTTTGCAATTTGTTCCAGTCATTGACAGCAGAGAACTGGAAGGAAAGGCAGCCAAACGAGGTGTTGGCTTTGGGGATGACCAGTGAAGTATACCTGCTGGACCGCGTGCTACGGGTGGGTGTTGCTATGATGACCAGTGAACTGAGATAAAGCGGGGCTATATATAGCAAAGACTTATAGATGACCTGGAGCCAGTGGGTTTGGCAACGGATATGTAGTGAGGGCCAGCCAACGAGAGCATGCAGGTCGCAGTGGTGGGTATTATATGGGGCTTTGGTGATAAAACGGATGGCACTGTGATAGACTGCATCCAGCTTGCTGAGTAGAGTGTTGGGGGTTATTTTGTAAATGACATCGCCAAAGTCGAGGATCGGTAGGATAGTCAGTTTTATGAGGATATGTTTGGCAGCATGAGTGAAGGATGCTTTATTGCGAAATAGGAAGCCGATTCTAGATTTGATTTTGGATTGGAGATGCTTAATGTGAGTCTGGAAGGAGAGTTTAAAGTCAAACCAGACACCTATGTATTTGTAGTTGTCCACATATTCTAGGTCAGAACCGTCCAGAGTAGTGATGCTAGTCGGGTGGAAGGGTGCGGGCAGCAATCGGTTGAAGAGCATGCACTCAGTTTTACCAGCATTTAAAAGCAGTTGGAGGCCACCGAAGGAGTGCTGTATGGCATTGAAGCTTGTTTGGACATTTGTTAGCACAGTGTCCAAAGAAGGGCCAGATGTATACAGAATGGGGTTGTCTGCATAGAGATGGATCAGAGAATCACCAGCAGCAAGAGAGACATCATTGATATATACAGATAAAAGTGTCGGCCCAAGAATTGAACCCTGTGGCACCCCCATAGAGACTGCCAGAGGTCCGGACAACAGGCCCTCTGATTTGACACACTGAATTGACACTCTGTCTGAGAAGTGAACCAGGCGAGGCAGTCATTTGAGAAACCAAGGCTATTGAGTCTGCCGATAAGAATGTTGCTGCAGGGGGTGCTGAGATGTTGGCCAGGGTAGGGGTAGCCAGGTGGAAAGCACGGCCAACACGGCCAGCCCTGGAAAAATGCTTGGCTGAAAAATGATTGGCTGATTCCTCTTGATGACCTGGTTGGACGTGACCCCAGCAGGGTCATTAGTAGGGATCAGCCAATGAAGTTGGACATCCCACCCAGTTGACTACATTAATATGATGGAAGCCCTCAATGGATCTGCCCACGCTAACGCAGGCTTTTGACCACTAGAGTCCTCTATCATTCTCTATGGAGGCTTCATGAAAGTGGAACCAATAAAGCACGCAAGCTGCACCCATGTCACTGTGATGAGGAGCGACACCAAAGTCGAGATCACACTGATAACCACAGAGTTAAAGGGACTACATTAATAAAAAAACAAACAGCAGCTAAAAGGAGGGCAGCCTGTAGTGGGTTTGTGTGGAACACTTCTCATTTAGAATTCAAAGTCAGCCGCGTGAATAAACACACACTCCATGTTAGGGCTTTTTTAGCAAATTGGGACTTGTTTTTCAAGGTTACAGTTTAACTTCAGAAACATGTGCAGCAGTGGAGGCTGCCTAGGGAAGGACGCCTCATAATAATGGCTGGAACGGAGTGAATGGAATTGCATCAAACACATCCATGTGAGCCGTCCTCCCCTAGGCAGCCTCGACTGCTGCGCATGTCTCTAAAGTTTAACTGTAACCTTGAAAAATGACTTACAGCCATTACCACTCCAGCCATTACCACGAGCCCGTCCTCCCCAATTAAGGTGCCACCAACCTCTTGTGATGCGCAGTCCCGCAGGCACAAAGCACTTGTAAGGAATGTAGTGGGTGAGAGTAGAACACTAGTGGTGGAATATTAATGGTGTGTTGAATGCTTTTGAATTCTGCATGTTTATGAAGATTTTATCCGACACATATGCCACAGCAAACTGTGTGTGAGTTCATGGGCGTGTGCATACTGTACAGTGTGTGTATATATATGTGCATTTGTGTGCCTTAAACCGTGCCTATGTCTATATACGTATGTGTATCTGTGTGCTTGTTCGTCACACACACAGCATATGCCCACTCCAGCAGTGGAGTGCTTTATTGGTTCTCTATACTTTTACTACTCCCCTACTTTGCTCCTCCAGGTCCGGGTCAGGGTCCAGTCCAATAGACTTCAGTGACTGTGCTGCAGTGCAGTGACTTGGACCCTCTCCTCCTCTATCTCTCCATAAATCTTCATCATTGCCTGAGATAGTGTGTTTGTGACCTCATTATGGAAGGCAACGACACCGTCTGGGACCTGGATTTATCTACCGCTACCTCCGCTCTATCCTCTGCACTGCTTACTCTCTTTCTGTGTCTGTGTCTCTGTCGCTCTCTTTCTGTGTCTGTGTCTCTGTCGCTCTCTTTCTGTGTCTGTGTCTCTGTCGCTCTCTTTCTGTGTCTGTGTCTCTGTCGCTCTCTTTCTGTGTCTGTGTCTCTGTCGCTCTCTTTCTGTGTCTGTGTCTCTGTCGCTCTCTTTCTGTGTCTGTGTCTCTGTCGCTCTCTTTCTGTGTCTGTGTCTCTGTCGCTCTCTTTCTGTGTCTGTGTCTCTGTCGCTCTCTTTCTGTGTCTGTGTCTCTGTCGCTCTCTTTCTGTGTATGTGTCAGTCTGGCCCTCTGTGACTCTCTATCCGTCTCTCTCTCTCTCTCTCTCTCTCTCTCTCTCTCTCTCTCTCTCTCTCTCTCTCTCTCTCTCTCTCTCTCTCTCTCTCTCTCTCTCTCTCTCTCTATCTCTCTGTCATCACACCTCACCAGAGATGACACAGGGGAATAGGCATTGGAGGAACTCTCCCCTTCCAATCGTTTATTTTGTCTATTCGTTTTTCCGCTTTATTATACAAGGAAAACGGCACCAATGTATGACGGCGCCAACGGGGATGGCAACATCGCTCTTATGCAACTCTGCAGTATTTTGTTTATGTACTATTTTGTTTACGTTTTTAGCTCAGGAATTGTTTTCTGTCATTACATAAAGCCGGGAAAAACTCTTGGATAGTAGAGCGGCGGTAACTCACCAGAACATCCGGCATTACGACCAGGATATCTATTTCTATTTCTATTTCCCTGGAGCGGATCCCTTGTTTGCTCTCCCCAGAGCAATTTAAATTATTCCAGAGGCTGACCCAAAACAACGCCGGCGAAGGGGATGTGGTCTTCTGGCCCAATTTAGGAATGCGTGCACACCACCCACCACTCCCAAGTATTTTACCCGTTAATGTCCAATCTCTGGATAATAAGATTGATGAGCTCAAGGCCGAGAGTTGCTTTTCAGAGAGACAACAGGGATTGTAACATACTCTGCTTCACGGAAACATGGCTCTCTGGACATATACTGTCTGACTGCCAGTTGGGTTCTCAGTACATCGCGCCGACAGGAAAAAAACATTGCTCCGGGAAGCAGGAGGGTGGAGGTATATGTTTTATGATTAACGACTTATGGTGTAACTGTGATAACATACAGGAACTCACCCGACCTAGAATACCTCACAATCAAATGCCGACCGTACTCTTTCCCGAGAGAATTTTCTTCAATAATAGCCACAGCGACGACGGCTCTCAAAGGATATGAAACATCTCCACCCCGCTGATCCTCAACACTGGGGCCCCACAAGGGTGCGTTCTCAGCCCTCTCCTGTACTCTCTGTTCACCCATGACTGCGTGGCCATGCACACCTCCAACTCAATTATAAAGTTTGCAGACGATACTATAGTAGTAGGCTTGATTACCAATAATGACGAGACAGCCTACAGGGAGGAAGTGAGGGCCCTTGGAGTGTGGTGTCAGGAAAATAACCTCTCACTCAACATCAACAAAGCAAAGGAGATGATCGTGGACTTCAGGAAACTGAAGAGGGAGTATCCCCCTATCCACATCGACTCGACAGTAGTGGAGAAGGTGGAAAGCTTTGAGTTCCTCGACCTACACATTACGGACAAACTGAAATGGTCCACCCACACAGACAGCGTGGTGAAGAAGGCACAACAGTACCTCTTCAACGTCATGAGGCTGAAGAAATTTGACTTGTCACCGAAAACACACGTACTTTTACAGATGCACAATCGAGAGCATCCTGTATCACCACCTGGTACAGCAACTGCACCGCCCTCAACCACAATGCTCTCCAGAGGGTAGTGCGGTCTGCCCAACTCCTCATTGGGGGCAAACTACCTGTCCTCCAGGACACCTACAACACCTGATGTCACAGGAAGGCCACAAAGATCATCAAAGACAACAACCACCCGAGCCACTGCCTGTTCACCCCGCTATCATCCAGAAGGCAAGGTCAATACAGGTGCATCAAAGCTGGGACAGAGAGACCTAAAAATAGCTTCTATCTCAAAACAGCTTCTATCTCAGGGGCATCAGACTGCTAAACAGTCATCACTAGCATATGAGAGGCAGCTGCCTTTAGACATAGATTAGGAAACACTTTAATCATGTTCCGTATCTAGCATTACTCATCTCATATGTATAAACTGCACTCCACACTATTCTACGGTATCTTAGTCACTTTTAAATTGTGTGTACATATTGCATCAGCCATCTCATATGTACATACTGTATTGTATTGTATCCTACACCACTGACTGTTAACCAGCCATCTCCAGCACATCAGAGGCTGCTGCCTATAGACATAGATTAGGAATCACTGGCCACTTTAAGGAAATGAGACACTAGCCACTTTAATAATGTCTCCGTATCTTGCATTACTCATCTCATATGTATTTACTGTACTCTATACTATGCCACTATCTTAGTCCAATGCCACTCTGACATATATGTATATATATTCTTAATCCATTCCATACTTAGATTTACATATATTTTGGGTATATGTTGTGAAACTGTTAGATATTCCTTGTTAGATATTACTGCACTGTCGGGGGAGACCTCAGCAGGGCACAATGTTGCTCACAGGCTACTTCCAGTCGGCCTACCAAGACACAGGCTGTGTTCCAATGTCCATGCTAGTAAACCATCACCGTGCTAGTATGGATATTGGAACAGAGCCACAGAAAGCACTATCTCTGTCTGTCTGTCTGTCTGTCTGTCTGTCTGTCTGTCTGTCTGTCTGTCTGTCTGTCTGTCTGTCTGTCTGTCTGTCTGTCTGTCTGTCTGTCTGTCTGTCTGTCTGTCTGTCTGTCTGTCTGTCTGTCTGTCTGTCTGTCTGTCTGTCTGTCTGTCTGTCTGTCTGTCTGTCTGTCTGTCTGTCTGTCTGTCTGTCTGTCTGTCTGTCTGTCTGTCTGTCTGTCTGTCTGTCTGTCTCCTGATTTATAAACGTTTCAAAATGTAGCAGGAGTGCAACATAACCCTACAAAACAGAACAAAACTGGGTCGTGTTCATTACGGTATATCGCAGGGAAAACGGTACGCGACGGAAAACTAATTCAAGCGTTTCCAATTGGACAAGGTCAAATAGAACCTCTCAGTTCTAACGTTTTTCTTCCCATTTCATGCCTACTTAACACAACCCAGGGATTTTTGCTGCGAGGAGATGTGCGACTGACCAAATATGGACACCTTACAAGTGGACAAGCATCTGAGGCTTTAGTGTGTTGTCGGGGACCTGCTATTTGACAATTATTCTGGTGCTTTGGCCACACAACTCCCCTTAGACCAGAACATGAGCGCATCTAGTGTGCATAAGATACTGTACACACGCACATGCTGTAGGCCTATATGTAGATGCATGCGGGTACACAAACAGACACATACACCAGCCCTGAGGCTCTTACAAGAAGGCTAGCGAGTGTAGCAAACGCAATCACCCTTTTAATGTAGGGCTGAGCAAACCACTACGCGTGCCACGCGTGGAATAGCTTAATCTCTCCCTCTGCCGCCATCCTCCCTCCAGCCGGAGAGGGGAGAAAAGACACAGCGGGCCTGAGCTGTGTTCCTGTCGTATCCACTAGCCTCTTTGACTTGTCTCCTGTCTTTCATGCCCACTGCTGTGAGCACTGGTTAGGTTACAGGAATATGATGGATATACAGTATATATCCAGGACAAAAGATAAGGAAAGGACACCATGTAAAGGGTGTTGAGCTACAGCCATACAGTTTTATAAACCTACACAGGTCGTAGCAGACTGCAGGACTAAAACAGAGGAGTTACACGGACATCATTCATTAAAGCCACTATCCCTCTCTCACGGTTCGCTCACTGCACCTGTGATCCTGTGTGGCTCAGTTGGTAGAGCATATGAAAAGGTACGCACGCGCCTCTGTCACTTTGGATAAAGGGTGCTAAATGGCAAATATTATATACAGCCTCTCTCTCTGTTCAGAACTATTGTCACCACAGTGAGACCGCCATACATCCAGGGCAGTCCATGGTCCAGTCCATGATGGGTACTGTAGGCTACAGGCCTGTCCATGGTGGATCCACTGTCATGGTACCGCACACCGTGTTGACTCTAGGAGACTCTAGGATACGGACAGCGCAGGGACATCACTGAGGGGGGAGGGGTGTCAGGGAGTTGTCACTCCACATCAGGCCTCTCCTCCTCTCCTCTGTCCCTGGAGCGTTTTCTCTCTCTCTCTCTGTATCCCTTCCGCTCTCTCTCTCTCTCTCGCTCTCTCCCTCCCCCTCTCTCTATCTGTCCCTCTTTACCCCTCTCTCCCTCTCTACCCCCCTCCCTCCCCCGTCCTCCCTCCCCACTCTTTCTCTCTCTGTCTCTATTAGTTCTCTCTTAGTTCAATCCCATGCTCACCCAAACAGAACACCAGACATGTCCCGTAGGAGTGCCACTTTACACCAAAACACACACCGTAACCCCGTTCCCTGTAGTCTCTGTACACCTTCAGTGCATGACAAAGCCTCCAGCCCTCTGATCTAACACGAAAGGAGCAGAGAATGGAAAGATAAATAGTTTTTTTGCTTGCAGAGTTCAATGCAGCAAAGCCACCGGTTTAAGTCAAGCGAAGACCCACAGTGGTCTAAACATTAAATACAGTGGTGGAAAAAGTACCCAATTGTCATACTTGAGTAAAAGAAAATGACTCAAGTAAAAGTGAAAGTCATCCAGTAAAATACTACTTGAGTAAAAGTCAAAAAGTATTTGGTTTTTAAATATACTTAAGTATTAAAAGTACATGTAATCGCTAAAATATCCTTAAGTATCAAAAGAAAAAGTATAAATAATATCAAATGATTTATATTAAGCAACCCAGAAGGCATGATTTTCTTGTCTTTCAAATTTACGGACAGTCATAATTTACAAACAAAGCATTTGTGTTTAGTGAGTTTGCCAGATCAGAGGCAGTAGGGATAACCTGTTATGCAGGTGAATGAGGACCCAAAAGCGACTTGGCGAAAACAGAGTCTTTATTCCAGTAAAGGAAATAGGCAATACTCCTAGACAAATCAGAGCAGAAAACAAAACATAAAGAACTAATTCCACTCGTAGTGACGAGGACAGACTGGAGACTCGACCATAAACTGTAGGTTGCCTCGGGAAGGCACCGACCGTAGCAGACTCAGACACCTGCTCACACGCAGCATCTGCGGGAAACAAGACACGACAGGGCGAGACAAAGACACAGCACGGCGAACAATATACAAGGATCCGACAGGACAGAAACGGAAAACAAGGGAAGAAATAGGGACTCTAATCAGAGGACAAGATAGGGAACAGGTGTGGAAAGACTAAATGAGTGAGTAGGAGAATGAGGAACAGCTGGAAGCAGGAACGGAACTATAGAGAGAGGAGAGAGGGGGAGGGAGAGAGAGAGGGATAGAAAAAGGGAACGAACCTAATAAGACCAGCAGGGGGAAACGAACAGAAGGGAAAGCATAATGACAAGACAATATAAGACAAAACATGACATAACCAGGGATGTTCTCTTGATAAGTGCGTGAATTAGACAACGTTCGTGTCCTGCCTGGCATTCAAAATGTAACGAATACTTTTGGCTGTCAGGGAAAATGACCAGAGTAAAAGTACCTTATTTTCTTTAGGAATGCAGTGGAGTAAAAGTAAAAGTTGTCAAAAATATAAATAGTAAAGTACAGATACCCCCAAAAACTACTTAAGTAGTACTTTAAAGTATTTTTACTTAAGTACTGTACACCACTGATTAAATAGAACAATATACACTGCTCAAAAACATAAAGGGAACACGAAAATAACACATCCTAGATCTGAATGAATGAAATATTCTTATTAAATACTTTTTTCTTTACATAGTTGAATGTGCTGCCAACAAAATTACACAAAAATGATCAATGGAAATTAAATTTATCAACCCATGGAGGTCTGGATTTGGAGTCACACTCAAAATTAAAGGGGAAAACCACACTACAGGCTGATCCAACTTTGATGTAATGTCCTTAAAACAAGTCAAAATGAGGCTCAGTAGTGTGTGTGGCCTCATTTTCAGGCTTTCAGGTCCAGTCCTTGGAAGTGTTACTCTATGCAGGTCCTCATTAGCCCCCAACTTACACAAATCTCTCTCTCTCTCGCTCAAAAAGAGAAGCTACAAAACTTTGAACATTCTTTACCAGGAAGGAAGGAGGGAAGGAGGGAAGGAAGGAAGGAAGCATCATCTGGTGTGTGTGCCTCATTAATCCACCCTTGGCTCCTCTTGGAGAGGAAAAGAAAAGAGAGAAGAGAGATGAAAGAAGGGGAGTGAGAGGAGGAGAACTGGAGAGAGAGAGGGGTGTGAGGTGAGGGAAAGAGGAGTAGAGAGAAACAGGAAATCAAGAGGGGGATAGAGGATGGAATATGAGGTGGCATGCAACTGCAGAATACCTCTGTGTGTCTATCCGTCCACCCCTCCTTCTGCTTGCCTGCCTGCCTGCCTGCCTGCCTGCCTGCCTGTCTGCCTGCCTGTCTGTCCTGTCTGTCTGTCTGTCTGTCTGTCTGTCTGTCTGTCTGTCTGTCTGTCTGTCTGTCTGTCTGTCTGTCTGTCTGTCTGTCTGTCTGTCTGTCTGTCTGTCTGTCTGTCTGCCTGCCTGCCTGCCTGCCTGCCTGCCTGCCTGCCTGCCTGCCTGCCTGCCTGCCTGCCTGCCTGCCTGCCTGCCTGCATCTGGTGCTCAGCTCAGCCTGCCTGTCCTGTCGATCGGTATGTATGCAGAAAGACAGATCGGTATCCCCCCCGCGGGACGGTTGAGCTAACGTGCGCTAATGTGATTAGCATAAGGTTGTAAGTAACAGGAACATTTCCCAGGACATAGACATATCTGTTATGGACAGAAAGCTTCGAATATTGTTAATCTAACTGCACTGTCCAATGTACAGTAGTCATTACAGTGAAATAATACCATGCTATTGTTTGAGGACAGTGCACAGTTATGAACTTGAAAATGTCTAACATTTTGAACAGAAATGCAATGGTTCATTGGATAAGCATAAAACTTTGCACATACAATCATTCATTGCACCTTAACTGATAATAATAAATCGTGGCTTTTCTTTTCCATTTCAAAGATCATAAAAAATGTAATAAAATGTATTTTTCTTTGTATTATCTTTTCCCAGATCTAATGTGTTATAGTCTCCTACATTCCTTTCATATTTCCACAAACGTCAAAGTGTTTCCTTTCAAATGGTATCAAGAATATGTATATCCTTGCTTCAGGTCCTGAGCTACAGAAAGTTAGATTAGATTTGGGTACGTTATTTTAGTCGAAAATGTAAATAATTGGTCCGATCCTTAAGAGGTTTTAAACGCCATGGCACAACATCACAACCCAGATGTTCCAAACAGCTTTCTCACCCATCACACACCTCTGAGCTACTGTAAAAGAGGAGTCTCTCTCTCTCAAAATTCAATTCAAAGGGTTTTATTGGCATGGGAAAAATATGTTTACATTGCCAAAGCAAGTGAAATAGATCAATAAAAGTTAAATAAAACAATCAAAAATGAACGGCAAACATTACACTCACAAAAGTCAACGGAATAGAGACATTTCAAATGTCATATTATGGCTACGTACAGTGTTATAACGATGCGCAAATAGTACAAAAGGGGACATTTTACTCCTCTCTTATTCCGCTCGTCTTCTGCTCCCTCCTTTCCCACCCTATTCTTTGTTTCTCCCTCTTTTCCCACCCTATTCTTTGTTTCTCCCTCCTTTCCCACCCTATTCTTTGTTTCTCCCTCCTTTCCCACCCTATTCTTTGTTTCTCCCTCCTTTCCCACCCTATTCTTTGTTTCTCCCTCCTTTCCCACCCTATTCTTTGTTTCTCCCTCCTTTCCCACCCTATTCTTTGTTTCTCCCTCCTTTCCCACCCTATTCTTTGTTTCTCCCTCCTTTCTTTCCCTCTCTCTTTCGCTCGACCTTTCTTCTTCCCTCCCTAACTCATTCCTCCCTTTCTCCCTTTCTCCCTCCCTCTTTCTCCCTTTCTCAGCAAATTGTAAACATGGTATTGGAACGGACCCTGTACACAGCTTCTTACTTTCCCTGTGTTCTTATTTTTAGTGCAACGTTGATATTGATTATTGCATTGTGGGGCTTTGAGTTTGCAATAAAGGCATTTCACTGCACTTAGCGTAACATTAAAACGTGAAACTCTCCTCTCCATCAACTGTATCTTTTATACAGTATGTCATCCAACCCACTCCCCTCGGGATCTTCCAAAATGCCAAGGATTCCTGACCATTTGTTTGTTATTTCTCATTGGGAGAATTACTGTGCATCATCACAAGGCAGCACCCGGCGAATTAGCCGATTACAACGTAAAACACCAAATAATGCATGCAGAGCTGAATTAGGCCGATACCCTCTAATTATCCAAATCCAGAAAAGAGACGTTAAATTCTACAACGACCTAAAAGGAAGCGATACCCAAACCTTCCATAACAAAGCCATCCCCTATGGTGTCACGGCCGTCGTGAGAACATTCGGAACAAAGCGCAGCGTGTTATGGGTTCCACATATTTATTGAAGTGAAACGCACAAAACAATAAAGAACAACCTAAACGTGCTGTCAATGACGTGCTCACAGGCAACTACACATAAACAAGATCCCACAAAAAAACAGTGGGTAAATGGCTGCCTAAATATGATCCCCAATCAGAGACAACGATACACAGCTGCCTCTGATTGGGAACCATACCAGGCCAACATAGAAATAAACAACCTAGATTACCCACCCTAGTCACACCCTGACCTAACCAAAATAGAGAATAAAAAGGCTCTCTATGGTCAGGGCGTGACATACAGAGAGAGGAACCTGGAGAAGAGTCCCCTAAGCTAGCTGGTCCTGGGGCTCTGCTCACAAAAACAAACAGACCCCACAGAGCCCCAAGACAGCAGCACAATTAGACCCAACCAAATCATATGAAAACAAGAAGATAATTACTTGACACATTGGAAAGAATTAACAAAAAAACTGAGAAAACTAGAATGCTATTTCGCACTAAACAGAGAGTACACAGTGGTAGAATACCTGACTACTGTGACTGACCCAAACTTAAGGAAAGCTTTGGCTGTGTACAGACTCAGCCAGCATGGCCTTGCTATTGAGTTAGGCCGCCGTAGACAGACAGACCTGGCTCTCAAGTGAAGACAGGCTATGTGCACTGCCCACAAAATGAGGTGGAAAATGAACTTCACTTTGTAACCTTCTGCCAAATGTGCGACCATAGAGACACATATTTCCCTCAGATTACACAGATCCACAAAGAATTTGAAAACAAACCCAATTTTGATAAACTCCCATATCTATTGGGTGAAATACCACAGTGTGCCATCACAGCCACAACATTTGTGACCTGTCACCACAAGAAAATGGCAACCAGTGAAGAACAAACACCATTGTAAATACAACTCATATTTATGTTTAGATCATTTCCCTTTTGACCTTTAACTATTTGCACATTGTTACAACACTGTATATAGACATAATATACATATTGTAAATGTCTTTATTCTTTTGGAACTTCTGTGAGTGTAATGTTTACTGTTCATTTTTATTGTTCATTTCACTTCTGTTTATTATCTACTTCACTTGCTTTGGCATTGTTAACATATGTTCCCAATGCCAATAAATCCCTTAAAATGAAATTGAGAGGGAGAGAGAGAAGGAGTGAGTGGGATGGAGAGAGAGAGATAGAGTGACGGAGGTTGGGAGAGGAAAAAATCCACCGTCTGGAATGAAGGGAAGTCCATCATCTCGAGAAAGAGGGAGAGGAAGAAGGGGGGGTGAAATAATAAGGTTTTATGCTCTTTGAGGGGAATTCATACCTGAGTTATGCATGTGTAAATCGACTTCTCTATATGCATATTCTGACCTTACATTTAGGCATGGGGAGAAGCATGCCAGAACTTGTTGGGGGTCAGCGTGGCGGAGGTGTTGTTGCCTACTCTCACCACCTGGGGTTCAGTCCCAGGATCTCCAGCTTGGTGATGATCTTGGAGAGGACTATGGTGTCGAATGCTGAACTGAAGTCTATGAACAGCTGTCACGTTCCCCAGTTTCTGTGTTGTGGTTTGTGTATTTGTATGTGTGTGTTTCAGGATGGCTTCCTGAATTCCCCCAAGTATCTGATTGGTCGGCCCCCATTGCTAATTGGAGAGCTGACCGCGCCCCCTTGTCAGGATACAGCTGTATCCCATTACAGACTCCTTCCCCAGCTATATAAGCCAGAGTTCTGTTGCACAGAAGAGATGATTGCTGAGAGAAGAGAGATGAGGGTGATATCCTGTGTTGGTTGTTGTTAGGAGAGAGAAGATGAGTGTGTCCTACGTTGGTTGTTGTTAGGAGAGAGAAGATGAGTGTGTCCTACGTTGGTTGTTGTTAGGAGAGAGAAGATGAGTGTGTCCTACGTTGGTTGTTGTTAGGAGAGAGAAGATGAGTGTGTCCTACGTTGGTTGTGTCCTGTTGGTTGTTGTTAGGAGAGAGAAGATGAGTGTGTCCTACGTTGGTTGTTGTTAGGAGAGAGAAGATGAGTGTGTCCTACGTTGGTTGTTGTTAGGAGAGAGAAGATGAGTGTGTCCTACGTTGGTTGTTGTTAGGAGAGAGAATGAGATGAGTGTGTCCTACGTTGGTTGTTGTTAGGAGAGAGAAGATGAGTGTGTCCTACGTTGGTTGTTGTTAGGAGAGAGAAGATGAGTGTGTCCTACGTTGGTTGTTGTTAGGAGAGAGAAGATGAGTGTGTCCTACGTTGGTTGTTGTTAGGAGAGAGAAGATGAGTGTGTCCTACGTTGGTTGTTGTTAGGAGAGAGAAGATGAGTGTGTCCTACGTTGGTTGTTGTTAGGAGAGAGAAGATGAGTGTGTCCTACGTTGGTTGTTGTTAGGAGAGAGAAGATGAGTGTGTCCTACGTTGGTTGTTGTTAGGAGAGAGAAGATGAGTGTGTCCTACGTTGGTTGTTGCAGAGAGGGAGCGCTTATTAGTATGTCCTGTGTGTGTAAATAGGACGCAGTGTTTTGATTATTGAAATGGTTTTTGTTCTTCTGTTTTTGTTCCCAGGGGGGAAGAGGTAGGCACCCAGGGAGTGCTTAGGCAAGAGGCCTGCGGGCATGTATATACACTAGGTAAGACCTGGGCGAACCGCCCACTGTATTTTGGTTAGTGCACCAGGTGGTGCTAGTTAGGTGTAGTGGGTAGGCAGGTAAGGTAGGTTAGGTAAGTAGTGGGTAGGTTAGGTAAGTAGTGGGTAGGCAGGTAAGGTAGGTTAGGTAAGTAGTGGGTAGGCAGGTAAGGTAGGAGGGTAGGTTAGGTAAGTAGTGGGTAGGCAGGTAAGGTAAGGTAGGTTAGGTAAGATGGCAGGTAAGGTAGGTTAGGTAAGTAGTGGGTAGGCAGTTAGGAGAGTTGGTAAGTAGGTTAGGTAGAGGTAAGTAGTGGGTAGATGAGGTTAGGTAAGTCCTGGGTAGGCAGGTAAGGTAGGTTAGGTAAGTAGTGGGTAGGCAGGTAAGGTTTAGGTAAGTAGTGGGTAGGAGGTAAGGTAGGAGGGTAGGTTAGGTAAGTAGTGGGTAGGCAGGTAAGGTAGGTTAGGTAAGTAGTAGGTAAGTAGTGGGTAGGCAGGTAAGGTAGGTTAGGTAAGTAGTGGGTAGGCAGGTAAGGTAGGAGAGGGTAGGTTAGGTAAGTAGGTAAGGTAAGGTAGGTTAGGTAAGTAGTGGGTAGGTAAGGTAAGGTAGGTTAGGTAAGTAGTGGGTAGGCAGGTAAGGTAGGTTAGGTATGTAGTGGGTAGGCAGGTAAGGTAGGTTAGGTAAGTAGTGGGTAGGCAGGTAAGGTAGGAGGGTAGGTTAGGTAAGTGTGGGTAGGCAGGTAAGGTAGGTTAGGTAAGTAGTGGGTAGGCAGGTAAGGTAGGAAGTGGTTAGGTCCAGGTAAGGTAGGAGGGTGGTTAGGTAAGTGTGGGTAGGCAGGTAAGAGGTTAGATGAGTGGGAAGGCAGGTAAGGTAGGAGAGGGTAGGTTAGGCAAGTAGTGGGTAGGCAGGTAAGGTAGGAGAGGGTAGGTAAGTAGTGGGTAGGCAGGTAAGGTAGGTTAGGTAAGTAGTGGGTAGGTTAGGTAAGGTAGGTTAGGTAAGTAGTGGGTAGGTTAGGTAAGTAGTGGGTAGGCAGGTAAGGTAGGTTAGGTAAGTAGTGGTTAGGTAAGTAGTGGGTAGGTTAGGTAAGGTAGGTTAGGTAAGTAGTGGGTAGGTTAGGTTAGTAGTGGTTAGGTAAGGTAGGTTAGGTAAGAGTGGGTAGGTTAGGTGTCCTAGGTTGGTTGTGGGTAGGCAGGTAAGGTAGGTTAGGTAAGTAGTGGGTAGGCAGGTAAGTAGGTTAGGTAAGTAGTGGGTAGGCAGGTTAGGTTAGGTTGTGGGTAGGCAGGTAAGGTAGGTTAGGTAAGTAGTGGGAAGGCAGGTAAGGTAGGAGAGGGTAGGTTAGGCAAGTGTGGGTAGGCAGGTAAGGTGGAGAGGGTAAAGTAGTGGGTAGGCAGGTGGTTTTGAGTTAGGTTAGGTAAGGTAGGTTAGGTAAGTAGTGGGTAGGTTAGGTAAGTAGTGGGTAGGCAGGTAAGGTAGGTTAGGTAAGTAGTGGTTAGGTAAGTAGTGGTTAGGTAAGTAGTGGTTAGGTAAGTAGTGGGTAGGTTAGGTAAGTAGTGGGTAGGTTAGGTAAGTAGTTTAGGTAAGGTAGGTTAGGTTAGTGTAGGTTAGGTAAGGGGGGTAAGAGGAGGTTAGGTAAGTAGTGGGTAGGCAGGTAAGGTAGGTTAGGTAAGTAGTGGGTAGGCAGGTAAGGTAGGTTAGGTAAGTAGTGGGTAGGCAGGTAAGGTAGGTTAGGTAAGTAGTGGGTAGGCAGGTAAGGTAGGTTAGGTAAGTAGTGGGTAGGCAGGTAAGGTAGGTTAGGTAAGTAGTGGGTAGGCAGGTAAGGTAGGTTAGGTAAGTAGTGGGTAGGCAGGTGTAGGTTAGGTTAGTGGGTAGGCAGGTAAGGTAGGTAGGTAAGTAGTGGGTAGGCAGGTAAGGTAGGTTAGGTAAGTAGTGGGTAGGCAGGTAAGGTAGGTTAGGTAAGTAGTGGGTAGGCAGGTAAGGTGGTTAGGTAAGTAGTGGGTAGGCAGGTAGGTTAGGTAAGTAGTGGGTAGGTAGGTAAGGTAGGTTAGGTAAGTAGTGGGTAGGCAGGTAAGGTAGGTTAGGTAAGTAGGTAGGCAGGTAGGTAGGTTAGGTAAGGTGGGTAGGCAGGTAGGAGGTAGGTTAGGTAGGTGGGTAGGTAAGGATAGGGTAAGTAGTGGGTAGGCAGGTAGGTGGGGTAGGTGGGTAGGTAAGGTAGGTTAGGTAAGTAGTGGGTAGGCAGGTAAGGTAGGTTAGGGTAAGGTAGGATGGTAGGTTAGGTAAGTAGTGGGTAGGCAGGTAAGGTAGGTTAGGTAAGTAGGGGTAGGCAGGTAAGGTAGGATGGGTTAGGTAAGGTGGGTAGGCAGGTAAGGTAGGAGGGTAGGGTAGGTAAGTAGTGGGTAGGTAAGTAGTGGGTAGGGGTAGACAGGTAGGTAAGTAGTACAGGTAAGGTAGGGGGTAGGTTGGGTAGACAGTAAGGTAGGAGGGTGGGTAGGGGTAGACAGGTAAGGTAGGAGGGTAGGGTAGGTAAGTAGTGGGTAGACAGGTAAGGTAGGAGGGTAGGGTAGGTAAGTAGTGGGTAGACAGGTAAGGTAGGAGGGTAGGGTAGGTAAGTAGTGGGTAGACAGGTAAGGTAGGAGGGTAGGGTAGGTAAGTAGTGGGTAGACAGGTAAGGTAGGAGGGTAGGGTAGGTAAGTAGAGGGTAGACAGGTAGGGTAGGTAAGTAGTGGGTAGACAGGTAGGAGGGTAGGTAGGACAGGTAAGGTAGAAGAGGTGACAGTAAGTAGGGTGGGTAGACAGGTAGGTAGGGTAGGGTAGGTAAGTAGTGGGTAGACAGGTAAGGTAGGAGGGTAGGGTAGGTAAGGTAGGAGGGTAGGTAAGTAGTGGGTAGACAGGTAAGGTAGAAGGGTAGGTAAGTAGTGGGTAGACAGGTAAGGTAGGAGGGTAGGTAAGTAGTGGGTAGACAGGTAAGGTAGGAGGGTAGGTAAGTAGTGGGTAGACAGGTAAGGTAGGAGGGTAGGTAAGTAGTGGGTAGACAGGTAAGGTAGGAGAGGGGGCTTTGACATTTACTTTCATTGCTTTGGTTCTGTTCAGCCCCTTTTCCCCAAATTTACCGTGTGACGGAATAAATTCCTAGTAAACGGTAAATTATTTGCCTTTTGTCATCCTTACTCGCACATACAGTCCCATACCTCTTTCACTCCACAGGGAGGTGAGTTGTAGCAGGGTGTTTGTTGCGTTCCCTCTTCCTAGAGGCGTACGTAACAACTGCATTCTCAGTTATTTCCCCACTTGTCCAGGTGGGAGAGGGCAGTGTGAAGTGCAATTGAGATTGTCATCTGTGGATCTGTTGGGGCGGTATGCAAATTGGAGTGGGTCTGGGATGATGGTGTTGTGTCATGACCAGCCTTTCAAAGCACTTCATAAATGACGGATGTGAATGCAACAAGGCAATAGTCATTTAGGCAGGTTACCTTGGAGCTATTGGGGACAGGGATAATGGTGGTCAGCTTAAAACATGGGACTACAGACTGGGACTACAGACTGGGACGAGGAGAGATTGAAAATGTCTGTGAAGACACTTGTCAGCTGGTCTGCACATGCTTTGAGAAATACCCTGGTATTCCATCTGGCCCGGCGGTCTTGTGATTGTTACCTTTTTAAACATTTTGCCCACATCAGCCATGGAGAGCGAGATCACAGTCATCGGGAAAAACAGGGGCTTTCCTGCAAGGCAGTGTTATATTCCTCGAAAGCGAGCATAAAAGGCGTTTAGCTTGTTTGGGAGTTCTGCAACTCTTGGCTGGGTTTCCCTTCCTAATCCGTTATCGTCTGCAAGCCCTGCCACATATGACACGCGTCGGAGACCGTGTAATAGGATTTGTGTGGTAGGACGGTTTCTCCCCGCGTTAAAGTCTCCGCCCCTCAGAAATGCTGCAGCATGGTGAGCGGTTTCTTGTTTATGGCCCCATACAGTTTTAGTGACAGTGGTGTTGGCTTGGGGTGGGATGTAGACAGCCGTGATAATTAGAACTCTTGGTAGATAAAAGGGTCTACAGCTTACCACGAGGTATTTTATTTCAGGTGAATAAAAGTTTGCGATTTCCTTCACACTTGAATCAGCACACCAGTTGTTATTTTTCAAGAAACCCTCCGCCTCCTTTCGACTTCGCCGCTGAACAATCCTGCCGCTGCATAGAGAATATATAGCGTCATCCAGCCATGTTTCAGTAAGCTGTCATATTGCAGCTCTGATTGGAGACTCTCGAACGAAGCTCATCCACCTTATTCTCGGGTGACTGGACATTTGCCAAATAAGAGGGGAGTGCCCTTTTCTTTGCCTCAATTTCACCAGGACACCTCATCTCCCGCATCTGCGCCTGCTGGGTTTGGTAGCCCATGGTACAAAGGAATAGGCCCTTGGCACATGTACAGTGGCTGGCAAAAGTATTCACCCCCTTGGCATTTTTCTTATTTCGTTGCCTTACAACCTGGAATTAAAATAGATTTTGGGGGCTTTGTATCATTTGATTTACACAACATGCCTACCACTTTGAAGATGCAAAATATATTTTATTGTGAAACAAACAAGACAAACTGAACTTGAGCGCGCATAACAATTCATCTCCCCAAAGTCAATACTTTGTAGAGCCACCTTTTGCAGCAATTACAGCTGCAAGTCTCTTGGGATTTGACTCTATAGAGAGAGAGAGCGTTTGAATCTGTTCTCCTCTACCTTCCCTGCCTGGGAAAGTACCAGGATGTTGCCTCTGGTTTTTGATCTGAATTTAGAGAACTGAATTTGAAAACTTAATCTGAATGTATCTGAGAAGTTGAATATATTAAACTTTGATAAACTTGTGTAAACTTCCTACACAGACAATACATGCAAAATATACCATATTGAAACTGAATATATACACTGAGTGTACAAGACAGTAAGGGCACCTGCTCTTTTCATGACATAGACTGACCAGTTTGAAAGCTATGATCCCTTATTAATGTCACTTGTTAAATCTAATTCAATCAGTGGAGATGAAAGGGAGGTGACAAGATAAGGATTTTTAAGCCTTGAGACATGGATTGTGTATGTGTGCCATTCAGAGGGTGAATGGGCAAGACAAAATATTGAAGTGCCTTTGAACGGGGTATGGATGTAGGTGCCAAGCGCATCAGTTTATGTCAAGAACTGCAACGATGTTGGGTTTGTCACACTCAACAGTTTCCTGTGTGTCAAGGAAGGTCCACCACCCAAAGGACATCCAGCCAACTTGACACAACTGTGGGTAGCAATGGAGTCAACATGGGCCAGCAGCCCTGTGGAACGCTTTCAACACCTTAAGTCAATGCCGCGATGAAATGAGGCTTTTCTGAGGGAAAAGGGGTGGGGTGCAACTTAATATTAGGAAGGTATCCTTAATGTTTTATACACTCAGTGTAAATATTGAATTTGAATATTAAATTGAAACTGAATGCAATGTTAATTTAATTCAGCTTCAAATCATGAAATACAAATTATTTTTATGAATTCAATGATTACATTTGTTCATTACAAATAAAAAATATTACATTCAAATGCAATACCCTAATACAAATTCTGAATAATGGAATTCAAATACAATTTATGTTGGCACTGACATCACTCCATACTTTATTTCATTGATCCCTAACATTCTGAACCCGTTCTCTCTCTCTATATATTCTTGTGTGTGTTGACAAGATTCTAATTAAAGGTACACCGTTTTTAAAGGAATGGATTAAGATAAATGTACTGAAAATCCTATTAAATTAAAACTCCACAACAAAATCTCGTGGAGTTTTCTGTGGTTAAATGAAATGTTATTCAGGGTGCGCAAGGGAGCCACACCTGCAAAGTGCGTTACCTGCATAAGGTAAGTGTGAATACTAACTGCTGAGAAATGCATAGGAAAGTCATGCGTAGGAAAGGCATACATTTGAATTGGCCTCTTCCTGAGCCACCATGAGATGTCTGGAAATGTCAAGGGCATCTCACGGCGAATCAGCTTCTCAAGCCTCTCTCCATATCCACTTCAACCTCTCTGAGAATATAACGATGTGTATGTGTGTGTAGTGTGTGATTTCTGATGACAGAGACACATTGAACAAGTAGGCCTCTGTCTCTGGCTAGTTGACTTACAGCATCTACAGTGTAGCATACAAAGTATGTAAGAGTGTCAGTTCAAAGCAACAGCAACATGCAACAGAATTGAACCTCTTCAATTCTACCACATACAATTTATAACATCATCATCATGACCATAAGCACCCTCACATGCATGACCATAGCCATCATCATGACCATAACTATCACCATCATGACCATAACCCTCATCCCAACATAATTGATCTGCAACAGCAGCTAAGATGGGGAGAATTCTGGCCTCCTTAACAGCACTAACAAGGCAGGTCCTACAGGCCCTAGTTTCTTTGCACCTGGACTACTGTTCAGTCGTGTGGTCAAGTGCCACAAAAAGGGCCTTAGGAAAATTGCAATGGACAAACAGGGCAGCACGGCCCTTGGATGTAAATAGAGAGCTAATATTAATAATATGCATGTCAATCTCTCCTTGCTCAGAGTGGAGGAGAGATTGACTTCATCACTACTTCTATTTATGGGAGGCATTGACATGTCGAATGCACCGAGCTGTCTGTTTGGACTACTGGTGCACAGCTCAGACAACCATGCTTACCCCACAAGACATGCCACAAGAGGTCTCTTTCTCAAAGTCCAGAACAGACTATGGGAGGTGCACAGTACTACAGAGACATGACTACATGGAACTCTATTCCACATCAAGTAACTGATGCAAGCAGTAAAATTAGATTGTTAAAAAGATAAAATTACACCATATGGAACAGCGGGGACTGTGAAGCGAAACAAACACAGGCACAGACACATGCATACACACACACACGCAAACATCCGCACTATACACACACGTACACATGGATTTTGTACTGTAGATATGTGGTAGTGGTGGGCACACAGTGTGTTGTGAATTCTGTGAATGTATTGTAATGTTTTTTAACTGTATCCATAATAAATATAAATACAAATATCAGAACACCTCAAACTGGACAAAGATTTTTTTTTTTGTTGCGAGACAGATGCGAAGGATTTACTGATGATACCGGACCAGGCCCAAATCCCCATCATTCGCATTAAAAACATATGCCGACACAGGGGACGCAGGTCCGGGTGCCTTGTGGTCCACGAGTGGGTAACCTGCCTCCTCCATCCGTCCTATTGGCCAACGTGAAATCATTGCAGAATAAACTGTATGAGCTCCGTTCAAGACCATCCTACCAATGGGACATTAAAAACTGTAGTATCTTATGTTTCACCGAGTCGTGGCTGAACGACGACATGGATAACATACAGCTGAATGGGTTTACGCTGCATCGGCAAGATAGAACAGCTGCCTCCGGTAAGACGAGGGGTGGCGGTCTATGTCTATTTGTCAATAACAGCTGGTGCGCAAAATCAAATATTAAGGAAGTCTCGAGGTTTTGCTCACCTGAGGTAAAGTATCTCATAAGCTGTAGACCACACTATTTACCAAGAGAGTTTATCTATATTTTTTGTAGCTGTCTATTTACCCCCACAAGCTGGCAATAACACCGGACTCAACGAGCTGTATAAGGCAATAAGCAAACAAGAAAATGCTAATCCAAAAGCAGCGCTCCTGTTGGCCGGGGACTTTAATGCAGGGAAACATAAATCCGTTTAATTTCTATCAGCATGTTACATGTGCAACCAGAGGGGGAAAAAACTCTAGACCACATTTACCCCACACGCAGAGATGCGTACAAAGCTCTCCCTCGCCCTCCATTTGGCAAATCTGACCATAATTATATCCGCCTGATTCCTGCTTCCAAGCAAATACTAAAGCAGGAAGTACCAGTGACTCGCTCAATACGGAAGTGGTCAGATAACGTGGAAGCTAAGCCACAGGACTGTTTTGCTAGCACAGACTGGAAAATGTTCTGGGATTCATCCGATGGCATTGAGGAGTATACCACATCAGTCACCAGCTTCATAAATAAATGCATCAATAATGTCATCCCCACAGTGACCATATGTACATACCCCAACCAGAAGCCATGGAAAGCTGCTGCTTTCAAGGAGCGGGACTCTAACCCGGACGCTTATAAGAAATCCCGATATGCCCTCCGACAAACCATCAAACAGGGAAAGCGTCAATACAGGACTAAGATTGAATCCTACTACACCGGCTCCAACGCTCGTAGGATGTGGCAGGGCATGCAAACTATTACGGACTACAAAGGGAAGCCCAGCCGAGAGCTGCCTAGTAACACAAGCCTACTAGACGGGCTAAATGACTTGTGCGCTTCAAGGCAAGCAACACTGAAGCATGTATGAGAGCACCAGCTGTTCCGGACAACTGTGTGATCATACCTTCCGTAGCCGATGTGAGTAAGACCTTTAAACAGGTCAACATTCACAAGGCCACAGGGCCAGACGTATTACCAGGACTCTAATCATGTGCTGAAAGGTTGAATATGTCTTCACTGACATTTTCAACCTGTCCCTGACCGAGTCTGTAATACCTACATATTTCAAGCAGACCACCATAATCCCTGTGCCCAAGAACACTAAGGTAACATGCCTAAATGACCACCGACCCGTAGCACTCTGTAACCATGAAGTGTTGAAAGGTTGGTTATGGCTCACATCCAGGTTGCAGTTGTAAATGAGAACGTGTTCTCAACTGCACTGGTTAAATAAAGGTGGAATAAAAAAATAATTTAAAAAAACATCAACGCCATCATCCCAAAAACCCTAGACCCACTCCAATTTGCATACCGCCCCAACATATCCACAGATGAAATCATTTCTATTGCACTCCATACTGCCCTTTCCCACCTGGACAAAAGGAACAAAAGGAACACCTATGTGAGAATGCTCATTACCAAGCTCATTACTAAGCTAAGGGCCCTGGAACTAAACACCTCCCTCTGCAACTGGATCCTGGACTTCCTGATGGGCCACTTCCAGGTGGTAAGGGTAGGCAACAACACATCTGCCACGCTGATCCTCAACACAGGGGCCCCTCAGGGCTGCGTGCTTAGTCCCCTCCTATACTCCCTTTTCCCCTAAGACTCGTGGGCAAGCACGACTCCAACACCATCATTGATTTTGACGACGACACGACGGTGGTAGGCCTGATCACCGAAAATGATGAGAGAGCCTATTGTGAGGAGTTCAGAGACATGGTAGTGGTGCCAGGACAACAACCTCTCTCTCAACGTGATCAAGACAAAAGAGATGATCGTGGACTACAGGAAAAGGACTGTTGAGCATACCCCCATTCTCATCGATGGGGTTGTAGTGGAGCAGATTGAGAGCTTCAAGTTCCTTGGTGTCCACATCACCAACAAACTATCATGGTGTATTCCCCCTAAGGAGACTCAAAACGTTCTGCAGCTGCACCATTGAGAGCATCCTGACTGGTTGCATCATCGCCTGGTATAGCAACTGCTCGGCCTCTGACAGCAAGATGCTACAGGGGGTAGTGCGTACAGCCCAGTACATCACTGGGGCCAAGCTTCCTGCCATCCAGGACCTCTATACCAGGCGGTGTCAGAGGAAGGCCCGAAAAGACTCCCGCCGCCCTAGTCACCAATAGTCTTAGACTATTCTCGCAGGTCCAAAAGGCTTCTTAAGGTCTTCTACCCCCAAGCAATAAGACTGCTGAACAGCTAATGAAATGACTACCCAGACTATTTGCATTGACCTCCCCCCCTTTAAAAAAAGGCTTTGTTAATTATTTTATTTGAGTTTACTAAATTGTTATTTCATGATAAGTTTTCATTTTAAGTATCAGTTTTTGTTTACTATACTAACCTTGTCTCACACGGTGCTACCTCGTCAGGAGAGTGATTCCAAATCCCCTCTGCTACAGTTGCACAGAAACATTTTACTATTCCATAGACATCATATGGCCAAACTAGTACAAGCTCAATCCTCAATAAATTTGTCCAGTCACACACAAACACACACAGACGCACACACCCTGCAAACACTGAAAGGCTTCTGATCGGAAAGTGACTGGCCATTTGGAGCCGCACTATGGCAGTTGATCCAGACTGGGATTGGATGCGTGGTCATGGTCATGGTGTGTGTGTGTGTGTGTGTGTGTGTGTGTGTGTGTGTGTGTGTGTGTGTGTGTGTGTGTGTGTGTGTGTGTGTGTGTGTGTGTGTGTGTGCGTGCGTGCGTGCGTGCGTGCGTGCGTGCGTGCGTGCGTGCGTGCGTGCGTGTGTTTAGGGGGAGGCTTTTCCCTCTGACAAGCACGGGATCAACGTGAACGGCTGAGGTCATTGTCCACCGTCACCTCCTGAGGCTCCTCATCACATGTCAGCTGCAGAGACACACACATCCACAGTCTCTCTTCCTGGTCCCAGTGTGGTGTACGGTGTAACGGGCGAAGGAGGTGAGAGGCTGGTGGCCAGTAAAGATAGACTCTAATAATAGTCTGTCATCGTTACAGGCCAGGCAGAGAAGCTAAGGGTCAGGAGGTCAACTCAGATGGACGGAGGGAGGTTACGCTTGTTCTTTCTCTCTCTCCTTCTGTCACTAGCTGTCTCTTTCATTATGGCCAGGGCTCAGGAAAAAGATGGAGATATAATTGCTGAGGTGGAATGTCATCACATTTCACAATAGCATGTACTGTATAGAGACTGTATTGTAATGGACTGTATCATATGTCTATTTATTGGTGAGTTTTACAGTCAGGGTTGAACAGTGTCCAATGATTCCCTAGCAAGGGTGAAACAGACTGGACCAAACGAAACAGACTTTATGAATCATTCATGTACGGAAGCAGACTAAACTAGTAACGTTGTATGTCCTATTATGGTTTGGTGGAAAGAGCATGGTGTTAGCAATGCAAAGGTTGTGAGTTGAATTCCCGAAGGGATCACATGCACACACAAACTCAAGTTATCCACTTACTGTACTGTAAGTCGCTTTTGATAGATGCATCAAAGCATCTACAAAGTGGCATTATGGTGGATAGTGATATGGATACTGTAATGTATCTGCTTATACCATAGCATATTTATTCACACATAAGTGCATTTAGTCAGATGTTTCATTCTATAAGAACACAGATGTATAAAGACACAGACTGTGGTATTACTACGGTATTATTACAGCATTCAAACACTAATAACCACTTTTAGAAAAGAGAGAGAGAGAGAGAATAGAGGTCGTTCTCTCACAACCTCTACTATCCCCACAATGCCTGCCCCACCTCCCAAAGGGGCACTTGCATAACCATTCAACACACCAGGGAGGGGAGAGGCGTGGAGGGGGGGATGAGGAAACAAATTACAGCAGACTCATTAACCTCACCCCTGAGAGAGAGAGAGAGGGGTAGGACTGGGTGGTAAACCGTAAAAAACGATATACCAGTATTAATTTACAGACCGGTTTGGATTTGAACTGTACCTATAACGGTATTTTCATGTTTTATATGTTAAATTTACAAATTAAAGTGTCATTCAGAAAGCTGCATGTTGGCTTTTGACATAAACAAACGAATATGAGAAACAGACAATGAGTGAAAAATACATGGAGGATGAGGACAGTCATAAACCCCTTTTGCATAATGTTATTGAGCAAATTAAGGATGCATGTCAATTGAACTTGTAGAGACATAAGAAGCTAAATTTGGTTTCTATTAAAATTATTATTGCGAGTTAATGTAACGTACCAAAGTCATTTGCATATGTCAGAAGACAAAATATATTTTGCGCGTATTAATCTTGCCAGATCATTTCCATCAATGCATGTCGATTTAACTCGTTTTACTGTTATCGATTGTAAATAAATCCATTTTGCACATGTGCATAACTGTAGATCTTTTTTATTTCACCTTTATTTAACCAGGTAGGCAAGTTGAGATCATGTTCTCATTTACAATTGCGACCTGGCCAAGATAAAGCAAAGCAGTTCGACACATACAACGACACAGAGTTACACAGGGATTAAAACAAACATACAGTCATACATACAGTATAAACAAGTCTATATACGATGTGAGCAAATGAGGTGAGATAAGGGAGGTAAAGGCAAAAAAAGGCCATGGTGGCAAAGTAAATACAATATAGCAAGTAAAACACTGGAATGGTAGATTTGCAGTGGAAGAATGTGCAAAGTAGAAATAGAAATAATGGGGTGCAAAGGAGCAAAATAAATAAATACAGTAGGGGAAGAGGTAGTTGTTTGGGTGAAATTATAGATCTATATATTATAGATGATATTATAGATATTATAGATAAATCCTATAGCAGTTTAAGTGGTTAAAGAAGGACAGAAGATCTCAAAATCTCTGCACAATAAACACTGGGACGAACTACAAAAAACAAATGTTATTTTCTGGAAGTGACCTTTGCCCGACGTTAAGACTAGAAACTGATATAAATGGATAATGCAAATAGCTAGGCCTTGACATGCCTAGGCTATTGAATTACATCTGGGTTTATGATTGTAATTCAACTTTTTCATAGTTTTCTTCGCAGATACAGGTAGCCTATAGCACCGATTAGGCCAACATCTCATTTCAGACAAGAAAGTTGTTGTGTTGCCCAATAGCTTATAGGCTAATATTGGAATACGCTACTGAGGATGTGTCACGACTTCCGCCGAAGTCGGACCCTCTCTTGTTCGGGCGGTGTTCGTCGGTCGACTTCACCAGCCTTCTAGCCATCGCCGGTCCACTTTTCATTTTCCATTAGTTTTGTCTTTGTTTTACACACCTGGTTTCAATTCCCCAATTACATGTTCATTATTTATCTGTTTTCCCCATGGTTTTTGTGCGTGTTTGTTTTATGTATTTCGGTCCTATTGTAACGCTCGTCTTCCTCCTCTTCTGAGGAGGAGTAGCAAGGATCGGAGGACCAATGCGCAGCGTGGTACGTGTTCATGATGAATTTATTAAACACAGAACACTAAAACAAAATTAACAAAGAGAATGACACGAAACTAAACAGTCCTGTCTGGTGACATACACAAAGACAGAAAACAATCACCCACGAAACCCAGGTGGGAAAAGGCTACCTAAGTATGATTCTCAATCAGAAACAACTAACGACACCTGCCTCTGATTGAGAATCATACCAGGCCAAACGCAAAACACAACATAGAAAAACAAACATAGACAACCCACCCCAACTCACGCCCTGACCAACCTAAAACAAAGACATAACAGAAGAACTAAGGTCAGAACGTGACAGTACCCTCCCCCCCCCGTCCAAAAGGTGTGGACCGCAAAACCTGAACCTATAGCGGAGGGTCTGTTTGGGTGTCTGTCCGTGGTGGCGGCACTGGCGCGGGACGTGGACCCCACTCCACCATAGTCTTTCTCCGCCTCTTAACTTGCCTCCGTGGCGCCTTTCGAGCGGCGACCTCGGACTGGGGACCCTAGCCACGGGTCCAGAATGGACGGGAGATTCCGGCAGCGCCGGACAGGCGGGAGACACCGGCAGCTCCGGAGTGACAAGCGATTCCGGCAGCTCCGGAGTGAAGGGCGATTCCGGCAGCACCGGAGTAACTGGCAGCTCCTGACTGACCGGCGGCTCTGGCAGCTGCTGACTGGCGGGTGGCTCTGGCAGCTCAGGGCAGACGGGCGACTCTGGCAGCTCAGGGCAGACGGGCGACTCTGGCAGCTCAGGGCAGACGGGCGACTCTGGCAGCTCAGGGCAGACGGGCGACTCTGGCAGCTCAGGGCAGACGGGCGACTGTGGCAGCTCAGGGCAGACGGGCGACTCTGGCAGCTCAGGGCAGACGGGCGACTCTGGCAGCTCAGGGCAGACGGGCGACTCTGGCAGCTCAGGGCAGACGGGCGACTCTGGCAGCTCAGGGCAGACGGGCGACTCTGGCAGCTCAGGGCAGACGGGCGACTCTGGCAGCTCAGGGCAGACGGGCGACTCTGGCAGATCAGGGCTACCTGACTTAGCCACACTCCCTGTGTGCCACCCCGAATACATTTTTGGGGCTGCCTCTCATTCCAGCCGCGCTGCCTCCTCATACCACCGCCGCTCAGTTTTCGCTGCCTCCAGCTCTGCTTTGGAGCGGCGATATTCCCAAGTCTGTGCCCAGGGTACCTTGCCGTCCAGAATCACCTCCCATGTCCATGAGTCCAGAGATTTCTGCTGCTTCCCGATACCACACTGCTTGGTCCTTTGGCGGTGGGTCGTCTTCCTCCTCTTCTGAGGAGGAGTAGCAAGGATCGGAGGACAAATGCGCAGCGTGGTACGTGTTCATGATTCATTTATTAAACACAGAACACTAAAACAAAAATAACAAAGAGAATGACACGTAACGAAACAGTCCTGTCTGGTGACATACACAAAGACAGAAAACAGTCACCCACGAAACACAGGTGGGAAAAGGCTACCTAAGTATGATTCTCAATCAGAGACAACTTACGACACCTGCCTCTGATTGAGAATCATACCAGGCCAAACGCAAAACACAACATAGAAAATCTAACATAGACAACCCACCCCAACTCACGCACTGACCAACCTAAAACAAAGACATAACAAAAGAACTAAGGTCAGAACGTGACATCTATTGTGTGGGCTTGGCTCCTACTCTGGTCTGTGAAGCATGCCTAATATCTGGATGATGCTCGGCAGAGGACAGAGGAGGGTTGGCTTGACTAGGATTGGGGGAGGGAAGTGGGTTGGGGATGGAGGAAGGGTGAGGGGGTGTTAAAGGGCAACACCACCACTTTTAACATATGGTTGTTATTATGAAGTATTTAGTGATGTCCTACATAGTTTTAATGTAATGTTATGATTTTATGTCTATTGACTGTTTAGTGATGAGCATAACAAGAAATTGCTTCTCTTTGACATTTTCAAGTAGAATTCCTGAGATGACTAATAAAATAAATTATGGACAGTCATGTCCATCTATATAATCCCTCTGTAGTTTTCTAATCATATTGGAACTCCCTGCTATATGTTGCTCTGGTTTATTTCGTATAATAACATTGTAAAAATGTTAAATAGGCACTCAAACCTATATAATGATATGTATAGTCAGCTTACTCCAATATCTTTCTGTTGGCGGTGGGTAACTGGTGCAGTGAATCAGGCGCAGGAGAGTGGAGATGAGTGTACAACATATTTAATTCCATGACAGCACCAGTATACAGACAGTACTCAAGGTGCGGAGAAATACCGGTCACTCGAAAATAAGGGGCGTAAAAACATAACCTCTAGCACCTCTTAATTTCGACAAACTGAACTAGTGTACCACTACTGGGTGAACAAGGCCTGTCTGGGATTCAGGTTCAAAGGCTGTACATTAGGCTGGCAGCCGGGTGATTTTATTTGGTCCCCCAAGTTTTCTGAGCAATTTTTTTTAAATGAATTCTTCCAACCCCCCCCCCCCCCCCCCCCCCGCCTTGCCACATGAATCCCCCATTCGAGGTGAAGCCCCAAATCAAATCAAATCAAATCAAATGGATTTATATAGCCCTTCGTA
Source organism: Oncorhynchus gorbuscha (assembly GCF_021184085.1). Classification (NCBI taxonomy): domain Eukaryota; kingdom Metazoa; phylum Chordata; class Actinopteri; order Salmoniformes; family Salmonidae; genus Oncorhynchus; species Oncorhynchus gorbuscha. The sequence goes on along the minus strand of NC_060188.1, from coordinate 48,448,307 downwards.
CGTCAGCTGATATCTCAAAGTGCTGTACAGAAACCCAGCCTAAAACCCCAAACAGCAAGCAATGCAGGTGTAGAAGCACGGTGGCTAGGACAAACTCCCTAGAAAGGCCAAAACTCCCTAGAAAGGCCCCATCGTCTCTCCCTGGCCTCCTCCAACATCTCTCCATCCCCTCCACTCTCCTAACGCAACCCATTAACCCGCCTCCCAGAGCTCCACACATGCATGCACATACACAGGCACAAAACATGCTAGCACAAATACACACAAACCAAGGTTCCATTTGCCAGTAATAACCGGCTTTTGCGATATACTGCGTTTTTGCCTATTCATTGATAGAAATACAAGTTGATGTAATACATTTGGCTGGACATGCTTATCGATCTATTGGTTAATTTGCATTAATTTGCATTCGCCATTCAAGTGCATAGGCAACATACCACTTTGTAATGTTTAACTACATATTATGAGGCATATTTTACCTTGCTTCAAAGTAGCCTAGGCAAAATCCGACCATATCCGTGGTGGCAATTATTTTATAAAGGCTTCCATTTGCCATTGAAACCAGTAGCCCATTTCGCTCATGTTCTATTGGTTTTCAACTTTCTTTTTGTCTGGTAGCCTGCCTCTCCTTGTTCGGGCGGTGCTCAACCGTAGACGTCACCGGCCTTCTAGCCATCATTGATATCCATTTTTAATTTTCCATTGGTTTTGTCTTGTCTTCCCACACATCTGTTTTCAATCCCATTCATTACCTGTTGTGTATTTAACCCTCTGTTTCCCCTCATGTCTTTGTCAGAGATTGTATTTTTGTCAAGTGTTGTTTTATGTTGTATAGGTGCGCGACGGGTACGCATGTTCATTTACACGTACTTAGTGTTTGGAGCATGTTAAGTGGACTTATATTAAAAAACTCCATTTACACTCCGTTGTCCCAGAGTCTGTGCTATTTCTTTCTCGACAAGCTGACCAATAGAATAGGGGGATAGGAGATTGACACAGGTTCATTGGCGGCGCGTCCATACAGCAAATGGCTATTGTTGTAAAGAGAACACAATGAAAGGTCTCTACTGTGTCTTTTAGTTATCAACATTCTCAACTTAATTGAGTGAACAACAATAGGCCTATAGTCTATCTTATTGGCACCAGCAGAGAGCATCCATCATATCCCCCCCGGTGAGTGCACACTGTGCATATTCACTAGCTATCATTATTGGGTCAGTGACACTTAAACGTTTTGTTTTTGGACAATCATTTTCTCCTTCAGTTGAAATGGATGTCATATCCTATTTGTGTCTCCCCTTATCGTAGGCTTATTATATGGACAACTTCGTTTTATTTGATCTGTTTGTCAGTGTCAGCAGAGTAGGCTACGCTGTAATTTGTAGTATTAAAAAAATATTATACTAATGTCTCCAGGCATATAAAGTGTAGTAGAATTGCATGAAATGTGTTTTTCCAGGGCAAAGAAAGAAGAAACGAATCTGATATAGCCTATGGCCCTATGCGCTCAGCCATGCATTGAACAGTCTTTTTTGCGAACAGTGAATTAGTTATATTGTAATGAAACAGGCAGGGAGCAGGTCACGAACCCTCGATCTTCTAGCCCGAGGTCTGGCGCGCTATCGACTGTGCCGCGAAAGCATGCTCGTGCGGCAGGGTCGATTTCCGCGCTTATAAACCCAGGGTCGTTACAATATTATTGGCCTAAATTATAACTATCCAACCTACTCAACACATTACGATTAGTAGGCTATTTTATATAAGACTGCAAATGCGATGCATGAAATGGTTTATTTTCAAGGTGCATTTGTATGGTGAGAAGTTGCTTCCTCAAACTTGAAACTCACGCACCGCATAGGCTAGTGATTTTGCTGTTCGTTTCTCATCTTGTTGGCTGAGGGAAAGTAAATGTGGACAGTTGTTCTAACATCTTCAAAGTGCTCCAGCAAGGCGAAACATCATTGCATCCTCGACTTGCATGTTCTGTTAAAATGAATTAGTATAATCTAAATGTGACGTCTGTTTTCAGAGTACCGTGGGTGGACGCCCTAATCAGGTTACGCAATCAATGCATATTGATCTGTTAAATTTCTAAAGTGGCATGTAAAATTGAAATGCTGCCGGTCAAATGTCCAGCGACATCTTGTCATAACAAAAAACTGATGCAAACACATCATGGCCAACAAATGACCTCCATTTTCCCGGGGTACATTAGAAATCCTCAAAGACACAAGGCGGAACACCCCCATCCCTCTCGAAAATCACAGGAAAGGGCTCCATTGAGTAGACTAATGGAGGGAAGGTGGCATATTACCAGTGCATTTATACCTGTGTTCTCTGTTTGTCTGTTGCCAGCTCGTCTTGTCTCGTCAAGCCTACCAGGGCTTTTCCCATACTCCTATTTCGCTCTAGTTTTCCCAGTTTTGACCATTCTGCCTGCCCTGATCATGCCTACTGTTCTGTACCTTGTGATATTGCCCTGGATTACTGACCTCTGCCGGCCCTTAACCCTGAGCCTGCCTGCCGTTCTGTACCTTTCGGATTCTGCATCTGGGTCTTATCCTGAGGTCTGATATATAGACACCTATAGAAACCCAAGTAGACCCTTAAATATTATAGAAACATATAGATACCTGACTCCCTAATTTAGGGCTTGATTCAATCTGTATCACCAAAGTTAAACTCTTTAGTACGCTTGAAATGTAAAGGTAATTTACGATTGAGCCAACATACTGTACGCAGATTTGACCCTGAGTACCATCTCTGTGAATGTGGAAACATTGTTTTAAAATTTCAATCGTGCTATAGTGCTGAACTTCGGCGATAGGAATTGAATCGGGCCCTTACACACACACAGTGTGGTTAAGGTTAGGGTTATGATAGATGATAGACATTTTTAAGGAAACATTTTATTTTCAGTATGTAAACTTAACATGAACAGGAATTACATGTACTTTTCATCCATGGTAAATCTGACTTGCCTAGTTAAATAAAGGTAAAATATATATATATATATATAAATATATAAATAATAAACCACACCACACCACCTACAAATAACCTGAGGATTATGTTCAAAAAGACCCTGTTTCTAGGTTAAATGAACACATGTTGGGTTATTCATGCAACCCACTGGGCACAGACATCAATTCAACGTCTATTTCACATTGGTTCACCAAACAACGTTGATTAAACCAGTGTTTGCACATTGGGAACCCAACTGGTTAGGTCAAAACAACCCAGCATGTGTTCTGTCCAATATTTAGCCAGTGCTGGGTTACCAAATAACCCAAATTGGGTTGTTTTTAACCTAGAATGTTTTTGTGTAAACACACACAAACACGCACACACATACTGGTTGTGGAGGAGACTGAGTCAGATTGCCACGCACAATATCATAAGGGATGAACATGTCACTATGTCAAAAATGGGAGAGGCACCAGGCAGCAGCGCAATGTGTGGGAGGTGGTCTTACCCCTTCAATCTCTAACCCTCATCCTTCTTCCCCACAAAATCATCCTCTTGTTCAATAAACCACGGTCAATGTTGGTGTTTTGGAGAAAAAAAAATCTCATAATGGATCCAAAATTGCCCATTTCACACTATCGGGCCATCTCGATCAGTATTATACTTTGCGGTATTGTTTCCGATATGTTCTGTTCCCATTGGCGTGTTGATATGATTGGTCTACCTCGGGCTGTTGCGGTGACCATATTACCGTTACCCATGCAGTCACGAGTCATACAATTCCATGTGACTATATTAGAGTCTATGCATAGTTTAACAGTATGAGCCCAAGCCCGAAAAAAATTACCTGAATTAAAAAGATGATTGTGCCGTTATACAATACATAGCTACAGCATATTAGGCATGGCAGAAAAACAGAAACCAAGATGTCTTGGGAAAGTAATTGGTCTAGCCTCTGCTCCACAATTAAACCAATTATAGTAATTACCTTTGAGTGTGGACTGTATTATTATGGATACTGGGTGGACTGGTTACCTCTTGCTGCACGAGCCTGGGTGAGAACGTATAGCCACAGGGAAAGCTGTTGCATGATACATTGATTGCATGGCAGCTTACAGTTCGCCTACAATTAGTGAATTTGTATTTGATTTTTAATAGCCTAGTAATTGGGATTTTTTTTGTATTTTCATAATTAATTGGGGGACACCCTTGAGCTATACAGAATATCTCACCACCATGCGTTTCCATCTCCTCCTCGCTCTCCTTTACTCATTTATTGAGTGCGCAGACGGGCTTGTCAACAGTTTCGTGAAATATGTTTAGTTGCGAAAACATGTTACTATCCATGTTCCCAAACGGATTTCACTTGGATTCGCAAATTAAAGACTGGGTAGCTGTAGGAACAAGGTTGGCGAGCCCATGGCATACCGAGTGTGGGTGGAATATCACCTGTCCGGGAGCGAGAGCATGCTCCTCAAATAGTGGTTGATGCGTGGAGTGAAATAAATTGTTCTTATATTTATTTCCCAGCTACTCATATTAAGCACAGCTCCGATATGAAACTGAAGTATACATGCATTGCTTGCTGTTTGGGGTTTTAGGCTGGGTTTCTGTACAGCACTTTGTGACATCAGCTGATGTAAGAAGGGCTTTATAAATACATTTGACTGAAGTAGCCTACAAAACGGAACGGCGGGAAAGCGCGCGGACTCTGTTCTTTATTGGAGCACAAACAGATTAAACGTATTTTATTCCCCTGCCCATGTTCCTGCCTATTTGATAATGGGCCATTATAAATCGAAACAAATTTTTACATATTAGTAATGACCAGATTTAATTGAGAATAGTCTGATGGGTGGAAATATGATCACTTGATGAGAGAAGTGCTGTGCAGCCCGAGGCAAGGAACAGAGAGCAAGCTTTATTTTGCTACTTTCTCAAATCATCAATAACCTATAGTCGCACCATACAGCCCATATATGTTTTGATTTCTAATACATTGTAAGGTTTGTATCATACACAACTAAAGTTACCAAATAACTCTAAATCTAGCATATAGGATCTGTTTCAAATGATCACTTTTAAGTTCAACATAGCCACTTCATATGCGCACTCACTCTGTAATGGGGAAAATATCCTGTCTATTTTATTCAGCTAAGTTCAATTATATTCTTCTTACTATAAAATCATATAAAATAAAATAATGGAACGGGACTTACTGTGCATTCGGAAAGTATTCAAGCTCTGTCAGGTTGGATGGGGGAGCATCACTGCACAGCTATTTTCAGGTCTCTCCAGAGAAGTTCGATCTGGTTCAAGTCCGGACTCTGGCTGGACCACTCACAGACATTAAGAAACTTGACCCGAAGTCACCCCTGCATTGTTTTGGCTGTGTGTTCAGGGTCGTTGTCCTTTTGGAAGGTGAACCCTCACCCCAGTCTGAGGTTCTGAGTGCTCTGGAGCAGGTTTACATCAAGGATCTCTCTTTACTTTTCTCTGTTCATTTTCCCCTCGATCCTGAGTAGTCTCCCAGTACCTTACATTCATTTATAAGACTTTTTAAAATGTAGATGTTCCAAAGGTGTACATCAGCGGCTTGTATGCCTGGAGGTCTGGAGATGCCAACCACGTTTATGTTAATTAACGGTCAATTAGTGTCTTTTGTATGACAATAACCGGCTGACAAAATTTCATGAACGATAAGCAAATGATAATACTATCATTTTTAAAAACCTTTATTTAACTAGGCAAGTCAGTTAAGAACAAATTCTTATTTTCAATGACAGCCTAGGAACAGTGGGTTAACTGCCTGTTCAGGGGCAGAATGACAGATTTGTACCTTGTCAGCACAGGGGCTTGAACTTGCAACCTTCCGGTTACTAGTCCAACACTCTAACCACTAGGCTACCCTGCCAACCCGGCAGCATCCATTCTCATCGTCACAGCAATGAGGCTTGTCAGCTTTGTAGACAGTCACAAACAGGATTCGTTGAATGGGGTCATCTTCGCCACAAATAAGTCCCTCTCTCAGCGTTTCTTTGGAAACACATGCCATTGAACCAACGCTAAGGAGGGAGTTATAAGATTCAAAGAAAGGGGGGATAAAAGAAAGAGTGAGAGAAACGGGGGGAAGAGAGAGCGAGTGCGAGTGCGAGAGAGAGAGAGAGAGAGAGAGAGAGAGAGAGAGAGAGAGAGAGAGAGAGAGAGAGAGAGAGAGAGAGAGAGAGAGAGAGAGAGAGAGAGAGAGAGAGAAAGAGACAGCTCAGCAGGTCTGGTCTCGTTCAATGTCAGAGTCTCTCCTGCCCCTTAGCTATTGGAGCCACATTGATTTGCTCATGTAATTCTGCTCTGATTTGGCTCGGCCAATCAATGGTTGCCCACTGACTTCCTGCATGCCAGGCAGCCATTAGCCTGTGAGGAAAGGGAATCGGAATTCCCTTATCTTTCGGGTTGGAGTTTTTCACACTTAACTTCAGGAGAAAAATGGTTTGGCTCCACCTCAAGCCACATGTCAGTGGGCAAAAACGGCATGGGACATCATAATAATGTTATTTTCTGGTTGTAAACTCATCTTCTGGTTATAGAAACATGAGATTACAACCAGATCACAATCAGTTAAAAACTTATAAAATGCCATTAGAATAATGTTCTTGCATTGCATCTAGTTTTGAAACCATCTGACTGGAAAAGTCTGAATCTGTTTCTGTTCCAGGTGACAATGCCATGGATATCAGAGGTATGTATACATGTCAAAAACACACTAACAATGGCTGGTCAATCATTCTTACTGATGATGATTAAATGGAGCAGTAACACCTTCAGGAGATTAAATTAAGTATATACAGTTTAAAAAGATATAGCATACTCATAGTGTATAAAGGCATTTCAAGAGCTTCCATGACTTGGTATTGTTATAATGCGTCCCAAATGGCACCCTGTTCCCTACATAGTGCACTACTTTTGACCAGAGCCCCTTGTGGTTTGGTCAATAGCAGTACACTATGTAGGGAATAGTGTCGTTTGGCACGTAACCTTACGGTACTCCTCCGGAGGGCAATGTGAGAATGAACGCTGGTTGGTTGGAAAGTAATGATGTTGAACCACAGAGAGAGAGCCATAGTCCAGTCAACGCACTACTGCTACTCTCCAGCTAGCCAGCATGTTCTGAAGGTCACAGCACTCCTCTCTGTGTTTCCAGGCATCACTCACATACACGCAAAAAAACATACACACTCACACACAAGCGTAAAGACACATGCACAAGTGCATACACACAGACACAGCCATACGTCTCAAACACAACTCTTCATTCTCTGCTTAATTTAGCCATCGATTTTTGAATATTGCACCGAAATCCTCGTGGGCAAGATAGATCATCAAAAGCCAAATCATCCTGGGTACCCGCCTCGGGTCAAACACAGCTGAGAGAAACACTGCTCCCCAGAGAACCAGAGAGCAACAAACCACTAACACACCGAATATGAAACATGGGTATTGGGGGAAAAGCAATAGAAATGATGAGATTGTCTTTTGCTACTGTGCAGCAGCATGCACTAAGGAACATACTGTATAGCTTATAGTAGATGAACACCAATTATGAGACATGGATCGGATGTTGCTGCTACACACACAGCAATAGCGAATGTATGGAACATAGCCTTTAGTTAGGAGGTAAACATCAAATGCTGGTATGAGACATGGGGGGATTGACAGAAGAGAGAAATGGACTCTGCAGTGTACAGCAATAGAGAATGGATGGAACAGAATAGATGAACGTCCAATATACACCATGGGTATTGGGGATAGCATGGAACACACACAGCCATAACACTTGGAGTATAGCCCTGCCGGAGATAGCAGATCAACATCCAATATGAAACATGGGCATTGGGGATATAATTAAATCAACTAGGCACAATTATACAATGGTGAATGGTAGATTAGGGAATTGAGCATATTGGATGGAAATGAATTACAAATCTGCGTCCCAAAAGTAATGCACTATTTGAATAAGGTTCCATTTGGGATGCAGTCAAAGACTGGAGCACAGAATGTAAACCATGGGGGGCTGGTAAGAATGCAGTGAATTGAAATGCCCCACTCGATGTGATATGCCATAGTATGCAATTCCATGCAACAACCCTCAACTTGATGCAAGTACAGTACGTGACACGATTCAATGTGACACCAACACTGGCTGTGATACATCCATTTTCAATTTAAGACCAAATGGAATGGATTCATTGTTTACCAACAGTCAACCAATACTCAATGTGACATCACTCTACTGTGTGAAGCTAAATGTTAAGGCTATACTATACTATAGCTATATACAAACCCCCATCAGGAGAGGAGAGACAGACTGAGCATGTGCAGACATTGACCTTAAAGGTGTAATATGCAGGAAGCGCTCCGCCATTTCCTGGTTGCTAAAATTTTGCCTAATTTCAGTGTGTGACAATACAAGCACTCAGAGTGTAGAGAACAATTGTACCATATAAACCACTATGAAATGTATTTTCACCTATTTCAGCTGGTGTTCAAAACTGAAAGTAAAAGATGCAAAAACTAAACTAAGAACGGGAGGCATAGAAATAGCGCACATAGAAAAGATCTACTGCTTCTTATATTTGCTTTCAATGAGAATAACAGACATATAACTCACATTTGTATGGGAATTTGGTCGGGTTGCCCAAGAAGTTACATATTGTAGCTTTAACTAAGGGAGACAACCCTGTTGAGGGTGATGGGAAGGAATAAAAGCCTGACTGTGGAGAGAATGGTGTGAGTGTGTGCGTGTGTGTGTGTGCGCTAAAGCAGAGTAGATGAAGTCATGTCCAGTGCCAGACTGCCACAGTAACCCGGGGCAAGACAGGATAACCCTCTGTCATCAATAATACTGCTAGCTTACTCCAAAAACAAATAGGACACATGGAAAGTGATTTCCTTATGCATTAATCATTCAAACATGTATTTTTTATCGTGACACGGCAACAGTGAGATTTGAACCTGTAATCTTCTGTTCTCTATCCATGGAACGAGGGGTGAGCAGCAATAGTCCCTTGAAACTGCGCTCGTGCGCGGACGCGCAACAACACCAGGACGCGCTGAAGAAACGCTCAGAGACTCAAGAGATTTAATTTCACCGACGTCCACTTTTTACCTGACTAGCTTTTCAAAGACAGCTTGAAATGTAAAAACGTTGCTCTATATATAATAGGACGAACGTCCTATTAGTTTGCATTATACGGAGCAACGTTTTTCTGTGATGGACCCAACATCATATCAGCCCATTTTCAATGCAACAAACCAAAGAAAATCTAACTTTGCAAAATTGAGTCTATGATTTTGTTCGAGGCAGAGCCAGAGCGCAAGTGAATAGAATTATATTGGCGCGGTTCGCCCACGTGCGGTCTTTCAATCACCCGCGAGTGAATGCGCTTTTCAGATTAGCTCAGATCAGTGCACATTTGTTCATATTCTTTGCTAGTTAGCGAGTTATTAGCTAATTTACAGATAAGTATGGGTCAGCAATGGGTCAGCAATGGGGAGTTACTGCTTCCAACGAGGGCACAAAATGTGTAGGCAACATTTCAATCTGTGTTTGAAAAGCTAGTCAGGTAAAAAACGTATGTCTTAATTAAAGGGGCAGTGATGTATTTTGAGACAGGTTGGAATATGCAAATAAGCCTATTGGCAGAGGGGTAGCCTACATTGTCTAATTCTCTGTATGATAATAATAACACATTTTATTTTGTATTATTATACAACACAATGCAATGTACAGTCACCTATTTGGCCCACAGTCTTACAGACCAAGTAAAAAAATCATGAATTAATGGCATGCCCTTCATAATGTAAAAAACGTTTTTAAGTCTCATGCAATAGGCCTGCATTGAACACCACATAGAGGCTACTGTAGGCAACATTTAAAAAATCAAAACCTATTTCCATGTGAAAATATTCTGGGATTTGCTCCATTGGTTTTGTTGGTAGGCCTACATTTTGCTCAAATTGCCACAAAAGTCTATTAGCTTCTCTTAAACTGTAAGGGTACAGTCTCAGTGTTCACCGCAAATGCATGCCAAAAGTTTCACAGAATTCTCAAACTTACAAGTTTATGCTCACAAGACATAGAATTTTCTCAGTGCCCCCCCCCCAAAAAAAACAAAAGTATAGGAAACATTGGTGAGCAGTGTTTTATTACGCATACAATGGTGTTCCTTTTAGTCTGTTCAAACAAACCTAATTTCAAACTAAACAAGCACTCATTAAGATCTGGTGTGGCCAATTAGTGGTGTGGCCAATCAGGTGTGGCCAACACACCTGAACTCACTTAACAAGATAGAGGAGAAAGAGCCTTTTTTTGACACTGAAGCTGGAATGTATGTTTTTAAGATTACTAAAGATTTCTTGTGGTTTTTATGGAAAGTTTTCTTAAACGTTCCCCCAAAAATGTAATAACATCTTTAAATAGAACCATGAGGAAACCTGTAGGACACATGAAGTACTAAAATTAACACAGAATAACATAATTTTTACGTTCTCTTAACTATTTGAGAACATTCCCAACGTCAAACCAGTTGGAGAACGTTCCTAAAACATTACCAAAAGTTTAATTAAATGTAACCATGTTTGACATTTTCGGAAGCGTTCTGTTTAAGTAAAGAAATACCAAGAAAATAACTTGTTTTTGTCAAGTTCCATAAAATGTGGTGAGAATATTCCAAAGCCAAGCAACTATCCTACACCATTCCCAGAAAGTTGTGGAATGCTTGTATGCAAAATAACCATAGGATAAGCACACTCTAACCTAGCTCTAAGAAACATATGGTTCTCAGACTATGTGCTAGCTAGGATATGTGGGGGTTTATATGGGTTTATACATGCTTGAAACTATTCAAGGAGGATGCTCCAATAGGAGAGACTGCCTTCATGGAAAGGTATCACAGTCTGCCCCCCCCCCTGCAATATTCAAGTTATTTTTCATCAATACATCCTTTTTATACAGTGCATTTGGAAAGTGTTCAGACCCCTTGACTTTTTCCACATTTTGTTACATTACAGCCTTATTCTAAAATGTATTCAATTGTTTGTTTTTTCTCATCAATCTACACACAATACCACATAACGACAAAGCAAAAACAGAAATGTTTACAAATGCATAAAAACTTTCTAACGGAAATATCACATCTACATAAGTATTCAGATCCTTTACTCAGTACTTTGTTGAAGCATCTTTGGCAGCGATTACAGCCTCCAGTCTTCTTGGGTATGATGCTATAAGCTTGGCACATCTGTATTTGGGCAGTTTCTCCCATTCTTCTCTGCAGATCCTCTCAAGGTCTGTCAGGTTGGATGGGGAGCGTCGCTGCACAGCTATTTTCAGGTATCTCCAGAGATGTTAGACCGGGTTCAAGTCCGGGCTCTGGCTGGGCCACTCAAGGACATTCAAAGACTTGTCCCGAAGCCACTCTTGTGTTGTCTTGGCTGTGTGCTCAGGGTCGTTGTCCTGTTGGAAGGTAAAACCTTTGCCCCGGTCTGAGGTCTCTGGAGCAGGTTTTCATCAAGGATCTCACTGTAATTTGCTATGTTCATCTTTCCCTCAATCCTGACCAGTCTCCCAGTTCCTGCCACTGAAAAACACAGCATGATGCTGCCACCCCCATGCTTCACCGTAGGGATGGTGCCAGATTATCTCCAGACATGACGCTTGATATTCAGTCCAAATAGTTAAATCTTGTTTAACCAGATAATCTTGTTTTTCTTGTTCTGAGAGTCCTTTAGGTGCCTTTTGGCAAACTCCAAGTGGCTGTCATGTGCCTTTTACTGAAGAGTTGCTTCATTCTGGCCACTTTACCATAAAGTTCTGATTGGTGGAGAGCTGCAGAGATGGTTTTCCTTCTGGAAGGTTACTCCATCTCCACAGAGGAACTCTCGAGCTCTGTCAGAGTGACCATGGAGTTCTCGTCACCTCCCTGACCAAGGCCCTTCTCCCCAGATTGCTCAGTTTTGCCAGGCGGCCAGCTCTAGGAAGAGTCGTGGTGGTTCCCAACTTATTCCACTTAAGAATGATGGAGGCCACTGTGTCCTTGGGGACCTTCAATGCTGCAAAAATATTTTGTACCCTTCCACAGATCTGTGCATCTACAAATTGCTGTCTCGGAGCTCTACGGACAATTCCTTTGACCTCATGGCTTGGTTTTTGCTCTGATATGCACTGTCATCTGTGGGACCTTATATAGACAGGTGTGTGCCTTTCCAAATCATGAATACTTATGTAAATACGGTATTTCTGTTTATTAATTGTAATAAATGTGCAACATTTTCTAAAAAGGAAAGTGGTCTGAATAATTTCCGAATGCACTGTAAGTGTGTGTGTGTGTTTGTTTCTGTGTGTGTCTTTGTGTGTGTGTGTATTTGTTTGTGTAGCTATCCATGTATGCATGTGTGCATGTTTGTGACAGAGAAAGAGAGAAGCCAACACTCTGGCATCCCAACCTGGGTTTGACTTGACTGGTCAAATGAGAATGATAGCCATTTAGACATTACATCAGGCCATTTCTGACCCGTATGCCACCAGTTTGAGACCCCTGACTTAAAGCCAATTCCATTGAGCGTGGAAACAACCTTGATTTAACCAGAGTGTGCCTAGTGGGTTTGTACTCACAGGCATTGGTGACAGCAAAGCTGTTGGCCGTCTCGATGTTGTCCACATGAGGCACCAGGTTGAAGGGGGCCTCGGATGCGTTGGGGCTAGTATTGTGCAGGAAGATGGCCAGGCGAAATGCTGTGTATTCCTGATCCGTGTTTCTGATGAACAGGCCGCCTGCAGAGGCAGAGGCAGAGAGAGAGAGAGAGAGGCAGAGAGAGAGAGAGAGGCAGAGAGAGAGAGACAAAGAGAGGGAGAGAGAGAGGCAGAGAGAGAGGCAGAGAGAGAGAGAGAGAGAGAGAGAGAGAGAGAGAGAGAGAGAGAGAGAGAGAGAGAGAGAGAGAGAGAGAGAGAACTGGGCAATTGGGTCTCTGACACTGCGCATGTAGGAAATGCTTTTGATGGAAAAACAAGAGACACAGCCAATAACCTTAACACATTTTCCCTCCCAAAGGACCCTGCCTGGAAATCTTAAAATGCCCACCATCCTGAATAGAAATGTGATCCATTGGAGAATCCCTTTAAAAACACCGCAAACCTGTCTTAAGTTCAACATTACTAGTCGACAGAGAGAGATCATTCGACCCCGGTTGGCATTTATTTGCGGTCAACTTGATTCGTTCTTCGTATAAATCAGCCTGTTCGGTCAGTTTAGCAATTACATGAAGGTAGTGTATTTATGGTTTCTTTTCGCCCACATTCAACACCGTAAGTTAAAGGCTAAAGGCAGGGGCACTTGGCAGTAGCAGAGATCCAGAGATCTCACCATGGCGCGGCTTTTAAGCTACAGACAGTCAGTGCTTTAGCTGGGTTTTGATAGAGATAGGCTCCAGCTTGAATAGGCGCACTTCTCTCGGTGGCAAAAAAAAAAGCAACCAGTCAGCCAAGTATGAAACGGTATGACTATGACAAACGGGTTTATGCAAAAGGGGAACGGAGTCTTCTGAATGTAACAGGGGCGAGTGTGCACTCTGCAGCAGGGCTACACACACTTTGAGAAAATTCCCGCTGCTGATCCATTCGCTCCAACCAAGCGAAGTATCCAGTCTCTGCAAAGAGCACTAGGCTAGGCTACTGCTGCAGTGGCGCTTTGAAAGAACACCGGCTGCTGAGGAACGCACTGGAACAGTTACGAATTACTATAAATACCTATTTCCTTGTGCACATTAGAAAAAACATCGAATCATCTAGGAACACATACACATTGTCATGTTGGAATAGGTTTGTGTCGGCGCTTTTAAACGATCGGTCAATTCTACTTTTCAATGTCACAATGTTATGTGACCATGAATGACGAACATGCATTTCTTAACACTGTCACACACACTATAATGAAAAGCAAGATCTTATTCACGCTTCATAACCCAGTGGCTCTTTTCATGCCCTTTTGATTGGCAAACACTGCTGTACACTTACCGATCTGAACACTGCTCGGGAAAGCACCCATTGTGAGTCCCCAAAAGCCAGAAAATATCAATAAAAATTGGTCACAAGAAATCCACATTTTGTTTTGGTTAAAAACTGATAAGAGACATCGAGGAGGATGACAGTCGGGGAAAAAACAAGACTAAAAGAAAAAGAGAGGCTCCGTTCATTATCACTCCATTCTGGGTTGAATTTCCCCCGCAGTGCCCGCGGACGCTGGTACGGCTGTCCGGTGGTAGAGACGTTATACACACAAGATGGGGGGAGCTCGCCAGGAGTGGGCTGCCTGCATGGAGAGAGAGCGGAATCACACATGCGCTTTCTCTCGACCCTGTCTTCCTCTCTGCTGTCGTTCTCTTGCACTGAACAGTGCGCACCCCTCCCGCACATAATCCCCTCAACGCCGCCCTGTTACTCGTTGAGTAGAAGTGTCCTATTCACCTAGTTTTGGTATAAGGGCCATTGAATTTCAGCACACGGATATGATTAGACTGACACTGTAATATCGTTATATGAGTGCCATCGATATCCGTACCTGGCGGGTTATCTGCTGGTATTATTGGCACAGTTGCGGTGCCGTGACGCACTGTCGGTTATATCGTAGCTCTTGCAGCGCAAAAAAGAGAAGCACGGGTGCGAGGTATTGCGAGCTAGGGGCCCATGTGGGATTTGCTACGAATATATAGCTATGCGCCAATGAGTGAATCTGTAAAATATTGTAAGATATTCTATGATGTCATTGTAAATAAAGTAATTGTGGCAATTCAGTGACCTCAGGGCGACGCTATAAAAGTGTGAGAAATATGAGTGCCGCTGTTGTCATTCAGCTCACGCTTTGCTGATTTGAGATTTGTATTCGTAGGACTATACAAAGGAATAGGCCAACTCACACAATGCAAACCTCGCTTCGGTATTCACTAGCCATACCTTTTATTTTGCTTTCTTCGTGGTCACATCACAAGATGAATGGCAGATACTCACAGGGACTATAACGACCTGCACACAGAAGACACACGCAGGCAGGCACGCACCATTACGAAATAATCTTAACAGTAAGAGGCAACCTGTAAAATAGATTTAGTTTTTGTCAATATGCTAATGACAAACAAAGTTGGTCACTTTCGCTCGTACTCCAATGGATTGAATTAGGCTTTATGTATGCAAACTCCTATTACCGTGATCGAGCTGCCCTTGCAACAAGGACTTATAGGGATATTAGATAGGAGACGGACCAGAATGTGATAATGCAGCAGAGTATACGTCAGCAGCACTATCTGCCCTTTAAATGGAATATTTCGACTTTTTCGATCCCCACAGACAGTGGGAGGTTACCTTGGTAGGCGTACTGTGCTGTGGGTTAGGCCGCTGTCCTGTGTGCTTACACTAAACTGTCAGTCCGTGGGTCCTGAAACTAGTAGATACAGTATACTGCGAATTTACTTGCTAATACTGTATGTGGCGCGCTGTGGTTTAAGCCGCTGTCCATTCGCAGAATTTAACTTCTGTCTCCGAGTACTGCAAATATATAGATGGGTTGGTTGTTTTGCAACAAAACCGAAAAGTGCGCAACTATTGGCTTAGATTGTTAATAACATATAAGCTATATTTTGTCTCCAATGTTTATTTAAAAAAAATGCACAATGAGCACTTGTCTCTCAAATACATCTTTACAGTTGTTGGTTAGCTAGCCAGCACATTTTATACAACTACAACTGTAGCTAGCACATTTGAGCCATATTAGCATTGACATAAAATCATTCAAAACAACTCAAAACGAGACATGTTATCAAGAACAAGATTAAACGAGATACAAGATGAATTCCCCACATGGCAGTTTCTTGTCATTCTTGCCATCCAGAATCACAACACGCTGACTTCTGCCCCATGGCATGGAAGCCAGCACATCGTTTTTGTGACCTTGTCAGCTATCCCATCTATACCTCGTTGATAAAAACCGACCTTTACTATACTACTGTAGCCTACATACAAAACCAGCCTCTGTCGCTGTCCATGGTGCTGAAATGAAACTAAACTGTCAGCCCGTGGTTCTGAAACTATAGCACACTGATAAACTGAACTTTACTAGCTACTACTGTAGATCTACAAGTAAGGGCGAATCAGTATGAACACTCCACCATGTAAGAAACTCATGAACATATGGTGGTATTGGATGTTCATCAATCAACAAATAACTTGCATTGCTGGGGCGAAGGTTCACATTCCAACAGGACAACGACCCTAAGCACACAGCCAAGTCAACGCAGGACTGGCTTCGATGACAAGTCTCTGAATGTCCTTGAGTGGCCCAGCCAGATCCCCAACTTGAACCCCATCGAACATCTCTGGAGAGACCTGAAAATAGCTGTGCAGATACTCTCCTCATCCAACCTAACAGAGCTTGAAAGGAGCTGCAGAGAAGAATGGGAGAAACTCCCCAAATACAGGTGTGCCAAGCTTGTAGCATCATACCCAAGAAGACTCGAGGCTGTAATCACTGCCAAAGGTGCTTCAACAAAGTACTAAGTAAAGGGTCTGAATACTTAAGTGATATGTAATATTTAAGGTTTTCTAAAAAACTGTTTTTGCTTAATCATTATCGGGTTGTAAGGTTCTGCTTTTCTTTTCTTAGTCAACCGTATGTTCTTTTTCTTTGAACGTAGCCCTGTCTTTCATTTTTGTTCATTGATTTCACCTGTGTTCATTTCTCACCTGGTCTCATCAGCTCCCTATTTAGTTCAGTTCTTTCTGTTTGTATGGTTGTGAGGTATTGTTTGTTTTTGCCTGCCTACCTGTGTTTGACCACTGCCTGCGACCACGATTCCTGCCTTCTGCGAAGGCTGAATAAACATCTGCCACGCTCTGAGGTGAGTGCCCCATGGTGGCGGTGGGGTTATGGTATGGGCAGGCATAAGCTACGGACAACAAACACAATTTAATTTCATCAATGGCAATTTTTTGCACAGAGATACCGTGACGAGATCCTGAGACCCATTGTCGTGCCATTCATTCGTCGCAATCACCTCATGTTTCAGCATGACAATGCACGTCCCCATGTCGCAAGGATCTGTACACAATTCCTGGAAGCTGAACATGTCCCAGCTCTTCCATGGCTTTCTTAATCACCAGACACATCACTCATTGAGCGTTTTTGGGATGCTCTGGTTCGAAGTGTACAGCAACCTGTTCCAGTTTCCACCAATATACAGAAACTTCGCACAGACATGGAAGTGGAGTGTGACAACATTCCACAGGCTACAATCAACAGCCTGATCAACTCTATGCGAAGGAGATGTGTCACGCTGAATGAGACAAATGGTGATCACACCAGATCCAGACTGGTTTTCTGATCCACTCCCATACCTTTTTTAAAGGTATCTCTGACCAACAGAAGCATATCTTTATTCCCAGTCATGTGAAATTCATAAATTAGGGCCTAATGAATTTATTTAAATTGACTGATTTCCTTATATGAACTGTAACTCCCTAAAATCGTTGAAATTGTTGCATGTTCCATTTATATTTTTTCAGTGTATATCTATGTGGTATATACGGCCCTAGAAGTTACTGAGGGTCCCAAAAGACAAAGCCATATAGATTAGACGTCGTGGTGATATATCCCAGACTCCAGATGGGTTAATAAGTGTTCGGAGCAGTCTTCCGAGCTGTCACCTCTTTAAATTCAAATAGCATTTTTCCTCCTCCGGAATGATTTCAATAGGTCTTGTGTTTCTGTCTCTTGGCAACAAAACATATCTCTCATGGCTGACACATTATGTGACATTTCATTATAGTCAAGTGGTTAGTATGCATCTCAAATGGCAACCTATTCCCTATGTAGTGCACTACTTTTGACCAGAGCCTATAGAAGCAGTGCACTATATAGGGAATAGGGTGCCTTTTTGGATACGGACTTAGAGAAGGAAAGGCTTGTCGGTTGTAACCCAGTCATTGATTCAGACAAAGGCTGTGTCCCAAATGGCATCCTACTCCCTATAAAGTGATTATTTTTGACCAGGGCCCCATAGTGCATTACTTTTGACTAGAGCTTATGTAGTGGCAAGGGTGCTATTTTGGATGTAGACAAAATACTATTAGGGTGAAATCTACGCTGTTTATGTCATTCAGCACATACTGTCTGTTCCTCTTTACTGGCAGTCAGCTTGTAAGGGATTGAATGTGGCAAGGTTTTGCAAATGAGAGTTATATTTAGATTTTTTATTTCACCTTTATTTAACCAGGTAGGCTAGTTGAGAACAAGTTCTCATTTACAACTGCGACCTGGCCAAGATAAAGCAAAGCAGTTTGACACATACAACAACACAGTGTTACACATGGAATAAACAAACATACAGTCAATAATACAGTAGAGATAAAGTATATATACGGTGTGTGCAAATGAGGTAGATAAGGGAGGTAAAGGCAATAAATAGGCCATAGTGGCGAGGTAATTACGTTATAGCAATTAAACACTGGAGTGATATATGTGCAGAAGATGAATGTGCAATTAGAGATACTGGGGTGCAAAAATAGTAAAATAAATAAATAAATACAGTATGGGGATGAGGTAGTTGGATGGGCTATTTACAGATGGGCTATGTACAGGTGCAATGATTTGTGAGCTGCTCTGACAGCTGGTGCTTGAAGTTAGTGAGAAAGAGTCTCCAGATTCAGCGATTTTTGCAATTCGTTCCAGTCATTGGCAGCAGAGAACTGGAAGGAAAGGCGGCCAAAGGAGGAATTGGCTTTGGGGGTGACCAGTGAAATATACCTGCTGGAGCGAGTACTGCGGATGGGTGCTGCTATGGTGACCAGTGAGCTGAGACAAGGCAGTCTGGAGCCAGTGGGTTTGGCGACGAGTATGAAGTGAGGGCCAGCCAAAGAGAGCGTACAGATCAAAGTGGTGGGTAGTATATGGGGATTTGGTGACAAAATGGATGGCACTGTGATAGACTACATCCAATTTGTTTAGTAGAGTGTTCGAGGCTATTTTGTAAAAGACATCACCAAAGTTGCGGATCGGTAGCATAGTCAGTTTTATGAGGGTATGTTTGGCAGCATGAGTGAAGGATGCTTTGCTGCGAAATAGGAAGCCGATTCTAGATTTAATTTTGGATTGGAGATGCTTTAATGTGGGTCTGGAAGGAGAGTTTACAGTCTAACCAGACACCAAGGTATTTGTAGTTTTACACATATTCTAGGTCAGAACCGTCCAGAGTAGTGATGCTGGATGTGCAGGCAGGTGTGGGCAGCGATCGGTTGAAGAGCATGCATTTAGTTATACTTGCATTTAAGGCCAGTTGGAGGCCACGGAAGGAGAGTTGTATGGCATTGAAGCTCGTCTGGAGGTTAGTTAGCATAGTTTCCAAAGAAGGGCCAGAAGTATACAGAATGGTGTCATCTGCGTACAGGTGGATCAGAGAATCACCAGCAGCGAGAACGACATCATTGATGTATACAGAGAAGAGAGTTGGCCCGAGAATTGAACCCTTTGGCACCCCTATAGAGACCGCCAGAGGTCCTGACAACAGACCCTCTGATTTGACAAACTGAACTCTATCAGAGAAGTAGTTGGTGAACCAGGCGAGGCATTCATTTGAGAAATCAAGGCTCTTGAGTCTGCCGATAATAATGTGGTGATTGACAGAGTTGAAAGCCTTGGCCAGGTTGATGAATACGGCTGCACAGTATTGTCTCTTATCGATCGCAGTTATGATATAATTTAGGACCTTGAGCGTGGGCTGAGGTGCACCCAGCACCCATGACCAGCTCGGAAGCCAGATTGCATAGCGGAGAAGATACGGTGGGATTCAAAATCATCGGTGATCTGTTTGTGAACTTGGCTTTCGAAGACCTTAGAAAGGCAGGGTAGGATAGATATAGGTCTGTAGCAGTTTGGGTCTAGAGTGTCTCCCCCTTTGAAGAGGGGGATGAACGTGGCAGCTTTCCTATCTTTGGGAATCTCAGATGATATGAAAGAGAGGTTGAACAGGCTAGTAATATGGGTTGCAACAATTTCGACAGATCATTTTAGAAAGTTTAGAGAGGGTCCAGATTGTTTAGCCCTGCTGATTTGTCGGGGTCCAGATTTTGCAGCTCTTTCAGAACATAAGCTATCTGGATTTGGGTGAAGGAGAAATCGGGGAGGCTTGGGCGAGTTGCTGTGGGGGTTGGAGGGCAGTTGACAGGGGTAGGGGTAGCCAGGTGGAAAGCATGGCCAGCCATAGAAAAATGCTTGTTGAAATTCTCAATAATCGTGGATATATCGGTGATGACAGTGTTTCCTAGCCTTTTTTGCAATGGGCAGCTGGGAGAAGGTGCTCTTATTCACCATGGACATTACAGTGTCCCAGAACTTTTTTGAGTTTGTGCTACAGGATGCACATTTCTGTTTGAAAAAGCTAGCCTTAGCTTTCCTAACTGTTTGTGTATATTGGTTCCTAACTTCCCTGAAAAAAATGCTTATCACGGGGGATATTTGATGCTAATGCAGTACGCCACAGGATGTTTTTGTGCTGGTCAAGTGCAGTCAGGTCTGGAATTAACCAAGTGCTATATCTGTTCCTGGTTCTACATTTTTTGAATGGGGCATGTTTATTTAAGATGGTGAGAAAGACACTTTTAAAGAATAACCAGGCATCCTCCAGAGATCAATATCTTTCCAGGATACCGGGGCCAGGTCGATTAGAAAGGGCTGCTCGCTGAAGTGTTTAAGGGAGCGTTTGACAGTGATGATGGGTGGTCATTTGACCTCAGACCCATTACGGATGCTGGCAATGAGGCAGTGATCGCTGAGATCTTGGTTGAAGACAGCAGAGGTGTATTTGTAGGGCAAGTTGGTTAGGATGATATCTATGAGGGTGCCCGTGTTTATGAATTAGGGGTTGTACCCGGTAGGTTCATTGATAATTTGTGTGAGATTCAGGGCATCAAGCTTAGCTTGTAGGATGGCCAGGGTGTTAAGCATGTCCCAGTTTAGGTCACCTAGCAGCACGAACTCTGAAGATAGATGGGGGCAATCAATTCACATATGGTGTCCAGGGCACAGCTGGGGGCAGAGGGTGGTCTATAGCAAGCGGCAATGGTGAGAGACTTGTTTCTGGGAAGGTGGAATTTTAGAAGTAGAAGCTCGAATTGTTTGGGCACAGACCTGGATAGTATGACAGAATTCTGCAGGCTATCTCTGCAGTAGATGCAGTAGATTGCCGGAAAATGTTATAGTTAGGGATGAACATGTCAGGGTTTTTGGTGGTCTTCCTAAGCCAGGATTCAGACATGGCTAGGACATCCGGGATTGCAGAGTGTGCTAAGGCAGTGAATAAAACAAACTTGGGGAGAAGGCTTCTAATGTTAACATGCATGAAACCAAGGCTTTTACGGTTACAGAAGTCAACAAATGAGAGCGCCTGGGGAATGGGAGTGGAGCTAGGCACTGCTGGGCCTGGATTAACCTCTACATCAACAGAGGAACAGAGGAGGAGTAGGATAGGGGTACAGCTAAAGGCTAGAAGAGCTGGTCGTCTAGTACGTTCAGAACAGAGAGTAAAATGAGCAGGTTTCTGGGCATGATAGAATAGATTCAAGGCATAATGTACAGACAAAGGCATGGTAAGATGTTAATACAGTGGAGGTAAACCTAGGCATAGAGTGACGATGAGAGAGATATTGTCTCTAGAAATATAATTTAAAACAGGTGATGTCACCGCATGTGTGGGAGGTGGAACTGAAGGGTTAGCTAAGGCATATTGAGCAGGGCTATAGGCTCTACACTGAAATAATCACTAACCAGAACAGCAATGGATAAGGCATATTGACATTAAGGAGAGGCATGTGTAGCCAAGTGATCAAAGTGGTCCAGTGAGTAGTTAAGCTGGCTGGAGACACGGCGATTCAGAGAACTAGCGGGCCGGGGCTAGCAAGTTAGCAGAAGGGCCTTAGAGGTATGTCACGATGGAAGAAGTCTATTGTACCCTCCTCGAGCGATTCTTTCGGCAGACCAGCCATGATAGATTAGTAGGGTTCCATGTAGTAACGGTGCCCAGTCCAATTCTCAAAATATGTATAGTGGCCCAAGAAATTGGCCGATGGACATATTCAGTTAACAGTCCGATATGCTCTAGGCAGCTAGCGGGCTGTGGCTAGCAGGCTAGTAGATAGGCATTCAGGCGACGGAGGGGCCTGTTGCAAAGAAACCTAGGGCAGATGACATCGTAGTCCAGTTGTGATGGACTAGCAGGGCTTCGTGTAGTAAAAGGGGTCCAGGCCAATTGTCAAAATAGGTATTGTAGCCCAAGGAGATGCTGATGGACCTCTTCAGCTAGCCGGGAGATGGGCCTAGCATGAGCTAGCTCCAGGCTAATTGGTGCTTGCTTCGGTACTGAGACGTTAGCCAGGAGTAGCAACTCGGATTGGAGCTAGCTAGCTGCGATGATCCAGGTGAAAAGGTTCAGAGCTTGCAGTAGGAATCCGGGGATATGGAGAGAAAATAAGTCTGGTATGCTCTGGTTTAAATCGCGTTCTGCAAACTGGCGAGATATCTCCGAGCTAGAGGTTAGCTGACGACCGCTAGCAGTGGTTAGCTGACTACTAGCTAGTAGCTGGTTCGATGGCTAGCTTCTGTCGGGGGATTCTGGTTTGAAAGTAAAGAAAAATACTTTAGAAAATAGCAGATCCATACCACATTGGGTGAGGCGTGTTGCAGGAGAGTATATTGAAGTTGAGGTTTAGGAAAAATATTTTAAAAAGATATGTGAAGAAAAAATATATAAAAGATATATATACGGGACACGGGACATGACGAGGACAAAGATGTCTGACTGCTACGCCCTCTTGGACTACACAGAGTGAAGTGTGTGTACAGTCATGGTCAAAAGTTTTGAGAATGACACAAATATTAATTTCCACAAAGTTTGTTGCTTCAGTGTCTAGATATTTTTGTCAGATGTTACTATGGAATACTGAAGTATAATTGCAAACATGTCATGTGTCAACGGCTTTTATTAACAATTACATGAAGTTGATGCAAAGAGTCAATATTTGCAGTGTTGACCCTTCTTTTTCAAGACCTCATTGATGGCAGCCCATTCTTGCATAATCAATGCTTGGAGTTTGTCAGAATTTGTGGGTTTTTGTTTGTCCACCCGCCTCTTGAGGATTGACCACAAGTTCTCAATGGGATTAAGGTCTGGGGAGTTTCCTGGCCATGGACCCAAAATATAGATGTTATGTTCCCCGAGCCACTTAGTTATCAATTTTGCCTTATGGCAAGGTGCATCATGCTGGAAAAGGCATTGTTCGTCACCGAACTGTTCCTGGATGGTTGGGAGAAGTTGCTCTCAGAGGATGTGTTGGTACCATTCTTTATTCATGGCTGTGTTCTGAGGCAAAATTGTGAGTGAGTGAGCTCCCTTGGCTGAGAAGCAACCCCACACATGAATGGTCTCAAGATGCTTTAATGTTGGCATGACACAGGACTGATGGTAGCGCTCACCTTGTCTTCTCCAGACAAGCTTTTTTCCGGATGCCCCAAACAATCGGAAAGGGGATTCATCAGAGAAAATGACTTTACCCCAGTCCTCAGCAGGCCAATCCCTGTACCTTTTGCAGAATATCAGTCTGTCCCTGATGTTTTTCCTGGAGAGAAGTGGCTTCTTTTCTGCCCTTCTTGACACCAGGGCCAAGGTCTTTGCCTCACTGTGCGTGCAGATGCACTCACACCTGCTTGCTGCCATTCCTGAGCAAGCTCTGTACTGGTGGTGCCCCGATCCCGCAGCTGAATCAACTTTAGGAGACGGTCCTGGCGCTTGTTGGACTTTCTTGGGTGCCCTGAAGCCTTCTTCACAACAATTGAACCGCTCTCCTTGAAGTTCTTGATGATCCGATAAATGGTTGATTTAGGGGCAATCTTACTGGCAACAATGTCCCTGCCTGTGAAGCCCTTTTTGTGCAAAGCAATGATGACAGCACGTGTTACCTTGCAGGTAACCATGATTGACAGAGGAAGAACAATGATTCCAAGCACCACCCTTCTTTTGAAGATTCCAGTCTGTTATTCAAACTCAATCCGCATGACAGGGTGATCTTCAGCCTTGTCCTCGTCAACACTCACTCCTGTGTTAACGAGAGAATCACTGACATGATGTCAGCTGGTCCTTTTGTGGCAGGGCTGAAATGCAGTGGAAAAGTTTTTTTGCATGGCAAAGAGGGACTTTGCAATTAATTGCAATTCATCTGATCACTCTTCATAACATTCAAGAGTATATGCAAATTGCCATAATACGAACTGAGGCAGGGGGTATAGGGTGGTGGAGGTATGTGTGTGTGTCAGTGCAAAGTGGACGTCTGCCATCATTGCAGAGATAGACAGATGGGCAGTCTGCAGTAGGTTTTACTAATGCGCATCAGGGGTGACTGTGTATGTGGTCAACTGCTGTTGGGGTATTCTACATGTTTTTTGTGTGCATTGGAGAGAGAGAGAGAGAGAGAGAGAGAGAGAGAGAGAGAGAGAGAGAGAGAGAGAGAGAGAGAGAGAGAGAGAGAGAGACAGAGGGCCAGACTGACACATACACAGAAAGAGAGCGACAGAGACACAGACACAGAAAGAGAGCGACAGAGACACAGACACAGAAAGAGAGCGACAGAGACACAGACACAGAAAGAGAGCGACAGAGACACAGACACAGGGTTTACTTTACACAGCCTTACCTAGCCACATTCAATACAATATAATTTGATAAAAATAATTTGGAATGCCATTTATAACTTACTATTGGGTAATATGCTTATAATATCCCATAATAAATTACCATTGATCGAAAGTGGAGTTCCTTTCAGGACAGCAATTGGAAAGGGACTGCAAATAGTAATGCAGTACAACAACTTTGGTAAATCTGATTAGATTCTGAAAATAAGTTTATTGGAGATAAACATATAAATAAAATTGGACTGAACCCTGAATTAAAGGGACAATCTAGGTTTGGTACATCCATTTATGGACAATAAAATTGATGAAATATAGCCATTGATCCTTGAAAAAGATCATTTCTAAATGCCTCATGAGTTTAGTTCAACTGTCACTCCATCACAACCCGCTGTTTAACAAATAAGTGGTTTGCTGTTGTTAAATCCCAGATTGCCACTTTAAAAAATCGGATTATTGGTTAGGTACCCGCCATTTTGTAAGTGACTGTATGTTTTTAAGGTGACCTTGAATTGGAGTGATTAGAAAAACAGGTGGTATGGATTTACGGTAGCATTGCGTTTTATGCATAACCCCCTATGTCATAGATTGTACAACAGGGATTCTTAAAATTTGGGACCGGGACAACTTTTGTGATAGCAAATTCATCAGGGACCCCCTCATAATCAGAACACCACTCAAGTGAGATAAAAATAGCATACAAGTAGTTTTACTGTGACTTCGACAGTGCGGACGAACCAAGTCTCGGACATAGGTCTTGGGCCATGGGAAGGAACATTTTACAGGTCCGCCTCTCGGCATCGGAGAGAACATTATCATCATGGAACAGATAGATGTTTTGTTGTTGTTGCAGCTTTAAAACTACTATCCTGCAATTCTACCATTTTTTCACGAGGCAGAGAAAAAACATCGCCGTTTTTTCTGCAGTGCATTTTTGTAAAAAAATAAATGGTACTGTGGATACCAATATCCCTCTGAGCCTCCCAGGCCTATGTTGCCCAGGGTTAAGAACATTAACTGTAGATTAATAACAATACTAATAGTTTTTTTTACATCATCTGTTTCTCACATGTTCACTCTCTTCTCAGAGACACGCACGCACGCACGCACGCACGCACGCGCACACACACACACACACACACACACACACACACACACACACACACACACACACACACACACACACACACACACACACACACACACACACACACACACACACACACACACACACACACACACACACACACACACACACACACACACACACACACACAGGGTCTCACAGCATTGGGTCTTGTCCCTCTCACCCTACGATGACCTATCCTCCCTGATGACACCCGGGAGTCATATTCAGTAGCACCAGAGAAAGAACACGACAGCTGAATATGACATGGGGCTGTGTCCCATATGGCACCATATTCCTTATGTAGTGCACTACTTTTGACCAGGGTCGATAGGGTTCTGGTCAAAAGTAGTACACCATTTAGGGATTAGGGTGCCATTTGGGATGAACACATGATCACAATGCTGCCTGACTCACCTCACCACTATGCTACTCCTAACAACGGTGTGACTCGTAAAAAACATTTCCCATGTATCCCTAAAATTGGGAAAGACATGGAGATTCACAGCTGGCCACATTTTGGCAGCATCTCCAATTGTCGTAAATCAGCTCCTGTGGGCCTTTCTACAATGGTGTATCAAGGATGCTGGCTTACTTATGTAAGCACATACAGAAGGCCTGCACTCCAAATTGCTCCATATTTCCTAAAAAGTGCACTACTTTTAACCAAAGAGAGAGGGAAAGAGACTGTAGAGATAAAAAATATTGCTCTTGATAGGGAATAGGGTGCAGTTTGGGACGTATTTAGGCCTCCAGTGTCAACACAGCTCTCTGGAGCAGGGGGAAGGAGGGAGAAGAAAGAGAGGGAGAGAAGGAGAGTGAGAGAGACACACATAGATAGAGACTGAAAGAGAGACAGACAGAGAGAGAGAGGAGAGAGAGGGAGAGAGAGAGAGAGGGGGAGCTGGGGTGGTGGGGGGAGCATTTGTTTGTCTCCCATTGCACATAATGAACTCGCAATTGGATCAAATGTCAGATTGAATTGTCGAGGCGTGGAGAAGGTCTATTATTGATTTCCGAAGTGGGCCTGAAGATGGGTTGGAAATAGGAGTGAGGCGAGGATAGTGCATCCCAAATGGCACCCTATTCCCTATATAGTGCATGCACTACATTTGACTAGGGACCATAAGGCAGGGGTTCTCAAACGTTTTTGCTTCAAAACCCACCACTTCAGGTGTCTTTTGAGTTGTGACCCACAATAAGGGTTGAGCAGTGAAAAAACATACACAGACCAAAGAAAAGTAAATAATAGATTACTAATACCCTCTAACTCAAAACATTTATCTGAATGTAGATTTGAAAAAATGGACAGTTGAACTGCGAAGAGAGAGATTCCGTATGGAAAATAAAATCTGTTGACGTAAAGCCCTGCAGGCCCTTCCAGTGGGAATCATAAACTGCATTCCAAATGGCAGCATATTTCCTATATAGTGCACTACTTTTGACCCAAGGCACATAGGACTCTTTTCAAAAGTGCACTACACAGGGAGTGCCCAGGGCTCCTGCCCAGGGCTATTACATTGCTCTCTCCATTTCTCTCTGTTCAGTAGGAAACAGTCATTGCCTTTTGATAAATACCCTTTTATTTTTGCCATAACATGCCATTAGCTCAGTGAACCAGGCTGGCTCTACCAGCCCCACATACATTACATTTTCTTTGGGTAAATTAATTTGTTTCCCATTGCTATGCAGCCCTTGTCTCTCTCCCCCCCCCCCCTCCACCTCCTCCCCCCTCTCATGCTAGTGGTTTACTCCAAGGAGCCAGCTGACTCACTGGGGGGAGGACGGGAGGAGAGGGGGTATTTTTAGATGCCACTTGCCCCCCCGAGGGGGTAAAGCAAGCGCCAGATCCCTGAACTGAACGCTGAGAAAAAGGGGGGGGGGCGGGATAAGTGGAGGAAGAGGAGGAGGTAGGAGACAGAGGACAAACTGATCACTAGGTGGCCGGCTTATAGAGGGATCTACTGAGGGCATAATACGCCTGATCCTGAAACACTGAGAAAAATGAGGATGAGAAAGAAAAGGAAGAGGAGAAAAAAAGAGGAAGAGGATGAGGAAGAAAAGGAAGAAGAGCAGACACAGATGAAATGACAAACTGATGCAGAGGACAAACTGATGACTGCCCAGTCAGCTTAGGTATCTATTGATTTGAAGTTTAAACTGGCGCTGGAGGCCCCTCTGCCCACCCTAAGGGCAAACAGTGTTACAGGCACCAATTGATCCATTGAACCGAACCTCGCACCCCAAAATGATTAGCTCCACTTTCCATGGCAACTGAGAGGCCCCTTTTGAAACACAAACGGGAATGATTACTTCCTCCCTCCCTTCTTCTCTTTCATCTCTTCTCTCTCTGATTTTGCTCTCACTCTCTCTCTGCTCTCACTCTGTCACTCTGCTCTCTCTGTGTATTTGTTCTCTCCTCCCCATCTCTTCCCTCTCTCTCTTCTCGTTCTTCTCTCTCTGCAGTCTCTTTCCCTCTCTCTTTCTTTCTTCCCTCAGTCTTCTTCTCTCATGAATATGAAATGATATGGAGTCCCTTCGATGCGCTAGGCTGCCTGTACCACAGTCCCCTAGCAGAGAAGAGCCAAAGACGATAGACTCAGGGAGTCAAGCTCTAAACTTATACTTATATATATATACTCTGGTTGTGTCCCAAATGGCAGCTTTTTCCATATATAGTGAACCACTTTGACCAGCTCCCATAGGGGAATAGGGTGCCATTTGGGATGCAACCTCTCTCTCATTTCAACGACAAGGGAGGGAGAAGAATAGTGATGACAAATCATTGGCTGGAGTATAACAGCCTGGATAACATGCTCTTTTTGTAATGTGACGCACAAGGAATGAGGAGTGAGTCACAATGTGTTGTTGTTGAATGGCAGTGGGCCCCCTGACATAGCCTGGTTATACCAGCTTGAATGCTGCTTTCAAGTAAAACAACAACAATTGTTGTGTTCAGGCTTGTTTAACCAGGCTAGGTCATAATGCATCCCACCAATCAGAGGACATGAATCAAGGAGACCTGTAGGTGATCCTAGAACCCATCAGCATGTTCCAGTGAAGTGTGAAATGTCCTTCTCCCTGCTACAACATAACATATTGCACACACACACACACACACACACACACACACACACACACACACACACACACACACACACACACACACACACACACACACACACACACACACACACACACACACACACACACACACACACACACACACACACACACACACACACACACACCTCTCAAATGACAGTTCAACATACCAAGACTTGTTTGGCCATAATTAGGGGTGGAATTAGCTTTAATTATTTCAAGGTGAAATCATCCTTACATAGAATCCTATAGGATCCTACAGTAGGGAGTTCCCAGAGACATGTATTCTCATTTCCACCCCATATTAGATGCCTGCCTGACACACACACACACACACACACACACACACACACACACACACACACACACACACACACACACACACACACACACACACACACACACACACACACACACACACACACACACACACACACACACACACCAAGAAAGGAAAATGAGAAATACAGGGAGGGGAAAACACTGATAGAAAGTAGGACTTGTGTCAGTCTGAGGCTGTCCTAATATGGACACCGTAGACGGTAGAAGGCAAGGCAGACATATTATTAAGTTATGAAGATGTCATAATGTCAGTGTATGAGAGGAGAAAGGGAAAAATATAGTAGGGAACACATACCCACTTCCAGCTCTACAGCCGCTGTGGGGATTGTCTGTTCTGCAGCATCTTTCACCTTAACACATACAAACACACAGGCGGTATGCATACACACACGTGTGCATCACTATGACATTATTTTTTCTGCTGACCGAAATAAAAGTATGTTCTTTTGTGATTAGCTACTGTGGTTTGTTTTTCTACTCAGAGTCCTCTCCCTCTCCCTCTCCCCCTCTCCCTCTCCCTCTCCCTCTCCCTCTCCCTCTCCCTCTCCCTCTCCCTCTCCCTCTCCCCCTCTCCTGCACTCCCCTCTCCTGCACTCCCTATGCCTCCCTGTGCCTCAGCCTCATTTGTGTCTGGAGCCTTCCCTGTCCCTGGAGAAATGTTTTCTTTTCCAATGTTGCTGCAACATTTTTCACAGCTAAAGGCCGGCGTCTTCACTGACATTTTCAACCATTCCTTGTCTCAAACTGTAATCCCCACGTTTCAAGCTGACTACCATCATTCCTGTTCCAAAAAACTCTAAGACAAAGTGCCACAATGACTACTGCACTGTAGCACCCACATCTGTAATAACGAAGTGCGTTGAAAGGCTGGTCACGGCACTCATCAACTCCATTATCCCAGACATCCTGGACCCACTTCAACTTGCATACCATCCCAACAGATCCACGACGCAATCTCAACTGCACTCCACAATGCCCCCTGCCACCTAGACAAGAGGAATACACATGGGAAAATGCTGTTCATCAACTACAGCTCAGCGTTCAACAACATTGTGCCATTCAAGCTCTTCACCAAGCTCGGGACCCTGGGACTGAATACCTTCCTCTGCAATTAGATCCTTGACTTCCCGATGGGCCGACCCCAGGTGCTGAAGGTAGGCAACAACACCTTTGCCTCGCTGACCCTCAACACGCGGGCCCCACAGGAGTGTGTGTTTAGCCCCCTCCTGTACTCCCTGTATACCCACGTCTGTGTGGCTACGCACGACTCCAACTCCATCACTCCAACTCCTAACCCAAGTCTGCTGAAGACACGGCGGCGGTAGGCCTGATCACCGACGGCGATGAGACCTGGCAACAACCTCTTCCTCAACTCCAGCAAGATAAAGAAGCTGATCGTGGAGCACACTCCCATCCACATTGATAGGGCTATAGTGGAGCAGGTTGAGAGCTTCAAGTTCCTCGGCATCCACATCATTAACATGCTATTAACATGGTCCACACAGACCACAAAGTTGTGAAGAGGGCACTACCTCAATTACCTCGCACCCCTGCATATCGACTCACACAAACCACACTGCGTCGATGTTCGTGCTGCACTTGACTTTTAAAGGTAATTTACGCTCCAGCCACTTTCTGCTGGACATATCACGAACGGGATCTCAAGAAACATCAGGGACATTGCCTTTAAAAGTCAAGTGGAGTGTGATGCCGGCGCAGTGCATTCGTTTACATCCCAGTCTTAATCTGGGTCCCGACTACCGGGCTCAAAAGTAAAATGTGGGATGAGTGGGATAGTAACTACTCTCCAAGTAGGAGATGTATTTTGACATTCATTGATACAAGTGGAGGCTCCTCAGAGGAGGAAGGGGAAACATCCTATTCAGTGAACTGCAGAAAAGGTTATCCTTTTTATATAAAACTATACTAAATATATTTCACCAAATAACTGATTAAAACACACTGTTCTGCAATGAAGGTATACAGTAGCCTCAACAACACTCTGTAGGGGTAGCACCATGGTGTACATGGTGGACAGCTATTTTCCATCCTCTTTTGGATACATTGACTTCAATACAAAACCTAGGAGTCTCATGGTTCTCTCCCACTTCCATAGACTTACACAGTAATTATGACAACTCCGGAGGACGTCCTCTAACCTATCAGAGCTCTTGCTGCATGAACTGACATGTCATCCATCTAATCAAAGGTTCACATATTGAATCTGAAAGCATAAGCTAGCTAGCACTGCAGTGCATAAAATGCAAGTTGACTTAAAGAGAAAGAAAATAGTTGATCAGTTTTTAATGAACTAATTTCTTAGAAAATGAAGGAGAAGCAGCAGAGAGATAGAGAAAGAGCTACAGTAGCTATATATATATATATGTTTTTTTTCACTTTCACTTTCACTTACTTAGCTAGTTAATGCAGGTAGCTAATTTAGCTGACTCAAACACCCAACTCAAACAGAGTGGAAAGCTATTTATGTTAGCTAACTGACTAAGGCTAACACCGGAACTCTTCCAAGTCAAGGTACAGTGCATTTGGAAAGTATTCAGACCCCTTCACTTTTTACACATTTTGTTAGGTTACAGACTTATTCTAAAATGGATTAAATTGTTTTTTCCACTCATCAATATACACACAATACCCAATAATTACAAAGCCAAAACAGTTTTTGCAATTTTTGCAAATGTATAAACAATAAAAAGTATTCAGACCCTTTACTCAGTACTTAGTCGAAGCACCTTTGGCAGCGATTACAGCATTGAGTCTTCTTGGGCTACAAGCTTGTGAAATGATTGTCCATGAGAATCCAAATAGGTCAGATTAGGTTTGCAATGAAGAACTTCAATCAGACCCCCTTTCACCCGTAGAGGACAAAACTAGTGGGGATTAACAACTCACTTCCTGTTGTAAATCAAGGGAGAAGATCCAGGCTTGCGATCTCCAAATTCACAAAAGGAATGTGCTTTGTCTCAACAGACCCTTTTCCTGCTGAAACTCTTACACGTTCAAAAGCGAATACTGGAATAAATATTTATAATGCGGAACGTGGGGAATGGTCAGAGGCGATCTATAGAACACTCATGTCATTATGTTTGTTATAATGTGGTGTCATTAAAAATGTTATAAAGGAAATACTGTAACTTGGAAAGTATATCCACTATACATATGACGTTTCCATATTATGCGTTGTGTATGTAATATAAAAAAGTATTATAGTGTTTTTATTAAGAGAGGGATGTGATGTAAGAAGCTGTAAGATATAATTGTTTTCCATAACTTTGCACTGTGAGCAGTAACCCTCGCGAAGTGAGGCCAGAGAGCTTGTCAGCCTGCTGGAACCGCCCCTTTCGAAAAAAAGGTAGAAATGATGGTTTACGAAGAAAACACATTGGACCAGAAACGCATGAAGGCGCACGTTTAAAATGGGTTGAACTTTAAATCTCCACACGAGGTGGAGACGATAAACTCACCCCCCCGGACAATTACTTGTACGGCTGATTAGCTGTTCTATGTAAAGTATCTTCAAAAAACGAATTTAAGTAGGGCCATCCTGTTACTCTGCTCAAAACATCGTATTGCGCTACTCTCATCACCCCATTGGGGAACCATCGATACGCTGGCTAAGGCCATCTTCAAAGAAGCATCATTAAGAGCGAATGGAAGGAAACTCAACTATGTATTCTGTTCAGGACTACATGACAAGTCATCGGATACCGGACAGCTATGAAGAAGGAAAACGGGAGAAGAATTGTTGGAACCATTTCGGACAATCAGAGCTTTACAAGCGTGCCGCGAATGGGCCCAACCCCCTTTCCAAGGTGAACCCAGTCATTTCACAAAAATACATTCAGGATTTCTTACTCAAAGCGGTGGCGGTTCCTGTGCAAAGTATATGGTTACTGTAGGTGAGAGTAGTTTCTGAATGTACCAATGTTAAGTGTCCCTGTCCCTCTCTATTTCCATCTCTTCTTTAACAAGCAGCCTTGTTGTCATTCTGCTGGGGACCTGTTTTCAGAGTATTACGTCTCTAGTCAATAACCGGTGCAGACTGTGTATGTTTATCCTGTGTTCCCATTTAATTAGCTAGTCAATACATAATTAAACCAATTTATGTAGTACTGAATTATAGGGTTTTTTCAGATGCAAGCGGGTTACGACTGTTTAGAATGGTGATATGATACAAGGTTGTGATTAATACGTTGACTGTTTATAGATGTGATAGGTAAAGACCTTTAGAGTTTAATTCGGGAGATAGTAACTCTTTAAAGAACTGCTCTCGTGGTGCCCCAGATCCTAATGAGTTAATTGTTACATGATTCATTTAATTGGGTAACAATTAAACATGGTCTGTTAATTAGATAAATAACAGTCTTCAGATTCATGTTAAAGTCAAGTCATAACACTTAGCACACCTGTATTTCGGGAGTTTCTACCATTTTTCTCTGCACATCCTCTCAAGCTCATTGGATGGGGAGCGTCACTGCACAGCTATTTTCAGGTCTCTCCAGAGATATTGGATTGGGTTCAAGTCCGGGCTCTGGTTGGGCCACTCAAGGACATTCAGAGACTTGTCCCAAAGCCACTCATGCGTTGTCTTGGCTCTGTGCTTATGGTTGTTGTCCTGTTGGAAGGTGAACCTTTGCCCCAGTTTGAAGTCCTGAGTGCTCTGGAACAGGTTTTTAATCAAGGATCTCACTGTACTTTGCTCCGTTCATCTTCCCCTCGATCCTGAATAGTCTCACTGTCCCTGCCGCTAAAAAACATAGGCTTCCTCCAGACATGATGCTTGGCATTCAGGCCAAATAGTTAAATCTTGGTTTCATCAGACCAGAGAATCATGTTTCTCATTGTCAGAGTCCTTTAGGTGCCTTTTGGCAAACTCCAATCAGGCTGTCAAGTGCCTTTTACTGAGGAGTGGCTTCCATCTTGCCAGTGCTGCAGAGATAGGAGAACATTCCAGAAGGACAACTATCTCCACAGAGGAATTCCAGAGCTCTGTCAGAGTGACCATTGGGTACTTGGTCACCTCCCTGACCAAGGCCCTTCTCCCCCAATTGCTCAGGCAGTCAGCTCTAAGAAGATTCTTGGTGGTTCCAAACTTCTTCCATTTAGAGGGATGGAGGCCAACATGTTCTTGGGGAACCTCAATGCTGCAGACATTTTTTTGGTACCTTTCCCCAGATCTGTGCCTCGACAAAATCCTGTCTTGGAGCTCTACGGACATATCCTTCTACCTCATGACATGCACTGTCAATTGTAAGACCTTATATAGACAGGTGTGTGCCTTTCCAAATAATGTCCAATAATCAATTGAATTTTACCACAGGTGGACGTCAATCAAGTTGTAGAAACATCTCAAGGGGGGACCTGAGCTCAATTTTGAATCTCATCGCAAAGGGTTTGAATACTGATGTAAATAAGGTATTCTATTCTATTTTTTCCTAAAAACCTGTTTTTCGCTTTGTCATTATGGCATATGGTGTGTAGATTGATGATGGAAAAACAATATTTTAGAAAAGGCTGTAACCTACAACTAACGCATTAGTAAACCCACTATAATCACGCAGTACAGCAAGCAGTTACACCGACGGGCCCGGTGGCAATAGAATAACCAAAAAAGCTTACAGTGCATTCGGAAAGTGTTCAGACCCATTCTTTTGTTCCACATTTTGTTAGGTTGCTATGTTGACTATGACGTTAGCTAATATTGTGACGACGATGTAGGCTGGGAATAGTGGTTAGCAGTTATGGTATGATGGTGTGGCTTGGATAGGTTTTTTCGCCTGGTCACAGACCGCTGTTTTGCACTGAAGTCCACAAGCAAAGGGAAAAGGCGCGTAGATGCGAGAAATAATTATACATCGAGCAAATTGATGATGCTGTTCGTATATGTGGCTACTACAAGCATTTCGCTACACTCACAATAATATCTGCTAACCATACAGTATGTATGCGACCAATCAAATTTGATTTGATTTAAAAGTGAACTGTTTGTGGGTGTATCAGGAGTGTATTCATTCCGCTGATTCAGTTGAAAAACCTTTCTTAAACGGAAGCAAATGGAACAAAACGGAGATAGACCTAACTGAATTTGTCCATCAGAAACTCGTTTTGGTTGCAAAACGGAATGCAACTGTTTGGACTAATGTTCACACCCTAGATCAGCTAGATATAGGCAAGAGTGTACAAAGCGGCGCTGAATGTGACATTGTCTGTCACCTTGATTACTGCAATTTGTCTCTCAACCAGTGCACATACATTATAAACGTTCACTACCTCGTAATGGGTATAGGGCAAATTTGCGTACCATGTACTGTAGTAGCCTAAATCTATCGATGTTACAATGATCTGGGTGAATGGAATATGAACAACAGTCACCCAATATGCTGTAATAAGGCCATGCTCATAGAAAAGTAAAATCATCCTCCAATAATCTTAAAGGGTGTCCGCAACCGGAGGATACATATTCCAGCATCTTTGGGGCTTTGAAAACCACTATATAAATCATAAATCCCCTGTATTATTATTATTATTACATATAACTGATGTTGTTGGCTGAAATTGTAGTTCTCCCAGCCCGGGATGGGGAGTGGGGGGAGTTAGACTCTGGGCCCCTGTCATCCTTCTCTACTCTCTCTGGTAGGGCACAGTGAGTGAGCAAGGAGCAGGTCCAATTGGGTCGGGAGATAAAGGCACAGCAATGCTGTGCCCAAGGCGGGCCCCCACCACCCCATGCCTATCACCACAACGACCGAGGAGGAGGAGGAGGAGGCCAAGGGCACGCTAGCTGCATCTCCAATTTCATACATATGCATACCATCTGTCTGGATAAACACAGAAGCTTACAGTGTTATGATCTATTATGCTGCTGTCCCTGCCTGCTGCCTGCTGCTACAGTACAGTTGCTTCTGAAGTGTTTAGCGAGCAATTCCGAGAGGCAGTTAAAATGTGTGTTAAATTTGTCTGTTGTGGTTGTCGTTGTCACTAAGCCGGGGCTGCCTTGCTAACTGGTGATGGCAGTAACACAGAGGAGATTTCAGGTTTTCTGACGTCTCTGCTTTACTGCGGCAGAATAAACAAACAGCAGAACCTATGGAGGATATCATTGGAAGACAGATCCCTCCGTTTACCCCCCTTTACTCCCCTTTGCATCGAGACGAAACTGGGCTGCTGCAGCTCCTTCTTCCCTTGCATTTACAGTAGGCATCAGGAGGAATTAGCATAATCAACGACTTCAGAGTCAGCACAATTAGTCTTATTTATGGTGGTACTAAATGAGAGGATAAGACTATCTCTGTTCATTCATCAGAGCTCATCACATTACTAACAGAATCAATGAGAGGCCTAACCGATTCCTCATTATGGTTCTTAATAACGAGCACAGAGACAATGAAAAATGTATTGGGGTAATAATAACCGGTTTATTTATTAGGTGTAGAGACGACGGCATGTGTTTATCGAGCTATGGTACCAGTAATTTGCTGTATAGTAATTGAGGCAAGGTCTAACAATGACAATGTAGGGTTTTCTTACAAGACATGGTTTAAAGAAACCACATATGAATTTTTCTTGTTTGGCCATAATTAGGGGTGGAATTAGCTTTAATTATTTCAAGGTGAAATCATCCTTACATAGAATCCTATAGGATCCTACAGTAGGGAGTTCCCAGAGACACGTATTCTCATTTCCACCCCATATTAGATGCCTGCCAGACACGGATACACGCACGCACACGCACACGCACACACACACACACACACACACACACACACACACACACACACACACACACACACACACACACACACACACACACACACACACACACACACACACACACACACACACCTCAAATGACGGTTCAACATACCAAGACGCCAATTTAACATATCCACTGTCGGTTCTAAATCACATTCATTCCGCTCCCACCGTGCCCCAGCTCTACTTTGAACTTAAACCCCAATGCACGCCAAGCGGCTCGCCGCGGCACTCTGTGGCTCCCCAGTAACCACAGGTTGGGTCAGCTATTCATTACCTTTGCTGCGACTGCTATTTGAATGGCAGCCACTTAGAGTGTCTGACAGGCAGCAGCCCCTGCAGCAGTGGAACGGACTCCGGTTGATATCCCACCCACCCCCTGCTCTCAAGCATACTGTTGATAAGGCAATATAAACGAGGAGAGGAAAAAGGTGTCATTTGCATTCTATCCCTTTCTAAAGGGGAACATCAAAATGCAATGCCACAGAACCTTTCGAACAAGGGAAAAATGCATCAAAGTGGTACCTGCATATTTAGTGATTTATGTGGTAAAATTCCATAACTGGTGCCAGGTGTCCATATTACACTCTTAATAAAAACACCCTGTCTCTGTATTATATTATATATTAACCCAAGTTCACCAGAACACAATCTATTCAATCTTGAATCTGTCGCATTGACAATATCCAATAGCCAACACCGCTATAACAAATAGGTCTAATGCTAGGCCAACGTACTGTGTCCATAAAGCAGCCAGCAGTGCCTGGTTTCTCAGTGAGGTAGTCTGTACTGTATTTCTGTATTTCATTCACACAGGCTATATCCACACCAACCAAGTCCTGCTCAATATCAGTATCTACCCTCAATTCAAACTCGTTAACCCTGGGGTTCTACTAAACTAACATATGGAATTGTTTTAAGATGGTCATACCATGGATCATTTAGATATTTGATTTTAAATTATATGACCCCAGTAGGTATTAAAAAAAAGATATACAGTATGAGTCAAAAGTTCGGAGACACCTACTTTTTTCATCATTTTTTCTTTCCAAAGTAGCCATTCGTTGCCTTGATGAAGCTTCGCTCTTTGGCATTCTCTCAACCAGCAGAAAATGACTGCTTTTCCAACAGTTTTGAAAGAGTTCCTACATATGCTGAGCACTTATTGGCTGCTTTTCCTTCATCCAAAACCATCTCAATTGGGTTGAGGTCAGGTGATTGTGGAGGCCAGGTCATCTGATGCAGCACTCCATCACACTCCTTCTAGGTGAAATAGCCCTTACAGCGCCTGGTGGTGTGTTGAGTCATTGTCCTGTTGAAAAACAAATGATAGTCCCACTAAGCACAAACTAGATGGGATGGCATATCGCTGCAGAATGCTGTGGTAGCCATGCTGGTTAAGTGTGCCTTGAATTCTAAATAAATCACAGACAGTGTCACCAGCAGAGCAACCCCACCCAATCACACCTCCTCCTCCATGCTTAATGGTGTGTTCCACACATGCAGAGATCATCTGTTTACCTATGAAGCCCGGTTAGATCCAAAAATCTATCTTCTGTATACCACCCCTACCTTGTCACAACACAACTGATTGGCTCAAATGCATTAAGAAGGAAATAA
The DNA here is from genome assembly GCF_021184085.1 of Oncorhynchus gorbuscha. Classification (NCBI taxonomy): domain Eukaryota; kingdom Metazoa; phylum Chordata; class Actinopteri; order Salmoniformes; family Salmonidae; genus Oncorhynchus; species Oncorhynchus gorbuscha. The sequence goes on along the minus strand of NC_060188.1, from coordinate 48,409,607 downwards.
ATTCCACTAATGAACTTTTAACAAGGCACACCTGTTAATCGAAATGCATTTCTGGTGACAACCTAATGAAGTTGGTTGAGAGAATGCCAAGAGCGTGCAAAGCTGTCATCAAGGCAAAGGGTGGCTACTTTGAAGAATCTCAATTATAAAATATATTTTGATTTTTTGAACACTTTTTTAGTTACAACATGATTCAATGTGTTATTTCATAGTTTTGATGTCTTCACTATTATTCTACAATGTAGAAAATAGTTTTTTTTTTTATAAGTAGGTGTCCAAACTTGTGACTGGTACTGTATATAAAAAATATTATTTGATAAAAGTCTCCCTTTTCCACAGTGGGATCATATTAGTTCGTAGGCCAAACGGTGCGGATGCTACAGTTAGAGGTTGGGACATCGGTGAGGACCGTAGAGCAAAACGGACAACCTTTCAGAGGCTACTGATGTTTTTTGTGAAAATACCGATTTTCGGGATGTCTCCAGGTCTTACAAACAGCGCTGCAGCTCTGCGGGAGGCCGACATGCGGTGGACTGAGAGACAGATTTTGTTATTATGTCAATTAGATCGATCGATCGATCTACTCTTAATTAAACAAACACGAGTTGAGAGATGTCAGAGATGTTGCTACAGTATATCAGGTTGGGATGTTATAAAGTTAGCCTCTTGGTGGAGTAGAAGCACAGTACGCTTCCTCCTGCAGCCTGGCAGTGGCAGTGTCCTCCCTCTCCCTCCCTCTGTCTCCACCCCCGTCCCCTTTCATTCGCTAGTGCTGCTCGTTGGCGGTTGGCAATGGGCTTTTCAATGGGCCCCAGCAGCTTAGCCCAGTGCCAGGCTTCCTACCCAGGGACCACATGCTAAATCTCAACACAGATAATATTTCAAACATAATATTTCAACAAGACTACACCCGGGTGCAGTGGCTTCACTCTCATTTCACTCTCAACTCCTCAACAAAACTGCTTTAAAAGCCCCTCTGCTAATGCATGCATCTCTCTTCCCCCTCTCTTTCTCACTGTCAATCGCCCGTATCTCTCTGACATCCCCACCCTGTGTGCGCGGCTGGTGTGTAATTGGTTCATCTGTTCAGTGCTCTGTGTCTATCTGTGTATGTGTTTGTGTTTGCTCATTTGTGTGTGTGTGTGTGTGTGTGTGCTATTGGTGGCTTTGGCACAAGGCTCCAAGCCTGATGATCTTAGTGTCTCGGTGGCAGCAGCGTTTCACACAAGGGACCGTCCACAGACATAAGCACAGCATGTCCTATTAGCTGTAATGGGCCCAGGCTGGTAAAACATGGGGAAACAGTGGGATTTTAAAAGGAATTAACCAATTGCATACCACCACTGATGCGATATACTTATGTCATATTCATAGCTCCAGGTAGCTATGAGTTGTCAGCACCTTTCTCTCTTCTTCAAGTACATTTCGATTTTCCATGTATGTTTTTCTATGTACAGTCAGGTCCAAAATGATTTGCACCCCTTATAAAAATGAGCATAATAAATAATACAAATACTGAGCTATATTGTATGCTAAAAATAATAATAATAATCATCACAAATTGCTTCAACTGGTCCTGGGGCTTTTTTTAAGGTCACATGAACTTGAACATGAACTTTACATTTTAGTAAACCAAAAACCTGGTTGCCTCTGCCAGGAGGCTGATATATGGCAATAACCCCAAGCACACATCAAAATCCACAAAGAAACGGTTAAGTGACAACAAAAATCAGCATTTTGCATTGGCCATCTCAGTCTCTGGACTTGAAGCCTATTGAAAACATGTGGTTTGAATTGAAGAGGACAGTCAATAAGCGAAGATGAAGGATATCAAAGATCTGGAAAGATTTTGTATGGAAGAACATTCTAAGATCACTCCCAATATATTCTCAAATCGCATAAAACATGTAGGAAAAAGGCTCAGTGCAGTTATCCTGGCAAGGTGATGTATTAAAAGCTATTGAAAACCGTTTTGACCCATATCTTTTTGAAAAAAAAAAAAATTACTTGTTAAACAAAATCTTTTTATCTGAGCAATTGTATTAGTATACAATTATATATATATATTTTTATGATACAATATAGCTCAGTACTTGTATTATTTTATACAGTCTTTTATGCTCATCTTTATCAAGGGTGCTAATAATCTTTTGACCTGACTGTATATACAGACTGTAATTTTCCATTTCCATTCAACATCTTTCCTTTGCATTTAATCTTCTGTTTACATTTGGACTTTCCTAGAGGGAATGAAAGTGTGTATTCTGTCATAGTTTAAAGTTAAAGAGCAGAAAAGTAACCGTGTGTGCAGTACAGTATACTGGATGGGTATCGTTCAAGACAGATGTAATCATGCACTTACTGCAAGACAGTAACATGTTTTTCCCAATAAGGGGCTAAAGCTCGAGCAAATGCCTGGGTATCCCTTCATTTTACAACCTGTAAATACATAGTAACAAAAATTAAATATGAGGTAACAATTTAGTCTTAAACGTACTTACTAGGAACCAAGCAAGCACTACATAGATGTTTAGTAATAATATAGGTAAGTACAAGTTAGTAAGGTAAGTACCAGCTTATTGCCTTGTCATGCCAGTCCCTTTCAAATTAATACATAACCGCGTTATTATCAATTATACAACGGGTGGGTCTAATCCTGTATGCTGATTGGTTCAAATCGCATTCCATCCTGTGTCTATTCCACAAGTTAACACCGGCTAAACCTATGACGAAATGCCTATTTATTCTGTTACATCTGACTGCGCAATCCACTGTCTCATCAGCTCATCCAGGCAATTTGTATACTAGATCCACAGTGTAAAACGCATCTAGACATTTTTTTTTTGACTAGATTAGTAATAACCTCGCTGTCTGTCTCTCCAAACATTTGCAACATTGTTTCAATATTGAAATGAGATCTCCAGCTGTCCCATGGTAATGAATGTGTTGGGAGTCCGGATGAGACAGACAAAAGGCTGGCAGCTTTTCTCAGCCTGTCGAAATTATGAATCAGCTTACATTTTATGGATATATACAAAGACATGTCAATAGAAAAACACAAAATACAGATAGTTTTGAAGTAATTGTGTTAGCTTTGTAGTTGGCTAACTCTTCTGAACAGTGGCCTGGCAAGAGAGCAAATGTTTTATGCCAGGCGAAATTGCAGATTATTAGATCATTATTATGGATGTATGCCCCCAAAACATCACCAGAAAACTGCTTAAACAAATGCAAATGCATCAACTTTGCTGTTATTCTGGCTACTGATGTGACTGTGTTAGCCAAAGATGGCTAGCTAGCAAGCAAGGGATAAGAACGTTGCCAGCCATCATGGCAAAGAAACATTTAGAACGAACGACTGGGTCGCGTCCATAGATTTAGAACAAAATGACTTAAATGAGTCGTATCTCGGGCAACCAAACCGATAGAATGACTGACCAGCCGGTTTGGGTAGCAACCCTACATTTGTGTCGGGACTATATCTCGTGGAAGGATGAACGAGTATGAATAAAGTAATCAAAATAACGTTTCTAATGAAAATATGTCAATCATTATTTGAATATGTTGGTATCTCGTTGCATAAAGGTGACAATCCCCTTGAAGCCGGTGTTTGGAGGATATATTGGCACGGTTTGGGGCCCGAGACGAACAACACCGATGCCCATATATCATCCAAACACCGGCTTCTTGGGCATCATCACAAATAAATACCTTCAAGTCATCATCTTGTGTTGATATTCTCTGCCGTTGTTTCTATGTACTTTACCTTTAGTTACCATGTATGTTCGTAGGAACAGGTCTGTAAAATTAAATGGTGTGTCTGTTTCCACGTAGATACACTGTAGTTACTTTGAGGTACCACTCCATCCCATGAAGACAACAGCAAATCTGTCCGTGATCTTACCCTCTTGTTACATGGTACCACCATCACACTTACAGGGTAGGTAGGAGGTAAGAATTAAGTGTATAACATTAAGTGGTGTCTGTTTCCACATACACAGGCATCACACACCCAATATTTTAGAGAGGGCAAGAAGTAGCTGTGGATAGATGGATCGTGGTCCGGAGAAGTGTTGGAGAATTTAGCATTTTTCAAACACCAGAAACAGATTTTTCATGGAATCTAGAGCCATAATTATTATGCCTAATTCAAGGTAAAAATGGTATTTTATTTTTCTGCATATGTTATCTAAACATACCTTTTAACCTATTCAATTGTCATTTTAATTGATGATTTACATTGATTCTTTAATACATTTATTTTATTTTATATATTTTTTAACCCCTTTTTCTCCCTAATTTCGTGATATCCAATTGCGATCCAATTACGATCTTGTCTCATCGCTGCAACTCCAGAACGGGCTCAGGAAAGGCGAAGGTTGAGCCATGTGGCCTTCAAAACATGACCCACCAAACCGGGTTTCTTTACACCTGCCCGCTTAACCCGGAAGCCAGTTGCACCACTGTGCCAGAGGAAACACAGTTCAACTGATGAGCGAAGACAGCCTGCAAGTGGCCGGCTGCACCACTCGGGAGGCCCAATTTTTAATAACTTTTATGCCTTCACGCCTTCATTTAGTACAACTGCCACACTGGTATATAGTGTCATAACCTTAAATATGCTTCTCTGCATCTCTGATAAAATCTGGATAAATGATTGAAAGGAATGTGAGTCTTATCCAGTACATTTGGTAATTGCTTGCTTTTCTAAAGTCTAGCAACCTTGCCAGCAGGCATGCCAGCTAAGATAATTAGACAAGCTATTCTAACTTGATAGCTAGTTAGGTGGATGGGAGATTGGGAACCTATCTAGCTTACTAGCTAAAGCCAACATCATAAAATTGCTAGGTGGCTAGTATCAAATAAAATGTATTTATAAGCAGATGTCACGAAGTGCTTATACAGAAATCCAGCCTAGAACACCAAGCAATACAGATGTAGAAGCACAGTGGCTAGGAAAAACTTCCTAGAAAGGCAGGAACCGAGGAAGAAATCTTGAGAGGAACCAAGCTCTGAGGGGTGGCCAATCCTCTTCTGGCTATGCCGGGTAGAGATTATAAGAGTGAGAGATCATTCTTCAAGATATTCAAACATTCATAGATGACCAGCAGGATCAAATAATAATCACAGTGGTTGTAGAGGGTGCAACAGGTCAGCTTTTCATAGCCGAGCATTCAGAAGTTGAGACAACAGGTGAGTGAGTGAGTGAGTGAGTGAGTGAGTGAGTGAGTGAGTGAGAGGAGCATACTTAAGTTCACACAGGACACCAGATAAGACAGGAGAATTTCACCAGATAGGTCAGACTGACCCTAGCCCCTTGGCACATAGACTATTGCAGCATAGATATTGGAGGCTGAGACCGCACAAGCCCGCACAGGACAATCACGTCAGTGACTCAAGCCGAGTATAGTGAACAAAGCCTGGCATGACGTGACGCACCCCTCCTAGGGATGGCACGGAAGAGCACTAGTAAGCCAGTGACTCAGCCCCTGTAATAGGGTCAGAGGCAGAGAATCCCAGGGGAGAGAGGGGAGCCAGCCAGGCAGAGACAGCAAGGGTCACTCCAGTGCCTTGCAGTTTACCTTCACACCCCTGGGCCAGACTACACTCAATCATAGGACCCACTGAAGAGATGAGTCTTCAGTAAAGACTTATAGGTCGAGACAGTTTCTCTCGTCTCTCACATGGATAGGCAGACCATTCCATAAAAATTGAGCTCTATAGGAGAAAGTCCTACCTCCAGCTGTTTGCTTAGAAATTCTAGGGACAATAAGGAGAGAAAGTTAGGAGAAAGTCCATGTAATTATTTGTAGGTTAGCAGTAAAACCGTGAAATCACCCTTGCCTTAACAGGGGCACTGGAGTAATATGATTACATTTATTGGTTCTGGTCAAGATTATAGCAGTTGTGTTTAGCACTAACTGAAGTTTATTTAGTGCATTATCCAGGTAGCCGGAGAGTAGAGCATTGCTGCATTATTTTTGGAAAAAAAAGTTTATTATTTTTACAATGTTACGAAGATGCCCTTGAATTTATTTTATACGCTCAACAAAAGAGAGATCAGGATCCAGGGTAAGGCAGAGGCCCTTCACAGTTTTATTTGCGAGGACTGTACAACCATCAAGATGAATTGTCAGATCAAACAGCAGATCTCTTTGTTTCTAGGGACCTAGAACAAGCATTTCTGTTTTGTCTGAGTTAAAAAGTCAAAAATGTGCCGCCATCCACTTCCTTATGTCTGAAGCACATGCTTCCAGGGTAAGCAATCTTGGGGCTTCACCATGTTTCATCGGGCATTACAGCTGTGTATCGTCCTTCATAGCAGTGAAAGTTGCCTTTGTGTTTCTGAAAGACATCACCAAGCGGTAGAATATATAGTGTGAACAATAGTGGTCCTAAAACGGAACCTTGAGGAACTCCGAAATGTATAATTGATTTGTCAGAGGATAAACCATCCACAGAGAGAAAGTTAAATATTTTTGACAGATAAGATCTAAACAAGGCACAAACTTGTCCATGTAGAGATAAAGTAAGGTTTCTAATCTCTCCAAAAGAATGTGGTGATCGATGGTGTCAAAAGCGACAGTAAGGTATAGGAGTACAAGGACAGATGCAGAGCCTTGGTCTGACGCCATTAAATGGTAATTTACCACCTTCACGACTACAGTCCCAGTACTATGATTGGGTCTAAAAACCAGACTGGAGTGTTTCATATCCATTGTTTGTCTTCGGGAAGGAAGTGAGTTGCTCCACAACAGCTTTTTCTAACAATTGTGAGAGGAATGGGAGATTCGATATAGGCCAAAGTAAAAATAAAAATCCCGGGTCAAGGTTTGGAGAGGCTTTTCAGGAGAGGCTTTTAGAGAGTTTCAACATTTTGTTGGGTTACAGCCTGAATTTAGATTTTGTGTCACTGATCTAAACTTAATACCACATAATGTCAAAGTGGAATTATGTTATGGCACAGCTAAATAACTTCAGGAGTAAACATTTGCTTCACAAAAATCTCTTCCCAACTATTTTGCAATCTGTATGGCACAGTTGTCAACATCCTGGTTCTCAAATGAAACTGGTATATTTTCCTATTTATGCTATTTTTATTCCTCCGCCAGTTTTGATCCCTTATATTGGGCCGACAGACCAGTTCCCTGCTTCCGCCAGTTTTGATCCTTTATATTGGGCCGACAGACCAGTTCTGTTATGCAGGTGAAGTGAGGACCCAAAAGCGACTTAACAGAAACAGAGTTTATTCAAGTCCAAAACAGAAAACGACAAATCCTGAATCCATAACAGAAATCCTCTAGTCTGTAGAGGGGAAGGACAGGAGAAGCGGCCACAGACTGCAGGTCGCTTCGGGTAGGCGCAGGCCATAGCTGACAGAGACACCTGCTCACACGCAGCATCTGATGAAGGCAAAAACACGACAGGACGGAACAAGAACACAGTACAGCAAACAAGGATCCGACAAGGACAGAAGCGGAAACAGAGGGAGAAATAGGGACTCTAATCAGAGGGCAAAATAGGGGACAGGTGTGAAAGAGTAAACGAGGTAGTTAGGAGAATGAGGAACAGCTGGGAGCAGGAACGGAACGATAGAGAGAGAGAGCGAGAGAGAGAGATAGAGAGAGGGAAAGAACCTAATAAGACCAGCAGGGGAAACGAATAGAAGAGAAAGCACAGGGACAAGACATGACAATCTATGACAAAACATGACAAGTTCCCTGCTTCCGTCATTTTTGATCCTTTATATTGGGCAGACAGACCAGTTCCCTGCTTCCGCCAGTTTTGATCCTTTATAATGGCAGACAGACCAGTTCCCTGCTTCCGAGTTTTGATCCTTTATATTGGGCCAGACCAGTTTTGATCCTTTATATTGGCAGACAGACCAGTTCCCTGCTTCCGACAGTTTTGATCCTTTATATTGGGCCGACAGACCAGTTCCCTGCTTCCGCCAGTTTTGATCCCTTATATTGGGCAGACAGACCAGTTCCCTGCTTCCGCCAGTTTTGATCCTTTATATTGGGCCGACAGACCAGTTCCCTGCTTCCGCCCCTTATATTGGGCAGACAGACCAGTTCCCTGCTTCCGACAGTTTTGATCCTTTATATTGGGCCGACAGACCAGTTCCCTGCTTCCGCCAGTTTTGATCCTTTATATTGGGCAGACAGACCAGTTCCCTGCTTCCTTTATATTGGGCAGACAGACCAGTTCCCTGCTTCCGACAGTTTTGATCCTTTATATTGGGCAGACAGACCAGTTCCCTACCTCCTCCCGCTGCTATCCGCCTCCTCCAGTTTTGACACTTTATATTGGGCAGACAGACCAGTTCCCTACCTCCTCCCGCTGCTACCCGCCTCCTCCAGTTTTGATCCTTTATATTGGGCAGACAGACCAGTTCCCTACCTCCTCCCGCTACCACCTGCCTCCTCCAGTTTTGATCCTTTATATTGGACAGGCAGACCAGTTCCCTACCTCCTCCCGATGCCACCCGCCTCCTCCATTTTTGGGTTAATGCTGTAATCAATTGGTTGTACTCTTGGATTGAGCAGACCTTTCCCGTACAATTCTGATAACTCCATGAAGGACATATCTCTACCTTTTAAATTGACAATATAATTTAAGAACATAATACCCTTGTCAAACATCTTTCCCATAAATACACGTATTTGATCAACCAGCACATTTGAATTCAGCCATTATATTTGTTGTAATATTTGTTGTATCTTTTCAGGGGGATGAAATTGAAATTGAAGCCAGCTCTGCAATGGTTGTCTGAAAAATAGAGATACTTAGAAAAAAAGTAACATTTTCAATGAATCGGAAATGAGACATGGCAATCTGCAAAGGCAAAAAGGCCATTTTTAAACAATGGATGAGCTTTTCTTAGTAATGTACTTGAGAACCATTTAGGGTTCAAATAAAACTTTTGATTGAGTGAAGCATTTAGAGAGAGGTTTAGTGCTTTTATATTTAATAATCTCACCCCACCCAATTTAAATTCATTATAAAGAGAGGCAGGTTTTATTTTGTCTGGTTTAGCGTCCCAGATAAAGCGAAATATTTTTTGCTCAAATGATTTGAAAAACGAATCATCAGGAGTAGGCAGCGCCATAAGTAAGTGAGTAAACTGAGATATGACTAAGGAGTTAATCAGGGCAATTTCTCCATAAATAGAAAAGTATTTACCTCTCCATGGTTGCAGGATCATGTCTATTTTTACAAGTTTTCTATTGAAATTCACTATGGAGAGCTTATATACATCTTTGTGATATGAATTCCGAGCATGTCTACTTCACCATCAGCCCATTTTATAGGTAAACTGCAGGGTAATGTAAAAGTTGTATTTTTTAAGGATCCAATATGTAACATTGTACACTAATCAGAATGAGGTTTTAGTCCAGAGAGTACAGAAAAGTTATCTAGATCTTTGGATCTGAGATCCAGGGAACTCATTTGTGGACTTAATATAAAACTTGAGTCGTCGGCATACGTGGACACCTTTGTTTTTAAGCCTTGGATTTCTAATCCTCTAATGTTGTTGTTTTATCTGATTTTAATTGCTAGACTTTCGATGGCCATAATGAATAGACATAGTGACAGCAGTTACCCTTGTTTAACTCCTCTTGACAATTCAAAACTCTCTGAGAAGTAGCAGTTATTTACTATTTTACACCTGGGGTTGTTATACATGATTTTTTACCCATTTTATAAAGAGAATTACCGAAATTGAAAAAATTAAGGCATTTATAAATAAAATCCAGTCTTTTTTTATCAAATGCTTTTTCAAAATCCGCTATAAATACCATTCCTGGCTTCTTATGTTGTTCATGATGTTACAGGCATGCCTAGTTACAGTTTTGATTTAAATCGACATAAAAATCTATGACAAGACTTTAAAATGGCTCTCTACCAATTATTAACAACCAACTTGACAAGACCTGAATAACTGTAATATCCTATGTTTCTCGGAGTCATATTTATCTCTTTATTAACAACAGCTGGTGCGCAATCTCTAATATTAAGACAGTCTTGAGGTTCTGCAAGCCTGAGTTAGAATACCTCATGATAAGTTGTAGACCATTCAAATTACCATACTATTTTTACTCTATACTTTTCCTAGCTGATGCTGGCAATAAAACCGCAATCATCCAGCTGTATAGGGCCATAAGCAAATAAGAAAATGTTCATCCAGAGGCGGTGCTCCTAGTGGCCGGTGATTTTAATGCAGGGAAACTGAAATCCATCTTACCTGATTTCTACCAGCATGTCACCTGTGTAACGACGTTCGTCTGTTGTAAGAAGAGAGTCAGACCGAAATTCAGCGTGTAGGTTACTCATGACTTTAATGAATTAAAAGGTACATGAAATAACTGAATTACGAAAACAACAAATGAAACGGGAAACTAATTACAGCCTATCTGGTGACTACTACACAGAGACAGGTACAAACACCCACAAAATACAACGTGAACTCAGGCTACCTAAATATGATTCCCAATCAGAGACAACAACAAGCACCTGACTCTGATTGAGAATCGCCTCAGGCAGCCAAGCCTAACTAGACACACCCCTAATCATCCGCAATCCCAAATAATACAAACCCCAATACGAATACAACATATAAACCCATGTCACACCCTGGCCTACCCAAACATATAACAAAAACACAAAATACAATGACCAAGGCGTGACAGAACCCCCCCCTAAGGTGCGGACTCCCGGACGCACCTCAAGAGCATAGGGAGGGTCCGGGTGGGCGTCTGTCCATGGTGGCGGTTCTGGCTCGGGACGTGGACCCCACTCCATTAATGTCCTAGTTCCTCCCCTTCGCGTCCTGGGATCATCCACCTTCTCCGCCGACCATGGCCTAATAGTCCTCACCCAGATCCCCACATAACTGAGGGGCAGCTCGGGACAGAGGGGCATCTCAGGACAGAGGGGCATCTCAGGACAGAGGGGCATCTCAGGACAGAGGGGCATCTCAGGACAGAGGGGCATCTCAGGACAGAAGCAGCCCGGGACAGAAGCAGCCCGGGACTGAGGGGAAGCCCGGTACTGAGGGGAAGCCCAGTACTGAGAGGAAGCCCAGTACTGAGAGGAAGCCCAGTACTGAGAGGAAGCCCAGTACTGAGAGGAAGCTCAGGCAGGTAGTAGGCTCCGGTAAATCCTGGCTGGCTAGCAGATCTGGAAGAGACTGGTTGTCGAGCAGATCTGGAAGAGACTGGTTGTCGGGCAGCACTGGGCTGACTGGCGGCACTGGCGGCGCTGGGCAGACTGGCGGCGCTGGGCAGACTGGGAGCACTGGCGGCGCTGGGCAGACTGGAGACTCCGGCCGCGCTGGGCAGACTGGGAGCACTGGCCGCGCTGGGCAGACTGGGAGCACTGGCCGCGCTGGGCAGACAGGGAGCACTGGCCGCGCTGGGCAGACTGGGAGCACTGGCCGCGCTGGGCAGACTGGGAGCACTGGCCGCGCTGGGCAGACTGGGAAGCACTGGCCGCGCTGGGCAGACTGGGAGCACTGGCCGCGCTGGGTAGACTGGGAGCACTGGCGGCGCTGGGCAGACTGGGAGGACTGGCCGCGCTGGGCAGACTGGGAGCACTGGCCGTGCTGGGCAGACTGGGAGCACTGGCCGCGCTGGGCAGACTGGGAGCACTGGGCAGACTGGGAGCACTGGCAGCGCTGGACAGGCGGGAGACTCCGGCAGCGCAGGAGAGGAGAAAAGCGCTGGCTGCGCTGAACAGGCGAGGCGCACTGGAGGCCTGGTGCGTGGTGCTGGAACTGGTGGTACTGGATCGAGGACACGCACAGGAAGCCTGGTGCGGGGAGCTGCTACCGGAGGACTGGTGTGTAGAGGTGGCTCTGGATAGACCGGGCCGTGCAGGCGCACTGGAGCTCTTGAGCACCGAGCCTGCCCAAGCTGACCTGGCTCGATGCCCACTCTAGCCCGGCCAATACGAAGGGCTGGTATGTGCCGCACCTGGCTCTGCACCCGCACTGGAAACACCGTGCGCTCCATAGCATAACACGGTGCCTGCCCGGTCTCTCTAGCCCAACGGTGAGCACAGGGAGTATGCGCAGGTCTCCTACCTGGCATAACTATTCTCCCTTCTAGCCCCCCCCCCGAATAATTTTTTTGGGCTGCTTTTCCGGCTTCCAACCACGTCGCCGTGCTGCCTCCTCATACCTACGCCTCTCCGCTTTAGCCGCGTCTATTTCATCCTTGGGACGGCGATATTCTCCCGGCTGCGCCCAGGGTCCTTTTCTGTCTAATTCCTCCTCCCATGTCCAAATCTCCAAGTGATGCAGCCTCTCCCACTGCAACTGCTCTTCACGATTAACAGGGAGAGTAGGCTCAGGTCTGACTCCTGACTCAGCCACTCTCTCTCTGCGCTCTCCCCCGTTACTTTCGGTTTTCGCTCTGCGTCGTCGTGTTTTCCTTTTTGACTCCATTAGCCCGTAGCCCTCTTCGCACTGCTGAAGCGAATCCCAGGCGGGCGCCTGCACTCTCTCTGGGTCGGCCGCCCACCTGTCGATTTCTTCCCACGTCGTATAATCCATGCTTCTACCGTCCATAACGTCCTCCTTTAGCTCCTGCCAGTACACACGCTGCTCAGTCTGTGAGTGGTGGGTGTTTCTGTAACGACGTTCGTCTGTTGTAAGAAGAGAGTCAGACCGAAATACAGCGTGTAGGTTACTCATGACTTTAATGAATGAAAAGGTACATGAAATAACTGAATTACGAAAATAACAAACGAAACGGGAAACTAATTACAGCCTATCTGGTGACTACTACACAGAGACAGGTACAAACACCCACAAAATACAACGCGAACTCAGGCTACCTAAATACGGTTCCCAATCAGAGACAACGACAAGCACCTGACTCTGATTGAGAATCGCCTCAGGCAGCCAAGCCTAACTAGACACACCCCTAATCATCCGCAATCCCAAATAATACAAACCCCAATACGAATACAACATATAAACCCATGTCACACCCTGGCCTACCCAAACATATAACAAAAACACAAAATACAATGACCAAGGCGTGACAACCTGTGCAACTACAGGCAAAAAAAACTCTTGATCACCTTTACTCTACACATAGAAGCGCATACAAATCTATCCCTCACCCTTCATTTGGCAAATCTGACAATAACTCTATCCTCCTGATTCCTGCTTGAAAACAAAAACTCAAAAACGAAGTACCAGTGACGCGACCAATACGGAAGTGGTCCGATGAAGCGGATGCTAAGCTACAGGACTGTTTCGCTAGCACAGACTGGAATATGTTCCGGGATTCATCTGATGGCATTGAGGAGTTTACCACATCAATCCCAGCCTTCATTAATAAGTACATCAACAACATCGTCCACACAGTGAATGTGCGTACATATCCCAACCAGAAGCCATGAATTACAGGAAGAATCCATACTTAGCTAAAGGCTGGACCTGCCACCCAAGTCATAGACTGTCCTCCCTGCTACCGCACGGCAAGTGGTACCGATACACCAAGTCTGGAACCAATAGGACCCTGAACAGCTACCTGCAAGCCATGAGACTGCTAAATAGTTAGTTAAATAGTTAACCATATAGCTACCCGGACATCTTCATTGACACTGCTAATGAGCAGATTGCAAATATTTTATACAGTCTTTGACATAAACAGACAGCCCAGCTCATATAGTTATACAAGTAATTCAAAAATACTGCAGTTTTCTGCACGCACAAAATAAATATTAGACAGCAAGGCTCTTAATCCAGGAGGAGATTCTCTGCTGTTACCAAGAGAAGCTTGATTTTGCAAGAAGCTAACATCTAAGCTAGATATCTTTCTACAAAGTTAACAAACCAAATAAACAACTGCAGAGTATTAAGCACATTTTATAGTGTTAACTTAATAGTTACACGATATCTACCTGGCAAACATTTAGTTGTGAATTCCATACTGTAACTAGATCACCTGGCGCGTTCTGCACAACAGTGAGCGACTCACAAAAATCTGGGCTCGTCATTGTGTGCTTGTAAACAAACACTATGTGACTGGTGTAACTGACAGTTAGACTTACAGGTTATGTCGTTGTCTTTTGTTTGAATTGTTTACGTGTCCGCTGTGCGGGGGAAATGATAATACAAGTGGAACTACGTAGCTAATACTGTTGTATCGGGGATCCTTATTGTAGCAACACACTTTTGGAGGGAAGGCAATCCTGCGCTGCGTTAGCTAAGTTTTCATGCCATCGGGTATAGTTCATAAAGGTTGAAGAGTGTATGTTAGGATGAAGTGTGAAACTGTTATGTATGTAAGCACTTCAGAGTTATACCAAGCTAATAAGTCACTCGTATGATAAGGTTGTAAGAGTGTGCTTAACTCGAGTGCTCTTCACGAGGAAGAGAGAAAGAAGAATCTCATCCAGCTGTAAAATGTCTACAAGATTCCCAAATCCTGGTAGAGAGTTTTGCACCAACCTGCAAACTAAGAAGAAAATCTCCACATAAGGAAGCATCATGAGGCAACATAAGGTCAAGACTAACAGGAAAGTCAGACACGCAAGTACAAGTCAAGGTGTTTGAAGGTGGTCCTAGCCTTGTGAACAGCTCATAAGAGACTTTAAGATTACAATTTTTAAGGACTGGAGATAGTTGTCTATTTCATAAAGACATTTACATTTACATTTAAGTCATTTAGCAGACGCTCTTATCCAGAGCGACTTACAAAGACTCTGGTATTATGCATTTGCTCTTTCTATCTTAATGTATATTAATATTATTTGATACTTACTAAAAATATATATAGGTACAAACATTAAGGGTCAGCGTACACCTATTAATTATATTTTCACCTGTAAGTTAATAGTGTAATTGTTTGGGAAGGTGTTTGTTCAAGCCTTTGTACTAAGGTTTAAATTACAGTGAATTGGAGTGTAATGTATCTACTCACTTATCCAAACCTTACCTAGATTTGATTTGATTTAGAATGTCAGAAAGAGGTAGTTTTCACTAAAGTTGATAGAGATGGGGTGGGTCAAGTTGAGCAGCAGCTGCAACACCTCGCAAACAGGCCTTCATCAGAACAAACAGAGCAGCAGGAAGAGACCCAGACTGGTGTGGAGTCATGGCTGCCAGCGATTGATGATACAGAGGCTGCTAATGAGACATCACAACATGAGCCACGAAAAGGTGAGAGGGTCCACAGGGTTAACTGAAAAGGGCAGAGAACTGCGCAACGAAAGATGGAGACAGCTCAAACATCGTTTCAGGGTCAGCTATGAGAAGTGGAATGCTCTGGTAAAGGAAGCAAAACTGTCACTGACAGCCTGTTGCTCTGAAGATCTACTAGAAGACCTCTTAAACAAGATTAGCCATACCTCTACAGAGCTAAACCTTGTCTATGTACATTTGCGTCAAATCGACATACCCGACAACAATATACGCCGCAGAGTTGATACTTGTGAAGCAGTTACAATGTCTATTATCAAGACTGTAAGGTGTCATTTAAAAGGCAGGGAAGAAGGTCAAAGTAACCAGATAGAGCTGCACTGGAAGGTCAGCAATTCCTTGTGCATGTCCGAACTCTCACATAAGTCTCAACTATCAGCCCTCAAGTGCTTCCTCCCAGTCTCAAAGCAATTCAAAGGTCAACTCCAGATGCTCAAGCGTGTCATCTGTCAAGAGACAAGAGGAAGAAGAAGAACGCCAACTAGAAGAGCTTCAGAGACTCGAAGATGAGGACGGCTGAGCAAGAAGCCGAGGCTGTGAAACACAGCTTAGAAGAAGCTAGGCTGCGAGTCACGTTAGAGGTAGAAAATGCTGCCAGACGAAGGAAGCTAGAAGACAAGCATAGAGAGTTAGAGCGCCTAGAAGTGCTAAAGAAACTAAATGCTGCCAAGGCGCGGATGCAAGTGTATGAGCAAGATGAAAACTCAGGACGAGAAGAGAGAACTACTCTCTAACTGCAAATCTGTGAAAGAAATCGTGCACAGAAGTGGCTCATTTCACAGTCTCTCACCACAACATGTTGTGACAAGCACACAACAAGAAGATGGCACCAAGACCATGTTCAGGTTACTAACGGAATCAATCAGTGAAAGCCGCCTCCCCATACCAGAACCAGTAACATTCAATGGAGAGCCTCTCTCGTACACTGACTGGAAGGTCTCTTTTCAGACTCTGATAGACAGGAAGAACATACCAGCAACTGAGAAGATATATTACTTAAGAAAATATGTCGGTGGGCCTGCCAAGAAAGCCATCGAAAGTTACTTTATGTTAGGAACAGAATCAGCCTACCATGCTGCTAGGACCATTCTTGAAGAAAGGTACGGAAACAAATTCTTCATCACCAAGTCTTTCAGAGATAAGCTCAATGCATGGCCTACGATAGGATCCAAGGACAGTCTTGAACTTAGAGACCTTGTAGACTTTCTTCGCAGCTGTGAAGCTGCTATGTCTCAGAATAAGGGCTTGGAGGTGCTTAATGACTGTAATGAAAACCAAAAGATCCTCGCTAAACTTCCAGATTGGCTAACTTCAAGATGGAATAGAAAGGTCACAGACATCTTAGAGGAAACAGAGATCTTTCCTAGCTTCAGTCAGTTTGTGAAGTTTCTCACGAGAGAAGCCAAGATTGCTGGCAATCCTGTAACATCCCTTCATGCTTTGAAACCAAGTGAAGATGGAAAACTTAAGACGCCAAGGATTCAAAGCCCCGGAGCAAGGGTATTAGCAACTAACTCTGATGAGAAAGATACTGTTACTAGTTGTGTCTTCTGTGAGAAGTCAGGTCACAGTCTCCACAAATGCTGGAAGTTCATGGATAAGCCCACCGCAGAGCGACAGAAGTTTGTTCAAGAGAATAAATTGTGCTTTGGCTGTTTAAGGCCTGGGCATCGCTCGAAAGATTGTGATAACAGGAACACCTGCGACACGTGTCAGAGGAGGCATCCATCCTGCCTGCACGAAGATCGTACAAAAGAAAGGTTAAGGGATAGGAAGACAGAGCCCCCACGAGATAAGGGGACAAGAGCGTCAAGTGAGGCCATATCTAACAGAGTCGTAAGGGACATTAACTACACTCACACCTCCACAATCATTCCAGTATGGGTGTCAACCACAAGTGAGCCAGATCGTGAAGTTCTTGTGTATGCACTTCTTGACACCCAGAGTGACACCACCTTTATCCTTGAAGAGACAACAAAGTCTCTCAATACAAGGAAGGAGCCAGTCCAACTGAAACTCTCTACAATGGCTTCAAGGAATACCATTGTGCCCTGCCAGAAGCTGTCTGGTTTGCAGGTTAGAGGGTTTTACTTGGAGAAGAAAATCCCTCTGCCAACGACCTACTCGAGAGAGTTTATTCCTGCAAACAGAGATCATATTCCTACTCCAGAGACTGCAAGAGCATGTTCTCATCTTGAACACATTGCAGAGGAGATTGCTCCTCAACAGAGCTGTGATGTCGGTCTCTTAATTGGCTACAACTGCTCCCAGGCTCTCCTTCCAAGAGAAATTGTGTCTGGTAAGGGAAATCAGCCTTTTGCTCAGAGAACAGATCTTGGCTGGAGCAGTCGGCTATGGAAATCCATGTATCGACTATGGCGACCCTATTGGAGTGAGTCATCGGGTTATCGTTAGACAGGTGATGCCAAGCCTTCAATCTTCTTTCAACCTCAGAAATCAAGTCCACTATGTTTGTAGAACACGTGTAAGAGAGGTAATCACAGCACTGGATATTATCAAGACGCTTGAATCTGACTTCAACAAGAGAGCTGCAGAAGAGGACCTCATATCTCAAGAGGATATCCGGTTCCTGACAAAAATGAAAGCGGGCACCAGACGCAAGGACAATGGACATTATGAGATGCCGCTGCCGTTTAAGGAAGAAAGACTCAACCTGCCGAACAATAAAACATGTGCAGTTCACAGTCTCAAGTGCCTGGAAACTACACAGCATTCATGGAAGAGACCATAGCTTGTGGAGATGCTGGGAAGGTCTCCAAAGAGGAAGTTATTAACAAGCATCCAGCATGGTACATCCCGCACCATGGGGTTTATCACCCACAAAAGCCTGGGAAGATACGCGTCGTTTGCGACTGCTCAGCTAAGTTTCGAGAGACGTCCTTGAATGACCATCTCCTTACTGGTCCAGAGTTGACAAACACATTGCTGGGTGTCCTTTGTCGTTTTTGTAAGGGTCCAGTTGCAATCATGTGTGACGTAGAGCGTATGTTCCACCAGTTTCATGGGAAAGCAGAAGACCAAGATTATCTACGGTTCCTTTGGTGGGAGAACGGAGATCTAGAGTCTCAACCCTCAGTGTATTGTATGAAAGTCCACTTGTTCGGCGCAGCTTCATCTCCTTGTTGCGCCAACTATGGTCTCAAACATCTTGCTGCCGAAGGACGAGGAAGCTTCGGCGAGAAGTCTATCCAGTTCATAGAAAGGAACTTTTATGTTGATGATGGGTTGACGAGCGTATCGTCTGAAGCTGAAGCGGCCCAGCTGGTGAAAGAAGCAAGAGAGCTTTGCAGCATCGGCAAACTTTGGTTGCACAAGTTTATCTCTAACAGCAAGGAAGTTATAGCCACAATTCCCAAGGAAGAATGTGCTGAGGGTGCCAAAGACCTGGATATGGCTCTGGGTGAACCACACATGGAGAGAGTGCTTGGTGTACTGTGGTGTGTCGCATCAGACGAGTTCCAGTTTAGAGTAGTTGTCAAGGAACGCCCATTCACAAGAAGAGGAGTGTTGTCTACAGTAGCCTCTGTATATGATCTGCTTGGGTTTGTGGCACCCTTTGTCCTGGCAGGGAAGCAGATCTTGCAGCGGATGTGTCGTGGCAAAATCGACTGGGATGACCCCCTTCCAGATGACCTACGTTCCCAGTGGGAATTCTGGCTCCAAGGTCTACAAAATTTGTCTGAAGTAAGGATCCAATGAGGCTACTTGCCGTCAAGTTTCAAGGAGGTGCAGAGTTATGAGCTCCATCACTTCTCCAATGCTAGTACCTCATGTTATGGAGAGTGCTCATACCTCAGAACAATCAACACTGACAGAAATGGAATAAAGACAGAAGAAACGCAAGGATTAATGACATTGTCATCTTGCAAGATGATACTGCACCACGCAACCAGTGGAAATTGGCAAAGGTTACAGAAGTGTACCCGGGACAGGATGGCCGGGTGAGAAGATTCAAGTTACTGATCAGCGACTCAACCCTAGATGAGAGAGGTAAATGCATCACCAAACCCACCTATCTGGAGAGGCCCATCCATAAGAGAGTCACCCTCCTGGAAGCCGATCAAGAAACCTGCAGACCCCTTTCACAGACATCACCGGTGATTGGTGGGAGTGTAACTGACAGTTAGACTTACAGGTTATGTCGTTGTCTTTTGTTTGAATTGTTTACGTGTCCGCTGTGCGGGGAAATGATAATACAAGCGGAACCACGTAGCTAATACTGTTGTAACGGGGATCCTTATTGTAGCAACACACTTTTGGAGGGAAGGCAATCCTGCGCTGCGTTAGCTAAGTTTTCATGTCATCGGGTGTAGTTCATAAAGGTTGAAGAGTGTATGTTAGGATGAAGTGTGAATTCATGCCAGGAATAATAAGTGTGACGTTTGATTTCCTCCCTTCTGTAATTAGCAGCCAATGAGGTATTTTTTCCTTTATTCATGTGTTTAATCTGAAACCGTTATAATTCCGGTTAAACTCTTATGTATGTAAGCACTTCAGAGTTATACCAAGCTAATAAGTCACTCGTATGATAAGGTTGTAAGAGTGTGCTTAACTGTATTTTTCATTTACTTTATAGTTCTCACGGAAGGTGATAATTCGGACAAAAACTACAGAATAAAGCTGCCAGTTAAAATGCTCGTGGTTACTGAAGGGAGCTACAACTGGGGACTACTGGTAAGCTTCATAATGAAAAATAATTTGACAGGTGAAATGAAGAACGCAATCTGCTTTATCTCCTAAAGCATTGCACAAGTTGTAATTGTGTAGTTTAGAGTGTGTAGTCTTAGAGTGATTATCTTAATTTACCGAGGTTAGCTAGCCAGCTATTTGTCGTCCCTAACGTAGGAGACTCTGCTAGCTAGCCAACAGCTAGCCAACAGCTAGCCAACGTCTTCTGAATAGAACTCAACAACCCGGTCGCATTCACAGGTAGTATCACATTTTCATTTAATTTCATTACAGTACAACGGTTTGTTTGATTTGTATCAAAGATAATTGTGTAGTCTAGAGCGATTTTCTAGGTTAGCTAGCCAGCTATTGTCATTCTTTAACGCAACGTAACGTAATCAACACTGCTAGCTAGCCAGCTACCCCCCCGAATAGCAGCACTGTTGAAACTATTACACTCAACGGAACGACTTGATTAGTGTAGTGTCAACAACGCACCCACTGCCAGCTAGCCTACTTCAGCAGTACTGTATCATTTTAATCATTTTAGTCAATAAGATTCTTGCTACGTAAGCTTAACTTTCTGAACATTCGATACGTGTTGTCCACTTGTCATTCCAATCTCCTTTGCATTAGCGTAGCCTCATCTGTAGCCTGTCAACTATGTGTCTGTCTATCCCTGTTCTCTCCTCTCTGCACAGACCATACAAACGCTCCACACCGCGTGGCCGCGGCCACCCTAATCTGGTGGTCCCAGGGCGCACGACCCACATGGAGTTCCAGGTCTCCGGTAGCCTCTGGAACTGCCGATCTGCGGCCAACAAGGCAGAGTTCATCTCAGCCTATGCCTCCCTCCAGTCCCTCGACTTCTTGGCACTGACGGAAACATGGATCACCACAGACAACACTGCTACTCCTACTGCTCTCTCTTCGTCCGCCCACGTGTTCTCGCACACCCCGAGAGCTTCTGGTCAGCGGGGTGGTGGCACCGGGATCCTCATCTCTCCCAAGTGGTCATTCTCTCTTTCTCCCCTTACCCATCTGTCTATCGCCTCCTTTGAATTCCATGCTGTCACAGTTACCAGCCCTTTCAAGCTTACCATCCTTATCATTTATCGCCCTCCAGGTTCCCTCGGAGAGTTCATCAATGAGCTTGACGCCTTGATAAGCTCCTTTCCTGAGGACTGCTCACCTCTCACAGTGCTGGGCGACTTTAACCTCCCCACGTCTACCTTTGACTTATTCCTCTCTGCCTCCTTTCCACTCCTCTCCTCTTTTGACCTCACCCTCTCACCTTCCCCCCCTACTCACAAGGCAGGCAATACGCTCGACCTCATCTTTACTAGATGCTGTTCTTCCACTAACCTCATTGCAACTCCCCTCCAAGTCTCCGACCACTACCTTGTATCCTTTTCCCTCTCGCTCTCATCCAACACCTCCCACACTGCCCCTACTCGGATGGTATAGCGCCGTCCCAACCTTCGCTCTCTCTCCCCCGCTACTCTCTCCTCTTCCATCCTATCATCTCTTCCCTCTGCTCAAACCTTCTCCAACCTATCTCCTGATTCTGCCTCCTCAACCCTCCTCTCCTCCCTCTCTGCATCCTTTGACTCTCTATGTCCCCTATCCTCCAGGCCGGCTCGGTCCTCCCCTCCCGCTCCGTGGCTCGATGACTCATTGCGAGCTCACAGAACAGGGCTCCGGGGAGCCGAGCGGAAAATGGAGGAAAACTCGCCTCCCTGCGGACCTGGCATCCTTTCACTCCCTCCTCTCTACATTTTCCTCCTCTGTCTCTGCTGAGACTGAAGCCACTTACTACCACTCTAAATTCCAAGCATCTGCCTCTAACCCTAGGAAGCTCTTTGCCACCTTCTCCTCCCTCCTGAATCCTCCCCCCCCTCCTCCCTCTCTGCAGATGACTTCGTCAACCATTTTGAAAAGAAGGTCGACGACATCCGATCCTCGTTTGCTAAGTCAAACGACACCGCTGGTTCTGCTCACACTGCCCTACCCTGTGCTCTGACCTCTTTCTCCCCTCTCTCTCCAGATGAAATCTCGCGTCTTGTGACGGCCGGCCGCCCAACAACCTGCCCGCTTGACCCCATCCCCTCCTCTCTTCTCCAGACCATTTCCGGAGACCTTCTCCCTTACCTCACCTCGCTCATCAACTCATCCCTGACCGCTGGCTACGTCCCTTCCGTCTTCAAGAGAGCGAGAGTTGCACCCCTTCTGAAAAAACCTACACTCGATCCCTCCGATGTCAACAACTACAGAACAGTATCCCTTCTTTCTTTTCTCTCCAAAACTCTTGAACGTGCCGTCCTTGGCCAGCTCTCCCGCTATCTCTCTCTGAATGACCTTCTTGATCCAAATCAGTCAGGTTTCAAGACTAGTCATTCAACTGAGACTGCTCTCCTCTGTATCACGGAGGCGCTCCGCACTGCTAAAGCTAACTCTCTCTCCTCTGCTCTCATCCTTCTAGATCTATCGGCTGCCTTCGATACTGTGAACCATCAGATCCTCCTCTCCACCCTCTCCGAGTTGGGCATCTCCGGCGCGGCCCACGCTTGGATTGCGTCCTACCTGACAGGTCGCTCCTACCAGGTGGCGTGGCGAGAATCTGTCTCCTCACCACGCGCTCTCACCACTGGTGTCCCCCAGGGCTCTGTTCTAGGCCCTCTCCTATTCTCGCTATACACCAAGTCACTTGGCTCTGTCATAACCTCACATGGTCTCTCCTATCATTGCTATGCAGACGACACACAATTAATCTTCTCCTTTCCCCCTTCTGATGACCAGGTGGCGAATCGCATCTCTGCATGTCTGGCAGACATATCAGTGTGGATGACGGATCACCACCTCAAGCTGAACCTTGGCAAGACGGAGCTGCTCTTCCTCCCGGGGAAGGACTGCCCGTTCCATGAACTCGCCATCACGGTTGACAACTCCATTGTGTCCTCTTCCCAGAGTGCTAAGAACCATGGCGTGATCCTGGACAACACCCTGTCGTTCTCAACTAACATCAAGGCGGTGGCCCGTTCCTGTAGGTTCATGCTCTACAACATCCGCAGAGTACGACCCTGTCTCACACAGGAAGCGGCGCAGGTCCTAATCCAGGCACTTGTCATCTCGCCGCTGGATTACTGCAACTCGCTGTTGGCTGGGCTCCCTGCCTGTGCCATTAAATCCCTACAACTCATCCAGAACGCCGCAGCCCGTCTGGTGTTCAACCTTCCCAAGTTCTCTCACGTCACCCCGCTCCTCCGCTCTCTCCACTGGATTCCTTGCCTACGGAGCTGTGAGGGGAACGGCACCTCAGTACCTCCAGGCTCTGATCAGGCCCTACACCCAAACAAGGGCACTGCGTTCATCCACCTCTGGCCTGCTCGCCTCCCTACCACTGAGGAAGTACAGCTCCCGCTCAGCCCAGTCAAAACTGTTCGCTGCTCTGGCCCCCCAATGGTGGAACAAACTCCCTCACGACGCCAGGACAGCGGAGTCAATCACCACCTTCCGGAGACACCTGAAACCCCACCTCTTTAAGGAATACCTAGGATAGGATAAGTAATCCCTCTCACCCCCCCCCCTTTAAGATTTAGATGCACTATTGTAAAGTGACTGTTCCACTGGATGACATAAGGTGAATGCACCAATTTGTAAGTCGCTCTGGATAAGAGTGTCTGCTAAATGACTTAAATGTAATGTAAATGTCTGCAGTAGCTACAAATATGAAAATGTATTAAAACACATCAAAGAGATAGTTTCAATGGTGTTGACTGTATTGGAAAACCATCCTGTGGCTATTTCCAAATACCCCGGTATATGGTATTACCGCCCAAGCCTAGTTACATATACCTGCGAGTCCCCAAGCTTGAGTTCATGGGGCATACACCACAAATACACTAATTTGGACTGTGAAGCTAAAATGTTTAATTTGGATCTATACTCCAACATTTTGGATTTGAGATTAAACGTTTCATATGAAGTGACAGTAGAGAATGTCACCGTTTATTTTCATACATATATCAAGGCACAATGAAGACAAAAAAATTTTTTTAAAAAGGAGTACGGGGGAGAACACGCTGGTTGACTTGACTAAAAATACAAGACAAACTGGCACAGAGAGACAGGAAACACAGGAATAAATACACTGAGGAAAATAAGTGACACCAGGAGGGGGTGGAGACCATCACAGGGACAGGTGAAACAGATCAGGATGTGACATCATATCTGCTTTACCATTTACAGTTGAAGTCGGAAATGTACATACACCTCAGCCAAATGCATTTAAACTCAGTTTTTTGCCATTCTTGACATTTAATCCTGGTATACATTCCCCGTCCTAGGTCAGTTAGGATTACCACTTAATTTGAAGAATGTGAAATGTCAGAATAATAGTAGAGAGAATCATTTCTTTCAGCTTTCATTTATTTCATCACATTCCCAGTGGGTCAGAAGTTTACATACACCCAATTAGTATTCGGTAGCATTGCCTTTAAATGATTTAACTTGGGTCAAACATTTTGGGTAGCCTTCCACAAGCTTCCCATAATAATCGGGTGAATTTTGGCGCATTCCTCCTGACAGAGCTGGAGTAACTGAGTCAGGTTTGTTAACCTCCTTGTTCGCACACACTTTTTCAGTTTGGCCCACAAATGCTCTATGGGATTGAGGTCAGGGCTTTGTGATGGCCACTCCAATACCTTGACTTTATTGTGCTTCTAAAGCCATGACATCCTTTTCTGGAATTTTCCAAGCTGTTTAAAGGCACTGTCAACTTAGTGTATGTAAACTTCTGACCCACTGGAATTGCGATAGTGAATTATAAGTGAAATAATCTGTCTGTAAACAATTGTTGGAAAAATTACTTGTCATGCACAAAGTAGATGTCCTAACCGACTTACCAAAACTATAGTTTGTTAACAAGAAATGTGTGGAGTGGTTGAAAAACAAGTTTTAATGACTCCAACCTAAGTGTCTGTAAACTTCTGACTTCAACTGTAGAAAGGAAAGCACTTTATGTATGTACAGAGGCACAACAATAATACCCCCAAGGCACAATACATTATTTACCATGAATTTCTACCAGGGACAACATCATCTGAAACATAACCAAGTGTCATGCCTTGGTCATAGTATTTTGTGTTTTCCTTAATTATTTGTTCAGGCCAGGTTGTGACATGGGTTTATTGTGTTGTCTTATTGGAGTTTTTGTAGGCATTGGGATTGTGGTTGGGAACCATATTTAGGTAGCCGGGGTTTCAATGTGTATTTTGTGGGTGATTGTTCCTGTCTCTGTGTTAGTTTTCACCAGACAGGCTGTATTAGATTTTCACGTTCCGTTTGTTGTTTTTGTATTTATTAAGTTATTTCATGTATCGCTATTCATTATTAAAGACATGAGTAACCACCACGCTGCATTTCGGTCCGACTCTCTTTCGACGAACGAACGCCGTTACAGAATCACCCACCACACACGGACCGAGTGGCGTGGTTACAGGCAGCGACAGCAGGAGCAGCGAAGGGAGGACGTTATGGACAGCAGAAGCATGGAGTATACGACGTAGGATGAAATAGACAGGTGGGCGGTCGACCCAGAGAGAGTGCCGGAGCCCGCCTGGGATTCGCTGGAGCAGTGCGAAGAGGGCTATAGGAGAATGGTTTTGGAGAGGCAATCACGACGGCGCAGAGGAAAGCCCGTGAGTCAGCCCCAAAAATGTATTGGGGGGGGGGGCTCAGAGGGAGAGTGGCAGAGTCTGGAGATAGACCTGAGCCAACTCTCCTTGTTAATCGTGAGGAGCCAAGGAGGAGACCAGAACCAGAGCCGGTGTTAGAGGTGAGCGAAGCAGAGACTGTGAAAGAGTTAATGGGGTAGGTGGAGTGGAGAGTAATGAGAGAGTTGCTAGCTTGGTGCGTTAGGTACAAGATTCGTCCGACGGAGTGTGTCGGGGATTTGATGGCACCTGGGTCAGCGCTCCATACTCGTCCTGAGGTGCGTGTTAGTCGGCTGGTGAAAAATGTGCCAGCCTCACGCACTAGGCCTCCTGTGTACCTACCTAGCCTTGCACGTACCTACCTAGCCTTGCACGTCCTGTGCCAGTCCTGCTCTCAGGCTCTCCAGTACACCTTCACGGTCCAGTCCATCCTGTGCCACCTTCACATACCAGTCCTCCGGTAGCAGCTCCCCGCACCAGGCTTCCTGTGCATGTCCTCGATCCTGTACCACCAGTTCCAGCACCACACACCAGGCCTTCAGTGCGCCGCGCCTGTTCAGCGCAGCCAACGCTTTCCCCCTCTCCTGCGCTGCCGGAGTCTCCCGCCTGTTCAGCGCTATCAGAGCCTTCCTCCTCTATAGCGCTGCTGGAGTCTCCCGCCTGTTCAGCGCTTCTAGAGCCTTCCTCCTCTACAGCGCTGCCGGAGTCTCCTGCCTGTTCGGAGCAGCCTGAGCTGCCAGTCTGCATGAAGCAGCCAGAGCTGTCAGTCTGCAAGGAGCTGCCAGTCTGCAAGGAGCTGCCAGTCTGCAAGGAGCTGTCAGTCTGCAAGGAGCAGCCAGAGCTGTCAGCCTGCATGGAGCAGCCAGAGCTGTCAGCCTGCATGGAGCAGCCAGAGCTGTCAGCCTGCATGGAGCAGCCAGAGCTGTCAGCCTGCATAGAGCAGCCAGAGCTGTCAGCCTGCATGGAGCAGCCAGAGCTATCAGTCTGCATGAAGCAGCCAGAGCTGTCAGTCTGCATGAAGCAGCCAGAGCTGTCAGTCTGCATGATGCAGCCAGAGCTGCCAGTCTGCATGATGCAGCCAGAGATGTCAGTCTGCATGGAGCAGCCTGAGATGTCAGTCTGCATGGAGCAGCCTGAGATGTCAGTCTGCATGGAGCAGCCTGAGCTGTCAGTCTGCATGGAGCAGCCTGAGCTGTCAATCTGCATGGAACAGCCAGAGGTGCCAGTCTGCATGAAGCAGCCTGAGCTGTCAGTCTGCATGGAGCAGCCAGAGCTGTCAGTCTGCATGATGCAGCCAGAGCCGCCAGTCTGCATGATGCAGCCAGAGATGTCAGTCTGCATGGAGCAGCCTGAGATGTCAGTCTGCATGGAGCATGGAGCAGCCTGATGTCCTGTCTGCATGCTGTCATCACGTCTGCATGAAGCAGCAGGTGTCAGTCTGCAAGGGCCTGCCAGTCTGCAAGGAGCTGCCAGTCTGTTTGTCACTGCAAGGAGCAGCCAGAGCTGTCAGCCTTGGAGCAGCCAGAGCTGTCAGCCTGCAACTGGAAAGGAAAGCACTTGTGAGCTGTCGGCCTGCATGGAGCAGCCAGAGCTGTCAGCCTGCATGGAGTAGCCAGAGCTGTCAGCCTGCATGGAGCAGGGGCTTCAATTGTGTTGTCTTATTGAAGCAGTGAGCATTGTCTGCATGAAGCAGCCAGAGGTCGTCTGCATGGAGCAGCCTGAGCTGTCAATCTGCATGGAACAGCCAGAGCTGTCAATCTGCATGGAACAGCCAGAGCTGCCAGTCTGCATGGAGCAGCACGAGCTGTCAGTCTGCATAGAGCAGCTAGATCAGTCGGTCAGCCATGATCATCTAGATCTGCCGGTCTACCAGATTCTTCCAGATCTGCCAGTCAACCAGTCTCTTCCAGATCTGCCAGTCAACCAGAATCTTCCAGATCCGCCAGTCAACCAGAATCTACCGGAGCCTACTACCTGCCTGAGCTTCATCTCAGTACTGGGCTTCCTCTCAGTACTGGGCTTCCTCTCAGTCCAGGGCTTCCTCTCAGTCCAGGGCTGCCCCTCAGTCCAGGGCTGCCCCTCAGTCCCGAGCTTCCCCTCAGTCCCGAGCTGCCCCTCAGTCCCGAGCTGCCCCTCAGTCCCGAGCTGCCCCTCAGTCCCGAGCTGCCCCTCAGTCCCGAGCTGCCCCTCAGTCACGAGCTGCCCCTCAGTCACGAGCTGCCCCTCAGTCCAGTGGGGTTCTGGGTGAGGACTATTAGGCCATGGTCGGCGGCGAGGGTGGATTATCCCAGGACGCGTAGGGGAGGAACTATGACATTAATGGAGTGGGGTCCACGTCCCGAGCCGGAACCGCCACCATGGACAGACACCCACCCGGACCCTCCCTATGGTTGTGAGGTGCGTCCGGGAGTCCGCACCTTAGGGGGGGGTTCTGTCACGCCTTGGTCATAGTATTTTGTGTTTTCCTTAATTATTTGTTCAGGCCAGGGTGTGACATGGGTTTATTGTGTTGTCTTATTGGGTTTTTTGTAGGCATTGGGATTGTGGTTGATTAGGGGTGTGTAGCATAGGTTTGGCTGCCTGAGGCGGTTCTCAATCAGAGTCAGGTGATTCTCGTTGTCTCTGATTGGGAGCCATATTTAGGTAGCCGGGGGTTCAATGTGTATTTTGTGGGTGATTGTTCCTATTAGGTTTTCACATTCCGTTTGTTGTTTTTGTATTTATTAAGTTATTTCATGTATCGCTATTCTTTATTAAAGAGATGAGTAACCACCACGCTGCATTTCGGTCCGACTCTCTTTCGACGAACGAACGCCGTTACACCAAGACAAACAGCAAATGCATCCAACAAGATTAAAGAGTCACAAACTTGATGTAGTCATTGTGTGCTAGGAATATGGGACAAAGTAATACAGTTTTGACTACTTCAATACACATATAACTGAATTTGTCCAAATACTTGGACAAGATACATAAAGTGCTTTCATTTCTAAATGATAAATCATATATGTATAAAACAATGGAGGAGGAAGGGGAGAGACATCCTCCCCAGTGAACTTCATACAAATAAAAATAGTGAAACATTTAAAAAGTTATTCTTTTTAGCTAAAACAATACCTTGTACTGTATATTCACATCACCAAATAACTGATTAAAACACACTGTTTGGCAATGAAGGTCTACAGTAGCCTCAACAGCACTCTGTAGGGTAGCACCATGGTGTAGCCGGAGGACAGCTAGCTTCTGTTCCTCTGAGTACATTGTCTTCCATACAAATCCTAAGAGGCTTCCATAATCTTACACAGTAATTATGACAACTTCCAGAGGACATCCTCCAACCTATGAGAGATTTTGCAGCATGAACTGACATGTTGTTCACCCAATCAAAGGATCAGACACTTAATCTAGCACTACAGCTAGCTAGCACTGCAGTGCATACATTGTAGTGAGTAATTGACTCAGAGAAAGAAAGACAATAGTTTAACAGTTTTGAACAAATTAATTTATGAAAAAATGGATGATCAAAAGAGAGCGAGAGACAGAGAGAGAGAGAGAGAACTAGCTATATATATATTTTTAAAATCACTTTCACTTACTTAGGTAGCAAATGCAGCTAGCTAGTTTAGCCTACTCAAACACCTGGCTCAAACAGAGGGATGCTATTTTAGCTAGCTGGCTATGACCATCCAACACTGGAACTCTTCCAAGTCAAGGTAAGTTTTTGGTTTTACAAATGTATTGCCACCAGGGTCCACCGGTGTAAATGCTAAACTGCTTACTGACTGTACACTGTACTGCACGGTTGAAGCTGGTTTACTAATGCGTTAGTTCTATTAGCTATGTGGACTATGACGTTACATTAGCTAAAATGGTGACAGCAATGTAGGCTGTGTGTAACATTTATGGTATGAAGGATTGGCTTGTAAAGTTTTTTTCGCCTGGTCACAGACAGCTGATGTGTTGTGCATTGAAGTGCACAAGCGAAGGGAAGAGGCGAGAGGAGGAGAACACATTGATGCGAGAAGGAATACAACAAGCTGTTTGCATGTGGCTGCTATGAAAGTGAACTGTTTGAAAGTGATCAGAGGTGTAATTCATTCCGACAATTCTGTTTGAAAAACCTTTTTTTTTAAATAGAAGCAAATGGAACGAAATGGGGATAAACATACCTAAATTTGTCCAATTGAAACTCTCATTTGCAACTGTTGGACTAATGATTACACCCTAGATGCAGCTAGATTCAGGCAAGAGTGTGCAAGGCAGTATTGAATGTGTCATTGTCTGTCATCTTTCTCTCAACCTGTGTGCACCTACGTTGTAAACGTTCATTCATAGGCTAGTCTAAACCTATCGATGTTACATTGAACTGGGTGAATGGAATATGAATGACCGTTGTCCAATTACGCTGTAATAGAAAAAAGGCATGCTCCTAAAAAAAATAAGATCATCCTCCCTCAGTTTAAACGGCACCAACTGCCACTGGTATGAAAAAACCCTCAAATAAAAGGTAACATTCCGTACTGTCACTTCATAGAAAACATTTGTTCTCAAATCCAAAATGCTGGAGTATAGAGCCAAATAAACATTTTAGCTTCACTGTACAAATAAATACATAGGGGAGTGTAGAGACATGCATAAACTTAAACCATTCCCTTCTCCCTGTCCCTCCATTCTTTGTTTCTCTCCTTTAAATTGAATGCTGGGATTAATCCCTTAGCTCAACTGTAGAGTTGCACAGCTCTGAAATTGCAATATATTTATATATATGTATATATATGTATATATATATATATATATAAATATATAGAGAGAGAGAGAGAGAGAGAGAGAGAGAGAGAGAGAGAGAGAGAGAGAGAGAGAGAGAGAGAGAGAGAGAGAGAGAGATGCACATGTAGGAAATGCTACATTCAGGGAGAATGTAACGGTGAAAGCTTTGATCTTTGACAACAGCTAAATAGACCCTGTGAAGTGTGGCTTATGGACATTTGCTTTTCTACTTTTCGATATCAACTATTTCATTCCTTCCCTCTTTCTCTCTTTCTCTCTTGATTCACTGTGTCTCTGTGTGTGGTTGTGTGGTGGAGATGGTGTGTGTGTGTGGTTGTGTGGTGTGTGTGTGTGTGTGTGTGTGTGTGTGTGTGTGTGTGTGTGTGTGTGTGTGTGTGTGTGTGTGTGTGTGTGTGTGTGTGTGTGTGTGTGTGTGTGTGTGTGTGTGTGTGTGTGTGTGTGTGTGTGTGTGTGTGTGTGTGTGTGTGTGTGCGTGTGTATGTGTGTGTGTGTGTGTGTGTGCATTTGTCCCAGGGTGTGTCATGGGGTGCATGTTCTGGTGTGTGTGTTACTGTGTGTGTGTGTGTCATTGTGTGTGTTGGTATGTGTAGCAGATCTTGCTACTTTTCAGCTTTGTGTTCTGGTGTATTGGTAACGAATAGGACTCTGGACACTAGTTGCCGGTCCTGGTCTTTTATTTATCTGGATTGGATTAAATCAATTAATTGAAATAAATGGTGAGCTTCTCAATGCTGCACACAATGCACAACTAACGTGAGGAGAAGCAAAGTGAGCGAGTGCCTGCACATGGGAAGCTACAGACACCCTGCTAGCATGTACTGTAGCTAGCTACCCTTACATTGCACCACTCGGTTGAAAACTCTTCAAACAGAATGATATGTAATCACAAACAGTTCACTAGAAACACGACAATATTGAAATACATGCTATCAAATGTACATTACATTTTCCAAAATGTCTATACCATATGTACATTTGTGCACACCAGCGGTAGTCGGTGCTGTTTAAGATTAGGGAAGACACTTGTTTAATGCGCATGGCCTTACTTCTGTTGCAGCACATTGGATAACTGTCATTCATATTCCATTCACCCAGTTCAATGTAACACCGATAGGTTTAGGCTACTGTCATTCATATTCCATTCACCCAGCTCAATGTAACATCGGTAGGTTTAGGCTACTGTCATTCATATTCACCCAGCTCAATGTAACATCGATAGGTTTAGGCTACTGTCATTCATATTCCATTCACCCAGTTCAATGTAACACCGATAGGTTTAGGCTACTGTCATTCATATTCCATTCACCCAGCTCAATGTAACATCGATAGGTTTAGGCTACTGTCATTCATATTCACCCAGCTCAATGTAACATCGATAGGTTTAGGCTACTGTCATTCATATTCCATTCACCCAGCTCAATGTAACATCGATAGGTTTAGGATACTGTCATTCATATTCACCCAGCTCAATGTAACATCGATAGGTTTAGGCTACTGTCATTCATATTCCATTCACCCAGTTCAATGTAACATCGATAGGTTTAGGTTACTGTCATTCATATTCCATTCACCCAGTTCAATGTAACATCGATAGGTTTAGGTTACTGTCATTCATATTCCATTCACCCAGTTCAATGTAACATCGATAGGTTTAGGTTACTGTCATTCATATTCCATTCACCCAGTTCAATGTAACATCGATAGGTTTAGGTTACTGTCATTCATATTCACCCAGCTCAATGTAACATCGATAGATTTAGGCTACTGTCATTCATATTCACCCAGCTCAATGTAACAGCGATAGGTTTAGGTTACTGTCATTCATATTCACCCAGCTCAATGTAACAT
The DNA here is from genome assembly GCF_021184085.1 of Oncorhynchus gorbuscha. NCBI lineage: Eukaryota > Metazoa > Chordata > Actinopteri > Salmoniformes > Salmonidae > Oncorhynchus > Oncorhynchus gorbuscha. Next base: position 48,377,348 of record NC_060188.1, on the reverse strand, counting down.
CGATAGGTTTAGGCTACTGTCATTCATATTCCATTCACCCAGCTCAATGTAACACCGATAGGTTTAGGTTACTGTCATTCATATTCACCCAGCTCAATGTAACATCGATAGGTTTAGGCTACTGTCATTCATATTCCATTCACCCAGCTCAATGTAACATCGATAGGTTTAGGATACTGTCATTCATATTCACCCAGCTCAATGTAACATCGATAGTTTAGACATCGATAGTTTGGACCAGTTTGAGGAGTTCACCCGCCTCTTCCAGGCAGTCTTCGACCACCCGCCTGAGGGTAAATCGTCGGGTGAGCGCCTCTTCCATCTGAGGCAGGGAACGAGAAGCGCACAGAAGTTCTCACTTGAATTTCGGACCCTAGCTGCCGGCGGGGGATGGAACGACAAGGCCCTGATCGACCATTATCGTCTGTCGGGAGTTGGCCTGCAGAGACACCACCCTCACGTTCGACCAGCTGGTGGACCTGTCCATCGGCTGGATAACCTGCTGGCTTCCCGCGGACGTTCCGATCGGGGTCTGTTGGCTATCCCTCCGTACCCTCTCTCCAATACCTATGGAGCAGGGAGACCGGAGGGGGTTCCAGCTCGTGCACCATCTGTGGCCGCAGAGGGCACACTGCCGGTCGGTGCCTGGTTGGTTCCTCTGGGTATCGATGCAGCAGGCAGGGCGCTCTGGCACCACCCCAGGTGAGCCGGTACCATTCTCACCCAGAGCCCTCTGTTGCACATATGTTTGTGTATGTCACTTTCCCTGAGTTTTCCCCGCATTCCCATTATAAGGCACTCGTCGATTCACGCTCGGCTGTAGATTTTATAAATAAATAGTTCGCCCATAGTTTAGGGATCCCTATTGTTCCTGTGGCTGTGCCTGTCCCCGTTCACGCCTTAGATAGTTGACCATTAGGGTCAGGGTTGATTAGGGAGGTCACCTTTCCTCTGGGCATGGTGATGCATCAGGGTCACAGGGAGAGAATTAGTCTCTTCCTTATTGACTCTCCTGCGTTTCCAGTGGCGCTGAGCTTACCCTTGTTAGTTTGTCATGACCCCACTGTTTCTTGGCCAAAGAGGGCTCTCACGGGGTGGTCGCAAGAGTGCTCGGGGAGGTGTTTAGGGGTTTCCGTTGGTGCTACTACAGTGGAAAGTCCAGACCAGGTTTCCACTGTGCACATTCCCCCTGAATATGCCGATTTGGCTCTCGCCTTCTCCAAAAAGAATGCGACTCAATTACCACCCCATCGACGGGGTTTTATTTGAGACGACTGTACAACCATTAAGATTAATTGTCAGATTCAACAGAATATCTCTTTGTTTCTTGGGACCTAGAACAAGGATCTCTGTTTTGTCCGAGTTTAAAAGTAAAACGTTTGCAGCCATCCACTTCCTTATGTCTGAAACACAGGCTTCTAGTCCAGGATTATGAGGAAAAACATTAAAGATCCACAACATTTATTCCATGGGACAAAACTAGGTCCAGAGTATGACTGTGACAGTGAGTAGGTCCAGAGATATGTTGGACAAAACCCACTGAGTCGATGATGGCTCCGAAAGCCTTTTGGAGTGGGTTTGTGGACTTTTCCATGTGAATACTAAAGTCACCAAAAATTAGAATATTATCTGCTATGACTACAAGGTCCGATAGGAATTCAACGAACTCAGTGAGGAACGTTGTATATGGCCCTGATATGGTTTTGTGCCATCACTGAGGTAACTGGACAATGCTGTGCCAATGTCCCCTATACTGGTGCTGCTGGCAACAGGGTTGACACCTGGTCCTGCCGTGGGTGTGCCACTGTCCCCTATACTGGTGCTGCTGGCAACAAGGTTGACACCTGGTCCTGCCGTGGCTGTGACACTATCCTCTGAAGTCTCTCTCCCTGGCTCTTTCCCTTTCACCACCCTCACTGCCTCACAGTCTGTCTCCTAGAAAATAAATAAGGTGTTTGCCGTACTCCTAACTACCAGTACCCAAAACTACACAGTTAATCACAACAGCAATACCCTTGCCTTAAAAAAATCTTAGTTCAGTCACCAGTTTAAGTTGAGAGTGGGGTTATCCATGGCATTGTTCAATTATGTCCCTATTGTACAAGTCCGAAAAAAGAGAGAACCTTTCATAATGTTGCCAAACAGACTCAAACTTACCTGAGACGCCCTGTCTCTGCCAGTCTGTCCCCAGCTCTGCTGTCTGTGTGCCATCTGATGCCTGCTCTGCCTAATGACACATTTGAAACATTTCCGTTAGTATTTCAATTCTTTCTTATGAACATATTATCAACTAGTATATGAGATATTAGGCTACTAGGGTTCTTACTTAACGTTTTGGTGTACTGAAATTTTTTCTGATGTCCATATATATATTTTTTCTGCCACTTTTCTATCTGGCTGGCACAATGTGCAGGTTATTTACAGTAGGAGATGTCTATCATCTATTATCATTCTGTGCTTCAAAGTTCTGTAGCGACAATTTAGCTTTTGCAACGAGACCATTGAAGACATTTAAGACAGCGGTAGAAGAGACTGTAGTTCTGTTCAGTTTGGAGATCAGTTTATCGCTAACCTTATCACAGGGACTTCGAAGCACTACAGCTGCATGCTGATCTTGGAATAAACTGATGATAGCAAAGAGGAGGGGAGGGGGGGGTCAGTGGATCAAACCTTTGTGAGGCAAAGGGCGGGAGGTCGCAATCTTTTGAAACTTAAAAACGCGCTATTGAGTGTCTATAATCTGCACAAGTGCTTTCATTGCGTATTATTAATATTATTGAAATGACATAGTTATGTTTACAGTGATATATTGGGGGGGACAAATCATATTTTCCCAGGATGGGGGGGGGGTGTGTCCCCCATCCCCCCTGGGATTTCAGCCTATGCTGCCTTGCACACTCTTGCTTACATCTAGCTGATCTAGGGTGTAATCATTAGTCCAAACAGTTGCAACAAAAACGAGAGTTACTATTGGACAAAGTCAGGTAGGTGTATCTCCATTTTGTTCAGTTTGCATCTGTTTAAGTAATGTTTTTCAACCGAAACACCCGAATGAATACACCCCTGATCAACCACACTAACAGTTCACTTTCATAGCAGATACATACAAACAGCATCATCACTTTGCCTGTTGTATAGTTTCTTCTCGCATCTACGCGTTCTCCCTTTCACCTTTTCTCTGTGACCAGGCGAGAAAACCTCTCCCAACCAAACCTTCATACCACAACTGCAAACCGCTAAACACAGCTTTAATTGCTGTCATCATATTTGCTAACATCATAAACAACATAGCTACTAGAACTAATGCATTAGTAAGCCCGCTACAATCACGCAGTACAGTGTACCGCAAGCAGTTACACTGGCATGCCCCCGGTGGCAATACATTTATCAAACCGAAAGCTTATCTTGATTTGCTGTTGGATAGCCTTAGCCAGTTAGCCAGTTAGCTTAGCCAGTTAGCTAGCATAAATAGCATTCCTCTCTGTTTGAGCTGGGTTTTTCAGTAGGCTAAATTAGCTAGCTGCATTAGCTAGCTACGTAAGTGAAGTTAAAGTAAATTGGGAAAAAAATATATGGTTAACGTTAGCTCTCGCTCTCTCTGCTGCTTGGCCTGTATTTTGAAGAAATATATTTGTTAAAAACAGGTCAACTATTTTCTCTCTTTGAGTCAACTACTCCCCACATTTTATCCACTGCAGTGCTAGCTAGCTGTAGCCTCTGCTTTCAGTACTAGATTCACAACATGTCAGTTCATGCTGCAAAAGCTCTGATAGGTTGGAGGATGTCCTCCGGAAGTCGTCATATTTACTGGTGAACACATACCCCTTATCACTAGAATCAAAACAGACTGAAGAGGGGAAACTCCCACTGTTGACTTGACGGTACTACAGGCCAGAGCAATACACATCACAGCAATCGATACTCTCACAATATGGAAAATAATCAAAACTAATTAAAGGATTTAGGTGACATGCACATAAGACAATATTAATACTTGTTACATTCCCCTTAATGAATGTAGCCAAAATCCCGATTGTATACCTGACATGATATAAAGAAACTAAAAACATAGAGTACACCTGAGGGACAACTGACTCTACTTAGTCTCTACTGGCACAAGTACACATAAAGGATCTTTATCTTTAGTCTCAACATTACAAGCTACCTGCTGGACAGGTTCAGAAAACTCAAGATCTCCTAGAAAGATATGATGCCAAGTACACCATACAACCACATGGCCTACCATTACTTAGTACCATAGCGTACAACCAAATAAAATATACCAAAACACATAACTTAGTGTTCACTAAAACTAAATAAAAAGGAAACCCCTCAAATTAGTGTAAACAGTGACTGGGATTTCTTACTTATGTATTTGCAAATCTCTGAATAGCGAATGGCCTCTGAGCCATTGTCTCTATAAGGAAATTAATGGACTTCACTACTCTGCCTGATTGTGTACTGACTGTACCTTGTTTGTTCCCTGATTCTTGTCTAAGTAAATCTTGGTCATTAGCTACAGTAACCGTAGCATCTGTCAGGAATAACCGACTGGTCTGAGTCAAGGGCAATGGCTAGACTCACAGTCAGCGGGCGGATCAGCGTCAGTCTTTTTCGGCATTAGGTCCTTGAGCTTGACAGTCTTCATCTGAATTGTCTCTGCAACTGGGCTCTGCAGTACTCTGTCTTGATTGGTCTGGCTCTGTCTGCATTCCAACAGATTCCTCTTTATTCAAAGACTCCTGGCTCACAGTGTCAGTTGATCCAGTCAGTATCCATGCACTGGATCTTTCCTCAGTTTTCCTCTTCCAGAAAGTCAAATGGGACTCTGTCAGGAGAATTCTGTACTCCTGTTTACCAATTCAACTAGGTTACCCTCAGTCTGTTATATCAGGATTTGTAAGATACTGATAGAAAAAAAAACAGTCCCAGTCTACCAAAGTTAAATGTTTATTCACGCAACGTTCTGACGTGTACAGTACAGGACCTTCAATTTATAGTGACACACATACTTCCACACCAACCATCAAATCCGCCCGCCAATAGAGCCTAGGGGAGTATGTGAGAATAGTGTCTTCCTACCCTCCCCTAAGATAGGGAGAGACCTGGGACTGGGGAGTACTCAGTGTCCCAGCCAAGGTCGCCCTGGATCTGGCTCAGACAGATAGTGTTTTGAGAACAGACTAGACACATTGTTCCCTAAATGTTGATTCCGACAAAAACCACACACAGTATTATAATATAATCATCGAATGAGTCTAATACTTACACACATGTATTATAATAACCTAATGATTTAAATTAATTTCATATAATCACATGGTTTCAGACATATGGTTTCAGGACTGTAACATTTGAATCATTTATTAAAATACATTTCCGTATCAGACTCACACTCTGAATATTCGACACCGGCCAACTGAGATTCAGAGAAATCATCATCCTCAGGCAACTCGACTGGTAGGAAACTGATGTCCAGGAAGAGGTTCCTGTGGACCACTTAGGTGTTCCCCTTTTCATCTGTCAATTCGTATTGGGGCGGCAGGTAGCCTAGTGGTTAGAGCATTGGTCTAGTAACTGGAAGGTTGCAAGTTCAAACCCCCGAGCTGAAAAAGGTACAAATCTGTCATTCTGCATCTGAACAGGCCGTCATTGAAAATAAGAATTTGTTCTTAACTGACTTGCCTAGTTAAATAAAGGTTAAAAAAAATTACAAAAAATGTGTGTCTGGATGTTTGTCGATGATTGTGCACACGCTTCTTTCCCCCCGTTCTCCCTTGTTTGCAAGAATAACCTGGTCTCCCTTGTTCAGGTAAGTACCTTTGACCTTTCTGTTGTAACCTCTGGCTTGTTTTTGTTGTTCTTTGACAGTACGCTGCTGAGCAATGTTTGCCGCTTCATGGAAATGGGACATGAGTGTCTTTACATAGCTGCTGTGGTTGACAACCACAGGATCTCTCAGAACTTGCTTGAACATCATGTCCACCAGAGGTCTTGGAACGTGGACAAACATGAGGTGCTTTCAAGGGGAGTGATTGGAGCATATTGCTGAGCATTCTGTTGTATCTTTCATTTCCTCCATTCCCCATGGGGTCATTTGCCATCGTATGTGACTTGGTTTCTCCTGAAAGCTTGAGCTCGCTCTCGAAGTTGGCCCCTGCGTGAATCCGTCAGCAAATCCATATACACGAAAGACGTTGTTCCATAACTTTCTGGCAACTTGCTCTGCTGTTTTATTTGAGCAAGGAAAGGCCAACTTCAGATCAAATCTAATTTCATTCGTCACATGCTTCTTAAACAACATGTGTAGACTGCAATAAAATGCTTACTTACGGGCCCTTCCCAACAATGCAGAGAGAGAGAGAAAAAAGAGATACTATAGAAAAGTAATAACATCGCCCTCCATTTGGTAAATCCAACCACAACTCTATCCTCCTGATTCCTGCTTACAAGCAAAAATTAAAGCAGGAAGCACCAGTGACTCGGTCTATAAAAAAATGGTCAGATGAAGCAGATGCTAAACATTTACATTTACATTACATTTAAGGCATTTAGCAGACACTCTTATCTACAGGACTGCTTTGCTATCACAGACTGGAACATGTTCCGGGATTCTTCCGATGACATTGAGGAGTACACCACATCAGTCACTGGCTTTATCAATAAGTGCATTGAGAGGACGTCGTCCCCACAGTGACTGTACGTACATACCACAACCAGAAGCCATGGATTACAGGCAACATTCACACTGAGCTAAAGGGTAGAGCTGCCGCTTTCAAGGTGCGGGACTCTGACCAGGAAGCTTTCAAGAAATCCTGCTATGCCCTGCAACGAACTATCAAACAGGAAAAGCGTCAATACAGGGCTAAGATTGAATCATACTACACCGGCTCCGACGCTCGTCGGATGTGGCATGGCTTGCAAACTATTAAAGACTACAAAGGGAAGGACAGCCGTGAGCTGCCCAGTGACATGAGCCTACCAGATGAGCTAAATCACTTCTATGCTCGCATTGAGGCAAGCAACACTGAGACATGCATGAGAGCATCAGCTGTTCCGGACGACTGTGTGATCACGCTCTCCGTAGCCGACGTGAATAAGACCTTTAAACAGGTCAATATACACAAGGCTGCAGGACCAGTCGGATTACCAGGATGTGTGCTCCGGGCATGTGCTGACCAACTGGCAGGTTTCTTCACTGACATTTTCAACATGTCACTGATTGAGTCTGTAATACCAACATGCTTCAAGCAGACCACCATAATCCCTGTGCACAAGAACACAAAGGCAACCTGCCTAAATGACTACAGACTCACGTCCGTAGCCATGGAGTGCTTTGAAAGGCTGGTAATGGCTCCCATATCCCAGAAACCCTAGACCCACTCCAATTTGCATACTGCCCAAACAGATCCACAGATGATGCAATCTCTATTGCACTCCACACTGCCCCTTCCCACCTGGACAAAAGGAACACCTACGTGAGAATGCTTTTCATTGGCTACAGCTCAGAGTTCAACACCATAGTACCCTCAAAGCTCATCACCAAGCTAAGGATCCTGGGACTAAATACCTCCCTCTGCAACTGGATCCTGGACTTCCTGACAGGCCGCCCCCAGGTGGTGAGGTAGGTAGCAACACATCTGCCATGCTGATCCTCAACACTGGAGCTCCCCAGGGGTGCGTGCTCAGTCCCCTCCTACTCTCCCTGTTCACCCATGACTGCATGGCCAGGCACGACTCTAACACCATCATTAAGTTTGCTGACGACACAACAGTGGTAGGCCTGATCACCAACAATGATGAGACAGCCTTTAGGGAGGAGATCAGAGACCTTGCTGGGTGGTGCCAGAATAATAACCTATCCCTCAATGTAACCAAGACTAAGGAGATGATTGTGGACTACAGTAAAAGGAGCACCGAGCACGTGCCCATTCTCATCGACGGGGCTGTAGTAGAGCAGGTTGAGAGCTTCAAATTCCTTGGTGTCCACATCAACAACAAACTAGATTGGGCCAAACACACCAAGACAGTCGTGAAGAGGGCACGACAAAGCCTATTCCCCCTCAGGAAACTAAAAAGATTTGGCATGGGTCCTGAGATCCTCAAAAGGTTCTACAGCTGCAACATTGAGAGCATCCTGACCAGTTGCATCACTGCCTGGTACGTCAATTGCTCGGCCTCCGACCCCAAGGCATTTCAGAGGGTAGTGCCTACGGCCCCGTACATCACTGGGGCAAAGCTGCCTGCCATCCAGGACCTCTACACCAGGCGGTGTCAGAGGAAGGCCCTAAAAATTGTCAAAGACCCCAGCCACCCCAGTCATAGACTGTTCTCTCTACTACCAAGCCATAAGACTCCTGAACAGCCCCCCACCCCTATTTTTTGCTACTGCTACTCTCTGTTTATCTTATATGCTTAGTTACTTTAACTATACATTCATGTACAAACTACCTAAATTGGTTCGACCAACCAGTGCTCCCGCACATTGGCTAATCGCATCTGCTACTCTCTGTTCATCATATATGCACAGTCACTTTAACGATACCTACATGTACATACTACCTCAATAAGCCTGACTAACAGGTGTCTGTATATAGCCTTGCTACTCCTTTTTCAAATGTCTTTCTACTGTTGTTTTATTTCTTTACTAACCTACACACACACACCTTTTTTTTGACACCATTGGTTAGAGCCGGTAAGTAAGCATTTCACTGTAAGGTGTACACCTGTTGTATTCGGCGCACGTGACAAATAAACTTTGATTTGATGTAATTAAACAAGTCATAATAAATACACAATAAATCACTTGGCTAAATACTGTACACGGGTACCAGTACCGAGTCGTTGTGCAGGGGTACAATGTACATACAACTAGGTAATGTGACCAGGCTACAGGATAGATAATAAACAGTAGCAGCGGCATATGTGATGAATCTGGTAGATCTGGTAGAAGAAAATACAATCTTTGAAATGCAACAGAAAGGTACCAGTTCCAGCCAGTACTCTGTAATTCCGATGGTGTCCACAAGATGGCAGCAGTGTATGTGCAAAGTTTCAGACTGATAACTTATGAGCGAACTACATGACATTTAGTGTGAAGTCACCCAGGTAGATTTGGGCAAATCGTGAAGTAGACATTTGCAGTCATATTACATTTTTCTGCAAGAATATCATCAAATCTTTATACTTGGACTTTGATTAAGCTTTTCCAGTATTAGTAGCTATATTATAAGTTCAGCATTTACAAACAACCAGTTTTCATTACTTCATAACTCTGAACATTCTTATAATTTTTGTTCAAAAGGAAAAGGCATGCTGTCGAACAAGGTTAGTAGCTACATTTTACAACAGATACGTGGCTTCCGGATAGTCCCGTAAAGTCCAGCTCATTGTCTATCTAGCTAGCTTTGTTTGACCCCGATTGGTGCTTATTTGACAAAGTTTGAGTCGTTCAAGTGAAGACCACCTGTGTCATCGGTATGCCATGAAGGTGTCGCTCTCTGACCAAATATGGTGTCTAATAGGATATACTACGCCCCTAAAGATATAGTGAAGTCTGGTTACGTTCTAGGATCTCTGAGGAATACATATGAACGGGATTTGACTGGTTGAAACAATGTTTAGATTTTCACAGATTCCTTTCTTTGCAAATTGAACTAGTGTAAATACAAAATCGATCGTGCATGCTATATGGATTTTTTTAGGATATGAAAGATGATTTTATCTAACAGAACAACACTTGATATTATCGCTGGGACCCTTCAGATGATAAATCAGAGCAAGATTTCAAAATGTAAGTACACATTTAACCTTCAGAGGTGAATTGATCAAACCTATCATGGTGAAAAGTGTTTTGTTTTTGTGAGCTCTCCTCAAACAGTAGCATGGCGTTATTTCGCAGGAAAAGCTTATGTAAATTAGATAGCGCAATTATATTAACAAGAATATAAGCTTTCAGCCAATATAAGAAACTTATATGTACCGGCATTTGTTGTTTCTCTAAAATCTGCGTTCGTGACACAAGGCGCTAGATGATTTACAACTGTCCCGTTGACAGGACACCTATCCCTAAAAAGTTTTAACTCCGGGTCAAACGTTTCAGGTAGCCTTCCACAAGCTTCCCACAATAAGTTGGGTGAATGTTGGCCCATTCCTCCTGACAGAGCTGGTGTAACTGAGTCAGGTTTCTAGGCCTCCCTGCTCAAACACGCTTTTTCAGTTCTGCTCACAAATTTTCTATAGGATTGAGGTCAGGGCTTTGTGATAGCCACTCCAATACCTTGACTTTGTTGTCCTTAAAACTTTGGGATAGGGGGCAGTATTTTCACGTCCGGATGAAAAGCGTGCCCAAAGAAAACTGCCTGCTACTCAGGCCCAGAAGCTAGGACATGCATATTATTAGTAGATGTGGATAGAAAACACTCTGAAGTTTCTAAAACTGTTTGACTGATTCTAGATTTCTAAGGCAGTTGCTTGCAGTTCCTATCGCTTCCACTGGATGTCAACAGTTTTTAGAAATCGGTTAGTGTTTTTCCTTTGAGAAATGAAGAAGTAGCCCTCAGAATCAGAATGAGGCGCGAGGGAAGTGTATTGTTTGATAGAGGCGCGTGACCTGAAAAGCACGCTCCACAATGTTTTCCTCTGATATTGAACACTGTTTATCCCGTCTTAAATTTAATAGATTATTTACCTTAAAAAATACCTAATGTTGTATTAGGAAAGTTGTTTGAAATGTTTGGACAAAGATTACAGGTAACTTATGAGATATCTTGTAGTCATGTTGCGTGATTTGGAACCAGAGTTTCTCTGGATCAAACGCGCCAAGTAAATGGACATTTTAGATAGATAATGACGGAATTAATCAAACAAAAAGGACCATTTGTGATGTTTATGGGACATATTGGAGTGCCAACAGAAGAAGCTCGTCAAAGGTAAGGCATGAATTATATCTTTATTTGTGAGTTTCGTGTCGCGCCTGGCGGGATGAAATATGATTGTCTGTGTTTGTTTGATGGGGTGCTGTCCACAGACAATCCATGGTTTGCTTTCGCCGCAAAGCCTTTTTGAAATCTGACACATTGGCTGGATTAACTTCTCTATGCTAGGGGGCAGCATTCGGAATTTTGGATGAAAAGCATGCCCAAATTAAACGGCCTGCTACTCGGGCCCAGAATATATGATATGCATATAACTGGTAGATTTGGATAGAAAAGTTTTTTGTTTGTTTGTAGTTTTCTATTCAAATCCATGACAGTATCCATTGACTTAGGACTCAATTTGCAGTTCCTATGCCTTCCACTAGAAATGGTTTCAGGCTTGTATTCTTATAAATGAGAGAGTAAGACCAGACTGGATGAGAGGACCCTGACGTGTCACAGAGCTTTTTCATGCGCAATCCCGAGAGAGTGCATTTCTTGTTCACCTTTTATATTGACAACGTTATTGTCCGGTTGAAATATTGTAGATCATTTTGGCTAAAAACAACCTGACGATTGAATATAAACATCATTTGACATGTTTCTTTGAACTTTACGGATACAATTTTGATTTTGTCTGCCTGTTTTGACTACGTTTGAACCTGTGGATTACTGAAGAAAACGCAAACAAAATGGAGTTTTTTGGATATTAACCTGTTACTCCTACCCCCTACTTTTTCGAACATTCTGTTAAAAATCGCGCAACATTTCAGCGCCCTGTAACTCAGGCCAGGAATATAGTATATGCATATGATTAGTATGTGTGGATAGAAAACACTCAGACGTTTATAAAACTGGTTAAATCACGGCTGTGACTATAACAGAACGTGCGTTTCATCGAATAGTGCAGGAAAATCTGATCACTGAAAGTGGAAAAATATATCCATCCGCCGCTTCAACCCATTGTTATGGGCGAACGACATTAACCTCTTGCTCCTACCTGACACGCAGGCGTCCCATCTAGACATCTGGAAATGCAAATGCGCTATGCTAAATGCTAATAGCACTCGTTAAAACTCAAACGTTCATTAAAATACACATGCAGGGTATTGAATTAAAGCTACACTCGTTGTGAATCCAGGCAACGAGTCCGATTTTTAAAATGCTTTTCGGCGAAAGCATGAGAAGCTATTATCTGATAGCATGTAACACCCCAAAAAGACCCGCAGGGGACGTAAACAAAATAATTAGCATAGTTGGCGCTACACAAAACACACAAATAAAATATAAAACATTCATTACCTTTGACCATCTTCTTTGTTGGCACTCCTAGATGTCCCATAATCACTATTGGGTCTTTTTTCCGATTAAATCGGTCCATATATAGCCTAGATATCGATCTATGAAGACTGTGTGATCAACGGAAAAAAATAGCCTTATAACGTAACGTTATAATTAAAAAAGTTAATTAAAAAAGTTGACGATAAACTTTCACAAAACACTTCGAAATACTTTTGTAATGCAACTTTAGGTAATAGTAAACGTTAATAAGCGATCAAATTGATCACGAGGCGATGTGTATTCTATAGCTGTATGTCTGGAAATAATGTCCGGGTAAATCTCAACCAAAATATCCGGTCGGAGACCTGAAGAAATGGGCTGTCTCTTCTTCGTTTTACCAAGAAACAAAGCCTAGGCAAATGACAAGACTGTTGACATCGTGTGGAAGCTGTAGGAATTGCAATCTCGGCTCCAGGTAATTTGCTTTCCCATAGACAATACATGCAAGTGGCGCATTGATATATTTTCCAATTTTCAGTGATCAGATTTTCCTGCGCTTTTCGATGAAACGCACGTTATGTTATAGTCACAGCCGTGATTTAACCAGTTTTATAAACGTCTGAGTGTTTTCTATCCACACATACTAATCATATGCATATACTATATTCCTGGCATGAGAAGCAGGGCGCTGAAATGTTGCACGATTTTTAACAGAATGTTCGAAAAAGTAGAGGGTCGACTTAAGAGGTTCATCTTTAAACCTATGTAAAACATGTTTTGTTTTCTGAATTTTTATAATGAGTATTTCTGTATTCGAATTTGGCGCTCTGCAATCTCACTGGATGTTGGCCAGGTGGAACGCTAGCGTCCTACATACCCTAGAGAAGTTAACAAGTGTAGCTTTAATTTGATGCATTGCATGTGTGATTTCATTAAAGTTTAATATTTATAGTAATTGAATTTTAATTTGGCGCTCTGCCATTTCACCGGATGTTGGACTCTCCCTTTTACCTCCAAACATAACAATGGTCGTTATGGCCAAACTGTTCTATTTTTGTTTCATCAGACCAAAGGACATTTCTCTAAAAAGTACGATCTTTGTCCCCATGTGCATTTGCAAACCGTAGTCTGGCTTTTTTATGGTGATTTTGGAGCAGTGGTTTCTTCCTTGCTGAGCGGCCTTTCAGGTTAGGTCAATATAGGACTTGTTTTACTGTGGATATAGATACTTTTGTACCAGTTTCCTCCAGCATCTTCACAATGTCCTTTGCTGTTGTTCTGGGACTGATTTGCACTTTTTGTACCAAAGTACGAGTTTGAAGGTAGGCCTTGAAATACATCCACAGGTACACCTCCAATTGACTCAAATTATGTCAATTAGCCTATCAGAAGCTTGTAAAGCCATGACATCATTTTCTGGAATTTTCCAAGCTGTTTAAAGGCACTGTCAACTTAATGTATGTAAACTTCTGACCCACTGGAATTGTGATACAGTGAATTATAAGTGAAATAATCTGTCTGTAAACAATTGTAGGAAAAATGACTTGTCATGCAAAGTAGATCTTCTAACCGACTTGCCCAAACTATAGTTTGTTAACAAGAAATTTGTGGCGTGGTTGAAAAATGAGTTTTAATGAGATTCAAACTTTGAAGACCGAGATCGTGTCATTGAAGGCAGACCATCAGAAAGAGAAACATTCTGAGGGCAGAGATATGGGCGACAGCTTTTGCATTGGTCCAGAGCCAGGTGATATTGGCGGAGAGTCAGGCGGCATTGGCGGAGATGTGTAACCGAAGAGAGATACCACGAGTGGGCACAGAATACAAACTGGGATGGATCGAGGCAAATGTGGCTTACCAGTGAACCTCTGGGTGTTCATCATTAATACTGTATAAGTTTCCATCCATGACTGATGCAACCCGAAATAGCATTAAAGACAGAGTTAATGAGTAATTGAGGTCACCGAGAAAGTCTGGACATGGCCTGCTCTCCCTTTTGTAAGGAATTAGGCCCTTTCCCATGTTTACTATATATGTACTATATGCTATGTTTTGTTAAAATAATAATAATACTTATATAATAATTATGAATCCATAACGAATCACTTAAAATATGTCATGGGTTACGTACGCCTCTTGGAGGAGGGAACGCAACACCCCGCTACATATCAACTCCCATGGAGTGAAAAAGTATGTGATTGTAGGTGCGCGGAAGGACGACAGAGGCAAAGAAAAATACCATTTACAGGGATTGTATTATTCCTTAACACGGTAATGTGGCTAAAAGGGACTGGACAAAACAAAAGCAAAGAAAGTAAAAATTGAAGAGTCCCCTCTCCTACCTTACCTGCATTTTCACTTCTTACTTAACCTTTAGTACCACCTGGCACTCTAACCAAAATACAGGGGTGGTCCGCCCAGGTCTTACCTAGTGTGCATAGACAGATTTAAGTCTACGGGTTATGTATGCCCTCAGGCCTTTTGCCTAAACACTCCCAAGGAGCATTTCCCTTCCCCCCTTGGAACAAATGCAACAGAATTACTAATACTTTAAGTAAACAATTTCAATAATTAAAAACACTAAGTCCTATTGGCATACACATTACCTCGGATGGAGCAGATACAAAATAATATCCACAAAACTTTCACTGACAAGCAACCAACACAGGACATAAAAATAAGCTCTCCTTTCCGAGGGAGGAACACAAGCTTTTATCAAGTGGGAGAAGGAGTTGGTAATAGAAGATCCAGCTGTTTCCCCTGACGAGAGGGAGGGGTCAGAACGCCAATCAGCGATGGGGCCGACCAATCAGCTGCTTGGAATCCAGGAAACCATTTCCTGAAATACACACGCATACAAACCCACAACATAGAAACTGGGGAACGTAACACCATGGTATTCTTGAGATATGTGTTGACTGTATATATTTGCAAGTGATGTCTGCTTTTTTGCCTTTTTCTAGGTGAAATGAAAATTCCAAAATATTGTTTCTTTTGATATACTGTAGGCCTAGCATAGGCAAAATGAGTCTCACTAGTGTTGAGTAATGTCTAATGAAGGCAAACAATTTAGAATCCTCCAATCTTGTAGGCTACTCCCAACCATCACTTTGTACTGGCTACAATGTAGAATAATAGTAAAGACATCACAACTATGAAATAACACATATGGAATCAGTTAAGAGCCAATTTTTATTTACAAGGACAGCCTACTCCCTCCTCACCAACAGGGATCTGAACCCCGGTCTCCCACTTGCCCCGCATTCTGTAGTATAGACATGGCCTGCTCTCCCTTATGTAAGTAATTAGGCACTTTCCCATGTTTACTGCAGTATTTATTGTAGACTGCACACTAGCCTAATAAACAAATAAACACATTTTCATTAATAAAATTATGATTAAAAAAATATTTCAAAATCCATAACGAATTACTATGGGAATAAATATCACATATTTACAGAAATATTGGAACAAAGTGCCAAAAACCCTGAGGGTTTTTGTTTTTCATGGAATAGAAACACCATAATATTATTCAAATTAATGAAGAAAGTACCAGTCAAAAGTTTGGACACACCTACTCATTCCAGGATTTTTCTATATTTTCACTATTGTCTACATTGTAGAATAATAATGAAGACATCACAACTATGAAATAACACCTGGAATCAGTTAAGAACAAAGACAGCCTACTTCCTTCCTCCCTGTCGGGGGATTGAACCCCGGTCTCCAGTCCACACAACACAGGGATTCTTTAGCTAAATATCCCAGTATTGTACTGCCTACCATCATGTTGTACAGCACCATATTTCCCATTCCATTCTAACAGAAACCCAGAGGTTTTTTTGTTTTTCATGGAATAGAAACAGCATAATATTAATCCAATTAATTAAGCAAGTACCAGTCAAATGTTTGGACACACCTACTCATTCCAGGATTTTATTTTTTACTATTTTCTACATTGTAGAACAAGAGTGAAAACATCACAACTATGAAATAACACTGGTCTCCCTCATGCCCTGTATTCTGTAGTACAGACATGGCCTGCTCTCCCTTATGTAAGGAAATAGGCACTTTCCCATGTTTACTACAGTATGTATTGTAGACTGCACTACACTACCAACAGCAAGCTAGCTAAATAGGACAAATTAGCAAGCAAGTGCAAGCTAACTAGCTAAATTGCCATACATGTTTGATGCTTTTCGACCTGTCCCCAAATTAATGTAATTGGTTCAGAGTTTGTTTTGATATTTTAACCTGTGTGTCGTGATCGCGTTTGGAGTAGGGGGACAAAATACATTTATGCACGATAGCGCACGATGGCGCAAGAGTGTAGCTGGTTAGGGTTCTGTGTAAGGCTTAACAATCATCAATGGGTGTAGACAAAGAAGGGCTCTCCAATAGAAGTACAAAAACATTGAAAGATGGTTTTCTCAAAAGTGAGTTTACAAGTTGATCACCTTTCAAAGCAGAATTACTTTCCCATTGTTCTTCAAATGCAGTGTATGATATACCATTTTGTACCTATGAGTCTCTATTTTTATCAAATGTAAAAAACAAATATTCAAATGTTGCTACATAAGACCGAATACAGATGGTGAGTCACATATGCTATAATAGAAATAAGGCCATGCTAGTGACAAAATAATCATCCTCCATCATCTTAAACGGCACTGACCACAACTGCTGGGGACGGCCCATCAGGAAGTCCAGGATCCAGTTACAGAGGGAGGTGTTTAGTCCCAGGCTCCTTAGCTTTGTGAACACTATGGCAACAACACATCTGCCACACTGATCCTCAACACTGGGGACCTTCAGGGGTGTGTCCTGTACTTAGTCCCCCCCTGTACTCCCTGTTCACCCACGATTGCGTGGCCAAACACAACTCCAACACCATCATTACGTTTGCTGACGACACAACAGTGGTAGGCCTGATCAGCGACAATGATGAGACAGCCTATAAGGAGGAGGTCAGAGAACCAGCGGTGTGGTGCCAGGACAACAACCTCTCCCTCAATGTGAGCAAGACAAAGGAGCTGATCGGGAACTACAGGAAAAGGCGGGCCGAGCAGGTCCCCATTAACATCATCTGGGCTGTAGTGGAGCGGTTCCTTGGTGTCCACATCACCAACGAACTATCATGGTCCAAACACACCAAGACAGTCGTGAAGAGGGCACGACAAAACCTTTTCCCCCTCAGGAGACAGAAAATATTTGGCATGGATCCCCAAATGCTCCAAAGGTTTTACAGCTGGACCATCGAGAGCATCCTGAGTGGTTGCATCACCGCCTGGTATGGCAACTGCTTGGCATCTAACCATAAGGCGCTGCAGAGGGTAGTGTGTATGGCCCAGTACATAACTGGGGCCAAGCTTCCAGTCATCCAGGGCCTATATAATAGGCGGTGTCAGAGGAAAGCCCATAAAATTGTCTTCATATTGTACTGTCTTTGCTACAGTCAGAGAGGGAAGATGGGAAATGTTAATTGGCAGGTGAAATTATGTCCAATGGGTTTACAAGGTAAAAGTGGGAGGCGAGATAATGACAGCTCCTTTCCTCCTTGCCTGGCAGAGATATCAGAAAAGGTCAAATTGTGAACCCGCGAACCAAATGTATCACTTCGATTGGACTTCCAAAATTGATTATTTTCACAGTGAAATATTTTTTGTAGATTTGCGTTGTTCAACAACGTTCTATCTAGTTCTGCAGTGAGCGGGGGGCTCTATAACCCTGTGACGTAACTCTCGCTCTAGCTCTATTTCGCTCTCCCTGAGTGAGAGATGTGTGCACACAGACAGTCCAACAACGAGTCAGAGGGGTTTAGGAATAGAGACATATTTTCTACATTTGCCGTTATTCCTCTTTAAGTACACATACATGAGCTCTTCCCACTCCTGAACGGAGTGTTTGTCGGACCCATCTTCTCTGAAACAGGTGTCTTTCACATCTGACTGCATGACTAGCTTCATACCAGTTAGATTGAGTAAGGGTGAGTCAGTGAGTGGCCGGTCTGCACCTGTGCTCTGAGCCTGTGTGCTTCTGCCCTCCCTTCCCACCATCCCTTTGTAACTGAGCAGAGATGGACTGGCCTATTTGTTTAGCTATCTGAGTGATGAAATCACCTATTTCTGGATTGATCATGCGTGTAGAGCACAATGCAGGTGAGCCTGCAAAACCTGCAGCTTTAGCTGAAGATAAAGGTAATTCTCTGAAAAACCTCCCCCTCCCAAAACCAAAATCAAGTTCATCTGTGCCAGTGGTGTAAAGTACTTAAGAAAAAATGATTGAAAGTATTACTTAAGTTGTTTTGGGGGTATCTATACTTTACTATTTATATTTTTGACAACTTTTACGTTTGCTTCACTACATTCCTGGAGAAAATGATGTACTTTTTCTTCCATACATTTTCCCTGACACCCATAAGTACTCGTTACATTTTGAATGCTTAGCAGGACAGAGAAATAGTATAATTCACACACTTATCAAGAGAACATCCCTGGTCATCCCTCTGCCTCTGATCTGGCGGACTCATTAAACACATGCTTCATTTGTAAATTATGTCTGATTGTTAGAGCGAGCACCCTGGCTCTCCGTAAATTAAAAGAAACTAGAAAATGGTGCTGTCTGGTTTGCTGAATATAAGGAATTTGAAATGATTTAAACTTCTACATTTACTTTTGATACTTGAGTATATGTAAAACCAAATACTTTTAGACTTTTACTCCAGTAGAATTTTACTGGGTGACAAACTTTTACTTGAGTCATTTTCTATTAAGGTTTCTTTACTTTTAATCATGTATGACAATTGGGTACTTTTTCCCACCCTTATCCCCTTTTCAATGACAAAATAAATTCTTACTGATAATGAAATACTCAAGTAAATATAGAAAAACAAATGGCAATTTGTAAATTTCTCTCAGAATGAAAAAACAACAACATACAACACAATGTCTCAATGTCTTTCATTTAAAGAAAACAACTAAGATATGATTGTTTTGTAAATACTGTAGCAACCTCCAGTGACCAAGCTGGTGTTGAGCCAATTGATAACGACGGCTGATGTTGATCTTTTCAACAACTATGGCACCTGGGTCACGGCACCAATGTCAGAGGAAGGCCCTAGGAATTGTCAAAGACTCCAGCCACCAAAGTCACAGACTGTTCTTTCTGCTACCGCATGGCAAGCGGTACCAATGCACCAATTCTGGAACAAACAGGACTCTGAACAGCTTCTACCCCCAAGCCATAAGACTACTAAATAGTTTACCAAATAGCTACCCAGAATATCTGCATTTGACACTCTTTGTACTAACTCTTTTGACTCATCACATGTGCTGCTGCTACTGTTTATTATCTATCCTGTTGCGTAGTCACTTTACCCATACCAATGACCTTGTACCCCTGCACATTTGTACTGTTACCCTGTGTATATAGCCAAGTTATCGTTATGTGTATTTATTCCCTGTGTTATATATGTTTTCTATTTTTTTCTCTCTGCATTGTTAGGAAGGGCCCATAAGCATTTCACTGTTAGTCTACACCTGCTGTTCACAAAGCATGTGACAAATACCATTTGATGTGGCTATGGTATGGCTACTTTTCTGCATTGTGTTCTGGTGTATTGGTAACGAACAGGACCCTGGACACTAGTTTCTGGTTTCTGGTTTTTCATTCATCTGGATTGTGTAAAATAAATGCAATTAAATGAATGGTGAGCTTCTCAATGCTTCACACAGTGCACACTTAGCGTGAGGAAAAATAAAGTGAGTGAATGCCTGCATGAGGGAAGCTACAAATACCCTGCTAGCATTTACTGTTGCTAGCTAGCCTAACATTGCACCACAACATTTACACCATATGTACACACATGAACACATACCTCTCCTCAGTAGAATCAAGACAAACTGAGGAGAGGCAATTCCTGCTGCTGACCTGACGCTACTGCAGACCAGAGCAGTACACGTCAGAGCAATTGATACTCTCACAATCCATGGATATTGAAAATAACAACAAAAATGTTTTTGTAGGATTTAGGTGAAATACACATAAGGCAACATTAATACGTGTTACACATTCATTTATCTATCTATCTGTGTGTGTATGAGTGTTTCTATGACCCCTCTGCATTCGTGACATAGCAGCGCCACAGCAGCCGTCTGCTGCCCCACACTGTGGATGTTTGCTTAGACATATTAGAGCCTCTGGTAGCTTTAGCCCTGTTCGCTCTAGCCCACTCTGTTAGGCCTATGTATTAAACATTACGGATATAGATATGGCCAGCCAGATGGACTCTGTGGAGGCGGAATGTCTTTAAGGCTTCAGAATCATTTTGAAATAAGATATACTTTTTTGATCAATACATGTATGTGGTACACGTGCCACTTATTTAAATGAGACCAAACTGCTAGAAACGTTAATTGTTTTAGAGATCACGAATGTAGACAGTGCTGCGAAGGTATTGATGAGGACATTTCCCAGTGTACTGTATACCTGGCCCTAGATATAGGGAATGCAGTCAACCCCTGCTAGAGTACAAACAAAAAATCTTTACAATCTATCAATTAAAATCGATAAGAGTGAACATGGCATCAGTCCAAAAATAGCATACTCTTTGGGCTGGTTTCTCAGACACAGATTAAGCCTAGTCCTAGACTACACCATGTGAGTCAATATGAGTCCTAGTCAATATGAGAATTTCCATTGAAATTGCTTTTGAGTCCAGGACTAGACTTAATCTGTGTTCGAGAAACTGCCCTCCTTAGAGTATAACTTTTAGCACTCCCGTTAATTCATCAGTGTAGTAAAACGTGACTTGATTCACTTTATCCAAGGCGACTCTATGCTTACTGTTGTTCTATAGTCTAACTCTGATAACCATAACCCCAATTAAAACCTCAAGATGAGCTGGATAGAAAGGCTGTCCATCACGGTCAGAATTGAAGGGGCCTGAGTTGGCATCTATCTCGCCCAGGGTAGAACAGACTGAAGAGGTTCATTGGGTTTTCACTTAGGTGCAAGACAGAACATGTCGACAATCAAACCCACAATCAGAGGGATCTGGCAGTGTAGTTCAAGATGGGACGTTTGGACTGTTTCAATTAAAAAGAAATATGGACTTTTAATTGTAAAACATTTAAATCAATTATTGAGAAATAATAAAGCATATGTGCTCTTGCAAGAGCCTTTCTCCAGGGTAGATAGGAGACATTTAGACTACCTGACCCTCTCCAATGAGAACACAGATTTTTGTTACCGTTTGCAAAATGTTTTGTTATGCTGTGTCTTACGTAACATGGCCATGGATTATATCAGGAGTAAAGTGAATTACTGATGATCAAATATAGCAAAGAGCCATGTCACAATGTTTCAGACATGCAAAATAGACCAGCCACAAGATATTGAGCATGGTGCCAAGTAGTCTCTATATATCCTTCAGGATATCCTAAAGCCTTGATCTGTTAGATCCAATGACAATTGTTTAGGAACATACGGTTAACTCAATAAGGCACTAGTGAGGACACACTCAGTAATCTTTAAAAAAAACTCAGATCTACACACACACACACACACACACACACACACACACACACACACACACACACACACACACACACACACACACACACACACACACACACACACACACACACACACACACACACACACACACACACACACACACACACACACACGTTGCCTAATGTGACAGGAGATTTTTTTAGCTGTACCATCTGCAGTTGCTGCATGAATGTGCTAATAGCGATCTATCATGGTTCAGTCACCTCCTCCACCTTATTTACAACCTAATGACTTTCGCTGTCATCCCAACACAGAAAAACTGAGAATCCAGGGCCCATCAAAGCCTTCCTTTTTGATTCCAATCTGCAGAGAGTGGTCAAGTTCTGTCTTTCATCTAAACGTTTTGGCAAACAATGTTCCAGTTTGCTTTGTGCCTTTCATAGTGATATGAAGTCCCACAGATCTTCTATCAACTGCATTCCAAAAGTATACAGATGCCATACTTTTACAGCAACAACAGACTCTCAGAGCCCTCCAAAGTCCACAGAATCTTCATTGTGAAGAGCATCTCTGAGAAACACAAGGGTGAGATGACTCAGTCCTAAGGAGTGCCACTTTTTCTAAATGTTTGTGAACGAGCAGTATTGTGTGAAGTTTCATCCAGCTTCCTCTGGAGAGAGGGGGGCTTGGTACCAAAATGGTACCCTATACCCTTTATAGTGCTCTACTTTTGGTCAAAAGTAGAGCACTATAAAGGGAATATGGTACCATTTGGGATACACCCAGGGAGGGAGGAGAATCACATAGACAACACAGAGAAGAGGCGTCCGCCACAGCAGATGGCTTTGTTTTGAGACGACCTACTTTGTTGATGTTTTCTCAACTGCCTTTTTGAAGAAGCCAGACGGGGAGCCGATTCTCAGAAAACATAGGAGAATCCTCAGAGACAAGCTCTGCCTTCCCCACTTGGGCCAATACATCGAGAACTATATCGAAAAGCTACAGCTATGGGCAGATTGTGAAAACATCAAATAGCACTAATTCGCTTACATATTTAAGCCTAGTTCTGTTCATAACATTTCATTCACTTCTGTCATACATACTCACATGACTCCCACAATGTTTGGCACAGTTATGTCTGGAAGTTCCTGCAAACATAAGCATGTCAACAGTATAATTCCCAAAGTAATATCTTCATTTAAATTCCAACTCAACTTCCTTTTTGATTATGAAACATAATACTGGAGGTAATCACCCGATCTTCGCTAGTAATTGGCCAGCCTACTGACAGATGTGCTTTAACTCAATGAGTCCAATTCTTCACGCCGGCTTGATTTAGAACATTGTGTGTTTGAGCTACAGACTTATGGGTTATACCATTAGTCTGTATGATTAACGGGAGCAAGAGCTGTGTTTGTGAGACAAGGGCGGATCCCGAAGGGGCCCGGGGCCGGGTGTTTTTACAAAAACTGCAGTCTCAATGTTTATTTAACCAGGAAAAGACCCTTGAGATTAGAAACCTCTTTTGCCAGGGGGACCTCTGAATGGCACACATCTCAATTGTCTCAAGGCTTAAAAATAGTTCTTTAACCGGTCTCCTCCCCTTCATCTACACCAATTTGAATTGGATTTAACAAGTGACATTAATAAGGGATCATAGCTTTCACCTGGATAGTCTTCTTAATGTTTTGTATTTTCAGTATATCGTTCACAGTGATGGGTGAGTGGTCTTGCACATTAGTGATGCACGTCCATGATACACTGCATCAACGACCCGAAGGGTACTGGCGGAGGCTCGCATTTAAAATAATGTCACCATAGTTCCAACACAGATAAAAAAATGCACAAGATCCTTCCTGACTGACATTGAAAAACAAGATTTGTTCCTAAAATAAAAACCAAATTTCTACTTCAGTTTCTTTGCCAAGATTTCAATGTGCTATTTAAATTGTAGTTTTTCATCTAACCAGATGCCTAGGTAGTTGCCTATGTAGATATCCTTTCGATCAATTGGTCATTTAAAGTTAGAATCTGCAGATGACTCCACTTGTCTGCTTTAAGGTTAGATAAAACCATGTACTGAGTCTTTCTGGCATTAAGCACAAGTTTCAGGTGGAAGAGTTGTTTCTGAATGTCATCAAAAGCCAGTCCTGACAGGCCTTCTCAATTTTAGAGGCACGGTTGTGTCAGCATATAGACGTAGTTTTGCAGTGTTTACATTTCCACCAACATAATTAGTATACAGTGTAAAAAGGACAGACCCTAATATGAACCCTTGGGGGACACCCTTTGTAAGCTGTTGAAACTATGATTCCATGTCCTATTGTGCTACACACTGGGTTCTGTCAGAGAGGTAGACTTGGAACCAATCCAACGCCCCATCAGTAAAACCTATTATATTTCATCTATGCAGAAGCAGAGCATGGTCAACAGTGTCAAAAGCTTTCAATAAATCAATAAAAAGAGAAACACAATACTGTTTTTTTGTGCTGTGCATCCTGAAGATCACTGATCACCTTGGTTGCAGCTGAGATAGTACTATGTTTTGGGATAAGATATCTGAACTATTTTAAAGACAATCTTTCAGCTGGGAATTCACAAGGTTCTCAAGAATGTTATCAAGCACAGAAAGTTTAGATATAGAGCAATAGTTATCCAACTGGGACAGATCTCTGACTTTACGCAGTGGATCAACTTATGCTGCCTTCCAGATTTTTGGAATCACGTTACTTGACAGTGATACAGTTGAAGTCGGAAGTTTACTATTATACACCTTAGCCAAAAACAGATTTTTTTCTCACAATTCCTTACATTTAATCCAAGTAAAAATTCCCTGTCTTAGGTCCGTTAAGATTACCACTTTATTTTAAGAATGTGAAATGTCAGAATAATAGAGAGAATGATTTATTTCAGCTTTTATTTTTTTCATCACATTCCCAGTGGGTCAGAAGTCTACATACACCCAATTAGTATTTGGTAGCATTGCCTTTAAAGTGTTTAACTTTGGTCAAACGTTTCGGGTAGCCTTCCACAAGCTTCCCACAATAAGTTGGGTGAATTTTGGCCCATTCCTCCTGACAGAGCTGGTGTAACTGAGTCAGGTTTGTAGTCCTCCTTGTTCGCACATACTTGTTCAGTTCTGCCCACAAATTTTCTAAAGGAATGAGGTCAGTTTTGTGATGGCCACTCCATTACCTTGACTTTGTTGTCCATTGTTGTCCTTAAACCATTTTGCCACAACCTTAGAAGTATGCTTGGGGTCATTGTCCATTTGGAAGACCCATTTGCGACCAAGCTTTAACTTAATATATAATAATAATATATGCCATTTAGCAGACGCTTTTATCCAAAGCGACTTACAGTCATGTGTGCATACATTCTACGTATGGGTGGTCCCGGGGATCGAACCCACTACCCTGGCGTTACAAGCGCCATGCTCTACCAACTGAGCTACAGAAGCACCAACTTCCTGACTGATGTCTTGAGATTTTGCTTCAATATATCCACGTAATTTTCCTCCCTCAACATGCCATCTATTTTGTGAGGTGCACCAGTCCCTCCTGTAGCAAAGCACCCCCACAACATGATGCTGCCACCCCCGTGCTTCACGGTTGGGATGGTGTTCTTCAGCTTGCAAGCCTCCCCCTTTTTCCTCCAGACATAATGATGGTCATTATGGCCAAACAGTTCTATTTTTGTTTCATCAGACCAGAGGACATTTCTCCAAAAAGTGCGATCTTTGCTCCCATGTGCAGTTACAAACCGTAGTCTGGCTTTTTTATGGCAGTTTTGGAGCAGTGGCTTCTTCCTTGCTGAGCAGCCTTTCAAGTTATGTCGATATAGGACTCATTATACTGTGGATATAGATACTTTTGTACCTGTTTCCTCCAGCATCTTCACAAGGTCCTATGCTGTTGTTCTGGGTTTGATATGCACTGTTTGCACAGAAGTACGTTGACCTCTAGGAGACAGAACACATCTCCTTTTTGAGAGGTATTACAGCTGTGTGGTCCCATTGTGTTAATACTTGCGTACTATTGTTTGTATAGATGAATGTGGTCCGTTCAGGCATTTTGAAATTGCTCCCAAGGAAGAACCAGACTTATGGAGGTCTATGATTTTTTTCTGAGGTCTTGGCTGATTTCTTTTAATTTTCCCATGATGTCAAGAAAAGAGGCACTGAGTTTGAAGGTAGGCCTTGAAATACATAAACAAATACATCTCCAATTGACTCATATTATATCAATTATCCTATCAGAAGCTTCTAAAGCCATGACATAATTTTCTTGAATTTTCCACGCTGTTTAAAGGCACAGTCAACTTAGTGTTTGTAAACCTCTGACCCACTGGAATTGTGATACAGTGAATTATAAGTGAAATAATCTGTCTGTAAACAATTGATGGAAAAATTACTTGTGTCATGCACTAAGTAGATGTCCTAACCGACTTGACAAAACTATAGTTTGTTAACCTTGAAATTTGTGGAGTGGTTGAAAAACAAGTTTTAATGACACCAACCTAAGTATATGTAAACTTCCGACTTTAACTGTACGTTCAAAATATGAATGAGAGGGCAGCAATGTCTGCTCCAATTTTCATCAGAAATGGATTCAACTGGTCCAGGGCAGCAGCTTTATTAGTATCATTTGATTTGAGCATGTTTACAATTTTAGATTGCGTAATCTTAGTGAAATGAAAAGGATAACCTACTGTCCTATTTGTGACAGGGTTGTCGGTTACAGGCTTATGTGCATTTCAAATGGGTTCATTTTCAAAAACATGCTAATTAAATACATTTGGAGCCACACTTTTACCATGTCCATTTTGGGAACCAATCTTCTCACGTTTATGTGCATAAATCTAAACCCTGATCTAGTGCTAAAGTTGTTATAGTCAGAAGTTATACAAACATTTAAAAGCTGAGACTCCCACGAACACGCACATGTAACATGTTTTGTTCTATGGCGCTCACTAGCTACACAAGCTTCGTTAATAGGTCATAGGAAAGTCACTGAGTAGTTGTCACTGAGTAGTTTGATATTCATTTCCCACTAAGCAAACATTTTCTGTACTTACAGCATTCATATAAATTCGTTTTTATCAGATATTTGCCAGACATTTGTCAGTAAATCCCATGATGTTTATGTTTAGTATTCTACATGTAGCCCAAGCTATTCTGAAAAGAAAACATAAAAACACTTCATTGTGAGATTATATATAAGGGCTGGACATGCAGATAAATGAAAGTCAGATCAATTAAAAGCCCATTTTTGCTGTGGTCTCGGGACTGACTGCTAATGTTTAGGGAACTTTCTTAACTCTGAATGGGAGGTAGGAGGATGGGGTAGGTTATTTGCATGCACTTCAGTGTTGAGGACACCATTACTGCAAAATAATCCCATACTGCTATGAAAATATTGGTATCCTTCACAGACATCTAATGGTATTCTATTGGCACTTGTACCTCGAAGCTGAGCACTCTCCTAAATGATGAGGTACATTTATGGAATCCTCATAAAAACATGGATTCTAATTTCAGATTTTTATAAGGCAATTATGATCCTCAGTAATGATGTTGGAGGACTCATGCAGCACTCCTAAAGGTAATAACCCGGCTCCGATTGTTGACGGGGAGTCTCAAGTGAGACTGGATCGAGCCAAAATCCCACCAGTATTTAGACAAAACTCTTTCCCCCTCCTTTTGTCTCTCTCACCATCACAGCAGTCTATCTGAGCCAATCACAGGCTAAGCCACCAAATGAGGCTATTTATAGGGGGTTCAGCTTAGCACTGCAACCCTGTGACCAAAGTTATATTGATTAACTCATCCTACAAAGTAAATGATTACTAGAAAAAGAAGTGAGCTGGAATCAGGTAGCCGGCTACAGTTGTGTGAGTCCCAGTGGATGTATATGTTGGTGGTCTCTAAATACCCCATTTTCATGCTTATCCTGGGGTAAATTTGTATACTTTAGTGGTTTTGTTTTGTCAAATGCAGTTTGTCAATCTTTTTTTGCCAGAGTCTGTTTGTATATGCATTAGAGGTGTCAAAGTGAACACGTTAATAACGCACAAATGTACGACATTTTATGCCGTAATTGTTTTTGACCCCATTTAATCTCCATTTCTTCACCGCACGGACCCTTTTACACATTCCTAGGCATTTCTTTAGATAACGGCAAAAACATAATTTGTATAGAAGTAGCTAGCTAGTTATGCTAACGTTAGCTATCTAGCTAACCTAAACAATGTTTACAATGCCATGGCTGAACGCGTCTTGATTCAACTAACTTCCCACAATGATTTTAATCAGGACATCCATTCTATTTAGATACTATTTTTGTTGAAGTTTTCAGGAAAAAGTATGTATTATTTTTGTAGTAGCAGCTTGTGACTAGTTAACTTCTTCGAGATAGGGGGCGCTCTTTTAATTTTTGGATAAAAAACGTTCCCGTTTTAAACAAGATATTTTGTCACGAAAAGATGCTCGACTATGCATGTAATTGACAGCTTTGGAATGAACTGCAAAGATATTATCTGTGAGTGCCCCAGAACTAATGCTACAGGCGAAACCAAGATGAAATTTCATACAGGAAATGCCCCAGATTCTGAAGGCGCTGTGTTCCAATGTCTCCTTATATGGCTGTGAATGCGCCAGGAATGAGCCTGCACTTTCTGTCGTTTCCCCAAGGTGTCTGCAGCATTGTGACGTATTTGTAGGCATATCATTGGAAGATTGACCATAAGACACTACATTTACCAGGTGTCCGCCCGGTGTCCTGCGTCGAAATTATTGCGTAATCTCCAGGTCCATGCGCGTTCCATCTCTTCAGAGGAGAAACCAAACTGCCAGGAAGGATTTATCATCGATAGATATGTGAAAAACACCTTGAGGATTGATTCTAAACATCGTTTGCCATGTTTCTGTCAATATTATGGAGTTAATTTGGAAAAAAGTTTGCGTTGTAATTGCTTAATTTTCGGGGTTTTTCTTACCTAAACGTGATGAACAAAACGGAGCGATTTGTCCTTCACAAACAATATTTTTGGAAAAACTGAACATTTGCTATCTAACTGAGAGTCTCCTCATTGAAAACATCTGAAGTTCTTCAAATGTAAATAATTTTATTTGAATGCTTTTCTTGTTTTTGTGAAAATGTTGCATGCTGAATGCCAGGCTTAATGTTGAAGAACATGGATAATTAGCCTAGGCAATTTCTAATAGCTGTATTATACATGAACTCTGATCTGTTGTTATTGTCTTCTGTGGAATACACAACATTGTTGTGCAGGTTTAAAAGCTCTTCGTTCTTTGTATCCATAGAGCCAGTTATTATTAGTCAACCCTCCAATCAGAAATTAACTAAGGCAAATTTAGAATCCCTGAAGGTTTAACAATACTTGAGTGTGTGTGGGGTGTGTGTGCAAGTGTTAGACCTCAAGAACATTGAGGGAGTAGGCCTACTTAAACATTGGGAGCATTAATGGCTCTATGTTTATGGGGACTTCTGTGTTGTTTATAGTGAAAATGGGGGGGGTGGAGAGAGAGAAGCTGTGGTAACTCAATGACCCAGATTTCTGCTTTGGTGCTACAGGTCACAGAACTGAGAACAAGTTCTCTCACGTCACCCCACTCCTCCGCTCTCTCCACTGGCTTCCAGTTGAAGCTCGCATCCGCTACAAGACCATGGTGCTTGCCTACGGAGCTGTGAGGGGAACGGCACCTCAGTACCTCCAGGCTCTGATCAGGCCCTACACCCAAATAAGGGCACTGCGTTCATCCACCTCTGGCCTGCTCGCCTCCCTACCACTGAGGAAGTACAGTTCCCGCTCAGCCCAGTCAAAACTGTTCGCTGCTCTGGCTCCCCAATGGTGGAACAAACTCCCTCACGACGCCAGGACAGCGGAGTCAATCACCACCTTCCGGAGACACCTGAAACCCCACCTCTTTAAGAAATACCTAGGATAGGATAAAGTAATCCTTCTCACCCCCCTTAAAATATGTAGATGCACTATTGTAAAGTGGCTGTTCCACTGGATGTCATAAGGTGAATGCACCAATTTGTAAGTCGCTCTGGATAAGAGCGTCTGCTAAATGACTTAAATGTAAATGTAATGTAAATGTAACTGGATTGGTTCTCCAAGAGGCACAGGGGAAACAGTAACAATACTATAATCAACAGTGACACCAGGGCCACATTTTGTAGGAACACGTTGTAGAACATTGCAGATAGAAATGTCTTAAATGGCATGCTTCTACATAATATCTCATCATTATATTATTATACTATTGTATATTATTATACTATTATACCACAACATTGTGCCCTGCTGAGTGCATCCCACAACAAATACTACCATATGTACCACTAAAGCTGATACTACTATGCATAATAACATAAATAACAATAATATTTTTTCCTACATGCTGACCACACCGGCCACATTGCATGCGCAAGCGAGCGTTGCAAAATAAATGTACACATACATGTTATTCAATCATTTCATCCAAACTGCTTGAGCGTGTCAACGATCATCTGCATAGCCAGGTGCTAAAATAAAACTTGGTTACTATTTTAGACACTTGACGCGCTGCAAGTCCTGCCTCTCCCATCTCCTTATTGCTTTTTAAGAGCATATACCCACGTGGGTGATTGAAAGATAAACAAGGTCCACACTCCAGTCCAGTTGGCTACAGTAATGCACCTTAAAGTTGGTTGCCCAGTTATTGGAGAGAAATCAATGACGGGATGAGTCAATTCCAACTCTATTCACAATACAATTTGATATGTTATAGGCTATGAGTCGTTCTCGCAAGAAAGTGTTGTAGGGCTCGCTTGGTCAGATGGTCAGAAATGTGGCACTCTTCTCCACACAAGACATCATGTCCTTGTGCTCTTCATGAAGCAGGTTTTCAGAAACATACTTCTGTAGAAGCTTCCTCAAAGATGCCTTAGGAATCAATGTCCTGCAGTTGTGACTGGTAAAGTCAAGAAACAAGAACTGAAAAGTTGAGTGAAAAACTAAATGTAAATGTGATATTTTAAAATATCCAAGTAAAGGCAAGACAACAATTCTTGCTGTCACTCAAACAATAAGTGATGATGACCATCCTACCCATGCTAGGTTATGGAGACGTAATTTATAGATCGGCATGTAAGGGTGCTCTCGAGCGGCTAGATTTTCTTTACCATTCGGCCATCAGATTTGCCACCAATGCTCCTTATAGGACACATCACTGCACTCTATACTCTTCTGTAAACTGGTCAACTCTGTATACCCGTCGCAAGACCCACTGGTTGTTGCTTATTTATAAAACCCTCTTAGGCCTCATTCCCCCTATCTGAGATATCTACTGCAGCCCTCATCCTCCACATACAACACCCGTTCTGCCAGTCACATTCTGTTAAAGGTCACCAAAGCACACACATCCCTGGGTCGCTCATCTTTTCAGTTCGCTGCAGCTTGATACTGGAACGAACTGCAACAAACACTCAAACTAGACAGTTTTATCTCAATCTCTTCATTCAAAGACTCAATCATGGATGCTCTTACTGACAGTTGTGACTGCTTTGCATGATGTATTGTGGCCTCTACCTTCTTGCCCTTTGTGCTGTTGTCTGTGCCCAACAATGTTTGTACCCTGTTGTGTGCTGCTATGCTACCATGTTGTTGTCATGTTGTGTTGCTACCATGCTGTGTTATAATGTGTTGCTGACATGCTATGTTGTCATCTTAGGTCTCTCTTTATGTACTCTTGTGTTGTCTTTCTTTTCGTGATGTGTGTTTTGTTATATTTTTATTTAATTGATTTTTAATCCCAGCCCCCATCCCCGCAGGAGGCCTTTTGCCTTTTGGTAGGCTGTCATTGTAAATAAGAATTTGTTCTTTACTGACTTGCCTAGTTAAATAAAGGTTAAATAAATATTACAAGCTGCAAAATAAAACGGTCCTCTGTGGACACAAACAACACAGGCTAATTAGCTGGTAATTAGCCCAAACAGTCAAGGCTGCAAATGTTAACAGGACATTTACCCCACATTAGACTGCCAGTCAGAAGAAGAAAAAAATTCATGAAACTGCACTGAATAGGAGTGTTACAGTAAAAAAATACAAATACTTGCCATTCATTTCAACTCAAGATGTTTTATTCTTCTTCCCTTTTAGAAAGAACCCTCTCCCCCACATATACCCGGTTTTGAATGGATAGAGTACCGCTTATATCAAAAATGAGGTGAGGTGAATTTACGCAGCAGGTTAAAATAATTGACGTTGCAGGTTAGGAGACTTAGGTTCAATTTAGGAAAAGGGTAAGATGAACCTCACTATCCTTCACTGTGGTCATAGCCATGGGAAGTAGGGGTGCTGAGGGTGCTGCCGCACCACCTAACAAATCTGGGGGAAAAAGAAAGAAAAACGAGTTTTAAATATTTTGTCCACCAAAGTAGTGCACTGGGTCTTTAATAATCCTGTAGTAGTGGACCAATATATCCGTCTGCAGCACCAGCCTATCAAAAATATTTGTCCCTCCCCCACCCCCAAACAACTTCTCGCGGCTATGACTGTAGCTGAAGTTAATGGGCGCCTAGATTTATGAGAAAGGGTTATGAATAATGTTTATGAATGAATCATTCATGGTGGCATAGTCCAGGTTCATAGGATTCTCAGTGTCCTGAAAATTGCATGCTCCCCTCGGCTATAAATTATCCATCGGATCCCTGTTCCCATCCCAGCCTTATCACTCTAAGGAGGGTTTAATTTTCATGGTGGACACTGTTTATGACAACGCTCCTGACTAATGATGGCCAGACTTTTAATACAGAGGTAGCATTTATCTTTTTTATGGTGATGTGTCGTTTTCTACTCCCCCATGTAAACAAAGCATGACAGAGAAACCATTGTTATTCTGAAGAGAGAGAGACAACAGGAAAAGGTCAGAGCAGAATTTGTGTTCTATCTTTCTTTGGCTGCCTTCATTCTGACTGACTGGGGGGAGGGGGCAGTGGGGTTTGGTCATGTGTCACGGAGGGCAGAAAAAGGAAAAGCAAACGCAAGGGAGGATGGAAGTGGATGAGCACACACAAAAATACTCTAGGTCATTAACATGCTTACAATTCCAATTTGCCTGCAAGAACCACATACCTCATGCTACGTAAACACACTCAAACATCGTCTGCCCTCACATACATAAGCATATGATCATAATCACATTCCAGACAGCATGTAGATTAGTATTAATCAGAATGTGCAGCCGTGGCTCCAATCACATGAAACCTGACATAATGTTTCTATGAGGTCATCTGATTAACGCCTAAATGGAAAGAACGATTAAATGGAAATGACGAAGGTACAGGCGCACAATGAGAGAGAGAAAGAAAGCCGAATCTGACCGATATTAAATAAAAAGGTTGTAGGAAAATAATAAATAGCGAGAAAACCAGTGTGAAAACGGGGTTTGAATAATTGATAGACATATTTTAACAGTTGAGCCAATAAAATTCAATGCGTATGAGTCATCTGTGTGGGACAAAGATAGATGTCAAAAGGACGAGACAGGACTTAATAAAGACTGAGTGGGCTGAAACGCTGCACGTAGCGAAGTGTGGTATATAACCCATACTGGTCCGGGGTCCGGTTGACGCTCCCAGAGCCTTGCACAATAATTAGTTTCACCAGAGCCGTGTGCTAAAGACCGATAAGAATTGGCTTTGGCTGAGGATCAACCACCACTGAACGGATGTAGCAACTTGTTATCTGCAAACCGCAGAGAAGAAAAACCTGTGTAGCGGCAGGAACAGGGGCTTAGGTAATGACAGCATATGTGAGAAGTGCGAGAGTCACCGGTCGCATCCCCAGAAACAACAACATCAGGCCAATAAAAGAGCAGTTCGGGTGTACGGTTTTCAAAAGAGGCCCCACATAGGTACTGCAGGCCTTTGAAGGCTAAAGAGAAAGTTTTGTTTTAACTTGGCATGTCTTTAGTATCTTAAAAGGTTTGCTTAATGAAGGATGTGCAGCTCTGCTGGGACAGCCTTGAAAACGGTTCTGTTAGTTTAGCAGAAGGTCACTTTCCTCATCAGCACGATCCCCAAAGACCACAACAACAAGAACAACATCAACAACCGATCAAACAGAATAAAATAATAATAGCAGGCATTTTCCTACACAGGTTAGAATCAGGAAGACACATTGGAAGCCAGTACAACCAGTGATTTATATATACACTAGATGTCTGATATGGTGCACTGTATTGAAGCCACTGTCCCTCCATCATGGTGTTACATCTCCTCCTGGCATGCCCTCTACTTCTCATCCTGTCTCCTTGACTTGCCTCCACTCTCCCAGTGCTCTCTCCCGCTTTCTATCTGTGTGTGTGTGTGTGTGTGTGTGTGTGTGTGTGTGTGTGTGTGTGTGTGTGTGTGTGTGTGTGTGTGTGTGTGTGTGTGTGTGTGTGTGTGTGTGTGTGTGTGTGTGTGTGTGTGTGTGTGTGTGTGTGTGTGTGTGTGTGTGTGTGTGTGTGTGTGTGTGTGTGTGTGTGTGTGTGTGTGTGAGATCCCCCATCAGCAGATCCCCCATCAGCTGCAAACTGTTCCATAATCAAGACCTCTAAAATACTCAGCCCTGTCAATTCCACACTGCCAGATCGTAATCTCTGCTCAGTCAGTCTAGGTTTCTAGCCGGTTGTTCCTGTTGTACATGTTTTCCCTTACCCGACGCTGTTTTGCTCTCTGCTACAGTTCTGCACGCTCTGACTCTGGTCCCTGTCTCCCTGTGCTGCACTCCATCTTCCCCCTGTATTTCAATAAATACTTTGGTTACCTATTCCCAGTCTCCTCGTCTGAGCCTGCTCTTGGGGTTACCTGTTCCGCTTCGTGTAACAGTGCGATCTGGCCAGAGAGATGAACCCAGCAGACACAGATCCTCTACACCAAACCCTCGCAGGCCAAGGCGCCATGCTCAAGCAACATCACCAAGCCCTGAAAACACGTCTGGAGCACGTCACAGATTTGGTCACATTGTCTCCACTTGTTCACGGAGGCCAGCAAAAAGGGGTGGCTCAGCAGTTGTGGGGAATATACTGTTGAGCCAAATCGCCGGTCCATCTCCCCCAGACCCTTGCTAGACGGTACTCTTGTGTAGCAAAGCCAGGCTTTTTCTCTGCCTGCCCTGATCGACTTGGGTGCCGATGAGAGTTTCCTGGACCGAGGTGTCTTTACCCAGTTGGGCCTGGACACTATTCCACTTGATTCACCCCTAGATGCCAATGCTCTCAATGGACAGCTCCTCGCCCTTGTCAGTGAGAGAACCGTCCCTGTCATCCTGCGTGTCTCTGGGAATCACAGGAAAGGATCCGTCTCCACATAATCGGCTGCCCTCACTCTCCCCTGGTTCTTGGTCATCCTTGGTTAAAGCTGCACAATCCACAGTTCGACTGGACCGCTGGAAAGGTAACCACTTGGAGTTTGTTTTGTCACCTTGAATTGTCTACATTCTGCCCTTGCCCCTACCTTGTCTGTGCCCCAGTTCATTCTAGAACCTCCAGACCTGTCATCAGTTCCTCCATAGTATCACAATCTAGCTCTCTCCCCTGTAGCCGGTTGTATAACCTCTCTCGCCTCGTGCAAAAGAGGCTATGGAGGGGTACAGTATTGCCTGCAGGACGTCAGGCCTTCTTCCTCTCCGGTAGGGGCTGGTTTTTTCTTTGTAAAGAAAAAGGATGGGTCACTGAGGCCGTGCATAGACTTCTGTGAGCTGAATAATATCACTGTAAAGAACAAGTATCCCTTTCCACTCATCAGTTCTGCTTTTGCCCCCCTCCATGATGCCACGGTGTTCACTAAACTCGACCTCCGGAATGCCTACCACCTTGTCTGCATCAGAGAGGGGGACGAGTGGAAAACGGCGTTCAACAGACCACTTGGACACTTTGATTATTTGGTCATGCCTTTTGGTCTCACTAACGCTCCTGCTGTTTTCCAAAGCCTGGTTAATAACGTTCTGAGGATTGTGATTGGACGCTTCGTTTTTGTCTATGTGGACAAAGCTCAAATTCTTCTAAAGACCTTGAGGCTCACCAGAAACACGTTCGCCAAGTTCTCCAATGGCTGTTGGAGAATAAGCTTTTTGTTAAAGCTGAGAAATGTGAGCTTCATGCTTCCTCTGTGTCCTTCCTGGGTTACATTATTGCACAGAGACAGTTACGGGTGGACCCTGCCAAGGTCAGGGCAGTCACAGAGTGGCCTGCGCTCTCAAATCTGAAGCAGCTTCAGCTTTTCCTGGGGTTTGCCAATTTTTACAGACGTTTGGCAGCACCTCTCACCACTCTCACCTCCACCTCCACTCTGTTCCACTGGACCCCTGAGGCAGAGGCATCATTCCGGGAACTCAAGCGTCGCTTCACTTCTGCTCCGATCCTCACCTAGCCAGACCCAGAACTCCAGTTCATCGTCGAGGTGGACGCCACCGACACCGGGGTAAGTGCTGTTCTGTCTCTACGTTCTTCCTCTGATCAGAATGTCCACCCATGTGCATTCTTTTCCCGCAAGCTCTCACCTGCAGAAAGAAATGTTGACATCGGTAACTGGGAACTCCTGGCAGTGAAGGGCTCGGTACTCCCCTTCAATTCA
The DNA here is from genome assembly GCF_021184085.1 of Oncorhynchus gorbuscha. Taxonomy (NCBI): domain Eukaryota; kingdom Metazoa; phylum Chordata; class Actinopteri; order Salmoniformes; family Salmonidae; genus Oncorhynchus; species Oncorhynchus gorbuscha. The sequence continues at coordinate 48,341,008 of NC_060188.1, read as the reverse complement.
GACCAGCAAACATCTGAACTCCCGGCAAGCCAGGTGGGTATTGTTCTTTGGGAGATTCAACTATACACTCACTTATCGCCCCAGATCTAGGAATATCAAGCATGATGCCCTCTCCCGCCAGTTCACCGCCGACAACACAGGTTCCGAGCCAGAAACCATTGTGCCATCCACCTGCATCATTGACGCCATTTCCTGGGAGATCGAGTCCCATATTCGCCAGGGTCAGCAGAACCAGCCTGACCCAGGTAACGGTCCTAGAAAGACTCTGTTCAGTTCTCTTTGAAGTTCTTCAGTGGGCCCATTCTACTCACCTCACCTGTCACCCTGCTATGAACCAGACTCTTGCATTCCTGCGTCAGCGCTTTTGGTGGCCCAATATGGAGAAAGATGTCCAGGAGTTCGTCTCAGCCTGCTCGGTCTGTGCCCGGAACAAAACCTCCACTAAACCCACTTCAGGTCTGCGTTACCCTCTTTTCATACCCAGTCGCCCCTGGTCACACATAGCTCTGGACTTTGTCACTGGCCTCACCCATCTAATGGTAACTCAGTCATCCTCACCATTATCGACAGATTCTCCAAAGAGGCTCACTTTGAGACTGTGGACCTGCTGGTATCCATTTACATTTACATTTAAGTCATTTAGCAGACGCTCTTATCCAGAGCGACTTACAAATTGGTGCATTCACCTTATGACATCCAGTGGGACAGTCACTTAACAATAGTGCATCTAAAACTTAGGGGGGGTGGGGTGAGAGGGATTACTTATCCTATCCTAGGTATTCCTTAAAGAGGTGGGGTTTCCCATGTGTTTCGACTGTATGGCATTCCCACATTCCCAAAATAGCTTCTGGATATCAGGACAGTGATCACTCACCTCGGATTAGACAAATATTTTTTCTACAATAAGGACGACGCACAAGACATTCTCCAAACACCCCACAGGGCCGTCATCCCCGTTATTTTCAAGAGAAAGCAACGCAGGTACAGAGGACAAAGAGACAGATTTCTGGTCAGGACGCGGAGAAGGCGACTGAGAAAGCTGCCGTTACCGTCAATACTACTCGTCAACGTGCAATCATTGGACAATAAATTAGACGAGGTACGATCACGAATATCCTACCAACGGGACAACAAATACTGTAATATCCTATGTTTCACGGAATCGTGGCTAAATGATGTCATGGATATTCAGCTAGCGGGATATACACTGCACCGGTAAGATAGAACAGCACACTCTGGTAAGACGAGGGTGGGCGGTCTGTGCATTTTTGAACAGTTGGTGCACAAAATCTACGGAAGTTACTAGATTTTGCTCGCCTGAAGTAGAGTATATTGTGATACATTTCATGCCACACTACTTTTTTTCATGCTGGCATGAAGAACGCACTCAGATGCTGGCACTAACACACTCAGTCAACTGTATAAGGAAATAAGCAAACAAGAAACCACTCACCCAGAGGCGGCGCTCCTTGTGGCAGGAGACTTTAATGCAGGGAGACTTAAATCAGTTCTACCAAATTTATCAACATGTTAAATGTGCAACCAGAGGGAAAAAAAATCGAGATCACCTGTACTCCACACACAGAGACGCGTACAAAGCTCTCCCTCTCCCTCCATTTGGTAAATCCGACCACAACTCTATCCTCCTGATTCCTGCTTACACAAGCAAAAATTAAAACAGGAAGCACCAGTGGGAAAAAAAAGTTGTCAGATGAAGCAGATGCTAAACTACAGGACTGTTTTACTATCACAGACTGGAACATGTTCCGGGATTCTTCCGATTACATTGAGGAGTACACCACATCAGTCACTGGCTTTATCAATAAGTGCATCGAGGACGTCGTCCCCACAGTGACTGTACGTACATACCCCAACCAGAAGCCACGGATTACAGGCAACATTCACACTGAGCTAAATGGTAGAGCTGCCGCTTTCAAGGTGCGGGGACTCTAACCCGGAAGCTTACAAGAAATCCTGCTATGCCCTGCGATGAATCATCAAACAGGCAATGCATCAATACAGGGCTAAGATTGAATCATACTACACCGGCTCCGACGCTCGTCTTATGTGGCAGAGATTGCAAACTATTACAGACTACAAAGGGAAACACAGCCGCGGGCTGCCCAGTGACACGAGCCTACCAGACGAGCTAAATCACTTCTATGCTCGCTTCGAGGCAAGCAACACTGAGGCATGAATGAGAGCATCAGCTGTTCCGGACGACTGTGTGATCACGCTCTCCGTAGCCGACATGAGTAAGACCATTAAACAGGTCAACATACACATGGCTGTGGGGCCAGACGGATTACCATGACGTGTGCTCCGGGTATGTGCTGACCAAATGGCAAGTGTATTCACTGACATGTCCCTGATTGAGTCTGTAATACCGACATGTTTCAAGCAGGCCACCATAGTCCCTGTGCCCAAGAACACAAAGCAAACCTGCCTAAATGACTACAGACCAGTAGAACTCACATCCGTAGTTATGAAGTGCTTTGAAATGTTGGTACTGGCCTCTGTAAAATGGTAAGGAATCAGCTTGTTTCGTGTTTCAAGCAGACCAACCTGGTAATGGCTCGCGTCAACACCATTATCCCAGAAACCCTAGACCCACTCCAATTTGCATACTGCCCAAACAGATCCACAGATGATGCAATCTCTATTGCACTCCACACTGCCCTTTCCAACCTGGACAAAAGGAACAATTACTGTATGTTTTTTTTTTTTTATTTCACCTTTATTTAACCAGGTAGGCTAGTTGAGAACAAGTTCTCATTTGCAACTGCGACCTGGCCAAGATAAAGCATAGCAGTGTGAACAGACAACACAGAGTTACACATGGAGTAAACAATTAACAAGTCAATAACACAGTAGAAAAAAGGGGGAGTCTATATACAATGTGTGCAAAAGGCATGAGGTAGGCGAATAATTACAATTTTGCAGATTAACACTGGAGTGATAAATGATCAGATGGTCATATACAGGTAGAGATATTGGTGTGCAAAAGAGCAGAAAAGTAAATAAATAAAACAGTATGGGGATGAGGTAGGTGAAAATGGGTGGGCTATTTACCAATAGACTATGTACAGCTGCAGCGATCGGTTAGCTGCTCAGATAGCTGATGTTTGAAGTTGGTGAGGGAGATAAAAGTCTCCAACTTCAGCGATTTTTGCAATTCGTTCCAGTCACAGGCAGCAGAGTACTGGAACGAAAGGCGGCCAAATGAGTTGTTGGCTTTAGAGATGATCAATGAGATACACCTGCTGGAGCGAGTGCTACGGATGGGTGTTGCCATCGTGACCAGTGAACTGAGATAAGGCGGAGCTTTACCTAGCATGGACTTGTAGATGACCTGGAGCCAGTGGTTCTGGCGACGAATATGTAGCGAGGGCCAGCCAACTAGAGCATACAAGTCGCAGTGGTGGGTGGTATAAGGTGCTTTAGTGACAAAACGGATGGCACTGTGATAGACTGCATCCAGTTTGCTGAGTAGAGTGTTGGAAGCCATTTTGTAGATGACATCGCCAAAGTCGAGGATCGGTAGGATAGTCAGTTTTATTAGGGTAAGCTTGCCTGCGTGAGTGAAGGAGGCTTTGTTGCGGAATAGAAAGCCGACTCTTCATTTGATTTTCGATTGGAGATGTTTGATATGAGTCTGGAAGGAGAGTTTGCAGTCTAGCCAGACACCTAGGTACTTATAGATGTCCACATATTCAAGGTCGGAACCATCCAGGGTGGTGAAGCTAGTCGGGCATGCGGGTGCAGGCAGCGATCGGTTGAAAAGCATGCATTTGGTTTTACTAGCGTTTAAGAGCAGTTGGAGGCCACGGAAGGAGTGTTGTATGGCATTGAAGCTCATTTGGAGGTTAGATAGCACAGTGTCCAATGACGGGCCGAAAGTATATAGAATGGTGTCGTCTGCGTAGAGGTGGATCAGGGAATCGCCCGCAGCAAGAGCAACATCATTGATATATACAGAGAAAAGAGTCGGCCCGAGAATTGAACCCTGTGGCACCCCCATAGAGACTGCCAGAGGACCGGACAGCATGCCCTCCGATTTGACACACTGAACTCTGTCTGCAAAGTAATTGGTGAACCAGGCAAGGCAGTCATCCGAAAAACCGAGGCTACTGAGTCTGCCGATAAGAATATGGTTTTTGACAGAGTCGAAGGCCTTGGCAAGGTCGATGAAGACGGCTGCACAGTACGGTCTTTTATCGATGGCGGTTATGATATCGTTTAGTACCTTGAGTGTGGCTGAGGTGCACCCGTGACCGGCTCGGAAACCAGATTACACAGCGGAGAAGGTACGGTGGGATTCGAGATGGTCAGTGACCTGTTTGTTGACTTGGCTTTCGAAGACCTTAGATAGGCAGGGCAGGATGGATAAAGGTCTGTAACAGTTTGGGTCCAGGGTGTCTCCCCCTTTGAAGAGGGGGATGACTGCGGCAGCTTTCCAATGCTTGGGGATCTCGGACGATATGAAAGAGAGGTTGAACAGGCTGGTAATAGGGGTTGCGACAATGGCGGCGGATAGTTTCAGAAATAGAGGGTCCAGATTGTCAAGCCCAGCTGATTTGTACGGGTCCAGGTTTTGGAGCCCTTTCAGAACATCTGCTATCTGGATTTGGGTAAAGGAGAACCTGGAGAGGCTTGGGCGAGGAGCTGCGGGGGGGGCGGAGCTGTTGGCCGAGGTTGGAGTAGCCAGGCGGAAGGCATGGCCAGCCGTTGAGAAATGCTTATTGAAGTTTTCGATAATCATGGATTTATCGGTAGTGACCGTGTTACCTAGCCTCAGTGCAGTGGGCAGCTGGGAGGAGGTGCTCTTGTTCTCCATGGACTTCACAGTGTCCCAGAACTTTTTGGAGTTGGAGCTACAGGATGCAAACTTCTGCCTGAAGAAGCTGGCCTTGGCTTTCCTGACTGACTGTGTGTATTGGTTCCTGACTTCCCTGAACAGTTGCATATCACGCGGACTATTCGATGCTATTGCAGTCCGCCACAGGTTGTTTTTGTGCTGGTCGAGGGCAGTCAGGTCTGGAGTGAACCAAGGGCTGTATCTGTTCTTAGTTCTGCATTTTTTGAACGGAGCATGCTTATCTAAAATGGAGAGGAAGTTACTTTTAAAGAATGACCAGGCATCCTCAAAGGACAGGGTGAGGTCAATGTCCTTTCAGGATACCCGGGCCAGGTCGATTAGGAAGGCCTGCTCACAGAAGTGTTTTAGGGAGCGTTTGACAGTGATGAGGGGTGGTCGTTTGACTGCGGCTCCGTAGCGGATACAGGCAATGAGGCAGTGATCGCTGAGATCCTGGTTGAAGACAGCGGAGGTGTATTTGGAGGGCCAGTTGGTCAGGATGACGTCTATGAGGGTGCCCTTGCTTACAGAGTTAGGGTTGTACCTGGTGGGTTCCTTGATGATTTGTGTGAGATTGAGGGCATCTAGCTTAGATTGTAGGACTGCCGGGGTGTTAAGCATATCCTAGTTTAGGTCACCTAACAGAACAAACTCTGAAGCTAGATGGGGGGCGATCAATTCACAAATGGTGTCCAGGGCACAGCTGGGAGCTGAGGGGGGTCGGTAGCAGGCGGCAACAGTGAGAGACTTATTTCTGGAGAGAGTAATTTTCAAAATTAGTAGTTCGAACCGTTTTTCGGTATGGACCTGGAAAGTATGACATTACTTTGCAGGCTATCTCTGCAGTAGACTGCAACTCTTCCCCCTTTGGCAGTTCTATCTTGACGGAAGGTGTTATAGTTGGGTATGGAAATCTCTGAATTTTTGGTGGCCTTCCTGAGCCAGGATTCAGACACAGCAAGGACATCAGGGTTAGCAGAGTGTGCTAAAGCAGTGAGTAAAACAAACTTAGGGAGGAGGCTTCTGATGTTGACATGCATGAAACCAAGGCTTTTTCGATCACAGAAGTCAACAAATGAGGGTGCCTGCGGACATGCAGGGCCTGGGTTTACCTCCACAACAGAGAAGGAGTAGTATGAGGGTGCGGCTAAAGGCTATCAAAACTGGTCGCCTAGAGCGTTGGGGACAGAGAGTAAGAGGAGCAGGTTTCTGGGCATGGTAGAATATATTCAGGGCATAATGCGCAGACAGGGGTATGGTGGGGTGCGGGTACAGCGGAGGTAAGCCCAAGCCCCGGGTGATGATGAGAGAGGTTGTATCTCTGGACATGCTGGATGTAATGGGTGAGGTCACCACATGTGTGGGAGGTGGGACAAAGGAGTTATCAGGGGTATGAAGAGTGGAACTAGGGGCTCCATTGTGAACTAAAACAATGATAACTAACCTGAACAACAGTATACAAGGCATATTGACATTTGAGAGAGACATACAGCGAGGCATACAGTAATCACAGGTGTTGAATTGGGAGAGCTAGCTAAAACAGTAGGTTAGACAGCAACAGCTAATCTGCTAGCACGACAACAGCAGGTAAAATGGCGTTGACTAGGCAACGGGGCCAACAGATAAAACAAACAAGCAGAATGGAGTACCGTGATTAATGGACAGTCCAGCGTGCATCAGCTATGTGGCCAAGAGATCAGTGTCCAGGGGGCAGCGGTGGATGGGGCAGGGAAGCTGGACTGGCGAGTGTTATCCAGGTTAAAATGTGAGAATGATATTCATTGACCTCAGCTCAGCATTCAACACCATAGTACCCTCAAAGCTCATCACTAAGCTAAGGATCCTGGGACTAAACACCTCCCTCTGCAATTGGATCCTGGACTTCCTGACAGGCCGCCCCCAGGTGGTGAGGGTAGGTAGCAACACATCTGCCATGTTGATCCTCAACACTGGAGCTCCACAGGGGTGCGTGCTCAGTCCCCTCCCGTACTACCTGTTCACCCACGACTACATGGCCAGGCACGACTCCAACACCATCATTAAGTTTGCAGATGACACAACAGTGGTTGGCCTCATCACGGACAACGATGAGACAGCCTATAGGGAGGAGGTCAGAATCCTGGCCGGATGGTGACAGAATAATAACCTATCCCTCAACGTAACCAAGACTAAGGAGATGATTGTGGACTACAGGAAAAGGAGGACCGTGCACGCCCCCATTCTCATTGACAGGGCTGTAGAGGAGCAGGTTGAGAGCTTCAAGTTCCTTGGTGTCCACATCAACAACAAACTAGAATGGTCCAAACACCAAGACAGTTGTGAAGAGGGCACGACAAAGCCTATTCCCCCTCAGGAAACTAAAAAGATTTGGCATGGGTCCCGAGATCCTCAAAAGGTTCTACAGCTGCAACATCGAGAGCATCCTGACCGGTTGCATCACTGGCTGGTACGTCAATTGCTCGGCCTCTGACCACAAGGCACTACAGAGGGTAGTGCGTATGGACCAGTACATCACTGGGGCTAAGCTGCCTGCCATCCAGGACCTTTACACCAGGCGGTGTCAGAGGAAGGCCCTAAAAATTGTCAAAGACCCCAACCACCCCAGTCATAGACTGTTCTCTCTACTACTGCATGGCAAGTGGTACCGGAGTGCCAGTCTAGTATAAAAAGGCTTCTCAACAGTTTTTACCCCCAAGCCATAAGACTTCTGAACATGCAATCAAATGGCTACCCAGACTATTTGCATTGTGTGCCCTTCCCAACCCCTCTTTTTTATGCTGCTGCTACTCTCTGTTTATCACATATGCATAGTCACTTTAACATACATTCATGTACATACTACCTCACTTTGGCCGACCAACCAGTTCTCCCGCACATTGGCTAACCGGGCTATCTGCATTGTGTCCCGCCACCCGCCCCCACCACCCGCCAACCCCTCTTTTACGCTACTGCCACTCTCTGTTCATCATATATGCATAGTCACTTTAACCATATCTACATGTACATACTACCTCAATCAGCCTGACTAACCGGTGTCTGTATTTAGCCTCGCTACTTTTATAGGCTCGCTACTGTATATTGCCTGTTTTATTTCTTTACTTACCTATTGTTCACCTAACACCTTTTTTGCACTAATGGTTAGAGCCTGTAAGTAAGCATTTGTTGTATTCGGCGCACGTGACAAAACTTTGATTTGATTCTCATCCTCCTGGTTCTGACCCTTGCTTGTCCTGACTCTGAGCTCGCCTGCCTGACCTCGAGCCAGCCTGCCGCCCTATACCGTTTTGGACTCTGACCTGGTTATGAACTCTTGCCTGTCCCCGACCTGCTTTTTGCCTACCCCCTTAGACTATAATAAATATCAGAGCTCAAACCATCAGCCTCTTGTGTCTGCATCTGGGTCTCGCCTTGTGTCGTTATACAATCCCCACACTTTTAGCGCATCAAAGGGTCCAATCAAAAGCGGGTTCATCATTTGGACCAAATACTGCACTGTTACGGTGGAAAATGGCCCAATCCAACCACACATCAACAAAGTTTTTCCCCCCTGGCCTGTCAGGATATTCACGTGTGAAGATGATGGGTGCTTGTTGATGGCTGACAGGCAGTAAAATGAACAGAACTCAATCTCATTTGCCAACAAAAAGAACAGCTAAATACCGCGCAAATCAATTTACCAAATGTTTTTAGAAACAAGAGAAGGTCGACAATCAACAGTCACTTCGAATCAGCAAAGCATATGAGAATGTCAGAACAGTTCCCACAGCAGCGGCAGATCACCATGACTGAAGTGGTAGCAGGGAAGAGGGAAGACTGTGGCAAGCACTGGAAGAATCAATGTGTGGGGCATTTCACTCAAACTTTATTACTCCGCTAACCTTGGCTTTAGTAGGGTGGTCGGCACTCTGTTCTCCCCAGTCTAACCTCTGCTTTAGTAGGGTGGTCGGCACTCTGCTCTCCCCAGTCTAACCTCTGCTTTAGTAGGGTGGTCGGCACTCTGCTCTCCCCAGTCTAACCTTGACTTTAGTAGGGTGGTCGGCTCTCTGCTCTCCCCAGTCTAACCTCTGCTTTAGTAGGGTGGTCGACACGGCTCTCCCCAGTCTAACCTCTGCTTTAGTAGGGTGGTCGACACGGCTCTATCCCAGTCTAATCTTGGCTTTAGTAGGGTGGTCGGCACTCTGCTCTCCCCAGTCTAACCTCTGCTTTAGTAGGGTGGTCGTCACTCTGCTCTCCCCAGTCTAACCTCTGCTTTAGTAGGGTGGTCGGCACTCTGCTCTCCCCAGTCTAACCTCTCCTTTAGTAGGGTGGTCGGCACCCTGCTCTCCCCAGTCTAACCTCTGCTTTAGTAGGGTGGTCGGCACTCTGCTCTCCCCAGTCTAACCTCTGCTTTAGTAGGGTGGTCGGCACTCTGCTCTCCCCAGTCTAACCTCTGCTTTAGTAGGGTGGTCGGCACTCTGCTCTCCCCAGTCTAACCTCTGCTTTAGTAGGGTGGTCGGCACTCTGCTCTCCCCAGTCTAACCTCTGTTTTAGTAGGGTGGTCGGCACCCTGTTCTCCCCAGTCTAACCTCTGCTTTAGTAGGGTGGTCGGCACGCTGCTCTCCCCAGTCTAACCTCTGCTTTAGTAGGGTGGTCGACACGGCTCTCCCCAGTCTAACCTCTGCTTTAGTAGGGTGGTCGACACGGCTCTATCCCAGTCTAATCTTGGCTTTAGTAGGGTGGTCGGCACTCTGCTCTCCCCAGTCTAACCTCTGCTTTAGTAGGGTGGTCGGCACTCTGCTCTCCCCAGTCTAACCTCTGCTTTAGTAGGGTGGTCGGCACTCTGCTCTCCCCAGTCTAATATCTCCTTTAGTAGGGTGGTCGGCACCCTGCTCTCCCCAGTCTAACCTCTGCTTTAGTAGGGTGGTCGGCACTCTGCTCTCCCCAGTCTAACCTCTGCTTTAGTAGGGTGGTCGGCACCCTGTTCTCCCCAGTCTAACCTCTGCTTTAGTAGGGTGGTCGGCACGCTGCTCTCCCCAGTCTAACCTCTGCTTTAGTAGGGTGGTCGGCACGCTGCTCTCCCCAGTCTAACCTCTGCTTTAGTAGGGTGGTCGACACGCTGCTCTCCCCAGTCTAACCTCTCCTTTAGTAGGGTGGTCGGCACCCTGCTCTCCCCAGTCTAACCTCTGCTTTAGTAGGGTGGTCGGCACTCTGCTCTCCCCAGTCTAACCTCTGCTTTAGTAGGGTGGTCGGCACTCTGCTCTCCCCAGTCTAACCTCTGCTTTAGTAGGGTGGTCGGCACTCTGCTCTCCCCAGTCTAACCTCTGCTTTAGTAGGGTGGTCGGCACTCTGCTCTCCCCAGTCTAACCTCTGCTTTAGTAGGGTGGTCGGCACTCTGCTCTCCCCAGTCTAACCTCTGTTTTAGTAGGGTGGTCGGCACCCTGTTCTCCCCAGTCTAACCTCTGCTTTAGTAGGGTGGTCGGCACGCTGCTCTCCCCAGTCTAACCTCTGCTTTAGTAGGGTGGTCGACACCCTGCTCTCCCCAGTCTAACCTCTGCTTTAGTAGGGTGGTCGGCACGCTGCTCTATCCCAGTCTAATCTTGGCTTTAGTAGGGTGGTCGGCACTCTGCTCTCCCCAGTCTAACCTCTGCTTTAGTAGGGTGGTCGGCACTCTGCTCTCCCCAGTCTAACCTCTGCTTTAGTAGGGTGGTCGGCACTCTGCTCTCCCCAGTCTAATATCTCCTTTAGTAGGGTGGTCGGCACCCTGTTCTCCCCAGTCTAACCTCTGCTTTAGTAGGGTGGTCGGCACTCTGCTCTCCCCAGTCTAACCTCTGCTTTAGTAGGGTGGTCGGCACTCTGCTCTCCCCAGTCTAACCTCTGCTTTAGTAGGGTGGTCGGCACCCTGTTCTCCCCAGTCTAACCTCTGCTTTAGTAGGGTGGTCGGCACTCTGCTCTCCCCAGTCTAACCTCTGCTTTAGTAGGGTGGTCGGCACGCTGCTCTCCCCAGTCTAACCTCTGCTTTAGTAGGGTGGTCGACACGCTGCTCTCCCCAGTCTAACCTCTGCTTTAGTAGGGTGGTCGGCACGCTGCTCTCCCCAGTCTAACCTCTGCTTTAGTAGGGTGGTCGGCACGCTGCTCTCCCCAGTCTAACCTCTGCTTTAGTAGGGTGGTCGGCACGCTGCTCTCCCCAGTCTAACCTCTGCTTTAGTAGGGTGGTCGACACGGCTCTCCCCAGTTTGTCTATGGAAAGCGCTGCTCAAAGCACTGAGTGCAATTTGTCAGCTTTGCCGTTTAAAACTCTCTGTAAAACTTAATGTGGATCACGAAAGCACAATCTTTCTGGATAAAAAAAAATTGTAATACTGTTTTTAAAGTACATATCAACCACAATACTCTATTTGTACATTTTCTGTTCTTTATCTCCTTTACGACCCTTTCAGAAAAGTATCACAGTCAATTATTTTGAAGATAATTTATGCTAAAGAAATATCGATCCTCAAATTGAAAGCAATTGATCAGCTTTGAATAAAAAACTTTTTTTTGAGAGAGAGAGAGAGAGAGAGAGAGAGAGCATGTGAGTGGGAATAGGAAGTGCATCTTGTGTTGATAGCAAGCCCCAAGCCTGATGGAGAGGTGTGTGTGAGTGAATGTGTGAGTGAGTGGATTATGACAGAGCTGTTTGTTCAGGAAAAGAAACTAAATTGAGCACCTTAGATGTTTCTCTTTGTTCTTGTATTGTGTATTCTGATTAAAATCCTCCTAAAACTGAGCACATATGACTTTTTATTGCTTTATATTAAATTTACATGGGAAAAAAAACATCACAAAATGTATCGCAGAATTTCAGAAAAGCTGCCGCAAAAAAATCATGCATTATTGGCAGGCAGAAATCACAACCAAAAATAATAAGAATCCTGGAAGGATACATATATATTTATGAGCCATAACTTTTAATCATCAAGTAGTATATTCAAGGCAATCCATCTTCCTTGAGGATATATTTTAACGGATTGTACCCCAAGTCCAAGTTACTTTTGAATAAGATCATAACACCATTTGAATTTCTTAACCCATGACTGGAATAGATTTTACCATCCCATTATTTTTCCCAGGCCACTGTCAGAAGATATTGAATGAGTTTGCTGAAGACAATAAATATGGCAATCCTTCTCCTTTAGCCATGTAAAAACTGCTCTTCTTGTCTTATTATCAGCCAAACCATTGGAATTATAGTTAGCTATATGTACATATTACCTCAATTACCTCGACTAACCCGTGCCCCCGCAGACTGTGTACCGGTACCCCCTGTATATAGCCTCACTATTGTTATTTTACTGCTGCTCTTTAATTACGTGTTACTTTTTTTTACTTAACACTTGTTTTTCTTAACTGCATTGTTGGTTAAGAGCTTGTAAGTAAGCATTTCACTGTAAGGTCCACACTTGTTGTACTTGGCGCATGTGACAAATCTATGTTGATTTCTTTTGATTAGCTATACTTATTTCACTGATTACCATGATGGATTACATTTTAAGATACTTATCGCTGACCTTTACCACCAAAGCAAGCCAAACAGCATTGACCCCTGAAGTCCACTGATGGATGTGCTTGGAGGCGGCACTGTTATGAGGCGATGAAACGACTGTGACCATGTGGACTGCTCTCTGGCTCTGCGACGTTCCACAGCCCCACAGCTCACAGGTTGGATTGAATGAAGCTTCAATGGGGCTTCGCTTTATTTCCACCACCGCATTATTTTCTCTCTCTCTCTTTCTTTCTACCTGGAGACACCCCCGCCCTCCCTTCTTCCCCTCATTCTCTAACACCCCCGCCCTCCCTTCTTCCCCTCGTTCTCTAACACCCCCGCCCTCCCTTCTTCCCCTCGTTCTCTAACCTCCCTGCCCTCACCAGATGGGGGGGGGGGGGGAAATGGTATAATAGGCGCAAGATAAACCCATTCGATTGAAAATCTATTTTCTTCCATAGTTATAATGTAGGCCACCTAGTCCTTGCTCCCAGGACCATGGACACAGGGTAAATGTTTGATTTGAATATTCTCTTAAAGGGATCGTTCCCCTAAATGATAAGGTTTTCTTACACATGTCAGAAGTTTATTGACAAGGTATGACAGCAATCCATGCTTTGGTTTAGGTTCACTGGCACTGTTTCCCATTGCTAACGTTTTAGCATTTGTGACACAAATCCCATTCAAGTCATGGGACCGATATTAGCATTTTTCCTCACATCATATCCAAATCATTTGAACATATCTAAAAATGATTGTAAAGCTCAACAGTCACTTATAGATAATTTGATCATGATGCGCAAAAAATACCAATATTGGTCTCATGACTTGAATGGGATTTGTCCCACTAATGTTTAAACATTAGCATGTAGAAACAGTGCCAGTCAAACTAAACCAAAGCATGGTTTGCTGTCATACCTTATCCATAGACTGCAGACAGTGTACGGAAAGCAATATGGTATTTTGTCATTTGAGTGAACTATCCCTTTAACAGAACTGTTCAAGGATAACTTTTTATGACATTCTCGCAGTAGTTTGCAAAAACGTATGTACACTTAATCGAAGAGTCACTACACGCTACCTTATGGATATTTAGTCTTTGTAACATTTTAACCTATTGAATTTATGTTATCTTAACCTTTCTTTAACCGCAGTGGCTCTTGAGCAACACATAATATCTATGTTGCTCTTGCACTGTATAGTTATATATTATGGATTCCTCAAGCATTAATCTCGGACACTCAGTTAGAAAAGACACTAGAATGAGAAGCGAGCAACTGCGAAATAGTGATTTGACCAATGATCAGTGACAAAAAAATCAGTGTACCAGAACAAAGTTCCTCAATAGTCATCGCATCCCACAGTCTATTGACAGACGGTACAATACCATTTTTCATGTGAATTAGTCAGAGAGATTACTCTAGCATTGACACATGCACCGTGAGCAAACTATACGTTTTGGTTTTTGCCCTAACACTACACAGCTGATTCAAATTATCATAGCTTGATGATTAGTTGATTTGTTGAATCAAAACGTGCACTCCTGTTATATATGGAGTACTTCTCCTGTCCTATTCGGTGTCCTGTGTGAATTTAAGTGTGCTTTCTCTAATTCTCTCTTTCTTTCTCTCTCGGAGGACCATGCCCCAGGACTACCTGACATGATGACTCCTTGCTGTCCCCAGTCCACCTGGCCGTGCTGCTGCTCCAGTTTCAACTGTTCTGCCTTATTATTATTCGACCATGCTGGTCATTTATGAACATTTGAACATCTTGGCCATGTTCTGTTATAATCTCCACCCGGCACAGCCAGAAGAGGACTGGTCACCCCACATAGCCTGGTTCCTCTCCAGATTTCTTCCTAGGTTTTGGCCTTTCTAGGGAGTTTTTCCTAGCCACCGTGCTTCTACACCTGCATTGCTTGCTGTTTGGGGTTTTAGGCTGGGTTTCTGTACAGCACTTTGAGATATCAGCTGATGTACCAAGGGCTATATAAATAAATACATTTGATTTGATTATTATAGGGGTCTATGTTGTGTATTATAATACATTATGCATTGTCTCATAAGGCGTTATAAATGGGCTTCTAATTCATGTTAAAAGGGCTATTTAAAAGTAACCTTTTGTTATCTCAATGCTTTGGTAACGTTAAGCAACATTCAAAGAAAGGTTTGTATCACTCCCTTTGTAATACCCCCTCTCCTTCCCTCTCGCGAGTACACACACACACACACACACACACACACACACACACACACACACACACACACACACACACACACACACACACACACACACACACACACACACACACACACACACACACACACACACACACACACACACACACACACACACAGAGCTTCAGGAGCCTCAAAGGCCCCAGAAATGAAAGTGTTCTCTGTTTGTTGTGCTCCCAGCTCTGGTGCTGGCTGCTGCCGAGGGAACGGAGCATGCTCACCACATTCCCTCCTGCTCTCCAGGGTTTTCTCCTGCTCCAATCTTCCACCGCACCCCGTCTGCCTCCTTTCTCTCTCACGCATACATACAATACCTAAACACAAACACACACACTGTCTCTCACATGTATGCAAACACAAAAACACCAAAGTTGTATGTCTGCGCCAGAAGAAAGTCTTGGCATCCTCACCGGCAGGCAGGCATAGAGGGAGGGGGATCCGTTTCCCCTTGCAGTGTGAAGTGCCATTTAAGGGACAATGAAATATTTAAGAGACAGCATTACTGTGGCCCAATAAGCATTTGCAGGTTTTAAATTAGAAACAAATCCAGTTCCCAGGCTCGTTAGCCAAGCCCAATCTTAATTAACAGAGAGGAAGATTAAAGGGAGTGGGTAGCAGTCTCGGGCTCCTGCCATAACTCACCCATAATAAGCATTAGAATAATTCCCTTTCATAAAAAGACAAATTTAAACTGATTGCCTTGTGCAGGATTAGAAGAGGAATGGGAAATGTTGCTGTTAGACCGGGCGGATTGGAGCCAAATGAAGGGAAAACGGAGGGTTACGCGCACGAATTCACACTCACAGGCACACACACACTGGGCTGGAACGACAGGATATTAGTACAGATGTAGGATCTTAATTTGATCACTTTTTTTGCAGAGAATTTTCCTGCATAGCAGGAAATGCAAGTGTATTCAACGTTTAAAAAGGCATTAAAGATAGTAAATTTCACTTTATGATGTCAGACTTGATTTGCCCTAACAAAAATGTATCAACCCCTACAGAAAGAGTAATTAATTATAATCCAAATAATAACAATTCCTTATGCTGCAGGATTATTTTCCTGCTGTTGCAAACTCAAATTAAGATCCTACATCTGTACCTGTCCCTTTATAGAAAGTAACTGTATAGCCAAATGATAATCCAATCGCACATCTGACAGCCCTTATGGAGTGGAGTGCCCTTAAGGGGCGGCAGGTACTGTGGTCCTTCTGTAGCTCAGTTGGTAGAGCATGGCGCTTGTAACGCCAGGGTAGTGGGTTCGATTCCCGGGACCACCCATACGTAGAATGTATGCACACATGACTGTAAGTCGCTTTGGATAAAAGCGTCTGCTAAATGGCATATTATTATTATTATTATTATTACTGTAGCCTAGCTGTTAAGAGCAGTGGGCCAGTATACAAAAGGTCACTGCTTTGAATCCCAGAGCCAGCATCATGGTTCGTAAGCATAACTTTGTATGATGTACATCATACCATGCATGTCCCGTACGTCTGACTAATAAAACTTAATGGGATGTTAATTAATTAACTCAGTAACTGCAACTGCTTTCAATAAACTTTGTATCTCTCATTTACTGATTATTTTGTCAGTTACCTGTTTGTAGGATCTTAATATGAGCCAGTTTTCTATAGCAGAAAAATTATCCTGAAGCAACAGGAAATGTGAATTATTATGTGGATTATAATTCATGGATATTTTTTGTCGAGGTTAATACATTTTATGTTCGAGCAAATCAAATCTGACATTTTAAAGTGTAAATTACAAACTTTAGAAGATTTTTGAAACTTTGAATTCACTAGAAGTTTGAAAATTCTCAGCAACAGAGTGATCAAATTAAGATCCTACATCTGTAGATTAAACAGAGACTCAGACTTTCATTTGTGCTTGATGGTAGCTTCCAGGTCAGTTTGTACAATCATGCCAACTCCTAGTAACTCATTGTCCTGCCCCATAAGGAGCTGGCAAGATAGCAGAAACAGACTGGCACCCAGGCTAGCTATCCTTTGAGTGTTACTAAAGGCGTTCACATTTTTATTTGAGTTTGTTTCCCCCTTGTTCTTTTTTCTTGCAGTGGGATGATGTGACAGGGAATGACATTCTCCCACTTTGCTGTGCTGTGAAACCGCAGCGATCAGCAGGAAAACTGACACTCCCACTGAGCTCAACATCCAGCCAATATCAGCCGCAAACAGATACAACACAGGTGTGATTATCAGAGTCATCAAACTCAGAGAGTTGGTTTGCTTTGAAATATTTTAGCTGTGTTGGATTGAGCTTGGCTGGCGCATTGGCACACATGGAATATACTGTCCAAAGTGTAAACTCCACCCATCTGGCATTCTCAGTGCAGAGGCTCAATCAAACACTGAAAGTATATGAAATACTTCAAATACTTTGGTCTGTTGCCTAGATTAGACAGCATAGATGGGAGCAGAGGATAGAATAGAAAAATTAAGACATGACGCTTCCTTCGAATGACAGATTTATCACTTAAGGTGTCACTCAAGCATACAGACAATGATGAATGATATTTTATGGGTGGGAAAAGTCCAACACTGAGGTATTGTGTGTGTGTGAGAAAGAGAACACTGGCATGCTAACCAGACAACATAAAGAGACATGACATATGCTTTGACATATGACAGACACATTAAACTCTTTACAAGGCTGTAAAGTGACATAGATAAAGCATGCAGCCAGGCCCAGCGTGATCGTTACCCCAGTGCCCCATCAAATCCATCCCAAAGAGCCACGGTTGCTAAATCATCCAGCGCTAATGTCCTTTTGACGGCGACACAGCACTTCTTTAAAAGAGGACATAATCCAGTAATCCCTGACAGGCAGAGATCCGGGAGATACGCTCCTACACAGACAATGAAACACACAAACAATCTGACAGACTGAGAAAGAGATGCCATGGGAGGCTTCCCCTCGGCCAGCAGGTCTTTACGGGCTGGTGAAAAATGTCCATCTTTAGCGGCACTAGCGCTAGCATTAGCTTGGGGGCATTTCTCAGCCAAAACAGAACTGCTGATGACCTTAGATCAGTCATGTGTTATGTGACCTGCTGGTTTCGGTCCTGTTTCCAGGACATTTGAAAATCACATTTTCTAAAGTGAACTTTAATGTTTACTTTGTTTGTTTTTATGACAACTTTTAAATCACATTGTATGTTAGTCATACTCCACTAAGATGGCGCAGGAGGAGATGGCTGCCGTTTTACGGGCTCGTAACCAATTGTGCTACTGTGTGTTTTTCTTGCATTATTTGGAACTAATTTTGTACATAATGTTTTTGCCACCGTCTCTTATGACTGAAAATAGCGTCTGGATGTCAGGATAGCGATTACTCACCGCATACAGGATGAAGATAGTTTCTTTAACGAGTCGGGCGCGAAAGATTTACTTCAGACACCCAACAAGGCCCAAATCCCTGTCATTCGCATGAATAAGAGACTGAGATATCGGGGAAGTAAGTCGGGGTGCCTTGTAAGGATCTGACAGGGAGTGAGTAATCCACCTCTACCATCAGTCCTATTAGCCAATCTGCAATCATTGGATAATAAAATGTATGAGCTCAGATCAAGGCTATCCTACCAACGGGACATTAAAATCTGTAATATCTTATGTTTCACAGAGTCATGGCTGAACGACGACATGAATAACATACAGCTGCCTGGTTTTTAGTGCATCGGCAAGATAGAACAGCTGCCTCCGGTAAGACAAGGGGTGATGTTCTGTGTCTATTTATAAATAACAGCTGCTGAACAAAATCTCAAAGTCTCAAGGTTTTGCTCGCCTGAGGTAGGGTATCTCATGATAAGCTGTAAACCACACTATTTAAAAAGAGTTTTTCATATATATTTTTCGTAGCTGTCTATTTACCACCACAAACTGATGCTGGCACAGAGGCCGCACTCAAAAATCTGTATAAGGCCATAAGGACTTTAATGCAGGGAAGCTTAAATCCGTTTGACCTCATTTCTACCAGTAACCAGAGGAAAAAGAACTCCAGATCACCTTTATTTCACACACAGAGACGCGTACAAACCTCTCCCTTGCCCTCCATTCGGCAACTCTGACCATAACTCTATCCTACAGATTCCTGCTTACGAGCAAAAACTAAAGCAGGAAGTACCAGTGACTCACTCAGCACGGAAGTGGTCAGATGACACAGATGCTAAGCTACAGGACTGTTTCGGTAGCACAGACTGGAATATGTTCCGGATTCTTCTGATGGCATTGAGGAGTACACCACATCAGTCACTGGCTTCATCAATATGTGCATCGATGACGTCTCCCCCACAGTGACTGTACATACTGTACATACCAGAAGCCATGGATTATAGGCAACATCCGCACTGAGCTAAAAGGTAGAGATGCCACTTTCAAGGAGCGGTACTCTAACCCGGACGCTTTCCCAAGGCCGCAGGGCCAGATGGATTACCAAGACAAGTACTCTGAGCATGCGCTGACCAACTGGCATGTGTCTTTACTGACATTTTCAACATGTCCCTGACCGAGTCTGTAATACCAACATGTTTCAAGTAGACCACCATAGTCCCTGTGCCCAAGAACACCAAGGTAACCTGCCTAAATGACTACTGGTCCGTAGCACTACTGGTCCGTAGACTAAACACTTCCCTCTGCAACTGGATCCTGGACTTCCTGACGGGCCGCCCCCCAGGTGGTAAGGGTAGATAACAACATATCTGCCACACTGACTCAACACGGGGGCCCCTCAGGGGTGCGTGCTCAGTCCCCTCCTGTACTTCCTATTCACCCATGACAGCTTGGCCAAGGACGACTCCAACACCGTCATTAAGTTTGCCGATGACACAACAGTGGTAGGTCTGATCACCGACAACGATAAGACAGGCTTTAGGGAGGAGGTCAGAGACATGGAAATGTTGTGCCAGGATAACAACCTCTCCCTTAATATGATCAAGACATTGGAGATGATTGTGGACTACAGGAAAAGGAGGACCGAGAACATCCCCATTCTCATCGACGCTGTAGTTTAGCAGTTTGAGAGCTTAATTTTCTTTGGTGTCCACATCACCAACGAACTAGAATGGTCCAGACACACCAAGATAGTTGTGAAGAAAGCATGACAATGCCTATTCCCCCTCAGGAGAATGAAAAGATTTGACATGGGTCCTCAGATCCTCAAAAGGTTCTAGAGCTGCACCATCGAGAGCATCCTGACTCGTTGCATCACCGCCTGGTACGGCAACTGCCTCACCTCCGACCACAAGGCACTACAGAGGGTAGTGTGTAAGGCCCAGTACATCACTGGGGTCAATCTTCCTGCCATCCAGGATCTCTATACCAGGTGGTGTTAGAGGAAGGCCCTAAAAATTGCCAAAGACTACAGCCATCCTAGTCATAGACTGTTCCTCTGCTACCGCACGGCAAGTGGTACCAGAGTGCCAAGTCTCGGCCCAAAAGGCTTCTCAATAACAAAAGGTTCTACCCCAAGCCATAAGACTCCTGAACAGCTAGTCAAATGGCTACCCAGACTATTTGCATTGTCCCCCCCACCCCCATTTTTACTTTACCTCTACCTACATGTACATATTACCTCAATTACCTCGACTAATTACCTCAATTACCTCGACTAACCTGTACCCCCACACATTGATTTTGTACCGGTCCTCCCTGCATATAGCCTCGCTACAGTTTTATTGTTGCTCTTTAAATATTTGTTATTGTTCTATTTTCTTCCTTTTTATTTTTATGTATTTCTTTTTTATTCAGTTTATTTTAGAAAAATATTTTCTTAACAGGTATTATTCTTAAAACTGCATTGTTGGTTAAAGGAATGTGAGCAAGCATTTCACTGTAAAGTCTACAACTGTTGTATTCGGCGCATGTGACAAATCGAATTTGATTTGACTTATACTATAGTATACAACGGAGAGTTACCGCAATTCATAAATAAACAGGAGCTGCCTCCACTATTCCAGCACCGTTTAAATTCAACATCATCTAATCACCTATGCTTAGTCTAATACAGTGACAAATAAAAGACACCAAAAACGATCTAATCCAAACTAAATATGATGTGGCTGTACATGGTACTGATTTCTGTGTGCGTGCAAGTAGAAAAACATGTTGACCTCCTCTACTTGATGAGAAACACCATCCTCTTCTTTCATGTTGCCTAAACAACCAATGACTGTCATACAGTAAACACTTTTAGTTTTTGTCGTCCTTGGCTACCTGGCTAAAATACTTGCTTGCTAGCCTAACTTCCTTTCACGGGCAATGATATGCCAGGCCATCTAGTTTACATTAGCATACTACATCTGGCTTCATGTTCAACTTCCATCCTCTCAGGCCAGGGGCACACCAATGTATGAATTTATGGTTAGATCAGAATCGCCGGTATAATCCTTGGCCGTTATAATCAAGTCCAAATCCCTATCTCCATCCCTGGCTAATTTAGGAAAGGCACCATTTTAGCTAGCTAGCTAGAAAAATGACTAGAAAAAGAATAGCTACATTGTTTGATGTTCTCTTCAATCATATTTCAGTTTTATTTCAGCAAGGTTTCAACCGCTTACATCATAACATTGACACTTCTGTCAAGGTCAGAGACTAACTTTACTCAGAGTTGATTTGAACTTAAGAGTGTGTAACAGTGCAACTGACAGCTGGGGAAATAAGTATCCGTCAAGAGGTCCTTTCTTGTCTCATTTTAGTTCCCTCTATGCCGCAAAATGATGATTGTATTTCTTATGGCGGATTATTTCCTACATAGTGCACTACATTTGACCAGGGTCCATAGAGTTCTGGTCAAAAGTAATGCATTATACAGTAAATTCAGAAGCTATTCAGACCCCTTCACTTTATCCAGACTTTGTTACGTTACAGCCTTATTCTAAAATGAATTAAATAAAACATTTCCCTCATCAATCTACACACAATACCCCATAATGACAAAGCAGAAACAGGTTTTTAGACATTTTTGCAAATGTATTAAACATAAATATTCAGACCCTTTGCTATGAGACACGAAATTGAGCGCAGGTGCATCCTGTTTCCATGAATGATCCTTGAGCTGGTTCTACAATTTGAATGGAGTCCACTTGTGGTAAATTCAATTGATTGGACATGATATGGAAAGTCACACCTGTCCATATAAGGTCCCACAAAGTGTGTATGAGCGGCTAGCTATAGTAACTGAGCTACTTTTGTTCTGGTTGGTCAGTGTTACGATTCCGTATATCAAAAGGAAAAATCTCTAAAGTTAGAGGCAAAGATACAGGTAACTAATGCATGTGCATGTCAAAGCAAAAACCAAGCCATGAGGTTGAAGGAATTGTCCGTAGAGGTTCGAGACAGGATTGTGTCGAGGTACAGATCTGGGGAAGGGTACCAAAACATTTCTGCAGCATTGAAGGGCCCCAAGGACACAGGGGTCTCCATCATTCTTAAATAGAAGAAGTTTGGAACCCCCAAGACTCTTCCTAGAGTTGGCCGACCAGCCAAACTGAGCAATCGGGGGAGAAGGGCCTTGGTCAGGGAGGTGACCAAGAACTTGATGGTCACTCTGACAGAGCTCCAGAGTTCCTCTGTGGAGATGGGAGAACATTCCAGAAGGACAACTATCTCTGCAGAACTCCACCAATCAGGCCTTTATGGTAGAGTGGCCAGACAGAAGCCATTCCTCAGTAAAAGGCACATGACAGCCTGTTTGGAGTTTGCCAAAAGGTACCCAAAGGACTCTCAGACCATGAGAAACTAGATTCTCTGGTCTGATGAAATCAAGATTGAACTCTTCGTCCTGAATGCCAAGCGTCAAGTCTGGAGGAGATCTGGCACTGTCCCTACGGTGAACCATAGTGGTGGCAGCATCATGCTGTGGGGATGTTTTTCAGCAGCAGGGACTGGGAGACTAGTCAGGATCAAGGGAAAGATGAAAGGTGAAAAGTACAGAGAGATCCTTGAGGAAAACCTGCTCCAGAGCACTCAAGACCTCAGACTGGGGCAAATGTTCACCTTCCAAAAGGACAACAACCTTAAGCAAACAGCCAAGACGATGCATGAGTGGATTCGGGACAAGTCTCTGAATGTCCATGAGTGGCCAAGCCAGATCCCGAACTTGAACCCAATTGGACATCTCTGTAGACACCTCCACATCCAACCTGACAGCGCTTGAATGGATCTGCAGAAAAGAATGGGAGAAAGTCCCCAAATACAGGTGTGCCAGGCATGTTGCGTCATACCCAAGAAGACTTGAGACTGTAATCGCTGCCAAAGGTGCTTCAACAAAGTACTGAGTAAAGAGTCTGAATACTTATGGAAATGTGATATTTCAGTTTAAATGTTTTTGCAAAAATGTCTAAAAAACTGTTTTTTGCTTTGTCATTATGGGGTATTGTATGTAGATTGATGAAGGGAAAACACTATTTAATCTATTTTAGAATAAGGCTGTAACTTTACACTTTTTGTAAAATGTCAATGGTCTGGATACGTTCCGAATGCACTGTATATAGGGAATTTGGGCCCCATCACTGCTTTGCACACTGCATATAGGCTTCTTCTGGATAGTGTTTGTGCAGGCATTACAGTAACGGCTGGGGAAAAATATTGAAGTTAGGCAATTCTGTGAGCAGGCCTTTCTAATCGACCTGGCCCGGGTATCCTGGAAGGACATTGACCTCATCCCGTCAGTTGAGGATGCATGGTCATTCTTTAAAAGTAACTTCCTCACCATTCTAGATAAGCATGCTCCGTTCAAAAAATGCAGAACCAAGAACAGATACAGCCCTTGGTTCACTCCAGACCTGACTGCCCTCGACCAGCACAAAAACATCCTGTGGCGGACTGCGATAGCATCGAATAGCCCTCGTGATATGCAACTGTTCAGGGAAGTCAGGAACCAATACACGCAGTCAGTCAGGAAAGCTAAGGCCAGCTTCATCAGGCAGAAGTTTGCATCCTGTAGCTCCAACTCCAAAAAGTTCTGGGACACTGTGAAGTCCATGGAGAACAAGAGCACCTCCTCCCAGCTGCCCACTGCACTGAGGCTAGGAAACACGGTCTCCACCGATAAATCCATGATTATCGAAAACTTCAATAAGCACTTCTCAACGGCTGGCCATGCCTTCCGCCTGGCTACTCCAACCTCGGCCAACAGCTCCGCCCCCCCCCCCCCCCGTAGCTCCTCACCCAAGCCTCTCCAGGTTCTCCTTTACCCAAATCCAGATAGCAGATGTTCTGAAAGAGCTGCAAAACCTGGACCCGTACAAATCAGCTGGGCTTGACAATCTGGACCCGCTATTTCTGAAACTATCTGCCGCAATTGTCGCAACCCCTATTACCAGCCTGTTCAACCTCTCTTTCATATCGTCTGAGATCCCCAAGGATTGGAAAGCTGCCGCAGTCATCCCCCTCTTCAAAGGGGGAGACACCCTGGACCCAAACTGTTACAGACCTATATCCATCCTGCCCTGCCTATCTAAGGTCTTCGAAAGCCAAGTCAACAAACAGGTCACTGACCATCTCGAATCCCACCGTACCTTCTCCGCTGTGCAATCTGGTTTCCGAGCCGGTCACGGGTGCACCTCAGCCACACTCAAGGTACTAAACGATATCATAACCGCCATCGATAAAAGACAGTACTGTGCAGCAGTCTTCATCGACCTCGCCAAAGCTTTCGACTCTGTCAATCACCATATTCTTATCGGCAGACTCAACAGCCTCGGTTTTTCGGATGACTGCCTTGCCTGGTTCACCAATTACTTTGCAGACAGAGTTCAGTGTGTCAAATCGGAGGGCATGCTGTCCGGTCCTCTGGCAGTCTCTATGGGGGTGCCACAGGGTTCAATTCTCGGGCCGACTCTTTTCTCTGTGTATATCAATGATGTTGCTCTTGCTGCGGGCGATTCCCTGATCCACCTCTACGCAGACGACACCATTCTATATACTTTCGGCCCGTCATTGGACACTGTGCTATCTAACCTCCAAACGAGCTTCAATGCCATACAGCACTCCTTCCGTGGCCTCCAACTGCTCTTAAACGCGAGTAAAACCAAATGCATGCCTTTCAACCGATCGCTGCCTGCACCCGCATGCCCGACTAGCATCACCACCCTGGATGGTTCCGACCTTGAATATGTGGACATCTATAAGTACCTAGGTGTCTGGCTAGACTGCAAACTCTCCTTCCAGACCCACATCAAACATCTCCAATCGAAAATCAAATCAAGAGTCGGCTTTCTATTCCGCAACAAAGCCTCCTTCACTCACGCTGCCAAGCTTACCCTAGTAAAACTGACTATGCTACCGATCCTCGACTTCGGCGATGTCATCTACAAAATGGCCTCCAACACTCTACTCAGCAAACTGGATGCAGTCTATCACAGTGCCATCCGTTTTGTCACTAAAGCACCTTATACCACCCACCACTGCGACTTGTATGCTCTAGTCGGCTGGCCCTCACTACATATTCGTCGCCAGACCCACTGGCTCCAGGTCATCTACAAGTCCATGCTAGGTAAAGCTCCGCCTTATCTCAGTTCACTGGTCACGATGGCAACACCCATCCATAGCACGCGCTCCAGCAGGTGTATCTCACTGATCATCCCTAAAGCCAACACATCATTTGGCTGCCTTTCGTTCCAGTACTCTGCTGCCTGTGACTGGAACGAATTGCAAAAATCGCTGAAGTTGGAGACTTTTATCTCCCTCACCAACTTCAAACATCAGCTATCCGAGCAGCTAACCGATCGCTGCAGCTGTACATAGTCTATAGGAAAATAGCCCACCCATTTTCACCTACCTCATTCCCATACTGTCTTTTATACTGTTTTTATTTATTTATTTTTCTGCTCTTTTGCACACCAATATCTCTACCTGTACATGACCATCTGATCATTTATCACTCCAGTGTTAATCTGCAAAACTGTATTATTCGCCTACCTCCTCATGCCTTTTGCACACATTGTATATAGACTGCCCATTTTTTTCTACTGTGTTATTGACTTGTTAATTGTTTATTCCATGTGTAACTCTGTGTTGTCTGTTCACACTGCTATGCTTTATCTTGGCCAGGTCGCAGTTGCAAATGAGAACTTGTTCTCAACTAGCCTACCTGGTTAAATAAAGGTGAAATAAAATAAAAATAAATAAAAAATTAGGCAGGAATAAAACACACAGATTCTGGGGAAAAGCTCAATGATTCTGACTGCAGGACAATTTGTATAATAAAGTTCATGAATCAATCGTGAATAATCATGATTGAGAAAGTTAGAGGCATAAATATCATACCCTCCCAAAACGCTAACCTCTCCTGTTACAGTTGTTTATAAGTTAGCATGTTTTGGGGGCATGACCTTTGTGCATCTGTAACATTCGCACTCATCTTTATTCACAAATAATTCATGATAATCCATAATCTTTTCAAAAGCGTTTGAAATCAAGGATCGATTTATGGTCGTTTCGAGTGCTACGATATAGAAAAGTCAGTCCAGCTTTAAAAAAAAAAAAGCACTACATAAATGCTTCATAAAGCCTTCATAAGCACTACATAAATGTCACAAATCATCTATAACGGTAGGTCATTGTAACACAGGTCAACTAATGTTGAACACTTATACCTACTAGTGAGATTCCAGTAACCAATCATGTTATACTATATTGCTATTGGTATGTTTAATTTAGCAGCTATTACAAATCAGCTGTTAGAAGCTGCATGACGAGCAGTTTATTTTGAGCCAATCAAAACTCAATATTATTTTCGTCCCACTCCTAACCTCACTTATACACCAGTCGGCGCCAACATGCTGAAAAAAAAGCTCGAACGGAACGTGAAGAGCTACCGCCATTCCATGGTAGAAAAACTATGTTTCAAATTGTTGGGAAGTTGTATAAAACTAAACTAAAAAGAGAGAACTGGATATTAACACTCACGTATCTATACAAACACGCTGTGAAGGGATTTAGGGAAAGATTGACGCCAGAATTTGGTCAGGTTTGTTTTAGTATGGATTCAGTCACTTACCATTGAAGATCTTCCTCTGGTGGCAATGCCAAGTGTCCTAACTACACAGTGAATGTTCGTTTTGTTTGATAAAATCAATTTTTATAGCCTAACACGAAACATTTGTAAACCGCTCGCGTCATGATTTCCATCTCATTCAACTTTGGACAATGCGTTCGTGGTAATTACACATACTAAACAAACGTTTATCCAGTCATGGTTGGTTTCATTGCAATCCTCTGGTTGTTACTAACAAAACCATACTTGATGGTTCTTTTCCCAGGACGTATTGACCGAAACAAACCGATTTGAAGACACCAATCAATGACATCATTGCGCACCAATGGTAGGACCGGTCTATCATTGATTGACTGTATTTTGGCCCAATGAACACTGATCATCTTGAAATCTAGCTTGGAAGATAGCCAATGAGCTGAGGTAAACGGCAATATGTAATGGTTATACGTTTGAAGACCAGCCTTTGTCGTAAACTCTGGCGTAAAAGAGGTTCATTCGCCATTGCAAATCCTACTTGATGTGTTACACATAGCAGTACATATTCAATAGCATTTTCAACAAGTTTATATATTTAAAATATGGCGAATAAATCAGGAAAAGCTAAAACAAAGTCTAGGTATACAGATTTAACACAAATTATTGAGGAAATAGATAGATACAGCGAGACCGAGTTGCATCAGGAAGATGAATCTTTCAGCGAAGCTAGTTTTGACTCCCAGGCGGAACACTTGTTTCTGCATGGCGAGAATGCCATGCTGGATTGGTGAATTCTAATGCTAATGTCATTGTTTGAAATTAATAATATCAAAAATTATTAATTTGAGATTTTTTTTGTTGATTTTCTTATTTTATTTGCAATATATAAAAAATATAATCTGTAATGAAATGTGTAAAGTACACATTGGCTAAACTGTGTGTGTGTGTGTGTGATATATTTTTAACATTTATTTTACATTAACATGGAATGGAACAGCCCTTCACCACTTCACCATAGTGATTATGTTACTCTATATATATCTGTTTATTTTACGTGTTGATACAGGGCTCATAGTTGAAAGTATTGTTACTGATTTAAAAAAAATCTTTCACAGTGGCAGTGATTCTGATTATGAGCCGCCAATGTCTAGGTGTCCATCTCCCTCTGAAGCTGGTTCATCCAGCTGGACCCCCGCTGTCTCTGGCTTCACACCTGCCTGGCCATCTAGAGATGTGAAGTCAGTGACAAAGAAGAGGAGGTGGGGAAGAGAGGAACCTGCAGATGTAGGGCCAGAGGGTCGTTGGCACTCTGTGTTAGAAGATGATGTGGAATCAAATCCACCAGTTTTTAGACCCAAAAGGCAGCCAGGATCTCAACTAGACATGACTGCAGAGTACAGCCCCCTTCAACTTTTTCAACTGTTTTTCACCTCGTCAGTTGTTGACCTCATCAGTTGGTGCCGAACACCAATAAGTACGGGACTAAGAAGCAGGCAGGAAAGAAAGAAGCATGGAAGCCCATTTCCATGTCAGACCTTTTCTGCTACTTTTCAATGTTCATTTACATGCGGCTGGTGAAGTTGAAAATTCTAAGGGACTACTGGAAAACATCAGCTCTCTATCACCTGCCTTTCCCCATGACTGTCATGTCTTGTAAAAGGTTTCTGACTATCTCACGGGCGCTTCACATCAGTGACCCAGAAGTTGATGGGGAGAATGACAAGAAGAGAGGCACACCAAGGTTTGATAGGCTGTGCAAAATCAGACCTGTCTACCCCAACATCGTTGAGGCCTGTAAGATTTTCAGCCCGCCCAGAACCTGTCCATTGATGAGAGGATGGTAGCCTCAAAGGCCAGAATCAATTTATGAGGGGAAAAACTGTTTTGCTGCTGGTAATGGACTGAGTTATGATTCCGTTATGGAGTTATTGGATTTTCAACTGCTGGGGAAGGACTACAAACTGTTTGTGGACAACTTCTACACAAGCCCTACCCTGTTTACAGAGCTGAGGAAGGGCTACAAACTGTTTGTGGGCAACTTCTACACAAGCCCTACCCTGTTTACAGAGCTGAGGAAGGGCTATAAACTGTTTGTGGACAACTTCTACACAAGCCCTACCCTGTTTACAGAGCTAAGGAAGGGCTACAAACTGTTTGTGGACAACTTCTATACAAGCCCTACCCTGTTTACAGAGCTGAGGAAGGGCTACAGTTTGTGGACAACTTCTACACAAGCCCTACCCTGTTTTCAGAGCTGAGGAAGCGGGATGTGTGGGCTTCTGGCACCATTCGGACCAACAGAGTGGGCTTTCCAAAGACAAAGATGAACGACATGCCTACGCGGGCTGAGCGGGGTACCATGAGATGGATCCGTGAAGATGGTGAATGCTTTCATCCTCCAGAAGGAAATGGCTAAGAGCTGTGGACAGCCCCCCATCTCACAGCTAGCCTTCAGGGAGCTGCTCATCCAGGAGCTTGCTAGCTACAGCAAGTCCATTGTAGCACCTTCTGTCCCCTCTACCTCTGTTCCTTCTGCTCCA
The DNA here is from genome assembly GCF_021184085.1 of Oncorhynchus gorbuscha. Taxonomy (NCBI): domain Eukaryota; kingdom Metazoa; phylum Chordata; class Actinopteri; order Salmoniformes; family Salmonidae; genus Oncorhynchus; species Oncorhynchus gorbuscha. The sequence continues at coordinate 48,311,876 of NC_060188.1, read as the reverse complement.
ACCAGCGGTGCCCAGATTCATCTCTGCAGACATGAATGTGCCTCAGGGCAAAAAGGGCACAAGTAGGGAGACGTCGTTGTGCCCTTTGTCACAGGAAATGCTCCATCACCTGCACCACCTGTTCAGTAAGCCTCTGCTTTACAGCAGAAAGAGACTGCTATGGGCCATGGCACCAGCAGCACAATATTGTGTAGAGGACTGAGGGTCTTCACAATATTGGAAATAGAAAATATGTAAATAGTTACCCTTGTAATTAATTGTTTGTTTTATTATTATTATTATTTATTATATATATATATATATTTGTGGGGTGTGTTAGAATAGCATTTATGTATTTTCTATGTAGTTCTTTCCTTCAAAATGTATGTCACGCCCTGGCCTTAGTTATCTTTGTTTTCTTTATTATTTTGGTTAGGTCAGGGTGAGACATGGGGGATTTATGGTTTTGTCTGGTCTCGGGGTTTTGAGCTAATGAGCAAGCCTTCCTTCATGAACTGGCTTCTGTAAAATGGTAAGGAATCAGCTTGTTTAATGTTTCAAGCAGACCAACCTGGTAATGGCTCACATCAACAACATTATCCCAGAAACACTAGACCCACTCCAATTTTCATACCGCTCAAACAGATCCACAGATGATGCAATCTCTATTGCACTCCACACTGTCCTTTCCCACCTGGACAAAAGGAACACTTATGTGAGAATGCTATTCATTGACCTCAGCTCAGCATTCAACTCCATAGTAACCTCAAAGCTCATCACTAAGCTAAGGATCCTGGGACTAAACACCTCCCTCTGCAACTGGATCCTGGACTTCCTGACGGGCCGCCCCCAGGTGGTGAGGGTAGGTAGCAACACATCTGCCACGCTGATCCACAACACTGGAGCTGCACAGGGGTGCGTGCTCAGTCCCCTCCCGTACTACCTGTTCACCCACGACTGCATGGCCAAATCAAAGAAAATTTTATTTGTCACATACACATGGTTAGCAGATGTTAATGCGAGTGTAGCGAAATGCTTGTGCTTCTAGTTCCGACAATGCAGTAATAACCAACAAGTAATCTAACTAACAATTCCAAAACTACTACCTTATACACACAAGTGTAAGGGGATAAAGAATATGTACATAAAGATATATGAATGAGTGATGGTACAGAGCGGCATAGGCAAGATACAGTAGATGGTATCGAGTACAGTATATACATATGAGAAGAGTAGGTAAACAAAGTGGCATAGTTAAAGTGGCTAGTGATACATGTATTACATAAAGATGCAGTAGATGATATAGAGTACAGTATATACGTATACATATGAGATGAATAATGTAGGGTATGAAAACATGATATTAGGTAGCATTGTTTAAAGTGGCTAGTGATATATTTTACATCATTTCCCATCAATTCCCATTATTAAAGTGGCTGGAGTTGAGTCAGTGTGTTTGCAGCAGCCACTCAATGTTAATGGTGGCTGTTTAACAGTCTGATGGCCTTGAGATAGAAGCTGTTTTTCAGTCTCTCGGTCCCAGCTTTGATGCACCTGTACTGACCTCGCCTTCTGGATGATAGCGGGGTGAACAGGCAGTGGCTCGGGTGGTTTTTGTCCTTGATGATCTTTATGGCCTTCCTGTGACATCGGGTGGTGTAGGTGTCCTGGAGGGCAGGTAGTTTGCCCCCGGTGATGCGTTGTGCAGACCTCACTACCCTCTGGAGAGCCTTACGGTTGAGGGCGGAGCAGTTGCCGTACCAGGCGGTGATACAGCCCACCAGGATGCTCTCGATTGTGCATCTGTAGAAGTTTGTGAGTGCTTTTGGGGACAAGCCGAATTTCTTCAGCCTCCTGAGGTTGAAGAGGCGCTGCTGCGCCTTCTTCCTCAGGATGCTGTCTGTGTGGGTGGACCAATTCCGTTTGTCTGTGATGTGTACGCCGACGAACTTAAAACTTACTACCCTCTCCACTACTGATCCACCGATGTGGATAGGGGGGTGTTCCCTCTGCTGTTTCCTGAAGTCCACAATCATCTCCTTAGTTTTGTTGACGTTGAGTGTGAGGTTATTTTCCTGACATCACACTCCGAGGGCCCTCACCTCCTCCCTGTAGGCCGTCTCGTCGTTGTTGGTAGTGAAGCCTACCACTGTTGTATCAGGCACGACTCCAACACCATTATTAAGTTTGAAGATGACACAACAGTGGTAGGCCTGATCACAGACAACGATGAGACAGCCTATAGGGAGGAAGTCAGAGACCTGGCCATGTGTTGCCAGAATAACAACCTATTCCTCTAAGTAGCCAAGACTTAGGAGATGATTGTGGACTACAGGAAAAGGAGGACCGTGCACGCCCCCATTCTCATCGACAGGTTTGTAGTGGAGCAGGTTCCTCAGTGTCCACATCAACAACAAACTAGAATGGTCCAAACACACCAAGACAGTCGTGAAGAGGGCATGACAAAGCCTATTCCCCTTCAGGAAACTAAAAAGATTTGTCATGGGTCCTGAGATCCTCAAAAGGTTCTACAGCTGCAACATCGAGAGCATCCTGACTTGTTGCATCACTGGCTGGTACGTCATTGCTCGGCCTCTGACCACAAGGTACTACAGAGGGTAGTGCGTACGGCCCAGTACATCACTGGGGCTAAGCTGTCTGCCATCCAGGACCTCTACACCAGGGGGTGTCAGAGGAAGGCCCTAAACATTGTCAAAGACCCCAGCCACCCTAGTCATAGACTGTTCTCTCTACTACCGCATGGCAAGTGGTACCCGACTGCCAAGTCTTGGACAAAAAGGCGTCTCAACAGTTTTTACCCCCAAGCCATAAGACTCCTGAAGAGGTAATCAAATGGCCCCCACCCCAACCCCTCTTTTTTACGCTGCTGCTACTCTCTGTTTATCACATATGCATAGTCACTAACTATACATTCTTTGTTCATACTACCTCAATTGGGCCGACTAACCAGTGCTCCAGCACATTGGCTAACCGGGCTACCTGCATTGTGTCCCGCCACCCGCAAACCCCTCTTTTACGCTACTGCTACTCTCTGTTCATCATATATGCATAGTCACTTTAACCATATCTACATGTACATACTACCTCAATCAGCCTGACTAACCAGTGTCTGTATGTAGCCTCGCTACTTCTACAGCCTCGCTACTGTATGTAGCCTGTCTTTTTACTGTTGTTTTATTTCTTTACCTACCGATTGTTCACCTAATACCTTTTTTTGCACTATTGGTGAGAGCCTGTAAGTAAGCATTTCCCCAACACCTGTTGTATTCGGCGCAGGTGCCTAGGAGCCTTACACTGGGTGCACACCGAGCAGGAGGAAACATACCCCTTAGGTCCTTGGCCAAGGTAGTCCACCAGTACTTCCCACTCAAACAGGGCACCGTCCGACTGATGCCTGGATGACCAGAGGAGTGTGACGTGTGGACCCAATATATCAACCAGTCATGGACAGCAGACGGAACTACAGACGCCCAGCGGGACACTGGAGGGGAGCGGGCTCTGCACGTAACGCCTGCTCAATGTCCGCGTCCAGCTCCTATACTACCGGTGCCACCAGGCAGGAGGCGGGGAGTATGGGGGTAGAATCCATGGGCCGCTCCTCTGTGTCATACAGCCGGGACAATGTGTCTGCCTTCACATTCTGGGAATCTGCTCTTCTGCCTGAAGAGGATTCAGTCTCCTCGCTGCCCGGATGTACTCCAGGTTGCGGAGGTCAGTCCAGGTGAGAAAAGGGTGTTTAGCCCCATTCAGCAGTGAGGTAATGGGAGCCGCTACTGGACCAAAACCCCCGATAAACCTCCGGTAGTAATTGGCAAACCCTAGAAACTGCTGCACCTCCTTTACCGTGGTGGGAGTCGGCCAATTATGCACGGCTGAAATGCGGTCACTCTATCTCCACCCCTGAGGTGGAAATGTGGTACTCTAGGAAGGAGACGGACTGCTGGAAGAACAGGCATTTCTCAGCCTAGACATATAGGTCATGCTCCAACAGTCGACCAAGCACCCTGCGCACCAGAGACACATGCCCGGCGCGTGCAGCGGAGTATATCAGAATGTCATCAATATACACCACTACACCCTGCCCGTTAAGGTCCCTGAAAATCTCATCTACAATGGCTTGGAAGACTGATGGAGCATTGATCAATCCGTACGGCATGACGAGGTACTCATAATGCCCTGAGGTAGTACTGAACACCGTTTTCCACTCGTCGCCCTCCTGGATACGCACCAGGTTGTAAGCTCTCCTGCGATCTAGTTTGGTGAAGAAGCGTGCCCCATGCATTGACTCAATCGCTGTGGCTATGAGAGGTAGTGGGTAACTGTACTTCACAGTGATCTGGTTTAGGGCTTGATAGTCAATACACGGGCGCAGACCTCCCTCCTTCTTCTTCACAAAAAAGAAACTTGAGGAGGCGGGTGAAGTAGAGGACCGAATGTGCTCCTGACGCAGGGATTCGGAGACATATGTTTCCATAGCCACCGTCTCCGCCTGTGACAGGAGATACACGTGACTCCTGGGAAGTGCCGCGTCTACCTGGAGGTTTATCGCACAATCCCCCCGACGATGGGGTGGTAATTGAGTCACCCTCTTCTTAGAGAAGGCGAGAGCCAAATCGGAATATTCGGGGGGGAATCCGCACGGTGGAGACCTGGCCTGGACTTTCCACCATAGTAGCACCAACGGAAACCCCTAAACACCTCACCGGGTACTTTCGCGACCCCCCCCCCCCCCGTGAGAGCCCTCTGTTGCCATGAAATAGTGGGGTCATGACAAGCTAGCCAGGGAAGGCCTAGCACCACGGGAAACGCAGGAGTCAATGATGAAGAGACTGATTCTCTCCTCGTGACCCCCCTGCATCACCATGCTCAGGGGAGTGGTGGCCTCCCTAATCAACCCGGACCCTAATGGGCAAATGTCCAGAGCGTAAACTGGGAAGGGCCTAACCACTGGAACAATAGGGATCCCTAAACTATGGGCGAATGCTCTGTCGATAAAATTCCCAGTCGCGCCTGAATCGACGAGCACCTTATGCTGGGAATGCAGGGAAAACTCAGGAAATTTAACATGCAAAAGCAGGTGTGCAACAGAAGACTCTGGATGACAATGGTGCAGGCTCACCTGGGGTGACATCAGAGTGCCCTGCATGCTGCCTCGACCCCCAGAGGAACCAACCCGACACTGACAGGCAGTGTGACCTCTGCGGCTACAGATGGTGCACATGGAGGCCCCTCATCCAGCCTCCCTGAGCGCAGCACCTCCCAGCTCCATAGGCACCGGAGCGGTGGTGCTGGGAGAGGGAACCGACAGAGCCCTCTCTGAACGTCTGCGGGTGGCCAGCAGGTTATCCAGCTGAATGGACAGGTCCACCAGCTGGTCAAAGGTGAGGGTGGAATCCCTGCAAGCCAACTCCCGACGGACATCCTTGCGCAGGCTGCAGCGATAGTGGTCGATAAGGGCCCTGTCGTTCCATCCCGCTCCGGCGGCCAGGGTCTAAAAGTCCAGGGCGAACTCCTGGGTGCTCCTCGTCCCCTGCCTCAGGTGGATGAGACGTTCACCTGAGAGACGTTCACCTCACGGCGGGTGAACTCCACACGGCGTTAGCCCACTCCAGGGTTTTCCCCGAGAGGCACGAGATGAGGGCGGTTACCCTCTCACGTCCCGAAGGAGCGGGGTAGACGGTTGCCAGGTACTGGTCCAGCAGGAAACCCTGGCAGCGTGCCTCCGTCCCATCATACTTCCCGGGAAGGGCGAGATGAATCCCACTGGGACCGGGTGCAGGGGGGGCGAGTAGTGGTGACCCCTGTTGTGCTGATGGAACCGCTGGAGGGACTCCCTGTCTCTCCCAGTGGTCCATAGTCTGAACGACGCGGTCCATAACGGCGCCTAGATGGTTGAGCATTGCCGCGTGCTCTCGGACACGCTCATCGACCCTCGACCCTTACAACAGGGATACCTGCTGCCTCCATAAGATGGTGTGGTATTCTGTCAGAGTGTGTGCAACTAACTGGTCGAAGGAAGTCAGGCGCAGGAGAGCAGAGATGAGTGAACAGGCACACTTTCTTCAGGCAGAGGAAAACAGCCGGACGCAACTGCGTCACAACACTCCGGCCCAAGAAAAAAGCGATAGCGCACAAATTACGCAAAATGGTACAAATAACAAAACCACGGGTTACAACAATACCCGGCGCAAAACCAGCCTGAAGTGTCACACACGTAACAAACGAACAATACCACACACAGACATGGGAGGAACAGAGGATAATATACACGTAGAGTAATGAGGGGATGTAAACCAGGTGTGCAGAAAAACAAGACAAAACAAATGGAAAATGAAAGGTGGAGCGGCGATGGCTAGAAGAGCGGTGACGTCGACTGCCGAACACAGTCGTGACAGTAGTGCTCATTTCAGTTATCGGCAAACCTGAGGCATATTCTCTGTGATGAGCTTGTTTGGCTTCCAAAACCATGTCAGCTGCATACTTTGTCAACAAGTTAACAAAGTATATGTTGGATTCACAATAAAAATATGATTAAGCCAGTAGCTCAGATGAAACTATCCAAGCATTAGATATCCATTAAATTGTGATATGTGTTTGCATTGTCAACCAAACACAATTCAATATGACTTTTGTAATACAGTAAATTATCTGACCTTGTATTCCCATTGGAACTTTGTTGGTCTTTTAAAAAGTGCAGTGATAACACATTTAACATGTCTGCTAAATGACTTAAATGTAAATGTAAATGTAAACTACACCAAAAATCTGACTTTGTTTTTCTGTTGGAATTTGTGCTTTTAGATGGTTAAAAGCATAGGGAATTACACATTGGGAATTCATTGGTAACACATTGGGAATTCAACAAACTTCTGGAAGTCTTTTTGAATGGGTGAATAAAGGTTGACATTTCATTGATCAACCTCTCAACTAAATACTACCCCCATTTCCACTTTGAAATGACGTGGTGTGCCCAGTGGGTGGAGACTTGCCTGGCATTTCTCTAACCATTTGAATGTGTGTGTGTGTGTGTGCATTCTTGTGTGTGTACGTACACGAGTGTGTGTATGTATACATCTGTGGGCGTGTGTATAGTCATGTGTTTGTGTGCGGTGTGTGTTTCAGCCATGGAAGCCTGTTGGGATTCCAAAAGCATGACCACCTCTTTTCCCCAGGCAAAACCAAACGATTCTCCATACACCGGTTGGCTGAGAACCACTGCTCACTGTCAGGAGCCCTGAATGAGCTGGTGGGTGTAAGGATTACTCTATTGTAGCGAGGGCACGCTGTTAAAGGCAACAGAGGAGATTTCAAATTATATTCAATTAATATCTGTAATTAAGAAACATAGGGCCATTAAAACATCCCATTCTACGGCGGCTGTTTTAAAACCACCCTCCATTTAAGCCGCCAAAAATGAGTTGTTCAATTTTGTCAGCCCTTTTTGTTGTCGTTCGACGGCTTTGACACAGTGTCAGAAAATACAAAATAGAGAACACAAAATAGTTTGGTGGATTGATGGTATGTTGTAGCCGACGGAGTCAGCTCTGATCATATTGTGTGGAGGCGACAGGGGGAATAGTAGAACAACCTTAACAGCAATTACTGTCAACTAACATCTTTGTCATGCTGTGATAGATAGGGAGTTCAGTCAGCAGAGGGGCCTACCTGATTCAGCTGAAGGTATCACACACCTTATATTACAGTAGAAGAGGGCTGTCTAAGTACTCACCACTTCTTTCACACAAGAAAACACACACACACACACACACACACACTGTAATACTTAAAAAGCATATGGTAACCAAGGGTAAACCCTTGAATGAGTAGGTGTGTCCAGACTTTTGACTAGTACTATAGATAAAACATTATGAAGTATCATTTGCTTTTTAGTATTAATAATAGTGAAGACATAAAAACTATGAAATACATAGTATAACATATGGAATCCGGTAGTAAGCAAAAAGTGTTAAACAAAATGTATGTTATCTTTGAGATTCTTCAAAGTAGCCACCCTTTTCCATGATGACAGCTTTGTACACTCTTGGCATTCTCTCAACCAGCATCATGAGGTGGTCACCTGGAATGCATTTCAATTAACAGGTGTGCCTTGTTAAAGTTAATTTGTGGAGTTTCTTTCCTTCTTAATGCATTTGAGCCAATCAGTTGTGTTGTGACAATGTAGGGTTGGTATAAAGAAGATAGCCCTATTTGGTAAAAGACCACGTCAATATTATGGAAAGAACAGCTCAAATAAGCAAAGAGAAACGACAGGCCATCATTACTTTAAGAAATCAAGCTCAGTCAATATGGAAAATGTTGCAGAGTTACCTCTGCTAAAGAGGACAAGTTCATTTGAGTCACCAGCTTCAGAAATCAGTAATTAACTGCACCTCAGGTTGCAGCCCAAATACATGCTTCACAGAGTTCAAGTAACAGACATATCTCAACATCAACTGTTCAAAGAGACTGTGTGAATCAGGTCTTCATGGTCGAATTGCTGCAAAGAAACCACTGCTAAAGGACACCAATAATAAGAAGAGACTTGCTTGGGCCAAGAAACATGAGCAATGGACATTAGACCAGAGGAAATCTGTCCTTTGGTCTGATGAGCCCAAATTTGAGGTGTTTGGTTTCAACCGCAGTGTCTTTGAGTGATGCAGAGTAGGTGAATGGATGATCTCTGCATGTGTGGTTCCCACCATGAAGCACGGGGGAGGAGATGTGAAGTTGTGAGGGTGCTTTTCTGGTGATACTGTCAGTGATTTATTTGGAATTCAAGGCATACTTAACCAGCATGGCTACCACAGCATTCTGCAGCAATACGCCATCCCATCTGGTTTGCGCTTAGTGGGACTGTCATTTGTTTTTCAACGGTACAATGACCCAAAACACACCTCCAGGCGGTGTAAGGGCTATTTGACCAAGGAGAGTGATGGAGTGTTGCATTAGACAACCTGGCCTCCACAATCACCCAACCTCAACCCAATTGAGATGGTTTGGGATGAGTTGGACCACAGAGTGAAGGAAAAGCAGTCAACGAGTGCTCAGCATATGTGGGAACTCCTTCAAGACTGTTAGAAAAGCATTCCAGGTGAAGCTGGTTGACAGAATGCCAAGAATGTGGTTACTACATGATTCCATATGTGTTATTTCATAGTTTTGATGTCTTCACTATTATTCTACAATGTAGAAAAAAGTAAAAATAAAGAAAAACCCTTGAATGAGTAGGTGTGTTCAAACTTTTGACTGGTACTGTATATCTACCAGCCATAAACTGTCTGGGAGTCATGCTGTTCGTTATAATATTTTTTACAGATAAACACTGTTTATGTGTGTATGCATCTGTGTTGGTGTGTGTGTGTGTGTGTGTGTGTGTGTGTGTGTGTGTGTGTGTGTGTGTGTGTGTGTGTGTGTGTGTGTGTGTGTGTGTGTGTGTGTGTGTGTGTGTGTGTGTGTGTGTGTGTGTGTGTGTGTGTGTGTGTGTGTGTGTGTCTCCAAGCCCAGCTAGCTGTGTGCTATCTGTCTGCGAGTGGCGAGGAAACAATTGTGGCTGTGGCAGCGAGGATACAATGTGGCGGGGGCGGCGGAAAACAAGAACACCAGATGGGGAGGAATGGATTGGATCCACCGACTGCAGTTTGCTTGTTAAAAAAATTCCTCCTCGCTCCGATCCCAGAGCGAGACGCTAGTTTCTGGCTGTGTCACTCCACTTGAGAGAGAGAGAAAGAAAGATAGAGTGCGAACAAGATATTAAGTGCATTTATAAAGTATTCAGACCCTTTGGTTTTTTCCACATTTTGTTACGTTACAGCCTTATTATAACATTTTATAAATGGTTTTTTCCCCCTCATCAATCCCCACACAATACCCCATAACGACAAAGCAAAAACAGGTTTTTGAAACTTTAGCAATTGTATTAAAAAAATCTAACTTTACACCTGTATTTGGAGAGTTTCTCCCATTCTTCTCTCAGGGATGCAAAGTGCTGAGGGCCCAAAAAGGTGACTCATTTATTTTTTTGCACTGAAACAAAAAATCCCTGCTAGGGGGAAATGCAGGTTTTAACTCATTAAACAACAAAGAATATGATCTACATGATCAGTCTCTGTGTGTAAAATAAAAAGTGGTTAATATGAACCTAACTCACAGCTGAAAAATTTAAAGAAATTCAATCCAATGTTATTTGTTGCCTAGACTTTACTGCTAATGACACTCTTGAAAAAAAAACAATACACTAATATTACAGTCAGCCATGACAGACTTTATAATAGAATGCTTGTGACCACACACAAAAATGTTGCACTTGGGAAAAAAAACATCTTAATGTAGAATTAAAATGAAACAAACAAGCATTCTATTTTTGCTCTATTATAGTAGCCACTATAGACATCTATCAAGTGCACAAGGCTACATGTGTGTAAAAATAACGTTTACTGAGTAGAAAAAAGTATAATCCCCCTCACACACACACACACACACACACACACACACACACACACACACACACACACACACACACACACACACACACACACACACACACACACACACACACACACACACACACACACACACACACACACACACACAAACACACACACACACACGTTACTGTCAAGTTCAACACACCAAAAACAATATCTTTGGGCTACACTGAACATTATTACATTGTACACTTTCTGCCTGTGGACATCTGTTCTACAATCTGCCAACAAAAATGAGAAAGAGGCAAAGTGTGTGGTGTTGCTACGTTGGCATCCAGCTTAAGACAGGCCCAGCTCCAAATACACTTGATCCCTGAATCCACTTGTTTAACAGGCTATGCCTCATTTTCACCTAATACTCTCATTCTGTAAATTAACCACATACTGTAGAGGCAAACATTAGTTCACAGATAGTGTTTAGTTCCTTAGCTAGTTAACATTTCACTGATTGCCAGGATCCAGTAAGCAACTAACGCATTATAACTTAAGGAACTGCAAGCAGTTAATACTATAGCTAAATGGGTAGGTTACTAATGTTAGGCCTATCTGGTGTTGGTTGTAAAGTTAGGCCAGCATCCCAGAGTCACCTCTTCACTGTTGATGTTGAGACTGGTGTTTGCGGGTACTATTTAATGAAGCTGCCAGTTGAGGACTTGTGAGGCACCTGTTTCTCAAACTAGACACTCTAATGTACTTGTCCTCTTGCTCAGTTGTGCACCGGGGCCTCCCACTCCTCCTATGCTCTTCAGTTTCTTGGCAATTTCTTTCATGGAATAGCCTTCATTTCTCAGAAGACGAATAGACTGACAAGTTTCAGAAGAAAGGTCTTTGTTTCTGGCCATTTTCGAGCCTGTAATCGAACCCACAAATGCTGATGCTCCAGATACTCAACTAGTCTAAAGAAGGACCGTTTTATTGCTTATTTAATCAGAACAACAGTTTTCAGCTGTTCTAACATAACTGCAAAAGGGTTTTCTAATGATCAATTAGCCTTCTAAAATGATAAACTTGGATTAGCTAACACAACGTGCCATTGGAACACAGGAGTGATGGTTGCTGATAATGGGCCTCTATACGCCTATGTAGATATTCCATTAAAAATCTGCCGTTTCCAGTTACAATAGTCATTGACAACATTAACAATGTCTACACTGTATTTCTGATCAATTTGATGTTCATTTTAATGGACAAAAAATGTGCTTTTCTCTCAACATTTCTAAGTGACCCCCAAACTTTTGAACGGTAGTGTATATATATGGGATTCCCTTCCACCATATGTTGACCCTTATCAGCAGCTGATGCACACTGCAGAGTAAGCAGTCAGCCACTCCCGACTCAACCAAGAAACTACAGCATCTATCATCATATTCTCAAACGATTACAAGGCCCTCTATAACATTGTAGAAAATAAAAATGGCAATTTAAATTGCAGCACCAACAAGGATTGATATTAAAAAAGGATGTGGCTATGGATACAGTTTTTGCCCACTACCCTCCGGAAACCTCGTTCTTAAAGCTAAGGATCAGGATCACATTCTGTGCATGTGTTATTTTACGCACAAACTCACAATCCCCCCCTCCCATCTCATTTCGCTCTCTACTCACCCTCTTCTGAACCGTGATGATGTATGGCTTTGCCTCATATTTATGAGAAGCTGAAATAAAAACCCTGCGGCGATTTGAACAAACATTCCAAAACATATATTATGAAGGCTACAACCTTGTCTGTCTGTAGCAGTCCCTGCACTTTGGAGAAAAAACGATCAGCGTTTTGTATGATGATGTAGGCCACATATGTCAGAGTCAAGGCCCGCGGGCCACATCCGGCCCGCGAGAAGGTTTTTTACGGCCCCTGGGATGATCTTGATTTATTATTAGAACCGGCCCGCAGACCGCAGCAAGCCGGCAGCCCGCAGATCTTTTACACGCACCAATACTACATTTCCCACAATGCAACGGTGACGCACCGAGCATTAGGCTGCTTCATTTCAATATTTATTGGCACAGCAGTTGTCAGCATCACAGTAAAATTAACTTTCAGATACTCATCAAAAATGGCAAAACGGAAGGTGGACACTGAGAACCGGGGGTTTCAAACAAGGTGGGAGTCGGAGTATTTGTTCACGGAGGTAGCTGGAAAACCTGTGTGTCTTCTGTGTGGAGAAAGTGTGGCGGTACTGAAAGAGTATAATCTGAGACGACATTATGAAACGAAACACGCGGACAAAAACAAGAATATGGACATGGAACAAAGGCTACAAAAGGCAGAGGAATTAAAACGAGGCCTCAAATCTCGACAGGCTCTGTTCAAAAAAGCCAAATCACAAGGCCAGGCTGCTGTCAAGGCCAGTTTTATTTTGGCAGAAGAGATCGCTAAATCAGCCCGGCCATTTACGGAGGGGGATTTCATCAAAAACTGCATGATTAAAGTTTGTGACGAAGTTTGCCCAGAAAAAAGGCAACTCTTTTTAAATGTGAGTCTGAGCAGAAACACCATTGCCGAGAGAGTAGACCAGTTGTCCATCAATCTAAAAGAGCAGCTTGTGAAAAAGGGAAAAGATTTCATTGCATATTCCTTGGCTGTGGATGAGAGCACCGACATTTCTGACATTGCCCAGTTGTCAATTTTCATCCGCGGAGTGGACTCCAGCCTAAGCGTGACAGAGGAGTTTTTGGCTTTACGTCCTATGCATGGCACAACGTGTTCTCGCACACCCCGAGAGCGTCTGGTCAGCGGGGTGGTGGCACCGGGATCCTCATCTCTCCCAAGTGGTCATTCTCTCTTTCTCCCCTTACCCATCTGTCTATCGCCTCCTTTGAATTCCATGCTGTCACAGTTACTAGCCCTTTCAAGCTTAACATCCTTATCATTTATCGCCCTCCAGGTTCCCTCGGAGAGTTCATCAATGAGCTTGATGCCTTGATAAGCTCCTTTCCTGAGGACGGCTCACCTCTCACAGTTCTGGGCGACTTTAACCTCCCCACGTCTACCTTTGACTCTTTCCTCTCTGCCTCCTTCTTTCCACTCCTCTCCTCTTTTGACCTCACCCTCTCACCTTCCCCCCTACTCACAAGGCAGGCAATACGCTCGACCTCATCTTTACTAGATGCTGTTCTTCCACTAACCTCACTGCAACTCCCCTCCAAGTCTCCGACCACTGCCTTGTATCCTTTTCCCTCTCGCTCTCATCCAACACCTCCCACACTGCCCCTACTCGGATGGTATCGCGCCGTCCCAACCTTCGCTCTCTCTCCCCCGCTACTCTCTCCTCTTCCATCCTATCATCTCTTCCCTCCGCTCAAACCTTCTCCCACCTATCTCCTGATTCTGCCTCCTCAACCCTCCTCTCCTCCCTCTCTGCATCCCTTGACTCTCTATGTCCCCTATCCTCCAGGCCGGCTCGGTCCTCCCCTCCCGCTCCGTGGCTCGATGACTCATTGCGAGCTCACAGAACAGGGCTCCGGGCAGCCGAGCGGAAATGGAGGAAAACTCGCCTCCCTGCGGACCTGGCATCCTTTCACTCCCTCCTCTCTACATTTCCCTCCTCTGTCTCTGCTGCTAAAGCCACTTTCTACCACGCTAAATTCCAAGCATCTGCCTCTAACCCTAGGAAGCTCTTTGCCACCTTCTCCTCCCTCCTGAATCCTCCGCCCCCTCCCCCCTCCTCCCTCTCTGCAGATGACTTCGTCAACCATTTTGAAAAGAAGGTCGACGACATCCGATCCTCGTTTGCTAAGTCAAACGACACCGCTGGTTCTGCTCACACTGCCCTACCCTGTGCTCTGACCTCTTTCTCCCCTCTCTCTCCAGATGAAATCTCGCGTCTTGTGACGGCCGGCCGCCCAACAACCTGCCCGCTTGACCCTATCCCCTCCTCTCTTCTCCAGACCATTTCCGGAGACCTTCTCCCTTACCTACCTACGTCCCTTCCGTCTTCAAGAGAGCGAGAGTTGCACCCCTTCTGAAAAAACCTACACTCGATCCCTCCGATGTCAACAATTACAGACCAGTATCCCTTCTTTCTTTTCTCTCCAAAACTCTTGAACGTGCCGTCCTTGGCCAGCTCTCCCGCTATCTCTCTCTGAATGACCTTCTTGATCCAAATCAGTCAGGTTTCAAGACTAGTCATTCAACTGAGACTGCTCTCCTCTGTATCACGGAGGCGCTCCGCACTGCTAAAGCTAACTCTCTCTCCTCTGCTCTCATCCTTCTAGATCTATTGGCTGCCTTCGATACTGTGAACCATCAGATCCTCCTCTCCACCCTCTCCGAGTTGGGCATCTCCGGCGCGGCCCACGCTTGGATTGCGTCCTACCTGACAGGTCGCTCCTACCAGGTGGCGTGGCGAGAATCTGTCTCCTCACCACGCGCTCTCACCACTGGTGTCCCCCAGGGCTCTGTTCTTGGCCCTCTCCTATTCTCGCTATACACCAAGTCACTTGGCTCTGTCATAACCTCACATGGTCTCTCTTATCATTGCTATGCAGACGACACACAATTAATCTTCTCCTTTCCCCCTTCTGATGACCAGGTGGCGAATCGCATCTCTGCATGTCTGGCAGACATATCAGTGTGGATGACGGATCACCACCTCAAGCTGAACCTCGGCAAGACGGAGCTGCTCTTCCTCCCGGGGAAGGACTGCCCGTTCCATGATCTCGCCATCACGGTCGCCAACTCCATTGTGTCCTCCTCCCAGAGCGCCAAGAACCTTGGCGTGATCCTGGACAACACCCTGTCGTTCTCAACTAACATCAAGGCGGTGGCCCGTTCCTGTAGGTTCATGCTCTACAACATCCGCAGAGTACGACCCTGCCTCACACAGGAAGCGGCGCAGGTCCTAATCCAGGCACTTGTCATCTCCCGTCTGGATTACTGCAACTCGCTGTTGGCTGGGCTCCCTGCCTGTGCCATTAAACCCCTTCAACTCATCCAGAACGCCGCAGCCCGTCTGGTGTTCAACCTTCCCAAGTTCTCTCACGTCACCCCGCTCCTCCGTTCTCTCCACTGGCTTCCAGTTGAAGCTCGCATCCGCTACAAGACCATGGTGCTTGCCTACGGAGCTGTGAGGGGAACGGCACCTCAGTACCTCCAGGCTCTGATCAGGCCCTACACCCAAACAAGGGCACTGCGTTCATCCACCTCTGGCCTGCTCGCCTCCCTACCACTGAGGAAGTACAGCTCCCGCTCAGCCCAGTCAAAACTGTTCGCTGCCCTGGCCCCCCCAATGGTGGAACAAACTCCCTCACGACGCCAGGACAGCGGAGTCAATCACCACCTTCCGGAGACACCTGAAACCCCACCTCTTTAAGGAATACCTAGGATAGGTTAAGTAATCCCTCTCACCCCACCCCCCCCCTAAGTTTTAGATGCACTATTGTTAAGTGACTGTCCCACTGGATGTCATAAGGTGAATGCACCAATTTGTAAGTCGCTCTGGATAAGAGCGTCTGCTAAATGACTTAAATGTAAATGTAAATGTAAATGTGTAAATGAGATGGAGCTGCCTTGGAAAAACTCGTGGGTTTGACAACCGACGGAGCACCTGCGATGTGTGGACACAGGAGCGGACTGGTGGCGAAGATACGGGAAAAGATGCAAGAGGAAAACGCGACTGGTGAGCTGACAGCTTATCATTGTATCATACACCAGGAAGCGTTGTGCGGTAAAGCCTTGAAAATGGAGCATGTAATGAGCATCATCACGCGCACAGTTAACTTTATCAGAGCCAAAGGTTTGAATCACCGCCAGTTCAAGGCATTTCTGACGGAGTTAGAAACGGAGCATGGTGATTTGCCTTATCACACAGAGGTGCGATGGCTAAGCCAGGGAAAGGTGCTTCAAAGATGTTTCGAGCTTCGTGAGGAGATTTGTCTGTTCTTGGACAGCAAAGGGAAAGACACAACACAACTCCGAGACGAAATGTTTCTGTGTGAAATGGCTTTTCTGTGTGACATTACGAGTCATCTGAATGCAATGAACTTGCAGCTGCAGGGTCGGGATCGTGTCATCTCTGATATGTACAGTACAGTGAAGGCATTTAAAACCAAACTGACTCTGTGGGAGACGCAGATGCGGAAAGAAAATTTGAGCCACTTTCCCAGCTGCCAGACCATGAAAGAGAAGCTCTCTACCAGTGCGTTCCCGAGCGCACAGTTGGCTGATAAAATAGGTATGCTTGCCGCTGACTTTCGACGCCGATTTGCTGACTTTGAAGCACAAAAAAGCAGGTTGGAACTGCTCGGTAACCCATTTGCTGTTGACGTGGAAAGCTCACCACCAAACCTCCAAATGGAGTTGATTGACCTCCAATGCAATGATGCACTGAGGGCAAAATATGCGGCAGTGGGTGCTGCGGAGTTCGCCCGTTTCCTCCCCGACACAATGCCCCAGCTGCGCATCCAGGCTGCTCAAACGTTGTCTATGTTTGGCAGCACATACCTGTGTGAACAACTGTTTTCTTTGATGAACTTGAACAAAACATCACACAGAAGTCGACTTACTGCTGAACACCTCCACTCAATTCTGAGGATTTCCTCAGCTCAGAGCCTTACCCCGAACATTGATGAACTTGTGGAAAAGATGGGACACCACCAAGTATCACCCTCAACCTCAAACAAGTGAACATTACTGTGCAATCACATATTTAGAGTTTTTACTCAGTTCAAGTTTAAAAGTTAAAGTTTAATATTTGTTTTCACTGCATGTTACTTCTCCTTAAACAAAGTGTTGTTTTTGATTAATAGATTTTTGCACTTTATTTTATTGTATTTCAATCCAATTATATTTTAAAAATATTTCAGTTGAGTGGATGATAGAAAATTGCTATTATTGTTTTTTTCTTTGAAGTAAATTTAGCCCACTTTTGCTAAAATAGAAAATATAGGCTACTGATGGTGCCTTGAATACCGGTTTCTTTCATTTAATGTTCATGTTATGGGGATTTTTATATAAAGGAAATTTGTCTTTTGTGTCTGTTGAAAATTAAAGATTACTGACAGAGCCATAAGAAAATATTGCTTTATTTATCTGATCATATTGGAATATATTTGTTAGGTTGTCAGTAGGTTCAATTAGGTTCACTAGACTATATGCGTCATTTAAAAAATTTTCAATGAACATTCGAACAGTCCGGCCCTCGGCTTGTAGCTAAATTTTTTATTTGGCCCTCCGTCCATTTGACTTTGACACCCCTGATGTAGGCTAACCTTTATAGTTGTTGCCATATCGTAGTTCCTGAAAAAAGAACACTACGTGACTGCCTGTCTGAATCCTGTGCAGCTTAGCCAATGTTTGCAATGATGATGGAAAAAAATAACATTCAATCACTAATTACACTGTGTGTCTGTGTCTTTCTGCTTTCCACCGCTGGGCAGCCGAACATTCTTCGCAGCCTGGCTTGTACCCGGACTGTTGAAAAGAGTCGACAATGGGCGAGTTGGTTTTGCATCGCCCTGTACCATAGTTATGCCACATATGCGGATATTGTGGCGAGAGTAAATAGCTGCATGCCTAACTCAGCAGCTAAGAAGAACATGACATTTCTAGACTGCCTGTTTGTGTCGTGCTTATGTTCGCAATAGAAACTACGTTTGTACGAACATGTCAATAATGTATTTTGGGTTAAAAGAAAAATAGCTGCATGTAGCCTATTACCCTCCTGAAAACCAACATGAAATTGCGCGTATGCTTACTGAGGCATGGCAGCGGAGCACTCAGCACAGCAAATATGTTGACATGCGCAGAAATATCCATATTTTTTTTATATGAAGACTGGAACACTGAATCAGGAACCCATCCACAGTTGTGTTCTGAACGGTCCTTTATCTGTTCTCAACCAGCAGCAATCCTGCCACTACCATTCACAGAAAAGCATATATCCTTGTTTGAAATCGTATATAGCCTAATTCATCACGCACTGTTATCATCATGAAGAAGAAAGACCTCCTTGATCTTCAATCCTCTAGATCTTCTAATCACTTAGTTGCCAGATTCCACTGATTATGTCACCCCAAGGTAAACAGTGGGAGGGAAAATGAATCTTCTCAGTCAACCATAAACCATTAACATGGGAACTGTAGTTCTTTATGGAACAAAAGCCTACAAACACCAACACTTTGACACTTCTGGGCCCATACATAACTCCTGAGCCAAATTCTTGTGACCATAAAAATTTAGATGTACGAAACAGCCAAGAACTTGTACGCCGATACGGCAGCTTCAACTCCGTCCAGCATGTCAATTTGTCCCCATTTTCGCAGCTTGTTCGCAACCGTGACCAAAATGATTACACGGTGACACTTGATTTAAATTAAACAGGTCCACTTTTCTCCTGCTGCGCGCTCACGTCTTTATATACGCTCTCTTTTGCTCTCTCTCTCTCTCTCTTTTGCCATCTCCCTCCCTCCCTCTCTCTCTCAAAGTGATTGAACCAGGGGGAATTCAGCCTGTCTCTTTAATTTATGTGAGATAGGTTTCATTATTCACAGTCTGAATGTAATATTCATCACAGGAGGGCGAAAAAATTCAAGAGGAAATGTAGGAAACCTGCTGCAAGGATAACTGTGCCTAGGACAAAGTTCTGAGCGATTGACTGATATTTCTACCCAGGGCCAAATGTCTCTGTACTCCTCCCTGTAATTTCTCCCCTCCCCTCTCTCCCTTGATATCTGTATATCTATGTCTTGCGCTGTCTCTCTCCCTCTTCATCACTCTGTCAGTTTCTCTCAGTATCTGAATATCTCTCTACCTCTTTCTATCCTTTGCTTTCACCTTCTCTTGCTCTCTGCATCTGTATCTCACTCTTCCATTCTCCTCCTCTTTCTATCTCTGTCTCTTTCTCTTACACACACCACCTCTCTCCTCCCCTCTTTCCATCACCATCCATGCATTTCTATGTTATCTCTCCTTTTCATCTCCTCCTTAAACTAAAGAGGGAATTGGTATTCTTGAGTCATCGTGGCAGGACACGCTTATCTTTTCAGAGGCCTTTGAAAGAGGGCTGATGCTGCATGTAAAGGATTTTAGATAGGAAACCTCTGACATCTCATGACACGCTCAAACCAGCTAGTTGAAAAGGTTCGTGCCAGCCGCCCCAGGGTTTAACCGCCAATAGAATTTGATGTAATGAGCATAATGCGCTAACAAATGGAACTAAGATTACACCTGCACAGCCGTATTTGTGCACAGAATGAATGGAAATTCCCATACAGGAAATCTAGGAGTTGCCATTACTGTTATGAACACTAGTAGAATGGTAGGATTAGAGGATAGTTATGGTTATGGGATAGTTACGGCATATGGTTAGGATGTTAGGCCCAATTCTGGTACCTTTGACTGTGATGTGATGTGTGAAATGTGTGATGTGAAAATGCCCAGTTCCTTGTACAAACAAGGCTATTATTATGGAGTGTGTGGAGGGTCAATATTGTGTGGCAACATGTTCCCAGAAACACTTGCTGGTAAATGAAATTGCAAGATTGAAATTTGAGATGTGTTTGTAAAAAATGTAAGAACATCCATGGGTTAGGCAACCCCTGTGTAGCTAAGCTAAGGACATCGGGTTTGGGCTAAGAAACACACCCAAAAGTAAAACAAAAAGTAAACCAAGGAAGTTGAGTGCCGTAAGCCGCAATTTACACCCACCATCAACCCTACAGCACCAGTGATGTAATGGTAAAATAAATAGCTGGGTAAAAGCTAATTGCCGTTCGTGGTGAATAAAGTAATGATCCCTTATTTTCAAAGTATTTTTCTGCGATATGTAGGTTAATGGTCAGGCAGAATAAAAAAGGTGAGTAAACAACTTTAATGTGCATTTACCCTTTGCTATACCACTGAACAGCACCCTAGCCAATAGCTCTGTTACAACACGGTAACATGCACTCTACAGACCTCTAATGGACGAACTGCAACATCGCTTTCAGACTTACACAACTTCAAAACATGAAGCATTTAGTAACAGACACATCTCAACATCAACTGTTCGGAGACAGCATTAATCAGGCCTTCATGACCGAAGTGCTGCAAAGAAACCACTACTAAAGGACACCAATAAGAAGAAGAGACTTGCTTTAGCCAAGAAACACAAGAAATACAACATGGAGGAGGAGGTGCGATGGTGCTTTGCTGGTGATACTGTCAGTGATTTATTTATAATAATAATAATAATAATATATGCCATTTAGCAGACGCTTTTATCCAAAGCGACTTACAGTCATGTGTGCATACATTCTACGTATGGGTGGTCCCGGGGATCGAACCCACTACCCTGGCGTTACAAGCGCCATGCTCTACCAACTGAGCTACAGAAGGCACACTTAACCAGCATGGCTACCACAGCATTCTACAGTGATACGCCATCCCATCTGGTTTGCGCTTAGTGGGACTATTATTTGTTTTTCAACAGTACAATGACCCAAAACACACCTCCAGGCGGTGTAAGGGCTATTTGACCTAGGAGAGTGGATGGAGTGTTGCATCAGACAACCTGGCCTCCACAATCACCCGACCTCAACCCAATTGAGATGGTTGGGATGAGTTGGACCGCAGAGTGAAGGAAAAGCAGGCAACAAGTGCTAAGCCTATGTGGGAACTCCTTCAAGACTGTTGAAAAAGCATTCCTCATGAAGCTGGTTAACCTCTTGAACCTCTGGGGGCAGTATTTCATTTTTGGATGAAAAACGTTCCCGTTTTAAACAAGATATTTTGTCACAAAAAGATGCTCGACTATGCAAATAATTGACAGCTTTGGAAAGAAAACACTCTGACGTTTCCAAAACTGCAAAGATATTGTCTGTGAGTGCCACAGAACTAATGCTACAGGCGAAACCAAGATGAAATTTCATACAGGAAGTGAGCCAGATTTTTGAGGCGCTGTGTTCCAAAGTCTCCTTATATGGCTGTGATTGCGCAAGGAGAGAGCCTACACTTTCTGTCATTTCCCCAAGGTGTTTGCAGCATTGTGACGTATTTGTAGGCATATCATTGGAAAATTGACCATAAGAGACTACATTTACCAGGTGTCCGCTCGGTGTCCTCCGTCGAAACTATTGCGTAATCTCCAGGTGCGTGCATGTTTCCATTTTGAACAGAGGAGAAACCAAACTGTCACGAGTGACGTATCATCGAATAGATATGTGAAAAACAACTTGAGGATTGATTATAAACAACGTTTGCCACGTTTCTGTCGACATTATGGAGTTAATGTGGAAAAAAGTTTGCGTTGTAATGACTGGATTTTCGTTTTTTTTTCTCAGCCAAACATGATGAAAAAAACAGAGCGATTTCTCCTACACAAATAATATTTTTGGAAAAACTGAACATTTGCTATCTAACTAAGAGTCTCCTCATTGAAAACATCCGAAGTTCTGAAAAGGTAAATGATTTTATTTGAATGCTTTTCTTGTTTTTGTGAAAATGTTGCCTGCTGAATGCTAGGCTTAATGCTATGCTAGCTATCAATACTCTTACACAAATGCTTGTGTAGCTATGGTTGAAAAGCATTTTTTGAAAATCTGAGATGACAGTGTTGTTAACAAAAGGCTAAGCTTGTGAGGCAATATATTTATTTCATTTCATTTGCGATTTTCATGAATAGTTAACATTGCGTTATGGTAATGAGCTTGAGGCTATAATTACGCTCCCGGATACGGGATTGCTCGTCGCAACAGGTTAAGAGAATGCCAAGAGTGTGCAAAGCTGTCATCAAGGCAAAGGGTAGCTATTTTGAAGATTCAAAAATATATTTTAATTTGCTTAACACTTTTTTGGTTGCTACATGATTCCATATGTGTTATTTCATTGTTTTGATGTCTTCACTATTATTCTACAAGGTAGAAAATATTTTAGAAATCAAGAAAAACCCTTGAATGAGTAGGTGTGTCCAAACTTTTGACTGGTACTGTATGTCGACTAAGCCTTGAGACAATTGAGACAGATTGTGTATTTGTTCCATTCAGAGCGCAAATGGTCAAGACACGATATTTCAGTGCCTTTGAATGGGGTATGGTAGTAGGTGCCAGGCGCTATGGTTTGAGTATGTAAATAACTGCAACGCTGCTGGGTTTTTCATGCTCAACAATTTCCCATCTGTGTCAAGAATGATCCACCAACCAAAGGATATCCAGCCAACTTGACACAGCTGTGGGAAGCATTGGAGTCAACATGGGCCAGCATCCCTGTGGAACGCTTTTGAAACCTTGTAGCATCCATGCTCCGACAGATTGAGGCTGTTCTGAGGGCAAAAGTGGGTGCAACTCAATATTAGGAAGATGTTTCTAATGTTTTGTGCACTCAGTGTATGTTTCAAGTTTCACCTTTTAAGGTCACATGCACAAGTACAGTGAAATGCCTTTCTTGCAAGCTCTAAACCCAACAATGCAGTAATCAATATCAATGTACATGTAGTAGTAAAAATAACATAAGGTAGTACAAAACACAATAAATAAAAATAAGAACACAGGAAGTAAGCTATATACATGGTCAGTTCCAATAACATATTCACAATGTGCAGGGATACTGGAGTGATAGAGGTAGATACAGTATGTATAGGGTTAAGGTGACTAGACATCAGGATATATGATAAACAGTGTAGCAGAAGCCTACAGTGCATTTGGAAAGTATTCAGACCCCTTTGACTTGTTCCATATTTTATTACGTAACAGCCTTATTCTAAAATGGATTCCCCCCAGAAATGGACAATCAATATACACACATCACCCTATAATGACAAATAAAAAACATGTTTTTGATTTTGGCGGGGGGCCAGATTTATCACAAACAAAAAAATGAAATATCACATATTCATAAGTATTCAGACCCTTTAGTCAGTACTGTGTTGAAGCACCTTGGGTAGCAATTACAGTCTTGAGTCTTCTTGGGAATGACACTGCAAGCTTGGCACAGTTTCTCCCATTCTTCTCTGCAGACCCTCTCAAGCTCTGTCAGGTTGGATGGGGAAGGTCGCTGCATAACTATTTTCAGGTCTGTCCAGAGATGTTCGATTGGATTCAAGTCCGGGATATGGCTGGGCCACTCAAGGACATTCAGAGACTTGTGCCTCTTACATTATCTTGACTGTGTGCTTGGGGTTGTTGTCCTGTTGGAAGGTGAACCTTCACTCCAAGCAGAACAGAAACTGGCTTATCTTTAGTTGAGTGATGTAGCTGGCAAGGTAACTGCTGTTTAACTTAGCAGAAGAAGAAACATGAGTGTTTATTCACAGTGCTGAGCTAGTATTGTAACTGACATGTAATGTTGTAGTATCTGGGATCTACATCTGTTTATATTAGTTACTGTTACTAAGCAGTAATGCATTACGGCAGTGTTACATTACGACACCTAATAGGAAATGCACATGTGCACTGGGGTGCCGGGAACTGTAGAGCACGAGGGGTTTTGACTAAACGAAAATTAACTGTACTCCCGTCTCCTGCCTGGTCATTTCTCCACAACACAAATATTACAGTGGCGACGAGGATGGGAGAAAGACCTCAGTAGTGGAACTGTTCACAGTGTACACAGCTCAACAACTAAAAGATGGAATCTATCTCAACATGGAGTTAGCGGGAAAACCAGTAAAAATGCAGCTGGACATCGGAGCGTCTGTATCTCTGGTTCCAGAGACTCTACAAAGAAAAACCGAAAGAGTGCCCTCTTCAGCCCGCGTCCATCTGCCTTTCTTCATACACTGGTGACACTATTCCTGTGTTAGGGCAGATCCAGGTACCAGTCCGGTATGAAGGGAAGGAGTGGACGCTACCGCTTGTCATTGTTAAAGGAGAAAAATCAGCCTTGCGAGGCAGGAACTAGCTACAAAAGATCAAGTTGAACTGGGGACAAATCTTCAGTCTGAGAAATGACAAACCAGTGAGTCAGGCTACACTCACGAACATGCTGGACAAGCACAAATAACTTTTCAAAGATCGCTACGGTGAAATACAAGACTTCACAGCAAAAGTCAGAGTGCAAGAAGGAACCAAGCCTATCTTTCACAAACCACGTCCAGTTCCCTATGCTATTAAGGAAGCAGTAAAGAAGGAACTGGACCGCCTACAGAAGAATAACATAATCACGAAAGTAGCGAGGAGCGACTGGGCCGCTCCGATTGTTGTAGTCCCAAAGAAGGACAAGACCGTCAAAATGTGCGGTGACTACAAGGTCACAGTAAATCACTGCATACTACCAGAGGAATATCCACTACCAAACGCTGAAGATCTGTTTGCCACTCTAGCTGGTGGGAAGGTTTTCAGTAAGCTGGACCTGGCATTCGCTTATCAGCAACTGAAGCTGAATCCGGAGTCAGAACAGTATCTGACCATCAATACACACAAGGGGCTATTCAGATTCAGTCGCTTGGCCTATGGAATCTCGACAGCTCCAGCGATATTCCAACAAACAATGGATCAGATCTTGGACGGTATAGACCATGTTGTGTGCTTCATGGATGACATCCTCGTGTCAGCACCAACCATTGGAGAGCACCTTGTAGTGCTGGACAAAGTGATGTCAAGACTGGAGAAATACGGAGTGAGAATGAAACGCAGCAAGTGTGAGTTCCTCCAGGACTCAGTGGAGTATCTCGGATACAAGATTGATGCACAAGGCCTGCACCCAACCAACAGCAAGGTGGAAGCAATCGTAAACACACCAGCACCCACAAATATCTCAGAGCTGAGGTCATTTTTGGGGCTCCTGAACTATTACGGAAAGTTTGTGGCAAACTTGTCCACATTGTTGCATCCGCTTCACCAACTGCTGCAGGCCGATACAAAGTGGAATTGGTCACCACAATGCGAAGAAGCATTCAAGACTTGCAAACAGCGTCTGCTAAAGAGCAAGTGGCTTGCCCACTATAACACAGAGATGAAGCTGAGACTCGCGTGTAATGCATCTCCATACGGAGTAGGAGCCGTCATCTCACATGTTCTACCATCAGGTGAAGAACACCCTATTGCATTTGCATCACGGACTCTGTCACCAAGTGAGAAAAATTATGCTCAAATTGAGAAGGAAGCCCTGAGCATAATATTCGGAGTGCGTGCGCAGACCAGCTGGCCGGTGTGTTTACGGACATATTCAATCAATCCCTATACCAGTCTGCTGTTCCCACATGCTTCAAGAGGGCCACCATTGTTCCTGTTCCCAAGAAAGCTAAGGTAACTGAGCTAAACGACTACCGCCCCGTAGCACTCACTTCCGTCATCATGAAGTGCTTTGAGAGACTAGTCAAGGACCATATCACCTCCACCCTACCTGACACCCTAGACCCACTCCAATTTGCTTACCGCCCAAATAGGTCCACAGACGATGCAATCTCAACCACACTGCACACTGCCCTAACCCACCTGGACAAGAGGAATACCTATGTGAGAATGCTGTTCATCGACTACAGCTCGGCATTCAACACCATAGTACCCTCCAAGCTCGTCATCAAGCTCGAGACCCTGGGTCTCGACCCCGCCCTGTGCAACTGGGTACTGGACTTCCTGACGGGCCGCCCCCAGGTGGTGAGGGTAGGCAACAACATCTCCTCCCCGCTGATCCTCAACACGGGGCCCCACAAGGGTGCGTTCTGAGCCCTCTCCTGTACTCCCTGTTCACCCACGACTGCGTGGCCACGCACGCCTCCAACTCAATCATCAAGTTTGCGGACGACACAACAGTGGTAGGCTTGATTACCAACAACGACGAGACGGCCTACAGGGAGGAGGTGAGGGCCCTTGGAGTGTGGTGTCAGGAAAATAACCTCACACTCAACGTCAACAAAACTAAGGAGATGATTGTGGACTTCAGGAAACAGCAGAGGGAACACCCCCTATCCACATCGATGGAACAGTAGTGGAGAGGGTAGCTAGTTTTAAGTTCCTCGGCATACACATCACAGACAAACTGAATTGGTCCACTCACACTGACAGCGTCGTGAAGAAGGCGCAGCAGCGCCTATTCAACCTCAGGAGGCTGAAGAAATTCGGCTTGTCACCAAAAGCACTCACAAACTTCTACAGATGCACAATCGAGAGCATCCTGGCGGGCTGTATCACCGCCTGGTACGGCAACTGCTCCGCCCTCAACCGTAAGGCTCTCCAGAGGGTAGTGAGGACTGCACAACGCATCACCGGGGGCAAACTACCTGCCCTCCAGGACACCTACACCACCCGTTGTTACAGGAAGGCCATAAAGATCATCAAGGACATCAACCACCCGAACCACTGCCTGTTCATCCCGCTATCATCCAGAAGGCGAGGTCAGTACAGGTGCATCAAAGCTGGGACCGAGAGACTGAAAAACAGCTTCTATCTCAAGGCCATCAGACTGTTAAATAGCCACCACTAACATTGAGTGGCTGCTGCCAACACACTGTCATTGACACTGACCCAACTCCAGCCATTTTAATAATGGGAATTGATGGAAATGATGTAAATATATCACTAGCCACTTTAAACAATGCTACCTTATATAATGTTACTTACCCTACATTATTCATCTCATATGCATATGTATATACTGTACTCTACAACATCGACTGCATCCTTATGTAACACATGTATCACTAGCCACTTTAACTATGCCACTTTGTTTACTTTGTCTACACACTCATCTCATATGTATATACTGTACTCGATACCATCTACTGTATGCTGCTCTGTACCATTACTCATTCATATATCCTTATGTACATGTTCCTTATCCCCTTACACTGTGTATAAGACAGTAGTTTTGGAATTGTTAGTTAGATTACTTGTTGGTTATCACTGCATTGTCGGAACTAGAAGCACAAGCATTTCGCTACACTCGCATTAACATCTGCTAACCATGTGTATGTGACAAATAAAATTTGATTTGATTTGATTTGAAGAAGTTTCACAATTACCTCTACGGAAGGAAGTTCCAACTGCTGACAGATCACAAGCCTCTGTTGGCCATCCTTGGACCAAAATCAGCTATATCAACCCTTGCTGCACTTCGAATGCAACGTTGGGCTCTGATATTGTTAGCCTACGACTACGAGATTGAGTACAGACATTCCAGTGATCACGCAAATGCCGATGCACTATCAAGACTACCATGCAATAGTGACTCCGACAGTGAAGATGATAGAGCAGTCTTCCAGATCTCTCTCATTGATGAACTGCCCATATCTGCTTCTGACATAGCAGAGGAAACAAGGAAAGACCCAGTGCTTTCCAAAGTCTTGGACTTAACATTAGGCGGTTGGCCAACCTTCGTAAATGACGATAAACTTTGTTCATTCATCGACAAGAAAGACCAGTTGTCCACTGATCAAGGATGTGTTCTGTGGGGATCAAGGGTGGTGGTACCTCAGAGGAGACTGCTATCTGACCTGATGAGGGACATCCAGGGATCACTCGAATGAAAGCACTCGCTCGCAGTTATCTGTGGTGGCCTGGACTGGATCAGGACATTCAACAGCATGTAGGCCACTGCTCACCTTGTGAAGCTGTTCGCAACAAGCCAGCTGCTGCGCCTCTTCATCCATGGTCCTGGGCTGCTCACCTTGTGAAGCAGTTCGCAACAAGCCTGCTGCTGCACCTCTTCATCCATGGTCCTGGGCTGCTCACCTTGTGAAGCTGTTCGCAACAAGCCTGCTGCTGCACCTCTTAATCCATGGTCCTGGGCTGCTCACCTTGTGAAGCTGTTCGTAACAAGCCTGCTGCTGCACCTCTTCATCCAAGGTCCTGGGCTGCTCACCTTGTGAAGCTGTTCGCAACAAGCCTGCTGCTGCACCTCTTAATCCATGGTCCTGGGCTGCTCACCTTGTGAAGCTGTTTGCAACAAGCCTGCTGCTGCACCTCTTCATCCATGGTCCTGGGCTGCTCACCTTGTGAAGCTCTTCGCAACAAGCCTGCTGCTGCACCTCTTCATCCATGGTCCTGGGCTGCTCACCTTGTGAAGCTGTTCGCAACAAGCCTGCTGCTGCACCTCTTCATCCATGGTCCTGGGCTGCTCACCTTGTGAAGCTGTTCGCAACAAGCCTGCTGCTGCACCTCTTCATCCATGGTCCTGGGCTGCTCACCTTGTGAAGCTGTTCGCAACAAGCCTGCCTGGTCCTGGGCTGCTCACCTTGGCTGCACCCTGCGGCTGCTTCATCCATGGTCCTGGGCTGCTCACCTTGTGAAGCTGTTCGCAACAAGCCTGCTGCTGCACCTCTTCATCCATGGTCCTGGGCTGCTACACCTTGGGAACGCATCCATGTGGATTACGCCAGAATTGACAAGCAACATTTCCTTGTTGTCGTTGATGTCCATTCCAAGTGGATGGAAGTGTCCCCTACTCAACTGACCACAGCTGAGAAGACCATCAATCTTCTCAGACACCTGTTTGCATCCTTTGGACTAGTCAAGGAGCTCATATCGGACAATGGCCCTCCGTTCATGTCAAACGATTTTGAAATGTTTCTCAAGAACAATGGAGAAAGGCATATCCTGTCACCACCTTACCATCCGGCATCAAAGTGAGCAGCGGAGAGAGCCGTGCAAACCTTTAAGAAGACCTGGACTAGACTCGAGGTTCAGTCTGTGCCCACCCACCAAAGGCTTCCGCGGTTCCTGTTTACATACCGTAACACACCACACACAGTAACGGAATGTACACCAGCTGAACTGTTTCTGAAACGCCAACCACGTACCCGCCTGACATTGTTGAAACCAGACTTGTCAAGCACTGTGGCAAAGCACCAGCTACAGCAGAAGAAAGCTCATGACAGACACTCAAAGACAGTCAGATACTTCAAAGAGGAAGAGAGGGTGATGGTACGTGATTTCGGACACCCTAAGCGCCTGTGGAACTTAGGTGTGATCTTGCAACGCAGAGGACCTTTGACTTACCAAGTCCAAAATGGTCATCGCCAGGTCAACGTTCATGTGGATCATCTGCTACGGTCCAATGCCCCAGCAGAGACATGCCGAGAGAACAAGAACAATAACGACCCCCAGGATTATTCTCCTGACTGTGGATGTACGGGAGAGACAGAGCCTGACCTTCCACCCGAACCTGGCCCACCACAGGAAGCCCAGGAGGAGTGGAGATATCCTATTCGAAAGCTTGACCTGTGAGTTGAGCTGGTTAAGGACAGTAACAGACAGTAAAACAAACATTTTAATATGTCCTAGATAAAAGGAAAGAAAAAGGACATTACCTGGGTTAGTTATTAGGACACAAACTCCATCTTCGGGGCAGAATAATCCCCTGGATTTGTGCTGGGCTCTGAAAAGTCTGCTTCAACCCAGTAGTTGAAAAATGTTTAAGAATGCATTGTTCAGATATTGCATTAGTAGTTACCTAACATATTTACCTTGTTCTCTGGGAGTTAAACACTATGGGGGAGGAGTGTAGTATCTGGGATCTACATCTGTTTATATTAGTCACTGTGCTGTTACTAAGCAGTAATGCATTACGACAATGTTACGTTACTACACCTAATAGGAAATGCACATCTGCACTGGGGTGCCGGGAACTGTAGAGCACGAGGGGTTTTGACTAAACGAAAATTAACTGTACTCCCGTCTCCTGCCTGGTCATTTCTCCACAGCACAAATATTACAAATGTTAGCTATTGTTTCATCCCCTCGACTGAGGTGAATGAATGAGCTACGCTAATGAGTAGCTACCACAGCCAGGTCTGCTCGAGCCTCGTGTTCTGTCAGATAGAAATATGAAGTGGCTATTATTACTATCTAACAGCAGCTGTTTGTATGGAAATGTTTTGTAGCCTTTGTTTTGTCACGTTTCAGAAGTAAATTAACTTGGCAAACTTTCGTCAGTTGATGTAACATTAGAGAGAGAGAGCTGGCAAAAGTTGGTTTACATTAGCTATTATTTCTGCCTCAATCAAACGAAGACCTGAATCAAACAATGAAACCATCGGCCAAGATTGATATTCTGACGTTTTTTCAGTGCAATGTCAGTAAGTCAATGTTAGTTTATTGATCTGTCATTTTCCATAGCTAATCCCCTACTTTTGACACAGTAATAAACAGCTTTACATTTACAGGCTTCACGATCATGGTGCACAGTAGAGGTCTTCGCAGGACCGATTTCTTCATCACGCTCCCGCCTGCACCACTGGCTTTCTGTCCAAATCCCACCCGCTACCAACCGCAGTCCGCAATGTTATTTTAGGCGTATGTGACGCAGCTCACTTGTCAGCCATGGTCCCAGCAATTTTTTGCCCCATAGGTAATATCAAAATCACAAAAATAAATTACCGAGATTCTCACATGGCCCTTACATTGTATTACTGGGCTATATCAGCCAATATGCTAGATGTAGTTTGAATAGAGCAGAGTTGGAGAGGCTCGCACTTTCTCTTGAGCTTATGTTTATAGCCTACCTTTTAGGAGTGGGAAGATTTTCAGACCGATCAATATTTAGGCCTATTGCTAGGCAATATAGTAAACTATAGCCTAATAATGGGCCTATTTAGGAAGTACATTTCTTTGGAAAGATAACTGCTCCGTGCTTCAACGCCCATGTATACATAGGCTATAGCCTACTACTCTATTTAATTGAGACCACATGCGCACCTGATCTCACAGGGATGGCTACTGAACTGGAAACAGCAAGAATGACGATAGCGACACTTGCTTCGTTTTGCATAGTCCTATAGGATACAGCTTCCCTTTTCGAAGGACGATTTGCAGGCAGAGACAAATAAATGGGTTATTATTGAAAATGAAAAGGTGCAATGCTCGCTCACCATAGTAGCCTAACCTATGTGCGCATTGTGCCTTACATTTTTTGATTGCACTTCGACTCAAGTTGGTTGAGCGCCCTCCACTTCTTTTCATGATCAATATTTATTTACAGACAATGTAGTAAGCTACAGTCTAAGTATATTTAAGTTAATTTCATATTCAATTTAACTACCACGTGTTTCTTCGGAGAGGTAGACTACTGAAGTTAAAGCAGCAAATACTGAGTGAGTGAATAACGCGAAAATATGTGCTTTTAATACAATAGGTAGGCTAACGCATACAAAGCAGAACGAGGACCGTTTCAAAATAATCTGTGGGACAAGAACCATATTTGAACTCCAAAGTAGTCTGTCTGACCGCCCGCTCCCGCCTGCAGCATTAAAAAATGCCCGACGCGCAGCAATGATCGGATCACGCAGGTCTCACAAGGCATCCTGCGGGAATGCAGCCATCTAGTGCAGTCAGTACACAACACTTTGCTCATCATGTCTAGCAGGATCAGATGGTGACAGGGGTCACAGCAGGGTCAGACAGACAGGGAAGACCAGTCTATGGAGCTCTTGCAGTATACTCAGTGAATTATACAAAGTTTCATCTTGAATTGATGGGTAGACCTACAGTAGCTACAGGACAGCAATTTAAGCTTAAAGCTACAGTCTGGGAATAATGGTAAATTCAACTATCGAATCATTAATTATATTCTTGGATAATATAACGTATAAATGTACACCAGTGCGTTTAAGATGAAGGATGTCATTTCTTTCATGAGCATGGCCTTATTTCTATTACAGCATATTGGATGACTGTCATTTATATTCCATTCACCAAGTTCAACATAACAGTGATTGGTTTAGACTACTACATGATACTAAAATATTCCCTATACCCATCATGAGGCTGCTACATCCTAGCCTATGAATGAAAGTCTACCACATAGGTGCACACAAGTCGAGAGACAAATATGTGACAGATGGACAGAAGGTGACATTCAATGCCATCTTGTACAGTCTTGCCTACATCCAGCTAATAGTGGGTGTAATCATTAGTACAACATTTGTAAACGAGTTTCTATTGGACAAATTCAGGTATTTATGTTCATCCCCGTTTTGTTCTCGTTTGCTTCTGTTTATGAAGCGTTTTTCAACACAATCAACGGAATTAATACACCCCTGTTCACGTGTAATCACAGTTCACAGTTTCATAGCAGCCACGTTGTATTCCTTCTCACATCTACGTGATGCACACTACTCCTTTAACCTCTTCCCTTTGTTTGTAGACTTCAATGCACAACACATCAGCTGTATGTGACCAGGTAACAAACAAAAAAACTTTCGATGCCAAACCGCTACACACAGCCTACATCGTTGTCACCATATTAGCTAAAGTAACATCATAGTCAGCTTAGCTAATAGAACTAACGCGTTAGTAAACCCACTACAATCATGCAGTAACGTTACAGTGTACAGTCAAGTAAGCAGTTACACCGGCAGGCCCTGGTGGCAAAAAATTACAAAAACCAAACGCTTACCTTGACTTCAAACCCCGAGCTGACAAGGTACAAATCTGCCGTTCTGCCCCTGAACAGGCAGTTAACCCACTGTTCCTAGGCCGTCATTGTAAATAAGAATTTGTTCTTAACTGACTTGCCTAGTTAAATAAAGGTAAAATAAAATAAAATACAACTTGGAAGTGTTTCAGTTTTGTGTTGGATAGTCATAGCCAGCCAGCTAACATAGCATCCCACTGTTTGAGCAGTGTTCCAATAAGCTAAACTAGATAACTGAATTTGCTAGCTAAGTAAGTGAAACTGAAAGTGAAAAAATGACAATCCCTCTCTCTCTATTTCTCTCTTGCTTCTCTTTCATTTAGAAAGAAATGTAATCAACTATTTTCTTTCTCTGTAAGTCAACTATGCACATCATGTTATACACTCTAGTGCTAGCTAGCTGTAGCTTATGCTTTCAGTACTAGATTAATTAGCTGATCATTTGATTGAGTGGACAACATGTCAGTTCATGCTGCAAGAGCTCTGATAGGTTGGAGGACGTCCTCCAGAAGTTGTCATAATTACTGTGTAAGTCTACGGAAGGGGGTGAGAACCATTGGCCTCCTAGGTTTTGTATTGAATTCAATGTACTCTGAGGAGGACGGAAGCTAGCTGTCCTCCGCCTACACCATGGTACTTCTTACAGAGTGCTGTTGAGGCTACTGTATACCTTATTTGCAAAATAGTGTGTTTTAATCAATTATTTGGTGATTTGATTATATTTAGTATAGTTTTATCTAAAAATGATTAAAAATATATATTTTTAGGAAATTCACTAAGGAGAATGATCCACTCCTTCCTCCACTGATGTACACCAAGGTAAGGTACACCAAGGTCTTTGTCATGCCTCATTTTAGGAGGATCAGGTGTTAACAGGGGCCTCAGCAGTGTCAGGCAGCCAGGGAAGACTAGTCTGTGACAAAGGTGATGTGAATATTTGCAGATACAAATATATACTCTCTGTCCAGCAAACACTGGACAAGCCAGATGCTATTTTAAGGCAGTCTGACAAACCTCCAAGGTTGATTTCCAAACTGTATCAAGGGTTGATAGAGGCTTTTCCAGATGACACAAAACATGTCAATGAAAAATGTGAGGAAGACCAGGGAGACGCTATTGATGATGATGAATGGATACAGATATGTTTAAATGCCCAGTCATGTTCATATAATCTCAGACATTCAGACCCCTTGACTTTTTCCACATTTTGTTAGGTTACAGCCTTATGCTAAAATTGATTAAATAGTTTTTCCTTTATAAATCTACATGCAATAATGACAAAGCAAAAACAGGTTTTTAGAAAAAAATTTTTTTTATTACATATTAAAACATAAATATCACATTTACTCCTGCATTGTCTTGGCTGTGTGCTTAGGGTAGTTGTCCTGTTGGAAGGTGAACCTTCACCCCGGTCATGAGGTCCTGAGCACTCTGGAGCAGGTTTTCATCTAGGATCTCTCTGTACTTTGCTCTGTTCATCTTTGCCTCGATCCTGACTAGTCTCCCAGTCCCTGCTGCTGAAAAACATCTCCACAGCATGATGCTGCCACCACCATGATTCCCCGTAGGGATGGTGCCAGGTTTCCTCCAGATGTGACGCTTGACATTCAGGCCAAAGAGTTCAATCTTGCTTTCATCAGACCAGAGAATCTTGTTTGGCATGGTCTGAGAGTCTTGGGTGCCTTTTGGCAAACTCCAGTCGGGCTGTCATATGCCTTTTACTGAGGAGTGACTTCTGTGTTGTCAATCTACCATAATGGCCTGACTGGTGGAGTGCTGCATAGACGGTTGTCCATCTGGAAGTTTGTCCCATCTCCACAGAGGAACGATAGAGCTCTGTCAGAGTGACCATCGGGTTCTTGCTCTCCCCCAATTGCTCAGTTTGGCCGGGCGACAAGAAGAGTCTTGGTGGCTTAAGAATGATGGATGCCACTGTGTTCTTGAAGACGTTCAATGCTGCAGACATTGTTTGGTACCCTTCCCCAGATCTGTGCCTCGACGCAATACTGTCTTGGAGCTCTAAGGAGCTCCTTTGAGCTCGTGGCTTTGTTTTTACTCTGACATGCACTGTCAACTGTGGGTCCTTATATAGACAGGTGTCTGCCTTTCCAAATCATGTCAAATCAATTTAATTTACCACAGGTGGACTCCAATCAATTTGTAGAAACAACTCAAAGATGATCAAATCAAATCAAATGTATTTATATAGCCCTTCGTACATCAGCTGATATCTCAAAGTGCTGTACAGAAACCGAGCCTAAAACCCCAAACGGCAAGCAATGCAGGTGTAGAAGCACGGTGGCTAGGAAAAACTCCCTAGAGAGGTCAAAACCTAGGAAGAAACCTAGAGAGGAACCAGCCTATGTGAGGTGGCCAGTCCACTTCTGGCTGTGCCGGGTGGAGATTATGACAGAACATGGCCAAGATGTTCAAATGTTCATAAATGACCAGCATGGTCAAATAATAATAAGGCAGAACAGTTGAAACTGGAGCAGAAGCACGGCCAGGTGGACTGGGGACAGCAAGGAGTCATCATGTCAGGTAGTCCTGAGGCATGGCATGAGAATTAGAGAAAGGACACTTAAATTCACACAGGACACCGAATAGGACAGGAGAAGTACTCCAGATATAACAAACTGACCCTAGCCCCTCGACACATAAACTACTGCAGCATAAATACTGGAGGCTGAGACAGGAGGGGTCAGGAGACACTGTGGCCCCATCCGAGGACACCCCCGGACAGGGCCAAACAGGAAGGATATAACCCCACCCACTTTGCCAAAGCACAGCCCCCACACCACTAGAGGGATATCTTCAACCACCAACTTACCATCCTGAGACAAGGCCGAGTATAGCCCACAAAGATCTCCGCCACGGCACAACCCAAGGAGGAGGCACCAACCCAGACAGGAAGATCACATCAGTGACTCAACCCACTCAAGTGACACACCCCTCCTAGGGGCGGTATGAAAGAAACCCAGTAAGCCAGTGACTCAGCCCCTGTAATAGGGTTAGAGGCAGAGAATCCCAGTGGAAAGAGGGGAAACGGCCAGGCAGAGACAGCAAGGGCGGTTCGTTGCTCCAGAGCCTTTCCATTCACCTTCCCACTCCTGGGCCAGACTACACTCAATCATATGACCCACTGAAGAGATGAGTCTTCAGTAATGACTTAAAGGTTGAGACAGAGTTTGCGTCTCTTACAGGTAGGCAGACCATTCCACAAAAATGGAGCTCTATAGGAGAAAGCCCTGCCTCCAGCTGTTTGCTTAGAAATTCTAGGGACAATTAGGAGGCCTGCGTCTTGTGACCGTATGTGTAGGTATGTACGGCAGGACCAAATCAGAGAGATAGGTATTTTATTTTACCTTTATTTAACTAGGCAAGTCAGTTAAGAACAAATTCTTATTTTCAATGTCAGCCTAGGAACAGTGGGTTAACTGCCTGTTCAGGGGCAGAACGACAGATTTGTACCTTGTCAGCTCAGGGGTATGAACTTGCAACATTCCGGTTACTAGTCCAACACTCTAACCACTAGGCTACCCTGCTAACCTACAAACTGCTTTGTAGGTTAGCAGTAAAACCTTGAAATCAGCCCTTGCCTTGACTGGAAGCCAGTGTAGGGAGGCTAGCACTGGAGTAATATGATCAATTTTTTGGGTTCTAGTCAGGATTCTAGCAGCCGTATTTAGCACTAACTGAAGTTTATTTAGTGCTTTATCCGGGTAGCCGGAAAGTAGAGCATTGCAGTAGTCTAACCTAGAAGTGACAAAAGCATGGATTAATTTTTCTGCATCATTTTTGGTCTGAAAGTTTCTGATTTTTGCAATGTTACGTAGATGGAAAAAAGCTGTCCTTGAAATGGTCTTGATATGTTCTTCAAAAGAGAGATCAGGGTCCAGAGTAACGCCGAGGTCCTTCACAGTTTTATTTGAGACGACTGTACAACCATTAAGATTAATTGTCAGATTCAACAGAATATCTCTTTGTTTCTTGGGACCTAGAACCAGAATCTCTGTTTTGTCCGAGTTTAAAAGTAGAAAGTTTGCAGCCATCCACTTCCTTATGTCTGAAACACATGCTTCTGGTGAGGGCAATTTTGGGGCTTCACCATGTTTCCTTGAAATGTACAGCTGTGTGTCATCCGCATAGCAGTGATAGTTAACATTATGTTTTCGAATGACATCCCCAAGAAGTAAAATATATAGTGAAAACAATAGTGGTCCTAAAACGGAACCTTGAGGAACACTGAAATTGATCAATGGAAACAGGATGCATCTCATATACATTTTGAGTCTCATAGCAAAGGGTCTGAATACTTATGTAAATAAGGTATTCCAGTATTTTATTTAATACATTTGCAAACATTTCTAAAAATCTGTTTTCGCTTTGTCATTATGGGGTATTGTGTGTAGATTGATGATTTTTTATATTTTTTATTACAATGTATTACAATCAGCAAAGCAGTACTGTAGCATTATTTCTGATTCTGATGACCATTTATCAATGGAGCGAGTCACAGGTGCTTCTGCTTGTAAACAGGAAGCAAGAGTACGGAGTCATGATCTGATATGCCAAATTTACGTGTGTGCATTTGTGTGTGTTAGGCAGGCATGTGTGTGTGCATGTATGCATTCTATACACAGTTATGTCCAAAAATTATATTACCCCTTGATAAACATGAGCAAAAAAGACTGTATAAAATAAATAATACAAATAGTGAGCTATATTGTATGCTCAGGTTTTATTTTATACTAATATAATTGCTTGGAGAAAGATTTTAATTAACAAGTAATAATAAAATAATACAATTGGATACCCTGTTTTCAATACTCCAGCACCCTCGCCATGTGAGGATAACGACACTGGACCTTTTTCTAAAATGTTTTATGAGATTGGAGAACACTTTGTTAGGGATCTTCGACCATTCCTCCATACAGAATCTTTCCAGATTCTTGATAACATTGTCTGTGCTTATGGACTGCCCCCTTCAATTCAAACCACAGGTTTTCAATGGGGTTCAAGTCCAGAGACTGAGATGGCCATTGCAACATGTTGATTTTGTGGTCAATTAACTATTTATTTGTGGATTGTTGATGTGTCTCGCTGGAAGATCCACTTGTGGCCAAATTTCTTCCTCCTGGCAGAGACACCCATGTTTTTGGCAAAATTGTCCTGGTGCAGTCGTTTTTGGTCATCTTTATCAAGGGATCAAATCATTTCGGACCAGACTGATTGTGTGCATGGGGTGCTTATTAGAGGTCGACCGATTATGATTTTTCAACACCGATACCGATTATTGGAGGACCAAAAATATCTGATACCGATTAATTTATATTTATTTATTTATTTGGAATAATGACAATTACAACAATACTGAATGAACACTTACTTTCACTTAATATAGTACATCAATAAAATCAATTTAGTCTCAAATAAATAATGAAACATGTTCAATTTGGTTTAAATAATGCAAAAACAAAGTGTTGGAGAAGAATGTAAAAGTGCAATATGTGCCATGTAAAAAAAGCTAACATTTAAGTTCCTTACACTGCACATGACAACATATTAATGCTGGTGGTTCCTTTTAACACGAGTCTTCAATATTCCCAATTAAGAAGTTTTAGGTTGTAGTTATTATAGGAATTATAGGACCATTTCTCTCTATACCATTTGTATTTCATATACCTTTGACTATTGGATGTTCTTATAGGCACTTCAGTATTGCCAGTGTAACAGTATAGCTTCCGTCACTCTCCTCACCCCTACCTGGGCTCGAACCAGGAACACATCGAAAACAGCCACCCTCAAAACATCGTTACCCATTGCTCCACAAATGCCGCGACCCTTGCAGAGCAAGGGGAACAACTACTTCAAGGTCTCAGAGCGAGTGCCGTCAACGATTGAAACGTTATCGCACCTCGCTAACTAGCTAGCCATTTCACATCGGTTACACTAGCCTAATATCGAGAGTTGATAGGCTTGAAGTCATAAACAGTGCAATGCTTGAAGCATTGCGAAGAGCTGCTGGCAAACGCACAAAAGTGCTGTTTGAATGAATGCTTACGAGCCTGCTGCTGCCTACCACCGCTCAGTCAGACTGCTCTATCAAATATCAAATCATAGACTTAAGTATAACATAATAACACACAGAAATACGAGCCTTAGATCATTAATATGGTCAAATCCGGACACTATCATTTCGAAAACAAAACATTTATTGTTTCAGTGAAATACGGAACCGTTACGTATTTGATCTAACATCCCTAAGTCTAAATATTGCTGTTACATTGTACAACCTTCAATGTTATGACATAATTATGTACAATTATGGCAAATTAATTACAGTCTTTGTTTGGAATAAATGGTCTTCACACAGTTTGTAAAGAGCCAGGCGGCCCAAACTGCTGCATATATCCTGATTGCTTGCACAGAATGCAAGACAAATTACACAATTTCCCTAGTTAAAAGAAAGTCATGTTAGCAGGCAATATTAACTAAATATGCAGGTTTAAAAATATATACTTGTCTATTGATTTTAAAGAAAGGCATTGATGTTTATGGTTAGGTACACCTTGGTGCAACGACAGTGCTTTTTTCGCAAATGCGCTTGTTATAGCATCACCGGTTTGGAGAAGTAGGCTGTGATTCGATGAGAAATGAACAGGCACCGCATCGATTATATGCAATGCAGGACAAGCTAGATAAACTAGTACTATCATCAACCATGTGTAGTTAACTAGTGAATATGTTTTAAGGTTGATTGTTTTTTATAAGATAAGTTTAATGCTAGCTCGCAACTTACCTTGGCTTCTTGCTGCACTCGCATAACAGGTAGTTAGCCTGTCATGCAGGCTCCTCGTGGAGTGCATGTAAGGCAGGTGGCTAGAGCGTTGGACTAGTAACCGGAAGGTTGCAAGATCGAATCCCAGAGCTGACAAGGTAAAAACCCGTCGTTCTGCCCCTGAACAAGGCAGTTAACCCACTGTTCCTAGGCCGTCATTGAAAATAAGAATGTGTTCTTAACTGACTTGCCTAGTTAAATAAAGGTTTAAAAAAAATAATCGGCCACAATCGGTGTCCAAAAATGCCAATTACCGATTGTTATGACAACTTGATATCGGCCATTCCGATTAATTGGTTGACCTCTAGTGCTTATGTGTCTGTCTGTCTTAAGAATACATGTGTGTCTTTCGGTCTGTCTGTGCACGCCTGTGTGTGTACGTGCCTGAGCCGTGGCTCTAGCTCTGCTGACAGAATTGTTATCTGTGGACAGACTCCGGCCCCTGGCGGCTCTCCTATATGTGTCCTGGTGGATAATGTTTACTGAAAGATGTGAAAGCTGTCCGGGTGCTGCTTACTGAGCCATATATCAATGTGCAGCCTCCCTCTCCCTCTGCTCTTTTGCTCTCTGTATCTCCCTCCTCCTCTATAATTTCCTCTTTCCTCTCTGCCTCTAGTTCTTGCTCTGTGTGCTTTATCGTTGGTCTCTCTTCTCATACCACACACACAGTCGTGTTTTCATGAAATGTCAGGACTTTGTTGTGTTAAATTTTTTCACCATTAAAAATCCTATTTTCCCTAAATCTAACCCCAAAAACCCTAACCCCGAAACCCTAAACCTTAAGATTAAAATAAACTCAGCAAAAAATAAACGTCCTCTCACTGTCAACTGCGTTTATTTTCAGCAAACTTAACATGTGTATATATTTGTATGAACATAACAAGATTCAACAACTGAGACATAAACTGAACAAGTTCCACAGACATGTGACTAACAGAAATGGAATAATGTGTCCCTGAACAAAGGGGGGGGTTCAAAATCAAAAGTAACAGTCAGTATCTGGTGTGGCCACCAGCTGCATTAAGTACTGCAGCGCATGGTCCTTCTGTAGCTCAGTTGGTAGAGCATGGAGCTTGTAACTCCAGGGTAGTGGGTTCGATTCCCGGGACCACTCATACGTAGAATGTATGCACACATGACTGTAAGTCGCTTTGGATAAAAGCGTCTGCTAAATGGCATATATTATTATTATTATCTCCTCCTCATGGACTACAATAGATTTGCCAGTTCTTGCTGTGAGATGTAACCCCACTCTTCCACAAGTTCCTGGACATTTCTGGGGGGAATGGCCCTTGCCCTCACCCTCCGATCCAACAGGTCCCAGACGTGCACAATGGGATTGAGATCCGGGCTCTTCGCTAACCATGGCAGAACACTGACATTCCTGTCTTGCAAGAAATCATGCACAGAACGAGTAGTATAGCTGGTGGCATTGTCATGCTGGAGGGTCATGTCAGGATGAGCCTGCAAGAAGGGTACAACATGAGGGAGGAGGATGTCTTCTCTGTAACACACAGCGTTGAGATTGCCTGCAATGACAACAAGCTCAGTCCGATGATGCTGTGACACCGCCCCAGACCATGACATGACCCTCCACCTCGATCCCGCTCCAGAGTACAGGCCTCGGTGTAAAGCTCATTCCTTCGACGATAAACAAGAATCTGACCATCTCCCCTGGTGAGACAAAACCTGTCTGGTCCAACGACAGTGGGTTTGTGCCCATCGGCGAAATTGTTGCCAGTGATGTCTGGTGAGGATGTGACTTACAACAGGCCTACAAGCCCTCAGTCCAGCCTCTCTCGGCTTATTGCGGACAGTCTGAGCACTGCTGGAGGGATTGTGCATTCCTAGTGTAACTCGGGCAGTTGTTGTTGCCATCCAGTACCTGTCCCACAGGTGTAATGTTCGGATGTACCAATCCTGTGCAGGTGTTGTTACAAGTG
Organism: Oncorhynchus gorbuscha; assembly: GCF_021184085.1. Classification (NCBI taxonomy): domain Eukaryota; kingdom Metazoa; phylum Chordata; class Actinopteri; order Salmoniformes; family Salmonidae; genus Oncorhynchus; species Oncorhynchus gorbuscha. The sequence continues at coordinate 48,270,344 of NC_060188.1, read as the reverse complement.
GTCTGCCACTGCGAGGACGATCAGCTGTCCATCCTGTCTCCCTGTAGCGCTGTCTTAGGCGTCTCACAGTATGGACATTGCAATTTATTGCCCTGGCCACATCTGCAGTCCTCATGCCTCCTTGCAGCATGCCTAAGGCACGTTCATCAGATGAGCAGGGACCCTGTGCATCTTTCTTTTGGTGTTTTTCATAGTCAGTAGAAAGGCCTCTTTAGTGTCCTAAGTTTTCACAACTGTGACCTTAATTGCCTACAGTCTGTATGCTGTTAGTGTCTTAACAACCATTCCACAGGTGTATGTTCATTAATTGTTTATAGGTCATTCAACAAGCATGAGAAACCGTGTTTAAACCCTTTACAATGAAGATCTGTGAAGTTATTTGGATTTTTATGAATTATCTTTGAAGGACAGTGTCCTGAAAAAAGGCTGTTTGTTTTTTTGCTGAGTTTATAATTGGAACAAATTCAGGACCTGAAAAGTTTTCAGGATATTAAGGTGAAATATTAGGACATTGGGGTCCTGATAATGTAGGAAAACAAGTGCACACAGCACACACACACTCTGTCACTGTCATTTTCTTCATAATGATCGCCCATAGGGAATTATTTTTAGAAAAAGGAAACAGAATTATAGTGGGGGTTGAGTAGCGAGAAACAGAATTGGCATGCTAAACAGGCCCATCTAGTGTTTGTGGAATGTGTGTGTGTGTTTTTTTAGCGCGCCAGAAAGAGATGTCAACAAGGTAGGGACGCTCCAGGAGAGAAAGATCTCCGATTAATCAGATGAAAGGCGGGAAACCGACGCCAGGGAAGTGTCAAAATACCGGGGGGAGACGTTTCCCCGTCGTGCACCATCTCTATCACAAACATATTAATCACTGCCAGAGCTTCATTCACCAAGCACATGGTGTGTGTATGTGTGTGTCGAGAGTCTGTTACAAGACAATACACTTCACAAGGTTTCGAATCTCAAAGACCACGTTGAGCACATCAAAGGAGCTATGTATATGGATTGAACAATTATTTACTTGCCTGTGAAAATTTTATAACAAGCTATAAAGAGATTGAATGTAATAAATATGCAGGTAGGGGAAAGTTGGGTACGTTGAGACATTTCTTTAGTCAGCATCACTCCATCAACGGAAATATAGTATTGTCAGGAGTTGGCCTGGGGGGTAGGTTTATGACAGTCATAAATACCTCTCCCCCCCTTTTTCCTCTCTCTCTCTACCCTACTGAGGTTACATTTGCAAAACCCTTGGTTAACATAGAGATTCTGGGAACATCAGAAGGTGGGGGGAAATGAACTATATTCTGGTAATCAGACCAATGGAACATATGCAGTGGTACTTAATGAATATGATGTCAGTTCGGTTGTCATCTGAGACATTCTCATCAATGATAAGATGACATAAACTCTACAGTGGAAAGTCTACACATCAGAGTTATCGGATTCACATGGAATTGTTGTTCAATTGAAATGTTTGAATATGAAATTATTCGTGATGGGATGAAATGTGATTTTAGCTTCTAAAATGTGAGATTTGGGTTTTCATAAGATAGGGTGCTGCTCAATCAGTGGCCCGCCCGTGTGAAGGGACATGGGCTATAAAACTTTTCAAACACGCCCTCCTCTCCCTTCCTACATAAGCCCTTGACGACAATATAACCTCCTGTTCCAATGACGTGAGGACGACGGTCCTATGTCAAAATGGTTCAGATAATAACTACAGAACGAAGCCAACATCAGCGTGAGCTTTGGTTGCGAATGGTATGAACTTTGAACTCTTATTCACTACAGAAGTGATACCTCCTAGCCGTTGAGTTAGCAACAGCAGATGCAAATGAGGGTTAGGAAGGAACAGACAGAGTATGCCATCTATCACCCAATGACGTTACTACAACGTATCCAATTGACCACCAGAGACATTCTTCAAAGGACTCGGTTGGGCAACACAGCCTCCCATCTACCACCAAACTACCGAAGCTCAGCTCAGAGTAAATATTTATTGCATTTTCCTTTTCCAAATGGGCGGTAATTTAGAATGCATAAGATACTGTATTTACGACAGCTTCTTCCCTTTGATCCTCATTCTTCCTGCTCTTTCAATCAAACCCAGCCCCTTTTCTTTTGAGTAACAAGCTGTCATATCTGTTCCGCCCGCTAGGGACGTTTTCCTTTATGACGTAATTTGTAATCAAGTTATGATTTAATTATGTGTATGTGTAATTCTGTGTGATTAGTTAGGTATTTAGTACATACATAATTAAACCCAATTTTGTATGGCTGATTCAACTTGTGAGCCAGCGTTCGTGCAGATAACCAAGAATTGACAACTTTCAGATGAAACTGAATTAAGATGACGATTAATATTGACTGCTATTGATGTAAAATATTACTAGGTCTTTAAGAGTTTATTTAGAAGATAACAGCTCTATAAATAGTATTTTGTGGTGCCCAACTCTCTAGTTAATTACATTTACATCATTATCTCAATCAGGTAATATTAATTACGGAGAAATTATTTTATAGAATAGCATGTCATATCACTTAATCCGGCATAGCCAAAGACACGACAGTATTCTATCATTCCATCTAACAAAGACATCTATATATATTTCAGGATGTTGTGTATCCCTGAAAATAATCAGAACTCATGCCAACATAATATTTTTGAAACATAGCTTAAGTTGTTAAGTTGTTCCAAGTGGTCTCTTGGCACAACTTGATATAACGTGAACCGCGGGACAGGGTAAGTCATATTTCTATACTGAATGAAATATTACCACTACCATTTAAAACCATGTCTATCTTTATTTCCCAATCAATTCAACACAATAGCATTTTTGTATTTTAAGCATTTCTAACACAGGCTTAACACCTAACACACACTGTACTTTTTTATTTACATGTTTAACATAGGCCAGACTCTGTTTTTATTTGTGAATTGTCTGCATCATTTCCAATCCCCAATATCTTTTTTGGTAAATATATACAGTACCAGTCAAAAGTTTGGACACACCTACAATGAATAGGGTTTCTCTTTATTTTTACTATTTTCAAAATTATATTCAGACCGTTTGCTATGAGACTCGGAAATTGAGCTCAGGTGCATCCTGTTTCTATTTATTATCCTTGAGATATTTCTATAGCTTGATTGGAGTCCACCTGTGGTAAATTAAATTGCTTGGACATGATTTGGAAAGACACACACCTGTCTATGTAAGGACCCACAGTTGACAGTGCATGTCAGAGCAAAAACCGTATTGAGACTCCTTTATTTTTCCACATTTTGTTACATTACAGCCTTATTCTAAAATGTATTTAATCATGTTTTTGCCTCATCAATCTATACACAATACCCCATAATGGCAAAGCAAATACTTTTTTTAACATACATTTTTGAAAATGTATGTTAAAGGAAAAACTGAAATATCACATTTACATAAGTATTCTGACCCTTTACTCAGTACTTTTCTGCACAGCTATTTTCAGGTCTCTCCAGAGATGTTCAATCAGGTTCAAGTCCGGGCTCTGGCTGAGCCACTCAAAGACATTCAAAGACTCCTGCGTTGTCTTGGCTGTGTGGTTAGGTTCGTTGTCCTGTAGCAAGGTGAAACATTGCCCCAGTCTGAGGTCTGTTTTGTTTAGTTGTTATGGGGTATTGTGTGTAGATTGATTAGGGGGAAAAGCCATTTTAGAATAAGGCTGTCACGTATCAAAATGTTGAAAAGTCAAGGGATCTGAATACGTTCCAAATGCATTGTATGTATAGTTGAAATCGGAAGTTTACATACACTTAGGTTGGAGTAATTAAAACTTGTTTTTCAACCACTCCACAAATTTCTTGTTAACAAACTATAGTTTTGTCAAGTCGGTTAGGGCATCTACTTTGTGCATGGCACAAGTAATTTTTCCAACAATTGTTAACCGACAGATTATTTCACTTATAATTCCCTTGTATCACAATTCCAGTGAGTCAGAAGTTTATGACATCATTTGAGTCAATTGGAGGTGTACCTGTGGATGTATTTCAAGGCTTACCTTCAAACTGCCTCTTTGCTTGGCATCATAGGAAAATGAAATGAAATCAATCAAGACCTCAAATGGTAGACCTCCACAAGCCTGGTTCATTCTTGAGAGCAATTTCCAAAAGCCTGAAGGTACCACGTTCATCTGTACAAACAATAATATGCAAGTATAAACACCATGGAACCACGCAGCCGTCATACCGCACAAGAAGGAGACTCATTCTGTCTCCTAGAGATGAACGTACTTTGGTGCGAAAATTGCAAATCAATCCCAGAACAACAGCATAGGACCATGTGAATATCCTGGAGGAAACAGGTACCAAAATATTCATATCCACAGTAAAACAAGTCCTATATCAACATAACCTGAAAGGCAGCTCAGGAAGGAAGAAGCCACAGCTCCAAAACTGCCATTAAAAAAGCTACTACGGTTTGCAACTGCACATGGGGACAAAGATCGCACTTTTTGGAGAAATGTCCTCTGGTCTGATGAAACAAAAATAGAACTGTTTGGCCATAATGACCATCGTTTGGAGGAAAAAGGGGGAGGCTTGCAAGCTGAAGAACACCATCCAAACCGTGAAGCACAGGGGTGGCAGCGTCATGTTGTGGGGGTGATTTGCTGCAGGAGGGACTGGCGCACTTCCCAAAATAGATGGCATCATGATGAGGAAAAGTATGTGTATATATTGAAGCAACATCTCAAGACATCAGTCAGGAAGTTAAAGCTTGGTCGCAAATGGGTCTTTGGCTGTAACCCAAAAATGTTGTGACCATGCTTTGACGTGCTACTGTTGAGGTTGCATTGCAGTATGAGTAATGCATAGCGATGGATGAGTACACACAATTAGGGCCCATGTGTGTTCATGCACAAATTTCAGAGCACCTGGGTCCAATCCTTTAGCCTGGAATCCAAACTGTTATGCTTCACCAAGTGGTAACAATCCAGGCACATGTCACAAATCTCCCCACCGGACACGGTTTCAAACCTTGTTTCTGACCTTCCCACTGTTTTTCCCATCGGCCCTTCTGATTTCCACATTGTCCAACTAAAAGTGTCAAATACCCTAATAAAATAAAATACATGTCCAACTACTGTACTCTGCCAAGGCCTATAGGCGTTTCATACATGCAGGATGTTGACAGATGGAGAGCCTCATCTGACCACACAAAGGGTCAGAGCTGAGGAGGAGGTGGAACCGAATTCTCTCTTTGTGCTACTGAGTAAAATAGGCTCCCTCTTTCCTTTCTCTTTCCTATTGATTGCATCCCTCTTTTAACTGACATCCAAGACACTATTGAACTCTACGGTGCACTGATCCATTGCGGATAGAGACTGCGGCAAATTCCCTCTTCAATTTGGCAGGAGGATGGAAGGGGAGGAAAAAAAGCTAGCTCCGTTGCACGAGATCAAACCACTCACCCATCCCAAGAGAACAAGAAAACACATTTCTTCACACTTAACTCGTTTAAACCTTAAATGGGTCGTGCACTTAATATAATAAAGGATGTCTGCATTAGCCACAAATTGAAGATTTGCGAGAGTGACTAACGTTACTCCAGTTCAAGCTTCAAATTGAGATGCTTGAGCAGAGATTAAAAGGATGTTCTTTTTTCTCTCGGTCTCTGCCATCTGATTGGCTCCTTCTGACGGGACAATCAGAACAAAGGGAGGTGAGGGAGACCTGTCTGTGATGCCATCAGTGCTAACAGTTCATCATCAGTTGACTTGTGTGCTTCGCTTTATGTTGGTTCTGATGTACACCACCCACACAGTGCCCTAGGACAACCATCCAAACACACGATCAACCGCTTTACAAGTGAGAAGAGAGACTGTCCATGTGTTTCCGATATACAGTAAATACTGCCTGCTGGCATACTAGTTAGTATGCAAGGCATGAAGGTTACTTCCTACCAAGAAGAGCTGTAAGTATGGGCAGGGTTGGGGAGTAACTGATTGCATGTAATGAGTTATATGTAATCTGATTACAAAAAAAACAGCAAGAATATTGTCATCAGATTACAGACACACAAACTAGATGATTACTTCTTTGATTACTTTTAAATTCAGAAAGGATGTTTGCGGAAAAATACATTATGACACTTTTCTGTTTTCGCAATGACATTCAATTTAGCATTGTAAAAAGGTGGATGTTTAAGTTGAGTGTGACCACAAGTCAGAGATCACTATGATGACAAACCAAATGCTTTTGATGAATCTTCTTCTAATGTCTATTAAAGCAAACTGCATCAAAAAGTAACTAAAAGTAATCTGCTTACATTAATGAGTTTGGGTAATCCAAAAGTCACATTGTATATTACAATTGTGGGCCGGTAACTAGTAAGTGTAACGGAAAATATTTAGAAAGTAACTTGCTCAACCCTGTAATATTGTTGAGTCGCATAACTGTTTAGAGCTTCAAAATGGTCTTGAATTGGGTGCCAGTTACCAAAACTCTCAGAGTGTTATAGTCCTTGGTGGATTCACTACTACTCAAGGGCCACCATGAGATTGAAAGTTTGGGGGTTCGAACCCCGGTCAAGTCAAAACAAAGACCCTAAAAATGGGACCCAATGTCTCGCTGCTTGGGACTCTGTCGCAGAGGTAAGGCCCTGCGACAGACTAGCGTCCTGTCCAGTTCGTGTACATTAAGCTACCTCACGCTACAGAAATAGGCTCCTACCCTCGTCCTAGGAGATAGGCTCCTACCCTCGTCCTAGGAGATAGGCTCCTACCCTCGTCCTAGGAGATAGGCTCCTACCCTATTATCATTTTATTATTTATCCATTATTTTACCAGGTAAGTTGACTGAGAACACGTTCTCATTTACAGCAACGACCTGGGGAATAGTTAAAGGGGAGAGAAGGGGGATGAATGAGCCAATTGTAAACTGGGGATTATTGGGTGACCGTGATGGTTTGAGGGCCGGATTGGGAATTTAGCCAGGACACCGGGGTTAACACCCCTACTCTTACAGTAAGTGCCCGTGGGATCTTTAATGACCTCAGAGAGTCAGGACACCCGTTTAACATCCCATCCGAAAGACGGCACCCTACACAGGGCAGTGTCCTCAATCTCTAAAATACTCTTTAGACCAGAGGAAAGAGTGACTCCTACTGGCTCTCCAACACCACTTCCAACAGGATCTGGTCTCCCATCCAGGGTCTGACCAGGACCAACCCTGCTTAGCTTCAGAAGCAAGTCAGCAGTGGTATGTAGGGTGGTATGCTGCAGGGTGGTATGCTGCAGGGTGGTATGCTGCAGGGTGGAATGCTGCAGGGTGGTATATGCTGCAGGGTGGTATGCTGCTGGCTATTGTTGTGTTCTGCTGCACTACCCAAGTTTAACCTACATGTATTTTATTCTACATATCCTGATACAGAATGGAAGTAAAATGAGGTCCACCTACGATGTCGTTTGCCTAGTGGTTGAAAATCTTCTTCAACTATTTGGTGGCTCTCAATACTACAGGAGATGACTGGCCAGATGCTAGATATCGTGCAGTGCTACTACATTCTCTATATACTGAAGATCAAAGGATCTTTTACACCTTACCAGATAGAGGTACTACATTGGCAACCGCTGTCACCGCTCTCCAAGGAAATGTTATTCCAGCTGTCAATGTCGTAGTCGAGCGCCATACATCCCGACAAAGAGCACATAGACCTGATTAGTCCATAGCGGATTACGTTGCTGCCCTGAGAGAGTTACTTGTGAACTGTGACTTTTTTTCACCTTTATTTAACCAGGTTGGCACAAGTTGAGAACAAGTTCTCATTTACAACTGCGACCTGGCCAAGACAAAGCAAAGCAGTTCGACACATATAACAATACAGAGTTACACATGGAGTAAAACAAACATACAGTCAATAATACAGTAAAAAAAATAAGTCTATATACGATGTGAGCAAATGAGGTGAGATAAGAGAGGTGAAGGCAATAAATAGGCCATGGTGGCGAGGTAAATACAATATAGCAATTAAAACACTGGAATTATAGATTTGACAGTAGATGAGTGTGCAAAGTAGAAATACTGGGGTGCAAAGGAGAAAAATAAATAAATACAGTAGGGGAAGAGGTAGTTGTTTGGGCTATTTATAGATGGGCTATGTACAGGTGCAGTAATCTGTGAGCTGCTCTGACAGCTGGTGTTTAAAGCTAGTAACGGAGATAAGTGTTTCCAGTTTCAGAGATTTTTGTAGTTCGTTCCAGTCATTGGCAGCAGAGAACTGGAAGGAGAGGCGGCCAACTTTGGTGATAGAGGACATGAGATGTTGAGAGATCAACTTGTCGAAAAGGCCTAATGCTCCCGTGTTAACGAAAGGCTTTTACTGCAGGCTAATCTCACACTGCACACTGCTATCGCACTCGCTACTGAAGTGGAAAGTGGCCAAGCCCACATCCAGTTCATTAATAAACCACTGCCAGTACAGGCAGTGAGAGAAAAGCCCCAAAAAGAAGAATAAACAAAGACCCGTGCCAACTCCAATTCACCTGATGATACAAGAAAGTCAGGTCGCTGCTGTTACAGGTGTGGCTCTAATACTCACTTAGCTAACGCTATGGAGTGCCCCGCCTCCAATGCTAAATGCAAGGCCTCTGACAAAGGGCTGTGGCGGTCACAACATTTTGGCAGCCTGTGATTGTCAAGCAAATAACAGCCGATCTCATGGTAATTGACCGTTAAATTAACATAAACACATTTAGCATCTCCTGGCTTCCACACATCCACGGATGCAGACCTTGATGCAGACATTTGGAACATCTACATTTTATAAAGTATAATAAATCCATGTAATAAAGCCTACCTTCACAATAAAGCCATTATTCATTTTAGACAGGTCTAAAGAAACATGATATGAAGAAAATGTAGTCTATTTCAGAAGAACAGAATAACATAGTCTGAGTTGGCTATGCCCCATATGGCTCATTTAGAAGACAAGATTTGCTTAGAATTATGTGGCATTTTTTATACTATATTATAGTATGAAGAATACCATTGAACAAAGCTGAATAAAATAGAACGGATATTTACTCCAAACAATTTCAGGGAGTGCGCACGAGGCTATTCTGTGTTGAGTGGTTAACAAAGAAATAGGTACTCCTATTAGTTGTGATACAAACGTTGGGCTATGTATTTTGATTTTTAATACATTCTAAGGCTGCATTATGCGACTAATGATGATTTGAAAAAAGTTGCATTAAAAGGCATGAGCTCAGCTTTGTATCTTTGTGCAGGCTGTACACACTTCATCAGTCTCTCATTCACAATTTGACAAGCAGTTGATAATGCCTTGAATTTCCCGGCGGCATCGCCTTTGGGTGGCCGTAATGCCCCCTAAAATAATCCATGCCTTTTGCGGCCAGTGGCCATTGTGCCCTTGGGCTGAATATAATCATTTTAATCCCCTTCTCCCTGCGTGCTGCATGCCCCACGAAGCACCTCTCACTCACATGGCTTCATCATACACATCATACCCTACATTATTCATCTCATATGTATACGTATATACTGTACTCTATATCAACTACTGCATCTTTATGTAATACATGTATCACTAGCCACTTTAACTATGCCACTTTGTTTACATACTCATCTCATATGTATATACTGTACTCGATACCATCTACTGTATCTTGCCTATGCCGCTCTGTACCATCACTCATTCATATATCTTTATGTACATATTCTTTATCCCCTTACACTTGTGTGTATAAGGTAGTAGTTTTGGAATTGTTAGTTAGATTACTTGTTGGTTATTACTGCATTGTCGGAACTAGAAGCACAAGCATTTTGCTACACTCGCATTAACATCTGCTAACCATGTGTATGTGACAAATAAAATTGGATTTGATTTGGCTTAAAGTTATTTGGCCACTTTAGTTGTTATACAAATCTAAACATATAGGCCTATGGGCTAGCCTACATGAGGTGTGAGAATACGATTTGAAAAAGTTGCACAAAAAAAAGAGGTATGCATTGTTTCTCGCTGGGCATCATTCACAAGTGATAATATATAATTTACAAGTGATAGGGTAATATTGTCGCCCATCAGACAATTCCTGATTTAGTCTTGTCTCTACATATAGTAAATAAATGTGCGAAATTTGTTTTGATTTAGAATGGACCATTACCATGCACCCGTCTCGAAACGGGGTAAAAAATACAGTTAAACTTTGCACTTACAAAGCAAATGGAGTACGCTTTTCCCGTGGTTCATTTTTATGCCAGCCAGGTAGGCTATACTCCTGTTGTAAATAGAGGCAATATTCTTAATATTAGGAAAGTTGATATAGAAATATAGTAGCCCTAACCTATAGAAAGCTGATGGGATCCTCCTCTTTTTAATAGAAGCCATCACTCTGTTTTCTCATTCAATTGCGTAGCCTATAGAAATGTTGTGCTCTCATGAACTCTCATGAATTGTTTAAATAGATTTTTGGGTACATTTGCATTTATGTCAGAGTGATTAGAGAGACAATAGACTGCTGAGTACCAGGCAGTTAGCAAGTTTGGTAGGATACTAATGACCATCAGAAGCATCAGAGCATGGAGATGCCAAATTAGCGTGACTAAATGGTCACTTGAAATTTAACCGCCTTCATAAATCGTGACTGCAAGTGTGGCGGTAATAACATAACAGCCCTAGTCATGACGCACGGGTGTGCTGTGCAGCAAAAAAAACAAATGTATGAGAGGTTGAGGTATCAGAGCTTACACTATTACGCATACTGAGTCTGTTGGTACCCCTGACGTTGCTCCTCACCTCATTGAACTTTTATTTGATATGGGGTCAGTCTCTATCCTGCCCAAGCATTTGTATATGCACTACTTTCATAAATCAGAGGTAGATCTCTGGCGTTCGCAAATTCCCCTCTGTCTATCTACTTAGATTTCAGAACACCCATCTGACTGTGCCAGAGTGCGGAACTGATGAATTTACCAACGTGCAACACCTGCTGAATATGACCTGTGGCAGTAAATGTAGGCAAAACAAGTTATAGTTAGCCAAGAATGCTCGCAATATCATGTAAACAGCCTAACCAGCTCTCCTACGGCGAGTAAAATAGTCAGCGTGAGGTGTTCTCTCATTTGTGTCTGGAAGTAGCTAGCTAGCAAGTTAGTCAACTTTAGTCAGTTAGTTAGGGTGCTTGGTTGGGACAAGCACTCATTGGCAGGAAAGCTGCAGAAGGACGAGGAGGCTACAATTCCCCATTGTTTATCAGTGCAAATTTGATGGCCAACTGGCTGAAAATGTTTGAGAGGGGAATTGCTCTGTCTAGCATTAGTTGTTGATCTTGTTGTTGTTGATGTGTATAACTGAGGGAGAGAGAGCCTATCTTGTCATGCTTGTTTGACCAATAGGATGGTAAAGTTCCCAAATGCAAGAAGACTCCCGTGGTATTGACATATTGGCAGAAATCCATTCAGGTGTATTTTGTGGCTTTTGTCGAATGCGTTTTAATGATCTAAAGTCACACTGTTGCAACTGCCTGAAAACACAAAGTCCTGTTCAAAGTGAATGATGGCAGCCCCGTGTGGCAAATGGCTAGTTGGTATAGAGGTATGCTGTAGCTGATTGGCTATGGCGCACCGCTCTGTGTAGACTCTTGTCCTGGACAAGACATACAGTACCAGTCAAAAGTTTGGACACACCAATCATTCAAGGGTATTTGCGCTAGGCAGAGGAGAGGGAAAGGGATGCAAACGCCGCTGTGCGTTCTGTTTAATCCGTATGTATTTGCGTAAAAACACCCCCCAAACCATAATCTGATGCATCTGTGAACACCAGGGTAGGAGAAGCAGGATCCAATATTGCCAGGGCAGAGCTATTGACAATCAGCTGCTTGACTTTTTCCAATGCGTCCACGTGAAATAACTGCCTGTCCTGCGGCAGGCGCTCATATGCTCGACCTAGAAGACGAATTTGGAGTACCACCCAGTTAAGCAAAGGAATGAGTGCAGGGTGGTAGCATTGGAAGGAGCAGGGGCCTTGTGAATGGCAGTGACTAAGTGGTAGTTCTTGTGCAGTAATGGTATGACAAAGGAAGTTACATTTTCTTTGTTTAGCAGCAGACCCGCACTCTCCAAGGTGCTGAGAACGGCTTGCAAGTTGCGATCATGTTCCTTTTTAGTTTTTCCGTATATTACGATGTAATACAGGTAGGCTTGTGCACATTGTATGTTCTGCAGTAGGGAGCACATATTTTGAAAAGCAGCAGGAGGCCAAACCGTAGGGGACCCGGTGGAATCTGAAAAGAAAGTTGTGTGCAGTGGTGGGAAAAGTACCCAATTGTCATACTTGAGTAAAAGCCTTAATAGAAAATGACTCAAGTGAAAGTCATCCAGTAAAATACTACTTGAGTATGTCTACAAGTATTTGGTTTTAAATAGCTTTAATAGAAAATGACTCAAGTGATTGTCCTCCAGTAAAATACTACTTGAGTATGGCTACAAGTATTTGGTTTTAAATATACTTAAGTATCAAAGGTAATTGTAATTGCTAAAATATACTTGTTGTTCTGGTATTGATTTGCACTTTTCGCGCCAATGTACGTTCATCTCTAGGAGACAGAACGCGTCTCCTTCCTGAGCGGTATGGAGGCTGCGTGGTCCTGCGGTGTTTATACTTGCGTACTATTGTTTGTACAGAAGAATCTGGTACCTTCAGGCAATTGGAAATTGCTCCCAAGGATGAACCAGACTTGTGGAGGTCTACAATTTTTTTTCTTATGTCTTGTGAAATAATCTGTCTGTAATACAATTGTTGGAAAAATGACTTTTGTCATGCACAAAGTAGATGTCCTAACCGAGTTGCCAAAACTATAGTTTGTTAACAAGAACTTTGTGGCGTGGTTGAAAAACTAGTTTTGATGACTCCAACCTAAGTGTATGTAAACTTCCAACTTCAACTGTAAGAATTCAGACTCTTTATTCAGTACAGCCTTGAGTCATCTTAGGTATGACGCTACAAGCTTGGCACACCTGTATTTGGGGAGTTTCTCCCATTTTTTTCTGCAGATCCTCTCAAGCTCTGTCAGATTGGATGGGGAGCGTCGCTGCACTGCCATTTTCAGGTCTCCAGAGATGTACGATCAAGTCCGGGCTCTGGCAGGACCACTCAAGGACATTGAGACTTGTCCCGAAGCCACTCCTGCAGTGTCTTGGCTGTGTGCTTAGGGTTGTTGTCCTGTCGGAAGGTGAACCTTCGCCCCAGTCTGAGGTACTGAGTGCTCTGGACGTGACGTTTGGCATTCAGGCCACAGAGTTCAATCTAGGTTTTATCAGACTAGAGAATCTTGTTTCTCATGATCTGGGAATCCTTTAGGTGCGTTTTGTCAAACTCCAAGTGGGCTGTAATGTGCCTTTTACTGAGGAGTGGCTTCCGTCTGGCCAATCTACCATAAAGGCTTGATTGGTGAAGTGCTGCAGAGAATGGTTGTCCTTCTGGAAAGGTTCTCCCATCACCGTGGGAACCACACATGTGGAGATCATCCGTTCACCTATTATATGTCTCACAACGATACGGCAGTTGGAACCAAACATCTCAAATTTGGACTCATCAAACCATAGGACAGACTTCAACTGGTCTAATGTCTATTGCTCATGTTTCTTGGCCCAAGTAAGTGTCTTCTTATTATTGGTGTCCCTTAGTAGTGGTTTCTTTGCAGTAATTCGACCATGAAGGCCTGATTCTCCTCTGAACAGTTGATGTTGAGATGTGTCTGTTACTTGAACTCTGTGAAACATTTATTTGAGCTGCAATTTCTGAGGCTGGTAACTCAAATGAACTAATCCCCTGCAGCAGAGGTAACTCTGGGTCTTCCTGTGACGGTTCTCATGAGAGCCAGGATTGGCTCAAACGCATTAAGAAGGAAAGAAATTCCAGAAATTAACTTTTAACAAGGCACACCTCTTAATTGAAATGCATTCCTGGTGACTACCACATGAATCTGGTTAAAATAATGCCAAGAGTGTGCAAAGCAGTAATCAAGGCAAAGGGTGGCTACTTTGAAGAATCTCAAATATATTTGATTTCTTGAACACTTGTTTTGGTTACCTCATGATTCCATATGTGCATTTTCATAGTTTTTATGTCTTCACTATTATTCTACAATGTAGAAAATAGTTTTTAAAAAAAAAAAAACACTTTTGATTGAGTAGATGTGTCCAAACTTTGACAGGTATTGTATATATATATTTATATATATTTTTCCGGAACTCAGTCTGGCTTTTAACTTGCCCTTGAAGGTTTTGAAAGTTGTAATCGTAGAATGCACAAGGTGCAATTTTTAAATTGGGTAGTGCATCATCATTTCCTCGTCCTGTTAGTCATTGCAAACCTTAGAGAGCTATTTATAACTTGTCAGAAATGTCCAGATCAACTAGCCCATGTCAGCAAAGTGTTTTTATCTAGGTTTCTTTTAGCCCATAGATATTGTTGTCATTTTTTTGGCACTCAAATATTACATGAATATACATTAGATATGACAAAATGTATAGAATTGCACAAACATTTGCTTTAAACCTGCAAAATCCTCTACACCAACAAGAGGGTTGTGAACAGTTTGTGTCATGAACAGTGCTTGTGCCCATTGAAATAGACATGGCACGTGTGCGCACGCCAGCGGGGGCGCAGGATGTTCCCCAATGCTGGAAGGGGGGCCCAGAGTGAAAATGTTTGGGAACCCCTGTACTACATGACACCTATGGTCCATTCTGTCTGGGACAGGGCTTACTTACTTACTGGTGGATGCACTTTCCCTTTCCTCAGTTCCTACCACATTCATATTAACATGCCTGCTGCAGCCCATTTTCCTCTGTGAAAATATGGGGCTAGATTATAAAGTCCCTATTCTTGTGGCTTAAATTTCCAAATAAAGAGAGATGATACAGTCCTTGGTTATAATAATCGAGGACTCAAAGCTTCACTGTGCAAGTGTCCGTGGGAGAATCGTATAATCTAGATTTTGATCAGCAGCACTGCTTCCCGCGCTCAGCTATAGATTTATCGCTGACCTCTGTTAAACTCGGCACCTTGTGCTCTCAAGCATTCCTCTATTTCTCTGTCCATCATCCTACCCTACTCTCGTATTACATGTTTACATCTGTCCCACAGTCCTTTGCTCTGCACTCGATTAAAACAGTTATTTCCCTATGCTAATGTGCAGGGCAGCCTAGCCTGCTGGCTTCTGTTTTATTTAAAGCCCTTTGGTGAAGAGAGAAATTAAACTCTTACCACTCGAGTAATTCATTGTTACAAACGGTCTCTCACGTTTACAGTGGAAACCCGCAAGGATCCGCCTACAACATGGGGCATATTCAGTAGGGCCTGCAACAGAAAGCATTTTCAAATGTTTTGCATCAGAAAACGAATACAAACATTTCTCATTGGACAACTTCAGGTAGTCCATCCCTGTTTCAGCTAGCATACTGAGTTCATGGAAACGCACGCTGTTCTGCGGGCTAGTCTTCCGAGAAGTGTCTCTGGTCTAAAGAGTGCACTATATACAGTATATGGAATAGGGTGTCATTTGAGATGCACAATCTGTGTGGAAGTTGCAATTATATTACCACGGTTCCATGTAGGACATCAATAGGTCTTCTGGTGTGTGTATACTAGACACTGTTGAATCCCCATTCCTGATCCCACATGTTGGTTCCTTGGTGCAGAATTGGGAATTGCAGACTCTTGTTATCAACTATTAAGTGAAATTAGCTGAAATTAGCACCAAGGGGTATCCAAGGGGCCCAATTAGTAACTGTTGATGAGATAACAATCATTCATGTTCGTTAATGACTGATTATTACTGAAAACAACCAGGCTCAGATTGATTAAAAGGGATGAGTTCAGTGACGGTGGTGTTGGTTACGATGATGGTGGTGATGAAGACGATAACGATGTTGACGGTAAAGATGTTGACGATAACAATAATGATTTTTTTATTGATAATGATTTCAATGACACTATCGGCCACGCCGATAAAGCTGTTATATCACAGTTTGAATATTAGCTCATCTAACTTCTCCTTCGCCTGATAGGCGTGTGTGAGATGGAGTGTAGTAGCGGGATTATGGAAATGGCACCGTGCAGAGAATCTGGCGGTTTCCCCTCACAGTTCGACTTCAAAGCGAGAGCAGGACTGGAGAGATAGAATTTGTGCTCTGCATAATCCCAATGGAGGAGGGAGGGGAAGTTTCACTTGATTAATGCATCAGCATGCTTAATCAGAGAGACAGAGAGACAGAGATGAGGGTGGTGGGGGGGGGGGAGTGATGGTGGGAAGATGGGGGAGATGGAGGGCAGGGAGGCAGAGGGATGGAGGGAAGATGGGGGAGATGGAGGGCAGGGAGGCAGAGGGATGGAGGGAAGATGGGGAGATGGAGGGCAGGGAGGCAGAGGGATGGAGGGAAAGAGAAAAAAGAGACGGACAGAGACCAGGGATGAGGTAGAGGGAAAGAGGTGGTAGAGAGAGAAGAGAGAGAGAGGGCGAAGGAGAGAGGGAGAGAGATACAGGTAGAGAAAGAGCTTGGAGAGATGAAGGTAGAGGGAAAGAGGCAGTAGAGAGAGGGAAGAGAGAGGGAATAGATCAAAGGGAATTGTGCTCACCGGAATACTTGTGTAATTTCCTTGTTTCTCTAACATGGCTCCTCTCCTGCAGAAACACCTTAACGCTAATACTTTTACAGTCAGAGGAGAACAAGAGGAGCAGGAGTGGAGCAGTTTACGAGAGACAGGGAGAGAGAGGTAGCTGAAGAGAGAGAGAGAGATAAAATGAAAGCTATGAGGGAAAAGAAAGAGAAATGAGGTGAAGAAACAGAGGAAGAGAAAGATGGAGAGAGGGAGAGAGAAAAGACAGGATAAGGAAAAGAAAGAAAGGAGAGAAAGAGGGAGAAAGAAAGAGAGGAAACAGAGGGGGAGAAAAAAAAGAAGAGTGCGAAGTAGATGAATAAGGGTACGGCAGATAGACTCTAAGCTACAGTACAGGGTGTACGCAGCCTGTGATTACCCATCAGTCTAGCTCAAAGTCTTAGGAGCACATCAGCAATGACCTCTATCAATTGCTTCAGTCGTATTATCCCACAGAATATGCAAAAATAGACCGGAGGTCAAAGCACCAACCATCAAGGCCCTCGACCTCATTCAATCCAGAAAGAATATCACAGTGAAGAGTGCTTGGGAGGGGATCAAGTAATATCAACAAACAAACAAAAAGAAAAGTAGCTATCATGTTTTTTTGGGGCATTGGGATTTCATCTTCTAGAGAAAGTGTGTGAGAGAGAGAGGAAGATAGACAGAACGATAGGGGAAGAGAGAGGGAGAAAGATAGAAACAACAGTCAGGCCCCATTCACACTCGACTCAATACTCATCATGTCTCATCTCTGAGTCTATCAACATTTTTCTCGCCGACGTCAATGGATTGGCTTATTCTCATCTCATGCAGGTTGCCAGATAAACAAATGCTAATTATGAAGATAAACAAATGCTAATTCTGCCTGGTCTCTGACTGCCCCGCTCTGTACTACAAGCATTATATTAACTGGTTCTCATGCCGTTGGTGTGTGTGTGCGTCAAAGTGAGTATCTATAAAGATACGAGCAGCCGATCCATCGCCTTGATGGTGCAGTGATCAAAGCGTCGGCACAATGAGCGGCACAGTATGCATGTCACATGAGGTGTGCATGTGTGTGTGTTTACTGTAATGTACTCTTACTGTGTTTGTCTGAATCTGTTACCAAACTAATGTGTACTGAGGCGTCATGCTGCTGGTCAGTTTGTGAGGGTTTCATGACTCAATATTAGTTTTAGTGCAAAATTCGTAATTCAGAAAATAACTTCAGGACATCAGAACAGCGATTACTGACCACGAACTGGAAGAAGCTTTTTCCTTGAACAAGTCTGACGAGAAGGATATACTGCTTTCCCGGGAACAGGCCCAAATCCCTGTCATTTGCGTGAAGAAAAGAGAGGAGAGGAAGAGAGGAAAAGAGGGTGCAGATCGGGCTGCCTTCTGAGAATCCGTAGGCTAGCGAGTAAACTCCCACTGCCCTCCGTTCTACTTGCTAACATGCAATCATTGGAAAATAAAATTGATGACCTACGATAACGATTATCCTACCAATGAGACATTAAAAATGGTAATATTTTATGTTTCACGGAGTAGTGGCTGAACGACATCACGGATAATATAGAGCTGGTGGGATTTTCCATGCACCGGCAGAACAGAGAAAAAGCTACGTCTGGTAAGACGATGTTGCGCGGAGTGGAACAGGGGAATCCAAGAGCAGACTCAGACAAGGAGACTGGGATGTAGTAACCAAGGTATTTACTGAAACACATGGGGGAGATGGAGTGCAGGTCAGGGAAGCTTGTGTGGGTTGCTGGAAATCAGGTGTGGAGGCTGGAGTGAGAGGGGTTTTGGCCCATTCTTCCTGACAGAGCTGATGTAACTGAGTCAGGTTTGTAGGCCTCCTTGCTCGCACATGCTTTTTCAGTTCTGCCCACACATTTTCTATAAGATTGAGGTCATGACTTTGTGATCACCTCTCCAGTAGCTTGACTTTGTTGTCCTGAAGCCATTTTGCCACAACTTTGGAAGTATGCTTTTTCTCCAAAAAGTAAGATCTTTCCCAAGGAAGAACCAGACTTGTGAAGGTCTACAATTGTTTTTCTGATGTCTTTTGAGTTTCCTATAATGGCAAGCGAAATTGCACTGAGTTTGAAGGCAGGAATTGAAATACATCCACAGGTACACCTTCAATTGACTCAAATGATGCCAATTTGCCTATCATTAGCTTCTAAAACAATGACATCATTTTCTGGAATTTTCGAAGCTGTTTAAAGGCACAGTCAACAAAGAGTATGTAAACTTCTGACCCACCGGAATTGTGATACAGTGAATAAAAAGTGAAATATACGGGCTGTAAACAATTGTTGGAAAAAATATATTGTGTCATGCACAAAGTAGATGTCCTAACCGACTTGCCAAAACTATAGTTGGTTAACAAGACATTTGTGAAGTGGTTGAAAAACAAGTTTTAATGACTACAACCTAAGTGTATGTAAACTTCCGACTTCAACTATATGTGAAAATGCTGTTCATTGACTAAAGCTCAGCGTTCAACACCATAGTGCCCACAAAGCTCACCACTAAGCTAAGGACCCTGGGACTAAACACCTCCCTCTGCAACTGGATCCTGGACTTCCTGACGGGCCACGACTCTTACACCATCATTAAGTTTGCTGATGACAAAACAGTGATCACCTTTAACCAGGTAGGCTAGTTGAGAACAAGTTCTCATTTACAACTCCGACCTGGCCAAGATAAAGCAAAGCAGTCCGACACATACAACATAGAGTTACACATGGAATAAACAAACATACAGTCAATAATACAGTAGAAAAAGTCTATATACAGTGTGTGCAAATGAGGTAAGATAAGGGAATAAATAGGCCATGGTTGCTAAGTAATTACAATATACTAATTAAACACTGGAGTGATAGATGTGCAGAACATGAATGTGCAAGTAGAGATACTGAGGTGCAGAGGGGAAAGATAAATACATAAATACAGTATGGGGATGAGGTAGTTGGATGGGCTATGTATAGGTGCAGTGATCTGTGAGCTGCTCTGACAGCTGGTGCTTAAAGCTAGTGAGGGAGATAAGAGTCTCTGATGGAGGAGGAGGTGGAGGATGGAGGAGGAGGTCAGAGAACTGACAATGTGGTGCCAGGACAA
Organism: Oncorhynchus gorbuscha; assembly: GCF_021184085.1. Taxonomy (NCBI): domain Eukaryota; kingdom Metazoa; phylum Chordata; class Actinopteri; order Salmoniformes; family Salmonidae; genus Oncorhynchus; species Oncorhynchus gorbuscha. Next base: position 48,250,569 of record NC_060188.1, on the reverse strand, counting down.
CAACCTCACCCTCAGTGTGATCAAGACAAAGGAGCTGATCGTGGATTACAGGAAAATGTGAGCCGAACAGGCCCCTATTAACATCGACGAGGCTGTAGTGGAGCCAGTCGAGAGTTTCAAGATCCTTAGTGTCCACATCACCAACGAACTATCATGGTCCAAACGAAACAGGAGACTGAAAAGTTTTGTCATGGGTCCCCAGCACCACCGAGAGCATCCTGACCGGTTGCATCACCGCCTGGTATGTCAACTGCTTGGCATCGGACCGGAAGGCACTACAGGGTGTAGTGCGTACGGCCCAGTACATCACTGGGGCCAAGTTTCCTGCCATCCAGGACCTATATAATAGGCGGTGTCAAAGAAATGGCAATAACATTCTCAGAGACTTCAGTCACCCAAGTCATCGACTGCTCTCTAAGCTACAGAACGGCAAGCGGTACCGGAGTGCCAAGTCTAGGACCAAACGGCTCCTTAACAGCTTCTACCCCTTAGCCCCCCCCCCCCCCCCCCCATTTGTTTGGTACTCTGCTGTTACTCACTGTTTATTATCTATGCATAGTCACTTCACCCTTACCTACATGTACAAATTACCTCAACTAACCTCCGCATACTGACTCGGTACCGGTACCCCCCTGTTTATAGCCTCTTTATTGTTATGTTATTGTGTTACTTTTGATGATTTTTTACTTTAGTTTATTTGGTAAATATTTTCTTCAACTCTTCTTGAACTTCACTGTTGGTTAAGGGCTTGTAAGTAAGCATTTTACGGTAAGGTCTACACTTGTTGTTTTCAGCGTTTATGTGACAAATAAAGTTTGGTTTGATATGTATCTGTATGCGTGTGAAAGACAACCAATCCAAACCTGCAGTACTGTATGCTCGGCAGCAGAGCCGGAGGGAATGCAAAGGTAAATGAGATGATGAATGATGGGAGCGTGAGTAGGGTACTCAGGGAGAGATGGCAAACCTGTGTATGATCATTTGATTTGTGTAAAATACACCTTGATTACCAGGGGTGACCTGCCGCGCTTAAGTGGTGCACCATTAACATCCTCCTGTTAATCAATTGTCGCTGACAGTGTGGCGTGAGTCAAAATAGAGAGGGTGGGGGGGGGGGGGGGGGGTAGAAAGAGATTGGTGGAGGAGAGAGGGAGAAAGTGAGAGAGATTATGGTTGGGGTGAGAGAGAGATGGCATAAAGCATCTGGCAGTTCACAGGGAGCCCACTAACACCCCTATTAGATCACTGCAAAATCACAGTCTACCTGAAGATAGCAATACTCAATCATGAGGCATCAAAGCCAAAGGAACTACACAATATTAAGAAGTGCTATAGATAGAAGGAAAGTAGTGTAGAAACCTACCAAAAAACAATTAGGCAACAACAAATTCAATCCCTTTTAGACAACTTCCTGGACAAAACATTTCACTGTAATAGTGAAGGTGTAAACTTGGCAGTAGAAAGCCTAAATAGTATAATTGACCTTTCAGCTTCCCTATCAAATCAAAAAAATTCACGCAGACAACTTTAAAATGAACAATAATAAGAATGAAATTGAGAAACCTATTCAACCAAAAACATAGAGACCCAGAAAACCAGTCTACACCTTCACTATGATGAATCACTAAAACAATACAGAAATACACAATGGAAAAAGAAGGAACAGCACATCAGAAATCAGCTCAATGTAATTGAAGAAACCATAGAATCTAACCGCTTCTGGGGAAATTGGAACACACTAAACAAACAACACCACAAAGTTATCTATCCAAAATGGAGATGTGTTGATAAACCACTTCACCAATCTTATTGGCTCTATAACAAAGAACAAACAGTAATATCATATACATTATCAATTACAAATCTTAGAATCAGCTATTAGAGACTACCAGAACCCACTGGATTCTCCAATTACATTGAATGAACTACAGGACAAAATACAAACCCTCCATCCCAAAAAAGGCCTGTGATGATATCCTACATGAAATTATAAAATATACAGTAAAATATATAAATATATATATCCGCTCTCTCCACTGGCTTCCAGTTGAAGCTCGCATCCGCTACAAGACCATGGTGATTGCCTACGGAGCTGTGAGGGGAACGGCACCTCAGTACCTCCAGGCTCTGATCAGGCCCTACACCCAAATAAGGGCACTGCGTTCATCCACCTCTGGCCTGCTCGCCTCCCTACCACTGAGGAAGTACAGTTCCCGCTCAGCCCAGTCAAAACTGTTCGCTGCTCTGGCTCCCCAATGGTGGAACAAACTCCCTCACGACGCCAGGACAGCGGAGTCAATCACCACCTTCCGGAGACACCTGAAACCCCACCTCTTTAAGGAATACCTAGGATAGGATAAAGTAATCCTTCTCACCACCCTCTCCCCCCCTTAAAATATTTAGATGCACTATTGTAAAGTGGCTGTTCCACTGGATGTCATAAGGTGAATGCACCAATTTGTAAGTCGCTCTGGATAAGAGCGTCTGCTAAATGACTTAAATGTTAAATGTAATACAGACCACAAATTCCAATTGGCTATAATTATAACAATGTTATAAATTATAACTCTTTAACATCATCCTCAGCTCTGGCATCTTCCCCAATATTTGGAACAAAGGATTGATAATCCCAATCCACAAAAGTGAAAGAAAATTTGACCCCAATAACTAATATGCTTCAACAGCAACCTTGGGAAAATCCTCTGCATTATCATTAACAGTAGACTTGCACATTCTCCTCAGTGAAAACAATGTACTGAGTCACGCCTGCCCCTGCTCCCCCTCCCTGGCGCTTGAAGGCACCAGGCTGCCCAGCATTACACACCCCTGCCACCATCATTACTCACACCTGCCACCATCATTACGCACACCTGCCACCATCATTACGCACACCTGCCTCCATCATTACACACACCTGCCACCATCATTACACACCCCTGCCACCATCATTACACACCCCTGCCACCATCATTACACACCCCTGCCACCATCATTACTCACACTTGCCACCATCATTACTCACACTTGCCACCATCATTACTCACACTTGCCACCATCATTACACACACCTGCCACCATCATTACACACACCTGCCTCCATCATTACGCACCCCTGCCACCATCATTACGCACCCCTGCCACCATCATTACGCACACCTGCCACCATCATTACGCACACCTGCCACCATCATTACGCACCCCTGCCACCATCATTACGCACACCTGCCACCATCATTACGCACACCTGCCACCATCATTACACACACCTGCCACCATCATTACACACACCTGCCACCATCATTACACACACCTGCCACCATCATTACACACACCTGCCACCATCATTACACACACCTGCCGCCCTGTCATGCGCATCAGCGATTATTGGGCTCACCTGGACTCAAGTCACCTCTGTCATTACCTCCCCTATATCTGTCTGGTTTCCCGCTATGTTCCCTGCTTCAGCATTAATGTTTGTATGTCTTTTTATACCCGTTGACTGACGCTGTTCCTGTCCTGTTACCTGTCTGTTCCTATTAAATGTTCAACTCCCTGTACCTTACAGTACTGAGCAAATGTCAAATTGGCATACCACGTTTTCACCCTGCACATGCTAATTGACAAACAAACCAAAACAAAGGCTAAGTCTTTTCATGCTTTGTTGACTTCAAAAAAGCTTTTGACTCAATTTGGCATGATGGTCTCCTATACAAATTGATGGAAATTGACGGAAACACAAAAAACAAGTGTGCGGTTAAAATTGGCAAAAAACACCCACATTTCTTTCCACAGGGCCGTGGGGTGAGACAGGGATGCAGTCTCGACCCTGCCAATTTACTACCGACACCAACAGAGGCGGCTGCCTCGCTTCGCGTTCTTAGGAAAATATGCAGTATTTAGTTTTTTTTTGTATTATTTATTACACTGTTACCCCAGGAAATCTTAAGTCTTATTACATACAGCCGGAAATAACTATTGGATATAAGAGCAACGTCAACTTACCAACATTACGACCAGGAATACGGCTTTCCCGAAGTGGATCCTGTGTTTGGACCACCACCCAAGGACAATGGATCGGATCCCAGTAGGCGACCCAAAACAACGGTGCCGCAGAAGGGGCAGACAGAGCGGTCTTCTGGTCAGGCTCTGTAGACGGGCACACCGCCCACCACTCCTGGGTATACTACACGCCAATGCCCAGTCTCTTGACAACAAGGTAGACGAAATCCAAGCAAGGTTGCCTTCCAGAGAGACATCAGAGATTGTAACATTCTGTTTCACAGAAACATGGCTCACTCAGGATACATTATCAGAGTCACTACAGCCACCTGGTTTCTTCACGCATCGTGCCAAAAGAAACAAACATCTCTTTGGTAAGAAGAAGTGTGGGGGTGTATGTCTTATGATTAATAAGTCATGGTGTGATCATAACAACATACAGGAACTCAAGTCCTTTTGTTCACCTGACCTAGAATTCCTTACAATCAAATGCCGACCGCATTATCTACCAATAGAATTCTCTTCGATTATAATCAGTCGTGTATATGACGGCCCTGAAAGAACTTCATTGGACTCTATGTAAACTGAAAACCACATATCCCAAGGCTGCATTTATTGTAGCTGGGGATTTTAACAAAGCTAATCTGAAAACAAGGCTCCCTAAATTTTATCAGCATAACGAATGTGTGACCTGGGCTGGCAAAATTCTGGATCATTGTTACTCCAACTTCCGCGATGCATACAAAGCCCTCCCCTGCCCTCCTTTTGGCAAATCTGACCACGACTCCATTTTGTTGCTCCCAGCCTATAGACAGAAACTAAAACAGGAAACAACCGTGCTCAGGTCTGTTCAACGCTGGTGCGACCAATCTGATTCCACGCTTCAAGATTGCTTCGATCACATGGACTGGGATATGTTCCGGATAGCATTGTAGAACAACATTGATGTCTACGCTGATTCTGTGAGCGAGTTTATTAGCAAGTGCATCGGTGATGTTGTACCCACGGAGACGATTAAAACCTTCCCCAACCAGAAACTGTGGATTGATGGCAGCATTCGCGCAAAACTGAAAGAGCGAACCACTGCTTTTAATCAGGGGAAGGCGACCGGAAACATGACCGAATACAAACAGTGTAGCTATTCCCTCCGCAAGGCAATCAAACAAACCCTACATTACTCAGATCATGTATGTACTGTACTCTATACCATCTACTGCATCTTGCCTATGCCGTTCAGCCATCGCTCATCCATATATTTATATGTACATATTCTTATTAATTCCATTACACTTGTGTGTAAAAGGTCGTTTTTGTGAAATTGTTAGATTACTTGTTAAATATTACTGCATGGTCGGAACTAGAAGCACAAGCATTTTTGCTACACTCGCATTAACATCTGCTAACCATGTGCATGTGACCAATACATTTGATTTGATTTGATTTGTAAGCCCCACCCTCTTCAACATATATTTCAATGAATTGGCAAGGGCACTAGAACAGTCTGTTGCACCCGGCCTCACCCTTGTAGAACCTGAAGTCAAATGTCTACTGTTTGATGATGGTGCTTCTTTCTCCAACCAAGGAGAGCCCACAGCAGCACCTAGATCTTCTGCACAGATTCTGTCAGACCTGGACCCTGACAGTAAATCTCAGTAAGACAAAAATAAGTGTTCCAAAAAAGGTCCAGTTGCCAGGACCACAAATACAAATTCCATCTAGACACCATTGCCCTAGAGCACACAAAAAACTATACATACCTCGGCCTAAACAGCAGCGCCACAGGTAACTTCCACAAAGTTGTGAACGATCTGAGAGACAAGCAAGGGCTTCAATGCCATCAAAAGGAACATAAAATTTGACACACCAATTAGGATCTGGCACAAAATACTTGAATCAGTTATAGAACTCATTGCCCTTTATGGTTGTGAGGTCTGGGTTCCACTCACCAAGAATTCACAAAATGGGACAAACACCAGATTGAGACTCTGCATTCAGAATTCTGCAAATATATCCTTTGTGTACAACGTAAAACACCAAATAATGCATGCAGAGCAGAATTAGGCCTATACCTGCTAATGATCAAAATCCAGAAAAGAGACGTTAAATTCTACAACCACCTAAAAGCAATTCTCAAACCTTCCATAACAATGCCATCAGCTACAGAGAGATTAACCTGGAGAAGAGTCCCCTAAGCAAGCTGGTCCTGGGGATCTGTTCACAAACACAAACAGACCCCACAGAGAGATGAACCTGGAGAAGAGTCCCCTAAGCTATCTGGTCCTGGGGATCTGTTCACAAACACAAACAGACCCCACAGAACCATCAGCTACAGAGAGATGAACCTGGAGAAGAGTCCCCTAAGCTATCTGGTCCTGGGGATCTGTTCACAAACACAAACAGACCCCACAGAGCCATCAGCTACAGAGAGATGAACCTGGAGAAGAGTCCCCTAAGCTATCTGGTCCTGGGGATCTGTTCACAAACACAAACAGACCCCACAGAGCCCCAGGACAGCAACACAATTAGACCCAACCAAATCATTACTTACATGACACATTGGAAAGAATAAACAAATAAATAGAGCAAACTATAGTTTTATTTGGTAGTAAACAGAGAGTACACAGTGGCAGAATACCTGACCACTGTGAAAAGCTTTGACTATGTACAGACTCAGTGAGCATAGCCTTGCTATTGAGAACGGTCAGCATAGGCAGACCTGGCTCTCAAGAGAAGACAGGCTATGTGCACACTGCCCACAAAAGGAGGTGGAAACTGAGTAGCACTTCCTAACCTGCCAAATGTATGACCATATTAGAGATACATATTTCCCTCAGATTACACAGACCTACACAGAATTCAAAAACAAATCCAACTTTGATAAACTCCCATATCATTTGTGTGAAATACCACAGTATGTAATCACAGGAGCAACATTTGTGACCTGTTGCCACAAGAAAAAGGCAACGAGTGAAGAACAAACACCATTGTAAATACACCCATATTTATGTTTAGTTCTCTTGTTTTTAATTGTTAAAAACACTGTATATAGACACAATAACATTTGAAATGTCTATTATTTTAGAACTTGTGTTGGTGTAATATTTACTGTCAACTTTCTATTGTTTATTTCTCTTTGTTTGTCCATTTCAATGTAAACATATATATGTAAACATATGTTTCCCATGCCAATAAAGCCCTTTGAATTGAATTGAGAGAGAAATGATATATATTAGATTAATCGCACCTATGAAAGGATACAGCGGTGATAGTATGTCTTGATTCATTTGTAGCGTTTAATCAAGCAAAGGGAATGACTAAAAGTCGCTTTTGAATTTTAGTTTGAAGGATGTTTCTATTCAGTTTCTGTGACCTTGAGTTTCCACTTAGTCATAATCATAGGCATTGTATCAAAGCGATAAAATGGATGTTGCAAATCATCTTCGTTTGTCAAAATGAATAATTGCTGATTCATCCACTTTGGATTCATGAGTAGGAAACATATTCAATCCACTACTGTGCAGTAATATGAATCTTTGATTGTGTGTACAGTTTGAGCCAGAGCCATATATAAAGATATATAACACTGTTTATTTGGCTCTTTCCATAATGTAACGGTGTAGGGTAAAGTTGCCCCTAGACGCTGTCTTGAGTCAGTTTTGCATTTCCCGCACTAACAAATAAGGTTAGGAATGGGAGAGGGGAAGCTAATCCTAGATCTTTACTGAGGTAAAATGTCACGGAGCTTTGATAATGCATGAGGGCCACTGAGTTCTTGCAAGGGTTGTCACTCCCTATGCCTAATCAATAAGGTAGAAATATTGTCATACAATTCTAGTTTGAAATAAAATAAAAAAATCTTATTTGATTGATTAAAAAACAAACAGTCATGATCACATTTGAACCTCCAAAAGTGTGTGTGTGTGTGTAGCCTGATCTCTTACTAAGGGATGAATAGAAAATGCCATTCAAGCAATAGCCTACAGTACAACATTATCCCTCTTGGCCCATTCATTTGGGTATGTTATGACTTTGCAATATCTATTCAATATCTCAACTCACCCCACTGCAAATGTATATGTTGCAGCCATCAGACACAAGCGTAGCAGAGAGTGGATGTTGCTGTCCGCTGGCGCCACCATATGGCCACTTGCAGCACCAGCAGCAATGTCAGATTGTCATACACACAGAGATCAGGGTCGTGTTCATTAGTCACCAAACAGAAGAAAAGTGACTGAAACAGGTCTTGTCCAATAAGAAAAGCATGCACAACGTTTTATGTTGCATGTCCTAAGGAACATGACCCAGGTTTACTGCAGCTGTCAGAAGGGGATCCTGTGATAACTGCATATTCTATAAGGACCCGATTCCGACCCAAGTTAAGTGAGTGTAAACGGAACGTTTTTATGCACTTTTGTCTCTGTGTATTCTGAACTTGAATTTAAGCATGAGAATAGCATGCTATTCACCAGCTATTCGTTTGGGGTGGAGATTGAATAAATGAAGGTGTGGCGGAGTGGTCTACAGATAGACTGTCTTCTGACCGTATTCCCTAATAATTCCAACACCATGAGGAAACCATGAATAAAGTCGAGCCAACCTGTTTCAAGTTGTAAAATCATCTATTTTTTCTTCTCCATGCACTTTTATTTACAACTTAATAAGAGCTTCCATGGTATCCAATTGGTAGTTACAGTCTTGTCTCATCGCTGCATCTCCCGTACGGACTGTCCTCCGTAACACAACCCAACCAAGCTGCACTGCTCTCGACCTTCACCTATCCTGAGTCCGTACGGGAGACGCAGCGATGAGACAAGACTGTAACTACCAATTGCATACCACAAAAAATGGGTAAAAGTTAAAAAAAAGAGTCTGTACAATTTAAATTCTGCAGAAAGGCACAGCATTTCAGAAACTTTACTGTGGGAAAGTATGGTTATATGCTTTCGTTTGCTGCCATATGACTGGTTTCACATTTGTCTCCAGTGAAAAAGGGTTACCCCTTTTGCGTGGGAAATTCCTTTTCGTGGTATCCGAAAAAGGGCCCACTTAACCCAATGTGTCAGAGGAAACACCGTGCACCTGGCAACTGTTTCAGCATGCACTGTGCCCGGCCCGCCACAGGAGTTGCTAGTGAGTGATGGGACAAGGACATCCCTGCCGGCCAAACCCTTCCCTAACCCGGGAAGACGCTGGGCCAATTGTGCGCCGCCCCATGGGTCTCCCGGTCACGGCCAGCTGTAACAGAACCTGGACTCGAACCCAGAGTCTCTAACTAGCACTGCGATGCAGTGCCTTAGACCACTGCACCTTTTAATGCAGGGATGGTGTACCGGCTTTCCTCCTGGGAAGGAGAGGCGGACCAAAATGCAGCGTGGTTATAGTTCATGTTTTTTAATAGGTAAACTCAACATGAACATAATACAAAACAATAAACGTGGCAAAACCAAAATATCCCTATCTGGTGCAACAAACACAAAGACAGGACACAACCACCCACAAAACCCAACACAAAACAGGCTACCTAAATATGGTTCCCAATCAGAGACAATGACTAACACCTGCCTCTGATTGAGAACCATATCAGGCCCAAACACAGAAACAGACAAACTAGACATCCAACATAGAATGCCCACTCAGATCACATCCTGACCAAACAAAACATAGAAGCATACAAAGCAAACTATGGTCAGGGCGTGACAGATGACCACTCTCAAATGTCTTAATCATAGGCTACCCCGACATTCTCTGTCTCCTATTTCTATCATGTTAAATATTAGCCACTATCATTATCGCTTGTCAGTAGGTCTAAAACCACACATATTCAACTGCAATGTACTGTTCCCTTCAGCCTATATTATCATTTCATGTAATTACATTATTTTATTTACCTTCATTTGATTTCTCTGTAAACGCTGTCACGGCTGTGTGGTTGTTGCTGAGGATCATTAACAGTTGATAATTTAAAAAAAAAGACATGTATGATAATTAAATTGTTATGAATTGGAGCGCAGACCAAGCCCTTGGCGCAATACTTGGCCATGGGTATAGTACCATGTGCACTATTCAAACCACCGTTTTCTTTATTCCGTGCACACGACAACACCTTTTCCCCCTCAGGAGACTGAAAATATTTGGCATGGGTCCCCAGATCCTCAAAAAGTTATACAGCTGCAACATCGAAAGCTGGTCTTGACTGGTTGCATCACCGCCTGGTATTGCAACTGCTCGGCATCTGACCATAAGGCTCTACAGAGGGTAGTGCATACGGCCCAGTAAATCACTGGGGCCAAGCTTCCTGACATCCAGGGCCTACAGTGCCTTGCCAAAGTATTCAACGCCCTTGGCGTTTTTCCTATTTTGTTGCATTACAACCTGTATATGGCACCACAACGAACCTGCAAAGAGAGGTCCGCCCACCAAAACTCACAGACCAGGCAAGGAGGGCATTAATCAGAGAGAAAACATAGAGACTAAAGATAACCCTGAAGGAGCTGCAAAGCTCCACAGCGGAGATTGGAGTATCTGTCCATAGGACCACTTTAATCCGTACACTCCACAGAGCTGGGCTTTATGGGAGAGTGGCAGGAAAAAAGCCATTGCTAAAAGAAAAAAATAAGCAAGTTTGGTGTTCACCAAAATGCATGTGGGAGACTCCCCAAACATATGGAAGAAGGTACTCTGGTCAGATGAGACTAAAATTGAGCTTTTTGGCCATCAAGGAAAACGCTACGTCTGACACAAACCCAACACCTCTCATCACCCTAAGAACACCATCCATCATGCTGTGGGGATGTTTTTCAAAGGCAGGGACTGGGAAACCGGTCAGAATTGAAGGAATGATGGATGGAGCTAAATACAGGGAAATTCTTGAGGAAAACCTGTTTCAGTCTTCCAGCGGTTCACCTTCCAGCAGGACAAAGACCCTAAGCATACTGCTAGTGCAACACTTGAGTGGTTTAAGGGGAAACATTTAAATGTCTTGGAATGGCCTAGTCAAAGCCCAGAGAATCTGTGGTATGACTTAAAGATTGCTGTACATCAGCGGAACCAATGCCTACTTGAAGGAGCTGCAGCAGTTTTGCCTTGAAGAATGGGCAAAAATCCCAGCGGCTAGATGTGCCAAGCTCATAGAGACATACCCCAAGAGACATGCAGCTGTAATTGCTGCAAAGGTGGCTCTACAAAGTATGGACTTGGGGGGGGTGAATAGTTATGCACGCTCAAGTTAGGTTTTTTTGTGTTATTTCTTGTTTGTTTCGCAATTAAAAAATATTTTGTATCTTCAAAGTGGTTGGCATGTTATGTCAAATCAAATGATACAACCTCCCCAAATATCTATTTTAATTCCAGGTTGTAAGGCAACAAAATCGGAAAAATGCCAAGGGGGTGAATACTTTTGCAAGCCACTGTATATACTAGGCGGTGTCAGAGGAAATTGTCAAAGACTCCAGTCATAGACTGTTCTCTCTGCTACCGCACGGCAAGCGGTACCGGAGCGCCAACTCTAGGACCAAAAGGCTCCTTAACAGCTTCTACCCCCAAGCCACAAGACTGCTGAACAATTAATAAAATGGCCACCTAGACTATATAAATTGACATCACCTTTGTTTTTACACTGCTGCTACTCACTGTTTATTATCTATGCATAGTCACTTTACAAATGACCTCAACTAACCTGTACCACCGCACATTGACTTGGTACCACCCGGTACCACCTGTATATACCCTCGTTGTGTCATTTTCTTGGTTACTCTTTTATTTTTGTATTTAGTAAATATTTTCTTAACTCTATTTCTTGAACTGCATTGTTGGTTAAGGGCTTGTAAGTAAGCATTTTCACGGTAAGATCTACACCCGTTGTATTTGGCGCATGTGACAAATAACATTTGATTTGATTTAAAGGCTCTCCAAACCTGTTTTTTTTGTGTTTCATAAATACTTTCCTAAACAAAATAATCTATAAGATCAGAGTATTTTTGTATCTATCAATTGGTGCTGAAACGGAGACTAATATGCATATATTTAGATGGCTTTCTTTAATTGATCCCAAATACTCGGAACCCGTTTTCTCGCTATACATTCTAGTGAGTCTGTAGACAAAATTCAAACTTAAAGGTACAGCGTATTTAAAGGGATGGCTTAAGATAAATCTACTGAAAACCCTATTGAATGAAAACTCCACGAGAAAATTTGTTGGTCACTAAGTGGAAGGGTTTTCAGTCGTTGAATGAAATGTATTCAGAGCGTGCAAGGGAGCCACACCTCAACAAGGCAAGTCTGAATACCAAATACTGAGACGTGTGTAGGAAAGGCGTGCATTAGGAAAGGAGTCAATTCCTTAATCGGAATCGGCCCCTAGGACTTTATTGTATAATGTAAACACTATAACAGATCAGATGAGAATTGAGATTGCATTAATGGATTGTGCTTTGTTGTGGATTTCCATTTGTGGCAATGATATTACCTCAGTTCAGTCTCGTGTTAACTTGGAAAGAGAGAGTGAGAACGAGAACGAGAGTTAGGAGGGGGAAAGAGAAACAGGAGGGGGAGAGAAAGAGAATGAATGAAAGAGACCGAAAGAAGCTGGCAATAAATCCTCTCATCTATGACTGACAGTGAGACACAACTCCTGGTTGGTTTATCACCCCTTAATAACTGTTAACTACCTGTAAGTACTATCAAGATGGAGGGCATAAACAACGCTAGATGAATCTTTCTTCGTCTGTGATTGAACTTATACAGTCTCATTAATACATACAAACAAACACATTGTGTTCCAAATGGCACCCTATTCCCTCGTGCAGTACCTTTGGTCAAAAGTGTAGTTGAAAACAGAGAGTGAATCAATGTGAACAATGATGAAGGCCAGTGATGAAGATGCATCTAGAGAACTTGTTGGCACAGAGGCCCAACATGATGACTCAATCACGATTTATGAATTTTTTGGGATGGCTGACCATCTATATATTCCCACAGACGCCCTGGGGTCACTGACGCCAGGAGAGGTGTGAAGACTAATGGAACTTGAATCGACAAAATGAATGTTACTGTGTTAATGAAATTGTAATGTTTGGATTGTTTCAGGAGTTCATAAAGAACTAAGCATTTGGATATGTTTTATTGTACTGTAAGTGCTGTAGATTTATTGTTACAGAGAAACTGTGTTATTCTGTTCGTCGGACAGTGGACAGTTCAAAGAGGAGCGACACAGGGTTTCGCTCTTATTGTACAGTTTTGAGAAGTGGTGATTAGATTAGGGAATGTATGTAAAGTTTGATGACTTTTGTTTTAATGTTTTGGGGCCATGCAAAGTGACGTTAATTAGACGATGGGAGATACAGGGATTTGAAGCTCATGGAAGAATAAAAGCTGGGTATAAACTTTGATCATGGAGTCATTGGTAAACCATTCTCCTGATGTACGTCGTAGTGGTGAATTTTCTGTCGTTAAAATATTTTGTATTCTTTTTATCGTGAAGATTTCGGGTATGTACCATTTGCTAATTGCATTCTTGTTGCGTAACTAATAAATCGGATTACTTTTAAATAGGTACGAACTGTGGCCCTCACATTCCTGAGTAACAGTCCTTGAATGATTATTTGTTGAAATGTCTAATGGGAAATGTTATTCACAATACACATAGCATGGTCTTTAACTGTGCATCTCTGAGCTAAAGTTAACTCAATCATTGAATGTGAGCACATCGATTGAAGATATTAGCTCCTTGTTCCGTAGTCTCTTAATAATTGCATAATGGTAAACCTAGACACGTGCAACATATAGTATTCCGATTGGTGACGCTAGGCTCGCAACCTTGGCTATATCCACCTGATATGATTATGGGCATATAGCATTCATATGATAATGGAGTCAGATGGTATATCATATTAGGGTCAATGACCCCTACACTAATTCTCTGTCATCCTCAGACGAAGTGGATTTTCACCTACAGTATCTACAAAAGTAGTGCACCATGTTCCGGTCAGTCTCAGATAACAACATCTATACGCTGTATCGGTGAGTGAGTTTAAAAAGAAGTGCACTGGGGATGTTGTACCCACTGTGACTATTAAAACCTATCCTAACCACGAACCGTGGATGGATGGCTGCATTCGCACAAAACTGAATGCTCGAACCACTGCATTTAACCATGGAAAAAGGTCTGGGAATATGGCTGAATATAAACAGTGTAGTTATTCCCTCCACAAGGCAATCAAACAAGAAAAATGCCGGTACAGGGACAAAGTGGAGTTGCAATTCAACGGCTCAGACAGAAGACGTATGTGGCAGGGTCTACAGAAAGAAAAACAGCCACGTCATGGACACCGATGTCACACTTCCAGACAAACTAAACACCTTCTTTGCCCACTTTGAGGATAATACAGTGCCACCGTCGCGGCCCACTAACAAAGATTGCACCCCCACCCCTCTCCTTCTCCGTGGTCGACGTGAGTAAAACATTTAAACGTGTTAACCCTCGCAAGGCTACTGGCCCAGACGGTATCCCTAGCAACGGCCTCAGAGCATGCGCAGCAGACTGGCTGGCTGGTGTGTTTATGGATATATCGCTCCCGATCCCGGTCTGCTGTCCCCACATGCGTCAAGATGGCCACCATTGTTCCTGTACCCAAGAAGGCATAGATTCTGAACTAAATGACTACCGCCACGTAGCACTCACTTCTGTCATCATGAAGTGCTTTGAGAGACTCGTCAATGATCATAAAACCTGCACCTTACCCGCCACCCTAGACCCACTTCATTTTGCATACCGCCCCAACAGGCGCCCCACAGACGATGCAATCGCCATCAATTCCCTATCCCATCTGGACAAGAGGAATACCTATGTAAGAATGCTATTCATTGACTACAGCTCGGCATTCAACACCATATTACCCTCCAAGCTCATCATCAAGCTGAAGGCCCTGGGTTTCAACACCACCCTGTGCAATTGGGTCCTGGACTTTTTGACAAGCCGCCCCCAGGTGGTGAAGGTAGGAAACAACATCTCCCCTTTGCTGTCCGTCAACACTGGAGTCCCACAAGGGTGTGTGCTCAGCTCTCTCCTGTACTCCCTGTTCACCCACGACGGCGTGGCCATGCACACCTCCAACTCAATCATCAAGTTTGCAGATGACACAACAGTAGTGGGCTTGTTTACCAACAACGACGAGACACCCTACACGGAGAAGGTAAGGGCCCTCGGAGTGTGGTGTCAGGAAAATAACCTATCACTCAATGCCAACAAAACAAAGGAGATGATCGTGGACTTCAGGAAACAGCAGAGGGAGCACCCCCCTACCCACATCGAAAGGACAGCAGTGGAGAAGGTGGAAAAGTTTTAAGCTCCTCGGCATACACATCACAGACAAACTGAAATGGTCCACTCACACAGACAGTGTGGTGAAGAAGGCGCAACAGCGCCTCTTCATCTCAGGAGGCTGAAGAAATTTGGCTTGTCACCCAAAACCCTGACAAACTTTTACAGATGCACAATCGAGAGCATACTGTTGGGCTGTAACACAACCTGGTACGGCAACTGCACCGCCCTCAACCGCAAGGCTCTGCAGAGGGTGGTGGGGTCTGCACAACGCATCACCGGGGTCAAACTACTTGCCCTCCATGACACCTACAGCACCCGATGTCACAGGAAGGCCAAAAAGATCATCAACGACAACAATCACCCGAGCCACTGCCTGTCCACACCGCTACCATCCAGAAGGCGAGGTCAGTACAGGTGCATCAAAGATGGGAACGAGAGATTGAGAAACAGCTTCTATCTCAAGGCCATCAGACTGCTAAACAGCAATTACTAACTCAGAAAGACTACTGCCTAAATTGAGAGCCAATCACTGGAAACTTTAATAAATGGATCACTAGTCACTTTAAACAATGCTACTTTAAATAATGCCACTTTAATAATGTTTACATATCTTACATTACTCATATCACATGTATATAATGTATTTTATACCATCTACTGCACCCTGCCTATGCCGCTCGGCCATCGCTCATCCATATATTTATATGTAAAAATTTTCATTCACCCCTTTAGATTTGTGTGTATTAGGTAGTTGTTGGGGAATTGTGAGATGACTTGTTAGATATTACTGCACTGTCGGAACTAGAAGCACAAGCATTTCACTACACTCGCATTAACCACTGCTAACCACGCGTATGTGACCAATCAAATTTGATGTAGGGTGTCATTTAGGATGCAGCCTAAAAGTTACACATAGTCAATGTAGGAGCTCGGTTACGATCAATTACCAATTGAAGCAGTAGACTGTGCCTTGCATGAATCCAATGTCTCTCCACACAGCGAGAAAAAAAGACACTTCAATTACTGACAGACCAATGGGGCGGTGAGGAGAGAAAGGCTGCTATGATCCAAAGGCTGCTATGATGTTGTACACACAAAATTGTGTCATTCTGAACATTATCCGCAACATTATATTCCATTTTTGTTGGACTCGAGCAATTACTTTCCTGTGTGCGAGCATACACATGCTTTCTTGTTTTCATTGTGCTGATAGAAAGCACGTGCATGGAAAAGTATCTCTTGAGTCCAACAAAATGTAATATAATGTTGCAGATAAAGTTCGGAATGACATCATTTCATGAGTACAACATCTAAAGACCTGCATCACATATTTTGGTGTTGTTTGGAGCCTTTGTTCATGTTTTAACACATGATACCGATACTGCAGAACGAGCATGAGGAAGTCTATTGATGGTGGGGTAAGTTTCTCAAAATCAAGTGGAATCGCAAAAAAAAAAAAAAAACACTGGACAAAAAAGTTCACTTGTAAAGTCCATGCTCGTGGGTTTGATTCCCGGGACTACCCATATGCAAAATGTATGCAAGCATGACTATGTCACTTTGGATATATTATTATTATTATATAAGTAGAATCATTTGCTTGGTATATCATTTCTGCTCTATATTTAATGTTATCTGTTTGGATTGTTGAAACATAGGACACCATTGAAAGAGAGACCCTGGACTCATTAGGGATTCCCTTTATAAATAAAGGTTAAATAAATGGCCCCAGGTCTTAGTACAACATTTCCTGTTAAAAACCAGACTCAAGGGACAGCCTCTGGTGGCACACTGACCTTTTTCATACTACTGAGCTGTGCTGAATCAAGCAGAGCCAATCTTTCCTGGTTTCACTTCCACAATATCTTCTGGACCTGTGCTGAAAAGGACAATGTGAAAAGAAAATATCAGAGCCAGCACAGTAAGGTTCAAGTTGGTCGAGTGAAAAGGGTATTTCTGTCTGGTTGGCTCTCTGCTAATTGAAAATAGTAGTAATATGAATAGCAAAAGTGTAATAGTATGATGTCCTAAACAGTGCTATTAGTAGAACCAGCATCAACACTTCACATTCTCTACAGGATCAGTGTCTGTCCCGCCCCCCCCCCCGCGGGGGTAGCTATTACAGTGAAAGAATACCATGCTGTTGTTTGAGGAAAGTGCACAGTTATGAACTTGAAAATGTATCAATAAACCAATTAGGTACATTTGGGCAGACTTGATACGACATTTTGAACAGAAATGCAATGGTTCATTGGATCAATGGTTCTTTGCGCATACACTGCATATACTTTGCGCATACACTGCATATACTTTGCGCATACACTGCATATACTTTGCGCATACACTGCATATACTTTGCGCATACACTGCATATACTTTGCGCAAACACTGCATACACTTTGCGCATACACTGCATATACTTTGCGCATACACTGCATATACGTTGCGCATACACTGCATATACTTTGCGCATACACTGCATATACTTTGCGCATACACTGCATACACTTTGCGCAAACACTGCATACACTTTGCGCATACAAAATCGAAATTGCACCTAACCTGGAATAGTACATTATGACCGTTCTCTTGCTTTTTAAAGGTAGAACAAACAAAACAAATCATGTTTTTTTCTTCATATTATCTTTTCCCAGATCTAATGTGTTATATTATCCTACATTCCGTTCACATTTCCACAAACTTCAAAGTGTTTCCTTTCAAATGGTATCAAGAATATGCATTTCCTTGCTTCAGGTCCCGAGCAACAGGCAGTTAGATTTGGTTATGTCATTTTAGACGAAAATTGAAAAAAAGGGCCAGATCGTAAAGCCTGCAGGTATAATGATTTAGAATGTATTATAAGTAGGCTATATACTGTATAACATGACTCTTTCCGTATCAAAATGGCTGGTATTTAGTAAAGAAGAATGTTACCCAACTAGCTGTAGCAGGCCTGTGTGTGATATAAAGCAGAAGGTGTGGACAAGACAAAATCCTCACCCAAACATTCTCCCCAGTGACAAGCTTGTTTGTGTGAGGTTAGTGAGCGGTGCTGGTGAACTTGTGCATGCCGGGGGAGAGTGACAGTGTCAGCTCCCTAAGACGGCACTGCCACACACACACACACACACACACACACACACACACACACACACACACACACACACACACACACACACACACACACACACACACACACACACACAGGGTTAACCTGAGGACTACTTACCTGTACTGGAAGTCTGTCTGTGGCTGATCCTCTTAAATCCTGGACTTTGATGTGTTTCCCCGCTTTGTTCTCAGTCTCTCAGTCTGATCTTAAAGAGGTGCTCTCTCTTACATCTCTCCAAGGAGGCATCCAGTGACTTTCACAACAGAGCCTCTTGACAAAGCCCCCAAAGCCCAGGGGATGTGTGTATTGTGTTTGTGCGTGTGTAGGGAGATGGAGTTAGGGTGAGACAGACTGTCCTGACCTAACACTG
The DNA here is from genome assembly GCF_021184085.1 of Oncorhynchus gorbuscha. Taxonomy (NCBI): domain Eukaryota; kingdom Metazoa; phylum Chordata; class Actinopteri; order Salmoniformes; family Salmonidae; genus Oncorhynchus; species Oncorhynchus gorbuscha. The sequence continues at coordinate 48,231,768 of NC_060188.1, read as the reverse complement.
CTGGTGGTTTAAAGGCTTAGCAAGTAACACTTCCTCCTGATTCAGCTGATACTGATTGCTCAAACCCAGGACCTCTGCCTTGCAATACAATTCAGAAAATGCCAGCCACTGCAATTCAAGAAAGATCAAATGTCCGAGTAGTCCTCCAACCTGTTTTAGCTGAAGGAGCAGAGCCTAAAGACATCATGCTCTCTGTACTCCTAAAGTTTTAGGACATCAATCATGATGATAACAGAATTAAATTATTTGCTCAAGCTAGCCACACACACACACACACACACGCTGTGAGCATGAGGTGAGAGTCATCTCCACATGACTGAACTGTATGAAAACACAAGCTTTCTACACTCCAAAAGTCCATGGGTAACATACATTGACATATGGTCAGCTAAAAAGGTAAGTGGCCCTTAAACTACTCGGGCCTGGTACCCATTCTGGTGTGGAATTGAGAGAGGGCAGGTTTGAGAGAGGAGAGCATGATACGCGCGGACACACACGTTCTCTCACACACACGCGAACGCACATATAGAGGAGAATGTGACACACGCACACACACACACACAGTGCCCTTGCACAGACATAGAGAGGCATCTGATGTGATCTGCACTGCACACTCTCCTATAGGGCTAGTAAGTCACCTACCCTGACAGGGCAGCTAGTAACCTATTGAGCAGGGTAGCGGATGAGAACAGTAGAGGATAATATCAAAAAATCATGGTAGCCTCAAAAGAACCTCATGAGCTCTCCTGTCCTGTTGACAATCAGTGGTTATGTTTGTGTGTCATGCTCACACACAGACACACAGACACACAGACACACAGACAGACCGACAGACAGACCCAGACAGACGGACACAGGCAGGCAGACACCCCTCTGGGCCTCATCATCACCGACCGATATTAACCTCATCCAGCTCCTCCACCGGGAGCAGACAGTACACATTAGTAAGGGTCTCTTATCAGCGGATGCAACATTGCACCAAAATGGCCGACATGCAGAGCCGCAACAGCAGCATATTAGCCATTTCCCTTAAGATCGTTCATCTTCCGCCCATAGCAGCCTCCTGCCTCCCTTACAGCCCAATTGTTCGGCTGTGCCTTGGTTCAGTGATGTGTGTGTGTGTGAGACGCAGACAGATACTGATGCCTCCAGTAACAGAGGGTTCCCCCCCTTCAGAGGAGTTGGGTTAAATGCGGAAGACACATTTCAGTTGAAGGCATTCAGTTCAACAACTGACTAGGTATCCCCCTTTCCCGCCCTGCTGTACGCCTGCAATGTAACAGCTCTGTTAGCTGATAATGTTAGCATGCACACACACATACACAGTGCTGCAGGAGAGAAGGATAGATAGCTTTGATGAAACAGCGCAGGACGGCAAAGATAAGAGCGACAAGGGAAGAAAGATCTAGCGCGCTGTCTCGTGATACAAACCCTTCTCCCTCTAGGACTGATCCTACTACTTCAACCACATCCAACTAGCTGGGGCTCTCTATCCGTTATGATCAACATTAGATCCTTGTCTGTTCGAGGCGGCAGAATTCGATCCAAAGCCAGCAGCTTCATACTCCAGAAACTAGTGGAAGAAATGTGTCTTGGTTGGGCAAAAGAAGAGACATTACTTCAGGTCTCAGGGATGGTGACATCACTTGGCTGCTGGCGCAGCTCGGGTCTTTAGCTGACGTCTGCTCCAGGACTGATCAGCAACACTGGCACTGGATCTTTTGATCCATCATTGACAATCTTCAATCAAGCTGTTTGTTCGGAGTCTTGTGATAGAGATGGTGTTGAATGGTGATACTGGTTTCAGTGTAAGCAGGTGACTTATGGACTGAATGACAAATACATAAATAAAACTATCTAGACTAGGGGGAAACGGCTCTAGTGTGTGTTTCATGAAGGAGAAGAAATACGTGGTAAATATATGAAAGGTTAGATATTGCTCATGCTCTTTTCAAGGTACAACTCCCCCCTCGAAGAGAGACACGCACATCAACGTGTACACACCGGAATGCTGCCAGACACAAACACAGCTCATCCATGTTGTGACACACTCCCGCTGAAGCTGTGCTTAGCGTCAGGGTTCTCACCAGACAGCAGTGATCTGTGCCTGGCTGCGTCACGATGCTAGCTCTCTTCTCTGGGGCCACGGGGAGAATTACAGACATGATTAGTGGGCTGGAAGAACTAACCAATGAGGATATCATCGCTTTGGAACCCTTCAGGACCCCCTCTCTCGTGCGAGGGAAAATAACATGGAGAATAGCCTCTGAGTTGTAGATATTTTCATAGATTTAGGTGCGCTCAGAAATAGAAAACACAATTCTTTAAAAACTACTAAGATGTGTTATTTGGTGCACTATAAGCACAGACTTCTCTGTACATATGCAAAGTTTGGCAAAACTATAATTAGAGGGATACTGCGATTCTGGCATTTCGCCCTTGTTCTACTTACCCAGAGTCAGATGAACTTGTGGATACCATTTTTATGTTTCTGCATGCATTATGAAGGAGGTTAGCTGTAGTTTCGCAAGGCAGTGCTAACCAGCTTTTCCGCAATGTCGAAGTCATAGATAAGAAAATAGTATCCACGAGTTCATCAGACTCTGGGTAAGTAGAACAAGGGCTTAATGGCAGAATGTCTCAGTATCCCTTTAAAATATATCGATATCTGCCCATATTCTTGATGAAGACTGTTAAACTCACTGGTGAGACCCCCCCAAAAATCTACCAAAATGGCACTGCTAATAGCTCTATATAAAAATAGACAAATATATATTTTTATAATTAAATTCATTATCATTATCATTTCTATATACTTTCAACCTGGTTTAAGTCGTCTAAATTCAGACTGGAGTATTTTTTTCATATATATATATATGAAAAAAATACTCCAGTCTGAATATATATATATGTTTTATATGTTATATATGTTTTACTCAGACAATCCAAAATGTGGGTGGCAACCTACCAGTTGAGAATCGCTGGATTAGAATATATCGGCTGGGCCCGAGCTCAATTTGAACAACATTTGATACGCGATTGCAGTTGACTGACCACCAGAGGTCATGAGAAAACCAGAAATCTCAGAGGAGGGAAATACTTCAGGCCGCAGAGCCCCCATACAACAGAAAGGGGCTCGTCCATCAATTGCAGCAGATATTTTTTGTGTTAATTGTGATTGATAGACTGATCCACAAAGGAGTAGTAATCTTTTTTTTTTACCTTCATTTAAATAGGGGAGAACCATTGAGACCAGGGTCTATTTTGCAAGGGAACCCTGCACACACAATTCATAGACAAATCAAATCATCAAGAAAAACAGCTACATTCCTCAGGAAATAGTTATATATGTATATATATATAGTTACACCCAATCAATATTTTAAAGTGGCATCAGAGCATCCAATTGAAGTGTATTTTGCAGTTGGCTGCAACAATGACGTGCATTAACAAGCCCAATGATGAAGGCTTATCATGTGTTATAGGAACTGGACCGATGTTAGAAAAGGATCCTCCCTACGAAAACCTATCATGCTGAGACAAGCTGGAATGAATTTGGGTTTACCTATGATGATTTACCTAGACTGACTCATCATTGAAACAACAACGTTACAAATAGCAGAACTAGAGTGCATTTGTAAAGTATTCAGACCCCTTCCCTTTTTCCACATTTTGTTACATTACAGCCTTATTCTAAAATGGATTAAATGTTTTTCCCTCAATCTACACACAATGCAAACATAATGAGAAATGGAAAAGTTTGACTTTTCTGAAAATGTATTCAAAATAAAAACCGAAAAATGTTTACATAAGTATTTAGATTCTTTCCTATGAGACTCGAAATTGAGCTCAGGTGCATCCTGTTTCCATTGATCATCCTTGAGATGTTATACAACTTGGGAGTCCACCTGTGGTAAATTCAATGAATTGGACATGGTTTAGAAAGGCACACACCTGATGGTTAATCTGACAGAGTTCCTCTGTGGAGATGGGAGAACCTTCCAGAAGGACAACAATCTCTGCAGCACTGTACCAATCAAACCTTTATGGTAGAGTGGTCAGACGGAAGCCACTCCTAAGTAAAAGGCACATGACAGCCTGCTTGGAGTTTGCCAAAAGGCACCTAAAGAACTCTTAGACCATGAGAAACACAATTCACCGATCTGATGAAACCAAGATTGAACTCTTTGGCCTGAATGCAAAGCGTCACATCTGGAGGAAAGCTGACACCATCCCTACGGTGAATCATGGTGGTGGCAGCATCATGCTGTGGGGATGTTTTTCAGCGGCAGGGACTGGGAGACTAGTCAGGATCGAGAGGAAGATGAGCAGAGCAAAGTACAGAGAGACCCTTGATGAAAACCTGCTCCAGGGCACTCAGGACCTCAAACCGGGACGAAGGTTCACCTTCCAACAGGACAATGACCCTAAGCACACAGCCAAGACAATGCCTTCGGGACAAGCCTCAATATCCTGGAGTGGCCCAGCCAGAGCCCGGATTTGAACCTGATCCAACTTCTCTGGAGAGACCAGAAAATAGCTGTGCAGCAATGTTCCCCATCCAACCTGACAGAGCTTGAGAGAATCTGCAGAGAAGAATAGGAGACATTCCCCAAATACAGGTGTGCCAAGCTTGTAGCGTCTTACCCAAGAAGACTCAAGGCTGTAATCGCGGCAAAAGGAGCTTCAACAAAGTACTGAGAAGGGTCTGAATACTTATGTAAATGTGATCTTTTTTCATTATGGGGTATTGTGTAGATTGAAAAAAAACAAATGACATTTTAGAACAAGGCTGTAAAGTAACGAAACGTGGAAAAAGTCCAAGTGTCTGTATTCTTTCCAAATGCACCGTATTCGTTTACGGGGAAATTGGTCATACATGGAAATAATTCAAGTCCTGGTAGCATATTGGTTTTCTAGTTATCACCTGTAATAGTCTGTTGCAGGGATGGGCAACTGGCGGCCCCTTTGGTAGGATCAATTTCCAAAAATGTGTGAAACTATGTGTGAAATTTGGTAAAGTTATGAGGATACCATGTCATAGTGGAGCACATCCCAATTACTGTCCATTCTAGCTCGATATAGAGATGACATCACCATTCCAATTGTTTCACACTTTAATGTGTTGTATTATGAAGTGAACTTATCAAATTGCCTTACAGATCATTTCCCCCTGATAATACAAAATTACATTTCATATCTTCAATCCTGTTGGCCCAAATAACAGCATAGGGGTCATAATAATGCAGTGATACCCATGTATCGGAGGTAGCTAAATGTGGGTATTATACCTAAATATAACCCACATACATGGACTGTAATATGTGAAATTTGGCTCTCTGGCCATTGGACTATAAGTACAAGTAATCTGTGGGGCCAAAAACAAGGTACTGTATTAATTAGTAGACATCTTTCCAAAAATGTGTGTTGTTCTTATGCCTTTCCCTCTTCAGCGTAGGTACTCCAGAAGAAAAAGATCCACAGAATCCAAAGGTAGCCAGAAACTGACGACAGTTTACATTCTATTGCCACTGTTGGAGGGTAAGACTAATTTCCTGATCAGCTCACTGAATGAGCACCTTACCTTTCAATGACAGTAACAACTGAAGGTAAACTGTTGTCGGTCTCTGGCATCTGAGGCAAAAAATGACATGACAGGTGCATTTTAATTTAAGTTCCTTTTTTAAATTTGAAGTTTAATGTTCATTTCCATGCTGTGTTGCAGTAAGAATACAGACAGTGCTCCAGTCAGAATATCCAGTAGTACAAATCAGATTCAAGTTACACATACTGAACAAGAGAGAAAATATAGGGGGCAGGACAGAGAGACAGAGAGAAAGAAAGAAAGAAAGAAAGAAAGAGAGAGAGAGAGAGAAAGGGAACATTCTGGAACAGAATGGGGATACAAGATGACATAAGCAGGTTTTTCTTTTTTTAAACAAAGGTTGTTTTTCTTTTGACAGTGCCAATGCAAACCTGCTTTACCTAACATCAGAGGGAGGGAGATTGTTTTTTTCCCCCTCCAACTGCTACAAGCCATCGTGTCCTTACGTCAGCAATGAGTAAAAAAGCAGCGCTACAGCCTCTTGAGCACAAAAAATGCGTGGTCCATGACCTGGACTTGAGGGGTGATCGCAAAGAGACACTCATGGGAAGTTCAGCGATCACCATTGATAAAACAGAGTCTTGCAACGAGAGAGAGAATCACAAATAAAAAGAGGGCATTAAAATGTCCCTTTTAAAAACCGTCAATTCACAACCATCCCTAATTTGCGACCAAAAGCTTAGACGATTAGCGTAAAGTAGCACAAAGACATCGAAGTTATGGAAAAAGAGTTACAGCAAACGTTTGCGTTTGAAAAATCAACTCGTGTGTGAACGTTGACGACCCCAAGCAACACACTTGGCAACTGATGACGTGGCAAAATTGTCAACTAAAAAATAAACAAAAAAAGGAAGTAAAGGGAACGATTTGAACCTTACAGGCTTGCAACAGGAGTTATAAAAATCAATAAAAGGTCAAACCAGGTTTTAACGTGGAAGTATATTATTTCCACTGAAATAGGTGAATTTAATGGGATTCTTTTATAAGAAAATAAAAACCAGAAGAGATAGCCCTAGGAAGCACAGAGGGGCTATGAGCTGACAGACAGAGTGATAGAACATAAAGAAATAATTAAAGAAAGAAGAGGTGGGGAGAAATTGAGCGAGTGGACGTCGGAGTAAAAGCGAAGTTTGGGAGCTCTCACTGTGACACGTAGTAGGACCTGGGGCTAGCGGGGCAGACAGGAGAGGTAATAGGAGGGAGAAAGAGAGAGGGAATTGGCCGTAAAGTCTCACTGCTGGGTCTCATCCTCCACATCTTGCAGTGCATCTTTATTCTGTTCTTCACCTGAAGAGAGAGGGAAATTGATTAAAATGCTCATAATTAAAAAGCCAGTTTGTCATTTTCACCACAAATGCAAAAGAACAAACATTTTAAATGGACAAGAATCCAGAGCCCACCCACTGTTACCATGACAACAGGGCAGTGAGGCTTCCAGTGATAAGGACTTTATATAGATCCATTATCATTTCTACAGGTTGTCATTTTAAAGTATACTGACTTTGTTCCCCCACCTCAAAATCAATGACAAATATATATATCATTTATTTTTTTTAAGACCTGCTATAACCATTACATACACACCAACAGGCTGCTTGGTTGGACCGCCCCATGTCCTCTGACATCACCCAGACTAGTGCCATACATGTGAGATGGTGAGGGGAGAAAAACTAAACATCTTAGCTACATGTAGTTAGTGTGTTGGTGCACATCAACCGCACGTTTGCGTTTCAGTGTGAAGATTGAGTGTACCGTGTTCAGCCATATTAATAAGTGGAGTCCCTTACCTTTAGCTCAAAACCAGACAGACAGTGTAGGTAGAACTTGCGTTTCAGTGAGTCAGACAGTGTCACTAACCACACCCCATTCAACTCATGCCAAATGAGAGGGGAACATCTCTAGCTTCTACTTAATGGACACACAAACACACATTTTTAGGCACGAAACTACTTCCATATAAACTAGAGGTCAACCTATTATGATTTTTCAACGCCGATACCTATACCGATTATTGGAGGACCAAAAGAAGCAGATTAAATCGGACAATTTTTAAAAATTTATTTGTAAATAAAAATAATACAAGAACAAAGTGTTGGAGAAGTAAAAATGCAATATGCAATTAAGTCCCTTGCTCAGAACATGAGAACATATGAAAGCTGGTGGTTCCTTTTAACACGAGACTTCAATATTCCAAGGTAAGAGGTTTTAGGTTGTAGTTATTATAAGAATTATAGGACTATTTCTCTCTATACCATTTGTATTTCATATACCTTTGACTATTGGATGTTCTTATAGGCACTTTAGTATTGCCAGTGTAACAGTATAGCTTCCGTCCCTCTCCTCGCCCCTACCTGGGCTCGAACCAGGAACACATCGACACCATCGAAGCATCGTTACACATCGCTCCACAAATGCCATGGCCCTTGCAGATCAAGGGGAACAACTTCTCCAAGTCTCAGAGCGAGTGACATTTGAAACACTATTAGCGCGCACCCCCCGCTAACTAGCTAGGTATTTCACATCGGTTACACCAGCCTAATCTCGGGAGTTGATAGGCTTGAAGTCATAAACAGCTCAATGCTTGAAGCACAGAGAAGAGCTGCTGGCAAAACGCACGAAAGTTCTGTTTGAATGAATGCTTACGAGCCTGCTGCTGCCTACCATGCTCAGTCAGACTGCTCTATCAAATATCAAATCATAGACTTAATTATAACATCACACAGAAATACAAGCTTTTGATCATTAATATAGTCGAATCAGGAAACTATCATTTCGAAAACAAAAGTTTATTATTTCAGTGAAATACGGAACCGTTCCGTATTTTTCTAACGGATGGCATCCATAAGTCTAAATATTGCTGTTACATTGTACAACCCTCAATGTTATGTCATAATTACGTAAAGTTCTGGCAAATTAGTTCACAACAAGCCAGGCGACCCAAACTGTTTATTATTATTTTTTAACCTTTATTTAACCAGGCAAGTCAGTTAAGAACAAATTATTATTTTCAATGACGGCCTAGGAACAGTGGGTTAACTGCCTGTTCAGGGGCAGAACGAGAGATTTGTACCTTGTCGGCTCGGGGGTTTGAACTTGCAACCTTCCGTTTACTAGTCCAACGCTTTAACCACTAGGCTACGCTCACTTCAACTGTGAGAGACGGAATCTAAAATAAAAATCCAGAAAATCACATTGTTTGATTTTTAAGTAATTAGATTAGATTCCGTCTTTCACAGTTGAAGTGTACCTATGATAAACAATTACAGACCTCTACATGCTTTGTAAGTAGGAAAACCTGCAAAATCGGCAGTGTATCAAATACTTGTTCTCCCCACTTTTTTAACTCGTATCAGGCTACCTTCAGACAAGGCTTGTGAGGCTTAGAGCAAAACAAGTGACGTACAGTGCCTTCAAAAAGTATTCATACCAGTTGACTTATTCCACATTCTGTTGTGTTACAGCCTGAATAAAAACATTATTAAATAGATTCTCACCCATCTACACACAATACCCCATAATGACAAAGTGAAAACAAGTCTTTATAAATATGTACATTTTAAATACAGAAATACATCTCATTTACATAAGTGTTCATATCCGAGTAAAACTTTGAAGTTTGTTTGCTCACCGTTGGTGGAAATTACATCTTTGCACAGTACAGTTTTGTGGATTGTACAATATTTGCCCATTATTATTTTTTTAATTCTTCATGGTCTGTCAAGTTGATCGTTTCCAGACAACCATTTTCAAGTCTTGTCATAGATTTTCAAGCCAATTTAAGTAAAGCTGTAACTAAGCCAATCAGGAACACTGAATGTCATTTTGGTAAAAAAAATACAGTGTAGATTTGGCCTTGTGTTTTAGGTTATTGTCCCGCTGAAATGTGAATTTGTCTCCCAGTGTCTATTGGAAAGCAGACAATCAGCTTCTCCCTCTAGGATTTTGCCTGTGCATAGCTGTATTCGGTTTCTTATCTTAAAATAATGCCTTAGTCCTTCCCAATGACAAGCGTACCCTTAACATGATGCACCACCATGCTTGAAAATATGACGAGTGGTACTCAGTAATGTATACTCAGTGAACACTTTGTATTCTGGACAAAAAGTACATTTCTTTGCCACGTTTTTTGCGGTATGCCAAGTGCCTTGTTTTTTGCAGTATGCCAAGTGCCTTGTTGCAAACAGGATGCATGTTTTGAAATATTTGTATTCTGTACAGGCTTCAATCTTTTCACTCTGTCATTTAGGTTAGTAACTACAATGTTGTTGTTCTATCAGTTCTCATATCAACTATTAAACTATAACTATTTTAAAATTACCATTGTCCTCATGGTGAAATCCCTGAGCAGTTTCCTTCATCTCTGGCAAATGAGTTAGGAAGGACGCCTCCATCTTTGTAGTGACTGGGTGTATTGAAACACCATGAAAAGCTTCATTAAGAACTTCCTCATGCTCAAAGGGACATTCAGCTACTTTTAGCCATTGAGTGGCATTGAAAAACTTCCCTGGTCTTTGTGGTTGAATCTGTGCTTGAAATTCACAACTTGATTGAGAGACCTTACAGACAATTGTATGTGTGGGGTACAGAGATGGGGTAGTTGCTCAAAAATCAAGTTAACTATTATTGAACATGGAATGAGTCCATGTAACTTATTATGCGATTTGTTAAGCACATTTTTTACTCCTGCACTTATTTAGGCTTGCCATAACAAAAGGTGGAATACTTATTGACTCAAGTCATTTCAGCTATTCATTTTCATTTTCATTTTAAAAAATCATGCAAAACAAAATTCAACCTTGACATTACGGGGTATTGTGTGTAGATCTGTGACACAATTTCAAAGGAATTACATTTCATATCCTGGCTGTAACAATAAAATATGGAAACACTAAAGGGGTGCGAATAATTTGATGGCACTGTACGTGTTTGTGAGTCTCACCTTTCCATAGAGGGTCATGTTAGTTTGTAGCCCAAACTAGAGGTCGGCCGATTAATCGGACTGGCCGATTAATTAGGGCCGATTTCAAGTTATCATAATCGGTCATCAGCATTTTTGGACACCAATTATGGCCGATTACATTGCACTACACGAGGAGACTGCGTGGCAGGCTGACTACCTTTTACGCGAGTGCAGCAAGAGCCAAGGCAGGTTGTTAGCTAGCATTAAGCTTATCTTTTAAAAAAACTATCAATCTTAACATAATCACTAGTTAAACTAGTAATATCATCAACCATGTGTAGTTATCTAGCTTGTCCTGCGTTGCATATAATCGATGAGGTACCTGTTAATTTATCATCGAATCACTTCGCCAAACGGTTGATGACTTAACGAGCGCATTTTAAAACCTGCATATTTAGTTAATATTGCCTGCTAACATTAATTTATTATAACTAGGGAATTGTGTCACTTCTCTTGCGTTCTGTGCAAGCAGTATATAGCCATTTGGGCTGCCTGGCTCATAGGAAGAAATGGTCTTCACATAGTTTGCTAACAAAGACTAATTGTACATGGTTATGACATAACGTTGAAGGTTGTGCAATGTAACAGCAATATTGAGACTTACGGATGCCACCCGTTAGATAAAATACGGAACGGTTCCGTATTTCACTGAAAGAATAAACAGTTTTTTTCCCAAAATGATAGCTTCCGGATTTGACCATATTAATGACCTAAGGCTTGTATTTCTGTGTGTTATATTATGATTAAGTCTATGATTTGATATTTGATAGAGCAGTCTGACTGAGCGGTGGTAGGCAGCATCTGGCTCGTAAGCATTCATTCAAACAGCACTTTCCTGCATTTGCCAGCAGCTCTTCACTGTGCTTCAACCATTGCGCTGTTTATGACTTCAAGCCTATCAACTCCCGAGGTTAGGCTGGCAATACTATAGTGCCTATAAGAACATCCAACAGTCAAAGGTATCTGAAATACAAATGGTATAGAGAGAAATAGTCCTATAATTCCTATAATAACCATAACCTAAAACTTCTTACCTGGGAATATTGAAGACTCATGTTAAAAGGAAACACCAGCTTTCATATGTTCTCATTTTCTGAGCAAGGAACTTAAACATTAGCATTTTTTTTAACATAGCAAATATTGCACTTTTACTTTCTCCAAAACGTTGTTTTTGCATTATTTAAACCAAATTGAACATATTTCATTATTTATTTGAGACTGAATAGATTTTATCGATGTATTAAGTTAAAATAAAAGTGTTCATTCAGTATTGTTGTAACTGTCATTATTACAAATTTAAAAATATTTAATTTTAATTTATTTAATTAAAAAAAAAAATTATATATATTTTTTAAATCGGCCGTTTAAATCGGTATCCGCTTTTTTGGGGTCCTCCAATAAATCTGTGTCGGCGTTGAAAAATCATAATCGGTCGACCTCTAGCCCACACTGTTCGGACTCTACAGACAGAAACCGGCAGATCGGCGGTACCGACTTCAGACGAGTCCTGTGATGCTTGTTGGGGTCGAACAGAGAACAACATTGTGTTCGTAAGAGTCATCTTTCCATAGAGGGGTTATAGTTTTTCTATAGTATGCATCTGCAAGTAGCTAAAGCTAACAAACTAGGTTCAATGTTAACTAGCCAACATGAGGCTATAACCGTTTGGATGCGACAGGCATTTTCGTGAGAAGACAGATTTTCGGGATGTCTCCTGGACTGACAAACACCGCTGTAACACTGCCAACTTCCACCGCAGATGCTGAGGGCCAACATCAGCAGATGGAGACACAGACCATGCAAAACAAACAGACAGATATTGGTGTGTATTGTTTTACGGGGTTAATAAGTGATAAGCAGTAATGGGAAGTCCCTTCCATCATGGGACGTTTATTAATCGTTTTATTCTGTGTTACAGCATTTAATGCACATAATGCATTTTTTCATTATCGAACTGAAGCTGAACAGACCTAAAAATGCACTCAATGTTCAGCACTATTTAATAAGAAACACTTGTTCCCGTTGCACAACATTTTGCTACGGTGTGCCCAAATGAACCCAACCTGGCACTGGACGATGCAGTGGCAAAGGGTTAGTGAGGGGAAGCAAGTCTGAGTGAGGGAGCAAGAGGTATGTCCAAGAAAGGTGAAAGAGATGACTTACAAAATACAGTTCTATAGAGGGAATGAAGAGGGGTTGTCCTTAAGAATCTACAAGAGGAAAACAGAGACACGAGAGAGATGGGAGAGAGATATTAGAGCAGTTAAAGGGAGTACAGCTCAACAGACGGACCAGGACAAAAAAAGTAAAAGGGAGAGAAACAAAGAGGAAGGTGAAAGACAAAGAGAGGGAGAAAGAGAGAGCTAGAGATGGAGGTGCTTCGGTTAGAGAAGGACCACTGTACTGAGGCAAGGTCAAGTGTACACCATACCAGTCCAGCAGTCAGTAAAGTCAATAGCTAGAAAACACCCATCCTCTACGTGACCTTGTTTGCTGTCAAACTGATGTAGCAGCATACTTTTGAACAACACTGAAAAGAGACGCTTTAGTGTGTTTAGTCCAATTGTGCAACATATAACAGGTGAAGAAGCATGGAACACTCACCGTCTCCCTGCATGTCTGAAGTCCATAATGTAAGGTTGTCGCGTAGCAACTGCATGATGAGCGTGGAGTCCTTGTAGCTCTCCTCGCTCAGCGTGTCCAGTTCTGCAATGGCATCGTCAAATGCCGCCTTCGCCAACCTGAGGGCAGCAGCGTGGGCAGAGCAGAGGGGTCAAAGGTTGGATTTCACACAGCATCCAAGTCACACATCAACAATGGGCTGAACATCTAGTAACATGTATGGAATATACAATAAAATGTATTCATGAAATATATATATATATATTACTAGCCAGGGCATGAGGTGACTTCCTCAATGTACTGTGTTGGTGAGACTGTACTGCACACCCAGTCTGAAAATTTCACCATGGCATGATGGAGCACCAGATATGAGCCCCAAGAGAGAGAAGATGAGAAGATAAGACAGGAGAGAGGGGGCCCACCTGCATGCGCGGTCAGGGGAATTGAGAATTTCATAATAAAATACGGAGAAGTTGAGTGCCAGTCCCAGGCGGATGGGGTGAGTCGGGGGGAGCTCGATCATGGCGATGTCGCTCGCGGCTTTGTAGGCTACCAAACTGTTCTCCGCCGCCTCCTTCCTGTCGTTACCCGTAGCGAACTCTGCCAGGTACCTGTGGTAGTCTCCCTTCCTGAGAACAGAGGGGAGAACGAGACCATGGTTATTTCAACCCCTCAAAACAACAATAAATCCATGGTTTCCTTATGTTAACATAGGACTCTTTTCCTGAGGTATGCACTTCTGCACTGAACTCTCCTATTTGGAATTAAAAGGACTGGTATTAAGAGCCCTTGCTTATACCAAGCGTGTGCTTTTAAATCGCTGTGGGGTAGTGCTAGACCTGGGCGATATGGACAAAAATCTATATCGCGATAAATGTCCTGAATTGATGCTATAATGATTAATAGAACAATAAGTCTATAACCATGTACACCAGAGTTTTTGTTGTGATTCTTTAAACCAGGGATGTCAAATATATGGCTGTGGGCCAAATCCAGCTCGTGAGGGGGTAAAATAAATATATACAGTATTAGAATTATTTATTGATTTTATTTTGGGGCGGGGGTGCGACACGAACCTTCCCACTAGCCATGATTGGCTGAGATAATGTATGGGCTGGACATACCAGGAGATGGGATTGAATTTGTTCTGCCATGTAGCATGCTTCTGTCTATAACGTGAGCTGTTTAGTATGTTGACAGTCCTTTCTACCGTGCCATTTTTTAAGATATAACGTTAGCCATCGAGAACTACAAAAGTTTTTGATGCCTTGAATTTAACAGGCACTATCGACAGATCAGTAGGAAAAAGTGATGGGCTACATTCTGAACAGGCCACGGTTAGTGTGAACTGGAGTGACTTGACACAAAGCTGGCCAAACAAGACTTAGCTACAAAGAAAACGTCATTAAAGTAGTTCCAGTCTGCCGTGACGCATTCATCCATGTATACAGGTAAGAGCCTAGCTCAGATAAAGGTTTCAAATTTGGTTAGAAAGTCATTTTTATTGCAAGTTAAAGCAGACCGTTAGCTAGCAAATGTTAGCTTGCTGGCTCACTAGCTAACGTTAGATGTATGATCTGTGTAGTTATATTATTTGAATCAGAAATCCATTTGCATTGCTAGTTATAGCCTAATGTTATCTAGTTAACATTTAACCTAGTTTGTTAGCTTTAGCTACCTGCAGATTCATACTACAGCTATGACAATGTTTGTATTGGTAGTAGTTGGGGTTATGCCGGTTCATTGTTTAGCTAGCTAGCTACATGTCTAACAAAAGACTCCACTTCGTCCGGATTATTATACGACCCATCAAATTAGCAGGTGCGCCTGTGGGTGATTACAACCATCGATGGCATTTCATGAACATGTGTACATGTCTAGACAATAGTGACCCATTCCCTTAGCAAGATCTGGGTGAGGGGTGGTTGTAGCATTTCCTTCACATAACCCATCAATTTAGACAAGTGTGTCGGGTGAGCGTCATCTCATAACGATAAAATATTCAGAATGTTTTTATCTGGACACTTTGTTTTTGATATTGCTACTATGCAAGTACTATCATTGTAGCGTTAACACCTTCTGCATCCTGTGCATGTGACAAATAAACTTAGATTTGACGTGATATAACGTGTGTTTACCACATGACCTCACATGTGAATCCTTAAAGAGATGGCTGGGACTAAGGCTTCAGTGGGTGTGAATAATGCTGAATGGGTATAAGAAAAAATAAAAAAAAGGGCCATTTTCTCAAAGGTGGGGTTAACAAGTTTGTCAACTTTCAAAGGAAAGTTATTTTCCCATTGTTGCAGTGTATAATATAACATTTTCTAGCTCTGTGTCTCCACTTTTATCCAACGTTAAAAAAAAACACACAATTTCAAATTTTGATACATAAGACCAAATCGAGGCGGTCGGTCACGTATACTTTAAAATGACAAAAACCAAATTGAAAATGTGCAGAAATTATAATGGACCTACATTCATACAGTTTCTTGACTGTGTCCAGCTCGCTAATACAAACCAAAATGAGACAGTCAGGGAGCATAGAACATTTTAAACACTTTGGATAGAAGAATGTTTTGCTCATTTTAACAGAGAGGAAATATAACATGTTCAGCGCAGCCCTCAGGTCCTTGATGAAGACCAAATGTTAATAGTACTAGTTTGATGGTTGTAGCCATCAATTGTCCCATTAACAATCACCCATATTAGAAAATGTCACGTTTCTAGTAGTCTGCTTATTGTAATGAATGACATCAGCAAAATGTCTAAGATAAGTGATTGGTATGGTCAGTGTTGATCATTTTGGGTTTATTGGCCAAGCTCAAGGTTGCGCACAAGTGCACACTTCACAGAAAAGTGTGGAAAACAGATGCAGAGTAGCTGTTTTTTTACAGCTCAGATAAGAGGTTTTACGCTCTGCTTGCCAGAGAGCGCGAGAGAGAGCGAGTGTTGTGTGAGCAACTGCCACAATGCTGCACTGAGAAGACATGGAAGCCTTTTCTCATATTACTTCCGCAGTCAGGGCAGGGCGTACATACTCGCTGGTGTGTGCAAAATAGCTTTTGAAGATATCTCCCATCCACAGACGTACATTTTGTAGTAGAAAACCTTTGATTCTCCCGTGTTTGCAGCTGGAATGAGGTGCTTGTCCAGTACATCCAGAATGTCCTTACAGATTGATTTTAGCTCAGTCTCCACCTGCAGAGCAGACAACACACACAACCAGTTGTCAACAAACTCGAGAATGGGAAAAAACATCACACTCAACTATGAAGTCTCATTTTTACATAACCATTGAATGACCTCTTCAAAAGATTAAAAGAGGACCCGAGTCTTAACCTCTACTTTGAAAGGAGCCCCACACCATCCCTCCGATGCAATAGGTCTACATGTATTATGTAACTAACATTTCGACAGCAAGGTGATTCTATTCTTCTACTACCGCCGTCCCGGTGGCTCACCGTTTGCCTGTATTCCCTGATCATCTTTAGTTTGTCTTCGCCTCCTTTGTTCTCTTCTTTCTGTTCGAGGCTGCTGATTATCCTCCAGGATGCTCTTCTGGCTCCGATCACGTTTTTGTACGCCACTGACAGCAGGTTCCGCTCTTCCACCGTCAGCTCCACGTCCATGCCGGCCACATTCTTCATGGACTCCACCATTTCTGACAGAGAGGAGAGAGAGAAAAGAATGAACCTCAACCATCACACACCCCGTTTTCAATAAGGTAGGAAGAGTCTGTTCTGGGGATCGTCAGTTGCTTGCTGGCTGCAATAATTAA
This sequence comes from Oncorhynchus gorbuscha, assembly GCF_021184085.1. NCBI lineage: Eukaryota > Metazoa > Chordata > Actinopteri > Salmoniformes > Salmonidae > Oncorhynchus > Oncorhynchus gorbuscha. Next base: position 48,214,800 of record NC_060188.1, on the reverse strand, counting down.
ACATTTTAATAATATAGCAGAAACTTATCCAGAGCAACTTAGTTCGTGCATTCATTTTAAGATGGCTAGGTTGGACAACCACATACACAAAAGTATGTGAACACCTGCTCGTTCAACACATCATTCCAAAATCATGGGCTTAAGTATGGAGTTGGTTCCCCCCTTTACTGCTATAACAGCCTGCACTCTTCTGGGAAGGCTTTCCACGAGATGTTGTAACATTGCTGTGGGGACTTGCTTCCATTCAGCCACAAGAGCAGCTGACGTCAGGAATTGATGCTGGGCGATTAGGCCTGGCTCGCAGTCGGCATTCCAATTCATCCCAAAGGTGTGCGATGGAGTTGAGGTCAGAGATCTGTGGAGGCCGGTCAATTTCTTCCACACCGTTCAGCAAACCAATTCTGTATAGATGTCACTTTGTGCCCGGGAACATTGTCATGCTGAAACAGGATTCGACGGTTGACTGCCAGATGGTGAAGCGTGATTCATCACTCCAAAGAAGGCATTTCCACTGCTCCAGAGTCCAATGGCGGCGAGCTTCACACCACTCCAGCTGACGCTTGGCATTTCACATGGCGATCTTAGGCTTGTATGCGGCTGCTCGGCCATGGAAACCCATTTCATGAAGCCCCCAATGAACAGTTTTTATGCTGACATTGCTTCCAGAGGCTGTTTGGAAATCGGTTGTGAGCGATGCAACTGAGGACAGACGAATTTGACACCCTACGTTCTTCGGCACTTGGCGGTGTCATTCTGTGAGCTTGTGTAGTCTACAATTTCGCAGCTGAGCCATTGTTGCTCCTAGACGTTTCCACTTCACAATAACAGCAGTTACAGTTGACCAGGGCATCTCTAGCAGGGCAGAAATTTGACGAACTGACATCCTATGACGGTGTCACTTTGAAAGTCAGAGCTCTTCAGTAAGGCCATTCTACTACCAATGTTTGTCTATGGAGATTGCATGGCGGTGTGCTCGATTGTATACACCTGCCAGCAACGGGTGTGGCTGAAAAAAACAAACTCACATATTTGAAGGGGTGTCCACATGTGCACAAGTATCTCACTGATAGTACATTTGTCTTCAATAACGTAGTTATCAAAGTGAGTGCTAGTAGGGGGAAAAAAGTCAACTGTGACAGTTCGTTCATGAAATGCAAGTTCTCTTGCTGCTCCGTAGGCAAGTACCATGGTCTTGTAGTGGATGCAAGCCTCGACTGGAAGCAAGTGGAGTGTGCAGAGGAGCAGGGTGACATGGTAGAACTTGGGAAGGTTGAACACCAGGCTGCCTGCAGCGTTCTGGATAAGTTGCAGGGGTTCGATGGCACAAGTGGGGAGCCCAGCTCACAGCGAGTTGCAGTAGTCTAGACCGGTGGTGACAAGTGCCTGGATAAGGACCTGCGCTGCCTCCTGTGTGAGGTGGGGTCGAACACTACAGATGTTGTGGAGCACGAACTTGCATGAGCGAGTCACCGCTTTGATTCTTTCAGAGAACAAAAGATGTCAAGGGTCATGCCAGATTCTTTGCTCTCTGGGTGGGGACAACTGTGGAGTTGTCAACCGTGAAGGGAGGTGTTGAAGTGGGCAGGCCTTCCCGGGAGGAAAAGCAGCTCAATCATGTCGAGGTTGAGCTTGAGTTGTGGGCCGACATCAAAGCAGTGATATCTGCCAGGCACCTGGGTGTGCCACCTGGGGTTCAGAAGGGGAGGGAGAAAAATAGTTGAGTGTCATCCGCGTAGCAATGCTTGGCGAGAACATGTTATGATATGACGGAGCCGAGTAACTTTGTGTATAGAGAAAAGGAGAGGGCCTAGAACCGAGCCCTGGGGGACACCAATAGTGTGAGCATGTGCTGCAGACACAGATCCTCTCCACGTCACCTGATAGGAGCGGCCTGCCAGGTAGGATGCAACCCAAGAGAGTGCAGAACCTGAAACACCCAGCCCTGAGAGGGTGGAGGGGAAGATCTGATGGTTCATGTGTCGAAGGCAGTGGATAGATCTAGGAGGATGAGAACAGAGACAAGAGCGTCAGCTTTTGCAGTGCGGAGAGCATTCGTGAGACAGACAGCAGCGCAGTCTCAGTTGACAGACCTGGTTCCACAGAAGTTCAAGGCCGACAGTGGTACTGCGGGCATTGTTAGCAGAAAACAAGATCCCCATTATAGAAGGGAAAAATGACGTGGTCAATCTTTATACAAATAAACACATTTTAGAAGACAATTATGGTGCCAATAATTGGTTCTAATACACCAGATGTATGTCCTTGAACAGATTATTCAAAACAAACAAAAAATATTTAAAATGTAATCACATACAGAAGTTACGGATAATTTAGTTGCTAATGGCAGCCTGCAGTGCCACGGTCAGGCCTTCAACTTGAGTTACTCAATTAGAGATGGGGCAGCACTGAGCTATCCTGAAACGTCACATCATGGAGTAGCACAAACTGCGCATCTAATATCTTAACCGACAACAGTTGGCTTCAATGCGCTATAGAGTCTAAACATAGGAATGAATGGTGTCAAATGATCGATGGTTTTGTCCATTCATACACCTTTAGAATTTAATTTATTTTAACTTTTCATTACTACAAAGACGGCCGCCAGTCAATTTAAATGGTAACATCCATTCTATTATCTATATTTCTATTAATAGGTTAGTTATGGGGGATTGACAGAATTTCAAACCAATATTCCCATTCAAGTACACAATATATATACAAAATGTGGACACCCTTTCAAATGAGTGGATTCAGCTATTTCAGCAACACCCGTTGCTAACAGGTGTATAAAATCGAGCACACAGCAATGTCAATCTCCATATACAAACACTGGCAATAGAATGGTCTTACTGAAGAGTTCAGGGACTTTCAACGTGGCACCTTCATGGAATGCCACCTTCAATGTCAAATTTCTGCCCTGCTAGATCTGCCCCGGTCAAATATAAGTGATGTTTTTTTAAATTTCACCTTCATTTATCCAGGTAGGCCAGTTGAGAACAAGTTCTCATTTACAAATGCGACCTGGCCAACATTGAGCAAAGCAGTGCGACAGTTATACATGGGATAAACAAACGTAGTCAATAACACAATAGAAAAGTCTATATACAGTGTGTGCAGATGTAGTAAGATTAGGGAGGTAAGGCAATAAATAGGCCATAGTGGCGATATAATTACAATTTAGCAATTAAACACGAGTGATAGATGTGCAGAAGATGAATGCGCAAGTAGAGATACTGGGGTGAAAAGGAACAAAAAATAAATAATAATGGGGATGAGGTAGTTGGGTCGGCTATTTACAGATGGGCTATTTACAGGTGCAATGATCGGTAAGCTGCTGACAGCTGATGCTTAAGAGTTAGTGAGGGAGATATGAGTCTCCAGCTTCAGTGATTTTTGCAATTCGTTCCAGTCATTGGCAGCAGAGAACTGGAAGGAAAGGCAGCCAAAGGAGGAGTTGGCTTTGGGGGTGACCGGTGAAATATACCTGCTGGAGCGAGTGCTACGGGTGGGTGCTGCAATGGTGACCAGTGAGTTGAGGTAAGGCAGCGCTTTACCTAGCAAGGACTTACAGATGACCTGGAGCCAGTAGGTTTGGCAACGAATATGAAGCGAGGGCCAGCCAACGAGAGCATACAGATGGCAGTGGTGGGTAGTATATGGGGCTTTGGTGACAAAACGGATGGCACTGTGATAAACTACATCCAGTTTGCTGAGTAGAGTGTTGGAGGCTATTTTGTAAATGACATCACCAAAGACTAGGATCGGTAGGATAGTCAGTTTTACGAGGGTATGTTGGGCAGCATGAGTGAAGGATGCTTTGTTGCGAAATAGGAAGCCGATTCTTGATTGAAATTTGGATTGGACATGCTTAATGTAAGTCTGGAATGAGAGTTCACAGTCTAACCAGACACCTAGGTATTTGTAGTTGTCGACATATTCTAAGTCAGAACCGTCCAGAGCAGTGATTCTAGACGGGCGGGTGGGTAGCGATCAGTTGAAGAGAGAAATGGTAGGTAACACAAGCTCACAGAACGGGACCGCAGAGTGCTGGAACGCATAAAAATGGTCTGTCTTCGGTTGCAACACTCACTAGTGAGTTTCAACCTGCCTCTGGAAGCCATGTCAGCACAACAACTGTTTGTCGGGAGCTTCATGAATTGAGTTTCCATGGTGATCTTAGGCACACAAGCCTAAGATCACCATGAACAAGCGTTGGCCGGAGTGGTGTAAAACTCACCAACATTGTCCTCTGGAGCAGTGGAAACGTGTTCAATGGATGAATTACACTTCACCATCTGGCAGTCCGACAGACGAATCTGGCTTTGGCGGATGCCAGGAGAAGACCACATAGTGCCAACTGTAAAGTTTGGTGGTGGAGGAATAATGGGCTGGTCCCTGAGCCCGTGCACGCATATAAGTTCCTGGCCTACAAGCTTGGCACACCTGTATTTGGGGAGTTTCTCACATTCTTCTCTGCTCTGTCAGGTTCAATGGGGAGTGTCGCTGCACAGGTATTTTCAGGTCTCTCCTGAGATATTTGATCGGGTTCAAGTCCGGGCTCTGGCTAGGTTACTCAAGGTAATTCAGAGAGTTGTCCTGAAGCCACTCTTGCATTGTCTTGGCTTGGCTGTGTGCTTAGGGTCGGTGAACCTTAGACCCAGTCTGAGGTCTTGAGCACACTGGAGTGGGTTTTCATCAAGGGTCTCCGTGTACTTTGTTCCGTTCATCTTTCCCCTCGATCCTGACTAGTCTCCCAGTCCGTGAAAAACATCCGTAGGGATGGTGCCAGGTTTCCTCCAAACGTGACGCTTGGCATTCAGGCCAGAGTTCAATCTTGCCATCAGCAGACCAGATAATCTTTCTCATGGTCAGAGTACTTTAGGTGCCTTTTGGCAAACTCCATGTGGGCTGTCATGTGCATTTTACTGAGGAGCAGCTTCCGTCTGGCCACTCTAGCATAAAGGCCTGATTGGTGGAGTGCTGCAGATATAGTTGTCTTTCTGGAAGATTCTCCCATCTCCACAGAGGAACTCTGAAGCTGTCAGTGACCATCGGGTTCTTGGTTACCTCCCTGACCAAGGTCCTTCTCCCTCGATTGCTCAGTTTGGCCGGGCAGCCAGCTCTAGTAAGTCTGGGTGGTTCCAAACTTCTTCAATAAGAATGATGGAGGCCACTGTGTTCTTCGAGACCTTCAATGCTGAATACATTTCTTGGTACCCTTCCCCAGATCTGTGCCTTTCCTTCGACCTCATGGCTTGGTTTTTCCTCCGACATGCACTGTCAACTGTGGGACCTTATATAGACCGGTGTGTGCCTTTCTAAATCATGCCCAATCAATAGAATTTACCACAGATGGACTACAATCAAATTGTAAAAACAGCTCAAGGATCAACGGAAATAGGATGCACCGGAGCTCAATTTAGGGTCTCAAAGCAGAGGGTCTGAATACTTACATAAATAAGGTTGAATTTCTTTCTTTAATAAATTTGCAAACATGAAAATAAAAAAAACATTTCACTGTCATTATGGGCTATTGTGTAGATAGATTATATTTTGTTTCCTCAAGGGGTCTGAATACTTTGCGAAAGCACTGTATAGAAACATTAAACACTGGACCGTTTCCTTTATACTGTCGTTAACACAGTATTCATAATGTGTTCTTCCTTTCCCTTTCATATTGCTCATTCTAATACATCTATTGCATTTGTTACATTATTTATATACTGGATTCAATACTGTATTCTTATTCATATACTCAACTCTTCACATAGCTCATTCTCATGTGTTCCGGGGTCCTCTCTCCCAAAACAAGTACTGAAAAGCTTGATTCTGGTGGCATTTAAAAAGGAAAAACACTAACCATCTTAAATATATTTCTACCTCTAGAAAGTATATCAATAACGTATTGGTAAAATGATTATAGTATACAGGATGCAACTTAAGGTTGAGTGCTGCAGCTATCTAAAGAAACACAGAGACCTTTCTGAATTAAAAAACGTTTATATTGACAAAATTAACAGAGGAACATGAATTAGAGTCCCCTGATTCATGTTCATCACAAAAGGAGGGCATTGGAAATCTCTTTCCAGGTTCTGACAAAAACCTAGTTCTGACTTAGGTAACAGCCTTTGTCAGAGCACTTAATTCTTCTGGGCTTTTGGAAAAAGATTTCCAACGCTCTCCTGTAATTGAGCTGCTTGATTTGGGGGGGGGTTGTTGATGCAGAGCCGCATGCAGGCGGCTAGATGCTCTCCCTGCAGTCTGTTCCTCAAGTCTGTTTTGACCTGCAATAACAAAAGAATAATAAGAGGGGGGACTGGGACAAAGAGGATCTACTTCCACATTTAAATGTTCTTACTCGTTTCATTGCAGAGAAGTCCCTCTCACAATTAACGGAAGACACTGGTATAGTCAGTGCGATTGCTGCCAGCTGGATAAGGCAAGTGTAGATAGCTTCCACTCATCAAACTGAAAGGCCAGCTTTGTCATTGCCATCATCTGGTCCAACCCCTGAAATACATTAAAAACAAAAAAATATTCAACATTAAAGAAGAGCCAACAGAGTGGTAGTTCAACAGGAAAAAGGGTTGGGCAACACTGGCCTAAAATGTTCTCTTCAAAAGACTCACACTCAATGCCATACCTTGAATGCTCCAACAAACACATGTTGCTTGTAAGACAACCACTCTTGCAGCACAGCAGCCTCAGGCGGTTGCAAGAACAGCTTGGGGAAGAGGTTCAGGTTAAAGGTGTTTATCCTCTCACTAGAGAAAGCAGGCTGAGGTCCCAACAGACTGAAGGCCCCCAGAATCTACCGGTGTTGGAACCTCCGGTCTAGGCTGTCCTGAAGGCCAACAAGATATGGATCCATTACCTAATTGCAGCGCAAAACAGAAAATAAGTGATTAATAACTGTTTTAGTGGATCCAACACACAGAATGTAACATTGGTTTAATCACAGCATTTGAAAACAAATGTTTTTACCTCCTTTCTGAACCCGAACCCAGAACTGCACCCTGGTCTTGTCCACCTGGCTTCTCCCTCTCCTCCTCAATGTTGAATGCACCCAGAAACCCATTGGGCCATCGAGGTCCTGGTGGAGTTGGCTCAGAAATAAATACATAGTGCTACAGACTAAATATGCAAACATTTTTAGCCCTTAGCCTAATTAAAGGACATTTGACTAACCATGTGGCGTATTATATAGCCACGGCTTCTGTCTGTCAATTTTATGTCACATCTGGATTGCCGGTAGTGCGCAAATTGGCCTTACTCCATCTACCCTCCTGGTTTTTCTATCCTCTGTTAAATTTTGTCCCTCATGCATCCCTAACTCACTCCCGGGATTCTGCCTCCTCTAGGTCTAGTAAAGTCACACTTATTATAAAAAGGATAGTTATCCCTTTAAAAGCTTAAGCTAACTAAAGAAAGTGTCATAAAAATAAGGCTGATTTGACGTTAGCTAGCTAAGTTAACATTACCTGACACTTGTCCTTACTACCCCCTTTCTATTTTGCTGCTGTGGCTGGAAAGATTTCAATCAACTCGCCTGAGAAAAAAAATCTAATTGAAGAAAAATGTAGCTTTCTTTCTTGCACATGATACAGTTCCAAACAAACCACCTAGCTAACTTGCTAGAATAGAAACGTTAGAAAACCATGTTTCTATCATCAACATAATGTTACTTGTGGATATTCAATAGCTGGCCGTACAGTTTAATTGTGGCAGCAATATTATCAATTTGAAGTCAGAAGTTTACATACAACTTAGCCAAATACATTTAAACTCCATTCCTAACATTTAATCCTAGTAAACATACCCTGTCTTAGGTCAGTTAGGATCACCACTTTATTATAAGAATGTGACAAGTCAGAATAATAGTGGGGAGAATTATTTATTTTAGCTTTTAATTCTATCATTACATTCCCAGGGGGTCAGAAGCTTGCATACACTCAATTATTTGGTAGCATTGCCTTTAAAATGGTTTAACTTGGGTCAAGCATTTCAGGTAGCCTTCCGCAAGCTTCCCACAATAACTTGGGGGAATTTTGGCTCATTCCTCCTGACAGAGCTGGTGTAACCGAGTCAGGTTTGTAGGCCTCCTTGCTCACACATGCGTTTCAGTTCTGCCCACACATTTTCTATAGGATTAAGGTCAGGGCTTTGTGATGGCCACTCCAATACCTTGACTTTGATGTCCTTAAGCAATTTTGCAACAACTTTGGAAGTATGCTTGGGCTCCTTGTCCATTTGGAAGACCCATTTGCGACCAAGCTTTAACTTCCTGACTGATGTCTTGAGATGTTACTCCAATATCCACATAATTTTATTTCCTCATGCTGCCATCTATTTTGAAGTGCACCAATCTCTACTGCAGCAAAGCATGGTTGGTATGTGTTCTTCGTTTTGCAAGCAACCCCCCTTTTCCTCCAAACATAACGATGGTCATTATGGCCAAACAGCTCTATTGTTGTTTCATCAGACCAGAGGACATTTCTACAAGAAGTCCCCATGTGCAGTTGCAAAACGTAGTCTGGCTTCTTTATGGTGGTTTTGGAGCAGTGCCTTCTTCCTTGCTTAGCAGCCTTTCAGGTTGTCGATATAGGACTCGTTTTACTGTGGATATAGATACAAAAGTATCTGTTGTTTCCTCCAGCATCTTCACAAGGTCCTTTGCTGTTGTTCTGTGATTGATTTGCACTCTTTGCACCAATGTACGTTCATCTCTAGGAGACAGAACACGTCTCCTTCCTGAGCGGTATGACGGCTGCGTGGTCCAATGGTGTTTTATACTTGCGTACGATTGTTTGTACAGATGAATGTGGTACCTTCAGGCATTTGGAAATTGTTCACAAGGAGGTCTACAATTTTTTTCTGAAGTCTTGATTGATTTTTTTTTCTTCCAATGATGTCAACCAAAAAGGCACTGAGTTTAAAGGTAGGCCTTGAAATACATACACAGATACACCTCCAATTGACTCAAATGATGTCAATTAGCCTATCAGAAGCTTCTAAAGCCATGACATCCTTTTCTGGAATTTTCCAAGCCGTTTAAAGGCACAGTCAACTTAGTGTATGTAAACTTCTGACCCACTGGAATTATAAGTGAAAATCTGTATGTAAACAATTGTTGGAAAAATTACGTGTCATGCACAAAGTAGAAGCCCTAACCGACTTGACAAAACTATAGTTTGCTAACAAGAAAATTTTGGTTGAAAAACTAGTTGTTTTAATGGCTCCAATTTAAGTGTATGTAAACCTCTGACTTCAACTTAGATCTAAATGATGTTAGTAGTTTTTAGGTTCTAGATAGTTTATGTAGTTAACTAGTTGGCTGGCTAATGATAGTCAAACAAACAAGCTAACATACCTTTTTTTGCAGTTTCTCACACGGGTACACTGAGGTGATTCAAGTGAATTGTGTTTCGCGACACGGAGCTTTTGTATTGCGAACTGGTCCCTGGCACGCTGTGTTTCTCGAGTTGCAGGCTGCCTGCCACAGCTCAAAGAGCTAAGTAACCTTCATAAGTGTGTTGAATCCAGATGATCTATTCACCAAGAAAAGCTCCACAGAATCTATGTTTGGTAGAAATAGGTGTGGTGGCAATGATTCGGTCGTGGCGCAGCGCCACACTTAAATGAAGGCAGAGGAAACACTATCTTACTGCTGTACATTGCATTATTTTTTTTAAATACTGTTTATATAAAAACACAGCCTGTAGTTTTATACTGGATTCTCGACAAAGCTCGCTAATATATTTACTGCTGTACATATTCTTAGCATATCTGTTGGTGTACGTACACAGATTGCACTTTAATTACTGATAGTTTCATTTGGGTTGTTAACTGGATTGGTCCTGAGACATTTTTGATTTTTTTTGTGTAATAATCTAATTGTCAAGGTAAATTACCATTTTTATTAAATACCATTAAGAAATTATCAAAATTGTTGGATTTATCCTCAATCCAAAGCAGTTCACTGGGTTTTCATACACAATGACTATCAGGACGGATCACATAGGCCAACTACACTCACTGTATAGAACAGGGTCTCCTGGCACATTTCTCTTCCATATTTAGATGTATAAAGAGATTAGATGGACACCTTGAAAGGTTCCTGTCATCACCAGCTCTCTTAATGGAGTGTCTGGGGAGTTGCCAGCGTAGACCGGGGGGGGGAGCTTTATGCAAACCTACATTAGCGCTAGATGGGCGTAGCCGTGGGAGTAGAGCCCAGCTGGCTGCTGAGCCAAAGACCAGAGGAGTGTCTTGGAATTCTAGAATCTTCCCTCATAGAACGTTGTCGAATTCAGTACTGCGTCAGTGTCCAAGTCTGGGAGATTTCTTTTATAAAATAACTTTTGGTTTTTGTCTGTAAAACACAGTAGTCAAGAGACACCATTACAGGGCTGGTGTAATCAAAGTGAGGCAACTTGCAGGTGGGGGCCTTTCACATTTAATGATACACCAGTAAATCAGATCAAGGAAAATGACAGGAGCTGTGCAACTGTCCAATATGGGTGTTATAATACAGTAAGTGGTTACAACAGTTCTTAGCTAGAGCAGAAATATTGCTCGTAATAATTACAGCATAACATATTGCCGTACCAGGCCTATAGCCCACGTTAGGCCTACATGTTTACAGTTACACAATACCCTACCATTGCTATATACCAATGCTTATGGGACTGAGGGGGAACCCCCAGAAAGCATGGGGTCTTGCACTGTGTGGCCATGCGGTGCACAGGCAGAACAGTGTGTGCCATATACATAGAGCCTATGACTTCTAGAGACAGAGTGAGAGACAGAGTGTACCTACAGCAGCCAATGGCAGACCTCCACAAAGCATGCTGCAGAAACTCAATGCTCGACAGTCAGCGCCCAGGAAGAGCAGCAGCACTACAGTATCTCTGCAGCAGAAGACCATTGAGCCATGGCTTTGATCAGCGGACTAGGGCCGTGCTCAAACGCACTCAGTGACCCCTCTACAGATTGACACAAAATGTAAAAGGTAGGGGAAAGGAAGCTGAAATAAAATTATGAAATTTGATGAAACCAGATCAAAAGTATGATGACCAAAGTATGAAAAATTACTGTTGCTTCTAGATTGATAAAGTTAGATTGGGTTCAGGGAGGCGGGATTATTAAGGGCATAGGGTGACGTTTACACTATTCATCTATGGCAAAGACACGGCGCCTTCAGACCAATTGACTTTCCACTTTGTTAGGTTACAGTCCTATTCTAAAATTGATTAAATTGTTCACCCCCCCCTCAATCTACACACAACACCACATAAATGACAAAGTAAAAACTGTTTACATTTTTATTAATTTGATTTTTTTTAATTTTTTTTTTTAGCTAAGTTAACACTGAATACATAAGTATTCAGTCCCTTCAAATCAGTACTTCGTTGAAGCACCTTTGGCATTGATTATAGCCTCAAGTCTTGGCACAACTGTATTTTGGGAGTTTCTCCCATTCTTCTCTGCAGATCCTCTCAAGCTTTGTCAGGTTGGATGGAGAGCGTTGCTGCTCAGCTATTTTCAGGTCTCTCCAGAGATGTTTGATCGGGTTCATGTCTCGGCTACGGCTGGGCTTCTCATTCAAAGAATTGTCCCAAAGCTACTCCTGCATTGTCTTGGCTGTGTGCTTAGGGTCGTTGTCCTGTTGGAAGGTGAACCTTATCCCCAGTCTAAGGTCCTGAGTGCTTTGGAGCAGGTTTTCATCATAAAGCTCCCTGTACTTCGCACCGTTCATCTTTGCCTTGATTCTGACTAGTCTCCCAGTCCCTGCCGCTGAAAAACATCCCAGCAGCATGATGCTACCACTACGCTTCACCATAGGGATGGTGCCAGGTTTCCTCCAGACTTGACGCTTGGCATTCAGGCCAAAGAGTTCAATCTTGGTTTCATCAGACCAGAGAATTTCATGGTCTGAGTCCTTTAGGTGCCTTTTGGCGAACTCCAAGCGGGCTGTCGTGTGCCTTTTACTGAGGGGCAGCTTCGGTCTTGTCGCTCTACCATAATGGCCTGATTGGTGGAGTGCTGCAGAGATGGTTGTCCTTCTGGAAGGTTCTCTCTCCCATCTTCACAGAGGAACCCTGTCAGAGTGACCATCGGGTTCTTGGTCACCTCCCTGACCAAAAACCTTCTCCCCGATTGCTCAGTTTGGCCGGGACGGCCAGCTCTAGGAAGAGTCCAAAATTCTATTTAAGAATGGAGGGTTCACACTCTGGTGCCTCGCTTAATGTAGAAATGTCATGTCTGTATGGGGGACCTGGGTGATCGAGAACACATGAAGAAAAGGAAGATCTCAGCTAGTTTGAATGAACAGGACTCGCACCAGCTTGCCTTTTATACATGTGTGGAAGCAGGACATCTTACTGTACTCAGCTATTCTGCCACCTTGATTAGCACAACGACAAAATCAAATTAACATTAAATGACTGCAAGAGCAATCGGTGTCTTAAAAAATATACTTTGTTAACAGTTAACAATCTTAACCCATCAAGCAAGGAAAGAGGAATACTACTCAGTCTCTGGAGAAAGAAGAGAACAGACGTGACTGAGGTGTGTTGGGGGGAGGGGTGTTACTGCCACCATTATGACACCACATTGGAACGTGTTCAGGTCTGTTGAGTGACAGACCAGGACTGCTGAGCCCGGTGTGGCTGGAAGCAGTGTATAAGTGCACTTCCTGAAAGAATAGGCACCAAAGAGTGGAGCGAGGAAAAGGTAAGAGTACAGTTTTTGCAAAGATCCCCACTAAGCAGGCAGCTCCTGTGTGATCTATTTACACACACACACACACACACACACACACACACACACACAGGGCTGGATGACTCGCCTGGGCTAGAGAGAGAGGGTTTACATAAGAGAGTAGCACACTGCTGCTCTCGTCTCCTCCTGTCCCTTGGTCCCCATGTCAGGATGGCTGCATAGGCACATACCTTCCAGTCTCTGGTCTGGCTTAAGCCCAGCTGCACTATGCGCCTTGCACATTCCTCTGTGCCAAAGGGGGCTCAGGAGGAGTGGCCTGTTCCACAGCAAGCCTGCAGGGGAGAATCATCCTGCCTCTGAGTGGCCAGCCCCTCCAGGTGATTGACCTCTTTCAGCTGGCGTAAGGACATGAGGGGTGGGGGGGGGTTGTAGGCTAGAGCTGGTAGGGGACAGTATCCTATTTCATAGCAGGGCAAAAGAGATCAGAGAAGAACCTGCATGGCCCGTGTAGCACTGCTGATCTTTGATATCAAAATCTAGAAAACTCTCAGATACCACTACAGCACTTAACAGTGTGCCTTCCCAGCAATACTGCTGTCATGTTAAATGGGGAAAATAAAAAATTCAATGAGACTAAGGCATCTTCCTCTGCATTCATCATCATCATGGGAAAGTCTTAGCCCAGATAAGTCTGCATAATTTATGAACTGGGTCATCAGAGAGGTACAGTTCAGATAATTCAAGTACTAATAAATCAGGAGAAGAAAAAAATCTTCAAGACTAGTGATAAGAAAAAAAAACAAGTTACATGTCGGGATATTATTGATGCTATATCATATCGTTTTGACAATATTGCAATATTATTTAGCGCTCGTTGGCTGTGCCTACCTATCTTTCCTTTCCTTTCCAAGCTATGGCTTGTTCTCCATCTTTTTTTTATTTTTAATTAGGGCAGCAATTTGTTTTATGCACTTGTATTTCTATGACTAATCTAAACTCATTATCATGGCTCTGTCACTCTGCAACAGATATGTGAGCAATATGTTTGGAACATCGAATCTTAAAAATCACAGTATCGAATTGTAATACATATAGAATCTCAATACATATCAGCACCTAAGTACAGATATAATATCGTATGGTCCCTGGCAATTCTCAACTCGATTCAAGATCCACATCAAAACACTCGACAAGGAAAGATGGTGGTATTCTTCAGGGAAGGCTCCCAAAAGGAATTCAGAATCCACTCAAAAAAGAAGCTTGAAGGATCACTTCAGCATAATTGGGCACTAACAGGCATCAATGATAGGGGATAGGGAGCCCAAATGTGTAGCGACATCCACTGAGGAAATAGTCATTGCAATCATAGAAATTATAATGGCGAAGGGGGGCTGCCGTTTTACGGGCTCCTAACCAACTGTGCTATTTTGTGTGCTATTTGCATTGTTTGTAACTTATTTAATGTTGCTGATAATGTCTCTTATGACCGAAAAGGGCTTCTGGATATCACAACAGATTACTCACCTCAAACTGGACTAAACGTTTTTTCTTTAAATGAGTACGACGCCAATGATATACTGCTGCTCTGAGAACAGGCTCAAATCCCTGACATTGAAAAGACAGAAATACAGGGGGCGGAGATCGGGGTGCCTTGTAAGAATTTGGTGAGTGGGTAACCCGCCTCCACCATCCGTTCTATTGGCCAACGCGCAATAACTGGAGAGTAAACGGAAGATCTGAGACTATCCTAACCAACAGGACATTAAAAATGGTAAAATCTTATGTTTCACAGAGTCGTGGCTGAACGACGACACAGATAATATGCAGCCGACTGGGTTTTCTGTGCATCAGCAGGAGAGAACAGCTATGTCTGGTAAGACGAGGGGTGTGGGGGTGTGTCTATTTGTCAATAACAGCTGGTGCGCAATGTCCCATTTTAAGGAAGTCTTGAGGTTTTGCTTGACAGAGGTAGAGTACCACATGATAAGCTGTAGACCACACTATTAAACAAGAGTTTCTTATTTTTCGTAGCTGTCTATTTACCACCACAAACCAATGCTGGCACAAGCTATATGAGGCCATGTGTAAAAACAAAAATGCACATCCTGAAACGGTGCTCGTAGTGGCCGGGGACTTTAATACAGGCAAACTTAAATCCTCTGTACCTCATTTCTACCAGCATGTCACATGCAACCAGAGAAAAATAAAATATATAAATTCAAAAAATAAAACACTCTAGAACCACATATACTCCACACACAGAGATGCAAACAAAGCTCTCACTCATCCTCCAATAGGGAACTCTGAATATAATTTTATCCTGCGTACAAGCAGAAAGTAAAGCAGGAAGTACCTGTGAATCGCTAAATACAGAAGTGGTCGCGGATGCTACGTTACAGGACTGTTTTGCTAGCACAGACTGGAATATGTTCCGGGATTCATCCAATGGCATTGAGGAGTAGACCACCTGTCACCGGCCTCATCACACTGCTGCGTTGCCAAGCACGACTCCAACACCATTACGTTTGCTGACAACAGTGGTAGGCCTGATCACTGACAACGATGAAACAGCCTATAGGGAGGTCAGAGAACTGGCAGTGTGGTGCCAGGACAACAACCGATCCCTCAATGTGAGCAAGACAAAGGAGCCGATTGTGGACTACCTTAAAAACAGAGGGCCGAACAGGCCCCCATTAACATTGACAGTGCTGTACTGTAGTGGAGCAGGTTAAGAGCTTCAAATTCATTGGTGTCCACATCACCAACAAACTATCATGGTCAGAACACACCAAGACAGTAGCGAAGGCACGACAACACCTTTTCCCCCTCAGGAGACTGAAAAGATTTGGCATGGGTCCCCAGATCCTCAAAAACTTACATAGCTGCACCATCGAGAGCATCCTGACCGGTTGAGTCACCGCCTGGTATGGCAACTGCCCGGCATCGGACCGTAAAACACTACAGAGGGTAGTGCCTACGGCCCAGTACATCACTAGGGCCAAGCTTCCTGACATCATGGACCTACAGTACCAGTCAAAAGCTTGGACAACTACTCATTCAAGAGTTTTTGTTTTTACTATTTTCTACATTGTAGAATAATAGTGAAGACATCAAAACTATAAAATAACACATGGAATCATGTAGTAATCAAAAAAGTGGTAAACAAATCAAAATATATATTTGAGATTCTTTAAAAAGTAGCCAGCCTTTGCCTTGACAGCTTTGCACACACTTGGCATTCTCTCAACCAGCTGCAGCTGGAATGCTTTTCCAACAGTTTTGTCTCCAGTCACCCAAGTCCGACTTCTCTGCTTGAGACATCTGTGGCATTGTGTGATGACAAAATGGCACATTTTAGAATGGCATTTTATTGATCCCAGCACAAGGCGCACCTGTGTAATAATCATGCTTTTTAACCAGCTCCTTGATATGCCACACCTGTCAGATGGATAGATTATCTTGGCAAAGGAGAAATGCTCACTAAAAATGGATGTAAACAACATTTGGGAGAAATTCTGAGAGCATTTTGTGCAAATGGAACATTTCTAGGATATTTTATTTCAGCTGATGAAACATGGGCTTTAAATGTTATATTTTTGTCCAGTGTAGATTAAGAGGAGACATGTTAAAGAATGATTTTTCTGCTTGAGACATGGACTGTGTATGTGTGCCATTCCAGGGGTGAATGGGCAAGTGAAAAGATGGAAGTGCATTTGAACGGGGTATGGTAGTAGGTGCCAGGCGCAACAGTTTCCCATGTATCAAGAAAAGCCAAAAGGACATACAGCCAACTTCACACAACTGTGGGAAGCATTGGAGTTGACATGTGCCAGCATCCATGTGGAATGCTTGAGACCTTGTAGAGTTAATGCCCCAACAAATTGAGGCTGTCCTGATGGTAGGGGGTTAGACCCATCGCTGCATAGTTAGCTGGTGCGATCGTAGTTAGATAGCTAGCTAAAACATTTTACAAAACTGCTAATTAACTAGCTAGCTGCCTAGCGTGTTGAGTTTAACGTTTGCTTACTGTTAGCGTTGATAATAGATAGCAAGATAACTAGCAGGAAACCCAATCCTCAGAGCTCTGTGGCCGCAAATCAGGGTTAGAAAACCTGTGTGGACTCCACACACACACACTACTTTTTAAGGCTGCCCCAGAGAGAGACTTAGCTGATTTATCGTCATCACTGTTTGAGTGTGCCCGCTCGGCTGAACGCAAGCTGTACTGTCGGGCGGCTGCTGAGTGTGCACCCGTCACTTTTTAAAATCTGTTCCTTGTTGTTAAATGACTCCACAGGCATGAATTATTTAAAATAATTAAAGTACAAATATTTTCTAAAAAGGTCATCTTCCTTATTAACCTTCAATTTTTGAATCAGTTCCTCTTTGTTCCAGACTCCCGAGTGGCGCAGCGGTCTAAGACACTGCATCTCAGCGCAAGAGGCATCACTACAGTTCCTGGTTCGAATCCAGGCCATGATTGAGAGTCCAGCACAAACAAAAAATATTTAATGAGACAAATTGATGTTAGGATATTTCAGTTATACCGTATGAGATAATGCGCCAAATACATTACGTTGTTACTAGTGATGCGCCGATATCCGATATTTTTCTTGCAAAATTAAATCTAAAATACTGATAACTATTTAACTTCAAGAATTCAGTTAACACACACGGACGCAGGGGCCTAAGGCACTGCATCTCAGTGCCAGAGGCATCACTACAGGCCCTGGTTCGAATCCTGGCTGTATCACATCCGGACGTGATTGGGAGTCCCATAGGGTGGCGCACAATTAGCCCAGCGTTTTCCGGGGAAGGCAGTCATTGTAAATAACAATTTGTTCTTAACCGACTTGCCTAGTTAAATAAAGGTTACACACACACCAAAAATTTATTTTTTGAGGCTTTTATGCATGTCCCCATTACCCTAAAACATAATAATCAAAACCTATTTCTTTCACTTACTTGCTGAGCTGTGCTGTTTCGTTGTTCATTTGTTCAGTCGTTTAATTCTCAACCAGGATTTCATGACATATGTCAAGCAGTGAAGTTTCAGCTCTGTCTGTCCATGGCCTTTCTTTCTCCCGTGCGCACGGTCACTGTGTCCGTTTCCATCTTGTCCAGCTGCGTATGTAACATTTCACGTAAACACGTAAACACAGTTTCTTGTCTGCATCGAAGTAGCGGTCCTTGTACATAGCGTTGAGCATAGTGGCGACACAGTAGAGAGAGAATGCCACCGAATCGCTTTGTCGAGCAGGCGTTTTAATGCCATGAGAGAGGGTCACATCTGCTGCAGGCGCAGTGGATGAGCATATATCTCGAGTCAGTTGTTTGAATGGAGCTTGCTAGTGTGTTCATGTTTCCAAGTTTCAAACATGTTCTCAAATGCCATTGAAATGGCAGCGGCGGTATGACAAACCGGCACATTCACGAACATGCAACATCCTCAGTACGAAATCCTCAACGACACATTGTGCTGTCAGACTCAGCATGCTCACAGGGCTGATATCGCTGGTTCAAATGTCAGTCATAATGCTAATAGCAGTGACGCAATGTTTATTTTTTAGCAGTGACTCCATTACTGTATAACTTTGGTAGAGCAACATCTGGAAAATAGCACACTTGGTAGTGTACTAGTGCTCGACCATTCGGCAAAAGCCAACATCACCGACATCAGAACGGTTCATTGTCAAGGGCAATGAATACCATTATCTTGCCATTAATGGATTTCGCCTTTTGAGTTGAGTCGCTGAAATTGTCTTACTCTTTCAAATGACTGTTCGATCTACACAGCAGACATTGTGGGCTAGGTTAGGAACGTTCCAAGTGTAGCGCAACATTTTACATGGCGTCATTACGTTATATAGGTATTCACGTCAGCTTTGACATCGGTTTTGCACATCAGCGTTAAACTAGACATCAGGCAAATGAGTTCCGATAAGTTCACCAATATATTGTGCATCCCTAGTTGTTACAGGTGTCAAGTTTATGGCCATGTGGCGCATTGTGTAGGAGGGAGGTTCCCATGTGTGAGAAGTGTGTAGAAAGGCACGAGACAAAGGAATGAGTAGCATTGGGAAAATACGCGGTATGTGTTAATTGTAGGGGTGCCCAAGGGGCTTCGGATCAGAAATGTCCAGTGTGAGAGAGGCAGGTTGAGGTTACCAAGGGTTAGAATAGTGCAGAGGGTGTTATATGCTGAGGCAGTGAAGAAAGTAATGGGTCAAAGGGGAGGGATCCTGAGAGGATTTGTGAGTAGTAGATCTATACCAATATGGAGAGATAAGGCCAGTGATATATACAGTGTTGCCATGTTTGCAGTTTTCCCACTTAATTGGGCTACTTTGAAAAAGTTGCGAGTGAAAATGTATTGGTTCGCAGACATTTGCACTGCGGCCGCCACGGCATCTCATATATATATATATATATATATATCCCCCACTGTGAACTGCTCCTGACTGTCAGGCAGTGAGACAGGCTGTTGCTGAGTGAGTGGTGGGGAGGGCCGTGTGTTGAGGAAGCACTACAGTTATTGGCTGAGGCACGCGAGCGAGAGAGCAGCCAGTACATGCACACGTTATGACAACTTTTTATCAGTTGTAGGTAGACACTTTGGATTTTCATTATGGAGACAGCTATTTTCAAACCTTTTTCCATGAAACATTAATAATCTAGAACTGATGCACATCAAGAAATAATGGCGACAAAGCACTGGAAAATGACTTTGGGGCGCATTATATAAAACTACTCTGGGGTGGTTTAAACTGCATTCTAATGTTGACTGCTTAAAGAAAACGGTATCAAACAGAGTGCTTTATGCATGCTCAGTTCTTGGGTCTCGGGGGCTGCACGAGTAGAACTTTTAAATGGAAGCTACGGAACACCCACGCATGGTTCTTTTTATGGGGGAAAAGTCCTAAATTAAGCTGACAGGCAGTGTGTGTGTGGAGAATTATACATTTGCCTTTGTTGGCCATCAAATAGCCAATTAATGTATATGTAGGCTACCATTTGATACAATAAATGTTGAAATTACAATATCACTGGATATGATTGCAAATCATTTTGCCTGTAACTTCAATTTACTGTAGCCTTGTGTTATTATGAACGCATTAGATTGACGGTAAAAGTAGTCAGATTAGGCTACAGATAAAACAAATGTAAAAAATAAACTGGCTATTGTTGACAAGCATATTCAGTTCATTAAGACATTAATATTTCATTCAGTGATTGAAATCATGACCCCATCCTCAATAGCCTATTCCAGCAGGCTATTGGGGAAACAAGAACGTCTTATTGTGAAATTGCCTCGCTATTCATGTTGAACAAATTTGTCTGTGAATTTGAACTAAGCAAGCTGCTGAATTGCTCAGTTTACATATTGCCTATATCTTGTCTTGGCTACTGTAGACCGTCTGAAATGAGATGTAGAACATATCAGGGGCTATAGGCTACCTGCCTTTATCGAAGCAAACTACGGCAACATTTGATTAGAATCATAAACCCAGATTTGAGTCTGAAGCCTATGCCTATTGAAATGACAAGTCAATCTCACAACCGAAAGGTTTCAAGTTCAAATCCCCGAGCTGACACAGTACTAATATGTTGTTCTGCCCCTGAACAGGCAGTTAACCCACTGTTCCTAGGCAGTCATTGAAAATAAGAATTTGTTCTTAATTAACTGACTTTCCTAGTAAAATAAAAGGTTAAAAAAATAAAGAAATAAAGTGTTTCTTGCTCAACATTCATCACTCAAACTCTCCTGTCGGGTTTATGTATTGTTATGCAAATGCATAAAAGCAACATTTTTAACCTGGTTCGAGCCCCAAATGCTGATTGGCTGAAATCCATGGTAACCGGTTTATAATAGCAATAAGGCACCCCGGGGGTTTGTGGTATATGGCTAATATACCCACACCTAACGGCTGTATCCACGCATTGCGTCGTGGTTATTGGCCATTGGCCACTGTGGTATATTGGCCATATACCAAACGCCAGTGTGCCGTATTACTTAATCATAGCAGTCAAGCGAGTTAAATCCACATCCATTGATGGAAAATGATCTAGCAAGTTAAATAAGGGCGACATCAGTTCTCATGTCACATATTAAAATTCCTTTATTACACCATGGCATAGCTTGCAATAATTATTTTGAGGAAAACTCCATTTTGCTTCTAACGTTGTTACAAGTTACAATGATATCTTAATTGGCTCGATAACTTATGGAAAATGGTTTAGATATGGCAACTCTTTACTTGCTGTGGGGACAAATTGGGCTAGTTTTCAAGCCTTTGGTGCAGGTTTTGAATAGTCATAGTGCTAGAAATGTTTACTTGACCTGGCAACCCTGGATATATTGTTAACAATGGATAACAATGGTTATCAACAGTACTGCAGGGATGGAACACAAATCGCAAAAAATAGAGGTTGTGGTGGGAGATGCAGAGAAGTATTTGGGTGTATGATTTGACGTCATTAGAGTTACCGGGTATGTTGAGTATTGGTGTTGTATCCTTTAAGCCCGAGGTAGGACTAGATAAGTTTAAATAGTAGAGTAGGGTGGTGGGGTTTTAATCAGTGTAGGTTTATATAGGGGAAACAAATACCGTACCCTTTTCAAGCAAAGTATAAGAGGGTTCTATTCCAGTCTAGTTGGTGGCAGTACTACAACATTTCTGGGTGCCGTTAAACCTCAAACTCAAGTAACTTGTACTTTCCTTGAAAAATAGTTGGCAAAACTGCAGTCGCTAGCAAAGTAGCTTCAAGACTAACGTTAGCTAACTAGGCTACGAAGCCGCTATTTCTAGTGTAATGGCATTACTGTCAAAATAGCTAGCTAGTTCATCAAATAACCAAATTATTTTTGTGAACAAATGGTTCGGTAACCTTAACCATTCACCATGACACGGTAGCTATTGCAATTTGGCAACCATTGTTAACCGCCATTTTACCACAGATTTTAGCTGTCATGCTCTCATCGCTCTACGTTAACGTTTGTACATCCATTGAGAACCAACAACGAAGTCGGAACAGGACCACCAGCAGAAACAACCAACGCTTTCAAGATAGCATGGGCTGAATATCACCCATACCCATAAAATCACTGAATAGCCGAAAACCCAGTAATACACATGTGTATCGCTTGATACCTTTGTTCAATCAAACCACTAACGTTAAATGACTAACTAGTTAGAAAACCCTATCTTCAACGCTATTTTGTCTCTACTACGATCTCTTACTAGCGAGTTAACGATTCCATCTTCAAACCACCTCATCCGCTCCTCGAAGCCCCCCGCTAGAGAGGGAGACAAGCGAATGAGGGACATACTCCGCATTGACAGTAAATCTTAGCCCTTACCATCGTATCGCTCGGCTTGTTCGGCGAGTTTGGCCTGGTATACTAAGTGTTCTCGATCTGTCATGGTGTTCGAGGTCGGGCTGTCGATGATGTGCGACCTGAAGGAGAGGCTCGACCGTGGGTCTGTCTCAGACTGCGGTTCCTGGTGGAGCAGTAGCTCAGCGTCCCCACTATCTAACTACCGGTAGCACTGGTTTAAAGATGGCGTCCGAACTCAATCCGGGAAATTGACGCAATCCACGACAACACCACATCCCCGCTCTTCACTTTTCTTTCTCACACACTCCGGTTCAAGCTATTGGCCACTAACCCATTTCATCTCATGTATTTATGGTGTGATTATATGTCAACCAAAAATCTATTGAAATACAATGTGTATGTCAACCAAAAATCGATGGAAATACAATGTGAAACACAGGTCAGTAATAAAAAGATTCAGTTAAATATAATCCACTGACCAGACTCCATAAAGTAGTGTGCATATAATAATGGTGGTTCACACATTAGGGCCACATATTTATATTTTAGTATATGGTTCTGGTTCACAACTCATTGCTGGAGTCAATAATGTTATTATAATACTGTGACTCCGGAGTTGCGCAGCGGTCTAAAACACTACATCTCAGTGCTTGAAGCTTCACTGAAGACACCCTGATTCGATTGCAGGCTGTATCACAACTGACTGTGATTGGGAGTCCAATAGGGCAGTGCACAATTGGTCCAGCGTCGTCTGGGTTTGGCCGTTATTGTAACTAAGAATTTGTTCTTAACTGACTTGCCTAGTTAAATAAAAAAATATAAGTGATTTTAACCTCTTCTCAGCAGCCATGTGAGCCACGGGTAGTCAATCAGTCTGTCATAATCTCAGGTCGGCTGTATGCATTGTTAGCTTTCAAACTCTAGGTGGCATTCTGCTTTTCCCCTAGTTCTCAGCCATGACTTCTCCCACGACTGCCTCATGTGAACTACAATCCCGACGCTGTATTTAACGTTTAGAAAAGTCAATAATCACCTTTCGCAACATGTCTTTCATCAGCGAGAATCCTTAAAATAAAAAAGATACACTTACTGTAGCAGTTTTGCACAGATCCATACAACTATGGGTGCCTCCATCTGACAAAAATACACTTCCCCGAGTTGCACTTACACAAAGGTGTTCGGGGGAGCTTGCTAGATAACTAATTAGCACAGGTGGTTGCCTCCTTGTCTGTTTTCCGTAAACAAGCGCTGTAAACATGTAGATATGGCGGTGTGGGAACACTAACCTCATCAAGCTGTGTATAAAAAATTGTATCTCACTGATATGATATCCTTGTGCTTCCAAAACTATACAGCAAGCGATGCATGGTAATGTTCAGACCGAGCGTCTGGGATCTTAAAACTTCTTAAGGATAGCCCCCTTTAAAAAAGAAATTTGTCTAAATGACATACCCAAATCTAACTGCCTGAAGCAAGGATATGCATATTCTTGGCACCATTCTTGGCACCATATTCTTGGCACCATCAAGTTTGTGGAAATGTGAATTGAATGTAGGAGAATATAACAATAGATCTGGTAGAATAAAATATAAATAAAAAAACAACCAGTCTTTTTCTACCACCATCTCTGAAATGCAAAAGAAAGCTCATAGTTCTAGCCATCACTTTGGTTGTAATTCCGATAGTGTCCACAAGATGGCGGTGTATATGCAAAGTTTCAGATGGATAACTTAAAGTATGACTGAACTACAAGACTTTTGGTGTGAAGTCCCCAGGTACATTTGGGCAAATCGTGAAGGAGACATTGGTATTCATTTTTCATTTTTCATTTTTCTGAAAGTATATCGTCAAATCTGTATACTCTATACTTTCCAAGTATTAGTAGCCATATTATAAGTTCAACATTAGCAAAACAACCAGTTTTCATAACTTCATAACTCTGAATATCCTTATAATTTTGTCCAAAATGAAAAGGCATGCTGTCATACAAGGTTAGTAGCTACATTATTTGACATGTACATGGTTTCTGGATACTCCCGTAAAGCCCAGCTCATTGGCTATCTAGCTAGCTTTGTTTGACCCCAATTGGTGCTTATTTGACAAAGATACAGTCGTTCAAGTGATGGCTGACCGCGTCATCGGCGTGCCATGAAGGTTGTCGCTCTCTGACCAAATATGGTGTCCTATAGGATATACTACACGCCTAATGAAATCGTGAAGTCTTGTTACCTTCTAGGATCTCTGAGGAATAGATTCAAACGTGATTTGACTCGTTGAAACAACGTTTAGGGTGAGATTTTCAGATTCCTTTTTTTTGCAAATTGAACGAGTGGAAATACAAAACGATCGTGCATGCTATATGGACCACTTTAGGATATGAAACATTATTTTATCTAACAAAACGACACTTCATGTTATCTCTGGGAATATAAACTTTTAGCCGATATAAGACACTTATATGTACCGCCATTTGTTGGTTCTCTAAAATCTGCGATCTTGCATGATTTTACAACTGTCCTGTTGATGGGACGCCGAATCTTAATTAAAACTCCCCTTGCAGAAGACGCCTTCGTCCAACGACTCTTATGTGTAATGTAATGCCATGGAACAGTCATGATCAAGGGCTAGCTAGCATTCAGTGTGTATTGTATCACTTCACTTTCGATGTGTGACAGTCAGCAGAGACATAGCCTATAAGTGACAAAAAAAATGCCCAAAATTTAAGAATGCCTGTATTTTTTTTATTTATTATGGATCCCCATTAGCTGCTGCACTCTTTCCTAGGGTCCAGCTAAATTAAGGCAGTTTATACAATTTTAGAAACATTACAATACATTCACAACACACTGTGTTCCCTCAGGCCCCTACTCCACCACTACCACATATCTACAGTACTAAATCCATGTGTATGTATAGTGCGTATGTTATTGTGTGTGTGTGTATGCATGTGTCTGTGCCTCTTCACAGTCCTATCAGGCGTTGGATGGAGACAAACACAAATTAAGACAGCAAATTGACACAATTGTAATAGGTTTTTATTTATTAAGGATATTAACACATTACATGCTACAGAAAATAAAAGGTCAAATGTGAACTTCAAATAATAGTGTTATATCACAATGGAAAGTCTTAAAATCAATTATTTATATTTTCACCCACTCCTGTCCTCTTCAAAAGAAAAGGGATGGCACAAAAGGAAAATTGTGATAGGGAAATGTCATGTAATGGAATTACGCTGAGATTTCACTTTAAAAAATGTATACCAAACAAAAGTTAATTTCAAAGTTTAACCATACAAACTCTATGCACAATGACTACTTATACATTTTTACAAAAAAAAATATTTACAGGAAGAACTGTGCAGATAGTTTTTTCCAGTAAATGTTTTTTTTGTTTGTTTGTAATTTACTGTTTAAATTGTTCAAATTAGTCATTGTGCATAGTTGTATGGTTTGTTATTAAACTTAAAAATAAAATATTTTTTGTTTGGCATAACATTTATTTTTTTAAACCAGAGTCTCAGCATAATTCAGTTTCCGTGGAATTACCTACAAAAATACAGGAGAATGAAAACAGTTTGGCATGAATGATGATGAGGCATAAAAAAACAATCATCAGTAACAGAGGCAATATAAGAGATAAGGTGCAGAAAAGGGATTCAACGTTGAAAAATGTTTGTGAAAGGACACCATTTTAAAATCACTCATTAAAATCCAAGTATTCGTTGGTCCAAGGGCGAAAGTTGCTTCACCTGACTGGCCTATACTCCACTAGACAAAACGGTATATGATCATGGCTCTCTATGAAATGGAGACAGTCTCTTCAAGGCAAGCCTGAGATGGTTGGATGACAGACGGATGTCACTGGATGCAACATGCAAGTACAACAGACACAACATGACCTGGCTCAACTGGCAACACATTGCAGAATGGTGTTGGTGGGAAATGTTCGAGAACATTTGAGCAATGTTAACCAAACAAAGTACAACAACTTCTTACACTATGAACATAATGGTAAAATACATACCCATCAGTGCCATACCAGAGGACAACATTAAAAAGCCAAAGACCAACAGAAAGCACATCACTTATTTGTTTCCTTTCAAGAAAACTAGAAAGGGAAAATGAGAGGTGCCAGATTCATGTCCACAGCACCCTTCCCAATCTGCAGTTTTGACTTAAACAAATAATTCAAAGTTATGAAATAGGAGAACTCGGTCAGGCAGTTTAATATCATATTTTCAGTTTGAGTTTGTCATTCATTTATTTGTGTAAATCTCTCTCTGTCATTGCTAAATACAGATTGCATAATTTCTAATTCATTAAAACATATAGAAATATTATTTAACCCAAGCAACACGAGTCTGGTTGTGGTCTGATTCAGTAGGGAGAAAACAAAACAGTGAAACTGGGAGGTAGCCTACTACCTGAACTTGACCAGTAAGAACTATTTGTCTTACCCCCTTCGCAAAACATTTTGCTACTTTGTACCCTAGGGAACACCACCCTGGTGCTTTCTGTAGTGTTTCATAGTTCAATCATCCTCTTGCCTTACTACTCCTCCTGTCACTGAACTCTGTTTATATCACATACAGAGCATAAAACCATTCAAACTTTTACAGACACATTTTAACTGTTCATGGTCTCGTAAATGCAATGATTCTGCAGCCAACACAAGTTATGCAGATTGCCCTCAGTGCTGCCTTCAATAGAGCAAACGGTAGTGTCTTTGTAAACTTTAACATAGAAAACATCTACACAGGGCTTGTAATTAATATTCTCACTCCTAGGGTTATTAAAAAGTCTTGCAGCTTCATAGACATGGACTTGGAAGGAACGTAGGTTCTTACACTCTTGGGAAAGTTGAGCAACTATGCACATTTACACAATAATACCACAGGGTATAGTTGAGGGAGTAAGGAGTGTTTGGACTATAATTGTTCGGTTGGCAAAAAAAACAGCCCCAAAAAATAAGGAAATAAAATCTACCAACATTTCCACAAAAATACAGATGAACTGCGCCTTGCACTTCAGGTCATGTTATTTTCCTATTTCGGAAAGACAATTAACATCAATTAAAACAATTCAGACGAGGTAGAAAGGACAAAATAAACAGACCCTCCCCAAATGATGATGATTGGCCTAAAACACTCACATGTGCCTACGATTGGTCAATATACCTACCCATGTTACTATGATCGATGTGCCTTTCACCCACACAGTCCTTTAGCAATGTAGTGTAATCATCTGATGAGGACGTTTAGCATACTGCGGTGTATCTGGCACGTCAGTGCCTGGATGTGTCATAACTGTGCCCAGAGGGTAGGTACTGGGTGAGAGGATGATAGATTGGCACTAAAGGGAGACACTAGGGAAATTAACGTGGTCATGTTCAGTCGGGAGGAAAGGTTTTGAAACGGGGAGGTACTACCCAAACTTGTCCGATAAGAAACATTCAATATCGTTTTCTGTTGCATAACTTTTTAAACCACTTTCAACATGGTGCCCTACTGAATACAACCCAGACCTAACTTAGAGCTCCCAGTTGAAACGTAGCTGACAGAAACAATGAATTCAGTCAACTTAAAAACGTGTTTGTAATATTTACTGTGTTTGCTACGGCCACGTGGGAGGGAAACTAGGGGAGACACCAAAGGATTAAGGCTGCGGCTTTCTGTCGAGTGTGACAATGTGAACTTATGCATCACAGTGCTGGGAACTAAGTCTGCATCATTTCAAATGTGACATTAACAGATTCCATCTGCCAAAAGGCCTTTATGTACACGAAAACATAACTGTAATCTGTAGGTGCCTCTAGTGTCTTTAGCATAGGGGAGGTCCGAGAGGAAATGGATCAGACCATGTAACAAATGAATGAGACAGGTGGAGGAGACTGACAGGATGGGAGAGGGGACTTGGCAAATCAAAGAGGAGAGAGGGCTGTGTTGGTATATTAAAAATTTTCTGTCATTGTCTGGCCACTGTATACCCTCCTTATATGACCATTTCTCAAAACAATGAGGCGGACTGGACGAAGGCCCGATACCTGACAGTCCTAAGGAATGTCTCCACTTCCTCCCCAGACAGTCATCATAGTGTTTCAGATAGACGCATAACAGTGACCACACAAAGCGGGAGGGTTTGTTCACACAGGGCAACGAAAAAACAAAACATTTAACATAATATTTAGCATGTAATGATATATATACAGTACCAGTCAGAAGTTGACACCTACTCATTCAAGGGTTTTTATTTTTACTATTTTCTACATTGTAGAATAATAGTCTAGACATCAAAACTATAAAATAACATAGTAACCAATCATGTAGTAACCAAAACAGTGGTAAACAAATTAAAATATATTTTATATTCAAGATTCTTCAAAGTAGCCACCCTTTGCCTTGATGATAGCTTTGCACTCTTGGCATTCTCTCAACCAGCTTCATGAGGTAGTCACCTGGAATGCATTTCAATTAACAGGTGTGCCTTATTAAAAGTTAATTTGTGGAAATTATTTCCTTCTTAATGCGTTTGAGCCAGTTGTGTTGTGACAAGGTAGGGTTGGTATACAGAAGATAGCCCTATTTGGTAAAAGACCAAGTCCATATTATGGCAAGAACAGCTCAAATAAGCAAAGAGAAACTACAGTCCATCATTAATTTAAGACATGAAGGTCAGTCAATCCGGAAAATTTCAAGAACATAGAAAGTTTAAAAGCAGTCGCAAAAACGCTGTCTTTGTGAGACGCAGAGTAGGTGAACAGATGATCTCTGCATGTGTGGTTCCCACCGTGAAGCATGGAGAAGGAGCTGTGATGGTGTGGGGGTGCTTTGCTGGTGACACTGTCTTGTGATTTATTTAGGATTCAAGGTACACTTAACCAGCATGGCTACCACAGCATTCTGCAGCGATACGCCATCCCATCTGGTTTACACTTTGTGGGACTATCATTTGTTTTTCAACAGGACAATGACCCAACACATCTCCAGACTGTGTACGGGCAATTTGACCAATAGGGAGAGTGATGGAGTGCTGCATCAGATAACTTAGCCTCCACAATCACCCAACCTCAACCCAATTGAGATGGTTTGGGATGAGTTGAACTGCAGAGTGAAGGAAAAGCAGCCAACGTGGGAACTCCTTCAAGACTGTTGGAAAAGCATCCCAGGTGACTCTGGTTGAGAGAATGCCAATAGTGTATAAGCTGTCATCAAGGCAAAGGGTGGCTACTTTGAAGAATCACAAATATAAAATATATTTTATTTGTTTAACACATTTTTGGTTACTACATGATTCCATGTGTTATTTCATAGTTTTGATGTCTCATTATTATTCTACAATGTAGAAAATAGTACAAATAAAGAAACTCTTGAATGAGTAGGTGTGTCCAAACTTTTGACTGGTACTATATATAACTGCCCAAAAAAAGGAAACGTCAATAGTGTCTTAATAGGGCGTTGTGCCACGAGTGAGCCAGAACAGCCTCAATGTGCCTTGCCATAGATTATACACGTTTCTGGATGGAACTCTATTGGAAGGATGTGACACCATTCCATGAGAAATTCCATCATTTGGTGTTTTGTTGGTGGTCTCAAGCGCCACTCCAGAATCTCACATAAGTGTACAATTGGGTTGAGATCTGGTGACAGATGGCCACATCATATGGTTTACATCGTTTTCATGCTCATCGAACCATTAAGTGACCATTAATGCCCTGTGGATGGGGGCACTGTCATCCTATGGGGGCATAGCCATGTTAGCCAAAACAATGGGCAACCGGGCCTGCCCAGCATTTTATACATGACCCTAAGCATGTTGGGATGTTAATTGCTTAGGAATTGCTGAGGAACCGCACCTGTGTGAAAGCACCTGCTTTCAATATACTTTGTATCCATCATTTACTCAAGTGTTTCCTTTCTTTTGGCAGTTGCTGTACCTGTCATAATTCTATCATATTTTTCATTTCAGTACAAAAAGAGGGCTTGGGGGTTTGTAGTGTGAGGTTTGTAGCAGAGAGGGGCTGGGTTAGAGCCCCTGTGGTGAGTAGTGGAGTGTGCTGTGGTAACTCCTGCTGTCTGTGAAGTGCAGCAATGGTCGGTTTCAGTCGCAGTGAGCACCTGTCTCCACAAGAGGGAGTCAAAATTAAGAGTCAGGGTGGCTACTCTTCTCACTGCCAAGTTCACAGTCCGTTACTACAAAAGGGTGATCCATGAGTCTGTGAGAGAAGCCACATATACACAAGTATCTGAATTGTGTGCGTGTGTATGTATGTGTGTAGAGGAGGATTTCATGGATAACATGGGAGAGGGGTCATAAACGCTGCTGTGTGTCGTGTATCAGGACTTCAATACTGGGGTGGAAGTGTAAACTCTATTCTGTGTGTATGTGAAGGGAGGAGAGTGTACTCCAGCTCCATTGGCAACAACAGCTGCTGAGTTGCAACTCCTGACCACTGTAGTCCGTAAATCCTGTGTGCTCTTTCTATCATTTGTGAGAAACAATCACAGAGGGATTTTGTGAAGTGAGGAGTGAGACTAAGTGTCTCTCTCAGCTCTCATCCTCAGGGTGTTGGTGGTCCAGAAGCCGGACGTGCGTGAAGGGAAAGTGGCCATGCTTGCCCTTGCACTCGCCCTCCCACTGGCCGTTCACGTTGATCTTGGTCACTTTTACCATGTCTCCGACCTGCAGAAACACACACAGGTAAGAATATAGAGATAGATTGGAAAGAAACAAGACCTTCAGGGGTCTGTAATGTGTGGCTCTTAAAAAGCCCTTATCGGGCTCAATGGTGTTCCATAATTAGTCCTTTAAAGTAGCCTAATCAATCAACTATAATCTCTAACCCAGGTCAGTTTCCACTTCAAATACACTCAGGGATGGGATTGACCCAAATGCTGTAAGTGAATTAATAAGATACAAAGCAGCACAGTCCTACTAAGCCTGTGTTACACACTACACCCATGCCCCATCTATAATCTCCATGCTGCTTCACTTTCTGCAGTGCAAATTCATGTGTGCATCCCAAATGGCACCCTGGCCTATTCCTTACGTAGTGCAGAACCTTTAACCAAAAGCATTGCACTTCATAGGGAATCGGGTGCCATTTGGGACTTAGACCATGTTCCTTTCATGACATACAGTATACCAGTGGGTGGGTTTCTTCACAGGAACGCTCTTTACCAACCGTGAGATTGGACACATGAGCTGCAAGACATGAACTGTGAGGCAACCTTTGCTCAGGAATTGCCATTTGTACTGTACGACTCAAATACAACAAAAATCAAGGGAAAACTATGCATGAACCCATTATGTATGTTATTGTGTGTATTTGCACGTGCGTATGTATAGTCACATGACATGAGTCAGAAAAGAGGGAGAGTGCCATAGACAGGTGGAGAACAGGGGGACAGAGGAAGGCGAAGAAAGGGGGCGAACCAATACCTCCAAGGCGAGGGCCGTTTTGTCGTAGGCGTTGGGCACCCTCTTCTGAATGGCACGGGCGTAGACAGGCCCATTCTGCAGGTTGGGCAGGGGTGTATTGCCCACAGGCTGGGCATACTGGCCCGGCTCCCCCAGAGGTGGGGGCAGCTGGGGAGCTGCTCCGTCGGCAGTGCTGGCTCCAACACCTGCCGGTACTCCGCCTACTCCTCCTGCCCCGCCAGGCCTCCCTGCCGCCGGAGCCACCAAGGAGTTGGGCGAGGCAGGCCGGTACTTCTCCACGTAGGGCACGGGAATCATGCCGACACGGCCCTCTTGGTTGGCCGCGTTCCACCACTGCTCCTCAGGCTTCTCCAGCACGCGCAGCACGTCGCCCTTGCGGAAGGGCAGGTCCTCCTCGTCGTTGCCAGGGAAGTCGAAGAGGGCGCGAACAAACTCTGCCTCCTGTAGGGCGCTGCCTGATGCAGCGGCGGCACAGCTCACGAAGCCTGCATGCTTGGCCTTGCTGATGGGCTCGATCAGAGTGGTGGTGTCCAGGTAGTGGATCTTGTAGAACTCCAGCAGGGCGGGTAGGGCGTCAAACTCCTGATCCCCGATGCGGAACCGTGGGGGGGCCAGACCTGGCGGGCGAGGCAGGGGGAAAGGATGGAGCAGTTTGTTATGTCATGCCATTACCCCGGCTGATCTAACAACGCATGGTGGACCAATGGGTGATTTTCCCTTCTGCCTCAATGGCAGTGTTGTACTAAATGAAGGTCTGACATTGATGCAATTAATTTTGTTGAAATTGTTTATGTAAAAGCTGATGTTGGCTTAGGTCTCATGCTTTTATAGAGTTATCCCAAGCTGAGGTGACCTAGGCTCCTGCTGTTGCCTACCCTATTCTGGAGAAAACCACTCTCCTGTGTCATGACGTTGGCCTGGGGGTAGGTTTATGACAGTCATAAATGCCTCTTCCCCCCTTTTTCCTCTCTGTACCCTACTGATGTTACATTTTCAAAACCCTTGGTTAACATAGAGATTATGGGAACATCAGAAGGTGGGTGGGGGGGGATTTACTATATTCTGGTAATCAGACCAATTGAACATATGCGGTGGTACTTAATGAATATGATGTCAGTTCGGTTGTCATCTGATACATTCTCATCAATGATAAGATGACAAACTTTACAGTGGAAAGTCTACACAGAGTTATCGGATTCACATGGAATTGTTGTTCAATTTAAAATGTTTGAATATGAAATTATTCGTGATGGGATGAAATGTGATTTTAGCTTCTAAAATGTGAGATTTGGGTTTTCATAAGATAGGGCTCTGCTCAATCAGTGGCCCACCCCTGTGAAGGGACATGGGCTATATAACTTTTCAAACACGCCCTCCTCTCCCTTCCTATATAAGCCCTTGACGACAATATAACCTGCTGTTCCAATGACATGAGGACAACGGTCCGATGTTAGAATGGTTCAGATAATAACTACAGAACGAAGCCAACATCAGCGTGAGCTTTGGTTGTGAATGGTATGAACTTTGAACTCTTATTCACTACAGAAGTGATACCTCCTAGCTGTTGAGTTAGCAACAGCCGCTGCAAACGAGCATTAGGAAGGAACAGAGAGTATCCCGTCTCTCACCCAACGACGTTACTACAACGTATTCAATTTACCAGCAGAGACATTCTTCAAAAGAACAAAGGACTCGGTTGGGCAACACAGCCTTCCATCTACCATCAACCTACCGAAGTGCAGCTCAGAGTAAATATTTATTGCATTTTTCTTTTCCAAATGGGCGGTAATTTAGAATGCATAAGATACTATATTTATGATAGCACAGCTTCGCCCTTTGTTCCTCAGTCTTCCCGCTCTTTCACTCAGACCCAGCCCTTTTCTTTTGTGTAACAAGCGGTCATATCTGTTCCGCCCGCTAGGGACGTTTTCCTTGTGATTAGTTAGGTATTTAGTAAATAAATAATTAAAGCCAATTTTGTATTGCTGGTTCAACTTGTTAGGCAGGGTTCGTGCAGATGAGACTGAATTAAGATGACAATTAATATTGACTGCTATTGATGTAAAATATTACCAGGTCTTTAAGAGTTTATTGGCCGGTAGTGTAGCCTAGTGGTTAGAGCGTTGGACTAGTAACCGAAAGGTTACTAGGTCCGAAAGGTTGCAAGTTCAAATCCATAAGCTGACAAGGTACAAATCTGTCGTTCTGCCCTTGAATAAGACAGTTAACCCACTGTTCCTAGGCAGTCATTGAAAATAAGAATATGTTCTTAACTGACCTGCCTAGTTAAATAAAGGTAAAATATAAATAAATTACATTTACATGATTAGCTCAATAAGGTAATATTAATTACGGAGAAATTATTTTACAGAACAGCATGTCATATCACTTAATCCGACATAGCCAAAGACACGACACCTGGAAGAGCCTCACAGCTAAAAAAAGATTCTGACAATGGAGCCTTAACAAAAAATGTGTCTCAAGTCAAGGAGTTAGCTGAAATAGTTAGTATTTAAGTCTCCCATGTCTTCACATACAGCATGCATACGCTCCCAGTCACAAATTTTTTGCAAGTTTATTAAGAAAAACAAATCTGTTCAAGGGGGTCGTCGTCATAATACATTTCAATGCCACCCACAGTGTCTCGGTCTAAGAAGACACAGGCCTACTCATTCAATAGTTTGATTAAATTTCAAAGCATAGCTAATCGTCACACCATTGTCTTCCAAGAGGTGGCGTCATTTTAACGTGATACGCAGTTGCCATCTGTATTACAAATCGTGGAACTAATCTCTGAAAAACGTGATTTTGCTCATCCGCTTCCACTAGTTCCTAAATCACTCCACTAGGATACACTGGGCTGGCTACTACGGCAAACCATGCTCGACGAGCTGTGCAAACTTCCTCCAGTTAGAAGCTTACTTCTAGCTTGTTTGAATGACCATTGTGGTAGCTCATTTGCAAGCTTGCCGATTAAGTTCTATGGCACTAAAGTTATGGGACTGTTCTCAGTAATCACATGTATCTGACAGCTGGTACTGTGCCTCGCTACTGTAACATTTAGCCAGTGCCATAACATTGCAGATTGAGCAGTGAACTAGTCACGGCAGAACATAAACTGCATTATCATTAAAACATGAACTGTGCTATTAGCTGGAATTTCACTACAGTGGTTAGCTACAGCACCTTCAGAAAGTATTTACAACTGACTTTTTCCACATGTTGTTGTGTTACAGCCTTTTGTCACTGTCAAAGTGAAAAGGAAGGCTGTTCAGAACAAGAATATCCCAAAACATGCATCCTGTTTGCAACAAGGCACTAAAGTAATACTGCAATAAAAGTGGCAAAGCAAAAAACTTTTTGTCCTGAATACAGAGTTATGTTTAGGGCAAATCCAATACAACACATTACTGAGTACCACTCTCTATGGCAGGGGTGTCAAAGTCAAATGGACGGAGGGCCAAATAAAAAATGTAGCTACAAGCCGAGGGCCGGACTGTTCGAATGTTCATTGAAAATTTTTTAAATGACGCATATAGTCTAGTGAACCTAATTGAACCTACTGAAAACCTAACAAATATATTCCAATATGATCAGATAAATAAAGCAATATTTTCTTATGGCTCTGTCAGTAATCTTTAATTTTCAACAGACACAAAAGACAAATTTCCTTTATATAAAAATCCCCATAACATGAACATTAAATGAAAGAAACCGGTATTCAAGGCACCATCAGTAGCCTATATTTTCTATTTTAGCAAAAGTGGGCTAAATTTACTTCAAAGAAAAAAACAATAATAGCAATTTTCTATCATCCACTCAACTGAAATATTTTTAAAATATAATTGGATTGAAATACAATAAAATAAAGTGCAAAAATCTATTAATCAAAAACAACACTTTGTTTAAGGAGAAGTAACATGCAGTGAAAACAAATATTAAACTTTAACTTTTAAACTTGAACTGAGTAAAAACTCTAAATATGTGATTGCACAGTAATGTTCACTTGTTTGAGGTTGAGGGTGATACTTGGTGGTGTCCCATCTTTTCCACAAGTTCATCAATGTTCGGGGTAAGGCTCTGAGCTGAGGAAATCCTCAGAATTGAGTGGAGGTGTTCAGCAGTAAGTCGACTTCTCTGTGATGTTTTGTTCAAGTTCATCAAAGAAAACAGTTGTTCACACAGGTATGTGCTGCCAAACATAGACAACGTTTGAGCAGCCTGGATGCGCAGCTGGGGCATTGTGTCGGGAGGAAACGGGCGAACTCCGCAGCACCCACTGCCGCATATTTTGCCCTCAGTGCATCATTGCATTGGAGGTCAATCAACTCCATTTGGAGGTTTGGTGGTGAGCTTTCCACGTCAACAGCAAATGGGTTACCGAGCAGTTCCAACCTGCTTTTTGTGCTTCAAAGTCAGCAAATCGGCGTCGAAAGTCAGCGGCAAGCATACCTATTTTATCAGCCAACTGTGCGCTCGGGAACGCACTGGTAGAGAGCTTCTCTTTCATGGTCTGGCAGCTGGGAAAGTGGCTCAAATTTTCTTTCCGCATCTGCGTCTCCCACAGAGTCAGTTTGGTTTTAAATGCCTTCACTGTACTGTACATATCAGAGATGACACGATCCCGACCCTGCAGCTGCAAGTTCATTGCATTCAGATGACTCGTAATGTCACACAGAAAAGCCATTTCACACAGAAACATTTCGTCTCGGAGTTGTGTTGTGTCTTTCCCTTTGCTGTCCAAGAACAGACAAATCTCCTCACGAAGCTCGAAACATCTTTGAAGCACCTTTCCCTGGCTTAGCCATCGCACCTCTGTGTGATAAGGCAAATCACCATGCTCCGTTTCTAACTCCGTCAGAAATGCCTTGAACTGGCGGTGATTCAAACCTTTGGCTCTGATAAAGTTAACTGTGCGCGTGATGATGCTCATTACATGCTCCATTTTCAAGGCTTTACCGCACAACGCTTCCTGGTGTATGATACAATGATAAGCTGTCAGCTCACCTGTCGCGTTTTCCTCTTGCATCTTTTCCCGTATCTTCTGCACCAGTCCGCTCCTGTGTCCACACATCGCAGGTGCTCCGTCGGTTGTCAAACCCACGAGTTTTTCCCAAGGCAGCTCCATCTCATTTACACATCTTGACACCTCTTCATACAAATCATGCCCCGTAGTTGTGCCATGCATAGGACGTAAAGCCAAAAACTCCTCTGTCACGCTTAGGCTGGAGTCCACTCCGCGGATTAAAATTGACAACTGGGCAATGTCAGAAATGTCGGTGCTCTCATCCACAGCCAAGGAATATGCAATGAAATCTTTTCCTTTTTCACAAGCTGCTCTTTTAGATTGATGGACAACTGGTCTACTCTCTCGGCAATGGTGTTTCTGCTCAGACTCACATTTAAAAAGAGTTGCCTTTTTTCTGGGCAAACTTCGTCACAAACTTTAATCATGCAGTTTTTGATGAAATCCCCCTCCGTAAATGGCCGGGCTGATTTAGCGATCTCTTCTGCCAAAATAAAACTGGCCTTGACAGCAGCCTGGCCTTGTGATTTGGCTTTTTTGAACAGAGCCTGTCGAGATTTGAGGCCTCGTTTTAATTCCTCTGCCTTTTGTAGCCTTTGTTCCATGTCCATATTCTT
Organism: Oncorhynchus gorbuscha; assembly: GCF_021184085.1. NCBI lineage: Eukaryota > Metazoa > Chordata > Actinopteri > Salmoniformes > Salmonidae > Oncorhynchus > Oncorhynchus gorbuscha. The sequence goes on along the minus strand of NC_060188.1, from coordinate 48,177,654 downwards.
GTTTTTGTCCGCGTGTTTCGTTTCATAATGTCGTCTCAGATTATACTCTTTCAGTACCGCCACACTTTCTCCACACAGAAGACACACAGGTTTTCCAGCTACCTCCGTGAACAAATACTCCGACTCCCACCTTGTTTGAAACCCCCGGTTCTCAGTGTCCACCTTCCGTTTTGCCATTTTTGATGGGTATCTGAAAGTTAATTTTACTGTGATGCTGACAACTGCTGTGCCAATAAATATTGAAATGAAGCAGCCTACTGCTCGGTGCGTCGCCGTTGCATTGTGGGAAATGTAGTATTGGTGCGTGTAAAAGATCTGCGGGCTGCCGGCTTGCTGCGGTCTGCGGGCCGGTTCTAATAATAAATCAAGATCATCCCAGGGGCCGTAAAAAACCTTCTCGCGGGCCGGATGTGGCCCGCGGGCCTTGACTCTGACATATGTGCTCTATGGTTTCCGAGCTCGTCACAGGTGCACCTCAGCCACGCTCAAGGTACTAAACGATATCATAACCGCCATTGATAAAAGACAGTACTGTGCAGCAGTCTTCATCGACCTGGCCAAGGCTTTCTACTCTGTCAATCACCATATTCAGACTCAATAGGCTTGGTTTCTCAAATGACTGCCTCGCCTGGTTCACCAACTACTTCGCAGACAGAGTCCAGGGTGTTAAATCGGAGGGCCTGTTGTCCGGACCTCTGGCAGTCTCTATGGGGGTACCACTGGGTTCAATTCTCGGGTCCACTCTTTTCTCTGTATAAATCAATGATTTCGCTCTTGCTGCGGGTGATTCCCTGATCCACCTCGACGCAGATGACACCACTCTGCATACATCTGACCCTTCTTTGGACACGGTGTTAACTAACCTGCAAACGAGCTTTGATGCCATACAACACTCCTTCCGTGGCCTCCAACTGCTCTTAAAACGCTAGTAAAACCAAATGCATGCTTTTCAACCGTTCACTGCCCGCACCCGTCCGCCCGACTAGCATAACTACCCTGAACGGTTCTGACGTAGAATATGTGGACAACTACAAATACCTAGGTGTCTGGTTAAACTCTCCTTCCAGACTCATATTAAACATCTCCAATCCAAAATTAAATCTAGAATCAGCTTTTTATTTCGCAACAAAGCATCCTTCACTCACGCCGCCAAACTTACCCTAGTAAAACTGACTATCCTACCGATCCTCGACATCTACAAAATAGCTTCCAATACTCTACTCAGCAAATTGGATGCAGTCTATCACAGTGCCATCTGTTTTGTTATCAAAGCCCCTTAAACCACCCACAACTGCGACCTGTATGCTCTAGTCAACTGGGCCTCGCTACATATTCGTCGCCAGACCCAATGGCTCCAGGTCATCTATAAGTCTATGCTAGGTAAAGCTCTGACTTATCTCAGCTCACTGGTCACGATAACAGCTCCCTCCCGTAGCACGCGCGCTGCTATTTTCTGCTCTTTTGCACACCAGTATCTCTACTTGCACATCATCTGTTCATTTATCACTCCAGTGTTAATCTGCTAAATTGTCATTACTTCGCTACTATGGCCTATTTATTGCCTTCCTCCTCCAATATGTGTCATGTAAAAAAGCTAACGTTTAATTTCCTTGCTCAGAACATATGAAACCTGGTGGTTCCTTTTAACATTAGTCTTCAATAGTCTCAGTTTAGACATCTTAGGTTGTCGTTATTATAGGAATTATAGGACTATTTCTCTCTACACCATTTGTATTTTATAAACCTTTGATGTTCTTGTAGGCACTTTAATATTGCCAGTGTAACAGTATAGCTTCCGTCCCGCTCTCCTCGCCCCTACCTGGGCTTGAACCAGGAACACATCGACAACAGCCACCCTCGATGCATCGTTACCCATCGCTCCACAGAGCAAGGGGAACAACTTCTCCAAGTCTCAGAGCGAGTGACGTTTGAAACGGTATTAGCGCGCACCCCGCTAACTAGCTAGCCATTTCACATCGGTTACACCAGCCTAATCTCAGGAGTTGATAGGCTTGAAGTCATAAACAGTGCAATGCTTGAAGCATTGCGAAGAGCTGCTGGCAAACGCACAAAAGTGCTGTTTGAATGAATGCTTATGAGCCTGCTGCTGCCTACCATGCTCAGTCAGACTGCTCTATCAAATCTTAGACTTAATTATAACATAACACACAGAAATACAAGCCTTAGGTCATTAATATGGTCAAACCCGGAAACTATAATTTCAAAAATTATGTGGTCCTTCTGTAGCTCAGTTGGTAGAGCATGGCGCTTGTAACGCCAGGGTAGTGGGTTCGATCCCCGGGACCACCCATACGTAGAATGTATGCACACATGACTGTAAGTCGCTTTGGATAAAAGCGTCTGCTAAATGGCATATATTATTATTATCTATTATATATTAAAAATAAAATAAAATATTATTTCAGTGAAATACAGAAACCGTTCTGTATTTTATCTAATGGGTGGCATCCATAAGTCTAAATATTCCTGTTACATTGCAGGACCTTCAATGTTATGTCATAATGACGTAAAATTCTGGCAAATTAGTTTGCAACGAGCCAGGCGGCCCAAACTGTTGCATATTCCCTGGCTCTGCGTGCAATGAACGCAAGAGAAGTGACACAATTTCCCTAGTTTTATATTTTTATTTTACCGTTATTCAACTAGGCAAGTCAGTTAAGAACAAATTATTATTTTCAATGACACCCTGCCTTGTTCAGGGGCAGAACGACAGATTTGTACCTTGTCAGCTCGGGGATTTGATCTTGCAACCTTCCGTTTACTAGTCCAGCACTCTAACAACTAGGTTACGCTCCTTCCCCATATTGCATGCTAACATGTCTTTTAACTAAATATGCAGGTTTAAAAATACATACCTCTATGTATTGATTTTAAGAAAGGCATTGATGTTTATGGTTAGGTACATTCGTGCAACGATTATGCTTTTTTTCCGCAAATGCGCTTTTGTTAAATCAGACCCTGTTTGGCGAAGTTAGCTGTCTTTGTTAGGAAGAAATAGTCTTAACAGTTCGCAACGTGCCAGGCGGCCCAATCTGCTGCATATACCCTTGCATATACCCTGACTCTGTTGCACAGAACGCAAGAGAATTGACAATTTCCCTAGTTAAAAGAAAATCATGTTAGCAGGCAATATTAACTAAATATGCAGGTTTAAAAATATATACTTGTGTATTGATTTTAAAGAAAGGCCTTGATGTTTATGGTTAGGTACACATTGGTGCAACGACTTTTTTCGCAAATGCGCTTGTTATATCATCACCCGTTTGGAGAAGTAGGCTGTGATTCAATGATAAATTAACAGGCACCGCATCAATTATATGCAAAGCAGGACAAGCTAGTATTATCATCAACCATGTGTAGTTAACTAGTGATTATGTTAAAAATGATTGTTTTTTATAAGATACGTTTAATGCTAGCTAGCACCTTACCTTGGCTCCTTGCTGCACTCGCATAACAGGTAGTCAGACTGCCACGCAGTCTCCCCGTGGAGTGCAATGTAATCGGCCATGATCGGTGTCCAAAAATGTTGATTACCGATTGTTATGAAAACTTGAAATTGGCCCTAATTAATCAGCCATTCTGATTAATCGGTCGACCTCTATTATACAGCATTATACATTACATAGGTGCACCTTGTGCTGGGGACAAAAGGCCACTAAAATGTGCAGCACAACACAATGCCACAGATGTCTCAAGTTGAGGGCACATGCAATTGACATGCTGACTGCAGGAATGTCCACCAGAGCTGTTGCCAGATAATTTTATGTTCATTTATCTACCATAAGTCGCCTCCGTCGTTTTAGAGAACTTGGCAGTACGTCCAACCTGCCTCACAACCGCAGAACACATGTAACCATGCCAGCCCAGGAACTCCACTTCAAGCTTCTTCACCTATGGGATCGTGTGAGACCAGCCACCTGCACAGCTGATGGAACTGAGAAGTATTTCTGTCTGTAATAAAGCCCTTTTGTGGGGAAAAACTCATTCTGATTGGATGGGCCTGGCTTCCTAATGGCTGCGCCCATGCTCAGTCATGTGTCATAGATTAGGCCCTAATAAATTTATTTAAATTGACTGATTTCCTTATATGAACTGTACTTCGGTAAAATCATTGAAATTGTTGCGTTAATATTTTGGTTTAGTATAGCTAAATTACGTGGTTAGCTTCCATAATCAAGCTTCTATTGGTAACAGCAGATAATTCCCTCCTGGATCAAGAGACTTGCTGTCTAATATTGGTTTTCTGCATGCAGCATTTAGTTACTTGTATAACTTTGAGCTGGGATGTCTGTCCTGCAAATACTTTAGGTCAGAGACTGTATAAAATGTTCTCAATACCCTCGTTGGCATTTAGTTAGCATTCTCTATGGGATTGTACATGTACTCGTTAGCATTGCTAACCTTCGGATGAAAAAGGCTCAGTGGGGTGTTAAAATAGCGCCCCTTGTGTTGGGTATTAAGGTATAACAATCTGGATATCGCCAAAGCTTTATCATATCAGTGTTTGCGAGTTATCAGAGATATCAGGCGCATGTCGAGATGGGATGCGCTAATTTCAAAGTTGCATATTCGAGTCGCATCAGGGAGACTTTTTGTACGTAGCTAACCCTAACCATAAACATAATCCTTATATGTTACATTAATTATTCTAACCTGCTGCGTAAAGTCACTTTTGATATTGGCAGCATCCCATCTGTCAAAAACACAGATCAGTGCAGATGGTCGTTACGATATCAGAATGAGGTAACAAATAAGAACTGAGCCTGTGTAATAAAAAAAATTTTAAAAAACAGGGCAGGAACACAGGCATTCCACACACACCATTCGGAATAGTCATCCTCCAATTGTGACAGCCTGTCCATTCATTCCCAGGATCAGCCCAACCCACTCCTTTCACTCCGTCTACTAGGTTCTTACGAAACAGAAAGTACCTAAAACTCCAGCTGACAAAACTAAAACAGACCTTTGAAAACCCACTACTACAGTTTTTTTTTTAAACAGCCACCACCAGTATTATATACTGTATGTAGTTCACTAAGCACACGCTAGCTACATGACCACCACAGCTAACGACGTAACGTTAGGGTTGCTTCCGTTGCAACATAATAATACAGTATATTCAGTCCTTAGCTAACATCAGTAGACATCTAACTAACGTTAACTAGATTTTCATAGCTTAGCCAGAGTGTTTAAACAAATAGATTCGGTCTTTGGTTTAGCTTAGCTAACTAGCTATGTCTGTCTGGTGTAACGTTAGTTAGCTGGCTATCTCGCTATCTTACCTGATCCAGATTGCCGGTTGTTGCTGATGCTGTTAATTATATAATGTGAGACTTTTGAGTTTTCTGAGACGGATAGCACGTAGTCCCCGGGACTGGTAATCGAGTCTCTGACTAGGAACACGCCATGTCTCTGACCCTGCAAGAGAGAAACCGCCTCCTGTCGGCTCAACCTTCCCCAGTACCAGCTAGCACGGTCCTCGGCATCAAAATTCCCGGCCATGGCTCCAAATCCACTCCGAGTATCCAAGGCCTTCCCCTTGCCTCTCCCTATTCGCAATCGGGATTCAACTCATACAAAAACTTTGGTTCACTAAGGAACACGCTCCGGGAAAAAAACATGGCATCGATACCGCTTTAAACCGTTACATCTATGTACATTTCACAGACTCCCACGAAACAGTACAGTTAACCCCTTAATTAAGAATTAATTGTGGCAACCAGAGAAATCTATAATTTATTTGTCAAGGCGTTTTAAAATAAATTTCTTAAGTAATTTGCAATATAAAACTCAGAGGCTGAAATGGCGGATCTTTGGGGAAAGATTGACCTCATCCACCGGATGTAATGAGGTGTAAGCTAGTCATGATGGAGCATGTCATGATGGGCATCACATCCATCCATTTTGAGAAGGTCGAGAAATAATATTGATTAATCAATTATCAAAAGTACACCTCTGACTTCAACTCATCTGGTTGGTTGTTAAATATTAGACTACCTGGTTATTTAGCCAGGACTGCAGAATTTTGTTCTTGATGAATATAAGTAAAGTCTATGCAGCTTCAACAATTTGACACTAGATGTCACTCAAATGCCACTTAACTGTATTTACATTTGACATTTTTGTCATTTAGCAGGCGGTCTTATGCAGAGCGACTTACAGTTAATAAGTCATTCATCTTAAGTTTGCTAGGTTGGACAAACACATATCTCAGTCATAGTAAGTACATTTTTCCTCAAAAAGTACTTATCAGCAAAGTCAGTGCTAGGGGGGAAACGACTCAAGTGCTAGTGTTAGTTCATGCTATGGGATTATTTAAGGTATTCTTTGAAGAGTTACGGTTTCAGATGTTTTTGGAATGGAATAAATGGAACAGAGTCAAACATGTGGTTTCCATATGTTTGATACCTTTCCAGTTATTCCATCCAAGCCATTAAAATGAGCCTGTCCTCCTATAGCACCTCCCACCAGAACAGAAACCTCGTACGGTAAAAGTTGAATACCCCTGTTGTAAAGCATGAACCTGCAGGATAAAGTCATTGCTTTGATGTTTTCAGAGAATGACAGGATGTTGTCTAGGGTCACGCCAAGGTTTATATACTCTGGGAGGGGGACACCGTGGAGTTGTCAACCATGATGTAGAGGTCTTGGAGCGGGCAGGCCTTCCCCGGGAGGAAGAGCAGCTCCGTCTTGTAGAGGTTGAGCTTGAGGTGGTGGGCCAACAGCCAAGCTGAGATATCTGCCAGGCACGCAGAGATGCGTCGCCACCTGGGTGGCAGAAGGGGGAAAGGAGAAAAGTAGTTGTGTCATCCGTATAGCAATGATAGGAGAGACCATGTGAGGATATGATGGCGCATAGTGACTTGGTTTATAGAGCGAAGAGGAGAGGGCCTAGAACCGAGCCCTATGGGACACCAGTAGCGAGAGTACGTGGTGCACACACAGATCCTCTCCACATCACCTGGTAGGAGTGGCCTGCCAGGTGGGATGCAATCAAAGAGTGTGCAGAGCCGGAGACGACCAGCCCTGAGAGGGTTGAGAGGAGGCAGCGTATAGAGGAGAGCGAGTCAGCTTTGGCATTGCGGAGAGCCTCCATGACAGAGGAGAGCAGTCTCAGTTGAGTGACCTATCTTGAAGCCTAGGGAAGATGTAAGGGGGAATCAAAATCATGCAGCCAGATACTGAAAAGTTTTTTAAAGTTACCTACTAGGTTAGGATAGCAGTCATTATTACATCCATAATTAACAAGTAGTTATGTCATGTTACTTGTGTAATGTCATAAGGGCATTAATTAAGAATATTCTACACATTGCTCTGTGAGTCTTTGACATCAGACTCTCTCAACTGCCATCTCAATGAACAAAAAATGTCTAAATTCCTCAAAAAGAGATGGACTAGTTGTTTTGAGGTAACATGGTGACACTTATGACAACATTTTGGCACACATTTAAACTTTCACTAACTTTCCTGTGTTTTTAATATATTTTTAAAGATAGCATAAGTAGAAAATCATCTTCTGTCCCATCTATAAACTATCTTACTAATTTATTTGTATATTTTCCAAGTAGAACAAAAGCTATTGAAACTTGCTGGATTTTATAGGCTGGTTTCACAGACACAGATTAAGCTTTGTCCAGGGCCCGTATCCACAAAGAGTGGATACTCTCAGAGTAGGAATGCTGATCAAGGGTCTGTCCACATAACCTTAATCATAATAATAATAATTACACTTCTATAGCGCTATGCATAAGATCTCAAAGCGCTTCAAGAGCAAAAAACAAATAAGCAATATATCATGACAGGTCAACCAATAGAGGCAGAGTCTTTGAAAGCTGCATCCTCCGAAGATGGGGAGGGTCAGTTCATGGCTTGAGCAGAGAGAGCTGGTCAGAGGATGGTAAATGATGGTGATTGAGTCTGCTGATGATGTTGTAGAGGGCAAGTCTGGGAACCAACATGAGTCTTAGAATGGAAGAGGAGAAATCAAGTGGCTCTATGTAGCACCCACTTGGGTGATGCCTCAGCAGCTCTGGGCGCCAGAAAACTCACCACACAAAGTGAGTGGTGAATCGTGGGCAGTCATCCTCACTACCCGCCCTCTGCCTCAGCACTGCTGCATTCCTCTCTCTCCCATTCCTCTCACATTTCAGCCTACTCCTCAAATTATGTTCTCAGAAGATCAGGAATTGGCAGCCAGGTGAAATCATTTTTTTTTTACTGTGTACAGATGCATTTTTTCAAACAAAAACATTAGCCAGCTAGCTAGCCATGACAAAAGTGTTAACCTGTTAGTCAATCTGAAAATCTGTGTCTCAAAAACATCAGATATATGCTATAAAAACTCAATGTTAAACAGACCTGCTGTTTTCAAGCCTCTAGAGACAGCAAGAGCGGTAGAGATACTCTCAATGATCGGCTATGAAAAGCGAACTGACATTTACTCCTGAGGTGCTGACCTGTTGCACCCTCAACAACTACTGTGATTATTATTATTTGACAATGCTGGTCATTTATGAACATTTGAACATCTTGCCATTTTCTGTTATAATCTCCACCCGGCATAGTCAGATGAGGACTGGCCACCCCTCATAGCCTGGTTCCTCTCTAGATTTCTTCCTAGGTTTTGGACTTACTAAGGAGTTTTTCGTAGCCACCGTGCTTATACATCTGCATTGCTTGCTGTTTAGGGGTTTTAAGCTGGGTTTCTGTACAGCACTTTGAGATATCAGCTGATCTAAGAAGGGCTATATAAATACATCTGATTTGAATTTTATTTGAATGTTATCAAAAACAAAAAAGCTGATTAAAAATCAGCAATTAAAAACACCTACAAAATAACTAAATATGTACACATTACTATGAGTTCTGTGCTTATGCTGCTACTAGGGCACCATGCAAACTATATAACAGCTATTATTATCTAAAAGGCTAAACTGATTTTAGATCAGCATTCCTACTCTTAGATGCTTTGTGGATACAGACCAGGATTAAAAAACCTTCTCATTGGAGATTCTCCATTGAAAGTTTTGTAATCCAGAGCTTTGTTCGAATACCCATACTAACATACTGTATACTACATACTTAATGAGTATATACTACATACTATGTAATATTAGTTCATTTTAATGTACTGTAAACAAACAGTATCATTTCAGTTGAGCATACTAGCTCTTTGCCAGTCTACCGGAACTTGATGTTGTTGCTATGCAACCTCTTGCTAGCTAGTTAGTATAACAACTGACAAAATTGTGTTCTTAAATTCAATCTGAAGTGCCAAATTCCGCTCGTAAATTCAGACCCAGCTAGCACAGTGGATCTAGGCCGATTCCGGCTGAGAGTTGGGGCACTAGGCTAAGAGTCAGACTCCGCCGAAGTCATGTGGCCCGAGTCTGGGCCACCTTCGGCAGTATTACTTAAAGCTAGGTTGCTGGGATTGGGCTCTGGCTGATTCCGGTGTGAGTTATCTGCCCCAAATGTATTACTTGAGGCTCGGGCCGACTGGGGCTATTCTCTGGCAGATGATTACACGGGCTGCTTTATATAACAAACATTTAATTATTTATTTTTCCATATTTTCTCATTGTTTCTGTAATCAACAAAATACAATTAACAATTAAATTAAATTCTTTAAGAGTCCTGTGTAGTATTTAAGTATGTTGATACTACGTGCAAGACAATTGATAAGCATCAAAAACTTTGTAGATGGAGCCTCCTGAGTGGTGCAGCAATCTAAGACACTACAATGCAGTGCAAATTGTGTTGCGACAGATGCTGGTTCGAGACCCGTGCCGGCCGCACCCAGGAGACCCATTTGGCCTAGCGTCGTCCGAGTTTGGGGAGGGTTTGGCCGGGATGGCCTTGTCCCATCGCCCTGTGGCGGCCACGCGCACGCACGGTAACATGGTCACCAGGTGTATGGTGTTTCCTCCGACACAAAATGTCTTTTGTGGATGTGTATAATAGTCATATTTAAAATTACTAAATCGGGTCATTTTGTATACATTTATTCAAATTTGCATTGGGCCGCTTCTGGGGGGATTCTGGTAAGATGCCGGCAAAGTCAGCTGAATTCGGGTAGACGGAAACGGCTTGGGCCGATACTGGCAGTCATTCATTTTGATTCTGGGCCGAGTCCGATACTTGATTCCAGGCCGATTCAATCAGTTCTGACCCCCGAAAGAGGGCAGCTTCTGTGACGATTCCTTATTGCTAGCTGGGGAACGTTGTCAGATTGTCTGTTTGTAAATTCAGAGTGTTTCGCTCTCGGAGCGCACACTGGACGCCCCGGCCAAGGAGTAGGGTTGATTTGAGTGTTCTGATCTTACAATGGCAGTCAAGCTAATGCTGGCTAGCTTGCTAGCTACTTCCAGACACAAATGAGACCCCTCTGACCATTTTACTCGCCCTAGCAGAGCTGGTTAGGCAGTTGTCATGCTATCCAGAGTGTTGATGATTAACTGTGTCGCTGGAATCAATTGAATTGCGCTTTTTTGCAGACATTTACTGACACCGCCCATATTCACCTGGTGTTGAGTGCTCTGAAATCGGAGTAGATAGCCAGTGCAAATTTATGAAAGCACCCGAATATTGATTGAAAACGCACAATGACTATACCATTTAGCTAAGCTAAGAATGACGGGAATAATCAAGTTAATAAACGATGGGTAGTTAGTTAGATAGCCTATAGTTAATATACTGGCAAGTTTGATGTATAAGTAGCCAACTAAGTTAGGTAGCTAGCTAACAACATACCGGTACATACTGCTGTAATGATATGCTATGTGGTTCATAAGTATAGCGTAGCTAACAAATTATTGGCCAACATAACGTGTACGGTAACTTATTTGAAACGTCATTACATTCCTCAACATTTTCTTAACATTTGTCATAATTAGTTAAAGCACTGAATTTGTATCCGCTCTCGTACTTCGGCTGCATATTTTCCGCCATTTTCTTCAAATCTGAAAACGATGTGAAGCAACGCCCATTTCCTTAACAATTGCATTATGGGCCCTAAAGTACGGAAATAGTGTCCTCTGTGTGTATACTTCATATTTTGGTGAAATTAGTACGACATCCGAGAACTTTTGGCATACTAACTATATCCATACTATGACCAATAAGCTTACTATATTTTCAATTCACGTCACAAATAGTATGGTTATTGCAGTTTGTATGCGTATTCAAACACAACTCAGGACTATGTGTTTGTGCCTTTTGTCGTGACTTTACTTTCATTGATCTGTGGGTGGGGTTATATCCTTCCTGTTTGGCCCTGTCCGGGGGTGTCCTCGGATGGGGCCACAGTGTCTCCTGACCCCTCCTGTCTCAGCCTCCAGTATTTATGCTGCAGTAGTTTGTGTCGGGGGGCTAGGGTCAGTTTGTTATATCTGGAGTACCTCTCCTGTCCTATTCGGTGTCCTGTGTGAATCTAAGTGTGCGTTCTCTAATTCTCTCCTTCTCTCTTTCTTTCTCTCTCTCGGAGGACCTGAGCCCTAGGACCATGCCCCAGGACTACCTGACATGATGACTCCTTGCTGTGATTGCGTCATCTGTGGACCTATTGGGGCAGTAAGCAAATTGAAGTGGGTCTAGGGTGTCAGGTAGGGTGGCGGTGATATGATCCTTGCCTAGTCTCTCAAAGCACTTCATGATGACGGGAGTGAGTGCTACAGGGCGATAGTCGTTTAGCTCAGTTACCTTAGCTTTCTTGGGAACAGGAACAATGGTGGCCCTCTTGAAGCATGCGGTAACAATAGACTGCGATAGGGATTGATTGAATATGCCCATAAACGCACCAGCCAGCTGATCTGCGCATGCTCCGAGGATGCGGCTAGGGATGCCGTCTGGGCCGGCAGCCTTGCGAGGGTTAACACGTTTAAATGTTTTACCCACGTTGGCTGTGGTGAAGGAGAGCCCGCAGGTTTTGGTAGCAGGCCGTGTCAGTGGCACTGTATTGTCCTCAAAGCGAGCAAAGAAGTTGTTTAGTTGGTCTGAGAGCAAGACATCGGTGTCCGCGACGGGGCTGGTTTTCTCTTTGTAGTCCGTGATTGACTGTAGACCCCGCCACATACATCTCATGTCTGAGCCACTGAATTGTGACTCTACTTTGTCTCTATACTGACTCTCAGCTTGTTTGATTACCTTGCAGAGGGAATACCTACGCTGTTCGTATTCGGTTATGTTTCCGGTCGCCTTGCCATGATTAAAAGCGTTTTCAGTTTTGAACGAATGCTGCCATCAATCCCACGGTTTCTGGTTGGGGAAGGTTTTAATATTCCCTGTGTGTACCACATCACCGATGCACTTGCTAATAAACTCGCTCACCGAGTCAACGTATACATCAATGATCGAAGCAATCTTGAAGCGTGGAACCGGATTGGTCAGACCAGCATTCAACAGAACTGAGCATGGGTGTTTCCTATTTTAGTTTCTGTCTATAGACTGGGAGCAACAAAATGGAGTCGTGGTCAGATTTGCCAAAAGGAGGGCGAGGGATGGCTTTGTATGTGCCGTGGAAATTAAAGTAGCAATGGTCCAGAGTTTTACCAGCCCGGGTCGCACATTCAATATGCTGATAAAATTTAAGGAGCCTTGTTTTCAGATTAGCCTTGTTTTCAGATTAGCCTTGTTAAAATCCCCAGCTACAATAAATGCAGCCTCAGGATATGTGGTTTCCAGTTTACATGGAATCCAATGAAGTTCTTTCAGGGCCGTCGAGGTGTCTGCTTGGGGGGGGGGGGGATATACACGACTGTGATTATAATCGAAGAGAATTCTCCTGGTAGGTAATGCGGTCGGCATTTGATCGTAAGGAATTCTAGGTCAGGTGAACAAAAGGACTTGAGTTCCTGTATGTTGTTATGATCACACCATGACTCGTTAGTCATAAGGCATACACCCCCGCCCTTCTTCTTACCAGAGAGATGTTTGTTTCTGTCGGTCGCAATGCGTGAAGAAACCGGGTGGCTGTACCACTCCCCTCCCATCCCGTCCTCTCCTATCTCTGTGTCAGCACTAATAGCCTCCTGACGAGGGGCAGGGGACATATTTTAACGGAGCTTAATGCTAGAAAATGACATTTTACTCAATTAATGCCTCATCATCTCCAACAGACATAGTGGGCAGAAGATCGGTTCCCGTTCCGGTATTCCAGATGATAGAAGTTGCCTCTCACTGTTGATCCAGAATCAGATATATTTCATCCTCCTAATAGTTACTGCTAGGTTTGGTGGTAGGATAATCTGATCCTATATCGGAGGTTAGGGCCAACCTTTACATTACCACAAGCTGAAAGGTAGTGATTGGTTTGAATTTACATAATCCGTAGTATGCATTCGTAAGTGTAACAGAGGTGGTTCTGAAACATGCTCGGTGGTAAGTAACCTTGCCTGAGACCTACATTGGCTTCCCAAGCGAATGCATAGGCTTTAGCTCAACAATGGAACATAGAAGACTACAGATGTATGAGAGAATTGTGGCATACACAGTGTACAAAGCATTAGGAACACATCAGAACAGCCTCAATTCATCGGGGCATGGACTCTGCAAGGTGTCGAAAGCGTTCCACAGGGATTCTGACCCATATTGATTCTATTTTTTTTAAATGTTACCTTTATTTAACTAGGCAAGTCAGTTTCGAACAAATTCTTATTTTCAATGACTGCCTAGGGTCAGAATGACAGATTTGTACCTTGTCAGCTCAGGGATTTGAACTTACAACCTTTCGGTCACTAGTCCAACGCTCTAACCACTAGGATACCCTGCAGCCCCAAAGCTTCCAACAGTTGTGTCAAGTTGGCTGAATGTCTTTTGGGTGGTGGACCATTCTTGAAACACACAGGAAACTGTTCAGTGTGAAAAACCCAGCAGCATTGCAGTTCTTGACACACTCATACCGGTGCGCCTGGCAAATAAAATAAAATTGTATTTGTCACATGCGCTGAATACAACAAGTGTCGACTTTTCCGTGAAATGCTTACTTACGAGCCCTTCAACAACAATGCAGTTAAAAAGTATGACAATTAATAGATACAAATAATATAGTAAAACAATAAAATAACAATGATGAGGCTATATACAGGCTACATACGAAGAGTACAGGTACCTAATCAATGATGAGGCTATATACAGGCTACAAACGAAGAGTACAGGTACCTAATCAATGATGAGGCTATATACAGGCTACATACGAAGAGTACAGGTACCTAATCAATGATGAGGCTATATACAGGCTACAAACGAAGAGTACAGGTACCTAATCAATGATGAGGCTATATACAGGCTACATACGAAGAGTACAGGTACCTAATCAATGATGAGGCTATATACAGGCTACATACAAAGAGTACAGGTACCTAATCTGTGTACTAGGGGGTGAATAGCAGAAAGTCCATGTAGCCATTTAATGAACTGTTCAGCAGTATTCTGACTTTGTGGTAGAAGCTGTTCAGGAGCCTTTTGGTCCCAGACTTGGTGCTCTGGTACCACTTGCCGTGCAGTAGCAGAGAGAACAGACTGTGACTTGGGTGGCTGGAGTCTTTTTAGGGCCATCCTTTGACACTGCCTGGTATAGAGGTCCTGGATGACTGAGAGCTTGGCCCCAGTGATGTACTGGGCCGTACGCTCTACCCTCTGTAGCGCCTTGCAGTCGAATGCCAAGCAGTTGCCATACGAAGACGTGATGCAGCCAGTCAAGATTCTCCCAATGGTGCAGCTGTATAACTTTTTGAGGATCTGAGGGCCCATGCACCTACTACCATACCCTGTTCAAAAGCACTTACATATTTTGCTTGCCCCTTTCACCCTCTGAATGGCACACATACACAATCCATGTCTCAATTGTCTCAAGGCTTACAAATCCTTCTTTAACCGGTCTCCTCCCCTTCATCTACACTGATTGAAGTGGATTTAACAAGTGACTTCAATAAGGGATCATAGCTCTCACCTGGTTTCACCTGGTCAGTCTAATGTTTTGTAAACTAACAGTACAAATCCCTCCATAAGAGCCCTTGATTTGCTTTTCATTCCATCACTGACTTCGCAAGCTGCGGAACATCCCATGAATTCATTCCCGTTATAGAGACTGTGAGTAGATATTGAGAGGGTACTTGGATTAGAAAGGATACATTTTCTGCACCATATAGGTACAACTGGCAGCCGGAATCGCTTTCAGAATATCATGCACTAGAATTAGCACGCGCAACACACACACACACACACGTCTTTCTGCACAATAGTTACTGTAAAAAGGTGCTGCTAGCATCTGGAATCCCTTAGAGAATATCAAGCCTTACCATTAGCACAACAAACAAGTATCTCCCAGTTGCAGAAGCATCCAAACAATGCGGTGGCTGCACGAAGCCTGGGGTTAAGTGCTAGCGCCATGTGCCGGGGAAGAGAGAGACAGGCGTGAACACGAACATACAGAAGCAGCCAGGAGAGAGAGAGTCGCGTTGAAGCTAATCGCATTAGTACAGTAGTACAAGCATTTCGCATTCCTTCCAACTTATTCCCCCGTAACAATAGCAGAGAATGAGATTAATTTTTAGGGGTGATGGCAAGGGAGACGGAGAGAGAGAAAGAGAGTGTTCCAGAACATGTGGGTCTCTGACCTCCTTCTGCCCCCAGCATGGCAGTACAGTCACACACACACTTTTCTCTGTTGTGAAGGAACCCTCTAAAGCTGGCTAGAAATTTCATCGCTCTTCTTTGTATAATTTTTTCTTATTTTCTTATTTCCCAATAATTTTCTTATAAGGCATGTGTCCAGCACGCAATATTCTTCATAAAGAATTCTAATTCCAAGGCTAGGGTTTAAGGTTAGGGATAAGACAATCAGAATACTTTTTTTCTCCCCAAAATAGTTCCGTCTCACGATTCGAGCATGAAACATTCAATGTGCTGCGTGGCTATAATGACAAAAAACAGATTCCATGGAATCGAAGAGTGGACTTTGGCACAGATGGGACTCCATCTATGGCAGGATGGCAGGCAGTACTGTGCACTCTAGTTATGAATGAGTCTCTGGCTTCAAAAGAGCTGAGCACAGAACTCTGAGATATACTGCAGCAGGTAACTTCATTGTAATCTCCATTAAACCCCATCCACTGTGCAAAACGATATATTTTTTTTCTCATGGTTGGGGGTCGCAAACATTTTCAGATGGGGTTATGGAACAAAAAAGTTTGGATTAGCTAACATTTTAGCAAAATAGTTTAAAAGTTGTAAGTAGTTGCAAAATTGCTCAAATGCTAAAGTTGTCCATCATGTGATTCAAACTTTTGGGTTGCTAGACCTTCCTTTTAAATGCCCACCCATCCTCCCTGACCGACCAACCTCCCACCTATTGTTTCTGTCTTAAGTATCCTACTGCCTTCATGTGTGATTGAAATGCACTTTTATAAGAATAGTGTGGCGGCCATTTTTTTTTCTGCTTGTCTGTCTCTGTCACAATATATTTTTCACAATAACTTGTGATAGTGAGTTGGTGTACCACAATTCAGCTTTTAGCTGCTAATGTGTACAAGATTACCTATAAACATTCTTGCATGCGTGTGTTTGTAGTTGACACTGTACTGGGTGTGCGTCCCAAATAGCATCATATTCCCTATACAGTGTAGTGCACTACTTTCGACCAGAACCTCATGGGCCTTGGTCAAAAGTAGGGCAATATGTAGGGAATAGGGTGACATTTGAGAAGCACAGAGGTGTTTGAGTGGGAAGAAGTATTAGTGAGTGTGTTCCCCACCTGTGTGGCAGGGGCAGCTGCGGGGGTAAAGTGATGATCCATTAACCTGTGAAGAGCTATTGTTGTATCTGTCTCTGAGCTCCCCATTGGTAGAAAGGATCAATTGAGGCCATGCCTATAACCAGACAAATGAGACAGTCTGTCAAACGTGTGTATATGTGTGTGTGTGCCTGCGTGAGTAAGTGACTGAGTATGTGGATTCGTGAATGAGTGCATGCATGTGTGTGATGAGTGCAGGTGTTCTGTCGTAGGGGCAGTGGCCTCACCTGGGCTGAGGATTGCTCTTCAGGAGCCCCTGCCTTCACCACTTGGAGTGAGGGCTCAGGTGTTACATCAACTGATGACACACCTTTTCCATAGCACCCAGAGGCAGAGAGAGAACATTTAGAAGTGTGTCGGAGCATGTGATGGAAAAGGTTATTGTGTGAAGAGACTTTTGTCTTTTGTGTCATAAATAATACTTGGTTCCTGACTGTGCTTGGTAAAGATATGGGGGGGACAACATGACCCCCTCCTTAGGACCATTTGGCAGAATGCCCAGATTATGTTTTATATGTTAAAATAGGAGACAGTGCCAGACACATGCAGGAACCAACCTATGAACCATGCAAATATAACCGGTCTGTTTAAGAAGTATACTGTATAAGAGAACTAACGGGATTCCCCAACAGAGCTCACTTCAGACTGATACTTTATGTATCCATTTTTGACTGACCTCTCCAGCTTGCTGTTCATAAACATTGATTAATTTAAGATTGACTTCAGGTGTCCCTAGAGGTAATTTCCACAACCAGCGATTGAGAGTGAGTGATGTTATTGGACCTTCCTTTTCATAACATCCTTGACTTGTAGCCCAACATGTTTTCTTTCCATGTCTGTTGCCAGAGCATATATTGACTGGGCCTGTATTGATCCCTGAGGCGCCCCTCTGTCTTGACTGGTTCTGAAGAGGATTTACACACAGCCCAGCTAGCACATTTGGTTCCTTGGGAGTTCTGGGAACGTACATTTTTGGTTTACGATTGGTTCGGAGAACAAAGCCATAAGTTTCCTGACTGGTAAAACAATGTTTTTTTAAACATTCTGAGAACAGAAGTGAAAATTGCACCTATTCTGGGAACATTAATCTTTAGGTTGCAGGGACGTTCTGTGAACATTTTACTCTGGTTGAAATAACATTCTAAGAAGAGAAATGATAGGTTTAGGTTTTTGAATAACTTCCTTAACTTTCACTGAACGTTTCAATAAGACTTAATAACAGTCCTAGCTTAGGTTTACTATTTTGAAATCCAGGCACAGATAAAACATGGAAATGAATTTGCTTAGGCATTAATTATGCAAACACATTTGATTGATATTATAACCTATGATCTTCTGTTCTCTATCCATGGAATTAGTCCACAGTGCCACCAGGATGGAACTAGCATGCCATGTTTTTTTTTAAACTCAAACAAAGCTCTTCAGCTTAGTCTATTCAAACAGATCCCATTACAAAGGAAACAAATCACTTGTTAAGATTAGTGGGCGCTGCCAACACACCTAACAAGATAGAGGATAGCGAGTTTTGTTGACGCTGAGAACAGAATGTACAGTGCCTTCAGAAATTATTCACAACCCTAGACTTTTTCCACATTTTGTTATGTTACAGCCTGAATTCAAAATTGATTACATTTAGATTTGTCACCAGCCTACACACAATACCACATCATGTGAAAGTGGAATGATCAACCCATTTGTTATGGCAAGCCTAAATAAGTTCAGGAGTAAACATGTGCTTAACAAGTCACAAAAATTCACTCTGTGTGCAATAATTATTTTTTAATGACTACCTCATCTCTGTACCCTACACCTACAATGATCTGTAAGGTTACAAAGTCAAGCAGTGCATTTTTAACACAGATTCAACTACAAAGACCAGGGAGGTTTTCCTTGCAAAGAAGCAATTAACATTTTGTCCTGAATAAAGTGTTATGTTCAGGGAAAATCCAACAAAACACATTACTGGTAATCAGTGCGCTGAAAATTTGGAAGCTAGTACAGGGAGTGAGTGTTTAAAAAAAAAAAAAAAAAAGAACAACGCACCGACATGAAACAGAGTCAATAACACCTGAGGAAAGAACCAAGGGTAGTGACGGATATAGGGAAGATAATCACAGAGATTGAGTCCAGGTGAGTGTCATGAGGCGCTGGTGCGCTTGCCGATGGTGTCAGGTGTGCCGGATAATCAGCAGCCTGATGACCTAGAGGTCAAAGAGGGAGTATATGTGACAATACCCACTCCCCGACGTGCGGCTTCGGCCGCAGGACGCCTACAAAGGAGACGAACCCCGGGATCAAAAGCGGATGGTCCCTGATGCTTTTCCTGGAGAGAAGTGGCTTCTTTGCTGCCATTCTTGACACCAGGCCATCCTCCAAAAGTCTTCACCTCACTGTGCTTGCAGATGGACTCACACCTGCCTGCTGCAATTCCTGAGCAAGCTCTGTACTGGTGGTGCCCCGATCCCGCAGCTGAATCAACTTTAGGAGATGGTCCTGGCGCTTGCTGGACTTTCTTGGGTGCCCCGAAGCCTTCTTCACAACAATTGAACAGCTCTCCTTGAAGTTCTTGATGATTCGATATTTTTTTTTTAATGCAAAGCAATGATGACGGCACGTGTTTCCTTGCAGGTAACAATGGTTGACAGAGGAAGAACAATTATTCCAAGCACCCTCCTTTTGAAGCTCCCAGTCTGTTTTTTGAACTCAATCAGCATGACAGAGTGATCTCCAGCCTTGTCCTCGTCAACACTCACAACTGTGTTAACGAGAGAATCACTGACTAAATGTAAATGTAAATGATGTCAGCTGGTCCTTTTGTGGCAGGGCTGAAATGCAGTGGAAATGTTTTTGGGGGATTTAGTTCATTTGCATGGCAAAGAGGGACTTTGCAATAAATTACAATTCATCTGATCACTCTTCATAACATTCTGGAGTATATGCAAATTGCCATCATACAAACAGAGGCAGCAGACTTTGTGAAAATGAATGTGTCTTTCTCAAAACTTGTGGCCACGACTGTATGGACTGACACTGGAGAAGAGAAGCAGGTACAGGGAGTTGGCCATTTAATGTGGGACAGACATTGATCATCGTCAGAACCAGGTAACAAAATGACAAACGAACATTAATCCTGAAGTGGTGAACAGAGCTAGGGAACAGACAGATATAGGGGAGGAAATGGCACAGGTGATTGAGTCCAGGTGAGTCCAATAATTGCTGATGCGTGTGAAGGGGGAAGGCAGGTGTGCGTAATGATAGTGGCAGGAGTGCGTAATGCTGGGGAGCGTGAAAGAGGGTTTAATTGTGTAAGAATGTTTTGAAGTATGAAATTACCAATTAAAAGTAAACCTGTGACAACTCGATTAAGCTTTTGAATATGTAAAACTGCATAATCACACATTGAAGTGCAGAAACAATACATGAATCGATTCACACACGTGGACACACCCCTCATCAATTCACACACACACACACACACACACACACACACACACACACACACACACACACACACACACACACACACACACACACACACACACACACACACACACACACACACACACACACACGGAAGTAGTTAAGTCATCAGGAACAGCAACCGTGTGCTATAATGTCCTCTGACAGCTGACACATGGGCTATACTCGTACAATGCTGTAACTTTCAACATTTGTTAGCGGTTGTGTGAATAGGACGCTCTGGCAGGAACAGCATATTTGTCATCCATGTCATAAGTCTACTATCACGGAACACTGGCCGCATGCCTACTTTATAACTTTCACAAACTTTAACTGGCCAATGAGAATCACACATTAATAACATGCAAAGCATACATGGGAAACAGACAATCACTACAGCGGTGGTGACCTACAATTCAGGACAGGTGGGGCAGCGGAATTATGAAGAGAAATTATAGATATAATGTATTGGTACTCATCAGCCATTGGACATAAACATTACACAGTTGGAAGTTGGAAAATTGCAAATTCATCAATGAGTGGTTTGGAAGGAATCAGTGGCTAACTGCAAGCATTGCAAAGCAATCACTAGCCTGCTATTCAATAGAGTGGGTGTGTGGTCCAAGTCTGGGTTTAAGGGTCTCTTTTCCAAGCTTAAAAGGATAAACATTCAACATTGGTAATGCTTTCAATAATGCATTAATACTGCTGCATTCAAAACAACTGGAAACTCCGAACTGGGAAATCTCTGACTTCAGTGAGTTCAAGACAATTGGGAACTCTGAAAAAAACTAGCTCCAACTGGGAAAATACATTTTGTACTGTCATCCAACTCGGAACTCCAAGTAGGGAACTCGGGCCTCTTTCTAGAGCTCTGACCTGAAGATCACTGACGTCATGATTCGACCTTGTTTTTTTTCCAAGTTCCCAGCTGTCTTGACAGTACCATCTATCCAGAGAATGGCAGACTTTTATGACAAAATTTGATGACAAAATTTGCCCACGAAGGACCGCCGCGACACCTTTCTGTTCAAGTGAGCACAGCACAACAAGGTGAGTCCAAAAATGTCTTGTATGCAGCTGCATAAATTATGTGATATGCCAGGGAGATATGTATACCATAGCTAAGAAAGCAATAGTAAGTGTATGTTGTGTAGTAAGCTGTTAATAGCCCATGTGCCTCAACCTAATAATTTGGTCCCTTTTCCCCCTCATAACTTAGCCTACTGTTCTGACTTGGTGGTGCACATTTAGCTTATAGCCTGTTTTAGAGAAATGTCATCATCGAATATTGTAAAAGCTTTTATTGCCTGCTTTATATGCCCCCTTAGCTTTTATTGTCTGCTTATATGCCCCCTTTATTTATCGAACGGTTCTGACTTGGTGTACAGGGAGAATACTGTAAGAACGGACCATGTTATGAATTCTGCCACTGTACATTTCAAAAGTGCTAAACAAATATTTATATTCACTACGTATGTCCTAGCTCGCTCGTTAAGGTCTTAATCGAACTTACGGATTGCCTCTTATCAAATAACATTTTATTTGTCACATGCGCCAAATACAACAGGTAGACCTTACCCTGAAATGCTTACTTACAAGCCCTTAACCAACATTACAGTTCAAGAAATTGAGTTAAGAAAATATTTACTAAAGTAAAAAATAAAATAAAATTACACCAAATAAAATAACAATAACAAGGCTATATACATGTGTTGAGTCAATGTGTGAGGGTACAGGTTAGTCGAGGTAATTTGTACTTGTACAGTAGGTAGAGTTAAAGTGACTATGCATAGATAATAAACAGAGAGTTGCAGCAGTGTAAAATCAAAGTGGGGGAAGGGGTAGAAGCTGTTAAGGAGCTTTTTGGACCTAGACTTGGCGCTTGCCGTGCGGTAGCAGAGAGAACAGTCCATGACTGTCTATGACTTGGGTGACTGGAGTCTTTGACAATTTTTGGGGCCTTCCTCTAGCACCGCCTAGAATATTGTTGTTCGCAATGTTACTGTACACTTATTTAAGTGATAATGCCCTCGAAGCTGGTGTTTGGAGGATGTATTGGCATGAGTGTTGTTAGGTCTTAGACAAAGTCGGACCTACCGAGATTCAAATAATGATTTAAATATTTTCATAATTGTTTTTATTTTGATGAATTTATTTATACTATTTCATCCTTCCAAGAGATATAGTCCCGACACAAATCTAGGGTTGCAACCCAAACCAGCTGGTCATTCATTCTATCGGTTCAGTTGCCAGAGATGCGACCCAGTCTTTTTGTTCTGTATCTATGGATGCGACCCAGTCGTTCAGTCTTTTTGTTCTGTATCTATGTTCACGACCCAGTCGTTTGTTCTAAATGTTCCATTGCCATACTGTCTGGCAACGTTCTTATCCCTTGCTTGGTAGCTAGCCAACTACGGCTAACTTACAGTCACGTCAAACAGTGCAGACAGAATAACAGCAGTAGCTGCCTTTGCATTTGTTTTAAGCTGTTTTCTAGTGACATTTATGTGAATACATCCATACCAATGAGCTAATGAGGAACGATTTCGCTTGGCATAGAAAATGTGCTCTCTTGTCAGGACACTGTTGCTCAGAGGACAACACAGCGAACACAATCACTTTTCACTGCACGTCGTTACGTTTGACCTTTTTTCAACTGACATTTCTCTGTATATATCCATAAAAATGATACCATGATTTTGGACTGGCTGAGAAACGCTGTCTGTCTCGTCCTGACTCCTGACACGTTCATTACTGCTGGACAGCTGAAGATCTCATTTGAATATTGAAACAATGTCGCAAACGTCGGAAAGACAGACAGCAAGGCTTACACAAATCTCCGCTGTTGAAAACTAAATATTAGTCTAAAAGAAGTGTGAGATAACGTCTAGATGCTTTTTATGGTGGAGAATTAATACATTACCTGGCTGGGCTTGATAAGACCGTGGATTTCAGTCAGATGGAACACAGTAAATAGGCATTTTAACGTCATGCAAACCAATTGCGCACATTTAGCTCTATCATTAGAATTCTACAGCATGTAACTGTATGCTTTTCATAAGCAGTAATAGTATGTTGGAGCCAGGGTCAAAATTAAACTGTGGTTCTGGTGTTATACTATGTATTTCATGTTATAGAGAAGCTTCTCAGAAACACAGAACACTTTATTTCATGAGGATATGATTGACTATTGCTGAGATCTTATTTTCAAGTGATCAAGTCGCGGACTGGTCAATCTTAATCCCTAGTCAACTGTCTGGATTCTTCATTTCAACATGTTTTGTCCAAAGATAGGGTGCTGGCCCAATTGTGCACCGCCCCATAGGTCTCCCGGTTGCGGCCGGCTGCGACAGAGCCTGGACTCGAACCAGAATCTCTAGTGGCACAGCTAGCACTACCATGCAGTGCCTTAGACCACTGCGCCACTCGGGAGAAATGTGTTTCATATTTTTGTTGAGTGTATATTTGAACCTCTTCTTATATGCACATAGGAAAGATCAATGTTATTCATTTCTACACAACACAATAGTCGTAGTCACCAACTCAGATCTGGCCACTCTGGTACCAATGTTAGATCATTGATCCTGCCACCTTTCTTTAAAAGTACCTTTTCTTTCTGCCACCTTTTCTTTTCATTTGCATTGTATTTGCAAAGTATGTCTTTCAGGTGTTTTGCTAGCTTCATGCTTAATAAAAAGTATTTTATAGATCTTGTTCTATTTCTTTTATGATATGCATCCGTATTATACCACTAGAATATAACCAGCATTTGGCGTTTGGAGTCAAAACATATCTTTGTAAAACTACCAATATTTTCCCCAATTTACTACCTCTATATTCTAATTGAGGAAAAATAAATCCCCCAAACCATATGCACAGCACATTATTACAGGACCAGAAGAATTCAAATAGTATTCTACAGGCACAAACGCCATATACAGTTATCAAGATTTGAACAAAGTAGGGATTTGGTTTGCTGACGCCATGAGACAATGTAACTGATGATGATAGGGGTGCTCATCTCTGCATGGGAGTGTCATTCAAACTTCTTGAGGTGGTTGTAGAGGGACTGGACGTAGGTGAAAATACACATAGGGTCTGGTCTGCTACCCATCACCATCATATCCTCCACCTCTATGAGACGCACACAGTCGGCTTGCTCCCTGAGAGAGAGAGAGGAGAGAAAAAAAGCCATGAACCAATAATTTAAAATAACGTTTCCAATAGATCTATATTATGATACCGTAATCCACAGAGCAGTACCAGGATCACACGCACACACACACACACACACACACACACACACACACACACACACACACACACACACACACACACACACACACACACACACACACACACACACACACACACACACACACACACACACACACACACACACACACTTACTCTGCTGTGGTGAAGGCCACTTCAAAGTTGTGTTTGCGATTGGCAGGGTTCAGTGTGTTGTAGTCAAACACCAGGGGGAAAAAGGAGTGGACCAGGGCAGCGAATGCCATCCCATCACACCAGCTGGACGAGAAGTTGTGGATGTCTATGTTCTGGTGGAGGAGAGAATGGTAGGAGCCAAATGCAGTGTTACTTCCATGGAAAAACAGTTAAAAACGTGCGTATTCCAAGACATTGACTAACTAAGGGCCAAATTTGATGGCAAATCCTCTATTAACATAAATGTATGATTAATACACATGGTCCAGTTACAAACGAAAGTGAATGGTGTCAGAATATGGAGCATCCTATGGTGTCTAAAGTCCTGGCAAGGACTGGGATGGACTAATCGCTGGAAACCAGAACCAAACGTCACGTTTGCTAACTAACATTTATATCACATTGTGAACAGTCCGTCACCAGGGACTCACTTGGTAGCCAATGGTTTTGGAGCGGCACCATTCCAGGAGCATTGCCTTGATGTTGCTAGCGCTGTTGAAACTCTGAGAGTGCTGCAGTTTGGGCTTGGGTCCTGCAGCCTTGGACCTGCAGAGTGGAACATAGAGGTGTTCAGTTGTTTGTGGCTGTGTAGCTCAGTTGGTGAGAACATAGTACCAGCAACATCAAGGTCATGGGTTCATATATGCACCTGTTGTGCTGTAAGTCGCTTAGTTTGCGTTGTTTGCTAAGGGGCATATACACAGGACCCAACAGTCTGACATATCACACAATAACTATGTTACTATCCAGCTAGTGACAGATTTTCATGCAAATATTCTAAAATCTGCATATAGAATTTTCCTGCGAATATTCTGAAGAAAATATGCACATTTTCCCATCTGTGGTGTGTTTCCACGAAACAGTTTTGTTGTGGATGACGTAGTGCAAACAAAATGTACTTTTTCCCTTTAGTTTTCATTTACCAAATAAAAATCTAAATTTCAATGCGTTTCCATCACATTTTCTTACTCTACAGATAGTTATGTAAAAAAAAAACTTTTGCGTTAAATAGCGAATGAGCCCACTCTAGTCTTGGCGCGTGTGCTCTAGCCAACAGCTCACAGATTCAGTGCGGGTAGGCTAGTCTACATGATGAGATTTATGGATAAGAGCAAGAATATCAAGCTCATCACTGTGCACTTTCACCACCCTGTGAAGTTCATAACTAAATTTAATCTGTAGCCTAATAAACTGCATAATTTCCCAAGTCATAGTGAGAGGACCACACACCAAGTCATAGTGGGAGGACCACACACCAAGTCATAGTGGGAGGACCACACACCAAGTCATAGTGGGAGGACCACACACCAAGTCATAGTGGGAGGACCACACACCAAGTCATAGTGGGAGGACCACACACCAAGTCATAGTGGGAGGACCACACACCAAGTCATAGTGGGAGGACCACACACCAAGTCATAGTGGGAGGACCACACACCAAGTCATACTGGGAGGACCACACACCAAGTCATAGTGGGAGGACCACACACCAAGTCATAGTGGGAGGACCACACACCAAGTCATAGTGGGAGGACCACACACCAAGTCATAGTGGGAGGACCACACACCAAGTCATAATAATAATAATAATAATAATAATATATGCCATTTAGCAGACGCTTTTATCCAAAGCGACTTACAGTCATGTGTGTATACATTCTACGTATGGGTGGTCCCGGGGATCGAACCCACTACCCTGGCGTTACAAGCGCCATGCTCTACCAACTGAGCTACAGAAGGACCATAGTGGGAGGACCACACACCAAGTCATAGTGGGAGGACTACACACCAAGTCATAGTGGGAGGACCACACACCAAGTCATAGTGGGAGGACCACACACCAAGTCATAGTGGGAGGACCACACACCAAGTCATAGTGGGAGGACCACACACCAAGTCATAGTGGGAGGACCACACACCATGTCATAGTGGGAGGACCACACACCAAGTCATAGTGGGAGGACCACACACCAAGTCATAGTGGGAGGACCACACACCATATCATAGTGGGAGGACCACACACCATATCATAGTGGGAGGACCACACACCAAGTCATAGTGGGAGGACCACACACCAAGTCATAGTGGGAGGACCACACACCAAGTCATAGTGGGAGGACCACACACCAAGTCATAGTGAGAGGACCACACACCAAGTCATAGTGAGAGGACCACACACCAAGTCATAGTGGGAGGACCACACACCAAGTCATAGTGGGAGGACCACACACCAAGTCATAGTGAGAGGACCACACACCAAGTCATAGTGGGAGGACCACACACCAAGTCATAGTGAGAGGACCACACACCATATCATAGTGGGAGGACCACACACCAAGTCATAGTGAGAGGACCACACACCAAGTCATAGTGGGAGGACCACACACCAAGTCATAGTGGGAGGACCACACACCAAGTCATAGTGGGAGGACCACACACCAAGTCATAGTGGGAGGACCACACACCAAGTCATAGTGAGAGGACCACACACCAAGTCATAGTGGGAGGACCACACACCATATCATAGTGGAAGGACCACACACCAAGTTATAGTGGGAGAACCACACACCATATCATAGTGGGAGGACCACACACCATATCATAGTGGGAGGACCACACACGAAGTCATAGTGGGAGGACCACACACCAAGTCATAGTGGGAGGACCACACACCATATCATAGTGGGAGGACCACACACCATATCATAGTGGGAGGACCACACACCAAGTTATAGTGGGAGGACCACACATCATATCATCACGTGATACAAGTTTACTTTAATAAAGGAGTTCCCACCTCCGTTTCTCACATAATTAATTTTGCCGACACAAAATGATCC
Source organism: Oncorhynchus gorbuscha (assembly GCF_021184085.1). Classification (NCBI taxonomy): domain Eukaryota; kingdom Metazoa; phylum Chordata; class Actinopteri; order Salmoniformes; family Salmonidae; genus Oncorhynchus; species Oncorhynchus gorbuscha. Next base: position 48,150,093 of record NC_060188.1, on the reverse strand, counting down.
CAACATGTCGAACAAACAAATTCTGTTGGCATTCATAAAATTGTACCGAAACTTCCTGTTTCCATCACAGCTGTCGTGATTTCTTTTTTATATATGGTATGACTTTACCCACATAAAACCTGTGGCTGCAAACATGGTTAATGACAGTGATAATATACATGTAGTAAAGGGTTGAGGAACATATAACTTGGCTTTAACAATTATCCAATAGGAAGTAATAGTTAGCTAAGGTGGGCAAGAGAGACAATGGGTGAAGCCAGGGTGACTGACTGTGCCTACCATACCTGCCACACTCGTAGGCCAAACTTTCAAACAGAGACCGTTTGCCCTGCATCCCGAGGTTGCGAGGCAGCGTTTGTGACCTCTGCAGCTTCCGCTCCCCACCACCCCCAAACTTGTCCAGACCACCAAGCCCGTCCAGAATGCCAAACTTGTTCGGACCGCCAAAACTTTCCAGACCGCCAAACTTGTCCAGGCTCCTATAGATTATGTAACAATTTACATAATTGCGCTTTTATAGTATGTAATAGTATGTTTCTAGTATGTTAAAGACTGACCTGTCTGTGCCAGGGGGAGGCACTTTTCTGGGTGGTAGGAGTTTTTCTGAGAGCGAGAAACAGACAGACAGACAGAGGGGTGGGGGAGAGAGAGAGAGAGGACAATGCTAACCTGACAACGAAGAAAAGACTAGGAGAGGCAAAGGCAAAAAGCACAACACACAATGAAGACCAGAAGACTACTATGCTATGCCTAGAGACCAGTTCCTACTTTTACCTGTGGTTGCTGTGAAGCTCATGCTACGGGTAAGACTCGGGCTCGCTGCCTTAACTGCATGTACTACTGTAACAGAAGGAAGGGAAAGAAACTGACATAGAACTGGAGGTCAGACAAAGAAATGGGAAAGAACAATGTCAGAGACGGGAAAGATGAAAGATACTGTAGCAGTGAGAGAGGAGTCCTTGTGTCCCTGTGGTACTCACCACGTTCACTACGTTTGAAAGGAAATTCTCCTGATGCTTTGGGTTTGGTCTCCTCAAATACTGATTGTCTAGGTGTTTTGGTGGCAGGAGATGGAGGGACTGCAGGAGACTGAGATTGGGCAGCAGAAGACTGACTTGGGGCTAAAGAAGACCTGGTTGGGGCTGCAGGAGACTGAGTTGGGGCGTCAGGGGCCCAAGATGGGGTGGCAGGGGACTGAGTTGGGGCTGGTGCAGTTGGTACCTCGGGGCTAGTTTTGCTCATGGCACTGACAGAGGCATAGGGCGGGGCCAGAGACACAGGGGTGGGGTGCTCTTGCTGAGCTGCATGACTGCTGACTGGTGACCTCACTTCCTGATGTTGTCCAGGCAAAGTCTCTGCTTTGGTGAGAATAGACAGAAGAGGAGAAAATGTTAGCTGGTAGGTTTTTAGCTAGAATGCAAAATTTGGTTTGGACTAGAGGGTGACATCAGGTCAGATGGACCGTGTCAACCAGACCTGGGTTCAAACAGTATTCCTTTTCTTTCAAATGCTTTATCTGTGCTATTTGAAATTGGACAGGTGTCAATGAGTGTGGCTGACAGACATACAATATATAAAATGTTACACAATCTCGGGCAAAATGATGACCTTTAAGCAAAATGATTATGTATCTGATCCTTGTAATAGGCCTGGAGGGGTAAATGTATGTATTTGCACAGGGTCTCTCTCTTTAATGCTGGTGCTGAAACAACCAAGACAAGTCCACAAAGTCAGCCATGGATATGTTCCTTCATTTAACTTTAGATTCTTCAGAGCACATCTTAAAATTATATTAAATTTAGAATGAACTACAAAATTACCCAGAAGGGCTGCATACAAGTTAAGGAAACAAAAATGTAATTTGGGTGAACTATCCCTTAAAGAATAGAGAGCTGAGTCCGGTCCATGTTCTACTCACCGGGACTAAACAGAACATCAAGTGCTGTTTTGGGAGTGGTGAAGTCTGCTATTGGATAGGCAGGACACTTTTGGGCCAAAGCAGGAGATTGTGCTGGTGGCTTGGGGCTAGTGGGGGAGTCCGTTTTGGTCATGGCAGTGCAGGGAAGATGAGGATTGCCGAATGACGAGCCCTCTGATATGTTAGGAGTGTACGTACAGTAAGAGGAAAGGTGAGAGTCAAAGAAGGAAGAAAATTGTGTAAAAAGATGACTTGCAAAATTGTCCACAGCCTGCTTACAAGGTAAGGAAACAAGTATGTTACATGCATTTTACTCACCAGATTTATACAAATAATCCGATTTTGCTTTGGGTGAGGTGACATCTACTAATGAATGACCAGCAGACTTCCGTTCTTTGTCATGTCCATTCTCCAACACAGCAGCAACATTTTTCTCTTCCATTTGGTCAAGAACCTTATGTCCCTAAATACGAGAAACAGAACACACTAAGGTGCCCATTATTACACTAGAGGCAATCTAAAATAGCATACCATAAAACAAACCTGTACAATAAATTGAAGTTGAATCAGAAACAATAATCAAATCGAGCTTTATTTACACAGCACATTTCCGACATGGTATGCAACGCAATGGGCTTCACAGGGGAATAAAAACAACGAAGAAAATATATATATTTATTACACAACAAACATAAGAGGATAAAAAAAACTAAAGAATAAAAATTGATTGACTAAAAAGCACCCTAACGAAAAGCTAAGCTAAAAAGGAGTTTTTCAAAGATTTATTTTAAACATGTCCACAGATTAGGCCCCTCAGGTTCTCTGGCAGGCTGTTCCAGAGGCTGGGGCTATAGTAACTAAAGGTTGCCTCTCCATGCCTCGTGGTCCTGGGCTTTGGGATAGTTAAAAGGCCAGTGCCAGAGGACCTGAAGGACTAACTTGGTACATAACCTAAAAGCATGTCTGACATGCATTGGGGTGTAACAATCATGGATCGATTTGAAAACCAAAAGAAGAATCTTAAAATGAATTAGAAAACTCACAGGCAGCCAGTGCAGAGACCTTAAAACCGATATAATGTGTAATCTCTGTCTGGTTTTGGTCAGTACCCGTGCTGCAGTATTCTATATGTATTGCATTTGACCAATGGATTTCTCAGGTAGACCAGACAAGAGAGCATTACCGTAGTCAAGACAGCTTGTAATAGAAGCATGGATGAGTCTCTCTGTATCAGCCTGAGAGAGAAACGGACACATCTTGGCAATGTTCCTCAGGTGGTGAAAAGTGATTTTGGCAACATTCGTAATGTGGGATTCGAAATTGAGTCCCAAATCTAAAATAACACCTACGTTTCTTTACCTGGTGTTTTATGTTTCATTGCCAGTGAATTAAAATCAAACATTGTGGAACACCACATGTGATCTGTATTTTCTTTGAGTTATGTTCACCAAGGTTGAAAAACTCTTGAAAGGTTAAATAGGTCCTGAACCAATTTAGAACTGGACCAGAGAGGTCAACCCACCACTCCAGTCTGTCCAGAAGGACAATAGTGTCAAATCCAGCACTTAAATCCAAGAGTACAAGGACAGAGAGCTGTTATAAATGATGCGGACACGGCTCATGGCCCTGTACCATTTCACTGACACCAGCCCAAAATGGGCCATGCCACAAAGAAATGGGCCAGAATTGCCGGGGCCGGTTTATGGTCCCAGTCCACCCCTGAGTTACATCCATCCAGAAAGAAGAATCTGATGGTCCCAGGAATCCTCCATCTAAAACCATTCCAATCTTTATCGGAGTTTTCCTTGATATGTGTTTAGGATCAGTGCAGGCGTCTGTCTTATTACTTGTTCACTCTTAGAAGAGATCCTGATAAAGGTTCTCAGCTCAGCTGACTGCCTCAGTGTCTGTATCTAAGTACAGGTCTGTGCTTGCCTTAGTGACTCTGGTTCTCTCTTGCTCGCTCTGTCTAGCTGTATCTGAAGTTTGAGATCTTCTGCACTCTACTCATCCTCTATCTCTCTCTACCCTCCTCCGTGAGGAAAGTGGATGATCTCGATCACAACCACTGGATGGATATGTGACAAAATGCTCTCTTTCAAACTTGTTTGAATTTCATAACAGCAGAGCAACAACAACCATAATGTCTTTATGACATGGTCGTTATTACGGCTGCAGTACCAAACCCATATGCAGGGACCATTGGTGTTAGCCATAGATCCACCATAGTAAGACTGTGTGTGTGTGTTCAAGTGCAGCACTACCCTCGTGGCAGACGGCCTTTGGCCGGTCTCTGAGCTTCGTGCAGCCAGCCCAAACACCCCACCCCGGAGGGAACCAGCAACTTATCAAAGGCCAAACCAACTGGGATCTGCTACAGGCTCAAAATGTCACCAGGAGCATAGCCTTAGAATCTAGCATAGTCTTAGAATCTAGAATCTAGCATAGCCTTAGAATCTAGCATAGCCTTGGAATCTAGCATAGCCTTGGAATCTAGCATAGCCTTGGAATCTAGCATAGCCTTAAACAGACAGATTAGCTAATTGAAAACGGGGTCCAACTTGTGGAAACAAACGAAAGAGCAGCTTTAGGTCTTTTAGGTGTCCCAAAGAAAAAAAAACAGCCATTTTGACTCCCCTTGACAATAACAAAATTTGGTCTGGAAATTGTATTATTCTTACTGGTCTTTGGGTCTCCATTAAATCCCCATTGTGACTCTGGTCTTTAGTGGCACTGGGGCTCAAAGCGTGGGTCTACCTGACAGGTGTGGAGAGACCAGGCTTAAATCCTGAAGCTATTTTGGATTTGTAATCAATCCCCCACTCCTCTTAGATCCTAGCATAGCCCCAAACGGGGCCTTTTGAGATCAGGAGTTAGTATTGGGAAAGTCAAACAGTTCCAATGCTATCACTCAGTGCCAGAGCTCCGTACTTCAGAGCCTGCTGGACTGGCAGTCTCTCCTGCTATCGCCCCATGGCTGCGTCAGCCAGCGATAGAGCCACGGTGAGAGCCCAGTCAAGTCATCAACTCATAGCACTGACGGAAACATGGATCACCACAGACAACACTGCTACTCCTACTGCTCTCTCTTCGTCCGCCCACGTGTTCTCGCACACCCCTAGAGCTTCTGGTCAGCGGGGTGGTGGCACCGGGATCCTCATCTCTCCCAAGTGGTCATTCTCTCTTTCTCCCCTTACCCATCTGTCTATCGCCTCCTTTGAATTCCATGCTGTCACAGTTACCAGCCCTTTCAAGCTTAACATCCTTATCATTTATCGCCCTCCAGGTTCCCTCGGAGAGTTCATCAATGAGCTTGATGCCTTGATAAGCTCCTTTCCTGAGGACGGCTCACCTCTCACAGTGCTAAATGGCATATATTATTATTATTATTATTATTCTGGGCGACTTTAACCTCCCCACGTCTACCTTTGACTCATTCCTCTCTGCCTCCTTCTTTCCACTCCTCTCCTCTTTTGACCTCACCCTCTCACCTTCCCCCCCTACTCACAAGGCAGGCAATACGCTCGACCTCATCTTTACTAGATGCTGTTCTTCCACTAACCTCATTGCAACTCCCCTCCAAGTCTCCGACCACTACCTTGTATCCTTTTCCCTCTCGCTCTCATCCAACACCTCCCACACTGCCCCTACTCGGATGGTATCACACCGTCCCAACCTTCGCTCTCTCTCCCCCGCTACTCTCTCCTCTTCCATCCTATCATCTCTTCCCTCTGCTCAAACCTTCTCCAACCTATCTCCTGATTCTGCCTCCTCAACCCTCCTCTCCTCCCTCTCTGCATCCTTTGACTCTCTATGTCCCCTATCCTCCAGGCCGGCTGGGTCCTCCCCTCCCGCTCCGTGGCTCGACGACTCATTGCGAGCTCACAGAACAGGGCTCCGGGCAGCCGAGCGGAAATGGAGGAAAACTCGCCTCCCTGCGGACCTGGCATCCTTTCACTCCCTCCTCTCTACATTTTCCTCCTCTGTCTCTGCTGCTAAAGCCACTTTCTACCACTCTAAAATCCAAGCATCTGCCTCTAACCCTAGGAAGCTCTTTGCCACCTTCTCCTCCCTCCTGAATCCTCCTCCCCCCCCTCCTCCCTCTCTGCAGATGACTTCGTCAACCATTTAGAAAATAAGGTCGACGACATCCGATCCTCATTTGCTAAGTCAAACGGCACCGCTGGTTCTGCTCACACTGCCCTACCCTGTGCTCTGACCTCTTTCTCCCCTCTCTCTCCAGATGAAATCTCGCGTCTTGTGACGGCCGGCCGCCCAACAACCTGCCCGCTTGACCCTATCCCCTCCTCTCTTCTCCAGACCATTTCCGGAGACCTTCTCCCTTACCTCACCTCGCTCATCAACTCATCCCTGACCGCTGGCTACGTCCCTTCCGTCTTCAAGAGAGCGTGAGTTGCACCCCTTCTGAAAAAACCTACACTCGATCCCTCCGATGTCAACAACTACAGACCAGTATCCCTTCTTTCTTTTCTCTCCAAAACTTTTGAACGTGCCGTGCTTGGCCAGCTCTCCCGCTATCTCTCTCTGAATGACCTTCTTGATCCAAATCAGTCAGGTTTCAAGACTAGTCATTCAACTGAGACTGCTCTTCTCTGTATCACGGAGGCGCTCCGCACTGCTAAAGCTAACTCTCTCTCCTCTGCTCTCATCCTTCTAGACCTATCGGCTGCCTTCGATACTGTGAACCATCAGATCCTCCCTCTCCACCCTCTCCGAGTTGGGCATCTCCGGCGCGGCCCACGCTTGGATTGCGTCCTACCTGACAGGTCGCTCCTACCAGGTGGCGTGGCGAGAATCTGTCTCCTCACCACGCGCTCTCACCACTGGTGTCCCCCAGGGCTCTGTTCTAGGCCCTCTCCTATTCTCGCTATACACCAAGTCACTTGGCTCTGTCATAACCTCACATGGTCTCTCCTATCATTGCTATGCAGACGACACACAATTAATCTTCTCCTTTCCCCCTTCTGATGACCAGGTGGCGAATCGCATCTCTGCATGTCTGGCAGACATATCAGTGTGGATGACGGATCAACACCTCAAGCTGAACCTTGGCAAGACGGAGCTGCTCTTCCTCCCGGGGAAGGACTGCCCGTTCCATGATCTCGCCATCACGGATGACAACTCCATTGTGTCCTCCTCCCAGAGCGCTAAGAACCTTGGCGTGATCCTGGACAACACCCTGTCGTTCTCAACTAACATCAAGGCGGTGGCCCGTTCCTGTAGGTTCATGCTCTACAACATCCGCAGAGTACGACCCTGCCTCACACAGGAAGCGGCGCAGGTCCTAATCCAGGCACTTGTCATCTCCCGTCTGGATTACTGCAACTCGCTGTTGGCTGGGCTCCCTGCCTGTGCCATTAAACCCCTACAACTCATCCAGAACGCCGCAGCCCATCTGGTGTTCAACCTTCCCAAGTTCTCTCACGTCACCCCGCTCCTCCGCTCTCTCCACTGGCTTCCAGTTGAAGCTCGCATCCGCTACAAGACCATGGTGCTTGCCTACGGAGCTGTGAGGGGAACGGCACCTCAGTACCTCCAGGCTCTGATCAGGCCCTACACCCAAACAAGGGCACTGCGTTCATCCACCTCTGGCCTGCTCGCCTCCCTACCACTGAGGAAGTACAGTTCCTGCTCAGCCCAGTCAAAACTGTTCGCTGCTCTGGCCCCCCAATGGTGGAACAAACTCCCTCACGATGCCAGGACAGCGGAGTCAATCACCACCATCCGGAGACACCTGAAACCCCACCTCTTTAAGGAATACCTAGGATAGGATAAGTAATCCTTCTCACCCCTCCCCCTTTAAGATTTAGATGCACTATTGTAAAGTGACTGTTCTACTGGATGTCATAAGGTGAATGCACCAATTTGTAAGTCGCTCTGGATAAGAGCGTCTGCTAAATGACTTAAATGTAAATGTAAATGATAGCAGGGGGACAGCAGAGGCTAGGGATTAGCAGTAGCAATGATCTGTGTGTGCAACTCGCATACAGTATATCACAAAAGTGAGTACACCCCTCACATGTTTTGTAAATATTTGAGTATATCTTTTCATGTGACAACACTGAAGAAATGACACTTTGCTACAATGTAAAGTAGTGAGTGTACAGCTTGTATAACAGTGTAAATTTGCTGTCCCCTCAAAATAACTCAACACACAGCCATTAATGTCTAAACCGCTGGCAACAAAAGTGAATACACCCCTAAGTGAAAATGTCCAAATTGGGCACAATTAGCCATTTTCCCTCCCCGGTGTCATGTGACTCGTTAGTGTTACATGGTGTGTTAAATTTGGTGTCATCGCTCTCACACGCCCTCATACTGACTGGTCACTGGAAGTTCAACATGGCACCTCATGGCAAAGAACTCTGAGGATCTGAAAAAAATCATTGTTGCTCTACATAAAGATGGCCTGGGCTATAAGAAAATTGCCAAGACCCTGAAACTGAGCTTTAGCACGGTGGCCAAGACCATACAGCGGTTTAATTGGACAAGTTCTACTCAGAACAGGCCTCGCCATGGTCGACCAAAGAAGTTGAGTGCACATGCTCAGTGTCATATCCAGAGGTTGCAAACAGTTTGCTGAAGACAAGCAGACTAAGGACATGGATTACTGGAACCATGTCCTGTGGTCTGATGAGACCAAGATGAACTTATTTGGTTCAGATGGTGTCAAGCGTGTGTGGCGGAAACCAGGTGAGGAGTACAAAGACAAGCGTGTCTTGCCTACAGTCAAGCATGGTGGTGGGAGTGTCATGGTCTGGGGCTGCATGAGTGCTGCTGGCACTGGGGAGCTACAGTTCATTGAGGGAACCATGAATGTACTGTGACATACTGAAGCAGAGCATGATCCCCTCCCTTTGGAGACTGGGCCACAGGGCAGTATTCCAACATGATAACAACCCCAAACACACCTCCAAGAAGAACACTGCCTTGCTAAAGAAGCTGAGGATAAAAGGTGATGGACTGGCCAAGCATGTTTCTAGACCTAAACCCTATTGAGCATCTGTGGGGCATCCTCAAACGGAAGGAGAAGTGCAAGGTCTCTAACATCCACCAGCTCCGTGATGTCGTCATGGAGGAGTGGAAGAGGACTCCAGTGGCAACCTGTGAAACTCTGGTGAACTCCATGCCCAAGAGGGTTAAGGCAGTGCTGGAAAATGATAGTGGCCACACAAAAATATTGACACTTTGGACATTTTCACTTAGGTGTGTACTCACTTTTGTTGCCAGCGGTTTAGACATTAATGGCTGTGTGTTGAGATATTTTGAGGGGACAACAAATTTACACTGTTATACAAGCTGTACATTCACTACTTTACATTGTAGCAAAGTGTAATTTCTTCAGTGTTGTCACATCAAAAGATATACTGAAATATTTACACAAATGTGAGGGGTGTACTCACTTTTGTGATATACTGTACCTACTGTATAACTGTCGCTCTCGGTCTGTCTCCCCGTCTGCTTCTTAACCTCTTTATCCCATACCCTCTCTCCGAATCTCTTTAACTCTCTCCCTCTCTCAGAAACACGCGACACACAAACATAGTCAAACACAGTCATACACCCACATTCTGACATGTTATTTAGAGTCACAAGGAAATACAGGGTTAGGGTTTCAAGATGCGCACACACACACGTAGGAGCGCATTTCTATCAGACTGGCTCATTGAGTAGTCAGGTATGATAAGGGAACAGCCAGGTGATAACAGTGCTGTGGAATGTTGGCAGGGTGTGTGTTTTCAGAGGGGAACAGCTGGCAATCTGGCTCAGGGGGATATTGACAGGGAGTCGGAATTCTACTTTCCGTCTTGTCAGGACGCTCAATTCAGGACTGGGATTGGTTGGATGAAGCACTCCCTCGTGATGAAGTGAAGAGATATGGAGACCCAGAATAGCTCCTTTAGGGCCTTCACATGGTACTTGCTGTGTGTTAGTGTGTGTACCCCTTGTAAGCCTAAATCTTTATTTGATTGTAGATCCAAATAACAAATTCAAGTGTGTCTGCTCAGTGAGTGATAACGATAGGGGTGGGAGTCAAATAAGACAACAATACATGTCAGATTATTACCTACCATTTTCCTATCATAACCCTACCAACCATTAATCCTATAATCGTTCTAATAACCAACCCTTCTCATACCCCAAGAGAAGTTGATATGAAATACAAACGATCCAGACCTGACCAGCTACAACCTAAAAGAACCTCTTATCTTCATACTACCAGATACAGTTCATTTGGAAAAAATTCAGACCGCTTGACATTTTCCACATTTTGTTACATTACAGCCTTATTCTAAAATTACATTGATTAAACAAATGTGTTTCTCTTCATTAATATACACACAATACTCCACAAAGAAAAAACTGGTTTTAGAACAACAACAAAAATACAAACTGACATTTACGTATGTATTCAGACCCTTTACCCAGACCCTTTACCCAGACCCTTTACTCAGTACTTTGTTGAAGCCCCTGTGGCAGCGATTACAGCCGCAAGTCTTCTTGGGTATGAAGCTACAAGCTTGGTATACCTGTATTTGGGGAGTTTCTCCCATTCTGCTCTTCAGATCCTCTCAAGCTCTGTCAGGTTGGATGGGGAGCGTCGCTGCGCAGCTATTTTCAGGTCTCTCCAGAGATGTTCGATCGGGTTCATGTCCTGGCTCTGGCTGGGCTACGCAAAGTTACTCTTGCGTTGACTTGGCTGTGTGCTTAGGGTCGTTGTCCATTTGGAAGGTGAACCTTCGCCCCCAGTCTAAGGTCCAGGTTTTCATCAAGAATCTCTTTGCACTTTGCTCCATTCATCTTTCCCTCGATCCTGACTAGTCTCCCAGTCCCTGCCGCTGAAAAACATCCCCACAACATGATGCTACCACCACCATGTTTCACCGTAGGGATGGTGCCAGGTTTCCTCCAGACGTGACACTTAGAATTCAGGCAAAATAGTTCAATCTTGGTTTCATCGGACCAGAGAATCTTGTTTCTCATAGCCTGAGAGTCCTTTAGGTACCTTTTGGCAAACTCGAAGCTGGCTGTCATGTGCCTTTTACAGAGGAGTTGCTTCCGTCTGGCCACTCTACTATAAATGCCTAATTGGTGGAGTATTGCAAAGATGGTTGTCCTTCTGGAAGGTTCTCCCATCTCCACAGAGGAACTCTGGAGCTCTGCCAGCGTCGACCATTGGGTTTTTGCTCATCTACCTAACTGTTATGGGATTTTTATGAATAATGACTAAATTATGTATACATCTAACTTAGAACTATAACTAAACAGAATACTACTATGTTACTGTATGGATGTATGAATCTTATTATAAACACAATACTGAATATAATGTGTGTAGTTTTAGTCAAGAATTAGAACAAGGACTTTCTTTTCCTTGTTAGAAACGAATGGAGGTATCGTCAGACCGGCTGGAATGCTGTGTTCCTTACAGGACATCCTGTCTCTACCCAGGGAGGGGAGAGACCTTGGGCTTGTAGTAGATTGTTTAACAGGTGGCAGACAATGTGGGAAGGCTTGTGAACTACATTGCCATTGTATCTGAGAGGAGGAGAGACATTTATGACAAAATGTGAGGTATGTAAACTCGCGCTCTCGAGAATAAATGCTATTGGCTAATTTTGGTAGACTGGTCTCTGTCCATTTTATGCAAATAAGGATCTTACAAATTCTTAGAAACAGACAGAGTGAATTCAATTTAATTGGTTAATGAACCCATATAGGAATTGTTAAATTCCTTTAACACTAACCAAGGCCCCTTTCCCCCGATTGCTCAGTTTGGCCGAGCGACCAGCTCTAGGAAGAGTCTTGGTGGTTCCTGTCACGAGTCCGACCGAGGGTGGTTTCCCTTCCCGGTCGGGTGGCGCTCGTCGTCACCGGCCTATTAGCTGCCACTGATTGTCTTTCCTCCCCCTCCTTGTATGTTTATTGTTAGCACCTGTTTGTGAATGATTAGTTGGGCTTCATTAGACAGCAGACCTGCCAGTTTTTTGTGCGGGATTAATTATTGTTTATTGATTATTGATTAGTTTATTAATTATGGTCCTTCTGTAGCTCAGTTGGTAGAGCATGGCGCTTGTAACGCCAGGGTAGTGGGTTCGATCCCCGGGACCACCCATACGTAGAATGTATGCACACATGACTAAGTCGCTTTGGATAAAAGCGTCTGCTAAATGGCATATATTATTATATTATTATTTATTATATTATTGTGACCTTCGGTTCTATAGTGGAGGAACGTGTTTGTTCCTGGTCGTATATTTCTGTTGTACATTTTTCGTCCCCCGTGTTTGGGGCCGTTATTATTGTGAGCACCCTGTGGTGCGTTTGTGCATTAAAAAGCACAGCATTGCACTCTCTGTTTCCTGCGTCTGACTCCACACCCACGACACCCGGAGCATTACAGTTCCAAACTTCTGCCATTTAAGTATGATGGAGGCCACTGGTCTTGGGGACCTCCAATTTTGCAGAAATGCTTTGGTACCCTTCCCAAGATGTGTGCCTCGACATAAACCTGTCTCGGAGCTCTACGGACAATTCCTTCGGCCTCATGGCTTGGTTTTTCTCTGACATGCACTGTCAACTGTAAGACCTTATATAGACAGGTGTGTGCCTTTCCAAATCATGTCCAATCAATTGAAATTACCACAGGTGGACTCCAATCAAGTTGCAGAAACATCTTTAGGATGATCAATGACAACAGGATGCACCTGAGCTCAATTTTGAATCTCATAGCAAAGGGTTATATAAATAAGGTATCTGTTTTTATTTTTAATACATTTGCAAAAATGTCTAACAACCTGTTTTTGCTTTGTCATTATGAGGTATTGTGTGTAGATTGATGAGGAAAACAATGTATTTAATCAATTTTACAATATGGCTGTAACGTAACAAAATGTGGAAAAAGTAAAGCTGTCTGAATACTTTCCGAATGCACTGTACATGCATGTGGTGTAAAGTACTTAAATAAACCCCCCCCCCCCCCAAAACTACTTAAGTAGTACTTTAAAGTATCTGTACTTTACTATTTTCCTGATGAAAATAATGTACTTTTTACTCCATACATTTTTCCTGATACCCAAAAGTACTTGTTACATTTTGACAGGAAAATCTCAATTTTCCTGGTCATCCCTACTGCCTCTGATCTGGCAGACTCACTAAACACAAATGCTTAATTTGTAAATTATGTGTTGAAGTGTGCCCCTGGCAGATAAATAAAATAAAATAAAATTGAGCCATCTGGTTTGCTTAATATAAGAAATTTGAAATGGTTTCTACTTTTACTTTTGATACTTAAGTCAATTTTAGCAATTCTATTTACTTAGTATATTTAAAACCAAATATTTTGACTTTTACTCTAGTAGTATTTTACTGGGTAACTTTCACTTTTACTTGAGTCATTTTCTATTAAGGTATCTTCACTTTTACTCAAGTATGACATTTGAGTACTTTTTACACCACTGTGTACATGCTGACATTTCAGCAAACCTTGTAATGGCAATCTCAGACCTAATTTTCTCATCTATTTATCTATCCCCCTCTCACATTCTTAGCATTGACCTTCACCTCCATCCAACCGTGACAAAAACTACACAGCTGACTGTGGTGAGGTCACCTGTGTACAACTTTGTTAACCCATAACAAGGCTGACGTAAACACTCATCAACCTCACTATACGAGCATTATGGGAAATATATGGAGAGCGATGAGGGGGCTGGAAAAGGTGGAGTTGGGTTGCTACTATGTCCGTCTCTTCTTCCAGCCTTTCTCTCTGCCCCCCCCCCCCTCTCTCTGTTTCTATACATCCAGAGTTGCAACATGACGTAGGTTATGGGAAGTTATTTTAGCTGGGAATTTGTGGTGCTACTAAAATGTATACTGAAACAGACACACTCAAACCACCCCCAATCCAAACGTCCAGGACCAGGGCCATCAATCAGGCCTGCCCTGCCAAAAACACATGTGGGGGGACAGGAGGAGCGGAGAGAGGGGAATGGATGAGGGTAAAAACACACAGACAGAAATACATCTTTGGATTCAATGAGAGATTAGAAGTAGAGAGATCCTCTGGATGTCACGCTCAAGGCCCCACTGGAAAAACCACCAGCAGAGATGCTACATTGAATGTGCAGAGTTTGAGTGTCTGCAAAAATGTGTGTTATTTAAATAGTTATTTTCTGTGTATTTGAGTATTTTCAAATAATGTGGCCCGAATCAACTACTTCTATCGGAAGGATTTGAAAGTATTTTCATATAATTTCCTATAATTAGCCTACTATTTTAAATTATTTTTAAATACTTATTTCCAAATACATTATTACCGATTTCTAGGATTGTATTTTAATCAGTGTATTTGATTATACTTTCAAAGTGTATCTCCAAATATATTCAACTACTTGTCCCAGAAAATGTGTCTAAATGCTAACTTACCCTAAATTATATTTGAACTCAGGTCTGGTGTGTGTGTGTGTGTGTGGATATTCGTGTGTGTGTGTGTGTGTGTGGATATTCGTGTGTGTGTGTGTGTGTGTGTGGATATTCGTGTGTGTATACATAGACTGTTTGCATTAGTTGAATTAGTTGTTTTTTGGAGTGTCTTCAAATGCAAAAAGTGACATGTTTATATTATATGATTCAGGTCGAGAGGGTGGGTAGCTTGCCCTTGTCCCATTACTGCCTAATGTAGTTACACGCAATTAGGGGTTCACAGTGAAGCTGCAGAAATGCTGTAAAACCTATTGTTATTCTTAGATCATTTTTCCCTTGACATGGTCAAATAACTCCAAGCATAGATCGGTTAACTCTTTTTTGTAAACTAAAGGCACGGATTGGCCTATAGGTGGCGTGCTATAAGCATTCTCACTTAAGCCGTCAAATCGGCCTCTCCGTTTGATTAAGAGAGTTGAATATGTGTCTGTACTATAGGTGTCGTTCCTCATGCTAAACGAATGGTGATTCCCTGCATTATACCACACAATTTTCAGTCACCTTTAATGGCCATTGTGCTAGACCTAGTTTTTAAATATTTTTGGCAAGTGTGCAAAAAAAACAACCTCCTACTTGTTTGAAGGACAAGTGACTAAAGAAATGCCCACCAAACCCTGTAGCTGATTCCACCATTGGCAACAACTGGCTACTAGAACTGAACTGATTGACATGGGGCAACGACATGTGGTATGTAAACCTTTTGTACATGTACATGAGTGAATGACCAGGGGTAACACTTTCCCCGGCTGAGAGACAACAGATTTACAATTTAGCACTGTCTCAACCTCTATTTCACACACACACACACACGCACGAGCGAGCGAGCGGCTTTCAGTTCTCCCAGATGACATTCCCTTGCATTCTACCAAATTATACTAAAATGGGACAATATCTTCTCCAACAAGGTCATACTCACATTAGACATGCTGGTATCCCCCATTGGCTCCCTGATGGAGAGAGAGGCTGATGTAGAACTAGAGGCATCAGAACCAAGACCAGAAGAACCAGACTCCGACAGTCCAGAGGGGACCGTGGTGGAGGGGCTCCCCTGGCTTATGTTCACCGTCCCCTGGGACGAAGTCATGGGGATCCATCCCCTACTGGCCCTCTCCTCGAGGGCGCTTCTGTCCACCACTCTTCCCGTCAGACCCTCCATCAGGCAGGCCAGCACCTCCAGCTGGCTTCGGAGCTGCAGGTTCTCCTGCGTCAGCCGCTGAAGAGCCTCGGCCAGGGGTCGCTGTGCCTGGCACGCCTCGTCCACCCGCTGCTCTACACCCCGCTTGAAGGCGCTCACATCCACATGCACCTCGCGCACCGCCGCCGCCAGTGTGGCTTCGAAGTGGCCCAGTGCCTCGCACACCGTCTTGTCACACACTTTGTCCCCGGCAGCCAACACAGGTATAGAAGTGTCCATGTCCCCACTAGCAACAGTAACCCCCAGATTACAGGAAATTAAGCGGTGGATAGGTTCAATGGACGGTGGCGCCAGCTCTACTGTTCTTTCCTCCTCTTCTCCTTCTCCTCCCACGGTTTCTCCTGCCTGGACTGCTGAAAGGAGGTGATGAAGGGAGGGATAGATGGGTCTCCCTCTTTCTCTGCTGTTTAGTCCACAGAGAGGTCTTAGAAGGGGGAGTTTTAGGTGTTCTATAACCGTTTCCCAGCACAGTTAGAAGGGTTTTAAAGGAATGTGCATTAAGATGGCTGCTTAGGAATCTAAGCCATTTAAGCCCAATTAAACTCCATAGAGGACAAGGGCTGTTAATTATAGGCTCCGTGGCTCTGTTCAAAAAGAGAGGAAATGCAAAATGATACCCTGCAAAATCAAGTTATCATTTGAGGAGGTAGACAACAAACCTTTCGGAGGGTACCGCTGAGTGAGAGGTCCAGTAGTGGAGCAGTCCAGTCCACACATGTGTATGTTTATATGAGTGTGTGTGTTTATGTGTTTGTGTGGAGTGCATCCACACACCTCTAATGTAATGTCATGAGACTTGCTCTACTATGTGTAAGTGTGTTCTGTATGCTGTGCAGCTCTGCTTTAAACCAACAGCCTTGTGAGCAGGTTCATTTTTGTATCATGGGAATAAGGGGGAGGAGGGAGTAAGAGGGGAGGATACAGACTTCATGCAGCACCCTGCCCTTATTCGCACTCTGCTTGAAAAAGTGTATGTGTCTTGTGTGTGTGTGTCTGTAGGAAGGAGAGGGAAGTTTACATTGCCTTAATGTGCCCAATGTAAAATAAGGGAATGGCAAGCCTGAACAAGTGATTTCACATGACTGTGCCCTCAGAAAGCATTTACATACCATTGACTTTTTCCTCATAATAGTGTTTAACATGAATTTTGAATGACTACCTCATCTCTGTACCCCACACATATAATTATCTGTAAGATCCCTCAGCCGAGCAGTGAATTTCAAATATAGATTCAACCACAAAGACCAGGGAGGTTTTCCAATGCTTTGCAAAGAAGGGCACCTATTGGTATATGGGCAAAAAAAATCAGACACTGAATATTCCATTGAGCATGGTGAAGTTATTATTTTTATGGTGTATCAATAGACCCAGTGACTACAAAGATACAGGCGTCCTTCCTAAATCAGTTGCCGGAGAGGAAGGAAACTGCTCAGGGATTTCACCATGAGGCCAATGGTGACTTTAAATGTTACATAGTTTTATGGCTGTGTTAGGAGAGAACTGAGATTGGATCAATAACATTGTAGCTACTCCACAATTATAACCTAAATGACTGTGTTAAAAGAAGGAAGTGTGTACAGAATTAGCCAAAACATATGTCCTGCTGGCAATAAGGCACTAAAGTCAAACTGCAAACAATTTGGCTAAGAAATGAACTTTTTGTCTTGAATACAAGGACTAGGGAGTTTTTGGGGATTCAAAAAATCGTAATACAGGAGGACAATAACCTAAAACACAAGGCCAAATATACACTGAAGTTGCTTACAAAAACGACAATGAACTTTCCTGAGTGGCCTAGTTAAAGTTTTTCATTAAATCTGCCTGAAAATCTATGGCAAGACTTGAAAATGGCTGTCTAGCAATGATCAACATTCAACTTGACAGAGCTTGAAGAATTAAAAAAAGTATAATGTGCAAATATTGTACAATCCAGCTGCCAAAGTTATTCTAAAATGTATTGACTCAGGGTTGTAAATACTTATGTAAATGAGATATTTGTGTATTTCATTTTCAATAAATGTGCAGAAATTTTAACAACAAAAAATGACTGTCATTATGGGGTATTGCGTGTAGATGGGTGAGAGAAAAATATCAATTTCATCCAGGCAGGGATATGAAAACTTTCTGAAGGCACGGAATAGCTAGCCTCTCATGATTCTTACTCTTATCTGATGGGGCACATAGACATAAGTCAGAAGGAGAGTGCAATCTCACCACTGGGAATGAACAGGCCCCAGATATCACTGATCTCTGTAGGTTCAGCTTCACTGTGAAAGCAGAATGGGATGTTATGGAGACAAAGTTTTTTTTATAGCTATATCTAATGTTTCATATAGCCCCGATGTCTACCCACCAGGCCATGCCAAGTTCTCATATGATACAAACAAACGTGTATAGACATATCCCGCGGGTGCTTTCGGAGAATCACACAGTCAGGTAGATACACACTGGAGACACCAAAACACAGCTTCCTTTGATGTGCTGACAACCCGCTATAAAACATGTCTATCAATGACGGATTGATGTTGGTGTCTGTTCTGTCTCAGCCATTACACAACGGTTGCCATGAGAACTCAAGGTTAAACTCCTTCTCTGATATTATGAGTGAGATACAGTACATGACCAAAAGTATGTGGACACCTGCTCATCGAACATCTCATTGCAAAATCATGGGCATTAATAGTTGGTCTCCCCTTTGCTGCTATAATTACCTCCACTCTTCGGGGAAGGCTTTCCACTAGATGTTGGAACACTGCTGTGGGGACTTGCTTCAGCCACAAGAGCATTAGGGGAGGGGGGGGGTAGAGTGGGCTCCCTCAGTGTTGTGAGCGAATGTGAGCGAAATTAGTTGCTACACGAAGGGAAGGATTCCAGGAGCACAGATGCCTCTTCCTCATTGTGATTGGGGGAAGGGGAGTTTGTGCTCCACCTGAGAAGTGTCAGGCCAGGACATGGATTGAACTGTTGGCTCTTCACAGGGGAATCAGCTGGGCAGGACCTCAATGCGGCTGCAGCAGAGGACCGCTTCCCCCACTCTTTGCCTCTGTTCTCAGTCTTAGACTGTGGGCTTGCAGCCTGCTGCTCGTGGTCGCTCAGTTAGCAATAACGCTAGTGAACTGCCACTCTCCCTGATCCAAAGAGTGAGTGGAGACCGGGTTGCCACGATATCTGTGTCTGCCGGGCAGGTGGTGGGTAGCCTTGACGCGGTAGTTGACTTGGTTTTTGAATCTCTTGGACTGGAAAAGCTAGTATGTGGAGCCGGTAAAGTCGGTAAGTACAAAAACAGAGTGCAATGTAAATTGTGCAAGCTAGTGGTGAGCTAGTTGAGGTAGGCAGCGTGAGCGTTTCACCCAGCGTACGTTAACCCACCCAGCCTTGCCACATTAGCTAGCCTGTTACAGGCCATCTCGTGGACCAGATCACCGCATGGTGCTTAGTATGAACAAAGTACTTTAATATTTTGCGAACTAAAAACGAGAGCCGGGCTAACAATAGATAAAATGGTGGTTAGCAAGCTAGCATTCGTCGTGACGGCTAGTAGCGTAGCTAGTTTCCCATGGGGTACAGGGGCCCGTGAGGCTTTTGTTTTAGCCACATTATCCCAAGAAAGTTGCACGAGTAGAGTTTTATTTTCGGTCTAGAGAGTCAATTATGATCGTCGCATGGTGCGGTGTAACCGGTCAGTTTAGCCAACAAAACGAGTGAACATTAGATGTACTAAATGAGAGAGTAAGCTGGAAATTCCCCCATAGGTGGGAGAGCTAGTAGCAGCCAGCATCGTCGAGCCTCCGGCGCAAGAGCGATGGAGTTCGAGTGCCTGCCTCGAGCGGGGTAGCAGTGGCCATAATTCTTTGAACCGGGGAGTCAGATTGGGCCGCGGGCAAGCCACTGTTACCCTTCCTACATTCCTATAAAAAAGGCCTGCTAACCCAGTAGTGCCTGCAGTGAATTAGCCTTGACAGACATAAGGTAGTTTATTACGTGCCACAAGGCTAATGGCTAGCTGGAGTGAGCACTGTGTATAAACACTATAGCCATGGTGGGCTAGTGAAGGCGTTAGTTAGCTAGCAACCAGCACGTAGGCCAAGATTGTTAAAGCTAGCATGGTGCTTGGTTCCCCTTGGGCAAGGGTAGCAGGCTCCATGGCTCCAAGTAATAGCTAGTCCGAGAACAAAGTGAAACATAACTAGCTTTTGCCACGTAGGTTAATTTTCTAGCTAGCTAGAACAGTTTTAGCCAGAGAAATCAAATCCTCTAACAATGTGAACGTGACTAGCAATCACCTTGGGATCTAATAGCCTAACTAGTTAGCACAATGTTAGCCGGAGCCTGTGGAATCTAGCACTTAGTTAGTCTTGCGAATAAAAAAGCGCCCCTCAGCCGATAAGCAGTGATAGCTCTCAAAGGATCAGATGGATATTAGCTGTATTACCTACAATTTACCATGTTAGGTGACATTATTGCTGTTTTGCTGGCAAAATATTTTATTTTATTTAACTAGGCAAGTCAGTTAAGAACAAACTCTTATTTTCAATGACAGCCTATGAACAGTAGGTGTGCACGATTTGACATTGCATTCTGTTGTACTTACCGGCTCCGCATACTAGGTTTTCCAGTCCAAGAGACTGCCTGTTCAGGGGCAGAATGACATACCTTGTCAGCTAGGGGGTTTGAACTTGCAACCTTCCGGTTACTAGTCCAACGCTCTAACCACTAGGCTACACCACAGCCTGACCCAACTCTTTGAACTAACACACAGACTGACGCTTAGTGGTGGAGTCGACTCCAAAATAATAGATTCCTCGACTCCTTGCTCGTCGACTCCCCGTGTCAACTCCCATTTCTGGGTGTCAAGATTCGATTCCGTTAGGAATCATCTCCTCGACTCCTAAGATTCAGTATCTTTGCAACGGAGGAAACTTTTCCAAATGTTGCAGCTTTCACAGCAGACAAAAAGAGCCAGTGAGGGAGAGGGAGAGAACCCTTTGAATTGAATGTAGAGATGGGAGGGCCACAACCGGGCATAGCTACTCTTCATAGTGCCAATGAATTGAAATTGAACATGTGCAATAAAAATTATTTCCTATAGCTAATTTAATGACTTTAAACCCGGCTGGTTGTTGATGTCCTAGGTCAGGGCTCTCCAACCCTGTTCCTGTAGGATTTCGCTCCAACCCTAGTTGTAACTAACCTGATTCAGTTTATCAAACATCTAATTATTTAATCAGATGCGCTAGATTAGAGTTGGAGTGAAAACCTGCAGGAGTGTAGCTCTCCACAAAACAGGATTGGAGAGCCCTGTTCTAGGCAATGGATTGCAAAGCAGAATCCCCGCTAAACTTTTTGGAAATGGCAAGTTCACGTTCTCATCCATAATCACAGTCAACTGCAAATACGGTTCAGCGGCTCAAATCAGCATGATGTGGTGCATGTTACTAGGAAGGACGTCTACCATGGATGGATCGCTAAAATAATGATTATGATCACACTTCATCAATTTAAATAATATGGGGAGACCTATACATTGTGTAGCCTATTATCATCTAGACATGGCGTTGAAATATCTTCACGCTTGCAGTTTTGAAAAAACGAATCACGTGTGAATCGTCCTGTGGAATAACGCACATGCTTGGAAAATAATGACAAAACCTAGTAATACCTGTCCCAATAGGGCTATAACATGGCAAAGAATAGGCTTATCAGTGTAGAGTGTGCCACGTCATCCCATAGGATCGTTCAAGGCTGCACACAGCAGAAATATCACTGAGCAAGAGTCGAATCCCTTCGACGACCATCTTGGATTGTGCGGAAATCACTTTTGTAGTTAGAAACAAAATAGATAAGCATTCCTGAAACATTCTTTTGTTATCTGAGAAATTAAGATAATTGATTGCACCCAAATAGGCCATTTTAATGTATAAGATTCATATAATCTTTAATAAATATAGTTAACTTACATCGGCATTTAACACCATAGTACCCTCCAAGCTCGTCATCAAGTTCGAGAACCTGGGTCTCGACCCCGCCCTGTGCAACTGGGTACTGGACTTCCTGACGGGCCGCCCCCAGGTGGTGAGGGTAGGCAACAACATCTCCAACCCGCTGATCCTCAACACTGGGGCCCCACAAGGGTGCGTTCTGAGCCCTCTCCTGTACTCCCTGTTCACCCACGACTGCGTGGCCACGCACGCCTCCAACTCAATCATCAAGTTTGCGGACGACACAACAGTGGTAGGCTTGATTACCAACAACGACGAGACGGCCTACAGGGAGGAGGTGAGGGCCCTCGGAGTGTGGTGTCAGGAAAATAACCTCACACTCAACGTCAACAAAACTAAGGAGATGATTGTGGACTTCATGAAACAGCAGAGTGAACACCCCCCTATCCACATCGATGGACCAGTAGTGGAGAGGGTAGTAAGTTTTAAGTTCCTCGGCGTACACATCACAGACAAACTGAATTGGTCCACCCACACAGACAGCATCGTGAAGAAGGCGCAGCAGCGCCTCTTCAACCTCAGGAGGCTGAAGAAATTTGGCTTGTCACCAAAAGCACTCACAAACTTCTACAGATGCACAATCAAGAGCATCCTGGCGGGCTGTATCACCGCCTGGTACGGCAACTGCTCCACCCACAAACGTAAGGCTCTCCAGAGGGTAGTGAGGTCTGCACAACGCATCACCGGGGGCAAACTACCTGCCCTCCAGGACACCTACACCATCCGATGTTACAGGAAGGCCATAAAGATCATCAAGGACAACAACCACCCGAGCCACTGCCTGTTCACCCCGCTATCATCCAGAAGGCGAGGTCAGTACAGGTGCATCAAAGCTGGGACCGAGAGACTGAAAAACAGCTTCTATCTCAAGGCCGTCAGACTGTTAAACAGCCATCACTAACATTGAGTGGCTGCTGCCAACACACTGACTCAACTCCAGCCACTTTCATAATGGGAATTGATGGGAAATGATGTAAAATATATCACTAGCCACTTTAAACAATGCTACCTAATATAATGTTTACATACCCTACATTATTCATCTCATATGTATACGTATATACTGTACTCTATATCATCTACTGCATCTTTATGTAATACATGTATCACTAGCCACTTTAACTATGCCACTTTGTTTACATACTCATCTCATATATATATACTGTACTCGATACCAACTACTGCATCTTGCCTATACTGCTCTGTACCATCACTCATTCATATATCTTTATGTACATATTCTTTTTCCCCTTACACTTGTGTGTATAAGACAGTAGTTTTGGAATTGTTAGTTAGATTACTTGTTGGTTATTACTGCATTGTCGGAACTAGAAGCACAAGCATTTCGCTACACTCGCATTAACATCTGCTAACCATGTGTATGTGACAAATAAAATTTGATTTGATTTGGACCATAATTCTTCTAAACAAGGAGTAAGACATTAAGAATCCAATATAAATGGTCAAAGGCCACCCATGGACCCTCCACGCCAATCCCACCCCAACAACCAGTACACAGTATTAGTTCTTTGTCTAACAAGTAGTTTGGAGCTGCGTCTTGGAGTATTGCTTCTTTTAAAAAAAATGCATTTTACCTTTATTTAACCAGGTAGGCTAGTTGAGAACAAGTTCTCGTTTGCAACTGCGACCTGGCCAAGATAACGCATAGCAAGTCAACATATACAACAACAGAGTTACACATGGAATAAACAAAACATAGTCAATAATACAGTAGGAAAAAAAATCTAGATACAGTAGAGGTCGACCGATTATGATTTTTCAATGTGTAATGAACTTCGTCTGCTGTTAGAAGAGAGGCAGACCGAAATGCAGCGTGTAGGTTACTCATGACCTTTAATAAAGATAAAGCGGTACATGAAATAACGGAAGAAGAAAACAACAAACGAATGAAACTAATACAGCCTATCTGGTGACTAACACTAAGACAGGTACAATCACCCACGAAATGCAACGCGCACTCAGGCTGCCTAAATACGGTTCCCAATCCGAGACAACGAGAATCAGCTGACTCCAATTAGGAATCGCCTCAGGCAGCGAAGCCTAACTAGACACACCCCTACTAATACACACTCCTAATTAATACAAACCCCAATACGAAATACAACATATAAACCCATGTCACACCCTGGCCTACCCAAACATATAACAAAAACACAAGATACAATGACCAAGGCGTGACAGAACCCCCCCTAAGGTGCGGACTCCGGGACGCACCTCAAGAGCATAGGGAGGGTCCGGGTGGGCGTCTGTCCATGGTGGCGGTTCTGGCTCGGGACGTGGACCCCACTCCATAAATGTCCTAGTTCCTCCCCTTCGCGTCCTAGGATAATCCACCTTCTCCGCCGACCATGGCCTAATAGTCCTCACCCTGATCCCCACATAACTGAGGGGCAGCTCGGGACAGAGGGGCAGCTCGGGACAGAGGGGCAGCTCGGGACAGAGGGGCAACTCGGGACAGAGGGGCAACTCAGGATAGAGGGGCAACTCAGGATAGAGGGGCAACTCAGGACAGCGGGGCAGCTCAGGATAGAGGGGCAGCTCAGGATAGAGGGGCAACTCAGGATAGAGGGGCAACTCAGGATAGAGGGGCAACTCAGGATAGAGGGGCAACTCAGGACAGCGGGGCAGCCCGGGACCGAAGCAGCCCGGTACTGAGGGGAAGCCCGGTACTGAGGGGAAGCCCGGTACTGAGGGGAAGCCCGGTACTGAGGGGAAGCCCGGTACTGAGAGGAAGCTCGGTACTGAAAGGGAGCCCAGTACAGAGAGGGAGCCTAGTACTGAGAGGAAGCTCAGTACTGAGAGGAAGCTCAGGCAGGTAGTAGGCTCCGGTAAATCCTGGCTGGTTGGTGGACCTGGATGATTAAGGTTGTCTGGCCGATCTAGAAGATTTTGGTAGACTGGCACTTCTGGCGGATCCTGGCAGACTGGCACTTCTGGCGGATCCTGGCAGACTGGCACTTCTGGCGGATCCTGGCAGACTGGTGACGCTGGGCCGACTGGCGGCGCTGGGCAGACAGGAGACTCCGGCAGCGCAGGAGAGGAGAAAGGCTCTGGCTGCGCTGAACAGGCGAGGCGCACTGGACGCGCTGGGCCGACTGGGAGCACTGGTGGCGCTGGACAGACAGGAGACTCCGGCAGCGCAGGAGAGGAGAACAGCTCTGGTTGCGCTAAACAAGCGGGAGACTCCGATAGCGCAGGAGAAGAGAACAGCTCTGGTTGCGCTAAACAAGCGGGAGACTCCGGCAGCGCAGGAGGGGAGAAAAGCACTGGCTGTGCTGAACAGGCGATGCGCACTGGACGCGCTGGGCCGACTGGGAGCACTGGTGGCGCTGGACAGACAGGAGACTCCGGCAGCGCAGGAGAGGAGAACAGCTCTGGTTGCGCTAAACAAGCGGGAGACTCCGATAGCGCAGGAGAAGAGAACAGCTCTGGTTGCGCTAAACAAGCGGGAGACTCCGGCAGCGCAGGAGGGGAGAAAAGCACTGGCTGTGCTGAACAGGCGAGGCGCACTGGAGGCCTGGTGCGTGGTGCTGGAACTGGTGGTACTGGCGCGAGGACACGCACAGGAAGCCTGGTGCGGGGAGCTGCTACCGGAGGACTGGTGTGTAGAGGTGGCTCTGGATAGACCGGACCGTGCAGGCGCACTGGAGCTCTAGGGCACCAAGCCTGCCCAAGCTTCCCTGGCTCGATGCCCACTCTAGCCCGGCCAATAGGAAGAGCTGGTATGTGCCTCACCGGGCTATGCTCCCGCACTGAAAACACCGTGCGCTCCATAGCATAACACGGTGCCTGCCCGGTCTCTCTAGCCCAACGGTGAGCACATGGAGTATGCGCAGGTCTCCGACCTGGCATAACTATTCTCCCTTCTAGCTCCCCCCCAATAATTTTTTTGGGCTGTTTTTCCGGTTTCCTTGCCAACCGTGTTCCCTCGTATCGTCGGCTCCTATCTCCCGCTGCCTCTGCTCTCCTTAGTGCCTCCACCTGTTCCCATGGGAGGCGATCTCTTCCGGCCAATATCTCCTCCCAAGTGTAACAACCTTTACCATCCAATACGTCTTCCCATGTCCATTCTCCAAATAATTCATCCTCCCTTTGCTGCTGCTCCAGCTCTCGCTGCCTGTTTAAACCAGCGCCTCTCCGTTTTTCCGGTGTGTCTTTTTCGTTGATTCGATTCGCCTGTAGCCCTCTTCGCATTGCTGTAGGGAATCCCAGGCGGGCTCCTGCACACGCCCTGGGTCGGCCGCCCACCTGTCGATTTCTTCCCACGTAGTATAATCCATATTGTCCTCCTTCAGATCCTGCCAGTTCACACGCTGCTTGAACTTCGTCTGCTGTTAGAAGAGAGGCAGACCGAAATGCAGCGTGTAGGTTACTCATGACCTTTAATAAAGATAAAGCGGTACATGAAATAACGGAAGAAGAAAACAACAAACGAATGAAACTAATACAGCCTATCTGGTGACTAACACTAAGACAGGTACAATCACCCACGAAATACAACGCGCACTCAGGCTGCCTAAATACGGTTCCCAATCCGAGACAACGAGAATCAGCTGACTCCAATTAGGAATCGCCTCAGGCAGCCAAGCCTAACTAGACACCCCTACTAATACACACTCCTAATTAATACAAACCCCAATACGAAATACAACATATAAACCCATGTCACACCCTGGCCTACCCAAACATATAACAAAAACACAAGATACAATGACCAAGGCGTGACACAATGCCGATCCTGATTATTGGAAGATTTTTAAAAAGCAGATACCGATTAATCGTCCGATTAAAAAAAAATGTATTTGTAATAATGACAATTACAACAATACTGAATGAACACTTATTTTACCATATAATATAATACATCAATAAAATCAATTTAGCCTCAAATAAATAACGAAACATATTCAATTTGGTTTAAATAATGCAAAAACAGTGTTGGAGAAGAAAGTAAAAATGCAATGTGCCATGTAAAAAAGCTGACGTTTAAGTTCCTTGCTCAGAACATGAGAACATATGAAAGCTGGTGATTCCTTTTAACATGATTCTTCAATATTCCCAGGTAAGAAGATTTAGGTTGTAGTTATTATAGGAATTATAGGACTATTTCTCTCTATACCATTTGTATTTAATATACCTTTGACTATTGGATGTTCTTATAGGCACTTTAGTATTGCCAGTGTAACAGTATAGCTTCCGTCCCTCTCCTTCTCCCTACCTGGGCTCGAACCAGGAATACATCGACAACAGCCACCCTCGAAGCATCGTTACCCATCGCTCCACAAAAGCCGCGGACCTTGCAGAGCAAGGGGAACAACCACTCCAAGTCTGAGCGAGTGACGTCACCGATTTAAACGCTATTAGCGCGCACCCCGCTAACTAGCTAGCAATTTCACATCAGTTACACGAGCCTAATCTCAGGAGTTGATAGGCTTCAAGTCATAAACAGTGCAATGCTTGAAGCATTGTGAAAAGCTGCTGGCAAACGCACAAAAGTGCTGTTTGAATGAATGCTTACAGCCTGCTGCTGCCTACCATCGCTCAGTCAGACTGCTCTATCAAATATCAAATCATAGACTTAATTATAACATAATAACACACAGAAATACGAGCCTTTGGTCATTAATATGGTCGAATCCAGAAACTATCATTTCGAAAACAAAACATTTATTCTTTCAGTGAAATACGGAACCGTTCCGTATTTTATCTAACGGGTGGCATCCCTAAGTCTCAATATTTCTGTTACATTGTACAGCCTTCAATGTTATGTCATAATTATATACAATTTTGGCAAATTAATTACAGTATTTGTTAGGAATAAATGGACTTCACACAGTTCTCAACGAGCCAGGCGGCCCAAACTGCTGCATATACCCTGACTGCTTGCACGGAACGCAAGAGAAGTGACACAATTTCCCTAATTATAAGAAATTCATGTCAGCAGACAATATTAACTAAATATGCAGGCTTCAAAATATATACTTGTGTATTGATTTTAAAGAAAGGCATTGATGTTTATGGTTACATTCAATAGTCCGGTGGCCATTTGATTAATTGTTCAGCAGTCTAATGGCTTGGGGGTAGAAGCAGTTAAGGAGCCTTTTGACTTGGCACTCCGGTACCCCTTGCCGTGCGGTAGCAGAGAAAACAGTCCGACTTGGATGACTGGAGTCTGACAATTTTAATGCCTTTCCTCTGACACCGCCTATTACATAGGTCCTGGATGGCAGGAAGCTTGGTCCCAGTGATGCCGTATGCACTACCCTCTGTCATGACGTAGGATCATAGCCCCACTATGTCTCGCTCTCTCCCATTACAGGTTTATGATGGACGTAAATACCGGAACTCCTTTCCCCACTTTGCCAAAATGAAAGTTGAGAATTCCTTTGTTACCACAGAGAACGACTTTGCAGTACGGTAACCTCAAAAGGCTGAATAATGCAACAACATTTATGTATTCCAAACAGTTGAAATTGACCATGGGTATTTAAAGAACAATCCTGTCAAATGTGTTAATAATTTGTGACGCAACTAAAGATGGTAGGACAACATAACTGTTTCTCTTAATGTATATATTTCCCAGTTGTCAGGGTCACAACTCTAGGGGAACGTATATGATTAAATATGAAACTATTTGTGAGAAGATGAAATGTGATGTTAGTCTTCTAAATGAGAAAATATTTTTTAATGTAAAGTTTATCCAGTTAGTGGCCACGCCCCAGTGAACACAGACATTATACCCAAATGTCATGAAACACTCCTTTCCACAGAGTTAATAAAATTACTCATGACAAAATGTACATTTAGTCAAGAGAATGCAGGGACAAGGTCTCCACATTGGAATGGCTACCACTCCACAGACCAAGCAGACTAAGGCATGAGCCGGATGTTGCAAAATGGTTGAAACTACAACTCCAACAAAAGGACAAGACCAGAGAACGTGGATATCATCCCCACACTGAAATGGTTAAGAAATCTGCAAACTAAAGACCAATTACTCAGTCTGCAGCTGTTGAATTACTTTAGTCTGTTCTATGATCGAATGAGTTTACCAATGGTACTCTGAAAGACCCATTCACTATCGAGCGACCAAATTATTACTCTGAAAGACCCATTCACTATCGAACAACCAAATTATTACTCTGAAAGACCCATTCACTATCGAACAAACAAATTATTACTCTGAAAGACCCATTCACTATCGAACAACCAAATTATTACTCTGAAAGACCCATTCACTATCGAACAACCAAATTATTACTCTGAAAGACCCATTCACTATCGAACAAACAAATTATTACTCTGAAAGACCCATTCACTATCGAACAACCAAATTATTACTCTGAAAGACCCATTCACTATCGAACAACCAAATTATTACTCTGAAAGACCCATTCACTATCGAACAAACAAATTATTACTCTGAAAGACCCATTCACTATCGAACAACCAAATTATTACTCTGAAAGACCCATTCACTATCGAACAACCAAATTATTACTCTGAAAGACCCATTCACTATCGAACAACCAAATTATTACTCTGAAAGACCCATTCACTATCGAACAAACAAATTATTACTCTGAAAGACCCATTCACTATCGAACAAGCAAATTATTACTCTGAAAGACCCATTCACTATCGAACAACCAAATTATTACTCTGAAAGACCCATTTCACTATCGAACAACCAAATTATTACTCTGAAAGACCCATTCACTATCGAACAACCAAATTATTACTCTGAAAGACCCATTCACTATCGAACAACCAAATTATTACTCTGAAAGACCCATTCACTATTGAACAACCAAATTATTACACCTGACGCATTCATTATAACAAGCTACAACTAGGAAAGACTGATCTCTGGTCCAGAGACTTTCTGTCGACAATCTATCCAGCAGATGGACCAGGGACCACAGAGAGACAACAAAGGCATACACTCGGAAATATGTCACTTGCAATTTATATTCGAATGAGTGGCTGTGCATGTTCAAAGAATTAGCATTTCCACGAGTGTAGTCAACTGTATGTCCGTGGGTCCACTCTGAGTTTCCCGCCTTTGAGCTGTCCCCACCTTTTCTTTGTCTACCAAGCCCTCATATCGGTTTCGTCAACTAGGGACTTTTTTGTGTCATGTTAGTAACCTACTGTGTGTGTTTTATGTAATTCTATGATTTATTAGTTAGTTCGTGAATAAATAATTAAGCCAATTTGTATATCGCTGATTCATGATTTATATTAGGGTTTGTGCATAAATCCAAGGGTTTGCGACGTTCAGGAATGAGACTGATGAGGTAATACATTAATAGAAGACTGTAATCGATAAGATATGAACATATCTGAAGAGTTAATTCGGGAAAGAGACTCTTTAAACTCTATATATTCCTGTGGTGCCCCGACTTCCTAGTTAATTAACATTTACATTATTAGTTTAATCACATAAGGAATAAGAGAAAATGTA
Source organism: Oncorhynchus gorbuscha (assembly GCF_021184085.1). Lineage (NCBI taxonomy): Eukaryota > Metazoa > Chordata > Actinopteri > Salmoniformes > Salmonidae > Oncorhynchus > Oncorhynchus gorbuscha. Next base: position 48,119,986 of record NC_060188.1, on the reverse strand, counting down.
TTTGATAATATAAGTCTTCATATTTAATGATAGACACATTACAACACTGTAGCACAATATCTGTAGCGCCTTAAGATCATACCAGGCGGCGATGCAACCGGTCAGGATGCTCGTGATGGTGCAGCTGTAGAACTTTGATTGAACCCATGCCAAATCTTTTCAGTCTCCTGACAGGGAAAAGGTTTTGTCGTGCCCTCTTCACGACTGTCTTGGTGTGTTTGGACCATGATAGCTCGTTGGTGATGTGGACACCAAGGAACTTGAACATCTCGACCCGCTCCACTACAGCCCTGTTGAGGTTAATGGGGGCCAGTACAGCCCGCTTTTTCCTGTGGTCCACGATCAGCTCCTTTGTCTTGCTCACATTGAGAGAGGTTGTTGTCCTGGCACCACATAGTTGAACCTGACTGTGAGAACGAACAGAGCCAGTCCCAAAATGCTCTTTTCCCCTCCCCCTTGGCCCTGACCCTTCAATGTTTGCAGATATTAAAGGTGGAAGCAATATGGTGTTTCACCACTACACTGCGCATACCCTCCAAACATGCAAATATCAAGGAATATTTATTTCTCTATATCAAGGGGAAGCCACTAAGTGGCATTTTAAGAAGATTCAACTAGATAAGTATAAACCCAGTAGCCATCAATAGGGTCAAACTGACAGAGAGAGATGAGGCACATGATAACAAGGGCTTCTTCCTGGCCCAAATAGAGCTGCCTTATGGGCTCCACCTGCTCCCACAACTGTACAGGACATAGAAATAGCCTCTCCCATAGCATGGGTAATAAGAATCTGCTCTATCAAACACCGATACTCACCCGATGAATGGTAGTTTGACTGAAGATCCATGCGCGACGCAAGTAAATTATCCATTGATGGCAATTGGAGACCTTCGCCAAAATGTGGAGATCTGAATGTCTCTAAAAAAATGAAGCAATTTATTGCTGGAGGACGACGACTCATAATACAGGAACAGAGAGAATGTAATGCCGTCAAACATATGGAAAGTATGCGTTTGATACCATTCCACTCAAACCACAAGTCCGTCTTCCCCAATTAAAGCGTCACCAACCTCCTGTGTTTCAGTCCCACTAAGGTGCCTCATTGTGTTGCGTGTGATTGCCCTCTGTTGGTCTTGGAGAGAACATTATCCTTTAATTTGCTTGGAATGTGGCAGCCTGGTCTCATACCAATTTGTGTGGTTTTTGTTGTTACTCTAGTAGATATCCGACTATAGAAGTTGGCTATAAAGCACAAACAGATCTGGTACCAGGCTAGGAACGTGGGAGGAAAGGAACATCAGTTTATTGAGATGAACCTTAAGTGGCATTCTCTCCATCTGCACTGATATGAAAAGACAGGCCAGGTAGAAACTATACAACAAATGGTGCCTGCCGGAAACTCTTTCACTTGTCCAGTTCTTTCTGATCAGTTAGACTAGAGATTAGAGTGTCGATGCACCCAGAGAGTGAAACAGAGACCAGGGGTGCATTCAATTAGGTCAGGGGTGGGAAAACTACAGCTCGGATCTAGCCGGCAAGCCCATTTAATACATGGGAGATTGGAGTGGGGGGGGTTTATTATTTTGGGACTTCAGGCCACACTTGAACCTCTAGAATTTCTACATACTTTCTATATAGTTTTAATGGACCTATATATTTTCAATTCAAATAACTGCCCTTTTTTTCTGGCCTGCAAATAGGTTTTGGCCCCCCCCAAAAAAATCGGTCACCAAAGAATATGTGCAGCCCTCCGTTTAATTTTATCATCCCGACGTGGGCTTCAAGCCAAAATAATTTCCCACCTCTGAGTTAGGTTTAACATTAGCTAATTGCTTGAAGGTTTGTACTGAATGGCATGTTTTCCCAAAACTGTGCACCGCGTTCATCAACAGCTTTTGAAGAATGTTTGCTCCCATTGGGTGGGTGTAGCCTGATCAAAATGGGTGTGAACATGTGCTTCATGAGCACACCACACACAATCACCCTCTGGGCCACCATTATCACACTGTTCTTCAGAATAGTTGTTCAGTACAGTGCCTTTTCCATAAAATTAAACGCTGAACGTTCTGTCGTACTGAACGCACCTCTGGGTGGTGTTCATTAGGACAACGTTCTGTCGTACTGAACGCACCTGTGGGTGGTGTTCATTGTGACAACGTTCTGTCGTACTGAACGCACCTCTGGGTGGTGTTCATTGGGACAACGTTCTGTCGTACTGAACGCACCTCTGGGTGGTGTTCATTGGGACAACGTTCTGTCGTACTGAACGCACCTCTGGGTGGTGTCCATTGGGACAACGTTCTGTCGTACTGAACGCACCTCTGGGTGGTGTTCATTGGGACAACGTTCTGTCGTACTGAACGCACCTCTGGGTGGTGTTCATTAGGACAACGTTCTGTCGTACTGAACGCACCTCTGGGTGGTGTTCATTGGGACAACGTTCTGTCGTACTGAACGCACCTCTGGGTGGTGTCCATTGTGACAACGTTCTGTCGTACTGAACGCACCTCTGGGTGGTGTCCATTGGGACAACGTTCTGTCGTACTGAACGCACCTCTGGGTGGTGTCCATTGGGACAACGTTCTGTCGTACTGAACGCACCTCTGGGTGGTGTTCATTGGGACAACGTTCTGTCGTACTGAACGCACCTCTGGGTGGTGTTCATTGGGACAACGTTCTGTCGTACTGAACGCACCTCTGGGTGGTGTTCATTGGGACACACCATAGCAAAACGGGAAACAAAAGTTATTCTTAGACAACTTCAGATTGAAACAGGGAGGTACTCTCTGTTTTCCGTGATTCCCTCTGAGAATTCTCTTTGATTTCGTGCCTACTGCAGTGTTCTCAGAAAATTGAGGCAGAGGCATGTACAGCAATTAACACAGATTCTGGTTTAAAAGGATTCATCAAATCAGTTTTATTTGTCTTTATGGGGTGTCTTTTACAAGTTGCAACAAAATAATTCCTCTCAATCAATGTTTAGGTTAGTTAAAGAGCCCATTCGTTTCTCAGATAAGAAATTCCTCAAAAAAGGGCACACAACAAAAAAAACTTCATATATATATATGTATATATCAAAATCAGATATATAAATATATATGAAAAAAATCAGATAATGTTATCAAAAATAACAGGAGGCAGGGAGTGTTGAAGGTAGTGAATAAGCTGCATTTAGTAAATTACACAGCCAAAAGGTGACATGAGGTGACAGACACTATTGTGAGGATGGAAGTCTGATTCGGGACAGAAAACGTTAACAGTACACCGTGTACTGTCATAGAGTCTAAATCCACAAAAAAACAAAGCACAGCAAACAAATTCAGAACTTGAGTATATAAAAACTTTAACCAAACCGTGATGATGGAAGAGAGAAGCACGTTGGAAGACCCCCCCAAAGGAGTTGACAAACACCCTTTGTCCTAAAAAAAAATACAAGGCCTCCCGAGTGGCGCAGCATCGCAGTGCTTGAGGCGTCACTACAGACTCGGATTTGATCCCAGGCTGTGTCACAACCGTCCGTAACTGGGAGTCCCATTTTGCGATGCCCTATTAGCCCAGCGTCGTCCGAATTAGGGGAGGGTTTAGCCACGGGGGGCTTTACTTGGCTCATCGCGCTCTAGGGACTCCTTGTGGCGGGCCGGGCGCCTACAGGCTGACTTTGGTTGTCAGTTGAACTGTTTCCTACGACACATTGGTGCAGCTAGCTTCCGGGTTAAGCGGGTGCATGTTAAAAAGAGCGGTTTGGCGGGTCATGTTTCAGAGGATCTCTCCCTCACCCTCTCCCTCACCCGTTGGAGAGTTGCAGCGATGAGACAAGATCGTAATTGGATATCACGAAATTGGGGAGAAAAACGGGGTAAAAAAATAGTATGGGGGATTTTTTAAAAGAAGACGTGTACAGTAGTATTGTACAAAGAGGACAGCGGAAATGCAACGGATAAAATGCATATTTAAAATAAAATGTTTTATCAGCCCAGTTATAGAATTCAATTTTAACTTGAATCCAGTGGCCAGCCAGTCAGTGGGCCATACCCTCGACACCTACCAGGTCCCTGTGAGTCCCTTGATAGAGACCGGCCCTGTGTGGATATGTGTGAAATCAAAGCAGCAAAACTACTGAAAAAGTAAGCCTAGGGGGCACTGCCCCCGGGCCCCAGCTAAATGTTCCACCTCTGCACAGCCATTAATCCTGATCACACTGATAATGCACAACTCAAGCTTCACTGTGCCGAGGCTCCTACATAGACTAGATATGGATGGATGCTGACCTGGGATAAGGGTTGTGTTAGTGGGAAGGGGAGACACTGCCCCATGCAGTCTAGGGGGGGGGGGTGACTAAAGTGCCTGACAGTCTTTGGTCTACCAACCCTGCAGGTTGCAATACCACAAGCCATGTCAAAATGCATTTGGAAGAAAGCAAAGAAGAAAACAATGGCACAAGCAGGAGAAAACCGCATGCCATTCCTTGGTATTTTCATATTTCAGAATCCATTGTTTTCATCGTAACTCGTTTCACAATTTTTAAAACAAATCTAAGTTATACAGTTATATGCTAACATCTTCATCAAACCCTGAGCAAAGAGAGGAGCCTCCAAGAAGGCCGAACATAAGACTTCATTAATTATAACAAAACAAATCTGTCCGGATTAAGAATGAAAATAAAGATGATTAACAGGATATGTGTTTTGCATGCAGACCCTTTAACCCCTATGCATGATTCAAAGGCTCTGGATTGGATGTCAGGGTAGGGGGCGGGGGATTGCACTTTAGCGACAAGTCAAGATGCCCTGAGTGTCAAAGTGTACGAGACTACTAGCTCTCTATAATCCGCCTCATACCTCACGACGACGTCGACTGTGACCTTGCAACAAACTAAGGGACATTTCAAAGGTATACCATGGAAATCCCTTAAGCCATCAATGTCACCCTCACCTTTTCAGGCCAAACCCCATGTCATGGTCTTACATATCAAATCAATAAAAAAACACTTCAAGATGGGGGAAAATGTCTCTGAAATGTCGATGTCAACCATATAAGGTTCCCAAAAGTGGCTGTCCTGTATTGTGAGGTGATTGGTTGCAGCGGTGCTGCATCTTGTGGACATTTGTGGCATTGACTTGTGAGGGCAGGCAGATTCTGCTCTGGTCCAATAATAATACATTTTACTTGGGGTACACATTTCAAGATAGTCAAGGACATCTTGCATTAAAAGTAGGCCTACATAAAATCAAGTGCAGTACATAAAATAGGGCTCTGGTCGAATGTAGTGGGAGGGAAGAGGGTGCCAGTTGGAAGGGAAGAGGGTGCCAGTTGGGAGGGAAGAGGGTGCCAGTTGGGAGGGAAGAGGGTGTGAACAGATGGAGAGTCTGTCCTTTAGGCGTGTCACTGTGAGCAGCACATCCAGAGAGCCTTTTTAAAGCCATGATGGCTTGATTGGCCTTGTTAGGAAATGGCCTGTAACCTAATTAACCCTGCGTTCCCTGGACTCTTGAGCTGCTGAGTGGAGAGACTGGACACCTGATGCCAGCAACAGCTCATCTAGATCAGTGGTTCCCAAACTCTGGGGCGGCATAATTTTTTTAAGGAACACAGTCCAGCTCTAAAAACTTACTCTAGAGAGCTGTAATAGTAGAATGCTTGAGGTGCAATTTTGAAATTGGGCAGTGCATCATCAGGTCCTCTTGTCATGTTAGTCATTGCATACCGTAACGAGCAATTTACAGCTAACATTTTTTTTAGCTCATAGATATTGTTGTAATTTTTTTGTCACTCAATATCACATGAACACACATTAGACATGGCAAAATGTATAGAACTGCAAAAACATTTGTATTAAAACTGCAGAATTTTAGGCTGTAGTGGGTCTTTGCACCCCATGACAAAAAAAGAAAATTAAAATAAATAACCATTTAAAAAAAATATATATATTTTTTTTTGGGGGGGGAGGGGCAGAATTGCAGGAAATAGGTCTTAAACCTGCATTTGCTCCACCAACAAGAGAGGTGTGAACAGTTTGTCATGAACAGTGCTTGTGCCCATAGAAATAGACGTGGCGCATACGCGGGATGTTCCCCAATGCTGGTAAACGTAAAGTAAGGGTATGAGGAGTGAGTGAGAAAGATGGAGAAAGGAAGGTGAGAGAGAGAAACAGGGAGGACAAGAGAGTGAGAGCGCACAATTAGAAGGCCTGGGATGTTTCTGTATGGAGATCTGTGGTCGCATCAGTCAGACACAGACAAAAGACACGAGTCGGGGCATATTGATAAAGTTGGACTCTTTGCCTCTGTCTCGGGGTCCGGGCCAAACCAGACAAACAAGCCCATCGTTTAAAAGCAGCAGTACTCAGCTTCCCTTCCTCCCTTCCCCAGCCTTCTGCCTGCTCTGCTCCAGCGCCACCCCGGAAGCACAGTGGCCTGGTTTGGTCCTTTCCCTGACAGGAGTGTTTCTCAGCACAAAATGGCTGAGTCCCCACAATGCAGGGGTCTACGGAGTACAGCAATGTCACCACAATGCAACCGTCCGCTAGAAAGGAGAGGAGATTCCCTACAATGCCGCAGTTTCCTAAAGAGAGCAGAGTCCCCACAATGCATCAGTCACCAACAGAGAGCAGTCCCCACAATGCAGTAGTCTCCTACAGAGGACAGCAGAATCCCCAAAATGCAACCTAACATGCAGACAGAACTTCAGCGGACAGGGCCACGTTGACAAAACTGATGCAAAGGTGCATCCTGGGGCCCAATACTTATTAAAATGACCTCTAAGACCTGATAACGTTGATTAAATACATGATGATTTGCTTGTAGGTTTGAAGCAAAGTTGTTTTGGTCCTCACACAAACACTTCCCTCCATTCTCAAATGTATCCAATTGCCAAGGGCAGCCTTAAGTCTGGTCGGTGTTAAAACTGGAAGAATGTGTCGAGTTTCAGCAGAAAGTGTGTGTGTACGTGATATTAATGTACCTCTCACGGCTTCAAACTTTTCAAAGTGCTAACAGAATCTATAGAAGCTTCTCATTATCAAGGTTGTATTTCATGAAAAAAAATGTGCATATGGTAATGCATTCTCTAAAAACAAACATATTTAGTTATTATTATCCTGTATTTACAGCTATGCGATTGGTGCTCCATGCTAGCAGCACTGATGCCAACAAGCGTCAGTTCCTCCTTGCCACTATAAAACACATGCCGTGGATGGGCACTCTGGCTTAAATAACCAGCACTTCAATTTACTAGTAAATTAGTAATAGTTATCTACAAGTTAACGGTGTTTAATTTATACAGAACTATTGCCTTCATATTTGAAGGCTACGGACAAGTAGGTTAAAAGACAACATAAAACTCTGGGAAAGTATTCAAGGTATTATTGGTTTGTGGACAATATAATAAGATGTATCACATTTAGAAATCTGGACACTGGCCAGTTACTTTATGAAATATGACCTATAATTAATTACAATGACTGGAATTGTTTCTTCTCCCAAAATGTTTAATTATGTTAAAAAGCATATTTTCTGTTTTGGAATGGTGTGGGCGTACCCAAACAGCCGAATGGTGTGGGCGTCAACCAGTCAAAAAATATTAATGCGAGTAGGCTGCTGGGATGACATCATCCTCTATGTGGAAATAGCTAGCATTTTTTAAACTGTCTGTAGAGCTGGGCGATATGGACAAAAACCCATATCATGATAATGTACAACAACAAAAAAAATCACAAAAAATGCTCCAATGATAATTCTGCGCTAAATTATAGAAATAAAAATTGCGAGGTGCTAGAGCTGGGCGACATGGACAAAAAGTAGTATTGCAATAAATGTAACAATATTGCTCGATAACAAATACAATGATACATTTTTTAAATTTTTAAATGGACAGTTACTTTACATTAGCGGCAGGGCTCTCGATAATTTATTTTTCAGTGCCAAGTGACACTTGGCAGCCAGACACAAAAAGTAAGCCATTTCATCTAACATATCCAGGAAATGCATGAGATATCTTGATTTGTAACCTATTAAAATATGATCCAATATTAGCAGGTGTATTTTTGACAACATCTTTGTGCAGATTGGCCTAAAGGCTATATTATTCACCACCTGAGGAAGTGGGAACTCAAAACAGCTAGATTGCTAACTCTAAATAGGATATTGTTGCTATATAGAATAAATAATTAGCCTACATGGCTGTCAGTAAATGTAGGCGAATGTCCTACAGAACCTTTCCACCGCTAGGCCTAGACTACACGATGTAGGCATATTAACTGCCAATGGCGGGCTCTGATCATCTCCGCTGCATGAAAACCATACTAACTACAGCAACTATTCTGGTTGTAAAGTGTTTCCATGAACTCAATTGAGGTGATAAATACATGATATACTCACAGAAAGCTGTGTCTCCTCTCTAACTAGAACAAAAGTAGTTGCTTTGAAAACGGTGTATCCCCCCCCCACATTTTGAGCAACGGCCATATGCTTGTGCTTCTCAGAATGCATCTCTCCTCCGCCGTGTGCAGTGGGTGTCAGCAGCCAACAGCGAAACAGGGACAAGCAGGAATCAACATAATGCATAGGCTATTACTGTTGACCAAATAATGATTTTAGGACAAACTACAGAATCATTATATAGCAAAATCACAGAAAATTCCTGATGTATGCAAAATGCTTCGGTAAGGGGAAGGTAATGTCGGTAATTTTCTGCTTATCGTCCCAGCTCTAGATACAATTTTGAGGTGTTTTTTCCCCTACAATTTATGCTTTGGCCACAAATACAAATATAGGATGAGTCAACATTTGGGTACGAGTTAACAGAATTATGAACTTTTAAAAGTGATATTTTCACTGGAAAGTTACTTAAAAAAAAACTATGGTTGTTTCCTGCTTGCTGACCTGTTCTAAGGAGCCAACCAAATCGGGGAAAACTCATAATTAATCCCCAGAAAAGGCAATCATGAGTAAAAGTAGAATACATGAAATGAGTGTATCGCCACCATCAAGCCTTTCTTATTCTATTCGACAATCTTCTGTTTGAAAATAGAGTATAATTTTGGAGCAGGGCCGCATGCAGCTGTGTAATCATCCTGCTCCAGCATCATGCTAGGAACATTACTGTTTTTTAAAATCTAAACATCAGGTTAATCTCTACTACATGGGGTTTTAAATTGTCCTCGCCATTTTCAACCCCGTCTGTTTTATTGCACCAACTGGCACCTACTGGGCTGGTCCCTGGAGAACACAATATGACCTTAAAAGGGATGCCCAGTGATATACAAGCCCCTCCCATGTGGCCCCCAGACCTCCTGTTGCCAGAGGGCAGCATTGACCTAACAGAATTACCCCACCACTCCCACCCCGCAAACTTGACGTCGAGTGACCGTAAAGTCTTGTCTCCATCCATTAAAAGCAGCTTCAGCTGTTGCAATGGAGTCGAACCCGGGACCAAACGAGCCCATTCCTTCTAATGCTGCTACAGCGCTCCCAGAGAAGTCTTGTGTATGTAAACATACGGACAAAGCTTTTGCTAAGCCACCCCCTTTAGGTAGGGAGGACACAGCACATAATATAGAGAGAGGCTCCTAGCTTGTGATGCCCCACCCTGTGTGACACTGAGGGGCGTGGGTTTAGAGAATTCATGTAAACAGACGCAGCAGGGCAGCACACAGAACCCTGTTGGGCCGTAAACAACAAAGGAGGAAGACGGGCGCGCTGCAGGCACACCGATTGGCCAGCGGCGGCAGCCATGGGGAACTGTGAATGAGGAAACGGGACAATGGGGAGGCGCTGAGGTGGATAAAGGAGGGTGGAGTTCCACAATCCAATCACATTAAATGGGTTTTTGTGTAGCTATGCTGGTGCAAAGAGCTTGGTGCAAACATTTCTTTCTCATTTTCTCCTTCAAATGTAGATGAGGTGACACCCCGTCCCTCTTAGTTTGTAAACACCCCATCCCATTCCACCCCTCCACCCACAACCCAGCCTTGTCACCATTACTATCTCCATGCCAAGTCCCCTTTCCCGCTCCTCCTCCTCTCCCGCCGGCGGTCTTTTAAAGATGAGGACTGGGTGGGTGGACAAACACTTCATAAAATGTGAATCTTCAGGACTTGACATAAAACCCATTGACAAAACAAAGTAAATCAACAAATGTATACACATTCATCTACACTAACTGATCTTCCAATCAGCAGAGCAAGTAATAGATGAAGTGGAGGGGCCGGGGGAGTGTATCAGGACCCCCACCCCCCCTCCGAAAAAAGCCAGGACCTCCATTCTCGGTCTTCTTCATATCTTTTAGGGAAACTCCAGTGTAGCACTACAAATATAACCCCTGTCCAATCACTCTAAACCAAGCACACAAAATTTTTTGAGTAGAGCTTGGACTGGGCATGGAGCGATCAGTAGTATCGAAGCAAAAGGGAAACATGGGGGTGGGGGCTCAGGGGGAGGAGGAGCAGTAGCAGTACTAGTGGAATCATAGTAGTAACGGTAGTAGTTTTGTGGAGACTGTGGTATGTAGCCGAAGTGCTTCTGCAGTAGAAGTAGTAAGTAGTAGTCGATGGTGGTTCATTTTTGTGTGACTCGAGCGCATATAGAGTAGAGAGAACCGAGAAAGAACAGAGAGAGCGCGATGGTGACGGAGTGAGCTCTCCAGCTCTAATGGTTTCCCTTGGGTTGGTTGTCCGTGAGGGAGGGGGGGGCTAGGTGGGGGCAGGGGGGGAGGAGTGACACTGGCGCTGGTAGAGCCGCCAGCCCTTGCGGCAGAGCAGCACGAACCAGTAGACCTGCGGCGCCAGGATACACAGGCTGCCCAGGTTGACCGACAGTGTCAGGTGGAACGGCACGCCGTAGACAGGGATGCCGTAGTGGCGGCCGTAGACCCAGTACATGTAGGGAAAGAGGGCGATTCGACACAGGAAGAAGCTGAGCAACACCATGCCCCCATTGGCCTTATGGATCCAGCAGTCCTGCAGACCCAGCTGTGAGAAACGATAGGGAGAGGAGGATGGAGGGAGAGATGTGTTGGGAGAATATTGAAAGGAGACAAAGAGAGAGAAAAAAGGTCATTATATGGTCAAACAGTCTTGAAATTCTAAGTGAGCAAAACTGGGCTGGAATCCCTGGACCTGTTCGAATACTTTGAAAATACATTCTTCCTTCCATGATGTAATCACTGATCTGAAGACTGGACTGGTGAAAGCTATGAAGTGGTACCCATGCATCATGGTAGATCTGTTGATAGATACACTATTACAGGAAGCATTCTAACAGTGCCCATGGTGGTCTTGTGTGTTTTGACAGTGGCTCTGCAGTACCCATCCAGTCCACCAGAGGACACTAAGCAAGAGCGCAGAGAGTGGCCCTACTGAATGAAGTCAGAAGTCAGCAGAAAGTGAGCTGAAGACCAAGCAGGCTCACTGCTCTTTGCTCTTTTAGTGAAACATAAACCAGGAATGTTTATTTAGTGAGTATCTGTATGGATACGAGTACATACAGGTACCTGCCAAAATAAAGGAAACATCAACATAAAGCATCTTAATAGGGCGTGGCCACCATGAGCCGCCAAAGCTGCCAGATCAGCTTCAACACACCGTGGCATAGATTCTACAAGTGTCTGGAACTTTATTGGAGGGATGCAACACCATTCTTCCACAAGAAAATCCTTAATTTGGTGTTTTGTTGATGGAACACGCAGGTCTCAGGCACTGCCGGATCTCAATTGGGTGGAGATCCGATGACAGACACACAGACAGAGGCCGAGACACAGACAGAGGCCGACAGACAGACAGAGGCCGACAGACAGACAGGCCGACAGACAGACAGAGGCCGACAGACAGACAGAGGCCGACAGACAGACAGGCCGACAGACAGACAGAGGCCGACAGACAGACAGGCCGACAGAGGCCGACAGACAGACAGGCCGACAGAGTCCGACAGACAGACAGGCCGACAGAGTCCGACAGACAGACAGAGTCCGACAGACAGACAGGCCGACAGAGGCCGACAGACAGGCCGACAGACAGGCCGACAGACAGGCCGACAGACAGAGGCCGACAGAGGCCGACAGACAGACAGGCCGACAGAGGCCGGCAGACAGACAGGCCGACAGAGGCCGGCAGACAGACAGGCCGACAGAGGCCGGCAGACAGACAGGCCGACAGACAGGCCGACAGACAGGCCGACAGACAGACAGGCCGACAGACAGAGGCCGACAGACAGACAGAGGCCGACAGACAGACAGAGGCCGACAGACAGACAGAGGCCGACAGACAGACAGAGGCCGACAGACAGACAGAGGCCGACAGACAGACAGAGGCCGACAGACAGACAGAGGCCGACAGACAGACAGAGGCCGACAGACAGACAGACAGAGGCCGACAAAGGCCGACAGACAGACAGGCCGACAGAGGCCGACAGACAGACAGGCCAACAGACAGACAGGCCGACAGAGGCCGGCAGACAGACAGGCCGACAGACAGGCCGACAGAGGCCGACAGACAGACAGAGGCCGACAGACAGACAGAGGCCGACAGACAGAGGCCGACAGACAGACAGACAGAGGCCGACAGACAGACAGACAGACAGAGGCCGACAGACAGACAGAGGCCGACAGACAGACAGAGGCCGACAGACAGACAGAGGCCGACAGACAGACAGACAGAGGCCGACAGACAGACAGACAGAGGCCGACAGACAGACAGACGCCGACAGACAGACAGACAGAGGCCGACAGACAGAGGCCGACAGACAGACAGACAGAGGCCGACAGACAGACAGAGGCCGACAGAGGCCGACAGACAGACAGACAGAGGCCGACAGACAGACAGAGGCCGACAGACAGACAGGCCGACAGACAGACAGGCCGACAGACAGACAGAGGCCGACAGACAGACAGAGGCCGACAGACAGACAGGCCGACAGACCGACAGGCCGACAGGCCGACAGAGGCCGACAGACAGACAGGCCGACAGAGGCCGACAGACAGACAGGCCGACAGAGGCCGACAGACAGACAGGCCGACAGAGGCCGACAGACAGACAGACAGAGGCCGACAGGCCGACAGACAGACAGAGGCCGACAGACAGACAGGCCGACAGACAGACAGGCCGACAGACAGACAGGCCGACAGACAGACAGGCCGACAGACCGACAGAGGCCGACAGACCGACAGGCCGACAGAGGCCGACAGACAGACAGGCCGACAGACAGACAGGCCGACAGACAGACAGACAGGCCGACAGACAGACAGACAGGCCGACAGACAGACAGGACCGACAGACAGGCCGACAGAGGCCGACAGACAGACAGACAGACAGGCCGACAGACAGACAGGCCGACAGACAGACAGGCCGACAGACCCAGAGGCCGACAGACAGACAGGCCGACAGGCCGACAGACAGACAGACAGACAGGCCGACAGACCGACAGACAGAGGCCGACAGACAGACAGAGGCCGACAGAGGCCGACAGACAGGCCGACAGAGGCCGGCCGACAGACCGACAGACCGACAGGCCGACAGACCGACAGACAGGCCGACAGAGGCCGACAGACAGACAGACAGAGGCCGACAGACAGACAGAGGCCGACAGACAGACAGACAGAGGCCGACAGACAGACAGACCGACAGAGGCCGACAGACAGACAGGCCGACAGAGGCCGACAGACAGACAGAGGCCGACAGACAGACAGGCCGACAGACAGACAGAGGCCGACAGACAGACAGGCCGACAGACAGACAGACAGGCCGACAGAGGCCGACAGACCGACAGAGGCCGACAGACCGACAGGCCGACAGAGGCCGACAGACAGACAGGCCGACAGACAGACAGACAGGCCGACAGACAGACAGGCCGACAGACAGACAGGCCGACAGACAGACAGGCCGACAGACAGACAGGCCGACAGAGGCCGACAGACAGACAGACAGACAGGCCGACAGACAGACAGAGGCCGACAGACAGAGGCCGACAGACAGACAGACAGACAGAGGCCGACAGACAGACAGACAGAGGCCGACGGACAGACGGGCCGACAGACAGACGGGCCGACACAGACGGGCCGACACAGACGGGCCGACACAGACGGGCCGACACAGACGGGCCGACACAGACGGGCCGACACAGACGGGCCGACAGACAGACGGGCCGACAGACAGACGGGCCGACAGACAGGCCGACAGACAGACAGACAGACAGAGGCCGACAGACAGACAGACGGGCCGACAGACAGACGGGCCGACAGACAGACAGACAGACAGAGGCCGACAGACAGACAGACAGAGGCCGACAGACAGACAGAGGCCGACAGACAGACAGAGGCCGACAGACAGAGGCCGACAGACCGACAGGCCGACAGAGGCCGACAGACAGACAGGCCGACAGAGGCCGACAGACAGACAGGCCGACAGAGGCCGACAGACAGACAGACAGGCCGACAGACAGACAGAGGCCGACAGACAGACAGGCCGACAGACAGACAGAGGCCGACAGACAGACAGGCCGACAGACAGACAGGCCGACAGACAGACAGGCCGACAGAGGCCGACAGACAGACAGACAGACAGGCCGACAGACAGACAGAGGCCGACAGACAGAGGCCGACAGACAGACAGACAGACAGAGGCCGACAGACAGACAGACAGAGGCCGACAGACAGACGGGCCGACAGACAGACGGGCCGACAGACAGACGGGCCGACACAGACGGGCCGACACAGACGGGCCGACACAGACGGGCCGACAGACAGACGGGCCGACAGACAGACGGGCCGACAGACAGACGGGCCGACAGACAGACGGGCCGACAGACAGACAGACAGAGGCCGACAGACAGACAGACAGACAGAGGCCGACAGACAGACAGACCGACAGAGGCCGACAGACAGACAGGCCGACAGAGGCCGACAGACAGACAGACAGGCCGACAGACAGACAGAGGCCGACAGACAGACAGGCCGACAGACAGACAGAGGCCGACAGACAGACAGGCCGACAGACAGACAGGCCGACAGACAGAGGCCGACAGACAGACAGACAGACGGGCCGACAGACAGACGGGCCGACAGACAGACGGGCCGACACAGACGGGCCGACACAGACGGGCCGACACAGACGGGCCGACAGACAGACGGGCCGACAGACAGACGGGCCGACAGACAGACGGGCCGACAGACAGACGGGCCGACAGACAGACGGACAGAGGCCGACAGACAGACAGACAGAGGCCGACAGACAGACAGACAGAGGCCGACAGACAGACAGACAGAGGCCGACAGACAGACAGACGGGCCGACAGACAGACGGGCCGACAGACAGACGGGCCGACAGACAGACGGGCCGACAGACAGACAGACAGGCCGACAGAGGCCGACAGACAGACAGAGGCCGACAGACAGACAGAGGCCGACAGACAGACAGAGGCCGACAGACAGACAGGCCGACAGAGGACGACAGACAGACAGGCCGACAGACAGACAGGCCGACAGACAGACAGACAGAGACAGACAGAGGCCGACAGACCGACAGAGGCCGACAGAGACAGACAGAGGCCGACAGACCGACAGAGGCCGACAGACAGACGGGCCGACAGACAGACAGAGGCCGACAGACAGACAGAGGCCGACAGAGGCCGACAGAGGCCGACAGACAGACAGACAGACAGAGGCCGACAGAGGCCGACAGACAGAGGCCGACAGACAGACAGAGGCCGACAGACAGACAGAGGCCGACAGACAGACAGAGGCCGACAGACAGACAGAGGCCGACAGACAGACAGAGGCCGACAGACAGACAGACAGAGGCCGACAGACAGACAGAGGCCGACAGACAGACAGAGGCCGACAGACAGACAGAGGCCGACAGACAGACAGAGGCCGACAGACAGACGGGCCGACAGACAGACGGGCCGACAGACAGACGGGCCGACAGACAGACAGAGGCCGACAGACAGACAGACAGACAGAGGCCGACAGACAGACAGAGGCCGACAGACAGACAGGCCGACAGAGGCCGACAGACAGACAGACAGAGGCCGACAGACAGACAGGCCGACAGAGGCCGACAGACAGACAGAGGCCGACAGACAGACAGGCCGACAGAGGCCGACAGACAGACAGGCCGACAGACAGACAGAGGCCGACAGAGGCCGACAGACAGACAGGCCGACAGACAGACAGAGGCCGACAGAGGCCGACAGACAGACAGAGGCCGACAGAGGCCGACAGAGGCCGACAGACAGACAGACAGACAGAGGCCGACAGACAGACAGAGGCCGACAGACAGACAGAGGCCGACAGACAGACAGAGGCCGACAGACAGACAGAGGCCGACAGACAGACAGAGGCCGACAGACAGACAGAGGCCGACAGACAGACAGGACAGAGGCCGACAGACAGACAGGACAGAGGCCGACAGACAGACAGGACAGAGGCCGACAGACAGACAGGACAGAGGCCGACAGACAGACAGGACAGAGGCCGACAGACAGACAGGACAGAGGCCGACAGACAGACAGGACAGAGGCCGACAGACAGACAGGCCGACAGAGGCCGACAGACAGACAGACAGGCCGACAGAGGCCGACAGACAGACAGACAGGCCGACACCGAGACAGACACCGAGACAGACACCGAGACAGACACCGAGACAGACACCGAGACAGACACCGAGACAGACACCGAGACAGACACCGAGACAGACACCGAGACAGACACCGAGACAGACACCGAGACAGACACCGAGACAGACACCGAGACAGACACCGAGACAGACACCGAGACAGACACCGAGACAGACACCGAGACAGACACCGAGACAGACACCGAGACAGACACCGAGACAGACACCGAGACAGACACACCCTTTGAACCCTCTATGCTCCTTTTAGACCTCTCTTACAAAGTCACTTCGATCACTTCTAGCCATGATAGCCAAGATAATGAGCAACTGGGCATTTTTATACATGACCCAAAGCATAAACAATTGCCTCCATGGATATGGTCCGATTCTGGCAAAGCTACTTTGAAGCAAGGTAAGACATGTCTCATAATATGTAGTAAAAGGTTCAAGTTTCAAACTATTAAGTAGCTTTATGTTTTCAAAATGCATACTGCCTCCAGCTCATTGCACAGTGGTGCGTGACGCACTGATGAAGCTCGCCATCCGATTTTCCACTCCAAGCCTCTGTATCTGTACGTGTGTGATAAACAAGATTCATAACAAATATACTGTACACGCGCCAATTTCATTTCGCAACATCATGCAAATTTACCTACAGACCGATTGGCCGGTGTAGATTTGTTTTATTAGCCTGTAATAGCCAGCTTTTGGCCAACGAAAACCTTGGTGTGTATACATGGTTGTTATAAGTGGTGATTAGGATGTTCTAATGTGTGTGTGCGTGAATCTCTCTCACCTGGATGAGGATCTTCCCTAAGGAGACGAAGGGCGTGCTGAGCTCTGTGAGGAACAGGCAGCCGATGAAGTAATCGCCCTGGTCCCTCCTGAAGAACTGAAAGGCACAGGGAGGAGAAGGCACACAGTTACAAAAATCTGAAACAAGACCATGCACACACAGAAATACACACACACACCCACCCAAAACGGTCCTCGGTACTATAGGACTCGTAGGCAAATTGACTTTCCCTAGGGCTGCACATACAAAAACACAAGTCAGGACACAGCTCAATAACACCAACAAGGCTACAAACCAACTTGGCCAACAGAGGTCAAACCAGGGCCAGGGTCATGTTCATCAGGCAACAAACAGAAGAAAATGGACTGAAACTGGGAGGAACTACCTGGACGTTTCCAACAAGAAACACTCACAATTCGTAGCAAAAGAAGAAGCTAGAATATGCATATAATTTGTCTGCTGAGAGAGCTGTCCTAACAAACACTTGTTTTGCTTTCGCTGTAAAGATTTTTTTTAAATCTGACACACCAGGTGAATTAACAACAAGCTACGCTGTGTTTTGGTATATTGCACTTGTGATTTCATGAAAATTTAATATTTTTAGTAATTTAATTTGAATTTGGCGCTCTGCAATTCAGTGGATGTTGAAAATTATCCCGCTAAAGGGATCGGTGCGCCAAGAAGTTTAAGGTAAGGGAATAGATCACAATGAGTAAATTAGTAAATGTATGGAGGAGCATTGATGGAAGCTGCAGACAGGGAGGATGCCAAACAGAGGGCTCTGTGTGTGTTATGTGATGATGAATAAACCAGTAGTGTGTGGGGCCGAGACACCAGTTCTGCCATCTGCCCAATGGAAGAATGACCTGCAGCACAAACTGCTGCCATGTAACACTACACCTACCTACCCCCTGTACCTGCCTGCTGGACCCAGAGTGTGTGTGTGTGTGTGTGTGTGTGTGTGTGTGTGTGTGTGTGCGTGTGTGCGTGTGTGCGTGTGTGCGTGTGTGCGTGTGTGCGTGTGTGCGTGTGTGCGTGTGTGCGTGTGTGCGTGTGTGCGTGTGTGCGTGTGTGCGTGTGTGCGTGTGTGCGTGTGTGCGTGTGTGCGTGTGTGCGTGTGTGCGTGTGTGTGGGAGGGAAACAAAGCAGGGAGCAAGGGAGGAGGAGTAGGAGAAGGGGAGGAGAAGAGGATCACAGCAGCTGGAGCCTGAATAATGGAGGTGTAGGGTAAGGTGATCTCATATCACCATTGAAAGCCACTGAAAACTAAGATGCCAGGTTTCCAATGCACTTGACCTTCTCTCTACATGAAATGGACACAATTTCTTATTTTACCTTTATTTAACTAGGCATGGCAGTTATGAACAAATTATTATTTTCAATGACAGCCTAGGAACAGTGGGTTAACTGCCTTGCTCAGGGGCAAGAACGACCTATTTTTACCTTGTCAGCTCAGGGATTCGATCTTGCAACCGTTCGGTTACAGGCCCAACACTAACCACTAGGCTACCTGCCACTAATACGACGTGTGTGTGTGTGAGAGAGAGAGAGAGAGAAAGAGAGAGAGATGGAGTAAGCTAGCGAGATCTCAGGGTTTTCTTTAGCGGGCAATTGCCGGCTTTAGGCCCCCAAAAATAAAATGAAAAGCCTATAAATTAAACTGTTGCCGGAAAAACAAATCCCATTGCAAACTAATGCTTTTTAGTAATTGATGGAAATACCAGTTGATGTAAATGCATTTGACCTTTAGGCTTATCGGTATATAGGTTAATTTGCATAATTTAGTGGAATTACTTTAGACTGTATTTGCGTTAGCCATCATGTATCTTAAAATATAAATAAATATATCTTATTATAAATATAAATGTAATGTATCTTATTAATTAACTAACAAATATCACACGCACATTCAGGCAACAGGCTATCAGCTAGGCCTATTGCTACGCAAGCTGCCCAAATTGCGGGATAATGATCCTCGATTCTTTCTGGTGAAGAAGTATTTTGAATAATGCATTTATTTCTGTATAGACAGGAGTAATTATATACTTCCCTATTGGACCCACCACTATGCCATTTATCTCCTGTTCTATTGGTTGTCACATCAACTTTCTGTCATTGTCCAGAAGCCAAAGGTACAATTCTAGTCATATTAGCAACCCATCCTAGTTGTGGCATCTTTAGATTACCCCTCTTTCAATGTTCCTAACAGAGATTTTCATCTCTATCACATATGGAACCGCTATCGGGTGCGCTGTTTAGAATGGTGTTTAACCGCGAATTGTATTTTGGGAAATGTTTGAAAATTATGTTGTTTTATTGGCTGCTTCATTGAGTTGAATATTCTGTTAAGGTGCATTACCATTATGTAATTTTGATGTCTGTCATGCTGAGCACTATGGGTGGACGCCTTAATGGGTTATGCACCCAATGCATATGGGTCCGGTTAATTTCTCAAATGGCCAGTAAATTAACATTTTTCCGGTAACATTACCATAATTGTCCAGCGCCATATTTTCCGTGGGTATGTGTGTTCTCTCTCGATTATTGTCATGATACACTCATCTGTCGTTATGTGGATATTAGCTAGTGTTCTTGACTGAAAATGTAGTCGACGGGGGAGACAATATAATGAAAACTAAAAGGAGAAGCAAATATCAGCTAGCCAGGCTACACACAGGTCTCTTTCACACGCTCTCTGACTCATTTAATTTTCAAAGCACTTTCCAAATAGAGTTAGTGCCATCTCTCTCTCAGTGCCATCCTCCTTCCCCTCTATCCACCCTTCCATCCCTCTCACTGTCAGGCAGCGGAATGGTCAGCAGGGAATCTCACCCCCCTCCTCTCCGTTCTCTTGCACGAGAGTGATGGGCAGCATAATGGTCAGCAGGGAATCTCACCCCCCTCCTCTCCGTTCTCTTGCACGAGAGTGATGGGTAGCATAATGGTCAGCAGGGAATCTCACCCCCCTCCTCTCTGTTCTCTTTCACGAGAGTGATGGGCAGCATAATGGTCAGAAGGGAATCTCACCCCCCTCCTCTCTGTTCTCTTTCACGAGAGTGATGGGCAGCATAATGATCAGAAGGGTCATATCACTATCACTCTCCCCTCTCCCTAATCAGTGACAGGCAGCAGAATGGTCAGCAGGGACTCCAAAAAAGTTTTCCAGGTCAATAAGTACTGTGCCATTTCGGCACAAACCAAGGTAGTGTGTGTGTGTGTTACTGACCAGGGTGACGGGCAGCAGGATGGTGAGCAGCGCGATGTGGTGGAGCACCAGCAGGAACTCACGGCGGACAAACGAGTTGACCGTGGTCAACGAGTGCTCCTTATACTCCTCGTGACCCTTGACCCGGAAGCGGTAGTAGTGGCTGAGGTACATGGCGTAGATATCGTATGTCATGTAGGGCACGCCGTACCAGATGACAAAGTAGGTGGCCAGCCAGTACCTGAGGGAAAGGGAGGGTTCATTATTTCACACGCAATGAAAACAAGAGTTTCTTACTTGACGAGTTCAGTGAGTAGCTAAGTTGGCAAGGTCATGGGTTCAATTCATTCCTACAGGGATGACACACATATACAGCGCATTCATTGTACTGTAAATCACTTGGAATAGTGTCAAGTGTTTGTGGCATACATTTTATAACATTACCTCTAGCTAAATGTAGGAATTAAAAAATGTGGAGGGTGAAACGCATGACACACACACTCCCCTCCCCTATTTATTTGTCCAATTAGCCCAGTTGATTAAGGCACATTAGTTGTCACACGTGTGTTGTAATGTTACAGGCTGGCAGGCAAGTGGTAACTCATGCACGCTGGCTCTAAACTGCGCTGTGGGAGTATTAAGCCCTGGTGGGGGGGAATTAGCAGAGCACTGATGCTGGGCTAGGTCAGAAGGTAGCCAGGGCATTGTACGGACTACAGCTGGGCCAGGGTTGGAGGCCACCCTGAGTCAGTGTAGTCTGACCTAACCCAGCATCAGTGCTCTGCATCAGACCATTAGCATTAGTGTAAATATAATGCCAAGTAGCACTGGCTGAACCAAGATAGAGATACAGGGATAAGGATGCTAAACGATGCTAGGTTATGCTATGCTAGGCACTGGCTGAGACAGGACAAGGACGCTAATCGAAAACGATGCTGTTAAAAGTCAACTGCCGCTGAGAACCAACTTCTCCTGGTTTAAAACTGCCTGTGTGACATCGATGAGTCAGAAGTGTAAATAGGGCCTTCCGAGTGGTGCAGTGGTCTAAGGCACTGAATCGCAGGGATAGCTGGGTCACTAGAAATTCTGGGTTAGAGTCCAGGCTCTGTCGCAGCTGCCCGCGACCGGTAGACCCAGCGTCATCTGGGTTAGGGGAGGGTTTGGCCCAGCGTCATTTGGGTTAGGGGAGGGTTTGGTCGGCAGGAATGTCCTTGTCCCATCGCGCACTAGCAACTCCCGTGGCGGGCCGGGCGCAGTGCACGCTGACACGGTCGCCAGGTGTACGTCGTTTCCTCCATACATAGGATAATTTTGTAAGGGAGTTCGTCATGAGTTACTGGATGGTTGGGTATGAATTACATACGAATAAAGATGGTACAAACTTCCAATGCATTTCAACCATATGGAAAGATGGCCAGGAATGGATTACATCCAACACGGCTGCCTGTCAAACCACTGGTGTTGTTGAGTATGTTAGCTAAGTAGAGAGCTGGTACTAGCGAGCTAATAGCTACTTTTGGTTATACAACATGTGATAGTGCTAGCGAGCCAGGCTAGCTATGATACTCGAAAGGAGAATGATACTGAAGCCAGCGAAATACATCAAGTGTAATGTAGTATGTCAGAGGAAGATGTGCATTGCTCACGTTAGCTAGCTACCTTCCTAACAACAGCTAACTGTAGCTCATTGGCATTTAGCCTCAATACAGGGCAGGCACTTGGATACTAGCTTACTAGCTAGCTAATCACAGGATGTAGACAGCTTGCTTTCAAAAACATTTAAACTGGCTAGCTAATGTTAGCCAACTCAATTCAGCTCTGACAAAGATATTAGGTAGCTAGCATTCGGGGGCTTCGTCTGTTCACCCAAAACAATATACGTGTTCTCATAAAGGTTTGTGTATTTTCTTGTGCAAAAATAAATGAAGGATAGTACTTGTCTACTACAAATATAGCTATGGCTCTGCCAGGAAATAGCAAACTGTCAGCAAGCATTCAGCAACGTACACAGCTGGTTGCATAGTCATGGTGTCACCGGCCTGAATCTATTCTGTAGTTAGTCCCTCTATTAGCATATATTACTTACAAACTAGAGACAGTAATTTCTCACTATATGTTCATCGAGTGACAATATTTTATTTTATTTCATTCCACTCACAGGCTACATACAAAACATGGTGAATTGTTTACATTTTTTATTCAGCAATGTTGTGAGAACACCTCCCCCTTCCATATCAGGAGTTGTTACAGAAGGCTGAGGCAGTGGCCACGCACAAGTTCTGCTTCAGAGTAATGGGGAGACACTTGAATCAGGTTGGTCAGTTATGACTAGTTTCAGGAAACTAGGCTTATGTCGCATGCCACTACTTCACAGGAGCTGCATTTGAAAGTAAACATGCATTTTATTAGCACAATTGAACATTTTTTTTTTTAAATGCCTTCTAGAACATGTGCCTTAATAACAAACTTGTATTCCATCCATAAATACGAATACAATTGTTAAATTACAAGCCTAGTTGGTTTAGCCATGAAAAAAGACAACCTTCCCACTAGCCATGATTGGCTGAGATAATGTTCCACTGTGCAAATGGACTACTCCTTGGACCGAGTGAGTAATGCCATGCTGGCACGTGTCTCTTGTGAATTCGTTGTAAATCAGGATCTCTGATTGGCTATGTTCAACTGTGTATTTATAGTTTGCTTCCATGACTGTATGGGTCAGATATAGGAGCTGAAGTCGACCAGTATCTGTGACGAGAGGGTCCTGGAACTGATCTATGCTGCAATGCCCATTAGGTGTAGGAAAACTCCTCAGAAGGGCCAAAAGTTGTTCACTGTGTGTGTATTTATTTCTTATGTCAGTATTTCATTTTAAATGTATTTCTTTTGTATTTTTTTTACATATATTTTAAACTCTACATTGTTGGAAAAGGACCCGTACATAAGCATTTCACAGTTTAGATTTGTTTACACTGCAGGCTTAACACAAAAACCAGTTTGGTTTTTCAAATCCATTTTGGACTACATACTGTCCAAATAGCAAGTTACAAGTGTCCAAATTGGATGTGTGTGTGATCAAACAGCAGCCATTTGCTGACATGGCTACGCTAGTTGTCATAGTAATGCCGGATGTGCACGCAGTGGTGTGACTGATTCGTGGTGGTGCTCGTGGTTCACTCAGAAGTTATATAGCAAGATAAGGTGACAATGACTGCTGTAGAAATTTACCAGTTGCTTTGCATGTTCAAAATCATAGTATAAGAACAAAGACTCATAAGGATAAGCTGATCCAACTTTCAAATGAATTCATCCTTTTGGATCAGCCACAGCAGTCAACTTGCTAGCTAGATAGCGGTTTAACACGTTCCCTAATTTGTTTGTAAACAATTAACAAGCTAGTTAACTACTACATGTTCTTGTCAAACACTTGAGGGCAAATGATTCTGATTTAACCGTTCAGACAAGTCACATGGCCAGGGATGATATGTATTCAACTTCAAACCAACTATCAATGTAGTTTAAAATGTCACATTCAATGTGCTCATTGGCTGTCCAGACTGCAGGAAAAAATAACCAATTTGAATATGCAAATAAATAGGATTAGAGTCACTCCAAACTGACAATGTAAACAAGGCTTTAGTTTACACCTGTTGATTATGAAGCATGCAACACATGACATTTGATAAGGTGATTACTAATAAGACAGTACATCACAAGTGTTTAGTAATATGACCCTTCAACAAATGTCACTCATCAACTCTTCCTCGTTTTTCTACAGACGGCCTGAAGAGACCCTGTGTATTCTTCAAACATGTCAGGGAGCCAACTTTTGGCTACCCAGGCTATTTGCATTAAACTCCTTTTTTGTTTTTTGACTCAAATGCACACTCACTACCCACACACGCATGCATTCAGAAAGTATTAAGACAGACACACACGCATTCAGAAAGTATTAAGACACACACACACACACACACACACCTCTGTTCATCATCTATCCTGATTTGCTAGTCACTTTTATCCCTACTTTTATCCCTATGTACAGTTGAAGTCGGAAGTGTACATACTCCAAATACATTTAAACTCAGTGTTTCACAATTCCTGACATTTAATCCAAGTAAAAATTCCCCGTTTTAGGTCATTTAGGATCACCACTTTATTATAGGTATGTGAAATGTCAGAATAATAGTGGAGAGAATGATTTATTTCAGCTTATATTTCTTATCACATTCCCAGTGGGTCAGAAGTTTACATACACTCAATTAGTATTTGGCAGCATTGCCTTTAAATTGTTTAACTTGAGTCAAAAGTTTCAGGTAGCCTTCCACAAGCTTCCCACAATAAGTTGGGTGAATTTTGGCCCATTCCTCCTGACAGAGCAGGTGTAACTGAGTCAGGTTGTTAGGCCTCCTTGCCCAAACATTTTCTATAGTATTGAGGTCAGGGCTGTGTGATGGCCACTCCAATACCTAGACGTAAGCCATTTTGCCACAACTTTGGAAGTATGCTTGGGGTCATTGTCCATTTGGAAGACACGTTTGCGACAAAGCTTTAACTTCCTGACTGATGTTCTGAGATGTTGCTTCAATATATCCACATCATTTTCCTCCCTCATGATGCCATCTATTTTGTGAAGTGCACCAGTCCCTCCTGCAGCAAAGCACCCCCACAACATGATGCTGCCACCCCCATGCTTTCAGGGTGTCGATATAGGACTCGTTTTACTGTGGATATGGATACTTTTGTACCCGTTTCCTCCAGCATCTTCACAAGGCCATTTGCTGTTATTCTGGGATTGATTCGCACAAAAGTATGTTCATCTCTAGGAGACAGAACGCGTCTCCTTCCTGAGCGGTACGACCGCTGCGTGGTCCCATGGTGTTTATATTTGCGTAATATTGTTTGTACAGATGAACGCGGTAACTTCAGGCATTTGGAAATTGCTCCCAAGGATGAACCAGACTTGTGGATGTCTAAAAAATAAATTCTGAGGTGTTCCCGGATTTCTTTTGATTTTCCCATGATATCAAGCAGAGGCACTGAGTTTGAAGGTAGGCCTTGAAATACATCCATATGTACACCTCCAATTGACTGATGATGTCAATTAGCCTACCAGAAGCTTCTAAAGCCATGACGTCATTTTCCAAGTTGTTTAAAGGCACAGTCAACTTAGCGTATGTAAACTTCTGATCCACTGGAATTGTGATAGATTATTTCACTTAAAATTCAATGTGTCTGTAAACAATTGTTGGAAAAATTACGTGTCATGCACAAAGTAGACGTCCTAACTGACTTGCCAAAACTATAGTTTGTTACAAGAAATGTGTGGAGTAGTTGAAAAACGAATTTTAATGACTCCAACATGTATGTAAACTTCCGACTTCAACTGTACAGTGCCCTCAAATTATTCATACCCCATTCTAAAATGGATTTCATGTTGTTTTCCATCAATTGACACATAATACCACATCTACCAATAGATGTCCTCCTTTGCGAGGTATTCTCTGCTCGACTTAGGGACCTTACAGACAATTGTATGTGTGGGTAAAGAGATGAGATTGTCATTCAAAAATCATGTTAAAACACCATTATTGCACAGAGTGAGTCCATGCAATTTGCGATTTGTTACGCAATTTCTACTCCTGAACTTAATTTGCCATAAAGGGATTGAATACTTGTTGACTCAAGAAATTTAATATTTTTTATTTGTCAATATTTTTAAAAACATAAATCCACTTCACCAATATGGGGTATTTATTGTGTGTAGGCCAGTGACAAAATCTCTATTCAATCAATTTTAAATTCAGGCTAACACAATTGTAGGAAAAGTCAAGGGATGTGAATACATTCTAAAGGCACTGTACCTCACACATACTATACTGACACTCCAACACACACACATACACACACACGCATATTGACGCCACACACGTCTATTATCTATCTTGACTGCCTGGTCACTTTTACCCCTACTTACATGTACATATTACCTCAACTACCTCATACCCCTGCACATCGTCTCTGTACTGGTACTCCTTGTATATAGCCTTGTTATTGTTATTTTATTGTGTTATCATTTATTTAGCAAATGTTTCTTACTTAACTCTGCATTGTTGGAAAAGGGCTTGTAAGTAAGCATTTCACTGTAAAGTCTAGTCTACACCTTGTGTATTCGGCACCTGTGACAAATAAAATTTGATATTTTGATTAATTTATGTATTCATTCGGGTTCACAGTGTGGACCGAACAGAGGTCACCGTACCGAACGGTTTGGTACGAATGTGTACAGTTACAACTAATATTTGCACATTGTTATATTAGCATAACACTGCTTCCACATTATTATGTGAAGTATGGTTTATTCTACATAGAACTGTTACACTTTAAAGTTACCAAAACACTTAGTTTAGAATATCTACATAAGTTCAGCCATTGCACTAGTCTCAAATGACTCTTTAGGCTACTGACCGATGCAAAGCTTCCTCCTGAGTGGCATGAGAAGAGTGCCATCCTCCTGCATCTCACATCTGCTTGTAGTTATTGAACTCTGCCTGCTGGAACCAAGGGTTGAGGCAAACTCTGTCATATCCAGGATGGAGTGTCATGCACTTCACCTCCCTGCCGTGTAACTGCACCCTTCTATAACCTGTAATACATTACATAGATGGAAGGGACTTCATCACCCACTGGAGACTTGAAGACAGAACCACACCCAGAGAGCTGTGCATGTCAGTGTGTGCTTAGACAGCCAAGTCCTTAGATTCGGCCAAATAGACTAATAGAATGCCATTCTAGTTCTGGTTAGACAGCTGAAGTTGTGCTCTACACACAACAGATTTTTATTTGCTTGGTAAGTGTAGGCATACTGGTCTATATTGACATCAATATGATAGTTGCAGCATAAAAATGTGTCTTTGTAACAAACACACAGATACATTTTTAGTTGATAAATGGATCTACACTACAAGCTGGGCGATGTTTGTGCAATGTCCACATGTAACCTACACCTGTAGAGATACTAGTTCTGGGATTTGTCCCCCGGGAAAGATCTAACAGCAGACATAAGGAGAGATGAGACAAAACTAGCCAATTATAGAACATTGTGATGTAGGACAGCTGAGCTGACTCTAGACTGGGCATTCAACTCACAGTTGACACGGTTTCAATGGTAACATGTATTTACATGACATGATGAAACGTTAAAACTAAGTTGCAAGCTAATTTTATAGCAAGGTGTTGTAGAACAAGTATCTTATGAAACACATTCCAGACACTGGCTCCTGCCATAAATGATTTGACAGAAATATCAGCTAGATAAGATAGCGTGGTGATATCTGTAGCTGGCTATGCTAGCTAGCTGCTGTAAGCTTGGCTAAACACAAGGTCAATGCAGGCTTTTGCTGACACGTCATTCTCTAGATGGTCAGCTGAATACACGACCTGGTAATCCATCTGGCTCTGGGGACTTGTGAATGTTAACCTATTTAAAAAGGTCTTACTCCCATTGGCTACGGAGACATGATCACACAGTCATCTAGAACAGCTGGTGCTCTCACGCATGGTTCAGTGTTGATTGCCTCAAAGCGAGCATAGAAAGCATTTAGCTCGTCTGGTAGGCTTGTGTCACATGGCAGCTCGCTGCTGAGTTTCCCTTTGTAATCCGTGATAGTTTGCAAGCCCTGCAACATCCAACGAGCGTCAGAGCCGGTGAAGTAGGATTCGATCTTACTCCAGTATTGACGCTTTACCTCTGATGGCGTCGGAAGTCATAGGCAGATTTCTTATTGGAGTCCCGCTCCTTGAATGCGGCAGCTCTAGCCTTTAGCTCATTGCGGATACTTCCTGTAATCCATGGCTTATGGTTGGGATATGTACGTACGACGTCATTGATGTACTTTTTAATGAAGCCCGGTACCTAATGTGGTAAACTCTTCAATGACATCAGATGGAACATATTCCAGTCTGTGCTAGCAACACAGTCCTGTAGTATAGCACCATCTTTTTAATTGACCACTGGTACTTTCTGTTTAGGTTTTAGCTTGTAATCAGGAGGATAGATTTATGGTCAGATTTGCCAAATGGAGAACTTTGTATGAGCCTGTGTGTGTGGATTAAAGTTTTGAGTTTTGCCTCTAGTTGCACATGGCATGCTGGTAGAAATGAGGTTATTCATTAGTTATTCTAACTCGGGTGAGCAGAACCTTGATACTTCCCTAATATTATAGATTGCGCACCAGCTGTTAACAGACACATACCACCCTAGGTAGAGCCTGAGTGAGTTCACTCAACCACTGATAGCGGGCGGCAATTAAGCCCACTATAAGCTCTGTGGAAAACCGAGGTGATTTGTTCAGACCACAACTTACCATTGTAATTAGGTATGAAGAAACGGCAAGATGATAAGTGAGGGAGGTCATGGTGTGTTCATTAGGCACGTATCCAATAAGAAGCTCTTGCTTTTGTGGTCCTGATACTGCTTGCATGAAGCATTGCCGTGTAGCGTAAAAAAACAACTATGCAGACAGAAAGAAAACATGACTTCTTCGGCCGCACTGATTGGAGCACCCGAGTCGAGGAACTTGTCCCAGTCTGTTACTAGCTGACCTACCTGTCAGTCATGACGTCACCGCTGCATGCCAACACGACGATGACTCCTGCCGTGGTGGCCATGATGGCGTGGATGGAGGACACCAGCCTGAGAAGGATAAGAAATGTTTCAAAATAGAAAGTTACATTTTAGGAGAAGCTTTAGATTCACTGCAATTAACAGCTTGTTCATCAAATCAAATGTTATTGGTCAAATATACAGGGTTAGCAGATGTTAATGCGAGTGTAGCGAAATTATTATGCTTCTTGTTCCGACAGTGCAGTAAAATCTAACAAGAAATCTCAAATTCACAACAACTACATTATACACACAAATGTAAAGGGATGAATATGTACATATAGATATATGGATGAGTGATGGCCGTACGGCATAGGCAAGATGGTATAGAATACAGTATATACATATGAGATGAGTAATGTATGTAGACATTACTAAAGTGGCGTTATTTAAAGTGACTAGCGATACCTTTATTAAATCAGTTTATTAAAAGAGGCTAGAGATTTGAGTCAGTATGTTGGCAGCAGCCACTCAATGTTAGTAGTTATGGCTGTTTAACAGTCTAATGACCTTCAGACTGAAAAAGAGCTTCTGTCTCTCGGTCCCAGCTTTGATGCAACTGTAATGACCTCGCCTTCTGGATGATAGCAGGGTGAACAGGCAGTGCCTCGGGTGGTTGTTGTCCTTGATGACCTTTTGGCCTTCCTGCTGTAGTTGTCCTGGAGGGCAGGTAGTTTGCCCCATGTGACGCATTGTGCAGACAGCACTACCCTAAAGAGAGCCTTGCGGTTGAAGGCTGTGCAGTTGCCGTACCAGGCTGCTACCCTATAGAGAGCCTAGCGGTTGAAGGCTGTGCAGTTGCCGTACCAGGCTGCCACCCTAAAGAGAGCCTTGCGGTTGAAGGCTATGCAGTTGCCGTACCAGGCTGCTACCCTAAAGAGAGCCTTGCGGTTGAAGGCTGTGCAGTTGCCGTACCAGGCTGTGATACAGCCCGACAGTATGTCCTTAATTGTGCATCTGTAAAAGTTGAGTTTTAGGTGACAGCCTCCTGAGGATGAAGAGGCAATGTTGCGCTCCGTTCACCACACTGTCTGAGTGGGTGGACCATTTCAGTTAGTCGGTCATCTACTGTCCCGTCAATGTGAATGGGGGGGGGGATGCTCCCTCTGCCATTGCCGGAAGTCCACGATCATCTTCTTTATTTTGTTGATGTTGAGCGAGAGGTTATTTTCCTGACACCACACTCCGAGGGTCCTCTGAGCTCCTAGGATAGGGCAGTATGCAGGCAATTGCATCATCTGTGGACCTATTGGGGCAGTAAGCAAATTGGAGTGGGTCTAGGGTATCAGGTAGGGTCGAGGTGATATGATCCTTGACTAGTCTCAAAGCACTTCATGATGATAGAGGTGAGTGCTACGGGGCGATAGTCATTTAGTTCAGTTACCTTAGCTTTAATGGGAACAAGGACAATGGTGGCCATCTTGAAGCATGTTGGGACAGAAGACTGGGACAGGGATTGATTGAATATATCTGCAAACACACCAGCCAGCCGGTCTGCGCATGCTCTGAGGATGCGGCTAGGCTAGGGATGCCATCTGGGCCGGCAGCCTTGCGAGGGTTAACACGTTTAAATGTTTTACTCACGTTGGCCACGGAGGAGGAGAGCCCACAGGCTTTGGTAGAAGGGCCGTGTCAGTTGCACTTTATTGTCCTCAACGCGAGTAAGTTCCTTCATTTGTCTGGGAGCAAGATGTCAGTGACGGGGCTGGTTTTCCTTTTTGTAATCTGTGATTGACTATAGACCTTGCCACATACGTCTCGTGTTTGAGCCGCTGAATTGCGACTCTACTTTGTCTCTATACTGATGCTTTGCCTGTTTGATTTCCTTCCGGAGGGAATAACTACACTGTTTGTATTCGGTCATGTTTCCAGTCGCCTTGCCACTATTAAAAGCAGGGGTTAGGGTTTTCAGTTTAGCGCGAATGCTTGCAATCGATGCTTGCAATCAATCCACAGTTTCTGGTTAGGGAAGGTTTCAAAAGTCAGTGGGAAGGAACAACATCTCCGATGCACATGATATTAAACCCAATCATCGAGTCAGCGTATACGTCAATGTTATTGTCTGAGGCTACCCGGAACATCTCCCAGTCTACTTGATTGAAGGAATCTTAAAGCGTGGAATCTGATTGGTCAGACCGCATTGGATAGACCTGAGTACGGGTGTTTCCTGTTTTAGGTTCTGCCTATAGGATGGGGGCAACAAAACAGAGTCATGGTCAGATCTGCTGAAGGGAAGGCGGGGGAAGGCTTTGTATGCATCGCGGAAGTTCGAGTAGCAATGGTCCAGAATGCTACCCACTTGTGTCAAGCATTTGATATGCTGATAGAATTTAGGAAGCCTTGTTCTCAGATTAGTGTTGGTAAAATCCTGAGCTACAATAAAAGCAGCCTCAGGACACAGTTGAAGTCGGAAGTTTACATACACTTAGGTTGGAGTCATCAAAACTCGTTTTTCAACCACTCCAAATTTTTCTTGTTAACAAACTATAGTTTTGGCTTGTCGGTTAAGACCTACTTTGTGCATGACAAGCAAGTTTTCCAACAATTGTTTACAGACAGATTATTTCACTGTATCACAATTCCAGTGGGTCAAAAGTTTACATACACTAAGTTGACTGTGCCGTTACACAGCTTGGAAAATTCCAGAAAATTATGTCATGGCTTTAGAAGCTTCTAATAGGATAATTGACATCATTTGAGTCAATTGGAGGTGTACCTGTGGATGTATTTCAAGGTCTACCTTCAAACTCAGTGCCTCTTTGCTTGACATGGGAAAACCAAAAGAAAATCAGCCAAAACCTCAGTTTCTTTTTTTAGACCTCCACAAGTCTGATTAATTTTTGAGAGCAATTTCCAAGTACCACGTTCATCAGTACAAACAATAATATGCAAGTATAAACATCACGGGACCACACAGTCGTCATATCGCTCAGGAAGGAGACGCGTTCTGTCTCCTAGAGATGAACATACTTTCGTGCGAAAGGTGCAAATCAATCCCAGAACAATAGCAAATTAACTTGTGAAGATGCTGGAGGAAACAGGTACAAAAAGTATCTAAATACACAGTAAAACGAGTCCTATATCAACATAACCTGAAAGGCCGCTCAGCAAGGAAGAAGCCACTGCTCCAAAACTGCCATAAACAAGCCAGACTACGGTTTGCAAATGCACATGGGGACAAATATCGTACTTTTTGGAGAAATGCCCACTGGTCTGAGGAAACAAGAATTGAAGTGTTTGGCCATAATTATCATCGTTATGTTTGGAGAAAAAAGGAGAGGCTTGCAAGCCGAAGACCACCATCCCAACCGTGAAGCACGGGGGTGGCAGCATCATGTTGTGGGGGTGCTTTGCTGCAGGAGGGACTGGAGCACTTAACAAAATAGATGGCATCAGGAGGCAGGAAAATGTTGTGGATATATTGAAGCAACATATCAAGGCATCAGTCAGGAAGTTAAAGCTTGGTCGCAAATGGGTCTTCCAAATGGACAATTACCCCAAGCATACTTCCAAGGTTGTGGCAAAATGGCTTAAGGACAACAAAGTCAAGGTATTGGAGTGGCCATCACAAAGCCCTGACCTCAATCCTATAGAAAATACGTGGGCAGAACTGAAAAAGCATGTGCAAGCAAGGAGGACTACAAACCTGACTCAGTTACACCAGCTCTGTCAGGAGGAATGGGCCAAAATTCACCCAACTTATTGTGGGAAGCTTGTGGAAGGCTACTTGAAACATTTGACCCAAGTTAAACAATTTAAAAGCAATGCTACCAAATACTAATTGAGTGTATGTAAACTTCTGACCCACTGGGAATGTGATGAAAGAAATAAAAGCTGAAATAAATCTATTATTCTGACATTTGACATTCTTAAAATAAAGTGGTGACCCTAACTGACCTAAGGGAGAATTTTTATTAAGATTAAATGTCAGGTAATGTGAAAAACTCATCCAGAACGCCGCAGCCCGTCTAGTGTTCAACCTTCCCAAGTTCTCTCACGTCACCCCGCTCCTCCGCTCTCTCCACTGGCTTCCAGTTGAAGCTCGCATCCGCTACAAGACCATGGTGCTTGCCTACGGAGCTGTGAGGGGAACGGCACCTCAGTACCTCCAGGCTCTGATCAGGCCCTACACCCAAATAAGGGCACTGCGTTCATCCACCTCTGGCCTGCTCGCCTCCCTACCACTGAGGAAGTACAGTTCCCGCTCAGCTCAGTCAAAACTGTTCGCTGCTCTGGCTCCCCAATGGTGGAACAAACTCCCTCACGACGCCAGGACAGCGGAGTCAATCACCACCTTCCGGAGACACCTGAAACCCCACCTCTTTAAGGAATACCTAGGATAGGATAAAGTAATCCTTCTCACCCCCCTCCCCCCCCTTAAAATATTTAGATGCACTATTGTAAAGTGGTTGTTCCACTGGATGTCATAAGGTGAATGCACCAATTTGTAAGTCGCTCTGGATAAGAGCGTCTGCTAAATGACTTAAATGTAAATGTAAAAAAGTTTAAATGTACTTGGTAAACATCCGACTTCAACTGTATATGGTTTCCAGTTTACAAAAGAGTCCAGTGAAGTTCTTTCAAGACTGTTGAGGTATCTGCTTGGGGGGGGGGGGGGGGGGGGGGGGGGATATACATGGCTGTGACTATAATCGAAAATAATTCTCTTGGGAGAAAATACGGTCGGCATTTGATTGTAAGGAATTCTAGATCAGTTGAACAAAAGAACTTGAGGTCCTGTTTGTTATGATTACACCATGAGTCGTTAATCGTAAGGCATACACCCCCGCCCTTCTTCTTACCAGAGAGATGTTTGTTTGTCAGCGCGATGCATGAAGAACCGGGTGGCTGTACAGA
Organism: Oncorhynchus gorbuscha; assembly: GCF_021184085.1. NCBI lineage: Eukaryota > Metazoa > Chordata > Actinopteri > Salmoniformes > Salmonidae > Oncorhynchus > Oncorhynchus gorbuscha. The sequence continues at coordinate 48,085,860 of NC_060188.1, read as the reverse complement.
CTCTGACAACATATCCCGAGTGAGCCATGTTTCCATGAAACAGAGAATGTTAAAATCTGATGTCTCTCTGGAAGGCAACTCGTGCCCTAATTTCGTCCACCTTGTCGTCTAAAGATTGGACATTGGTAAGTAATATGCTCGGAAGCGGTGACTGGTGTGCTCGCCTTCTAAGTCTGACCAGTAGGCCGCTCCATCTGCCTCTCTTGCGCCGACCGCGTTGTTTTGGGTCGGCTTCTGGGATCAGATCCCATGTCCAGGGTGGAGGTCCGAACAAAGGATCCGTTTCGGGAAAGTTGTATTCCTGGTCATGTTGGTAAGCTGACGTATCTTTTATATCCAATAGTTCTTCCTGGCTGTATGTAATAACACTTGAGATTTTCTGGGCTAACAGTGTAAGAAATAATATATTTAAAAAACTCATTACTGCATAGTTTCCTTGAAGTGAGGCTACCATCTCTGTCGGTGCCATCTTGTCATCTCATGAATACAAGTTGAAGTAGAAATATGTTAATAAACAGAAACAGTATTTACAGTACTTACAGGCAATAGTCAAATGAAAAGCTGTCAACTTTGCCAATGTATGTTAGATTCCGATGAGAGACAAGCAAATAATAGGGAGAACAGCATCCTCATACCCTCAGTTTTCTAAAGTAGGAATGTCACTACACAAGTTGCAAATGGACAGAGTAATTTTTCTTCAGGGAAATTAAGGATGTAAGCATTTTACCCAGGGTAGCCTACTCCACATCCTGCCTCAAGCAATTGTGGTAGGCTAACAGATAAGCACCCATTTCATCAGTTTGCTGTTCCATTTGGTATTTCCTTTGGTCTTGGTCTGCAAACTTCTATTAACTATATTTCTGAGAGGTGTGATTCACATATAAGAGAATGGAATACTCAGTTTCACTTCTCCCTTTCATTCGGGGGCCTGCCTTTTATTGAAAACATTTGCACCCAATATCTGTAATGTGGGATGTTATGCAAATGGTCAGCGATTGGATCATCTTCACAGAAGTTGCAATAATACCCAAATCTGTGTTTTTCCACACAGGAAAGGAATATAAAATGTTTAAGAACAGATTTATTTTTATTTTTTATAGTCAGGATTTTGAAAACACATATTTCTGAAAGCTATGGGACCTCTGCTTTAACCAGGGTTGGAGTTAAAAATAATAATAATAATAAGAGTAAGTCAATTCAGATAGGGACAGGGGGATACCTAGTCAGTTTTCAGTTGAATGCATTCAACTGAAATGTGTCTTCAGTTGGAATTCAGGAAGTGAACTGAAATTCCAATTAATCATAAGAGGCATTTACTTTTCAATGACTTCTGAATAAACTGAAAAGGAGAAGCTATATATTTCAAACATTTTTTCCAATTTTTGAATCATACATTCAAATGAATTGCTGAATTGGGTGACCTTAATTCGAATAGACCCCAACCCTGTCTCTCCATTGACAGAGCTAAACCAGCACATCGTTTCTTAGAGGAGAACGATTGGACCAGTTACTTTCTAGACTGTCCAACTGCCCCCCTATTGGAGCAGCTCTAGACTTAATCCTTATAGTGAAGGAAATAAAATGCTAGTAAAATATAGCGACATTCAGTTTGGACTCAAGGCCAATTCAATGGGAACATAACGGGCGGGTGTGACTGACAGGCACTGCAGAGAATTGATATGGATTGCCCATCACAAATCTAACCACCATTCATTCTGCACAAATTCAAGGATTAAAACACCAAATAATTATATTTCATATGGGCTGCGACCAAAATTGCACCACTATGGGCCCTGGTAAAAAAGTAGTACACTAAAGGGAATAGGGTGCTATTTCAGACACAACCAAGGAGTTCGCCTTTAAAATGTGGATGAAGGGCTTGTTCAACCAGGCACTCAACTTCCGGCTTAGTTTGACAGATCTTGGCATCTCTGGCAATATGCTTGAAATCACATTCCTTCACCCTTAACCACAGCCACTCGCTATTCACGCCTTTTATGAATCGCTCAATTTCCAAATGATTAAAGGTGATTGTATTTAGCAGTACAGTAGTCTCACTCCAGGCTAGGTCAAAAGAGGGAGAAGGCACACAGAGCCATTTCCTGTTGAGACCTGCTGCTCCGGAGGCTCGCACCCTTCTCCACAGACCTTCGTTTCATATTGCAGCTTTAATAGGCCTATCATTTCTTTCCTATGGACAATAAAGTATCTATCCATCTATCTAGTATTTATTAGTGTTGTCACAATACCAGAATTTGGACTTCGATACCATCACGATACTCGATACCACGGCAAAAAAATAAGGCACATTAGCCTAAGTCACAGAATGGCACTTGACCCAGCCAGAAACTCAGCTACTGCTCTGTTTAATCATTGGCCATCTTTTGAGCTCAATATCATTCGATTTTTTTTTAATTACATCAACATTTTTCAAAGACAGCAATGTATTCATTAAAAATCTATTTGACTTTGGTAAAAGCAATCAAACTACATAAATGGTGATCCTTTATTGACCGCCCAAATTCAGTGTTCAGATAACGGTTTCAAAACAGCCCATTCCTGAATCTCTCTGCAATTATCAGTGGTTTGGGAGAATGTCCTTTTAAGGTAGCCACAATTTCATCATATGATTTATCACCAGGTTTTTCAGGCGTTACTAGGCTGCGCAGTAGATTGAATGTTTTTCCTCCCATAACAGTAAAAAATGTTGGCACAACGACTTCTGCTATAATTTAATTTGCCAACACAAAGTACTCAAAACATTCTGTGTAAGAACTCCATTGTTCCACAGATTCATAAAATGTTCCTATATTTCCAACCAAGGCAGACATTTTTGGTTTATTTTTCTTTCTCACACTTTTCAGACAGTCCATTACTCCTAGATCCTTTTTTCTTATTTTAACTCATGATGACTTCACTTTTTTTCCGCAGCGAAACTCTTCCTATCCATTGAGGATCTCGTTGCTGTGACATCAAAAGCTAGCTAGCATCACTTGACTGGCTAGCTCCATGTTTTGTTTGCGTATTTCTACAGCGGGGAAAAACTCAGACTTTGACAAAGATAATGAGCCCAAACGTGAGAACGTTTCTTCCTCGTCGCCAGTTTTGTTGTATGGCACACTGTATAACTTATAGAACTAATATATGGACAGGACATGAGACGGGAGTAGAAATTAACGTGGGCATTGTTTAATGTGTTTAACAGTTAGAACATTCCATGCATTTCAACGTAGGTAAGCAAGGGGGGTTTACAGGTGCCCTAAAGGGACAAAACTAGAATATCAATACACAACAAAGGGATATATCTGTTCCTGGTTCATTTTTGTTGGTATGCTTATTTACGCTGGTGAGGAAAGCACTTAAAGAATAACTAGGCATCCTCTACTTTACTGGAAGATGATTTAACAAAAGAGCATTTGTGAAAAAAGCACAATCGTTGCACGACTGTACCTAACCATAAACACCAATGCCTTTCTTAAAATCAATACACAGAAGTATATATTTTTAAACCTGCTTATTTAGCTAAATGAAATCCAGGTTAGCAGGCAATATTAACCAGGTGAAATTGTGTCACTTCTCTTCCGTTCATTGCACGCAGAGTCAGGGTATAATGCAACAGTTTGGCCGCCTGGCTCGCTGCGAACTAATTTGCCAGAATTTTATGTAATTATGACATAACATTGAAGGTTGTGCAATGTAACAGGAATATTTAGACTTAGGGATGCCACCCGTTAGATAAAATACCGAACGGTTCTGTATTTCACTGAAATAATAAACGTTTTGTTTTCAAAATGATCGTGTCCGGATTCGACCATATTAATGACCAAAGGCTAGTATTTCTGTGTGTTATGCTATAATTAAGTCTGATTTGATAGAGCAGTCTGACTGAGCGATGGTAGACAGCAGCAGGCCCGTAATCATTCATTCAAACAGCACTTACGTGCGTTTTGACAGCAGCTCTTCGCAAGCACAGCGTTGTTTATGACTTCAAGCCTATCAACTCCCGAGATTAGGCTGGTGTAACCCATGTGAAATGGCTTGCTAATTAGCGGGGTAAGCGCTAATAGCGTTTCAAACGTCACTCGCTCTGAGACTTGGAGTGGTTGTTCCCCTTGATCTGCAAGGGTAACGCTGCTTCGAGGCTGGCTGTTGTCGATGTGTTCCTGGGTCGAGCCCAGGTAGGAGTGAGGAGAGGGACGGGAGGTATGCTGTTACACTGGCAATACTAAAGTGCCTATAAGAACATCCAATAGTCAAAGGCATATGAAATACAAATGGTAAAGAGAGAAATAGTCCTATAATTCCTATAATAACTACAAGCTAAAGCTTATTACCTGAAAATATTAAAGACTCATGTTAAAAGGAACCACCAGCTTTCATATGTTCTCATGTTCTGAGCAAGGAACTTAATCCTTAGCTTTTTTACATGGCACATATTGCACTTTTACAACACTTTCTTTTTGCATTATTTATACCAAATTTAACATGTTTCATCATTTGAGGCTAAATGTATTTTATTGATGTATTATATTATGGTAAAATAAGTGTTCATTCAGTATTGTTGTAATTATCATTATTACAAATAAATAAATAAATTTAAAAAAATAGGCCGATTAATCGGTATCGGCGTTGAAAAATCATAATCGGTCGACCTCTAGCTTGTAAGCATGCATTTCACGGTAAGGTTGTATTTGGCGCATGTGACAAATAAAATGTAATTTGATTAGGCATACATTTTTGTTAACTGTAATTTTGTTAGTTATGCTCCAACTTTCCCTCCATCTTGTGCTAACATCAGTTCTTTATAAGTATTGGTTCCAATAGTTGAAGAGAACTGTCATTCTAACAGCAGAAATGGGGCAGCTGAAGCAACCAAGATAAATGCCTTCTGGTGCAACGATGTGACCATGGCTCTCTCAATCACTGTGGAGGGAACAATCCCCGAATCAACTCAGTGATTTCTAAACAAATGTGAAAATGGCCCAAGAGAGTGTGGTTCAGTTGGCTGGAGGAGCATGGTGCTTGGAATTGCAGAGCTGTGGGTTTGAATTAGTTGTTGTATTAGCCACATATCAAATATAATTTTATTTGTTACATGATTCGTAAACACGTGTAGACTAACAGTGAAATACTTAGACCCTTCTCAACAGTGCAGAGAGAAAGAAAATAGAGAAATGGAAAGTAAGACAAAAAGTAATAATAGATACATATTAGGGCTGTGCATTGACAGGGACCTCAAGAGACGAAATTATCACGATACCATAGAATCCCAATACGTATATGTATTGTTATTCAATACTGTGATTTTATTGCGATTTGATCTTCCAAACATATTGCTTACTACGCTGAACAAAAATATAAAGTGCAACATGTAAAGTGTTGGTCCTCATGATTCATGAGTTTATTTTTTATTTTTAATCCCTGAAAATTTCCATACAATACGCTTATTTCTCTCTATTTTTTCACAAATTTGTTTACATCCATATTGGTGAGCATTTATCCTTTTCCAAGATAATCCATCCACCTGAAAGGTGTGGCATATCAAGAAGCTAATTAAACAGTATGATCATTACACAGGTGCACCTTGTGCTGGGGACAATAAAAGTCAACTTTAAATATGCTGTTTTGTCACAACACAATGACACAGATGTCTCAAGTGTTGAGGAAGCATGCAATTGGCATGCTGACTGCAGGAATGTCCACCAGATAATGTAATGTTAATTTCTCTACCATAAGCTGCCTCCAACGTTTTAAATAATTTGGCAGTATGTCCAACCGGCCTCACAACCGCAGACCACATGTTTCCATGCCAGCCGAGGACTTCCACAACAAACTACTTCACCTGTGGGATCGTCTTGACACGGGGTGTTGTAACTCAGTCAAATATTTTGTTGCATGTTTGCGTTTATATTTTTGTTCAGTATGTGTCTGCTGTAGATAGAGAAGAGTGTAACAAGGTTGGTTGTTTCCACTTGCCACTAAACAAATGTATTTCAACGTTTATGTATTTATATTGGTTAATTGAGATTTCATATCAATAAGGTGTATGCCATTGGTCTTGCTGCAGACAGGAGGGTAATACAGTTGTCCTCCACAGCTAAATGTTCTTGTCTATTTTTAGGTATTTATACCTATTGTATATTATACTATTTTTGTAATTGTTTTCTTTGATTAAAAAAGCCCAGTCAAGTGAATAAACACCAATCAACTGGGACTGCTGGCTGAGCATTCCTTTCTTTAAAAAAACAATGCAAGGGAGTTAAGAAGTACGATCACATCTGTTACAAGAGCATAAGAAAATTAGTTTTGATCAGTCATGGAAATAAAAGCGTTGAAAACATGTTGGCTCACTATTTAAAAAAGGAAGCTGGAGAACCAGCTAGATTATGAAAAATGCAAGAGATTTGGTACAGCTACAGCTGACTAGCACTAGCTAACGCTACCAAGCAAAAACTGATTATTTTTACAAATCAATACGGAGTCAAAGTATCAATAGAATATCATCCAAAATAACAGTGTGACATGCAACTATCGATTTCTTCCCCCATCAGGCGGCAGGGTAGCCTAGTGGTGTTGGACTAGTAACCGAAAGGTTGCAAGTTCGAATCCCCGGGCTGACAAGGTACAAATCTGTCGTTCTGCCCCTGAACAGGCAGTTAACCCACTGTTCCTAGGCAGCCATTGAAAATAAGAATTTGTTCTTAACTGACTTGCCTAGTAAAATAAAGGTTAAAAAAATAAATGACCACATATAGTTTAATGAATACGTCTTAACTGTATGTTTCATTGGATACAAGTGTTCACAAAAGAACCATGTTATTAGAACTATATTATTCCTGCATTGGCCAATAGCCACATATTGTGGAGCACGAGCTCCAAGTGTGTAATAATGTTTAGATTTTATAAATAGTTGTGCAAAAGGACCTATAATGGAGTGAGCAGGTTGCATCTATGGTAACTAAGTGCAGCAAAACACTTTTTTCCCCATACTCTACCTTAAAAGATTCAATGCGCCACAAGACCTGATGAACATTAACACCGGCTACATATGCCCCACCCTGGAATATGCTGCAGCTCATGGACCCAGGCCTAGTCTGATGACCCGGAGCATATTCAGAAGAGAGCATGCATGCCGCATCATCCTAGGAGGATACTCCAGTTATACTGAGGCACTACTGACCCTGTCCCTACCCAGGCTTCTTGAAAAGGAGGACACAGCTCTGCAGACTTCGCTGTCAGCCTCCTCAACTCTCCATTCAGAGACTATCTACCCCTGACCGAAACAAAGCAGCAGGTAGGAACTCCCGCAGCCAAAATCAACTGACAATCCAAAAGTCAACAATACAGAAGGTCACCTATCCCATACCTCTGTTCATTAATTAGTCACTAAGATCGCTGAACCTCTATTAATAATTGTATAATTTCTATACATTTTTGTATTTTGTCAACCTCTTAAATCAACCATATTTTGTATGCGCAATGATTTCAGTTTGTATTGACTGCTATGAGTGTATCATTCTTTTTACTTTACTGAACACACTCACATGACCAAATGTATGTGGACACCCCTACACCATTGCTGACAGGTGTATAAAAATCTAGCACACAGCCCTGCAATTTCCAAAGACAAACATTGGCAGTAGAATGGCCTTACTAAGCCCAGTGACTTTCAACATGGCACCGTCACAGGAAGCCATCTTTCCAACAAGTCCGTTCGTCAAATTCCTGCCCTGCTAGAGCTACCTGGTCAGGTGTAAGTGCTGTCATTGTGAAGTGAAAATGACTGAGCAACAACGGCTCAGCCGCGAAGTGGTAGGCCACACAAGCTCACAGAAATGGGACCACAGTGATGAAGCGTGAAGTAATCATCTGTCCTCGGTTACAACACTAGCTAACAAGATCCCAACGGCCTCGAAGCAACAAGCCCATGATTTTGGAATGAGATGTTCGACGAGCATGTGTCCACATACTTTTGGTCAGTATCTATCCATCTTTAACTGTATGTTTCATTGGATAAGCATGTTGACAAAATGACCATATTATAATTCATATGAAGCCTATATTATTATGTTAAGCATGGCTACGAACAGAGTGGCTACATAGGTGATCTTATGTTCTTCCCATGATGGAAAGACCTGGGCTTATCCTGCCTGAACACACCAATAGGAGGAGGCCTTCACATCAGTCCCACACACATGGTGCACTGCAGGTGGAGATACGGTCATTTCCATGTAAAGGGACCCATGAGCACCAACATGTGAAAATGGGTTTCAAATGAAAGCTAAGAGTCTATATAGAAAGTCTACATCTCCATTAACTTATTTGTTTTAAACATTTTTGTTGCATTACAAAGTGGGATTGAACAATTTAATTGTATTTTTTTGTCATCGATCTACACAAAATACTCCCTAATGTACATAATCTAACTTTTGACAAATTAATACTAATTTAATAACTCAAATAGTAGTTGCATAAGTATTCACCCATTTTGCTTAGTCAAGGCTAAATTTGTTCTGAAATAAACTTTTGTCATAACAAATCACATAACTGGGTGAAATAATAGGACTTTTTTTTGTTGTCCCCCATACATACAACAACTGTAAGGTCCCCCAGCCAAGTACTGAATTTAAAGCACATATTCAACTACAAAAGGCCAGGGAGCTTTTCGAAAGCCTCAAAGAGGGGCAGTGATCAGTAGATGGGTAACAATAACAAATCAGACACGGACTATATCTTTAAGCATGGTCAAGTTAATAATTACATTGTGGATTATGTATTAAGCCACCCAGACACATCAAAGATGCTGTAGTCCTTCTGAACTGAGCTACAGGACAGGAACGAAACTGCTTATGGATGTCACCATGAGGTCATTGGTGATATAAAAATGTCTAGAGTTCAATGGCTGTGATGTGAGAAAGCTGAGGATGGATCAACAACATTGTAAAAAAGCAAATGGTTTGGCATACATTTTAAGTGAAATCAGTCTCACCACAATGAAATTGTCCACAAAACACCACTTTACCCACGTGACACAAACCCAGACGAATGCTGTTCACAACAGTCTTGAGGGGAGTTGGGGCAAATGAGAATAAAACTGTTTATTGTTCATTACAAATGTCAATACCATTCTTCTACTTAACAATATAGAGGGGATATATACTACATGACCTTCTGGGAAAGCTTTCCACTAGATGTTGGAACATTGCTGCAGGGACTTGCTTCCATTCAGCCATGAGCCTTAGTGAGGTCGGGCACTGAGGTTGGGCGATTAGACCTTGCTCGCAGTGTTTGCGGTGTTCCAATTCATCGCAAAGGTGTTCGATTGGGTTGAGGTCAAGGCTCTGTGCAGGCCAGTCAAGTTCAAGTCTAGCAGGGCAGAAATTTGACGAACTGACTTGTTGGCCACGTTGAAAGTCACTAGGCTCTTCAGTAAGGCTATCATACTGATAATGATTGTAATGACTGTGTGCTCAAATTTATACACCTGTCAGCAACAGGTGTGTCTGAAATAGACAAATACAATCATTTGAAGGGGTGTCCACATACACTATATATATGAAAGTATGTGGAACGAGAAATGGTCTGGTCTAATCTTGTTATAGAATCTGTATTTTTTTAAATGCCACTGCCTAATATACCGCCAGAAGGAGCAGCACACTGCAGCTTTTCCAGATGCTCACTGACCCACTGGCACTTTAACGGGCAGGTAAAACAAATACAACACATACAGTAGCAGGCCAAGAGATCGTAAAACAAACGTATATGAATGAACTATTAATTACGTTGCCGATGGGCATTCATGATAACATTAGTTGTCTTTTTGTAACCTAGTCTACGTTATTGCAGCCAGAAAAAGCCCGATAGCTTCTCCCGCTATCGGAATATGTGACATAATCAAACTGGTGAGGCATTCAAGGCTGACTTCACGGGGTTACTGAGCTAGCTATTTAGCTATGTATCCCCGAGGCATCAACACATGCGTTTAAGAAATGCATTTTCCGTTAGATGAGCATTAGCGAATTAATAGGAGCGTGATTAAGGCCAAGCGATCGGCTCAGTATACTGTAGTTCAGCATTTTACATTGCATAACTCAGCCACCACAGCGATCGAGTTTGAAGGGGAATTATCAACTAGCTAGAGAGTGACATGGTACAAATGAGCATCGAACTCACCCCTGCGCATGTGATTGTGTAATTTTGACCAAGACGCAGCAATATTGCCATGGTATTACTATGTTGTAATTCACAGGGCTAGCCACCACCGTTATGATAACGCAGCCTACAATAACATTATCGGGTACGACAATGGCCATGACGACATATGAAATGTACAAAAGCATAATTTATAATCTAATATCTTTCAGCACTGTTTGAAATAGCAACTGTGGCTAATTCGGTTAAAACCCACGGCAAGCTCGAGACTCAGCAATTTGTTGTATCAGCTTGCATGGCCGTACTAGCTAGCATAGCCTCCTAGGGCCAGCTACTGCTGGACCAGCTATGTCCAGGATTAAACGTTTACCATCTGGAAAAATAAAAATAATAATAATTACCTCTCGCTGACCAGTACAACGTCTGCATCGGTCCACTGTTTGAAAATGGACGGGAGTACCCTCCGAAAGACGAAGAAGAGTCCGGGAAAAACTACGACGCCGCAAGCCAGCACTTGCAACATCCTTGCGCTTCTCCCACTATCTATCGACCTATCTATTATTATAATATGGGTCGAGGGCTGCAAGATGTATTTTACACACCGCGTTTTACACCGGCGACTGGGATTCGCCGTGTTTGCTAGACAGCATTAGTGCTCACACCACAAGATCCAGTCACCGGTGACCGCTGCGTTTTTTCCCTTGCCTCAGCAACACCACACTGTACACACAACCTAGCTAGCGAAGGTACCCGGTGATTGATTGGTCTTCACTCCTGGCGCAAAGCCGGTAACGTTAGACAGCACGCTAACTACATGCCGCGGAATACAATTTAATATCGAGGTTTGGGAATATTCTACCAGAAAAAAAACAGGGGAAAAAATAATACATATGTGAATTAAACCGAGGCAAGGTTTGACCTACGCGTCGGTTTCTCCGAGTTGGGGTACCTTGCTTTGCGAACTATCAACGACTCGACAAGCGCTCGCTTATCAAAGATGTGGATAACTTAACCAAGACAGACCACAGCCTGTCGTTTCAAATGAGTCATAGTGGGCAGAACAAGCAAGGAGGTGGGCAGACTCAAGCACGAGCTAGCAAGATCCTATTGGCGCGTTTTAGCTGTATTTGCATATTTCCGATAGGGAATGCCTTCTCCATGCGCGTGTGCAATAAATCAATTCCTTTTGCACTTCTAAACAACGCAATTTTTAAAAAACTTCAGCAAAAGGTAAAGTCTAGAAAACTTAGTCTACTGTTTGTAACAAATTATAGTTTTGGGATCAGAAAACTGTATTGAGATCAATTACAAAATGTGCTATGTCAGCCAAAATCCATCTTGTTCCATCTTGTCCCACTACTGGCCACTGGACTTCCTCTCACTAATATGTTTGGTAGTGTGTGGAAACGCCAAGCTGCTGCTTCACATTTACACATCCGCTGAAATATATGTCTAATTGTTCCATCTGTGCTCTTATTCATGACGGTGCAGACACCCTACAAGCAATGTGGACAAGGCGCATTCCGCAAGACAGCGCCATCTAGGCAGTAGCGGACCTGTGCTGCCCATATAGGCATAGTTCACCCTGATCATTTTTAATTTACTGTAATTCTGTTTTAGAAGACCACTCTTACTGTACACATAATTAGGCTATGCACTGTTGCAAAATTATACATTTTTGCAAAAACACGCTATTTAAAGAGGACAAGTACAAGAGGACATGTTGTACATTAGAGTGTCTAGTTTGAGAAACAGACACCTCACAAGTCCTCAACTGGCAGCTTCATTAAATAGTACCCGCAATACACCAGCCTCAACGTCAACAGTGAAGAGGCGACTCCGGGATACTGGCCTTCTTTTGACCACGTTAATCTTTTATTTTTATAGGCCAGTCTGAGATATGGCTTTTTCTTTGGAACTCTGCCTAGAAATCCAGTATCCCGGAGTCACCTCTTCACCGTTGATGTTGAGACTGGTGTTTTGTGAGTACTATTTAATGAAGCTGCCAGTTGAGGACTTGTGAGGCATCTGTTTCTCAAACTTGGCACTCTAATGTACTTGTCCTCTTGCTCAGTGGTGCACCAGGGCATCCCACTCCTCTTTCTATTCTGGTTTGAGACAGTTTGCACTGTTCTGTGAAGGGAGCAGTACACAGTGTTGTACGAGATCAGTTTCTTGGCAATTTCTCGCATGGAATAGCCTTCATTTCTCAGAACAATAATAGACTGACAAGTTTCGGAAGTAAGACCTTTGTTTCTGTTCATTTTGAGCCTGTAATCGAACCCACAAATGCTGATGCTTCATATATTCAACTAGTCTAAAGAAGGCCAGTTTTATTGCTTCTTTAATCAGACCAACATTTTTCAGCTGTGTTAGCATAATTGCAAAATAGTTTTCTTATGATCAACTAGCCTTTTAAAATGATACAGCTAACAAAACGTACCATTGGAACATAGGAGTGATGGTTGCTGAAAATGGGCCTCTGTACTAGAGGTCGACCGATTATGATTTTTCAACGCCGATAGCGATTATTAGAGGACCAAAAAAAGCCAATACCGATTAATTCGGACATTTTTGTTGTTGTTGTTTTGTTTTTTTGTTTGTTTTTTGTTTTTTGTAATAATGACAATTTCAACAATACTGAATGAACACTTATTTTAACTTAATATAATACATCAAAATCTATTTGGCCTCAAATAAATAATGAAACATGTTCAATTTGGTTTAAATAATGCAAAAACGAAGTGTTGGAGAAGAAAGTAAAAGTTCAATATGTGCCATGTAAGTAAGCTAACGTTTAAGTTCCTTGCTCAAAACATGAGAACATATGAAAGCTGGTGGTTCCTTTTAACATGAGTCATCAATATTCCCAGGTAAGAAGTTTTAGGTTGCAGTTATTATAGGAATTATAGGACTATTTCTCTCTATACCATTTGCATTTTATATACCTTTGACTATTGGATGTTCTTATAGACACTTTAGTATTGCCAGTGGAACAGTATAGCTTCCGTCCCTCTCATCGCCCCTACCTGGGCTCGAACAAGGTACACATCGACAACTGCCACCCTCGAAGCAGCGTTACCCATGCAGATCAAGGGGAACAACTACTCCAAGTCTCCCGTTAACTAGCTTGCCATTTCACATCGGTTACACCAGCCTAATCTCTGGAGTTGATAGGTTTGAAGTCATAAACAGCTCAATGCTTGAAGCATTGCGAAGAGCTGCTGGCATAACGCACAAAAGTGCTGTTTGAATGAATGCGTACGAGCCTCAGTCAGACTGGTCTATCAAATCATAGACTTAATTATAACATAATGACACACAGAAATATGAGCCTTAGGTCATTAATATGGTCGAATCCGTAAACTATCATCTCAAACACAAAACGTTTATTCTTTCAGTGAAATGCAGAACCGTTCCGTATTTTATCTAACGGGTGGCATCCATAAGTCTAAATATTTCTGTTACATTGCACAACCTTCAATGTTATGTCATAATTACATAAAATTCTGGCAAATTAGTTCGCAGCGAGCCAGGCGGCCCAAACTGTTGCATATACCCTGACTCTGCATGCAATGAACACAAGAGAAGTGACAATTCCACCTGGTTAATATTGCCTGCTAACCTGGATTTCTTTTAGCTAAATATGCAGGTTTAAAAATATATACTTCTGTGTATTGATTTTAAGAAAGGCACTGATGTTAATGGTTAGGTACAGTCGTGCAATGATTGTGCTTTTTTTCCGCAAATGTGTTTTTGTTAAATCATCCCCCATTTGGCGAAGTTGGCTGTCTTTGTTAGGAAGAAATAGTCTTCACACAGTTCGCAACGAGCCAGGTCGGCCCAAACTGCTGCATATACCCTGACTCTGTTGCAAGAGAAGGGACACCATTTCCCTAGTTAAAATAAATTAATGTTAGCAGGCAATATTAGCTAAATATTCAGGTTTAAAAATATATACTTGTGTATTGATTTTAAGAAAGGCATTGATGTTTACGGTTAGGTACACATTGGAGCAACGCCAGTCCTTTTTCACGAATGCGCACAGCATAGATTATATACGCAGGACACGCTAGATAAACTAGTAATATTATCAACCATGTGTAGTCAATTAGTGATTATGATTGAGTGATTTATTGTTTTTTACAAGATAAGTTTAATGCTAGCCAGCAACTTACCTTGGCTTCTTACTGCATTCGCATAACAGGCAGGCTCCTCGTGGAGTGCAATGTAAAGCAGGTGGTTAGAGTGTTGGGCTAGTTACCTGTAAGTTTGCAAGATTGAATCCCCGAGCTGACAAGGTAAAAATCTGTCGTTCTGCCCCTGAACAAGGAGGTTTACCCACCGTTCCCAGGCAGTCATTGAAAATAAGAATGTGTTCTTAACTTGACAAGTTAAATTTAAGGTGTAAAAAAAAAAGAAAAAAAAAAAAAAAGCCAAATCGGTGTCCAGAAATACAGATTTCCGATTGTTATAAAAACTTGAAATCGGCCCTAATTAATCGGCCATTCCGATAAATCGGTCGACCTCTACTCTGTACGCCTGTGTAGATATTCCATTAAAAATCAACCGTTTCCAGCTACAATAGTCATTTACAACATTAACAATGTCTACACTGTATTTCTGATCAATTTGATGTTCTTTTAATGGACAAAACATGTGCTTTTCTTTCAAAAACAAGGACATTTCTAAGTGACCGCAAACTTTTAAACCGTAGTCTATATCACAAAAGGGAATTGGAGAATACAAGTATTCACATGCTTCCTTCTTTTTATATCTTAACAGAATATTTATTCATGTAATGTGCACAATATTTCTAATCACATTTGAGACTGTACAAAATATGATATATGTATCAGAAGAGCTTTGTCAATATTAATATTTGCTCCAAATCCTATGTATAGCAGCCTCACGAGGCTGAAGAAATTTGGCTTGTCACCCAAAACCCTGTCAAACTTTTACAGATGCACAATCGAGAGCATCCTATTGGGCTATATCACAGCCTGGTACGGCAACTGCACCGCCCTCAACCGCAAGGCTCTCCAGAGGGTGGTGCGGTCTGCAGAACGCTCACCGGGGGCAAACTACCTGCCCTCAATGACACTTATAGCACTGATGTCACAGGAAAGCCAAAAAGATAATCAAGCCACATCAGTAGCATCTAAAGCCATGACATAATTTTCTGGAATTTTCCAAGCTGTTTAAAGGCTGTCAACTTAGCGTACGTAAACTTCTGACCCACTGGAATTGTGATACAGTGAACTACAAGTGAAATAATTTGTCTGTAAACAATTGTTGGAAAAATATTACTTGTGTCATGCACAAAGTAGATGTCCTAACCGACTTGCCAAAACTATAGTTTGTTAACAAGAAATTTGTGGAGTGTTTGAAAAACGAGTTTTAATGACTCCAACATAAGTCTCTGTAAACTTCCGACCTCAACTTTATATCACATATACTGTATTTTATACCATCTATTGCACCTTGCCTTTGCCGCTCGGCCATTGCTCAGCCATATACTTAAATGTACATATGCTCTTTCACCCCTTTAGATTTGTGTGTATTAGGTAGTTGTTGGAGAATTGTTAGATTACTTGTTAGAAATTACTGCACTGTCAGAATTAGAAGCACAAGCATTTCCCTACACTCCCATTAACATCTGCTAACCGTGTGTAAGTGACCAATAAAATTTGATTTGATTTTAATGCGTGCGATGGAGGGCAGTAGTGAGTGGAGATTTGCATGCCCAGGGGGTAGGGACAGGGCAGGGTTGCGTTAGTTGCGTTCCGGCTGTGGCGCTCACTGAGTGGGGAAGGGCCCGTGGTGTGACCCACAGGTCACCCAGTGCTGCTGAGTCCACACAGGATCCCCTTTGTTCTCCAGTCTGCAGTGCTTGGGATGTCACAGCCCCTAATCCTGCCTCTGCCCCACTCGCTCCCCAGGCCAGCATTGTTCACTTACTCCAACTGAGTTCACACGCACGTACACACACACTCGTGGTGTGATAATAACAACATACATATCCTGACGATGCATTTATTGTAGCTGTGGATTTTAACAAAGCTAATCTGAAAACAAGGCTCCCTAAATTTTATCAGCATACTGAATGTGCGACACGGCTGGCAGCATTCTGGATCATTGCTACTGTAACTTCCGTGATGAATATAAAGCCCTCCCCCGCCCTCCTTTTGGCAAATCTGACCACGATGCCATTTTGTTGCTCCCAGCCTATGGACAGAAACTAAAACAGGAAACGCCCGTGCTCAGGTTTGTTCAACGCTGGTCCGTCCAATCTGATTCCACGCTTCAAGATTGCTTCGATCACATGGACTGTGATATGTACCGGGTAGCCTCAGACAACAACACTAATGTATACACTGATTCGGTGAGTGAGTTTATTAGTAAGTGCATTAGTGATGTTCTACCCACTGTGACTATTAAAACCTTCCCCAACCAGAAACCGTGGATTGATGCAGCATTCGCGCAAAACAAAGCGCTAACCACTGCTTTCAAATCATGGCAAGCGACCAGAAACATGACTGAATAGAAAACAATGTAGCTATTGCCTCTGCAAGGCAACCAAACAAGCTAAGCGTCAGTATAGAGACAAAGGAGAGTTCAACGGCTCAGACAAGAGACATATGTGGCAGGGTCTACAGTCAATCACAGAATACAAAAAGAAAACAAGTCCCGTCACGGACACCGACGTCTTGCTCACAGACAAACTAAACAACTTCTTTGCTCGCTTTGAGGACAATACAGTGCCACTGACACTGCCTGCTACCAAAACCTGCGGGCTCTCCTTCACTGTAGCCAACATCAGTAAAACATTTAAACGATGGGCCAGCAAGGCTGCTGGCCCAGACGACATCCCTGGCCGCATCCTCAGAGCATGCGCAGACCAGCTGGCTGGTGTGTTTACGGACATATTCAATCAATCCCTATCCCAGTCTGCTGTTCCCACATGCTTAAAGAGGGCCACCATTGTTCCTGTTCCCAAGAAAGTTAAGGTAACTGAGCTAAACAACTATCGCCTTGTAGCACTCACTTCTGTCATCGTGAAGTGCTTTGAGAGACTAGTCAAGGATCATATCACCTCCACCCTACCTGACACCCTAGACTCACTCCAATTTGCTTACCGCCCCAATAGGTCCACAGATGACACAATCGAAGTCACACTGCCCTAACCCATCTGGACAAGAGGAATAGCTATGCAAGAATGCTGTTCATCAATTACAGCTCAGCATTTAACACCATAGTACCTTCCAAACTCATCATTAAGCTGTGCAACTGAGTCCTGCACTTTCTGACAGGCCGCACTCAGGTGATGAGGGTAGGAAACAACATCTCCACCCCGCTGATCCTCAACACTGGGTCCCCTCAAGGGTGCGTTCTCAGCCCTCTCCTGTACTCCCTGTTCACCCATGACTGCGTGACCATGCACGCCTCCAACTCAATCATCAAGTTTGCAGACGACACTATAGTGGTAGGCTTGATTACCAACAACAACGAGACGGCCTACAGTGAGGAGGTGAGGGCCCTCAGAGTGTGGTGTCAGGAAATTAACCTCACACTCAACGTCAACAAAACAAAGGAGAGGATTGTGGACTTCAGGAAACAGCAGAGGAAGCACCCCCCTATCCACATCAACGGGACAGTAGTGGAGAAGGTGGAAAGTTCTTAGTTCCTCGGTGTACACATCACGGACAAACTGAAATGGTCCACACACACAGACAGCGTGGTGAAGAAGGCGCAACAGCTCTTCATCCTCAGGAGGCTGAAGAACTTTGGCTTGTCACCGAAAACACTCAAACTTTTACAGATGCACAATCGAGAGCGTGCTGTAGGGCTGTATCACCGCCTGGTACGGCAACTGCTGTAAGGCTCTCCAGAGGGTAGTGAGGTCTGCACACCGCCTGCCCTCCAGGACACCTACGCCACCCGATGTCACAGGAAGGCCATAAAGATCAAAGGACAACAACCACCCGAGTCACTGCCTGTTCACCCTGCTATCATCCAGAAGGCGAGGTCATTACAGGTGCGTCAAAGCTGGAGAGAATGAAAAATAGCTTCTATCTCAAGGTCATCAGACTGTTAAACCGCCATCATTAATATTGATCTCGCCATCACGGTTGACAACTCCATTGTGTCCTCCTCCCAGAGCGCTAAGAACCTTGGCGTGATCCTGGACAACACCCTGTCGTTCTCAACTAACATCAAGGCGGTGGCCCGTTCCTGTAGGTTCATGCTCTACAACATCCGCAGAGTACGACCCTGCCTCACACAGGAAGCGACGCAGGTCCTAATCCAGGCACTTGTCATCTCCCGTCTGGATTACTGCAACTCGCTGTTGGCTGGGCTCCCTGCCTGTGCCATTAAACCCCTACAACTCATCCAGAACGCCGCAGCCCATCTGGTGTTCAACCTTCCCAAGTTCTCTCACGTCACCCCGCTCCTCCGCTCTCTCCACTGGCTTCCAGTTGAAGCTCGCATCCGCTACAAGACCATGGTGCTTGCCTACGGAGCTGTGAGGGGAACGGCACCTCAGTACCTCCAGGCTCTGATCAGGCCCTACACCCAAACAAGGGCACTGCGTTCATCCACCTCTGGCCTGCTCGCCTCCCTACCACTGAGGAAGTACAGTTCCCGCTCAGCCCAGTCAAAACTGTTCGCTGCTCTGGCCCCCAATGGTGGAACAAACTCCCTCACGACGCCAGGACAGCGGAGTCAATCACCACCTTCCGGAGACACCTGAAACCCCACCTCTTTAAGGAATACCTAGGATAGGATAAGTAATCCTTCTCACCCCCCTTTAAGATTTAGATGCACTATTGTAAAGTGACTGTTCTACTGGATGTCATAAGGTGAATGCACCAATTTGTAAGTCGCTCTGGATAAGAGCGTCTGCTAAATGACTTAAATGTAATGTAAATGTAAATTGAGTGGCTGCTGCCAACATACTGACTCAAATCTCTAGCCACATTAATAATTTAAAAAATGGATGTAATAAATATATCACTAGTCACTTTAAATAATACCACTTTATATAATGTTTACATACCCTACATTACTCATCTCATATGTATATGCTGTGCTCTATACCATCTACTGCATCTTACCAATGCCGCACGGCCATCGCTCGTCCATATATTTTTATGTACATATTCTTATTCATTCCTTTACACTTGTGTGAATAAGGTAGTTGTTGTGAAATTGTTAGATTACTTGTTAGATGTAACTGCACGGTCAGAACTAGAAGCACAAGCATTTCTCTACACTTGCATTAGCATCTGCTAACCATGTGTATGTGACCAATAAATATGATTTGGACACACAATCCAAGCATACACACACACAGGCATATACACACAGATGAGGGCTATCTCTCTCTCCAATTTCATTTAATTACATTTCAAGGGGCCTTATTGGCATGGGAAACATATGTTATATTTAAAGTAAAAAAGGGTAAATAAATAAACATAAATAGGGGTTGTATTTAAAATTGTGTTTTTTCTTTACTGGTTGCCCTATTCTTGTGGCAACAGGTCACAAATCTTGCTGCTGTGATTGCACACTGTGGTATTTCACCCAATAGATATGAGAGTTTATCAAAATTGTATTTGTTTTCAAGTTCTTTGTGGGTCTGTGTAATCTGAGGGAAATAATTATGTGTCTCTAATATTGCCATACATTTGGCAGGAGGTTAGGAAGTGCACCTCATTTTGTGGGCACATAGTCTTTCTCTTGAGAGCCAGGTCTGCCCATGGCAGCCTTTCTCAATAGCAAGATTTTGCTCACTGAGTCTGTACATAGTCAAAGCTTTACTTAATTTTGGGTCAGTCACAGTGATCAGGTATTCTGCCAGTGTTTCTCTCTGTTTAGGGCCAAATAGCATTCTAGTTCACTCAGTTTTTTGTTAATTCTTTCCATGTAGTCCTTGAACTCAGGTGGCAGCTGCACGTTGATATTTCCTTGGGGATCCATATCCATATTAGGGTGGCAGGGTAGCCTAGTGGTTAGAGTGTTGGACTAGTTACCGAAAGGTAACAAGTTCAAACCCCCGTGCTGACAAGGTACCAATCTGTCGTTCTGCCCCTGAACAGGCAGTTAACCCACTATTCCTAGGCAGTCATTGAAAATAAGAATTTGTTCTTAACTGACTTGCCTAGTTAAATAAAGGTAAAATAAAAATTAAAAATAAAATCCGTGCTGAACTATGCAGAAAGTAGAGGAAGATGGCTCAAGCGATGATAATCTGTATCACTGTCGATTGCTGGATCCTGAACAGATGGGCCATATCCTTCTGCTTCAGACCCAGCGACAGATGAGTAATAAACAAGAAGAACTAGTCGATTGATGGCAGGGTCTGAACATAAAGAAAACAGTTTTAGTACAAAAAAATCCTTACATAGCACAAAAAGTAAATCATGTTGAACAGTTACAGTAAGATCAAATAATATTCTCTATTAAGTACTGCATTTAATGAAGTTGTCCCTTACTGGTTTTCTTCAAGTAATACTTGTTTCAGATGGATTGGTGCTTGTGACTCTTATAAACTTGCCAGAAGGCAATCAGGTGGGTGTAGTTTGCAAATCTAAAGACAGACCCAGAGTATTTGAATACCAAAAAACCTCATCACTATTTTTGCCCATTTTCTCTAAGCATTAAGTAGCACTAGACATGACCTAGCTGCTATTGTAGCCTGTTTTTCTTATTAGTGCAATTCGTACTGGATTTCACAGCAGCTATCATCACAGCAGTGAATTTGTTTTAAATTGTCCTTATTTAACCTGTGAAGTGGACTAAGAACCAAATCTTATTTGCAGCAATGACCTGGGGGTTAACTGAAAACTAATGTAAAGACAATATACATTCAATATGCATGCCTACTTATGCTAAGATATGCTAGCCAAGTTTTAAATAACAATGAACATGTTCTTAAAGGTAACGTGGACTTTGGAATAATAATAATTAATAATAACCAATAGTAATGCAGGATAATAAATCATTAATGTACCTTGTGTAAAAACGTATATCCTCGTCAGAACCAGCAAATCGCTGTAGACCAAAGCCGTGTTGTGCCGTCAGTTTCTCCAGCTTGGCTCGAAGCTCCTCAGTTTCTCTTATGTGCTCATGGTTTGCAATTAGGGCCATGTTCGGGGACTGCACAGTAATCATATGTCTGGACCAGATCAAGAGACGGCACAGTCCACAGGCAGCGCACCTTGTTCTTCATCCCCCTCAGTCGGGGCAGGAGGTTTCAGTCTTCTTTCCCAAACACCAGGTCTCTTTTGAATGTGCCAGTTCCACTCGAAGACTATAGGAACAAGAACTCTTTTTAGGTATTGTCGCCCCACAATTTTTCCCTCAACAAAGTCACTCTTGACGAAATGTGTACTACACAACTTTGCGCGTTTGGTGACAGTAAAGTAGTCACGACGTTCTGCCACCAACCACCGCTTCCTGAGCTCTACATCGACCTTGAAGCTCACCATTACATTTTGAAGAACCTGAACACAGAGGCACTGAACAATGTTCATTAGCACGTCCTTCGCGGGGCTGTAATTTGAACGTAGGCATTGCAAACTATTTCAGTCAGAAATGCATCGACGACTGTTAGCTAGCTAATATGCTAATGGTAAAAACAATAGCGTAAATCGCTCCGGAAGTCAGCAACCCGGTAGGAAGTCAAATAGAATGTGGGAGGCGCTATAATGCATAGAGCCTATTAGGATCTGGCTAAAAATACTTCAATCAGTTAAAGAACCCATTGCCTTTCATGGCTGTGAGGTCTGGGGTCCGCTCACCAACCAAAAATTCACAAAATGGGACAAACACCAAATTCAAATAAAATCAAAGTGTATTTGTCAAAGATTATTTGTCATGTGTGCAGAATACAACAGGTGTAGACCTTACAGTAAAATGCCCTAACCAACAGTGCGATATTTAAGTTTAAATAAAAAGGTATTAGGTGAACAATTGATAAGTAAAGAAATAAA
The DNA here is from genome assembly GCF_021184085.1 of Oncorhynchus gorbuscha. Taxonomy (NCBI): domain Eukaryota; kingdom Metazoa; phylum Chordata; class Actinopteri; order Salmoniformes; family Salmonidae; genus Oncorhynchus; species Oncorhynchus gorbuscha. Next base: position 48,063,709 of record NC_060188.1, on the reverse strand, counting down.
AACAACAGTAAAAAGACAGTGAAAAATAACAGTAGTGAGGCTATATACAGGGCTAATTGAGGTAGGTGGTGGGTGGCAGGACACAATGCAGATAGTCCATGTAGCCAGAGTGAGGTGTTTTCTTCCTACAAGTCACACTGTACCTTTGAAGCTGTCACTTATGTGTCATCGTTGTATGCTGGATCTGTGAGTGACAAGGAGATATTCAAGTAGTCTGGAATTATTTCCTTACTCACCCCTGACATCGGCGTTATGGTGGAAAAGGGCTTTCTAGTAGATTATATTGCTCCATGCAAGGTCTACCAGCCAGCCTTTCTGTCAAGACACACACAGATACCAGCGCATGAGGTTATGGAGACCCAATCCATTGCCAGGCTGAGAGTGCATGTTGAATGAATGATCCCCAGAGTAAAGGAGCATAAGCTGTTTGACACAGTCACCCCCCTGACCATCTCAGGCAGCATCAACCAATTATTTGCAGTGGCGTGCCTGTTGGTCAACTATCTTGGGTCAGAGCATAGGCCAAGCCAGTGTAAATGTACATGTGTTTATTTGCTAGCAGCAAAATAATAATTTGTTTATCTATGACATGTATCAATAATTTGTATTGTAGTGAATATCTGTTTGTGTGGAGCTTGTATTGGCTTTCATTAGGCAGAGTTTAGGGGTGGGGGAAAGAAATAATTTAAACACAGAATAGCCAGAATGCAAGATTGAATCAAATATTAGAGGTGTAATTGATTAACTGAACTGTTGAACATTTGCTGAAATACATTTACATATATTCTACTGTAGTTTTCTTCACAAGAACATCAAAACTTATTTTTCATGATACCACTAAACTTGGCACACATTCAGGTGCGAGATAGACACTTCTGAAAGTGGTGGTAAAAAGAAAAGTGATCAACCTTCTCTCATAGTTTTTGAAACCTGTAGATCTTTATATATCCTTTCAACTAGGATGTCCTCATGTGCATAGATGACAGTCACACCAGCTACAACCTGTGACAAGGATTTGACCTTGCACCTGCCAGTAGTAAGCATGAGATCTCTTCAACTTCCGCTCTCCATTCTATATCTTCAAGTAAGGGCAGTCAACTTAACTTGGTACATTTGGGCACTTGACCTCTAAGAGTCCAAAGTGCGGTCTCACACTGGGATCAAATATGATGCCGTCTGGAGAGGATCCTAACCACAGAGCATCTGGGTGCACTACGAAGCCACGCGGAAATAGGTTAACATTCTTCGGGGTGCAGTACTCCTGTACGGCCCCTGGATCCATGGCTAGCCCCCTCTTCAGCTAGGCGGTCAGCTGAAGTCTCTCCCCGGACATGGCAAACCTCTCGAAAATGAGAGGATGTTATTCTCATTTTCCTGAGCTGATGCCATTCTGGGCTGCTGCTCTGCTTCCTTGTAGCAACCTCGACTTTGTGTGACATCTCGTAGGTTGTCTCTAATGCCTTGGCGTGGAACTGCTCCTGATGGCTAAGGACGTAAGCACACTGGGAAGACTGAAGCCTGTAGCCATCTAATGGAAGTATTGGTGGAGCAGGGGCATCGTCAATCTTCACAATTTCACTGGTCTTTGGCTGTGGAAGAATAGGACAGCACACTGCCAGCTTGCGCTGGCCCAAAGGCGAACTCAACCAGGGGCACGTCAGCTGACAATTCCATTGTTGTCACAAGAGGGGCAGTAAGAGGAGTAAAGTTGGCATACGTTTCTGAGATGCAGAGAAAGTCCATGTCAGGCATGTATCCATTGAGTGCTTTGTAGAGAGAACTTCTGAAAAACATTATAAAACCTTAACATCCGGTTGGAGAGGTTACTATGACAAAGACTGATGTAACTTCTCCAGAAACCACAAGCCCGAAGGTTAAAATTAAATGGATTAAAATATGCAGATTCATAGATTATTATATATTTCCCCCCAGTCTTTGTTCCAAACATCTGTCATTACATCGTAAAGACGCCACTGTTTAGGCTTATCATCTGGATACAAAAAAATCACAAGAAAATTAGAAATAGAAGTAAGGTATTGTTTGCTTGCTAGGCACAGGTAATGGTTTGATGCTTAAACCCGTTTTTGTATGAGGTCAGTGGTGGTACACCATAGCAACACTTTATATAACTGAAAATGAAAATGAGCATTTCTTATTGGACTAGTCCCTCCATATTTTAATCAATGTTCTGACATTTAGTGCAGAATGAACACTATAAAATATATTTTAAAATACATATTTAAACATATACACTGTGTACAAAACACAAGTCTATCCATGGAAGACTGACCAGTTGAATCAAATCAAATCAAAATCTAATTGTAATTGTCACATGTGCCGAATACAACAGGTGTAGGTAGACCTTTCTGTGAAATGCTTACTTTCAAGCCCTTAACCAACAATGTATTTCAAGAAATACAGTTAAGAAAATATTTACTAAAGAAACTAAAATGAAGAAAAAAAATCTAAAAGTAACACAAGGAAATTACATAAAAATAGGATGCTTATATATAGGGGGTACCGGTACCGAGTCAACGTGCGGAGGTGTCATGTTTTGTCTTATATTGTCTTGTCATTTTGCTTTTCCTTCTGTTCGTTTTCCCCCTGCTGGTCTTTTTAGGTTCGTTCCCTTTTTTCTCTCTCCCTCTCTCTCTCTCTTCTCTCTATCGTTCCGTTCCTGCTCCCAGCTGTTCCTATTCCCCTAATCAATCATTTAGTCTTCCCACACCTGTTACCTGTTCTCCAGCGCCTTTTAGAGAATTGTCTCTACGTGAAGGCTGAGAAGTGCTCTTTTCATGTCTCCTCCGTTACTTTTCTCGGTTCCGTTATTTCCGCTGAAGGCATTCAGATGGATTCCGCTAAGGTCCAAGCTGTCAGTGAGTGGCCCGTTCCAAGGTCACGTGTCGAGTTGCAGCGCTTTCTAGGTTTCGCTAATTTCTATCGGCGTTTCATTCGTAATTTCGGTCAAGTTGCTGCCCCTCTCACAGCTCTTACTTCTGTCAAGACGTGTTTTAAGTGGTCCGGTTCCGCCCAGGGAGCTTTTGATCTTCTAAAAGAACGTTTTGCGTCTGCTCCTATCCTCGTTACTCCTGACGTCACTAGACAATTCATTGTCGAGGTTGACGCTTCAGAGGTAGGCGTGGGAGCCATTCTATCCCAGCGCTTCCAGTCTGACGATAAGGTTCATCCTTGCGCTTATTTTTCTCATCGCCTGTCGCCATCTGAACGCAACTATGATGTGGGTAACCGCGAACTGCTCGCCATCCGCTTAGCCCTAGGCGAATGGCGACAGTGGTTGGAGGGGGCGACCGTTCCTTTTGTCGTTTGGACAGACCATAAGAACCTTGAGTACATCCGTTCTGCCAAACGACTTAATGCTCGTCAAGCTCGTTGGGCGTTATTTTTCGCTCGTTTCGAGTTTGTGATTTCTTACCGTCCGGGTAGCAAGAACACCAAGCCTGATGCCTTATCCCGTCTTTTTAGTTCTTCTGTGGCTTCTACTGATCCCGAGGGGATTCTTCCTTATGGGCGTGTTGTCGGGTTGACAGTCTGGGGAATTGAAAGACAGGTTAAGCAAGCACTCACGCACACTGCGTCGCCGCGCGCTTGTCCTAGTAACCTTCTTTTCGTTCCTGTTTCCACTCGTCTGGCTGTTCTTCAGTGGGCTCACTCTGCCAAGTTAGCTGGTCATCCCGGTGTCCGTCAGTCTCTCTTCCGGGTTTCATCCCCAGTCTAACGGTCAAGCAGAGAGGGCCAATCAGACGATTGGTCGCATACTACGCAGCCTTTCTTTCAGAAACCCTGCGTCTTGGGCAGAACAGCTCCCCTGGGCAGAATACGCTCACAACTCGCTTCCTTCGTCTGCTACCGGGTTATCTCCGTTTCAGAGTAGTCTGGGTTACCAGCCTCCTCTGTTCTCATCCCAGCTTGCCGAGTCCAGCGTTCCCTCCGCTCAAGCGTTTGTCCAACGTTGTGAGCGCACCTGGAGGAGGGTGAGGTCTGCACTTTGCCGTTACAGGGCACAGACTGTGAGAGCCGCCAATAAACGTAGGATTAAGAGTCCAAGGTATTGTTGCGGCCAGAGAGTGTGGCTTTCCACTCGCAACCTTCCTCTTACGACAGCTTCTCGTAAGTTGACTCCGCGGTTCATTGGTCCGTTCCGTGTCTCCCAGGTCGTCAATCCTGTCGCTGTGCGACTGCTTCTTCCGCGACATCTTCGTCGCGTCCATCCTGTCTTCCATGTCTCCTGTGTCAAGCCCTTTCTTCGCACCCCCGTTCGTCTTCCCTCCCCCCTCCCGTCCTTGTCGAGAGCGCACCTATTTACAAGGTACGTAGGATCATGGACATGCGTTCTCGGGGACGGGGTCACCAATACTTAGTGGATTGGGAGGGTTACGGTCCTGAGGAGAGGAGTTGGGTTCCGTCTCGGGACGTGCTGGACCGTTCACTGATTGATGATTTCCTCCGTTGCCGCCAGGATTCCTCCTCGAGTGCGCCAGGAGGCGCTCGGTGAGTGGGGGTACTGTCATGTTTTGTCTTATATTGTCTTGTCATTTTGCTTTTCCTTCTGTTCGTTTTCCCCCTGCTGGTCTTTTTAGGTTCGTTCCTTTTTTCTCTCCCTCTCTCTCTCTCTTCTCTCTATCGTTCCGTTCCTGCTCCCAGCTGTTCCTATTCCCCTAATCAATCATTTAGTCTTCCCACACCTGTTCCCTATCTTTTCCCCTGATTAGAGTCCCTATTTCTCCCCTTGTTTTCCGTTTCTGTCCTGTCGGATCCTTGTATACTGTTCACCGTGCTGTGTCTTTGTATCGCCCTGTCGTGTCGTGTTTCCCTCAGATGCTGCGTGGTGAGCAGGTGTCTGAGTCTGCTACGGTCAAGTGCCTTCCCGAGGCAACCTGCAGTTCATTATCGAGTCTCCAGTCAGTTCTCGTGATTACGAGTGAAATTGTTTCTTATGCTTTATTTACCGCTCCGATTTGTCTAGGAGTATTGCTATTTCCTTAAACTGGATTAAAGACTCTGTTTTCGCCAAGTCGCTTTTGGGTCCTCATTCACCTGCATAACAGGAGGTACAGGTTGTGGGTAGAAGCTATTAAGGAGCCCTTTGGTCCTAGACTTGGCACCCCGGTACCGCTTGCCGTGCGGTAGCAGAGAGTCTTTGACAATGACTTGGGTGACGAGTCTTTGACAATGTTTTGGGCCTTCCTCTGACACCGCCTAGTATATAGGTCCTGGATGTCAGGAAGCTTGGTCCCAGTGATGTACTGGTCAGATACCAAGCAGTTGCCATACCAGGTGGTGACGCAACCGGTCAGGATGCTCTCAATGGTGCAGCTGTATAACTTTTTGAGGATCTTGGGACCCATGCCAAATCTTTTAAGTCTCCTGGGGGGGAATAGGTTTTGTCATGTCCACTTCAGAACTGTCTCGGTGTGTTAGTACTATGATAGTTCGTTGGTGATGTCGACCCGCTCCACTACAGCCCGTCAATGTTAATGGGGCCTACCACTGTTGTGTCATCAGCAAACTTAATGATGGCGTTGGAGTCGTGCTTTGCCATGCGGTCGTGGGTGAACAGGGCGTACAGGATGGGACTAAGCACACACCCCTGAGGGGCCCCAGTGTTGAGGATCAGCTTGGCAGATTTGTTGTTGCCTACCCTTACCACCTGGGGGCGGCCTGTCAGGAAGCCCAGAATCCAGATGCAGAGGGAGGTGTTTAGTCCCAGGGTCCTTAGCTTAGTGATGAGCTTCGTGGCTACTACGGTGTTGAACGCTGAGCTGAAGTAAATGAACGGTATTTTCAAAATAGGTGTTCCTTTTGTCCAAGTGGGAAAGGGCAGTGTGGAGTGCGAATGAGATTGCATCATCTGTGGATCTGTTGGGGCGGTATGTGAATTGGAGTGGGTCTAGGGTATCCGGGAGGATGCTGTTGATGCGAGCCATGTCCAGACTTTCAAAGCACTTCATGGCTACCGACGTGATTGCTACGGGTTACCTTCACTTCGTTGGGCACAGGAACTATAGTTGTCTGCTTAAAACGTGGAGGTATTACAGACTCAGTCAGGGAGAAATTGAAAATATCAGTGACGACACTTGCCAGTTGGTCCGTGCATGATTTGAGTACACATCCTGGTAATCCATCTGTCCCTGCGGCTTTGTGAATGTTGACCTGTTTAAAGGTCTTTCTCACATCGGTGACCGAGAGCATTATCACACAGTCATCCAGGACAGCTGGTGCTCTCGCAAGCATTTAGCTCGTCAGGTAGGCTTGCGTCACTGCGCAACTCGCGTCTGGGTTTTCCTTTCTAGTCCGTAATAGTTTCCAAGCCCTGCCACATCCAACGAGTGTCACAGCCGGTGTAGTAAGATTCAATCTTAATCCTGTATTGACACTTTGCTTGTTTGATGGTTTATCTGAGGGCATAGCGGGATTTCTTATAGGCATCCGGATTAGTGTCGTAGTCCTTGAAAGCGGTAGCTCTAGCCTTTAGCTCGATGCAGATGTTGCCTGTAATCCATGGCTTCTGGTTGGGATAAGAACGTATGGTCAGTGTGGGGATGACATCGTTGATGCACTTATTTATAAAGCCGATGACTGGGGTGGTATACTCCTCAAAGCCATTGGATGAATCCTGGAACATATTCCTGTCTGTGCTAGCAAAACAGTCCTGTAGCGTAGCATCCGCGTCATCTGAGCACTTCCGTATTGAGCGAGTCACTGGTACTTCCTGCTTTAGTTTTTGCTTGTAAGCAGGAATCAGGAGGATAGAATTATGGTCAGATTTGCCAATGGAGGGCAGGGAGAGCTTTGTATGCATCTCTGTGTGTGGAGTAAAGGTGGTCTGGAGTTTTCTTTCCTCTTGTTGCACGTGTGACATGCTGGTAAAACTGATTTAAGTTGGCCTGCATTAAGTCCCCGGCCACTAGGAGCTCCGCTTCTGGGGGAGCATTCATATGTTTGCCTTAGAGTTGGTTGAGAGCGGACTTGGTGCCTAAATCAGTCTGTGATGGTAAATAGACGGCTGTGAAAAATATAGATGAGAACTCTCTTGGTAGATAGTGTGGTCTACAGCTTGTCATAAGGTACTCTCCCTCATGCGAGCAATACCTCAAGACTTCTTTAATACTAGACATCACGCACCAGCTGTTATTGACAAAGACACACAGCCCCAACCCTTGTCTTACCAGACGTAGCTTCTCTGTTCTGCCGGTGCATTGAAAATCCCTCCAGCTCTATATTATCCGTTTTGTCGTTCAGCCACAACTCGGTGAAACATAAGATATTACAGTTTCCCTTCCGTCTTCAAGAGAGCGAGAGTTGCACCCCTTCTGAAAAAACCTACACTCGATCCCTCCGATGTCAACAACTACAGACCAGTATCCCTTCTTTCTTTTCTCTCCAAAACTCTTGAACGTGCCGTCCTTGGTCAGCTCTCCCGCTATCTCTCTCAGAATGACCTTCTTGATCCAAATCAGTCAGGTTTCAAGACTAGTCATTCAACTGAGACTGCTCTTCTCTGTATCACGGAGGCGCTCCGCACCGCTAAAGCTAACTCTCTCTCCTCTGCTCTCATCCTTCTAGACCTATCGGCTGCCTTCGATACTGTGAACCATCAGATCCTCCTCTCCACCCTCTCCGAGTTGGGCATCTCCGGCGCGGCCCACGCTTGGATTGCGTCCTACCTGACAGGTCGCTCCTACCAGGTGGCGTGGCGAGAATCTGTCTCCTCACCACGCGCTCTCACCACTGGTGTCCCCCAGGGCTCTGTTCTAGGCCCTCTCCTATTCTCGCTATACACCAAGTCACTTGGCTCTGTCATAACCTCACATGGTCTCTCCTATCATTGCTATGCAGACGACACACAATTAATCTTCTCCTTTCCCCCTTCTGATGACCAGGTGGCGAATCGCATCTCTGCATGTCTGGCAGACATATCAGTGTGGATGACGGATCACCACCTCATGCTGAACTTCGGCAAGACGGAGCTGCTCTTCCTCCCGGGGAAGGACTGCCCGTTCCATGATCTCGCCATCACGGTTGACAACTCCATTGTGTCCTCCTCCCAGAGCGCTAAGAACCTTGGCGTGATCCTGGACAACAAACTGTCGTTCTCAACTAACATCAAGGCGGTGGCCCGTTCCTGTAGGTTCATGCTCTACAACATCCGCAGAGTACGACCCTGCCTCACACAGGAAGCGGCGCAGGTCCTAATCCAGGCACTTGTCATCTCCCGTCTGGATTACTGCAACTCGCTGTTGGCTGGGCTCCCTGCCTGTGCCATTAAACCCCTACAACTCATCCAGAACGCCGCAGCCCGACTAGTGTTCAACCTTCCCAAGTTCTCTCACGTCACCCCGCTCCTCCGCTCTCTCCACTGGCTTCCAGTTGAAGCTCGCATCCGCTACAAGACCATGGTGCTTGCCTACGGAGCTGTGAGGGGAACGGCACCTCAGTACCTCCAGGCTCTGATCAGGCCCTACACCCAAATAAGGGCACTGCGTTCATCCACCTCTGGCCTGCTCGCCTCCCTACCACTGAGGAAGTACAGTTCCCGCTCAGCTCAGTCAAAACTGTTCGCTGCTCTGGCTCCCCAATGGTGGAACAAACTCCCTCATGACGCCAGGACAGCGGAGTCAATCACCACCTTCCGGAGACACCTGAAACCCCACCTCTTTAAGGAATACCTAGGATAGGATAAAGTAATCCTTCTCACCCCCTCCCCCCTTAAAATATTTAGATGCACTATTGTAAAGTGGTTGTTCCACTGGATGTCATAAGGTGAATGCACCAATTTGTAAGTCGCTCTGGATAAGAGCGTCTGCTAAATGACTTAAATGTAATGTAAATGTACAGTTCTTAATGTTCTGATGGTAGGATAATTGTAATCGTAGGTCATCAATTTTATTTTCCAGTGATTGCATGTTAACAAGTAGAATTGATGGCAGTGGGAGTGTAGTCGCTCGTCACGGATTCTCAAAAGGCAGCCCAATTTGCGTAGCTCTTTTCCTCCGTCTTTTCTTCATGCAAATGTATCTGGGCCTGTTCCCGGGAGAGCAGTATTTCTTTCTCGTCTGAAATGTTAAAGTATAAAGCTTATTCCAGTTCGTGGAGAGTAAACCTAGTTCTGATGGCCATAAGTTATTTTCGGTCATAAGAGATGGTAGAAGCAACATTATATACAAAATAAGTTTATGTATTTTTTATAAACAATGCAAAAAAACTAACAAAATATCACAATTGGTTACGGATTGTAAAATGCATACAGTTGAAGTCAGAAGTTTGGATACACCTTAGCCAAATACATTTAAACTCAGTTTTTCACAATTCCTGACATTTAATCCTAGTAAAAATTCATTGTCTTAGGTCAGTTAGGATCACCACCTTATTTTAAGAATGTGAAATGTCAGAATAATTGAAGATAATTATTTATTTCAGCTTTTATTTCTTTCATCACATTCCCAGTGGTTTAGAAGTTTACATACACTCAATTAGTATTTGGTAGCATTGCCTTTAATTGTTTAACTTGGGTCAAACGTTTTGGGTAGCCTTCCACAAGCTTCCCACAATAAGTTGGGTGAATTTTGGCCAGAGCTGGTATAACTGAGTTAGGTTTTGTAGGCCTCCTTGCTCGCACACAAGTTTTCAGTTCTGCCCACAAATTGTCTATAGGATTGATATATATATCCACATAATCTTCCTGCTTTATGATGCTATCTATTTTGTGAAGTGCACCAGTCCCTGCTGCAGCAAAGCACCCCCACAACATGATGCTGCCACCCCCGTGCTTCACGGTTGGGATGGTGTTCTGTCTTGCAAGCCTCCCCCTTTTTTCTCCAAACATAACGATGGTCATTATGGCCAAACAGTTCAATTTTTGTTTCATCAGACCAGAGGACATTTCTCCAAAAAGCACAATCTTTGTCCCCATGTGCAGTTGCAAACCATAGTCTGGCTTTTTTATGGCCATTTTGTAGCAGTGGCTTCTTCCTTGCTGAGCGGCCTTTCAGGTTATGTCGACATAGGACTCATTTTACTGTGGATATATATATATATATTTGTGTTTCCTCCAGCATCTTTACAAGGTCCTTTGCTGCTGTTCTGGGATTGATTTGCAGTTTTCGCACCAAAGTATGTTCTTCTCTAGGAGACTGAACACATCTCCTTCCTGAGTGGTATGATGGCTGCGTGGTCCCCTGGTGTTTATACTTGCGTATTATTGTTTATACAGATTAACTGAATTGAGGCTGTTCTGAGAGCAAAAGCGGTTGCAACTCAATATTAGAAAGATATTCCAAATTTTTTGCACACTCAGTGTATAAAAACGAATGAGCATTGAGTAGTGAATTTAGTGTGATTTATTTGAAGGTGCTTATGTGGTAGGTGTGAGCAATTGTGACTGTTAACTCTTTCCTCTTCTTTTATCGTCAGCCATTCTCTATGCATACATTCTCCTGGACCTGCGGAAAACACACCCACCCCAACAACACCACCTACAAACCCAGAGGCTACTACTACCGATGTGTCCACCTTCGCATCTTCCACTGCTGATACTTACACCTCTACTCCAGTGACCGACACAACATCTAACCCCACAGAGGCCACCCCCACATCCACCCAGGCCAACGAGGGAGCCCCAGAGCCAGTATTGTCAACTGGCCAGACAGTGAGTGCAACGCACACAGACACACACACACCTTATCTATTCATTAACAGAACAGAGGAAGGGGGAACCCAATATTGAACCATGAAAATTGATACCACACTGGTTTATTGGCCGTCATGTTTGTGTGTAACCAAATTAATTCAAATGCTACTATTCAAATTACTCTATTAGGCGGGAGCAGCAGTCCCAACTGCCAAATCAGAGGACAAAGTAGGTAAATAGATACAAAATGACGTGAAAGTGAAATAAAGTACAAATAAAACAGACAAACAAGGAGACATACATCTGTCAATGAAAATGCCTGCTCCAGGCTACTCTGGCAACTGCAATCGTTCAAAAAATATTTTTTATAAACAAGTCCAAGTAGTCCTCCCTCTTTCAGCCGTTTACTTCCATTTGGTTCTTATTTAATATGACCTGGTTGTACTGTAGGTACAGTGCATGTGGAAAGTATTCAGACCCCTTGACCTTTTACACATTTTGTTATGTTACAGGCTTCTACTGAAATTGATTAAATTGTTTTCTCCCTCAATCTACACACAATGCCCCATAATGACAAACAAATACAGTTTTTTAGAAATATTTATTAAAAAACTGAAATATCACAATTACATAAGTATTCAGACCCTTTTCTAAATACTTTGTTGAAGCACATTAGGCAGTGATTACAGCCTCGAGTCTTCCTGGGTATGACGCTACAAGCTTGGCACCTGTATTTTGGGAGTTTCTCCCATTCTTCTCTGCAGATCCTCAAGCTTTATTCAGTTGGTTGGGGAGCTTCGCTGCACAGCTATTTTCAGGTCTCTCCAGAGATGTTGGATTGGGTTCAAGTCTGGGCCACTCAAGGACATTCAGAGACTTGTCCCAAAGCCACTCCTGTGTTGTCTTGGCTGTCTGCTTAGGGTTGTTGTCTTGTTGGTAAACCTTTGCCCCAGCCTGAGGTTTTGAGTGCTCTGGAGCAGGTTTTCATCAAGAATCTCTCTGTACTAGTCTCCTAGTACCTGCTGCTGAAAAACATCCCCACAGCATGATGCTGCCACTACCATGCTTCACCATAGGGATGGTGCCAGGTTTCCTCCAGACGTGAAGCTTGGCATTCGGGCCAAATAGTTCAATCTTGGTTTCATCAGACCAGAGATAGTGTCGTATATTTTTCCCCCCAACACCACGTTCCATCAATTTGTGTAGCAGACCCTCATGCCAAATTGAGTCAAAAGCTGTTTTAAATCAACAAAGCATGGCAAGACTTTGCCTTTGTTTTGATTTGTTTCTTTGTCAATTAAGGTGTGCAGGGTCAATACATGGTCTGTCATAAGAACAAGGCTTCCCTGCTAAAAAGGGTTGGAACCCAGGGTAAATCAATGATGCCTCTAGCCTCCCTTGTGGCGCAATGGTCTAAGTCACTGCATCACAGTGCTTGAGGTGTCACTACAGACGCATGTTCGATCCCAGGCTGTTTCACAGTTGGCCATAACCGGGAGACCCATAAGGCGGCGCACAATTAGCCCAGCGTTTTCCTGATAGGCAAGGGTTTGGCTGGCTTGGATTTCCTTGTCGCTCTAGCGACTAAAGCTGGACAGTGTTTCCTCTGACACATTGGTGCGGTTAAGTGAGCAGTGATCACTGTATAGTTAAAGTATTCTACCTATGAACAACATAGTTGTCAATGGAATAGGCCATGCAGCTACAGGTGAACTTTTGTTTTATTGTTTCTTTGTTTATTACAGTTAGGTTTATGTTTAGGCATTGACCCCAAAGTCTTAAGGTTAGGCATTAAGGGTTAATGTTTGGGATAGGCTGAAAACGAAATATCAAAAACAACTTTCCATCACTGGATTAGAACATGCAACCTTTGGAATCAGAGGCAGCTGCTTGCGCCCATCCACAACGCCCCAGCAAAACCAAAACCTACTTGAACGTAACAACGCTCACTGTTGCTCCTAGTGGCCGGTTTCCACATCTCCCTCACACATGGATGTGTGTATAATATTGACTTCTATCACGGGTGACCTGCTTGTTTACAACTACTTCTGGTACAAAGTCAAGGATACTTTCCTTTGGAAATAATTGGCATATGCATCAAATACCAAAGTATTTGATGCAAGAATTGTCAACACCATGTACGCCTCACAAAAGACCTCATCCAACATCAAGGGGCCCCATGTCCAGTTTGACATCGCACAGGAAGTCAGCAGGACCATTGGAGGGCAGACGGACCTCATGCAGCGATTTGATTAAGACTGTGAGCAGAAGTCAGTCTGGAAAGCCCTCAATCTCTAGTAGATCTGAGGACATCAACCATATAGAAAGTGTGCTTCTTAAGCAGAAGGTGTTTGCTTTGACCGCTGGCAGGTTCTACCCAAGCTTCCAGAACTTGCAAATAAACCTGTTGCACAAATTGGACTATGAGGACCTAGTGTTGTGGATCAGCAACCACAAACTGAAAATACACCGTGAAAAGAACAAATTGTCAGTTAGAGAAGTAATGTAAGAGAGGAAATAAGACAGTACTGTAACCAATGACAATGTAGACTCACAAAAGGTGAGTCTACATTGTCATTGGTTACGCTACATTCTTGGTTGAATTAATCCACTGAGCATTAATGAGCATTAATCCACTGAGCATTAATGTTTCAAATCTGGAATATTTATTGAGGAGAAAAGTGAAAGATACAAAATGCTATGGGTGACAGGTCACATCTTGGCCAAACATATTTAAGCTAAATGGTTCTCTTTACAGTGTGTGTATGGTATATATTATACTATTCCACAACTCAATGGTAAAAGGGCCTGTTTCCACAAAATTAATATCCTAGACTACATACCATATGTCTTTTGAAGTGTTAAGCAGACGCGACAATACCTAAAGTAATTATCAACATGTAAAAGTCCTCATGTATACACAGTCATGTTTACAAAAACCCCAAGTTGTCCCAACACTGAATCATAATCATGACCACTCAAGTGTTCATCATCCCCAAAAACCTCTATGGTGATAGAGGGTAGGGCTATTGTATGCCTCATGTCAGTAATAGGCAGAGCAGAAAACATTTCCTAAAGTCAGAAAAGAAAGGGAATTGCACTCAGAATATTGTCTATTTTGTCAGGGTTGCCGCCATTGGCTGATGCGCAATAAACAGAGACACTCCCATGAACACCTGTGTGCGCCTTCTCAAGTGCAAGGTCATGTAATTTCTCTCTCAGGCATTTCCTGTGCTCTTCACTGACCAGCCTATATCTGGGATGTTATTGTTGTCCTACATGCCTCTCCAAAAGACTTGAATTGCCCTCACATACGTCCTTGCAGTTGCATGAGGTAGCACAATTGTCACCCCAGTCATGTTTGGGTGATTATTGGTTGCATGACCTTATCAAAGAGCTGTAACAATTTCACCCGCCTGCAGCTGGTACTGTTTGACACATACAGTCTCATCTTATCTGAAACTCCAATAAGTTGTCTTCCATGGTATCCGATAAGTGAATGTGAGCTTGTGCCGTCCCTCCCCGCTCTTACATGTGCCTGCATGTAGGACTCAAGGTCTTGAGGTGGTCCAGAGTTGACGACATGACACCCTTAAAGTCTACCCCCATTCCCAGTGCTGAAGTATCCATCACAACTCAGATTAGATTACTCATCTTTCAAGGCTGCGATGATGTGCTCAGGTGTCTGTGCTCTGAGTGGTACGTTGAAAGCCTTTTTCCATTGTGTCCTCTGCTCCTCCTGGATGCACATTTCTCCACAAGGAAATGCTGAAAAACGTGGCTATACAGCAAAGAACAGTCTTCAATTCTCTTACAGTATATGACAGTCCTTGCGGTCTCAGGCCCCTTTGGCTCCAACTCTGTGAGCAGCCATGAAAACGTCTCTTCAGGGTCAGACGACATCTTCTTCACGGCCAGACTGATGTTCCTCTCAGGATTTTTCACCACCTCAACACATTGCTGCATGCCCAGGTGCTTCATTGTGCTCTGTCTTGTAGCCTTGGAAGCTGTAGCTGTGACAGCCAATACAGGGACTGGAAGGAGTGGCCGCAGCTGTCCAACCACTCCACACCACTTCCAAAAGCAGCCTCCTACCCCTGTGCCTTACGACTGCCTTTATAGGAAATGGGATAAAAACATGAAATTATCCATTGGTTGTCATAATACAGGACTAAATAATACTGGTTCAATAACAACATTGTCATGTTGAAGGTAGAGCGTGGCCTTTATTAATTTAAAGGAGTGTCATTTTAAGAGGTCCAAAATCATTTAAAAAAGAGATATATACTAGAATGCACAGAAACACAACTGATCAAAGAATTGGCATGTTTCAGGCATCACTCATTTTACAAGTAAAATAATCAAATGCCACATGCACTGAATACAGCAGGTCTACAGTGAAATGTTTACTTACAAGCCCTTAACCAACAATGCAGTTAAGAAAATAAAAATAAATTAAGCATAAGAAATAAAAGTAACATATAATTAAAGAGCAGCAGTAAAATAACAATAGCAAGGCTTTATACAGGGGGTACCAGTTAGTCAAGTTAATTGAGGCCATATGTACATGTAGGTGACTATGCATAGATAATAACAGAGTAGCAGCAGTGTAAAAGGGGGGGAAATTGCGTTCGGAGGCAGAGCAGTTGCCATACCAGGCAGTGATGCAACCATGCTCTCGATGGTGCATCTGTAGGACCTTTTGAGGATCTGAGGACCCATGCCAAATCTCTTCAGTTTCCTGAGGGGGAATAGGTTTTGTCGTGCCCTCTTCACGACTGACTTGGTATGCTTGGACCATGTTAGTTTGTTGGTGATGTGGACACCAAGGAACATGAAACTCTCAACCTGCTCCACTACAGCCCTATCGATGAGAATGGGGGCATGCTCGGTCCTCCTTTTCCTGTGGTCCACAGTCATCTCCTTTTATCTTGATCACATTGAGGGAGAGAATAAGGGCAATGTGGAGTGCAATAGAGATTGCATCATTTGTGGATCTGTTAGGGCAGTATGCAAATTGAGTGGGTTTTGCATTTCTGGGATAATGGTGTTGTGAGCCATGACCAGCCTTTCAAAGCACTTCATGGCTAAAGACGTGAGTTCTACTGGTCGGTAGTCATTTAGTCAGATTACCTTAGTGTTCTTGGGCACAGGGACTATGGTATTTTTCCACATTCTGTTGTTACAAAGTGGGATTCAATGGATTTAATTGTAATTTGTCAACGATCCACACAAAATACTCATGTCAAAGTGGAAGAAAAATTAAAACATAAATCTTGATTAGATAAGTATTCAATCCCTGACTCAATACATGTTAGAATCACCTTTGGCAGCGATTACAGCTGTGAGTCTTTCTGGGTAAGTCTCTAAGAGCTTTCCACGCCTGGATTGTGTAACGTTTGCCCATTATTCTTTTCAAAATTCTTCAATTTCTGTCAAATTGGTTCTTGATCATTGCTGGACAACCCTTTTCAGGTCTTGCCATAGATTTTCAAGCAGATTTAAGTCAAAACTAAAACTTGGCCACTCAGGAACATTCACTGTATTCTTGGTAAGCAACTCCATTATAGATTTGGCCTAGTGCTTTAGGTTATTCTCTTGGTGAATTTCTCCCCCAGTGTCTGGTGGAAAGCAGACTGAACCCAGTTTTCCTCTATGATTTTGCCTGTGCTTAGCGCCATTTAGTTTATTTTTTATCCTTAATAACTCCCCATTCCGTAATGATTACAAGCATACCCATAACATGATGCAGCCAGCACTAAAATATGTTTGATCGGTACTCAATAATGTGTTGTATTGGATTTGCCCCAAACATAACACTTGGTATTCAGGACAAAAAGTGAATTGCTTGGCCACATTTCTTGCAATTACTTATTGCAAACAGGATGCATTTGTTTGAATATTTTTATTCTGTACAGGCTTCCTTTCCACTCTGTCCGTTAGGCTAGTATTGTGAAGTAACTACAATATTGTTGATCCATTCTCAGTGTTCTCCCATCACAGCCATTAAACTCTGTAACTGTTTAAATGCCACAATTGGCCTCATGGTGAAATCCCTAAGCAGTTTCCTTCCTTTACGGTAACTGAGTTAGGAAGGACGCCTCCATCTTTGTGGTGACTGGGTGTATTGATACACCATCCAAAGTGTAATGAATAACTTCATCATGCTCAAAGGGATATTCAATGTGTGTTTTTCTTCTATTTATTTTTATCCATCTACCAATAGGTGCCCTTCTTTGTGACGCATTGGATAACTTCCCTGGTCTTTGTGGTTAAATCTGTGTTTGAAATTCACTGCTCGACCTTACAGATAATTGCATGTGTGGGGGTACAGAGAGGAGGTAATCATTTAAAAATCATGTTAAACACTGTTATTGCACACAGAGTAAGTTCATGCAACTCCTGTGTCTTAAGCACATTTGTACTCCTGAACTTATTTAAGCTTGCCATAACATAGGGGTTGAATACTTATTGACTGAAGACATTTCAGCTTTTCATTTTTAATACATTTCTAAAAACAAATTTTACTTTGACATTATGGGGTATTAGGAACTGACACTGGCCTCTTTCCGCCCGTACTACTGTAGCTCTGACTTAGCTGATAGCTACTTTATTGAAGAAAAATATACTTACTACGACTGTCGCACCATGCTATCTTAAGATGAATGCACCAGAGGAGGCTGGTGGGATGAGCTACAGGAGGACGGGATCATTGATTCCACTCGAGCCATTACAATGAAGAGGAGCCAAACACATGGTTTCCATTAATACCATTCCAGCCATTACAACGAGCCCATCCTCCTATAGGTCCCCCCACCAGTCTCCTCTGCAATGCACTAACTGTAAGTTGCTCTGAGTAAGAGAGTCTGCTAAATTACTAAAATGTCAAATGGAAATGTAACCCAGTGACACAAAATCTCAAGTGAAACTATTTTAAATCCAGGCTGTAACAACAAAATGTGGAAAAACGAAAGGGGTGTGAATACTTTCTGAAGGCACTGTATACGGAAACTCCAGGACAGACAGCCAGGATGACAGCCGGGATGGTGGACTGTGCACTGGAACATCCCAATACGAATCACAAATGCAGTGAGCCAGCGGAAGGTCATGTTGGATTGAAGCAGTCGTATTGGACTAGCAACGAATCAAAGCTTACTTCTTAATAATAAAGGAGGTGACTTAAGTGTCCAATCCTGGAGGCACACGTTATACCGCAAGTTATAACTGGTCTATAAATCAGCTACCAAAAACTAAATATTACATTCATCATAAATATTCAGAGTTGATATTTCCGCCTATTGTATCTCTGTGTTTAAAGGTCTATATTTCCAAGATGAATTAAGAGATCCTAATGCTTTATTTGTGTATATAGTGCAGACAATTGACTACTTGTATTCCACATTTAACAATTTCAGAGCTTGCAATATTTGATTACATAAGATTTTGTGTCCCACTCTCCTTCAAGCCAGGCATTATTTTGCAGTTTAGGTGTGTAATTTAGAGACGATTACAATACCCACAACATTTAAAAAAATACATGTTTAACTGTATGCATTTCTGTCAGGCAGCACCATACAGCACTGAATGAGAGCACATTTGACTTGAAAAAGGTGTCTATTAATCAGCTAACAAAAAGTAAAGCTTACATTCATCATAAATATTCATAGTTGATATTTCTGCCGGTTGTATCTCTGTGTTTACAGGTCTATATTTCCAAGATGAATTAAGATATCCTAATGCTGTCTACTTATACTGACATTTTTGCAATATCAGGAAAAACATAAGCACCCCCCCCGCAAATTATTATATGTGAGAAACGGCATGGAATGTGTTTACAAATCCGAGCACCAAGAAAGTGATGTAAAGTGAATATTAGCAACTGAATGTATATTGTGTAGAGTAAAGTGAATATTAGCAACTGAATGTATATTGTGTAGAGTAAAGTGAATATTAGCAACTGAGTGTATATTGTGTAGAGTAAAGTGAATATTAGCAACTGAATGTATATTGTGTAGAGTAAAGTGAATATTAGCAACTGAATGTATATTGTGTAGAGTAAAGTGAATATTAGCAACTGAGTGTATATTGTGTAGAGTAAAGTGAATATTAGCAACTGAATGTATATTGTGTAGAGTAAAGTGAATATTAGCAACTGAGTGTATACAGTTGAAGTCAGAAATTTACAAACACTTATGTTGGAGTCATTAAAACCAGTTTTTCAACCACTCAACAAATTTCTTATTAACAAATGAGTTTTGGCAAGTCGGTTAGGACATATACTTGTGTGTGCATGACACAAGTACCTTTTCCAACAATTGGCTTTAGAAGCTTCTGATAGGCTAATTGACATCATTTGAGTCAATTGGAGGTGTACCTGTGGATCTATTTCAAGGCCTACCTTCAAACTCAGTGCTTCTTTGCTTGACATCATGGGAAAATCAAAAGAAATCAGCCAAGACCTCAGAAAAAAATTGTAGACCTCCACAAGTCTGGTTCATCCTTGAAGGTACCACTGGTTCATCCACCTGAAGGTACCACATTCATCTGTACAAACAATAGTACGCAAGTATAAACACCATGGGACCACGCAGCATCATACCCCACAGGAAGGAGATGAACGTACTTTGGTGTGAAAAGTGCAAATCAATCCCAGAACAACAGCTACCTTGTGAAGATGCTGGAGGAAACAGGTACAAAAGTATCTATATCCACAGTAAAACGAGTCCTACACTGACATAACCTGAAAGGCCGCTCAGCAAGGAAGCCACTGCTCCAAAACCACCATAAAAAAAGCCAGACTATGGTTTGCAACTGCACATGGAGACAAATATCGTACTTTTTGGAGAAATGTCCTCTCGTCTGATGAAACAAAAATAGAACTGTTTGGCCATAATGACCATCGTTTGGAGGAAAAAGGGGGAGGCTTGCAAGACAGAAGAACACCATCCCAACCGTGAAGCACAGGGGTGGCAGCATCATGTTCTGGGGGTGCTTTGCTGCAGTAGGGACTGGTGCACTTCACAAAATAGATGGCAGCATGAGGCAGGAAAATGATGTGGATATATTGAAGAAACATCTCAAGACATCAGTCAGGAAGTTAAAGCTTAGTCACAAATGGGTCTTCCAAATGGACAATAACCCCAAGCATACTTCCAAAGTTGTGGCAAAATGGCTTCAGGACAACAAAGTCAAGGTATTGGATTGGCCATCACAAAGCCCTGACCTCAATCCCGTAGAAAATTTGTGGGCAGAACTGAAAATGCGTGTGCGAGCAAGGACCCCTACAAACCTGACTCAGTTACACCAGCTCTGTCAGGAGGAATGGGCCAAAATTCCCCCAACTTATTGTGGGAAGCTTGTGGAAGGCTGCCTGAAATGCTTGACCCAAGTTAAACAATTTAAAGGCAATGCTACCAAATACTAATTCAGTGTATGTAAACTTCTGACCCACTAGGAATGTGATGAAAGAAATAAAATCTGAAATAAATTACTCGCCTATTATTCTGACATTTCACATTCTTAACATTTTGTGGTGATCCTGACTGACCTAAGACAGGGAATATTTAGGATTCAATGTCGGGAATTGTGAAAAACTGAGTTTAAATGTATTTGGCTAAGGCATATGTAAACTTCTGACTTCAACTGTACGTGTGTGTGTGTGTGCGCGCGCGTGTCCTTCAAGGCCTATATCAGTGTGAGGGGGCTCCTTGTGAGATCAAATGTGGAGCCCTATATGTCACATGGCATTTAATGCCCAGATTGAGGAAGCGAGAAAGGAACAACATCCCTCTCTCTTTGCCTCTTTCTCGTCCACTCTGCCGCTAAGCGAGCAGCCCATAAAAAAATGAATCCGGCTCTGAAGAGCTGCTTCCTAAACACGATGGCGATTTTTGTCCTCTGCTAATTCAATTTAGACTCTGGGGTATTAATCCAACACAGCACCCTGTTCAACTAAAGCATCTAAGCTGCACTCACCAGCCTTGAGAAAAGGAAGATGAGTGGAAGCAGAAGAGACAGAGGTTGGGACAAGGGAGAGGAAGCACCGGAGAGGGAGCACCGAGATAAATAAATCCTGCCTCACTTTGGAAAGTTGAAGGAAGATCTGTTCAAGCCATGCTTCTCCCAGTACTTGATTATGGTGATATAATCTACATGCATGCGGCAGCCTCCACTTTAAAACCTTTAGATTCAGTCTATCATTCAGCACTGCGTTTTATCACTGGGGACGATTTTTGTGCACATTACTGCATTTTGTATAGTTATGTTGGCTGGGAGTTAAAAAATCCTACAATGTGATTTTCTGTATTTTTTTTCTTATTTTGTCTGTAACTTGCACAATTGGTGGCTGACAATGCTTTTTTTGCCCCACTGTACATGCACCCACACACACCCTCTCTCTCTTTAATACCCACATTAACAAGATCAGTGACATAAGGATTAGTCTCCAGCCAGAGGTCACTGAGGAGAGAAATGGGGTGACTGACCTAGATGTAGAGGCAGGCTGAGGGAGAGAGAAGAGAAACAGAGTTCAGAGGGAGAGACAGAGAGTAGAGAGAGCGGTAGAAAGAGAGCACGAAAGGCAGCAGGCAGGTTACCTCCAAATTAGCCCCACGCAAAACTACAACTACCCACTGTGTTTGGGCCAAGCTGCTGCTACTGAGAAGATTTAGACTTGGACTCACACACAATCTCCCATGGGAGTATGTTAGTGGGGAGACCACCCCCCCACCGGTGGATCAGGACTGACCTCATGGCCCGTATTCACAAATAGTCTCAGAGTAGGAGTTCTGGTCTCGGATCAGTTTTTTGATTTATAATATCACAATGAATAAGATTGTATGGACAGGTGGGACCTAGTCCTTGATCAGCAATCCTACTGTGAGACATTTTATCGATACAGGCCTTGGTCATTTAGACATTTAGGGGGGCAGGTGCACAAGACATCTAAATTAATTATTGCCATTCATTTTGCTGAAAAATGCAATCTGATTAGACATCCACATCTCCATAATGGTAAAGTGGTAACAGACCAAATGGGTTAGGGATTAGCCGAATTTGTCTAATAACAAACTATAGTTTTTGTAGCAAAACACCCATCTTTATTATTTACACTAATAAATATGACCCTGGGTTCAAATACTATTTAAAATCATTACAAATACTTCAGCTGTGCTTTATTAAGCTCTCCTGTTGCAATGGAACAAATGAAGTCACAAACGTGCTCTGCAAACCCTGCAAGCCTGGCACCCCAGGCAGGCTTAAGCAATACCTCAAAGTAGAAAGAGTTTCAAATAGTATAGGAAATAGTATAGGAACCCAGGTCAAATACTGTTTGAAGTCATTCCTAGTTATGTTTAAGCCTTTTACAACTGTACATACAAACACTGACCTCGTTCTACCCCAGATGGTGCTAGACAGTCATCCATCTCTAAAGTCACAAATATGGTGACGCTTGTTTAAATAGAATCATTTACAGAACGGAAGGTCAGGTGATAATCTTTCATGTCTCAGTGGTGACCTTGAAGTGAATGACGAAAATCCGGCTTAGGGTCTTAGAGACCTCGTTGTAGTGCATTGAAAAATATATAAAAAAATATTTTCACCATCGGCATGGCGACTGCGCACGCACACACCCACTCTTCCCAACGTCCCCGGGAGAACCGCTATGGTTGAACCTCAACTCAATATCTGTATCCTGGCATTGCAGCCTATGTGTTGTAGCTGAATCCATGGTGCCAAGGGCTACTGTATACATATATACAGAGCAAGGCTCAAAAGTCAACTATCAGACCAGGCACAGGCTTTTTAGGCTCGTTGCATAGGATCCAGGCACTGTGTAGATCTATGTAGTCCATATATTAGAAGTATGACCAGGGTGCCAGGCTTTACGTAGCCTATATGTCCATGACATGTAGCTTCACAGGCGTGAATGAGAGGAGGAGGCCAGCTCGTAGAAGAGCACGTAGGCATCACTGCTGCGGACCTGGCTGGATGACATGGGGCTCACCCTGTACGGAGGGCGCAGAGAACAAGTGTGTGTTAGTTAGAGCATTGTTATAGACACAGAGATAAAGAAATATAGATAGATACAGACACAAAACAGAGCCATTAAAAACAGAGCCATTGACTCAGAGTAGTAAAATGTACACCTTAGTGGTAGTATGATAATGTTAGGTGGTTATATAGGATGGAGGGTGCATCATGGCGTCATTACATACCTGGAGTCATTGTAGCTGTACCACTCCCCCAGGGCTGGGTTCCTGCAGTAGGCTGTGTAGTGGCCACCCAGTGTGTTCCCAGAGTGGTTGGACACCGCATAGAGATTATACACTGCATTCACTACACACACACACACACACACACACACACACACACACACACACACACACACACACACACACACACACACACACACACACACACACACACACACACACACACACACACACACACACACACACACACACACACACACACACGTGTTATGTCATTGACATCAGAGCCCTTCATTCAGTTTCAACAGACACCCTATCATTATTGAATGACAATGCCTGTTTTAAGCCTGATTTACAAAGAGGATGGCAAATCTATAGACTATAAAGCAAGTCAGTTGAACTGTGTGTGTGTGGGTGTGTGTACTGTATGTGCCCTGAGTTCAATGAAGCCAGTTGATCTAGTCAGTCGAGCCAGTGCTTATATTAGTCCACTCAATAATCAAGAAATGGCACTAAAAGCAATTCTAAAAATATTAAAGTAGCTGGAGACAGAGTGCTAGCCTATTTACAAATCTTGTTGCGTGTGTGTGGGCACTACTTACTGCTGTTCTCGGAGGCAAATTCCCTCATGTCCAGCTCTTTGAGGGGGAAGTTGACATAGGTAGAGAGTTTACTGGTTCGGATGCGGTTCTCTGAGAAGCGCTTGAGGTCTGGGAGACAGGCTCCGTCAAGGACAAGCACATGTACAACTCGAGCACAGTAGCATAGATACAGTAGCTATTGATAGCCTGGTAGAATAGACAGCTATTGATAGCATAGCAGCATATATAGATATTGAAGTAGCGTTGAGCTATACCTGGCTTCCGTAGCTCAGCCGGCTACTGGGTTAACCCCAGAACCATAGACATTCATTACACTGTTTGAAACATAACATTACAATGATTTTGCCTGCAAAGTTCCGAGAATTAGTTCATTAGAAACAATTAATTCTAGCTCTGGTTATACTGTGTTATTACTAACTCTTCTACATCCTATGAAGTTGTACTACTACAAGACAGAGTCATTTAAATTGTTGGGGGAGACCAATGTTGGGGAGGCCAATATGATGTAGTAGAAAGGATACGAAGCACAAGGATCTGGGGGAACTTCTGGATGGTGAACTTCTTCGTGCATTTCCTTCTGGCTTTACACCTGCAGCATGTCTAGAGGAGAGGAAGAGAGGGTTTGGTCATTACATGTAGAAACTCACAGTCTCACTCACTCACACACACACCCACCCACACCAAGCACAGTAGTCCCTTACCGGTTTTTCATCTCCATCCAGTACATCTTCTTTGGTGAAGAATCGCATGCAGTCTGTCAGACTCACCTCCCCTGAACCTTTCTGCGGACACAAACACCCTCAGTCAGACACAGCATTCACTGTTTCTGTGTGTGTGTGTGTGTGTGTGTGTGTGTGTGTGTGTGTGTGTGTGTGTGTGTGTGTGTGTGTGTGTGTGTGTGTGTGTGTGTGTGTGTGTGTGTGTGTGTGTGTGTGTGTGTGTGTGTGTGTGTGTGTGTGTGTGTACGTGTCTGTGCCCATGCCTGCTTGCATGTCTGAGTGTGTACACTGACCTTAGCGATGGGTAGTGACAAGTCCCAGAATGGATCGAACACTGTGGAGCAGTAACCACACTCACTGCAGGTCAGAGAGCTCTTCAGCTGGCCAACAAACAGATCTACACAGAGAAACAGATACACGATTATACACATAGGACATTACACACACA
Organism: Oncorhynchus gorbuscha; assembly: GCF_021184085.1. Classification (NCBI taxonomy): domain Eukaryota; kingdom Metazoa; phylum Chordata; class Actinopteri; order Salmoniformes; family Salmonidae; genus Oncorhynchus; species Oncorhynchus gorbuscha. The sequence continues at coordinate 48,039,077 of NC_060188.1, read as the reverse complement.
CACAAACACACACCTTTTCTCAGTCACTCACCGACCACTTTGCTGTCCTCTCTCTCTAGGTATTTGTTCCACATTTTCTTCCCTTTCTCATTGTCACTGTGGAGGAGACAAACACAGATCCCAGGTGAGTTTACAGTCAAACAAGTTGTCCTCGAGAACAGACACACACTCACTCTAACATATATCCTGGGTCAGTTTACGTTAAACAAGCTGTCCCGTAGAACAGACACATTCCTCTCTAATACAGATCACAGGTCAGTTTACGGTCAAACAACCTGTCCTCTAGAACATACTAGCACATAACGGTCTGAGAACCATATGTTTCTTAGAGCTAGGTTAGAGTGTGGTTGTCCTATGGTTATTTTGCATAAACCTTCCCACAACTTTCTGGGAATGGTGCAGGATAGTTGCTTGGCTTTTGGAAGATCCTCAGAACATTAAGGGAACTTGAAACCCCCCCAGTATTTTTGTGGTATTTCATTACTTTAACAGAACATTTCCCATAAGTTCAAACATGGCTACATTTCATTTACATTTTCATAATGTTATTGAAAAACATATACATTCTGTTCTGTGTCACAAAAAAAAACGATCCTCTTCTTGTTAAGTGTGTTCAGGTGATATTAATGACTTTGTGTGTTTCGTTTGAAATAGGGTCCGTTTGAATGGACTACAATGAACAGCATTGTACTTGTAAAAAAAAAAAACACGGCATGCTAGCTCCATCTTGGTGGCGTAGAGGACTAATTCCATGGATAGAGAACAGAAGATCATAGGTTAATGCCTAAGCAAATTCATTTCCATGTGTCCTATCAGTGCTTGGAGCTCAAAACCGTTAACCCAAATGAAGCTAGCAGTGTTATTAAAAGTCTGATTGACACATTTTCTCAGAATGTTATTTCATTACCTTCTATTATTTCCATTCTCAGAACGTTAAGAAAACCTTCCTGGAAAACTTTCAGGGAATCATAGCAAAACATTATCAGTACCTGAAACCTAAAAATGGATGTTCCCAGAACAGGTCAAATGTTCACTTAAAGAAAAAAAGGATTCCCCTGTCAGGAAGCCACTGCACCAATGGGAAACCAAACACGTACATTCCCACAACTTCCAAGGAACCAAATGTGCTCGCTGGGTCCTCTAACACAGATCCCAAGTGAGTTTACAATCAAACAAGCTGTCCTCTCCAACAGACACACTCCTCTTTAATACAGATACCAGGTTGGTTTAAACTGGGGCACCCAGTCTTGGTAAAAAAAGCAATTAAAGACATGCTCTTGGTACTTTGCTAACTAGTAAGTATTTTTGAAACCTGCAGCTTTGGGCTGTATGTGGCAATGTGTAGTTCATGCATGCATACTCTGTTAACAGAATTACTGACTTCAATCAGCCAACGAAGGACCTAGTTTGAAAGCAACTGTTTTCTGGAGGCTGTCCTATGCCATTTGCCCCCACGTGGGCCAGCCCCCTAGCAATTCTAGTTACAGCCTCTCGCCATTTGAGTGAGAGCTAGCAAGATGCACACAGTAGAGAGCAATGACGTGGTGCACATATCCACACATTTGTGAAGTAGTGTACAATTATCAGGGACCACTTTTGGCTCGTGCACTACTTTCAGAACTACTGGCTAAAAACTATTCAAAAGTACCAGAGAATATCTTTAACCAATAAAATAATAATAAATAATAATAATATATGCCATTTAGCAGACGCTTTTATCCAAAGCGACTTACAGTCATGTGTGCACATTCTAAGGCAGTTGGCGTTAATGCTCTACCAACTGAGCTACACAGGACCATTACAAAGGCAGTTCAATGAAATGCCGTAGAACCAACTTGGAATAGACGTTGAATTTATGTCTGGGCCAAGTGGCACCAAACAGAAGAAAACGGATTGAAAAGGTAAGGGACTACCAGGCTTGTCCACTAAGAAACGCTGATTTTCCTTTTCAAAACGGTTAAAACTACTGAACATGTCCCTGGGTTGGTGCTACAGGAGGTGAAACTTACGAGAGGTGGTCAATGTCCTCGGCCGGGAGCCTGGGCCGCACTGTGACCCGGTTGACCTCGTTGTGGAGGCCGTCCAATAGGAAACGCAGGAACTCCTGAGCGTCCTGCTGACTAGAGGAGAGAGAGAGAGAGACATTTCAAAAGCTTCCTTTTTTTTCAACCACAAAATAAGAAATGAAAATGAAAGATATTAACAGACATTAATGCCTTACTGGGAAAGGGAGAGAGAGTGAGATGCCGTTTTTAATGGCTAACACTAATTTATGAACTTGCGCTCTCGCGACACACGTATGACCATAGAAATATAATTAGTAGAACAGACTACAGCCCTTTTCTGAATTAACCTACTTGTATCCCACAAATTTGGGCGCGTATCTCTGGATCTGGGTCTTGAAGTCTGAGGGACTGATGGCCTCGCTGCTGACTGACGTCCATAGGGTCTGAGTGAGTTTGGCAAACTCTGTGTGTGTGAGAGAGAGAGAGACGGGGAGACCGAGCGAGAGAGACAGGGGAAAGAAAATGAGACCACTTTTAGAGCCCTTGTACTGTGAAGCAGAGGTCACTTTGCAGGGGAGAGGAGCCATGTGAAGAATAACAATCAGGTAGAAGACAGACGTTAGCTACTGATCAAATGTTAATAATTTCCAAACCGTGTGTGTGTGTGTGTTAGCGCAGAATAGCTCCTATAAATTTCAAATGAATTTATGACACAATCTGTCCAAGTATTAAGCATAGAGGTTATGTTACACATTAGAGGTCAGTATTATAGTGTCCCCAGGTGGTTCTGGAAATATTCTTAGGATGATAATTATGCTGCATAATCATAGTTAGTGCTTCTTTACACAATGTTGTCCTAAGGGAAATAACAGATTATTATTATGTTTTATTACCAAATAGTCCACACTGGCCCACTTCCAACCTTCTCAGAATTTGACAGCTGGTAACGTCCCAATGTTATTCTAACAATGCACTTTACACTCAGGCTTAAGTAAAGTGCTCCTTGTTGGATCAGTAGTGTACCTTACCCTCCATGAGAGCGGCCTTGGCCCTGCAGTTGTTGTTGAGGTCGGTGCGGTGCGTGTTCCTCAGACAGTAGTCCCTCAGGTCAGGAGTGTTGCTCAGACACTGCAGGATTGAGTTCATGAAACACTACACCAGGACAGAGAGAGAGAGGAGAGATGACATCAGATCCACTACAAACCAGACCAGACATAAAGAAAGTGTAAAAACAGACTTGTGATTGAAGTAATGGTTTACTCACGGTGTTGCCGAGGTTTCTCAGTCCCACCAGGCCTTGAGGACTCTTGGAGTTCTTTTGAGGCAGAGAAAAGTGAGACGCAGGTTAGAGCAGAAATCTTTCTTCACTCAGTCACACTATGGTACATACAAGAACATGGGACCAAACACGAGGTCACACTATGGTACATACAAGAACATGGGACTAAACACGAGGTCACACTATGGTACATACAAGAACATGGGACCAAACACGAGGTCACACTATGGTACATACCAGAACATGGGACCAAACACGAGGTCACCAGCCTGCTCTTGTGAGTCAGGGAATATAACCCTGAGCACTGAAAGAAACAGGTGGTATTACTATTTACCCCCGCGGAGTATTTGACTCTGTTGTGAAAACTCGGACATTAGAAACTGGGTAGTTCGAGCCCCGAATGGTGATTGGCTGAAAGCCGTGGTACATGACAAAACATGTATTTTTACTGCTCTAATTACGTTGGTAACCAGTTTATAATAGCAATAAGGGACCTCTGGGGTTTGTGGTATTTTGCCAATATACCACGTCTAAGGGCTGTATCCAGGCACTCCGCTTTGCGCTGTGCGTAAGAACAGCCCTTAGTCATGGTATATTGGCCATATACACCACACCCCCTCAGGCCTTATTGCTTAATTATACACAGTGCGGGAACTATATGGCCTTTGATGACAGTAGTGTACACTGACATGTTGGATGTTCACTGGAGTGGTGTAACGTTGTCTGAAGGGTATTACTACAGTAACACTACGGTGTAAGCACATAGAGCTGGGATGAGAATAGTCAGCATACTGAACATATGACAGCGTCTGGCGGCGTATACCGCATTCTGCATGTGTGCGAGAGACTCACGGGTTGTCATCCTGTCACACGGATCACATATGACATAGTATCACTGGAGGAATCTGCCACTGCTCTGCTAATCGTTGCCATTCCACAAAGTAACACCGCCACCTATCGCATGGTGATGTCACAGACCCTTTTTTAATTTGTATGTATTTTATTTAACTAGGCAAGTCAGTTAAGAACAAATTCTTATTTACAATGATGGCCTAGGAACAGTGGGTTAACTGCCTTGTTCAGGGGCAGAATGACAGATTTTTACCTTGTCAGTTCAGGGATTCGATCTAGCAACCTTTCGGTTACTGGCCCAACGCTCTAACCACTAGGCTAGGCTACCTGCCGCCCTTGAGGTGATAACTTTATAGCAGCCCACATGATAGAATTCACTGGGACTTGTGCTACACATGGGTAAGAGAGTGAGTAGCCCTACAATTGCTATGTTGGTTGTGTTGGAATGGATCTCAATGATTTAACATTTACTGTACGGAGAGATCCACTGTACACTTGATTGGGTAATTCAGCAATTAACTGTCCCTATTCAATCCATTCATATGAATACTGGGTTAAGCATAAGCCTAAATTCTACACTGTATAGACTATAGACTTAGCTTGTGTCAATGTCAGTGTCTATACGGTCACCACACATACACTACATGGCCTAAAGTATGTGGACACCCATTCAAATGAGTGGATTTGGCTATTTCAGCACACAGCCATGCAATCTCCATAGACAAACATTGGCTGTAGAACATCCCGTATTGAAGAGCTCCATGACTTTCAACGTGGCACCGTCATGCATGCCACCTTTCCAACAAGTCAGTTCGTCAAATTTCTGCCCTTCTAAAGCTGCCTCGGTCAACTGTAAGTGTTGTTTGTGAAGTGGAAACGTCTAAGAGCAACAACGGCTCAGGCCACACTGCCCAGTGCTGAAGCATGTAGCTCGTAAAAATCGTCTGTCCTCGGTTGCAACACTCACTGCCGAGTTCAAAGCTGCCTCTGAAAGCAATGTCAGCACAAGAACTGTTCGTTGGGAGCTTCATGAAATGGGTTTCCATGGTCGAGCAGCCCCACACAAGCCTAAGATCACCATGCGCAATGCCAAGCGTCAGCTGGAGTGGTGTAAAGCTCACTGCCATTGGACTCTGGAGCAGTGGAAACGCATTCTCTGGAGTGATGAATCACGCTTCACCTGCTGGCAGTCCGACAGATGAATCTGGATTTTTGGCAGATGTCAGGAGAACGCTATCTGGCCAAATGCATAGTGGCAACTGTAAAGTTTGGTGGAAGAGGAATAATGGTCTGGAGCTGTTTATCATGGTTTGAGCTAGGCCCCTGAGTTCCATTGAAGGGAAATCTTAAAGCTACAGCATACAATGACATTCTAGATGATTCTGTGCTTCCAGATTTGTAGCAAAAGTTTGGAGAAAGGCCTTTCCTGTTTCAGCACGACAATGCCCCTGTGCACAAAGCCTAACTTTACGGAAACCCACTAGACAGACCAGGTCTTCCTTGAATACTGGGTCATGAATACTGGGTTAAGCCATAAGCATATAGTTGCTTTACTGTATAAACTATAGACTTTTAATATAATTGTACATTAATCAATCAAATGTATTCATGAATCCCTTTCTACATCAACAGGTCATAAAGTGCTATACAGAAACATAACATTTTAATAATTTAGCTGATGCTCTTATCCGAGCAACTTACAGTTAGTGAATTCATCTTAAGATAGCTAGGTGAGACAACCACATATCACAGTCGTAGTAAGCTACATACCACCCCCCCACACACACACACACACACACACACACACACACACACACACACACACACACACACACACACACACACACACACACACACACACACACACGTTAACGCAATCTTCCCTGAATACTGGGTTACACCAGTTCTGGGTTAAGCAGGTTTAATGGATAATGTTGCTTATCTGAGCTAACTGCTACATGTGTGTCCCCGTAATACACATTGCTGTAATAGAGGGACATTTCTGGGAATTGGAAATTCTTGGAAGTTACATATTAATATTAAATATTCCTCTAGTGTTCTAGCTAGGCTAATCCAGATTGAAGTGGAGGGTTTGGTGAAAGTGCATCGGTACATCTGCTCACGAATGAAACACCTACGGGAGGCAGCACCCGCCTGACGCCACAGCTGACAGGACTGGGGTGGCATCATACGTGCATGTGGGTACAGTATAAATATAAACAGTCAGGCACACACAGGCCTAAAATAAACATGCACACACACACACACACACACCATAGACACACACACTGTGAATGAAGTAGAAACAGCAGTCAGATGCATGTGAGTCAGTGACTATCTCCTGTCCCACCCCAAACCACTCCACATACTGTACAGTATGTAGCACCACAATGTCACTTCTCACACCCATACAGGTACCAAATTCCTCATACTTCTTTCTCAGAGTTCACTTTCCACTAGTAGAGCAGTGCAGGCACTGACTAAAGGCCAAATTCATTGAGCTGGAGTGTGAGTACGGAGTACAGACAGTGCTGCTTTACATGGCCCTTCAGAGAGTGTGTCTGGGCCCACTCCTCATCGTTAGCGCTGAGACGGACCATATGGCTTGAGCCGCATGCACAGGTCAGTTTCTCACACCCTGGGTAGAAATAGCACCAGAGCCAGGGACACTGTTACAGTGATTACTGAGGAGAGGCCTGTAGAGAATGGGCTCTATTGGCATGTGGCTCACTCAGAACATGGAGGGGGGGTCCAACAATAAAGGGCCCTGATTGGCTAGCGTCCCATCTGTCCTGAGGAGGCAGATATTCCATTGGTTGGCACAGGTTGAAAGTCTAAGAGTGGTGAGAACGCTGTGTTCTCCAACCTTGCTTTGCAGGACTAGTCACAGCCAAACAACTTGTGACTGGGTGCACACACGCATGCGCACACACACAAAACCCGCTTCATACCCACATAAAGTTGGCATATGGTGCACCACTCAGCAGCCACAACACCGTAGGCAGACTGTACTGTCCATACCAATAAGACTAAAAACTGTGGTGGATAAAGAATTGATAACGTATTTGAACCATTGATAATGTTGTCAAAGCAGCAATAATGTTGCATTACGGTTATGCGTTGGTTGTCACTGTGACGGTGCTGACTGAGGAACATTCTGCTCTCTAGATGTCCCCGTAAAGGACATCCATATCTTTAGGCCCTCAGCCCATTCTGAGGACCCATGCACCCAGTCACCCACAGCTTACTGTACAGTACAGATAAGACGAGACATTCTTGGAGACACAGGCTGACATTCCTTATCTATTGGTGTTCGTTCAACGTCGTAAAACAACGTCACGCCCCTAATTGTTAGTGTGACACAGGCCAAATGGTGTTAACAGTGTTCTCGATACCCTAACGTGTGTTGAGGTTATGTAACAATAGGCAAAATCAGGTTATCTTCACCCACACGTGCTGATGGGACTTTCCTCTATCAACCAGGGAACACGGTGAGGTAAGACAGTGTTCTTGGTCAAGTGTATACTGCGGTACGTTTGACTTTGAAGGGCTAAGCCGCAGTCACTGATGGCAATGATTATGAATGGTGGTTTGTTTGGTGTGTCATTGCGAGGTTTTGTGTTGAACTTGACTGATAGACAGGGTGCTATCGGGCACTGTGAGCCTTTGGTTTGTCCACTAGGGGTCATCCTGTCATTTCCTCAGTGTTATTCATGTGAGGATTAATGAGCCGGTATTCATAAAAGGTCTCGGAGTAGGTGTGCTGATCTAGGAACAGTTCCCCCATGTCCATGTAATCGTATTCTGTATGATCTTAAAAGCAAAACTAATCCTAAATCAAAATCGTACTCCGATGCTTGATACATACAGCCCCTGTCTGTTGTATGTTATACAGGCCTTTAGGCCATTATCCATATATATTTTCTTAAATACATTATTTCAAGAACGACTAAAGTACTGTGTAGTGTTAACATAATCTGATGTGGCACAGACTATCTTTTTTCTTTCGGCCTAATTCTTCTCCTTTCAGTAGACTATAGTGCATGTTGCATTGGAGCTTCAGAAGGGAAAGGCACAAATTTGTCCCCGTCACTAATTCTCTGTACTGTACAGTGTAGCCTACATTCAGGGCCAAAAAAGAACAGCTGGAACGGAAGAAAGCAGGCCTATATTATGTGCATTTACGGCCAGCGGTGCACAAACTCCTACTCAGCTTAGAGCCGTGGTTCCCAACCTTTTGCTGTTACTTCCCAGAGTAACCCAGGGGGTCCTGGTTGAGAAACGCTTGTGTACAGGATGCTCTGAGCTCTGTAAGAACTGCTAAACTGCAGATTATAGAACCAAATAAACTGCAGGAGGTTACAGTAAATTGACAGGCACTGTTTTGTTTTCAGATGCCCGATGACTTGAACATAATGTGAAACTATTCCTATTGGATTGAAACGATTGCATTAGTTGACAATGCAACAACCGTGAGCCTATATTGGCCTGTGTAGGATAACAACATTCAACCACACAAAAGTGTAATTCTATTCTTTTATATTATCACGGGTGTCGAAATAACATGTAACTTTTTTTTGGAGAGGATGTAGGCTTGCCTATTCGACCTACAGGTGCCGAATTTAAGTTAGCCGTGCTCCACTTTTGCTTTGGCAAATCAATAACTAAGCCACGGACCCGTCAAGATTCCAAGTTCCAACGTGGAAAGTGTAGTTTACAGGGCTCAAGCTCTGAAAGCAATTTCATAACACATTTAATCTGTTGCTGACAGGGTAAAGTGACATTGTTATGTAAGTACGTAGACTATAGCTGCCAACATGATCTTTTCCTGAGGTTTATGTTGTTGATGGAAATGTCGCCTGTAACTAAAACAAATCTATCCGATGATAAATGTAAATATGAAATAGGCCCATAAGCCTAATATCAAAAATGTTCTGACAATATATTCGCTCAGTCACAATTTGGACACCGGCTACCTGAATATGCATTTGCTTGCATACCGATTAGGCGCACTCACCTTGGCTTGATTAATAAGAAGACCCACAAATGTGGACACCAACATTGAGCGCGACATTGGAGGACTCTTCCTGCGCAGGTCCGTCTTTAGGAAGGGGAATGCGGTGACCGGCGGCTCCTCCGGCACGGTGACGGTGTACGAATGTCGCATACTAGGCATGATGACGGTGTAGGCTACGGTCTATACAGCAGACGATACAATCAATTAGAGGTGGCGATGCTGAAAAGTTGTCTACCGCGGGTGCAACAGTAGCTGGTCCCGGTGTAACGTGATTGCACTTGGTAAGGAAACTGTTCCTCTCATCGAGGACAAGGTGTTCAATTCGAATCCTTCGAAACACTTGAAATGATCAAATAAAACAGGCGTTGATGATCAATTGTCGCGATTTGCAGTCCGTCAGAAGTGAGACAACCCGATAGATCGGGTAGTCAAGCCTATATTACTAGCCTTTATTTATAAATAAACAGTAACATATAGGCCCCAACCGGCACTTCGCCTACCAGAATAACATTAGACCCCAAACTCAATCTGGAATATCACTGCCTGCAGACTGAGGCCGATTCGGTTGTATAAGGTTCCACCTCTCTCAGTGTGGGTTGAATAAACTACAGTCGGTGTGCAGTGCCCTTTCGTTTTACTACACAGCACACGCCCCCTCGGACTCAATAGACGTCACGAAGTATCTCATGCTTGTCGAGACGTCAAACGGCAGAGGACGAGACGTTCTCCCCATTCACAGAGGAGGATGAGGACTGAGAGGAGGGTGGTGGAAATGCATGATATATCCGTCCGTCTATAATAATATATGCAATTTAGCTAACGCTTTTATCCAAAGCTACTTACTGTCATGCGTACATTTTTACGGCTGGCGATATCTCTATAATTTATCCATCCATATATTTTTATACTTTGCCTTACAGCATTGGCTTCTTCCACCTTGACATGTGAATTTAGCTTGACAATATAATGCATATCAGTGTAATGTCATAAGTAAAACCTATAACACGTTATGACAAGCATTATGTCATGCGTATGGCATTATGTCAATCAAAAGTCAATAACGTCCAAAGTTTGTTGCTTGCACATTTAGCAAACTAAAGCAACAGTTGGTCCTAGCTCAAGCATTGCCATGCGTTTCTCTAGAATATTGTGAATGAATGACAAAACTGAGTCGCATTTCACTAAGGATCAAACAGCGCGAAACATGGAGGGATCTGACCAATAAGAAACGTTGTTTTCATTTTCCGTTATAGAACGTGTTGCTACGGTGTACAGTAATGAATACGACCCTGGGGTACAGCAATGTAAGACATTACCCAATCAAACATTTCCCTGGAACAGAGGTTCTTTTTTTTATGCAAGCAGATATTTGGCATACCAGGGTTGTGCTCATTAGGGCACACAGCAGAAAAGGGTTTTGCAACCGTGAACGAAAATTAGCTTTCCAGTCCAGGTATTCCCTTCCCCGTTTTCTGCCATTTGGGGTCCAATGAACTCGACCCTACTCCTAATTGGCCCATCATCACTCTACAGTCACATTCAATCTGTATGCAGAATAATACCAGCTAGAGGGGGTGTTAAGAAAAAGTAAAACACCCACTCTCAAAACATAAACAGGAAACCCAACAACCACAAACACAGCACCATAATCTTACGAAAGCAAAGTGTCGCTTTTCGCCGAATCATTACGTAAGCAGCGTGTAACTGACCCGTTCCCTGAGAATCAGCGCGTTATGGTGGCGTTATGGTCTAAAAATTACATCTAGATTTTTTCAGTTATGTGCAATTCACGATATACATCTCGATTTAAGTGTTCTCTAAATAAGCTTTGTGTACAATTAAAGGTAAAACACACTGCATTGCAAATAGTCAGCAATAATATAATAAATTCAGGGATTGTGAAATTATACCTAGGCTAAATGTGTGCCTTCCACAACCATAAGACCCACTAATGATTTAATTATTTTAGAAAAAATAGATTAATCTGTCTTTTTTTAAATAATCACTGATCTGGCATTCAAGTCTGTCTATTAAAATGCCATTTTTGTTAAAAAAAAATATGAACAGAACCATGCATAATGCACACTTGAGGAAATGGCCAAAATATCATAACATGGTATTTAAAAATTGTTTAACAGTATTTTATGTTTTTGAAAAATAAAACTCCTACATTTGCTTTGTGAGTAATGCACGACCCTAGGGTGGCAACACATACATTCTAAGTCATTTCTATGGGTCTTTCTCCATTCGGATTGTTTTATACTGTTTAATTCAACCCAAAATAATTTCCTGCATTTTCATAACATTTCTAAATTTCCTGCACTAATTTTAGATAATTTCCATACTGTCACATAGGGCTGCAAAATATAGAGGCCTTATTTGTAACCCAAATGTTGCAATTGCGATTTGAGGTGCGATTTATATGAATAAAAATGTGTGTGAACTGTTGGAATCATGGAAATATGTTTATTCTAATTCTATAGTTAGAAAATAAATACTTGTGGGCACTTTGAATACAGTACTGTTTGACATGACAACGAACTAAAATGCCAGGAAGGAGTTAGTGACAGGGTAGGAACCAAAGTGTTGGTCAGTGTTTCCTAGGGGACCCTATAATCTGTGGCTACATTAAATGTTTCTTCATGCAGCCAGAATACACTGCTCAAAAAAATAAAGGGAACACTAAAATAACACATCGTAGATCTGAATGAATAAAATATTCTTATTAAATACTTTTTTCTTTACATAGTTGAATGTGCTGACAACAAAATCACACAAAAATTATCAATGGAAATCAAATTTATCAACCCATGGAGGTCTGGATTTGGAGTCCCACTCAAAATTAAAGTGGAAAACTACACTACAGGTTGATCCAACTTTGATGTAATGTCCTTAAAACAAGTCAAGTCAAAATGAGGCTTAGGAGTGTGTGTGGCCTCAACTTGCCTGTATGACCTCCCTACAACGCCTGGGAATGCTCCTGATGAGGTGGCGGATCGTCTCCTGAGGGATCTCCTCCCAGACCTGGACTAAAGCATCCGCCAACTCCTGGACAGTCTGTGGTGCAACGTGGCGTTGGTGGATGGAGCGAGACATGATGTCCCAGATGTGCTCAATTGGATTCAGGTCTGGGGAACGGGCGGGCCAGTCCATAGTATCAATGCCTTCCTCTTGCAGGAACTGCTGACACACTCCAGCCACATGAGGTCTAGCATTGTCTTGCATTAGGAGGAACCCAGGGCCAACCGCACCAGCATATGGTCTCACAAGGAGTCTGAGAATGTCATCTCGGTACCTAATGGCAGTCAGGCTACCTCTGGCGAGCACATGGAGGGCTGTGAGGCCCCCCAAAGAAATGCCACCCCACACCATGACTGACCCACCGCCAAACCGGTCATGCTGGAGGATGTTTCAGGCAGCAGAACGTTCTCTACGGAGTCTCCAGACTCTATCATGTCTGTCACATGTGCTCAGTGTGAACCTGCTTTCATCTGTGAAGAGCACAGGGCGCCAGTGGCGAATTTGCGAATCTTGGTGTTCTCTGGCAAATGCCAAATGTCCTGTACGATGTTGGACTGTAAGGACAACCCCCACCTGTGGACATCGGGCCCTCATACCACCCTCATGGAGTCTGTTTCTGACCGTTTGAGCAGACACATGCACATTTGTGGCCATTTTGCAGGATTCTGGCAGTGCTCCTCCTGCTCCTCCTTGCACAAAGGCGGAGGTAGTGGTCCTGCTGCTGGGTTGTTGCCCTGCTATGGCCTCCTCCACGTCTCCTGATGTCCTGGCCTGTCTCCTGGTAGCGCCTCCATGCTCTGGACACTACGCTGACACACACAGCAAACCTTCTTGCCACAGCTCGCATTGATGTTCCATCCTGGATGAGCTGCACTACCTGAGCCACTTGTGTGGGTTGTAGACTCCGTCTCATGCTACCACTAGAGTGAAAGCACCGCCAGCATTCAAAAATGACCAAAACATCAGCCAGGAAGCATAGGAACTGAGATGTGGTCTGTGGTCACCGCCTGCAGAACCACTCCTTTATTGGGGGTGTCTTGCTAATTGCCTATAATTTCCACCTGTTGTCTTCCATTTGCACAACAGCATGTGAAATGTATTGTCAATCAGTGTTGTTTCCTAAGTGGACAGTTTGATTTCACAGAAGTGTGATTGACTTGGAGTTACATTGTGTTGTTTAAGTGTTCCCTTTATTTTTTGAGCAGTGTATATATGCTTGGGGGGATGAAATTTAAAGTATGCTAATATTTTTTACACATTTTTTAGGTGGTTTGACACTTTATTCAGAAGGTAATGAAATTATATGGGGAGACAGGCAAATGGGAGAAACCGTGGGAAGGTCGGAAGCACGGATTGATCCCTATTCTCCGGTGGAAAGTTGTAGCAGGTAGCCTAGTGGTTAGAGCATTGGGCCAGTAACCAAAAGGTTGCTAGATCGAATCCCTGAGCTGACAAGGTAAAAATCTGTCATTCTGCCCCTGAACAAGGCAGTTAACCCACTGTTCCTCGGCAGCCATTGTAAATAAGACCTACACCAAGTGTCAAACTCTTTCTACAGAGGGCCGAGTGTCTGTGGGTTTTCGCTCCCTCTTGTACTTGATTGATGAATTAAGGTCAATAATTAGTAAAGAACTCCCCTCGCCGGTTGTGTAAGTCTTAAACCTGTTAAGACTCTAGGGGCAGTATTTCATTTTTGGATAAAAAGACATGCCCGTTTTAAGCGCAATATTTTGTCACGAAAAGATGCTCGACTATGCTTGGAATTGATAGTTTTGGAAAGAAGACACTCTGACGTTTCCAGAACTGTAAAGATTTTCACTGTGAGTGCCATAGAACAGAATCTACAGGCAAAACCAAGATGTTTGAGTGACCAGGAAATCAACAAGATTTCTGGAGGCACGTTTTCCATGATCTCCTTATATGGCTGTGAATGCGACAGGAATGAACGGACACTTCCTATCGTTTCCCCCAGGTGTCTGCAGCATTGTGACGTATTTGTAGGCATATCATTGGAAGATTGACCATAAGAGCCTACAATTACCAAGTGTCCCGCACGGTGTCTGCGTGGAAATTGGTGCGCAAAAGTCAGGTACCAGTATTTTTCCATCCGAATCAGAGAAGAATGCACGCTTCCAGGGAAGGGATTTCAATGAAGAGATATATGACAAAACACCTTGAGGATTGATTCAAACAACATTTTCCATGTTTCAGTCGATATTATGGAGTTAATTCGGAAAAAAGTTTGACGTTTAGGTGACTGAATTTTCGGTTAGTTTCGGTAGCCAAATGCATAGTAACAAAACGGAACGTTGTGTCCTACACAAGCATCTTTCAGGAAAAACTGGACATCTGCTATGTAACTGAGAGTCTCCTCATTGAAACATCTGAAGTTCTTCAAAGGTAAATTATTTTATTTGATCCCTTTGCTGGTTTTTGTGAATGTTGCGTGCTAAATGCTAACGCTAAATGCTAAGCTAGCTATCACCACTCTTACACAAATTATTGATTTTCTCTGGTTCTAAAGCATATTTTGAAAATCTGAGACGACAGGATTGTTAAGAAAAGGATAAGCTTGAGGATAGGCATATTTATTTCATTTAATTTGCAATTTTCAGAAATCGCTAATTTTGCGTTATGGTAATGAGCTTGAGGTTGTAGTCACGATCCCGGATCCGGGATGGGGCGGACTAAGAGGTTAATTGAAAGGGAAAGCCTAAAACCTGCAGACACTAGGGCATCCATGGAATGAGTTTGACACACCTGCACTACACCAATGCTCTGCACAGGAAATACTCATATTAATGGCAGTCGGTAACCAAATCATAGATTGCAGACTGCTTACAAGGCAAGGACACACATTTTGGGGAACTCTCTTTAAATATGGCTTGTGGCCTCTCGGCTGGCGTGGCGGTCTAGGGCAGTGCTAGCTGTGCCACCAGAGACTCTGGGTTTGAGCCCAGGGTCTGTCGCAGCCGGCCGCGACCGGGAGATCCATGGGGCGAAGCACAATTGGCCTAGCGTCGTCCGGGTTAGGCAGGGTTTGGCCGGTAGGAATATCCTTGTCTCATCGCAGTGCACGCTAACCAGCTCGCCAGGTGCACAGTGTTTCCTCCGACACATTGGTGCGGCTGGCTTCCGGGTTGGATGCGCGCTGTGTTAAGAAGCAGTGCGACTTGGTTGGGTTGTGTTTCGGAGGACGCATGACTTTCAACCTTCGTCTCTCCCGAGCCCGTATGGGAGTTGTAGCGATGAGACAAGATAGTAGCTACTAACAATTGGATACCACAAAATTGGGGAGAAAAGGGGGTAAAAACTTTTTTTTAAAGGGCTGGAATAAAATCCTGCTTGCTCTTCAGAATGGTTGTCCACCCATGATCTGTTTCCCAACTGCTGGGTGTTTGAAAATGTTCTTGTTATAACAATTAATTGATCAAAATCACCCAACCTTGAAGACAAATCTAATGAATATCAGTATTTAGGTGGTTAATGCCAACGAGTTGAAGATTCTTGCCATCATCTGACTCTACATAGACAAAATAGGATGAGTTTAGGAGTTGTGAGCCCCCCTACCATCTCTGCCTAGCATGTGCACAATACTAAAATGTCAAAATATATATTTGAGGTCTGAAGCATTTAATATGCAGGACGTAATATGTAGGACTTATTCAAAACTGCCCGTGAATGGCTGCAGAAATACATAGCCTGATATAATTCATTTTCAAAGAGTAGTCATCAGATTTCAAATATGTGATTACAGTGGCAAAATTGGGAAGAAGCAGAATACAATAATGTCAGTGTGGGGAATAACATTAGTGTTCTTGCTGACAAGCACATTAATTACCCTGTATTTTAGCCCATTGTTAAGAATACGAATTGTTCCATTGATCCGACTAAATAAAGTACATTGCTAATAAAATCTCATAACCAAATTATGTTTATTTTCATTTATCTCCCCTCTAGAATCAAACGTACACTTTTGGGTTTACAATAACTTTGACAAAATATTGTTCATAGTTACAAATCAGGTCACCCTAGCAAACTTCCCAGCTACAACATACTGTATGTAGCTGCCTTTTAGCTGTCACTGCCTGCCAATCGTCAAACGAGGGGACTGCAAGTGTGGATTAAATCGACTTTTGTACATGCTGTCAAAAGGCTGCATTCTGCAATTAGGACCCGGAGTAACAGCAACCTAATTGTGTTGACACCATTGTACATAAAACAGCGCTACCGTGCTGCTCTTTTTACAGTTTTATAAAGTCAACGGAGAACGTTATCTCCATTCAGCTCCACTCTGATCTTGAGGGGCGTTTTTTTAACGCGCATCCAACCCCCTCGATCCCGTATTTAACAAGACCAATCATATGCTTCAATGTGTGACAAGACAAGACAATGATCGAGGTTCCGCTCTTGATGTAAAATTGAAGTCGCAGATGCTACAATGTCAAAACAATATGGAGCATAGTTGAAAAGTTAACACACTACACAATGGACTCTTTAGAAAAATAAAAGCAGTAATTTGCGTTGCGTGATATATAAGAGGTGTGGCGTGCGAGGGTCAATAGCGTGTGTCTCACGGCCAATGAGTGAGAGTTAGCAGCTCTATAATAATTTTAGCCAATTTGGATCTATTTTGTAGCTAACAAGGTAGACCAGTTGACTTGTTATAAACACGCCCTTCTGTCCGTCTGCAACAGTTTGAACAGAATGCTAGCCTGTCCACTTGGTTCAGATGTTGAAATGTCGAGTGGCCATCCGTATTTCTCCGAATGAGAACGACTTGCCAATTCGTTATATAGTTGTGTTTTATGCTTTACCACAGACTAGACAAATAACAGTATTTGGCTAAAATGCCGCACGCAATAAACTGAGCATTAATTTTCAGGAATCAATGTTCATTGATACTCCCGTTTTTGTAGGTTCTGGTCTGCGCGCAATTTGAGTCTCAGTGTGTTTCGGAATTCATATGACTGATTTTGTTGGACCCTTACCTGAAATGCAATTAGTGAGTTTAAACCGCTTGTCAGAAAGGAAGAAGTGATCTCTCATCTTGGTTGTTGTGAGTGGCAGTAGGAGGGGCTTGGTGTGTGTGTGTTAGTTAATGGAAAGGTGCACCCGGACAGAGACCTGTATATAATCGGGAGATGCTCATGTCTCCACCCTAACAATGGGAGTCGTTGTCCAAACGACGGGAAGGCAGGATACAAGTATAGGTCCAAAATAAGCCCATAGAAACACATTGGGTTTATTTTGGACAGAGTTAGGCGAGAGTAAAATCTCTCGCTTCCTCTCTGACACAGCACAGAAGGAGCGAAGGAGAAGAGACCTAAAATACAACATGAGAATAAGCGTACATAAACGCTCGTAAATGTAAAAAAATAAAATGTAAAAAATGATTAATGCAATACAGGCATCAAATATCGCACAATAAAACATTAAAATTAATTCGATATATCGCCCAGCCATACACTCAATCGTTATTATAAGAACTACGATAAACTGTGTTTACTAGCAGTCTTGAAGGCAGGGTCATGATATGACATATAGCACCTGCTCCAGATATGTATGTAATAGGGGTTAGATATTGAAATATCAGATATTATCATCATCAATAATGTACTGTCCGAACTCAACAGCCTGGCACAGTAAGGAAGCAGATATTTTAACACTGTTGACTGTATCTTACACTTGTCATTGAGTGACAGTGATTGAATGTGAAAAGGCTGCACAGCCCTTAGCCATGGTTTATTGGCCATATACACCTTCTTGGGCCTTATTGCTTAAATAGAACAGACCGCCTAAGGGCTGTTCTTAGCATGATGCAACGTGGAGTGCCTGAACAAAGCCCCTAGCAGTGGTATATTGGCCATATATCAATACAGGTGTGCCAAGCTTGTAGCGTCATACCCAAAAAGACTCAAGGCTGTAATCATTGCCAAAGGTGCTTCAACAAAGTACTGAGTAAAGGGTCTGATAACTTATGTAAATGTAATCTATATTTTTTATTCATTTGCAAAAATGTCTAAAGGCCTGTTTTTGCTTTGTCATTATGGGGTATTGTGTGTAGATTGATTGGGGGGGGGGCAATTTAATCCATTTAAAAAAGGCTGTAACCTAACAAAATCTGGAAATATATATTTTCCAAATGCACTGTATGCCAAACATTTACTCCACTATCACCCTATCGGTGAGGTATCTGTGTACATCAGAGATGTGTAAAACAGAATAAGTTTTAATAGTGGGAACCAGTTATCGAGATTTATTGGACAGACAGCGCATCTCAGTATGGAGCGCAGTTCACAATGCATGCATCATCTGGTAACTTTTTTCCTTGTGACAGGTACATTTGCTGCACCATAGTCTATGCTACAGTAATATCAAATTGCATCCAAAATAGATAATCCTGTTCAAGATACGTATATCGATGTCCTAGCCTACCCCTTTCAGGTACAGTGGGGCAAAAAAGTATTTAGTCAGCCACCAATTGTGCAAGTTCTCCCACTTAAAAAGATGAGAGAGGCCTGTAATGACAAAATGATTAAAAAGAATACAGAAAATCACATTGTAGGATTTTTAATGAATTTATTTGCAAATTATGGTGGAAAATAAGTATTTGGTCACCTACAAACAAGAAAGATTTCTGGCTCTCACAGACCTGTAACTTCTTCTTTAAGAGGCTCCTCTGTCCTCCACTCATTACCTGTATTAATGGCACCTGCTTGAACTTGTTATCAGTATAAAAGACACCTGCCCACAACTTCAAACAGTCACACTCCAAACTCCTCTATGGCCAAGACCAAAGAGCTGTCAAAGGACACCAGAAACAAAATTGTAGACCTGCACCAGACTGGGAAGACTGAATCTGCAATAGGTAAGCAGCTTGGTTTGAAGAAATCAACTGTGGGAGAAATTATTAGGAAATGGAAGACATACAAGACCACTGATAATCTCCCTCAATCTGGGGCTCCACTCAAAATGATCACAAGAACGGTGAGCAAAAATCCCAGAACCACACAGGGGGACCTAGTGAATGACCTGCAGAGAGCTGGGACCAAAGTAACAAAGCCTACCATCAGTAACACACTACGCCGCCAGGGACTCAAATCCTGCAGTGCCAGACGTGTCCTCCTGCTTAAGCCAGTACATGTCCAGGCCCTTCTGAAGTTTTCTAGAGAGCATTTGGATGATCCAGTAGAAGATTGGGAGAATGTCATATGGTCAGATGAAACCAAAATATAACTTTTTGGTAAAAACTCAACTCGTCGTGTTTGGAGGACAAAGAATGCTGAGTTGCATCCAAAGAACACCATACCTACTGTGAAGCATGGGGGTGGAAACATCATGCTTTGGGGCTGTTTTTCTGCAAAGGGACCAGGACGACTGATCCGTGTAAAGGAAAGAATGAATGGGGCTATATATCGTGAGATTTTGAGTGAAAACCTCCTTCCATCAGCAAGGGCATTGAAGATGAAACGTGGCTGGGTCTTTCAGCATGACAATGATCCCAACACACCGCCCGGGCAACGAAGGAGTGGCTTCGTAAGAAGCATTTCAAGGTCCTGGAGTGGCCTAGCCAGTCTCCAGATCTCAACCCCATAGAAAATCTTTGGAGGGAGTTGAAAGTCCGTGTTGCCCAGCAACAGCCCCAAAACATCACTGCTCTAGAGGAGATCTGCATGGAGGAATGGGCCAAAATACCAGCAGCAGTGTGTGAAAACCTTGTGAAGACTTACAGAAAACGTTTGACCATTGCCAACATTTTGGCAATTTCATTTCATTTAATTTTGTCTGTCGTAGTTGAAGTGTACCTATGATGAAAATTACAGGCCTCTCTCATCTTTTTAAGTGGGAGAACTTGCACAATTGGTGGCTGACTAAATACTTTTTTGCCCCACTGTACATACATATTGTCATGACGTTGGCCTGGGGGAAGGTTTAAGACAGTCATAAATACCTCTTTCCCCCTTTTTCCTCTCTCTACCCTACTGATTTTACATTTGCAAATTCTTGGTTAACATAGAGATTCTGGGAACATCAGAAGGGGGGGGGGGTTTACTATATTCTGGTAATCCGACCAATTTAACATATGTGGTGGTACTTAATGAATATGATGTCAGTTCGGTTGTCATCTGAGACATTCTCATCAATGATAAGATGACCAATTCTACAATGGAAAGTCTACACATCAGAGTTATCGGATTCACATGGAATTGTTGTTCAATTTAAAATGTTTGAATAAGAAATTATTTGTGATGGGATGAAATGTGATTTTAGCTTCTAAAATGTGAGATTTGGGTTTTCATAGGATAGGGCTCTGCTCAATCAGTGACCCGCCCCTGTGAAGGGACATGGGCTATTATTTTATAGAATAGCATGTCATATCACTTAATCCGGCATAGCCAAAGACACAACAATATATATATATATTCACACAGAATACCATGTGGTCACCATGTGGTCATGCTGGAGAGCGGTGCAAACCCATCACCTGGTGATATTTGTTGGGGTGTGGCTTAAGTCACAATTATTCTACAGTATTTTAATGTGTGTGTGTTTCGGTAGGTATCTCCAATGGTGGGGCAGCATTTGTTTTTTTAGAAATATGTCAAAATAAAAAATAAAATAAAAAACTACTAATTAGATCAGTACAGTGGCTTGCAAAAGTATTCACCCCCTTGGCATTTTTCCTATTTTGTTGCCTTACAACCTGGAATTAAAATAGATTTTTTTGGGGGGGGGTTGGTATCATTTGATTTACATAACATGTCTACCACTTTCAAGATGCAAAATTGTTTTTTTTATATTGTGAAACATACAAGAAATAAGACATAAAAAAACAGAAAACTTGAGCATGCATAACTATTCACCCCCCTACAGTCAACACTTTATAGAGCCACCTTTTGCAACAATTTCAGCTGCAAGTCTCTTGGGGTATGTCTCTATAAGCTTGGCACATCTAGCCACTGGGAGTTTTGCCCATTCTTCAAGGCAAAACTGCTCCAGCTCCATCAAGTTGGATGGGTTCCTCTGGTGTACAGCAATCTTCAAGTCATATCACAGATTCTCAATTGGATTGAGGTCTGGGCTTTGACTAGGCTATTACAAGACATTTAAATCTTTCCCCTTAAACCACTTGAGTGTTGCTTTAGGTGTATGCTTAGGGTCATTGTCCTGCTGGACGGTGAACCTCCGTCCCAGTTTCAAATCTCTGGAAGAATGAAACAGGCCTCCCTCAATATTTTTCCTGTATTGAGCGCCATCCATCACTCCTTCAATTCTGACCAGTTTCCCAGTCCCTGACGCTGAAAAACATGGATGGTGTTCTCGGGGTGATGAGAGATGTTGGGTTTGCACCAGACATAGCGTTTTCCTTGATGGCCAAAAAGCTCAATTTTAGCCGTATCTGACCAGAGTACCTTCTTCCATATATTTGGGGAGTCTCCCACATGCCTTTTGGCGAACACCAAACATGGTTGCTTATTTTCTTCTTTAAGCAATGGCTTTTTTTCTGGCCACTCTTCCATAAAGCCCAGCTCTGCGGAGTGTACTGCTTAAAATTGTCCTATGTACAGATACTCCAATCTCTGCTGTGGAGCTTTGCAGCTCCTTCAGGGTTATCTTTGGTCTCTTTGTTGCCTCTGATTAATGCCCTCCTTGCCTGGTCCATGAGTTTTGGTGGGTGGCCCTCTCTTGTCAGGTTTGTTGTAGTGCCATATTCTTTCTATTTTTTAATAAGTGACTTAATGGTGTTCCTTGGGATGTTCAAAGTTTCTGATATTTTTTTATAACCCAACCCTGATCTGTACTTCTCCACAATTTTGTCCCTGACCTGTTTGGAGAGCTCCTTGGTCTTCATGGTGCCCCTTGCTTAGTGGTGTTGCGGACTCTGGGGCCTTTCAGAACAGGTGTATATATACTGAGATCACGTGACACTTAAATAAAGTCCACCTGTGTGCAATCTAACTAATTATATGACTTTTGAAGGTAATTGGTTGCACCAGGTCTTATTTAGGTGCTTCATAGCAAAGGGAGTGAGAATACATATGCACGTACCACTTTTCCGTTTGTTTTATTTTTTAAAGTTATTTTCAATTGATCATTTGAATCAGCCGTGTAGTGCTAGGGCAAAAACTACAATGTGCCCCCCTTTGGGTCTCCAGGAACAGGATTAAGAAACACTGAGTTAATATATCAATAAGAAAGAGAGTTCCAAACCTCTCTGCCAATATCAGCTAGTTTTCAGTTTTCCACTCAGACCACTCCCAGACAGTCCTAGCAAAATTCTTGCTTGAGAAATTGCTCTTTGCTAAGAAGCCATTTGTTAATTTTAATTAAAAATATTAAAAAATCACAGTAAGTTACTTAATTGTTACACAGAAATGGTTTGATAGTCAGATAAGTCAGATAAAAATGGCTGCACAGGACCTGCACAGGACCTTTAAAAATGTTTTTTTTTGTTTTTGTTTTTTTGCCTTCGATTGAATTTGAGCATATCGTGATGTAAATAAAAGTTTGGAGACTCTGTTGTTTGTTTGGGGGTAGGACTGCAATTTGCAGCACTTCTGTAGAACCACCCATATAGTGCACTACTTTTGACCAGATCCCTATGGGCCCTGGTAAAAAGTAGTGCATTTTATAGGACAGGGATCATCAACTAGATTCAGCTGCGGGTCAATTTTTTTTTGAGTGGTTGGTCGGGGGCCCGGACCATCATAAATAACCAAATTTAGAAGCCCAAACAGATCATATTTGACTAAAACAATAAACAATCACATTCAGAAAGTATTCATACCCCTTGAATTATTTCACATTTTGTTGTGTTTCAGCCTGAATTCAACATTTTATAAATTTAAGTTTCTCACTTATCTACAAACAATACCCCATAATGAGAAAGTGAAAACATGTTTTGAGAAATTTTAGCTAATGTATTGAACATAAATCTCTCATTTACATAAGTATTCACATCCCTGAATCAATACTTTGTAGAAGCATCTTTGGCATCGATTACAGGTGTATTTCTGGGTAAATCTCTAGGAGCTTTCTACACCTGGATTGTGCATCATTTGCGCATCATTCTTGTCAAAATTCCTCAAGCTCTGTCAAATTGGTTTTTGATCATTGCTAGACAACCATTTTCAGGTCCAGCCATAGATTTTCAAGCAGATTTAAGTCAAAACTGTAACTCGGCCACTCAGGAATATTCAGTGTATTCTTGGTAAGCAACTCTAGTGTAGATTTAGCCTTGTGTTTTAGGTTATTGTCCTGCTGATGAATTCATCTCCCAGTGTCTGGTGGAAAGCAGACTGAACCATGTTTTCCTCTAGGATTTTGCCTGTCCATAACTTCAGCCCATTTCTCTTTTATCCTGAAAAACTCCCCAGTCCTTAACGATCATTTCCAAGTAAACACTACACTCCTAGAAACAAAGGTTTAGATTTGTTCTTAACGGGCTACAAACGCTTGTCACTGTAGTTGTACCCTGTAAGATACATCCTTTGTACCTGTTTTATAGGAACATAATTGCACCCCAGTTCATACCTCAGATAGTACCTTTCTTACATATAGTCCACAAGTACAAAAGCATGCCTTTAGATAAAGTACATTTAGCCTTTATAGAGTGCCATCACAGTGACATCACAGTGACAGAGCCACTTGTTCCTTGTAAGTGGCAGAAATGTACCTCTACAGTAGACCACTTAAAACCTGGTACAACACTTCCACTCAAAAGGTGGCCAAAAATAACTAACTGAAAGCAACGCCCCCACTAAGCCACGCCACCATTATAATTTCCCAGTCTGCCTTGCCTTTGAGTAAATTGTAGAGTTACCACCCATGACATGGTTGCTCAATTAGTTTGTTTTCAACTGAATATACAACTCTTTATGACAATAAATGACATCTCATAATGCCTTATTTTGAGGCCTAAATTCACCCTAATACAGTAATCATGAAACTCATGGTTTACAGGCCACATCAGGCCTACAAGTAGGTTTGCAAAATTCCTGTAACTTTACGGAGTTCCTCCTTATTCCCTCCCATTTCCAGGAATTTTCCAACCAAGATCTCTAGAAAAGTTGCAACCCTATCTAGGATATTCAACAGTTGGAATTTTTATTAGCCCGCAACCTGAATTCAGAATGAATGCCAGAATTAGGAACATTATGAGGAGACTACCTAAGCCATTTAAACTAGAAGAACCATTTCAGTAACAGGTGCACAAAATCCAACTAAGTGAATGGATTAGTTTAGAAAAATGTATGTTATTTATCTTTGTGTAGCATAAGATTAATCAATCAATGCACATGCAAAAACACAGATATTTAAAACAATTCTAAAAATCAACTTGCAGTATAGCATGCTGGGAAATATGATCATGATTATAGTACAAATCTTCCTTTTAGGATAGCACCACAGTGACAAAGCCGTTAGTTAATTTCAAGTGGCAAAAGTTCATCATTGTATCTTGAGAGTATTAAGTGTTCACAAAATATAAGTTTGTACCCTGGAAAACAGAAATGTACCTTCACCGTAGAATGTCATGACTGTACCTTTTACATTCAAAATATTGGGTAAAAAAATGTTCCATTATACTAGATTATCCACACATGTAACCTAAAAGAAAAGGTACCGAACAGTACCATGTGAGATCATTATGTGTACCTCGGAAGGTACATTGTGTATTTGGATCCATCTTTTTGTACGTCAGGGAACAATTTGTACCCTAACCGTACCCTTATTTCTAAGTGTCAGGTAAACACAAATGGTTCCTTGTAAGAAGAAAAGACAGACTGAGGTGTCTGGGCAGTTCCTTGTATACGTGCTAGAACCCACATGGACCTCCCCAGTCTCTGGTCTCTCTGGGTTCTGTCAGAGGTGGACATTTACATCAAAGAGCAGGTAAATGGTCACGCACGCACACGGACACAGGAACAATGAATGTGCTGGTTAGACTAGAAGCCTTCATCCTAGGAGGACTCATCGGCCCTGACATCAATCTATATAGCTAGCGTGACACAGAAAAGCACAGAGGACAGCAGCAATTGTAGCCTTGATTTGATAGTGTCTTTGTAAACCTTACAGCTCTGTACAGACCATTAGGGAGACAGGTAAAGTTAACAGTTTATTGCTGGGTGGCCCAGAGCCATTAAGTGTGAGCTGGGCAGAATCCAATGCCACGTAACTCCATCATGTACTTTGATGATGAATCAGGTATGATTGGATGGTAGATGACATCTGTCGTAAGTGAGATGTCCTTGATCTCACACACACACACACACACACACACACACACACACACACACACACACACACACACACACACACACACACACACACACACACACACACACACACACACACACACACACACTTGTTATTCAAGGCACACAATTGAACACGCCGGTTCTCTCCCTCCCGATGTCACCTCACCTCGCCAATATACTATACCAGGACAGTTTAAGCCTGACCACATTCCACAATCACTGTGTCACTCCAGGAAAGAGCTGTCTGGGTAAGGAAAGCTAAAAGACTCAAATGGCAGAGTTCCATTCAAGATCAATTTAACAAGGATAGTTTAGAGCCAGCAGTGGGAACTGAATAGATTTCTGTTAAACGTTAGCATGGAAACTATTTATTTTGGGGACAATTACATTACCTACAGAATCCTGGGTCATATTCATTAGGGCAAACAATTGAAAATGTTTTAGAATGTAAACTAAAATAAGCCTCTCTCATTGGACAAGTCCAAGGAGTGCCCACAGTTCATTTCAGTCTGTTTCTTCTATTTGGTGCCTAATGAACATGCCCATGGTCTCAGTACTTCTCAGTGAAAGAAAAGGAAGAGGAGCGGTGTCTCTGGAAACAGTAACGCTAGGATGTGTCTTATTATTAATAAAGGTTTCCAAAAATGACTGTAAAATCAGAAACATTACAGAAATGCATTAAAAACAATTCAATTGACCACACATACACTGCCGGTCAAAAGTTTTAGAACACCTACTCACTCAAGGGTTTTTCTTTATTTTTTCTATTTTCTACATTGTAGAATAATAGTGAAGACATCAAAACTATGAAATAGCACATATAGCATTATATTTGAGATTCTTCAAATAGTCACCCTTTGCCTTGATGACAGCTTTGCACACTTGGCATTCTCTCAACCAGCTTCACCTGGAATGCTTTTCCAATAGTCTTGAAGGAGTTCCCACATATGCTGAGCACTTGGTGGCTGCTTTTCCTTCACTCTGCAGTCCGATTCATCCCAAACCATCTCAATTTGGTTGAGGTCGGGGATTGTGGAGGCCAAGTCATCTGGTGCAGCACTCCATCACTCTCCTTCTTGGTAAAATAGCCCTTACACTGCCTGGAGGTGTGTTGGGTCATTATCCTGTTGAAAAACAAATGATAGTCCCACTAAGCGCAAACCAGACGGGATGGCGTATTGCTGCCGAATGCTGTGGTAGCCATGCTGGTTAAGTGTACCTTGAATTCTAAATAAATCCCCAACAGTGTCACCAGCAAAGCACCCCTACATCATAACACCTCCTTCATGCTTTACAGTGGGAAATCCACATGCAGAGATCATCCATTCACCCATACCGCGTCTCACAAAGACATGGCGGTTAGAACCAAAAATCTCTGATTTGGACTCATCAGACCAAATGACACATTTCCACTGTTCTAACGTCCATTGCTCGTGTTTCTTGGCCCAAGCAAGTCTCTTCTTATTATTGGGGTCCTTTAGCAGTGGTTTCTTTGCAGCAATTCGACCACGAAGGCCTGATTCACAGTCTCCTCTGAACAGTTGATGTTGAGATGTGTCTGTTACTTCATCTCCATGAAGCATTTATTTGGGCTGCAATTTCTGAGGTTGGTAACTCTAATGAACTTATCCTCTGCAACAGAGGTGACTCTGGGTCTTCCATTCCTGTGGCGGTCATCATGAGAGCCAGTTTCATCATAGCGCTTGATGGTTTTTGCAACTTCAACGTTGACTGTCCTTCATGTCTTAAAGTAATGATGGACTATTGATTCTCTTTGCTTATTTGAGATGTTCTTGCCATAATATGGTATTTTACCAAAGAGGGCTATCTTCTATATACCCCACAACATTGTCACAACACAACTGATTGGCTCAAACGCATTAAGAAGGAAAGAAATTCCACAATTTTACTTTTAAGAAGGCACAGTTGTTAATTGAAATACATTTCAGGAAGCTAGAATGAAGCTGGTTATGAGAATGCCAAGTGTGCAAAGCTGTCATCAAGGCAAAGGTTGGCTACTTTGAAGAAGTCAAATATATTTAGATTTATTTAACACTTTTTTGGTTACTACATGATTCCATGTGTTATTTCATAGATTTGATGTCTTCACTATTATTCTACAATGTAAAAAATAGTAAAATAAAGAAAAATCCTTAAATGAGTAGGTGTTCTAAAACTTTTGACCGGTAGTGCACGTGTTATGCAAGCCATAAAACTGAAATGCAAACTTACACACAATAATATTGACACAAACAAACCTACATATACATTAGAATACATTCACAGAATTGAAAAGACATTCTCACCCACAGGCACACACTCTGAAATATGACACCCACTCCCTCTCTGCTCACATCTGAGAGAAAGAACACCAAAGTCATTACTAATATTCCTGCTATTACTCAATACATCACATGGTCTGCATCTCAAATGGCACCCCTAGTGCACGTATTTTGTCCAGAGCCCTGGTGAATAGTGCGCTATATAGGGAATAGGGTGTCATTCAGGACATAACCATAATGCCATGGAAGCCTCTGCGGGAAAAGTCCTTCTAGGGAAACCTCCCATACTATTGCTAGATGAGGCATCATCACCCTGGCAAACAAACAAGACAGCACACCAGTGGATCAGGCTACATGACTCACACTCGCCACTCAGAAGATATGGATAGTCATAAGTCTACTCTCATCTAGGATGATGATACTGAGAAACAAACTGTCATAACAAACAACATACACTCAATAACCAATGATGTAGACACACCCTATTTAGTGGTTTGGCTTCTTCTACCTCTTACATTAGAAGTTTTTTTTTGTATTTAGGGTTTATCTTTCAATAAAAGATGGATGACAAGCTATGAAGGAAAATAATATTGCAATATTGTCAAAACAATAAAAATATCTCATCAAAGATAATATCCCGATGTAACTATAGATTTTTCCCCCTCATCATAATAATAATAATATATGCCATTTAGCAGACGCTTTTATCCAAAGCGACTTACAATCATGTATACATTCTATAGATTTTTACCACCATGCTCTACCAACTGAGCTACAGAGGACCATACACTACTATGAATAAGGCCAGTCCTCCATTCCATTTTTAAAAATGTATTATTTGAAACCAAATAAACTGATTTAAGACAAAGGTCACAACTCATTTCAATGAAACATTGAAAAGGCTGTATAAAACCCTGAATAAATACAATCTATGATGACTAATAAGTGGGTTTGGTTATGACAGAGGCTGAAGGCCTACATATGGATCTCAGTCTTGTTGTCATTCTTAATATAATTGCTGACAGTGCGGTGAATAAAAATGCAATTGACTGTTATTATTTTCAGGAGATTTTTAAATGCGCGTCTGAACAGTCATCACAACCTGCTGTTTTTTAGAATGCAGGGTTGAATCCTAACTTGAGAGACATGCGCACATGCACATAACTCAAAGTATTACGTTTGTGTCAATGAAAGTTTTGTGTGAAGGTTTCAAGTTGTTCAGTGCTCTCTAATCTCTACCACTTTGGTACTATATTGTCAAAGATAGTATTCCTTTGCCCTCTCTGTTGGACATAGGCAAGGATGCCATCAAGTGGTCTACAGTGAGTATTGAACAAATACCTACATTATTTCACCTCAATGTCCTTGTGTGCTTTTACCACCAGCCCTGTGTCTTGAGAGCCCAGGTCGTGGCTACACTTGACACTTACATGCGACTTCTGCTATCAGAATACGAAGACCACGTTGAAAAGACAGGTCTAGATACACAAAAGTCACTGTGGTCTGATTGTGTTCAGATCTGGCTGACCACTTCAGAAGGTGGTCAGGGATGCACTGTGTGCGGATTTCTCCTCAGTCTGGACGCAATCAGGTTACCGAAAGCGCATACAGTGGGCGATGTCATCAGGACTCCTCCCACAAGTCTCCAGAAAACTTGTGTTTTGGGACCGAAAGGCACCTTTATTTAACTAAGCAAGTCAGTTAAGAACAAATTCTTATTTTCAATGACGGCCTAGGAACAGTGGGTTAACTGCCTTGTTCAGGGGCAGAATGGCAGATTTTGACCTTGTCAGCTCGGGGATTCGATCTTGCAACCTTCCGGTTACTAGTCCAACACTCTAATCACTAGGCTATCTCTTCATTCTAACGTTAGAAGAAATACATTCCTAGTGTGTGAGGAATGTGTTTGCTGGCCTCAAATTCTAGCCAGCGGGCTAATATTTCGGAGAAAAAAAATGTTTGATTGGCTAGAGTTATGCTAACCAGTTTGCATTCACTTTAGCATTGCTTGCTAGCTACAGAGGTTAGCTGGCTATTTTGCTACTGTCATCAGTTGCTGTTGTGTTATTATAATATTTAGCTTGGCATTTGAATAAAGCGCAGGAATAGGGAATCTGGCCACACTGTGGACACATTTAAATGTAGACGCATGACGTGTTCGGAATTCCTTGAACATAACTATGATCAGAATACTAAATCTGCATGCACTGTCAAGTTAAGACACGGCCCCAGAGACCTGGCAAGCAAAGCTAGTAACCTATGGAACCAATGCCACCATG
This sequence comes from Oncorhynchus gorbuscha, assembly GCF_021184085.1. Lineage (NCBI taxonomy): Eukaryota > Metazoa > Chordata > Actinopteri > Salmoniformes > Salmonidae > Oncorhynchus > Oncorhynchus gorbuscha. The sequence continues at coordinate 48,009,079 of NC_060188.1, read as the reverse complement.
GAACATCCAAGTGATATAGCTGAAACATGAATGGCACAGTCTCTCTGTGCATTCATCTTTATCTGCAGCTGATGTGCACCTTTAAATGTAAACTCAGATAAATCACATTGCCACGAGCAGCACAGCAGATATTGAGATGAGTGAGATGCAAGACTTTTCAGTCACACACAGTATCTGTGCAAAGGTTTACTTCACGCTGTCACAGAACCAAAACAGCTGAAGATGAGCCTTGTGCTTCCACACTCGTAGTTGTTGTGGAAATTAACCCACTATTGCTGTTTACTTTTGGAATATACAGTTGAAGTCGGAAGTTTACGTACACTTAGGTTGGAGTCATTAAAACTCGTTTTTCAACCACTCCACAAATGTCTTGTTAACAAACTATAGTTTTGGCAAGTCAGTTAGGACATCTACTTTGTGCAGGACACAAGTAATGTTTCCAACAATTGTTTACAGACAGATTATTTCACTTATAATTCAGTATATCACAATTCCAGTGGGTCACAGCGTAGTAGCCACTGCTCCAAAACCACCATAAAAAAGCCAGACTACGGTTTGCAACTGCATATGGTGACAAAGATCATACTTTTTGGAGAAATGTCCTCTGGTCTGATGAAACGAAAATATAACTGTTTGGCCATAATGACCATCATTATGTTTGGAGGAAAAAGGGGGAGGCTTGCAAGCCGAAGAACATCATCCCAACCGTGAAGCACAGGGGTGGCAGCATCATGTTGCGGGGGTGCTTTACTGCAGGAGGGACTGGTGCACTTCACAAAATAGATGGTATCATGAGGTAGGAAAATGATGTGGATATATTGAAGCAGTATCTCAAGACATCAGTCAGGAAGTTAAAAATGGACAATGTCCCCAAGCATACTTCCAAAGTTGTGGCAAAATAGCTTAAGGACAACAAAGTCAAGGTATTGGAGTGGCCATCACAAAGTCCTGACCTCAATCCCATAGAAAATTTGTGGGCAGAACTGAAAAAGCGTGTGTGAGCAAGGAGGCCTACAAACCTGACTCAATTACACCAGCTCTGTCAGGAGGAATGGGCCAAAATTCACATAACTTATTGTTGGAAGCTTGTGGAAGGCTACCAAAAACATTTGACCCAAGTGAAACAATTTAAAGGCAATGCTACCAAATACTAATTGAGTGTATGTAAACTTCTGACCCACTGGGAATGTGATGAAAGAAATAAAATATTAAATAAATCCCTCTACTATTATTCTGAAATGTCTGAAGTGGTGATCCTAACTGACCTAAGACAGGGAATTTTTAGGATTAAATGTCATTGTGAAAAAAAAAGTTATTGTTAAAAAGTAAGTGTGAAAAACTGACTTAAACTTTAAATGTATTTGGTGTATGTAAACTTCCGACTTCAATTGTACGTCATATTGCTGAGTCTACCTTTGAAGGCACTATGAATCAACTACAGATCAGCTCAGCCTCTCACAGTACATAACATTTTATTTTTACCAATATTGGTATCAGTATGTTTCACTCACTCTCTTTCACCCACCATTCAACTATGTATAGAACTATGCATAGAGTATGTACAGTACTTCCGTCCCACTAACTCACCTCAGAGACCCAGTAGGGAAAGCTATAGTAATCAGCTCTGGCTGGACTCCGTCCTCTGATGGCAGGGCAGGGCTGCTGGTCAGACAGCCCCATGGAGGCCAGGTCCTGGGTGAGGATCGACTGGCTGACCAAGCGATGCCGGCGGGACAAGGGCGAGGTGGACACCATAAGGTACGCCTGGCGAGTCGGCGAGAGACCCCTACTACCATTGGTGTTAATACGCTCCCCAACCGGCCGCCATTTGTTGGTGGCACACAGGGCTCGGCTGAAGCTTTCACTGCGCCGACTTGCCTGGGGGACCTCGATCCTGGGGAGGGGTAGCTGGGCTCTCCCCCTCTCTGGCCCTCTGTGGTTGTGACTGGGGCTGGTGAGGCCCAGGTTCCTGGAGGTGGAGATGGCGCACATGGAAGATGGGAACGGGAGGTGGAGAAGCTCTGATCCCCTACGGGGGTAGCTCATGGTGGGCTCATAAGTGCTGTAGTAGCCCAGGGGGTTGGAGCTGGGGCTGTACCTGGGGGTGGAGGACACTCGAGACATGCTGGAGCAGAGAGGTCAGCCACATGGAACGATACAGCAGGGATGGATACCAAGACTGGAAGAGAGCAAGGAAGGAAGAGCATCAGGTACTGGTCTGAGGTAAAAAGGAGTTGGACCCCCCCTTAAGATACAGTCAATAGAGCTGTCAGCTTCCATCTAAAATCAGATCTGCTGTTTTGAACAGATGTGTATTGGATACAGGTGGAAGACACACACTTTACGTGCTACACACAAAACACACACAGACGAGGCCGAATCTCACTGACACACACATAGGCCCCCACTAAAGGAGAATGTAAAACATGACACAAAAACACACACATACAGATCATGTGCACACACACACTGATACATTACAGATGCATCACACACACACACACACACACACACACACACACACACACACACACACACACACACACACACACACACACACACACACACACACACACACACACACACACACACACACACACACACACACACACACACACGTCCCAGTGTCACCCCTCTGGTTATGATATTCAAGACAACCAATGCGATGTTATGAGAACCTTGTTATGTCGGTAGGCACAAATGTGCACATTTGATTGGCTACATAAATAACGTTACAAGGCTGACAAGGAAATCCACTGGCTGCCAATGTGCATGGTACTAATGCATTAATCAAATAAACTCAAACAAACACCTGTTGCTGTAGTCATGTCGTTGCTATAAACAATCTGAAAGACAAGAAAGAAAGCCTCAATTGGAGGGGGTAAAAAGTACCATGGCAACAGTAGTTGTCTTGTCCACCAATGTCCTTTTACATGGAAACAGATTTAAATCCAGTCGGTAACCAACGTTCGATTTACACTAAGCCAGTTAACGTTACATCATCGCAATGAGCTATTACCGTACAGTAGGCTATATAGAAGTATGTTATCTCTCACCTTCGAAGGCACTTTTATGGAGTGTCCAAAACATGCATCTTCTGTGTCGATGTCAAACTAACATGTATTTTGCCCTTAACTATATCTGCACATTATTTATTCTATGTTCCACTTTCAATCAAGATAGGGATAAAGTTGCAATGTCCTTGCGCGCAGTGTACGGAGCATGAATGCATGTAACAGGTAGGTGAGGTCTATTTCTTCTTCTTCGTCTTCAAATTTGTATTGGCCGATCGCAACCTACTTAAGGTGCTTAGAGTGCCACCTATGGTATTGGTGTGGCCCTATTAATCTAATCCTTTTATCTAGCCCTGTGTTTCTGCATACTTTTCTGCGCCCGGTTTCCCGAATTTAGGTTTACGAGTGTTTTGGCACAGGGTTGTGACAACTAAGGATGACACTGTGTCCCGGTGCTGTTGCCATTCATGTTCTCCCTATTGAGTAGACTGTATCACGGTAACATCTAGATGGATACCAATATTCGTTATTTATTGTGCAGTCTGCTATCCTTATCGCTGGCGACACTATGCTATTACAGCTGCCCCGTGGCAAGCACCCTATTTTCCAAAAACACTGCTGCTCTCGTATCAGCTTTCTCCATTCAAATCTTAGTTTAGCATTATAATTATTCCACAAAAATGACGAAGGATCAGCCGCTAGAAAGATATCACCTATAGCTGCAAATATTATAATGCTTACACCTACTATAATAATGCACTAAATCAAGATTTGGCACATCATTGCCCACTTTTTAGGCTATACATGAAATATATTGAGACAAATTACAGACAGTAACCTATACAAGTAGTAAAATACTCAGTTGGTTGAACATGAAATGTATTTCAATATGATTGAAAAAGGCCTATTGCCTACTGTATTTATGATTTAATCCAGTCATCTCACGTTTTAATTTGAAGCATTTTTTACATGTCTCTTGTTTGTTTCAATTGTGTTTGTAGTCAACTTTGTTCTGAAGTTATCTGTGTTAACAGAAAGGCGTATAAACCATGTGATTCTTTGTTTATTGGAGATCTTCTGTGTATAAATGACATGGGAGGGCAAAAAAAGCATCTAATGACCCAGTTAGCTGTTCTACCAGTGGTCTGAGGCAGCCAGAGATGGGCAATATTTCTGATACTTGTATTTGAAATACGTATTTTAATTACTTCTGGATATGTTGTATTTTGACACTGGTTTGAACTACACTTCATCTTGTATTTTGCATTTTCAAAATACTGTAAAATGAATTTTCAAAATACTAAATACTTTTCTATGCCATTTTTTGTTTGTTGAGCCAGAGCATACCAAATATGCTCAATGGGTGACATGTCTGGTGAGTATACAGGCCATGGAAGCACTGACATTTTCCACTTCCAGGAATTGTGTACATATCCTTGTGACATGGGGCCATGCATTGTCATGCTGAACCATGAATGGCACAGTCTCTCTGTGCATTCAAATTGCCATCTATAAAAGGCAATTGTGTTCGTTGTCCGTAGCTTATGCTTGTCCATATCATAACCCAAACGCCACCATGGGGCGCTCTGTCAGCACAACGCCATACACATGGTCTGTGGTTGTGAGGCCGGCTGAACATACTGCCAAATTCTCTAAAACGATGTTGGAGGCGGCTTATGGTAGAGAAATTAACATTTAATTATCTGGCAAACTCTGGTGGACATCCCTGCATTCAGCATGCCAATTGCACGCTCCCTCAAAACTTAAAACATCTGTGGCATTGTGTTGTGTGACAAAACTGCACATTTTAGAGTGGCCTTTTATTGTCCCCAGCACAAGGTGCACCTGTGTAATGACCATGCTGTTTAATCAGCTTCTTGATATTCCACACCTGGAAAGTGGATGGATTATCTTTGCAAAGGAGATTTGCTAAAAGGGATATAAACACATTTTTGCAAACAATTTGAGAGAAATAAGAAATAATGGTGACTATGGAAGATTTCTGAGATCTTTTATTTCAGCTCATAAAACATGGGACCAAGATTTTACATGTTGCGTTTATATTTTTGTTCAGTGTAAAAATGAACAATTGCAAAGCATGCTGAATATTACTCTGATGAGCTCTGCCCCGAAACAAGGCCAATAACCCTTTGTGCTTTGCTGTTTATTTTTGGTATGTTCATTTTCACATATACACATTCGTATTTTGGTCATTTAGCAGATTTAACCTTTACTGAGAATGTTGTTGATGTTCGGGCTCGCTACATGCAAATGTATTTTTGTATTTTAAAATACAAAAGGTGTGTATTTTAAGTCAATACATTGATCTTTATGGTATTTTGTGCTTGTATTTTGTAATTGTGTTTTCTAATTTTTGCCCATCCCTAGGGGCAGGCATTAGATTAGGTTTACCAGCGTTTTCAAGTACAACATTAATAAAGGTGGTTTTGGGAAACCGCTCGGAGATTTAACGATGCTCCTACAAAGGTTCTAACGATGAATTTAGCCTTAAATTAAGATGCTTTTGGGAAACCGGGATCTGGAGTGTGAATTCATTGCGCTTTGTGGCACAAAAGGGAAGGGGAAAAGGACGGGAAAAAGGGAAGAAGAATTGCCTACCAACGAACGCTACAGCCATTAAAACCTCACCACTATTCCACCACTTGGTCCTATCTGACCCCAACTGAGTTCCTAAAAAAATATATAATAGTAATCATTTGTGGTCTTCGCTGCCTCAGCATTATACACCTTCTGTACTACTCTGATCCTGGCAACATCAACCTACCTAAATGTCTTTTAGACCCGCCCATCACACAGTAGTTTGGGTGACGAGATACCCATGTCCTGCACACGCTCACCTGTAGAATTTTGTGCCCACCTGTACAAAGTCAAATTACCGGTAGGAATATTAACATTTGTAGCACTTTCACAAATGTTTACCATATAATTCATTGAGTTTCTGTATATTTGTTCAAATGTTTTTTTCCAACTGTGTTTTAATCCCTTTTTCTCCCCAATTTCGATCTTGTCTCATTGCTGCAACTCCCCAACAGGCTCGGTAGGTGAAGGTCAAGTCATGTGTTCTCCGAAACATGACCCACTAAACCACCATTCAACTGAAGGCCAAGGTCAGCCTGCAGGTGCCCGGCCCACCACAAGGAATTGCTAGAGCGCGATGAGCCAAGTAAAGCCCCCCCAGCCAAACCCTACCCTCACCCGGACGACGCTTGGCCAATTGTGCGCCGCCCTATGGGACTCCCGATCATGGCCAGTTGTGATACAGCCCGGGATCGAACCCTGGTCTGTAGTGACGCCTCTAGCACCGCGTTACAGTGACTTAGAACCACTCAGGAGGCCCCGAGGCCCTGAGTTTATGGTTTTATAAAATCATTGATGCATTAATGCATGTAGGTGCAACTTTTTAAGAAACATTGACATAACAGAGACACAATGGTAATTATGAGAACCATTCAGTTTATTCTGGAAATGGTATTGCTTCTCTAAAATAGGATGGTTGCCTTTCTTGTCTTGCTGCCTTTTTTGGGTTACTTAATTATCCAAACTCAATATTTAAAGGCCATTTGACATTCATACAATATCACATAAAAAAGCCTGTATTAACAATATGTACATTTGTACATAATGAAAATATTATGAAATCCTCCGATATTTTCTAAAATAAAATTGTTATTGCTAGCTATATGGAGTGGGGTGAGCTTCCTTCGGTGTCATTCATTGTACAAAAACATTACCTGTTCACGTGCTGAGAACAGCATAGGTAGGCACATCTGGTATATGTCCATTACATTTATGGGGGGTCAATTAAGGAAGACATCCTCTTCCGCAAACCACTGGAAACCAGGACAACAGGAGAGGATATGGACAGCTTTGTGACATCAAATGTACTTTGGTGTTCAAGATGTGTTTGTATCTGTACTGATGGCGCAAAAGCCATGACAGGGAGACATAGTGGAGTGGTAACGCAAGTGCAAGCAGTTGCTCCCGACGCTACTTGGGTACACTACAGCATCCACCGAGAGGCTCTTGGTGCCAAGGGAATGCCTGACAGCTTGAAAGATGTTTCGGACACTACAGTGAAAATGGTTAACTTTGTTAAAGTAAGGCCCCTGAACTCTCATGTATTTTCTGCACTATGCAATGATATGGGCAGCAACCATTTAACGCTTTTACAACATACAGAAGTGCGCTGGTTATCAAGGGGCAAAGTATTGACATGTTGTCACGAGAATTTTCAATCCCAATGATGATAACTAAACAATTATTTAAGCTTTGACCAATCCCAGAGGTTTGTAAGACCCTGGGTTTAATAATAATTAGGCAAAGATTCAGCTTCTGCAAATGGTTCATAAGGTTTATTCAGAGAACGTTCTAAAGTCCACCAAAATGTGAGCAGTCTTTATAACCCCGCCATATACACGCACACATACACACACAGATAAGAGGGACCTTGGAAGGAGCCTTTTTCCTGTTGTCCTTTGTTCTCTCAACTCTCACACCACTACACAGCAACACAATATTCCAGTCACACATATTATGGAATTATGACTACTAACACATTTCATACAATTAAATGATTTCAGGGTGGAATCATTAGTCATTACTTTAAACATATAAATTCCCTTATTACACGTTTTTTAATATTTTCACTTGTCTGACTGTAACGCCTGTTGGTGGAAGAAGTGGATGACCAAGGTGCAGCGTGGTATGTGTTCATGCTTTTATTAGAACTGAACACTGAAATAACAAAAAGAATGAACGAAAACCGAAACAGTCCTGTGAGATGCAGAAAGACACAAAACAGAAAACAACTACCCACAAAACCCATGTGGGTGTCATGCCTTGGTCTTAGTATTTTGTGTTTTCTTTCTTTATTTGGTCAGGCCAGGGTGTGACATGGTTTATTGTGGTGTGTTTTTTGTCTTGGGGTTTTGTGGGGTGTCTACACAGTCTATGGCTGCCTGAGGCGGTTCTCAATCAGAATCAGGTGATTATCGTTGTCTCTGATTGGGAGCCATATTTAGGCAGCCAAAAACCGTTACAGAATCACCCACCACACCCGGACCAAGTGGCGTGGTAACAGGCAACTGCAGCAGCAGGAGCAGCGCGACAATAATTTCTGGACTTGGGAGGAAATCCTCGATCAGGAGAGGACCCTGGGCTAAACCAGGGGAGTGTAGCCGCACCAAGGTGCAGCGAGAGAGGGACTGGACATGGGAGGACGAACTGGATGGTGAAGGACCTTGGGCTCAGCCTGGAGAATATCGCCGACCCAAGGAAGAACTGGAGGCGGGAGAAAGTGGAGAGGCGCTGGTATGAGGAGGCAGCACAGCGACGCGGATGGAAGCCTGAGAGTCAGCCCCAAAAATGTATTGCTCAAGAGCTCAAGAGCTCCAGTGCGCCTGCACGGTCCGGTCTATCCAGAGCCACCTCCACACACCAGTCCTCCGGTGGCAGCTCCCCGCACCAGGCTTCCTGTGCGTGTTCTCGGTCCAGTTCCACCAGTGCCAGCACCACGCATCAGGCCTACAGTGCGCCTCGCCTCTCCAGCGCTGTCGGAGTCTCCCGCCTGTCTAGCGCAATCAGAGCCTTTCTCCTCTACAACGCTGCTGGAGTCTCCTGCCTGTTCAGCGCAGCCTGAGCTGCAAGTCTGCATGGAGCAGCCTGAGCTGTCAGACTGCATGGAGCAGCCTGAGCTGCCAGTCTGCATGGAGCAGCCAGAGCTGCCAGTCTGCATGGAGCAGCCAGAGCTGCCAGTCTGCATGGAGCAGCCAGAGCTGCCAGGTTGCATAGAGCTGCTAGTCTGCATAGAGCAGCCAGAGCTGCCAGTCTGCATGGAGCTGCCAGTCCGCATAGAGCAGCCAGAGATGTCAGTCTGCATTGAGCAGCCAGAGCTGTCAGTCTGCATGGAGCAGCCAGAGCAGCTAGATCCGCCAGTTAGCCAGACTCTTCCAGGTCTGCCAGTCAGCCAGACTCTTCCAGGTCTGCCAGTCAACCAGACTCTTCCAGATCTGCCAGTCAACCAGACTCTTCCAGATCTGCCAGTCAACCAGACTCTTCCAGATCTGCCAGTCAACCAGACTCTTCCAGATCCGCCAGCCAGCCAGGATCTGCCGGAGCCAACTACCTGCCTGAGCTTCCTCTCAGTGCTGAGCTTCCTCTCAGTGCTGAGCTTCCTCTCAGTGCTGGGCTTCCCCTCAGTGCTGGGCTTCCCCTCAGTGCTGGGCTTCCCCTCAGTGCCGAGCTGCCCCTCAGTACCGAGCTTCCCCTCAGTCCCGAGCTTCCCCTCAGTCCCGAGCTTCCCCTCAGTCCCGAGCTGCCCCTCAGTCCCGAGCTGCCCCTCAGTCCCGAGCTGCCCCTCAGTCCCGAGCTGCCCCTCAGTCACGAACTGCCGCTCAGTCCAGTGGGGTTCTGGGTGAGGACTACTAGGCCATGGTCGGCGGCGAGGGTGGACTATCCCAGGACGCGAGGGGGAGGAACTAAGACATTTATGGAGTGGGATCCACGTCCCGAGCCGGAGCCGCCACCATGGACAGACGCCCACCCGGACCCTCCCTATGGTTTTGAGGTGCGTCCGGGAGTCCGCACCTTAGGGGGGGGGGGGAGTTCTGTCACGCCTTGGTCTTAGTATTTTGTGTTTTATTTATTTATTTGGTCAGGCCAGGGTGTGACATGGGTTATTGTGGTGTGTTTTTTGTCTTTGGGTTTTGTGGGGTGTCTACGTAGTCTATGGCTGCCTGAGGCGGTTCTCAATCAGAGTCAGGTGATTATCGTTGTCTCTGATTGGGAGCCATATTTAGGCAGCCATATTCTGTGAGTGTTTCGTGGGTGATTGTTCCTGTCTCTGTGTTTGTAGTCACCAGATAGGCTGTATAGGTTTTCACGTTCCGTTTGTTATTTTTGTTTTGTTCGTGTTTTTGTCTAATAAACATGTATGGAAATTACCACGCTGAATTTTGGTCCGACTCTCCTTCGACGGAAGAAAACCGTTACAGTGGGAAAAAGCTACGTAAGTATGGTTCTCAATCAGAGACAATGATAGACAGCTGCCTCTGATTGAGAACCACACCCGGCCAAAAAACAAAGAAATTCAAAACATAGACAATTAACATAGAATGCCCGCCCTAGTGACACTGTCTGACCGCTTGCATGAAGACGAGTTTCTTACACGACTGGTCTATCTGGGTGATGTTTTTTCTCGCCTGAATGATCTGAATCTAAGATTACAGGGACTCTCCACAACTATACTCAATGTGTGGGTTAAAATTGAAGCTATGATTAAGAAGTTGGAGCTCTTCTCTGTTTACATTAACAAGGACATAATACGGGTCTTTTCATCATTGTATAATTCTTCGTGTGAACTCAAGCTTACGGACAATGTCAAATGTGATATAGCAAAGCACCTGAGTGAGTTGGGTACACAATTAGGCAGGTACTTTCCCGAAACGGATGACACAAACAACTGGATTCGTTATCCCTTTCATGCCCTGCCTCCAGTCCACCTCCCAATATCTGAACAAGTGAGCCTCATCGAAATTGCAACAAGCGGTTCTGTGAAGATTTAATTTAATCAGAAGCCACTTCCAGATTTCTGGACTGGGCTGCGCTCAGAGTATCCTGCCTTGGCAAATCGCGCTGTTTAAACACTGATGCCCTTTGCAACCACGTACATATGTGAGAGTGGATTCTCGAACCTCACTAGCATGAAAACTAAATACAGGCACAGACTGTGTGAGGAAAATGATTTAAGACTGAGTCTCTCTCCAATACAACCCAACATTGCAGAGTTATGTGCATCCTTTCAAGCACACCCTTCTCATTAACCTGTGGCGAGTTATTCACAATTTTCAATGAACAAATACAGTTTCATAATTTATGTAAGATGACTAAATAAAGAGCAAAATTATTGATTTTTATTATATTATTATTTGTGCCATGGTCCCTTAAGAGCTCTTTGTCACTTCCCACAAGCTGGGTTGTAACAACAATTATTATTATTATGTTTAATAAATGTATCGTATAGTGTGTGTGTGGCAGGCTTACAATGATGGCAAAAAACAACATTCGAGAGTGTGCTGACCCTGGTGCTAGAAAGGGTATGCAGCTGGAGGTTGAATGTTTGAAGGGGTACGGGACTGTAAAATGTTTGGGAACCACTGCACCAGAGCATTACTTTGTATGTTACTGATACTGTAGTTTCAGATTAGGGGATTAGAGGCTGAGAAGGGAACAGGTAATCGATTCACACATAAATAATGATACATTGATTTTAAAAAATTTTAGCAACCAAACTTTGCTATCAAAGATAAATGTAGGGCAAACTATCCCCTCACCTCTCATAAAAAAACACTGTATCTAGCACTAACTCACTAAGCTGTTTGTTAAATGAAATATACCGACTTTCTGCTGTCTAGCTAAAGTATACGTGAATAGAGAGACTCTTTTGGAGGGCTTTTTCCATTGTGATCCAGTGCCCCAGACTTGTGAGTTGTTGTTGTTTTTGTTTAGTGCAACGCGTGGGAAGTGCCTCTCTGCTCTGTGATTGGTTGCTGTGGCAGTCTCTGTGACAGTGAGTAGGAAGTGTAGATGTCTGCTCTCCTATGGTTGGCTGTTTTTTCGTGTTATACTGCTCTCCTCTTCTCTTTTTATCTGTCTCTCTCTCCCTCCTCTCTCTCTGACTGTCCGCCCAGGGTTAGGAGAAGAGGGAATTGTGTGTGTGAGTGAGGAGCACGGAGACCACAGTGCTAAGAGCCAGAGGGAAAACAAGGGGTCGAAGGTCAACGCTGGAGCTGACTGCTGCATGGAGGGAATAAAAAAATAGAATGTCTTATGAAGGTTAGAATAGAAGGTCAGTTGAGAAAGAAGGTTGAATCTGTTTGAAATTCACTGCTCGACTGAGGGACCTTCCAGATAATTGTATGTGTCACAGATGGTTGGTGGCACCTTAATTGAGGAGGATGGGCTTGTTGTATTGGCTGGAGTGGAATGAGTGGAATGGTATCAAATACATGGTTTCCATTCCATTTGCTCCGTTCCAGCCATTGTTATGAGTCGTTCTACCCTCAGCAGCCTCCACTGGGATGTGTGAGGTTGTCATTCAAAAATCATGGTAAATACTATTATTGCACACAGAGCGAGTCCATAAACTTATTATGTGACTTGTTAAGCACATTTTTACTCCGTAACTTATTTAACCTTGCCATAACAAGGAGTTGAATATTTATTGACTCAAGACATTTCAGCTTTTCATTTTGACATTATGGGGTGTTGTGTGACACAAACTCTCAATTTAATACATTTTTAATTCAGGCTCTAACAACAAAATTTGGAAAAAGTCAAGGGGTCTGCATACTTTCTGAAGGCACTGTAAGTACCTTCAAAATTAAGACAGAATATGTGCGTGGGATCAATGCATTTTCAATTCAGTCTATTGGAATGGAATTGACCCAATCTCTCGTACATTGTACTTCCTTTTTTCTTTGCCAAATTCCCATATTATGCAGAAATCCTGATTTGAGGATTACATTTTTCTTGCTTATTCCCTTCTGATTCCGATAATCTTCCAACCGGGATTTCTGTAAAACCTGGGAATTTTGGGAAAGTTAACGGAATTTTGCAACCCTGGTTACTGTTAAAGGAATTTTTCTTCATTGAACCTATTGAGATGGGAAACATGTTTGTTATGAAGTTGCTCTTGTTGACAGAATGGTACAATTAGGTGAAAAATGTATTTTTAACAAAATTACACTACCTTAAAGGCAGTATTCGTAGAATGACCCATATTATTTACTAGCACTCTATAGAGAGGATGATGTGTGTCTACCTCGACAGCTCTTTCCGTCGCTCTGCAGCATACCAGTCACACAGCTACACAGAGCTCCCATTCCTTTACTGGTGCAGATCTGCTCACAGCCTCCGTTACCCACCTCACACCAGTCCGACTCTAATATGCACACATAAACACAAAATGAACATACTGGTATTTACACAAACATAATGCATGCATATGTTGCAGTTGGGCATCAGACACAGACAATACACACACACACTCATACATTAAGGTGACATGTCTGTATCACACACACACACACACACACACACACACACACACACACACACACACACACACACACACACACACACACACACACACACACACACACACACACACACACACACACACACACACACACACACACACACACACACACACACACACACACTAGGGCAACACTGATGTGTACCTCGCCTTCTGATGGGTCCTACAGTGAGGATCTGCTCCTTGTGATCGCTGTAGTCAGAGTACATTCTCCTGTTGTAGGGACAGTTCTACACACACACACACACTCACGCACACGCACACACGCACACACACACACACACACAAAGACGTGATAAGGTGGAATAACGTAGCCATTGTAAGCTTAGACATTGTATTAACACTTTGGGACAGTTTCCTGGACGGATTAAAGTGGTTCCTGATGTAATATCGACCTGTGTTCAGTGGTCACCACCATGTTCAGTGTGCAGTGTTCAGGATCTCCTCACCACTTTGCAGGCATTGGTCTCGTGGTCACACAGTGACACGTCACAGTGGAGGTGGACCTCACTGTAGTCCCCGATGAACTTGAAGACGGTGACGTGGAAGCGACAGGTGAGGGACACCCCGTTCTCAGCCATGCCGATGGTATTGTCCTTGATGTTGGGACAACTTTGGAACAGAGAAGGAGAAGTTAGTGTGGTCCTTTCCTTTGTTGTCTTACAATATCCTACAGCCAGGATTTCTGGAAAACCTGGGAACTTTGGGTGTCACAACTTCTGCCGAAGCGTTCATAGTGGAGGTGGACGCGTCTGAGGCTGGGATAGGAGCTGTGCTCTCTCGGCGCTCGGGTACGCCACCGAAGCTCCCCCCCTGTGCCTTCTTCTCGAAGAAGCTCAGCCCGGCGGAGCGAAACTATGATGTGGGGACCGGGAGCTGTTGGCTGTCGTCAAGGCCTTGAAGGGGTGGAGACATTGGCTTGAGGGGGCTAGACACCATTTTCTCATCTGGACTGACCACCACAATCTGGAGTACATCCGGGCGGCGAGGAGACTGAACCCTCGCCAGGCAAGTTGGGCCATGTTTTTCACCCGTCTTGTGTTTACCCTTTCTTACAGACCAGGCTCCCAGAACTTGAAGGCAGACGCATTGTCCCGGCTGTATGACACAGAGGAGCGGCCCATGGATCCCACTCCATTACTCCCCACCTCTTGCCTGGTGGCGCCGGTAGTGTGTGAGCTGTACGTGGACATTGAGCGGGCGTCACGTGCAAAGCCCGCTCCCCTCTAGTGTCCAGCTGGGCATCTGTACGTTCCGTCTGCTGTCTGCGCCCGGCTGATCTATTGGGCTCACACGTCACCCTCCTCTGGTCATCCTGGGATCGGTCGGACTGTGCGCTGTCTTAGTGGGAAGTACTGGTGGCCCACTATGGCTAAGGATGTGAGGGTTTATGTTTCCTCCTGCTCGGTGTGCACCCAGTGTAAGGCTCCTAGGCACCTGCCCAGAGGTAAGTTCAAACCCTTACCCGTTCCACAACGGCCGTGGTCGCACCTGTCGGTAGATTTCCTAAACGATCTTCCTCCTTCACAGGGAAACACCACGATCCTGGTCATTGTGTCGTTTCCTTCCTTTGCCCGGTCTCCCTACAGCCCTACAGACTACGGAGGCCCTGTTTACACGTCTTCCGGCACTACGGGGTGCCTCAGTTAATAGTGTCTGATCGGGGTCCGCAGTTCACGTCGAGGGTCTGGAGGGCGTTCATGGAACATCTGGGGGTCTCGGTCAGCCTTACCTCAGGTTTTCACCCTGAGAGTAACGGGCAGGTGGAGAGAGTTAACCAGGATGTGGGTAGGTTTATTGCCAGGACCGGCCGGGGGAGTGGGCAGCGTTCGTGCCCTGGGCAGAGATGGCCCAGAACTCGCTCCACTACTCCTCCACTGGCCTCTCTCCCTTCCAGTGTGTATTGGGGTATCAGCCGGTTCTGGCTCCTTGGCATCAGAGTCAGACCGAGGCTCCTGCGGTGGATGACTGGTTCCGTCGCGCAGAGGAAACATGGGACACTGCCCAGGTCCACCTTCAGCGTGCCGTGCTGTGCCAGAAAGTTGGTGCAGATTGTCACCACAGTGAGACCGCGGTGTTCGTACCGTGGGACCGGGTCTGGCTCTCAACCCGAAACCTGCCCCTTCGCCTTCCCTGTGGGAAGCTGAGTCCGCGGTTTGTGGGGCCATTTAAAGTCCTGAGGAGAGTGAACGAGGTTTGTTACAGGTTACAGCTTTCCCCCGATTACCGCATTAACACCTCGTTCCATGTGTCTCTCCTCAGGCCGGTGGTGGCTGGCCCGCTCCAGGAGTCTGAGGTGCAGAAGGTTCCTCCGCCCCCTCTGGACATTGAAGGGGCCCCGGCGTACTCCCTTCGTTCCATACTGGATTCGAGACGTCAGGCGAGGGGGCCTTCAGTACCTCGTGGACTGGAGGAGAGATGCTGGGTTCCGGTGGAGGATGTGTTGGATCCTTCTATGCTGCAAGAGTTCCATCATCTCCATCCGGACCGCCCTGCGCCTCGCCCTCCGGGTCGTCCCCGAGGTCAGTGTCGACGTGCTGCTGGAGCCGTGCGTCAAGGGGGGGTACTGTCACGACTTCTGCCGAAGTT
This sequence comes from Oncorhynchus gorbuscha, assembly GCF_021184085.1. Classification (NCBI taxonomy): domain Eukaryota; kingdom Metazoa; phylum Chordata; class Actinopteri; order Salmoniformes; family Salmonidae; genus Oncorhynchus; species Oncorhynchus gorbuscha. The sequence goes on along the minus strand of NC_060188.1, from coordinate 47,993,359 downwards.
GGTCTCTCTCCTTGTTCGGGCGGTGTTTGGCGGTCAACGTCACCGACCTTCTAGCCATCGCTGATCCATTTTTCATTTTCCATTGGTTTTGTCTCATCTTCTATCACACCTGGTTTCAATCCCATCAATTACATGTTGTGTATTTAACCCTTTGTTTCCCCTCATGTTTTTGTCGGTGATTGTTTTTTGTATGTTTTGTGCAAGTCATGTTCTGGTGTGCGACGGGTTTTGTACCCTTTTATATTATTTTTTGTATATATTGGTTTTCTGAGTTTTTTTAGCATTTATTAAACTGCTCCGTTTATACCAAGTTCACTTTCCTGCGCCTGACCTCCTTGCCACCAGCACGCACCCATTACATTGGGAAAGTTGCGAGAATTTTCCGAGCCTAATAATGTATAGGGTGCTGTTTTGGCCGTAGGTGTTGAGCCTACCCTCTCTCTATGAGGACGTAGCGGAGGTGGTCGTTGCTATAGCGGGACGGCGTGGCCCAGCACATATTTACGATGAGGATGAGCTGGTCCTTGTCGGCCCCCTCCACAAACACCCCCACGAAGATGACGTCCCGTGTGCTCAGCACCACCTCACCCTCGCGGTATGGCTGGCGGTACGAGGAGTTCTTGTACAGCGCCATCTTAGTGATGAAGTTGCCTTCCTGGGTGGGGAGGGTGAGGTTGATAACACTGGAGAGAGGGAGAGAGAGAAAGCGAGAGGGAAGTTGGGAGAGAGAGAGAGAGAAGGTGGGGAGGAGATAGGGAGAGGGAAGTCAGGGAATGGAAAGCATTGGTCGTGTGCAATCTCTTGTCTCCTTGTCCAATGTGACATGGCACATACTGTATATCTATCGTCCACATAAATGTATAGATATAAAACCAAAATAAGTAAGTATTGTAGACTTCCTGCTAATTCCCTTCTGATTCTGGGAATCTTACAATTGGGATTTCTGGAAAGCCTGGGAATTTTGGGAAAGTTTGCAATCCTAGTGTTGAGAAAAATAAGGTCCTCTAACCTGAGCATGGGCTTGAGCACGGTCTCCAAGGATATCTTGATGTCTAGCTCGTAGGCGCAGGTAAACTCCACGTTGATTGTCTTGTCCCTGGTGATGATGTTGCCTGTGTTGTTCACACTCTCGATCCACACCGTGTTTTTGTACATGATGTGTGTGCCGTTGGACTGGTAGAAAATAAATGTTCACATTTTGAAGATAGAAATTCCAGACAATAACCGTCATTACAGTAGGTATAGTATGACTATTGATCTGGGAAGAGCCCTACTGGCAATTTGGATACACTGCAAAAAGTTCAATCTAAGCAAGCCTAAATACACTGTATACACTATACAAAAGTATGTGGACACCCATTCAAATTAGTGGATTCAGTTATTTCAGCCACACCAGTTGCTGACAGGTGTATAAAATCGAGCACACAGCCATGCAGTCTCCATAGACAAACATTTGTCGTAGAATGCCCTTACTGAGGAGCTCAGTGATTTTCAACGTGGCACCGTCATAGGATGCCATCTTTCCAACAAGTCAGTTTGTCAAATTTCTGCCTGTTAGGCTAAATGAGTGAAGAGGTGTGGAGTCAGGCGCAGAGAGCAAAAGATGTGGGAAAAACACGCTTTAATGTCCAGGAAATATAACATGAACAAAAGTAGGAAAACAAATGAACAGAAATATAAACGGACAGCGCGAAACCCAAAATGCAAACAAAATACACTCAAACACTGAACAGACGAACAAGCCCGCACGAAACAGAAGCGGGCAGAATAAACTTATATAACCCCACCCTAACAACCAAACAAGAAACAGGTGATACCAATCAGACAAAACCAAAGGAACACAGAACAACGGATCGGTGATAGCTAGTAGACCGGCGACGACGACCGCCGAACGCCACCCGAACAAGAAGGGGAGTCACCTTCGGTAATATTCGTGACACTGCCCCGCTAGAGCTGCCCCGGTCAACTGTAAGTGCTGTTATTGTGAAGTGGAAACGTTTCGGGGCAACAACGGCTTAGCCGCGAAGTGGTAGGCCACACAATCTCACAGAATGGGACCGCCGAGTGCTGAAGCAAGTAGCGTGTAAAAATGGCCTGTCATCGATCGCAACACTCACTACCGCGTTCCAAACTACCTCTGGAAGAAATGTCAGCACAAGAACTGTTCATCGAGAGCTTCATGAAATGGGTTTCCATGGCCAAGCAGCAGTACACAAGCCTAAGATTACCATGAGCAATGACAAGCGTTGTCTGGAGTGGTGTAAATCTTACCGCCATTGGACTCTGGGGTGATGAATCACGCTTCACCATCTGCCAGTCCCGACTGACAAATCTGGGTTTGGAGGATTCCAGGAGAACGCTGCTTGCCCCAATGCATAGTGCCAAGTGTAAAGTTTGGCGGAGGAGGAATAATGGTCTGGGGCTGTTTTTCATGGTTCGGGCTAGGCCCATTAGTTCCAGTGAAGGTAAATCTTAATGCTACAGCATACAATGACATTCTATATGAGTCTGTGCTTCCAACTTTGTGGCAACAGTTTGTGGAAGGCGCTTTCCTGTTTCAGCATGACAATGCCCCCGTGCACAAAGCGAGGCCTAAACAGAAATGGTTCATCGAGATCGGTGTGGAAGAACTTGACTGGCCTGCACAGAGCCCTGACCTCAACCCCATCGAACACCTTTGGGATGAATTGGAATGCCGGCTGCGAGCCATGCCTAATCGCCCAACATAAGTGACCGACCTCACTAATGCTCATGGCTGAATGGACGCAAGTTCACGCAGCAATGTTCCAACATCTAGTGGAAAGCCTTCCCATAAGAGTGGAGGCTGTTATAACAGCAAAGGGGGGACCAACTCCATATAAATGATTTTGGAATGAGATGTTCAGCAAGCAGGTGTCCACATATTGTTGGTCAAGTAGAGTATCTTCTATTGAGTGACAAAATATATATATATTTTTTTTTTTACCAAGTATGTTATCTAATATCATTAGCAGATCATTTTGCCTATTTTAAACTAAAGGCTTAATACAAGTAATTTATCTCTTTTCAATGTGTTTTTCACAATATTTTACCTTTATCTTCAGTATTAAGGTCAAGAATTGTGAAATAAGATACATTACCTGTATTAAGCCTTTTTTAGGTTAAAATAAGCAAACCTATCTGTCAATGACATTAGCTCATTTAGCTTTGCATGATTTTTTGTTGTTGAAAAAAACCAATTTATCACTCAATATAAGATATTTAGGCTAACTTAGATTTCACTTTTTGCAGTGTAGGAGGACAGGTCTACCCTATTGGCTATACAGATTATAACAGATTCTCACCAGGAAAATTGAGCTCTATTAGCCCTGAGTCACAAGCCTAAAACGTATTCGCCACCTGTAGGTGGATGTAGCACTCTAATCCAGGATCAGATATTTTTTCATCCCGCTAATGATTACAGTTCTGATTAAAGGTAGACTAATCCGACTGTAGATCTGTGGCTACCTGTCTGATAGAGCCACACTGTTCCTTTGTGTTGTTTATGTGTAAGGAGACCACTGATACAGGGACAGATATGTTATTACCCCTAATGATAAAGGTTAGAATTGAAAAAGTATCCACTGACCCTCAATCTGTGGTTAATTACCTGTACAATGGAGCCGCAATGGCCCTTGGTGTTGTTGATGTGAAAGGAGATGAAGTCCTCTCCCTCAATGCCGGGGCAGTACTGGTCGTTGATCCTCACGTCCTCACGCTCGAAGCCCAGCTGGAAGAGCTTACACTTGGAGATGGACACCTCCATCTGGGCGTGTTTACATGTCACCTCCGCCTGGATTATGTCATCCTCGCCTGGCGGGAAAACACAGGGTTTGAGAATCATAAGAATACAGTAGCTACCCAGTATTCAGTTTCTAGACTTGGGCTTAAGTCTTGTTCAAACGGTTTACTCCCATTTCATGCCTAGTGAACACAACCCAGGTATTTATTGTAAGAGATTTGATCAAAATGAGACAGAGTAGGATAAATAAATAACTGAGATAAAAAAAAAATACATTTCTACATTTGTCTCTATTCTTGTCTAGCCCAACAATCAATCCCCCTCCCACCCTCGCTCACCCCCTTCTCTCGACTCCCCCACTCTGCCCCCTCGCACTCACCACCAGCGTTGTTAGGCAGCTCAGGGCAGCCACACAGGTCTCCCCCGTTCTCCTGCTCACACGTGTTGTTGGTGCAGATCTCTCCTGCACAAGGGTCGTAGATCCATTCTGCTAAAGACAGATCCAGGAACAATGTTAGCTGTCACACCACTAACACTCACCCATGAGAACACAACTGAACTGACTGTCATTGTTGAATAGCCTGATGCTCAGTTTAGAGAAAAATAAATCAAATTTCCCTGAAATTTCCCCCGCGGACACCAACGCATGCTCAAAGTTTTGAATCCACACCCAAGTAATTCATTGACGCCACAGCTACACCTCAGTTAACTGTGCATCATCTGCGTAACAATGAAAGCCATAACCATTGCATAACGTGTTTTGTGTTTTACATCACCCTCTGGTAGCATGTGTAGTAAGAACAATAACGGACCTACCCCTGCAGAACTCTGTATGTTACCTTAAAGTAGGGGTATTCAAATCGTCCCCTACAAGTTCCAGAGTACTGCTGGTTTTCTGTCCTACCTGATATTTTAATTGCACACACCTCCCAGCTAACAAAAAAATGTTCCCACAACTTTGGAGAATGTTCCCTTTAGGGTCTCATTAGGTCATTACCTAATATTTTCATATGAGTATTCCAGTGATGCGCAAGAACTGTTTCCCAGAGACCATTCCCTTAATGTCAAATGGAACTTGCCCAGAACATGGTTACCATGTTCTCAGAATATTCTATATTAATGTTGTGGACACTTTTCATTGGAACGTTGTAAGAACATTCATGTGTCTAGTTTTCTGAGGATTAGGAGAATATTCCATCAACGTCACAACCAAACACACATAGAACATGGTTGTTCTCGGAATATAAGATATGAATGTTCTAGACACGTTTCGTGGGAACGTTGAAAGAACATTCCTGTGTTCAAATGACACAGTTTAAAACAGTACGTTCTGTCAAGGTCCTCTGGAGGTTTTTGTCTAGTTCCCAGCTTGTTCAGAGGGACGTCCCTAAATACCTGTTTAGGACTTCGCCTGATGGTCCCAAAGAAACAAAAAATAAACATGTTTCTTTACACACCACCTCCTTTTACTTTTCCGAGCCAATCAAAGCCCAAATCGGTGAACCACTGATCCATTCATAGCTCTTTGTCTGTTGGCAAGGTCAGGGACACCCACACAAAGTGTTTTTAACATACAACGTTTTGAACTTACATATTTGCAGGGCCAGATTAAGACAGGGGCTTACCGGGGCTGAAGCCCCTTGGCCCAGGTTCAAGAGTAAACAAAAAATATATATAATTATAATAAAGGAAATATATACTGTATATATTATATATGTAGTGTATACTTAAGTGTTAATCCCAGAGAAGCCGGTGGTTGGAGGATATTTTCGGCACAGTTGTTACCGTGCCAATATATCCTCCAAACACAGGATTCGAGGGCATTATCACTTTTATACAACCGGTTACCAACATATTTAAATAATGATTGACATATTTTTATTAAAACTTACAGTCACGTCAAACAGTGCAGACAGAATAACAACAGTAGTTGCATTTGTTTAAGCTGTTTCTAGTGACATTTATTTGGATACTGTACATCCATAACAATGAGCTAATGAGGAACGATTTTGCCTGGCATAGGAAATGTGCTCTCTCATTAGGACACTGTTGATCAGAGGAGTTCGCCTCTGCCCAACACAATAACTTCAAACTGAAGCTGGAAAGGTTCAGGTTCATTACTATGGGACAGTTGAAGATCACATTTGAATATTGAAACAATGTTGCAAATGTCAGAGAGACAGACAGCAAGGTTTATATAAATGTTCGCTGTTGAAAACCAAATGCTAGTCTAAAAGAAATGTGACATAATGACTAGATGCTTTTTACAGTGGACATCAAATTTATAACTTCCCTGCCTGAGCTCATGACACAGTGGATTGCGCAGACAGATGGAACAGAGTAAATAGGCATTTTAACGTCATAGATTTAGCCGATGGTATCTTGTGGAATAGACACCGTCTGGAATGCGCTTTTTAACGAATCAGCATTCAGGATTAGACCCCCCGTTCTATAAACTTATATATAGTAACAATCAAAAGTTTGGCCACGCCTACCCATTCAAGGGTTTTCTTTATTTTTAAAACTTTTTTCTACATTGTAGAATAATAATGAAGATATCAAAACTATGAAATAACACATGGAATCCTGTAGTAACCAAAAATATTTTATATTTGAGATTCTTCAAAGTAGCCACCCTTTGCCTTGATGACAGCTTTACACACTCTTGGCATTCTCTCAACCAGCTTCATGAGGCAGTCACCTGGAATGCATTTCAATTAACATGTGTGCCTTCTTAAAAGTACATTTGTGGAATTTCTTTCCTTCTTAATGCGTTTGAGCCAATCAGTTGTGTTGTGACAATGTTGGGGGGTATACAGAAGATAGCCCTATTTTGTAAAATACCATATTATGGCAAGAACAGCTCAAATAAGCAAAAAGAAACGACAGTACATCATTACATTAAGACATGAAGGTCAGTTAATGCGGAACATTTGAAGAACTTTGAAAGTTTCTTCAAGTGCAGTTGCACAAACCATCAAGCGCTGTTGATGAAACTGGCTCTCATGAGGACCGCCACAGAAAAGGAAGACCCAGAGTTACCTCTGCTGCAGTTAACTCTAAGTTCATTATAGTTAACTGCATCTCAGATTAACTAAATAGAGTTCGAGTAACAGACACATCTCATCATCAACTGTTGAGAGGAGACTGCGTGAATCAGGCCTTCATGGTCGAATTGCTGCAAAGAAACAACTAAAGGACACCAATAAGAAGAAGCGGCTTGCTTGGGCCAAGAAACATGAGCAATGAACATTAGATAGGTGGAAATCTGACCTTTGGTCTGATGAGTCCAAATTTGAGATTTTTGGTTCCAACCGATGTGTCTCTGTAAGACATGGAGTAGGTGAATGGAGGATCTTTGCATGTGCGGCTCCCACTGTGAAGCATGGAGGAGGAGGTCGGATGGTGTGGGGGTGCTTTGCTGGTGACACTGTCTGTGATGTATTTAGAATTCAAGGCACACTTAACCAGCATGGCTACCACAGCATTTTGCAGTGATACGCCATCCCATCTGGTTTGAACTTAGTGGGACTATCATTTGTTTCTCAACAGGACAATGACCCAACACACCTCAAGGCTGTGTAAGGGCTATTTGACCAAGAACGAGAGAGATGGAGTGCTGCATCAGATGACCTGGCTTCCATAAACACCTGACCTCAACCAAATTAAGATGGTTTGGGATGAGTTGGACCGCAGAGTGAAGAAAAAGCAGCCAACAAGTGCTCAGCATATCATGAAGCTGTTTGAGAGAATGCCAAGAGTGTGCAAAGCTGTCATCAAGGCAAATGGTGGCTACTTTGAATAATCTAAAATATAATGCTATATGTGCTATTTCATAGTTTTGATGTCTTCACTATTATTCTACAATGTAGAAAATAGAAAAAATAAAGAAAAACCCTTGAGTGAGTAGGTGTTCTAAAACTTTTGACCGGCAGTGTTTGTGTGGTCAATTGAATTGTTTTTAATGCATTTCTGTAATTTTTCTGATTTTACAGCCATTTTTGGAAACCTTTATTAATGGGTTATAATTGGTTACTACATGATTACATATGTGTTATTTCATAGTTTTGATGTCTTCACTATTATTGTACAATGTAGAACATTTTACATATAAAGAAAAACCCTTGAATGAGTAGGTGTGTCCACTGTGTAAACTTCATAATAAATAAATGTGACTGGTCAATTGTGTGAGTTATCCAACCACAGGAGCCCACTCTCAATGTTTAAAATACACCAGAGAGCATCATTTTGCCACAGAGGATCAATAGTTTATCAAAATATAACTGCACAGGCACATACAGGTATCTGCCAAAATAGAGGGAACACCAACATAAAGTGTCTTAAAAGGCTGCAAGAACAGCTTCAATGAGCCTTGGCATAGATTCTACAAGTGGTCTTAAACCTTGCCAGGAAAATGCACCCAACACCATAACATACTTTTTATCCCTTGTTTACTCAAGTGTTTCCTTTATTTCGGTAGTTACCAATATGTCTACAATTAGGAAGGCAGCCGTTTGGGCAGCATGTGCACTAAATATACAGCTTCTTGCGTTGTGGCCATAAACATTTAATCCATAGAAGGGTTTTATAACCTCTTACCTTGGCAATTTGACTGTTAAACTCATGGGTACACTAGCAATGGATGCCAGTTCTCCTGATTTGAATGGGAACTGTCATCTATGGATGCCAGTCCTCCTGACTTGAATGGGAGCTTTGACTGACTATGGTTGGTTGAGGCTGTCGGTATGCCTCTTTTGCAGATTTCAAAATACAATCGCGGGAAAAACGTACCGTTTGGAAAGCAAATGCCTACTGCTGGAAATACTCATCTCTGTACAACCAATAGATTTTATTTTTCTCAACACCCATTTTTTTGCTAATAGCTGAACAGTTTTTTCAAAGTAGCTCATCTTGAGATGGGCTATTGCCACGACGAGCGCATCGGCCATCCCCGTGAGAGCCTACTGTAGCATATATATATATATTCTTTAACATGTTTTATCAATATTCACCCTTGTACCTCCCCTTGTAACCCCTTTCCAGAAACCCATTCTCTCCCCTTACAACAATTCTCCTGGGCAATCCACTTGGTGGTGAGCGTGCCTAGGGAGCGGCAGGCCTCGGCGTAGGCAGCCAGCGAGCCGCACACCTGGGCCTTGTGGTGGTTGTAGCAACCGTCCAGGTAGCAGGACTGGTAGAAGGGCCTGGGGTCCAGCAGGCCGTGGCAGGGCTGGAAGAAGCCCTTCATCTGGGTGAGCTTCTGGCACCCCTCCTCGCCCTGGAGGCCCAGTACAGCTGTGTTCTCACACGACTGGGCCAGCGCCATGTACTGGGTCTCATCACAGCTGGAGTGAGGGAGGGTGAAGAGATGGGAGTAGAGGTAGAGTTGGGCAGATCCATCCATGCTTTTGAATGCACCAATGATAAAATATGTTTCAACTAGCACCACTACATTCTCCATAAATCCTAGGACATTCTGGACGTTGCTAAATAACCAGCAAACACATTTTTTAATGGCTTGGAGGAAGCAACAACACCATAGGGTGTTTTTTTAATATATATTTTTTAACAGAACTGTCAATTTAACCACTAACTGTCCATCTCTCCCATGCCCCCCCCCCCTTCCCCATGGCCCCTCTCCCTCTCACCTGTTCTGCATGCCATTGGTCTTCCAGCTCTGGGCCAGCTCCAGGGCGCTGTTGGCCGGCTTCCCAGGAGAGGTGATGTAGTCGTCAGTAGGGTCTCCATTGAAGTTGCCGCAAAGGCCGCACACCTCACAAATAATAATAAATGCTATTTTATAGCTCTCCTAGTTATTTTCTAAAACGCAAAGATGCTTTACAATAACCAGGTAATGTTCTTCATAATGCTTACATAATGTTCTCCAACCATAAGGGAAAACAACAACAAACCTTGTTTTGCAACCGCTGGCCCATAGTGATGCTGAGCGTGTTGAAGCGGTTGTAGCGCACCTGGATGTCCTGGGGCGTGTCGATGACCAGGAAGCCCTCCGATGTGGAGATGCGCGTCATCAGGCCCGTGACAAAAGGCACCGACACAGGAGTGCCGTTCACCTGTTTGGGGGGAGGACAGGCTGTGAGATTCATGCACTCGTGGTTAGACTTTTTAAGTACACACACACAAATAATTGTATGATAGATGTAACTATACACATGACTCACTATCCAACCTCAAACTAATAAAAAACACCCACATTTTACATGTATTCTCTCCAAAATAAACAGATGATAGCGATGCAAAAATAAAATGCACCTGTTGACATCACCCCCACCCCAAATCATCTTCTTGCGGCCCTCATCCATCCAACCATCTAACCACCCTTTAAATCTACCCTCAAGCCCTCCCCATCACCTTCACGGTGCTCCCAGAGATCAGGATATTCTCCTCGTTAATATAGAGGTATGCATGGGAGATGGTGGTGAGGTTGGGTGTGCTCCACTTGTCGAAGTTTGCGATGAGCTGAAAGGAGAGGTCAGGTAGCTTGTGGCAGTTGGTGGACAGCACGAAGGAGCAGGAGGCAGGCAGGCGGAGGGAAGCCCCGTCAAATGTCCTGAAGACACCGCCACCGGACGCCACGCAATGCTGCGAGCGCTGGGTGAAGCAGCCGCGCACGTCATGGCGCAGGGCGCACTCCTCCTCGGCCTTGCAGCGGCGCGGGTCACACTGGATGAGATTACGGCCGATGCACTGGCAGCGCTTGGTGCAATCACTGTTCCAGAACAGCTGTTTGGGCTGGAGGAGGGATAGCAAGCGGAAGGGGAAAGGAAACAAACTTAATGAACACATTTCACAATTCTACAGATTCTTCAGGGGGTGCTATAGCACCCTCAGCACCCGTACTTGCTGCGAATATGTTTCCTGGGAGGTTTTTATTAACACTCTGATGGAAATTATAGGTTATTTGGAGGTTTTTGAATAACCTCCTTAAAACCTACACTGAATGTTTCAAAAAGACTTAACAACACCGCTAGCTTATTTTGGGTAAACGTTTTTTACTCCAAGCAGAGATAAGAGACATGGAAATTAATTTCCTTTCACATTAATTATGCAAACACATGTATTCAGTGAGATTCAACCCTATAATCTTAAATTCTCTATCCATTGAATTTGCCCACTGTGCCACCAGGATGGAGCTAGCATGCCTTGTTTTTTTACGAATACAAAGCTGCTAATTTTAGTCTATTAAAACAGACCCCATTTCAAAGGATACAGCTCTCATTGAGATCAGGTGTGACCAATTAGTGGACCCCTGAACACTTAACAAGATTTGTTTATGCTGAGAACGGAATTTATATGTTTTAATAACGATCTTACAACGTTTTCTGAATGTTACTAAAGTTCTTGTGGTTTTTATGGAAAGTTTACATTCTCGGAACAATTTGAGAACATGACTTTAAATAGAACCATGTGGAAACCTGTAGGAAACTTTATGCTGAAGTACTGAAATTCCCACAGAATAACGTTTTGTTAACGTTCTTGGAAGAATTTATAATTATTTTTTATTTTACCCCCTTTTCTCCCCAATTTCGTGGTATCCAATTGTTAGTAGTTACTATCTTGTCTCATCGCTACAACTCCCGTACGGGCTAGGGAGAGACGAAGGTCGAAAGCCATGTGTCCTCCGAAACACAACTCAACCAAGCCGCACTGCTTCTAAACACAGTGCGTATCCAACCCGGAAGCCAGTGCACCTGGCGACCTGGTTAGCGTGCACTGCACCCGGCCCGCCACAGGAGTCGCTAGTGCACGATGAGACAAGGATATCCCTACCGGCCAAACCCTCCCTAACCCGGACGACGCTAAGCCAATTGTGGGTCGCCCCACGGACCTCCCGGTCGCGGCCGGCTGCAACAGAGCCTGGGCGTGAACCCAGAGTCTCTAGTGGCACAGCGCTAGACCACTGCGCCACCCGGGAGGTCCTTGGAAGATTTTGAGAACATTTCCAAAGTCAAACTATTCCCAATGTCAAAATGTGACCATGTTTGAACTTTTAGGAAACGTTCTGTTAATGTAATGAAAGTTTTTCTGTCAAGTTCCTTAAATGTGCTGAGAATGTTTCAAAGCCATTTGCACCATCAGACCAACTCCTTGAATGGCCTACTCCATGAAGTTTACACTTGTGTCTAAAAAACATTATTTACCTCAAAACATATTATTTTTACCATTAAGTGTGTGAACTTTACTGTATTTATACGCAGGGTTTTGTTTTTCAACAGAAAAGTGCTTCTTTAAGTACTTTCTGTGTACTTTCTGTGTACTACTCACAAGACATAATTGAACTCTTAAGCTAACTAGCTTGCCACGTGTATACGAATGTCTGTGGAGAGAGACCACTGTCTGTGTGACTGACTCACCTCATAGTACTTGCCGTCGTTGTAGCAGCCACAGTTCTGGGGCCGGACGCAACCCTTGCCATTGAGGACGTATCCCTGGTCACACTGGCAGCCCTCCACACAGTCCTGGGTGCATTCCCTCTGGCCGCGGGCTGGGGCGCACTGCGGTTGGCACACTGACATGCAGCTAGAGTAGTGGCTGTTGGCTGGGCACATCAGCACTGGGGAAGGAGAAAAATAAATATGTCTTTATATGGGTAAAGGAAATGTGAGTTGTGTCCAAAATGGCACCCTTCTCCTTATGTAGTGCGCTAGGGAATATGATGCCTTTGATTGAGACACAGACATGACGATTACATGATTCATTTACCTGGCATTGGTTCTCTGGACAGATTTCAGTTTGGGTGCAAAGTGGAGGATAGATGCAGAATACATAAGAACAAACGTTAAAATATCAGTTGGTTATTCATTTGACAGCGTACTGTATGTCATTGTGTAGGACGGTAACATAAAGCTGCTGCTTTGAGATTCATCTCTCCTTTACTCATATGACTGAGAACTCTATGTAACCTTGGTGAAAGTATCCGTTGTTATTGTTGGGCACTAACTTCTAAACTCCTGAGGGTATGGACATCTATTGAGTGAGAAAGGGGAGTGCAGAAAGTTGACATTTTGTAAGAACATGCTATTGTAAAGTCTCATGTATCCTATGGAGAGGAGGAGGGCAATGGTTCTGGTTTCAGTCAACTGATAAGGTAGGACAGGCGTGAGTTGGGGAGGAGGGAGGAATTTTGGCTGAGGTCAGATGAGTCCAGGTCAGATGAAGTGAGAAAGAACAGGCACCACTAAAGTCCTGTCTAGCAAACAGAGATGTATTGGTTGTCCCAGATGTTAAATGAGGAGACTCAGCATAGGTGGAAGGTATAAATATATGTGCTTGTGTAAACATGCTTTGTCTTTGCAGCTGTTTGACCCAGTGGGTGAATAAACTTGGTTTGAACTTTGACCAGTTGTCCGTTAGTTTTTCACTCTGTTTGTCAGAACCTAATAATATCTAATAGGCTATTACTACTGAGGAGTAGTCCCATGTAAGATAAGCCTCCACCTGGGCTGGAAATAATTCAACTCAACTCAATCTACTTGATTCATGCCTCAATTATTATTGTGCTCACCACAGGGTGTGTTAATCCTCCAGCCTAACACACGCAACCCCTGGGTCTGGCATGTGCTGGTGTAGATCTGCAGCCAGTTGCAAATGGTCCCCGAGGCACCCCGGTCCAGGCATGTGTCCTGCAGGCAGTTCTGGTAGAAGAACGCCGGTGCCACCTTGCTGTGGCAGCGCGCAAACACACCGCCGCGGTCCACGATCAACCCGCACAGACGCAATGCCTCGGGCTCCACAAACAAGTGCAGCCCATCGCCCAGGTGGAATCGGATTCCCGTGTAACCCCCGCCATCAACATTGATTCCTCCTCCCTCACCATCTTGGGCCACACCTTCCATGTAGGGGTCCACGACGAGTAAAGGGGCATCGGTGGCACCAAAGCCTCTCTCGACCAACCCACAACGTGGGCACGAGTCGCCGCAGCCCACCTGGCAGAATGTGTCTTGCTCAGCCCAGGCCATGCCACCGTTGCTGGTGGTGAGTACGGGAGAGGAAAGTGGCATGCCCTGGCACAGGCCGCAAGTGGTGTTGTAGAGGCGTCGAGGCAGCGTGACCAGGAGCAGGGTGTTCCAGTCGAAGGCAACCTTCAGGCCAAAGTCCGTCTCCAACACCAGCTGCATGCCGAAAGTGAAGATGTGGACCTTCCCCGGCCCCAGCTTCAAAGGCAGGTACAGACGTTCCTTATTCACCTGGGAGAGAGCATGGGAGAGTGAGTCATGACTGTGTGTGTGTGTGTGTGTGTGTGTGTGTGTGTGTGTGTGTGTGTGTGTGTGTGTGTGTGTGTGTGTGTGTGTGTGTGTGTGTGTGTGTGTGTGTGTGTGTGTGTGTGTGTGTGTGTGTGTGTGTGTGTGTGTGTGTGTGTGTGTGTGTGTGTGTGTGTGTGTGTGTGTGTGCGCGTGCGGGAGTGTTGTGTGTGTTATAACTAGCAAGTGTGAGTGTATAGGATTGAGTGTGTGTATTGTGGTTCTCCTCAGATCTTTGGGTTGGTTTGTGAACCTTTTCCAAATGTCGCTCAGGTCAGCCGTTACCCTGAGCCCAATCCAGTCTGATAAAAGATGCCAATGGAAATAAGATCCGCCCTGAGCCAATCAAAGGGAATTCACTCTTCACTCCGCCATTCTATCGGCTTGATTAACAAATAACTCTCCCTCACATGTCTGTGTGAGATTCACAACACATCAGTCACACTGGAAGGATGAATATGCATTGAAATGAAAAGTGTCAAGACATTGTAAGAACACATTTCTCCTGTCTTTTTTTCAGTTGGATTCTCTGAACAGCATTGGTAAGATTTCTTGGCCTGTCACTTACCACATGTTTTTCTTCCTAATAAAGTCTAACAAGACTGACTGTGCCCCAGGCTTTTCACCCTACTGAGTGGAACCGAGCCAAGTCAAACCAAATTTTACTGAGCTGGCCTAGTTACGCATCCACCATTGTTTCTGGAATCGTGCTAAAAAAGGACAATGGGAAATGAAAATATCTGAGCCAATACAGTTTAATTCAGGACGGAAAGGTAGTGTGAAAAGTGTATAATACACTCACCGTGATGGTGTGTTTATAGCTCCGAGACACCTCAATATCATAGCCGTAGACTTCCAAGATGAACCCCCTCACCCAGATGGCTTGCCCAGTGTCCCTCTCCTCGTTCCGGGCTGACAGCTTGAAGCGAGGGAGGTCGGCGCTGGTGCTCGTCTTGGGTCGGGTGGCGGTGCTCTGGTCCATATCCTCCTCTCCCGCCACTCCGCTGTTGCACCTCGTTGTAGCCAGGATCAAGGTACAGCTACTCTGCAGCTCGAAGGGCACACCTCCGAATGGCAGGAAGTGGCTGTAACCAGCGGCAATGCACAACGCTTTGGTGTGCGGCTGGCAGAAGTATAGGCCCTCAAGGCCCTCCTGGCAGTACTCACCCTCCTGGCACGGTGTCAGCGTGCAGTAGACACGGTTGTCCGAGCCATTGCAGTAGCAGCGCTCCTGGCACTCCCAGTCATTCCAGAAGATCTGGTTGGTGGCCAGCTGCCGGCCCCCAGAGCTGATGCAGCCGCAGTCGCTGCGTGCCACACACTGGCCGTTCTGGAGTGCAAAGCCCTCCCTGCACTGGCAGCCCTCCTGACAGGGCAATGGGCACAGCTCGGCGAGCTCGTCCAGGCCGGCGCAGGTCAGCGGGCAAGCGCTGGTGCACTCATCGTAGTAACTGTTCTCCGGACAGGGCAAGGCTGCGGGAAGGAGAGAGAGGGGTGGGCGGAGAGAGATGAGAGTGGGGTAAAAGACAAATAGAGAGAGATAGAGGGATCGTAACAGAAAGTAAAAGAGTGAGAAAAAAGGAGAGGGACATAGAGAGAGGTCGGGACAGAGATAGAAACAGAAACAAGAGAAAGGGCTATTCAGAATTAGCAGAGCCAAGGTTTGGTTAATAAAGGAAAAATACACAATCAGTCCATCACTCAACATCACTCTAAGGTGGTGGCGAGGGATTAACTCACGGCAATTGGTAGCACTCCTCCAGGCAGCAAGGCCCACCTGGGCATCCTGACAGGCCGAGGCATACGCCTGCAGCGAAGAGCAGAGCACCGAGCGGTTTCCCTCCCGCATGCACATGTTGTACAGGCAGTTCCGGAAGAACGGCGAGGGGTTGACGGCACCGTGGCACGCCAGGAAGGAGCTGTTCCCCGGGTCGTTGATGTTGCCACACATCCACGGGCTCTGGTAGAGCCGCAGGTCCGTGCACATGCGGTACAGGTCGTCGCAATTGCCATTGCACGTCAGGTCGTCAGCGATGGCTCGCCAGCCCTCAGTGAAGAGTTCGAGGGATTCGGCCAGCCGGCCGTTAGGCAGACGGAGATCGTCGCTGGCGTTTCCGTTGAAGAGACCGCACAGGCCGCAGGTGGCGTTGTAAAAGAGGGTAGAGAGAGAGATGTTGAGGAGGCCCTGACGGGTGTAGCGGACTAGGACCAATCCGCTGGACTCCACCACGGTAGCGTTGCCAGGTGCGCGATAGATCATTAGGGTCTCCAGTGGGTGGACATAAGGCAGGAGTACCAGCTCACCGTTCAGCTGGGATTTAGACACATCACAACATTATGTCATAGTAGCAGCAACATTCAGTCACTGTAATGTACAGTAGTGCAGTGATATATCTGTTACGTAGTTACCCATTTTCAATCAGTAAGGCTGGTCCGAATGGATCTTTTCATTCATCTAGTAAACTCATAATTCACATCGCTTCCTATCTCACTCATCAGCATAGCAGGTATTTATATGACAGGGGTTATAATGATACCTTGTCAGCATGGCAAGTATTTATAGTATAGTGTCTTAACGTTAGCTCGTTAGCATAGCGTCACGTCTCTTCCTCCTTTTCTATTAGCAAGCGTGTGGAATATCATTCACCTATTAACTTCAGCCTATGAGCACGGGACACTAAGGCAATTCCACCACTGTTGCTGATTAACCTACTCACTCGTGCAATAATCACTATCTTTCTTTCAACCAATGGGCATGAATCTAGGGGAGTATTTATATGTCAACTCAAACCTTGTTTTGCAGCAACAGTCTGTCATGCAGGTGAAAGAGGACCCAAAAGCGACTTAACAGAAACAGAGTTTATTCAAGTCCAAACAGGGAATAACAGAAATCCTCTAGTCTGTAGAGGGGAATAACAGGAGAAGCGGCCACAGACTGCAGGTCGCTTAGGGTAAGCGCAGGCCGTAGTTGACAGAGACACCTGCTCACACGCAGCATCTGATGAAGGCAAAAACACGACAGGACAGGGCGATACACAATCACAGCAAAACACGACAGGACAGGGCGAAACGCAATCACAGCATGGTGAATACTAAACAAGGAACCGACGGGACAGGAACGGAACACAAAGGAATAAATAGGGACTCTAATCAGGGGAAAGGATCGGGAACAGGTGTGGGAAGACTAAATGATGATTAGGGAATAGGAACAGCTGGGAGCAGGAACGGAACGATAGAGAGAAGAGAGAGCGAGAGAGTGAGAGAGGGAGGGGGAGAGAGAGGGATAGAAAGAGGGAAAGAACCAAATAAGACCAGCAGAGGGAAACGAATAGAATGGGGAGCACAGGGACAAGACATGATAATAAATGACAAACATGACAGTACCCCCACTCACCGAGCGCTCCTGGCGCACTCGAGGAGGAATCCTGGCGGCAACGGAGGAAATCATCGATGAGTGAACGGTCCAGCACGCCCCGAGACGGAACCCAACTCCTCTCCTCAGGACCGTAACCCTCCCAATCCACTAAGTATTGGTGACCCCGTCCCCGAGAACGCATGTCCATGATCTTATGTACCTTGTAAATAGGTGCGCTCTCGACAAGGACGGGAGGGGGGGGAAGACGAACGGGGTGCGAAGAAAGGGCTTAACACAGGAGACATGGAAGACAGGATGGACGCGACGAAGATGTCGCGGAAGAAGCAGTCGCACAGCGACAGGATTGACGACCTGGGAGACACGGAACGGACCAATGAACCGCGGAGTCAACTTACGAGAAGCTGTCATAAGAGGAAGGTTGCGAGTGGAAAGCCACACTCTCTGGCCGCAACAATACCTTGGACTCTTAATCCTGCGTTTATTGGCGGCTCTCACCGTCTGTGCCCTGTAACGGCAAAGTGCAGACCTCACCCTCCTCCAGGTGCGCTCACAACGTTGGACAAACGCTTGAGCGGAGGGAACGCTGGACTCGGCAAGCTGGGATGAGAACAGAGGAGGCTGGTAACCCAGACTACTCTGAAACGGAGATAACCCGGTAGCAGACGAAGGAAGCGAATTGTGAGCGTATTCTGCCCAGGGGAGCTGTTCTGCCCAAGACGAGGGTTTCTGAAAGAAAGGCTGCGTAGTATGCGACCAATCGTCTGATTGGCCCTCTCTGCTTGACCGTTAGACTGGGGATGAAACCCGGAAGAGAGACTGACGGACGCACCAATCAAACGACAGAACTCCCTCCAAAACTGTGACGTGAATTGCGGGCCTCTGTCTGAAACGGCGTCTAACGGGAGGCCATGAATTCTGAATACATTCTCAATAATGATTTGTGCCGTCTCCTTAGCGGAAGGAAGTTTAGCGAGGGGAATGAAATGTGCCGCCTTAGAGAACCTATCGACAACCGTCAGAATCACAGTCTTCCCCGCAGACAAAGGCAGACCGGTAATGAAGTCTAAGGCAATGTGAGACCATGGTCGAGAAGGAATGGGGAGCGGTCTGAGACGACCGGCAGGAGGAGAGTTACCCGACTTAGTCTGCGCGCAGTCCGAACAAGCAGCCACGAAACGGCGCGTGTCACGCTCCTGAGTCGGCCACCAAAAGCGCTGGCGAATAGACGCAAGAGTGCCTCGAACACCGGGATGACCAGCTAACTTGGCAGAGTGAGCCCACTGAAGAACAGCCAGACGAGTGGAAACAGGAACGAAAAGGAGGTTACTAGGACAAGCGCGCGGCGACGCAGTGTGCGTGAGTGCTTGCTTAACCTGTCTTTCAATTCCCCAGACTGTTAACCCGACAACACGCCCATAAGGAAGAATCCCCTCGGGATCAGTAGAAGCCACAGAAGAACTAAACAGACGGGATAAGGCATCAGGCTTGGTGTTCTTGCTACCCGGACGGTAAGAAATCACAAACTCGAAACGAGCGAAAAACAACGCCCAACGAGCTTGACGGGCATTAAGTCGTTTGGCAGAACGGATGTACTCAAGGTTCTTATGGTCTGTCCAAACGACAAAAGGAACGGTCGCCCTCCAACCACTGTCGCCATTCGCCTAGGGCTAAGCGGATGGCGAGCAGTTCACGGTTACCCACATCATAGTTGCGCTCAGATGGCGACAGGCGATGAGAAAATAAGCGCAAGGATGAACCTTATCGTCAGACTGGAAGCGCTGGGATAGAATGGCTCCCACGCCTACCTCTGAAGCGTCAACCTCGACAATGAATTGTCTAGTGACGTCAGGAGTAACGAGGATAGGAGCGGACGTAAAACGTTCTTTTTAGAAGATCAAAAGCTCCCTGGGCGGAACCGGACCACTTAAAACACGTCTTGACAGAAGTAAGAGCTGTGAGAGGGGCAGCAACTTGACCGAAATTACGAATGAAACGCCGATAGAAATTAGCGAAACCTAAAAAAGCGCTGCAACTCGACACGTGACCTTGGAACGGGCCAATCACTGACAGCTTGGACCTTAGCGGAATCCATCTGAATGCCTTCAGCGGAAATAACGGAACCGAGAAAAGTAACGGAGGAGACATGAAAAGAGCACTTCTCAGCCTTTACGTAGAGACAATTCTCTAAAAGGCGCTGTAGAACACGTCGAACGTGCTGAACATGAATCTCGAGTGACGGAGAAAAAATCAGGATATCGTCAAGATAGACAAAAACAAAAATGTTCAGCATGTCTCTCAGAACATCATTAACTAATGCCTGAAAAACAGCTGGCGCATTGGCGAGACCGAACGGCAGAACCCGGTACTCAAAATGCCCTAACGGAGTGTTAAACGCCGTTTTCCACTCGTCCCCCTCTCTGATGCGCACGAGATGGTAAGCGTTACGAAGGTCCAACTTAGTAAAGCACCTGGCTCCCTGCAGAATCTCGAAGGCTGATGACATAAGGGGAAGCGGATAACGATTCTTAACCGTTATGTCATTCAGCCCTCGATAATCCACGCAGGGGCGCAGAGTACCGTCCTTCTTCTTAACAAAAGAACCCCGCCCGGCCGGAGAAGAAGAAGGCACTATGGTACCGGCGTCAAGAGACACAGACAAATAATCCTCGAGAGCCTTACGTTCGGGAGCCGACAGAGAGTATAGTCTACCTCGAGGAGGAGTGGTCCCCGGAAGGAGATCAATACTACAATCATACGACCGGTGAGGAGGAAGGGAGTTGGCTCGGGACCGACTGAAGACCGTGCGCAGATCATGATATTCCTCCGGCACTCCTGTCAAATCGCCAGGTTCCTCCTGAGAAGTAGGGACAGAAGAAACGGGAGGGATGGCAGACATTAAACACTTCACATGACAAGAAACGTTCCAGGATAGGATAGAATTACTAGACCAATTAATAGAAGGATTATGACATACTAGCCAGGGATGACCCAAAACAACAGGTGTAAACGGTGAACGGAAAATCAAAAAGAAATAGTCTCACTGTGGTTACCAGATACTGTGAGGGTTAAAGGTAGTGTCTCAAATCTGATACTGGGAAGATGACTACCATCTAAGGCGAACATGGGCGTAGGCTTCTCTCTGAAAGGAATGTCATGTTTCCGAACCCATGCTTCGTCCATGAAACAACCCTCAGCCCCAGAGTCTATCAAGGCACTACATGTAGCACCCGAACCGGTCCAGCGTAGATGGACCGACAAAGTAGTACAGGATTTTGATGGAGAGACTTGAGTAGTTGCGCTCACCTGTAGCCCTCCGCTTACAGATGAGCTCTGGCTTTTACTGGACATGAATTAACAAAATGTCCAGCAACTCCGCAATAGAGGCACAGGCGGTTGGTGATCCTCCGTTCCCTCTCCTTAGTCGAGATGCGAATCCCTCCCAGCTGCATGGGCTCAGTCTCAAAGCCAGAGGAGGGAGATGGTTGCGATGCGGAGCAGGGAAACACCGTTGATGCGAGCTCGCTTCCACGAGCCCGGTGACGAAGATCTACCCGTCGTTCTATGCGGATGGCGAGAGCAATCAAAGAGTCCACATCTGAAGGAACCTCCCGGGAGAGAATCTCATCCTTAACCACTGCGTGGAGTCCCTCCAGAAAACGAGCGAGCAGCGCCGGCTCGTTCCACTCACTAGAGGCAGCAAGAGTGCGAAACTCAATAGAATAATCCGTTATGGACCGTTCACCTTGGCATAAGGAAGCCAGGGCCCTAGAAGCCTCCCACCAAAAACTGAACGGTCAAAAACCCGAATCATCTCCTCTTTAAAGTTCTGGAACTTGTTAGAGCAATCAGCCCTTGCCTCCCAGATAGCTGTGCCCCATTCTCGAGCCCGGCCAGTAAGGAGTGAAATGACGTAAGCAACCCGAGCTCTCTCTCTAGAGTATGTGTTGGGTTGGAGAGAGAACACAATCTCACACTGCGTGAGAAAGGAGCGACACTCAGTGGGCTGCCCGGAGTAGCAAGGTGGGTTATTAACCCTAGGTTCAGGAGGCTAGGCAGGCCAGGAAGTAACAGGTGGCACGAGACGTAGACTCTGGAACTGTCCAGAGAGGTCGGAAACCTGAGCGGCCAGGTTCTCCACGGCATGGCGAGCAGCAGACAATTCCTGCTCGTGTCTGCCGAGCATGGCTCCTTGGATCTCGACGGCAGTGTAACGAGCGTCTGAAGTCGCTGGGTCCATTCCTTGGTCGGTTCCTTCTGTCATGCAGGTGAAAGAGGACCCAAAAGCGACTTAACAGAAACAGAGTTTATTCAAGTCCAAACAGGGAATAACAGAAATCCTCTAGTCTGTAGAGGGGAATAACAGGAGAAGCGGCCACAGACTGCAGGTCGCTTAGGGTAAGCGCAGGCCGTAGTTGACAGAGACACCTGCTCACACGCAGCATCTGATGAAGGCAAAAAAACACGACAGGACAGGGCGATACACAATCACAGCAAAAACACGACAGGACAGGGCGAAACGCAATCACAGCATGGTGAATACTAAACAAGGAACCGACGGGACAGGAACGGAACACAAAGGAATAAATAGGGACTCTAATCAGGGGGAAAGGATCGGGAACAGGTGTGGGAAGACTAAATGATGATTAGGGGAATAGGAACAGCTGGGAGCAGGAACGGAACGATAGAGAGAAGAGAGAGCGAGAGAGTGAGAGAGGGAGGGGGAGAGAGAGGGATAGAAAGAGGGAAAGAACCAAATAAGACCAGCAGAGGGAAACGAATAGAATGGGGAGCACAGGGACAAGACATGATAATAAATGACAAACATGACACAGTCGTCCAATGACCTATGTCCCCACAACCACCAGCATAATAACCTTAAGACCCGTCATTGGAACTCCTTTCCCGTGGCAACCTGTCATCAGCATCTTGCTCTGGGGGAGCATTCCTTGGAGACAAAGCCTACACCAAACTAAATTCCTTACTATATTATCTCTGTTGTCATTCAGTTAAGCCTGTATTCAATTGAACTACATATTCCAGCTAAATTACTTTGAGAAAGGTATTCATCTCATGATGACAGACTTTCAGGGCCAGTTTCCCAGACTCATATTTAGCCTACTCCTGGTGTAGAAATATAATGCTAAATGAAGTTTCTCCACTGAAAGTGATTCTTAGTCCAGAATTAAAGTTGCCTTGGGTCCAGTGGAGGCTGCGGAGGGGGGACTGCTCATGATAATGGCTGTAACGGAGCGAATGGAATGGCATACAATAAAACAGAAACCATGTGTTTGATACTATTCCACTTATTCTACTACATCCATTACCATGAGCCCGTCCTCCCCAATAAGGTGCCACCAACCTCCTGTGCCTGGGTCTGGAAAACCTACCCACAATGTAGCCCAATATCAATGCTCAGATAATCTTTACACATACTTTTGTATGTTTTTTTGTCTGGAGACTCATGCATTTCCTCTCAATCGGACTGAGGTAGCACCAAAATAGCCTGGTCCCCATACGGTATATTTGGAATGACAATGAACAAACACAGAAAAGTTGGCTAAAGCACAAACAGACTGGAGCACCAGGCTATAATACTGACCTTCACTGTGTCAAAGTCCGATCCACCCATCTGGGCCTCCAGGTTGGCCACCCTGACCACCACGGGCCGCATCCAGTATGGACCCTTGTTTACCAGCCGCCGGCCCATCTTTACTTCCACAGCAGACACGTTGGCCGGCATTGGCCCACACGACCTCAGCAGGTAGTAGGAGCTGTCGTCGGGGAAGGGCATGGAGGTCCCGTCGAAAGAGGCCGTCACAACATTCTGGCCCAGAGAACACACCCCCTCCCTGCGGGGGTAACAGCCCAACAGGCCAAACTCTGTCGCACACACCTCGCCTTCTCTACATGAATCGTTGAAGCAGGAAACTTCGCCGTTGGGCCCACAGACGCAGCGCAGGGTGCACTCTCCACCCTCGCCGGCAGGGCCCGCCCAGAAAGTGTCATTGAGAGGGTAGTAGAGGCCCTCACGCTCGCAGCCGCAGTCCTGGTACCGGACGCAACGGTTGCCACTCAGCACGTATCCCGGGTCGCACTGGCAGCCCTCTGTGCAAGGGTGGGTGCAGTACAGGTGGGAGGTGAGGTCCGAGCATGAGGTGGCGCAGGCACTGGTGCACACCTGGTAGTGGCTGGACTCAGGGCATTTCAGGGCTGGCAGCCAATCAAAGGAGAAATAGGATGTTACTGTATTTAACAAATCATATTAACCTAAGATTGTTATGCTGTTATGTGCTACATGATTACATGATTAAATAAGTTACATTATGATATTAACCACATCTAAGGGACAGATCGACATTTACTGGGGGGAGTGGTGGTCAAAAATAGGGGAGGGTTGTCAAACTGCTGCAACTGACAGTTGAACTTGAGGTGAGGAAGACCGTTTCAGGCCTACCAGAGTAACTAATATCTAACAATATAGTGTTTATCTTTATACAAAATATAAGGATAGAACATTTACAAATGACCCTCCTTTTGTACGTCTATATCTGTGTAGTAGACACAGTAACCATCTGACATAAAGAAATCATCTGACATGCTCAAATCTCTGACAGCTAAACCGTGAGGTGGACAATTGTTGTTTTAGTACAGTAGCCTAAAACCCCTTCAAAAAATAGACTATAAAGTGTTGTATATGCTACACATCGGAACACAAGGCATAGTGTATTTGTAATTTGTTATAGGCTGTTATTAAGGACACGTAAATGTGTCTCATTTGGCCTACATCCCTCATTTATTGATGGTACTGGCTGTGCCAGGTTGAATTTGAATGCATATGGATGCCTATTAATTTTCTCAAATGTTCGGTAAATTAAAATCTTCCCTGTTATGTTGTCCGGTGCCAAATTACCCTAAAGGAAACTCTGAAATGGCATTATGTTTTTATGAAGATTTTAGAATATTCGCATGAAAATCTGTCGCCAATTGGATGGAAACCTACCTATAGACATGCTGAAAACTCTGGCAAGTTTCCTAGTCCAGTGTCACTTTGATTATTGTAACGAATGTCGCCGGGAGAAGGAGAAGAGCACCAAGGTGCAGCGTGGTAATTACAGTTCTGCAAGGTGCAATACACAAAACAGAAAACAACTACCCACAAAACCCATGTGGGCAAGAGCTACCTAAGTATGGTTCTCAATCAGAGACAATGACAGACAGCTGTCCCTGATTGAGAACCATACCCGGGCAAAAACAACGACATACAAAAACATAGAAAAAAGGACATAGAATGCCCACCCTAGTCACACCCTGACCTAACCAAAATAGAGAATAAAAATCCCCTCTATGGCCAGGGTGTGACAATTATGCCTGCACATCATGGTTCACCAGCAGTCCCAAAGAATAAGTCCTAAAGAATAAGCTACCAGCAAAACAAAGTTGTAAGAATTGTACTTAAAATCATCCCTCATACTCATCTGAAGGTTGAGCATTTATTCATCTCTATCTCTATATCTATGTAATTATATATTAATTGTGTAAAAAATAAAGTCCAACAATCAAAAGTTTGGACATACCTACCCATTCAAGTGTTTTTCTTTCTTTGTACTATTTTCTACATAATATGTGGAATTTCTTTCCTTCTTAATACGTTTGAGCCAATCAGTTGTGTTTCGACAAGGAATTGATGGTATACAGAAGATAGCCCTATTTGTTAAAAGGTCAAGTCCAAATTATGGCAAGAACAGCTCAAATAAGCAAAGAGAAACGACAGTCCATCATTACTTTAAGACATGGAGGTCAGTCAAAACAGAACATTTCAAGAACTCTGAAAGTTTCTTCAAGTGCAGTCGCAAAAACCATCGAGTGCGGTTGATGAAACTGGCTCTCATGAGGACTGCCACAGAAAAGACCCAGAGTTACCTCTGCTGCAGAGGATAAGATCATTAGAGTTACCAGCCTCAGATATCGGCAATTAACTGCACCTCAGATAACAGCCCAAATAAATGCTTCACAGAGTTCAAGTAACAGACACATCTCAACATCAACTGTTCAGAGGAGACTGTGTGAATCAGGCCTTCGTGGTCGAATTGCTGCAAAGAAACCACTTCTAAAGGACACCAACAATAAGAAGAGACTTGTTTGCGAAAGAAACACGAGCAATGAACATTAGACCGGTGAAGAACTGTCCTTTGGTCTGATGAGTCCAAATCCTTTGGGTTCCAACTGTCGTGTCTTTGTGAGACGCAGAGTAGGTGAACAGAAGATCTCCGCATGTCTGGTTCCCAATGTAAAGCATAGAGGAGGAGGTACTTTGCTGGTGACACTGTCAGTGATTTATTTAGAATTCAAGGCACGCTTAACCAACTTGGCTACCACAGCATTTTGCAGTGATACGCCTTCCCATCTGGTTTGCGCTTAGTGGGACTATCATTTGTTTTTCAACAGGACAATGACCCAACACACCTCCAGGCTGTGTAAGGGCTATTTGACCAAGAAGGAGAGAGATGGAGTGCTCCATCAGATGTGCTCAGCATATGTGGGATCTCCTTCAAGACTGTTGGAAAAGCATTCCAGGTGACTACATCATAAAGTTGCTCAAGAGAATGCCAAGAGTGTGCAAAGCTGTCATCAAGGAAAAGGTTGGCTACTTTGAAGAATGATTTGTTTAACACATTTTGGTTACCACATGATTCCATATGTGTTATTTCACTCTTCACTATTATTCTACAATATATAAAATAGCCAAAATAAAGAAAACTCTTGAATAAGTAGGTGTGGCCTAAAACGTTTGACTGAACTGTACGTATGTCAGATCTGCATTGTTTGCTGTTTGGGGTTTTAGGCCAGCTGATGTACGAAGGGCTATATAAATAAATTTGATTTGATTTGATAAAATAGCCAAGGAGACGTCCTGTAGTGGACCATCTACCACCGGCCTAAGGAGAGACACATGAAACGAGGGTTTAATACAATAGTAAGACGGGAGCTTTAACCTATAACACACCGCGTTAATTCTCCTCAGGACTTTAAATGGCTCCACAAACCGCGGACCCAGCTTCCGGCAGGGCAAGCAGAGAGGCAGGTTTCGGGTCGAGAGCCAGACCTGGTCCCCCGGTGCGAACACGGGGGCCTCACTACAGTGGTGGTCAACTCTCACCTTCTGTTGCCCACCTGCCCGTTTAAGGTATTCCTGGACGGCTCTCCAGGTCTCCTTTGAGCGCTGCACCCAATCCTCCACCGCAGGAGCCTCGGTCTGACTCTGATGCCACGATACCAGGACCGGCTGATAGCCCAACACGCACTGAAACCCGCGACAGGTCCGTGGAAGAGTGGTGAAGTGAATTCTGGTCCATCTCGCCCCATGGGACAAACCTCGCCCACTCTCCAGGCCGGTCCTGGCAATACGACCTCAGAAACCTGCCCACATCCTGGTTCACCCTCTCCACCTGCCCATTGCTATCGGCGTGAAAACCAGAGGTCATGCTGATCGAACCCCCAGACGCTCCATGAACGCCTTCCAAACCCGGAAGTGAACTGGGGACCCCGATCAGAAACTATATCCTCAGGCACCCCGTAGTTCCTTGAAGACGTGTGTAAACAGGGCCTCCACAGTCTGCAGGGCCGTAGGGAGACCGGGCAAAGGGATGAGACGGCAGGACTTAGAGAACCAATCCACAACGACCAGGATCGTAGTGTTCCCCTGTGATGGAGGAAGATCGGTAAGAAAGTCCAGACAGGTGTGACCAAGGCCGCTGTGGAAAGGAGAGGGGCTGTAACTTCCCTCTAGGCAGGTGTCTAGGAGCCTCTCAAACCCAAAATGACCAGAGGAGGGTAGCGTGTGGGCCCACCTGATCAATCTATCACGAACACCAAGCGGGACGTACCTCCGACCCGCTGGACACTGAGGTGGAGGAGGTCCTAACCGAGATGCCGCTCGATGTCCGCTTCCACCTCCCATAACACCGGTGCCACCAGACAAGCGGCCGGAAGTATGGGGGTGGGATTGATGGGATGCTCCACGGTATCATAGAGAGGGGACAGTGCGTCGGCCTTCGCGTTACGGGAACTTGGTCAGTAAGAGATAATGAAGCGAAATCTGATAAAAAAACATCGCCCACCTTGCCTGACGAGGATTCAGTCTCCTCGCCGCCCGGATGTACTCTAGATTACGGTGGTCAGTTCAGATGAGAAAATAGTGTTTCGCCCCCTAAAGCCAATGTCTCCACACCTTCAGAGCTTTTACCACAGCCAGCAACTCCCGATCCCCCACATCATAGTTTCGCTCCGCCGGACTGAGCTTCCTCGAAAAGAAAGCGCAGGGGCAAAGCTTCGTGGGCGTGCCCGAGCGCTGTGACAGCCACCTGCCCAAGTCCCCAGATAAACCTCTGGTAGTAATTGGCAAACCCTAAAAACCGCTGCTCCTCCTTTACCGTGGTCGGAGTCGGCCAATTACGCACGGCCGCAATGCGGTCACACTCCATCACCACCCCAGATGTAGAAATGCGATACCCCAGGAAAGAGATGGCTTGTTTGGAGAACACACATTTCTCGGACTTGACGTACAGGTCATGCTCCAACAGTCGCCCAAGTACCTTGTGCACCAGAGACACATGCTCGGCGCGTGTGGCGAAATAGATCAGTATGTCATTGATGTAAACCACTACACCCTGCCCGTGCAGGTGCCTGAGAATCTTGTCAACAAAGGATTGGAAAATGGCTGGAGCATTTCAACCCATATGGCATGACAAGGTACTCATGGTCCTAAATGTGGTTTTCCACTCATCTCCATCCCGGATTCGCACCAAGTTATACGTGCTCCTAAGATCCAGTTTTGTGAAGAGGCATGCTCCGTGGAATGACTCCACCACCATGGCGATGAGAGGTAGCGGGTAACTGAACCTCACTGTGATGGAATTTAGACCTCTATAGTCAATGCATGGACGCAGACCTCCCTCCTTCTTCTTCACAAAAAAAAACTTGAGGAGACAGTGATGTGATGTGATGTGGAGGGCCGAATGTACCCCTGTACAAGAGATTCGGTGACATATGTCTCCATAGCCACCGTCTCCTCCTGTGACAGGGGATACACGTGACTCCTGGGAAGTGCGGCGTTCACCTGGAAGTTTATCGCACAATCCTCCAGTCGATGTAGCGGTAATAGGGTCCCTCTCTTTTTACAGAAGGCGATTGCCAAATCGGCATATGCGGGGGGGAGGGGAGGGGGGGGGGTGCGCACGGTAGATACCTGGTCTGGACTCTCCCCCGTCGTTGCACCGATGGAAACTCCCACACACCTACCTGAGCACTCCTCTGAACACCCCCTGTTTCCACAAAATTTTAGGATTGTGATAAGCCAACCAGGGAATACCCAGCACCACTGGAAATGCAGGAGAATTGATTAGGAAGAGACTAATACGCTCCTCATGACCGCCCCGCGTCACCATGTCCAGTGGAACCGTGGCCTCCCTGATCAACCCTGACCCTAACGGACTATCTAGGGCGTGCAACGGGAAGGCTTAGTCTATCTGCACCAAGGGAATCCCTAACTTCCGCGTGAAACCGCGGTCCATAAAACTCCCCACTGCGCCTGAATCGACTAGCGCCTTATGCTGGGAATGAGGGGAAAACTCAGGAAAGGAAATCAACACATACATTTGACCAACAAGGGGCTCTGGGTGAGCCGGGTGCTGACTCACCTGAGGTGTTCAGGTGCCCTCTCGACTCCCAGATGTTCATCCAGCACCGGTCAGCAGTCTGTCCTCTCCGACAGCAACTGGTGCAGGAGGTGGCTCCTCCTCCGGTGACCCTTGCAGCAGCACCCCCTAACTCCATGGGTGTCAGAGCAGGAGTGCTGGGGGGTGGAAGGAACAGACCCTGATCAAGACGCCCGCAAGCAGCCAGCAAGTTGTCCAGCCTGATGGACATGTCTATTAGCTGGTCCAGAGTGAGTGTGGTGTCACGACAGGCTAGCTCCCAGCGGACGTCTTCCTGCAGGCTACACCTGTAATGGTCCATCAGGGCCCTGTCATTCCACCCTGTGCCGGCAGCCAGGGTCCGGAACTCCAGCGTGAAATCCTGTGCACTCCTCATCTCCTGCCTTAAGTGAAACAGCCATTCACCCGCAGCTCTGCCTTCTGATGGATGATCAAACACCGCCCGGAAGCGGCGGGTGAACTCTGGGTAATGGTCCCTCGCCGAGTCCGGGCCCTCCCAGACCGCGTTGGCCCACTCCAGGGCTTTATCCAAAAGGCAGGAGACAAGGACATTGACACTCTATTCTCCCTAGGGGGTCGGGTGAACGGTCGCCAGGTAAAGCTCCAGCTGGAGCAGGAACCCCTTACACCTGGCAGCCGTCCCATCATAGTCCCTCGGGAGAGCTAACCAAATCCTGCTGGGTCCGGACGCCGCCGGAGAAGGTAGTGGTGCAGGCTGGCGAGTGGCTGAGGATGAGGTAGGGAGGCTGCTCCTTTCCAATCTCTCCATTCTCACTAACACCTGATCCATAGCTGTCCCCAAACGGTGTAATACCGCCATGTGCTGCTGAACACGCTCCTCCATGGACGGGGTGGGCGCGTCCGCTCCTGCTGACTCCATGATTTAGGGTGCAGGATTCTGTCAGATCTCCCCAAGGGGATGTGGGTGTGAAGTCAGGCACAGGAGAAACAAGTAGCCACGAAACCCCACTCAGACACAGTCCAGGGAAAAACCGCCTGTTAAACATGAACTGATGAAAACGAAACCCAAACTCACTGATAGTCAAACGAAAACAATCCCGCACAAAACCCCAAGGGAAATGTCGAGATAAGTACCCCCCCTAATTAACCAAAATGAAACCAGGTGAAACACAAAACAGACATAACCAAAAGAAAAGGAAAAAGGACCGGTGGAAGCTAGTAGACCGGCGACAACGACCGCCGAGCGCCGCCCGAACAGGGAGAGGAGCCACCTTTGGTGGAAGTCATGACAGTATTTATTTTACTGACAAATTCAATCAATCAATCCAAACTGTGCAGCGGCCAATTGATGAATGGAAAGAGACATCTATTACAAAATACCAAAAAGTTTAATGACATTCGGAGATTGTCAAGCCAAGCCTTCGATACTAGGAAAGCCTACAAGGTAGGGAGGGATATATTTTCTGTTTGTCAAGATTGACATGGTCTATTTATTGTGGTGTTAAAAATGCAAACCATGATATTAAAGTGCCCAAAGTCGTTATGCTTTGTTTATTGGTTGTGTGGTGCATTGGCACAGAATCCTGTTGGTGGAAAATTAATTGGATATATTTTATCAAATTAAATATGGCATCAACATGTTGAAAATCTGATTTCACCCTAGCTGATCAGTGTGTGCAGCCGACTCTGATCGTAGTGTAATGAAACAGGCAGGGAGAGTGAGCTCGTCTGTGGTGGTCGGCCAACACTCAACCTTCTGGCCCGTAGCCCTGCGTGGCATCGACTGTGCCACAAAAGCATGCTGAAGTGGCAAAGTTGATATCCACTTTTATAAACACAGTTATGTTATTTGTGGTCATAAACATTCTTTTCAGTTAATTATATGGGGGGGAGGGTGTTCAATTTATTTTACGGTAAAAGGGGAGTCATGTGAAAATATTTTAAACTTTGGGGAGGGGTGTGCATTTTCTTTTATGACACCGAGTTGGACCAGCCCCTCCCACCCAGTAAATTTAGATACATCACTAACAGAAACAGTAGGTAACATATTTATTTTAAGGATAGGTAGCTATAAAAATGTCCAAACAAAACCATTTCCACCCGACATATAGATGATATACATCGGGACAGAAGAGCACCCACCACAGAAGGTGTGTGACCTCCAGGTTCGTATGGTAACCCCCAGGGCTTGGCAGGCTAAGGCGTAGGCCTGAATGGCCTGACAGAGGGTGGTAATGTTGTCCTTGTTGTTGCACATGTCGTAAACACAACTATAGACAAAGGCCGTTGGGTCCACCACTGCCCTGCAGTCCCTGAAAGGCCCGTCCGTCTTGTTGATGATTCCACAGTAGTCCGGGCGGAAGTAGAACGCCTCGGTCAATGGTTCACAGACACTGCAGTTCTGGGCACAGCCGTCTGTGCAGCGCCAGTCAGCGTCCTCCGCCCGCCAGCTGCCACCCAGCGCCACTACGCTCTCGGCTAGCGAGCCGTCGGGCAGCACAGGGTCGTCGGCAGGGTCGTCGTTATAGTTACCGCACAGGCCGCATGTGTTGTTGAAGTAGGAGCTGGGCAGGGAAATGGAGGCGTAGTGCTGCCCATCGTAGGTCACCAGGAGGCCGAAGTCGGTCTCCAGTGCGACGGCCATGCCCGACTGGTACACCCTGACTGCACCAAGCTGGAGTTGGACTGGCAGTGTCTTCATCAGTCCATCCACCTTGAAAAGGTGAGGTAGGACATTCAGGGCAGATTATGCAGGACAGTACCACATAAACACCATATTAGATTAGATAGCCCAGCTAACAATTCTAGAGAAAGATTACTTTTTTGTAATGTTCCCCAGATGTTTGAGTGTCCAATTTTCTGTTAGTTAGGGGAACATTCTATGTATGTTAGCAAAAACCTCCTGAGAACCTATTTAGCATGTTTTGGCAAACATTCCCTTAAATGTCAAACATAATTTACACAGAACATGGTTGCCATGTGCTCAGAACATAATATATGCATTTTCTAGACATGTTTCATGGGAATATTTCAAGAAAATGTCTTTGTATTAGTTGTCAGGACTTCACCTGATAATCCCAAAGAAACGTTCACCTCCCCAAAAAATTCACATTACACATTTAGCCTTGTTACTGTTGCTGAGCCCATCAAGGCCCTGATTGGTGAACCATTGATCCATTCACAGCTCTTTGTCTGTTGACAATGTTCGGGACACAGTGCTTTCAACTCTCTTTGAAAAACATGATTATACTGTGCATGTTCAATTATACAGTCATTATTAGTCAGCATGTCCTCACCTCGGAATTTGAACTCACAACCTCTTGATTCGCGGCATTCTGATATTTATGCTATGCCACCATGCCTGTGTCAGTTACAGTTAATCTGAATATTCTCTCATCATTTAGTTGATGTACTTATTTCAGCAATGTTAGGGCTTTCTATATAGTGATCTCTTGTTGGTGGGGTATTTTACCTGGTTTTAATGTTACTCCTCAATCACTATGATCAATAAAATATTTTTTCTTGAGATTTACTTCAAAGTGCATTTCAAGCAGACGATGGAGAGATGCTCATGTAACGGAGTGAAGAACATGCCTTAACCTCAATCCACAGCTAGCTTGAAATAATTTGTGCTCAAGGGGTAATCCTACAGGTTCCCATCTTTCATTGAGAAACACATTTTTATTAGATCAATTACAGGTGCTGCAAATGTTACCAAATAATGACATTAGCATACTGTATACTGCTAATAATGTGAGTGTGACTCCCCTAGCAGGTCACAAACCCAGGCCGCAAGCACCAATGACGAATGCCCTAATAAGGGATAACCCGAGAGCAGGTGCTTATTGGGCCAGTATAGTCTGGCACTGTCCAGAAGCAAACCCTAACATCGTCTTCCTAGGCACACATATCCAGATGTTTCAGATCTACACATGTGTAAGCAATAGGGTGAATACACACCAATTTGTAAGTCGCTCTGGATAAGAGCGTCTGCTAAATGACTTAAATGTAAATGTAAATGAAGGAAATCTCAGCTCTGTTAAAGGCAAACTCAAGAAAAACAGGTTTAAAAAAATTATAATTGTGAATCAAGAGTAACATTAAAACAAGGTTATATGCCCCACCAACATTAGAAAACTATATAAAAGCCCTAATATTTCTGAAATAAGTAAATCAAATGAATTAAGAGAGAATAATTTGTAAGTTGCTCTGGATAAGAGCGTCTGCTAAATGACTTAAATGTAAATGTAAATGTAATAGTCCGATTACACAGACATGGTGGCGTAGCAGATACATCAGAAGGCTGTGAACCAAGATGTTGTGAGTTCAAATCCGAGGTGAGGACATGCTGAATAATAACTACTGTATAAATGAACATGCACAATGTAATCATGTTTTTCATAGTGGGTCAAATATGTAAGTTGAAAGCACTGTGTGCGTGTTCCGAAAATGGTCAACAGATATGGATCAGGGCCTTGATGGGCTCGGCCACAGTAACAAAGGGTGCTGTGTAATAATTAAACAATCGGGTTTCTTTGGGACCATCAAGCGACGTCCTGACAGCTGATACACAGGAATGTTCATGAAAGGTGTCTTAAACAATATCTTATATTCTGAGAACATGTCAACCATGTTCTTTGTATGTTTGGTGGGACGTTGATGGAATATTCCAATGAAAACTTTAGGTAACATCCTAATGAATCTCTTGGAGAGCGGTACACAGGATCTGCTGGTCTTACCTGTCAAACTACATGATCAGACCACTGTTATGCACCTGGCCTCCCAAAGGCACAACATCTGACCTATAACCATCTGACCTATGGCAAACTGACAAGACTGTGTTAGCCCGCTGAGCTAAAACCTAGACATCCCTACATATTTGTCCTCGTTGGAGGTGCTGCTCTGCTCACCTGTATTGTGCCCTGGCTGCCCTTAGGCAGGATGACTCTGTGGTCGTACACCTCCACAGTGACATCTCTCAGCCAGGACACAGAGGCCACGCCGCGGTTCTCATTCTTAGCCTCCACGCTGAAGAAGGGCAGGCCAGCCACGTCCCAGCAGGGCCGAGCTAACAGGTAGGAGCAGGTGCCCTGGAAGTGGTAGAGGAAGCCATCAAAGGTGTGGTAGTGAGGGTCTCCGAAAACCACACAGGTGCTGGTGCGCGTAGACTGGCAGTAGAAGGCACCCTCCTTCTGCTCACAAGTTTCCAGCTGGCTGCACGGCGCCTCCCGGCAGAGCACCTCGTTGTCCATGTCCAGGCAGCGGCACCGCTGGGAGCACTGGTCGGACAGCCAGAAGATCTCACCACGCCGATAGAACCGCCCTAGGAGAAGATATGGACTTCATGCTGTGAGGAGAGTGATTCAAGTTTACAGAAACTGTCTACATGGACTTGACTAGTACCTAGACATTTGAACCTAGACATTTGACCAGTGTGTCAAGTCTTTGTTATGTTATACTTTTTGCCCACCATTGTAACTGCAGCCATTGGCAGGGTCTATCAGGGCAGTGTCTACACGGAAGACCCACCGGCCAGGCAGGTTTACATTGGTCGTCCTCTCGATTTCAACCACGGCATTGGAACGGGACCGAGGTAGGTTGAGGAAGTTACCGATTTCTCCTCCATTAAAACCTGACTGGAGAGGGGAGAGATTGGGAAAAGGCAAGTGAGGAGGTTATCACTTTCATAGAGGTGGGAGGCATCAAGATTGGTCTGCTGTATTTTAGCTATATCTGGGAGGTTGTGATTGGTCTGACATGTTTAAAGGGTGGTATATGGGGCACCATGATTGGGCTGATGTGTTTTAGGGGTGATTTATGGGGCATCATGATTGAACTGATGTGTTTTAGAAGTGGTAAGTGGGGCGTTGAGATTGAGGGGATTCGATTAAGCTATGACCGTCACGTGACCGGGTGAGGAAGGTGCGCCCTGCACAAATCGAATGGTAATCTGTGCTGCTCTGTTATATTGTCAACAATGCAGAATGGTGCATTGTACAACATCTATTTCCCATAACATATAGATTCAAATTTTCAAACTAGTTATCATTGGGAAGTCAGATAAAGCATTTAAAAAAAATCAAAAGCAATCAATTTTGCATGTGAAAACACAGAATCTTACTCATTACTCCACGCGCTTAACGGGGCACCTGGCTCACACGGAGGGAGGCAGTCCGGTTCCAAATCAAATGCAACACTAACCCGGTTCATCCGGGGCATGCCAGAGGCAGTAATTGAATCCCCTCATTGGTTTGATGTGCGTCAGGGGTGGTATATGTAGGTTATCATGATCGGACTACCTGTGCTGTGCTACCACCTAAACCAGTCAGAGGGTCTCCTCCACTGGCTGTGCCTGTGCTCCAGTTGATCTCTCCATAGTTGAACATGGAAAAGCATGACAGACCGTCCGATATCAACACAACCTGAAATGTGTTCACCTATAGAGAGGTGAGAATGTGCAAGCATATGGTAAGTTCAATAGTGAGACGAAAACAAAAATTCACCACCTGGCAGAATTGACCTTTTTAACCTAAACAAACAACCCCTATTAGACTAAACAAATACTTACCCAGAAGTTCAAAGAGATTTCAACTTGAGACGACTACATATGAAAAGTTACTCTCAGTTCTGCACAAGCATCACACAGAGACACATGATTAAAACATTTATTGTAGGATAAATGGTACTACCAGTGGCCATCGTCCGCATGCATGCAGGTGTTTTGTGTGTGGAGCATATAGCAGCCTGGGATTCATGATTGTGGTTATTTTACCGGGGTGGTCTGACTGCCTCCGTAGAAGGTGACCTGGTGCCAGGTTGTGATGAAGATCCAGGTGGCTGTGAAGGTGGGCATGTTCTTAAAGTACTTGCGGATTTCTTGTGTGGCCCGCTCCAGTAGCTCTGGGTCTGTGCTCTCCCGGTAGTACACGTCTCCGCGGATGCCGTTGTGCACGTCTGCCCATAGTGGGGCAATGAAGGATCTGCTGTCACTCAGGGGGAAGGCCTCGGGGTGAACTGGCTCACCTGTACTTCGAAGGAGATCACACCGTTGTTGTTGACCTGCAGAGATCGAGAGAGAAAGGGAGGCACGGTCCAAAATTGATTTGTTGATGAACAGATTGACGATCAAAATAACAATTATTGGTTAGATGGATGATATGGTGGATCAACATTTCTCTCTTATGAGTTGGGGATATTTACTGCTATTGAAGGAAAGAAGGGGTAAATGGGAGCTTACATAGATGGAGCGGTAGGGGTTATTGAAAAAAATGAATGGCATGAGTATAATTATTTCATTGGAACTCCCATCATCCATCTTGGGTGTCTCCAGATCTCGGTAGGTAGGCCCATAGGGGTACATGATCTCCCGAGAAAGAGCTGAATGAAGGGGAAGACAACTGCCGTAACAGATCGAGCAAAGAATGGGGAACAACTGTTCATAAACATATAGACTACTCATGTAATCTGATACATTTTGGTGATTTCAATCAAGATAAGAATAAAGTCATGCTTGTTTAACCAGAAAGAAAGGGAAAATAACGTATGTCTTCTAAACATACACAACTTTCACTCTTTCGTAATGGTCTATAACACAATGATCCTCGAGCAATTTGCTCTGATCTTATATCTCTAGATAAGATACAGAATCAGAGCCACGTCCCTCACCTTCTCTCTGAGAAAAGAAGCTGAAGAGGTGGAAGAGAATGACTGGAGTGCCTGGTCTGATCATTCTAGATGGAGGAAATAGACAGAGAAGGGATTGAAGTAAGGCCACTGAGGACAATGAGAGTGAGAATAATTAATTGAGGGCAAGGCATTTAATGAGAGGGATTCAGAAAGGTGTTGTTGATTCAGTTCTGATTGTTCCAAAGCCATCGACCCACAAAACCTCATGAACCACATCACCAGCAACTTGAACCATATCTCTTCTAGGAGGCTGATACCAAAGTGACTCACAGAGACAACTCCTCATTAAAAAAAAGAGTTTAACAATAGCACTGGGGAGCGAGAGACAACTGGCCAGCCGGTCGACGATGACACGTAACTTCTTTAAGATCAGTCTACCAGGTCTCCCGTGGGGGTACCTCCGC
Organism: Oncorhynchus gorbuscha; assembly: GCF_021184085.1. NCBI lineage: Eukaryota > Metazoa > Chordata > Actinopteri > Salmoniformes > Salmonidae > Oncorhynchus > Oncorhynchus gorbuscha. The sequence continues at coordinate 47,956,196 of NC_060188.1, read as the reverse complement.
CCTTCTCTCTGCCATAGTGGCCCATTAGAGGAGCCTTGAAAAGGCCCCATTATGGGTTCAGGAACAATGTGTCAGGATCACATTTAGCTTGCGGTCCCGTGTGAGCTAGGAACCCTGCGGGCCAACCCAAGCCACTCCAGCGTCTCCTTGTCTGAGGAAGGAAACTAGGCCTGGGACCTCATTACCATGTCTGTTTAGGAGCCATGCCTTGTTGGCTAAAGAGAGGGCAGCGTAAAACAGTGGAGCACTAATGGCTTTAATTGATCTGGCTTGAATTGCCAGGGTCCTTACTTTGGGTCGCGTTGGTGCCTGGCTTGGCAGGCTTTCTACTGTCAAATTATACTGAAATAAATATAAATTGCAACAATTTCAAAGATTTTACTGAGTTACATTCTCTGTCAAAACCTATTAATACAACAGTAGCTAAGATGGGGAGAAGTCTGTCCATAATAAAGCACTGCTCTGCCTTCTTAACAACACTATCAACAAGGCAGGTCCTTCAGGCCCTAGTTTAGTTGCACCTGGACTGCTGTTCAGTCGTGTGGTAAGGTGCCACAATGAGGGACTTGGGAAAATTACAAGTTGCTCAGAATAGGGCAGCACGGCTGGCCCTTAAATGTACACCCACAGCTAACACTAATAATATACATGTCAATCAGAAGTGTTGACAAACTGAATGTACTGAGTTGTCCGTTTTAACTACTAGCACACAGCTCGGACACCCATGCATACCCCACAAATCAAATCAAAATGTATTTGTCACATACACATGGTTAGCAGATGTTAATACGAGTGTAGCGAAATGCTTATGACATGCCACCAGAGGAAATGTTGTATTGTAGATATGTAGTGGTGTAATAATGATATATGATGTACTGTTTAATCTTTTGTTTTATTTGTAAGTGCCTTAATGTGCCAAGACAGCAGCTAATGGGGATTCCTAATAAATATAAATGGGTACTATGTCTGGTGAGTATACAGGTCATGGAAGCACTGGGGCATTTTCAGCTTCCAGAAACTGTGTACAGATCCTTGCGACTTTGCATTATTATGCTGAAACATGAATGGATAGCGGTGGATGAATGGGCCTCATGATCTAATCACGGTATCTCTGTGCATTCAAAATGCTATTGATAAAATGCAATTATGTTCGTTGTCCGTAGCTTATGCCTGCCTGTACCATAACCCCACCACCATCATGGGGCACTCTGTTAACAACGTTGACATCAGCAAACTGTTCGTCCACACGACGTCATACACGTGGTCTGCAGTTGTGAGGCCTGTTGAACGTAAAATTCTCTAAAATGTGTAATGGAATTTTAATGTTTGTGCTTTTCTGATAACACATTTGTGTTCTATTCATGTGCTGTTCTAATAACCCATTTCTGTGTTCATGCAAGTGACTGATTTAACAAATCCCCACTTATCAGTATCTGCAATTTGGCAGAATGCCCAGACCTTGTTTTGAGAACAAACTAAAGATATCTCAATTTCAAGTTCTCAGCTTAGAGAGAAGAAGTCTCATGAGCTATTGGTCTGTCACATGTTACAAACCAGTATTGGTCGGTCACATGAATGAAACAAAACGGTAATTGATTAATAATGATTAATCAATGATTAATAATGATTAATGAATTAAATTATGCAAAAATAACTTGTCTGTGTATAGCCGTATATAAGACAACTCCTGGGTCTGCCCAGGAAGAGCTCGTGATTGACATGTGTACTATGGTGCATTGAGTTGGTTGTGTCATGGTTCATGAATCCACTGCCTCCCTCTCTCTTTCTCTTTCTCTCTCTCTCTCTCTCTCTCTCTCTCTCTCTCTCTCTCTCTCCCGTGTTTGTGTGGCGTGGTTCCCAATCTCGGCCTGATTGTCTGCGCTAGCTGGAACCACTTATCTTCCCTTTATATGTTCTGTAACCAGTGTTTCTTGTTGTCAGATCGTTGTTACTTCCCAGAGGTTGTGTTGTTACTTCCCTGAGGTTGTGTCGTGTGTCCGTGCTCATCTCTCGCCGCCCTTGTGTGGATTATCTGCTGTGCTCCTTCCTACCCATCCGGACACACTCCCCTGGATTTCTCAGCACGCTATCACCGGAAGATGCGCCCTAGTCCCTGGGTCGGATTCCATCTGAGTACAGTCTGTCTGTCCTGTTGCTGCTGTAAATTGAATTCATTAAACCATTGTTGCTTGCATCTTGCATCCGCCTCTGTATTGTCACAGGTTGGAACCAAATAAAGGACGATTAATTTAAGATTGACTTCGAATGTCCCAGTGTAAGTATTTCCACGACAAATGACATTGGAGGCAGCTTATGGTAGAGAAATGAACATTAATTTCTCCGGCATCATCTCTGGTAGACATTCCTGCAGTCAGCATGCCAATTGAGACATCTGTTGCATTGTGTTGTGTGACAAATCTACACATTTTATATTGGCCTTTTATTGTCCCCAGCACAAGGTGCACCTGTGTAATGATCATGCTGTTTATTCAGCTTCTTGACATGGATGAATTATATTGACGAAGGAGAAACGCTAACGAACATGGGTGTAAACAAATGTGTGCACAAAATGTGAGAGAAATAAGCTTTTTGTGCACATGGAACATTTCTGGGAACTTTTATTTCAGCACATGAAACATGGGACCAACACTTTACATGTTTCATTTATACATTCTATACTGAACAAATGTACTGCCAAGTTGATCCAAGGGACAAGACCTGATCTAATTCAAAGCAGCATTTGATTGAATGGTAGTAGAATGTTAAATTTATGGTTATCATAAATTTAATGTAAAAATAAAGCTTACATTTGCATCCTGTCCAGAGCTCTAAAATAAATAAATGTATAGCACTGGTGTTCCCAACATATAAAAGTTAGGAGCACAACATAATATCTACGCGCACCAGAATAATTGTAAATGTTTATTGACTGAAATGTAATATAAATCAAATAACATTTCTGGTATGCAGATGTTATAGCGAGTGTAGCGAAATGTTTGTGCTACTAGTTCCAACAGTGCAGAAATACCTAACATCTAACCAATAATTCCACAACAACTACCTAATATACACAAATCTAAGTAAACTAATGGGATAAGAATATATACATATAAATATTTGGATGAGCAATGACAGAGGCATAGGCAAGATGCAACAGATGGTATAAAAATACAGTATATACATATGAGATGAGTAATGCAAGACAGGTAAAAATTATTAAAGTGCCATTATTAAACTGACCAGTGATCCATTTATTAAAGTGGCCAATGATTTAAAGTCTGTATGTCGGCAGCAGCTTCTATGTGTTAATGATGGCTGTTTAACAGTCTGATGGCCTTGAGATAGAAGCTGTTTTTCAGTCTCTTTGGTCCCAGCTTTGATGCACCTGTCCTGACCTCGCCTTCTGGATGGTAGCAGGGCGAACAGGCAGTGGCTCGGGTGGTTGATGTCCTTGATGATCTTTTTGGCCTTCCTGTGACATCGGGAGCTGTGGGTGTCCCGGAGAGGTGGGTAGTTTGCCCCTGGTAATGCGTTGGGCAGACCGCACCACCCTTTGGAGAGCCTTGCGGTTGCGGGCGGTGCAGTTGCCATATCAGGCGGCGATACAGCCTGACAAGATGCTTCAATTCTGCATCTGTAAAATTTGTGAGGATTTTAGGTGACAAACCAAATATCTTCAGCATCCTGAGGTTGAAGAGGCACCGTTTGTGCATTCTTTATCAGACTGTCTGTGTGGATGGACCATTTCAGTTTGTCCATGATGTATACGCAGAGGAACTTCAAGCTTTGCCCCTTCTCCACTGCTGTCCCATCGATGTGGATAGGGCGGTGTTCCCACTGCTGTTTCCTGAAGTCCACGATCATCTCCTTTGTTTTGTTGACGTTGAGCGAGAGGTAATTTTCCTGACACCACACTCCGAGTGCCCTCAAATCCTCTCGTCGTTTTTGGTAATCAAGCTCACTACCGTTGTGTCATCTGCAAACTTGATGATTGAGTTGGAGACGTGCATGGCCACCAGTCATGAGTGAACAGGGAGTACAGGAGGGGGCTGAACACGCACTCTTGTGGGGCCCCAGTGTTGAGGATCAGCGAAGGGGAGTTGTTGTTTCCTACCTTCACCACCTGGGGGTGGCCTGTCAGGAAGTCCAGGACCCAATTGCACAGGGCAGTTGAGACCCAGGGCCTCAAGCTTAATGATGAGCTTGGAGAGTACTTTGGTGTTGAATGCTGAGTTATAGTCAATGAACAGCATTCTTACACAGGTATTCTTCTTGTCCAGATGGGATAGGAGAGTGTGCAGTGTTATGTGCACGTCAATGGCACTTAATTATTCTCAACACGTGCGAAGAATGTGCAAAGTTTGTCTGGAAGCAAGACAGCGGTGTCCGTGTCCGTGGCGTGGCTGGTTTTCTTTTTATAGTCCGTGATTGTCTGTAGACCCTGCCACATATGTCCTGTGTCTGAGCCAATGGATTGCGACTCCACTTTGTCTCTATACTGACGTTTTGCTTGTTTGTTTGCCTCGGAGGGAATAACTACACTTTGTATTCAGCCATAATCTCAAATCACCTTTCCATGGTTAATTGAAGTGGTTCATACTTTCAGTTTCGCGTGAATGCTACCGTCTATCCACGGTTTCTGGATAGGGTAGGTTTCAATAGTCACAATGGGTACTACATCTCCTATATACTTCCTTATCAACTCAGTCACCGTATCTGTGTATGTGTCTAGATTATTTTCGCAAGCTACCCGGAACATATCCCAGTCTACGTGAACCCAACAATCCTGGAGCGTGGATTCCGATTGGTCAGACCAACATTGATTAGGTCTACGCACGTGTACTTCCTGTTTATGTTTCTGCCTATAGGAAGGGAGGAGCAAAATGGAGTCGTGGTCATATTTGCTGGGGGAGGGCCTTGTAAGCATTCTGGAATATTTGAATAGAAATGGTCGAGAGTCTTTGCAGCGCAAGTAGTACAGTCAATATATTTATAGAACTTCGGCAGCCTAGTCCTTAAATTTGCTTTATTAAAATCCCCAGCTACAATAAATGCCTCAGGATACGTGGTTTCCAGTTTGCATAAAGTCCACACAATCTCCCATAATGACAAAGTGAAAACATTTTTTCATGTTTTTGCATGTTTATTGGAAATGATATACAGATATAAATATATTTGATTTGATAAATTATATATATAGCCCTTCTTATATCAGCTGATATATCAAAGTGCTGTACAGAAACCAAGCCTAAAATCAGCAAACACGGTGGCTAGGAAAAACTCCCAAGAAAGGCCAACACTTAGGAAGAAACCTAGAGAGGAACCCGGCTATGAGGGGTGGCCAGTCCTCTTCTGGCTGTGCCGGGTGGAGATTATAACAGAACATGGCCAAGATGTTCAAATGTTCATAAATAACCAGCATGGTCAAATAATAATAATCACAGTAGTTGTCGAGGGTGCAACAAGTCAGCACCTCAGGAGTAAATGTCAGTTGGCTTTTCATAGCAGATCATTGAGAGTATCTCTACCGCTCCTGCTGAGAGTTGAAAACAGCAGGTGGGGACATAGGTATTCATACCCCTGAGTCAATAATTTGTAGTAGTACCTTTGGCGGCGATTACAGCTTTGAGTAGTCTTGAATATGTCTGTATCAGCTGTATCAGGATTTTCTCCCATTTTTCCTTGCAGATTTTCATTAACTCTGTTAAGTTAGATGTGGAGCGGTGGTAAACAGCAATCTTCAAGTCTTTCCACAGGTTTTAAATGGGATTCCAGTCTGGGCTTTGGCTGGGCTACTCAAAGACTTTCACATTCTTGTTCTGAAGCCATTCCAGAATTGCTTTGGCTGTATGCTTGGGGTCATTGTGCTGTTGGAATGTAAATATTCACCCCCAGTTTAAGGTGGTTTACACGCTGAAGCAGGTTCTCGTCAAGGATTTGCCTGTATTTGGCTTCATTCATTGTTCCCTCTATGCGTAGTTTCACAGTCCCTGCTACTGAAAAGCATCCCCAGAGCATGATGCTGCCACCACTATGCTTCACGGTAGGAATGGTGTTAGATGTGTGATGAGCTGTGCCTGGTTTGTGTACCTCGAGAGACTGGTGTATGACTGGTGGTGTTTCTATACTGCATTCACAGTAGCAGAGTTTGCCAAACAAAAGATCATCCGATTGATACATATCATCATGGTATCACATGGCCATATCTCTGTGAAAAGGTGCGTCTCGGTGAGAGGTGTAGGAGTCAGGCGCAGTGATTTCTGAGAAGCGTGTTTAATATAGATATATGTATACATAGTCCACCAATACAAAATTGGCCCAGATGAATATCTAAACTACACTCTCGAAGGAACGGAAACTCGTGTCAATACACGGAGGAACAACCACAGTTCCGACACTACATACACATACGTAAATGTGAAAACAATAAACAGCATAGAATACTGAACAAGCTTAATCCTGCACGAATTAAGGCAGGTAACAGGTGCCCTATATACACACAGAAATAAAAGCAATTGAAACCAGGTGTGAAAAGGAACACAGACAAAACAACCAGAAAAGGAAAAAGGGATCGGTAGCGGCTAGTAAACCAGCGCCGCCGAGCGCCGCCTGAACAGGGGGAGGAGTTACCTTCTGTAGAAGTCGTGACAATCTCCATATTACAGAGCATGTTTACGGAAGACAGGGGGGACCACCTTTGCTAATTAGCTATCTAGCATGCTCTGAACACCTGTGTGTAATGGAAGAAGGCTGCCAGAAACGTGTTGGCACTGAAAAATACTCATTGTTATTTTATTTGTAAACAGAGAAAACACTCCTTATATTCAAAATGACAAGAAATGTGTTTCACAGGAGAGACTAGGGTCCTTCAGCGGGAGTAAATTTCAGGTTGATAGCTTTCTGAAATACTACATTTCTTGTGATGGTTGTATTGTATAAAAAACATTCATAATAATATAATTTATTTCTACTTCTGTCTGTGTCTGTGTCTCTCTCTGTGTGTGTGTGTGGACATGTTTAACTATACCTGTGACCTATTGGGGACATTTTGTTAGTCCCCACAAGGTAAAATGCTATATCTAGGGGGGCTTAGGGTTAGTATAAGTATAATTAGTGTTAGAATTAGGTTTAGAAGTTAGTGTAACATTATCCTCAACGTGATCTCTGAGGAATGTGATGTGAATTAATTATCTCTTCCAAATCTACACGGCCATCTCTTTAATGCGTGTACAGTATTCAGCCTGATGGTAAATTGTGTTCAGGTGTGCCAAGGTTAGTGGACCCTGGTGAGAGGAGGCCATTGTTCAGTCATCGCCCTGTCGTCATGCTTTGTCAACACAGATTACCACAACCCCTATTTTCACTCCTTCAGTTCCCCCACACGTTATCTGACAGGCATTTACTCCATAATGTTTCAACAGAACAATTGAGATAAAGCCTGGGGACTGCACTGAGGGTTGTAACAAAAAAGGGCTCTTATAGTGGTGTAAACACAACTATAACACAATCCAGTGCCCTAAACTTCTGACTGTATCAGGAGGAGTCTACTCTAGCTACAACAAATAGAACAGAAAACAACTGTAGTAAATCATCCAATTCATGCCAATTACATCTAGCAGAACATTCAAATAATGCAGCATTATTGCCATGCATCTTCAAGACATAAATAGATTAAGGAATGTTGGCTAATGCTCCTGAGATACGAAATGACAGACTGATAAACTTCTAAATCACAACATTAGCACATACATGTTGTCAAGTCAAAAACTATAGTGCCGGATGCTCAGCAGTAGGCATTATTAGAACATGCAACATCCTAATTCAATATTAACTAATGACACAGAGATGACATTATTCTAAGACCAAATGCCAAGGATGGCACTGTCACCTTCCCTATGCGACATCGCCATACACATGTTCATAAAGCAGTATGAAGTCCTCTTCGCTCTCATGTCCTGCTTTCCTAAGAGCTGAACTGGGTGAGGCTATAAACTGTCATGAAACCTTAAATACAACATGGCTACCAGTAACAGGGATAATCCACCATTTTAGGAATTTATGTATTATCTTTTAAAAAACTATGAAATTCCAAGGATAAACAAGTTTGAACACACACCTGTCCGGGAGTCAGATTCAGATGCAGCTCACCTGTCCATCAATCGGTGATGCACGTGTTGGAGGGAAAGGGAGAGAGGAGAGAGACAGAGAGAGAGAGAGAGAGAGCTAGAGGACGAGGTAGATAGATGAACCACTCACCTGTCTTCAGAACACGGACATTTAACCCCTCACCACTCTCACCAGGCTTCCTCCAGTACACAGATGTGTTTCATCCAACTGGGAACCATCCACAGAGTTTAAAAGAAGTGAAGAGAGGCCTGGAAAAAGACAGAGGGGTGGCAGTTGTTATGGTGATAATGGGAGGGGAGGAGGGGGGATGGACGTCCAAACAGAGGGGCGCTTCTCGTTCACTTCCAGCAGGATTACCGGTACTGTTAAAATGGGAGTCCCAGAAAACAGCCACAATCCTTGCCTGGGGCAATGGATATCAATAGGAGCAGGAAGAAAGAGATTCTTTGTATGAGAGGGGCGGCAAGTGTGTAAGCCCCTGCCAAAGCTCTGGAAGGAACTTTACTAAGAGGCAGGTGCACATTTTTACCAGGGATAGTGTTCAACTTAATCTGAGATCAAAGTAGTAGGTGGGGAGGGGGACTTTGAGTGGGCAGAGAGGGAGAGGGAAAGTGAGGGAGAGCAAATGAGATATCCTGGAAATGAGGGCAGAAAGACTACACAAGCAAAGGCAAATTATTGAAACCAATAACCAATATTCCCCTCCAATCATGGAAGACAAAACAGTTACAACAAAGAGGATTTCGGACATAGATGCCAGCCCCTTGGATTGGGCCCTGATTCCTCCCCTCAGCCCTGTCTGTGTCTCTGTATGGCTAAAGCTTTCCACCTGAGAAGCTCAGACCCAGCCAATTTTTATTTTTTATTTCACCTTTATTTAACCTGTTAGGCCAGTTGAGAACAAGTTCTCATTTACAACTGGGACCTAGCCAAGATAAAGCAAAGCAGTGTGACAAAAACAACAACAGTTACACATGGGATAAACAAATATACAGCCAATAAAACAATAGAAAATTCTATATACAGTGTGTGCAAATGTAGTAAGATTAGAGAGGCAAGGCAATAAATAGGCCACAGTGGCAAAATAATTACAATGTAGCATTAACACTGGAGTGATAGATGTGCAGGTGATGATGTGCAAATAGAGATACTGGGGTAAAAAAAACAGCAACAAAAAAAGAAGAATATGGGGATGAGGTAGTTGGGTGGGAAATTTACAGATGGGCTGTGTACAGGTACAGTGATCGGTAAGCTGCTCTGGCAGCTGATGCTTATAGTTAGTGAGGGAGATATAAGTCTCCAGTTTCAGTGACCTTTGCAATTCGTTCCAGTCATTGGCAGCAGAGAATTGGAAGGAAAGGCGGCCAAAGTAGGTGTTGGCTTTGGGGATGACCAGTGAAATATACCGGCTGGAGCACGTGCTATGGTGGGTGTTTCTATGGTGACCACTCTTTACCTAGCAAAGACTTATAGATGACCTGGAGCCAATGGGTTTGGCGACGGATATGTAGCGAGGGCCAGCCAACGAGAGTATTGTAGTTGTCCACATATTTCTAAGTCAGAAGTGATGCTAGTCGGGTGGGCAGGTGTGGGCAGCGATCGGTTGAAGAGCATGCATTTAGTTTTACTGGCATTTAAGAGCAGTTGGAGGCCACGGAAGGAGTGTTGTATGGCATTAAAGCTTGTTTGTGGGTTTGTTAACACAGTGTCTAAAGGGCCAGAAGTATACAGAATGGTGTCGTCTGCGTAGAAGTGGATCAGAGAATCAGCAGCAGCAAGAGCGACATCATTGATATACACAGAGAAAAGACTCAGCCCGAGAATTGAACCATGTGGCACCCCCATAGAGACTTCCAGAGGTCAGGACAACAGGCCCTCTGATTTGACACACTGAACTCGATCTGAGAAGTAGTTGATGAATCAAGCGAGGCAGTTATCTGAGGAACCAAGGTTATTGAGTCTGCCGATAAGAATGCAGTGATTGACAGAGTGAAAAGCCTTGGCCAGGTCAATGAAGACGGCTGCACAGTACTGTCTTTTATCGATGGCGGTTATGATATAATTTAGGACCTTGAGCGTGGCTGAAGTGCACCTATGACCAGCTCGGAAACCAGATTGCATAGCGGAGAAGGTACGGTGGGAATCGAAGTGGTCGGTGATCTGTTTGTTAACTTGGCTTTATAAGACCTTAGAAAATGCAGGGCAGGATGGATATAGGTCTGTAACAGTTTGGGTCTAGAGTGTCTCCCCATTTGAAGAGGGGGATTACCGCGGCAGCTTTCCAATCTTTAGGGATCTCAGACGATACGAAAGAGAGGTTGAACAGGCTAGTAATAGGGGTTGCAACAATTTCGGCTGAAATGTTTTGAAAGAGAGGGTCCTGATTGTCTAGCCCAACTGATTTGTCGGGGTCCTGATTTTGCAGCTCTTTCAGAACATCCGCTAAGTGCGGGGGATTCGGCAAGTTGCTGCGGGGTTGCAGAGCTGTTGGCCGGGGTAGGGGTAGCCAGATGGAAAGCATGGCCAGCCATAGAAAAATGCTTATTGAAATTCTCGATTATCGTAGATTTATCGGTGGTGACAGTGTTTCCTAGCCTCAGTGCAGTGGGCAGCTGGGAGGAGGTGCTCTTATTCTTCATTCTTCATTTACAGTGTCCCAAAACTGTTTGGAATTAGTGCTACAGGACGTACATTTCTGTTTGAAAAAGCTAGCCTTTGCTTTCCAAACTGACTGTGTATATTGGTTCCTGACTGCCCTGAACAAAGGCATATCGAGGGGGCTATTCGATGCTAATGCAGTATGCCACAGGATGTTTTTGTGCTGGTCAAGGGCAGTCAAGTCAAGAGTGAACCAGGAGCTGTGTCTGTTCTTAGTTCTACATTTTTTGAACGGGGCATGCTTTTTTAAGATGGTGAGGAAAGCACTTTTAAAGAACAACCAGGCATCTTCTACTGACAGGATGAGGTCGTTTATTTATCTTTATCTTATTAGTATTTTAAGGAGCGTTTGACAATGATGAGGGGTTGTCATTTGAGGTTAGGTTCCTTGATCATTTGTGTGGGATTTAGTGCATCTAGCTTAGATTGTAGGATGGCCGGGGTGTTAAGCATACCCCAGTTTAGGTCACCTAACAGTACGAATGCTGAAGATAGATGGGGGGGCAATCAATTCACATATGGTGTCCAGGGCACAGCTGGGGGCTGAGGGGGGTCTATAACAAGTGGCAACTGTGAGAAACTTATTTCTGGAAAGGTGGATTTTTAAAACTAGAGGCTCGAACTGTTTGGGCACAGACCTGGATAGTAAGACAGAACTCTGCAGGCTATCTCTGCAGTAGATTGCAAAAAGAGAGAGAAAAACCACACACAGGCTTAAACCCTGCTTTTTCAAGACCTTGGGTAGTTTTACTTACAGAATTAACATGAGTCACTTTGGACACACTGTGTTCTCTTAAAATTAGGAATGGCCTCATTTACATGGGCACACAGCGTACGTCATCTCCATAGATCCTGGAGAGATTAGGTATGAAAGAAATGTCAGGTAGATCCATTCTGATAGGGTCTGGGAAGGAGAGGGGACTCAGTTGGGTCTTTGTTGCAAGGGGGACAGTGGAGGTAACTGGAGCGAGGGGGAGCAGGACGTGTCAAAGGCTGCAGGACTGAGGGCTGACCTGGGGCTCCCATTGACCAGTGTAGGGCTCTTTGTGGTGGATTATTTTACTCCTCCCATGCGTTGTTGTGTAAATGCATATACTCTTTACCAACCTGTGAAAAGAGAGCAACACACCAAAATGGGACCAAAAAAAACATGTTCCCAGTGGGCCTGCCGGGACCGAGATCCTCTTGTGCTAACGGCCGGTGTTTTGGGAAATGTCGAGGATGGGGAGAAGTAGGAGGAATTGAGATGGGGACAATAGGCCAGATTATCTCATTTGAACTCCCACTCTTGCACGCACACGCACGCACGCACGCACGCACGCACGCACACACACACACACACACACACACTTCATTAGCCAACATGATAGTTTACTTTATTTAACTAAGCAAGTCAGTTAAGAACAAATTCTTATTTACAATGACGGCCTACCAAAAGGCCTCCTGCGGGGACGGGGGCCTGGGATTAAAAATGTAAAAATTAATACATTTTAAGGACAAGACACACATCACAACAAGAGACAAAACAACACTTCCATAAAGAGACCTAAGACAACATAGCAAGGCAGCAACACGTGACAACACAACATCGATAGTGAGAGGATAAAGGTCTTTCACTCCCTCTCCCTCCATTTAGCTCACTGGGAATGGGGACAGTGTTGTATAATCGGTTGTTACATAGTGAGCTCAGCTGAGGTGACGTTGCATATTTGCCCCATGTAAGGTAGCACACATCTATGCCTCAATGAAGAACAGATATTTCTAGGAGCAGTCTTGCTGACAAGGAGGTTTACTTCTAAATGGTCTGATTGTAGTTTCAATTGTTAAAAGTTGAGAAAATAAAAAAGCAGTGATTGAAACGGACTAATCAGTTACATCAATAAGTCATAAAAGCATTACATCAACAGTTTCTGTGGGACCACTGAGTGACAGGTGAGGGTATTTTGTGGGAATAAAGTCTGGCGCATTGAACATCAAAAGTTCTGGAGAGCCCATCAAACTTCCAAAAAATGGTCCTTAGACTGGGTTCTATGTGAGCTCAGTGCGAGAGACATTCAATCCCCAGAGTGGGCCACTCCATATCAACCCTCTAACCTCCCCCCTATGCCCAGCAATTAGCCTTGCCCTCCTCTCCTCTTCTTTCCTCCACAATGTAGAAACTCCTTGTGGTAACCCAAACCTCACATTCCCAAACGACTCCTACTCCTGGGCACACAATGGGCTCCGTTCAGCCCTCACTGCCCTTGCTTCTGCTCCATAATGCAATGGGGGAGATCAGGATACAGCCTCCCCGGGTCAGGTCTTGGGTACGGGACAAGGGTGCGAAGAGGTAACGCAACAGCTCAACCCCCACCACCTCCCAACTTTGGCGTGACCCTGCATTAACGGGACAGCCCTGTTGTCACAGCCTGGTAACCCCAAGCCAGCCCAGTGTTCCCTCTGTAGAGGAACTTGAACTTGCGGCCCTGCTGCTCCAGTCTGAGAAGGCCCAGGGGACCTCAGCCCCATATGTTGCGTAGTGACAGAGCCTCTGCTGGGACTGGAGGTTGGGATTGGGAGCCGGCGGGCTGGGTGCTTTAAGCAAACACCCAGAATTGGCGGAGTGTGACACTGATGGCATCAGCCAAATGTATCTTGTGTGGTTCACACACTGCCTGGAAGATGGGGAGGAGCTTTCGGCACCTCCAGGCTTGGTGACACCAATTAAGCCTGATTACCTTGCAGCCAAGTTGTTGCAGTGATCTGGGCGGTTGTGAAACTGGACTGGCTCGGCTCCAGTTGGAAGACTTGTGCTCCATGGTGGTGACTTCAGTACGTACATTACCGCTCAAAAGTTTGGGGTCACTTAGAAATGTCCTTGTTTTTGAAAGAAAAGCTATTTTTGTGTCTATTAAAATAACAAAATTGATCAGAAATACAGTGTAGACATTGTTAATGTTGCAAATGACTATTGTAGCTGGAAACGGCAGAAAATTACTATTGTAGCTGGAAACGGCTGATTTAAAAAAAAAATGGAATATCTACATAGGCGTACAGAGGCCCATTATCAGCAACTCCTGTGTTCCAATGGCACGCTGTGTTTGCTAATCAAAGTTAATCATTTTAAAAGGATAATTGCTCATTAGAAAACACTTTTGCAATTATGTTAGCACAGCTGAAAACTGTTATTCTGATTAAAGAAGCAATACAACTGTCTTTCTTTAGACTAGTTGAGTATCTGGAGCATCAGCATTTGTGGGTTCGATTACAGGCTAAAAATGGCCAGAAACAAAGACCGTTCTTCTGAAACTTGTCAGTCTATTCTTGTTCTGAGAAATGAAGGCTATTTCAAGAAACTGATGATCTTGTACAACGCTGTGTACTACTCCCTTCACTGAACAGCGCAAACTGGCCCTAACCAGAATAGAAAGAGGAGTGGGAGGCCCCGGTGCACAACTTAGCAAGAAGACAAGTACATTAGAGTGTCTAGTTTGAGAAACAGATGCCTCACAAGTCCTCAACTGCCAGCTTCATTAAATAGTACCCGCAAAGCACCAGTCTCAACATCAACAGTGAAGAGGCGACTCTGGGATGCTGGCCTTCTAGACAGAGTTGTAAAGGAAAAGCCATATTTCAGACTGGCCAATAAAAAGAAAAGATGGGCAAAAGAACACAGACACTGGACAGAGGAACTCTGCCTAGAAGGCCAGCATCCTGGAGCCGCCTCTTCACCGTTGATGTTGAGACGGGTGTTTTGAGGGTACTATTTAATGAAGCTGCCAGAATCCTTTCCAGATCCTTGACATCATTCGTCTGCGCTTATGGACTGCCCTCTTCAAGCCAGTTCCGAAGACCGACATGGCCATTGATCTTTATTTTCATGTCATCCAACAATAACATATGTCCATAAATGATCTCTGTGTGTACAGTAAGTTTGATTTTAAGCAAAGATAGAAATGGACAGCATTTTCTTGAAACTGGAGGCATTGAAGCTTTCAGAAAAAAAATCAGAATCACTTTGATAATTATCAATCTGATCATCTTCCAAAAAACATAACATAAAAACATAGGAGATACACTATATACTATAACATACACTCTTATCGTAGGTCCCTCAAGATTAAGTTACAAGTCCATACAATCCTCCATAGTAAATGACGGCAGACTATTTTTACAAATCCAACCACGATCCCAGCCCACATACACTATATTGCATACTTTACCATTACCAACCATGCGAACACAACATTAACGGATCAAGAAGCACCTGTGATGTGCCTAAAATAATTCCCAAAAGGTTGAGATCCATCTACTTTTCTAAACAAAGCCTAGTGCTGACAGACTGAGGGCCACGCTCATTTAGCTTTTGCACCGGTGCAAACTTAGCATAATACTTAAAGTAAAAATATCAAAGAGGAATTCGGATTTAAAAGGGATATATAAATTGGTAGAGTGATTGGTAAATAAACCCAGTTTCATCGTCACCTTGGTTTACTGATTTCTCCCATGTATAAGAAGAGTAGCTAACCTCTGACGCCAAAGCAGAGTGAAATTGACTTTGGACTGGGCAGCAACAAAATATGATTACCATAGGGCATTTCTCACATCTTTCCACCAATTGGAGGTCTCTGAATCTGAAGATACCTATATTAGACAATATGAACCAATGGGAGAGGACAAATTCTGGGGCCACATTGTTGACCCAGGGTGTACTAAAACAATGGACACTGGTTCCAGTAAGAGGTGTTGGGTGTGTGAGACGGATGTGAGGTGTGGATGATGGGGAGAGAGGAAGATGGAGAGAGAGAGAGACAGCAAGAGGTGAGGAAGGCCTCTGCCCGTTGGGTGAACCCATTGTAATCCAAGCACAGAGGAAGTGACTGTGACACAGCAGCCGGTATGTGGTTACTCAGTGAGGCTGGCCTGGGGTTCACCGCCTCTCCCTCCAACACCCACTCCCCCTCGGCAGGGGAGAGAGCTGCTCCCTTCATGTGGAAACAGACAGCAGGAAGACCTACAGCAACCCGAGTGCACCTCCTTCTCCAGATCCCCCTCTCTCTCCACCTTTAATAGCAACTGCCCACCAACCCAACCCCTTCTATTTGGCATCGTCTTGTCTCTTTCCGCCAGATCGCCTGAGTGAGTTGGGGTCAGTGATGTTCCGTGTGGTCTCTATGTGTCACAAGCTCTAGCATCCTCAAAGCTCAATGTAGCGTCTCTCTCTGCGCACCACCCCCTGTGATTCTGACTCAGGGGTTATCTGAAGCACATGATTTAAGAATTGGGTGAGAGAGGGAGGAGGGTATGCTAATTGTGCTAACATTACTTAAAAACTAATATTTCTGATAAAATACTATTCTGGGCTCTATTTTGACAAACCAAATACAATGGAATATCTCAGTGGTGTGACGTGCCACCAGCGTCTGACAATAGCGATGCTTCGCACCAAGCCAAAATTGGAACACGCACACTAAGTCATATGTGTGTGTGTGTATATATATTAATATAGATATATATATTTATATACAGTAAGGGGCTTTACCAAGAAACATCAAAAAAAGTAAATAAAAGACAGCGTAGACAGTTGGTGTCCAGAAGCTGGTCAGTCTATAAATAAGTCCTGAGTCACACACACACACACACACACACACACACACACACACACACACACACACACACACACACACACACACACACACACACACACACACACACACACACACTTCTTAGGAGTCCAAGGAGGTGGACGAGATTGTGCGGCTCTTAGTCTTGGGCACCACCAGGATCTCATCCCCGTCTTGGATCATGTACGAGTGGAGTGCCCGACTGCCGTACTTCATCTCCTCAGGTCCCAGCGCGGAGCCTAGCTCGCGGGCGATGTAGTACAGCCGCATGCCATTGGCTGGCAGGTCCACCAGGGCCCTGAGCTCCTTCTTGAGCTCCCCGACTGTCTGCTCCAACCGCAAGCTTAGAGTCTCCGTCCGCTCGCCCCAGCGCACCTCCAGCGTGGCCATGCAGCGCGGACGCAAGTCCACATCGGCCAATGGGGCAAGCCGTCCGTACTTGGACACCAGGACATGGTACCTGTGGAGACCAGACAGAATGGACCGGAGGTTAGGATTTGTCATTTGGTAGAGAGAATGGTGGCGATTGGTCAGTTTTAGCAGGCGCTCTTATGCATTCATTATGGCAGGGATTCTGAATTATTTTTGGCCCGTGATCCAATTTTTATTAAAAAATATATTTGACCCCACCATGTGAAAAAAGTGATGTAATAAATGGCCAATGCTTACTTAAAAATGTTTTGGGGGGCTATGACACCCTATTAGAGCCTTTTGTAGGCCACCGGATCAATCCCCCGCCCACATTCGGAAAGTATTCAGACCACTTCACTTTTTCCACATTTTGTTACATTACCGCCTTATGGATGAATTTAAAAAATCCTCATCAATCTACACACAATACCACACAATGACAAAGCAACAACAAAAAAGGTAAAGACAATTTTGCTAAGAAAAATTCTATAAAATAAAAATACCATATTTACAGAATTATTCAGACCCTTTGCTCGCAATTGAGCTCAGGTGCATCCTGTTTCCTTTGATCATCCTTGAGATGTTTCTACAACTTGATTGGAAACCACCTGAGGTAAATTCAATTGATTGGACAAAATTGTAAAAGGCACACACACATCTATATAAGGTCCCACAGTTGACAGTGCATGTCAGAGCAAAAACCAAGCCACGAGGTCGAAAGGAATTGTCCATAGAGCTCCGAGACAGGATTGTGTCGAGGCACAGATCTGAGGAAGGGTACCAAAACATTTCTGCAGCATTGAAGGTCCCCAAGAACACAATGGCCTCCATCATTCTTAAATGGAAGACGTTTGGAACAACCAAGACTCTTCCGAGAGCAATCAAGGGAGAAGAGCCTTGGTCAGGTAGGTGACCAAGAACCTCATGGAGCACCAGAGTTCCTCTGTGGAGATGGTAGAAACTTCCAGAAGAACGACCATCTCTGCAGCACTCCACCAATCAGGCTTTTATGGAAGAGCGGCCAGATGGAAGCCATTACTCAGTAAAAAAGGCACATGACAGCCCACTTGGAGTTTGTCAAAAGGCACCTAAAGGACTCTCAGACCATGAGAAACAAGATTCTCCGATCTTATGAAACCAAGATTGAACTCTTTGGCCTGAATGCCAAGCGTTACATCTGGAGGAAACCTGGCATCATCCCTACGGTGAAGCATGGTGGTGGCCATCATGCTGTGGGGATGTTTTTCAGCAGTAGGACTGGGAGTATTGCGTGTAGATTGATGTGAGGATTTATTATTTTTTATAATAAACATAAAATGTGTAAAAAGTCAATGGGTCTGACTACTTTCAAATACACTGTATGCATAACTTTATGAGCTGGATTGCCTGTCTTTGCAATTTGTTTATTTTCATTTGCGCTCATTAGCACATGTAGCTAGCAGCCTCCATGTAAATTCGCTATTACTTATGCAAATATTGTTAGCATTCTGGTAATAGACATCCAATTATGTTTCTGGCTGGGTTTTTCGGCGCCCCCTTGTGGACTAAACTGGTAACACCGTAAATCCCAGGGTGAGAGAAGGACAGTATGACGACATGACAATCTGGATGCCGCCCAACTGTGTACCCATATCTATACCCACACATGCAGTCAGAGCCGGCACTAGATTGTTGGGGGCTTTAAGCAAAATATATTCGAGTTTCAGAGTTAATTTCCTGCAAATCTATACATTTTGCCATTGGGCAGAGAAAAGACTAGGCAATTGTATAACTAATTTCATGCAATTTAAATGTGCAATTTTACAGCGAATTTACTGAAATTTTACCCATTTTGCCATTCGGTGGAGAGAAATGTTTGCAGTTTTTAATATGATATCTTATGGAGAGTGACTAACAAAATCAATGTGGCCCACCGATTGTTAATTAGACCATGATTACTACAAGTTTACATAGCTAGCCGCAAAACTAACTTACAATAAAATAAAATAAAAGTCAGCTAAGGGCTAATTGAGTGACTGTCAGTGACTGACATACCATGGGAAAAACTGCTGATGCACAACCTCACCCCGACTGTTCTCCACACACTTTTTAAAAAAGTATTTGGAAATTGATCTGTGGTCCTATAAAAAGGGAGGCTGCGGGCCACATGGTGGTTTGGCAGTTTGGTATTTTATTAGGATCCCAATTATCTGTTGCAAAAGCAGCACCTACTCTTCCTGGGGTCCACACTAAACCTATCTTATTATCCTTGGACTAATCGCTATCCAAGAAAACAGCTTTCTCTGACACTGTGGGGGTAAGTTGGGACAAATGTGTGTGAGTGAATGAGTGTGTGTGTGTGTATATATTTGATAAGAGTGGTATGTGCTCGTTCGGGAAACACAGCGAGCTCTCTACCACTCTCTCAGCCGTGAGAAAGCGCTCACCCACCTTGAGGGAACGCTGAGTTAGCGATAAGGAACGATTAAATAAAATCCCAGAGGAAAGCCTATTTTCAAAGCTACTGTAACAGTTGGGCCAATCAAACAAATTTCCCCTTCCCTTGCTGAAAACCCCGCCTGGCTAGGGTTTCAGTGTGGGTGTGTGTGTGTAGCCAGAGTTTCAGCATAACGCAGCAAGCGCCACCGCCATGGGAATTCTCCTCCAACTCCTCAGTCAATGCAGAAAGTGCCATTCTGTGAGAAACCCATTTTTCATTCACTCAAAGGTCTCATTTAATGTGGAAACTTGTTTTTTGTACCCCTGTAAATTATATTGAGAGTGAGGTATGGTAATGCTAAATGCAATTTCTAATGGTCCTAGCTTAATGTGGTGAAGAAAGCGGTGGCATTAATTTAATACCTGTGTTTCTATACACAGCTAAATGTATTGGGTCCAGGGGAGGCTGGTGGGAGAAGTTATAGGAGGACGGGCTCATTGTAATGGCTGGAATGGAATAAACAAAATGGACTCAAACACAGTTTCCATATGTTTGACTCAGTTCCATTAATACCATTCCATCCATTACAATGAGCCCATCCTCCTATAACTCCTCCCACCAGCCTCCTCTGTGTGTGGCTAATACCTTACCTTGTAACTGCCCTAGATCTCTGGTGTTTCATGCTTCTCTCTCTGTTCTTTAATCCATCTCAGCTGCCTAGTCATTTCCCCGGTAATCCCCTCAATTCCTCTTCTCTGTCTCTTACTAATTACCCCACGCCGCATCTCACCCTTCTCTTCACACCATAAGCCCCTTCATCTCTCCCTTCTACCCTTCTCTGTAGGCCCTGCTTTCTTTCTCTCTCCTTATCCCAAGTCCAATCCTCTCCCTTCTATCCTTACCCACCCCTCTCATAGCCCCTCCTCTCTCATAGCACCTCCGCCAAAAGGGGATAGTCCTTCCCAGTGCTCACTGACCGCATCCAACACACTCTCACACATGTCCACATGTGTACCCACACATGCACACATACACAAAGAAACAGGCTTAGACCCAAGACCCTTTCTCTCTCTCTCTCTCCTTGCTTTTAAAATGCAAAGAGAAAAAGAAAACCAAAAGAGAATGGTTTGTGGCTTTGAGAAACTTCCATTGCAGTACCCTTATTAATCTGAGACACTGTGTCGGTTTGGAGTCAAGTTTTGGGCTACATCAGCTCCAGTTACACACGGAAATGAGTCAACCTCTCGATCACCCATAAGAAAGAAAAAAAAGAGGGTGAACGAGCGAAGGAGGTAAAAAATACAAGTCTACCTGCCACCTTGTGTATCGGTTTTCCGATCTGAGTATTCCAAGGCACAAAGAAGTCATTGAGTGGGCAGAGACTGGCGCCATTGTCTCGCAAATGTTACTTTCCCCCAGTCAGGGAACATGCTCTTCCCCCAGTCAGGGAACACGCTCTTCCCCCAGTCAGGGAACACGCTCTTCCCCCAGTCAGGGAACACGCTCTTCCCCCAGTCAGGGAACACGCTCTTCCCCCAGTCAGGGAACACGCTCTTCCCCCGCAAATCCCTCCCTTGCATTCTCCTAAGGTTAAGTGGAATGTGGCTGGCAAAAAGCGCAGGCCAATCAGTTTTCCAGCATGGGCCCAAACCAACCCCCCCCCTGAAATTCCCATCACGGGAAGTCCTGAGATGACAATAGAACACTGGGGGGAGTTAACATAAGCAGAAAGAGGTAGGAGGTAGCTGAGAGGTAGTGAATCAAAGTGATTCCCGTCCATTGTTAAGGTACAGTAGGTGTCTCAGAGGAGGGCTCTTGCTATTATGAACCAGAGATAAGTTGTACATGAGGTTGTTCTTATCACAAGAAAAACTTATGTATGCGCCTGTTTTACAGTTCCTCTGACAAAGCTCCACTTCAACAAACTAGTGTGTGTCAACAGTACCTATGAGGCAGCGTCTCTTCAGGAAAGTCCAGGTAGTGTCTGATGAAGAACCTCTCAGCGTCTTCTCTCTCCCCTTCCGTCACCACACTACCGTTTAACACAGACACAGATGGCAACCTGCAAAAAGGACAAAGAATATGTATGAGTGTGTGTGACGTGTGTCAAATCAAACAGGTGTGTATTCAATTGTGTGTGTGTGTGTGTGTGTGTGTGTGTGTGTGTGTGTGTGTGTGTGTGTGTGTGTGTGTGTGTGTGTGTGTGTGTGTGTGTGTGTGTGTGTGTGTGTGTGTGTGTGTGTGTGTGTGTGTGTGTGTGTGTGTGTGTGTGTGTGTGTGTGTGTGTGTGTGTCTCTTCAAAAGGTATCTTGAATAATCCCACAGCACTTGCCCTCCCCGACCCGATTAAAAAACAAATAGATAAAATCACATCCTACCGTTTGTATTTGCACCTTTCTTGAACTAGCACAAACACTTGTATTTTCTTACTAGCAGTGACTTTGCTGATAGCCGCTTTATTGAGGAAAGGTTTTTACGTATTATGACTGTGCAATGTGGTTGTCTTACCTAGCTACCTTAAGATTAATGTCACTTTGGATAAGAGCGTCTGCTAAATTACTAAAATGTGTGTGTGTACTCACTGTGCCACGGTGAGGCTGCGTCTCTCTTTGTTTGTGTAGGGCTGCAGTAAGGGAAGCCCCATCAGCCTCACCTCCTCCAGCTTAGGGAAGAAATTCAGCCTTTCTATGTCCTCCCATCGGTTCAGCCCTTTAACACACACACACACACACACACACACACACACACACACACACACACACACACACACACACACACACACACACACACACACACACACACACACACACACACACACACACACACACACACACACACACACACACACAAAATATCAGAACTGAATATTAGTATTGAATATGGTGTACGGAAGTAGTACAATACATCTACTTTCACATCAGAGGGCTCATAGAGTGCTCTTTTCTGAGGTGTGTGTACATTTTTTATTTTTTTTAAACTTGAAATGCCAAATGTACATTTAAAATACATTGGAATGTAAAAGAACTTGAGCCCTTCTAAGTCGACCTACTGATTTTTAAAGAGTTCCCTGTCCGGCAGAGGGGAAAGAGAGAGGTACAGAAGCAGAGGAGTAGTAAGAACCGGAGAAAAGGGAAAAAATAGTGAACGGAAAGAGTATAATTGGGTAGAGGAAAGAGGGATATTTGTCTGTATGCTCATGCTGTGTGTGTGCGAATCATCATACTGTGTACGAGTATGTTTGCATAGGCGTATCTTCATGCTATGCATGTGTGCATGTGATCATGCTGTATGAGCATGCTTGTGAATGTGTGTGCATGCGTGACCCTCCCTTCGGATACCTGAGTTGTTGAGGTTGATGCTGCGCAGGTTAGGAAACAGGCGCTGCAGTGTGTCCTGAGGTGTGTCCTCCTCCACAGAGCCCAGTTTGTTGTTGGACAACACCAGGTTTTGCAGGCCTGGGTACATGGGCCCAAACTTACGCACCTCGTCCCACTCCTGTAGCTGGTTGTCTGTGATCTGAAGCAGGCGCAGGGAGGGGCAGGGAACCGGGGATTCGGCCACTTGGTCGTACTCATTCAGACAAAGGAAGAGCTCCTCTAACCTACAGGGGGCGATGGGTATAAGCGTCAAAAAGAGGTAGCTATGTGTAAATGGAATCGAAATACAAAGTATGAGATATGAGTAGGGTGAAGTTGCCCCTAGATGCTGATCTTTGGTAGATTTCACATTTTCCACAATAATGGTTAAGGTTAGGATTGGGGGAAGGGAAACTGATCCCCAGAGTTACAAGATACATGGAACTACAGTATCCAGGACATACCTGAACATGCCCTGAACATGATACATGGAAATATAATACATGCCTTAAACCCAAAATGGACTGCGCACCACTTGTTTTGGTATACAGCTATGGGACAGGGCTTGGGAAATGTAACCCCTCAAATTCATAGACATGTATATGGCGTTGAAATACATGCTAAATATGGATACAAGTAAATATAATACATGCCTGGACAAGCCTGAACTTGAGGTATAATGGCAAAAACACACAAAACACATAGACAAATACAAATAGCTAAATACTGAAATACAAAACACACACATTCAGGTATTCACGTGTGCCATGTGATTCGCAGTCCAGTGTCTGTCATGACTTACTCAGGGGTCTGGCGTGTGAGTGTGTGTACCGTGTCCCAAGTGACACGCGTGTTGATGAGAACCAGGCGGCGGACCCGGAAGAACACCTCAGCCAGGCCCGGCTCCAGCTCAATCCCACTCAGAGGGTTCATACTCAGGTTAAGGAAGTCCAGGTTGGGGATGTTAGACACAATCGTGCAGATCTCGCAACCCAAAAAAAACAGATTGGAGCTATCACACTTACTGACTGACTGTACTGGCAACCCAATTGTAGATAGTATACACGATGCTGCATATCTGGCAACCCAAAGACAGATTGGCGCAATTGGAACTGACTGACAGATGAAGGTCTTGTTCGTTGAATTTGTTTGTAGAATGATGTTTTTAGGCAATTGTTTTGTGTGACGTGGTAGGTAGCCGCTCGTGGATACAATCCGTTTCTTTTACCATTGTTACATGCTTATTTAATGCTAGCCAGGAGATACTGGACATTACAAAATAACCAGCTATTGGACTTTAAAAAAAACTTTCTGGATAAAACAACACTCTAGATGTGTAGAAAATAAGGCAAAACTCTCTGTAGTGCCAGCCTTTCTGCTAATAGCTAGCTGCTGATAAAGGAATGGTGCATTACATGACAGCAGGGCTGAGGAGGATGAGAACTACAGTACCCACCTCCCCCCAGTCTTGTAGCTGGTTGTGGGACAGGTCCAGCTCCACCACATGGGCACAAAAGGTGGCCACCTCAGCTTCGTCCCCAGCTTTACTGATGCCACAGCCGTCCAGGACCAGCACACTCGGCAGATTCAGACGATCTGGAGAGAGACAACAATCTTTCTAGTGTATAATTGTTCTTTATTGAATGACATGTACAATACATGATAGACAAAAGCCTGGTATCACTTCTTGTTATTACTAATTTACATCACTACATAGGCAGTGTCCTTGGGGATAAGCTAACGCATGAGAGAATGACTCATGTGTGTGAATACCATATATAAGGGATACAAGTAGGCCTACATGCAGTATTCCTGGGTAACTAGAAGATGAAAACTTGCGTGATTACCTTACATAAGGCATTTGAGTAGGTCTACATATAGTTCTTACCTCTTAACTATGTTTTTTCTGAGAAAAAAGGTAAGTACATTTACATTTAAAGTAGGGTTGTAGTGTGGCCCTTGAATCTTCTGCTTTGAGGAATAACAACTTTTTCAGACATGTTCATCAGACTGTAAATTATCTTCCTTTCACTAAAACAGTTTAGCAGGGAGCGAGACAAATGCAAGAGAGAAAAGATACATAAGCCACCTAACCACAAAGTTATTACTTAATTACTGCCTTCAAATGTTCGTTAGAACTGGGAAACATCCCAGTTATGAAGTCATAAATTTTACATGATTGTGTCGGAATAATGACTCATCCAATGATGTTAAATCTAAGTAGATGAGCTAGCTAACGTTGCTAATGATAAAGTTAATTAGCTTGATTAATGTTGACATCAGAGTCAAACTAGCTACATTATCCATATTGACAATGTCAAAAATGTATTTGCTTCATCACCTTTTGATTGAAAAGCTGAAAGGCCAGTGATAATACGTCACAACTCAGGTAAAATTATCTCCAACATTCCCACTCGGAAATCCAACTTGGGAGGGTGGTCAAGTGGCTGTTGCCCAATTGGAACCTCGTATTTCCCACTTCTGATGAGCATTTGAAGTAGAGGTCGACCGATTATGATTTCTCAACGCCGATACCGATTATTGGAGGACCAAAAAAAAGCAGATACCGATTAAATCGGACGATTTTTTACATTTATTTGTAATAATGACAATTACAACAATACAGAATGAACACTTATTTTAACTTAAAATAAATCAATAAAATCAATTTAGCCTCAAATAAATAATGAAACATGTTCAATTTGGTTTAAATAATGCAAAAACAAAGTGTTGGAGAAGAAAGTAAAAGTGCAATATGTGGCATGTAAGAAAGCTAACGTTTAAGTTCCTTGCTCAGAACATGAGAACATATGAAAGCTGGTGGTTTCCTTTTAACATGAGTCTTCAATATTCCCAGGTAAGAAGTTTTAGGTTGTAGTTATTATAGGAATTATAGGACTATTTCTCTCTATACCATTTGTATTTCATTAACCTTTGACTATTGGATGTTCTTATAGGCACTTTAGTATTGCCAGTGTAAAAGTATAGCTTCCGACCCTCTCTCCTCGCCCCTACCTGGGCTCGAACCAGAAACACAATGACAACAGCCACCCTCGAAGCAGCGTTACCCATGCAGAGCAAGGGGAATAACCAGTCCAAGTCTCAGAGCGGGTGACGTTTGAAACGCTATTAGCGCGCACCCCCCTAACTAGCTAGCCATTTCACATCGGTTACACCAGCCTAATCTCGGGAGTTGATATGCTTGATGTCATAAACAGTTCAATGCTTGACGCACAACAAAGAGCTGCTGGCAAAACGCATGAAAGTGATGTTTGAATGAATGCTTACGAGCCTGCTGCTGCCTACCACCGCTCGGTCAGACTGCTCTATCAAATCATAGACTTAGTTATAACATAATAACACACACAAATACGAGCCTAGGTCATTAATATGGTCAAATCCGGAAACTAACATCCCAAAAATAAGACGTTTATTCTTTCAGTGAAATACGGAACCGTTCCGTATTTTATCTAACGGGTGGCATCCATTAGTCAAAATATTCCTGTTACATTGCACAACCTTCAATGTTATGTCATAATTACGTAAAATTCTGGCAAATTAGGTGGCCCAAACTGTTGCATATACACTGACTCTGCGTGCAATAAACGCAAGAGAAGTGACACAATTTCACCTGGTTAATATTGCCTTCTAACCTGGATTTCTTTTCGCTAAATATGCACGCTTAAAAATATATACTTCTGTGTGTAGATTTTAAGAAAGGCATTGATGTTCATGGTTAGGTACACATTGGAGCAACGATACGCACCGCATCGATTATATGCAATGCAGGACACGCTAGATAAACTAGTAATATCATCAACCATGTGTAGTTAACTAGTGATTATGATTGATAGATTGATTGTTTTTTATAAGATAAGTTTAATGCTAGCTAGCAACTTACCTTGGCTTACTTCATTCGCGTAACAGGCAGTCTCCTCGTGGAGTGCAATGAGAGGCAGGTGGTTAGAGTGTTGGGACTAGTTAACTGTAAGGTTGCAAGATTGAATCCCCGAGCTGACACGGTGAAAAACTGTCATTCTGCCCCTGAACGAGGCAGTTTAGCCACAATTCCTAGGCAGTCATTGAAAATAAGAATGTGTTCTTAACTGACTTGCCTAGTTAAATAAAGATGAAATAAAGGTGTAAAAAAACTAAATCTGCCAAATCGGTGTCCAAAAATACTGATTTCCGATTGGCCATTCCGATTAAATTGGTCGACCTCTAATTTGAAGGCATCATAAGATATAGCGCCTTGACCGCTCACCTTTAATGGGCGACCCCTGTGGACTGGAAAGCACTACAACACCCATGCCGTTCCCACGGCAGTATGGGAAATTCTCTGGGTTGTACTTCTCACTGACCACTTGGACGAAGGTGCGCAGCGCCTCTTCAGAGGACTCCATGGCCCCAGTTGTCTGATGAGAGAGAGAGTGAGAGAAATGAGTGGAAGACATACTTCAAATCAAATATTATTTGTCACATGCTCCGAATACAACGGGTGTATAAAAACAGGGAAAATAAAAAAAAGTGGTCAGATGAAGCACATGCTAAGCTACAGGACTGTTTTGCTAAAACAGACTGGAATATATTCTGGGATTCTTCCGATGGCATTGAGGAGTATACCACATCAGTCACTGGCTTCATCAATAAGTGCATCTATGACATCGTCCCTACAGTGACTGTACGTACATACCCCAACTAGAAGCCATGGATTACAGGCAACATCCGCACTGAGCTAAAGGGTAGAGCTGCCACATTCAAGGAGCGGTACTCTAAGCCGGAAGGTTATAAGAAATCCCGCTATGCCCTCCGACCGACCATCAAACAGGCAAAGCGTCAATACAGGACTAAGATTGAGTCCTACTATACCGGCTCTGACACTCGTTGGATATGGCAGTGTTTGCAAACTATTACAGACTACAAAGGGAAGCATGGCCGCAAGCTGCCCAGTGACACAAGCCTACCAGACGAGCTAAATTGCTTCGAGGCAAGCAACAATGAAACATGCATGAGAGCATCAGCAGTTCCGAACGACTATGTGATCACGCTCTCCATAGCCGATGTAAGTAAGACCTTTAAACAGGTCAACATTCACAAGGCCGCTGGGCCAGACGGATTACCAGCATGTGTACTCCAAGCATGCGCTGATCAACTGGCAAGTGTCTTGACTGACATTTTCAACCTGTCCCTGACTGAGTCTGTAATACAAGATCACCATAGTCCCTGTGCCTAAGGTAACCTGCCAAAATAACTATCGACCCATATCACTCACGTCTGTAGCCATGAAGTGCTTTGAAAGGCTGGTCATGGCTCACATCAGCACCATTATCCCAGAAACCACTACAGCCCAGTACATCACTGGAGCCAAGCTTTCTGCCATCCAGGACCTTTATACCAGGCAGTGTCAGAGGAAGGCCTCCAGCCACCCTAGTCATAGTCTGTTCTCTCTACTACCGCACATCAAGCGATTTCAGAGCACCAAGTCTAGGTCCAAAAGATCTCAATTAAGTAACCATTTAATAGAATGACTTATTTCAATGAAGTAACAAAGATTCACTCTACTCTGTTCTTCAACATATCCTGTTCGACTCTCGTTTCATTTCACTTAACCTGCATAAAGTTTGCCCAACAGTCTATTTGGTGTGGCAAAAGAAAAGCCCATGCACTCTCTCCAACTCCAACTGTCATGGAGTGCTACTGGGTGCGTAGGCTTTAGTGACAGCCCAGCACTATTTCAATTTCAAATAAACAACATACTCTCTCCTCTTCTATCCTATCATCTCTTCCCTCCGCTTAAACCTTCTCCAACCTATCTCCTGATTCTGCCTCCTCAACCCTCCTCTCCTCCCTCTCTGCATCCTTTGACTCTCTATGTCCCTTATCCTCCAGGCCGGCTCGGTCCTCCCCTCCCGCTCCGTGGCTCGATGACTCATTGCGAGCTCACAGAACAGGGCTCCGGGCAGCCGAGCGGAAATGGAGGAAAACTCGCCTCCCTGCGGACCTGGCATCCTTTCACTCCCTCCTCTCTACATTTTCCTCCTCTGTCTCTGCTGCTAAAGCCACTTTCTACCACGCTAAATTCCAAGCATCTGCCTCTAACCCTAGGAAGCTCTTTGCCACCTTCTCCTCCCTCCTGAATCCTCCTCCCCCTCCCCCTCCTCCCTCTCTGCAGACGACTTCGTCAAACATTTTGAAAAGAAGGTCGACGACATCCGATCCTCGTTTGTTAAGTCAAACGACACCGCTGGTTCTGCTCACACTGCCCTACCCTGTGCTCTGACCTCTTTCTCCCCTCTCTCTCCAGATGAAATCTCGCGTCTTGTGACGGCCGGCCGCCCAACAACCTGCCCGCTTGACCCTATCCCCTCTCCTCTCCTCTTCTCCAGACCATTTCCGGAGACCTTCTCCCTTACCTCACCTCGCTCATCAACTCATCACTGACCGCTGGCTACATCCCTTCCGTCTTCAAGAGAGCGAGAGTTGCACCCCTTCTGAAAAAACCTACACTCGATCCCTCCGATGTCAACAATTACAGACCAGTATCCCTTCTTTCTTTTCTCTCCAAAACTCTTGAACGTGCCGTCCTTGGCCAGCTCTCCCGCTATCTCTCTCTGAATGACCTTCTTGATCCAAATCAGTCAGGTTTCAAGACTAGTCATTCAACTGAGACTGCTCTCCTCTGTATCACGGAGGCGCTCCGCACTGCTAAAGCTCTCATCCTTCTAGATCTATCGGCTGCCTTCGATACTGTGAACCATCAGATCCTCCTCTCCACCCTCTCCGAGTTGGGCATCTCCGGCGCAGCCCACGCTTGGATTGCGTCCTACCTGACAGGTCGCTCCTACCAGGTGGCGTGGCGAGAATCTGTCTCCTCACCACGCGCTCTCACCACTGGTGTCCCCCAGGGCTCTGTTCTAGGCCCTCTCCTATTCTCGCTATACACCAAGTCACTTGGCTCTGTCATAACCTCAGACGACACACAACTAATCTTCTCCTTTCCCCCTTCTGATGACCAGGTGGCGAATCGCATCTCTGCATGTCTGGCACACATATCAGTGTGGATGACGGATCACCACCTCAAGCTGAACCTCGGCAAGACGGAGCTGCTCTTCCTCCCGGGGAAGGACTGCCCGTTCCATGATCTCGCCATCACGGTTGACAACTCCATTGTGTCCTCCTCCCAGAGCGCTAAGAACCTTGGTGTGATCCTGGACAACACCCTGTCGTTCTCAACCAACATCAAGGCGGTGGCCCGTTCCTGTAGGTTCATGCTCTACAACATCCGCAGAGTACGACCCTGCCTCACACAGGAAGTGGCGCAGGTCCTAATCCAGGCACTTGTCATCTCCCGTCTGGATTACTGCAACTCGCTGTTGGCTGGGCTCCCTGCCTGTGCCATTAAACCCCTTCAACTCATCCAGAACGCCGCAGCCCGTCTGGTGTTCAACCTTCCCAAGTTCTCTCACGTCACCCCGCTCCTCCGTTCTCTCCACTGGCTTCCAGTTGAAGCTCGCATCCGCTACAAGACCATGGTGCTTGCCTACGGAGCTGTGAGGGGAACAGCACCTCAGTACCTCCAGGCTCTGATCAGGCCCTACACCCAAACAAGGGCACTGCGTTCATCCACCTCTAGCCTGCTCGCCTCCCTACCACTGAGGAAGTACAGCTCCCGCTCAGCCCAGTCAAAACTGTTCGCTGCTCTGGCCCCCCAATGGTGGAACAAACTCCCTCACGACGCCAGGACAGCGGAGTCAATCACCACCTTCCGGAGACACCTGAAACCCCACCTCTTTAAGGAATACCTAGGATAGGATAAGTATTCCCTCTCCCCCCCCCCTTTAAGATTTAGATGCACTATTGTAAAGTGACTGTTCCACTGGATGTCATAAGGTGAATGCACCAATTTGTAAGTCGCTCTGGATAAGAGCGTCTGCTAAATGACTTAAATGTAATGTAAATGTAACAACGAATCATGGTCTTCAGTCTGACTCTGAACCACAATGAGTTGAATCAGGGCCTGGTGTGTTTCTTCTGGGCTGGAACAAAAGTGCACATACTCAGTGGCTCTCCAGGTCTGGAGATAGAGAGTTCTCATCCCTGCTGTAAGGTCACAGAGGTCTGATTCTTACAGTGCTTCCTAAATTATCAGACTGATCGGTTTCACTATCTGGTTGGGTTAAGTTCTATCTGTCTGCAAACGGATTCTCTAGCCTGGACCCATCTGAACTCACAATACCCTTTTCACACTGTATCATGTTGACCAGGGCTGGGCGATATATCAAGTTTTATCGTTATATTCCCGTTTATATTTTAGCGCGATATGGAAAAAGCCTGTATCGCAAGAATCGATGTTCTGTTATAATGTTGTAATGTTTTACAAATGCAGCAACTCTCTGTCTCTTCTCTGTCAGCCCAATGTCAAATCATGTCCAAATTGCATGACAACATGCACAGAGGTTATCCACCAATCACAACCCTAGACAGCCTTTCACAAATTGTAACCACGGCGGAGAAGTGTAGCGGCGTTAAGAGTTCCACCAAAATGGAAAGTGAGGAAGCCAGCTCAGCCTCTTGTGAGGATGAAATCATCCCCAAAAATGGCAGCAATCTTTTTTTCAGTAATATGTAAGTGGTTCGGGTTTAAGAGGTCTGATGTTCAGCAAACGAATGTCCTGTGCAAAATGTGTCGAAAGACAATTGCTATGAAAAGCAGCAGCACAACCAACCTGTTCCATCACTTGCAACTGAAACACGCGGTAGAATGAGAGGAACGCGTGAGACTATGCAATGCCGATTCCAGTCGCCCGATTCCCAAAACGTCTGCTAAAAGACAAACTACCATAGCTGCATCCATTTCAAACATAATCCCGAATGACAAGAAAGGTTTGAGGTGGAAGGAGATAACAGACCTATTACATAACGAAAGATATGGTCCCAATCTTTACAGTAGAAAAGCCAGGCTTTAAAAAGCTGCGAGGTACAGTTGACCACAAATATCAGTTGCCAAGCCACAAGTACTTCACAGAAGTAGCCCTGCCTCGATTATACACTGCTACCTGCGAAAGAGTCGCAGAGAAGCTGGCTAGTGTTTCTTATTTTTCCACCACAGCAGATCTATGGTCGAGCAGAACGTCAGAGCCATACCTAAGTTTGATAGTCCACTACGTAAATGAAGACTGGAAATTGCAAAATGTCTGCCTCCAGACATCTTACTTCACCAATGATCATACGGGTGAAGTAATAGCCCAGGGTCTCAAAGACTCTCTGGCATCGTGGAAGTTGAGTGAAGACCGACAGGTGTGCATGACAACTGTCAGCGGGACAACATGATAAAAGCATTGTGCTTGAAGAACTGGGCCTGCCTGCAGTGCTTTGGGCACAGGCTTCACCTCGCCATCGGATAATTAAAGTGCATTCAGTGCATTCAGTCAAGTCTATGATTTTATATTTCATAGAGCAGTCTGACTGAGAGGTGGTAGGCAGCAGCAGGCTCAGAAGCATTCATTCAAACGGCACATTCCTGCGTTTGCCAGCAGCTCTTCGAAATGCTTGAAGCAAAGCACTGTTTATGACTTCAAGCCTATCAACTCCCGAGATTAGGCCGGTAATACTAAAGTTTCTATTAGAACCAATAGTCAAAGGTATATGAAATACAAATGGCATAGAGAGAAAAAGTCCTATAATAACTACAACCTAAAACTTCTTAACTGGGAATTTTGAAGACTCATGTTAAAAGGAACCACCAGCTTTCATATGTTCTCATGTTCTGAGCAAGGAACTCAAACATGAGCTTTTTTACATGGCACATATTGTTCATTCAGAATTGTATGTAATAATGACAATTATAACAATACTGAATGAACACTTATTTTAACTTAATATAATACATAAATTAAAATCAATTTAGTCTCAAATAAAAAATGAAACATGTTCAATTTGGTTTAAATAATGCAAAATTACAGTGTTGGAGAAGCAAGTCGGCCGATATACATTTTTTTATTAAAACGGACGATTTTGGTCCTCCAATAATCGGTACCGACGTTGAAAAATCATAATCTGTCGACCTCTAATACATAGGCACACAGGCTTTACTCAGAGTCAGTGGCAGGTCATTAGTAAAGATTTTTTAAAGTAAGGGGCCTAGAAAGCTGCCCTGGAGAATGCCTGTCCACCTGGATTATGTTGGAGAGGCTTCCAGTAAAGAACACCCTCTGTGTTATGTTAGACAAGTAACTTTCTATCTA
Source organism: Oncorhynchus gorbuscha (assembly GCF_021184085.1). Taxonomy (NCBI): domain Eukaryota; kingdom Metazoa; phylum Chordata; class Actinopteri; order Salmoniformes; family Salmonidae; genus Oncorhynchus; species Oncorhynchus gorbuscha. The sequence continues at coordinate 47,923,378 of NC_060188.1, read as the reverse complement.
CAATTCTAGCAGGTTATGTAAAGCTGTACTGAAGTCTAACAAAACAGCTCCCACAATATTTCTATTATCAATTTCTGTCAGCCAATCATCAGTCATTCGTGTAAGTGCCGTACATTTTGAATGCCCCTCCCTATAAGCGTGGTGAAAATCTGTTAAAAGGGTTAACTGTGAAATTGAATTGTATCTAAGGTTTGGTAACAGGCTGATTGGCTGGCTATTTGAGTCAGTAAAGGGTGCTTTGCTATTCTTGGGTAGCGGAATTACTTTTGCTTCCCAGGCCTGAGGGCCTGTAATCCTCAGTATTTTCAATTTTGTAGGCCTAGATTGAAGAGATGGCAAATAGGGAGTGCCAATAGCGTATGCTGTCATCCTCAGTAATTTTCCATCCAAGTTATCAGAGCAAGGTGGCTTGTAATTGTTGATAGACAAACAAACCATCGATACTGACAAATCATGGGTTTCACCACACAGGCAACAAAACAACACGGTGCTCAGTATCCTTCACTCCCGCAATAAGGAAAGGGAAGTAGCTAGATAGTGTAGCCAATATCAGGCCAGGGTGAAGGCTAAAGCACATTTATTGTAGTGATTTTTACTAATGATGAAGAGCAACCAGATGCAGCACTTGACACATTTGTGAAATTCCTTATTCCAGTTACTAATAAGCATGCAACCATTAAGAAAATGACAGTTGTCAAAAACTGTTGTCCCTGACACAACCATGAGATGGAGCGTGAAAATGTACAACTACGTTACATTTTCGTAAAAAACAATTACTCATAAAACAGAATGAATCTGAACACTCACAATTCCCAACTTCGGCAGACAAATTTCTAATTCTTGATTAAGTTTCTATAACCCTTACCAAACCTGAACCATTTTACATTTTAACTTAAATGGGGAAGGGATGTGCAAAGGATCCCGGATAGCACGGACCGGGCGCGCAGGGAGCAGCACGAGCAGCGACGACATCATTACATCATCCCAAAACATGACACATTGGATTAATATAAAATGTTAATATCGTCGGCTGTGAGCGATGAACATTTTTTGGGATCTCTGCTACAATTATTTGAATTATTCAATTCATGTTTTGTGTACAAAGGTGATGACTTAAGAGTCTTAGAGAAGTCCGATTTCAAAATGTCTGTGGCCGTCAATGGAAATTGTCTTTCTGGTTCGGGCGTCAGTTAAACTGCAGTACTGAAGCATAACTGTATGTCGAAAACGTGATTCTATACCGGAACCGTGGGCCACACAAGCAAAGGCTATGTTCGAGAGCATCAAAATCGCAATGTATCATGGGTAAATTGTCACAGACTAACCTACAAATAATAATGATATTTATGATGAAAGGTGATTTGTAAATAATAATAATTATTATTATTATTTTAATTTGTAAAGCACTTTCATACACCCAAGACGCTGAAGAAAATAAAACATTTTATAAAAAGAATAAAAACTATCCAAAACACAGAACATCTTAAGCAGACAACAATCAAAGCTGTCGTCAGATATGATAAACAGGAGAACAGAATTGACATAGGCTCTTGAAATCTTTACTGAACAGCTCAGTCTTTAGCTGTGCCTTAATAAGGATTAAACAAGACCAGAGACTCTGCAGCCTGACCAGGGTTGCCATGTTCGCACTTTTCTTGAAAAATGTGGCTACTTTCAGAACGATGTCGCAGGTGAAAATGTATCGGTCGCAGTTGGAAGGTTTTTGGACTACTTCTAAATTGCACTGAAGCCACCATGGCATTTCGTTTAGATATATATATTTCATTGTGATCTGCTGCTGACTATCAGGCAGTGAGTAGGCTGTTACTGAGTTAGTGAGTGAGTGAATGTTGGGGAGGGTTGAGGGGTGTGTTGCATTGAGAACACTGTAGGTAGACTATTTAGATTGGTCATTATGCAGACACCCTCTTTCCATAAAACATATTAACGAGCTAGAACTAATACAAAGGGGACAAAATATTTGATAAGGACTTAAGGCGCTCTAGAGCTCTTTAGATGAATTTGCTCAGAGGTCGTTTAAAGTAAACTTCACTCTAATGTTGACTTTTCTTATGGATAACAATATCATTCAAAGAGATTTTACTCATGCTCAGTTCCTGGGTCCGGAGCGCTGCGAGGGTGGACATTTGAAATGGAAGTTACGGAACTCCCTCGCATGCTTCTGTTATGGGGAAAAAGTCCACAATGACAATTATATTAAATGTGGAGAATGATAGGCTATATTTGATGGGAAATGATCTGGCAAGTTTAATGAGGGCAAATTATATTTTCTCCTGTGGCATATTCTTAAACTAGCAAGAATTATTATTTTAATGGTAAAACAAATTTAGCTTCTTAGCCTACCTCGTTAAAAATGACATCAATAAACCCTGAATTCTCACGATAACTTTATGAAAAAGGGGTTTCATGGGTGTAAATGTGGCAACTCTCTTGCTGGAACAAAAAAAACTGTGCTAGTTTTCAGGCCTTGTGGGCAGGTTCAGGGGTCATTGGGCTTTACACTTTAGCTTGACATGGCAACCCTGGCCCTGACAGTGACTGAAAGTGTGTTCCACAGCCAAGGAGCCGCACATCCTAAATCCCTGTCACACATAGTTTTTAGACTGCTGTTGGGCTGCTGAAGGTAGATGGAGTGGCAAAGGGTGCGTGTGGGGTGCCCATAGGGTAGGAGGAGTTCAGACATTTACTTGGTTCCAGAGTTGTGGATAGCTTGGTAACTGTGAACCAGGATTTTAAAGTCAATGTGTAAGTATAATTGATAATAATAGATCAGTCAGTCGCTTTGATCCGAACACGGCCATAAACTAGATAAATGGAAAGGGCTCATCATCAAGACTGACTGAACAGAATCTGTTCGTATCCACTCGACTCTCGCTGTGCAACAAACGTCATCAATTTGTAAATTTGGCCACCAGGTGTGTCCATATTATAGCCTCTTCAGGGTAGAAGGCAATCTACGACATAACAAGTATTATATGGATGGGCAATGCAACGTCATTGTTACATTGTTATAAACAATGGCATAATGTATCCGTTTTTGTATTTTGAACTGGTTGGTTGTTTTTTGATACTGTGCGACCACCAATTTGTTTAAATAGAGAATCTGGTTCCCAAAACAGTAGCTACTTGGACGGGTAAAGAAATGCTCTTGTACTTAAGGCATATATTGCACCTGAATCAATGGTGCATAACAATAATAATCAGACAACTGAACCACTTCTCTTTCGAAAAGGCATTGAGAAAACATTCCTTACCTTTCCCTGCGGTTTCCTTCGAATGGTTGTTATTGTTATTCAGACCGCTGTGAAGCAGGCTAGAATAAATAAGTACTTCCGGGTCACTGATTTTTTATTTTATTACTTCAGAATAAAAGTTACGTCCGGTATACTTTGTAAATGAATAATTAGGGCGAACATTTGCTAAATTATGTATATATTTTATGCTAGTTATCATAGAATGATTTAAATAATTTCTATAAGATATACTTTTGTGTACTCGTGTCATTTTTCCTCCAGAGACACAGCAATTCATTTTTGTCATCCCTAGTGAACGTCAGTTCTTGTTCCGTATCTCTGAGGCCATATGAGCCACTGTCCTGTTGTCCCTTTGAGAGGACACTCTGGCGTTTTCAATAATATCACGTGTTGGGGTGTGACCTTGACATAAGAGCTTATCAAGAAATGTCCTCTGTTGTGGACACCCTGATATCCCAACTATGTTTTTCACCTACTTTTCACCCATTGACCTTAATGTATAGATCAACTAGCCAATAAGCAAAACATTTTTATATCAACTAGCCCTTCAGCTAACGTTATTTTATAAAAACATGTTAGCTGACGGGCTAGTGGATCTGATAGTGTTTGTTGAATGACAACAAACACTTAATTGAAGAATCCCTACTGATCAATCACTGACAAAGGGGCGTAGACTTTGGCTACCGACTTCGGTTTGCACTAACAACCAAAAAAGAACTTGTCGAATTCCAAAATTAACAAAAACGTCACAAAATGTCGTCAGTATAATATATGCACAAACTGTCCCGAACTGTTTCGTCTGGGAAGCATTTGGACACCTTTACAAGGACGACATGTCCTGAACAGAATCAGCCTATGTTTGTTGTATTGTGAAAAAAAAATCGCTGCGGAACAGGCACTTGAACGCACTCATGACTCCATTCTATGCGCATTAAAGTTATAATTTTGTCTGAAGTGCCTTTTGAAAGCCTAACACGTTGAGATCGGAATTTATAACTTAGTTAGCCATGTTGGCAATATAATAAGTATTCAAATGATGCCCACCTGACCCAGATTGCGATTTATAATGGAACGTTTTTTCGATTGCGTAAACAACTACAGTAATTACGTAGGGCTGTGTGCCAAACAAAAAAACAACAACAAGTGTATCAGTTCCTCAATGGCAAAGCTAGGAGAGTTAAAAAAAACACCTTTATAGTAGAAGGGTCTTTCCTTGAGTCATAAAAGTGCATTGACATTACTTAGGAAATGTACACAGTTTGGAGACGTGTGTGGCCACTTGGAGACACAAGTTAGACCTCACTCAAAACCTTGTAATCCTTATTTATTATCTTGCACCTGTGCTCAAATGTAATTAGTATAATTACTTTGTTACTGAATGTATCCAGAGTATTTTTTTATTCTGTTTTTTAAACTGCACATAAAATCAACAGTGGAAATGTTTGGATTCAGTCTTTTCAGGGGAACTGTTGTGTCCTCACCTTCTGGTCTGATCATTTCCCCATAATCTCCAAAGTGTTCTCTTTCAAATGCTGCCATGGTCAGGCATATGCTTTTTATAGTTCTTCTGTTAGACACATTTACATTTGTCCCTGTACATTTAGGCCAATTTAAGTCCCCCAGGAAGAAGATACTATCTCAATAGGTGCTAAAGGTTGTTAGCTTCTGTGAATGGGCTATGTCCTAATTAGCTAGTTAGCTTCTGTGAATGGGCTATGTCCTAATTAGCTAGTTAGCTTCTGTGAATGGGCTATGTCCTAATTAGCTAGTTAGCTAATTTACAAAAAGTTTTCATTACATTTCACATTCATATATTGTAAATGATGATAAACTACTACATGCATTTTGATTGTTGACATTTGATTGTTGACAGTGCTGTTTGCTGCAATACTTTTTGTTGACATGTTGAAATGAATCCCACACATCATTTCTGTTGATTTGAAATGTTAAATGAAAGGTAAAAATATCATATGTTGCAATTCTTCTTGTAGTTGGTGTGAATGCCATGTATTATCATCAAGTTCCTCTGCAGTCGATATGAGAAGAACTGAGTCGTTTTCTTAGCTATAACTAGAATGGCACATCAAAGGCTTTTCTTCAAAGAAGTGCCTTATGTCCTAATATAAATAACAATAACAACCTCCTATTTCTCAACACAGATCTAAAGAACCAGTGAAAAGCGTTCAGGGTGAAGGCAGCGGACACCATGCCTGGCAGTGACTGGACACCGTTTGAGAAGAACCGTTCCTACGGACATCGTGATTGTAGGAGGGGGCGTGGTGGGCTGGTCCATCGTCTACTGGCGTGGTGGAGAGGGATCCCACTGTGAGTGGCCTAGGCTATGTCATGTGACCTCACTCATGCCCTCCAAATACATCTGAAACTCCTGTCTACCAGCGCTTTAGATAAGTTTGTGACTATGCCAATGTCACAGCATTGTGGAACATACAAGCCATGTATACACTACTGAGCCAAGCAAAACCAGGCCAACTGAGCTGAATATTGATTATGTTGATTTTGGCCCAATTTTTCAGTTTTTGATTTGTTAAAAAAGTTTGAAATATCCAATAAATGTTGTTCCATGATTGTGTCCCACTTGTTGTTGATTCTTCACAAAAAATACAGTTTTATATCTTTATGTTTGAAGCCTGAAATGTGGCAAAAGGTCGCAAAGTTCAAGGGGGCCGAATACTTTCGCAAGGCACTGTATGTGTAGGGGTAAGGTGACTAGGCAACAGCATATAAGATAAACAGAGTACCCACTGTGACTATTAAAACCTACCCTAACCAGCATTGTTTAAAGTGGCTAGTGATATATTTTACATCAATTCCCATCAATTCCTATTATTATTGTGGCTAGAGTTGAGTCAGTGTTTTGGCAGCAGCCACTCAATGTTAGTGGTGGCTGTTTAACGGTCTGATGGCCTTGAGATAGAAGCTGTTTTTCAGTCTCTCGGTCCCTGCTTTGATGCACCTGTACTGATCTTGCCTTCTGGATGATAGCGGGGTGAACAGGCAGTGGCTCGGGTGGCTGTCCTTGATGATCTTTAAGGCCTTCCTGTGACATCGGGTGCTGTAGGTGTCCTGGAGGGCAAGTAGTTTGCCCCTGGTGATGCGTTGTGCAGACCGCACCACCCTCTTGCGGTTGTGGGTGTTGAGGTTGCCGTACCAGGCGGTGATACAACACGATAAGATGCTCTCAATTGTGCATCTGTAAGAGGGTTTTAGGTGACAAGCCACATTTCTTCAGCCTCCTGAGGTTGAAGAGGCACTGTTGAGACTTCTTCACAACACTGTCTGTGTGGGTTGACCATTTCAGTTTGTCCGTGATGTGTACGCCAAGGAACTTAACACTTTCCACCTTCTCCACTGCTGTCCCTTCGATGTGGATAGGGGGGTGCTTCCTCTGCTGTTTCCTGAAGTCCACGATCACCTCCTTTGTTTTGTTGACGTTGAGTGAGAGGTTGTTTTCCTGACACCACACTCCGAGTGCCCTCACATCCTCTCGTAGTTGTTGGTAATCAAGTTCACTACTGTTGTGTTGTATGCAAACTTGATGATTGAGTTGGAGGCGTGCATGGCCACACATTCATGGGTGAACAGGGAGTACAGGAAGGGGCTGAGCACGCACCCCTGTGGGGCCCCAGTGTTGAGGATCAGCGAAGTGGAGGTGTTGTTTCCTACCTTCATCACCTGGGGGCGGCCCGTTAGGAAGTCCACGACCCAATTGCAGGGCGGGGTTGAGACCCAGGGCCTCAAGCTTAATGATGAGCTTGGAAGGTACTATGGTGTTGAATGCTGAGCTATAGTCAATGAATAGCATTCTTACTCTTGTCCAGATGGGATAGGGCAGGGTGATGGTGATTGCATCATCTGTGGACCTTTTGGGGTGGTAAGAAAATTGAAGTGGGTCTAGGGTGACAGGTAAGGTGGATGTGATATGATCCTTGCCTAGTTCATGATGACAGAAGTGAGTGCTATGGGGCGATAGTCATTAAGTTCAGTTACCTTTGCCTTCTTGGGTGGAACAATGGTGGCCATCTTGAAGCATGTGGGGACAGTAGACTGGGATAGGGTGATATTGAATATGTCCGTAAATACACCAGCTAGCTGGCCTGAGCATGCTCTGAGGACACGGCTAGGGATGCCGTCTAGGCCGGCAGCCTTGTGAGGGTTAATACATTTAAATGTCTTACTCATGCCGGCCACAGAGAAGGAGAGCCCACAGTCCTTGGTAGCGGGCTGTGTCAGTGGCACTGTATTATCCTCAAAGCGGGCAAAGAAGGTGTGTAGTTTGTCTGGAAGCAAGACGTCGGTGTCCGTGACATGGCTGGTTTTCTTTTTGTAGTCCATGATTGTCTGTACCCTGCCACATATGTCTCGTGTCTGAGCCGATGGATTGCGACTCCACTTTGTCTCTATACTGACATTTTCCTTGTTTGTTTGCCTCTGAGGGAATAACTACACTCTTTGTATTCGGCCATATTCTCAAATCACCTTTCCATGGTTAAATGCGGTGGTTCACACTTTCAGTTTACTGACATTTCGCTTGTTTGATTGCCTGTTTACACTGTTTGTATTCAGCCATATTCCCTGTCACCTTGCCATGGTTTGTACTTTCAGTTTTGCTCGAATGCCGCTATCTATCCACGCTGTCTTATAAACTCACTCACTGAATCAGAGTATATGTCGATATTATTCTCTGAGCTACCGGGAACATGTCCCAGTCCACGTGATCAAAACAATCTTGAAGCGTGGATTCTAATTGGTCAGACTAGCGTTGAATAGCCCTTAGCACGGGTACATCCTGTTTGAGTTTATGCTTTTAGGAAGGAGCAAAATGAAGTCATGGTCAGATTTAACGAAAAGGAGGGCGGGGGAGGGCCTTGTATAAATCGGAAGTTCTAGTAGCAGTGATCCAGTGTTTTAAACCAACACGAGTGCTACAGGCAATATGCTGATAAAATTTAGGTAGCCTTGTCCTCAAATTTGCTTTGTTAAAATCGCCAGCTACAATAAATTCAGCCTCAGGATATATGGTTTCCAGTTTGCATAAAGTCTTGTGAAGTTCCTTGAGGGTTGTCGTGGTATCGCCTTGAGGGGGATATACACGGCTGTGACAATAACCGAGGAGAATTTTCTTGGGAGGTAGTACGGTTGGCATTTGATTGTGGGGAATTCTAGGTCAGGTGAACAAAAATCGGAAGTCTGACCAGAAGACCGCTCTGTCTGCCCCTTCTCTGGCGCCATTGTTTGGGGTCAGCCTCTGGAACCAGTTCAAATGCCCTGGGTGGTTTGGAACAAAAGATCCGCTTTGGCAAAGTTGTATTCCTGGTCGTAGTGCTGGTAAGTTGACGTCGCTCTGATATCCAATAGTTCTTCCCGGCTGTATGTAATAGCCCAGAAAATCTTAAGTGTTAACAATGTAAGAAATAATACATGAAAAACAAAATAGTGCAAGGACTAGAAGTGAGGCAGGCCTCTGTCTGTTAGACACTAAAAAAAGTGTCAATAAAAAAGTTATTAACATTCTGCTGATTTATGAAGGTTCTCTCATGAATCAAAGGTTGCTGTTGGGTGTGAGTTATTTAAATAGGTTGCTGAACCTGAAAGGCTTGTGTGTGTCAGAACCAAGATGGTTTGGAGTAGTCCAACCTGAGACCACCGCATCAAGTCTTCCTCTTCTGTTCCCATGCTGGAGACCACGGCTTGATTAAAACCTGTTACAATGGTGCCAACATTTTGTGGCTGATCTTTCAGCGGGTGAGTGGTGAATGTGTCAAAAACCTAATGGGCCATTTGTTGTATTTGTTTGTTGTTGTTGCCTGTTTTATGTTATTTTGGCATTAATGTGTGTCTCATATGAGTTTGTAAACAATGTAAAAAAGCAACAAAAAAACATTGAGTTAATAAAGCTGCATACAAACATGGTCTCTTTTTGGCTTTCTTGCGTAAGGCAGCTCCAAAACGCAGGTGTTTCAGCCTAGCTCAGTGCTTTCTGTGATGGTGGGGCAGCCAGCGGAAAATACAGCTCGTAGGGGTTGGTAATACTCTCTATTTGCGCCGTGATTGGCTTAGTGTTTTGTCATTCATGGGGACACTACATCACCGCAAAATCTACGGGTAGTGCTTGAAAATTCACGCCCCTTAAATGCTGCCATATTTACATTAGAAGTGCCCATCCAAGAAGGTTCAAGCTCATTGTCCACAGATAAAATGTCAAATCACATATTTGACTGGACTGATCGTGTCAACGAAAAAATCATCTTAGCTAGTAAACTAGCAGTCAAAATCATGAATCAAGTTGACAATCTACTGGCAAATCATTTTCAATCCTCGTCATATGAAGAGAAATTATGAAGAGATATCATAGATAAAATGTATCGGTGCTCATCGGCCAATGGACATATACAACAAGTTGGAAATTGCAAATTCAACAATGAGTGGTTTGGAAGGAATCAGTGGCTAACTGCAAGCATTGCAAAGCAATCACTAGCTTGCTATTCAGTGAAGTGGGTGTGTGGTCCAAGTCTGGGTTTAAGGGTCTCTTTTCCAAGCTTTAAAGGATAAACACTCAAAATTGGCCATTCTGTCAATCCAGCATAACTTCTGCCGCGTTCGATACAACTGGAAACTCGGAACTGGTTAATCTCAGAATTCGGTGAGTTCAAGACAGTGGTCCTAAAACAATGAATAAAATGGCTAAATTATACATATTATGACCATCTTAAAACAATGCCTTATGTTAGCTTAGTAATTATTGCGATCTAAGTGCTTAGACCTACAAGGGTCAAAACTGTAAATAGGCCACACAGGAACATTTAATGTCATCTTGGTAAGCCACTCCAGTGTAGATTTGGCTTTGAATGATTGACCTGCTGAAATGGGAATTCATATGCCAGTGTCTGTTGGAAAGCAGACTGAACCAGGTTTTCCTCTAGGATTTTGCCTGTGCTTAGTTAGTATTACTTAGTATTCCATTTATTTTTATCCTAAAAAAACTCCCTCGTCCTTGCCGATGACAAGCATACCCATAACATGATGCAGCCACCAACATGCTTGAAAATATGAAGAGTTGTACTCAGTAATGTTTTGTGTTGGATTTGCCCCAAACATAATGCTTTGTATTCAGGACAAAAAGTTAATTCCTTTGCTTAAAGCACATCAGAAGGTTATAAACAACTTCTCTGACAGAAAACAGCCTATGTGACATTGATATTAGTTTATGTCATAAACTCAGTGTCGTCCAAAACTGAGTTTTTTAAGTCAGTTCATCACTTGAGGGTTGGGTTTTGATTTAGACTATGCTCACTTTCCAACTAACACGGGATACACCGCTGGGGTGTTTGCACTCTATCCAATCCTACCACATAACACACAAACAGCAGACAGTTGCCCAACAGTGCAGCGGATCAGATTTTTACATTTTTACATAAGACAACACACCACGCATTTTTTACTTGTGAAATACTGGACCAAACACATTAGCTAGATGTAAAATTGATGTAAAACTAAAACCTCCTCTGCAAAAATGCAAAAATGTATTACAGATTTCTTGAGTTATCTTATTTTGAGGAAGTGATACTGGCTTTGTTCCTATGGTGTCTCATGAGGGACAAACATTACATCAACAACTGCCACATCGAAATCCTGACACCCACAATTATTGAACACAGAATGAGTCCATGCAACTGATTTGTTAAGCACATTTTTACTCCTGAACGTATTTAGGCTTGCCACAACAAAGGGGTTAAATACTTGACTCAAGGCAATTCAGCTTTTAATATTAAAATTAATTTGTTAACATTTCTCAAAACAAAATTACATTTTTGCTTTATGGGGTATTGTGTGTAGATCAGTAACACAAATACTTAATTTAATTCATAACATTCAGGCTGTATCAATTTTTGGGGGGGAAAGTTAAAGGATGTGAATACTTTCTGAAGGTGCTGTATATGGTTCTTATCATGACACAAGGCGAGACCCAGATGCAGACACTGGAGGCAGATGGTTGGAGTATTATAATTGTAACTTAATCCAAAAAGGGGTAGGCAAGAGAATGGTCGTGTACAGGTAAAAGGTGAAAACTAGTTCAGTCCAATAGGTTCCGAAGGGCAGGCAAATTCAAGGTCAGGGCAGGCAGGATGATCAGGCAGGTGGGTAAGTAGTCCAGAGTCAGGCAGTGGTCAAAAATGGGAAGATTAGCAAAAGAGAATAGAAAAGGGGTACGGGGGAAAAACAGGCTGGTTGACTTGACTAAACATACAAGACGAACTGGAACAGAGAGACAGGAAACACAGGGATAAATACACTGAGAAAAATAAGCAATATGTCATCATACATTAAAAAACAAACTCATTGTATTGTGATGGACATTTTATGCTGTGTATGTGATTGTATGTTTAGCACAATGCTGCTTTTGTAATAACCTGTCTTGGTTGGGTTCACGCGAGTGACTGGTTGAGTGCAAAGAGGAAACCACACTTTCACTCATAAGCAATTTGGTAGTACGCCCAGAACATTGCTCGGCAAACTAGAAGGAGTGATACACTATGTCAGTTTCAAGGTAAGAATCGTTCATGTTGTATCAGTCAGTCAGTCCCATACAGAAAACATCTATGCTTATAACTTGTTTGTGTAGCAGTATAAAATAACTGAATGGGAACATCCTCTTCAGAGTTTTCATCAAGCTTGTATTGAGTTTGTGAACCTCTCCTTGCGTTAATAAAGATTGCTTCATTTACTTTGAGTTTGAGTCCTTAGTGTTGAATTTCCACGACAGTATTTAATAACTTGGCCTGGGTGTATAAGTTTGGTGTGTGGTCACGTAAGAATGAAAGGAATTTCCATATTGGCTGCATAGCAGAAACAACACATTTGTAGTTTCCTCCTTTCCAGAGCTTCCCATCAGAGACTGAAAGAGTTAGATTCTGCAGCACTCAAACCCACAGATTAGCTTCGAGATGAACTACTCTGCGATTGTACTGATTCTCACTGGAGCCGTTTGCACTTCTGCAGAAAGTAAGAGTTTGATTGATGTTTTATGCTGTACTAGTGTAAATGCCTTTGTTCATGTTTGATATACACTACCGGTCAAAACTTTTAGAACACATACTTCATTCAAGGGTTTTTCTTTATTTTTGTTGACTATTTTCTACATTGTAAAATAATAGTGAAGACATCAAAACTATGAAATAACACATATGGAATCATTTAGTAACCAAAAAAAGTGTTAAACAAATCAAAATAAATGTTATATTTGAGATTCTTCAAATAGCGCCCTTTGCCTTGATGACAGCTTTGCACACTCTTGGCATTCTCTCAACCAGCTTCATAAGGTTGTCACCTGGAATGCATTTCAATTAACCGGTGTTTCTTCTTAAAAGTTCATTTGTGAAATTTCTTTCCTTCTTAATGCATTTGAGCCAATCAGTTGTGTATTATGGCAAGAACAGCTCAAATACGCAAAGAGAAACGACAGTCCATCATTACTTTAAGACATGAAGGTCAGTCAATACCGGACATTTCGAGAACTTGGAAAGTTTCTTCAAGTGAAGTCGCAAAAACCATCAGGTGCTATGATAAAACTTGCTTTCACGAGGACTGCCACAGGAATGGAAGCTCCAGAGTTACCTCTGCTGCAGAGGATAAGTTCAGTAGAGTTACCAGCCTCAGAAATTGCAGCCCAAATAAACACTTCACAGAGTTTTATTTTACCTTTATTTAACTAGGCAAGTCAGTTAACAAATTCTTATTTTCAATGATGGCCTAGGAACAGTGGGTTAGCTGCCTTGTTCAGGGGCAGAACGACAGATTTTTACCTTGTCAGCTCAGGGATTTAATCTTGCAACATTGCGGTTATTAGTCCAACGCTTTAACCACTAGGCTACCTGCCGCCCCAGACACATCTCAATATCAACTGTTCAGAGGAGACTGTGAACCAGGCCTTCATGGTCAAATTGCTGCAAAGAAACCACTACTAAATGACACCAATACGAATAAGAGACTTGCTTAAGCCAAGAAACATGAGCAATGGACATTAGACAGTTGGAAATTTGTTCTTTGGTCTGGAGTCCAAATTGGAGATTTTTGGTTCTAACCGCCCGTGTCTTTGTGAGACGCAGTGTGGGTGAACGGATGATCTCCGCATGTGTATTTCCCACAGTTCTAATGCTTCCGTAATGACAGACGCTGGGAGACGAGAAGCAAGAACAGAGTGTGGATTTAATAATAAATAGACTTGAAACAAAACAATAACAGCTTCTGGACAGAAAAACACAACAACATCAATGCTGACTCCGGAATGAAAGTGACAGATATAAAGGAGGTATCAAATCAAATCAAATTTTATTTGTCACATACACATGGTTAGCAGATGTTAATGCGAGTGTAGCGAAATGCTTGTGCTTCTAGTTCCGACAATGCAGTGATAGCCAACAAGTAATCTAACTAACAATTCCAAAACTACTGTCTTATACACAGTGTAAGGGGATAAGGAATATGTACATAAGGATATATGAATGAGTGATGGTACAGAGCAGCATACAGTAGATGGTATCGAGTACAGTATATACATATGAGATGAGTGTGTAGACAAAGTAAACAAAGTGGCATAGTTAAAGTGGCTAGTGATACATGTATTACATAAGGATGCAGTCGATGATGTAGAGTACAGTATATACATATGCATATGAGATGAATAATGTAGGGTAGGTAACATTATATGAGGTTGCATTGTTTAAAGTGGCTAGTGATATATTTACATAATTTCCCATCAATTCCCATTATTAAAGTGGCTGGAGTTGGGTCAGTGTCAATGACGGTGGCTGTTTAACAGTCTGATGGCCTTGAGATAGAAGCTGTTTTTCAGTCTCTCGGTCCCAGCTTTGATGCACCTGTACTGACCTCGCCTTCTGGATGATAGCGGGGTGAACAGGCAGTGGTTCGGGCGGTTGATGTCCTTGATGATCTTTATGGCCTTCCTGTAACATCGGGTGGTGTAGGTGTCCTGGAGGGCAGGTAGTTTGCCCCCGGTGATGCGTTGTGCAGTCCTCACTACCCTCTGGAGAGCCTTACGGTTGAGGGCGGAGCAGTTGCCGTACCAGGCGGTGATACAGCCCGCCAGGATGCTCTCGATTGTGCATCTGTAGAAGTTTGTGAGTGCTTTTGGTGACAAGCCGAATTTCTTCAGCCTCCTGAGGTTGAAGAGGCGCTGCTGCGCCTTCTTCACGACGCTGTCAGTGTGAGTGGACCAATTCAGTTTGTCTGTGATGTGTATGCCGAGGAACTTAAAACTTGCTACCCTCTCCACTACTGTTCCATCGATGTGGATAGGGGGGTGTTCCCTCTGCTGTTTCCTGAAGTCCACAATCATCTCCTTAGTTTTGTTGACGTTGAGTGTGAGTTATTTTCCTGACACCACACTCCGAGGGCCCTCACCTCCTCCCTGTAGGCCGTCTCGTCGTTGTTGGTAATCAAGCCTACCACTGTTGTGTCATCCGCAAACTTGATGATTGAGTTGGAGGCGTGCGTGGCCACGCAGTCGTGGGTGAACAGGGAGTACAGGAGAGGGCTCAGAACACACCCTTGTGGGGCCCCCGTGTTGAGGATCAGCGGGGAGGAGATGTTGTTGCCTGCCCTCACCACCTGGGGGCGGCCCGTCAGGAAGTCCAGTACCCAGTTGCACAGGGCGGGGTCGAGACCCAGGGTCTCGTGCTTGATGACGAGCTTGGAGGGTACTATGGTGTTGAATGCCGAGCTGTAGTCGATGAACAGCATTCTCACATAGGTATTCCTCTTGTCCAGGTGGGTTAGGGCAGTGTGCAGTGTGGTTGAGATTGCATCGTCTGTGGACCTATTTGGGCGGTAAGCAAATTGGAGTGGGTCTAGGGCAGAGTTGGGCAAACTTTTTGACTCGCGGGCCATAATGGGTTCTAAAATTTGACAGAGGGGCCGGGCCAGGAGCATTTGGAGGGAGTGTTTGGGCCGGATATACTAAAGCATTAAATGTAGTGTGTGCAAACCTCATAGCACAGTAAGAACACTACAACCCAATTTATTAGCTGTCTTTCAAATGTGAAAAATAGCCCTTATCAGTTAATACATTTGTCTCAAGGAATATGCAAGATATGGCATTTACATACTATTTCGCAGATACTGGGAGGAGGAAATGTAAATAGATTAAAATAACATACGCACTGTGATTTATCAAGATTGCGTCTGTTTTTAATAAGTTTCAATCGAAGGTGCAAAGTTAAAGAAATCAACATTTATTGAAAAATGGAATCACTTTCAACATTCAAAACATATTATTACACAACGAAATACTCAAGCTCAATAATATCTACTTGTGTTAAACTCCGCAAAATCATGGATGGATTGTCCTGACCGCGCGCTCTACAAACTCGCCACGGACGCCCTCGCCTTCACGCGCAAACAGTACACGTGTATCGTTGCCAAGCACACAGACATAGGCTGTATTAAATATCCTACCTGCAGCTGAAAATTTAAATTTAAATTAAGAGCGATGTGCGGCGTGTTAATTAAGCTCTGTACCGCTGCTGTGCGTAAATGCGCATTGCTCTTAATTAAAAGACGCACTTCCAAACTTTCCATATGCATTTTTTCATAACACAGTGTTGTTGGTCTCCCTTTTTTGCCAGTGCATCAAAGTCTAGAGTTAGTTTTGTTGTGGCAATTCTCAGGACAGATCTGAGGTGTTGGTCAGTTAACTTGGATATGTGCAGTAGCCGCCCGTTCTTGTGTTGACTGCTTGCTAGCATAGTTTGCATGCTTCGTGGCAAAGTGACGGCTGATATTGTACTCTTTGAAAACCGCAACAGCTTCTTGGCATATCAGACATACAGCCGTTGATCGGACTTCAGTGAAGAAGTATTTTGTTGTCCACTCCTTATTAAACACTCGGCATTCGCTGTCCACTTTCCTTCTCTTTGGTCCGCTCATTTTCACAGAAGGGCTTAATGGTGACGTGAAACGAAGTGAAAATTAAAGTGAAATAAAGAGAAATACGCGCCACTCCAACAACGGTCAATGTGTTTTGAGTGCGCCATCTATTGGGGAAACGTGGGCATTGCAGGGAAAGGGGAAAAAGGAGGTTTTTACTATAATTTGGACAAGTTCGGCGGGCCGGATTAAAAAGCCTAACGGGCCGTATGTGGCCCGCGGGCCGTAGTTTGCCCATGTCTGGTCTAGGGTGTCAGGTAGGGTGGAGGTGATATGGTCCTTGACTAGTCTCTCAAAGCACTTCATGATGACGGAAGTGAGTGCTACGGGGCGGTAGTCGTTTAGCTCAGTTACCTTAGCTTTCTTGGGAACAGGAACAATGGTGGCCCTCTTGAAGCATGTGGGAACAGCAGACTGGTATAGGGATTGATTGAATATGTCCGTAAACACACCGGCCAGCTGGTCTGCGCATGCTCTGAGGGCGCGGCTGGGGATGCCGTCTGGGCCTGCAGCCTTGCGAGGGTTAACACGTTTAAATGTCTTAATCACCTCGGCTGTAGTGAAGGAGAGACCGCATGTTTTCGTTGCAGGCCGTGTCAGTGGCACTGCATTGTCCTCAAAGCGGGCAAAAAAGTTATTTAGTCTGCCTGGGAGCAAGACATCCTGGTCCGTGACTGGGCTGGGTTTCTTCTTGTAGTCCGTGATTGACTGTAGACCCTGCCACATGCCTCTTGTGTCTGAGCCATTGAATTGAGATTCCACTTTGTCTCTGTACTGACGCTTAGCTTGTTTAATAGCCTTGCGGAGGGAATAGCTGCATTGTTTATATCCGGACATGTTACCAGACACCTTGCCCTGATTAAAAACAGTGGTTCGCGCTTTCAGTTTCACGCGAATGCTGCCATCAATCCACGGTTTCTGGTTTGGGAATGTTTTTATCGTTGCTATGGGAACGACATCTTCGACACACGTTCTAATGAACTCGCACACCGAATCAGCGTATTCGTCAATATTTCCATCTGACGCAATACGAAACATGTCCCAGTCCACGTGATGGAAGCAGTCTTGGAGTGTAGAGTCAGCTTGGTCTGACCAGCGTTGGACAGAGCTCAGCATGGGAGCCTCTTGTTTTAGCTTCTGCCTGTAGGCAGGGATCAGCAAAATGGAGTCGTGGTCAGCTTTCCCGAAAGGGGGGCGGGGCAGGGCCTTATATGCATCGCGGAAGTTAGAGTAACAATGATCCAAGGTTTTACCACCCCTGGTTGCGCAATCGATATGCTGATAAAATTTAGGGAGTCTTGTTTTCAGATTAGCTTTGTTAAAATCCCCAGCTACAATGAATGCAGCCTCCGGATAAATGGTTTCCAGTTTGCAAAGAGTTAAATAAAGTTTGTTCAGAGCCATCGATGTGTCTGCTTGGGAGGGGGTATATACGGCTGTGATTATAATCGAAGAGCATTCTCTTGGAAGATAATGCGGTCTACATTTGATTGTGAGGAATTCTAAATCAGGTGAACAGAAGGATTTGAGTTCCTGTATGTTTCCTTCATCACACCATGTCCCGTTAGTCATGAGGCATATGCCCCCGCCACTCTTCTTACCAGAGAGATGTTTGTTTCTGTCGGCGCGATGCGTGGAGAAACCCGTTGGCTGCACCGCATCGGATAACGTCTTCCCAGTAAGCCATGTTTCCGTGAAGCAGAGAACGTTGCAGTCTCTGATGTCCCTCTGGAATGCCACCCTTGCTCGGATTTCGTCAACCTTGTTGTCAAGAGACTGGACATTGGCAAGAAGAATGCTGGGAAGTGGTGCGCGATGTGCCCTTTTTCGGAGTCTGACCAGAACACCGCCTCGTTTCCCTCTTTTTCGGAGTCGTTTCCTTGGGTCGCTGCATGCGATCCATTCCGTTGTCCTGTTTGTAAGGCAGAACACAGGATCCGCGTTGCGGAAAACATATTCTTGGTCGTACTGATGGTGAGTTGACGCTGATCTTATATTCAGTAGTTCTTCTCGACTGTATGTAATGAAACCTAAGATGACCTGGGGTACTAATGTAAGAAATAACACGTAAAAAAACAAAAAACTGCATAGTTTTCTAGGAACGCGAAGCGAGGCGGCCATCTCAGTCGGCGCCGGAAGTACATACAAACATCTTGTCATGTTTGTCATTTATTATCATGTCTTGTCCCTGTGCTCCCCATGCTATTCGTTTCCCTCTGCTGGTCTTATTTGGTTCTTTCCCTCCTTCTATCCCTCTCTCTCCCCCTCCCTCTCTCACTCTCTCGCTCTCTCTTCTCTCTATCGTTCCGTTCCTGCTCCCAGCTGTTCCTATTCCCCTAATCATCATTTAGTCTTCCCACACCTGTTCCCGATCCTTTCCCCTGATTAGAGTCCCTATTTATTCCTTTGTGATCCGTTCCTGTCCCGTCGGTTCCTCGTTTTGTATTCACCATGCTGTGATTGTGTTTCGCCCTGTCCTGTCGTGTTTTTTGCCTTCATCAGATGCTGCGTGTGAGCAGGTGGCTCTATCAACTACGGCCTGCGCCTACCCGGCGACCTGCAGTCTGTGGCCGCTTCTCTAGTTATTCCCCTCTACAGACTAGAGGATTTTGTTATTCCCTGTTTGGATTTAAATAAACTCTGTTTCTGTTAAGTCGCTTTTGGGTCCTCTTTCACCTGCATGACAGAAGGAACCGACCAAGGAATGGACCCAGCGACTTCAGACGCTCGTTACACTGCCGTCGAGATCCAAGGAGCCATGCTCGGCAGACACGAGCAGGAATTGTCTGCTGCTCGCCATGCCGTGGAGAACCTGGCCGCTCAGGTTTCCGACCTCTCTGGACAGTTCCAGAGTCTACGTCTCGTGCCACCTGTTACTTCCTGGCCTGCCGAGCCTCCAGAACCTAGGGTTAATAACCCACCTTGCTACTCCGGGCAGCCCACTGAGTGCCGCTCCTTTCTCACGCAGTGTGAGATTGTGTTCTCTCTCCAACCCAACACATACTCTAGAGAGAGAGCTCGGGTTGCTTACGTCATTTCACTCCTTACTGGCCGGGCTCGAGAATGGGGCACAGCTATCTGGGAGGCAAGGGCTGATTGCTCTAACAAATTCCAGAACTTTAAAGAGGAGATGATTCGGGTTTTTGACCGTTCAGTTTTTGGTGGGGAGGCTTCTAGGGCCCTGGCTTCCTTATGCCAAGGTGAACGGTCCATAACGGATTATTCCATTGAGTTTCGCACTCTTGCTGCCTCTAGTGAGTGGAACGAGCCGGCGCTGCTCGCTCGTTTTCTGGAGGGACTCCACGCAGTGGTTAAGGATGAGATTCTCTCCCGGGAGGTTCCTTCAGATGTGGACTCTTTGATTGCTCTCGCCATCCGCATAGAACGACGGGTAGATCTTCGTCACCGGGCTCGTGGAAGAGAGCTCGCATCAACGGTGTTTCCCTGCTCCGCATCGCAACCATCTCCCTCCTCTGGCTTTGAGACTGAGCCCATGCAGCTGGGAGGGATTCGCATCTCGAATAAGGAGAGGGAACGGAGGATCACCAACCGCCTGTGCCTCTATTGCGGAGTTGCTGGACATTTTGTTAATTCATGTCCAGTAAAAGCCAGAGCTCATCTGTAAGCGGAGGGCTACAGGTGAGCGCAACTACTCAAGTCTCTCCATCAAGGTCCTGTACTACTTTGTCGGTCCACCTACGCTGGACCGGTTCGGGTGCTACATGTAGTGCCTTGATAGACTCTGGGGCTGAGGGTTGTTTCATGGACGAAGCATGGGTTCGGAAACATGACATTCCTTTCAGAGAGTTAGATAAGCCTACGCCCATGTTCGCCTTAGATGGTAGTCATCTTCCCAGTATCAGATTTGAGACACTACCTTTAACCCTCACAGTATCTGGTAACCACAGTGAGACTATTTCTTTTTTGATTTTCCGTTCACCGTTTACACCTGTTGTTTTGGGTCATCCCTGGCTAGTATGTCATAATCCTTCTATTAATTGGTCTAGTAATTCTATCCTATCCTGGAACGTTTCTTGTCATGTGAAGTGTTTAATGTCTGCCATCCCTCCCGTTTCTTCTGTCCCTACTTCTCAGGAGGAACCTGGCGATTTGACAGGAGTGCCGGAGGAATATCATGATCTGCGCACGGTCTTCAGTCGGTCCCGAGCCAACTCCCTTCCTCCTCACCGGTCGTATGATTGTAGTATTGATCTCCTTCCGGGGACCACTCCTCCTCGAGGTAGACTATACTCTCTGTCGGCTCCCGAACGTAAGGCTCTCGAGGATTATTTGTCTGTGTCTCTTGACGCCGGTACCATAGTGCCTTCTTCTTCTCCGGCCGGGGCGGGGTTCTTTTTGTTAAGAAGAAGGACGGTACTCTGCGCCCCTGCGTGGATTATCGAGGGCTGAATGACATAACGGTTAAGAATCGTTATCCGCTTCCCCTTATGTCATCAGCCTTCGAGATTCTGCAGGGAGCCAGGTGCTTTACTAAGTTGGACCTTCGTAACGCTTACCATCTCGTGCGCATCAGAGAGGGGGACGAGTGGAAAACGGCGTTTAACACTCCGTTAGGGCATTTTGAGTACCGGGTTCTGCCGTTCGGTCTCGCCAATGCGCCAGCTGTTTTTCAGGCATTAGTTAATGATGTTCTGAGAGACATGCTGAACATTTTTGTTTTTGTCTATCTTGACGATATCCTGATTTTTTCTCCGTCACTCGAGATTCATGTTCAGCACGTTCGACGTGTTCTACAGCGCCTTTTAGAGAATTGTCTCTACGTAAAGGCTGAGAAGTGCTCTTTTCATGTCTCCTCCGTTACTTTTCTCGGTTCCGTTATTTCCGCTGAAGGCATTCAGATGGATTCCGCTAAGGTCCAAGCTGTCAGTGATTGGCCCGTTCCAAGGTCACGTGTCGAGTTGCAGCGCTTTTTAGGTTTCGCTAATTTCTATCGGCGTTTCATTCGTAATTTCGGTCAAGTTGCTGCCCCTCTCACAGCTCTTACTTCTGTCAAGACGTGTTTTAAGTGGTCCGGTTCCGCCCAGGGAGCTTTTGATCTTCTAAAAGAACGTTTTACGTCCGCTCCTATCCTCGTTACTCCTGACGTCACTAGACAATTCATTGTCGAGGTTGACGCTTCAGAGGTAGGCGTGGGAGCCATTCTATCCCAGCGCTTCCAGTCTGACGATAAGGTTCATCCTTGCGCTTATTTTTCTCATCGCCTGTCGCCATCTGAGCGCAACTATGATGTGGGTAACCGTGAACTGCTCGCCATCCGCTTAGCCCTAGGCGAATGGCGACAGTGGTTGGAGGGGGCGACCGTTCCTTTGTCGTTTGGACAGACCATAAGAACCTTGAGTACATCCGTTCTGCCAAACGACTTAATGCCCGTCAAGCTCGTTGGGCGTTGTTTTTCGCTCGTTTCGAGTTTGTGATTTCTTACCGTCCGGGTAGCAAGAACACCAAGCCTGATGCCTTATCCCGTCTGTTTAGTTCTTCTGTGGCTTCTACTGATCCCGAGGGGATTCTTCCTTATGGGCGTGTTGTCGGGTTAACAGTCTGGGAATTGAAAGACAGGTTAAGCAAGCACTCACGCACACTGCGTCGCCGCGCGCTTGTCCTAGTAACCTCCTTTTCGTTCCTGTTTCCACTCGTCTGGCTGTTCTTCAGTGGGCTCACTCTGCCAAGTTAGCTGGTCATCCCGGTGTTCGAGGCACTCTTGCGTCTATTCGCCAGCGCTTTTGGTGGCCGACTCAGGAGCGTGACACGCGCCGTTTCGTGGCTGTTTGTTCGGACTGCGCGCAGACTAAGTCGGGTAACTCTCCTCCTGCCGGTCGTCTCAGACCGCTCCCCATTCCTTCTCGACCATGGTCTCACATTGCCTTAGACTTCATTACCGGTCTGCCTTTGTCTGCGGGGAAGACTGTGATTCTGACGGTTGTCGATAGGTTCTCTAAGGCGGCACATTTCATTCCCCTCGCTAAACTTCCTTCCGCTAAGGAGACGGCACAAATCATTATTGAGAATGTATTCAGAATTCATGGCCTCCCGTTAGACGCCGTTTCAGACAGAGGCCCGCAATTCACGTCACAGTTTTGGAGGGAGTTCTGTCGTTTGATTGGTGCGTCCGTCAGTCTCTCTTCCGGGTTTCATCCCCAGTCTAACGGTCAAGCAGAGAGGGCCAATCAGACGATTGGTCGCATACTACGCAGCCTTTCTTTCAGAAACCCTGCGTCTTGGGCAGAACAGCTCCCCTGGGCAGAATACGCTCACAATTCGCTTCCTTCGTCTGCTACCGGGTTATCTCCGTTTCAGAGTAGTCTGGGTTACCAGCCTCCTCTGTTCTCATCCCAGCTTGCCGAGTCCAGCGTTCCCTCCGCTCAAGCGTTTGTCCAACGTTGTGAGCGCACCTGGAGGAGGGTGAGGTCTGCACTTTGCCGTTACAGGGCACAGACGGTGAGAGCCGCCAATAAACGCAGGATTAAGAGTCCAAGGTATTGTTGCGGCCAGAGAGTGTGGCTTTCCACTCGCAACCTTCCTCTTACGACAGCTTCTCGTAAGTTGACTCCGCGGTTCATTGGTCCGTTCCGTGTCTCCCAGGTCGTCAATCCTGTCGCTGTGCGACTGCTTCTTCCGCGACATCTTCGTCGCGTCCATCCTGTCTTCCATGTCTCCTGTGTTAAGCCCTTTCTTCGCACCCCCGTTCGTCTTCCCTCCCCCCTCCCGTCCTTGTCGAGAGCGCACCTATTTACAAGGTACATAAGATCATGGACATGCGTTCTCGGGGACGGGGTCACCAATACCTAGTGGATTGGGAGGGTTACGGTCCTGAGGAGAGGAGTTGGGTTCCGTCTCGGGACGTGCTGGACCGTTCACTCATCGATGATTTCCTCCGTTACCGCCAGGATTCCTCCTCGAGTGCGCCAGGAGGCGCTCGGTGAGTGGGGGTACTGTCATGTTTGTCATTTATTATCATGTCTTGTCCCTGTGCTCCCCATGCTATTCGTTTCCCTCTGCTGGTCTTATTTGGTTCTTTCCCTCCTTCTATCCCTCTCTCTCCCCCTCCCTCTCTCACTCTCTCGCTCTCTCTTCTCTCTATCGTTCCGTTCCTGCTCCCAGCTGTTCCTATTCCCCTAATCATCATTTAGTCTTCCCACACCTGTTCCCGATCCTTTCCCCTGATTAGAGTCCCTATTTATTCCTTTGTGATCCGTTCCTGTCCCGTCGGTTCCTCGTTTTGTATTCACCATGCTGTGATTGTGTTTCGCCCTGTCCTGTCGTGTTTTTTGCCTTCATCAGATGCTGCGTGTGAGCAGGTGGCTCTATCAACTACGGCCTGCGCCTACCCGAAGCGACCTGCAGTCTGTGGCCGCTTCTCTAGTTATTCCCCTCTACAGACTAGAGGATTTTTGTTATTCCCTGTTTGGATTTAAATAAACTCTGTTTCTGTTAAGTCGCTTTTGGGTCCTCTTTCACCTGCATGACACATCTAGGTGAGTCCAGGTGAGTCCGATAATTAAGCGCAGGTGCGCGTAACGAGGGTGGCAGGTATGTGTAATGATGAGTGAACTGATGACCTTGAGCACCAGAGAGGGGGCACGGGAGCAGACATGACAGTACCCCCCCACTAGGGGCGCCACCTGGCATCCTACCTGGGTGAGCCTGACGGTCTGGCCGAGGCGTGGGAGCCTGATGAGCCAGCTGAAGTATCCCCGATTGCGTCGGTAGCGGCACCCGGACCCGACGTCACCCCCCCCAAAAAAATTATAATAAAAAATTAAAAAACATCCCTGATGCCTCCAATTGTGGAGTCAGCATTCTGTAACAGTTCCGTATTGACAGACGCTGGGAGACGAGATGCAAGTACAGGGTGTGGATTTAATAATAAATAGACATGAAACAAAACAAGAACAGCATCTGGACAGGAGAAACATATCAACATCAATACTGACTCTGGAATGAAACGGAGGTGACAGATATAGGGGAGGTAAATGACGTGATGGTGTCCAGGTGAGTCACAAAATTAATTGCAGGTGCGCATAACGACCGTGGTAGGTGTGCGTAATGATGAGTGAACTGATGACCTCAAGCACCGGAGAGGGAGCAGACGTGACAACCGTAAAGCATGGAGGAGGAGGTGTTATGGCGTGGGGGTGCTTTGCTGGTGACACTGTCTGTGATTTATTTAGAATTCAAGGCACACTTAACAAGCATGGCCACCACAGCATTCTGCAGTGATATGCCATCCCATCTGGTTTGGGCTTAGTGGGACTATCATTTGTTTTTCAATGACCCAACACATTAAATCAAATGAAATTGTATTGGTCACATACACATGGTTAGCAGATGTTAATTCAAGTGTAGCAAAATGCTTGTGCTTCTAGTTCCGACAGTGCAGTAATATCTAACAAGTAATCTAATGATTCCACAACAACTACCTAATACACACAAATCTAAGTAAAGGGATGGAATAAGAATATGACATATAAAGATATGGATGAGTGAACACACCTCAAGGCTGTGTACGGGCTATTTTACCAAGAAGGAGTGTGATGCATCAGATGACCTGGCCTCCACTATCCCCTGACCTCAACCAAATGGAGATGGTTTGGGATGACATGGACCGCAGAGTGAATGAAAAGCAGCCAACAAGTACTCAGCATATGTGGGACCTCCTTCAAGACTGTTGGAAAAGTATTCCAGGTGAAGCTGGTTGACAGAACGCCCAGAGTGTGCAAAGCTTTCATTAAGGCAAAGGGTAGCTATTTGAAGGATCTCAAATGTAAAATATATTTTGATTTGTATAACACTTTTTTGGATACTACATCATTCCATATGTGTTATTTCATAGTTTTGATGTCTTCACTATTATTCTACAATGTAGAAAATTGTTTTTAGAAATGTAGAAAAACATTTGAATGAGTATGTGTTCTAAAACTTTTGACTGGTAGTGTAGATATTACCATCCTGAAAAATGATATAAACCTCAGTTGATTAATTTGAAGTAATGTGTTTTCCCCCCATTTCAGTTTATCATGAAATTCACTTTATCTACGGATGCTTTGAGTCAAGTGATCCTGCGGTGGGACTTGAGATTAATGGAGATGAAGTCTTCTATGGCGACTTCAATAAAAACAGTAATACGTGTCTAATAGCAGATGTAGTGTTTACATTACCTAAATCCATATCTATTACACCAGAGGACAAAGAAAGGGCTTGTGAATATGCTACCATTAGCAGAGTTTGGTGCAAAAACTGCATCGCATGGGGCAAACAGTCTGAACCGAAAATACCAAAAATCAAAGGTAAGTGAAGATTGATGGAAATGTCTCACATAAATTGATAAATAATCAGTGATTCAATATGATTTGAGCGTCTCCAAAATCAATCTTTGTCAGAGTGGTCTGTCGAGCGGAGTTAATGTCATATACTATGCATGCCAGTCTCTCTTGGCTAAGGGTTGAGGAGAGACTGACTGCATCACTTCTTTTTATAAGAAACATTAATGAGTTGAAAATCCCAAATTTACACACAGCCCTGACACACACTTAACAAACCACACATGCCACCAGGGGTCTTTTCACAGTCCCTGAATCCAGAACAAATTCAAGAAAGCGTACAGTTCCATCTCATATTGCTCAAATGAACAGCAAACCTGGTTTAAAAAAACTTATAAAGCAACACCTCACAGCACAACGCCTCTCCCCTATTTGACATAGATAGTTTGTGTGTACATTATGTGTTGATATGTAGGCTACGTGTGCCTTTTTACAATTGATGTAGTTCTGTCCTTGTCTATTAATATTCTTTCTTATGTCATGTTTCATGTTTTGTTTGGACCCCAGGAAGAGTAGCTGCTGCTTTCGCAACAGCTAATGGGGCTCCTAATAAAATACCAAATACCACATATGCTATCTTTTGAGTAGGTCTATGTACAGTATCTGCCTTAATCCCAAATTAATGGGGCAATAGGCAGTGACATTTCGAAAGTCTGACAAACTTCAATTCAATTTTTGAGTGAATACAGTTTCAGGCTTTTGTTGCCCTCTAGATGCCCCTGAGAGCACCATCTACCCCAGGGATGAGGTGGAACTGGGGGTGGAGAACACCCTCATCTGCTTTGTGAATGATTTCTTTCCCCCACCTGTCAAAGTCAATTGGACCAAGAATGGAATGGAGGTGACTGAGGGATTGTCTCTCAGTCGTTACTATCCTAATAAAGATGGAACGTTCCACCAGTTCTCCAGCCTGAGTTTCACCCCACAAAAGGAAGACGTCTACATCTGCGCTGTGGCGCACACGGCCCTGAAGGACCCCAAAACCAGGGGTGAGAGAGGACATAATATTTTTGTACATGGTTCTATACTGAACAAAATTATAAACGCAACATGCAACAATTTCAACGAGTTACAGTTCATATAAGGAAATGAGTCAGTTGAAATAAATACATTAGTCCTTAGTCTATGGGTTTCACATGACTGGGAAGGCAGCACAGCCATGAGTGGGCCTGGGAGGCCATTGGCCCACCCACTGGGGAGCTAGGCCCAGCCAATCAGATGAGTCCGGGTGGCTGGTCTTAGACGATGCCGCCAGGGAAGAAGCCGGATGTTGAGGTCCTGGGTTGGCGTGGTTACATGTGATCTGCAGTTGTGAGACCGGTTGGACATACATCAAATTCTCTAAAATTACGTTGGAGGTGGCTTATGGCAGAGAAATTAACATTAAATTATCTGGCAACAGCTCTGGTGGACATTCTTGAAGTCAGCATGCCAACTGCATGTTCCCTCAGAACTTGAGGCATCTATGGCATTGTGTTGTGTGAAAAAACTGCACATTTTAGAGTGGTCTTTTATTGTCCCCAGCACAAGGTGCACCTGTGTAATGATCATGCAGTTTAATCAGCTTCTTGATATGCCACACCAGTCAGGTGGATGGATTATCTTGGCAAAGCGAAATGCTCACTAATAGGGATGTAATGAAATTTGTGGACAAAAGTTGAGAGGAATAAGGTTTTGTGTATATGGAAAATGTCTGGGGTCTTTTATTTCAGCTCATGAAACATGGGATCAACACTTTACATGTTGCGTTTATATTTTTGTTCAATATATTTACTTTAATATTAAACCTTAAGTAGGAACTCAAACAACTCTGAAAATGAGACCTGAAACAAACCATTCCAAGGCAGTGTGTGATGAGTGTGTGTGTATTGTGCTGATTCTGGTGACACATCTTGTCTTCCAGAATATAAGGTCAGTGGGTCCAGTGTTGGTCCTGGTCCTGCTGTATTCTGTGGAGTGGGCCTCACTCTTGGGCTGCTGGGGGTGGCTACTGGAATGTTCTTCATCTACAAAGGAAAGAGAGCCACTGAGTCTCATGAATAAAGATGGGAAGTGAGGCACTGGACTAGAGCGATCTAGCCATTACGATTTGAGCCATTAAGTGTCATAATCATCACATTAAATTCTGCACAATATTGGTAAATCAGTCAAAACTGTACGCCATTACTCGCTGTTGATTTCTGTCTATTCAAAAAGTGTAGAAGGTGAATTTTATTTTTTAGAAGTGTTTTTTTTTACAATAAAAAAATACATAAATTGGGAGATACTGTAAGGTTCTGCTTTTCTTTGTAAACCTTGTGTTCTGGAATGTAGCCCTGCCTTTCATTCTTGTTCATTGATTTCTCCTGTGTTTATGTCATGCAGGTGAAAGAGGACCCAAAAGCGACTTGGCGAAAACAGAGTCTTTAATCCAGTAAAGTAAATACAAACAAAAAACACAACTTTCACTCGAAATGACGAGGACCAACTGGAGACTCGATCTTGAACAGCAGGTGAACAGCAGGTTGCCTCGGGAAGGCACTTGAACCAGACAGACTCAGACACCTGCTCACCACGCAGCATCTGAGGAAAACACGACACGACAGGGCGATACACAAACACAGCACGGTGAATTCTAGACAAGGAACCGACAGGACAGGAACGGAACACAAAGGAAGAAATAGGGACTCTAATCAGGGGAAAGGATCGGGAACAGGTGTGGGAAGACTAAATGATTGATTAGGGGAATAGGAACAGCTGGGAGCAGGAACGGAACGATAGAGAGAAGAGAGAGCGAGAGAGTGAGAGAGGGAGGGGAGAGAGAGGGATAGAAAGAGGGAAAGAACCTAATAAGACCAGCAGAGGGAAACGAATAGAATGGGAAGCACAGGGACAAGACAAGATAATAAATGACAAAACATGACAGTACCCCCCACTCACCGAGCGCCTCCTGGCGCACTCGAGGAGGAATCCTGGCGGCAACGGAGGAAATCATCAATGAGTGAACGGTCCAGCACGTCCCGAGACGGAACCCAACTCCTCTCCTCAGGACCGTAACCCTCCCAATCCACTAAGTATTGGTGACCCCGTCCCCGAGAACGCATGTCCATGATCTTATGTACCTTGTAAATAGGTGCGCTCTCGACAAGGACGGGAGGGGGAGGGAAGACGAACGGGGGTGCGAAGAAAGGGCTTGACACAGGAGACATGGAAGACAGGATGGACGCGACGAAGATGTCGCGGAAGAAGCAGTCGCACAGCGACAGGATTTACGACCTGGGAGACACGGAACGGACCAATGAACCGCGGAGTCAACTTACGAGAAGCTGTCGTAAGAGGAAGGTTGCGAGTGGAAAGCCACACTCTCTGGCCGCAACAATACCTTGGACTCTTAATCCTGCGTTTATTGGCGGCTCTCACAGTCTGTGCCCTGTAACGGCAAAGTGCAGACCTCACCCTCCTCCAGGTGCGCTCACAACGTTGGACAAACGCTTGAGCGGAGGGAACGCTGGACTCGGCAAGCTGGGATGAGAACAGAGGAGGCTGGTAACCCAGACTACTCTGAAACGGAGATAACCCGGTAGCAGACGAAGGAAGCGAATTGTGAGCGTATTCTGCCCAGGGGAGCTGTTCTGCCCAAGACGCAGGGTTTCTGAAAGAAAGGCTGCGTAGTATGCGACCAATCGTCTGATTGGCCCTCTCTGCTTGACCGTTAGACTGGGGATGAAACCCGGAAGAGAGACTGACGGACGCACCAATCAAACGACAGAACTCCTCCAAAACTGTGACGTGAATTGCGGGCCTCTGTCTGAAACGGCGTCTAACGGGAGGCCATGAATTCTGAATACATTCTCGATAATGATTTGTGCCGTCTCCTTAGCGGAAGGAAGTTTAGCGAGGGAATGAAATGTGCCGCCTTAGAGAACCTATCGACAACCGTAAGAATCACAGTCTTCCCCGCAGACAAAGGCAGACCGGTAATGAAGTCTAGGGCGATGTGAGACCATGGTCGAGAAGGAATGGGAGCGGTCTGAGACGACCGGCAGGAGGAGAGTTACCCGACTTAGTCTGCGCGCAGTCCGAACAAGCAGCCACGAAACGGCGCGTGTCACGCTCCTGAGTCGGCCACCAAAAGCGCTGGCGAATAGACGCAAGAGTGCCTCGAACACCGGGATGACCAGCTAACTTGGCAGAGTGAGCCCACTGAAGAACAGCCAGACGAGTGGAAACAGGAACGAAAAGGAGGTTACTAGGACAAGCGCGCGCGACGCAGTGTGCGTGAGTGCTTGCTTAACCTGTCTTTCAATTCCCCAGACTGTTAACCCGACAACACGCCCATAAGGAAGAATCCCCTCTGGATCAGTAGAAGCCACAGAAGAACTAAACAGACGGGATAAGGCATCAGGCTTGGTGTTCTTGCTACCCGGACGGTAAGAAATCACAAACTCGAAACGAGCGAAAAACAACGCCCAACGAGCTTGACGGGCATTAAGTCGTTTGGCAGAACGGATGTACTCAAGGTTCTTATGGTCTGTCCAAACGACAAAAGGAACGGTCGCCCCCTCCAACCACTGTCGCCATTCGCCTAGGGCTAAGCGGATGGCGAGCAGTTCACGGTTACCCACATCATAGTTGCGCTCAGATGGCGACAGGCGATGAGAAAAATAAGCGCAAGGATGAACCTTATCGTCAGACTGGAAGCGCTGGGATAGAATGGCTCCCACGCCTACCTCTGAAGCGTCAACCTCGACAATGAATTGTCTAGTGACGTCAGGAGTAACGAGGATAGGAGCGGACGTAAAACGTTCTTTTAGAAGATCAAAAGCTCCCTGGGCGGAACCGGACCACTTAAAACACGTCTTGACAGAAGTAAGAGCTGTGAGAGGGGCAGCAACTTGACCGAAATTACGAATGAAACGCCGATAGAAATTAGCGAAACCTAAAAAGCGCTGCAACTCGACACGTGACCTTGGAACGGGCCAATCACTGACAGCTTGGACCTTAGCGGAATCCATCTGAATGCCTTCAGCGGAAATAACGGAACCGAGAAAAGTAACGGAGGAGACATGAAAAGAGCACTTCTCAGACTTTACGTAGAGACAATTCTCTAAAAGGCGCTGTAGAACACGTCGAACGTGCTGAACATGAATCTCGAGTGACGGAGAAAAAATCAGGATATCGTCAAGATAGACAAAAACAAAGATGTTCAGCATGTCTCTCAGAACATCATTAACTAATGCCTGAAAAACAGCTGGCGCATTGGCGAGACCAAACGGCAGAACCCGGTACTCAAAATGCCCTAACGGAGTGTTAAACGCCGTTTTCCACTCGTCCCCCTCTCTGATGCGCACGAGATGGTAAGCGTTACGAAGGTCCAACTTAGTAAAGCACCTGGCTCCCTGCAGAATCTCGAAGGCTGATGACATAAGGGGAAGCGGATAACGATTCTTAACCGTTATGTCATTCAGCCCTCGATAATCCACGCAGGGGCGCAGAGTACCGTCCTTCTTCTTAACAAAAAGAACCCCGCCCCGGCCGGAGAGGAAGAAGGCACTATGGTACCGGCGTCAAGAGACACAGACAAATAATCCTCGAGAGCCTTACGTTCGGGAGCCGACAGAGAGTATAGTCTACCCCGAGGAGGAGTGGTCCCCGGAAGGAGATCAATACTACAATCATACGACCGGTGAGGAGGAAGGGAGTTGGCTCGGGACCGACTGAAGACCGTGCGCAGATCATGATATTCCTCCGGCACTCCTGTCAAATCGCCAGGTTCCTCCTGAGAAGTAGGGACAGAAGAAACGGGAGGGATGGCAGACATTAAACACTTCACATGACAAGAAACGTTCCAGGATAGGATAGAATTACTAGACCAATTAATAGAAGGATTATGACATACTAGCCAGGGATGACCCAAAACAACAGGTGTAAACGGTGAACGAAAAATCAAAAAATAAATAGTCTCACTGTGGTTACCAGATACTGTGAGGGTTAAAGGTAGTGTCTCAAATCTGATACTGGGAAGATGACTACCATCTAAGGCGAACATGGGCGTAGGCTTCTCTAACTCTCTGAAAGGAATGTCATGTTTCCGAACCCATGCTTCGTCCATGAAACAACCCTCAGCCCCAGAGTCTATCAAGGCACTACATGTAGCACCCGAACCGGTCCAGCGTAGATGGACCGACAAAGTAGTACAGGATCTTGATGGAGAGACTTGAGTAGTTGCGCTCACCTGTAGCCCTCCGCTTACAGATGAGCTCTGGCTTTACTGGACATGAATTAACAAAATGTCCAGCAACTCCGCAATAGAGGCACAGGCGGTTGGTGATCCTCCGTTCCCTCTCCTTAGTCGAGATGCGAATCCCTCCCAGCTGCATGGGCTCAGACTCTGAGCCAGAGGAGGGAGATGGTTGCGATGCGGAGCAGGGAAACACCGTTGATGCGAGCTCTCTTCCACGAGCCCGGTGACGAAGATCTACCCGTCGTTCTATGCGGATGGCGAGAGCAATCAAAGAGTCCACATCTGAAGGAACCTCCCGGGAGAGAATCTCATCCTTAACCACTGCGTGGAGTCCCTCCAGAAAACGAGCGAGCAGCGCCGGCTCGTTCCACTCACTAGAGGCAGCAAGAGTGCGAAACTCAATAGAATAATCCGTTATGGACCGTTCACCTTGGCATAAGGAAGCCAGGGCCCTAGAAGCCTCCCTACCAAAAACTGAACGGTCAAAAACCCGAATCATCTCCTCTTTAAAGTTCTGGAACTTGTTAGAGCAATCAGCCCTTGCCTCCCAGATAGCTGTGCCCCATTCTCGAGCCCGGCCAGTAAGGAGTGAAATGACGTAAGCAACCCGAGCTCTCTCTCTAGAGTATGTGTTGGGTTGGAGAGAGAACACAATCTCACACTGCGTGAGAAAGGAGCGGCACTCAGTGGGCTGCCCGGAGTAGCAAGGTGGGTTATTAACCCTAGGTTCTGGAGGCTCGGCAGGCCAGGAAGTAACAGGTGGCACGAGACGTAGACTCTGGAACTGTCCAGAGAGGTCGGAAACCTGAGCGGCCAGGTTCTCCACGGCATGGCGAGCAGCAGACAATTCCTGCTCGTGTCTGCCGAGCATGGCTCCTTGGATCTTGACGGCAGTGTAACGAGCGTCTGAAGTCGCTGGGTCCATTCCTTGATCGGTTCCTTCTGTCATGCAGGTGAAAGAGGACCCAAAAGCGACTTGGCGAAAACAGAGTCTTTAATCCAGTAAAGTAAATACAAACAAAAAACACAACTTTCACTCGAAATGACGAGGACCAACTGGAGACTCGATCTTGAACAGCAGGTGAACAGCAGGTTGCCTCGGGAAGGCACTTGAACCAGACAGACTCAGACACCTGCTCACCACGCAGCATCTGAGGAAAACACGACACGACAGGGCGATACACAAACACAGCACGGTGAATTCTAGACAAGGAACCGACAGGACAGGAACGGAACACAAAGGAAGAAATAGGGACTCTAATCAGGGGAAAGGATCGGGAACAGGTGTGGGAAGACTAAATGATTGATTAGGGGAATAGGAACAGCTGGGAGCAGGAACGGAACGATAGAGAGAAGAGAGAGCGAGAGAGTGAGAGAGGGAGGGGGAGAGAGAGGGATAGAAAGAGGGAAAGAACCTAATAAGACCAGCAGAGGGAAACGAATAGAATGGGAAGCACAGGGACAAGACAAGATAATAAATGACAAAACATGACAGTTTATTTCTCACCTGGTCTCATCAGCTCCCTATTTAGTTCAGTTTTTTCTGTTGTATGGTTGTGATGTATTGTTTGTTTTTGACTGCCTAACTGTGTTTGACCATTGCCTGCATGTGACCACGATTCCTGCCTTATGCCTTATGCGAAGGCTTAATAACCTCTTTGGGCAAGGTGGGACACTAGCGCCCCAACTCGACAACATCCGGTGAAATTGCACAGCGCGAATTTCAAAATACAA
This sequence comes from Oncorhynchus gorbuscha, assembly GCF_021184085.1. Lineage (NCBI taxonomy): Eukaryota > Metazoa > Chordata > Actinopteri > Salmoniformes > Salmonidae > Oncorhynchus > Oncorhynchus gorbuscha. Next base: position 47,889,845 of record NC_060188.1, on the reverse strand, counting down.
AAATCATAATATTAAACATTCATGAAAATGCAAGAGTCTTACATCCTTTAAAAGCTTAACTTCTTGTTAATCCAACCCCGTTGTCATATTTCAAAAAGGCTTTATGGCGAAAGCATACAATGCGATTATCTCAGGACAGCGCCCCGCATACACCAGCATTAAAAACATTTTCTAAACAAGCAGAAGTGTCACAAAAATCAGAAATAGCGATAAAATAAATCACTTACCTTTGAAGATCTTCCTCTGTTTGCAATCCCAAGGGTCCCAGCTACACAAAACAATTGTTGTTTTGTTTGATAAAGTCCTTTATATCCCCAAAATGTCAGTTTAGTTGGCGCGTTTGAGTCAGTAATCCACCCGTTCCACTCGTTCAACATGCAGACAAAGGAATTCCAAAAGTTACTGGTAAACTTCATCCAAACATGTCAAACAACATTTCTAATCAATCCACAGGTATCCTAATATGTAAACAAATGATCAAATTTAAGACGAAATGTAGTATGTTCAATACCAGAGATAAATAACGAAGTGCGCACTCTCATCCACGAGCGCCACAAGACTACAGTCCAAATGAGAGCCACCTTGAAAAACTACAACTACTCTGTCATTTTTCAAAAAACAAGCCGGAAACCCTTTCTAAAGACTGGTGACATCTAGTGGAAGCCATAGGAACTGCAATCCTGGAGGAATTCCTTTGAATATCCCTTAGACAAGCATTGGAATGGCCTGTGACCTAAAAACAATAAAATAGGATGGATTCTCCTTGGGGTTTCACCTGACATTACTTTAACAGTTTGAGAAACTTCAGAGTGTTTTCCATCCAATGTTTCCAATTCTATGCATTTCCTAGCTTCTGGGCCTGAGCAACAGGCAGTTTACTTTGGGCACGTCAGTCATCCGAACTACCGAATACTGCCCCCTAGCCTTAAACATCTGCCAGGTTCTGCGCGTGAATCTACACATTTTTCTCCCGGAGTGTTCATTACAGATAGAGTACCTGTCAAAAGTTTGGACACACCTACTCATTCAAGGGTTTTTTCTTGTAGTAACCAAAAAAGTGTTTATATACTGTATATATATATATATATATATATATATATACAGCGTGGAGAAAAAGTATTTGATACACTGCCGATTTTGCAGGTTTTCCTACTTACAAAGCATGTAGAGGTCTGTAATTTGTATAATAGGTACACTTCAACTGTGAGAGATGGAATCTAAAACAAAAATCCAGAAAATCACATTGTATGATTTTTAAGTAATTAATTTGCATTTTATTGCATGACATAAGTATTTGATCACCTACCAACCAGTAAGAATTCTGTCTCTCACAGACCTGTTAGTTTTTCTTTAAGAAGCCCTCCTGTTCTCGACTCATTACCTGTATTAAGTGCACTTGTTTGAACTCATTACCTGTATAGAAGACACCTGTCCACACACTCAATCAAACAGACTCCAACATCTCCACGAAGGCCTATACCAGAGAGCTGTGTAAGGACATCAGGGATAAAACTGGAGACCTGCACAAGGCTGGGATGGGGTACAGGACAGTAGGCAAGCAGCTTGGTAAGAAGGCAACAACTGTTGGCGCAATTATTAGAAAATGGAAGAAGTTCAAGATCACCCTGGGTCTGGGGCTCCATGCAAGATCTCACCTCGTGGGGCATCAATGATCATAAAGAAGGTGAGGAATCAGCCCCAGAACTACACGGCAGGACCTGGTCAATGACCTGAAGAGAGCTGGGACCACAGTGTCAAAGAAAACCATTGGTAACACACTACACCGTCATGGAATATAATCCTGCAGCTCATGCAAGGTCCCCCTGCTCCAGCCAGCACATGTCCAGGCCCGTCTGAAGTTTGCCAATGACCATCTGAATGATCCAGAGGAGGAATGGGAGAAGGTCATGTGGTCTGATGAGACAAAAATAGAGCTTTTTGGTCTAAACTCCACTCGCCGTGTTTGGAGGAAGAAGAAGGATGAGTACAACCCCAAGAACACCATCCCAACCATGAAGCATGGAGGTGGAAACATCATTCTTTGGGGATGCTTTTCTGCAAAGGGGACAGGACGACCGCACCGTATTGAGGGGAGGATGGATGGGGCCATGTATCGCAAGATCTTGGCCAACAACCTCCTTCCCTCAGTAAGAGCATTGAAGATGGGTCGTGGCTGGGTCTTCCAGCATGACACCGACCCGAAACATACAGCCAGGGCAACTAAGGTGTGGCTCCGTAAGAAGCATCTCAAGGTCCTGGAGTGGCCTAGCCAGTCTCCAGACCTGAACCCAATAGAAAATCTTTGGAGGGAGCTGAAAGTCCACATTGCCCAGCGACAGCCCCGAAACCTGAAGGATTTGGAGAAGGTCTGTATGGAGGAGTGGGCCAAAATCCCTGCTGCAGTGTGTGCAAACCTGGTCAAGAACTACAGGAAACGTATGATCTCTGTAATTGTAAATAAAGGTTTCTGTACCAAATATTAAGTTCTGCTTTTCTGATGTATCAAATACTTACGTCATGCAATAAAATGCTAATTAATTACTTACTTAAAAATCATACAATGTTATTTTAGATTCCGTCTCTCACAGTTGAAGTGAACCGATTATAAAAATTACAGACCTCTACATGATTTGTAACATGGAAAACCTGCAAAATCGGCAGTGTATCAAATACTTGTTCTCCCCACTGTATGTATATATATGTACAGTGCCTTGCGAAAGTATTCGGCCCCCTTGAACTTTGCGACCTTTTGCCACATTTCAGGCTTCAAACATAAAGATATAAAACTGTATTTTTTTGTGAAGAATCAACAACAAGTGGGACACAATCATGAAGTGGAACGACATTTATTGGATATTTCAAACTTTTTTAACAAATCAAAAACTGAAAAATTGGGCGTTCAAAATTATTTAGCCCCTTTACTTTCAGTGCAGAAAACTCTCTCCAGAAGTTCAGTGAGGATCTCTGAATGATCCAATGTTGACCTAAATGACTAATAATGATAAATACAATCCACCTGTGTGTAATCAAGTCTCCGTATAAATGCACCTGCACTGTGATAGTCTCAGAGGTCCGTTAAAAGCACAGAGAGCATCATGAAGAACAAGGAACACACCAGGCAGGTCCGAGATACTGTTGTGAAGAAGTTTAAAGCCGGATTTGGATACAAAAAGATTTCCCAAGCTTTAAACATCCCAAGGAGCACTGTGCAAGCGATAATATTGAAATGGAAGGAGTATCAGACCACTGCAAATCTACCAAGACCTGGCCGTCCCTCTAAACTTTCAGCTAATACAAGGAGAAGACTGATCAGAGATGCAGCCAAGAGGCCCATGATCACTATGGATGAACTGCAGAGATCTACAGCTGAGGTGGGAGACTCTGTCCATAGGACAACAATCAGTCATATATTGCACAAATCTGGCCTTTATGGAAGAGTGGCAAGAAGAAAGACATTTCTTAAAGATATCCATAAAAAGTGTCGATTAAAGTTTGCCACAAGCCACCTGGGAGACACACCAAACATGTGGAAGAAGGTGCTCTGGTCAGACGAAACCAAAATTGAACTTTTTGGCAACAATGCAAAACGTTATGTTTGGCACAAAAGCAACACAGCTCATCACCCTGAACACACCATCCCCACTGTCAAACATGGTGGTGGCAGCATCATGGTTTGGGCCTGCTTTTCTTCAGCAGGGACAGGGAAGATGGTTAAAACTGATGGGAATATGGATGGAGCCAAATACAGGACCATTCTGGAAGAAAACCTGATGGAGTCTGCAAAAGACCTGAGACTGGGACGGAGATTTGTCTTCCAACAAGACAATGATCCAAAACATAAAGCAAAATCTACAATGGAATGGTTCAAAAATAAACATATCCAGGTGTTAGAATGGCCAAGTCAAAGTCCAGACCTGAATCCAATCGAGAATCTGTGGAACGAACTGAAAACTGCTGTTCACAAATGCTCTCCATCCAACCTCACTGAGCTCGAGCTGTTTTGCAAGGAAGAATGGGAAAAAATGTCAGTCTCTCGTGGTGCAAAACTGATAGAGACATACCCCAAGCGACTTACAGCTGTAATCGCAGCAAAAGGTAGCGCTACAAAGTATTAACTTTAGGGGGCTGAATAATTTTGCACACCCAATTGTTCAGTTTTTGATTTGTTAAAAAAAGTTTGAAATATCCAATAAATGTCGTTCCACTTCATGATTGTGTCCCACTTGTTGTTGATTCTTCACAAAAAAATACAGTTTTATATCTTTATGTTTGAAGCCTGAAATGTGGCAAAAGGTCGCAAAGTTCAAGGGGGCCGAATACTTTCGCAAGGCACTGTATATATATATATTTATAAATATGTATATATATATATATATATTTGAGATTCTCTAAGTAGCCACCCTAAGCCTTGATGACATCTTTGCACACTCTTGGCCAGCTTCACCTGGAATGCTTTTCCAACTGTCTTGAAGGAGTTCCCACATATGTTGAGCACTTGTTGGCTGCTTTTCCTTCACTCTGCGGTCCAACTCATCACAAACCATCTCAATTGGGTTAAGGTCGGGTGATGGTGGAGGCCAGGTCATCTGATGCAGCACTCCCATCACTCTCCTTCTTGGTCAAATCACCCTCACACAGCCTGGAGGTGTGTTGAGTCATTGTCCTGTTGAAAAACAAATGATAGTCCCACTAAGCCCAAACCAGATGTGGTAGCCATGCTGGTTAAGTGTGCCTTCTAAATAAATCACTGACAGTGTCACACGCAAAGCACACCCACACCATCACACCTCCTCTTCCATGCTTCACGGTGGGAACCACACATGTGGAGATCATCCGTTCACCTATTCTGCGTCTCACAGAGGCACGTCGGTTAGAACCAAAAATCTCACATTTGGACTCATCAGACCAGATTTCCACCGGTCTAATATCCATTGCTCATGTTTCTTGGCCCAAGCAAGTCTTATCTTCTTATTGGTGTCCTTTAGTAGTGGTTTCTTTGCAGCAATTCAACCATGAAGGCCTGATTCACACAGTCTCCCCTGAACAGTTGATGTTGAGATGTGTCTGTTAATTGAACTCTGAAGCATTTATTTGAGCTGCAATTTCTGAGGAAGGTAACTAATGAACTTATCCTCTGCTGCAGAGGTGACTGGGTCTTCCTTTCCTGTGGTGGTTCCAATGAGAGCCAGTTTCATCATAGCGCTTGATGGTTTTTCTGACTGCACTTGAAGAAACTTTCAAAGTTCTTGAAATGTTCTGTATTGACTGACCTTCAAGTCTTAAATTAATGATAGAGCTATGTTCTGTATACCACCCCTACCTTGTCACAACACAATTTATTGGCTCAAACGCATTAAGAAGGAAAGAAATTCCACAAAATGCACACCTGTTAATTGAAATGCATTCCAGGTGACTACCTCATGAAACTGGTTGAGAGAATGCCAAGAGTGCGCAAAGCTGTTATAATAATCACCTTAGATTACATTTGTTCGGAATAGATTTGGCCTCATGGATACTTTCTGGATTTCAAATGGTGGCTTCCTTTCTGAGAAATCTATTTTGTGAATTTAACAGTAACTAACAGGAACCTCTTTTTGTGGTGTGTAGTGAGTTAAAAGTATGTTCCTGAATTAAGTGTTGTACATTAGGGGATTTTTAGCGACATTTTTAACTTCCTGAAATCTCATGAAACTATCACCTCCACCTTCACATGACTGGTGCCTCCCCTTGCAGATGCTTCCCCTTGTAGTTTTCCAAAGCTCAGAGGGGAACTAACTCTGACAACATGTTTATGCTGATTCTCTCCCCCATCCACAGATTTGCCATAGTAAATACTAGAGTAAGTTTAAATGTTTTATTTTCATGTAACCTTTATTTAACTAGGCAAGTCAGTTTAAGAACAAACTCTTATTTACAATGACGGCCTACCGGGGAAGGTAACTCCGTTTCAAACAGGACTAAGTAATACCTTACTTTATATTGTTCTTATTACCATTTAATCACAGGGACATTGCACTCCAATGTTTCCAGACATCCACAATTAGTCTAATGTCAAAATGACATGATTTATCTAAAGCGACTTACAGTCATTTACTTTAGGTATAAAGGTGCTAAAAAAGCTTGTCATATGCCAGAAATTCAAAATGAATGGGAAAGATAAGCACCGCCAGTCTAGAGATTACATTGCCTATTTTTTCCTTCCTTTTGGATTTAGGCAAAGGACACGTTTTGATTTTGGAGTGTGATGTCCCTTTAAGCACATATTTACATTGTTCTTATAACAGAAGCCTAACCCTAATTTTGTCCACTATCTCTGAATCAACATACAGTATGTACTAACAGTGGCCATGGGGATTCACCTAAAGGGAAGGGTTTAGGAAGTGAAAGAGTATGGTTCTTGAAATGAATGCAGTAAAGAGGTCTATATAGGTCTGCTAATACAGTATTTGAGTGTTTAACAGCATTTGTCATTTGAGTCTGATAATTATCTGTACAAAACGGTTCATCTGATAATTCTTGAGGAATATAAAAATACTTGCTTGGTATATGTTTTCCAGTTTCTTGAAATACTTTGCAAACGCAACTCACTTTTACGTGAAAACTGAAATGGTCTAGTCATTCCTTTTCCATTTTAGTAGATGCTCTTATCTAAAGGAACATACAGTAGTGAGTGCCAACATTGATATACTTTTTCGTACTTGTCCCCTATGGGAATCGAATCCACAACCTTAGAATTGCATGCCGCTGCTCCACCAACTGAGCCACATCATCACAAACCACTTTATGTCTCAATGTACTCAATTACTGTATTGTGCATTGTTTTTCTTCATGGTAATGGAAAGTCTACAGGTACAACCCTAGAGGACCAGCCTATGTACAACACAGTAATGTACATTTACATTAAGTGGTTTGTAAGGATGGTCAATTATTACTGCACAAAAGTGGTTGTTATTGAATAAAATAAAATAAATTACATTTGATGTGGATGTTTCATGTATTTGCCCATATTATGGCACCTTTTGATGTACACTACAGTTCAATAGTTTGGGGTCACTTAGAAATGTCTTTGTTTTTGAAAGAAAATCACATTTTTTGTCCATTAAAATAACATCAAATTGACCAGAAATACAGTGTAGACATTGTTAATGTTGTAAATTATTATTGTAGCTGGAAACGGCTGATTTCTAATGGAATATCTACATACAGTGGTTTCTCCTTTAAAAGTTACATCATACAGCTGCATTTTAACCTAACTCCTAAACCTTACCTTAACCCTAACCCTAACCCTTAGCCTAGCCAATGTTAGTTACCTAGCTAACATTGGCGTTAGACACCTCGCTACCTTGCGAACGTTAGCAAAAACAAATTGGAATTTGTAACATATAATACGTTCAGCAAATTGTTAACATAATTGTATTTTTTTAAACTGCATTGTTGGTTAGGGGCTCGTAAGTAAGCATTTCACTGTTGTATTAATTGCAATTCGTAACATATTGTATGAATTGCAATTCATAACATATCAAATGAATTGTAAATCCATAACATATCATATACAAAATGGATAAAGAACAGCCAAAACTTAATAGTAACATATCATACTAATTGGAATGTCTGGATGTACATTTACTATGTTACGTCTACCCCTGAGTCCAGGTTGGCAACGGTCCTGCTGAGTTCAAAACTGAAGTTTCCCAGCTGTCTGAAAGGGTGGTTCTTGAAACATAGCTTTAGTTTCCTCAGTGTTGTTCCACAGTTGAAAAGTTCTAACTCTGAGACTTGATCATGTATGTGCTGAATTGCTTCTCCATCCACCTGCTGCTCCTCTTCTCCTCTCTGTCTGAAGTGGGTGAGTTCAAACAATCATAATCCAAATTAGATTTGATTGCTTGTCAACAGTAAAATAAAGTGGACATTGCAATTGGCTGAACATTAACGCATTAACAGAAATCCCATGCAGCCTTGTTTACAAATTCGAACACTGGAATGTGAGATTTAGGCCTAATCTACACCTCGATTAGGATGATAGAAATCCTCATTATTTCGTTTAATTTTTTTCTCTCACTTTGAGTGTAATTATTTCGTTAGCCTTCACTTTCCCGTTCTGAACTTTTAACGCGAGTGAGGTGGGTGTGGCTTCTTGACAATGATCGCAAGAGTAGCTGCTCAACGATTTGGTTATGGCTCCAAGGCAGTTTCACCTCCAACACCTCCAAAACATATCGTACTCCAACACCGCCAAAACATATCGTACTCCAACACCGCCAAAACATATCGTAACGACGATATCGCACGAGCATGCTTTTGCGATAGCGCGCCGGACCTCGGGCTCGAAGGTCGATGGTTCGAGACCTGCTCCCTGCTGTTTCATTACAATATGTTATGCATGTGTCTGCGAGCGGCGGTTAAGGCTTCATCTGATTGAATCTTGGCATGTTATTGCAATGAAACAACACATTTGTATTGCTAGTTATAAGGTAGTAATTTACACACTATAAGACAAGGATGGGCAATAATTATGGCTCAAGAGCCATTTTGAAATTCAATGGCGGGCTGCACAAATTATTTTTGGACCAATTTCTTCAGGGTGGCATTTAATGGCTGGCGGCCAGATATATCCTAATAATTATATTTCTTCAAATCCGTCTATTAAAAAATACTTTTACATGTCCTTTTTCTGTTATTATAGTTGATTCCTCAGATGAAGATTTTGCACACGATGATGCGTGGTGTCGGTTTAGCTCCAGAGATTTACATGATATGGAGTATATTTTAGAGCATCATTTTAACAAGATCATGGTGGCTCAGTACAACAGCACCACAGAGAGGTGGACAGGATACACAGCATGGGGAGTGATATCTGCAGAAAAGTGGAATGAGGACCCAGATGAGATCCCCAGGAGGAGATCAGATATGGATGTGTTATGCAAGCCATATGCTAATCGGATCTACAACACAACAGAGATGTTTATGGGTGATTATAACAATTCACTAACAACTGGAAGTTATCCTTCACTTGATTTGTTTTATGTCTATAGCATATGCTCTGCAGTACTTGATAACATGTCACATTTTCTTCAGTTACATGATTGCGTTTCAACAAAACATAGACCATGGAGTAATACTGTAGGTCAGTTGTAATAATCTAGTAAAGTACAGTAGTTCAAAGCCATCTTCTTCTAAATAATGGAGGAATTGTTGGAACCATAAACAACTGGAAATCTTACTGACTGTGGATTTAACTGCTTGAGCTGAGAAGGGACAGTCTAAGGGGACTTTTCTGACTAGCAACCCATTGACAGCCCGACGAGCAAAAATCTTAAACTTACACTTTACCAACCAAACCCTTAACCTAATTTAGACAAATTTGGAAATTCAACATTGGAGTGCTGGTCAGGCACATTTCCCACCATTTTAGGCTACAGATCTCTGTAGCAAGCACTCAACATTTCTGCTTGAAACCTTATTTTTCCAGTTATAACGTATCATCATTGATTCATTGACCTCCTTCTAGTTGAGCCCAATGTCACACTGAGGCTAGAGGGAACATCCAGTGACTCCAGCCTTGTGTGTAGTGTCCACTTCTTCTACCCCAAACACATCAGAGTGACGTGGCTGAGGAATGGGGAGGAAGTGACCTCAGATGTGACTTCCACTGACGTACTGGCCAATGGACTCTGGAGCTACCAGATACAGTCCTATTTGAAGTACACACCCACAACTGGAGAGAGGATCACCTGTATGGTGGAGCACATCAGCCAGACTGAGCCCAAACTTCATTACTGGGGTAAGGGTATGGGCGGAGTAAGGGTGTGTGGGTGGAGTAAGTGAATAAGTGAGAATGACTTCACCCGAATCCCCAACAGGGCTGCAGAACAGTGGCTATTTCATCTTAGGGCTCACTAATATGAACATGGGGACAAGGAAAGACAACTCTTAACTCATCAGCTGAAGAGTAGAACAGTCACAAGTCATCTCTGAAATGTTCACCAGTTTGTGTCGTATAGCCCAATGTCTCTGTTGAATAGGGAGATTAAAATACTATTTTCTTTTGCGTGTGGTTTGGAGACCATAATCTTTGTTAAATGTATAATTGCAGACCCCTCCTTGCCTAAGTCTGAGAAGAATAAGATAGTGATCGGTGTCTGTGGGCTGCTGCTGGGGGTGGTCTTTGTAGTAGCTGGACTGATCTACTGGAAGAAATCAACTGGTGAGGAACCACAAGACTCATTAACAATTACTGAAAAGCCACGGATAATGCTACTCACTGTATATCTATGGTTGTACTGCTATCTGCATGTACTACTGTTGTAGACTCAGTGCTCGATGATGGTTTATTCTTATGCCTCTTAATTCAGTATCTCTGTTTTACTTTCAACAGGACGGCTGTTGGATCTTATTGGTGAACTTGATTATGGGACTTGTGATTGAGGCCGTGTGGACGAAGGCTTGCTGATCAAATCCCTGTCGTTAACTGATGGTTGCTGATATAGTTTGCTTTTTAGCTGCTGTTGCCTCTAGCAGCTGCCCCCCCCTATTCAAAATGCCAACATTGCACCAACCATGGCCTGCTTGCCAACAGTTAACCAACTACACTCTGGAAAAAAAGGGTAATTTGTGGAGGGGAAGAGGTTCTACCTAGAACCCTTCTCAAACGAACCCTTTTTGAAAGCCCACTGGGAACAGACGTCAGTTCAATGTCTAGTTAGTTGTCAACTAACGTGCATTCAACGTGAAATCAATAAAACGTCACCATGTCATTGAATTTTTTTCACAATTCAGTGAAAAAAATATGAAATGCCCTTAAGTTGTTGACTTTGCAAATTCAATCAGCTTTCCACATTGATTCACATATAATTATTGGGGTTGAAATGAAGTAGAAACAACGTTGACCAGTATTTGCCCAGTGGGAGGTTCTACATGGATCCTTTTTCATGTAAATGGATCCTTTTTTAAAAATATATTATATTATATTATTATATATATTATTATTATATTATTATTATTATCAGAATTTAACATCAGAAATCATTTCTGTTTAGCAAAAATGTAGATATTATAGTTTAATTTTAAGAAATTAGCTTGCCTAGGAATTTGTGGAGGAGTAGCCTTCACTGTCATTTGTGCAAATGTACTCCTATTCATCATCGAATCTAAATCCAGTTCATGTATCTTTATCCACCAGCCCAACCTTTACTTGTGTGTTTTAATGTAGACTGAGTTGTCCCTTTAATTCTCCCTTTAATGTCCTGTTGATTACTCACACCAGTGGCCTCCTGCCTCAAGGGCTCAGTTTGTTCAAATGGAGGACTCTGTTGAGTGTGTGGAAGGTACTACGGAGATGTCTGCAAGTTGTTAATAAAAAATAAGCTATAAGCAAGATCACCATCTCTGTCTCTCTGATGTGAGAGGGCATTGGTCTACCTTCTCACAAAATTGTTATGTACTGAACATTTTATATAAAATGCCAGGCTAAATGTGCCTGAATTGCTTACCCATATGGAAAAATATTCTAAGAATCTTATGAGGTCCTTTGTATGTTGAAGAAAATATGAATAATATTTTTATATATGTCAGTCTAAACTCGTAGAAAAAAATTGTTAGTTGGGTTTCTATAAAGAACCTTTTGGTTCTTTGGATGAGATTAAAGAACGCTTTACTAAATAAGGTTCTATATATACTCAGGGCCAGTTTATGAGATACACCCAACGTTGCTCAATTAGTATCAAGGGACATAACATGTGCCAGAAAAATGTTTCGCACACCATTACACCACCGCCACCAGCCTGTACAGTTGACACCAGGTAGGATGGGTCTATGGACTCATGCTGATTATGCCAAATCCTGACTCTGCCATCAGAATATAATAGAATAGAGTAGGCAGTTAGAGTTCCAATTATGACTATATACACTGAGTGTACAAAACATTAAATACACCTTCCTAATATGGAGTTGTAATCCCCCCCCCTTTCCCTCAGAACACAATTTGTCAGGCAAGGACACTAAAAGATGTCAAAAGCATTCCACAGGGATGCTGGCCCATGTTGACTCCAATGCTTCCCACAGTTGTGTCAAGTTGGTTGGATGTCCTTTGGGTGGTGGACCATTCTTGATCCACACAGGAAACTTTTAAGTTTAAAATACCCAGAGGCGTTGCAGTTCCTGACCCAAACCGGTGCGCCTGGCACCTACTACCATACCCCGTTCAAAGGCACTTCAATATTTTGTCTTGCCCATTCACCCTCTGAATGGCACACATACACAATCCATGTATCAATTGTCTCAAGGCTTAAAAATCCTTCTTTAACCTGTCACCTCCCTTTCATCTCACTGATTGAAATGGATTTAACGTGACATCAGTAAGGGATCATAGCTTTCACCTGGATTCACCTGAGTTGGTCTAAATTAATATATCATGTAAGAATTCATATATAATAGGATTAATCATTCAGCTAAAATAACACAATTTCATGGATCTATTTGACTTAATATAATATTTTTATTTCTATCATCTTTACGCAATTTATTTGACCACATCCAAATAACATACTCAAGCATATCTACTCATAAAACCAACCGAAACTTAACAATATTATGTGTAAATTTGTTGCCTATAATATTTTGAGTAGATTCAACAAATCGTTTTTTACAGTGTGCATTTCACTGTTACACCATGCCCAAACCGGACGCGCACAGATTTTGTCCCCACACACAAAACACGATCATGACACGCAGGTTGAAATATCAAAACAAACTCTGAACCAATTATATTAATTTGGGGACAGGTTGAAAAACATTAAACATTTATGGCAATTTAGCTAGCTAGCTTGCAGTTGCTAGCTAATTTGTCCTGGGATATAAACATTGAGTTGTTATTTTACCTGAAATGCACAAGGTCCTCGACTCCCGACAATTAATCCACACATAAAACGGTCAAGCAAATCGTATCTAGTCATCTCACCTCCTCCTTCCAGGCTTCTTTTTCCTCTTTGGATTTTATATGGCAATTGGCAACTAACTTTCATAATAAGGTGCATTACCACAAGCGACCTCAGTTCATCTTTCAATCACCCACATGGGTATATGTTCCTAAAGACCAATGAGAAGATGGCACGTGGGTATATGCTCCTAAAAACCAATGAGGAGATGGGAGAGGTAGGACTTGCAGCGCGTTCTGCATCACAAATAGAATCAACTTCTATTTTAGCGCCTGGCAACGCAGACGCTCGTTGGTGCGTGCGAGCAGTGTGGGTACAATGATTGAGTAACATGTATGTGTACATTTATTTTGCAACGCTCATAGCCTACTTTTGAAGTAATTTGTTTGACAATCAGATGAAAGCATCATGACTGTTTGTCTTCATGCCACTATGAAAATGAATTTATTTTTACCATTAAATTAGGTCTTTGTTATTAGGCCCATAAACCCCTTTTTATGCATGGTATGCGCAAGAGCAACCAATAGAGACCCCCGAATATCATGGTGTAATTCACACTCTGCTGTAACTAATGGACAAAGTCGTATTGTATTGTAAAAAAGTCAGTCAGAATTGACGTGGGCCATCATTCAAACTAAGAGATGCCTCCCTGGCCACAGATAACAATCAGTTCTGGGCCACACCACCATTCATCTGCCAGTGTAGCCTATCCCCTACAGCGTCATTGCGCAAAAGGATGTGAAGCATAATCTGGATATGTGTGCAACAAAAATTCAACATTCACCTTCTGCTACCAGTTCAATGGAATGCTGTATTTGCCTTGCAGCATTGGGTTGCAGAAGCAGTTGCAGCACATTCTGTGTGGTGCATACCTGTGATTTGTCGAATATATGCCTCAAATTGTGTGTGCTGAAGGCTTGACAGAAATGGTAGCAGAAAGTGAATGTTGAACTTTTGTTGCACACATATCTAGATGATGCTGCGTATCATTTTGCGCAAATAGGCTCTAGGTGTGATCGAGGCGTCAAGCCATTAGACAATTGATGCTTCAAACAATGCAACTAGTTTAACAGCAAAGTAGCTGAATTTGCATTTGTTTAAGCTGTTTTGGAACATCCATAACAATGAGCTAATGATGCGCGATTTCGCCTGGCATAGAAAATGTGCTCTCTCGTTAGGACACAGTTCAGAGGAGCTAGCCATCTACACAGCTAACGCAATCACTTCAAACTGAAGCTTGTAAGACAGCAACTACCTGCATGTCGTGTCAATTGACCTGTTTTTCAATTGACATTTCTTTGTATACATTGTACCCATAAAATTATGTTGATTCCTGATTTCGACTGGCTGAGAATATATGTCTGTTCATTCGATCGGTTAGGTTGCCAGAGACTGACCCAGTCATGAAGTCTTTTTGTTTTATACTGATCAAAAAATATAAGCGCAACATGCAACAATTAAAAATATTTCACTTAGGTACAGTTCATAAGGAAATCAGTCGATTTAAATAAATGCATTAGGCCCTAATCTAGGGATTTCACATGAGTAGGAATACAGATATGCATCTGTTGGTCACCGATACTTTTTTATTTAAATGTAGGGGCTTTAGAATGTTGTCCCACTTCTCTTCAATGGCTGTGAGAAGTTGCTGGATATTGGCGGGAACTGGAACACGCTATCATACACGTCGATCCAGAGCATCCTAAACATGCTCAATGGGTGACATGTCTGGTGAGTTTGCAGGCCATAACTGGGACATTTTCAGCTTCCAGGAATTGTGTAAAAGTGGGTGAATTATCTTGACAAGGGAGAAATTCTTACTAACAGGGATGTAAACAAATTTGTGCTCAACATTTGAGAGAAATAAGCTTTTTGTGGTATGGAACATTCCTGGGATCTTTTATTTCAGCTCATTTGTAAGTCGCTCTGGATAAGAGCGTCTGCTAAATGACTTAAATGTAATGTAAATGAAACATAGGACCAATACTTTACATGTTGTGTTCATATTTTTGTTCAGTGTATATATCCATAACAATTATGCTGATTCATGATTTCGACTGACTGAGAAAAGATGTCCGTCGCGTCTAGACCCGTTAATTGTCAATTGGACAGTAGAGATCAAGATTCACTATTGAAACAATGCTGCAAATGTTGAGAGACAGACAGCAACATTTGTACAAACCCCCCTTGTTTCAAACCAAATGTTAGGCTCGTGGCAAGGGGAAATAATGTCTAGATGCTTTTTACATTGGAGATCAAGTTCATTCATTGGCTGGCTGGGCTGATGGGACAATGGATGAGCAAGGATTTCTCAGATGCAATAGAAAACAATATGACTATTTTTTAGTATTGCTTAGAATGTATTTTAACCAATCACAATGCTTGTTTTGACCAAGCAGTTGTAGAAATCTATTTTAAGATACCTTACTGGAATTATGGAAAATCACCCTCAAAATGAACCTTTCCTTCAAACGAGGAGAAACTATTTTACCAGGTGCCATCCTGCTGCACAGTTGTGATATGTACACTGGGTGAAGTATCAATGTGCAGGTGCATGTGGACATTGCATTTAAGTGGAACTGACAGCGTTTTAACTACTTTACGGATATGAAACAGACAATCATAATATCAGTCAAAAATATCAAATTCCCAGTTGATGCTGCATAAACAACTTCCTAGGAGGTTTTAAAAATAGATTCTTCTTGACTCAACATTCCATGGCGTACACTAAGGTATTGTTGGCAGAATAGATGGACGCAGTCCAATGCATGATTAATACATTATCACAAATACATTTCTTGGTAGTCCCAAAAATATTGCTAAGGCTGTAAATCACTTCTGGCCTGGTACATTGTTTGCTGCTGCCATTCGGGATGCACTGTTTCAGTTTCAATTACACAATATTTTGGACATAAACGGACGAATGTAACAAAGGCTGGGAATGTCAATACATTCAAACTAGCAAGAGCAATGCTAGCTAGCTGTAGTTTATTTACTTTTCTGCTCTTTTGCACACCAATATCTCTACCTGTACATGACCATCTGATCATTTATCACTCCAGTGTTAATCTGCAAAATTGTAATTATTCGCCTACCTCCTCATGCCTTTTGCACACAATGTATATAGACTCTCTTTTTTTTCTACTGTGTTTTTGACTTGTTAATTGTTTACTCCATGTGTAACTCTGTGTTGTCTGTTCACACTGCTATGCTTTATCTTGGCCAGGTCGCAGTTGCAAATAAGAACTTGTTCTCAACTAGCCTACCTGGTTAAATAAAGGTGAAATAAAAAAATAAAAATGCTTTCAGTACTAGATTTTCTGATCCTTTGATGGGGTGGACAACATGTCTGTTCATGCTACAAGAGCTCTGATAGGCTGGAGGACCTCCTCTGGAAATTTTAATAATTACCGTGTAAGTCTATAGAAGGGGTGAGGACCATGAGCCTCCAAGGCTTTGTATTGAAGTCAATGTACCCAGAGTACGGAAGCCAGCTAAATAGTGTGTTTTAATCAATTATTTGGTGATAACCTTTAAAACTTTTTTAAAGGATAACTTTTTTATGTTTTACATTTTAAATCTTTATGAAATTCACTGAGGAGGATGGTCCTCCCCTTCCTCCTCTGAGGAGCCTCCAATGCTGTCAACACACAGTCCGTTTCTAAGTGAATGATGGCAGGCCTGTGTGGCAATGGCTTGTTTGCATTAAGGCCTACTGTAGCTCTGATTGACTATGGTGCACCAGTCTGTGTAGACTCTTCTCCTGGGCAAGACAGACGTTTTTATTAGGTTTTATTAACTGCAGGGTCTATTAATTGTCCAAATGCACTTTCCCATTTTATTTTGCTATAGAATTTTCACAAATGCCTTAGTATACATAATTCCCAAACATTCTAAGAATTTATGAAAATGTGAAAACGACCATATCCAAGTGATTGCTTGTCAGAAAATGTTAAAAAGTATCATATTCTTCCTGGGGGTGCATATAAACACATTTGAATAAGATTTCATGTTTCTAAAATGCTGTCAGTTCCACTTTAAAGGTGAATGGAAACACTTAAGGAAGTACAGCTTAGCAAAATATGTATTCCATCCACGAATACTAAACATGTGCATTTAACACACACACATATATATATATATATATATATATATATATATATATACAGTACCAGTCAAAAGTTTGGACATGAGGTGACACTTGCAGGACAAGGGGCGAGGGAAGAATTCCTTAATTTGAAATGGATCGCTCTTGCCCGGAAATGTGTCAGACATCGAATGTTAGCCTTCCTACTATATCAGGTAAATCGAAAATTACAATGTTGTACGTGTGATGTCAGGGGAAGTTATGTGCGCAAGTTAACATTTCCAAAAGCTAACCAAACAAAAACATAATTACTTTTATGATACATGTTTGAGCCGTCATGTGCATTAGTAGAACAATTTCTAACATATTTACATTAGTTTTTACTTACACTTGTATGTTGACTTCTCCATATTAATGTTGGTTTTAAGTATTGGCAGACTTTTCTTAGCAGATGTACAATCATCACAAATTTAATTATGGCCTGGAGTGAAAATAATTGTACACTCGCAAACTGAGGGGCTTACGTTGCCAACTTCTCTTGCTTGGCTAATCATTTGGACCAAAGACAAAGATGGCCGCGGGGATTCCCCCGAGAGAATAAGGCGAGGGTAAATTGGGGAGGGTGTGTCTTTTATGAGGTTGAAACACAGCATATATATTTTTAAAGTGAGCACAATTTTTGTGTTTACTACTTGTCCAGTCAGCAATGTTTTATTCATGTCATGTAGCTAATAACCGTATCTGAGCTGGCCAACCTAGCTAGCGGTATGGTAGATTCAAAGATGGTACCATAGATTTTTTATAATTAGCCTAAGATAGACCAGAGCTTGTTGTTTCCAATGGGGGCAAATTAATCATAGTGGGTAGAACAAGCATGGAGGTGGGTAGAGTCAAGCAGGAGCTAGGGAGATCATATTGGCTAGTTATATCATTTATTTGCATACTTCCGTTAGTGAACACCTACTCTGTGAAGTGTGCATGTGCAATAACTAAATTTGCCCTTGCACTCCTTCGAAACAACACCATTTTTTACAACTTTGGTAAAGTCTACAAAATGCAGTCCACTCTGTGATTCGAGTTTAAGAAACAGAAAATTGTATGGAGATAAAATGTTTAATCAATGAGAAAATTAGCAGGCTTCCTGTCATCACCATATTTGGTGTTGAGTGGAAACGTTAACCGGATGCTTCACATTTATACATCCGGTGAAATATCTGTGACAGTACAGTGGTAGATTGAAAGGTATATTAGCTAGCTTATCACATTACTGTGTGATGCGATGACCTACTTGATGATATTAACTTGCTAGGTTAGTACAGAAATTTGCATCCTGTAGTACAAACTCAAAAAAGTTCTGGGACACTGTAAAGTCCATGGAGAATAATAGCACCTCCTCCCAGCTGCCCACTGCACTGAGGCTAGGAAACACTGTCACTACTGATAAATCCAAAATAATTGAGAATTTCAATAAGCATTTTTCTACGGCTGGCCGTGCTTTCCACCTGGCTATCCCTACCCCTGTTAACAGCCCTGCGCTCCCCACAGCAACTCGCCCAAACCTCCCCTACTTCTCCTTCACCCAAATCCAGATAGCTGATGTTCTGAAAGAGCTGCAAAATCTGGACCCCTACAAATCAGCGTAACTAGACAATCTGGACCCTCTCTTTCTAAAATGATCTGCCAAAATGGTTGCAACCCCTATTACTAGCCTGTTCAACCTCTCTTTCATATCGTCTGAGATTTCCATAGATTGGAAAGTTGACGCTGTCATCCACCTCTTCAAAGGAGGAGACACTCTAGACCAAACTGCTACAGACCTATATCTATTCTACCCTGCCTTTCTAAGGTTTTTGAAAGCCATAATAACAAACAGATTACCGACCATTTTGAATCTCACCGTACCTTCTCCGCTATGCAATCTGGTGTCAGAGCTGGTCATGGGTGCACCTCAGCCACACTCAAGGTCCTAAACGATATCGTAACCACCATCGATAAGAGACATTAATGTGCAGCCGTTTTCATCGACTTGGCTAAGGCTTTTGACACTGTCAATCACCGCATTCTTATTGGCAGACTCAACAGCCTTGGTTTCTCAACTACGTCTCCGATAAAGTTCAGTATGTCAAATCGGAGGGCCTGTTGTCCAGACCTCTGGTAGTCTCTATGGGGGTGCCACAGGGTTAAATTCTCGGGCCTACTGTATTCATCAATGATGTCGCTCTCACTGCTGGTGATTCTTTGATACATCTCTACGCAGACGACACCATTCTGTATACCCTTCGTTGGACACTGTGTTATCTAACCTCCAGATGAGCTTCAATGCCATACAACTCTCCTTCTGTGGACTCCAACTGCTCTTAAATGCAAGTAAAACTAAATGCATGCTCTTCAACCAATCGCTGCCCACACCTGCCCGCCCGACTAGCATCACTACTCTGGACGGACAACTACAAATACCTAGGTGTCTGTTAGACTGTAAACTCTCCTTACAGACTCATATTAAACATCTCCAATCCAAAATTA
This sequence comes from Oncorhynchus gorbuscha, assembly GCF_021184085.1. Lineage (NCBI taxonomy): Eukaryota > Metazoa > Chordata > Actinopteri > Salmoniformes > Salmonidae > Oncorhynchus > Oncorhynchus gorbuscha. The sequence continues at coordinate 47,870,300 of NC_060188.1, read as the reverse complement.
AATCTAGAGTCGGCTTCCTATTTCGTAACAAAGCATCCTTCACTCATGCCAAACATACCCTCGTAAAACTGACCATCCTACCGATCCTCGACTTCGGTGATGTCATTTACAAAATAGCTTCCAACACTCTACTCAGCATATTGGATGCAGTCTATCACAGTGCCATCCGTTTTGTCACCATAGCCCCATATACTACCCACCACTGTGACCTGTATGCTCTCGTTAGCTGGCCCTCGCTTCATACTCGTCGCCAAACCCACTGGCTTCAGCTCATCTACAAGTGCAAGGTAAAGCCCTGCCTTATCTCAGCTCACACACACATTTAAATGAGTTCAAGCACACAGTAGAAATAGAGCAGCAAGCAGCAATGCCAGGGTTCAAGCTGTGGGCCTTCTGTGCTACCATCAGGAGAAATTGGACATCTCCTATAAGACATGTCTATGTCCTGGAAAGTTGGCTGTTGTATACAACATTTTTGAGCCTTGCAGCTGTAATTACTGCAAAAGGTGGCTCTACAAAGTACAATACAAATATCTGTGTCTGATTTATATGCATTTATGTACCAGCCCATTTTAATGTTTATGTTGTTTGACATATTAGCCTGACAAATGTAGACCTTGATCCATAGATTTTCAGTGCATTCGGAAAGTATTCAGACCCCTTGACTTTTTCCAGAGGTTGTTATATCACAGCCTTGTTCTAAAATGTTTAAAACATTTTTTCCCCTCATCAATCTACACACAATACCCCATCACGACAAAGCAAAAACGGGTTACAAAATTTGTGCAAATTTCTTCTAGATAAAATACTGATATCACATTTATATAAGTATTCAGACCCTTTCCTCATTGTTGACGCATCCTTTGGCAGTAATTACACACTAGAGTCTTCTTGGGTATGACGCTACAAGCTTCACGCACTGTGTTCTTGGGGACCTTCAATGCTGCAAACATTTTTTGGTGCCATTTCCCAGATCTGTGCTTCCACAAATCCTGTATCGGATGGACAATTCCTTCGACCTCATGGCTTGGTTATTGCTCTGACATGCACTGTCAACTGTGGGACCTTATATAGACAGGTGAGTGCCTCGCTCTGTCATGTTTGTCATTTATTATCATGTCTTGTCCCTGTGCTCCCCATGCTATTCGTTTCCCTCTGCTGGTCTTATTTGGTTCTTTCCCTCCTTCTATCCCTCTCTCTCCCCCTCCCTCTCTCACTCTCTCGCTCTCTCTTCTCTCTATCGTTCCGTTCCTGCTCCCAGCTGTTCCTATTCCCCTAATCATCATTTAATCTTCCCACACCTGTTCCCGATCCTTTCCCCTGATTAGAGTCCCTATTTATTCCTTTGTGATCCGTTCCTGTCCCGTCGGTTCCTTGTTTTGTATTCACCATGCTGTGATTGTGTTTCGCCCTGTCCTGTCGTGTTTTTTGCCTTCATCAGATGCTGCGTGTGAGCAGGTGGTTCTATCAACTACGGCCTGCGCCTACCCGATGCAGTCTGTGGCCGCTTCTCTAGTTATTCCCCTCTACAGACTAGAGGATTTTTGTTATTCCCTGTTTGGATTTAAATAAACTCTGTTTCTGTTAAGTCGCTTTTGGGTCCTCTTTCACCGGCATGACAGAAGGAACCGACCAAGGAATGGACCCAGCGACTTCAGACGCTCGTTACACTGCTCGAGATCAAGGAGCCATGCTCGGCAGACACGAGCAGGAATTGTCTGCTGCTCATGCCGTGGAAACCTGGCCGCTCAGGTTTCCGACCTCTCTGGACAGTTCCAGAGTCTACGTCTCGTGCCACCTGTTACTTCCTGGACTGCCAGCCTCCAGAACCTAGGGTTAATAACCCACCTTGCTACTCCGGGCAGCCCACTGAGTGCCGCTCCTTTCTCACGCAGTGTGAGATTGTGTTCTCTCTCAACAACACATACTCTAGAGAGAGAGCTCGGGTTGCTTACGATTTCACTCCTTACTGGCCGGGCTCGAGAATGGGGCACAGCTATCTGGGAGGCAAGGGCTGATTGCTCTAACAAATTCCAGAACTTTAAAGAGGAGATGATTCGGGTTTTTGACCGGTTTTTGGTGGGGAGGCTTCTTGGCTTCCTTATGCCAAGGTGAACGGTCCATAACGGATTATTCCATTGAGTTTCGCATCTTGCTGCCTCTATGGAACGAGCCGGCGCTGCTCAGGGACTCCACGCAGTTTAAGGATGAGATTCTCTCCCAGGAGGTTCCTTCAGATGTGGACTCTTTGATTGCATCCGCATAGAACGACGGTAGATCTTCGTCACCGGGCTCGTGGAAGAGAGCTCGCATCAACGGTGTATCGCAACCATTTGAGCCCATGCAGCTGGGAATTCGCATCTCGAATAAGGAGAGGGAACGGAGGATCACCAACCGCCTGTGCCTCTATGGCTTGCTGGACAATGTCCAGTAAAAGCCAGAGCTCATCTGTAAGCGGAGGGCTAAAACTACAAATATCTTTGTCGGTCCACCTACGCTGGACCGGTTCGGGTGCTACATGTTTTGATAGACTCTGGGGCTGAGGGTTGTTTCATGGACAAGCATTTAAACATGACATTCCTTTCAGAGAGTTAGATAAGCCTACGCCCATTTTCGCCTTAATGGTAGTCATCTTCCCAGTATCAGATTTGAGACACTACCTTTAACCCTCACAGTATCTGGTAACCACAGTGAGACTAAATGTTCCGTTTACACCTGTTGTTTTGGGTCATCCCTGGCTAGTATGTCATAATCCTTCTATTAATTGGTCTAGTAATTCTATCCTATCCTGGAACGTTTTTTCATGTGAAGTGTTTAATGTCTGCCATCCCTCCCGTTTCTTCTGTCCCTACTTCTCAGGAAACCTGTATTGACAGGAGTGCCGGAGGAATATCATGATCTGCGCACGGTCTTCCAGAGAGTTGATTATCTCCTTCCGGGGATCACAGAGGTAGACTATACTCTCTGTCGGCTCCCGAACGTGTCTCAGGATTATTTGTCTGTGTCTCTTGACGCGGTAAAAGCTGGATTGTCGAGGGCTGAATGACATAACGGTTAAGAATCGTTATCCGCTCATCAGCCTTCTGCAAGCCAGGTGCACTAATTGGACCCCATTTTCATCAGAGAGGGGGGACAAAAACGGGTTACAAAATTCTGTTCAAATTAGTTAATGATGTTCTGAGATAAAACGATATCCTGATTTTTTCTCCGTCACTGATTCATGTTCACATTTATTTTAGAGAATTGTCTCTAAGTGCTCTTTTCATGTCTCCTCCGTTACTTTTCTCGGTTCCGTTATCCGCTGAAGGCATTCAGATGGATTCCGCTAAGGTCCAAGCTGTCAGTGATGGCCCGTTCCAAGGTCACGTGTCGAGTTGCATTTTTGGTTTCGCTAATTTCTTCTTTCATTCGAGTCAAGTCTGGCTCTTACTTCTGTCAAGACGTGTTTTAAGTGGTCCGGTTCCGCCCAGGGAGCTTTTGATCAAGAACGTTTTACGTCCGCTCCTATCCTCACTGTGACAATTCATTGTCGAGGGACCTTCAGAGGTACTGGGAGCCATTCTATCCCAGCATTTTTCATCCTTGCGCTTATTTTTCTCATCGCCTGTCGCCATTTATGATGTGGGTAACCGTGAACTGATCTGTGCTTGGTTGGAGGGGGCGACACAGACCATAAGAACCTGAGTAATCCGTTCTGAAACGACTTAATGCCCTCGTTGGGCGTTGTTTTTCGCTCGTTTCGAGTCTTACCGTCCGGGTATGATGCCTTATCCCGTCTGTTTAGTTCTTCTGTGGCTTCTACCCCATGGCAGTCTGGGGAATTGATTAAGCAAGCACTCATTGTAACCTCCTTTTCGTTCCTGTTTCCAAACTCTGCCATGCACTGTCAACTGTGGGACTTATTTGATTGGTGCGTCCGTCATAGACAGGTGAGTGCCCTTCGTCTGCGCTTATCTCCGTTTCAGAGTCGCTCACACGCACGCACACACACACATCAATTGTGATTCTAAGAGCAGCTAGGTAATACATGTAAATTGTTACAACTGAAATGCACTTACTGATGGGGTTTCACATGTCTCCAAAGACACCAGGATGGTCATTAAACCTCAGATAGAACGTATCCTCCAGCTGTGATGAACACAGACACACACAGATTAGACCTAGAGAAAGGAGCCCATTATCAGGTTGGCTTCATAAAGTATTCCTGGAATTATTCCACATTTTGTTGTGTTACAGCCTGAATTCAAAATTAAATAATTAAACAATTTTCTTTTTCTCACCCATCTCAACATAATATCCCATAATGACAAAGTGAAAACATGTTTTTGTTTTTTTGCAAATGTATTGAAAACGTAATACAGAAATATCTCATTTAAATAAGTATTCACACCCCTGAGTCAATACTTTGTGGAAGCATCTTTGGCAGCATTTACAGCTGTGAGTCTTGCTGGGTAAGTCAAAGAGGTTTCCAAATCTGGATTGTGCAACATTATCCTGTTATTCTTTTCAAAATTCTTCAAGAGCTGCCAAATTGGTTGTTGATCATTGCAAGACAACCATTTTCAAATCTTGCCATAGATGTTCAAGTAGATTTAAGTCAAAACTGTAACTCGGCCACTCAGGAACATTCACTGTCTTCTTGGTAAGCAAATCCAGTGTAGATTTGGCCTTGTGTTTTAGGTTATTGTCAGGCTGAAAGGTGAATTCATCTCCCAGTGTCTGGTGGAAAGCAGACTGAACAAGGTTTTCCTTTCGGATTTTGCCTGTGCTTATCTCTATTTTATTTTGTTTTTATCCTGAGAAATTCCCCAGTCATTAACAATTACAAGCATACCCATAACATGGTGCAGCCACCACTATGCTTGACAATATGGAGAGTGGTACTCAGTAATTTCTTGTTTTGGATTTGCCCCAAACAGAACACTTTGTATGTAGAACAAAATGGTAATTGCTTTCGCCACATTTTTTGCAGTATTACTTGTTTGTTACTTGCCTTGTTGCAAACAGGATGCATGTTTTGGAATAGTTATATTCTGTACAGGCTTCCTTCTTTTCACTCTGTCAATTAGGTTAATTAGGTTAGTATTGTGGAGTAACTACAATGTTGATCCATCTTCAGTTTTCTCCTGTCAAAGCCATTAAACTCTGTAACTGTTTAAAGGTCACCATTGGCCTCATGGTGAAATCCCTAAGCGGTTTCCTTAGTCTCCAGCAACTGAGTTAGGAAGGACGCCTGTATCTTTGTAGTGACTGGGTGTATTGATACACCATCCAAATTAATTAATATAATAATAATTAATAACTTCACCATGCTCAAAGGGATATTCCATGCCTGCTTTATTTTTATACCTATCTACCAATAGATGTCCTTCTTTGCTAGGCATTGGAAAACCCCCTTGATCTTTGTGGTTGAATCTGTGTTTGGAACTAACTGCTCGACTGAGGGACCTTACAATAATCTATGTGTGGCGTACAGAGATGAGTTAATCATTCGAAAATCTAATTGTAGACCTCCACAAGTCTGGTTCATCCTTGGGAGTAATTTCCAAATGCCTGAAGGTACCACGTTCATCTGTACAAACAATAGTACGCAAGTATAAACGCAAGTATAAACACCATAGGACCACGCAGCCATCATACCACTCAGGAAGGAGACGTGTTCAGTCTCCTAGAGATGAACGTACTTTGGTGCGAAAAGTGCAAATCAATCACAGAACAACAGCAAAGGACCTTGTGAAGATGCTGGAGCAAACAGGTACAAAAGTATCTATATCCACAATAAAAAGAGGCCTATATCAACATAACCTGAAAGGCCGCTCAGCAAGGAAGAAGCCACTGCTCCAAAACCACCATAACAAAGCCAGACTACGGTTTGCAACTGCACATGGGGACAAACATTGTCATTTTTGGAGAAATGTCCTCTGGTCTGATGAAACAAAAAAAGAACTGTTTGGCCATAATGACCATCGTTATGTTTGGAGGAAAAAGGTGGAGGCTTTTAAGCCGAAAAACACCATCCCAAGCGTGAAGCACGGGGTGGCAGCATCATGTTGTAGGGGTGCTTTGCTGCAGTAGGGACTGGTGCACTTCACAAAATAGATGGCATCATGAGCTGAGAAAATTATGCGGATATATTGACGCAACATCTCAAGACATCAGTCAGGAAGTTAAAGCTTGGTCGCAAATGAATCTTCCAAATGGGCAATGATCCAAAGCATACGTCCAAAGTTGTGGAAAAATGGCTTAAGGACAATAAAGTCAAGATATTGGAGTGGCCATCACAAAGCCCTCACCTCAATCCTATAGAAAAGTTGTGGGCAGAACTGAGAAGCGTGTGCCTACAAACCTGACTCAGTTACACCAGCACTGTCAGGAGAAATGGGCCAAAATTCACCCAACTTATTGTGGGAAACTTGTGGAAGGCTACCCGAAACATTTGACCCAGGTTAAACAATTTAAAGGCAATGCTACCAAATACTAATTAAGTGTATGTAAACTTCTGATCCACTGGGAATGTGATGAAAGAAATAAAAGCTGAAATAATTCTCTCTACTATTATTCTGACATTTCACATTCTTAAAATAAAATGGTGATCTTAACTGACCTAAGACAGGGAATTTTTACTAGGATTAAATGTCAGGAATTGTGAAAAACAGAGTTTAAATGTATTTAGCTAAGATGTATGTAAACCTCTGACTTCAACTGTATATGGGGGATACAATCTTCCCAGCTCTGCAGATTTTGCTGCAAGGAGGCAGAATCCTTCAATCATTTATTTTGGTACTGTCCATATGTAGCTCATTTTTGGTCACAGGTCCAGGACTGGCTGAAGAATTGCAACATTTACCGACAACTAACGCTGCAGATAGCCATACCGGGTGATTTGAAGTCACTTTACAAATTAACTGGAATAACCTGTACCCCCTCACATTGACTCGATACCAGTACACCCTGCATATAGCCTCATATAGCCTCGTGATTGTTATGTAATTTTAGTAAATATATATATATATTTTTTATTTAACTTTGTTGGTTAGGGGCTTATAAGTAAGCATTTCACCAGTTATATTTGGCGTAACTGACAAATCAAATTTGATCCTAGCCCAGGCAAATGACCTGAGAGGACGGGAAACTACCACTCAACACACCCTGTAACTCTTCTGAAGTCAATTCTCGTACCTACATCGTGATGGCTATCAACTGTAAGAAGCCAACCATACTCAAACATATTTCTCATTGGCCTATCTTTCTTCACTGCCTCAGCATAGAGCAGACATCTTCTGCACTACTCTGACCCTGGCAACCTCAACCTGCTCTCGCACAGGACACCTCCAATGACCAGCAACATGAGCACCCCTATCGTTGACACACATTTTCCCACTAAAACTACACATTCCTCTTTCCCATGTCCTCCAGCACACTTCCCACATCTTGGATTCTCCCTCCAACACACTGCTGCAACATGCCCATAAACATGACACCTAAACACAGCAATCTTTTTGGCACTAAAGCTCTAACAGCATAACTCATATTTAACATTATTTTGGCAGGTAAAGACTCGGAATAAAAGCTGTTTCACCACACTCCCCACCAGGTCTGCGTCACACCAAAAGTTGGGCGCCACAAACCTAAATTGCTCTACCTCCACACTTACAGCTACTGCAGAAATCACTCTCTTCAATGGTGCCCTGTACCTAAGCGCAAAGATACAGGTCTTCCACAAGTTGCACGAAGCGCCTGCTTCATCTGATATGAAGAAACAGAAACCAACCTCAAGCTCCACCGACTCAACAGCACCCACCATCTTTCCCACCCAGCCTGAAACCACCCATGGATCAGCCAAAATGCTTGGTTCCACCTTCTCCAAAAATCTGGACCAAATGTATCTTTAACATAACCATGTCCATCACAGTTAGGTTTGATAGCTAAACGTGAGAATTGTGTTCCATCGTGCAGCGTATAATGTCTGAAGGGAAACAAGTGCTTTCCGCTCTGGTGTAGTTTATTTATTTACACATGGGCTCTTTTAATGTTTTGATCACATGAGGAATGGAACTCCATAATATACTGAACAAAAATATAAATGAAACATGCAAGAATTTCTAAGATTTTACTGAGACAGTACATACAAGGAAATCCATCAACTGAAATAAATTCATTAGGCCCTAATCTATGGATTTCACGACCGGGAATACAGATATGCATCTGTTGGTCACAGATACAAAAAGTAGGGACGTGGATCAGAAAACCAGTCAGTATCTGGTGTGACCACCATTTTCATCATGCAGCCCGACATCTCATTTGCATAGAGTAGATCAGGGTGTTCATTGTGGACTGTGGAACATTGTCCCACTCCTCTTCAATGGCTGTGCAGTTGCTGGATTTTGGCGGGAACTGGATCACACTTTCGTCCACGTTGATGCAGTGCATCCCAAACATGCTCAATGGGTGACCTGTCTAGTGAGTGTGTAGGCCATGGAAGAACTGGGACATTTTCAGATTCCAGGAATTGAGTACAGATCCTTGTGTCATTGGACCGTACATTATCACTCTGAAACATGGGTTGATGGCGGCGGATGAACGGCACGACAATGGGCCTCAGGATCTCGTCATGGTATCTCTGTGCATTCAAACATCGATCAAAAAAACTTGTGTTCATTGTCCGTAGCGATTGCCTGCTAATTCCATAATCCCGCTAACAACATGGGGGCACTCTGTTCACAATGTTGACATTATCAAACCGCTGGCCCACACGAGGTCTGCCATCTACCCGGTACAGTTGAAACCAGGATTAATCTGTGAAGAGCACACTTCTCCAGTGTGCCAGTGGCCATCAAAGGTAAGCATTTGCTCAGTAAAGTCGGTTACGACGCCGAAATGCAGTCAGGTCAAATTCTCTAAAACGACGTTGGAGGCGGTAGAGAAATTAACATTAAATTATCTTGCAACAGCTCTGGTGGACATTCCAATAGCACACTTCCTCAAAACTTGAGACAAATGTGGCATTGTGTTGTGTGAAACTGCACGTTTAGAGTGGCCTTTTTTTGTACCCAGTACAAGGTGCACCTGTGTAATGATCATACTGTTTAATCAGCTTCCTCATATGCCACACCTGTCAGGTGGATGGATAGTCTTGACAAAGGAGAAATGCTCACTAACAGTAATAAACACATTTGTGCACAACATTGAAAAATAAGCTTTTTGTGCATATGAAAAATGTCTGCAATCTTTTATTTTAGCTCATGAAACATGGGAACAACACTTTACATGTGTTTATATTTTTTTTCAGTGTAGCCATCTCTGTGATATCCAAGCCAACGCTGCATGCATTTAACATAGCACAACCTTCAAGTATCAGACTACGTTACATAGAATTCAACACAACTATTATGTGGTGTTCTAATAGAAAAGACGCAATTATCACAATTTTCCAACCAAAACATTTACATAGAGGAAATGTGAAATAACACTCAAAATAAGAGGCCACTTGACCAAAATTAAGTTCTATGAACTTTTTTTTTTGTGTGGAGGGAGGCAGGTGCAGTGTTCTCAGTTTATACAAAATAAAGGGAGGGAGGGTAAACTCTTCCTTGGTTGGCCTGCCCTTGTCTTAAGTCCAGGCACAAGTGAATGTGATGTCCAGTCATAGTGCCCAGCCTGCTCTCCATCACTGGAGGGCCTCTGTGTTCCCTGGCTGAGGGCCTGTCTCAGGGAGCTCCAGCTTTTCACACTTAGTCAGTTTCAGGGTTAAGTGCTGGGAGATCTCATTGGGGTCGGTGTACAGAGCAGCAGGGACGTTCTGGAAGACAAGGAAGGAGATTTTGCAAATGACTAACCCTCTACAATAGCGGTATGATAGTATCAGCTGCACAGTGACATGCATGAAGTAGCATGAATGATTTGGACAATATGTTTTAGACAAAATCATACATACTTTTTAGCAAAGGGTGGAAATGTTGACCACTTGTGGTTAAAAGTGACCTGAGATTGGAAGTTTGGGAGTTCAAACCCTGGCCGAGTCATACCAAAGGCCTTATAATTGAATGCTCTTTCCTTATTGAAATTACATAGAATATGTGCAATTTGGAGGTGTGGCCACTTGGAGACAAAAGTTAGACCTCTCGCTCAAACCATTGTAATAGTTTTTTCTTATCCTGCACCTACTCCAAAATGTCAATGAATATTCTTATGTTCCTGAATGTATCCAGAGTATTTTCAGATTTCGTTATTGACAAATGCTTTAAAAAGTTCAGCAAATGTAAAACGCCCATCAACAGGTTAATGTTTGGATTCAATCCCCTGTCAGGTGAACTGTTGTGTCCTCACCTTCGGTGTGATAATTTCCCCATAACCTTAAAAGTGTTTTTGTTCAAATGCAATACTGGTCACACATGTTTTTTCCACGAGTGTAAGGGGGTTTAAGGATCTGAGGCATCAGTGCCCCAAGCTTTCAGGGAGAAGACTATACTAAACATGTACTCTCCAAACAGAAAATACAATTCTCACCTGCAATTCTGAAATGTTGCTTTCTCGAGTACTATACTCTCTGATCATGTAATTCTTTCCAGCCTGTAAAGAAAACCAGGGTAAGTGATGACTCATTTCATAAGTAGGCCTAGCCTTTTCATAGTTGAACTTCTTAACAGTGAATATTGTCCATTTGCTGCTAAAGATATCCACAGAAAATGACTCTCATGCACATCCACTCTGGTGGTTAATCGATTGTCATTTCTCAGGACAGCCCAGTCACACTTGCCTCGTGGTAGAGCCGCGTGTCATTTATACGGATCAGAACTCCATCCACTCGCAGGAAGAACCTCAGAAGCAGGAAGAAACTGGTGGGCATCACTCTCTGTATCACACAAGTGGGTAACAAGAGCATAAGTCATTCTTCAAAACCTCATCAGCCTCTCAGAGGCAAGCATTTCAGAAAATGCATTTAACATAAGTAGTTGAATAGGAAAATTGCCTTTTTTTTAATTCCTGGTCTTACAGCCCCCGCTTGTCACGGAGACGGACATATGGACATACGTTATCATAAAGTATCAGTTCCTGTCTGAAAGTACCACTCACTATTTTGACGCTGATCATGGACACTCCGTGGTCGTGCAGCTCGTCCTCAAACAAAAGCACGTCGTCGAAGAACATGATCTGCTCTCGCGCCTTCAGCTTCTCCATGTCAATGCGCTCCGACGTTTCTGTCGCCTGATGGAATAGCAGGTGTGTATTCATTAGTGCACACCATAGCAAAAAATATATATTTTGCCACGAATATAAAAGTTTCTCATTAGACACATTCAGGTAGGCCCCTCCCCATTCCGGCCCGTTTCATTCCTAGTGAATGCCCCCCAGACAAGAGACATCTTGAGACCAAAAAGCTTTAGAATATTAAGCCTATGCGAAAAAACTACTGCGTTCCAGGCTAACTACATTGCAGTCATTGCATTTCATCAACCGATGATTGTGTGACACATCAGTGACGGCACAGTCGGGCGTCAGGCTGCCGTATCATATGGCGTGGTTAGATGACATGTTAATCACCTATCCAAGCAATGTGAGATCTGGCAGGCATCTGCAATAAAGTCTGTCTTAAACACAGCCAATGACTTACGAGAAAATCTTCTACTTAGTCATGCATCGATGTCAATATGAGTCCAAGTTTAATTTGGACTTAAAAGTTAAGACGTGTCTCTTATTTTGTAATGTTTGTGTTGTATCCAAAGTGTGAACCCGAAAAGCCTCTCACCGTCATCTGCAGGTCCTCTCCTAACAAGGTGCCTCTGTAGTCTGTGGTGTATGTCCAGTCGTAGCGTTTAACTACCTCTTTGGAGTGTTCAGAATCAGCCCTGGGAATACAGCCACATCCACTCACTGAGATCATTTCCCATAATAGGACTGATTAGGACTAAACCAATTCAAACGCCACTGTTTTTTCTACTTCAATAGCATTTAGACAGTGAAGGTGGCTAGTGTATTATCACAGAGGTCTTATGATATGAGTTGTACCTGCTCTCTTGCCATTCCTGTGCACAGGCCACTTTCACAGAGTCATGCATGTTGTTGACCCTCTTGAGGGCATCGATGGCATTGAACTCAATGCCATAACCGTCTGTGTGCTGGATGCGTAGGATGTTGTCCCCAAACAGCATCTCTGGGAGCGAGGGCATGTGCATCTCCTCCCCTAACCTGGGACGAAACTGTCAAGCTTGAAACCTGAACAACTAACCTCAATGCAATTGATGAGATTTGAATGACTAAAAGTAAGTCTAAGTCGATAAACAAGCTCCCCAATGTAGACTAAACCTTAAGAATATTAAACAGAGAATAAAAAAGACAAAATACTTGGAATATCTTACCGTTCAATGTCCTTAGATTTCATAATGTGGGTTTTTGCAGCAGTTACTTTCCATGGTCCGAATGTGAAGTCTTGCTTACTGCTCTTAAACCCATGGGTCATCATGGCTGACAAATTGGCAAACATCAACTGTAAATACAGACACCAAACCCATCAGAGACAGAAGTAAAGGACGCCACGATAGCCTAGACAGCCAATAGTGGCCGCTAGATCTGCACTGTCTAGGATTCATGTGTATTCCTGGTATTACACTAGCGTCCCCGTGGACCGGCTGGTAAATAAAACATCCGTCATTGGGCCTTCTAAGACATCATTTTCCTTAACTAGCTTTAAACGGTGAGCTGTTGGGTAAAAATGGTACAAATGTGTTATGTCCTAATAAAACACATTTTCCACCACTCTTTTCAGATTCTGACAATTTATGCCCCATTTATGCCCCACACGGATTTCCTTACGCTGTAGTTCATGTTTACGGAGTCTTGCCCCGCTACTGAACAGACAAGTGTAAGTTAGTGTTCGTAAACAAAAGATGAAGGAGAGCCTGTCTTGTCAGAGATGGCATTTGTTTTGTACAAATGCTAAATATGACATTTCCATTCAAGACAGGATAAATATATTGTTTCAGGTGATAAGCATGTTTTGTTTAGTTACTTTTTCATCAACTTGTCTAACTTTATAGCAAGTCAAGCTACCTTGCACTGCAGAGCAGCTAACTAGCTAAAAGCTAGGTTGATGATACCACTGTAGCAACCTCCACCTAATAATTATCATAAAAAACAAACGTCATTACTGTCACAATAAACTAACGGGAGGCAACAGCCATAATATAGTTGGCTTAACAGGCAATGTAACATTACTATTAAAATAGTACTCACAGGAATAGGTAATTATTTACAAATTGCTAGCTAACCCATAAAGCCATCACCGAATACCATATATTTTCATCTTCTGTGGTTTGGTAACTTCCTGTTCTTCAATGAACTCTGGCTGGACTGAAGACGACGTCAAGTTAGAAAAATGTAAAACAGGCCGACTACACCGTTCGTGTCGCATGCACGAGCGTTGCAAAATACATTTAGAAATCTATATATAGGCTAACGTCACGCTGCTTAGCGAGCACTACTTCCTCCTGATTCGACTCACACAGAGGCTTGAACCACAGTTTTATAACTAATCCAAGATAGGCTCGTCTGTTGTTTCCAATGGGAACAAATTAATCATAGTGGGCAGAGTCAAGCAAGGAGGTGGGCAGAGTCAAGCAAGGAGGTGGGCAGAGTCAAGCAAGGAGGTGGGCAGAGTCAAGCACGGAGGTGGGCAGAGTCAAGCAAGGAGGTGGGCAGAGTTAAGCACGAGCTAGTGAGATCCTAATGGCGTGTTCTATCATTTATTTGCATATTTCCATTATGGAACACCTACTCTGAAGTGTGCAATACCTCTATTAGCCCGTTTACTCTTCCTAAACTATGCACTTTTTTGAATCTTTGGCAAAGGGTCAAATCTACAAACGCAGTCCACTTGTTTGTTATAGATTTTCATTTTGGAAACAGAAAATGTGCAGAATGTCTGCCTAAATCCATCTCGCTCCATTTTCAGTGAGCTTCCTCTCATCACCATATTTGGTAGTGAGTGGAAACTCCAACTGGAGGCTTCACATTTATACATCAGGTGAAATATCTGGCTCATTGTTCTATTGTTGCTTGAACCCAGGGCCAGAATATGTGAGCGGAGCATGCCCAATTTGACTGGAGCGCGAGCGAAAATCCCCAAAGGAGCGTCAGCCTGCTCCAATTTCGCTCCAATAGTGCTCACTTCATAAGCTTAGGGCATACCCACCCCAGCATGCATTTGTAGTATACTTGTGTGCTGCTATAGCCCCTTACTCCATGACAGTAGCTAAAGTTCGCTAGATATTTTCATACAGAAACTGATAAAACATACAGGTGCTACATCAAGGTGACTTACAAAGATGAGGACCAAGAGCAAGTGAGGGAGTGCGATGATGTAGTGTCCACAACTAAAGAATCATTTTGGGATCGGAAAAGAAACTTATCCCAAAAGCATGATGGTGTATTTACTACCGGCACATGCTAAAAGAAAAGAACGAGGTGGGTAGATAAGTGCGTCATTGGAGCAAAGTATTCCTAAACTAAAAATCGGATCTCTTAAAACGATTTGTTCATTTTCGTTATATTATCTATACAATAGGCCATAATAGATTTTTGCATAATAGGCCTGGCATATTCCCACATTCAAGGAGCTTTCCGTTTTGATTGGGTTATTTTGCCTTAAAACCTTTAGACCTACCTATAGAAAAAAAGTAACTCTGCATCTCTGCACAGCCTGGCAAGAGTAGCCCCAGGGGGTGTTTAGCATCCCCAGTGGCTCTGCAAGTGTGGAGAGGATATTCACCACTGCTGGCCGGCTCTCCAGGCACCATCGCATGAGCCTGAAGCCCCAGACCGGCCAAACTCTTGTTTCTAAAAATGAACCCAAAGGCACTTAGTCATTTTAAATGTAATTTGTATTTAATTCTAAGCAAGTCGTAGCCTATATGTGCAATGCATATGATTAAACGCCAAGCACTTTGTTCCTACCAGCCTATTGTGTCGCACTCGCAAATGCTTCACAATGTATTTCTTTGTAGGCTATAGCCTTGAAAAAAATATAGCCTAAATAATGAGGCTCCCTGTCTGGCTCCTGACCTATTTAGTGTTCATATACTGTTTAATATGACATGTAGCTTACTTGAAATTATGTTCACTTTTTACATTCCCCTTTCCATGTTTATTCAAATACTATTCATTGAAATCCATATAGGGGTCCAGGTAGTCACAAAAGTGGCTGTTGGTTAAATTTGGATTTTTAATGAAAGGAGTTTAGAAGTGAAAAAAAAAAACTGAGCACCGAGAGGTTTTTAGCTGAGTGGTAGGAAAGGACACAAAGCACATCTCAGATGAGTAGGATTTCCAACTGCTCACATGCTCTGCCCAAGGGCTCTGCTTTGCTAGCACAGATGTCCTCCCTCCTGAAGCACACGTCCGCCCTCTTGAAGTGGGACACTTCATACCTAGCATTACAACAGAACACAATTCCTAATGATTCTCAATACCCCATGAAAGTCAGTCATTAATAGTTACCACAATCACAAGCCAGACTTTGTGGGACTATCGCCCCGTAGCACTCACTTCCGTTATCATGAAGTGCTTTGAGAGACTAGTCAAGGATTATATCACCTCCACCATACCGGACACCCTAGACCAACTTCAATTTGCTTACCGCCCCAATAGGTCCACACGCTGCCCTAACCCATCTGGAAAAGAGGAATACCTATGTAAGAATGCTGTTCATCGATTACAATTCAGCATTTAACACCATAGTACCCATCAAACTCGTCTTTAAGCTCGAGACCCTGGGTCTCAACTCCGCCCTGTGCAACTGGGTCCTGGACTTTCTGATGGGTCACCCCCAGGTGGTGAGGGTAGAAAACAACATCTCCACCCTGCTGATCCTCAACACTGGGGCCCCACAAGGGTGCGTTCTCAGCCCTCTCCTGTACTCCCGGTTCACCCATGTCTGTGTGGCCATGCAGGCCTCCAACTCATCATCAAGTTTGCAGAAGACACTACAGTGGTGGGCTTGATTACCAACAACGACGAGACGGCCTACAGGGAGGAGGTGAGGGCCCTCGGAGTGTGGTGTCAGGAAAATAACCTCACACACAATGTCAACAAAACCCTGGAGGTGATCGTGGACTTCAGGAAACAGCAGAGGGAGCACCCCCCTATCCACATCGATGGGACAGTAGTGGAGAAGGTGGCAAGTTAAGTTCCTCGGCATACACATCACGGACAAACTGAAATGGTCCACCCACACAGACAGCGTGGTGAAGAAGGCGCAACAGCGCCTCTTAAACCTCAGGAGGCTGAAGAAATTTGGCTTGTCACACAAAACACTCAAACTTTTACAATGCATAATCGAGAGCATCCTGCCAGGCTGTATCACCGCCTGGTACGGCAACTGCTCCACTCACAACCGTAAGGCTATCCAGAGTGTAGTGAGGTCTGCACAACGCATCACTGAGGGCAAACTACCTGCCCTCCAGGACACCCACACCACCCGATGTCACAGGAAGGCCATAAAGATCAAAGGACAACAACCACCCGAGCCACTGCCTGTTCACCCCGCTATCATCCAGAAGGTGAGGTCAGTACAGGTGCATCAAAGCTGGGACCGAGAGACCGAAAAACAGCTTCTATCTCAAGGCCATCAGACTGTTAAACAGCCATCACTAACATTGAGTGGCTGCTGCCAACATACTGACTCAAATCTCTAGCCACATAATAATAAAAAATTGGATGTAATAAATGTATCACTAGTTACTTTAAACATTTTATATCATGTTTACATAACCTACATTACTCATCTCATATGTTTATACTGTACTCTATACCATCTACTGCATCTTTCCTATGCCGTTCCGCCATCGCTCATCCATATGTACATATTCTTATTCCTTACACTTGTGTGTATTAGGTAGTTGTTGTGAAATTGTTAGATTACTTGTTAGATATTACTGCATGGTCGGAACTAGAAGCACAAGCATTGCGCTACACTCACATTAACATCTGCTAACCATGTGTATGAGACCAATAAAATTTGATAAACCCAGCCTATTTCTACAATTTCTTACCCTTAACCACACTGCTAACCTTTGCTTTTTGGTCCCAATTTAAGGTTAGGAAAACAAAAATGACCATAAACATCCCACCTACTTCTTTTTCAAGTCCTATACTTAAAAAAAATATATATTATTACAAAATTCCCTATAAAAAAAACACACCACTTCGATACAGCTACGACCGATGATCAGAATGATGAGGAGTCTGACTGTAGGAGTGTTTTTGGAAAAAGTGTATTTTTGCTGATCCATGTGCTTTCAGGGTGGGTGAAAGCGGAGTTGGATGCTGTGGAATCAGTGAGGGTAACCAGAAGTGGTCTTGTGATAATAATTTGTTTCTGCTGGTCAGAGGGAGAAGGCACTCCACATTAATACAAATGGGGGCAAGAAATATTAATTGTTTTGCACTCAAGAAAAGGGTGCCATTGAAAGGAGTGATTGATGGGGTAGCAGTAAATGTAAAAGTTGACTAACTGAAGGGGAAGATTCCCAGTGGTTGTGATATTTTTCCCTTGGTGCGATGCACACAGGGTGGCGCAACAGAAGAGTCATTGTCTGTTCTTTTGAGTTTTGATGTTGAGTCTTTGCCCGACAAAGTGATGTTAGGATATATAAGTTTATCCTGTACGAGCTTTTGTGCCAAATACATTACATTGTTACAGGTGTCAAGCTTATGTGCATGTGGCAGCAGTGTGTAGGAGGGAGGTTCCTGTGTGTGAGAAGTGTTCAGAAGGGCATGAGACAAATGACTGTGTAGCATTAGGGAAAGTAGTGGTATGTGTTAATTAAAGGGGTGCCCATTGCGCTGGGGATCAGAAGTGAGAGGCAGGTTGAGGTTTCCAGGGTTAGAGTAGCGCAGAAGTTGTCATATGCTGAGGCAGTGAAGAAAGTAGAGGAAGATGGTAGATGGTAGTAGATATGTACCAGTACAGAGCAATAGGCCAACAAGTGATATGTTTCAGTAAGATTGGATTTTTAGCAATGGTTATCAACTGTACTGCAGGGATGGAAGTAAGTCGCAGAATTTGTAGGTTGTGGTGGCAGCTGCAGAGAGGGATTTGGGTGTGTGAGACTTCAGAAGCATTACAGGGTGTGTTAAGTGGTGGTGTCCCATCCCTTCAGGTTGTTGGCCTGAAGTAGGACTAAATAGATTTAGTGGACTAGGGTAGTGTTCTTTTTTTATTTTTATTATTTGAGTGTTGTGTTAGATGGTAGGGTATTTGTTTATTTATGTAACTCTGTGTTGTTTGTGTCGCACTGCTTTGCTTTCTTGGCCAGGTCGCAGTTGTAAATGAGAACTTGTTCTCAATTGGCCTACTTGGTTGAATAAAAATAAAAAATAAAAAGTTTTACAGTCTAGTAGGTGGAGGTAATGCAACATTTATTGAATAACAATTGCCATTAAACCTCATCAAAGAAGAACAGCTACGACCGGAAGTTATTTTTGAGCAGGTTATAAATTATGCAGCAGGTTAAGATAATTAAACAAGCAGGTTTGAAGAATTGGGTTAAGATTAGGGAAAACCCGACCATCCATACTACTCTGGACGGCTCGGACTTAGAATATGTGGATAAAGACAAATACCTAGGTGTCTGGCTAGACTGTAAACTCTCCTTCCAGACTCACAATAAGCATCTCCAATCAAAAATGAGATCTAGAATTGGCTTCCTATTTCGCAACAAAGCTTCCTTCACTCATGCTGCCAAACATACCCGCATAAAACTGACCATCCTACCGATCCTTGACTTTGGCGATGTCATCTATAAAATAGCCTCCAACACTCTACTCAGAAAACTGGATGTAGTCACAGTGCCATCCGTTTTGCCACCAAAACCCCATACACTACTCACCACTGCGACCTGTACGCTCATAGGCTGGCCCTCGCTTCATACTCGTCGCCAAGCCCACTGGCTACAGGTTATCTACAAGTCTCTGCTAGATAAAGCCCCGCCCTATCTCAGCTTGCTGGTCACCATAGCAGCACCCACTCGTAGCACGTGCTCCAGCAGGTATATCTCACTGGTCACCCCCAAAGCCAATTCCTTCTTTGGTCACCTTTCCTTCCAGTTCTCTGCTGCCACTGACTGGAACGAACTGCAAAAATCACTGAAGCTGAAGATTCCCATCTCCCTCACTAGCTTAAAGAACCAGCTGTCAGGGCAGCTCACAGATCACTGCACCTGTTCATAGCCCTTCTATCTACCTCATCCCCATACTATATTTATTTATTTTGCTCCTTTTGCACCACAGTATCTCTACTTGCACATCCATCTTTTGCACATCTACCATTCCATAATTGCTATATTGTAATTACTTCGCCACCATGGCCTATTTATTGCCTTAACTCCCTTATTTGACTTAATTTGCACTAACTGTATATAGACTTTGTTTTCTACTGTATTATTGACTGTATGTTTTGTTCATTCCATGTGTAACTCTATGTTGTTGTATGTGTCAAACTGCTATGCTTTATCTTGGCCAGGTCGCAGTTGCAAATGATAACTTGTTCTCAAATAGCCTACCTGGTTAAATAAAGGCGAAAATAATTATTTAAAAAAACAGAAAGTAGGCGGGGCTCATCATAGCGGCGAACGTCTAGCTATTGCAAAATTCAACGCTATATAAAAGAAGCAGCAGGTAGCTGACAAACGGGCACGGATGTTTATTCAAAAGGAGTAGCAAACAACCATGCAATAACTTGATCAAGCATCCCACAAACGTATTTATCTAGCTGGCTAACACTAGCTGCGCCTCCGGCTTGTTTTGTGACAAGCTGGCTGGCTCACCATCACCATATAAGCTTGTTATCTTAACTTCAGTACTAATGGATAGCCATCCCAAATGAATAACCTACTGAAAAGACAGATAATTGAAATTAAAATCAGATATTACATTAAGAAGATAGCTAAAAGTACACAACTTACTCCAGTATTTTGATCGTCAGATAACGTCCATGAAAGAGAGCTTCACAGAAATGCTTCCGACGTACTTTTCACTCTTGTATTATATGGTTCCGCATAATTTAGCCATATACTAGCTGCTTTGTAAGACAGGTCCCAAAAATGAATTGAACAGAAATAAAATGCTTAAGAAAATATTATCTTAGAAATGTTTTCATATTTATTTATATTTTATTTGAAGTGTATGGCAGTTTTACTTTTTATATGTTGTGGTGATATTCTGCGCTGTCACCCAGACATAAGAGAGAGAAGATGACTGGTATCAATGACATAATCAGAGGCATTACAGTCAAGTGTTCCAAAATGGTAGTTGTGAGAATGTCCTAAGTAATTGATCCCATCCTAGGATTTGGTACAGTGGATGGTACTGTCTATGGCCCGATTGGTACAGTACAGCTTGCTCGCTTTTATTTTATTTATTTATTTAACTAGGCAAGTCAGTTAAGAACAAATTCTTGTATACAATGACAGCCTACACTGGCAAAACCCGGACGATGCTGGGCCAATTGTGCACTGCCCTATAGGCCTCCCAATCACAGCCGGTTGTGATTCAGCCTGGATTCGAACGAGGGTGTCTGTCGTGACACCTCAAGTACTGAGATGCAGTGTCTTTAGACAGCTGCGCCATTCGGGAGCCCCTTGTCTATGTATGTATGGCAGTGGAGAGAGGGATTGAATTATGGTCTCCCAGTTTTGAGTAGACATGGGGATGCTCAGTCCCAGGGGATACACTGAGGCCCGTTTCTTGGGACGTTGCCAAGAGGAGAAAGGTAAAGAATAGAAAACAGTACATGTGACATTCATAAACTGAACAAAATGCATTTCTTTGGGAAAAAAATCACAAATAAGTCCCCTACAAAAAGCCTGACCCATAACCTACGTTATATGTTTATGACTCGTACTGTAGTTGGAAATGTGCGATAACAGTGAAGGTTTTATTAAATTTGTACTGTTTTCTAACTCATTCTAATCAAATCAGTGTATTAGTCACATGCTTACTTAACCCTAACCAGCAATGCAGTTTAAAATAAGAGTATTTAAAGAGCAATAAAGAACAATAACCAGACTATATACAGGGGTACCGGTACAGAGTGAATGTGTGGGAGCACCAGTTAGTCGATGTAATTGAGGTAATATGTACATGTAGGTAGAGTTATTAAAGAGTCTATGCATAGATAATAACAGAGAGTAGCAGCGGTGTA
The DNA here is from genome assembly GCF_021184085.1 of Oncorhynchus gorbuscha. Classification (NCBI taxonomy): domain Eukaryota; kingdom Metazoa; phylum Chordata; class Actinopteri; order Salmoniformes; family Salmonidae; genus Oncorhynchus; species Oncorhynchus gorbuscha. The sequence goes on along the minus strand of NC_060188.1, from coordinate 47,849,104 downwards.
AAATAGGTGGTGGAGAGGGGGGTGGGCAATGCAAATCATCTGGGTAGCAATTGGATTAGATGTTCAGGAGTCTTATGGCTTGGGGGTAGAAGCTGTTTAGAAGCCTCTGGACCTAGACTTGGCACTCCAGTATCACTTGCCGTGTTGTAGCAGAGAGAAGAGTCTATGACTGGGGTGGCTGGAGTCTTTGACAATTTTTAGGGCCTTCCTCTGACACCGCCTGGTATAGAGGTCCTGGGTGGCAGGAAGCTTGGCCCAGTGATGTACTTGGCCGTACGCACTACAGTTGCCATACCAGGCAGTGATGCTCTTGATGGTGCAGCTGTAGAACCTTTTGAGGATCTGAGGACCCATTCCAAACCTTTTGAGTCTCCTCAGGGGGAATGGGTTTTGTCATGCCCTCTTCGCAACTATCTTGGTATGCTTGGACCATGTTTGTTTGATGGTGATGTGGATACCAAGGAACTTGAAGCTCTCAACCTGCTCCACTCCAGCCCTGTCGATGAGAATGGGGGCATGCTCGGTCCTCATTTTCTTGAAGTACACAATCATCTCCTTTGTCTTGATCACATTGAAGGAGAGGTTGTTGTCCTGGCACCACACAGCCAGGTCTCTGACCTCCTCCCTATAGGCTGTCTCGTCATTGTCGGTGACACGGCCTACCACTGTTGTGTCATCGGCAAACTTAATGATGGTGTTGGAGTTGTACCTGGCCGTGCAGTCATGAGTGAACAGGGTGTACAGGAGGGGATTGCGCACGCACCCCTGAGGGGCCCATGTGTTCAGGATCAGCGTGGCGGATATGTTGTTACCTACCCTGACCACCTGGGGGCGGCCTGTCAGGAAGTCCAGGATCTAGTTGTAGAGGGAGGTGTTTAGTCCCAGGGTCCTGAGCTTATTAATGAGATTTGAGTGCACTATGGTGTTGAGCTGTAGTCAATGAAAGGCAGTGTGGAGTGCAATCTGTGGATCTGTTGGGGCGGTATGCAAATTGGAGTGGGTCTAGGGTTTCTGGGATAATGTGTTGATGTGAGCCATGACCAGCCTTTCAAAGCACTTCATGTCTACAAACGCGAGTTCTACGGGTCGGTAGTCATTTAGGCAGGTTACCTTAGTGTTGTTGGGCACAGGGACTATGGTGGTCAGCTTAAAACATGTTGCCATTATAGACTCGGATTGGGAGAGGTTGAAAATGTCAGTGAAGACACTTTCCAGTTGGTCATGTCCTGGTCATGTCCTGGTAATCCGTCTGGTCCTGCGGCCTTGTGAATGTTGACCTGTTTAAAGGTCTTACTCACATCGGCTGCGAAGAGCGTGATCACACAGTCGTTCGGAAAACCTGGTGCTCTCATGCATGTTTCAGTGTTATTTACCTCGAAGCGAGCATAGAAGGCATTTAGCTCGTCTGGTAGCCTCGTGTCACTGGGCAGCTCTCGGCTGTGCTTCTCTTTGTAGTCTGTAATAGTTTGCAAGCCCTGTCACATCCGACGAGCGTCGGAGCTGATGTAGTACGATTCGATCTTAGTCCTGTATTGACGCTTGCCTGTTTGATGGTTCGTCGGAGGGCATAGCGGGATTTCTTATAAGCTTCCGGGTTATAGTCCTGCTCCTTGAAAGCGGCAATTCTAAATCAAATCAAATCAAATTTAGCCTTTAGATCAGTGCGGATGTTGCCTGTAATCCATGGCTTTTGTTTGGGGTATATACATACGGTCACTGTGGGGACGACATCTTCAATGCACTTATTGATGAAGCCAGTGCCTGATGTGGTGTACTCCTCAATGCCATCGGAAGAATCCCGGAACATATTCCAGTCTTTGCTAGCAAAAAAATCCTGTAGCTTAGCATCTGCTTCATCTGACCACTTTTTTATTGACCGTGTCACTAGTGCTTCCTGCTTTAGTTTTTGCTTGTAAGCAGGAATCAGGAGGATAGAATTATTGTCAGATTTGCCAAATGGAGGGTGAGGAGGGCTTTGTACGTGTCTCTGTGTGTGGAGTAAAGGTGGTCTAGAGTTTTTTTCCCTCTGGTTACACATTTAACATGCTGATAGAAATGAGGTAAAACTGATTTAAGTTTCCCTGCATTAAAGTCCTCGGCTACTAGGAGCGCCGCCTCTAGATGAGCATTTTCCTGTTTGCTTATGGCGAATACAGCTCATTGAGTGTGGTCTTAGTTCCATTATCGAATGAAAACTCTTTGGGCAGATAGCGTGGTCTACAGCTTATCATGTCATACTCTACCTCAGGTGAGCAAAACCTCAAACTGTTGTTTACAAATATACATAGTCCGCCCCCCTTGTCTTACCAGACGCCACTGTTCTATGCTGCCGATAATGTTGTCGTTCAGCTACGACTCCATGAAGCATAAGATATTTCCGTTTTAAATGTCCCATTGGAAGTTTAATCTTCCTCGTATGACGTCGATTTTATTTTCCAATGATGGCATGTTAGCTAGTAGAACCGAAGGCAGTGGGGTTTATCCTACAAATTCTCATAAGCCCGAATTTCGTCCTCTTTTTCTCCGTCTTCTCTTCCAGCAAATGATGGGGATTTGGCCCTGTTCCCGGGAAAGCAGTATGTCCTTCACGTCGGACTCATTAAAGGAAAAAAAGCTTCTGCCAGTTTGTGCTGAGTTATCGCTATTCTGATGTCCAGAAGTTATTTTCGGTCATAAGAGACGGTAGCAGCAACATTATGTACAAAATAATTTTAAAAATAAGTTACAAATAACGCAAAAAACAAACAAACACAGTTGGTTAGGAGCATGTAAAACATCAGCCATCTTCTCCGGCTACACGTCTAGTGTTTGATACTTCATAAATCATGTTATCACTATTTCCTGCATGAGAGACAGAAAAGCTGAATACTCACTGAAATTAGTACACTTGATGATCCTAATAAGGACCACTACAATCAACACCACTACAATAACGATCGCAATCAATATCCCACTCACTGGGAAACCTGCAACATAATCAGTAAAAGTGTGTGATATAAATCAAATCATGAGAGAAAAGTCATTGACATGCAGTATTCACAGAACATAATCATGCCAGAATAGAAATTAGATCAGTATTGGAAAATAAACTTCTCTTAATATGGTGATGATGGAAAAGTACATCATTTTTACATTTACAATTTGGTCATTTAACAGACAATCTTATCCAGAGTGACTTAAAGTCAGTGCATTCAACTATATAGATTAAACAACCACTGTTACAGTCAATATCCAGGTTTCCTTCCAACCAGGGCCATAAGCAGGGTTTGAGTTTTACTGAGATCCATAAGGAGGGGTTGAGTGGGGGGGTTCCCCCTCCCCAGGAATTTGTTTAAGTGAAGCTCATTTACAACATTTCTATGCAATTCCAAAACTTTTCAATGCTATTTGGAGAACAGCAAACACAAGCCAAAATGACAGCCATTATCACCTTGGATGCTGTAGGTTCATTCACCTCCATCAGGCTTAAATTGTTTACTTGCTAGTTAGGTTGGTAAATAAGGCTAAACTGTAACATTAGCTAGAAAAACACATTTTAGCTAACTGACTTTAGCTTGCATCACATTTAGTATTTCATTAATTATTTAGACTAGCTGAAAAAAGGGCATTAATATGCTAAATGAATACCTTGCTATCTATATTCAACTTACCTTGTTTTGCTTTGTTGCTGCTCGTTCCTGCAGAATTTTGTTCTTCCACTTCTTGCCTCACTTTTTTTCTCCCTCAAATGTTTTCGAATCCCGTCACATGACAAGTCTACTCTCCCGCCTGCTCTGTTTGTTTTCATTGTTTGCCTGACACAACCAATAATAATCCTTTCTGCTCTGAGAACATGTTTGAGTAAGTTAAACTTCCATTAGTCAATGAGATTCACAAACAGTTGGATATTCAAATGAGCTCTTCCCACATTGGGGCACTGGGGCAGACTGCCTGAGCCCGGCTAAATAGTATGGATGTTTTGGAAATACAGATGGCACTACTACGTACTAGGGCACTTTATTAGAACAGCAATAAATGCAGGATGATTATTTCACAAGCCTGAGCCATTTCTGTCCTTTGCTTTGTCATTATGTTATTGATATTTCCGTTGTAAGCCACATAATAAGATAGTCGTGAAGCTAGCTAACTACTACTGCTATCTATCAGTCAATAACAGTTAACTAGATTTCCTCTTGACATAAAACTTTTAGCTACAAACCCCATGATATAAAATAGAAGAGAATGGTGAGATTGTTGTTGTGTAGAGGAATTGCTTTGACATTATTTAGGGTTTCAGATAGCCGCTAATGTTATGCAGGTGAATGAGGACCCAAAAGCGACTTGGCGAAAACAGAGTCTTTAATCCAGTAAAGGAAATATGCAATACTCCTAGACAAATCGGAGCGGGAAATAAAGCATAAAAAACAATTCCACTCGTAATGACGAGAACAGACTGGAGACTCGATCATAAACTGTAGGTTGCCTCGGGAAGGCACTTGACCGTAGCAGACTCAGACACCTGCTCACCACGCAGCATCTGAGGGAAACACGACACGACAGGGCGATACAAAGACACAGCACGGTGAACAATATACAAGGATCCGACAGGACAGAAACGGAAGACAAGGGGAGAAATAGGGACTCTAATCAGGGGAAAAGATAGGGAACAGGTGTGGAAAGACTAAATGATTGATTAGGGGAATAGGAACAGCTGGGAGCAGGAACGGAACGATAGAGAGAAGAGAGAGGGAGGGAGAGAGAAAAAGGGAACGAACCTAAAAAGACCAGCAGGGGGAAAACGAACAGAAGGAAAAGCAAAATGACAAGACAATATAAGACAAAACATGACAGTACCCCCCCACTCACCGAGCGCCTCCTGGCGCACTCGAGGAGGAATCCTGGCGGCAACGGAGGAAATCATCAATCAGTGAACGGTCCAGCACGTCCCGAGACGGAACCCAACTCCTCTCCTCAGGACCGTAACCCTCCCAATCCACTAAGTATTGGTGACCCCGTCCCCGAGAACGCATGTCCATGATCCTACGTACCTTGTAAATAGGTGCGCTCTCGACAAGGACGGGAGGGGGAGGGAAGACGAACGGGGTGCGAAGAAAGGGCTTGACACAGGAGACATGGAAGACAGGATGGACGCGACGAAGATGTCGCGGAAGAAGCAGTCGCACAGCGACAGGATTGACGACCTGGGAGACACGGAACGGACCAATGAACCGCGGAGTCAACTTACGAGAAGCTGTCGTAAGAGGAAGGTTGCGAGTGGAAAGCCACACTCTCTGGCCGCAACAATACCTTGGACTCTTAATCCTACGTTTATTGGCGGCTCTCACAGTCTGTGCCCTGTAGCGGCAAAGTGCAGACCTCACCCTCCTCCAGGTGCGCTCACAACGTTGGACAAACGCTTGAGCGGAGGGAACGCTGGACTCGGCAAGCTGGGATGAGAACAGAGGAGGCTGGTAACCCAGACTACTCTGAAACGGAGATAACCCGGTAGCAGACGAAGGAAGCGAGTTGTGAGCGTATTCTGCCCAGGGGAGCTGTTCTGCCCAAGACGCAGGGTTTCTGAAAGAAAGGCTGCGTAGTATGCGACCAATCGTCTGATTGGCCCTCTCTGCTTGACCGTTAGACTGGGGATGAAACCCGGAAGAGAGACTGACGGACGCACCAATCAAACGACAGAACTCCCTCCAAAACTGTGACATGAATTGCGGACCTCTGTCTGAAACGGCGTCTAACGGGAGGCCATGAATTCTGAACACATTCTCGATGATGATTTGTGCCGTCTCCTTAGCGGAAGGAAGTTTAGCGAGGGGAATGAAATGTGCCGCCTTAGAGAACCTATCGACAACCGTAAGAATCACAGTCTTCCCCGCAGACAAAGGCAGACCGGTAATGAAGTCTAGGGCGATGTGAGACCATGGTCGAGAAGGAATGGGAAGCGGTCTGAGACGACCGGCAGGAGGAGAGTTACCTGACTTAGTCTGCGCGCAGTCCGAACAAGCAGCCACGAAACGGCGCGTGTCACGCTCCTGAGTCGGCCACCAAAAGCGCTGGCGAATAGAAGCAAGAGTGCCTCGAACGCCGGGATGACCAGCTAACTTGGCAGAGTGAGCCCACTGAAGAACAGCCAGACGAGTAGAAACAGGAACGAAAAGAAGGTTACTAGGACAAGCGCGCGGCGACGCAGTGTGCGTGAGTGCTTGCTTAACCTGTCTTTCAATTCCCCAGACTGTCAACCCGACAACACGCCCATAAGGAAGAATCCCCTCGGGATCAGTAGAAGCCACAGAAGAACTAAAAAGACGGGATAAGGCATCAGGCTTGGTGTTCTTGCTACCCGGACGGTAAGAAATCACAAACTCGAAACGAGCGAAAAACAACGCCCAACGAGCTTGACGAGCATTAAGTCGTTTGGCAGAACGGATGTACTCAAGGTTCTTATGGTCTGTCCAAACGACAAAAGGAACGGTCGCCCCTCCAACCACTGTCGCCATTCGCCTAGGGCTAAGCGGATGGCGAGCAGTTCGCGGTTACCCACATCATAGTTGCGTTCAGATGGCGACAGGCGATGAGAAAAATAAGCGCAAGGATGAACCTTATCGTCAGACTGGAAGCGCTGGGATAGAATGGCTCCCACGCCTACCTCTGAAGCGTCAACCTCGACAATGAATTGTCTAGTGACGTCAGGAGTAACGAGGATAGGAGCGGACGTAAAACGTTCTTTTAGAAGATCAAAAGCTCCCTGGGCGGAACCGGACCACTTAAAACACGTCTTGACAGAAGTAAGAGCTGTGAGAGGGGCAGCAACTTGACCGAAATTACGAATGAAACGCCGATAGAAATTAGCGAAACCTAGAAAGCGCTGCAACTCGACACGTGACCTTGGAACGGGCCACTCACTGACAGCTTGGACCTTAGCGGAATCCATCTGAATGCCTTCAGCGGAAATAACGGAACCGAGAAAAGTAACGGAGGAGACATGAAAAGAGCACTTCTCAGCCTTCACGTAGAGACAATTCTCTAAAAGGCGCTGGAGAACACGTCGGACGTGCTGAACATGAATCTCATCTTTAACCACTGCGTGGAGTCCCTCCGGAAAACGAGCGAGCAGCGCCGGCTCGTTCCAGTCACTAGAGGCAGCAAGAGTGCGAAACTCTATAGAGTAATCCGTTATGGATCGATCACCTTGGCATAGGGAAGCCAGGGCCCTAGAAGCCTCCCTACCAAAAACTGAACGGTCAAAAACCCGAATCATCTCCTCTTTAAAGTTCTGGTAATTGTTAGAACAATCAGCCCTTGCCTCCCAGATAGCTGTGCCCCACTCTCGAGCCCGGCCAGTAAGGAGTGATATGACGTAAGCAACCCGAGCTCTCTCTCTAGAGTATGTGTTGGGTTGGAGAGAGAACACAATATCACACTGGGTGAGAAAGGAGCGGCACTCCGTGGGCTGCCCGGAGTAACAAGGTGGGTTATTAACCCTAGGTTCCGGAGGCTCGGCAGACCAGGAAGTAACAGGTGGCACGAGAAGAAGACTCTGGAACTGTCCAGAGAGGTCGGAAACCTGAGCGGCCAGGTTCTCCACGGCATGACGAGCAGCAGACAATTCCTGCTCGTGTCTGCCGAGCATGGCTCCTTGGATCTCGACGGCAGTGTTACGAGCGTCTGTAGTCGCTGGGTCCATTCTTTGGTCGGATCCTTCTGTTATGCAGGTGAATGAGGACCCAAAAGCGACTTGGCGAAAACAGAGTCTTTAATCCAGTAAAGGAAATATGCAATACTCCTAGACAAATCGGAGCGGGAAATAAAGCATAAAAAACAATTCCACTCGTAATGACGAGAACAGACTGGAGACTCGATCATAAACTGTAGGTTGCCTCGGGAAGGCACTTGACCGTAGCAGACTCAGACACCTGCTCACCACGCAGCATCTGAGGGAAACACGACACGACAGGGCGATACAAAGACACAGCACGGTGAACAATATACAAGGATCCGACAGGACAGAAACGGAAGACAAGGGGAGAAATAGGGACTCTAATCAGGGGAAAAGATAGGGAACAGGTGTGGAAAGACTAAATGATTGATTAGGGGAATAGGAACAGCTGGGAGCAGGAACGGAACGATAGAGAGAAGAGAGAGAGGGAGGGAGAGAGAAAAAAGGGAACGAACCTAAAAAGACCAGCAGGGGGAAAACGAACAGAAGGAAAAGCAAAATGACAAGACAATATAAGACAAAACATGACAGCTAATAGCCGGCTTTTGACCAATAAAAAAAATAGAAAAGGCGGTAAATAAAATAGTCTCTGACCATTGTCCGGGAGAAGAAGAAAAGTGTGACATTTTTTTGGCTATTCATTGATGGAAATACCAGACTGTGAAAATAAATTTGACTGGTCATGCATAATGTTGTGGAATAAATTGGAGCATGCACAGTATATTCGTTATGCATCTTATTTATGACACACATACAGAGCATAACAAAAATCTGTCAGACAGTGTGGGAGCTGCTGTTACAGCATCTCAATCTGAAAATGCATAGGCAACGGAAGGCAGGCTTCATCAGCATGTCACACACCACTTTGCAATGAGCTGGAGGCAACATGCATTTTGAAAACACAAAGCTACTCAATAGTTTGAAACTTGAACCATTTACTACATATTATGAGGCATGTCTTACCTTGCTTCAAAGTACCCTAGGCTAAATCAGACCATATCTGTGGAGGCAATTATTTTATATAAACTTTCTTCATTGTCCAGTAGCCAAAGGCACAATCCTAGTCATATTAGGAACCTATACTAGTTATTGCATAGAAGAGCTCCCCTCTTTCACATTTTCTAATGGATATTTTCATCTCTGTCACATAAAACCGCTGGCGTGTGCAGTTCGCTTTTAACAACAGTGTTTGACCGCTAATTGCATGATGGAACATACATTCACACGTAGCCTACCACCTTGTGCGCATTGCTGTGCTTATAATGTGAATAAATAATCATTTATCAACATTTTAAGCTAAATGTTCTGTTGTGTTCCATCAGACTCATTGCTTGAAAAAATAATAAGCATTGTAGCCTAGGCCTACTGGTTGTATGAATTTGGGATTTTATCGTCCCACAACTGTCCCAGAGTCTGTTTGGAATAAGCTATTTCTTTCTTGACAAGTTTAACCCAACGATAGAATGTCACAAGTGTTTCCCTAAAAGCTGCCTTGGTTTAAACATCTTATATTGGACAGAAAGTTAATAGCTTAATCAATTGATAGTGAAGTAATGAGATTACTTCCCAAGCAAAGTAAAAATGTTGTCTTCTCAGCTATAGAAGGTTGTAGCTAAGCCTCTGAATTTGAAAGAAACAGAACAATGTTATCCCCATATGCATCAGAGTCACATCTGTCCCGGGTATTTTACAGCTTGTTTGTAGCATAAAGCATCTCGGACCAAAGTGCTGCTATAAATCACTTTATATAAATCTGATCTGTTTATTTTTTTTCAAAATCTTAAGCTAACAAGGGGTAGGCCTGTGGTTTTTGCCATTTTCTTTAATAAAAGGCAGGCCTACGGCATACCCTCTCATCAGCCTGATCTCAGAGCATTTCGTATTATTCTGAACATAAATCCGAGACACTCCATTTAGTATGATATATTACATTTAGTATGGTTACTAAGACAGATGGTCGCAAAATCAAAAGTAGGGTGGTTGGTGGGGGTGGATGGGTAGGCATTAAACGCAAATGTCTAGCAACCCAAAGGTTGAGGGTTCCCATCTTATCACATACAGTATTAGCAAATTGGCAACTTTTCAACTACTTACTACTTTTAACTACTTAGAAAGTACTTAGCATGTTAGCTGACCCTTCCCCTAAACCTAACCTTAACCCTGTTTGCAAACCCTTCCCCCAACCTTAACCCTTTAATGTAACTCATAAACTTAACCCTAACCCCTAACCCTAACTCCTAGCCTTTACACATTTGTAACACATAACACATTTATTAAATTCTTAACATATTGGACATTTTGCAAATTTGTAACATATAATACGAATTGTAATTTGTAACATACATTAATACATCCACATATTAATACATACCATACAAAATGTAACATATCATACTTAACAGCCCTTCACTGACACAGAGGTAGGCTATTTAAATATAATTTTCTAGGGGTATTTATGTCCGCTGCGTTATGCTAATTCGTTTGAGGCTATGATTACGCTCCCGGATCCGGGATTGCTAGTCGCAAAAGGTTAAATAGTGAATCGTGGGTGGGGGAATTGGCCGACAAATCTATGGTTATAGCAGCTTTAGCCCAATTTCCAACAATATGTTTCAGGGCAAGAAACACATTGTTTTTATTCAAATCTATTTTAGTAGAAGCAAGTTATCAAAATTGACCTCAGGTCCTCCTTCTCATCTTCTTGCTTTCCTTCTCAAACTGAACAGTCCGCCTGCAAGTTATAGAATTTTTTGGACTAGGCCTAATAAAAAAAATACTTTTCTGATTGGTTAGGCAGCACACAAAAACTTTTGATCAGCAAAATCAGAGCAGGCCGGAGCTTAGGGTTGTAATATCCATTGCAGTGTGTAATACAGCCTAGTTTAATTTACACCATCCCAACAGAATATTAACTTTTAAAAGTGTGATTTTCACTGTACAGTTACTTTAAATAAACCACACAATAAAAGGGCATTTTTTATCACCCTAACAGATCCACAGATGACACAATTGCCATTGTACTGCACACTGCCCTATCCCACCTGGCAGGAGGAATACCTATGTAAGAATGTTGTTCATCGACAACAGCTCAGCTTTCAACAATATTATGCCCTCCAACCTCATCACAAAGCTCAGGGCCCTGGTTCTGAACACCTCCCTGTGCAACTGGGTCCTAGACTTCCTAATGGGCCGATCCCAGGTGAGAGCCATTGAGAGCATTCTGTCGGGCTGTATCAACACCTGGTATGGCAATTACACAACCCGCAATCACAGGGCTCTCCAGAGGGTGGTGCGGTCAGCCCAACGCATCATCAGGGGCACACTGTCTGCCCTCCAGGACATCTATGGCAATCAGTGTCACAGGAAGGCCAAGAAGATCATAAAGTACCTCAGCCACTCCAGTCAAGGCATGTTGATAAATCAAACACTGATAAACTCCTGTATCTGTTAGGCAAAATACCTCCTTGTGCAATCACAGCAGCAAGATTTGTAGCCCATTTCCATGAGATAAGGGCAACCAGCAGAGCACGAACAGCATCGTAAATACCACTAATATTTAACTGTTTATTTATCTTCCCCTACTATTCATACAACAACTATTTGCACATTACTAAAACACTGTATATACCTGATAATTTCACACTTGAAAGGTTCTTTATCTATTTGAAACCTTTTTGAGTGCAATATTTACTGTTAAATTCTAATCGTTTTTTGTGGATATTGTTTTGTGTCTTCTCACCTGCCTGTTTATTTCACCTGCTTTGGCAATGTAAACACGTTTCCCATGCAAATAAAGCCCATTTGAATTGAATTAAACAGCTTCTATCTCTGGCCGGCCTTTGACCAAGTACTCTGCCCTGGACCGTAGACAATGTCACTAGCCGGCTTTCTCCCTTTATTCTACTCTGCACCTTATAGACTGCTGAACTATGTACATACAATCATTGAACACTGGTCACTTTAATAATATTGACATACTGTTTTACCCACTTGAATGTACAGTACCAGTCCAAAGTTGAGACACACCTACACATTCAAGGGTTTTTCTTTATTTGACTATTTTCTACATTGTAGAATAATAGTGAAGACATCAAAACTATCAAATAACACAAATGGAAACATGTAGTAACCTAAAAGTGTTAAACATATAAAAATATATTTTAGATTCTTCAAAGTAGCCATCCTTTGCCTTGATGACAGCTTTGTACACTCTTGGCATTCTCTCATACAGCTTCACCTGAAATGATTTTCCAACTGTCTTGAAGGAGTTCCCTCATATGCTGGGCAATTGTTGGCTACGTTTCCTTTACTCTGCGGTCCAACTCATCCCAAACCATCTCAATTGGGTTGAGGTCGGGTGATTGTGGAGGCCTGGTCATCTGATACAACACTCCATCACTCTCCTTCTTGGTCAAATAGCCTGTAGACAGCCTGGAGATGTGTTGGGCCATTGTCCTGTTGAAAAACAATGATAGTCCAACTAAGTGCAAACCAGATGGGATGGCTTATCGCTGCAGAATGCTGTGGTAGCTATGCTGGTTAAGTGTACCATGAATTCTAAATACATTACAGACAGTGTAACCAGCAAAGCACCATCACACCTCCATTCTTCACGGTGAGAACCACACGTAGGGAGATAATCCATTCACCTACTCTGCACCTCACAAACACACAGCGGTTGGAACCAAATATCTCAAGTTTGGACTCATCAGACCAAAGGACAGATTTCCACCAGTCTAATGTTCATTGCTCTTGTTTCTTGGCACCAGCAAGTCTCTTCTACATGTTGGTGTCCTTTAGTAGTGGTTTCTTTAAAGCAATTCGACCATGAAGGCCTGATTCACGCAGTCTCCTCTGAACAGTTACAGTGTAACGATTTGCACTAAGAGTCGGGAAGCAAGTTCAGGGAGTGAGTGTTTTAATAAATAAAACGCAACTAAATACAAAACAAGAAACAAAAACAACATACCGAAATGACACTGGAAAAGAAACAATGACACCCGGGGAAGGAACCAAAGGGAGTTCAAAACAACAAAAATCTCGTAATTAAAATTCCTCAAGCATACAAGTATTTTACACCATTTTAAAGATACAATACTCGTTAATCCAGCCACAGTGTCTGATTTCAAAAAGGATTTACAGCGAAAGCACCACAAACGATTGTTAGGTCACCACCAAGCCACAGAAAAACAGCCATTTTTCCAGCCAAGGAGAGGAGTCACAAAAAGCAGAAATGGAGACAAAATTAATCACTAACCTTTGATGATCTTCATCAGATGAAACTCATATTTATATCAAAATAACTGAGTTAACATTGGCACGTTACGTTCAGTAGTTCTAAAACATGCGGTGATTGTGCAGAGAGCCACATCAATTTACAGAAATACTCATAATAAACATTGACAAAGATACGACTATTATACATGGAACTTTAAATACACTTCTCCTTAATGCAACCACTGTGTCAGATTTAAAAAAAACTTTACGGTGAAAGCAAACCATGCAATATTCTGAGTACAGCCTTTAGACAACAAAGCAGCCAAAAAGATACCCGCCATATTGGGTAGTCAACATTACTCAGAAATAGCATTTTAAATATTCCCTTACCTTTGATGATCTTCATCAGAATGCACTCCCAGGAATCCCAGTTCCATCATAGACTGAGGCTGTGGCACTCTGCCAGACCACTCACGCAAAGAGCCCTTATGAGTCCCTCCTTTAGAGTAGAATCCTCAAAACAGGTTCTAAATGCTGTTGACATCTAGTGGAAGCCCTGGGAAGTGAAACATAACTAATATCCCACTGTATATCCCACAGTGGAGGTAAACCTGTGTGTTGAGTGACGATGAGAGAGGTTTCGTCTCTGGAGGGACAAGTTAAGCCAGGTGAGGTCTCCACATGTATGTGGGGTGGGACGAAAGAGCTATCTAAGTCATTTTGAGCGGGACTGAAGGCTGTACAGTGAAATAAAACAGTAAAAACTAGCCAAGACAGTGATCATAGGGTCAAAAGAGCAGCAATAGGTGACTCAGGGTGCTGTTCGGTAGTCACTACTACGCTAGGCAAGAAGGGGACACAGCGTTCTGAAAAGCTAGCAGGCCGGGGCTAGTAGCTGGTTCTTCGGCGACATCGTAACAGAATAGCCTGTTGAGACCACATCAGGGGATCACGTCGGCAGTCCAGTCGTGATGGATCGGCGGGTCTCATTGTTGACAATAAAGAGTCCAGGCCAATTGGCAAAGGAGGTATTGTAGCTCTAGAATTAGCTGGTATATCGGCCTAGCTCGAGGCTAGCTCAAGGCTAGCTGGTGATTGCTTAGGGACAGAGGCATTCGCTAACAGTAGCCACTCGTTTGCAGCTAACTAGTTGCGATGATCTGGAGTAATGATCCGGTGTAAGGATCCAGAGCGGCAGGAATCCGGTGATATGGTAGAGAGAAGCAGCTTAGGCTGGCTGATATCGGGGGAAAAAGGCGAGGTGTTTGTGTTTCTTGTTTGTATGTAGTTGCGTTTTTTACTTAAATTACTCTCTCCGTGAACTTGCTTACCGACTCTCAGCGCACATCGTTACAAAATGACTCCCCACCAAAGGGAGGCATCAGGGAGTGTTTTTTGTTTGTTTTGGAGGTGATGTCGGGTCCAGATGTGAGAACCGGAGCTACCTGGGAGGCCTCAGCCGGTATGTCAGATTCCAATGCCTTGGTGGGTTTGATGTTTTCCCCTGCCTCAGCTGGCTCGACCGGTTTCCATACCTCAGATAGGCTCCCATGCTTCAGCTGGCTCAACAGGCTGCCATGCCTCAGCTAGGTGAACAGGTTCCCGTGCCTCGACCAAGGCTACCGGGAGGTCTCAGCCAGCTCATCAGGTTCTCCCGCCTCAGCCGGTTCGTCAGGTTTCTGCCTCTCAACGGAGGTAACCGGTCCGCCTCCACTGTGCAATCTGGTTTCTGAGCCGGTCACGGGTGCGCCACGCTCAAGGTACTAAACAATATCATAACCGCCATCGATAAAAGACAGTACTGTGCAGCCGTCTTCATCGACCTTGCCAAGGCTTTCAACTCTGTCAATCACCATATTCTTATCGGCAAACTCAGTAGCCTCGGTTTTTCTGATGTCTGCCTTGCCTGGTTCACCAACTACTTTGCAGACAGAGTTCAGTGTGTGAAATTGGAGGGCATGCTGTCCGGTCCTCTGGCAGTCTCTATGGGGGTGCCACAGGGTTCAATTCTTGGGCCGACTCTTTTCTCTGTATATATCAATGATGTTGCTCTTGCTGCGGGCGATTCCCTAATCCACCTCTACGCAGACAACACCATTCTGTAATACTTCTGGCGCTTCCTTGGACACTGTGCTATCTAACCTCCAAACGAGCTTCAATGCCATACAACACTCCTTCCGTGGCCTCCAACTGCTCTTAAACGCTAGTAAAACCAAATGCATGCTTTTCAACCGTTCACTGCCTGCACCCGCACGCCCGACTAGCATCACCACCCTGGATGGTTCCGACCTAGAATATGTGGACATCTATAAGTACCTAGGTGTCTGGCTAGACTGTAAACTCTCCTTCCAGACTCATATCAAACATCTCCAATCTAAAATCAAATCTAGAGTCGGCTTTCTATTCCGCAACAAAGCCTCCTTCACTCACGCCGCCAAACTTACCCTAGTAAAACTGACTATCCTACCGATCCTCGACTTCGGCGATGTCATCTACAAAATAGCTTACAACACTCTACTCAGCAAACTGGATGCAGTTTATCACAGTGCCATCCGTTTTGTTACTAAAGCACCTTATACCACCCACCACTGCAACCTGTATGCTCTAGTCGGCTGGCCCTTGCTACACCTCATTTGGCCGCCTTTCGTTCCAGTTCTCTGCTGCCTGTGACTGGAACAAATTGCAAAAATTGCTGAAGTTGGAGACTTTTATCTCCCTCACCAATTTCAAACATCTGCTATCTGAGCAGCTAACCGATCGCTGCAGCTGTACATAGTCTATCGGTCAATAGCCCATCCAATTTTACCTACCTCATCCCCATACTGTTTTTATTGATTTACTTTTCTGCTCTTTTGCACACCAAATGTCAATATGTCAATACATTCAAACTAGCAAGAGCAATGCTAGCTAGCTGTAGTTTATGTACTTTTCTGCTCTTTTGCACACCAATATCTCTTCCTGTACATGACCATCTGATCATTTATCACTCCAGTGTTAATCTGCAAAATTGTAATTATTCGCCTACCTCCTCATGCCTTTTGCACACAATGTATATAGACTCTCTTTTTTTTCTACTGTGTTATTGACTTGTTAATTGTTTACTCCATGTGTAACTCTGTGTTGTCTGTTCACACTGCTATGCTTTATCTTGGCCAGGTCGCAGTTGCAAATGAGAACTTGTTCTCAACTAGCCTACCTGGTTAAATAAAGGTGAAAAAATAAAATTAAAATTAAAATAAAAACATATGTCAGGAAGTTAAAACTTGGTCGGAAATGGGTCTTCCAAATGGATAATGACCCCAAGCATACTTCCAAAGTTGTGGCAAAATGGCTGAAGGACAGCAAAGTCAAGGTATTGGAGTGGTGATCACAAAGGCCTAACCTCATTCCTATCTAAAAGTTTTGTGCAGAACTGAAAAAGCTTGTGCGAGCAAGGAGACTACAAACCTGACTCAGTTACACCAGCTCTGTCAGGAGGAATGGGCCAAAATTCACTCAACTTATTGTAGGATGCTTGTGTTTGACCCAATTCAACAATTTAAAGGCAACGCTACCAAATACTGTGTAAACTTCTTACCCACTGGGAATGTGATCAAAGAAATAAAAGCTGAAATAGATCATTCTCTACTATTATTCTGACATTTCACATTCTTAAAATAAAGTGGTGATTCTAACTGACCTAAGACAGAGAATCTTTACTAGGATTAAATGGCAGGAATTGTGAAAAACTGAGTTTCAATGTATTTGGCTAAGGTGTATACAAACTTCCGACTTCAACTGTAGATACATTTGTATTACTGTTACCAGGGATTACTGTTACCAACTTTCACTAGAGATGGGAGGGGACACTCCACATTCTGAAATTGCATTTTTGTCTCCCCTAGTTTTATCCTTGGAATGTGGTACAAAATGAGCCAAAACTGTACTTTAGGGCCATGCGGACGCTTCAGAGTGGTAGGTAGGCTTTTTGGAGTGTTTATCCGATCGGATAAAAAAATATAAAAAATAATACAAAATTATGCCCCCCCCACATCTAAAACCATAGTTGCACCCCTGTCTGTTACTGTGCTATTTGAGATGTTAATAGCATTTTGCTGTACTCGCTATAACATCTGCTAAACTGTGTATGCGAACAATAATCTTTGATTTGATTTGCTTGTGTGCTGATTGACACCTTACTACCTAGAAACACATTGGCGGCTCAGCTCAGCTTTAGTTTGTGTTGTGTTCTGTTGTGTTGCATGGCAAAGTTATGGAAATTATAATGTCATATTAGGGGTGGCAGGTAGCCTAGTGGTTAGAGTGTTGGGTCAGTCACCGAAAGGTTGCTGGATTAAATCCCTGAGCTGACAAGGTTAAAATCTGTCATTAAAATCTAGAAGTGGTTCAAGAAGTGAATGGGGGAAAAATGGTGTTATGTTAAAGGTTAACAACAACACTGTTGATTTAGCTATGAACTTTTGGTAATACTTTAGTAGATTCCTCCATAATAACACCTTAACATTGGCATAATTATGGTTGTTAGTTGCACCATAACTGTCATGCTAGAGGGTCATGTCAGGATGATCCTGCAGGAAGGGTACCACATGAGGGAGGAGGATGTCTTCCCTGTAACGCACAGCGTTGTGATTGCCTGCAATGACAACAAGCTCAGTCCGATGATGCTATGACACACCGTCCCAGACCATGATGGACCCTCCACATCTCAGCCTATTGCGGACAGTCTGAGCATAGATGGAGGGATTCTGCGTTCCTGGTGTTACTCGGGCAGTTGTTGCCAACCTGTACCTGTCCCAGAGGGGTGATGTTCGGATGTACCGATCCTGTGCAGGTGTTGTTACATGTGGTCTGCCACCACGAGGATGATCAGCTTTCCGTCCTGTCTCCCTGTATCGCTGTCTTAGGCGTCTCACATTGCAATTTATTGCACTGGCCACATCTGCGGTCCTCATGCCTCCTTGCAGCATGCCTAAGGAACGTTCACACAGAGGAGCAGGGACCCTGGGCATCATTCTTTTGGTGTTTTTTTAGAGTCAGTAGAAAGGCCTCTTTAGTGTCCTAAGTTTTCATAACTGTGACCTTAATTGCTTACTGTCTGTAAGCTGTTAGTGTCTTAACGACAGGTTCCACGGGTGCATGTTCATTAATTGTTTATGGTTCAAGCATGGGAAACAGTGTTTAAACCCTTTACAATGAAGATCTGTGAAGTTATTCGGATTTTTACGAATTACCTTTGAAAGACAAGGTCCTGAAAAAGGGACGTTTCTTTTTTTGCTGTGTTTATAATCTAACAGGCTCTTTATCAGTCTCCATACCTTGTATTCCAATGCATCCAACAATATGCATGCCCACTATGGTATGGGCAGCTATTTGACAACTCATCTGGTTTAGAAATCAAACTCCGGTTATCTTAATGCAGAGCACATTTTACAACTGTTTTTAGAGAAGATTCTATTGCAAGGTATGCTATACTGTATGTGTATGCTATGCCATATGTACTGGCAAATATGCATACGCAGCTGTCGTTTTAAAACCTCAATTCTAGCATACATACATGGCACACACACATCTTTCGATCTAGATGTTTTTAAGTGGGTTTTTCTGTAAAGTATATGATTGAATGTTTCTTCAAGCCTGCAGCTAGTTACATGAAATGAGACATACAGTATAATCATGCCAAAACATGTAATGAACTTCGTCTGTTGTTTGTAGAGATTCAGACCGAAATGCAGCGTGTAGGTTACTCATGACTTTTAATGAAGAATAATGCGGTACAAGAAATAACTGAAAATACAAAAACAACAAACGAGTGAAACTAATACAGCCTATCTGGTGACTAACACTAAGACAGGTACAATCACCCACGAATTACAACGCGCACTCAGGCTGCCTAAATACGGTTCCCAATCCGAGACAACGAGAATCAGCTGACTCCAATTAGGAATCGCCTCAGGCAGCCAAGCCTAACTAGACACACCCCTAATAATACACACTCCCAATTAATACAAACCCCAATACGAAATACAACATATAAACCCATGTCACACCCTGGCCTACCCAAACAATTAACAAAACACAAGATACAATGACCAAGGCGTGACAGAACCCCCCCCCCTAAGGTGCGGACTCCGGGACGCACCTCAAGAGCATAGGGAGGGTCCGGGTGGGCGTCTGTCCATGGTGGCGGTTCTGGCTCGGGACGTGGACCCCACTCCATAAATGTCCTAGTTCCTCCCCTTCGCGTCCTAGGATAATCCACCTTCTCCGCCGACCATGGCCTAATAGTCCTCACCCTGATCCCCACATAACTGAGGGGCAGCTCGGGACAGAGGGGCATCTCAGGACAGCAGGGCAGCTCAGGACAGCAGGGCATCTCAGGACAGAGGGGCATCTCAGGACAGAGGGGCAGCCCGGGACAGAGGGGCAGCCCGGGACCCGAAGCAGCCCAGTACTGAGGGGAAGCCCGGTACTGAGAGGAAGCCCAGTACAGCTAGGAAGCCTAGTACTGAAAGGAAGCTCAGTACTGAGAGGAAGCTCAGGCAGGTAGTAGGCTCCGGTAAATCCTGACTGGCTGGTGGACCTGGATGATTCAGGTTGTCTGGCCGATCTAGAAGATCTTGGCAGACTGGCACTTCTGGCGGATCCTGGCAGACTGGCACTTCTGGTGGATCCTGGCAGACTGGTGACGCTGGGCCGACTGGCGGCGCTGAGCAGACAGGAGACTCCGGCAGCGCAGGAGAGGAGAAAGGCTCTGGCTGCGCTAAACAGGCGGGAGACTCCAACAGCGCAGGAGAGGAGAAAGGCTCTGGCTAAATAGTCAACAGTATTAACTCTTCATACGATCAAGACAATTCAAATTGTATGTTGCATATTTCAAGTGCACTTGAAGAAATATATTTATCTAATTTCAGTCTTTGGTAGCTAGCTATATCTGCTCCTCCAGCCTGGTCTCGTAGACTAGACGTAACATAGTACATATAAATCTGTAACATACAAATGATTATGATATGTTACGTTTGGTATGGTTACATAAGACATAATGTTACTTAAATACAACAAACAGTATTACTCTCAAAGACATGGGGCTGACTTAGGACAAGTTTAGGCTTTTTTTTATCTCATCACAATGAATAAGATTATATGGACAGGAGTGACCTAATCTTACTGAATCCTTGAACAGCACTCCTACTCTGAGATATTTGATTCCTATACCTCCCATGGTGTATTGGGTGATGTCATATCACTGATATGATTCACTCTACACCCAAATGAAGACAACTAGAAGTGTTCTCAGAAATAACTTGTGGTTCAAACACATACATTGATGTTCACTTCACCCAGATCTGACGTGTGTGTGTGCGTACATGTGTGTGTGTGTGTGTGTGTGTGTGTGTGTGTGTGTGTGTGTGTGTGTGTGTGTGTGTGTGTGTGTGTGTGTGTGTGTGTGTGTGTGTGTGTGTGTGTGTGTGTGTGTGTGTGTGTGTGTGTGTGTGTGTGTGTGTGTGTGTGTGTGTGTGTGTGTGTGTGTGTGTGTGTGTGTGTGTGTGTGTGAGAGAGAGAGAGAGAGAGAGAGAGAGAGAGATAGAGAGAGTGGGGAGAGAGAGATAGAGAAAGAGAGAGAATCAAACCATCCAATGTGTAATCTCAATGTGAATGTTATGCCTAGGCATCTGATGTAGGCTATGTTGAAATTGGCAGGCAACAATGAGGGGTTGTGTTCCTCAAGTGAGTATATTACCATAGAAACATGTAGAGTGATGTAGCACCTCATGTAGTGAAGGCTTAACAATATTCGTTCACCAAAAGTTTTTGCAGACACAAGCCATTTTACTGTCTAATGCAATAAGACTGTTAAATGGCTAACAAGAAATAGCATGTCCTTTATTGGTCCACTGTGAAGTATTTTCCCAACCCCTGGATACCACACACACACCTGGCTGGAGCACAGATTCTTGACTAGAATTATGATGCGTTCGTGTTAGCATCCACACTAAATCTGGAATCTTTACTTATGCACTTCTAAGCATGCGTGAGCAGCACAAAGTGATATTGTCTGTCTGCATTCTCAAGGGAGAATTCTATATTTAGATGAACCTGTCACTTTTATATCATACAGTGTACATGATGTGTATTTTTGTTTTCTGAAAACCGATTCAACAAAATGCTTACACACAGGGTAGACACAGTAGCCTAATTATGCACAGAAAATCTTTGGATATAACCTTTTTGTTTGTTGTTGCATAGGACCTGTATGACATAGAATTCCTGCACTGCAATTACAGTCAATATTTATTGCATTAAGTGAGAAGTTAAAGTGAACCTTTGCCCACTCAGACTCACCAAACTGCACTGTCTAAGGGCGTTGTGTGGTGTTTGCTCCTGAAATAACACCAAAGAAGAAGAGAAATGAAAGAGGGAGTGGAATCATATATTATCATAACACCCCAGGGTAGAGAAGGTAGTGGAGGAACATGGGGGCTGAAGTTACTCATGATGAACATCATACAGAGAATGGAAAGATCCTATGGGAAATTAGGTTTTCACTTCTACTGTACCGTGGTACTGTTCTACCTAAACAAAGCGTGAAATGTTAGATACAGTATGATATAAGTATTATGAATGCAAAAACAAAATGTTGTTTATGATTATCCATTATCATGTTTTTCTTATCAGCAAAATAACCCTGCATTGTGTAGGCTTACAAATGTATAATTCAATTGATTGGACATGATTTGGAAAGGCACACAACTGTATATATATGGTCCCAAAGTTGATCACGCATGTTAGAGCAAAAACCAAGCCTTGAAGTTGAAGAAATTGTCCGTAGAGCTCCGAGACAGGATGGTGTCGAGCCACAGATCTGGGGAAGGGTGCCAAAAAAATGTCTGCAGCATTGAAGGTCCACAAGAACACAGTGGCCTCCATCGTTCTTAAATGGAAGAATTTTGGAACCACCAAGACTCTTCCTAGAGCAGGCTGCCCGGCCAAACTGAGCAATCGGGGGGAGAAGGGCCTTGGTCAGGGAGGTGACTAAGAACCTGATGGTCACTCTGATAGATCTCCAGAGTTCCTCTGTAGAGATGGGAGAACCTTCCAAAATGATGACCATCTCTGCAGCACTCCACCAATCAGGCCTTTATGGAAGAGCGGCCAAATGGAAGTCACTCCTTAGTAAAAGGCACATGACAGTATGCTTGGAGTTTGCCAAAATGCACCTAAAGGACACTCAGACCATGAGAAACAAGATTATCTGGTCTGATGAAACCAAGATTGAACTCTTTGGCCTGAATGCCAAGCATCACGTCTGGAGGAAACCTGGCATCATCCCGACGGTGAAGCATGGTGGTGGCAGCATCATGCTGTGGGGATGTTTTTCAGCGGCAGCGACTGGGAGACTAGTCAGGATCCAGGGAAAAATGAACGGAGCAAAGTACAGAGATTCTTGATGAAAACCTGCTCCAGGGCGCTCAGGTCCTCTGACTGGGGCGAATGTTCCCCTTACAACATGACAATGATGCTCATCACACAGCCAAGACAACAACAGGAGTGGCTTCGAGACAAGTCTCTGAATGTCCTTGAGTGGCCAAGCCAGAGCCCGTACTTGAACCTGATTGAACATCTCTGGAGAACCCTGAAAATAGCTGTGCAGCGATGCTCCCCATCCAACCTGGCAGAGCTTGAGAAGATCTGCAGAGAAGAATGAGATAAACTCAAATACAGGTGTTTCAAGCTTGTAGTGTCATACCCAAGAAGACTTGAGACTGTAATCGCTGCCAAAGGTGCTTCAACAAAAAAACTGAGTAAAGAGTCTGAATACTTATATAAATGTCATATTTCAGTTTTTTACTTTTAAGAAATTAGCAAAACATTTCTAAAAACCTGTAAATGCTTTGTCATTATTAGGTATTGTGTGTTGATTGATGAGGGGGAAAACAATCGGTATGTAATATTATGAGGATCATGAGGGAAAATTCATTCTACAATAGATATTTTCTATTTATATGTGATATTCCCATCAATGCTTTTAATTACTTATAACCTCAAAATGTTCTTACACTTTTGTAATGTTTTGTTTTGTGATCATAGGGCAGAGCAAGGACAAGGTCAGAGGTCGTTCCTGCACTGCTAGCAGCTGATTGCAGAATGAATGTGCGTAAGCTACTGTACCGTTTGAATCACTTTCATTAGGGGACTTTTATTTTGATGGCGAACTGAAAATTCCACTATTGTGGCTAGCTTCACACAGGCACTGCCATACAGGAGTAGAAGAGGCACGGGAGAGAAGCGCACGAACGGAGACGGGGATTGTTCATAAATATCAACCAAAAACTCTGAGAAGTTAACTTTACGTTTCTATATAGGATTTTTGTTTTCCATTCTCTCGCAATGGAATGTCTAAATGTAAGTATCGATCTCGGCTATTTTGTAAAAATTATGAAGTGCAAGCATTTAAAATGTTGAACTTTATTTATTATGTTTTAGGCTACTTTGTTAGTATTTCATAATGAAAATGACAGGAGACAAGTTGAAATAATGGTTATAGTAGGCCTAAATAATTAGGATAAAACAACATTCAGGCATCCAGGCACAGTTTAGTCCAAGAAAATTGGCGTTCCAAAGTCAGTGCGTTTTTGCTCAGCAAAACAAAAGCTGACCTGTGACTCAATGCAAAATTGCACCACAAATGTAGATCCATTTAGAAACAATGATGAGACATTGTAGTTATTGGCTGGGTTCGCCTGCTAATCATGGAGGTGGGAGAGCAGCTGCAGGCTCAGACTGGCATTATGTGATTATATTCATATCAAACGTGCATAGAACTGTTGAGAGATGTGTTTAACCACTCAGATGTATTTATTTTACATCCTGTTTTTGTACTGTTTTAGTCAACTGTGTTTTCAGCTGTATGTAATTTTCAGTCCGACATTCATTTGCTTGATAATTATTGGAAAGATAGGATGAGAAGTGACAAAATTTGATAGGGGAAAATACCTTGTGTGAGCTTTAGTATAATAAGCACAGGCGCATGCAAATCACTCATGAAAATCCAAGCTTACTCCAACGACTGGTTTGTGGGATAATGCAGATATAATGTATAACTGTGTTATAATGCAGCGTAAGACTTGTCATAAGCATGCATCACACCTTATAATGTCTCATCATTTGATAATGATTCAGACTCAATTATTCTGACTCAGTTAAAATGTTATTTGTTGTTATTCGCAACAAGCAACCTGGTCTCAGAAAAAGATGTGTAATATGGTAGTTCTTCCAAGATGTATAAGAAGGTACATCATCCAATTCGTATGTATATTGTATAACCGAATAAGACGTAAGACACTATATGTCCTGTAATTTGGATATTGTACGACCACTATTCCATTTATAATATGACGTAATGTACATCACACTAAATGGGGTGTCACACATTTACATACAAAATAATATGAATTACCCTGAGACCCCACTATACTCACTGAATTGTACTATGTGAATCATTTTGGAATATGAGATCTTCAAAAACAATCCAAAATAGGCAACTTATTCTATTGGGATTTAGGCAAAGGGAGATAAATATATTCAGTAGGGGTTGAGGATTTCTTGCAACAACAAAAAAATCTGGTATGGATAGCACCAGTTGGTACGCTACAAAACTCATCCTTACTGAACTGCGTGGGCTCGAAGGTTGTCTGTTTGTGGGAGGACCCTAGACTTTCGAGTTTCAGAGAAACAGCAATTATCTGTGTATAATTTGAAGACTTGCTAACCGTGTGCTTGTGACTGAGTAGACAGATGGTCATTTGCATACTAACTCTCCCTAGTCATTTGACCTGCATAGTTTGAAGATCCATACTGTCAGAGGTGACTTGGACAATGATTGATAATTACATTAAAAGTGTATATATTGACAGAGCTTGGATTGTTTTAGCTAAAGTACATTGTTTGTTGTGTTTCCGCCCTAGAACATTCCATTGAAATATTGAAAAGAGATGGGGTGACACTCAATTTAAATATGCCCTCTTTAATCTCTTGTTTCCATTTATAGTATACTCTGAGAAATGATGTGTTTGTTAAGTGAACAATGGTTCTTGGCAAATGTAACTGCCACCGATATATTTAAGTTATAACCACTACTCAAATCCCTCTTTTGTCTTTGGTTTTGGTTATGTGACCAGATAATTGAAATAACTCAGGTCAGCGGGTATAATGCATTATAACTTGTTGTAAGTATGTATGAGCCTGTATCATGTTTAATTACGCAGTCATAACATGCTATACCTTACTCAATATGGCTGATTTTTCAGGATTATCGTGAAATAATGCTAAGACATCATAAGGGCTCATATATGCTTACGTCAACAATGCATAATGCATAATTATCAATGCACCATAATTCATTATATCATTTGTCTTTAAGTAAAGTGTTCGAGGCCAATATCAAGAAAAGGAAACCGATTTTCCTCTGTAAAAGTCAGATAGTTTAGGCCACACTTTGTGTATAACATACCCGTGGTTTCCTCGGCTTAGCGATAGTATGTGAAACTCACCCGAGGATGTTGCTTTCATTTCACTAAACGACCTTCATGTCTAGCAAGCCTTATTGTACGAGGAAGTCTTCTGGCCTCTGATTCCCTGACACTGAAACATCATCTGTGTCCAAAATGGCACCCTATTCCCTATATAGTGCGCTACTTTTGACCAGGGCTCTGGTCAAAGCAGTGCACTATATAGGGAATATGATGCCATTTGGGACTTAGCCATCCCCTAACAGCCAAGAGGAAATAGATGTGCTGATGGAAACTGAAGACCCCATAGGACCTGGGTGGAGAGGCACAGACAGAGCACAGGAGGCTTGTGTGCTTATAAACAAAGCATGAGGGATTCTGTTCCTAAGCATATTCCTTAGAGTTGAACAATGCACTCTATGAGACGGTCTGTTTATCCGCTCCGCAATGATATGACGGTGCAATGTTTCATGTCACTATGTTATTTGTATGGAATGATAAATTGACATATTAGTATTTCATTTTTTATATATCTTTTAGGGTATAGGTTATTAATGTCGATTACATCATATTTTACGTGACCCAAATGATCATTACAAGTTGATAAGCAGGTATATGTGATAACCTATCTACTGTTATTCTATACCTGTCACGCCCTGATCTGTTTCACTTGTCCTTGCGCTTGTCTCCATCCGGAACGATGGACGGTTACGAGAACGTAAGACTCACTCACTCAAGGATCCCACCTTGCATCTGGTGAACTCTGGAATTCCCCGAGAGGATCCGAGGTTAGCCAAGTTCCTCCAAGATCCTCCGAAGACAGCCGAGTTGCCTCTTCCCGAGCCGATGCAGCTCGGCAGGGCTGCCTCCAGTCCAACGCGTACGCAGACTGAACACCCAGAGTTGTTTGTATTGCGCTACTGTCGGACATTATGTGTCTACCTGTCTCTTCAAGAGACCCAGCTCATTCGTTGGAGTGAGTACTCTGGTGGGTCTTAAAGATAAATGTTATTCTCTCCTTACTTGCCCCCCTCTTCATGCCACCCTACGGTGGGGCGGCCAGTCCAAGTCTCTCCAGGTACTCATCGACTTGGGGGCCAGTGTGAGAGTCATGGACATTACCCTGGCATCCGAGCTGGGCATCCCCACTCAACCAATCTTCATTTCCATGGGTGTTAGAGCGCTCTATCGGCCGGGTCACCCACCAGACCACCCCTGTCAACCTACGAGTGTTGGGGAACCACAGTGAGATGATCCAATTCCTGCTGGTTGAGTCTCCGCAGGTTCCCATGGTATTGGGATTCTCTTGGCTCCAGCGATACAATCCCTCCATTGACTGTGCAACTGGTGCCATCATGGGCTGGAGCCCATCCTGCCACACTAATAACTTGAAGTCAGCTCTGCCTGTCCTGGGTGCTTGGACATTTCCCCAGGCCACTTCTCTACCGCAGCACTGACCGGTATCCAAGAAGGTCAAGCCTGAGGCGCTGGCACGCTGCTATAGTGCCGTGGCTACTGGCCCAGAAGCCGATACCCCCCCCCCCCCCCCCGCTCCAAGATCATTAGCCCCTCTGCTGTTCGTCCTCTGTTACTCCGTACCCTCTGTATTTTCCCTACCTTTTCTGTGTCCAGAGTTAAAATCATGACTAACTGCCCCTAGTCTCCTGTTTCCAGGCCCATCCCTCTCCCTTGTCTCATCGACAGCAGCTCGGCGTACATGGTGAGACGCCTCCTGAAGGTTCAACCTCGGGGCAGGGGATTCCAGTACCTGGTTGACTGGGGGGGGTTATGGCCCGGAGGAGAGGTGCTGGGTCTTCGTTAAGGACGTCCTGGACCCAGGCCTCATCTCTGAGTTCCAGTGCCGGCACCCCACTCAACCAGGTATGCGCCCAGGTAGGACGCCTAGTGGCATCCCTTGGGGGGGTTACTGTCATGCCCTGATCGGGTTCACCTGTCCTTGTGCTTGTCTCCACCCCCCTCCGCGTGTTGCCCAACTTACCTGTTATCCCCTGTGTATTTATACATGTGTTTTCTGTCTGTTGCCAGTTCGTCTTGTTTGTTCAAGCCTACCAGTATTTTGTCTCAGCTCCTGTTTTTTCCCTAGTCTCTCTTTTTCTCGTCCTCCTGGTTTTTGATCTTTGCCTGTCCTGACCCTGTACCCACCCACCTGACCACTGCCTGACCCTGAGCCTGCCTGCCGTCCTGTACCGTAACCTCTGCTCTGGAATATTGACCCCTGCCTGCCTTGACCTGTCGTTTGCCTGCCCCTGTGGTTACAATAAACATTGTTACTTCACACAGTCTGCACTTGGGTTTTACCTTGATTCCTGATAATACCAATACTGTGTTCTAGCCCTTGTCATTCTGATGTCTTTTCTATTTTTTTTCTATTTTAAGTCAATTCTGAGCACCATTTGTGTGCCACTTTCATTTGTATCAAAGTGTTTGGAAATTATACCTCATTACATGGAGTAGAATATTTGGTCCACTTGACTCATAGCCATACTTCTTGCCCAACTCTCCTTCATGCAGATCATACATATTCAAACTTTCAATATCAGACCATCAAATCATCTTATCAGTGCTAGATAGCAACCTAAACGTTTATCAGCTGTCTTTATATATTACTACAGTAAGTTACAGCTGCCCTAGGCAGATACAGTTACGGCCAAGTATATTGGCACCCTTGCACTGTACTTAAATAATTCCCCATTTCTTCTAAAATAAGCTGAAATAAAATGTTTTTAAAAATAGTCTCTACAACTTGTTATTGGATTTTCAACATTGCAGAACCAATTGTATTTGTGTACACTTAAATGTACAATTGTAACTTAGAACATAAAGACAAATGGCATGCCCCGAATTATTGGTACCTAGGAGCTAGCTACTTGGATGTCTTGTTGAGGGGTAGAAAGACAGATTTTTACCTTGTCAGCTTGGGGATTCAATCCAGCCAACTTTCAGTTACTGGCCCAATGCTCTAACCACTAGGCTACCTGCCACT
This sequence comes from Oncorhynchus gorbuscha, assembly GCF_021184085.1. Lineage (NCBI taxonomy): Eukaryota > Metazoa > Chordata > Actinopteri > Salmoniformes > Salmonidae > Oncorhynchus > Oncorhynchus gorbuscha. Next base: position 47,820,669 of record NC_060188.1, on the reverse strand, counting down.
CCTGAGGAAGGTTGCGGTGAGGAAGACCCCATTGCTGACGAAGACACAAGAAAGCCTGATTGAACTTCTCATAAACCCACCTAAACAAGCCGAAATCCTGGGGGAAATGTTCTGTGGACCAATGAAACAAAATTACAACTCTTTGGCAATACATATCTGTGCTGTGTTTAGTGATGACCAAATGAAGCATTCAATGAAAAGAACCCCCTCCCTCCAATCAAAGATGGGGGAGGGTTGATAATGCTGTGGGGTTACCCATAAGATGCGTCTCAATTGAAGGTTGTGGGTATTCCAATAGGACAAGGACCCCAAACACATAAAAAGCACCCAGGGATGGTTCAAGACTAGATGCTGATTTGCTCTGGAGTGACCAGCGAAGAGTCCAGATCTGAATTACATCCAAAACTTTTGGCGCATTCTGAAAACAGCAGTTAGTGGAGGGCACCCCTCAAAACATTGAAGAATCAGATCAGTTTGTTGCTAAAAAGTTGCCCAAATTGCCAGTAGAAAGGTCCAGCAAGCCCATTGATGGTTATAAAAAGCCTTTGTCTGCAGTTATCTTGGCCGTTGGCTGTGCAACCAAGTACACGTTCCCGGGGAGTCAATAATTTGTGACAGCGCCCTTTTTTTTCAATTTTCCCCTAAAATGACATACCCAAATCTAACTGCCTGTAGCTCAGGCCCTGAAACAAGGATATGCATATTCTTCGTACCATTTGAAGGAAATACTTTGAAGTTATTTGTAAATGTGAATTGAATGTAGGATAATAAACACAATAGATCTGGTAGAAGAAAATACAAAGAAACAAACAACAGTTTCTTTCTACCATCTTTGAAATGCAACAGAAAGGTCCCAAATCTAGCCATCACTCTGAGCAAACTACATGCCATTTAGTGTGAAGTCACCCAGGTACATTTGGACAAATCATGAAGGAGACATTTACATTCACATTACATTTTTCTGCAAGAATATCGTCAAATCTGTATTCTTGGACTTTGATTTAGCTTTTCCAGTATTAGTAGCCATATTACAAGTTCAACATTTGCAAAACATCCAGTTTTCATAACTTCATAACTCTCCATATTCTTATAATTTTTATCCAAAAGGAAAAGGCTTGATGTCGCACAAGGTTAGCAGCAACATTTTGCAACAGATACCCCCGTAAAGCCCAGCTCATTGGCTATCTAGCTAGCTTTGTTTGACCCCGATTGGTGCTTATTCGACAAAGTCAATCAAGTGAAGACCACCCACATCATTGGCGTGCCATGAAGGCGTCGCTCTCTAACCAAATTTGGTGTCCTATAGGATATACTATACTCCTAATGTTATAGTGAAGTCTGGTTATGTTCTAGGATCTCTGAGGAATAAATACGAACGTGATTTGAATGGTTGAAACAATGTTTAGGGTTAGATTTTCAAGGCTTCCTTTCATTGCAAATTGAATGAGTGGAAATACAAAATGGATCGTCCATGCTATATGGACCTTTTTAGGATATGAAAAAGGAATTTATCTAACAAAATGACACTTCATGTTATCTCTGGGACCCTTTGGATGATAAATCAGAGCAAGATGTCAGAATGTAAGGACACATTTCACCTTCAGAGGCGAATTTATCAAACCTATCGCTGTGAAATCTGTTACAATCTGTGACTCTATTCAGAATTACACGTTGCCATCCATTGTATCGCTTAACAGCAACAAGTTGTCTAAAGCAGAGACAGACTGGCACCCAGGCTGGCTTTCAAATGGTACAACAGTCAATCAGTGAATGGGATGAGAACAGCTGATATTGGCCTTGTTGTTTAAATGAGAAAAAACATTGAATTGGAATTTCACTTAATTGAATTAACTGAATTGAAGTGGAACTGACCCCAACCGTGTTGTTTGTCCCTCTCAGGACGGGTGTTCCAAGACCCACGAGGAGGACATCATGGACATCCCCTTGGATGACCCCGAGGCCAACAAGGCTGCTGCCAAGATCCAGGCCAGCTTCCGTGGTCACATGACTCGCAAGAAAATGAAGGAAGACAAACCCAGGGAGGAGGTGAAAGCTTGAGCAGAATTAGGTTGGCAAAATGCTGGTAACTTTTCCAGAATTCCCAGAATATTCTGGAAACCCTGGGAATTCTGGGACAGTTACCAGAATTTTGTAACCAGAAATCAGAACTGTAATTGCCATCAACAATGTTGACAGAAATGTGTATGGGTGTAGTACAAGTTGTGGAAAGAGCTGTAAGAGAGAGGGATAAGGTTAAGAACTTTGGTCTTAGGAGGGAAACTGAGGGTGTATTATGATTTAGGATACTAGGTGTATTTCACGCGTATGTCACACGTCACTACTTCACAAGAGAGAAAAGGAAAGGGGGATACCTAGTCAGTTGTACAAGCGAATGCATTCAACTGAAATGTGTCTTCCGCATTTAACCCAACTCCTCTGAATCAGGCACTTTCTAATCAAAATGCATTTTTTGTCAGAAATGCCTTCTGGAACGTGTGAATGTTCATGTGCCTTAATAACAAACTTGTATGTCATCTGTAAATACAAATAAAATTGTTAAATTACGAGCTTAGATTGTTTAGCCACGGAAAAATACAGGAACCTTCCCACTAGCCATGATTGGCTGAGATAATGGATGAGCTGGAAATACCGAGAGATGAGTTTGGATTGGTCTCCCATGTAGCACGCTTCTGTCTATAACATGAGCTGGTCAGTATGTCTAGGTAATCCTTTCTAACGCTGCAAAAGTGTTGGTCTCCACTTTCTGGAGGACTGAGTTTTGAAAACATCGGAATGGCCGGTGGAAGCAGAGTATGATAGCTAAGGAAAATTCAGCGGTTTGATTGCAAATATGCAGAGAGAGTTGAAAAGAGAACGCACAGAAGACTGTTGTATAAAACACCTATCTCCGAATTACATCTTCAAACTAAGGCCAACCATGGCATCCGTGACAAAGAGGGAGAAGCATCTGTCCAGAACCTAGTGGTTCTGTAGCTCAGTTGGTAGAGCATGGCGCTTGTAACGCCAGGGTAGTGGGTTCGATTCCCGGGACCACCCATACGTACAATGTATGCACACATGACTGTAAGTTGCTTTGGATAAAAGTGTCTGCTAAATGGCATATTATTATTATATTATTATGTATATGGGTAAGATAGTCTAGCTCGCTACATTTTCAGATATTATACGTTTCTGGCTGGCTCGCTAGCTAACGTTACTTGTATGATCTGTGTAGTAATATTATTCATATCTCAGAGGCATTTGCATTGCTAGTTATAGCCTAAAGTTAGCTAGCTAGCTAACATTGAAGCTGGTTGGTTAGCTACCTGCAGATGCAGGGTAGTAATATTATGAGTTGGTTCATTGTTTAGCTAGGTATCTATATGTCTAAACAAAAGACTATGCAAGTAACAATTTCACTACACCTTCAGTATCAACTTTGATTTTATATAGTATGTGTTTACCAGATGCCCTGCAAAGTCAAATTATGATATTTATTTTATTTATTTATCTAGGCAAGTCAGTTAAGAACAAATTCTTATTTTCAATGAGAGCCTTGGAACAGTGGGTTAACTGCCTGTTCAGGGGCAGAACTACAGATTTGTACCTTGTCAGCTCAGGGGTTTGAACTTGCAACCTTCCAGGTACTAGTCCAATGCTCTAACCACTAGGCTACCCTTACTCTTTCTATTACTATTACTTTTACTAGAGTGATGCACCCATGTAATGCACCAATTATTTTACAGGGGGCACAATGTATGTGAAAGTGCTTTTTCCTGCAATCTAGTTCCATAATCATTATATACTGTATGTCTATTTTTCTGCATAAGTTATTTAAGCATACCTCTGTTCAGTTATAGTTTTAATGAGGGTGTCATTTGACTGTAAATCACTCATCTCAATTTACTGCACTAACATGCCTAGGATATAGCTTCCAAATTACAACACGGTACATGGGATCATAACACACATCATCAATACAGGCACATACCAGTCACACTGATATGTTTCTGTCTTTGTGCTTGTCTCCACCCCCCTCCAGGTGTCACCCATCTTCCCTATTACCCCCAGTGTATTTATACCGGTGTTCTGTGTTTGTCTGTTGCCAGATCGTTTTGTTTCGTGAAACCTACCAGTGGTTTTCCCCTTGCTCTTGTCTGTTCTAGTTCCTGTTTTCTAGTTTTTCCCGGTTTTGACAATTCTGCCCGCCCTGACCCTGAGCCTGCCTGCCGTTCTATACCTTGCCACACCAGACTGGATTATTGACCCCTGCCTGCTCTGACCCTGAGACTGCCTGCCATTTTGGACCTTTTGCGCCCTATCTGGATTACTGACCTCTGCCTGCCCTTTCTCAGAGGTACCACTCCGCCTCGGGGATGATTGTACTCTGTTGTGTCCAGAGACCAAGGCTATGCAGACCTACAATGAGGACCCCCTAGCTGCAGGGTTCATCCGTCCTTCTGCCCCAGCGATGGGTTCTTTGTGGAAAAGAAGGACAAAACCCTGCAATGACAACATGGTGAAGAACCGCTACCCCACTACCTCTCATCTCTGAGAGCTGCTCCAGGGGGTCACCGTGTTCTCCAAGCTGGACCTACGGAATGCCTACCACCTGGTGCGGATACGGGAAGGGGACGAGTGGAAGACTGCCTTCAACACGGCCAGTGGTCACTAAGAGTATCTGGTCATGCCATTTAGTTTTACTAACGCCCCTGCTGTGTCCCAGGCTCTGGTTAATGATGTTCTCCATGACATGTTGAACCGGTTCGTCTTCGTTAACCTCGATGACATCCTCGTCTTCTCCCACTCCATCCAAGAACACGTGCTCCACATCTGACAGGTTCTCCAATGTCTCCTGGAGAACCAGCTTTTTGTAAAAGCAGAGAAGTGCAAATTCCATCACTCCATCATCCCTTTCTGGGTTACAACATAGCTGCAAGGAGTGTACAGCTGAATCCCGGGAAGGTGAGAGTGGTGGTGGATTGGCCCCAGCCTACATCCAGAGTACAGCTGCAACGTGCCTGGGATTCGTCAACTTTTATCACCGCTTTATCCGGGGTTACAGCACCCTGGCTTCCCCCCTGTCTGCACTCACCTCTCCCAAGGTTCGGTTCTCGTGGTCCCCGGCTGCTGACCGGGCGTTACAGGATCTCAAACACCACAGCTCCCATCTTGGTTCATCCTGACCCGTCTCGCCAGTTTGTGGTGGAGGACGATGCTTCGGATTTCAGAGTGGGGGCTGTCCTGTCCCAGCGATCTAACCTGGACCTCAAGTTACATCCCTGTGCCTTCTTCTCCCACTGCCTCAACACCACGGAGAGGAACTATGATGTGGGGAATCGTGAGCTTCTCGTGGTGAAGATGGCATTGGAGGAGTGAAGGCACTGGCTGGATGGGGCGAAACATTCATTCATTGTGTGGACAAACCTGGAACATCTCCACGCCTCAATTCCAGGCAAGCTAAGTGGGCCCTGCTGTTCACCCGGTTCAACTTCACCCTCTCATACCAGCCGGGATCCCAGAATGTCAAGCCGGATGCGCTGTCATGCCGCTATAGCCCCACGGGTACAACCCCGGGAACCCGAGACCATCCTTCCCACCTCGTGCCTGGCAACGGCAGGAGAATAGGGAAGCAGGTTTGTGAGGCGCAGCGTTCCCAGCCGCACCCTGGGTCTCCCCCTGTCTGATGGCAACACCTCCATCCTGACTGTAGTGGATTGTTTTTCCAAAGCTGTCATCTGCCAAATAGACGACCCAGCTCATGGTTCAGCACGTCTTCCGGATCCATGGACTCCAACTGAACTGGGGTCCTCAGACCTCTTCCCGTTTCTGGCAGGTGTTCTGCACTCATTGGGTCGTCGGCCAGCCTGTCCTCCGGGTTCCACCCCCAGTCAAATGGCCAGTTGGAGCAAGCCAACCAAGACCTGGAGATGACTCTGCGCTGCCTGGTCTCCGCCAACCCCACCACCTGGAGCCAGCAACTAGTGTGGGTCGAATATGCCCGCAACACCCTTCCTTGCTCTGCCACGGGTCCGTTGCCCTTTGAGTGTTCCCTGGGGTATCAGCACCCGCTCTTCTCTAAGCAAGATTAAGAGGTCAGTATACCTTCGGCCCAGATGTTGTCTGCCTCTGTAGCCGTACCTTGGAAGAGAGCCCGGTCGGTCCGTCTTAGGTATCATTTTTCCCCCCTTGCTCCTGTCTGTTCTAGTTCCTGTTTTCTAGTTTTTCCCGGTTTTCGTCCATTCTGCCTGCCCTGAACCTGCCTGTCGTTCTGTACCTTGCCACACCACACTGAATTTACCCCTGCCTGCTCTGACCCTGAGACTGCCAGCCGTTCTGGTCTTTTTGCGCCCTATCTGGATTACTGACCTCTACCTGCCCTTGACCTGTCGTTTGCCTGCCACTGTACTAGTAATAAACTTTTGTTACTCCGACACTGTCTGCATCTGGGTCTTACATGAAACGTGATGCATATCATGGCATCATAAGTAATACATGAATATGATTATCATAAGGTGCCAGATAACATTTAAACCAATTCTTTTTTGCATATCTAAGCATACCGGGGGCGGCAGGTAGCCAAGTGGTTAGAGCGTTGGGTGAGGAACTGAAAGGTTGCGAGAGCCAACAAGGTAAAATTCTGTCATTCTGCCCCTGAACAAGGCAGTTAACCCATTGTTCCTAGGCCATCATTGAAAATAAGCATTTGTTCTTAAACTGACTTGCCTAGTTAAATAAAGGTATAAAATAAATACCCCTTAAACTGTCTATATCCTCCTGACTGGTGGTTATTTTTTCTAATAAAGGAAATATGCTTCTCTGCTAATATTTGGGTGAAAGATGGAAAGGAATGTGAGTCTTATTTAGTAATTGTTTGCTTTTCTAAAGTCTAGCAACCTTTCCAGCTAAGATAGTTAGACACGCTACTCTAACTTGATTGAGAACCTGAAATGGCTTGGTAGCTAGTTTGGGAAACTATCTAACTGGCTAGTTAAAGCCAACTTCATGAAATTGCTAGGTGGCTAGTATTACAGAAACAGCAAAACATTTTAATTGTATTTATTCATCAAGAAGGAATCAATAGGCTACATAGCTTGATCAAATGATTTTACAAATATGCCTCCTACGAGTCCTGCTCAACACTGGCAGCTCAAATAAAATCAAACGCTGTGGGTGTCACTACACTCTCATTGTCACTGATGATACTGCCTGCACGCACTAACTAGTGTCTAACGTCCTGCCTAATTTATCTTTGCTATGTGGTGCACCTTGGAAGGAACCACTTCCTTAGGGAGAATGGGGAGGTACTCTTTGCCTGGTCAGGTCAGTGTGCCTCCTCCTCAGACAGATCTTTCTATAAATAATTCTGATAAAACGTGGACTTAAAAATAAAGTTTAATAATTCATTTAACATCAGAAAAATTACAAAACAGGGAAAATCTGAGGGGGCATGTGCCCTTGTTCCGGCTATGAGCATGACACATCTACTGTGAGTGTTCCACAAGGAATCAGTAACCCAGCCAGCCTCCTATCACCAATCCCCAGATGGGGAAAAAAAGCTTTCCAAGCATGCAGACTTAATTGTGTGTTGCTAGGCAATAATTCAGATGGCATCCAGTTAATGTCATGAGAGTGCAAGATCTCCACTGAGTAATAAACGCTCACACCAGTCACATACTGTATATTTGAAGACAACGAGGAGTTTTGCACATACAGTATTTTCTATCATTTAAGTTATAGCATCATGTCTGACAGTTTTTCAGAATATTATTTACTTCAAAACATTTGATAAGACACCATGATGTTTAGCTATAATAGAGTATATTTAGTATATCATTTTCTTTGGTGTCATAATGTCCTCTCATAACTTTTAGGAATACAGATTTAAAGGATTGACCTCTGTCATTCATGTTCAAAAAAGCTTCATTTTTTTTCTTTGTTTCTAGCTTTCTGTCTTTCTGTTTCTTTATCATCATCCAGTGAACCTTTTAAAAGCTGTCTTTTAGATCGCCATCATTATGCTAATGAGTTCGACCCATTCATATCCTGCCATTACACCCTGTGATGCGTGTGTGTGTGTGTGTGTGTGCTTTTCAGAAGCGACAGGAGCAGAAGTAGAGGAGAGAGAGAGGTTCCTGTACTGTGAGGTAGCGGATCCTGGCAGAAACACGCACGCTACTGCAACATCAAGACCTGTTATCATGAAGAGAAAAAATGTCACCGTACCACACAAATAGAACTAACTAGATGTAGGTTTGGTGTACCTGATCAGTGAACTCTCTCCTTCTCACTAACACACATACACTCACACACACTCTCTTGTTCACAAACACACTCCCCTTCCTCCACTAGTATCAGGGTAAATGTCTGTGACCCAAAATAATATTTCACGCCATGATTTTTTGTTTTTGTAAACAAAACAAGTGCACTCAAGTGAAAAGTATGTTTTGATGGATGACGTGGGACTTTGCTCCTTCCAGAGCAAGTGTAATGGCAAGGTGGACAGTTGATTTGGGAAATGTATATTTGTGCTCACTTAACTGGCTATATAATCATATACATTTTACAATATAAAAGTAACTTTCTTTGTGTGTGTTTTGTGTCACCCTAATAAAGTGACATTGATTGAAGTAGAATTGTAGAACTGCTCAGGATGTGACATATTGATTTATGTTAATGTTTCGTTATTTATGGGAGTATGACCCAATGGCACCATTTTCTTTGTACCTTTTTCTTTGACTTTGTTTCTTTGGTTGTCCCTGATATATATATATACATATATATATATATATTTATTAAAAGTGAAGTATCTACATGGTTAAATAAAAACGGACAAGTGTGAAAGTCTGTATGGTGTTTGGCTGGTTTGATAGCTGTGAAAACCAAATAAATAGAGGAATAATGATTGAGGCAAGTTTGTTTCCTTCTTCTTGCCGTAGGCCCTTAACAGCTTGATTTCCTTTCCTTGAGTTGTGGCTAATCAATCTTTTAAATCTAGCAAATTTTTCTCCCATGTAGAACTGATGCTGGTTAAAAAATGTGTACAGTGAAATGCACTCGCTATGTTCAGTCTTGCAGAATAACACATCAGAACACCTTTACACTGCATGTTGGGATTCATCCGTTTGGAAAGCTTTTAGGAGGATATAGCTCCTACTGCAACAAAGGAATGTACGCCCGCCCACCCTTTATTTTCTCCTGCCTCTCTTTATCTCTATTTTCTCCTGTCTCTCTCTCTCGCTCACACACACACACACACACACACACACACACACACACACACACACACACACACACACACACACACACACACACACACACACACACACACACACACACACACACACACACACACACACACACACACACACACACACACACACACACACACACACACACACACACACACACACACATATTGACGCCCCTCCCCCAAAACACACACATACTGTATGTACATCACAGGAGGTTGGTGGCACCTTTAATTGGGGAAGACGGGCTCATGGTAATGGCTGGTGCAGAATAGGTGGAACTGTATCAAATACATCAAACACACATCCTCCCATCAGCAACCTATGCTGATGTACATGAGAACAGCAGCACCATGCATCTTCCCTAAGCTAATGCACACTGTGTGTAACTTTATACCGGCAGCTCTCATGTTTTAATTACTATGCACAAATCACAATGGTAAAGGGAGGACAAGGGAAACTGGAGCGTGTGGTAATTATCTTGTCCTATTTTCTCTCCTGACAGTAGCTACCTCCGTTATATTTAACGCCAGCTAAAAGGGCAAAGGCTGAAGCACGCTACCGATACAGGATTCATACGTTAGCCACATCAGCAACTGTTAAGTGAGACAGATCATTTCGGTGCTATTGATTGGGGTGGTGGTGGTGGTTGCTATGTAGATGTTAGAGTTGGTGGTTCTTTTGGGGTTGCCATCTCAGTCAAGGAGTGCTTGGCTGTACAAATTGTGACCTAGCTTTGCAACCGTTTCTTTGCTCATCCTCGAGGATAAGAACAGTTTGCTGGTGATTGCCTCAACTGTTTCCTTTTCTGAACTGAAACCCCCTCCATGAAATAGACACTGTAGTGTATAGCCACAGACGAAGAAGCACCACAGATTCATTCAAATATCCTCATTACTAACTATAGTGCATGTAGCCAGTTTTCCCAATTGAATTTGAACCCTCAACCTCAGGCACCGAGATAGCAAAGACACAATAGCCCCAGCCGTATGGCATGGAGCCACAGATCAGATATTTTTATGTTGCTCTTCTTGAAGTTGAACCCTCCTGTGTAGACTTGCACTCGGGTCGCTCTGAGCCCAACGGCCGCCCACGTAGGCTCCCACTCACACTGCCATGGAGTGGGAATCAGCTCTGGGATGCTAATGCAGACTCGACTCACCGAGGTGAGAGTTATGAAAGATTCATTTTTCAGAGGGTTTCCTATAGCAACCCACCACAGCAGCCACTGTTATTTTACTCCTCCTCTGGTCTTGTCGGTTTGAAACACGGCACTAGGAGTTGTGGAGAACGAGTGAGTATAGCTCATGTTTAGTGAATTAACACACAGTTTAAACAGAGTCATCGTAGCACAATTTCTGAGGTGTGGTCGGGCATATGAAGGTTGAGGTGAGCATTGAGAGGAGCAGGGGGGAATGAGTGGATCAACACAATGGCACCCTTACCATAGAGCCTTAAAATGTTTGACAGTAGCATTGAACAGTACAATGGTTCCCAATGGATGTGTGTATTAAGCCTAATGAAAAAGTAAAGACATTTGTCAAAGTAGATAAAGTGGGGTTCGAGCTAGGCCAGATGGTATCTCTGGGATAGTTTATAATGGTGTCCCCTCTCAGGTCTCACTCACCCACTACCACAAATGGGAAGAGCCTGTCAATGGCTACAGTAGGCAGGGCACTTGAAGCATGTTAAAACACAGACAAGCATTGACACAGCCAAACACACTCCTGTGCAGAGTATCTGCAGGAGTTAGCATGGGGGTGGGGTGTAATGGAATTGAATTGTACCACTCCAGGTTGGGAGACAGCACATAATGGAAATGGAACCGTTTACAATAGAGTACTCATTAAAAAGCACCACAACTTACAAAATCCGAATCTAAGCCCCTTATAGGCGAGGCTACTAAGTGCACACAAAGTACTGTGTCATATTCACTGGGAACTAAACAAGAAATGCTCATTTACATTTTCTGTTATAAAATGCTTTGCAATGGTGTGCATTAATGAATACCATCCTGCTGATTTGTGTCCACAAATTTACTGAGCCGGATATGTTGTTTTCTTCGTTTTCTACATTTCTACAATGAAAATGTTTGGTTTTGTCACTTTTCGCCACTATTCGTTGAACTAGTCGTGGCCACGTGAGCTTGCTATGGTGTAAAGCAAACAGCAGGGGGTGTCATCAGAGCATAAGAACTGTGATAAGTGCCAGAGGTCGATGAAGACTAACAAATAGAGTAGCCCAGAGGTCTTACACCCATGGATCTGTGAAATGTATATTAATTGATATATCTCAATATAAGACTATGCTGGTATCAATGAGACTTCATTGATGGGCAGGGGGTATTTTGTTTACATTCAGTTAAAGATACTGGGTTTCCTAGTGGCGCAGCAGTCTAAGGCACTGCATCTCAGTGCTAGAGACGCTGGTTCGATTCCAGGCTGTATCACAGCCGGGTGTGATTGGGAGTCACATAGGGTGGTGCACAATTAGCCCAGTGTTGTTAGGGTTGGCCGGGGTAGGCTGTCATTGTAAATAAGAATTTGTTCTTAACTTACTTGCCTGGTTAAATATATATATACATTTTTAAATAGATCAGGGGTGTCAAACTCAATTAGTGCAAGGGCCATAATGAAAATAACACAACAAATTTGCACGCCAGACATAACCTATTATGTTTGTTTTTACACAAAAAGGTACATACAACTGCAACCCTAACTGCCCATTGTTTTAATTTAAAAAATATTAACCTTTATAATATCCACTTAAAAGTACGGTGCATTCAGAAATGATTCAGACCCCATCCCTACTTCCACATTGTGTTATGTTACAGCCTTTTTCTGAAATGAATTAAATAAAAGAACGTCCTCATCAATTTACACACAATACCCTATAACAACAAAGCAAAAACAGGTCTTTTTAATTTTTGGGGCAAATGTAATAAAAATAAAAAAACATAAAGACCTTATTTACATACGTATTCAGACCTTTTGCTATGAGACAAAAAATTTAGCCAGGTGCATCCTGTTTCCATTGATCATCCTTGAGATGATTCAACAACTTGGAGTCCACCTGTGCTAAATTCAGTTGATTGGACATCATTTGGAAAGGCACAAACCTGACTATATAAGGTCCCACAGTTGATCACGCATGTCAGAGCAAAAACCAAGCCTTGAAGTTGAAGAAATTGTCCGTAGAGCTCCGAGAACAGATTGTGTCGAGGCATAGATCTGGGGAAGGGTACCACATTTTTTTACAGCATGGAAGGTCCCCAAGAACACAGTGGCCTCCATCATTCTTATCTGGAAGTAGTTTGGAACCACAAAGATTCTTCCTAGATCTGGCTGCCTGGCCAAACTGAGCAATCGGGGGAGAAGGGCCTTGGTCAGCAAGGTGACTCAGAACCTGATGATCACTCTGACAGAGCTCCAGAGTTCCTCTGTGGAGAATGGAGAACCTTCCAGAAGGACGACCATCTCTGCAGCACTCCACCAATCAGGCCTTTATGGTAGAGTAGCCAGACGGAAGTCACTCAGTAAAAGGCACCTAAAGGACTCTCAGATCATGAGAAGCAAAGATTCTCTGGACGGATGAAATCAAGAATGAACTCTTTGGCCTGAATGCCAAGCATCACATCTGGAGGAAACCTGGCACCATCCCTACGGTGAATCATGGTGGTGGCAGCATCATGCTGTGGGATGTTTTTCAGCAGCAGGGACTGGGAGACTAGTCAGGATCCAGGGAAAAGATGAACGGAGATCCTTGATGAAAACCTGCTCCAGAGTGCTCAGGACCTCAGACTGGGGTGAAGGTTCACCTTCCAACAGGACAACAACCTTAAGCACACAGCCAAGACAAAGCAGGAGTGGCTTTGGGACAAGTCTCTGAATGTCCTTGAGTGGCCAAGACAGATCCTGAACTTGAACCTGATCGAACATCTCTGGAGAGACCTGAAAATAGCTGTGCAGCGATGCTCCCCATCCAACCTGACAGAGCTTGAGAGGATGTGTAGAGAAGAATAGGAGAAATTCCCCAAATACAGGTGTGCCAAGCTTGTAGCGTCATACCCAAGAAGACACGAGGCTGTAATCACAGCCAAAGGTGCTCCAACAAAGTACTGAATACTTATGTAAATGTGAAATTTCAATTTGCAAAAATGTCTAAACCTGTTTTTGCTTTGTCATTATGAGTATATTGTTTATAGTTTGATGATGGTAAAAAAAAACAATGTGATCAATTTTAAAATAAAGCTGTAACGTTACAATATGTGGGAAAAGTAAAGGAGTCTGAAGACCTTCCGAATGCATTGTACATAGGATGCTGTATATAACATTGTTACTGTGGCGACCCGTCATTCAGGGCAGGTGGGGCAGAGCAATTTAATACATGTATGTATATATTTACATTTACATTTAAGTCATTTAGCAGACGCTCTTATCCAGAGCGACTTACAAATTGGTGCATTCACCTTATGACATCCAGTGGAACAGCCACTTTACAATAGTGCATCTAAATATTTTAAGGGGGGAGGGGGTGAGAAGGATTACTTTATCCTATCCTAAGTATTCCTTAAAGAGGTGGGGTTTCAGGTGTCTCCGGAAGGAGGTGATTGACTCCGCTGTCCTGGCGTCGTGAGGGAGTTTGTTCCACCATTGGGGAGCCAGAGCAGCGAACAGTTTTGACTGGGCTGAGCGGGAACTGTACTTCCTCAGTGGTAGGGAGACGAGCAGGCCAGAGGTGGATGAACGCAGTGCCCTTATTTGGGTGTAGGGCCTGATCAGAGCCTGGAGGTACTGAGGTGCCGTTCCCCTCACAGCTCCGTAGGCAAGCACCATGGTCTTGTAGCGGATGCGAGCTTCAACTGGAAGCCAGTGGAGAGAGCGGAGGAGCGGGGTGACGTGAGAGAACTTGGGAAGGTTGAACACTAGACGGGCTGCGGCGTTCTGGATGAGTTGTAGGGGTTTAATGGCACAGGCAGGGAGCCCAGCCAACAGCGAGTTGCAGTAATCCAGACGGGAGATGACAAGTGCCTGGATTAGGACCTGCGCCGCTTCCTGTGTGAGGCAAGGTCGTACTCTGCGGATGTTGTAGAGCATGAACCTACAGGAACGGGCCACCGCCTTGATGTTAGTTGAGAACGACAGGGTGTTGTCCAGGATCACGCCAAGGTTCTTAGCGCTCTGGGAGGAGGACACAATGGAGTTGTCAACCGTGATGGCGAGATCATGGAACGGGCAGTCCTTCCCCGGGAGGAAGAGCAGCTCCGTCTTGCCGAAGTTCAGCTTGAGATGGTGATCCGTCATCCACACTGATATGTCTGCTAGACATGCAGAGATGCGATTCGCCACCTGGTCATCAGAAGGGGGAAAGGAGAAGATTAATTGTGTGTCGTCTGCATAGCAATGATAGGAGAGACCATGTGAGGTTATGACAGAGCCAAGTGACTTGGTGTATAGCGAGAATAGGAGAGGGCCTAGAACAGAGCCCTGGGGGACACCAGTGGTGAGAGCGCGTGGTGAGGAGACAGATTCTCGCCACGCCACCTGGTAGGAGCGACCTGTCAGGTAGGACGCAATCCAAGCGTGGGCCACGCCAGAGATGCCCAACTCGGAGAGGGTGGAGAGGAGGATCTGATGGTTCACAGTATCGAAGGCAGCCGATAGGTCTAGAAGGATGAGAGCAGAGGAGAGAGAGTTAGCTTTAGCGGTGCGGAGCGCCTCCGTGATACAGAGAAGAGCAGTCTCAGTTGAATGACTAGGCTGAATATATCTCTGTATGTTTTTTCTAAACACAGTAAATGTGGCTGAATGAACTGTTTCACTGCCAGTCAAGGCTTCGCTGATAGCCAGGTGGTAAGATGTTGGTGCTGCTGCTGGAAGTAAGGAACAGCTTTATGTATCCCTTTATTATATCCCTAAACAGTTTGTGGGCACCGTTTGTCACCGGAATTAGTGTATTGTTTAGTGTTGTGTTGTGTATTGCTTTTGTTGGCATGCATCCCACTTTTATTTTTTTTGCCCCACCAAGATTTACATGCTAAAATCACCACTGCATTTTTAACACGTTAAAACAAAACAGGAAATGAATAATATTTGTCCAGCCTTTGCTGCTATGCTTGCAGATATGCATATTATTCTGTGTCCCTAATCAAGTATTTAATAACTCCAAATAACAAAAACGTAGCTTGGTTGTTGTAACATGTTGTCATTCTTTTGCACTAGCATGGATCACCAGTACGGTTGAATGCAGCGTTGCTATATGGCAGTGGAGGCTGTTGGATGGTGTTATAGGAGTTAATGGAATAAATGAAACAGAGTCAAACATTTGATTTCCATATGTTGGATGCAGTGGTGAAAAGCGCTTAAGTAAAAATAATACTTAAGGAGGTTTTTGGGGTATCTGTATTTTACTTAACTATTTATATTTTTGACAACTTTTACTTTTACTGAACTACAATCCTAAAGAAAATAATGTACATTTTTACTGCTTACATTTTCTCTGAGACTCAAAAATACTTGTTACATTTTGAATGCCTAGCAGCACAGGGCAATTGCCTAATTCACACACTTATCAAGGGAACATCCCTGGTCATCCCTACTGCCTCTGGTCTGTCAGACACACTAAACACATGCTTCATTTGTAAATTATATCTGAGTGTTGTACTGCGCACCTGGCTATCCGTAAATTTAAAGAAAAGAAAATTGTGTTTTCTGGTTTGTTTAATATAAGGAATGTTAAATGATTTATACTTTTACTTTTGATACTTAAGTACATGTAAAACCAAATACTTTTAGACTTTTACTCAAGTACTATTTTACTAGGTGACTTTCACTTTTACTTGAGTCATTTTTTCTTAACCCTAGAATGCACATGCAGGCCAGATGAACGTGGTACCTTCTGGCGTTTAGAAATTGCTCCCAAGGATGAACCAGACTTGTGGAGGTCTACAATTTTTTCAATGTCAATTGCGCTGCTTTAGTGTGTCCCGTTTACCACGTGCAGTAGATGGAAAATGTACAGACACATGCCACATCCTAGCTAGGCTACTAAAATTATGCCTTCTAGCTTCCATTTTTAAGCTTGACAATGAATAACCAAAAAACTAAACCTGCAACAAAACACCATGCAAAGGATAAACATTGAAGGCATGTTACAGCAACATTTGAGCAGTAGCCTAGACTGGCTACTCAACTACAAGACATTGTGACTGCACCATACAGCAATGGAGGCTGGTAGAAGGGGCTTTAGGAGGACTCTGAATGATTGCTATGAAAAGTCAACTGACATTTACTCCTGGGGTGCTGACCTGTTGCACCCTCGAATACCACTGTGATTATTATTAATTTGACCCTGCTGGTCATCTGTGAACATTTGAACATCTTGGCTATGTTCTGTTATAATCTCCACCCGGCAGAGCCAGAAGAGGACTGGCCACCCCTCAGAGCCTGGTTCCTCTCTGGGTTTCTTCCTAGGTTCTGGCCTTTCTAGGGAGTTTTTCCTAGGCACGGTGCTTCTACACCTGCATTGCATGCTGTTTGGGGTTTTAGGCTGAGTTTCTGTACAGCACTTTGTGACATCAGATGATGTAAGAAGGGCTTTATAAATACATTTGATTGATTAATTGACAGATTATCAGGATGACCCCAGGGCCAACGAGAAATGCCATATCCCGGGTTGATGACAAAAAAATCCTGCCACTATTTAAACATTTGAAATGGTTTCAAAACAAATGTCCTTGTTAAACTTTGACACAAAGTAGTCTGTGATAAATAGCACAATATGTTTCATGTGAGTATTTGTTATAGTCAAAATAATCCATACCTGTGCTTTTTTTTAAACTCAAAAACAAGTATGAGCTAAGGTCAATGATTCCTAAATCAAATCAAATCAAATCAAATTTATTTATATAGCCCTTCGTACATCAGCTGATATCTCAAAGTGCTGTACAGAAACCCAGCCTAAAACCCCAAACAGCAAACAATGCAGGTGTAAAAGCACGGTGGCTAGGAAAAACTCCCTAGAAAGGCCAAAACCTAGGAAGAAACCTAGAGAGGAACCGGGCTATGTGGGGTGGCCAGTCCTCTTCTGGCTGTGCCGGGTAGAGATTATAACAGAACATGACCAAGATGTTCAAATGTTCATAAATGACCAGCATGGTCAAATAATAATAAGGCAGAACAGTTGAAACTGGAGCAGCAGCACAGTCAGGTGGACTGGGGACAGCAAGGAGCCATCATGTCAGGTAGTCCTGGGGCACGGTCCTAGGGCTCAGGTCCTCCGAGAGAGAGAAAGAAAGAGAGAATTAGAGAGAGCATATGTGGGGTGGCCAGTCCTCTTCTGGCTGTGCCTACAAGCTATAAATAGCAATTGGAAGTTCAAAACTTGTAATGTTCACAATAATTTAAGTTGATACAAAGATCTAACACAACATTGGGTGATAATATATGTATTATTATGGATTTATTGTCAGCTATAATGGGGCGGTCATTTTGGACAGGGAACACAGAATGAATTAACATGAAACGAACACAACAGGATAGTTAATCTGTTCTATTGTAATCATAGTTTAGCGTCTGTTAAATGACTTAAATGTAAATGTAAATGATGAGTACTTAATGCAATGAGTAGGCTACATAAAGGGACGTTACAAGTTTGTCAGATGTTTATAGACCCCTAAAGTATTCTCATGTTGTGGGATGTGGATTCAACTTGACATTACTCTACTTTTGAGATCTGGTTCCGTTAAGGCTACCAAATAAAACAGTATTTTTCTTTCCTCTCTCTCACATACCTAGAATATTCTGCAAATAAATGTAATTTTATCAACCCACCTATTCATAAAGAACTGTATTTGGCCCATATACCCTGGTTGTGTCCCAAATGGCACCATATTTCCTATGTAGTGTTCTTTTGGCCATGGGCCCTGGTCAAAAGTAATGAACTACACTGACCAAAAATATGAAAATATGTCAAATGTTTCATGAGCTGAAATAAAAATCCCAGAAATCTTCCATACAC
The DNA here is from genome assembly GCF_021184085.1 of Oncorhynchus gorbuscha. Classification (NCBI taxonomy): domain Eukaryota; kingdom Metazoa; phylum Chordata; class Actinopteri; order Salmoniformes; family Salmonidae; genus Oncorhynchus; species Oncorhynchus gorbuscha. The sequence continues at coordinate 47,802,400 of NC_060188.1, read as the reverse complement.
ACAAGAAACGTATTTCTCTCATGTTGTGCACAAATTAGTTTACATTCCTATTGACCATTTCTCATTTGCCAAGATAATCCATCCACCATGATAGGTGTAGGATATCAAAAAGCTGATTTAAACAGCATGATCATTACACAGGTGCACCTTGTGCTGGGGACAATAAAAGGCCACTTTAAAATGTGCAGTTTTGTCACACAACACAATGCCACAGATTTGTCAAGTTTTGAGGGTGCAGTTGGCATGCAGACTCCAGGATTGTCCAATAGAGCTGTTGCAAGATCATTTAATGTTAATTTCTCTACCATAAACTGCCTCCAACGTTGTTTTGAAGAATTTGGCAGTATGTCCAACCGGCCTCACAAATTGAGGATTATTTCTGTCTGTAAGAAATACCTTTTGTGGGGGAAAACTCATTCTGATAGGCTGAACCTGGCTCCCCAGCGGGTAGGCCTATGGCCTCCCAGGCCCACCCATGCTGCACCCCTGCCCAGTCATGTGAAATCCATAAATTAGGGCCGAATGAATTTATTTCAATTGACTGATTTCCTTATTTATTTATTTATTTATTATTTCACCTTTATTTAACCAGGCAGTGTCACACCCCGATCAGTTTTACCTGTCCTCGTTATTGTCTCCACCCCCTCCAGGTGTCGCTTGTTTTCCCCAGTGTATTTATCCCTGTGTTTCCTGTCTCTCTGTGCCAGTTCGTCTTGTTTGTTTCCAAGTCAACCAGTGGTTTTCCCCGTTCTCCTGCTTTTTGTATTCTCCTTTTTCTAGTCCTCCCGGTTTTGACTCTTGCCTGTTTCTGGACTTTGTACCCGCCTGTCTGACCATTCTGCCTGCCTTGACCACGAGCCTGTCTGCCACTTTGTACCTCCTGGACTCTGATCTGGTTTTGACCTTTTTGCCTGTCCACGACCATTCTCTTGCCTACCCCTTTGGATTAATAAACATTGTGAGACTCCAACCATCTGCCTCCTGTGTCTGCATTAGGTCTCGCCTTGTGCCTTGACAGGTAGGCCAGTTGTGAACAAGTTCTCATTTACAACTGAGACCTGGCCAAGATAAAGCAAAGCGTGTGACAAAAACAACAACACAGAGTTTCACATAAACAAACATACAGTCAATAACACAATAGAAAATCTATGTACAGTGTGTGCAAATGTAGAAGATTAGGGAGGTAAGGCAATAAATAGGCCATAGAGGTGAAATAATTACAATTTACCATTAACACTGGAGTGATAGATGTACAGATGATAATGTGCATGTAGAGATACTTGGGTGCAAAGGAGCAAAAAGATAAATAACAATATGGGATGAGGTAGTTGGGTGTGCTATTTACAGATTGGCTGTGTACAAGTACAGTGATTGGTAAGCTGCTCTTTCAGCTGATGCTTAAAGTTAGAGAGGGAGATATCAGTGTCCAGCTGGAACCTGCTGGAGCGCGTGCTATGGTTGGGTGTTGCTATAGTGACCAGTGAGCTGAGATAAGGCGGGACTGCAAAGACTTATAGATGACCTGGAGCCAGTGGATTTGGCGACGAATATAGCGATGGCCAGCCAACGAGAGCATACAGGTGGCCGTGGCTTGGCTGGGTCATTTTTCGGAGGACGCACGGCTCTTGACCTTCGTCTCTCCCGAGTCCATATAGACTGTAACTACCAATTGGATACCACGAAATTGGGGAGAAAATAGGCCCGCAAGACATTTCTTTTTGTCTCGTGTGCCGGATTGAAGTGGCTTCTTGACACCATGCCTGCTTAACCCAAAAGCCATCCGCACCAATGTGACGGAGGAAACACCGTACACCTGCCGACCGTGTCTGCGTGCAATGCACCCGGCCCACCCCAGGAGTTGCTAGAGCATGATGGGACAAGGAAATCTTGACCTGCCAAAACCTCTGCTAACCCGGACGACACTGGACCAATGGTGTGCCGCCTCATGGGTCTCCCATGCACGGCCAATGTGACACAGCCTGGGATCAAACTCGGGTCTGTAGTGACCCCTCAAGCACTTCGATGCAGTGCCTTAGAGCACTGTGCCACTCGGGAGGCCACTGCAAATTTATTTTAACAAACAATTGGTCCCCCCAAAAATGTGTCCCTCCGTTGAATTTCAAAATCCCGATGTGGACCTCAAGACAAAAAGTTTGCCCACCCATGCCCTAACCCTAACCCTAACCTTAACCCCTAACCCTAACCTAACCCCTAACCCTAACCACTAACCCCTTACCCTGGTAGTCTATTGGTTTGGGCGTTGGGCCAGTAACCGAAAGGTTGCTGGATCAAATACCTCAGCTGAAGGTAAAAATCTGTTCTGCCCCAGAGCAGAACAACAGTTCCCCCGGGCACCAATGACGTGGATGTTGATTATGGCAGCCCCCTGCACCTCTCTGATTGAGGGGTTGGGTTAAATGCAGAAGACACATTTCAGTTGAATGCAGTCAGTTGTTCAACTGACTAGGTATCGCCCTTTCCCTAATTGTAACCCTAACCACTAAGCTTAAAATAGCTTTTGTCCACACGGGGATGTGGCAAATTTTCCTTGTTTTCTCTCCTTGTAGGGACTTTTGGGGATGCTAGGTCCCCACAAGGATAGAAGAACCAACCAACCCCCACACACACACACAAACACACACACATCACTCTTTCTTGCCTGCTGGTGCGTTGCTTTGTTGTGCAGTGCACCCAGTCCTAGTGGAGTCCTGTCTAGGAGGAATGGCTGTGCACTCTCTGGGGGACGTGGCCAGAGTGGACAAATCATGCTAATTGTCTGGGACAGAAACGGAGTGCGAAACCCAAGATGAAGGCAGAGAGAGAGGCTCTCTCAAAAGCCATAGCCGCTCCTCAACTTTTGCTATTCTGGTGTCTCCTTGTTTCGTCCCAGTCAGGTAAGGGAAACTTTCCCCTGTTTTTGGGAAACACAAGGCAAGGCAATGTGGGTGGGAGGTATTTAGAATGGAGTGGACAAGGAAATGGTTTCTGACAGAGATTTTTTTGTCTGATAGGTTGGACACATACATTTTGTGTTTTTCATATTCTACTTGCGAGAACATGTTCAATTATGCCTACTTTGTCCATGTCAAACAAGCAAATAAACGTTTCCTTATTATATATTAGCTTACACTGAGTGTACATAACATTCCTTTGGTTTCTTTGGGTCTCTACTGAGTTAGGTAAATCAGCTTTTTTTTTTTTGCACTTTATCTGTAGAACAATCTTCAAAATGTTCTTAAATGTGATGTTTTGGTACCTCTAGGTGAATTCAGAAAGCTGATTGAGGACCTTATTACTGATTGTGTTTTATTTAAATTTTTTATGAATGTGTTTTTTTATGAACGTGTTTTTCTTTCTGCTTGCATTATGTATTTATATTTTGATGTGTGTATTTTCTGTTATTTATGTCATTCAGGGTTCATCTGTAAAAGAGACCTCGGTTTCAGTATGACTCCCTGATAAAATAAAGGTTAAATAAATACAAAATAGGCACCCTTGCTTTTTCCATGACAGAGACTGACCATTTGAATCCAGGTGAAAGCTACAATCCCTTATCGATGTCACTTGTGAAATCCACTTCACTGCTCTTTTCACAGTCATTGTAAATTAAGAATTTGTTCTTAACTGACTTGCCTAGTTAAATAAAAGGTTAAATAAAACATTTACAAAATATATATATATATATATATATTGTAGATGAAGTGTACAATATATAGTGTAGATGAAGGGGAGGAGACAGGTTAAAGAAGGAATTTTAAGCCTTGAGACAATTGAGACATGGATTGTGTATGTGTGCCATTCAGAATGGGCAAGGCAAAAGATTGAAGTGCTTTTGAATGGGTATGCAGCACAGGATGCTGCTGAAGGGAGAATGGCATCAAATACCTGGAAACCATGTGTTTGATGCATGTTACATTTACATAGACATTCTTATCCAGAGCAAATTACAGTAGAGTGCATACATTTTCATATTTGTTTGTAGTGGTCCCCAATGAGAATTGAACCCACAACCCCAGCATTGCAAGTGCCATACTCTACCAACTGAATCACACAGACCCCTTCCACAAATTCCACCCCAGTCGTTACCATGAGCCCGTTCTCCACAATTAAGGTGCCACCAATCTCCTGTGGTATGCATGTAGGTGCCAGGCACACAGGTTTGAGTGTGTCAAGAACTGCAAAGCTTCTGGGTTTTTCACGCTCAACAGTTTCCCCATGTGTATCAAGAATGGTCTACCACCCAAAGGACATCCAGCCAACTTGACACAAATGGGGGAAGCATTGGAGTCAACATGGGCCAGCATCCATGTGGAACGCTTTTGACACCTTGTGGTGTCAAAAGCGTTTGACACCTTGTGGAGTCCATGCCCCCCTGAGGGCAAAATGGGGTGGAACACAATAATAGGAAGGTGTTCATAATGTTTGTACACTCTGTGTATTTTCATTCAATCTGAAAGCACAATGCCACACAGTTCAGTAATCCTCAATTACTAGAAAACCATTTTGTAGTCAAGTTGATGACACTCAAAAAACAACACATAATCTGTGGATTTAAAAATTGATGAAGATATATTATTTGTCAGAAAGCAGTCACAATAGGACCCAGAAAAAGTCCTGGAGTAAAATGTACTTTCAATGGACATTCTTCCCTGAGAATGATTTTTTTTTGTCCAGGATGGCTTAATCTGGGTTTGGGAAACCAGCCCACAAGGTTTAGACTTTAACGAGTTTAAGTGTTTTGTATTTGACCTCTGTAGAGCCCATGTGGGCACTACACTACTCAAATGTCTTCCGGTTGGTTTAGCAGGTTAGCCAAAGTCCTCCACCAGTATGAATGGTGATGTCATGGAGCCAAACTGCTCTGTGAGAATGGTACAATCAGAGGATCCTCCAAGCAGAGAGGATCATGGTGAAAGGGCAGATGTTGCTTGGTGAAGGACCTGAGCTCAGGGTATTGAGGTACGACCTAGAAACATAAAGGGGAAGATATACGAAGCATCTATACTTTTGTAAATATATCATTCTAACTTTACATGAGATATATAAAAAAGGTGTGAAGACACAAGCATAGAAAGAGGTGCGATTGTGTTGTCATCAGCAGAATCACTGGGGTCCTCTGTCTCCGGGCTCAGCCAATCGGGGATCTCGTGTTTGCTCTGAGGGCTCTTTTCATGGACTGCCAGGGAGGAAGTTGGTCCAAACAATCGCCACTTTTGTCAGCTCATCCCAGCGGTCCCAGAGAACTGTGAGCTGTTACCACGGCGATGCAGTGCTGCCACGCAGGCTCGCTTCAGCACACTCTGCCCCAATGGAGGAGGGGGCCCAGTGCCCACAGTCGAGTCATCAGCAGCCTACCGCCCACAACAACAGCCAGCAGAGCTAGATACAGTCATTTGGCTCTCACTTTATTAGCCCACTCTGAACACATACTGTAGGCTATTTCCCTCATAGAGATGAAACCTCTGGTCAATGAACTCAGAAAGTATTGCTGCAAAATCTGTTGGCCATAACTTAGACTGTTTGAAATATGTTGTTGAAATAGCTAAGGGGCTGAGAGGAGGAAGCTTAGCATATGCCCTGACAATGACCTGTTAACGATGAATGGAAAGAAGCATGCCACTCAATCAAAGACCGCCTAGTTACGGCTGGGATGGTGGTACTGGTGTGGAGATTGTGGACAGTCCAATATTCTTCAGAACACTAACATTCACAGAGTAATGGAATAGGAAAGGCAGTACGTTTCCATTAAGAAGTGGGCCAAGTCTCCTTGGGTACACGATCTGGGTAAAGCTTGTTGTTGGATGGTTTGCTACTTGGCCTATTTGAAAGCCACTTGTTACAACCTGAAGTGGCATTGTAGCTAGAGCCCTACCTGTGCCCTACTGTGGCGTAATGTGTCAGATAATCTGTCTCACATGCGTGTAAATTACATTTGTGTAATTTGACTCTAATCTGATAAGATAAAGAATACAAATATGATTACAAATATGCAAAATATAATATGTATGGTGGTGCTTACACATGTTCCAGGAGACTATAACCTGAATAAATTGACTAGATACAATAAGGTGGATCTTATACATCCAGTCTGTTCCATCTCCTCTATGACTAGGAAGTGTCGAGGGGGTCAACATCACCAGCCCTGGCTCCCTGATCCGGGGGACGTTGGGCGGGGAGGCACTCCTCTCCGTCCGCTACAGCAGCTCCAGCCCCGATGCGCCTGTCATCAAGTGGCAGCTGAAGAGGGACGACAAGCCTGTCACTGTGGTCCAGTCCATTGGCACCGAGATCATTGGGAACCTGAGGCCCGAGTACCGGGACCGCATCCTGGTGTTTGAGAATGGCACCCTCCTGCTCCACAACCTCAAGCTCTCGGACGAGGGCACCTACGAAGTGGAGATTTCAATCACGGATGACACATTCACTGGAGAAGGGAGTATCGACCTAACTGTGGATGGTAGGTGGTTCATAGTGTAAGTAAGTAAGCCTTGGAAAAGTAAGCCTTGTCCATGCCAGAATGGACCATAGGGTAGTAGCCTATGTCCTTATTCTGTAGCGTAAGGCAGTTTGATATACAAGTACACACCCTGGACAGGATGTTAGTCTGTTGCAGGACCTTATCCCTAATCCATCTCTTTAATGCTGAGTGTCAAGCAGAGGCATTGAGTACCATTTTTGGAGTCTTTGGTATGACTCTACCAATTTCAGGGTGGATACTAAGGTCACTAAGTTGGTTGGTGAATAGTCCTCTGTGACATGACTTGCATTAAAGAGGCACTGCTTGCAGGGACTTCTGGCATTGTCTGTGACAAAACCAAAAGCTTTTTGACATTTTTGTTTATATTTCTCATTCATAAGACTGGGCTGAATTGCATGAATTTGTATGAATAGGCTAAATTGTCAAGGAAAGTGCAAGAGACAGTAGCCCAAACAGTGTTGAACCTATGAAGTTATTGTCGCATGGGTCACCTGAGAAGTTGTATATGTACATTAGCTGACTCGTGACGCATTTTGTCACCATTATATCAGCATAACCTTTGACCCTGAACGAACAAGAGATCCTAATCTTTTCATTGGGGTATTTCAGAAACGTGTGACTACTATGCTTCTTCTCCATAGAGCCCATATCCAGGCCTTATGTCCACATGGAGGCCTCCTCAGTGCTGGAGCTCAGCGAGCACTTTACCCTCAACTGCTCCCACGACAATGGAACCAATGCCAAGTACAGCTGGCAGAAAGGCGGTAAACCGCTGACCAATGAGACGCGCCTACAGTTGTCACCTGACCAGAAGCTCTTGACAATTGTGCGGGTGCTGATGGTGGATGATGACATCTACGGCTGCATGGTGGAGAACCCTATTGGCAGCATGAAGAGCCTGCCCATTAAACTCACTATCTACAGTAGGCTTAACAGTGGAACTATAGGCTTGAACCAGCATTTTAAAGCCACAATCTGCAATCTGGCTTTCTGTAAAATGGCAGCCCCACCACTTGCTTTGCTATAAAGTTGAGGGATGAGGATGGAGAAATTTAGCTAACTCCTGTAATACTCTCGCACTCTCTAACCCATGATATAGGCTTCTTTAGTAAGTACTCACTAAGTAAAATTGAAGTTATTTTCATAATTTCATCTCAGAGCGCTTTCTTAGGCGTACAAGTCAGTGTTTCAAGCCTAGGGCATTAAACAAATACTTCACTGAAAAGCAAGTCCTTGTACTTTAGGGAAGGGGTGAATAAAGGCAAATGCAAATCATGATAGCTTCTGTAAAATAAAATAAACCCAAAGCCCTCACTCTAGAGGGGGAAAAAACATTATTGTAATGTACCATTAGCAAACAGAATGCGTGGGAGGGAAGTCGATCACTGGCTATACATGCAGTACATGACTACATCACAGTGGGAGGACGGGGGAGAAAGTACATACTGTAATTCTGCTTGAACATACTGTTAAGTAGCTCTCCTGTGACATTTATTTTCCTGTGTGGTTACCACCCAAATAGAACCGTATTCCCTATATAGTGCATTACTGTTGACCAGAGCCCTATGGGCCCTGGTCAAAAGTAGTGCACTGAATAGGGAAACAGGTGCCAGTTGGGACACAACCTGTGACACTGCTATCCTCCTGACCCTCCTGTGTTCCCCCCACAGGGAGGAGTTCCCTCTACATCATTCTCTCCACCGGGGGTATTTTTCTTCTCATCACCTTGGTTACAGTATGCGCCTGCTGGGGACCTTCCAAGAAGTAAGAACTAGCTTATTGATGGTTGTCTCACTCGCTACATGTTTCTGGATGCTTCTCTGTCTGTACATCAAATCAAAGTTTATTTGTCATGTGCGCCGACAGTGAAATGCTTACTTACAGGCTCGAACTAATAGTGCGTAAAATGTATTAGGTGAACAATAGGTAGGTAAAGAAATAAAACAACAGTAAAAAGACAGGCTACATACAGTAGCAAGGCTGTAGAAGTAGCGAGGCAACATACAGACACTGGTTAGTCAGGCTGATTGAGGTAGTATGTACATGTAGATATGGTTAAAGTGACTATGCATTTATGATGAGCAGAGAGTAGCAGTAGCGTAAAAGAGGGTTTGCGGGTGGTGGGTGGTGGGTGGGACACAATGCAAATAGTCCGGGTAGTCATTTGATTACCTGTTCAGGAGTCTTATGGCTTGGGGGTAAAAACTGTTGAGAAGCCTTTTTGTCCTAGACTTGGCACTCTGGTACCACTTGCCATGCGGTAGTAGTGAGAACAGTCTATGACTGAGGTGGCTGGGGTCTTTGACAATTTTTAGGGCCTTCCTCTGACACCGCCTGGTGTAGAGGTCCTGGATGGCAGGCAGCTTAGCCCCAGTGATGTACTGGGCTGTACACACTACCCTCTGTAGTGCCTTGCGGTCGGAGGCCGAGCAATTGCCATACCAGGATGCTCTCGATGTTGCAGCTGTAGAACATTTTGAGGATCTCAGGACCCATGACAAATCTTTTAAGTTTATTGAGGGGGAATAGCCTTTGTCGTGCCCTCTTCACAACTGTCTTGGTGTGTTTGACCATTCTAGTTTGTTGTTGATGTGGACACCAAGGAACTTGAGGCTCTCAACTTGCTCCACTACAGCCCTGTCGATGAGAATGGGGGCGTTGCTCGGTCCTCCTTTTCCTGTAGTCCACAATCATTACATTTACATTTACATTTAAGTCATTTAGAAGACGCTCTTATCCAGAGCGACTTACAAATTGGTGCATTCACCTTATGACATCCAGTGGAACAGCCACTTTACAATAGTGCATCTAAATCTTTTAAGGGGGGGGGGGGGTGAGAAGGATTACTTTATCCTATCCTATGTATTCCTTAAAGAGGTGGGGTTTCAGGTGTCTCCGGAAGGTGGTGATTGACTCCGCTGTCCTGGCGTCGTGAGGGAGTTTGTTCTACCATTGGGGAGCCAGAGCAGCGAACAGTATTCACTGGGCTGAGCGGGAACTGTACTTCCTCAGTGGTAGGGAGGCGAGCAGGCCAGAGGTGGATGAACGCAGTGCCCTTATTTGGGTGTAGGGCCTAATCAGAGCCTGGAGGTACTGAGGTGCCGTTCCCCTCACAGCTCCGTAGGCAAGCACCATGGTCTTGTAGCGGATGCGAGCTTCAACTGGAAGCCAGTGGAGAGAGCGGAGGAGCGGGGTGACGTGAGAGAACTTGGGAAGGTTGAACACTAGACGGGCTGCGGCGTTCTGGATGAGTTGTAGGGGTTTAATGGCACAGGCAGGGAGCCCAGCCAACAGCGAGTTGCAGTAATCCAGACGGGAGATGACAAGTGCCTGGATTAGGACCTGCGCCGCTTCCTGTGTGAGGCAGGGTCGTACTCTGCGGATGTTGTAGAGCATGAACATACAGGAACGGGCCACCGCCTTGATGTTAGTTGAGAACGACAGGGTGTTGTCCAGGATCACGCCAAGGTTCTTAGCGCTCTGGGAGGAGGACACAATGGAGTTGTCAACCGTGATGGCGAGATCATGGAACGGGCAGTCCTTCCCCGGGAGGAAAAGCAGCTCCGTCTTGCCGAAGTTCAGCTTGAGGTGGTAATCCGTCATCCACACTGATATGTCTGCCAGACATGCAGAGATGCGATTCGCCACCTGGTCATCAGAAGGGGGAAAGGAGAAGATTAATTGTGTGTCGTCTGCATAGCAATGATAGGAGAGACCATGTGAGGTTATGACAGAGCCAAGTGACTTGGTGTATAGCGAGAATAGGAGAGGGCCTAGAACAGAGCCCTGGGGGACACCAGTGGTGAGAGCGCGTGGTGAGGAGACAGATTCTCACCACGCCACCTGGTAGGTGATCATCTCCTTAGTCTTGGTTACGTTGAGGGATAGGTTGTTATTCTGGCACCACCCGGCCCGGTCTCTGACCTCCTCCCTATAGGCTGTCTCGTCATTGTCGGTGATCAGGCCTACCACTGTTGTGTCGTCTGCAAACTTACTGATGGTGTTGGAGTCGTGCCTGGCCATGCAGTCATAGGTGAACAGAGAGTACAGGAGGGGACTGAGCACGCACCCCTGAGGAGCTCCAGTGTTGAGGATCAGCGTGGCAGATGTGTTGCTAAAAAATTAAATAGCTAAAATTATCCTTGGTATGAACATCTTAAAACGATTCCATATGTTAGCTTAGACCCCCCACCCCCACCACCCCCTATCCCCTGGCTTAGACAGGGCTTAGACTCTAAAGGGTTTAACAGTTGTATACTGTATCATTTTAGCACACAGTTTAATCTCACATATATTGTACGTTTCTTATGCAGAGAACGTCAGAAACGTCAAATGAAGCCCAGAGGTTTGGCAGGCCTGCCAAGGCATTTAATAGAACACCCTGATTATTCCCAAATCAATGAAATGAAGCCCAAAGGTTTGGCAGGCCTGCCAAGGCATTTAATAGAACACCCTGATTATTCCCAAATCAATCATGCAGGTAAGAAAACGAATAATAACTTTTATTTATTTATTCATAATAATAAAATAAAAAATGTGTGTTGCACCAAAGGTGTTCATCCAATGTCTTTTTCATCCTGTTCAGTTCGAGTTTTACCAAAAATTATGACTGAACATGAATGCAAGAATCCAGTGGCACTCTACATCCTCAAAAAGGTAACTCTCGAAATAACAAAAAACATGTAAATCTGTCACCATCACTCTCTTGACTCAAAACATAACTAAATAAACCCTTGTCTGAATAAATGTTAATTTATTAAATCGATAAAATGGACAGAGGTACTGTGGGGGTTTGTACATTTTTATTTCTCAACCCTCATTCAGCTGTTAGGATGACTACAATATCTCAATGTAGAATACAATACAGCCACTACACCTTAGGTATTGTTTGGACCTGTTTAGAGAACATTGTGTGTGTGTATTGACTTGGTTCCCCTCTTTGTAGGATTCCCCTCAGGAAGACCATGACTCACCTGGCAACATAGGCCTGGGCCTCCCCTCTGTACCACCTAGAAGCCCTCCCAGCTACAGCAGCTCCCTGCCCCCCTCCTCACACTCCCCTGACCCCCCTGCCCGCTCTTCTCGCAGGTACCCTCGCACCCCAGTCAGCTCCCCCCCTTCACATCACAACAACAAGTTGCAGAGCAAAACCTCCACCCCCTCCCCGCCCCGCACTAGAAGCTCCAGGCGCATGTTCCGCAACCCAGGGGGCATACTACCTGCCCCTCAGTTGGAAGAGCCCACCCCCATACTGGAGATCAATGGCACCACTCAGCCCTGATTGTCTATATGCAAGTCCTGGATAGATGCAGTGTGTGCAGGCTTTTGTTTCAGCCCAGCACTTACACATCTGGCCTAAATTTAAGACCATGATTAATTTAAACATAGGCACCAAAGGGAACAAACTGGACATTAATTTTCTTTTTTCGTTGCAAAATGATTTAAACCCGTTTATTTTCAGTGCCCTAATGAATATGACCCTGGTGTGTTGAAGCTGGGCCAGGAAAAAACGCTTCCACACACCATGGCCCCTGTGGTCCATGCCTTGGAGCTGCAGAGAGATGTGTATATTTCTGTATGTTCACATGGTGACTGTATGTATGTAAATATGTTTTTATGACGTGATAGTGCAGTAATGTTTGTCTCAGAACCCAACACAGCACTTTAATATTCTCTCCTCAATGGATTTGTAAATACATTGTCATCCTCCACAACTGTATGGGTCAGTTTAGTTTTCAAGTTCTGACATGTTAGCCAATTTGTTTATGTTACATTTCATGATGTCCCGTTCTTTAAGACCTAAACTGTACAATGTATAAAACCTCTCTTTAAAAAAGGTACCAATTTCTTTTAGTACATTTTGTATGGTGTGGAGGTTTGAAATTGAACTACTAATCGTCTGTGTTCTTGGTATCATAGTTGAATAATCATTCAATATTTGTTTTCCTTTGTCTAGATTCATAGAATTTGTTAAGAAAACAAAGGATGCACTGTACACATCAGTAGAGATGTTCAATAAAAGGTATGAGGAAGAAATATTTGTCGTCATTTCTAAATTTGTTTCACTTAAAGTTCAACTTTAGGGAAAGTTTGAATGTTTCAGACACTTTGTCCTTAATATTGTTGGTTTGTAAGTTTTTTTGTTACATTGATCCATACAGCTTACATAGGGTTTCTTCAGACAGTCATCGTGGTCGACATCAATGCAATCTCTTCATCTCTGTTCACCGGGAATGTTTGTGCCCTGCAATAAAACAGAGGGGACATAATTTCAACACAGTACAGTACAAGCTTTATGTAACTTGTTCCTTTTTGTCTAATGCTCATCATTCTGTTCTCGAACACACAGAGAGAATCTGTTTGCTGATTCACAGTTTCACCAAGAGGACAAAAGCCTGTTCAGTGACGACTATGGCTTTGTGGTTGAGGCGTGGAGAAGAAAGAAAGCAATTCATCTCCCAACATAAACATGAATGAATAAATTGGAGATTGGAGACATTACACAGTTTCTCCACAGAACAGAGATGCCTGGATAACAATTAGGTGTTGTTACCATGTTTTCTCACTAGAAAACTATGTCACCCGCTCCACTTGGACTTTTCAGTTTCTCCACAGAACAGAGATGCCTGGATAACAATTAGGTGTTGTTACCATGTTTTCTCACTACAAAACGATGTCACTCGCTCCACTTGGACTTTTCAGTTTCTCCACAGAACAGAGATGCCTGGATAACAATTAGGTGTTGTTACCATGTTTTCTCACTACAAAACTATGTCACCCGCTCCACTTGGACTTTTCAGTTTCTCCACAGAACAGAGATGCCTGGATAACAATTAGGTGTTGTTACCATGTTTTCTCACTACAAAACGATGTCACTCGCTCCACTTGGACTTTTCAGTTTCTCCACAGAACAGAGATGCCTGGATAACAATTAGGTGTTGTTACCATGTTTTCTCACTAGAAAACTATGTCACTCGCTCCACTTGGACTTTTCAGTGGGTCTAAATCAAACAGCCTATTTCCATAGATGTAAATTAGCAATTTATCTGCAAAAGTATTTCAAGCAGGTCTAACTTGATTCAGCTACTGGAGAAGAGTGTGACTAAATGCATGTGTAGCCGACCAGTGTAAAGAGAGTGACAACAGCCCTACGGTCATGACCTGTACTGCAAAAAACGTGACAAATAAAGAACCCCAGACACTCTGTGATCTTGGAGATCTATTATTGGAGCTCGAAGCTGCAAAGCAAGATGTCTACCTACCTGGCCTATCATGCCTGGAGACATCCAGAGGGGTGGGCCCTATCGTAGAGAGGCTCCCATATGGCCTGCAGGAAACGTGGACATCATATGGGTCAAACGTCAGGCTATAAAACAATGTCACCTTCCATTCTGGGTGTTCGCCAACGTCATCCGTAGAGAAGCCAAAGTCAGGGCAGACCCCAGCTTCAACCTCTTCTCCTCCCATTCGGCACCTGTCAGAAGAGACGAGCAAGACAGACATGGGAAGACAATATCTGTCCACAAAATACAAGTATCTTCAACAGAGAACACGGGGGATCAGAAGAAACCAGCCGTTAAATCTGCAAAGTAGATTACGTAGGTCACCAAGCCTCATCCGTTAAAGAAGTGTGGAGGTTTCAGAGAGAAGTCCCTGGAAGACCGCAAACACTTCCTCAAAGAGAACTGTGTGTGTTTTCAGTGCTGCTCTTCCACAAATCATCTCGCCAAGAACTGTAAGGTAACGGTGAAATGCAACGAATGTGAAAGCGGCCGGCACCTCTCAGCACTCCATCCTGGTCCAGCTCCATGGAAGTTAAGCTCATCCCCTTCCTCTTTAGAGCATAGCAGGGAGGAAGAGGAACCAGCCAATCAGGGGTCACATCTAAGGGCACCGCCGTATGTGGAAAAGGAATGAGCGCGAGAGCATGCTCCACGATATGACTCGTAAATGTGTTCCAGAAGGATGCCGTGAATAATCAAAAAGTATGTGTGCTATACCTAATGAACAAAGCAAGATCAGAGTTCAACATCTTCAAGGTCAAAGGTAGTTCATCACCATACACACTCAATGTGTGTCTCAGAGGTGCCCGCAAACCATCTCAGGTGAGTTCGTTCAAGACATCCATCTTGGAAAATTGTCATCCAACCTACTTCAGCCCATGCAACAGTCAGGTTAGGGTGAAAGAGAAGCTCAGGTACGGCACACCGCAGAAGATCCTTGACGAGCCAAACCTTCAACACAACTCACTGACAACTCACTGACATTCTGTCGCACAGCTAGCATTCACAAACTTGCACCTTCGATTGACGACTCAAGATTCCTTCAGATCACGGACAGCGAGGTCTGCCAAGACCACTCCAACAGCTGGGTCGCACCCTTTCCCTTTCAGAAACCCAGATGATGGTTGCCAAACAATATGGAGTATGCTTACAGTCGTCTCACCTCACTCCGTCGTACTCTAGCAAAGCAGGCTCAGATGAAGGAGCAATTCGTAGAGTTCATGCAGAGGTAGCTCCACCAGGAAGGTCAAGAATGCTGGTACCTCCATTTGGAGTCTATCACCCTATAAAGCCAGACCAGAGCCGTGTGGTGTTCAACTCAAGTGCACCATTCAAAGGAGTCTCCCTCAATTATGTACTCCCCTGATCTCAACTACAGCCTGCTGGGGTACTCATGAGGTACAGGAAAGAACCTGTGGCCATCACTGCTGATATCCAGCACATGTTCCACTGCTTCGGGATGATGGAGGATCACAGATACTTCCTTTGCTTCCTGTGGTATCGCAACAACTGTGGACTACAGAATGCGTGTCCATGTCTTCGGCAATAGCCCGTCCCCTGTTGTCGCCATATACAGTTGAAGTTGGAAGTTTATGTACACTTATGTTGGAGTCATTAAAACTCATTTTTCAACAACTCCACAAATTTCTTGTTAACGAACTATAGTTTTGGCAAGTCGGTTAGGATATCTACTTTGTGCATGACACAAGTAATATTTCCAACAATTGTTTACAGACAGATTATTTCACTGTATTACAATTCCAGTGGGTCAGAAGTTTACATACAAAGTTGACTGTGCCTTTAAACAGCTTGGAAAATTCCAGAAAATGATGTCATGGCTTTAGAAGCTTCTGATAGGCTAATTGACCTAATTTGAGTCAATTGAAGGTGTAGCTGTGTATGTATTTCAAGGCCCACCTTCAAACTCAGTGCCTCTTTGCTTTAAATCATGGGAAAATCTAAAGAAATCAGCCAAGACCTCAGAAAAAAACAATTGTAGACCTCCACAAGTCTGGTTCATCCTTGGGAGTAATTTCCAAATGCCTGAAGGTACCACGTTCATCTGTACAAACATTAGTACGCAAGTATAAACACCATGGGACCACGCAGCCACCAAACCGCCCAGGAAGGAGACGTGTTGTGTCTCCTAGAGATGAACGTACTTTGGTGCGGAAAGTGCAAATCAATCCCAGAACAACAGCAAAGGACCTTGTGAAGATGCTGGAGGACACAGGTACAAAAGTATCTATATCCACAGTGAAATGAGTCCTATATTGACATAACCTGAAAGGCTGCTCAGCAAGGAAGAAGCCACTGCTCCAAAACCGCCATAAAAAAGCCAGACTACGGTTTGCAACTGCACATGGTCACAAAGATTGTACTTTTTGGAGAAATGTCCTCTGGTCTGATGAAACAAAAATATAACTGTTTGGCCATAATGACCATTGTTATTTTTGTAGGAAAAAAGGGGAGACTTGCAAGCCAAAGATCACCAACCCAACCGTGAAGCACAGGGGTGACAGCATCATGTTGTGGGGGTGCTTTGCTGCAAGAGGGACTGATAAACTTCACAAAATAGATGGCATCATGAGGTAGGAAAATTATATGGATATATTGAAGCAACATCTCAAGACATCAGTCAGGAAGTTAAAGCTTGGTCGCAGGAATACCTAGGATAGGATAAGTAATCCCTCTCACCCCCCCCCTTTAAGATTTAGATGCACTATTGTAAAGTGACTGTTCCACTGGATGTCATAAGGTGAATGCACCAATTTGTAAGTTGCTCTGGATAAGAGCGTCTGCTAAATGACTTAAATGTAAATGTAAAATGGGTCTTCCAAATGGACAATTACCCCAAGCATACTTCCAAAGTTGTGGCAAAATTGCTGAAGGACAACAAAGTCAAGGTATTGGAGTGGCCACTACAAAGGCCTGACCTCAATCCTTTAGGAGGAATGGGCCAAAATTCACCCAACTTATTGTGCAAAGCTTGTGGAAGGCTACCCGAAACATTTGACCCAGGTTGAACAATTTAAAGGCAATGCTACCGAATACAAATTGAGTGTGTAAACTTCTGTCCCACTGGGAATGTGATGAACGAAATAAAAGCTTAAATAAATCCCTCTACTATTATTCTGACATGTCACATTCTTAAAAGAAAGTGGTGATCCTAACTGCCCTAAGACATGGAATTTTTACTAGGATTAAATGTAAGGAATTGTGAAAAACTGAGTTTCAATGTATTTGGCTAAGGTGTATGTAAACTTCCGACTTCAACTGTATACGGCCTAAGGAGTACTGCCGAGGAAGAAGAGGATGGCCTCGATTTGAGAAGGTTCGTCGATGACACACTGAAGTCATTCCCTACCGAAATAGAGTCCATCAGTGTCCTAGGTCGAGCACAGGAAATGCTTGCGTTATCCAACCTCAGGCTACACAAAATTGCCTCCAACAGTCCTGTGCTGATGGATGCGTTTCCCACTGACGACAGGGCAAAGGACATTAAGGATCTAAACCTCTTCACTGTTGATCTCCCCCTACAGCACAGTCTGGGAGTGTCTTAGAACATCACAGCAGACAGATTCACATTCCAAGCCACAGACAAGAAGCCATTCACACGCTCTCTAAGGTTAATAGCCTACATGATCCACTTAGCCTCCTAGCCCTGTCACCATAAAAGGCAGGCTATTCCTGAGAGCTCTCTATGCTTGCATAAGATTGGGATTCACCCCTTCCCACAGACATGGAAGAGAAATGGAACAAATGGAGAAATTCCCTTCACTACTTAGCACCTACATGTCTTCCTCTACCTCTAATAATCAGCTCAAGGAACTTTGTCTTCAAATCCAAATCAAATTAGATTTGTTACATACACATGGTTAGCAGATGTTAATGTGAGTGTAGCGAAATGCTTGTGCTTCTGTTTCCAACAGTGCAGTAATAACTAACAAGTAATCTAAAGTTCCCCAACAACTACCTAATACACACAAATCTGAAAGGGGTGAATGAGAATATGTACATTTACATTTTACATTTTACATTTAAGTCATTTAGCAGATGCTCTTATCCAGAGCGACTTACAAATTGGTGCATTCACCTTATGACATCCAGTGGAACAGCCACTTTACAATAGTGCATCTAAATCTTTTAAGGGGGGGTGAGAAGGATTACTTTATCCTATCCTAGGTATTCCTTAAAGAGGTGGGGTTTCAGGTGTCTCCGGAAGGTGGTGATTGACTCCGCTGTCCTGGCGTCGTGAGGGAGTTTGTTCCACCATTGGGGGGCCAGAGCAGCGAACAGTTTTGACTGGGCTGAGCGGGAACTGTACTTCCTCAGTGGTAGGGAGGCGAGCAGGCCAGAGGTGGATGAACGCAGTGCCCTTGTTTGGGTGTAGGGCCTGATCAGAGCCTGGAGGTACTGAGGTGCCGTTCCCCTCACAGCTCCGTAGGCAAGCACCATGGTCTTGTAGCGGATGCGAGCTTCAACTGGAAGCCAGTGGAGAGAGCGGAGGAGCGGGGTGACGTGAAAGAACTTGGGAAGTTTGAACACCAGACGGGCTGCGGCGTTCTGGATGAGTTGTAGGGGTTTAATGGCACAGGCAGGGAGCCCAGCCAACAGCGAGTTGCAGTAATCCACACGGGAGATGACAAGTGCCTCGATTAGGACCTGCGCCGCTTCCTGTGTGAGGCAGGGTCATACTCTGCGGATGTTGTAGAGCATGAACCTACAGGAACGGGCCACCGCCTTGATGTTAGTTGAGAACGACAGGGTGTTGTCCAGGATCACGCCAAGGTTCTTAGCGCTCTGGGAGGAGGACACAATGGAGTTGTCAACCGTGATGGCGAGATCATGGAACCGGCAGTCCTTCCCCGGGAGGAAGAGCAGCTCCGTCTTGCCGAGGTTCAGCTTGAGGTGGTGATCCGTCATCCACACTGATATGTCTGCCAGACATGCAGAGATGCAATTCACCACCTGGTCATCAGAAGGGGGAAAGGAGAAGATTAATTGTGTGTCGTCTGCATAGCAATGATAGGAGAGACCATGTGAGGTTATGACAGAGCCAAGTGACTTGGTGTATAGCGAGAATAGGAGAGGGCCTAGAACAGAGCCCTGGGGGACACCAGTGGTGAGAGCGCGTGGTGAGGAGACAGATTCTCGCCACGCCACCTGGTAGGAGTGACCTGTCAGGTAGGACGCAATCCAAGCATGGGCCGCGCCGGAGATGCCCAACTCGGAGAGGGTGGAGAGGAGGATCTGATGGTTCACAGTATCGAAGGCAGCCGATAGGTCTAGAAGGATGAGAGCAGAGGAGAGAGAGTTAGCTTTAGCGGTGTGGAGCGCCTCCGTGATACAGAGAAGAGCAGTCTCAGTTGAATGACTAGTCTTGAAACCTGACTGATTTGGATCAAGAAGGTCATTCTGAGAGAGATAGCGGGAGAGCTGGCCAAGGACGGCACGTTCAAGAGTTTTGGAGAGAAAAGAAAGAAGGGATACTGGTCTGTAGTTGTTGACATCGGAGGGATCGAGTGTAGGTTTTTTCAGAAGGGGTGCAACTCTTGAAGACGGAAGGGACGTAGCCAGCGGTCAGGGATGAGTTGATGAGCGAGGTGAGGTAAGGGAGAAGGTCTCCGGAAATGGTCTGGAGAAGAGAGGAGGGGATGGGGTCAAGCGGGTAGGTTGTTGGGCGGCCGGCCGTCACAAGACGCGAGATTTCATCTGGAGAGAGAGGGGAGAAAGAGGTCAGAGCACAGGGTAGGGCAGTGTGAGCAGAACCAGCGGTGTCGTTTGACTTAGCAAACGAGGATCGGATGTCGTCGACCTTCTTTTCAAAATGGTTGATGAAGTCATCTGCAGAGAGGGAGGAGGGGGGGAGGGGGAGGAGGATTCAGGAGGGAGGAGAAGGTGGCGAAGAGCTTCCTAGGGTTAGAGGCAGATGCTTGGAATTTAGAGTGGTAGAAAGTGGCTTTGGCAGCAGAGACAGAAGAGGAAAATGTAGAGAGGAGGGAGTGAAAGGATGCCAGGTCCGCAGGGAGGCGAGTTTTCCTCCATTTCCACTCGGCTGCCCGGATAAATATATATGGATGGACGATGGCCGAGCGGCATAGGCAAGGTGCAATAGATGGATAAAATTCCGTATATACATGTGATTTGAGTAATGTATGATATGTAAACATTATTAAAGTGGCATTATTCAAAGTGGCATTGCTTAAAGTGACTAGTGATACATTTGGCCAGTGATTGGGTGTCCATGTAGGCAGCAGCCTCTCTGAATTAATGATTGCTGTTTAGCAGGCTGATTGCCTTGATAGAAGCTGTTCTTCAGTCTCTCGGTCCCAGTTTAATACACATGTACTGACCACGCCTTCTGGTTGGCATTAATGTGAACAGGTAGTGGCTCGGGTGTTTGTTGTCTTTGATGATCTATTTTGCCTTCCTGTGACATCGGTGCTATAGTTGCGGTGCTATAGTTGTCATGAAGGGCAGATGCATCAGTGAAAGCTATCGCAGCTGTAGCTAACCTGAAGGTCACCACTCAAGATGGAAAAAGTGAAGTCAGCTTTGTCTTTGGCAGGGAAAAGCTGGCTCCTCAGCCAGAACTCACTATCCCCAGACTGGAACTATGTGCAGTCGTGCTGGCAGTCGAGATCGCAGAGTTGATAGTTGAGGAGGTGGATCTGAAGTTTGACAGCATCACTTACTATTCGGACAGCAAAGTGGTGCTTACTACTTCCACTACCAAACAAGGTGGCCCTACGTCTATGTGAGCAACAGAGTTCGGCATATCCGGCAATACACGTCCCCAGACCAATGGTGATACATGCCCACAGATCTAAACCCAGCTGACCATGGATCTAGATCCGTAACAGTAGCTCTCCTCAGCAACACAACATGGCTATCAGGACCAGCCTTTCTACAGAATCCAGTCACTCAAGTCACTCAAGTCTCCAAGAACTTGCTGAGCTCCAAATGCTTTGAGCGTTTCTCCAAGTGGAACAGTCTCATAAGGACAATAACACTCTTAATCCACATAGCTCAACCTTCTCTCAGCCTGCACAAGAGAACAGCTTCCACAGATGGCACATCTGTCTGAAGATCCCCACTGAAGAGGAGCTGGAAAAAGCCAAAGTCCTTGTGATAAAGAGTATCCAAGACAAATGTTATGCAGAGCAGTTTAGGTGCATAGCAGCAGAACGCAGTCATCCTATTGACAGCAGTCTACGAAGGCTGCATCCTATCGTAGACAATGACTGACTGCTCAGAGTTGGAATACGAATCGAGCAAACTATGTCAACCGCATCATCTTTCCAGGTCGTCACCACCTGGCAACCTTGCTTGTGCATCACCACAATGAAGCTGTGAAACATTTCAGAGGGTGCCATCCGAACAGATGGACTCTGGTTGGTTGGAGCTAAGAGATGTATCAGCGGTGCACTCATCAAGTGTGTCACATGCAAGGAGCTCCGCGGGAAGATGGAACACCAGCAGATGCTAGAACTGCCAGCTGAGCGGCTACAGGTAGGACCAACTTTCACCTTCGTAGGTGCGGACGTTTTCAGCCCATGGGAAGTGGTCTCACGCAGCACCAGAGGAGGACATGCCAATATCAAAAGGTGAGTGGTGATGTTGCCGTGTATGTGCACAAGAGCTGTACACAGAAGTAATTGAATCATTAAGTGCTTCAAGCTTCATAAACACCCTGAGAAGATACTTCTCAACTAGAGGCAAACCAGATACGTTCAGATTGCGATACAAACTTTGTTGGTGCTTGCCGAGACCTGAGTATGGATGGATCAAACTCCAGTTCAGAGAGTGTTGAGAGGTACAGTTGAAGTCGGAAGTTTACATACACCTTAGCCAAATACATTTAAACTCAGTTTCACAATTCCTGACATTTAATCCAAGTTAAAATGCCCTGTCTTAGGTCAGTTAGGATCACCACTTTATTTTAAGAATGTGAAATGTCAGAATAATAGTAGAGACAATTGTTTATTTCAGCTATTATTTCATCACATTTCCAGTGGGTCAGATGTTTACATACACTCAATTAGTATTTGGTAGTATTGCCTTTAAATTGTTGAACTTGGGTCAAACATTTCCGGTAGCCTTCCACAAGCTTCTCACAATAAGTTGGATGAATTTTGGCCCATTCTTCCTGACAGAGCTGATGTAAACGAGTCAGGTTTGTAGACCTTGCTCGCACACAGTTTTTAGTTCTGCCCAGAAATGTTATATGGGATTGAGGTCAGGGCTTTGTGATGGCAATTCCAATACCTTGACTTTGTTGTCCTTAAGCCATTTTTCCACAACTTTGGAAGTATGCTTGGGGTCATTGTCCATTTGGAAGACCCATTTATGACCAAACTTTAACATCCTGACTGATGTCTTGAGATGTTGCTTTAATATATCCACATAATTTTCCTTTTCATGACGCCATCTATTTTTTGAAGTGCACCAGTCCCTCCTGCAGCAAAACACCCCCACAACATGATGCTGCCACCCCTCTGCTTCACAGTTGGGATGATGTTTTTCAGCTTGCAAGCCTCCCCCTTTTTCCCCCAAACATAACGGTGGTCATTATGGCCAAACATTTCTATTTTTGTTTCATCAGACCAGAGGACATTTCTCCAAAGTACAAACTTTGTCCCCATGTGCAGTTGCAAATCCTAGTCTGGTATTTTTTTAAGGCGGGTTTGGAGCAGTGAGTTGAGTTGATTTTAACAGGGACAGTGCACATTAATCAACCACAGTCCCTGGGAAGGTTTTAAAAACAATTACAATATAGACAATAGTAACATATGCTATGTCTTGCTTGTCCTATAGACAGAGCAACATTGTACAAAAAGCAGCAAGACAAAATTCACAAAAGCAACAAAGTGTTTCCACACCTCACTTCTTCCGTGTTGAGCGGCCTTTCAGGTTATGTCGATTATAGGACTCATTTTACTGTGGATATAGATAATTTTGTTCCAGTTTCCTCCAGCATCTTCACAGTGATCCTTTGCTGTTGTTCTGGGATTGCTTTGCACCAAAGAACGTTCATCTCTAGGAGACAGAAAGCGTCTCCTTTCTGAGCGGTATGATGGCTGCGTGGTCCCATGGTGTTTATACTTGCGTACTATTGTTCGTACAGATGAACGTGGTACCTTCGGGCATTTGTAAATTAATCCCAACGATGAACCAGATGTAACGGTCGTTGTTGGTGGAAGAAGGTGAGGACCAATGCGCAGCATGGTATGTGTTCATGATGTTAATATTTAATGAATCAAACTGAACACTGAAATACAAACCAACAACATGAACAAAACAGTTCTGTCTAGTGCAGACTACAAACACTCAACCGAAATGAATCACCCACAACTCAAGGGTGAAAACAGGCTACCTAAGTATGGTTCTCAATCAGGGACAACGATTGACAGCTGCCTCTGATTGAGAACCATACCAGGCCAAACACAGAAATCCCAAATCATAGAAAAAAGAACATAGACTGCCCACCCCAACTCACGCCCTGACCATACTAAAACAAAGACAAAACAAAGGAACTAAGGTCAGAACGTGACACCAGACTTGAGGAGGTCTACAATTTTTTGCTGATTTCTTTTGATTTTCCCATGATGTCAAGCAAAGAGGCACTGAGTTTGACGGTAGGCCTTGAAATACATCCACAGGTATACCTTCAATTGACTCAAATGATGTCAATTAGCCTATCACAAGCTTGTCAGGATTTGGCCAGGATTGTTCCGGTTTTGGCCACTAGATGCCCCCATTGTGCTTTTTTGACCCTTTTGTTTCCCCCTGTTTCCAGATTATTATTTGCACCTGTGCCTCGTTTCCCTTGAATGTATTTAAACCCTTAGTTTTCCCTCAGTTCTTTGCTCTGTGTTTGAATGTTAGCACCTAACCCCAGCGATGCTGTGAACATGTGTTGCTCTCTTGTGTTGCTCTCTTGTGTTGCTCTCTTGTGTTGCTCTCTTGTGTTGCTCTCTTTTTGTTCTCGTTTATTTATTTTTGATTATCTTTTGAGGCTTTTCCCCTGCTGTACCTACCACCGTGTGGATTTACCTTTTCACTTGGAGGATTACCTTTTTCTCTTGGAATTACTTTTGACGTTGTGGATTTATATTTTTGCCTGAAGTACTTTCCTTTTTACTTTATTAAAACACCGTCTCAAGTACTGCTTTGTCTGCCTCCTCTTCTGACTATAGTTTGTTATGAAATGTGTGGAGTTGTTGAAAACATGTTTTAATGACTCCAACCTAAGTGTATGTATACTTCCAACTTCAACTGTATCTCCAATAACATAAATGTACCTGGGTGTTCAACCCCCCCTCACTCATCCCATATGGGTGGTGCATGGGAGCGGATGATTGGCGTTGCACATCGTATCCGCGACTGCATGCTCCTCCAAGGTGAATCTTCAACCCTTACACACAAAGTCCTGTCAACACTGATGGCCAAGTTCACTGCTGTGAAAAATGCCAGACCTCTCATCCCAGTATCTTCACACCCAGAATCACCCCTCATCCTCACTCCAGCTATGCTCTTGACCCAGAAGACTGGTGTCCCCACTCCTCCACCAGACAAGTTCGGGGAAGTAGAATTCCACAAGCAAGAGTGGAAGCAGGTACAAAGTCTAGGGGACACCTTTTGGAACAGGTGGCGGCGGGTGTATCTCTGCATGCTGCAGAGCCGACTCAAGTGGTTGGACAAGAGGACAGATCTTAAAGAAGGGGATGTTGTCTTAATGAAGAACAGTCAGGCTAAAAGAAAGGAATGGCCTATGGCCATCGTTGTGAAGACCCTTCCCAGTCGGGATGAGATGGTGAGGAAAGTCAACGTGCGAGTTGTCAAGGAGGAAACTATGAAGGTCTTCTCTCTGCCTATTTCCGAAGTGGTTCTCCTCCTTTCTTCGGAAGACCCCAATGGTCAGAGTTAGGTGACCATTGGGGTTATTTTAACATGTATTCAATTATTGTTTCCCCCTCATCAATCTACACACAATACCCATAATGACAAAGCAGACACAGGTTTTTAGATATTTTTGTTAAAAAAATGGAAATATGACATTTACATAATTATTTAGAGCCTTTACTCAGAACTTTGTTGAA
The DNA here is from genome assembly GCF_021184085.1 of Oncorhynchus gorbuscha. Classification (NCBI taxonomy): domain Eukaryota; kingdom Metazoa; phylum Chordata; class Actinopteri; order Salmoniformes; family Salmonidae; genus Oncorhynchus; species Oncorhynchus gorbuscha. The sequence continues at coordinate 47,777,534 of NC_060188.1, read as the reverse complement.
GCAACTTTGGAAGCGATTACAGCCTGGAGTCTTCTTGGGTATGACGCTACAAGCTTGGCACATCTGTATTTGAGGAGTTTCTCCCATTCTTCTCTGCATATCCTCTCAAGCTCTATAAAGTTGCATGGGGAGAGTCGCTGTACAGCTATTTTCAGGTCTCTCCAGAGATGTTCGTTCAGCTTCAAGTCCGGGCTCTGACTGGGCCACTTAAAGAGCAGGTTTTCATCAATGATCTCTCTGTAATTTGCTCAGTTCATCTTTCCCTGGATCCTGACTAGTCTCCCAGTCCCTGCCTCTGAAAAACATCCCCACAGCATGAGGGGTTTCTTCCAGATGTGACGCTTGGCATTCAGGCCAAAGAGTTCAATCTTGGTTTCATCAGACCAGAGAATTTTGTTTCTCATGGTCTGATAGTCTTTAGGTGCTTTTTGACAAACTCCAAGCGGGCTGTCATGTAAAAGTGACCAAGCCGCCTCCCGGGTGGCGCAGTGGTTAAGGGCGCTGTATTGCAGTGCCAGCTGTGCCACCAGAGACTCTGGGTTTGTGACCAGGCTCTGTTGTGACTGGGAGGTCTGTGTTGCGACACACAATTGGCCTAGTGTCATCCGGGTTAGGGAGGGGTTGGCTGGTAGGGATATCCTTGTCTCATTGCGCACCAGTGACTCCTGTGGTGGGCCGGGTGCAGTGCGTGCTAACCAAGGTTGCCAGGTGCATGGTGTTTCCTCTGTCACATTGGTGTGGCTGGCTTCCGGGTTGGATGCGTGCTGTGTTAAGAAGCAGTGCGGCTTGGTTGGGTTGTGCATTGGAAAAAGTCAAGGGGAGTGAATATTTTCCTAATGCACTGTATAAATGGCATTTTATTGTCTTTTTCCAGAGCCTCTCAAACATTTTAAGCCATAATTGGTCTGTAAGTGTAATGCGTCTGTGTGTAGCTGTGGTGAGATGAGTCAGGCGCAGGACAGCAGATATGAGTAATGAAAGCAATTTTACTCATTAATATAACAATACACGTCGTATAAATACAAGGCCACAAATATGGACCACAATACAATAAACAATTACTCAAACAAACATGGGGGAACAGAGGGTTAAATAACAAACTAATAGTAATTGGGGAATTGAAACCAGGTGTGTAAGACAAAGACAAAACAAATGGAAAATGAAAATGTTATGCAGGTGAATGAGGACCCAAAAAGACTTTACCGAAACAGAGTTTATTCCAAGTCAAAACAGGAATACAGAAACCCTCTAGACAGTAGAGGGGAACAACTGAAGATGCGACCACAGACTGCAGGTCGCTTCGGGAAGGCGCAGGCCGTAGCTGATCAAGACACCTGCTCACACGCAGCATCTGAAGAAGGCAAAAAACATGACAGGACGGAACGAGGACAAGAACAGCGAACATCAAACAAGGATCCGACAAGGACAGAAGCGGAAAACAGAGGGAGAAATAGGGACTCTAATCAGAGGGCAAAATAGGGGACAGGTGTGAAAGAGTAAATGAGGTAGTTAGGAGAATGAGGAACAGCTGGGAGCAGGAACGGAACGATAGAGAGAGAGAGCGAGAGAGGGAGAGAGGGAGGGGGAGAGAGAGGGATAGAAAGAGGGAAAGAACCTAATAAGACCAGCAGAGGGAAACGAATAGAAGGGAAGCACAGAGACAAGACATGATAATCAATGACAAAACATGACAGTACCCCCCCACTCACCGAGCGCTTCCTGGCGCACTCGAGGAGGAAATCTGGCGGCAACGGAGGAAATCATCAATCAACGAACGGTCCAGCACGTCCCGAGATGGAACCCAACTCCTCTCCTCAGGACCGTAACCCTCCCAATCCACTAAGTACTGGTGACCACGTCCCCGAGAACGCATGTCCATGATCTTCCGTACCTTGTAAATAGGTGCGCCTCGACAAGGACGGGGGGAGACGAACGGGGCGCGAAGAAAAGGCTTGACACAGGAAACATGGAAGACAGGGTGGACGCGACGAAGATGTCACGGAAGAAGCAGTCGCACAGCGACAGGATTGACGACCTGAGAGACACGGAACGGACCAATGAACCACGGAGAAGCTGTCGTAAGGGGAAGATTACGAGTGGAAAGCCACACTCTCTGACCGCGACAATACCTAGGACTCTTAATCCTACGTTTATTGGCGGCTCTCACAGTCTGCGCCCTGTAACGGCAAAGTGCAGACCTGACCCTCCTCCAGGTGCGCTCACAATGTTGGACAAAAGCCTGAGCGGAGGGAACGCTGGACTCGGCGAGCTGGGACGAGAACAGAGGAGGCTGGTACCCAAGACTACTCTGAAACGGAGATAGCCCGGTAGCAGACGAAGGAAGCGAGTTGTGAGCGTATTCTGCCCAGGGGAGCTGTTCTGCCCAAGATGCAGGGTTTCGAAAAGAAAGGCTGCGTAATATGCAACCAATCGTCTGATTGGCCCTTTCTGCTTGACTGTTAGACTGGGGATGAAAACCGGAAGAGAGACTGACGGAAGCACCAATCAAACGACAGAACTCCCACCAAAACTGTGACGTGAATTGCGGGCCTCTGTCTGAAACGGCGTCTAACGGGAGGCCATGAATTCTGAACACATTCTCAATGATGATTTGTGCCGTCTCCTTAGCGGAAGGAAGCTTAGCAAGGGGAATGAAATGTGCCGCCTTAGAGAACCTATCGACAACCGTAAGAATCACAGTCTTCCCCGCAGACGAAGGCAGACCGGTAATAAAGTCTAAGGCGATGTGAGACCATGGTCGAGAAGGAATGGGAAGCGGTCTGAGACGACCGGCAGGAGGAGAGTTACCTGACTTAGTCTGCGCGCAGGCGGAACAAGCAGCCACGAAACGGCGCGTGTCACGCTCCTGAGTAGGCCACCAAAACCGCTGGCGAATAGAAGCAAGCGTACCCCGAACGCCGGGGTGGCCAGCTAACTTGGCAGAGTGAGCCCACTGAAGAACAGCCAGACGAGTAGAGACAGGAACGAAAAGAAGGTTACTAGGACAAGCGCGCGGCGACGCAGTGTGAGTGAGTGCTTGCTTTACCTGTCTCTCAATTCCCCAGACAGTCAACCCGACAACACGCCCTTCAGGGAGAATCCCCTCGGGGTCGGTAGAAGCCACAGAAGAACTAAAGAGACGGGATAAGGCATCAGGCTTGGTGTTCTTATTACCCGGGCGATAAGAAATCACGAACTCGAAACGAGCGAAAAACAACGCCCAACGAGCTTGACTTGCATTAAGTCGTTTGGCAGAACGGATGTACTCAAGGTTCTTATGGTCAGTCCAAACGACAAAAGGAACGGTCACCCCCTCCAACCACTGTCGCCATTCGCCTAGGGCTAAGCGGATGGCGAGCAGTTCGCGGTTACCCACATCATAGTTGCGTTCCGATGGCGACAGGCGATGAGAAAAATAAGTGCAAGGATGGACCTTATCGTCAGAATGGAAGCGCTGGGATAGAATGGCTCCCACGCCCACCTCTGAAGCGTCAACCTCGACAATGAATTGTTTAGTGACGTCAGGAGTAACAAGGATAGGAGCGGATGTAAAACGCTTCTTGAGGAGATCAAAAGCTCCCTGGGCGGAACCGGACCACTTAAAGCACGTCTTGACAGAAGTAAGAGCTGTGAGAGGGGCAGCAACTTGACCGAAATTACGAATGAAACGCCGATAGAAATTAGCGAAACCGAGAAAGCGCTGCAACTCGACACGTGACTTTGGAACGGGCCAATCACTGACAGCCTGGACCTTAGCGGGATCCATCTGAATGCCTTCAGCGGAAATAACAGAACCGAGAAATGTGACAGAGGAGACATGAAAGGCGCACTTCTCAGCCTTCACGTAGAGACAATTCTCTAAAAGGCGCTGGAGTACACGTCGAACGTGCTGAACATGAATCTCGAGTGACGGTGAAAAAATCAGGATATCGTCAAGGTAGACGAAAACAAAGATGTTCAGCATGTCTCTCAGTACATCATTAACTAATGCCTGAAAGACAGCTGGAGCATTAGCGAGACCGAACGGCAGAACCCGGTATTCGAAATGCCCTAACGGAGTGTTAAACGCCGTTTTCCACTCGTCCCCCTCTCTGATGCGCACGAGATGGTAAGCGTTACGAAGGTCCAACTTAGTAAAGAACCTGGCTCCCTGCAGAATTTCGAAGGCTGACGACATAACGGGAAGCGGATAACGATTCTTAACCGTTATGTCATTCAGCCCTCGATAATCCACGCAGGGGCGTAGAGTACCGTCCTTCTTCTTAACAAAAAAAAACCCCGCTCCGGCGGGAGAGTAAGAAGGCACCACGGTACCGGCGTCGAGAGAAACAGACAGATAATCCTCGAGAGCCTTACGTTCGGGAGCCGACAGAGAGTATAGTCTACCCCGAGGGGGAGTGGTCCCCGGAAGGAGATCAATACAACAATCATACGACCGGTGAGGAGGAAGGGAGTTGGCTCTGGACCGACTGAAGACCGTGCGCAGATCATGATATTCCTCCGGCACTCCTGTCAAATCACCAGGTTCCTCCTGAGAAGAGGGGACAGAAGAAACAGGAGGGATAGCAGACATTAAACACTTCACATGACAAGAAACGTTCCAGCATAGGATAGAATTACTAGACCAATTAATAGAAGGATTATGACATACTAGCCAGGGATGACCCAAAACAACAGGTGTAAAAGGTGAACGAAAAATCAAAAAGGAAATGGTCTCACTGTGGTTACCAGATACTGTGAGGGTTAAAGGCAATGTCTCACATCTGATACTGGGGAGAAGACTACCATCTAAGGCGAACATGGGCGTGGGCTCCCCTAACTGTCTGAGAGGAATGTCATGTTTCCGAGCCCATGCTTCGTCCATAAAACAACCCTCAGCCCCAGAGTCTATCAAGGCACTGCAGGAAGCTGCCGAACCGGTCCAGCGTAGATGGACCGACAAAGTAGTACAGGATCTTGATGGAGAGACCTGAGTAGTAGCGCTCACCAGTAGCCCTCCGCTTACTGATGAGCTCTGGCCTTTAACTGGACATGAAATGACAAAATGTCCAGCAGAACCGCAATAGAGGCAAAGGCGGTTGGTGATTCTCCGTTCCCTCTCCTTAGTCGAGATGCGAATACCTCCCAGCTGCATGGGCTCAGTCACTGAACCGGTGGGAGGAGATGGTTGAGATGCGGAGAGGGGGAACACCGTTAACGCGAGCTCTCTTCCACGAGCTCGGTGACGAAGATCTACCCGTCGTTCTATGCGGATGGCGAGTGCAATCAAAGAGTCCACGCTGGAAGGAACCTCCCGGGAGAGAATCTCATCTTTAACCTCAGCGTGGAGTCCCTCCAGAAAACGAGCGAGCAACGCCGGCTCGTTCCAGTCACTGGAGGCAGCAAGAGTGCGAAACTCTATAGAGTAATCCTTTATGGATCGATCACCTTGACATAGGGAAGCCAGGGCCCTGGAAGCCTCCTTCCCAAAAACTGAACGATCAAAAACCCGTATCATCTCCTCTTTAAAGTTCTGATAATCGTTAGTAAACTCAGCCCTTGCCTCCCAGATAGCTGTGCCCTACTCCCGAGCCCGACCAGTAAGGAGTGATATGACGTAGGCGATCCGAGCTCTCTCTCTAGAGTATGTGTTGGGCTGGAGAGAGAACACAATATCACACTGGGTGAGAAAGGAGCGGCACTCAGTGGGCTGCCCAGAGTAACATGGTGGGTTATTAACCCTAGGTTCCGGAGACTCGGAAGACCAGGAAGTAGCTGGTGGCACGAGACGAAGACTCTGAAACTGTCCTGAGAGGTCGGAGACCTGAGCGGCCAGGGTCTCAACGGCATGACGAGCAGCAGACAATTCCTGCTCGTGTCTGCCGAGCATAGTTCCCTGGATCTCGACGGCAGTGTTGCGAGTCCAATATGCATACCCTCTTGAACCTCAATCCGTAGTCGCTGGGTCCATTCTTGGTCGGATCCTTCTGTTATGCAGGTGAATGAGGACCCAAAAGCGACTTTACCGAAACAGAGTTTATTCCAAGTCAAAACAGGAATACAGAAACCCTCTAGACAGTAGAGGGGAACAACTGAAGATGCGACCACAGACTGCAGGTCGCTCGGGAAGGCGCAGGCCGTAGCTGATCAAGACACCTGCTCACACGCAGCATCTGAAGAAGGCAAAAAACATGACAGGACGGAACGAGGACAAGAACAGCGAACATCAAACAAGGATCCGACAAGGACAGAAGCGGAAAACAGAGGGAGAAATAGGGACTCTAATCAGAGGGCAAAATAGGGGACAGGTGTGAAAGAGTAAATGAGGTAGTTAGGAGAATGAGGAACAGCTGGGAGCAGGAACGGAACGATAGAGAGAGAGAGAGCGAGAGAGGGAGAGAGGGAGGGGGAGAGAGAGGGATAGAAAGAGGGAAAGAACCTAATAAGACCAGCCAGGGCGGGAATTTTCCTTTCAGTCCTACGCCCATGTCCCTTAGATGCCATGTAAAAACAGATCCCTTCCCTCACAAAACTACAGGAGGTTGAAACCAAACAGGAGACTATTTCGATAAATACACCTGGGATTAACACCCCATTAATTGACCAATTTATCCTTCCTGGAAAACAGGAAGGGGACTCAATCAGTGGACCACAGGTGGAGGAACACTTTTTGATCTGTCTGTCATGTCGGTCCAGAGCCAACTCAGAGGGAAACGAATAGAAGGGAAGCACAGAGACAAGACATGATAATCAATGACAAAACATGACAGAAAAGTGGATCGGCGATGGCTAGAAGCCCGGTGACGTCGACCGTCGAATGCCGCCCGAACAAGGAGAGGGACCGACTTCGGCAGAAGTCGTGACAGTAAGTACCAATTATTTACAGAGATATGGCCAAATGAATCTTGTCCAATATGCATGCAGTTGGTTGGTGGCCATATTGGAAATGGCCAACCAGGGGGGGTAATGGACAAAATCTGTGATTGTACTATAGCCAAAAATACTTATTTAGACATGCCCCAGCTGTGTGTGAAATTTGGTGGTGCTATCAGCAATTTTTTCCTGTAGCCGCTGGACTATGTGTCACGTAGGTTATATATGATTCAGGAGACAGGCGCAGGAATGCGTAAAATTTTATTTTTATTCAGCCCAAATTACGGAGTGCCATGTAAAAGCACGGGGACGAAGACCAAACACACACGTACACAAAACACAGGGTTGAAACTCAAACAAAAGAGGGAGGAGTAGCTCGAATAAATACACAAGCGCACAATGATTAACACCCCAGTAGTTGACCAATTTAGACAGTGAAAACAGCAGAAGGGGGACTCAATCAGTGGACCACAGGTGCAGAGGTGAACACCAGGACTGGGAATTTGTGTGTCTGTATGTGTCCAAGTGTTGTCAATGCTGTCAGGCCCACAACCTAAATAAAATCCTGGCCTTATTGGGTACAGAAAGTATACTCTCCACCACTTATTGCTGCTTTTTTACCATATATCAAAAAATTGCCCAGGGCAAAGAAAACACAGAGGCAGGTTGATTACATCTGTTTATTGAATTCTAACAGCCCAAATATATTTTTAATCAACTCACTTCTATGCCTAATGTTTGCTCTTTGCTTCTGAGCCGAGAGCACATTTTGAACGGGCTAGAATGGACCTTGTTAACTCAAACCACATTAACTGGTATCTGGTATGACCATTCAGATTGCATTCACAGATTCTGTATCGGGAACCAAAATAACTCAAGTAGGTGTTTCAGGTACCAAGCTTATGGGCATGTGGCAGCAGTGTGTAGGAGGGAGGTTCCTATGTGAGAAGTGTACAGAAGGTCATGAGACAAAGGAATGTGTAGTATCGGTGAAAGAAGGGGTATGTGTTCATTGTAGGGGTTCCCATGGTGCTGGAGATCAGAAGCGACAGAGGCAGGTTGAGGTTGCCACAGTTTGCAGTTGTACAGGAGGTGTTGCTGAAGCAGTGAAGAAAGTAGAAAAAGAGAGGTCAAGGGGTAGGGATCCTAAGAGGCTCCCGGTAAGTAGCATACTTTTGCCAGTTCAGAGTGATAGGACTACAAATGAATTGTGCTTCAGCGAGGTTGGCTTTTTAGTGTTCATTGCCATGGTTATCAACTGTACCGCAGGAATAGAACGTAAGTTACGGAAAATAGGTGTTGTGGTGGCAGCTTCGGAGAAGTACTTGAGATTTTACTGCAGAAGAGTTTACAGGGAGTGTTGAGTGGTAGTGTCCCATCCTCTCAGGCTGTTGTAGGGTGTAGGACATGATGGGGTTAAAATAGTGGAATAGGGTGGTGGGTTTTTAATGAGTGTAGCCTTAGATGGCAAGGTAATTTGTTACCTTTTTCCTTTTCGTGTCAGAAAGTATAATTGATTTATACTCTAGTGCAGTTGGTGGCGGTAACGCAACATATTTAATGCCAACTGCCGTTAAACCTAATCAAAGAAGAAGAAATGAAGTAGGTGGAGCAAAAATGGTTGCATATGTCATCCAACAACATGAGTCTACTGTGGCAGTTGAGAAGCCAAACAAACTTCTTTGCATGGAAATTTCAGTTATGGTTCGGTTCACAGACGTAATATTCATAAACGATTTATATCTCTTTTTCATTTCACCTTTATTTAGGGACAAGTAATACTCATTTCAAAAACCTGTTGTAGTTAGTGAATCTTAGCTCTTAGCTAGGTTGGTTGAAGAAGTAGCTAGCTAACGTTGCATGCAAATTGAATCAACGTTTCAATTAGTGGGGCACATGCTCAAAGCAAACATGGTCGTCAAAATAAAGTATTTTCCGAGAGGAACCAGGCAGTTGCACCTGCAGGCGCCTGGGTGAAGAGTAGACAAGACTACCATGATAATGAGCATCCAACTGCAAGTCACATGCTGTAGTTAGCAACATCAATTATTGTCCTGGAATAGGTAGGTAGCTGGAGCATATTTACCTGTTGACTTATTCTCGTATGGGCCAGATTAGTACCCTGCTAACTGAGGGGCTACAGGTGGAGATGCAACCGGTTTCAGGATGAAGTGTGCTGCCGCGTGGCGCAACAAGTCTGCATCAGGCAGCAGCTTCAGAAGTCATGCAAAATAGTGACTAGCCTATATTGTGTGGATAATTTACATTATTGTATTGCCATAGTTGCTTTTAGTAACTCAGGGGTATTTACAAACACTAGTGTTTAGTCCTATTGTAATGAGTTACACAAAATCAGTCTGCGGGAAGCCAGAAGTTAAAAACAATTACATTTTAACTTGAAGGGAAAATTCACAATTATTCAACTCATATTCATCATCTCCAGCGCCACACCCAACATCAACACATGTGAAAATGGTGCGTTTCTTGGTTTTGTTGTAAGAAAAGATAGAGGAAGATACGTCTTTCAAATGTATGTAATTCTGTGATTGATTAAGTTAGTTAGTAAGTAAATAATTAAGCCAATTTGTATATAGCTGATTCATGATTTATATTAGGGTTCGTGCAGTTATCCAAGGGTTTGCGACGTTCAGGATATGACTGATGAGGTAATAATACATTAATAGAAGACTGTAATTGATAAGATATGAACATATTTGAAGAGTTAGTTCAATAAAATAGAGACTATAAACATTTTCCTGTGGTGCCCCTACTTCCTAGTTAATTAAAGTTACATGATTAGATTAATCACATAAGGAATAATTACACATAGAGAATTTATTTGATAATATGTCTTCACAATTAATGACAGCAAACTCTACCACAATCGCCTCTAAGCTCGTCACCACGCTTGGGTCACTGGGACTGAACACCTTCCTTTGCAACTAGATCTTGGACTTCTTGATGGGCCGTCCCCTAGTGGTGACGGAAGGCAACATTACCGCTGCCACGATGACTCTCAACACTGGGGATCTATAGGGGTGTGTGCTTAGTCTCCTCCAGGGTTTTTTTCTGGATCAAAGTGGGGCTTAGGTGGTGGGCGTGGCGGGGGCTTGACCAAAGGTGTGGTTGCTTACCGAACATTTTAGAGGCCCCCCTGTTGGCCACAGTGTAAAAATGTAGCTTATACTATCTGAGTGACTCAGACATTATATGGTAAAAATACTCCTGATTGCATCATTTATGGAATTTTTGATTGTCCCTGACTGTCTCTATTTTGGTTATTGTTAGTTCTCAAAGATAATTTTATTGGAAAACATATAGGTCCATTAACTTCAATACATACTTTGTTTCTGGTTTTAGTCATTTAAGTTTACACTGAAAAACTTCTTCCCATCATGAAAAGTATATATTTTTTTACTGTTTGGACATAGGCCGATATTTTTTATTGAAAAAAAAGCCCTCCAGCACTCCCTGTTCACCCACGACTGGCCATGCATGGCTCAAACACCATCAAGTTTGGTGATGACACAACAGTGGTAGGCCTGATCACCAGTGAAGATAAGACACAGGAAGTGTTGTCCTGGGTGACAGGACAACCTCTCCCTCAACGTCAGTAAGACCAAGAAGCTGATCAGGGACTACGCAAATCAGATGGGATGGCGTATCGCTGCAGAATGCTGTGGTAGTCATGCTGGTTAAGGGTGCCTTGAATTCTAAATAAATCACTGACAGTGTCACCAGCAAAGCACCATCACACCTCCTCCATGCTTCACTGTGGGCACAACACATGCTGAGCTCATCCGTTCACCTACTCTGCATCTCACAAAACACAGCAGTTGGAACCAAAAATCTCTTGGACTGGACTTATTCTCCCAATCTTCTTCTGGATCATCCAAATGCTCTCTAGCAAACTTCAGACGGGCCTGGACATGTACTGGCTTAAGCAGGGGGACACGTCTGGCACTGCAGGATTTGAGTCCCTGGCGGCGTAGTGTGGTACTGATGGTAGGCTTTGTTACTTTGGTCCCAGCTCTCTGCAGGTCATTCAATAGGTCCCCCCGTGTGGTTCTGGGATTTCTGCTCACCGTTCTTGTGATCGAGGGAGATTATCAGTGGTCTTGTATGTCTTCCATTTCCTAATAATTGCTCCCACAGTTGATTTCTTCAAACCAAGCTGCTTACCTATTGCAGATTCAGTCTTCCCAACCTTGTGCATGTAATGTAGTTCGTCTGCTGTTTGAAGAGAGTCAGACCGAAATGCAGCGTGTAGGTTACTCATGACTTTTAATGAAGAAAATAGCGGTACATGAAATAACTGAAAATACGAAAACAACAAACGAGTGAAACTAATACAGCCTATCTGGTGACTAACACAGAGACAGGTACAATCGGCCACAAAATACAACGCGCACTCAGGCTGCCTAAATACGGTTCCCAATCCGAGACAACGAGAATCAGCTGACTCCAATTAGGAATCGCCTCAGGCAGCCAAGCCTAACTAGACACACCCCTACTAATACACACTCCTAATTAATACAAACCCCAATACGAAATACAACATATAAACCCATGTCACACCCTGGCCTACCCAAACATATAACAAAATCACAAGAACAATGACCAAGGCGTGACAGAACCCCCCCCCCTAAGGTGCGGACTCCGGGACGCACCTCAAGAGCATAGGGAGGGTCCGGGTGGGCGTCTGTCCATGGTGGTGGTTCTGGCTCGGGACGTGGACCCCACTCCATAAATGTCCTAGTTCCTCCCCTTCGCGTCCTAGGATAATCCACCTTCTCCACCGACCATGGCCTAATAGTCCTCACCCTGATCCCCACATAACTGAGGGGCAGCTCGGGACAGAGGGGCAGCTCGGGACAGAGGGGCAGCTCGGGACAGAGGGGCAGCTCGGGACAGAGGGGCAGCTCGGGATAGAGGGGCAGCTCGGGATAGAGGGGCAGCTCGGGACAGAGGGGCAGCCCGGGACAGAGGGGCAGCCCAGTACTGAGGGGAAGCCCGGTACTGAGAGGGAGCCCAGTACAGAGAGGAAGCCTAGTACTGAAAGGAAGCTCAGTACTGAGAGGAAGCTCAGGCAGGTAGTAGGCTCCGGTAAATCCTGGCTGGCTGGTGGACCTGGATGATTAAGGTTGTCTGGCCGATCTAGAAGATCTTGGTAGACTGGCACTTCTGGCGGATCCTGGCAGACTGGCACTTCTGGTGGATCCTGGCAGACTGGCACTTCTGGCGGATCCTGGCAGACTGGTGACGCTGGGCCGACTGGCGGCGCTGGGCAGACAGGAGACTCCGGCAGCGCAGGAGAGGAGAAAGGCTCTGGCTGCGCTAAACAGGCGGGAGACTCCGATAGCGCAGGTGAAGAGAACAGCTCTGGTTGCGCTAAACAAGCGGGAGACTCCGGCAGCGCAGGAGGGGAGAAAAGCACTGGCTGCGCTGAACAGGCGAGGCGCACTGGAGGCCTGGTGCGTGGTGCTGGAACTGGAGGTACTGGCGCGAGGACACGCACAGGAAGCCTGGTGCGGGGAGCTGCTACCGGAGGACTGGTGTGTATAGGTGGCTCTGGATAGACCGGACCGTGCAGGCGCACTGGAGCTCTTGAGCACCGAGCCTGCCCAAGCTTACCTGGCTCGATGCCCACTCTAGCCCGGCCAATAGGAAGGGCTGGTATGAGTCGCAGCTGGCTCTGCACCCACACTGGAAACACTGTGCGCTCCATAGCATAACACGGTGCCTGCCCGGTCTCTCTAGCCCAACGGTGAGCACAGGGAGTATGCGCAGGTTTCCTACCTGGCATAACTATTCTCCCTTTTAGCCCCCCCCCAATAATTTTTTGGGGGTGACTTTCCGCTTTCCAACCGCGTCGCAGTGCTGCCTCCTCATACTCACGCCTCTCCGCTTTAGCTACTTCTATTTCCTCCTTGGGACGGCGATATTCTCCCGGCTGCGCCCAGGGTCCTTTTCCGTCTAATATCATCTCCCAAGACCAGAAGTCCTCATATTGCTGCTCCTCACAATTAACAGGGAGAGTAGGCTCAGGTCTGACTCCTGACTCTGCCACTCTCTCTCTGCGCTTTCCCCCGTTACCTACGGTTTTCGCTCTGTATAGCCGTGCTTTCCTTTTCGATTCCATCCGTGTATAGCCCTCTTCGCATTGCTGTAGGGAATCCCAGGCGGGCTCTTGCACTCGCTCTGGGTCGGCCGCCCACCTGTCGATTTCTTCCCACGTCGTATAATCCCTGCTTCTGCCGTCCATATCGTCCTCCTTTAGCGCCTGCCAGTTCACACACTGCTCGGTCTGTGAATCGTGGTGGGTGATTCTGTAATGTAGTTCGTCTGCTGTTTGAAGAGAGTCAGACCGAAATGCAGCGTGTAGGTTACCCATGACTTTTAATGAAGAAAATAGCGGTACATGAAATAACTGAAAATACGAAAACAACAAACGAGTGAAACTAATACAGCCTATCTGGTGACTAACACAGAGACAGGTACAATCGCCCACGAAATACAACGCGCACTCAGGCTGCCTAAATACGGTTCCCAATCCGAGACAACGAGAATCAGCTGACTCCAATTAGGAATCGCCTCAGGCAGCCAAGCCTAACTAGACACACCCCTACTAATACACACTCCTAATTAATACAAACCCCAATACGAAATACAACATATAAACCCATGTCACACCCTGGCCTACCCAAACATATAACAAAAACACAAGAACAATGACCAAGGCGTGACAGTGCAGGTCTACAATTTTGTTTCTGGTGTCCTTTGACAGTTCTTTGGTCTTGGCCATAGTGGAGTTTGGAGTGTGACTGTTTGAGGTTGTGGACAGGTGTCTTTTATACTGATAACAAGTTCAAACAGGTGCCATTAATACAGGTAACGAGTGGAGGACAGAGGAGCCTCTTAAAGAAGAAGTTTACAGTTCTGTGAGAGCCAGAAATCTTGCTTGTTTGTAGGTGACCAAATACTTATTTTCAACCCTAATTTGCAAATAAATTCATTAAAGATCCTACAATGTGATTTTCTGGATTTTTTTTCTCATTTTGTCTGTCATAGTTGAAGTGTACTTATGATGATAATTACAGGCGTCTCTCATCTTTTTAAGTGGGAGAACTTGCACAATTGGTGGCTGACTGAATCATTTTTTGCCCCACTGTATATCTAATGTGCATCTATATCCATCATTGATCTCTGCTCCTTATAGACCTAGGCGACTTGCCCTTTTTATCCTCAGTGATGCAGATGGATTATTTACACAGATGTTGCAGCCTTGCTGGCTGAACATACTAATTCAGTGACATTGCCATTAGTGCTGTCATTAGCTCTATAGATAAAATAGATATTCATACGGGCTGGTTCTGGTTTTTCACTCCAGCAAAGTCAAAAGGCAGGTCAGACACAGACTGGTGGCCTGTCAAATGTTCCAAGATGGAGAAGTGATGTCATGTCTCCCTGGGGGATTATGGAAAGTGTCTCCAGCCAGAGATGTGCGTTTACACTGCTCCTTTCTAACTGGCCAAAGTCAGTCTTGACAAAAATGTCAGATAACCATAGAATTCGAGAAAAACGTTTTCTACCTCCTATGAATTTATAATTATTTTTCAAAGGATATAACTTTATAATTATTAGCTCCCATTTACAGGAATACTGTATTTACTGCAAGATTTTTCTGGAAATGTGAGTACAAATAACTATTTTGCTTTCTAACTCAAAACAGAAACCTGTATCTCGGGTGACAAGAGCAGGGGAGGATGCTGAAGAAGAAGAACAGGAGGAGGAAGATATTCCTTTGATTGGGCAACAAGACTCCCCTCTTCGGAACTTTGAATCTCACGAAGGTCATGGGAGAAAGGCTGTCACCTTTGACAACAATCCGGTCGGTCACAAGAAGTGTTCTCTTTTTAACAGTTCTCCAATTTCTAAACACTCCCATTTCCCCAAACCACATACAGTCCTGTGAGGCACGTGCTTATTCTACCATTACTTTAGTCAAGTTATAGCGATTTGTGTTTGTTTATCAGTCTATATGGTTTTCTTTGAGTTAAGAGGTGCTTAACACTTCTGTAAATGAGTCTTTGGGTGCTGTTGCCCAGGAGTCATCTGACTTGTATGAAAAAGACTGCTTTAATGCTAAAATGCATCTATTGTGACCGCTGATAATCAATCTTACATACCTGTGTGTGCTTGCTGCAGGTGTGTGAGAGGCTAGTTAGAGAGCCTTATCCTGCAGGTCATAGTTTTCAGTTTGGTACTGACTATAGAGCTACTCAATTGCTCTGGCCACAAGAAGACCAGGATGAACCGATAGAGACAGGTGATAAAGGTCAGTTAGAACTACATTATAGGGTTCTAGTGTTTATGAATATACAACCAGGCCCTTCCAAGATGGCTACCAAATAACCTTTATTAGTGACCATATTTACACACAGCCAGTTGCATCAGCTGTCCGGGTGGCTGGTCTCAGACGATCCGGCAGATGATGAAGCCTGATGTGGAGGTCCCAGGCTTGCGTGGTTACACGTAGTCTGCGGTTGTGAGGCCAGTTGGATGTACTGACAAATTTTCTAAAACAAAGTTGGAGACAGATTATGGTATAGAAATTAACATTAAATTCTCTGGCAACAGCTCTAGTGGACATTCCTGCAGCCAGCATGCCAATTGCATGCTCCCTCAACTTGAGCCATCTGTGGCATTATGTTGTAACACAACTGAACATTTTAGTGGCCTTCTATTGTCCCAAACACAAGGTGCACCTGTGTAATGATCATGCCGTTCAATCAGCTTCTTGATACGCCACACCACAGGGATGTAAACACATTTGTGCACATTTGAGAGAAAGCCTTTGATGCGTATGGAACATTTCTGGGATCTTTTATTTCAGCTCATGAAACAAGGGACCAACACTTTACATGTTGTGTTTTATATTTTTGTTCAGTATATAATCTCCATTGAAAGTACTTTTTAGTCCAGGAATAATATGACTCCAGAAAACTGGACCTAAATGTGTTTGTGCTGGTGAACCTAGAAAATAAGGCCCTGTGTCCCAGCCTATGTTGTGCATGTTAATTGTGTAACAAGTTGGGCCCTGTGACAGCAAATGGACCAATAAAGATTGTACTGTGTTCTGTGGCAGGTACATCAAGGTTCTGAGAGCTCGGATGGAGAGGATAGCTCTGGAGAAGACAGAGCTCCCCCCTCTCTGTTGCTGCGGAGACAGTTTTTGGGACTCCCATCCTGACACCTGCGCAAATTGTGTCTTCTACCACAACTCTACATTTTTATTTTATTTATTTTATTACGTTTATTTAACGGGCAAGTCAGTTAAGAACAAATTTACAATGACGGCCTACCAAAAGGCAAAAGGCCTCCTGCGAGGACCGGGAATTAAAAATAAAATAAAGGACAAAACACACACAATAAGAGAGACACCACGACACTACATGAAGAGTAACCTAAGACAACAACATAGCAAGGCAGCAACACATGACAACAACATGGTATCAACACAACATGGCAGCAGCACAACATGGTAGCAACACAAGACATGGTACAAACATTATTGGGCACAGACAATAGCAGAAAGGCAAAATGATAGAGACAACAATGCATCACGCAAAGCAGCCACAACTGTCAGTAAGAGTGTACAATCAGCACTAAATGTCTCAACCACAAGTTAATTGACTACCTCCAATAGAACAGTAAAGTTAAAGGTATAGTTATTCTTTGACCTGCTGCAAGCCAAGATAGGTGACTTGCACCCTTGCTGTATGTTTTTCATATGAAGTATGTATCATTTCCACGTAGATTAGCACCCCGTATTATCGGCATATTCAACAGCGTTTAAATTACCTTCACCAGTGTTATCTTGTGATCAAACTATCAATGTTTTGTGATTATTGGGGTCGTAAAAATGTTAGCAAACGGGTTAGAAATTAGCATGTTTGACATTTCAGTGGAAATACTACTACAATCAGCCTTTTTGATAAGCCCTTTAGCAAAACAATGGGTCCCGTATTATCGGCATACGGTCCCCAGTTACCTTACTATTTTGTTCAATTACAAGATATTTCAGTTTAATTTTGTTCAAAAAAGGGACCCCAACCTTGTATCTGAAGTGTTTACTAGATAGTTGATGAGTTGGCTAGCCTTCCAGTAAAAACAAACAAACTTGCCTGTCAACTTTTCATCGCGTAGCCCACCAACATCATCTTCAGGGTTGTAACCAAATAATATTATTTGTTTTACAGATTAAGGAGGAGCCAAGGATGGAACCAGAGCCGGTGTTGGAGTTGAGCGAAGCAGAGACAGTGAAGGAGATCTTGGTGGGGAAATTGGAGGAGAGAGTTATGAGGGAGATGCTGTGTTGGTGCATGAGGCACGGAATTCACCCGACGGAGCGTGTCGGGGAGTTGATGGCACCTGGGTCAGCTCTCCATACTCGTCCTGAGGTGCGTGCTCGTCGTGTGGTGAAGACTGTGCCAGCCTCACGCACCAGGCCTCCTGTGCACCTCCCTAGTCCTGCACGTCCTGTGCTAGCTCAGCACTACAGTATTCCTAGCAGTGCTAACTGTGGCGGGCGTTGTACTGGTCAGGCACCATGTTATGCGGTGGAACGCACGGTGTCCCCAGTACGTGTGCTTAGCCCGGTGCGCTACATCCCAGCTCCCCACATCTGCCGGGCTAGGGTGAAGATCCAGCCAGGGCGGATGGTGCCAGCCCTGCTCTCAAGATCTCCAGTACGCCTTCACGGTCCGATCCATCCAGTGCCAACCCCACGCACCAGCCCTCCAGTGGCAGCCCACCGCACCAGGCTGTCTCTTCGTCCTTTGTCTACAGGTGCTCCCGCTTGTCCAGCGCTGCTAGAGCCTTTCTCCTCTCCATTGCCGCCAGATTCTCCCGGCTCTCCACAGCTGCTAGAGTCTCCCGCCTGTCCAGAGCTGGTAGAGTCTCCCACCTGTCCAGAGCTGCTAGAGTCTCCCGCCAGTCCAGAGCTGCTAGAGTCTCCCACCTGTCCAGAGCTGCTAGAGTCTCCCGCCTGTCCAGAGCCGCTAGAGTCTCCCTCTGTCCAGAGCCGCTAGAGTCTCCCACCTGTCCAGAACCGCTAGAGTCTCCTGCCTGTCCAGCGCCGCTAGAGTCTCCCGCCTGTCCAGCGCCGCTAGAGTCTCCCGCCTGTCCTGAGCCGCTAGAGTCTCCCGTCTGTCCTGAGCCGCCAGAGTCGCCAGTCTGCCCTGAGCCGCCAGAGCTGCCAGTCAGCTTGGAGCTGCCAGAGCCGCCTGTCAGCCAGGAGCCGCCAGTCAGCCAGGAGCCGCCAGAGCCGCAAGTCAGCCAGGAGCCGTCAGTCAGCCAGGAGCTGCCAGAGCCATCAGTCAGCCAGAAGCTGCCAGAGCCATCAACCAGCCTGAGTTGCCTCTCAGTCCTGAGCCACCTCCGCACCTTGGGGGTGGGGGGGGATACTGTCACGTTCTGACCCTAGTTCTTGTGTTATTTGTTTGTTTTAGTTGGTCAGGACGTGAGTTGGGTGGGCATTCTATGTTTTGTGTTTCTAGGTTGGTTTTCTGTGTTCGGCCTAGTATGGTTCTCAATCAGAGGCAGGTGTCGTTGGTTGTCTCTGATTGAGAATCATACTTAGGTAGCCTGGGTTTCACTGTTGTTTTGTGGGTGATTGTTTTCGTGTCTGTGTTTGTTCGCCACACGGTACTGTTTCGGTTTTGTTCACGTTTATTGTTTTGTATTCATTGAGTGTTCAGTTTATGTTTTTTAAAATAAACAACCATGGACACTTACCACGCTGCATCTTGGTCCGATCCTTGCTACACCTCTTCAGAGGAAGAGGAGGAAAACCTTTACAGTGCGTATATATATAAAAGCCAGACTAAGGTTTGCAACTGCACATGGGGACAAAGATCGTACTTTTTGGAGAAATGTCCTCTGGTCTGATGAAACAAAAATAGAACTGTTTGACCATCGTTATGTTTGGAGGAAAAAGGGAGAGGCTTGCAAGCCCGAAGGACACCATCCCAACCATGAAGAACGGGGGTGCTTTGCTGCAAGAGGGACTGGTGCACTTCACAAAATAGATGGCTTCATAAGGAATTAAAATTATGTGGATATATTGAAGCAACATCTCAAGACATCAGTCAGGAAGTTAAAGCTTGGTCGCAAATGGGTCTTCCAAATGGACAATGACTTCATGCATATTTCCAAAGTTGTGGCAAAATGGTTTAAGGACAGCAAAGTCAATGTATTGGAGAAGCCATCATAAATCCCTGACCTCAATCCTATAGAACATTTTTTGGGCAGAACTGAAAAAGCGTGTGCGAGCAAGGAGGTCTACAAACCTGTCTCAGTTACACCAGCTCTGTCAGGAGGAATGGGCCAAAATTCACCCAACATATTTTTGGAAGCTTGTGGAAGGCTACCCGAAACGTTTCACCCAAGTTATACAATTTAAAGGCAATGCTACCAAATACTAATTGAGTGTATGTAAACTTCTGACCCTCTGGAAATGTGATGAAATTCTCCCTACTATTATTCTGACATTTTGCATTCTTAAAATAAAGTGGTGATCCTAACTGACCTAAGACAGAGCATTTTTACTAGGATTAAATGTCAGGAATTGTGAAAGTTTAAATTAATTTGGCTAAGGTGTATGTAAACTTCCAACTTCAACTGTATATACTACTTTTTTTGAAAACTCTCAAAACCTAACTTACATAAACTGCAATGAAAATCAGTGGTCAGCTAGATAGAAGAGTCATTAGTCGCAAAACGCACCGTTATTTTCCAGGCCATTTAAATGTTGAGCTCCAAGTGGTTTAATCCTCCAACCGCTAGAGAGTGTCCGAAGTTAGGGGGTGTCCGATGTTGTGGTAAAACTAGATAGAATTCACTATTTCCTAAAGCATTCATTTTTCAGTTCCTGCTAGTAACATGCCTCGAGGAGTAATTAACACAAGTATTTCAAGGTCCCGCAACATGAACCCACTAATGTGTACCAGTTACCCATTAGTGATGTCCTGTTCATATAAAGTATAAACTTCCTTCCATATTGTCCCTATTTTTATTCTTCCCTATGTAGATTTGTCTCTTTTCAAGCCTATCTGGATCGTGTTTATTAGGGTACGCAACATATATATATTTGTAAGCGTTGCAACCTAAAATGATAAAATTAGTGTTTCTTGTTGGACGGGTAGTGTAGTCCCTCCCTGCTTCAGTCCGTTCTCCTATGTTGGGTCCCTGATGAACATGGCCTTGAGATTCAGTATGATGTGCTTGGAATGGGATGGATCATTTTTCCTTTGTCTTTCATCCAGCCTATGTCCAGGCTCTGCAGTCTGCGCCGTTGACCTATGATCTGAAGGATGGGAGCCACTCCACTTACCAGCGGGCCTTGGCTCGCAGGATCGCCTCCATGCACGCCCTTTAACCCAGGAAGTAATCCAGGAATCAAACCACAGCTCACAGGAACTTAGACACCTTGCAAAGGAACAAAAATAAAATACATTTGAATTTCTGCCCTCTTTGTTTTTAGTCAAATCAATTACAACCGACTAGGTATATCCCTTTGCTTTACATGTCATTTTGATGTGCGACTGATTTTAAATCAAACCTTGCCGTCTCTCTCTCTTGAATACTTATCAGTTGTAATTCCTTAAAACATGATGGGATTTGTTTTGTATGTGGTTGTAATTTAATAATCTGTCATTCGCTTTGTCAGAGATGTACACTTGGTTTAAGTCTGTCCTGATTTAAAAACACCTGACAATTTATCTTTGAACCTCAGGATGATGCTTCATTGGTGTTTGTCCTATAATGTATTTTGGATTCGGCAGTGGGCCTTCCTATGACAGTATACACAGTGTAGAACATTTTGAAACCCCTGGTCTTTCCATGACAGACTCACCAGGTGAATCCAGATGAAAGCTATGATCCCTTATGACTTGTTAAATCCACTTCAATCAGTGATGATGAAGGAGAGGTGACATGTTAAATAAGTATTTTTAAGCCTTGAGACAATTGAGACATGGATTGTGTATGTGTGCCATTCAGAGGGTGATATTTAAGTGCCTTTGAATGGTGTATTGTAGTAGGTGCCAGGCCCACAGGTTTGTGTCGAGAACTGCAACGCTACTGGGTTTTTCACGCTCAACAGTTTCCCATGTGTATCAAGAATGGTCCACCACCCAGAGGACATCCAGCCATCTTGACACAACTGTGTGAAGCACTGGAGTCAAAATGGACCAGCATCCCTGTGGAATGCTTTCAACGTCTTGTATATTCAGTGCTCTGACAAATTGAGGCTGTTCCAAGGGCAAAAGGGGTGCAATTCAATATTAGGAAGCTGTTCATAATGTCTGGTACACTCAGTGTATATTTTTCCATTCCTATGGAAAAAGAGTGGGTTGAAAATGTTGTCTGCTGGTTTAATTTCCTATAAAATGGGGAAAGAGTGACGTTTGTCTGAGACCACAGACCTATGATTGAATCGGTATTTTTTATGTCAATGTATTATTAATGTGTTACTCATTCCATTGTGAGGTTGATTGGTCACGATGTTTCCTATTGTAGTCAGATGACTGAATGTATGTTTTAGTTTTAACCAAAACAGAATATGAAAGGCCACATTGGAGGCTATACTTGTAGGATATAGACCAGAGGTCCCCAATAACATTCAGCCGCGGTACAATTTTTTTCTTGAGCAGATGGTCGGGAGGCCGGAACATAATTATAAAGAATTTGTATAGAAAATGTACTGCAAGAAGCCAAAACAGATATAGTATTTGACAAAAACAATAATTTCAAACCTTCATGACGTTGGGATACGAACAGTGGTGAAAAAAGTACTCAATTGTCATATTTGAGTAAAAGTAAAAGTGAATGTCACCGCGTAAAATATTACTTGAGTAAAAGTATTTGGTTTTAAATATACTTAAGTATCAAATGTAAATGTAATTGCTAAAATACAGTGGCAAGAAAAAGTAACCTTTGAAAATACCTGGATTTCTGCATAAATTGGTCATAACATTTGATCTGATCTTCATCTAGGTCACAACAATAAACAAACACAGTCTACTTAAACTAATAACACACAGACAATTATACATTTTCATGTCTTTATTGAACACACCGTGTAAACATTCACAGTGCAGGGAGGAAAAAGTATACGAACCCTTGAATTTAATAACTGGTTGACCCTCCTTTGGCAGCAATAACCTCAACCAAACATTTTCTGTAGGCACGGATCAGACCTGCATGACAGTCAGGAGGAATTTTGGACCATTCCTCTTTACAAAACTGTTTCAGTTCAACAATTTTCTTGGTATATCTGGTGTGAACT
Source organism: Oncorhynchus gorbuscha (assembly GCF_021184085.1). Taxonomy (NCBI): domain Eukaryota; kingdom Metazoa; phylum Chordata; class Actinopteri; order Salmoniformes; family Salmonidae; genus Oncorhynchus; species Oncorhynchus gorbuscha. The sequence continues at coordinate 47,755,330 of NC_060188.1, read as the reverse complement.
GCTCTCTTGAGATCATGCCACAGCATCTCAATCAGGTTGAGGTCAGGACTCTGACTGGGCCAATCCAGAAGGCGTATTTTCTTCCGTTGAAGCCATTCTATTGTTGATTTAATTATGTGTTTTGCGTCATTGTCCTGTTGCGTCACCCAACTTCTGTTGAGCTTCAATTGGACAGATAGCCTAACAATCTTCTGCAAAATGTCTTGATAAACTTGGAATTCATTTTTCTGTCGATGATAGCAAGCTGTCCAGGCCCTGAGGCAGCAAAGCAGCCCCAAACCATGATGCTCCTTCCGCCATACTTTACAGTTGGGATGAGATTTTGATGTTGGTGAGCTGTGGCTTTTTTTTGTCCACACATAGTGTTGTGTTTTCCTTCCGAACAACTCAACTGTAGTTACATCTGTCCACAGCATATTTTTCCAGTAGCGCTGTGGAACATCCAGGTGCACTTTTGCAAACCTCAGATGTGCAACAATGTTTTTTTTGGACAGCAGTGGCTTCTTCCGTGATGTCCTCCCATGAACACCATTCTTGTTTAGTGTTTTACGTATCGTAGACTCATCAACAGAGATGTTAGCATGTTCCAGATTTCTGTAAGTCTTTAGCCAACAGTCTAGGATTCTTCTTAACCTCATTGGGCATTCTGCGCTGTGCTCTTGCAGTCATCTTTGCAGGACGGCCACTCCAATCTCGTCTCATTGATTAAACTCCAGGTTAGCTGACTCCTGACTCCAATTAGCTTTAGGAGAAGCCATTAGCCAAGGGGTTCACATATTTTTCCAACCTACACTGTGAATGTTTAAATGATTTATTCAATATAGACAAGAAAATACAATAATTTGCGTGTTATTAGTTTCAGCACACTATGTTTGTTTATTGTTGTGACCTAGATGAGGATCAGATCAAATGTGATGGCCAATTTAGAAGCACAAGCATTTCGCAACACTCGCATTAACATCTGCTAACCATGTGTATGTGACAAATACAATTTGATTTGATTTATTACTACGAGTGCACAGAATTTTTTTACAAATTTTTTTTGTGTGTTGTTCTAATTTAAGATACCTAATAATGAGAGATTTTCTCAACGCTTTATTTGAAAGTCTGGTGTGCTTTCCCACTGTCACTGTAACACACTGTTCATAAACCCTGTAATCATGAAACATATGACCACCCTTAAGGGGTTTCTGCCCTGGAAACATTCAATATTCTTTTCACACAAAGGATTGTGTTGACCCAAACCAACCCGTAATGACTATTTTCTTTTTACATTGTCCTTCTCAACACAGTTTTTCAACATTTGAATTTTTGAACTGTTCTTTAACTAGGCAAGTCAGTTAAGAACCAAATCTTAACTGCAATTGCAGCCTAACCCAGATGACTGTGGGCTAATGTGAACCACCCTGTAGGGTTCCCAATCACAGCCAGTTGCAACTCAGCCTGGATTTAAACCAGTGACTACTGTGATGTTTGGATTTGAACCAGAGACTACAGTCATGTTTGGATTTGAACCAATGACTACAGTCATGCACTGAGATGCAGTGCCTTAGACCACTGCACCACTCAGGAGCTGCTGTGGCTTGCTCCACTCAAGACTAGAAACTTTTGAATCTGTAATTTTAGAGGAGCATAATTTACATTTCAAACACATTGATGTCTTTTCATTTTCTGCTCTAAGTAGGCTGTACCACAATTTATTGACAGAAGACAACGCATCATTTTCTGTGGTGGTGGTGGTTTTGTACTTGAGTAAATCAGTCATCGCTCCTTTAATGCCTTGACGTCAGATACGGGAATCACATGTCCACACACTTCGGGAAGATTTGTATTAGTACGGCGGCTGGGCTTGGAAAATATCGGGAAATGGCTACCCTTGAACTATTATGGACAGAATCCGTAAACATGTGGACTAATGTGCATGTGACACAGTAGAGAAGTGCATAGAGTATTTATAGAAACCGGCTTTTATAACGCTATCAGCTAGCTTAAGCATGCATGGAAATCTATGGGAATTCATTGCTGGCGGAGATTCACCCATTAACAGGAAGTAGGAATAGCCAAGCGACTGAAGCTGTTTTGATCAGTGTGCTTTTTAAACATTTGTTTATTTTTTAAATTATTACACTTTAAACAAAACAAAAAATAAATAAACCAGTGTTTTTATAATCAAAGTGGGAAAAATATCGATGAAATATTGTAACTAAAAATTCAAAGTCACTGGAGCTCGAACCTGTGTGAGAAGCTGTTTTTGAAAGTCCCATGTATAGACTTTCAGTTTGCTTTTGTGCTGTTTTTATATATTTTTGTGGTCCTATTTTTTTAACAGACCATATCAATTGGATGTATACAAGACGAACGAACTAACTTTTGATGCCATGTCTGAGAGAAATGTGTAAGCGGTTTTAACAAGTTTTTCGAAGGTCAAAGACCTCCACCCAAGATGAGGTCTTCTTTGGCTCCCGGTATCAGACTGATCACGTCCTTCTCAAGAGACAGCTGGTAAATTTCTACTATCTTTGATCTAATCTAATCTATTGTGTGTGTGTGTGTGTGACACCCTTTTTGCAAACAAAGCTATTGCGTTGTACAGTATGTAGGTTGATGGGGGGGGCTGTTTTGTCCCTAATCAGATAGAAGTCTATGATTGGCTAGACATGAGGCTGTAACCTGGTCTCAAAGCATTTTGTATTATTCTGTAGTAAGAAATGTTACGTTTCGTATGATATGTATTAATTTGTGGATATATGTTACGAATTTGCAAACATACAATATGTAACGAATTTGCGAAATTATATGTTACAGATTCTAATTTGTTGTGGCTAACGTTAGCTAGGTTAGGGTTCAGGAGCATCATGGCAAAAACTGGAAGACTGGTCAGTGGCCAAGAGCTTTTACCTATAGACCATCAGGCTGCTAAATAGCCAACACTAGTCAGCTACCTCAAAAATTCAAGCAGCTTGGGTGCTGTCATATAGTTAGAATTAGAAGTGCCCATCCAAGAAAACACAAGGTCATTGGACACAGATAAATGACGTCAAATCAAGTTATATCTACCGTAGCTTTTATTGGACTGATAATGTCAACATCATACTTTCAAAATCTTAGCTAGCAGTCATCATCATGAATCAAGTCGACAATCTACTGCCAAATCCTTGTCATATGAAGAGAAATTATAGATAAAATGTATCGGTGCTTATCGGCCATTGGACATAAACATGAATTTATGTTGGAAATCGCAAATTCAACAATGAGTGGCGTGGAAGGAATCAGTGGCTAACTGCAAGCATTGCAAAGCAATCACTAGCCTGTTATTCAGTGGAATGGGTGTGTGGTCCAAGTCTAGGTTCAAGGGTCTCTTTTCCAATCTTAAAAAGATAAACATTAGCCATGCTGTCAATCCAGCATGACTTATGCGTGTTCAAAACAACTGGAGACTCGGAACTGGGAAATCTCTGACTTCAGTGAATTCAAGACAACTGGGAACTCTGGGGGAAAAAAACAAGCTCCAACTGGGGAAAATACATTTTGAACTGTCATCCATCTCAGAATTTCAAGTCGGGAACTCTGGGTAAGACCGGCCCATGTTCTGAATTCTGTCGCTCTACATTTCAAAAGTGCTGAACAAATAGTTATATTGGCTGCGTCTGTCGTAGCTCGCTTATTAATGTCTTAATTGAAATGACAGATTGCTCTTATTGTCATCCCCTTATGCCATAGTTTGTACATCTCAATTGAAACCACATTTTGTTTAAGCAAGTCAGCCTTTTTTTAAAAGGCAGTAAATGAGGCTGAATGAACTGTTTCTCTGCCAGACAAGGCTCAGCTGATAGCCAGGTGTAGCAGTGGTAAGGTGTTGGGACAGCTTTATGTAGGCCCTAACAGTTTGTGGGCACCGTTTGTTACTGTTATATTGCAATTCATGTATTGTTTAGTGTTGTGTAGTGCCTTTTCTGGCATGCATATTTGCTATTTTTTGGGGTGTTTGTCCCACCAAGATTTACATGCTAAAATCGCCACCGTTCATTACGTATAGTTGAGGTCGACCGATTTAATCTCAATGGTCGATTAATTAGGGCTGTTTTCAATACAATCGGTAATCGGCAATTTTGGATGCCGATTACATTGCATTCCACAAGGAAACTGCGTAACAGGCTGACCACCTGTTACGAAAGTGCAGCAAGGAGCCACGGTAAGTTGCTAGCTAGCATTAAACTTGTTTTTTTTTTTTAAACAATCCATCTTAATGTAATCACTAGTTAACTTCACATGGTTGATGATATTACTAGGTTAACTAGCTTGTCCTGCATTGCATATAATCAATGTGGTGCCTGTTAATTTATCATTGAATCACAGCCTACTTCACCAATCGGGGGAGGATTTAACAAAAGCGCATTTGCGAAAAAAGCACAATTGTTGCACAAATGTACCTTCCTATAAACTTCAATGGCTTCCTTAAAATCAGTACACAGAAGTATATATTTTTAAACCTGCATATTTAGTTAACAGAAATTCAGGTTTACAGGCAATTTTAACTAGGGAAATTGTGTCACTTCTCTTGCGTTCATTGCACGCAGAGTCAGGGTATATGCAACAGTTTGGGCTGCCTGGCTCATTGCCAACTAATTTGCCATAATTATTACATAACATTGAAGGTTGTGCAATGTAACAGCAATATTTAGACTTAGGGTTGCCACCCATTTGATAAAATACGGAACGGTTCCGTATTTCACTGAAAGAATAAATGTTTTTTTTTCGAAATTATAGTTTCTGGATTTTACCATATTATAATAAATAATAATAATAAATGCCATTTAGCAGACGCTTTTATCCATATTAATGACCAACGGATCGTATTTCTATGTTTGTTATATTATAATATCATTTGATGGAGCAGTCTGACTGAGCGGTGGTAGGCGGCAGCAGGCTCGTAAGCATTCATTCAAACTTTACTGCGTTTGCCAGCAGCTCTTAGAAATGCTTGCTTCACAGCGCTGTTTATGACTTCAAGCCTATCAACTCCTGAGATTAGGCTGGCAATACTAAAGTGCCTGTTAGAACATCCAATAGTCAAAGGTATATGAAATACAAATGGTATAGAGAGAAATAGTCAATGCGTCATAATTCCTATAATAACTACAACCTAAAATTCTTAACTGGGAATATTGAACCACCAGCTTTCATATGTTCTCATGTTCTGAGCAAGGAACTTAAATGTTAGCCTTTTTACATGGCACATATTGCACTTTTACTTTCTTCTCCAACACTGTGTTTTAGCATTATTTAAAACAAATTGAGCATGTTTCATTATTTATTTGAGACTAAATAGATTTTATTTATGTATTCTATTAAGTTAACATAAAAGTGTTCATTGTTCATTCAGTATTGTTGTTATTGTCATTATTACAAATATATATATATATATATATATATATAAATCGGCCGATTTAATAGGTATCTGCTTTTTTTGGTCCTCCAAAAATCGGTATTGAAAAATCATAATCGGTCGACCTCTAGTATAGTTAAAACCAATGATGTATATAAACCCTGGATTGCTAATGCTATATTTTAGCCAATGAGAGGCTTTGACGTCACCGATCGACAATATTGGAACTCCCCAGAAGATGCAGTCCTCTATAGTCCATAGGAATTAATAGAATTCTACAGTATTTTAAAATAAATGTTTCATTTTTAGCAAACATTTCCTGGTTGCTAAAATTCTAATAGTTTGATTGTTTTGTCGCTCTGTATAGTGTAGAAAATCATTGAACCATCTGAACCCGACCAAATTAGAACAACCCGACCAAATTCACATAGAAATGTGAGTTATAGATCTGTTTTCTTATTGAGAGCAAGTATAAGAAGCTATATATCTGTTTTATGTGCACTAGGGCGGGGGTGATGAACACTGTCTACCGGTGTACTAGCTAGCTAGCGTTGTCTCCCCTGCCTATTCTTCTTCTGTGGGTTTTATCTGTGTTTGGTATCCAACGTTATGGTGCAATACCGCCACCTATTCCCGCCTGTGTACTGGGGTCCTAGCTTAAAAATGGACCAGTTGAGGTATAACGAGGGTTTCCTGCAGATACAGGAATGCCCACATGTTGGAACGCCATGAATTGTGGGCCACAATTGTGTTATTTTCACTTTAAACCCCATATTCAAAGATGTCTTGTGCAAAAAGAAGCATAGAATTTTATGTGAAAACATCCTAGGTGAAGGCCATCTACACTGTTGGATTTCTACAACATTTCATCAAGCCACAATACTTTCTGGATTATTGCTGTCACTGATCCAGGTTTTTCCATAAACCTGACTAAACCTGGTGTACGTTGTCCTAGATTTAGTCAGTCAAACTGTGAAGGTCACTGCAGGTTGAGTCTTGTGCACAACACTTTCTCCTGTGTTTGTGTCCGAAATGGCATCCCAGCAGTCACTACATTTGACCAAGGCCCTAGTGTACTACTGCTTTTGATCAGGGTCCATAGCGCTCTGGACAAAAGTAGTTCAGTAATAGGGTGTCTTTTTGAATGCATCTTATGTGTTGTGTGCAATTAGCTTGAGAATGAGGAGTTTACACCAGGTTCTGACTGAGGTGTTAACTGTTACTAAAATCTAAATGTGGTAAAGCCTTCCTTTCCACTCCAGGAAATGTAAACAGGTCAATACAGAGCGTGTGTGGTGTAGCTAGCATCCTTCCTGTGCAGTGTACACCTCGTGTCAGCTAAGTCCCTGTACTGCTCTCAGCAGTGATGAACTCCTCTGAATACTCTGTTTGGTTCCCACTAAAAAACAAGCCTATGTGTACTGCCTACTGTACAGACAAGACCATGTGTACTGCCTACTGTACAGACAAGACCATGTGAACAATTGTTTTGTTTTCTCTTCTCCTCAGATCCTTCTTCAGGATGGTAGTTTGAAGCCTTTCTCTCTCCTTCTCTCTTCTCTCTCTTTTTAAAAATATTTTTCCCTCTCTCTCCCCCTTCCGGACTTATGAGACAAACATCCCATAATACCCAAGCCCTGTAGACCTCTAGATAATGTATAAGAGACTGTCCAAAAAATGTGTGTGCTTTGACAAAGGTGAGGTTGTGTTGATGGCATGATTTTTGCTTTGGACAACATTAGAATGAGCTCTTTTTCTTTCTACTCTCTGTGCAGGTACAGAGGTTTCACCCTCTTCCTCACCTTTCTCTTCTATACCAGCTACCATCTCTCCCGGAAACCCATCAGCATCGTCAAGGTGATACACTGACTTCACAAACCTGTATGAAACGTTATCTTATTTATTAGTATTTTTAAGTGTAACCTTTATTTAACCAGGCATCTTAACGCAAGGCCACACTGTTCAGCTCTATATTCTAACATACCTAAGTGTTCTAGGTCACAAAAGCCAGAGAACACTCAAGTTGCACTACAATAGTTAACATAGTCATTTTTGAGATAGTTATATGATAGTGGCTGTTTTTGTTTCGAGACGTTTAAGCTGGTTGCGTCTTGAAGGCCTAGTGTTTTGTGTCCATGTGTGTAATCTCTGGTTATTGCCCCATGTATATACAGAGTGAGCTGCACAAAAATTGTTCCACCCTCATTCGGCCACCAAACCTCAATGGAACTGACAATGAAACCTGGTGTGACTGGGCGCCATTTGGTGAGTCCTCGGCTTGACTTGACTTCTTCGTTCATTTTTAAAAAGGAATAAAAATGCTTCCAAAGTGTTTCTGAGAATATAGAAAGCACACCATGTCAGTAGAATGAATCCGTTTTTATGTTGCTGTTTAAGCATTACGACAGCAGATTTCATTCTGACATTTTCTGTGCCAACTCGTTTTCTCCAGACCAGGACAACTACCAGACGCTGTTTGGAGCCGTGGACAACTCTTTCCTCGTTGCTTATGCCGTTGGCATGTTTTTCAGGTAGGCAGAATGATGTAAATTCTATCATTGTTTTAGTTTTTTTGTGGGTGGGTGTGTGTGCTTGCGTGTGTATTAAACCTCACTACAAGGAGTTAACCAGATGATGTGTTGTGTGTTTTGACAGTGGGATATTTGGTGAGCGCGTGCCCTTGCGCTATTACCTGACCACCGGGATGCTTCTCAGTGGTCTCTTCACATGTCTGTTTGGCCTGGGCTTCTACTGGAACATCCACTCTATCTGGTACTACGCCTTCGTCCAGGTAAGGGTTAAATCCCCTCTAAAACCATTGTCACTCGCTCACACCCGCCCCATAGTTACCTTTGAGTTCAGGCCCGACCTGGGGCATGTTCATAAGAGTTTGCAGCATAAACATTTTGCAACGGGAAGTCCTGGTAGTCCCTCTGTTTCAGTCAGTTGTCTTGTGTTTCGTGCCAAATGAACACAGCCTGGTACTGAAAATCAACAGTTTAAAGTTACATCTTTGTCCACACTGTGTATACTGGGCCTTGTGTATGCATGCACATTCATGAGTTTTCCTATCTGAGCATATGCAGCAACAAAACAACTTGGGAAAGTTAGGTCAAAGTTGGCATTGGGGGCTTTAGGCACTATCACATGACAGATCAGCAGTATCATATGATGTAGAGCGTGTGAGGGAGGCTGAGGGATTGTTTCCATGCCAGTGCTTTTCTCAAGGCTATGTGTTGTGATAATATAATGGTGTGGGTAACCGGCCCAGCCCCTTCTCTTTTCTGTGTCTCTGTTTGTATCTCTCTCATGGGGATACAAAACATCTCTCCCATCTTTTTTTCTCTCTCATCGGGTTGAGTATAGGGGCATATTTAATGTTGAAATTAAAAGCATCTATATCTCCCTCTTACTTCCCTAGGCAATGAATGGACTAGTGCAGACAACAGGCTGGCCTGCAGTGGTGGCCTGCGTTGGGAACTGGTTTGGAAAGGGGAAGTGAGTGAGACATATTCTTACTCTTGACTGGTTCAGCAATGCTGAGTGCACAGTATCAGTACCCCTTTTCCATATTGTGTAGGGTATTTTTTTTTGTTTGTTGCTCAAGGTCAGTCACATTATGTGAAATTAAAAACAGAACTCTCCGCACAGTTCCTTTGTTTGAGTGTAATGAGTGTTTGGAGAATCAAAATCGGAACAATTTACAGATGTCCAGTTTCCAATTCAGCATTTTACTGCCGGAAGCTGTCCTCAGTATTTAGTACCGGTATGTTGAATGTTTTAAGTATATATTGAATTCACTCCAATAATTTCCCTATGTTCAAGTGTCCCTATAAGTTAATGTAAGCAGGCTCACTGTCTCACCTTTCACTGTCAAGATATACAATGTTTCTAAACCCATTTCTTTCGTGTCCCTCCCATCTGTGTGTGTCTGCCCTTCTCCCTCCAGGCGAGGGTTCATCATGGGCGTGTGGAACTCACACACCTCTGTAGGCAATATCCTGGGATCGCTCATCGCCGGCATCTTTGTATCCTCGGCCTGGGGCATGTCCTTCATCGTGCCCGGCATCATTATCGCATCCACGGGCATTCTCTGCTTCTTCTTCCTGGTGGAGAGTGAGTGTGACCTTTGACCTCTGGGGTCTGTTTTCATAGAGAAAGTAGGTGTGCTGATCTAGGATCAGTTTAGCCTTTTAGATTATAATGAATGGACAGAGGGGGCCTGATCCTAGATCACTATTCTTACTTTGAGATGTTCAAAACATGTCAACAGGACCATAGTGCTGACTGCATAAGCCACTGCAACCTATTGAAGCTTGATACCGTAGATCATAGAATCCAAATGAAATGGTATACAATATTCATTGCCATTAGAAAGTTATGGAGGATACGTTTTTATTAACATTGAAAATGGATCATGTTGCGTTCCCCCGACAGGATTTATCCGAGAGTTTTTACTCTGCAGGAATTTCATATTCAAACTAGACTGTTTTCATTTAGACATGTAAAATGAGAATAGGCTCGTCCCAAGACGTATTTTGACATGAAAATGGATTTGTGAGCACACCCTTTCTTTCTTTTTGTCACAGAACCAGAAGATGTCGGCTGCAGCCCTCCGCAGCACCGTGTAAGTATAACCAAAGAACATATGAAGTAATGGGTGCCTTGCTCAAGGGCAGTCGGTGTCGGTGGCCCCTGAGATATGATATCAGCCCTGCTTTTGTAAACTCTAGCTACCAGCTCCCACCAGATTATGGCCTGGTTTTGTTTTGACCAATGTTTTGTCATTCAATTAATTCCCTTTCTTTCGAAAGACTTGATATTATAGAGTAATAGAAGACATGTTAGACTATACATAAAACATAGTCAATAGTTGTAGCCCTGGTTAGAACAATGCTAATGGCTGTGTATGAGCAGGAGGACAACGAGAAGGAGCCTCTCTTACAAAACTCATCTAGTATCGAGGAGATCTTCAGCAGTCCTGGCCTGTCCAACTCTATCTCCTCCGAGTCGACAGAGGAGCACACCGAGGCCATCAGCTTCTGTGGGGCCCTCAGGATACCTGTGAGTGCGGATCACTATCTACTTTAATTTCAAGCTGTTTCATTTGCTTTCTGCTGTGACTCATCATTGATCATTTATTATATTTATAAAATATTATTTTAAATACATTTTTAATATATAAAAATTTTCCTTTATTATTTTCACCTAACCCCCCCCCTAATTGTAGTAAACTACATTGAACGAAAAATATAAACACAACATGTAAAGTGTTGGTTCCATGTTTCTTAAGCTAAATTAAAAAATGTAAAAAAGTGTTGCGTTTTTATATTTTAGTTATTTTTTAAATATTTTCTTTATTTATTATTTTCCCCTTACCCTACCACCCCTCCCCTAATTGGAGTAAACTAATAGACAACAATACTTAGGCTTCCACTTCCACTATAAACATATTGCATACATTTCATGTACAGTATATTTTACATGAGTTATCTTTTGTTTGTTTTTAGTCCCAGCCTTCAGCTCCACTCAACCCCTTCCATATATCTCTGAAGACCATCCAGTTTTGATTTATTGTTATGACAGTTGCTATGACTGCTCTATGACCAGTGTGTAATAAACTCAGCAAAAAAAAGAAACGCCCTCTCACTTTCAACTGCGTTTATTTTCAGCAAACGTAACATGTTTAAATATTTGTATGAACATAACAAGATTCAACAACTGAGACATAAACTGAACAAGTTCCACAGACATGTGACTAACAGAAATGGATTAATGTGTCCCTGAACAAAGGGAGGGTCAAAAGTAACTGTCAGTATCTGGTGTGGCCACCTGCTGCATTAAGTACTGCAGTGCATCTCTTCCTCATGGACTGCACCAGATTTGAAAGTTCTTGCTATGAGATGTTACCCCACTCGTCCACCAAGGCACCTGCAAGTTCCCGGACACATTTGGGGGGAATGGCCCTAGGCCTCCAATCCAACAGGTCCTAGACGTGCTCAATGGGATTGAGATCCTGGCTCTTCGTTGGCCATGGCAGAACACTGACATTCCTGTCTTGCAGGAAATCACGCACAGAACGAGCAGTATGGCTGGTTGTCATGCTGGAGGGTCATGTCAGGATGAGCCTGCAGGAAGGGTACCACATGAGGGAGGAGGATGTCTTCCCTGTAATACACAGCGTTGAGACTGCCTGCAATGATAACAAGCTCAGTCCGATGATGCTGTGTCACACTGCCCCAGACCATGACAGACCCTCCACCTCCAAATCGATCCCGCTCCAGAGTACAGGCCTCGGTGTAACGCTCATTCCTTCAATGATAAACGCGAATCCGACCATCATCCCTAGTGAGACAAAACCGCAACTCTTCAGTGAAGAGCACTTTTTACCAGTCCTGTCTGATCCAACGACAGTGGGTTTATGCTCATAGGCGACGTTGTTGCCGGTGATGTCTGTTGAGGACATGCCTTACAACAGGCCTACAAGCCCTCAGTCCAGCCTATTGCTGACAGTCTGAGCACTGATGGAGGGATTGTGCGTTCCTTGTGTAACTCGGGCAGTTGTTGCCATCCAGTACCGGTCCCGCAGGTGTGGTGTTCGGATGTACTGATCCTGTGCAGATGTTGTTACATGTGGTCTGCCACTGCGAGGACGTCAGCTGTCCGTCCTGTCTCCCTGTAGCTCTGTCTTCGTCTCACAGTACGAACATTGCAATTACTTGCCCTGGCCACATCTGTAGTTCTCATGCCTCCTTCCAGAATGCCTAAGGCACGTTCACGCAGATGAGCAGGGACCCTGGGAATCTTTCTTTTGGTGTTTTTCAGCATCAGTAGAATGGCCTATTTAGTGCCCTAAGTTTTCATAACTGTGACCATCATTGCCTACCGTCTGTAAGCTGTTAGTGTCTTAACGACCGTTTCACAGGTGCATGTTCATTAATTGTTTATGGTTCATTGAACAAGCATGGGAAACAGTGTTTAAACCCTTTACAATGAAGATCCATAAAGTTCTTTGGATTTTTATGAATGATCTTTGAAGGACAGGGTCCTGAAAAACAGATGTTTCTTTTTTTGCTGAGTTTGTGTGATATATTATCTTACAGGGTGTAATGGAGTTCTCCCTCTGTCTGCTGTTCGCTAAGCTTGTTAGCTACACCTTTCTCTACTGGCTTCCTCTCTACATCTCTAATGTTGGTACGTACTCAGTTTAGCTCCTTTTTGTTGACAGTTCACCTGAGGGTTCAAATGATATCAATGCTTATAAGCTGATAATGATTTGCTTTGCATTTTGATATGCGCCATTAGTTAATTTGGCATACACTGTGTCGCTAAAAATTCAGAATGTTTATTTCCTCAGCCCATTTTGACCCCAAGGAAGCTGGGGACATGTCAACACTATTTGATGTAGGAGGAATTGTGGGTAAGCCTTAACAGTCATGTGACTGACTTTATATGGAATTAGGTAACCTTTATCGCACAATACTCTGGGAGATCATATGAGGAACCAGGAAGCTGCTCTTTGATTGATCTGGATGTTTTGTCTACACTGTAGTTATAACAAGTCATAGACATAATGAGGGGTTTCTGCAGTCATAACAAAACGTAGACATACCAAGTGATGTCTGCAGTCAGAAGAGTTCTCATTAGAATTGCCAATGATTGGCTCCTACTGTATTTGTGTCTGAGCACTTACTATTGATCTTCAATGCAGCTCCTCAAAGGCTGACTATTTTCAGATGATGTAGGACTGCTATCTTCCCCTACGTGTTAAATCTGTGTTAAGCGTGTGTTGTGTGTCTACAGGGGGCGTTGTGGCTGGACTGGTGTCGGACCAAACTGGGGGCAGAGCCTCAACCTGCTGTGTCATGTTAATAGTGGCTGCTCCTATGGTGAGTGTGCACTCACACAGAAAACATCACTGGCTTTTACCATGTGTAACAACCTGGTCTCTTTATTATAGTACACTTATGACTTCTCTTTGAATTGTAAATGTGGCATTCGAGAGTAATATGCACATTCCAATCTTTAGAAAACCGGTGCTGGGCAAAAATATACTGTATATCATGAAAGGAAAGGCCTGCACAAATGCCTGAATTGCAAATCTTTACTGGACACACTTTATGTTCACTAATGAAAAGAGGAAATTCTCTCAGTAAATGTATTGATCATATACAGTACCAGTCAAAAGGTTGGAGGCACCTACTCATTGTGCAAAGCTGTTATCATACTTTGAAGAATCTCAAATATACAATATATTTTGATTTGTTTGACACTTTTTTGGATACTATATGATTCCATTTGTGTTATTTCATAGTTTTGATGTCTTCACCATTATTCTACAATGTAGAAAATAGTACAAATAAAGAACAACCCTTGAAAGAGTAGGCGGCTCCAAACTTTTGATGCTGGTACTGCATATGTCATGTAAATATGACTGCCTGGTGGACTCTGAAAAAGGAGTTTGGCTGCACTTGTAGCTCTGGAATTGGCAGTGAAATTCACCCGCTGCCCAAGAAATATTTCGTGATAGGTTGCAAGGTCCTTGACAGTATTGTGTCAATCTGTTTTTCAGCATAGCTAAATATTTTCCTTTGGGTTTACATGTGGGTTATGAAATCATGAGCAAATCCTTCAAGAGTGCCACCTTTTATCCAAAATCCAGTCCAAATGTTTTTTTTTTGCTTTCCTAGCTGTTCCTGTACAACCACATTGGACAGCATAGCCTAGCAACCACAATCGGTAAGAGATACATTTTTTATTTTTTTTTGTATGGCATTTGACTTTCCATCCATAGAGCCATTTTAGTCTCAACCCCTCCTGCTAACAACTACATCAATGTTCCAATTTAACACATTGTAGGGCGAGTTACATTCGGTGCATTCAACTGAAGTAGGCAATCAACATAACCACATATCACAATAAATCTTCTTAAAAAAGACCCTTGCTATCTGCTAGCTAGCGTACTGTACATGCCTGGTTCTCTCACAGTGCTGTGTTGTTGTTGTAACTCTGCACCGTAGGGATGCTGTTGGTGTGTGGAGCCCTGGTGAACGGACCCTACGCCCTCATCACCACCGCTGTGTCTGCTGACCTGGTAAGCATATCCATTCCAGAATGGACCACTTCATGCCTCTAACATGAGGTCCTCACCTCTCCCGAAGTCACACGGAGGAGATGATCTCCTCATTGCCCTAACTCCCCCCACATCCCCTGTTAGTCCACGGCTCTATGTTAATGCGTCTTTCCTCGATCCCTTGCATTCTGTCTCCCTTGTCTCTTTCTCAAACCGATTTCAAGGTTCCTCCCGTCAGACAATTACCTTCAATGCGTTTTGAGGAGAGTGGACGCAAGGAATCGAGGAGACAAATTGAGGAATAGGATTGAATGTTGGTTCATAATGAGTATTTTTCCTTTCATAGGGGACACATGAGAGCCTGAGTGGAAACTCTAGAGCGTTGTCAACGGTCACGGCCATAATTGACGGCACAGGGTCAATAGGTATGTGGGGAATGTCTTGGCCACATGGGGGATTGGTGCTGATTTTGTTGTTTTAGTTTTGACACTTGAATGGTGACCAGTAATGGGTTAGTGGGGCTATGGTGCATTTATGTGCGCCTGTGTCAATGCATGAAGGAATTTTTTTATTTATTTATTTGAGGTCACCTATGTTTCGAGATTCACTTATTGCAGTGTAATGTGGCAATTTACAAATTGTTTTATACAGTTCATGTACAAGGTCCATGGCTACCAGTAATTGCCATGCACAATTATTTTCCATTGTAAATCATGTAGTGTTCTAAAGGCAGACCTTTCATGATTGTTGTCCCAAATCAAATTGTATATCCAGACCTGGGGCCTTATTTATCAAAGCTGCGCGCGCACAAAAAAGCCTCTAAACACTGCGTGCGCCAGTTTCCCCCAAAGGTTGGTATTTAACCATTTTGAACATGATGTGAAAGTGGGGGTATCTCCACGCATATCTCACTTCTAGTGGTTGATCAATTGTATTGCAAGCAAATATTGTTATTTTGAGGGAAATGTGGGTGTTTGATACATCGGAATTGTAATAATACTAGATGAATAAAAACACCTAATGATAAAATGGATGCATTTGCCGTGGGTAAGGAGATCACATGGCAGCATGTAGCCTATTGTGTTTCTTTTATTACCCTAAAACTTGATTTAATAGCTTTGGCATTTATTTGCTTAAATCACTGAACACAACAGGCGCTTATTAGAGATGGGTTTCTATTTGAACCAGGCATCTATTTCCTTAATGCACACAGCTTTTTTTCTCATTTGCATAATTAATTGCTTGGATCAGCATTCACTTCCAACATTTTAAGCTATTTATTAATTTCATGCACAGTGTTGTCATTTACACAATATGTCACATTTATTTTGTCGTAATATGTCTCTATTTAGACAGAAAAAAAACATTAATTGATGGAATAATTATTCTCCTCTGACTGCATTTTCAGTAGTTCTTACTTTCGGATGATTTCTAGGGGTCTGTACCCCCAAAGTTGTTGACTGTTTTTGTGCTTGATCGTTAGCTAGCAGTTCTCAGCTGTTAGCAGCCAATGGCGTGCAGTTTCTTACTGGTGATTAAAAAACGGAAGATTTTTTGTTTGTTGTCATCACTGAATTATTTAATGTAAAAAATCAAACATTAAACCTTGTAAACAATTCATGGTAATCCATGGTAACCTCGTAAACAATTCAAACCCAGCGTTTATTTGCTGAAATGCGTGCCGTTGCCCAGCTATTTAAAGGGACAGGTGGCCATTTGAGACTGAGCTTTTAATTGAAGTTTTACGGTATATAGGCCTAAATCATGATTATATTGCAGGACATGACTGTCCTTTTCTGACATGACTGGTTTATTCCCGCTACACAACATATAATAGAGTACCATTTATTCATCGCTCATTTAATAGCCAAACATGCTAGAAATTAAATAGACCGGTAGCCAATTTAATATATTTGTTTGTATGGGTATACCGTAGGCTACAGTATAGCTGTGCGATAGGAGCGCAACATCATAGCCAATATATACATTTCAGATCCTATACCAAGGCAGGAGATAGAAACACAATCATCTATTGAAAATTGTTAAACCTTTACATTGTTCGAATAGAAAATTATACTTCCAGAATGTGCTGCTAGTGTTTGGCACTCGCTGTAGGCGGCATGCATTTCTTTGAAAAAGTCACGACAAAACATTCTGTGCATATCTCTTCATAAATGTGATCAAATGTACCATTGCGCTTTACTTTACAACCTGTCATGGCCCACTTCCAACATCTCCAAATCATACAGCAAATGAGGGTGTTTTTGTTACCATAAAAGGTGAATGGGGGTGTTTTCCAGGCGGGGTTGTAACGCTCGTTCACGAGCGCACAACTATAATATGGCTCTGATTTATCAATGAAAACATATGTTACGTGCGCCAGTTTGATAAATCCCAATTTGTTGTTACCTGCAAATCCTGGAATCGACAGAATTTAGTGAGACATTTACACACTGTTGATAAATGTAGCCCCTGGTTTCAGGTGCTTGGTTTCCCCTGCTCAAGTGTTTGACTGTTATTCTGACTGTCCTGTAGGTGCTGCCCTAGGTCCTCTGTTAGCAGGAGTGATCTCTCCGACGGGGTGGAACAATGTCTTCTTCATGCTGATCACTGCTGATATCCTCGCCTGTTTGGTTAGTTTTTAGTCGTGTTTTATAAATCAGTGCAATATTTGAGCCACATGCACAAAGAAGGTGCTATACCTGTGGATTGTGTACAATAGCGGTCTCCAACATATTCTACCATGAGAGCTACTTTAAAAAAATAAATGTTGCAAGCTTCTATTTTACCCAATACATTACTGGGAGCTTGTACAGTGCATTTGGAAAGTATTCACACCTCGTTACAGCCTTATTCTAAAATTGATTCAATAGTTTTTTTCCTCATCAATCTGCACACAAAAACCCATAAAGACAAATCATGAATCCGTTTTATTTTTAGAAAAACAAGAACCTTATTTACACAAGTAATCGGACCCTTTGCTATGAGACTCGAAATTGAGCCCAGGTGCATCCTGTTTCCATTGATCATCCGTGAGATGTTTCTACAACTTGATTGGAAACCACCTGTGATAAATTAAATTGATTGGACATGATTTGGTAAGACACACACCGGTCTATATATGGTCCCACAGTTGATAGTGCTTGTCAGAGCAAAAACCAAGCCATGAGGGCGAAGGAATTGTCCGTAGAGCTCTGAGACAGGATTGTGTTGAGACCCAAATCTGGAGAGTGGTACCAAAACATTTCTGCTAATGTCTAAACCTGTTTTTCACTTTGTCATTATGGGTTATTGGGTGTAGATTGATGAGGATTTTATTATTTAATCCATTTTAGAATAAGGCTGTAACGTAACAATGTGGAAAACGGGGAGGGGTCTGAATACTTTCTTATAAAAACATTTGTGTTATAAATATGTGGAAAATGTTTTTTTTTATATATCTAAAAACATATATACAGTATATACAGTACCAGTCAATAGTTTGGACACACCTACTCATTCCAGGGTGTTGCTTTATTTTCTACATTGTAGAATAATAGTGAAGACCTAAAAACTATGAAATGAAGCATATGGAATAATGTAGTAACCAAAAAAAGTGTTAAACAATTCAAAATATATGATCTATTTGAGATTCTTCAAAGTAGCCACCGTCTAGATGACACACCGCCTTCGCACACTCTTGGCATACTCTCAACCAGCTTCATGAGGAATGCTTTTCCAACAGTCTTGAAGGAGTTCCCACGTATGCTGAGCACTTGTTGGCTGCATTTCCTTCACGCTGCGGTCCAACTCATCCCAAGCCACCTCAATTTGGTTGAGGTCGGGTGATTGGTAAACTGTGTTGAGTGTGCTGTCTTCCTGTTTTCCAGCTGCTGTCCAGGCTGGTGTATAAGGAGGTGAGGGGCTGGTGTGGACACAGCCCCAGACAAAGAGGGTGAGCCACTCATGAATACACCACTTATATCACCAATCAGGAAACCAAAAGCTGGTTTCATTTTTTAAAAAGTTGAATAGGCTTCTAAGTGGAATAAGTCATAAAATAATACATTTGTGTATCTAAGGAGTGACCAAATACTGGCTCCTTAAGGGTACATTTTTTTTGCAATTGAACTTGCGTGTGCACAAAAATGTCTCCTCCTTGAAATACAGGTCAAAGCCACAAATAGCTACTCAGTAGGGCTGTTGTACATTAGCCTCTCCCTGGAGGTTAAGGGTGCCCATTATTCTACTCCAAAGGGGCCTCCGGGCTGCTTATTAATTAAACAGCTTTAAAGTAACTGTCCAGTATTTCCACATTTCTATGAAATATTACCTGAAATTAATTATAATATCAGTGAAATAGTTTTCTTCCAAAACATGGTATTTAAGTATGTTAAAAGCATATTTTCTGTTTTGGAATGGTGTGGGCGTATTCCGGCCATAAAAAATATTCATGCGAGTAGACCACTGATTGGCCAGCTCATCCTCTGTGAGGAAATATCAAGCATTCTTTTAAACATTCTGTTTGATACAAGTTTAAGGTGTTTTTTTTTTTTTTTTTTTTTTTTTCTTCATTTTTTTCTCTATAATTTATACGAGTATAGAATGAATCGACAATAATATTTGGGTATGCGTTAACAGAATATTAACTTTTAAGCCTATGTGAGAATTTCATTGGACAGTTTAAGAATAAAATTGCAGTTACACCTCAGGCTATTTTTAGGCATCATAGGTAATCAATCACTATCAACCTGGGACAACCTACGTCTTGAGACTTCTATTTTTCCAACCGGTTCCCATAGGATTTGAGACATGATTGTCTTTGAATGGATGACTTGAGTTGGGTCTTAGACGCTCAATCAAATGTGACACAGAATCTTCTCTGTTCACTGAGCACTCAGGCTTCTTTACTCTTTCACAGCATCAACTAACGGTTTCTTGATTACAAGCACCTTTCCATGTTCTGCAAATCTATATACACTGGGCAACTGCGATTAACCCTTTGCACTTGTGGAAATTGGCTTATATGGATAGGGCTAAATTGAAATGTTTCTTACAGAAGAAATATGAAAAGCATATGCATAACCATGGTAGCAATGAAAGGGAACAATTTGGAGATTATGCAAAAATTCTTAGACCAAAGTTGTGAAGACACAAGACTGAATCCAAACATTACACTGTTGATTTTATGTGCATTTTATTGACTATACTTTTCGCAGTGTTTGTTGATAACAAAATCAGAAAATACTCTGGATACGTACAGCCTTTAACTATGTGCTTTTTTGAGCACTCCTAGCAGTGCCGTTGAGGAACTAGAGGAACCACACTTTTAGTTGTTTTCTTTGGTACACAGCCCTTCATCCCCGCCATCACACAATTACTGTTGTTTACTCATACCAAAAAAGCGGTTCATTAATAAATCTCAATCTGTCAAGTGGGCATAATTTGAAAGTTTGTACTATTGCCAACATGACTAGCTACATTATAAAATACGATCTTAGTGTTAGGCTTTAACAATGCAATTCAGGGAAACGGATCATCATTTTGACGCGCACAGAAAGGAGGCATGAGTGCATTCTGGGTCATGTGCCGTGGCAAATTTTCTTCACAGTAGACAAACGGGCTCATCCTTGTCAGAAGTTGTCAGAGTTTTATGATATGGAAATGTGAAGTGCACCTCTGGACTCACAGGTGTTTGACTTGCTTGTATGACATCAGTGGTATTTATTATAATCCTCTATCTCATCTTTCAAAATACATAGTCCTCTGAGTTTATAACATTTCCCTCACTCAGACAACAAGAAATGTGAAAAGTTACCCAATTTAGATGCAGGGATGGGGGCAACTTCTTGTCGTGTAAGGTGCTCAAGTTCAGAATGGCTGTCAGAAACATTATGTATAGCGTGATACTGTACAGCCACTGCGTTCCTGTTTAGGTGTTTATCAGTGCCCAAATCTGCCATTTTCAAACCTTATGCGAATGTAAAGGGTTAAGAGCCATTGTGACATCAAGTTTAACATATGTCATTGTAGGCTGTTTTGGAAACTATAGCAGTACTACATTACCCATAATTCACCATGTAACATGTCTGGTTTGTCATAATGGAATTACACTACAGTCCAAGGAGTCTTTCTTTGAGCTACCTAAGTGTCAAAGCTAAAAGGAAGCTGTATCCACCCCAATATCCACAACTGTGCAGGGCACCGGCCACTCTCACACTGTCCCATTTATTCCAAGTCCCAAACTAACCCTCACATCCTGTCAAATAATGCTGCCAAATAAAGCAAGGCTCCATCCCCAACAACAATATCCACAACTGCGCAAGCCACCGGCCACTCTCACACTGTCCGGTTTATTCCAAGTCCCAAACTAACCCTCACATCCTATCAAATAATGCTGCCAACTTAAGCAAGGCTCCATCCCCAACAACAATTGTGCACCCCATGGCTCTATACTGCCCCTCATTTATTCCACTTCCCAAACTGACTCCATAGCATTAGCCTCTCTCCAGCAAGGTTGAGAAAGTGCTAGGGACCGTGTTGACTTGCAAAATTTTCAGAGAGGATACTCAGTTGAAGATTATGTGGTGCTTGCTTCTTCTCCAGTCCTCAAATATAACATTACATTGAATTAATCAGATCCAATGATTTGGTACCTATGTTAATGACCAGAATAGGTTTGTATTTGGACCATTCTGAAACGGGTTAATCTCGCCTTGTGTTGTCAGGTTCAAAGAAATATGAGTGGGTGCATGGGACAAGAGACCGTATCACACATGCAAGGAAGGACGCAGGAAAAAGGACCAAGAACTAACCCCTGAGGTGCATCATGATTTATAGGGTGCCGATCCTTTCATCCTTCATCCTTAATGGCCCCAGACCCCGTCACCAGCAGATGAAAGGATCTGAAAAAGGAGGAAGGGGCCATTGATATTTTGGGACCATCTGACAGAGAGAGAGAACATGTCCTTTCTTCAAATGGTCGCAAAGCACTTTCTCTCTTATGCCTTTTTTATGATTATTTTGTATGTTTATTTTTTTCCTCTGTTTGCCCCTCTCGGGGCTGTGTGCATCTTTCATCTTATTATTAAAATAATGTGCACACTGCATTTCCCCAATCTCTCCTCAATGGTTACTATAAGTTAAAATCACATGCTAGTTTTGGGCAAGCTAAATTGGGCGCGCATGTTTTGCACAGCCAGGAGGACGCCGAACTTCATAGGCAGCGAAGGAGGAGTTTGCAGTTGTAATCAAGTGCTGTGGCAGAAAATGTTGTCACTAACTAAACCAGTGCAGATAAGGATAAATTGTCTGACCAATCAAAAAATCAAGAATATTTCTCAGACAGTACCATCACATCCTTCCATATGTTTCTGATGGAAATGTTTGTTGATCAATGATTAGACATTTGTTTGTATCCACCACATGCATTTGGTTGTTGTTTTGTTTTTGACTCCACCCCTCATAGTGGGCCTCACATGTTGAGCGGGGTGTGGTGATACTGATGGTTTCTACGGTTGTGGCCAGCTACGGACAGAAGTGACTTTACATCGCAGGTTAGGAGAACTAACGCAGCAGGTTAGGAGTATTAACATAGGAGAGTGAGGTTAAGGTTAAGAATGAGGTTAATAACTTGATGGAGCTGTACCATCTAGCCACAACCATAGAAACCATCAGACTTGGCAAACCATTTGAGAAAGGGAAATACCTAGTTGTACAACTGAATGCCTTCAACTGAAATGTGTCCTCCGCATTTAACCCAACCCCTTTTGAATCAGAGAGGTGCATGGGGCTGCCTTAATTGACATCCACGTCTTCAGCGCCTGGGGAACAGTTCTGCTCAGGGGCAGAACAACAGATTTTTACCTTGTCAGCTTGGGGATTCGATCACAGCAACCTTTGGGTTATTGGCCCAATGCTCTAACCACTAGGCTACCTGCCGCCCATTCGTATAATAGCAGGGGGATTTTACTTTTGTCGCCGGGCTCCCAAATTGCAAGTTGAGTGCTACAGATGTAAGCTCTTAATCTGATCACCCTGTTATAGTATAACTGTGGGCCATGCAGAACAAGCTCACTCAATGTTTTCATGTGATTTTGATTTGTAAACATTTCAATGGCACATGACAACTATGCCCTCTGACCAACAACAGGCAGGTGAACAGTGTCCACTTGACACATTTATATATATATATTTTCAATTAATTGGTCTTCCATTCCTTTTGATCTACATTTCACACATTGGTCCCATGTCCCATGTTATTAAGGTGATCATTTTACTTTGGGGACCCTCTGCTTTGTTGTACACAAAGGCGTTACTATAGGTGGCAGAAAATACATTTTGAATTGAGGGTAGTCACCGGTAGTTGTAATGCCCCAGATGATGAAATGCATAAGCGTATGCAGAAAATTATTTAGATTTTGTTGCATTATTTCAGCATAAAAATTACGTTTAGGGGAATTTTATAAGGAAATAGATTAGTTTTGGGAATTTTTGAAAATACTTTAAATATTTGTTGCTTTCCATGTCGGCTCTGTGCCTGAAAATGTCCTTGTCCGAAGCAAAGGATCCCAATTTCATGCGCTCCAAAATGTGTGGCAATAATGGATATTAACTGAAATTATCTTTATATAGTTTCTTGCTATAGCCCTCTGAATTTAAAGAATAGTTCTCTCAACTGTGATTCCTAAACTATCCAGAGATTTGGTCAACTCTGTCAGATTTGTCTAAAATCCTAAATGAATCAGGAATGCGCTGTGTCAGCTATACTATAAAGAACCCTCATGTCAAATCAAATTGTGTTAGTCACATGCGCCAAAAACAACAGGTGTAGACCTTTCAGTGAAATGCTTACGAGCCCCTAACCGACAGTACAGTTTAAAAAAAATACAGATAAGAATAAGAGATAAAAGTAACAAGTAACTAAAGAGGAGCAGTAAAAAATAACAATATATACAGGGGGGTGCCAGTACAGAGTCAATGTGCGGGGGCACCGGTTAGTTGCGTAGTATGGACATGTAGGTAGAGTTAATTAAAGTGACCATGCATAGATGACAGAGAGTGGCTGTGGTGAGGGGGGGGGGGGCAGGCATTGTGAATAGTTTGGGAAGCCATTTGACTAGATGTTCAGGAGTCTTATGGCTTGGGGGTAGAATCTGCTTAGAAGCCTCTTGGACCTAGACTTGGTGCTCCGGTACCGCTTGCCGTGTGGGAGCAGAGAGATCAGTCTATGACTAGGGTTGCTGGGTCTTTTCAATTTTCAGGGCCTTCCTCTGACACCGCCTGGGATAGAGGTCCTGGATGGCAGGAAGCTTGGCTCCAGTGATGTACTGGGCCATTTGCACTACCCTCTGTAGTGCCTTGCGGTCGGTGGCCGAGCAGTTGCCATACCAGACAGTGACGCAACCAGTCTGGATGCTCTCGATGGTTGAGCTGTAGAACCTTTTGAGGATCTGAGGACCCATTCTAAACCTTTTCAGTCTCCTGAGGGGGGAATAGGTTTTGTCGTGCCCGCGTCACGATTGTCATGGTGTGCTTGGACCTTGTTAGTTTGTTGGTGATGTGGACACCAAGGAACTTGAAGCTCTCAACCTGCTCCACTGCAGCTCCGTCGATGAGAATGGGGGCATGCTCGGTCCTCGATTCGATCGCCGCCTACTCCTCAGAAGGCAGCCCGCCCTCCGGCCTCTCTTTCTCCGCCTCCTCTTCGCGCAGATCATTTGCGTCGGGCCTGTTCCCGAGGGAGCCGTATATCCTAAGCCTCGGGGTTGTCAGAGTTGTGAAAGAAGAAAAAGGATTCTGCTAGTCCATGGTGAGTAATCGCAGTCCTGATGTCTATCATTTATTTTCTGTCATAAGAGACAGCAAAATTATGTACAAAAATAGTAAAATAAATAAATAATAATAAACAAAAAAACACAATCGGTTGGGGGCATGTAAAACGTCTGCCTTCTGCTCTGGCGCCATTTTAACATTTGTGTCCTCATTACATGCACATGTTTTGCAACAAGACCACTCATGGTCTGTAAAGTGCTCCACTTTTGATAGATTTAAACAAACAATATTGGAATCACCATGGTCACAACCGTAAACTGTCAACAGCATCTGTCTGATAGAATATACATTTTGGTTCAAATATGTTACTTTTAATATGGTTCAGAGTCAAAGCAACTGGGGAAAAACACAATTGGTTCTGTGTATACCACTTGAATGGAGAATTTTTTTTATCTTTATCAACTCTGTCAGAGTGCTGAAACATCTGATAGAATGGTTGTTTTATTTTATTTGGTGGGGGGGTAATAAATGTTAGGATAAATGTTAGGACTTGCGTCAGCTCTTAAAGTATGTTTGTGGAAGAAGTTTATATCGATTTACTTAAGTGAAGTGGTGAAATATAGTCAAAGTTCAAAATGCAAAAATATCTAGTCTGATTACTTTGACTATATTAACCTTATTACTTTGGACTATGGGGAAGTTAGAGCACATATTTAATCAGAAAGAACTACACTCAGACTAATACACTTCCACTCATGAGAAATTAGAAAAAGTTTGAGTATCATTTGTGAAGAGAAATCTGATGGTGCATCGGGTGGAAGAAATTTAGAATTTCGTTAGTGTTAAAAACAAATTTGTTAGTTGACTTTAAAAAGTTTTACTTGAGTTAAGTAGCAAAATATAGTAAACATTTAAGGTTGAGTTAGTAAACAAACAAAAAAATCCACAAATATACCCACATTTCTATAAAACGTAAACAGTTTGATTAGTGACTGCCATAGTGTAGTTATTTTGTAAGATACTTCTCCTTAGAAGCTGAAATAATATATTTTTTAAAGCCATTTTAGCTGTTGCGCTAGTTTGGTCTGAACAGATTCACAAATCATTGGAAATTGTCATGCTATGCAGACGTTGTTTCCCTCCGAGGCACGTATTGCTAGGCCACCCCTCTGCACTTGCATTGGCAGGCCTGCTTCCGCCGTGGTTAAAGCTAGTGTGAGCTTTCTCTGCAGATCCTCTCCGGCTCTGTCAGGTTGGATGGGGAGTGTCGCTGCACAGCTATTTTCAGGTCTCTCCAGGGATGTTCGATCGTGTTCAAGTCCAGGTTCTGGCAGACCCACTCAAGGATATTCAGAGAGTTGTCCCGAAGCCACTCCTGCGTGGTCTTGGCTATGTGCTTAGGGTTGTTATGCTTTTGGAAGTTGAACCTTCGCCCCAGTCAGGTCTGAAGCAGGTTTTCTTAAAGGATCTCACTTTACTTTGCTCCGTTCATCTTTCCCTCGATCCTGACTAGTCTCCCAGTCCCTGCCGCTGAAGAACATCCCATATAATGCTGCCACCACCATGCTTCACCGTAAGGGTGTTATTGGCCAGGTGATAAGCGGTGACTGGTTTTCTCCAGATGTGAGGCTTGGCATTCATACTAAAGAGTTCAATCTTGGTTTCATCAGACCAGAGAATGTTGTTTCTCATTGTCTGAGTCCTGTAGCTGCCTTTTGGCAAACTCCAAACGGGCTGTTATGTGCCTTTTACTGAGGAGTGGCTTCCATCTGGCCTGATTGGTAGAATGCTGTCCTTCTGGAAGGTTCTCCCATCTCCACAGAGGAACTCTGGAGCTCTCTGAGTGACCATTAGGTTCTTTGTCACCTTCCTGACCAAGGTCCTTCTCTCCCAATTGCTCAGTTTGGCTGGGTGGCCAGCTCTAGGAAAAGTCTTGGTGGTTCCAAAATTCTTCAATTTAAGAACGAGGGAAGCTACTGTGTTCTTGTGGACCTTCAATGCTGCAGATTTTTTGGGGGTCCCCTTCACCAGATCTGTGCCTCGACACAATCCTGTCTCTGTGCTCTACGGACAATTCCTTTGACCTCATGGCTTGGTTTTTGCTCTGACATGCACTGTCAACTGTGGGACCTTATATAGGCTGGTGTGTGCCTTTCCAAATCATGACCAAACAACTTAATTTTACACAGGTGGACTCCAAGTTGTAGAGACATCTCAAATACGTTGAATGGAAACAGGATGCACCTGAGCTCAATTTCGAGTCACATAGCAAAGTGTCTGAATACTTATGTAAATAAGGAATTTCTGTTTTTTATTTGTAATACATTTGCAAACATTTCTTAACCTGTTTTCACTTTGTCATTATGGGATATTGTGTGTAGATTGATATAGAACATGTTTTATTTAATCAATTTTAGAATAAGGCTGTAACGTAACGATGTGGAAAAAGTGAAGGGGTCTGAATACTTTCCGAATGCACTGTACACTGAGTTTTAGGTACACTCATCTTTACTGAACAAAAATATGAACGCAACAGTTAAAGAGCTGAAATAAAAGATTGCAGAAAATGTACATACATATTTCTCTCAAATTCTGTGGACAAATTGGTTTACATCCCTGTTAGTGAGCATTTCTAAAAGATAATCCATCCACCTGACAGGTGTGGCATATCAAGAAGCTGATTAAACAGCATGATCATTACACAGGTGCACCTTGTGCTGAGGACAATAAAAATCCACTCTAACATGTGCAATATTGTCACACAATGCAACAGTCTCAAGTTTTGAGGGAGCGTGGAATTGACATGCTGACTGCAGGAATGTCCACCAGAGCTCTTGCCAGATAATTTCATGTTTTAATGCACAGAGATACCGTGACGAGATTCTGAGGCCAATTGTCGTGCCATTCATTCGCCCCCATCCCCTCATGTTTCAACATGATAATGTGCAACCCCATGTCGCAAAGATCTGTAAACAATTTGTGCAAACTGAAACTGTCCCAGTTCTTCCATGCCCTGCATACTCACCAGACATGTCACCCATTGAGCATGTTTTAGAAGCTCTGGATAGATATGTACGACTGCGTGTTCCAGTTCCCGACAATATCCAGCAACTTCGCACAGCCGCTGAACTGGAGTGGAACAACATTCCACAGGCCACAATCAAAAGCCTGAGCAACTTTATGTGAAGGAGATGTCATGATATATGAGGCAAATGGTGGTCACACCAGATACTGACTAGTTTTCTGATCCACACCCCTACTTTTGTTTTTTAGCTGTCTTTTACAAACAGATGTGTACCTCTATTCTCAGTCATGGGAAATCCATAGATTAGGACCTAAGGATTTTTTTTCAATTGACTGATTTCCTTATATGAACTGTAAATCCTGGAAATTGTTGCATTTTAATTTTTGTTCAGTGTAATTTGTGCACGAATGTTCAGAGAAATAAGCTTTTTTTGCGTATAGAACATTTCTGGGATCTTTTATTTCAGCTCAAAAACATGGGACCAACACTTTTAAATGTTCTTTATTTTTGTTCAGTGTATATCTAAAGGTGATGTATTTTTTTATATGATTTACATGTGTGGCACAGTTAGTAGAGGATGGCGCTTGCAACGCCAGGGCAGAGGGTTTGATTCCCATGGGGAACCAGTACGAAAATGTATGCACTACTGTAAGTCACCCCCGATAAGAGCGTCTCCAAAAAGAACTAAAATGTAAACAAATAAATATGTACATTTAATGTATGAACATCAGATGAATATGAGTTTGAGTATTTCATTAAAAGGGCATGTTTTGCTTCATGTAAAATTCATATTCAATGGGAATGATTGATTTCAGGGGAAGTCTACCTAATATGTAAAAAGTAACTCACCATAACAGTTAGGATAACTGGTGTAAACTTGTCCTAATATGTTTTTATCTCCTATTTTCTATAATGTAGAAGAAGTTTCTGTGTAGCCATTTCCTATGCTCAGTTATCTAAATATAAAATCACTCAAGAACATATATCCTGGTACCACAATAACTATGTGTCCATGCCAAATGTGCACTACTTCCTTTATAGTGCACAACTTGTGACCAGGACCTATAGTAGTGTACTATATAGGTAAAATAGTACAATTTAAGATTCACACACACATTTTTAACACCATCTGGATCTTTCGTTTCCTCGACTCCAGGTGAACTATTAGTTAACAGAACAAGCCCACTTTATTATTGATATTAGTGATGTATGAACGTGGTTTGAACTCGATGTGGAAACACCTGATGAACACCATTCACATCTGATGTAACCCATTGCGTCGGCATTACCAAATCAGGCCATCAAAGGTAAACGCATGCACAGTTCAATGTTTGATTCTATTCTACCACCATGGATGCATCTCAACAGTATTTCCTTGATTCCTCACATCCTCTTTCCTAGACGCAAACTGCATTGGAGAGAGGATGCGAGGAATCAAGAGAATATTGAGATTCTACCACTATGATCCTAATTCCTGGATTCCTGAAAGGAGTAGAAGATGTGACAGGGTCAGTGGAAAGCCTACTTCGCTGTAGTAACAGTACCTTGGCAACTGCAGAGTAAATGGGTGATTATTTAAAGCGCTGGTAGTGGATCACTCCCTCTCAGGTTTCATACAGGTTGTGGTATTCCATCCCCCTCACTGGATCTGCAGCATATCAACAGGCGGGAGAGGTTCGCTCCTAACTGGCCGACTGAGGAACGTACATCTAGTTTCATTCGATTCTTTGGAAGATGAATAAGCATTGAGCTATTTTTGTCCATGATATTACATTTGACATTCTACATTGCCTTTATCGTTCAATGTGATATGTAGCAACTGGTTGACAGGAAAATGTTCATGTTTATCTTTTATGTATTTATTCAAAGTATACGCAATGTCAAAAATGATTATTTAATAATATTTTCACATTTTGATAAGTAAGTATACTATCACTTCCTTTTCATGGTAATGATCCAGCATGAATTTAATACATGTAATGAATCAATGGCTGCTATGAATGAAAAAATAATACCCTTTTCCCACCTATATCATATTTCATAATTGATGTTTATTTATAAAGCCTTCTTAGGCCTCACTCCCACCATCTGAGATATCTACTGCAGCCCTCCACATACAACACCCGTTCTGCCAGTCACATTCTGTTAAAGGTCCCCAAAACACACACATCCCTGGGTCGCTCATCTTTTCAGTTTGTTGCAGCTAGCGACTAGAGAGAAACACTCAAACTGGACAGTTTTATCTCATTCTCTTCATTCAAAGACTCAATCAAGGACACTTACTGACAGTTGTGGCTGCTTTGCACGAGATATTGTTCTCTCTACCTTGCCCTTTGTGCTGTTGTCTGCCCAATAATGTTTGTACCCTGTTTTGTGCTGCTACCATATTGTGTTGCTACCATGTTGTTGTCATGTTGTGTTGCTGCCATGCTATGTTCTCTTAGGTCTCCCTTTATGTAGTGTTGTGTTGTCTCTCTTGTCGTGATGTGTGTTTTGTCCTATATTTTTATTAAATGTATTTGTATTTTTAATTCCAGTCCCCGTCCCCACAAGGAGGCCTTTTGGTAGGCCGTCATTGTAAATAAGAATTTGTTCGTAACTGACTTGTCTAGTGAATTAGTTAAGAACATATTCTTATTTACAATGACGGCCTACCCCGGCCAAACCCGGATGACGCTGGGCCAATTGTGTGCCGCCCTATAGGACTCCCAATCACTGCCAGTTGTGATTCAGCCTGGAAATGAACCTAGGGCTGTAGTGACGCCTCTAGCACTAAGATGCAGTGCCTTAGACCGCATAATGTAAATAGCGCCGACAGAGATGGTCAACTCGCTTCGCGGTCTTAGGAAACTATGCAGTATTTCATTTTCTTATGTATTATTTCTTACATTGTTAGCCCAGGAAATCTTAAGTCTTATTACATACAGCCGGGAAGAACAATATAAGAGCAACATCAACTTACCAACATTACGACCAGGAATACGACGTTCCTGAAGTGGATCTTCTGTTCGGGCCACCACCCAGGACAATGGATCTGGTCCCAGTAGCTGAGCCAAAACATCGGCGCTGCAGATGGAGCAGCCTTTTGGTCAAGCTCCGTAGACGTGCTCACCGCTCCCGAGTATACTACTCGTCAATGTCCAGTCTCTTGGAAATAAGGTAGATGAAATTCGAGCAAGGGTTGTAACATTCTCTGTTTCACCGAAACATGACTCTCTCGGGATATGTTGTCGGAATCGGTTCAGCCACCGGCCTTCTCCATGCATCAAGTTGACAGAGATTAAACACCTCTCTGGGAAGAGGAAGGGCGGAGGTGTTTGCTTTATGATTAACAACTCATGGTGTAATCATAACAACATACAGAACTCAAGTCCTGCTCACCCGACCTAGAATTCCTTACAATCAAATGCCGGTCATTTTACCTACCAAGAGAATTCTTGTCAGTTATAGTCACAGCTGTGCACATTCCCCCTCAAGTGATCACCAAGACTGCCCTCAAAGAGCTTCACTGGACTCTACGTAAACTGGAAACTATATATCTGGAGGCTGCATTTATTGTAGCTGGGGATTTTAACAAAGCAAATTAGAGAACGAGGCTACCTAAATTCTATCAACATGTTGATTGCAAGACTCGCAGGGCTTATACTCTCGATCACTGCTACTCTAACTTCAATGCATACAAAGCCTTCACCTGCCCTCTCTTCGGCAAATCTGACCACGATGCCATCTTGTTTGTTCTGTCTTATAGGCAGAAACTCAACCAGGATGTACCAGTGACAAGAACCATTCAACACTGGTCTGACCAATCAGCGATCCACCACATTTAACCATGGAAAGAAAGAGGTCTGGAAATATGGATGAATATATACAGTGTAGTTATTCCCTCCGCAAGGCAATCAAACAAGCGAAATGCTGATACAAGGACAAGGTGGAGTTGCAATCAGAGCATGCGCAAAACAGCTGGCTGGTGTGTTTACGGACATATTCAATCACTCCCTATCCCAGTCTGTATTGTCCCCACATGCTTCAATATGGCTACCATTGTTCCTGTACCCAAGAAGGCAAAGATAACTGAACTAAATGACTACCGCCCCGTGGCACTCACTTCTGTCATCGTGAAGTGCTTTGAGAGGCTAGTCAAGGATCCTATCACCGCCACCTTACCGGCCACCCTAGATCCACTTCAGTTTGCATACCGCCCCAACAGGTCTAGAGATGACGCAATCGCGATCACACTGACCTATCCTATCTGGACAAAAATAATACAGATGTAGGAATGCTGTACATTGACTACAGCTCAGCATTCAACACCATAGTACCCTCAAAAGCTCACCATCAAGCTGGAGGCCCTGGGTCTCAACCCCACCCTATGCAACTGGGTCCTGGACTTTCTGACGGTCAGACCCCAGGTGGTAAAGATAGGAAATAACATCTCGACTTCACTGACCCTGAACACTGGGGCCCCAAAAGGGTGTGTGCTCAGGTCTCTCCTGTACTCCCTGTTCGTCCATGACTGCATGGCCATGCACTCCTCTAACTCAATCATCAAGTTTGCAGACGACACAACAGTAGTGGGCCTGATCACCAACCAAGACAAGACAGCCTACGGGGAGGAGTTGAGGGCCCTCGGAGTGTGGTGTCAGGAAAACAACCTCTCACTCAACGTCAACAAAACAGAGGAGATGATCGTGGACATCAGGAAACGGCAGAGGGAGCACCCCCCTATCCACATCAACGGGACAGCAGTGGAGAAGGCGGAAAGCTTTAAGTTCCTCGGCATACACATTACGGACAAACTGAAATGGCCCACCCACACAGACAGTGTGGTGAAGAAGGCTCAACAGCTCCTCTTCAACCTCAGGAGGCTGAAGAAATTTGGCTTGTCATCCAAAACCCTGGCAAACTTTTACAGATGCACATTGTTTCTTCATTTATAAGTAATTTATAAGTTTATGTAGGCTTCTTTGTGTTTTGGACACTGGTGACCAGCCTTTGTTGTGTTTTCACTGGTGACCAGCCTTGCTTGTGTTCTCCCTGGTGACCAGACTTGCTTGTGTTTTTTGCTGGTGACCAGACTTGCTTGTGTTTTTTGCTGGTGTCCAAACTTGCTTGTGTTTTTGCTGGTGTCCAGCCTTGCTTGTGTTTTTGCTGGTGTCCAGCCTTGCTTGTGTTTTTGCTGGTGTCCAGCCTTGCTTGTGTTTTTGCTGGTGTCCAGCCTTTGTTGTGCTTTTGCTGGTGTCCAGCCTTTGTTGTGCTTTTGCTGGTGTCCAGCCTTTGTTGTGCTTTTGCTGGTGTCCAGCCTTTGTTGTGCTTTTGCTGGTGTCTAGCCTTTTATGTTTTGTATGCTGGTATCCAGCCTTTGTTGTGTTTTGGACATTGGTGACCAGCCTTTGTTGTGTTTTGGATGCTGGTGACCAGCCTTTGTTGTGTTTTGGATGCTGGTGACCAGCCTTTGTTGTGTTTTGGATGCTGGTGGCCAGCCTTTGTTGTGTTTTGGACGCTGGTGACGAGGCTTCCTTTTGTTTTCGACGCTGGTGAGCAGCTTTCGTTGTGTTTTGGACACTGGTGAGCAGCTATCGTTGTGTTTTGGACACTGGTGAGCAGCCTTTGTTGTGTTTTGGACACTAGTGCCCAGCTTTCGTGGTCTTTTTGATGCTGGTGACCAGATTTTGCTGTGTTTATGAAGCTGGTCACCAGAATTAAACAAAACAGAAATGTCAACCATCGAGTTAGACTCAACCATTACTTTCATGGTAATCGACCCAGTCATCTAATAGTTAACATGCTTTGACGTAATGATCGGTTAGTGGATATTGCAGCTATTGAATCTGAGTCAGGTAAATTACTATCAGAACCCAAATGAATCAAGAAAAGATTATTCTGCTTCTATAAAGAATGGTACACCTCTGAGTATAAATCAACACAAAGCCAGACTGAGTCCTTTTTTTAAAGATATGGGAGCCCAAAGCTCTCTCCATGAACTGAAAAGGGCATTGGAGAAAAGCAAATCACCTGGTTGGGACAGTACTGTGTTGCAGGAATTAAATTCCTCTATGTTTTAACACCCAATTAAATTAAACATTCTGTCAATTCATAAGGATTTGTATGACCCTTATTTTATAAAAATGGACAGAGCCCAGTCTTAAAGTCAAACAGCAGCCTTTATTCACGAGAGTACAGCCCATTACACATTTTACCACAGGTTATAAACTGACAATGACGTCATTAGTTTCAGTACTAGCCCATGTCATCTCCGCTGTAGTACAATTGCTGTATGGTTCTCACATGTCTCTCCCTATTAAAGATAATATATGACCGAGCCAATGCCATGCTTGTGTAGATAATCCTTCTAGCCAGACTGGCTATAAATTCATTCATTTCTACCATGGTACAGACAGTCATTGTTCTAATTCTTGATTATATTTGCACACATTATATTCAGTACTAAGATTAAAAAGAAAATTCATACATATACAGTAACATAATAGTATTCTGATTAGTCAGTCCTGATTAAAATGTATACATAATTAGTCATTGATAAAAATTCCCTTAACATACTGCAACTGATATCTATACAATTTTTTAAAACCAATTAGTTCCACTGTTACTTGAAATGATTAACACAGCCGTTCAGAAAGGGTGGAGGCACAATTATTATTATTATTATTGATTTTTTTACATACTAAATGTATTGTTACTTTTTGGTTCTGTGATGCAAGCTAACTATTACATGATATGAATTTCTGTATTGTGTATGTAGTCCCCCCTCCAATAAAAAAAAATGAATATTTGGTCACAAAAAAAGAACCGCAATATTTGTCTAACTAACACACACACACACACACACACACACACACCAATATATTTTTGTGTAGAAACTCATCCCTCTCTATGTATATTTTTCTGTTTGTCGAAAACCAAAATATTACAATCAACAATGTAATCAATTCTCATGAAGTCTTTTTTTAGACTGAAATAAAACGTGAAATTTAAGCTAGACCTCAGTGAAAATCCATCATATCTGCGATAGTCGGGATTAGTTCCATAGTAAACTGGAACCATAGAACTGGGTTGTCATAGTTCCAAGAGTCAATAGGATTCTAGGATTCTATTCACCAAGGGGGAATTCCTACCCAAGTTCAGTGTAAATGGAAAATAATTCCCTTTTTTATGCTCTTTTCTCTCTACGTGTATACGAACCTTGAACTTAAGCATGAGAAAAGCATGCCATTCACCCGCTATTCGTTTGGGGTGGAGATTTAAAAAAATAAATAAAGGTGTGGCGGAGGTGTGTCTACAGATTAATTGACTTAATGCACTCATAATACGCGTGATGAAATTATGAATAAGGTTGAGCAACCTGTCAGTTCCAAGTGGAACATCTCATTTATTTGTTTTCTGATAGAAATAACACCATTCTCCATTCACTGTATTTTACAAATTGATAGGAGCTATTGATAAGAGTAAAGAAGTGGGTGAGCGGTTTCGATAAGGGAATTGTAAACATAAATTGCAATTGTTTGAGACCTATTTTACCTTATGATCCCTGGAGACAAATGTGAAACCAGTATTACAGCAGCAAACTGAAGCATATCAACAAATCACCTTTTCCAAAGTGACATTTATGAAATACTGGTCTAATAATGGGATGCAATTTGGAGACCCAAGCTATAGCCTTCTGTAACCATGTGCAAATGACACTACAGCACCAAATCAGTTGATTTAGAATCTCCAGAATGTTTTAATTATATGTCCGGACTTTTCACAGTGTTCTTTAAAATTTGAATCGTGTTAAATATTAGCCACTATAGGACATCACCGCCAGTTAGACCCACATACATTTATAACTCTCATTGACTTTAGTGTTCATTTCCTTACATTTTGAATCATTCCATTGCATTGTTAGTTTAACTTTCTTTCCTCTGTCACATTCGTGTGGTTGTTCCTGAGGATCGCTAGCAATAGGGCATCTTCTAAGGCTAACGTATTACAAGTTGTTCAATAATTTGGGACATGTAGCCTATTTGAACGCAAACCATATGTAGCAGTTTAAACCTGGAGCACGGTTCACGAGGACTGGACCATTGTCACCACAATCCCATGATTAGTGAGGATTATTAGGCTAGATATCAGAACTATGCGCTGACATTGCGAAGAGTGATCAAATATTTTATAAATGCTAAAATCTTGCAACATGGATAGTTGAACATGTCATATACAGTAGCATGCCTGTATTTTCAACAAAGTTAATCACTGGTTCAGTATCTTTACAGATGATCCAGCATAAATCCAGAACCCAGGATAGAGGGGCTGATTAAATGTGGTCTGGACTTTGTGGAGGAGGGTCATTGTGTCAGAGACACTGTAGAAGGACCGAGTTCCTGCCCTATGGTCCAGGTACACTCCTACTATTCTGGAAGAGCGGGGCACATGTATGGCAGTCCGTTTGTTATTGTGGTAGAAATAACAGCCAAGGATAGAACAACACACCAAACTCCAGGACTGATCATTGCCTCCAAACCAACACTCATCACCACGTCCTATTCTGCCAATCCCTTTATATGAGGTGGCTATATAAGCATTGAATGAGCTCCACTCTACCACCCAGTAGCAGGTTCCAGACAGACCCTCTCTACATAGGACTTGTTCATAGGTGGAAAATCTGTCTGGATGGTCAGGATAAGGCTGGGCCTTATTACTCCATGGACTCCACGTCACCTTCCTATTCCCCCCTGACAGACACAGCCAGTTATTAGCTGTGTTGGGATCCAATGTGAGCTGGCAGGAATCTGAGGACAAAGAAAAAGTAGGTGAAAGTGTGTGTGTGTGTGTGTGTGTGTGTGTGTGTGTGTGTGTGTGTGTGTGTGTGTGTGTGTGTGTGTGTGTGTGTGTGTGTGTGTGTGTGTGTGTGTGTGTGATGTGTGTGTGCGCACATGCATGCACACTCACATTCCAATAACTCTTCTCTGGTCTTGGGTTCAGGCCTTATCTTCTGAAAGGTGGCATCATTTCTACATGACGCTAGTTCACCAACTAAGTCAATGCCCATACCACATGGAGGTCTGTATGTATGCACACGCACGTTAGTGTATCTAAAGTTTCCATTAAAAAAACACGTTTGAAATCAAAAACTACTGCCATGCATAAAATTACCTGTTAATTTCTCAAGTGTTCTGTAAATAATACAGTTTATGTCCTTACCTGTCTCTCAGCCCTTTCTGATTCAGCTGACACTGTATCGTGGCCTTTATGATCACCTATCATACAGAGGTAACAGATAATTTGCTGATCGGTACGGCAGTACATTTCCAGCAGCTTGTCATGACGAGAGCAAATCTTCTCCTGTAGCTGTGTGGAGGCTTTGACCAGCTTGTGCTTCTTAAATGTAGGTGATTCATAGTGAAGTTGAAGGTGAGTCTCACAGTAAGAGGCCAGACACTCCAGACAGGACTTGACGGCTATGAGTTTACTCCCAGTGCAGACGTCACACTCCACATCTCCAGGTCCAGCATAACAGTGAGCAGGAGGAGCAGCTTGAAGCCCTGTTTTCTTTAGACTCTCCACCAATTCAGC
The DNA here is from genome assembly GCF_021184085.1 of Oncorhynchus gorbuscha. Lineage (NCBI taxonomy): Eukaryota > Metazoa > Chordata > Actinopteri > Salmoniformes > Salmonidae > Oncorhynchus > Oncorhynchus gorbuscha. Next base: position 47,718,520 of record NC_060188.1, on the reverse strand, counting down.
CAGCAAAGTGTTTGTGTTTAGAACAGGCCTTGGAATGAAAGTCTGTCTGCACTGTGGGCAGCTGTAGACACCCTTCTGGTAATCCTGATCCCAGTGATCCTTAATACAACCCATACAGTAGCTGTGTCCACAGGGAATAGCCACAGGATCCTTCAGTGGATCCAGGCAGATCGAACAACTGATCGAATCCATGGATGTTGCCATTTTGGTGCTGACACGCTAACAGATGGAGTGCAGCAGAGTATCAGAGTTCACTAACGTTTCTCTAGAAGTGTTTAGGGTTATAGAAATGAGAACTGATTGTGCGTGTACTCTGTACCTGCAAGGGGTGTGGCGTTGGATGGATTCTATATAGTTATATGAGGGGCTATTTTCTTTGATAGTGAATATCTTCTCCTCGGCCAGTGCAGGGGCGCCTACATAAAAAGATATTACAGTTTACTATAGAAGAGTATATTACTTTAGAATTCTGTAGTAAACTATAGTACATGGTAGTATACTGTAAAAACCTGTACTCTACACTGTAATATACCTAAGATCGTGTAGTGCTTACTATAGACTTTTGTAGAATACTATACAACACACTGAACAATCCCTTGATCATGGGTAGTACTTACTTTAGAATGTTGTAGTAGAATACTATACTAAACACTGTAGTATCCCTCGATCATGTAGGGCCCGTTCAGACTTAGGAAAGTACGCCTTTCCTGCGCACGCCTTTCCGACACACTTCTCAGTAGTTAGTATTCAGACTTACCTTATGCAGGTGCTTAATGGGCTTTGCAAGTGAGGTTCACTTGCACGCTAAATACATGTCTTTCAATGTTATTCATCCTGAAAGTTGAACCCGATCGAATATCTCTGGAGAGACCTGAAAATAGCTGTGCAGCGACGCTCCTCATCCAACCTGACAGAGCATGAGAGGATCTGCAGAGAAGAATGGGAGAAACTCTCCAAATACAGGTGTGCTAAGCTTGTAGCGTTATACCCAAGAAGACCCAAGGCTGTAATCACTGCCAAAGGTGCTTCAACAAAGCCTTTTTCTGAACTAAATACATGACTTTCAATGTTATTCATCCTGAAAGTTGCCATATTAAATGTTTAAATCCATGAAATATTGGAAGGTGAAAAAAAGTGAACAATAGGGGTTGAACAGTAGTCCTATAAATCTACCCTAATAATACTCATTAATCATGGATTTAAGGAGTGTAATGACAACAGTCTAGTTGTTGTGAACCGTGCGCAAGGCTCCAGGTTTAAACTGCTAGGTATCAAATTAAATTGTATTTGTCACGTACACATGGTTAGCAGATGTTAATGCGAGTGTAGCGAAATGCTTGTGCTTCTAGTTCCGATCATGCAGTAATATCTAACAAATAATCTAATAATTTCACAACAACTACATTATACACACACAAGTGTGAAGGAAGAATGAGAAAGTGTACATAAAAATATATGGATGAGCGATGGCCGAATGGCATAGGCAAGATGCAGTAGATGGTATAGAGTACAATATATACATATGAGATGAGTAATGTAGGGTATGTAAATATTATATAAAGTGACATTGTTTAAAGTGGCTAGTGGTAAATTTATTACATCCAATTTTTAATTATTAAAGTGGCTAGAGATTTGAGTCAGTATGTTGGCAGCAGCCACTCAATGTTAGTGATGGCTGTTTAACAGTCTGATGGCCTTGAGATAGAAGCTGTTTTTTCAGTCTCTCGGTCCCAGCTTTGATGCACCTGTACTGACCTCACCTTCTGGATGATAGCGGGGTGAACAGGCAGTGGCTCGGGTGGTTGTTGTCCTTTGATCTTTATGGCCTTCCTGTGACATCGGGTGGTGTAGGTGTCCTGGAGGGTGGGTAGGTAGTTTGCCCTCAGTGATGCGTTGTGCAGACCTCACTACCCTCTGGAGAGCCTTGTGGTTGTGGGCAGAGCAGTTGCCGTACCAAGGCGATGATACAGACTGACAGGATGCTCTCGATTATGCGGCAGCGTAGCCTAGTGGTTAGAGCGTTGGACTAGTAACCGGAAGGTTGCGAGTTCAAACTCCCGAGCTGACAAGGTACAAATCTGTTGTTCTGCCCCTGAACAGGCAGTTAACCCACTGTTCCCAGGCCGTCATTGAAAATAAGAATGTGTTCTTAACTGACTTGCCTGGTTAAATAAAGGTAAAATTAAAATTAAAATTGTAAAAGTTTGTGAGTGTTTTTTGTGACAAGCCAAATTTCTTCAGCCTCCTGAGGTTGAAGAGGCGCTGTTGCACCTTCTTCACCACACTGTCTGTGTGGGTGGACCATTTCAGTTTGTATGTAATGTGTATGCCGAGGAACTTAAAACTTTCCACCTTCTCCACTGCAGTTCAGTATAGTCCGTCAATGTGGAAAAAGGGCTGCTCCCTCTGCTGTTTCCTGAAGTCCACGATCATCTCCTTTGTTTTGTTGACATTGTGTGTGAGCTTTTTTTACTGACACCACACTCCGAGGGCCCTCACCTCCTCCCTGTAGGTCGTCTCATCATTGTTGGTAATCAAGCCTACCACTGTAATGTTGTCTGCAAACTTGATGGTTGAGTTGGAGGTGTGCATGGCCACTCAGTTATGGGTGAACAGGGAGTACAGGAGAGGGCTGAGAACGCACCCTTGTGGGGCCCCAGTGTTGAGGATCAGCGGGGTAGAGATGTTGTTTCCTACCCTCACCACCTGGGGGTGGCCCGTCAGGAATTCCAGGACCCAGTTGCACAGGTTGGGGTCGAGACCCAGGGCCTCGAGCTTAATGACGAGTTTGGGGGGTACTATGGTGTTAAATGCTGAGCTGTAGTCGATGAACAGCATTCTTACATAGGTATTCCTGGTATGGTCTGCGTTCCATAATGATTCAAAATAGGCCACATGTCCCAATTCTTTACACAACTTGTAAAACTTTAGCCTAATATGATGCAAAATGTAAGGAAATTAACACTAAAGGCAACACTAAAGGCAATGACAGTGGTGGCAACTTACTGTGGCTGTCATATGATTGATTTTACATGTCTCCAGCGATCATAAGGTAAAAATAGATCTCGGCGTACGTCGCAAGTCACGACTTCACAGAGATCCTTTTGAATGTAAAAACATATTTTTTTATCAAAATGCATTTTTTGGGGCAGAAATGCTTTCTCAAACATGTGAACCTTCATGTGCCTTAATATCAAACGTGTATGTCATCGGTAAATACGAATAAAATTGTTAAATTATGAGCCTAGTTGGTTTATCCCCAGAAAAAGTAAGCAACCTTCACGCTAGCCATGATTGTTTCTGAAGATTTTTCTGAACATTTGAGACGTGTAGTCCACTTGTCATTCCAATCTCCTTGCATTAGCGTAGCCTCTTCTGTAGCCTGTCAACTATGTGTCTGTCTATCCCTGTTCTCTCCTCTCTGCACAGACCATACAAACGCTCCACACCGCGTCTGAGATAAGGTCTCCGGTAGCCTCTGGAACTGGCTGGGCAGAGTTCATCTCAGCCTATGCCTCCCTCCAGTCCCTCGACTTGGCACTGACAGAAACATGGATCACCACAGATAACACTGCTATCTCCTACTGCTCTCTCTTCGTCCGCCCACGTGTTCTCGCACACCCCGAGAGCTTCTGGTCAGCGGGAGCTGGTGGCATCTGGATCCTTATCTCTCCCAAGTGGTCATTCTCTCTTTCTCCCCTTACCCATCTGTCTATCGCCTCCTTTGAATTTCATGCTGTCACAGTTACCAGCCCTTTCAAGCTTAACATCCTTATCATTTATCGCCCTCCAGGTCCCCTCGGATTCATCAGCTTGATGCCTTGATAAGCTCCTTTCCTGAGGATGGCTCACCTCTCACAGTTCTGGGCGAAACCTCCCCACGTCTACCTTTGACTCATTCCTCTCTGCCTCCTTCTTTCCACTCCTCTCCTCTTTTGACCTCACCCTCTCACCTTCCCCCTACTCACAAGGCAGGCAATACGCTCGACCTCATCTTTACTAGATGCTGTTTTTCCACTAACCTCATTGCAACTCCCCTCCAAGTCTCCGACCACTACCTTGTATCCTTTTCCCTCTCGCTCTCATCCAACACTTCCCACACTGCCCCTACTCGGATGGTATCGCGCCGTCCCAACCTTCGCTCTCTCTCCCCCCGCTACTCTCTCCTCTTCCATCCTATCATCTCTTCCCTCTGCTCAAACCTTCTCCAACCTATCTCCTGATTCTGCCTCCTCAACCCTCCTCTCCTCCCTTTCTGCATCCTTTGACTCTCTATGTCCCCTATCTTCCAGGCCGGCTCGGTCCTCCCTCCCGCTCCGTGGCTTGACGACTCATTGCGAGCTCACAGAACAGGGCACAGCCGGGAAATGAAGGAAAACTCTTGGCATCCTTTCACTCCCTCCTCTCTACATTTTCCTCCTCTGTCTCTGCTGCTAAAGCCACTTTCTACCACTCTAAATTCCAAGCATCTGCCTCTAACCCTAGGAAGCTCTTTGCCACCTTCACCTCCCTCCTGAATCCTCCTCCCCTCCCCCCTCCTCCCTCTCTGCAGATGACTTCGTCAACCATTTTGAAAAGAAGGTCGACGACATCCGATCCTCGTTTGCTAAGTCAAACGACACCGCTGGTTCTGCTCACAGTGCCCTACCCTGTGCTCTGACCTCTTTCTCCCCTCTCTCTCCAGATGAAATCTCGCGTCTTGTGACGGCCGGCCGCCCAACAACCTGCCCGCTTGACCCTATCCCCTCCTCTCTTCTCCAGACCATTTCCGGAGACCTTCTCCCTTACCTCACCTCGCTCATCAACTTATCCCTGACCGCTGGCTCGTCCCTTCCGTCTTCAAGAGAGCGAGAGTTGCACCCCTTCTGAAAAAACCTACACTCGATCCCTCCGATGTCAACAACTACAGACCAGTATCCCTTCTTTCTTTTCTCTCCAAAACTCTTGAACGTGCCGTCCTTGGTCAGCTCTCCCGCTATCTCTCTCAGAATGACCTTCTTGATCCAAATCAGTCAGGTTTCAAGACTAGTCATTCAACTGAGACTGCTCTTCTCTGTATCACGGAGGCGCTCCGCACCGCTAAAGCTAACTCTCTCTCCTCTGCTCTCATCCTTCTAGACCTATCGGCTGCCTTCGATACTGTGAACCATCAGATCCTCCTCTCCACCCTCTCCGAGTTGGGCATCTCCGGCGTGGCCCACGCTTGGATTGCGTTACCTGACAGGTCGCTCCTACCAGGTGGCGTGGCGAGAATCTGTCTCCTCACCATGCGCTCTCACCACTGGTGTCCCCCAGGGCTCTGTTCTAGGCCCTCTCCTATTCTCGCTATACACCAAGTCACTTGGCTCTGTCATAACCTCACATGGTCTCTCCTATCATTGCTATGCAGACGACACACAATTAATCTTCTCTTTTCCCCCTTCTGATGACCAGGTGGCGAATCGCATCTCTGCATGTCTGGCAGACATATCAGTGTGGATGACGGATCACCACCTCAAGCTGAACTTCGGCAAGACGGAGCTGCTCTTCCTCCCGGGGAAGGACTGCCCGTTCCATGATCTCGCCATCACGGTTGACAACTCCATTGTGTCCTCCTCCCAGAGCGCTAAGAACCTTGGCGTGATCCTGGACAACACCCTGTCGTTCTCAACTAACATCAAGGCGGTGGCCCGTTCCTGTAGGTTCATGCTCTACAACATCCGCAGCTACGACCCTGCCTCACACAGGAAGCGGCACAGGTCCTAATCCAGGCACTTGTCATCTCCCGTCTGGATTACTGCAACAATTGGCTGGGCTCCCTGCCTGTGCCATTAAACCCCTACAACTCATCCAGAACGCCGCAGCCCGTCTGGTGTTCAACCTTCCCAAGTTCTCTCACGTCACCCCGCTCCTCCACTCTCTCCACTGGCTTCCAGTTGAAGCTCGCATCCGCTACAAGACCATGGTGCTTGCCTACGGAGCTGTGAGGGGAACGGCACCTCAGTACCTCCAGGCTCTGATCAGGCCCTACACCCAAATAAGGGCACTGCGTTCATCCACCTCTGGCCTGCTCGCCTCCCTACCACTGAGGAAGTACAGTTCCCGCTCAGCCCAGTCAAAACTGTTCGCTGCTCTGGCTCCCCAATGGTGGAACAAACTCCCTCACGACGCCAGGACAGCGGAATCAATCACCACCTTCCGGAGACACCTGAAACCCCACCTCTTTAAGGAATACCTAGGATAGGATAAAGTAATCCTTCTCACCCCCCTAAAATATGTAGATGCACTATTGTAAAGTGGCTGTTCCACTGGATGTCATAAGGTGAATGCACCAATTTGTAAGTCGCTCTGGATAAGAGCGTCTGCTAAATGACTTAAATGTAAATGATTGTCTGAGATAATGAGTGGGCTGGACATGCCGAGAGATGAGTTTGGATTGGTCGGTGTTGCATCTTGTGTCTATAAAATGAGCTGCTTGTACTGCAGTTTTTTTCAGAAAGTTATTATGTTAGCCATGGAGAACTGCAAATATGTTGCTACTGCTCTCAATAACATTGATGCCCAGAATTTATCAGGCACTATCGACAAAGGTCAGTGGGAAAAAGTTTTGATGGAATACTTTCTGGAAGAGGATCATGCCATGCTATGCTGACTCTCATTTCATAACACATTTTGAAATCAGTGGAACACCACGGGCCAAACAAGCTGTGCAAACTAAACGGAAACAACACAGGATGTCTTATAAAAGTGGCTGCAGTCATCCATGTATACAGTTAAGAATCTAGCTACAGAATCTAGATAACTTTAGCATGCTATGACCATTGGTTTATATTGCTAGTAACTTTACTCTATGGATTGGGATTATAGTTAATTTAGCTATCTAGTTAACATGACATGTCTAAACAAAAGATCCCAAGTTAAAGCTTGCTGTTTGGTGAGGTTAGGTGGCTGGCTTGCTTGCTAGCTAAGATTAATTTATGTGTATGAAGTGTGTGTAACGTTAAAGATGTTTTCTCAGAATGCCATTTCGCATTGCTAGTTATAGCCTAATGCTAGCTAGCTAACATTGAACTTATTGGTTAACTTTAACTAGCTATGACAATCGGTTTGTATTGCTAGTTAAAACTTTGCTGTTAACTAGCCAGCTGGCTAACATTACCTGTATGAGCTGTGTGTAGTGATGATAATGCTGAAGTATTTGTATCTGGAATTTCTTTCAGCATTAATCAGTAGAACACGCCTGACTCTAATCCACCAGTCATACAGTCATCAAAAAGAGAGCTGCCTACATGCACAATTTCTTCAACTATGGAGTTGGGAAAACACATGTGGACCTGAATTGTGATAACTGCAGTGGCCAAAACATTAAGTTTGTTCTCTGGTATTGTGCCTGGTGGACCATGCACAAGCTCTACCACAATCTGGACCTTCAGTTTGCCCCTGACTTGTGCTTTGGCCTCATCAAACAGGGCTTCAGAAAGACCTGAGTGAATACCTTGTCTGAGATTTCTGGTGTTGTGAAGGACAGCACTGTGACATGTGTCAACATCCCACAGCTGGTTGGACTGGAGGATGGTACAGTGCTGGTGGAAAGCTATGTCTGGCAACAACACCTGACTCTGTCCTTCAGGCTGCTGCCACAGATCAAGCAGTACCAGAACTTCAGGTAAAAAATGGTTTTCTTTGTATGAGGTTATTCTTATCTAAACTTGGGAGGTACATTGATGTTGTGCAGGGTTGTAATGTCTTCTGATTTTTTTGTTGTTGTTATTCCCTGTTTTATAGCTTCAATGCTCTGGAGCCTGGTGTTGTTGTCGCCAAGGAGCATTCGGACTCAGTCGGGACCAGGTTTCAGTTGCTACGCAACGCTAGCATCCTTCCTCCCATAGATGGTCTGCCTGTAAAAGCACCACCTGGACTGGACACAGCTAGACAAACTATATTTTTGAGGCTATGGACATCACATGCCCTGCACCAAAGTCAAGGGCAGGACAGAAACGCTCTCTGAATATAGATTCCCTTCATGCGTGGTTTGGACGGACCAGTCATCAGCACTATCTGCAGTGCCTGTATTCACATGACTCTCTCCTAACATACATTACATGCCATACGTTGCAGCTATTGTTTTCTATCCTGCTGCTCAGCCACTTTACACCTGTATGCATATAACTACCTCGTATATCACTGATATCGTTATTGTTCTTGTACATACAGTATATTCTATTTATATTGACACTATCTATTTCTGATATTGCTACTATGCAAGTAACCATTTGGCTGTACTGTTTACACCTTCTGTAGAGACCATCCACTTAGCAAGACTATAAATATTGATAAATAAAATGAATATTGATTTGTGTGGTCGTATCATGATTTTGTGACATACTGCAACAATATCATGAGACCGTCTCAAGTGTCCACAACTTAAATATATGGTGCATGCATCGGTTTATGTACTGTACATTGTTACGGTAAATGAGTGAAGAGGTGTGGAGTCAGGCGCAGAGAGCAAAAGATGTGGGAAAAACAACACGCTTTAATGTCCCGGAAACATAACATGTACAAAAGTGGAAACACAAATGAACAGAAATATAAACAGACAGAGTGAAAGCCAAAAGCCAACAAAAATACACTCAAACAACAAAACAGACGAACAAGCCCGCACGAAACAGAAGCGGGCTAAACAGACTATATATAACCCTATCCTAACAACCAAACTAGAAACAGGTGCTACCAATTAGACAAAACTAAACGAACACAGAACAACGGATCGGCGATAGCTAGTAGACCGGCGACGACGACCGCCGAGCGCCACCCGAACAAGAAGGGGAGTCACCTTCGGTAATATTCGTGACATTACCCCCCTCCTGACGCGCAGCTCCCGCAGCGCGCCGACGCCGGCCTCGGGGACGACCCGGAGGCCGAGGCGCTGGGCGATCCGGACGGAGGCGATGGAATTCACTCAACATGGATGGGTCCAGAATATCCCTCACCGGAACCCAGCACCTCTCCTCCGGACCGTACCCCTCCCAGTCGACGAGGTACTGCAAGCCTCGACGAGGTACTGCAAGCCTCGTCTCGAGTCCAGAATAGCTCGTATCTTGTACGCCGCGGACCCCTCGATGTCCAGAGGGGGCGGAGGAACCTCCGGTACCTCATTTTCCTGCATGGGACCAGCTACCACCGGCCTGAGAAGAGACACATGAAATGAGGGGTTAATACGATAATACGAAGGAAGTAATAATCGATAACAAACCTCATTTATTCTCCTCAGGACTTTAAATGGCCCTATACACTGCGGACCCAGCTTCCGGCAGGGCAAGCGGAGAGGCAGGTTTCGGGTCGAGAGCCAGACCCTGTCCCCAGGTGCAAACACGGGGGCCTCACTGCGGTGATGGTCAGCGCTCTTCTTCTGCCTTATACTCGCTTGGCGTAATGACTCTTGGACTGCCCTCCAGGTCTCCTTAGAGCGCTGTACCCACTCCTCCACAGCAGGAGCCTCAGTCTGGCTCTGATGCCACGGTGCCAGGACCGGCTGGTACCCCAACACGCACTCAAATGGTGACATGTTGGTAGAAGAGTGGCTTAGTGAATTCTGGGCTATTTCTGCCCAGGGAATATATCTCGCCCACTCGCCTGGCCGGTCCTGGCAATACGACCGCAGAAACCTACCCACCTCCTGGTTAACTATCTCCACCTGACCATTACTCTCCGGGTGATACCCTGAGGTAAGGCTGACCGAGACCCCCAGACGTTCCATAAATGCCCTCCAAACACGGGAGATAAATTGGGGGCCCCGATAAGAAACTATATCCTCGGGCACCCGGTAGTGCCGGAAGACATGGGTGAAAAGAGCTTCCGCAGTCTGTAGGGCCGTAGGGAGACCGGGCAATGGGATAAGACGGCAGGACTTAGAGAACCGATCCACAACGACCGGGATAGTAGTGTTACCCTGAGAGGGGGGGAGGTCAGTAAGAAAATCCACCAAAAGATGGGTCCACGGCCGTTGTGGAAAGGGAAGAGGTTGTAATTTACCTCTTGGCAGGTGTCTAGGAGCCTTACTCTGGGCGCACACCGAACAGGAGGAAACATAGAATTGCACATCCCTCCTCAAAGTGGGCCACCAGTACTTCCTCTGAAGACCTCTCACTGTCCTATAAATACCTGGGTGACCCGACGAGGGTAGACAATGAGCCCATCGAATCAATTGATCACGAACAGCCAGCGGCACGTACCTACGACCCTCCGGACACTGTGGAGGCGTAGGTTCCCCCCTTAGCGCCCGCTCGATGTCCGCGTCCACATCCCATACTACCGGTGCCACCAGCTTAGCTGCCGGAACGATGGGAGTAGGATCGATGGACCTGTCCTCAGTGTCATAGAGTCTTGACAGCGCGTCAGCCTTAGTGTTGAGGGAACCTGGTCTATATGAGATAGTGAAATGAAATCTAGTGAAAAACATGGCCCACCTAGCCTGACGAGGATTCAGTCTCCTAGCTGATCGGATATACTCCAGGTTACGATGGTCAGTCCAGATAAGGAAAGGGTGCTTAGCCCCCTCAAGCCAGTGTCTCCACACCTTCAGGGCTTTAACCATAGCCAACAACTCCCTATCCCCCACATCATAATTCCGCTCCGCTGGCCCGAGTTTCTTAGAAAAAAAGGCACAGGGGCGGAGCTTCGGTGGCACACCCGAACGCTGTGAGAGCACCGCTCGAACCCCAGCCTCGGATGCGTCCACCTCTACTATAAACGCCAAAGAAGGGTCCGGATGTGCCAACACCGGCGCCTTAGTAAACATCGCCTTCAACTTATGAAAAGCTCCGTTCGCCTCTGCTGACCACTGTAAACGCACCGGCCCCCCCTTCAGCAGTGAGGTAATAGGGGCAGCTACCTGACCAAAACCCCGGATAAACCTCCGGTAGTAATTGGCAAATCCCAAGAACCGCTGCACCTCCTTTACCGTGGTCGGAGTCGGCCAATTACGCACGGCCTTAACGCGGTCACCCTCCATTACCAAACCAGAGCTGGAAATGCGATAACCCAGGAAGGAAACTGATTGTTTGGAAAACTCACATTTCTCCGCCTTCACATACAGGTCATGCTCCAGCAGTCGTCTAAGAACCTTGCACACAAGAGATACATGCGCAGAGCGTGTAGCGGAGTAGATCAAAATATCGTCAATATAAACCACTACACCCTGTCCATGCAGGTCTCTGAGTATTTCATCCACGAAGGATTGAAATATAGCTGGAGCATTCTTTAAACCGTATGGCATGACGATGTACTCATAATGGCCCGACGTAGTGCTAAATGCAGTTTTCCACTCATCTCCCTCCCGAATACGCACCAAATTATAAGCACTCCTGAGATCCAGTTTAGTGAAGAACTGCGCTCCGTGAAATGATTCCACTACCGTAGCAATGAGAGGTAGTGGGTAACTAAAACCCACTGTGATGGAATTTAGACCTATATAATCAATACACGGACGCAAACCACCATCTTTTTTCTTCACAAAAAAGAAACTCGAAGAGACAGGTGACATGGAGGGCTGAATGTACCCCTGTCCCAGAGCCTCAGTGATATAATTTTCCATAGCCACCTTCTCCTCCTGGGACAAAGGATACACATGACTCCTGGGGAGTGCAGCGTTAACCTGGAGATTTATCACGCAATCCCCCTGCCTATGGGGTGGTAATTGGGTCGCTTTCTTTTTATTGAAAACGATAGCCAAATCGTCATACTCAGCTGGAATGCGCACTGTGGAAACCTGGTCTGGACTCTCCACCGTTGTAGCACCGATGGAAAACCCTACACACCTGCCTGAACACTCATCAGACCACCCCTTTAGAGTTCCCTGTTTCCACAAAATCGTAGGATTATGAATAGCTAGCCAGGGAATCCCCAGAACAACTGGAAACGCAGGTGAATCGATAAGGAACAAACTAATTCGCTCCTTGTGATTCCCCTGCGTAATCATCTCCAACGAAATAGTGGCTCTCTTCACCAGCCCTGACCCTAATGGTCGACTATCTAAAGAGTGCACGGGAAAAGGGGGGTTTACTTTTACTAACGGAATCCTCAACCTCTGAGCGAGTCCGCGATCTATAAAGTTTCCAGCTGCGCCTGAATCTACCAGTGCCTTATGCTGGAGAGAAGGAGAATAATTTAGGAAACAAATTAATAGGAACATGTGACCAACAGGAAACTCTGGGAGAGTGTGGTGCTTACTCACCTGGGGTGACCGATGAGTGTTCTGCCTGCCCTCATGATTCCCAGATGAATTCCTCCAGCACCGACCAGACGTGTGCCCTCTCCGGCCACAACTGGTACAGGAGGAGCTTCCTCCTCCGATCTCCCTTGACGCGGTACCTCCTAGCTCCATCGGGATAGGGGCAGGAGGATCAGGAGGTATAACTGACAGGACCCTTTCAGAATGTTCACGAGCAGCTAGCAGATGGTCCAACTGGATTGACAGGTCTATCAGTCCATCCAGGCCAAGTGTAGTATCCCGACAGGCCAGCTCCCTACGGACGTCCTCTCTCAGGCTACACCTGTAATGGTCTATCAGGGCCCTGTCGTTCCACCCTGCTCTTGCAGCCAAGGTCCGGAACTCCAGCGTGAAGTCCTGCGCGCTCCTCGTCCCCTGTCTCAGATGGAACAATCTCTCACCCGCCGCACGACCCTCTGGAGGGTGATCGAACACGGCCCTGAAACGGCGGATGAACTCCGGGTAGTTGTCTTTCGCCGAGTCGGGCCCGTTCCAGACCGCATTAGCCCACTCCAGGGCTCTACCGATCAGGCAGGTGATGAGGACCCCTACTCTCTCCACCTCCGAGGGGGCCGGTCGAACGGTGGCCAGGTAGAGGTCTAATTGCAGCAGGAATCCCTGGCACCCTGTCGCTGCTCCATCGTAATTCCTCGGAGGCGTCATGTGCAGAGTGCTGGAACCGGATCCAGATGGGGAAGATGGTAGAGTTGCTGGTGGGAGGGTCGGTGGGGTAGTAGGGAAACCATTCCTCTCCCAACGATCCATCCTCTCCATCATCTGATCCATCGCTGATCCTAGGCGATGGAGGATGGATGTGTGATGATGGACTCTCTCCTCCATAGTGGGAAGAGGAGTGGTCGCTGCTCCTGCTGACTCCATATCGAGGTGTGGGCTTCTGTTACGGTAAATGAGTGAAGAGGTGTGGAGTCAGACCATTTCCGGAGACCTTCTCCCTTACCTCACCTCGCTCATCAACTTATCCCTGACCGCTGGCTACGTCCCTTCCGTCTTCAAGAGAGCGAGAGTTGCACCCCTTCTGAAAAAACCTACACTCGATCCCTCCGATGTCAACAACTACAGACCAGTATCCCTTCTTTCTTTTCTCTCCAAAACTCTTGAACGTGCCGTCCTTGGTCAGCTCTCCCGCTATCTCTCTCAGAATGACCTTCTTGATCCAAATCAGTCAGGTTTCAAGACTAGTCATTCAACTGAGACTGCTCTTCTCTGTATCACGGAGGCGCTCCGCACCGCTAAAGCTAACTCTCTCTCCTCTGCTCTCATCCTTCTAGACCTATCGGCTGCCTTCGATACTGTGAACCATCAGATCCTCCTCTCCACCCTCTCCGAGTTGGGCATCTCCGGCGTGGCCCACGCTTGGATTGCGTCCTACCTGACAGGTCGCTCCTACCAGGTGGCGTGGCGAGAATCTGTCTCCTCACTACGCGCTCTCACCACTGGTGTCCCCCAGGGCTCTGTTCTAGGCCCTCTCCTATTCTCGCTATACACCAAGTCACTTGGCTCTGTCATAACCTCACATGGTCTCTCCTATCATTGCTATGCAGACGACACACAATTAATCTTCTCCTTTCCCCCTTCTGATGACCAGGTGGCGAATCGCATCTCTGCATGTCTGGCAGACATATCAGTGTGGATGACGGATCACCACCTCAAGCTGAACTTCGGCAAGACGGAGCTGCTCTTCCTCCCGGGGAAGGACTGCCCGTTCCATGATCTCGCCATCACGGTTGACAACTCCATTGTGTCCTCCTCCCAGAGCGCTAAGAACCTTGGCGTGATCCTGGACAACAAACTGTCGTTCTCAACTAACATCAAGGCGGTGGCCCGTTCCTGTAGGTTCATGCTCTACAACATCCGCAGAGTACGACCCTGCCTCACACAGGAAGCGGCGCAGGTCCTAATCCAGGCACTTGTCATCTCCCGTCTGGATTACTGCAACTCGCTGTTGGCTGGGCTCCTGCCTGTGCCATTAAACCCCTACAACTCATCCAGAACGCCGCAGCCCGTCTAGTGTTCAACCTTCCCAAGTTCTCTCACGTCACCCCGCTCCTCCGCTCTCTCCACTGGCTTCCAGTTGAAGCTCGCATCCGCTACAAGACCATGGTGCTTGCCTACGGAGCTGTGAGGGGAACGGCACCTCAGTACCTCCAGGCTCTGATCAGGCCCTACACCCAAATAAGGGCACTGCGTTCATCCACCTCTGGCCTGCTCGCCTCCCTACCACTGAGGAAGTACAGTTCCCGCTCAGCTCAGTCAAAACTGTTCGCTGCTCTGGCTCCCCAATGGTGGAACAAACTCCCTCACGACACCAGGACAGCGGAGTCAATCACCACCTTCCGGAGACACCTGAAACCCCACCTCTTTAAGGAATACCTAGGATAGGATAAAGTAATCCTTCTCACCCCCCTTAAAATATTTAGATGCACTATTGTAAAGTGGTTGTTCCACTGGATGTCATAAGGTGAATGCACCAATTTGTAAGTCGCTCTGGATAAGAGCGTCTGCTAAATGACTTAAATGTAATGTAAATGAGTCAGGCGCAGAGAGCAAAAGATGTGGGAAAAACAACACGCTTTAATGTCCCGGAAACATAACATGTACAAAAGTGGAAACACAAATTAACAGAAATATAAACGGACAGCGTGAAACCCAAAAGCCAACAAAAATACACTCAAACAACAAAACAGACGAACAAGCCCGCACAAAACAGAAGCGGGCTAAACAGACTATATATAACCCTATCCTAACAACCAAACTAGAAACAGGTGCTACCAATTAGACAAAACTAAACGAACACAGAACAACGGATCGGCGATAGCTAGTAGACCGGCGACGACGACCGCCGAGCGCCACCCGAACAAGAAGGGGAGTCACCTTCGGTAATATTCGTGACATACATGTGCACCTCACTCAGGTTTCAACTTCGGTTGCATGGCCTTAACTTGTGTATGTACGTGATACGTGCGTGTGTAACAGTATATAAAGTATGCTAATGTACTGTTGTGAAGGAATTTGGGCAGTGATGTAAAAAATACTTGAAAGTACTACTTAAGTTATTTTTTGTGGTATCTGTACATTACCATACATTTTGACAGGAAAACTGTCTAATTCAAACATTTATCAAGAGAAGGTCCTTGGTCATCCATACTGCCTCTGATCTGGCAGACTCACTGAACACATGCTTCGTTTGTAAATTATGTCTGCGTGTTGGAGTGTGCCCCTGGCTATCCATCAATTGAAATATAATACAATTGTGCCGTCTGGTTTGCTTATTATAAGGAAGTTGAAATGGTTTATATTTTTACTTTTAATACTTAATACATTGTTCCCTGGCTATTTAAAAAAAAAATACAATCGTGCCGTCTGGTTTAATATAAGGAATTAGAAATGATTTATACTATTACTCAAGTATGAAAATGTAGTACTTTTTACACCACTGGATATGGCTGAGGGTTATAGCAGTTCTTTGACATGACCCATCAAAAATGCTGTGTATAATATACCATTTTATAGCTCTGAGTCTCTACTTTTATCCAATGTTTAAAAAAATAATAATTTGATACATAAGACCGAATCCAGGTGGTGAGTCACATATTGTTCCAATTGGAACCGACAGGTTGCTCGACCTTATTGATCAGTTCATTAAGTTTGAAGGTGAGAGAATTAACATCTGTCGGGTCTGGAGCAAATAGGTCCACAGACGATGCAATCTCAACCACACTGCACACTGCCCTAACCCACCTGGACAAGAGGAATACCTATGTGAGAATGCTGTTCATCGACTACAGCTCGGCATTCAACACCATAGTACCCTCCAAGCTCGTCATCAAGCTCGAGACCCTGGGTCTCGACCCCGCCCTGTGCAACTGGGTACTGGACTTCTTGACGGGCCGCCCCCAGGTGGTGAGGGTAGGTAACAACATCTCCACCCTGCTGATCCTCAACACTGGGGCCCCACAAGGGTGCGTTCTGAGCCCTCTCCTGTATTCCCTGTTCACCCACGACTGCATGGCCACGCACGCCTCCAACTCAATCATCAAGTTTGCGGACGACACAACAGTGGTAGGCTTGATTACCAACAACGACGAGACGGCCTACAGGGAGGAGGTGAGAGCCCTCGGAGTGTGGTGTCAGGAAAATAACCTCACACTCAACGTCAACAAAACTAAGGAGATGATTGTGGACTTCAGGAAACAGCAGAGGGAACACCCCCCTATCCACATCGATGGAACAGTAGTGGAGAGGGTAGTAAGTTTTAAGTTCCTCGGCGTACACATCACAGACAAACTGAATTGGTCCACCCACACAGACCGTATCGTGAAGAAGGCGCAGCAGCGCCTCTTCAACCTCAGAAGGCTGAAGAAATTCGGCTTGTCACCAAAAGCACTCACAAACTTTTACAGATGCACAATCGAGAGCATCCTGTCGGGCTGTATCACCGCCTGGTACGGCAACTGCTCCGCCTACAACCGTAAGGCTCTCCAGAGGGTAGTGAGGTCTGCACAACGCATCACCGGGGGCAAACTACCTGCCCTCCAGGACACCTACACCACCCGATGTCACAGGAAGGCCATAAAGATCATCAAGGACAACAACCACCCGAGCCACTGCCTGTTCCCCCCGCTATCATCCAGAAGGCGAGGTCAGTACAGGTGCATCAAAGCTGGGACCGAGAGACTGAAAAACAGCTTCTATCTCAAGGTCATCAGACTGTTAAACAGCCACCACTAACATTGAGTGGCTGCTGCCAACACACGGACTATCATGCAGGTGAAAGAGGACCCAAAAGCGACTTGGCGAAAACAGAGTCTTTAATCCAGTAAAGTAAATACAAACAAAAAAACACAACTTTCACTCGAAATGACGAGGACAAACTGGAGACTCGATCTTGAACAGCAGGTGAACAGCAGGTTGCCTCGGGAAGGCACTTGAACCAGACAGACTCAGACACCTGCTCACCACGCAGCATCTGAGGAAAACACAACACGACAGGGCGATACACAATCACAGCACGGTGAATTCTAAACAAGGAACCGACAGGACAGGAACGGAACACAAAGGAAGAAATAGGGACTCTAATCAGGGGAAAGGATCGGGAACAGGTGTGGGAAGACTAAATGATTGATTAGGGGAATAGGAACAGCTGGGAGCAGGAACGGAACGATAGAGAGAAGAGAGAGCGAGAGAGTGAGAGAGGGAGGGGAGAGAGAGGGATAGAAAGAGGGAAAGAACCTAATAAGACCAGCAGAGGGAAACGAATAGAATGGGAAGCACAGGGACAAGACAAGATAATAAATGACAAAACATGACAGTACCCCCCACTCACCGAGCGCCTCCTGGCGCACTCGAGGAGGAATCCTGGCGGCAACGGAGGAAATCATCAATGAGTGAACGGTCCAGCACGTCCCGAGACGGAACCCAACTCCTCTCCTCAGGACCGTAACCCTCCCAATCCACTAAGTATTGGTGACCCCGTCCCCGAGAACGCATGTCCATGATCTTATGTACCTTGTAAATAGGTGCGCTCTCGACAAGGACGGGAGGGGGAGGGAAGACGAACGGGGGTGCGAAGAAAGGGCTTAACACAGGAGACATGGAAGACAGGATGGACGCGACGAAGATGTCGCGGAAGAAGCAGTCGCACAGCGACAGGATTGACGACCTGGGAGACACGGAACGGACCAATGAACCGCGGAGTCAACTTACGAGAAGCTGTCGTAAGAGGAAGGTTGCGAGTGGAAAGCCACACTCTCTGGCCGCAACAATACCTTGGACTCTTAATCCTGCGTTTATTGGCGGCTCTCACAGTCTGTGCCCTGTAACGGCAAAGTGCAGACCTCACCCTCCTCCAGGTGCGCTCACAACGTTGGACAAACGCTTGAGCGGAGGGAACGCTGGACTCGGCAAGCTGGGATGAGAACAGAGGAGGCTGGTAACCCAGACTACTCTGAAACGGAGATAACCCGGTAGCAGACGAAGGAAGCGAATTGTGAGCGTATTCTGCCCAGGGGAGCTGTTCTGCCCAAGACGCAGGGTTTCTGAAAGAAAGGCTGCGTAGTATGCGACCAATCGTCTGATTGGCCCTCTCTGCTTGACCGTTAGACTGGGGATGAAACCCGGAAGAGAGACTGACGGACGCACCAATCAAACGACAGAACTCCCTCCAAAACTGTGACGTGAATTGCGGGCCTCTGTCTGAAACGGCGTCTAACGGGAGGCCATGAATTCTGAATACATTCTCGATAATGATTTGTGCCGTCTCCTTAGCGGAAGGAAGTTTAGCGAGGGAATGAAATGTGCCGCCTTAGAGAACCTATCGACAACCGTAAGAATCACAGTCTTCCCCGCAGACAAAGGCAGACCGGTAATGAAGTCTAGGGCGATGTGAGACCATGGTCGAGAAGGAATGGGGAGCGGTCTGAGACGACCGGCAGGAGGAGAGTTACCCGACTTAGTCTGCGCGCAGTCCGAACAAGCAGCCACGAAACGGCGCGTGTCACGCTCCTGAGTCGGCCACCAAAAGCGCTGGCGAATAGACGCAAGAGTGCCTCGAACACCGGGATGACCAGCTAACTTGGCAGAGTGAGCCCACTGAAGAACAGCCAGACGAGTGGAAACAGGAACGAAAAGGAGGTTACTAGGACAAGCGCGCGCGACGCAGTGTGCGTGAGTGCTTGCTTAACCTGTCTTTCAATTCCCCAGACTGTTAACCCGACAACACGCCCATAAGGAAGAATCCCCTCGGGATCAGTAGAAGCCACAGAAGAACTAAACAGACGGGATAAGGCATCAGGCTTGGTGTTCTTGCTACCCGGACGGTAAGAAATCACAAACTCGAAACGAGCGAAAAACAACGCCCAACGAGCTTGACGGGCATTAAGTCGTTTGGCAGAACGGATGTACTCAAGGTTCTTATGGTCTGTCCAAACGACAAAAGGAACGGTCGCCCCCTCCAACCACTGTCGCCATTCGCCTAGGGCTAAGCGGATGGCGAGCAGTTCACGGTTACCCACATCATAGTTGCGCTCAGATGGCGACAGGCGATGAGAAAAATAAGCGCAAGGATGAACCTTATCGTCAGACTGGAAGCGCTGGGATAGAATGGCTCCCACGCCTACCTCTGAAGCGTCAACCTCGACAATGAATTGTCTAGTGACGTCAGGAGTAACGAGGATAGGAGCGGACGTAAAACGTTCTTTTAGAAGATCAAAAGCTCCCTGGGCGGAACCGGACCACTTAAAACACGTCTTGACAGAAGTAAGAGCTGTGAGAGGGGCAGCAACTTGACCGAAATTACGAATGAAACGCCGATAGAAATTAGCGAAACCTAAAAAGCGCTGCAACTCGACACGTGACCTTGGAACGGGCCAATCACTGACAGCTTGGACCTTAGCGGAATCCATCTGAATGCCTTCAGCGGAAATAACGGAACCGAGAAAAGTAACGGAGGAGACATGAAAAGAGCACTTCTCAGACTTTACGTAGAGACAATTCTCTAAAAGGCGCTGTAGAACACGTCGAACGTGCTGAACATGAATCTCGAGTGACGGAGAAAAAATCAGGATATCGTCAAGATAGACAAAAACAAAGATGTTCAGCATGTCTCTCAGAACATCATTAACTAATGCCTGAAAAACAGCTGGCGCATTGGCGAGACCAAACGGCAGAACCCGGTACTCAAAATGCCCTAACGGAGTGTTAAACGCCGTTTTCCACTCGTCCCCCTCTCTGATGCGCACGAGATGGTAAGCGTTACGAAGGTCCAACTTAGTAAAGCACCTGGCTCCCTGCAGAATCTCGAAGGCTGATGACATAAGGGGAAGCGGATAACGATTCTTAACCGTTATGTCATTCAGCCCTCGATAATCCACGCAGGGGCGCAGAGTACCGTCCTTCTTCTTAACAAAAAAGAACCCCGCCCCGGCCGGAGAGGAAGAAGGCACTATGGTACCGGCGTCAAGAGACACAGACAAATAATCCTCGAGAGCCTTACGTTCGGGAGCCGACAGAGAGTATAGTCTACCCCGAGGAGGAGTGGTCCCCGGAAGGAGATCAATACTACAATCATACGACCGGTGAGGAGGAAGGGAGTTGGCTCGGGACCGACTGAAGACCGTGCGCAGATCATGATATTCCTCCGGCACTCCTGTCAAATCGCCAGGTTCCTCCTGAGAAGTAGGGACAGAAGAAACGGGAGGGATGGCAGACATTAAACACTTCACATGACAAGAAACGTTCCAGGATAGGATAGAATTACTAGACCAATTAATAGAAGGATTATGACATACTAGCCAGGGATGACCCAAAACAACAGGTGTAAACGGTGAACGAAAAATCAAAAAAGAAATAGTCTCACTGTGGTTACCAGATACTGTGAGGGTTAAAGGTAGTGTCTCAAATCTGATACTGGGAAGATGACTACCATCTAAGGCGAACATGGGCGTAGGCTTCTCTAACTCTCTGAAAGGAATGTCATGTTTCCGAACCCATGCTTCGTCCATGAAACAACCCTCAGCCCCAGAGTCTATCAAGGCACTACATGTAGCACCCGAACCGGTCCAGCGTAGATGGACCGACAAAGTAGTACAGGATCTTGATGGAGAGACTTGAGTAGTTGCGCTCACCTGTAGCCCTCCGCTTACAGATGAGCTCTGGCTTTTACTGGACATGAATTAACAAAATGTCCAGCAACTCCGCAATAGAGGCACAGGCGGTTGGTGATCCTCCGTTCCCTCTCCTTAGTCGAGATGCGAATCCCTCCCAGCTGCATGGGCTCAGACTCTGAGCCAGAGGAGGGAGATGGTTGCGATGCGGAGCAGGGAAACACCGTTGATGCGAGCTCTCTTCCACGAGCCCGGTGACGAAGATCTACCCGTCGTTCTATGCGGATGGCGAGAGCAATCAAAGAGTCCACATCTGAAGGAACCTCCCGGGAGAGAATCTCATCCTTAACCACTGCGTGGAGTCCCTCCAGAAAACGAGCGAGCAGCGCCGGCTCGTTCCACTCACTAGAGGCAGCAAGAGTGCGAAACTCAATAGAATAATCCGTTATGGACCGTTCACCTTGGCATAAGGAAGCCAGGGCCCTAGAAGCCTCCCTACCAAAAACTGAACGGTCAAAAACCCGAATCATCTCCTCTTTAAAGTTCTGGAACTTGTTAGAGCAATCAGCCCTTGCCTCCCAGATAGCTGTGCCCCATTCTCGAGCCCGGCCAGTAAGGAGTGAAATGACGTAAGCAACCCGAGCTCTCTCTCTAGAGTATGTGTTGGGTTGGAGAGAGAACACAATCTCACACTGCGTGAGAAAGGAGCGGCACTCAGTGGGCTGCCCGGAGTAGCAAGGTGGGTTATTAACCCTAGGTTCTGGAGGCTCGGCAGGCCAGGAAGTAACAGGTGGCACGAGACGTAGACTCTGGAACTGTCCAGAGAGGTCGGAAACCTGAGCGGCCAGGTTCTCCACGGCATGGCGAGCAGCAGACAATTCCTGCTCGTGTCTGCCGAGCATGGCTCCTTGGATCTCGACGGCAGTGTAACGAGCGTCTGAAGTCGCTGGGTCCATTCCTTGGTCGGTTCCTTCTATCATGCAGGTGAAAGAGGACCCAAAAGCGACTTGGCGAAAACAGAGTCTTTAATCCAGTAAAGTAAATACAAACAAAAAACACAACTTTCACTCGAAATGACGAGGACAAACTGGAGACTCGATCTTGAACAGCAGGTGAACAGCAGGTTGCCTCGGGAAGGCACTTGAACCAGACAGACTCAGACACCTGCTCACCACGCAGCATCTGAGGAAAACACGACACGACAGGGCGATACACAATCACAGCACGGTGAATTCTAAACAAGGAACCGACAGGACAGGAACGGAACACAAAGGAAGAAATAGGGACTCTAATCAGGGGAAAGGATCGGGAACAGGTGTGGGAAGACTAAATGATTGATTAGGGGAATAGGAACAGCTGGGAGCAGGAACGGAACGATAGAGAGAAGAGAGAGCGAGAGAGTGAGAGAGGGAGGGGGAGAGAGAGGGATAGAAAGAGGGAAAGAACCTAATAAGACCAGCAGAGGGAAACGAATAGAATGGGAAGCACAGGGACAAGACAAGATAATAAATGACAAAACATGACACGGACTCAACTCCAGCCACTTTAATAATGGGAATTGATGTAAAATATATCACTAGCCACTTTAAACAATGATACTTAATATAATGTTTACATACCCTACATTATTTATCTCATATGTATACGTATATACTGTACTCGATACCATCTACTGCATCTTGCCTATGCCGCTCTGTACCATCACTCATTCATATATCTTTATGTACATATTCTTTATCCCTTTACACTTGTGTGTATAAGGTAGTAGTTTTGGAATTGTTAGCTAGATTACTCGTTGGTTATTACTGCATTGTCGGAACTAGAAGCACAAGCATTTCGCTACACTCGCATTAACATCTGCTAACCATGTGTTTGTGACAAATAAAATTTGATTTGATTTGAGCAAAGAAGAGGTCATCCAGTTCTCCCACATGGTTTCCTCTTACAGAAGCTAAAGACTCATTTGGTGGTTTTGGGGCAAAAACAATATGGCTAGATCTCCAACAAAAATGTAACCAGATGTAGTAAAATGGATATAGGTTTGTCCTTTACAAGACTGCCTAAACGTTGTTGGATAAATGAATAATCCAATATTGTGTTGTTTTGAACACTGTTTATTGATTTCAGCCTAGGCCATGTAACCTACTATAGCAATACAGCTTTTAGATGCAAACACATCAAAATCTTAATAGTGGGATTGATTCATAGGTATTATTCACTCTATCGTACCTAAGCTGTGAGAGGAACGACTACCACCCTTAATGGTAGGGCTGGGAATTGCCATGGACCTCCAGTTACAAAATGATTATGATACTAAGGTGCCGGTACAATATGTATTGCGATTCTCACAGTTCTATATGTATTGCGATTCGATACTGCAATTTGATGTTCCAAACATATTGCTCACTATGTCTGCTGCAGAGAGACAAAAGAGAGCATGAGAAAACTAGTTTTGATCAGTCAGGGAAATAAAAGTGCTGGAAACATACTGGCTCACTATTTATAAAGAAGATGGAGAACAAGCTATAGGAAGAAAAATACCAAAAATAGTTTTGGCGTAGGTACAGACGACTAGTGCTAACTAGCGTTAACAAATATATCACTTTTTTTTACAAATCAATATTTGAAGTCAAATAGCAATATAATATCGGCCAAAAATAATATTGCGATATGTAATTGTATCGATTTCCCCCATCACTAAAAGGTATGCCGCACACATAGAGGTGAGACAGTTTTGAGTGATATATCCATGATACACTTGCCACAATTAAACCCGGCTTAGACAGCGTATTAGAAAACAATCTTCTGAACTGAGGAATGCCGAAACACAGAGAGACGTGTGTTGAGCAGAATGCCCCAGACTTTGCACTTTGCGGGTTGGGCAGTGGGAGGGAAGTGGGGTTAGACAGAATGCTCATCTATGCTATGCCGTTACGTCTCCCCTCTGAGGAGAAGTACACTGTATTTATAGAGACTCCGCCAAGTCTGCGACACTAAGTATACACATGAGATCACTGAGCAAGAATGAGAAAGCCTGATGTCAGCAGACGTTGTGGTGAGAGTATTCACCATAAAGGATGTGTAGCAGGGAGAAGATGCTACATTTAGTTCCTTTTGAATAATGAGAAAATGTGATCTTGGCCAATCTTTGTGCAGTGGTAACAGCTCTATGTTGCTAGATGTCTTACATAAAACAGGCAGAAACTAAGAGGAGTTGCTGATATATTAAAGGCACTGTTACACATAGAGACAAATACTGAGTTGAGAAGGTGTTATAGGGGGCAAAGTGAAATCCAAGGACTCAATGGACGATTTGGCAATAGGTTACTTCTTCTGTGGCAATATTCCTTTTTTTCAAACTAATCAACTGACACTAAAAATGATGATAGAATATGAAGTAACACAGATGAAAGTCCTCACCGAAACAATGTGCATTCCTCCACATATTGATGTTCAATTTGCTTTGGTAATTTATGTAATGTTGATTACACAACACAACAAATATGTAATTGTGGTCCCTGTATTTACAGAGACTAAGCACCCCTTATCCATAGCTCTGACCAGTGCCTGTAAATCAATCACACAATAGGAGCCAAAGGGGCCCTATACCCTGTCTCGTCAGTGGCCCCTTACACAGTTGTGCTGAAAACCACTCTGACACCACACACCATCTATAAGCTCAATGAGCAAATACCATGGATTAGATAGATCTTAGTCTTTAAAACAAGGCAATAATATACACATCCAAAAAGTGTACTGGTGCAGGGGTAATCGCGCAAACCTGAGATCAAACTGTGTGCAGGCTTCTTTTTTCTCACAGACTGACAATTCTTGTAACATTTCATCATTATGAGCAAAGTAAGGTACAGTATATACAGTACCAGTCAAAAGTTTGGACACACCTACACATTCAAGGGTTTTCTTTATTTGTATTATTTTCTTCATTTTAGAATAGTGAGTGTGCAAAACTGTCATCAAGGCAAAAGGGTGGCTACTTTGAAGAATTTTCAAATATATTTCAAAAATATAAGTCTTGCTTCCCTTGGCATCCATGAATACATGCCACTAGTCGGGGGCAAATATATAAATGGAAAAATCACATTTACATAAGTATTCTGAACCTTAACTCAGTACTTTGTTGAAGCACCTTTGGCAGCATTTACAGCCTCGAGTCTTCTTGGGTATGACGCTACAAGCTTGGCACACCTGTATTTGGGAGTTTCTCCCATTTTTTCTCTGCAGATCCTCTCAAGCTCTGTCAGGTTGGATGGGGAGCGTTGCTGCATAGCTATTTTCAGGTCTGTTCAGAGCTGTTCCATCGGGTTCAAGCACATTCAGAGACTTGTCCCGAAGCCACTCCTGCATTGTCTTGGCTGTGTAACTAAGGTTGTTGTCCTGTTGGAAGGTGAACCTTTGCCCCGGTCTGAGGTCCTGAGCGCTCTGGAGCAGGTTTTCATTAAGGATCTTTGCCTCGATCCTGACTAGTCTTCCAGTCCCTGCCGCTGAAAACATCCCCCACAGCATGATGCTGCCACCACCATGCTTCACTGTAGGGATGGTGCCAGGTTTCCTCCAGATGTAACGCTTGGCATTCAGGCCAAAGAGTTCAATCTTGGTTTCTTCAGACCAGAGAATCTTGTTTCTCATTGTCTGAGAGCCAAAAGTGTGCAAAGCTGTCATCAAGGCAAAGGGTGGCTACTTTGAAGAATATAAAATCGAAAATATATTTAGATTTGTTTAACAATTTTTTGGTTACTACATGATTCCATGTGTTATTTCATAGTTTTCATGTCTTCACTATTATTCTACAAAATAGTCCAAATAAAGAAAAACCCTGGAATGAGTATGTGTGTCCTAACTTTTGTAATGCACATACATTAGATTTTACTCTGGTATGTAGTGTTTTCAATAATACGATTACTGATCATAAACTCCTTAATCCCACCCCTCAGCTACTCTCAGCACATCTCACCTATCACCGTAGACCACCTTCGTTTGGTTTCCATGTGCCATACTGTGCTGTGATATTTTACATTTATGTTTAACCTTTTTAATCTAATTATATCCACAGATTGTCAGAAAAAGATGAAAACCTTTAAACCCTATTATACTATTATTATACTATTGTTGATATATTGACTATGGCTTTCCAAATCATCCAACACTGCTATTTGTAGGATACATTTTAAATGAATGTTGTTATTTTTTTGCCATTCCTGAACCTGTGACAAGAAACAAGCTACATAGGGGCTATACCGTAATACATTATCTAATGATTCTGTCTCTTCGCAGGAAAATCTGCAGTTTACATTGTTATTTGCCCCATATATGTAGCATTCTGTTGGTGGCAAGAATTTTGTATAATAATTTAAATTGAAAAACTTGATGTGTTGAATAAAGTGTTGCTTTTTGTAACAGTTCTTATACACTACATGACCAAAAGTATGTGGACATCTGCTCGTCGAACATCTCATTCCAACATCATGGGCATTAATATGGAGTTGGTCCCGCTTTTGCTGCTACAACAGCCTCCAATCTTCTGGGAAGGCTTTCCACTACATAATGGAACACTGCTGCGGGGACTTGCTTCCATTCAGCTCCAAGAGCATTAGTGAGCTCGGGCACTGATGTTGGGTGACAAGACCTGGCTCACAGTCAGCGTTCCAATTCATCCCAAAGGTGTTTGATGGGGTTGAAGTCAGGGCTCTGTGCAGACCAGTCAAGTTCTGCCACACCGATCTCGACAAACCATTTCTGTTTGGACCTTGTTTTGTGCACGGAGGCATTGCCATGTTGAAACAGGAAAGGGCCTTCCCCAAACTGTTGTCACAAAGTTGGAAGCACAGAATTGTCTAGAATGTCATTCTGTGCTGTAGCGGGAATATTTCCCTTCACTGGAACTAAGGGGCTTAGCCAGAACCATGAAAAACAGCCCCAGATCATTATTCCTCCTCCATCAAACTATGCATTGGGGCAGGTAGCATTCTCCTAGCATCTGCCAAACCCAGATTTGTTCCTCGGACTGCCAGATGGTGAAGCGTGACTTGTCACACCAGAGAACGTGTTTCCACTTTTCCAGTGTCCAATGGTGGTGAGCTTTACACCACTCCAACAGATGCTTGGCATTGCGCATGGTGATCTTAGGTTTGTGTGCGGCTGCTCGGCCACGGAAATCCATTTCATGAAGCTCTCAACGAACAGTTATTGTGCTTCCAGAGGCAAGTTGCTTCCAGAGACAATTTGGAACTCGTCAGTGAGTGTTGAAACCGAGGATAGACGAATTTGACACTATTTTTACACAGTATGCGCTTCACTCGGTGGTCCCATTCTGTGAGCTTTTGTGGCCTACCACTTCGTGGCCTTTCTTAATAATCTACTGGAGAACCAGTTCGGGTTTAAGTATAACGTATGTATGAGTGAAGCTCTTAGTGGGCGGTTTAATGCTTTAATATTGAAACATTTCAGCCCCCAAACTCATATTCATTATATAAATAGGCACTTTTCATTTTGTCTTGCTTAGCGTTCCAAATAAAGTGAAATATTATTTGCTCATATGATTTAAAATACGAGTCCTCTGGGTTAGGCAGCACCATTTGTCGGTAAGTAAACTGTGATAGGACCAAAGAGTTAATCAATGTGAATTTTCCATAAATAGACAGGTATTTACCTCTACATGATTGCAGAATCTTGTCTATTTTGACCAACTTTCTATTGAAATTGGTTGTGGTAAGTTCATTTATATTTTTAGAGATATAAATACCAAGTATGTCTACTTCACCATCAGCCCATATTACGACTCAATACGTAATATGGTGCACTTCTCATAATTGTGTTTTAGTCCAGATAGGCTAGAAAAGTGATCTCAATCTTCAATGAGACCATGCAGGGATCCCGATTGCAGACTTAAGAAGAAACTTTAGTCATCGTCATACATTGACACTTTTATGTTTAACCCCTGGATTTCTAACCTCTTGATGTTCCTGTTGGATCTCATTTTAATATCTAGCATTTCAATGGCCATAATAAATAGATATGGAGACAACGGACAGCCTTGTTTTACTCTGCTTGACAGGGCAACACTTTCCATCACTTCCCTGATTACCATCCCTATATATGTCACTCCCATTGGTTCCTTCCCCAGGCATCATTGTTTCTGTTTCATGTCTGTGTGCTGTTCGAGTTTCTTGTTTTGTATTATGTTTCCATTTATTTGTTAAAACACTCACTCCCTGAACTTGCTTCCCGACTCTCAGCGCACGTCGTTACCATTTAAGATCAAATTGTCATCCAATAAGCATTGATTACATTTCCAATACCCCCGTCCACATGGTAATTCAGTAAGAGTTATTACATTTACATTTACATTTAAGTCATTTAGCAGACGCTCTTATCCAGAGCGACTTACAAATTGGTGCATTCACCTTATGACATCCAGTGGAACAGCCACTTTACAATAGTGCATCTAAATATTTTAAGGGGGGAAGGGGGGTGAGAAGGATTACTTTATCCTATCCTAGGTATTCCTTAAAGAGGTGGGGTTTCAGGTGTCTCCGGAAGGTGGTGATTGACTCCGCTGTCCTGGCGTCGTGAGGGAGTTTGTTCCACCATTGGGGAGCCAGAGCAGCGAACAGTTTTGACTGGGCTGAGCGGGAACTGTACTTCCTTAGTGGTAGGGAGGCGAGCAGGCCAGAGGTGGATGAATGCAGTGCCCTTATTTGGGTGTAGGGCCTGATCAGAGCCTGGAGGTGCCGTTCCCCTCACAGCTCCGTAGACAAGCACCATGGTCTTGTAGCGGATGCGAGCTTCAACTGGAAGCCAGTGGAGAGAGCGGAGGAGCGGGGTGACGTGAGAGAACTTGGGAAGGTTGAACACTAGACGGGCTGCGGCGTTCCGGATGAGTTGTAGGGGTTTAATGGCACAGGCAGGGAGCCCAGCCAACAGCGAGTTGCAGTAATCCAGACGGGAGATGACAAGTGCCTGGATTAGGACCTGCGCCGCTTCCTGTGTGAGACAGGGTCGTACTCTGCGGATGTTGTAGAGCATGAACCTACAGGAACGAGCCACCGCATTGATGTTAGCTGAGAACGACAGGGTGTTGTGCAGGATCACGCCAAGGTTCTTAGCGCTCTGGGAGGAGGACACAATGGAGTTGTCAACCGTGATGGCGAGATCATGGAACGGGAAGTCCTTCTCCGGGAGGAAGAGCAGCTCCGTCTTGCCGAAGTTCAGCTTGAGGTGGTGATCCGTCATCCACACTGATATGTCTGCCAGACATGCAGAGATGCGATTCGCCACCTGGTCATCAGAAGGGGGAAAGGAGAAGATTAATTGTGTGTCGTCTGCATAGCAATGATAGGAGAGACCATGTGAGGTTATGACAGAGCCAAGTGACTTGGTGTATAGCGAGAATAGGAGAGGGCCTAGAACAGAGCCCTGGGGGACACCAGTGGTGAGAGCGCATGGTGAGGAGACAGATTCTCGCCACGCCACCTGGTAGGAGCGACCTGTCAGGTAGGACGCAATCCAAGCGTGGGCCGCGCCGGAGATGCCCAACTCGGAGAGGGTGGAGAGGAGGATCTGATGGTTCACAGTATCGAAGGCAGCCGATAGGTCTAGAAGGATGAGAGCAGAGGAGAGAGAGTTAGCTTTACCGGTGCGGAGCGCCTCCGTGATACAGAGAAGAGCAGTCTCAGTTGAATGACTAGTCTTGAAACCTGGCTGATTTGGATCAAGAAGGTCATTCTGAGAGAGATAGCGGGAGAGCTGACCAAGGACGGCACGTTCAAGAGTTTTGGAGAGAAAAGAAAGAAGGGATACTGGTCTGTAGTTGTTGACATCGGAGGGATCGAGTGTAGGTTTTTTCAGAAGGGGTGCAACTCTCGCTCTCTTGAAGACGGAAGGGACGTAGCCAGCGGTCAGGGATAAGTTGATGAGCGAGGTGAGGTAAGGGAGAAGGTCTCCGGAAATGGTCTGGAGAAGAGAGGAGGGGATAGGGTCGAGCGGGCAGGTTGTTGGGCGGCCGGCCGTCACAAGACGCGAGATTTCATCTGGAGAGAGAGGGGAGAAAGAGGTCAGAGCACAGGGTAGGGCAGTGTGAGCAGAACCAGCGGTGTCGTTTGACTTAGCAAACGAGGATCGGATGTCGTCGACCTTCTTTTCAAAATGGTTGACGAAGTCATCTGCAGAGAGGGAGGAGGGGGAGGGAGGGAGAGGAGGATTCAGGAGGGAGGAGAAGGTGGCAAAGAGCTTCCTACGGTTAGAGGCAAATGCTTGGAATTTAGAGTGGTAGAAAGTGGCTTTAGCAGCAGAGACAGAGGAGGAAAATGTAGAGAGGAGGGAGTGAAAGGATGCCAGGTCCGCAGGGAGGCGAGTTTTCCTCCATTTCCGCTCGGCTGCCCGGAGCCCTGTTCTGTGAGCTCGCAATGAGTCGTCAAGCCACGGAGCGGGAGGGGAGGACCGAGCCGGCCTGGAAGATAGGGGACATAGAGAGTCAAAGGATGCAGAAAGGGAGGAGAGGAGGGTTGAGGAGGCAGTATCAGGAGATAGGTTGGAGAAGGTTTGAGCAGAGGGAAGAGATGATAGGATGGAAGAGGAGAGAGTAGCAGGGGAGAGAGAGCGAAGGTTGGGACGGCGCGATACCATCCGAGTAGGGGCAGTGTGGGAAGTGTTGGATGAGAGCGAGAGGGAAAAGGATACAAGGTAGTGGTCGGAGACTTGAAGGGGAGTTGCAATGAGGTTAGTGGAAAAACAGCATCTAGTAAAGATGAGGTCGAGCGTATTGCCTGCCTTGTGAGTAGGGGGGGAAGGTGAGAGGGTGAGGTCAAAAGAGGAGAGGAGTGGAAAGAAGGAGGCAGAGAGGAATGAGTCAAAGGTAGACGTGGGGAGGTTAAAGTCGCCCAGAACTGTGAGAGGTGAGCCGTCCTCAGGAAAGGAGCTTATCAAGGCATCAAGCTCATTGATGAACTCTCCGAGGGGACCTGGAGGGCGATAAATGATAAGGATGTTAAGCTTGAAAGGGCTGGTAACTGTGACAGCATGAAATTCAAAGGAGGCGATAGACAGATGGGTAAGGGGAGAAAGAGAGAATGACCACTTGGGAGAGATAAGGATCCCGATGCCACCACCCCGCTGACCAGAAGCTCTCGGGGTGTGCGAGAACACGTGGGCGGACGAAGAGAGAGCAGTAGGAGTAGCAGTGTTATCTGTGGTGATCCATGTTTCTGTCAGTGCCAAGAGGTCGAGGGACTGGAGGGAGGCATAGGCTGAGATGAACTCTGCCTTGTTGGCTGCAGATCGGCAGTTCCAGAGGCTACCGGAGACCTGGAACTCCACGTGGGTCGTGCGCGCTGGGACCACCAGATTAGGGTGGCAGCGGCCACTCGGTGTGGAGCGTTTGTATGGTCTGTGCAGAGAGGAGACAACAGGGATAGACAGACACATAGTTGACAGGCTACAGAAGAGGCTACGCTAATGCAAGGAGATTGGAATGACAAGTGGACTACACGTCTCAAATGTTCAGAAAGTTAAGCTTACGTAGCAAGAATCTTATTGACTAAAATGATTAAAATGATACAGTACTGCTGAAGTAGGCTAGCTGACAGTGGCTGCGTTGTTGACTTTGTAGGCTAGCTGGCAGTGGCTGCGTTGTTGACACTACACTAATCAAGTCGTTCCGTTGAGTGTAATAGTTTCTACAGTGCTGCTATTCGGGGGCTAGCTGGCTAGCTAGCAGTGTTGATTACGTTACGTTGCGTTAAAAGAACGACAATAGCTGGCTAGCTAACCTAGAAAATCGCTCTAGACTACACAATTATCTTTGATACACAGACGGCTATGTAGCTAGCTATGTAGCTAGCTACGATCAAACAAATCAAACCGTTGTGCTGTAATGAAATGAAATGAAAAATGTGATACTACCTGTGGAGCGAAGCGGAATGCGACCGGGTTGTTGAGTGCGGAAGTTCTATTCAGTAGACGTTGGCTAGCTGTTGGCTAGCTAGCAGTGTCTCCTACGTTAAGGACGACAAATAGCTGGCTAGCTAACCTCGGTAAATTAAGATAATCACTCTAAGACTACATGCTCTAAACTACACAATTATCTAGGATACGAAGACAGCAAAGACAACTATGTAGCTAGCTAACACTACACTAATCAAGTCGTTCAGTTGAGTGTAATAGTTTCTACAGTTCTGCTATTCGGTAGACGGTGGACGTATGCTAGCTGGCTAGCTGCTGGGCAGATAGCAGTGTAGACTACGTTAGGACGACGAAATACGAAGTTGCAATAGAAGTGCTGACTGTTTCACTTTGTTGTCCTCTTTCTTTTCCTTTTTCTTCTGTCCTTCTTTTGTCCTTATTTTGTCTTCCTTTCTTCTGTTAACTAGATATTTTTTGTATTATTAGTTATATGGAGGCCAATTAGATGGTGGTCCAATCGCATGTGGTTTCCTATCAACAATTTTTTTTAAACTTTTGGTGCATCGAGAATGACACAATGAAGTAGTCAAGAGCTTGATTAAGCCTCCTCCATGTTCATCTCACTAGGTCAGGTTTTTTTAGCCTCCATATTATCCATTAGTTCTAATGTATCCATGATATGTGTGATCTTAAGTGCATGAGGGTGATTGTGTGTTATGTGATTTCCTTTATGATCCATTGAGATACTTAAGACCGTATATAATCTCCCACCATAATGAAAAATGTATTTGTTACTTGTGAGCTCAATAGATTACTTTATATATATCCAAAGAAGTGTGGATCATCATTATTTGGACAATATAGATTAATTAGCTAAATCAGTTTTTGGTCCAATAGCATATTTAAAATGATATATTTCTCCCTCCCAGTCCTTTTTCCACCCAACCTCATCTATAGTTGTAGAGTTAGTTCCCTGTAAACAACTTAAAAATGCATATTTTTTTATGATTACAATTATAACTATGAGTATGATATGTTGCCATCCATAGTATTGAATGCAAGGGAAGCCAGCGAGCATTTGGACTCCCTTGATCAAAAAATATATCAAAATAATAGCCAATGAGTGTTGAGCTAAACTGAGCAAGCTCAACTGTTAATTATTATTATTATTATTATTATATTATATTATTATTATATTATTATTATTATTATTATATTATATTAATGGTCCTGGCACACCAAAGAAAAGTGTCAAGAGAAGCCAGTTTGGTTTCGGCTTCACACCAATCACATCACATCAAAAACCAAACATTATTATTTTTATTGTTACATCTAGTTGTGTTGTCCTCCAATGGCTAGCTAACTAAAATTGGCCCTTTTCAAAATTAGCCATGGATGGAGATAGGTATTTGGACTTGTGGTTTTACTTATTTCTCTGTACTGCCCAATTATTATAATAGCAATTCTGATCCAACCATAAATTCATAAATTACAGGCAATTCTGATCCAACCGTCAATTCCTAAATTCTAGGGAGCAAGCATTTTATCCACGTAGCCTGAGACAGCAACATGACAGTTATAGATCATCGTTTTGTCAACATGAAAGAGAGGCGGATGACATTGGAATTTCTCTAAGGGTGAGTCAACATGTTTTCTACTTGCATAAACGCACACATACACAGATAAATTATAACCATGGACATCCACATCATATTTAGTTTAGATTGATTGAACTACATCATGTTTTGTATCTTTTAGTTGTAACTGTAATAGACAAAGCATACTGTAGGTGATTTGAATATGTTGAAATGGTGCTGGAAGAATCGAGACAGTTGCTGTTTTCTTTGTGACTTCAATAGTTGGTTAGTCTTCCGAACATTTTATAAACATTAACTTGCTTGACCATGTTGTAGATCATCTAACTGTTTGTTGAACAAACAGGTTATAGATCAAACAACGCAAATATCACAGCACATGTTGTAATATGGCAAAAAGCACTAGCTTGGTGATTAAGTTGTTGTTAAACCTGTTAAATACCACTTCTTAGAAGACATGTATTACCCAATCAATCTAATGTTGTTTTTGGGGGGACAGAGACGGGCGGATTTTAAATGGACCTATCCTTTGCTTGGCATGGGATCTATCTGTATGCCCTAGAAAAGTTTGGTCAAGCTCAATAATTACTTTCCCTAGGCGTAGGATAACAATTGGGCACTTAGGATAACAATTGGGCACATTGATGCATTTAAGTGTATTATTACGCAAACTATTGAATCAATGGAACAGGAGTTAATTTATTCTGCAACAGATGTCATTGGCGCCTCTTGGGAAGTATTGTTAGGGGAGTGATATTTCTTTAGGTTTGCGAGCCTGCAATTGTCCACAATAGGCCTACAGTGCAGTAGGGTTCGTCAGAGGAAGTGACGGGAACGGGATAGTAAACTCAAATGAGGACTTCCAATTTTTCATGAAGGCTGCCACAATATAAGTCTGGTTAAAGTCGTCTGAACGAAGAGCGCAAATGTTACAGTAGCCTAATGATTGTGCGCAAGAACGTTATATTCACAGACGTCAGAAACGCTACAATGTACCAGAATATAGAATGTACTCGGGCGACACAACGATCAATGCGGGATGGTAGCCACCAACACTTGCAGAGATTTCACAATACTGAATTAAATCTGTGGATCATAGATTGAACTTCATGCAGACTTTTCAGGACTTTTCGTTGATTTGGAAATATTTGCGACCGATTTCAAGATGATTTACAACGAGGGTAGTAGACAGATTTTTAATAGTTAAAGTTATTCCATGAGTTTCAGAATGTATGCAAGTGCGATATCGCCACCAGTTCGGATTTCTCTGCTAGTGGTAACTCTTGTATCGCTTGGGATTTGTTCAGAACTAAAAGTACGAGTGCGTTTAAGTGATGGACTAATTGGGGAGGAGATTTTGGACGCCAACAGTGAGAATGATGACATTACAGTCGAGTTCAAGCAAGGAGATGGTACTCATATTACTGTGGTATTTGATTTCAAACGGGTGAGTTAAGTCAATATTCTTCAATGTAAATATTTACAACAGTTTAAAAACTTTGTAATATGCTGCATTATGTTACTACCAATATTTATAAACACACATACACACACCATTATGCTGTCTATTATATAGATATCCTGGACATTAGATTATAAAGGCCTATCCATTATCTATAGACCTACTGTACATCTATTTAACTATATGCTGCTGTGTTGCCAGACAGACAAATATTTTCATAACCCTTACGAGAAAAGATTGCAGTCAGAGTGCAGTATAACTGCAGTATGCTGTAAATACGGCATCCAAAATCAGTTTTTTTTTTTACTGGAGTATAACTGCAGTTATTCTGCAATTACTGCTTCCAAAGTATCACAGCCGACTGAAATTACTACCCTTTTGCAGCATCTTTTTTTTGTAAGAGATGAAATACCAAAGACAAATAGTCCTCTTGGACTGACTTTTAGAATTATATCATATTTGTTATATTCTGTGAACATAGGCCTATTTTTTTTGTATTGTCCATTATTACAATCAATACAAGTGTTTGTTAATTAGGATTTGCTGTGAACTGCCCCTGATTGAGCAGGCATTTGATATTACCCTGGCTAATGAACTCCCTACAATGACCCATGATATCCTGACATTAGACACATTCAAAGTCCCAATAGCTTATCTGGTTACAGTTAACAGGCAGGGGAACGGGACATATTTTCTTCTGTCTGGATCAAGTCAATTTGGACAGCAGCTTTCCCTCACTCCATGTGCGTGCTTCCAATCTACTCCTGTCGGCATTATGCACATTTATGGAAAGTTGGAATTGGTCTGAAGGCCAGCTGCCAGAGTGGAGTTATTGTACAGCCAAGCGAGACATCTCATCTTGTAGAGGCACCTGTTGAAAAGGTGCAATGAACAAAAATGAAGGGAATATTTGTCTTCCTATGGTGTGTAAGTGGGGGAGCAGAAAGGGGACAGAGTCTAACTGGAGAATAACATCATTATTGTTTAAGACGTAAATGGGCTGTGCAATATTCAGAGAATCTAGCATCAATGGCTGAAAATTCCAGATGCATTCTGGTATTATTTTTCCAAGTCTTTTTGGCAGCTGTGTTGTTGGTTTCTGGTGCCTCCCCTATTCCTGCGCCTCCCTCTATATGTGAATAGTTGAATCAACATTTTAGGCAACCATAAAATACTCTTGCCTTTCAGACCTTAATGTCAATACCATGACATTTCAAGCCATATTGCATTTTTCACCAGACAGGGAACAATCTGTATCCAGTTGTGAGAGGCCTGCCAAGCTGGAGTGATGTTAAAGGTACCCAGGATTGTAGACTGTTGTATACGACTGTAATGGTGATCATGTGGCCCACAAGTTACACCCACTTCATACATTGAACGCTATTTCAGCATGACCTTAAAACAAACCTTCGTTTTTAAAACCGGAAAATATCCCTCTGCCTCAAACCGAGTTGAGAAATGTAAATCTCCCTCATACACCACCATACACATATCTCCTGTTGAATGTATCTCAATTCAACCATTGGTGCGATTCCCAAGCCATCTGTCATTTGTTTGGTCCCAGGTTGTGATGGCATGGGGATAAGATGAAGGAAAAGAGTCACCTCTCACTTCATCCCTATGGGAGCTGCAGTTTGACCTGTCATCGGAGGCTCTGTGGTGCGTTTCTTCTTGTCTGTCAGTGAGAGGTATTTACCATGCCAACCCAGCCCCCATGAAGTACCCAGGGCAGCAGCAAACCCATGCAGGTTATATCAGATTGTATGCATGATGAGCCAACTACGCATTCATCTCCGCACCCTCACCTCCAGCTATTAGCTGCCCCATGGAAGCTTGTTTTGTACAGGCTATGTTTTTACAGCATCAGCGCAGTTATTGGTAAAAATACAATCCTTCTGAGAAAGTAACATTTGACATTTTTTTGTTGTTGTTCATGACGATTTTATCAGTGTTGGTGTGTTCAAGTAAGCATTTTAATCAAGCTATGTTATAGGGTACTTTGTTAAAGATTTATATAAAGACATTTGATGCTTTGTTCACAGACTGTGGTGATATTCTCAACGTGCGGCCTAATCCCTATTTAAATAGCTTTGTTTCTGTATCCTCTGTCGGTGTGAATCCCTCCTAACTTGTCTGGTCAATCCCCAAACCATGTCTCACTTTAGCTTTCCTTGGACTCTAGTGATCATGCTAGTCATTAGACAATCACTGGTTGCCCATTGAGAGGTTAAGGGCCCACCACAGTGATTTCACAGTCTACGCAGACAGAGCTATGGAGATCCATTTGCGTTGCATTCCAAAAATCCAGCATCACAAAAGTACATATGCAAAGTAACCTCCAGCAGATCCATTGCGGATCCATTGCGTAGACTGTGTAGAGCCCTGTAGGTGGCCTGGAGTTCGACCATAAGAAACCTGCCTTGAATCGAGTTGTACACAGGCCCCTCCAGGAATGCTCCCATCCCCTCCCCCACTCTCTATACCCCATCCATCTGCTCCTCGGGATGTTCTACCGTCACAGTGGGGGAAACAAGAGTCCCCCATCCTCCTTCTTCTTCTCTTCTTCTTCCTCAACCACTCCACAGTTTCCCTGACCTCATTATCGACATCTCCAACTTGAGGACCAGAGTGTTTGAATCATGGTACTTGTTTTACTCCGAGGGTGATCAACCCAATGGGACGGGTAAATGAAGAGAAGAAAAGGACTTGTTCCTTGTTCAGATAGCCTTGTCTTCCTTTGTCTACTCAGCCGACTGGGATGTTTACCTCTGCTTTGTGTTCTACTGGGAGTTTTAAGAATGAGTATGTTTACATGCACAATAATGATTAAGTATTATATTAATATATTCAACTGATTATGACACAACTCTGAGTTTGGCATAACCCTAATTATGGTAAGGTCATAAGCAGAGTAACCATCAACAAATTGAAACACTAGTTTTGTTGTTGTTGCCATCTTTTGAATTATTATAAAATGTAACACCTTAATCGGAGTTAATGCAGTGTATTTGATTTGCACATGTGCTTTCACGAGCCTCCCTCCTTGGTGCGAGTGAAGTGTGTTACGAAATTATAGTAGACTATCTATCTTAGAAATAGTTTTCACATACAAACTGCATATGTCTGAACTTAGAATAAAATAAGCTTCCCAAAAATAATATGAACGCTTGTGATACAAGGATAATATTGATTGGCGATTTTCTGCATTTTTCAAAGTCTTATTAAATCAAATCAAATCAAATTTATTTGTCACATACACATGGTTAGCAGATGTTAAGGCGAGTGTCGCGAAATGCTTGTGCTTCTAGTTCCGACAATGCAGTAATAACCAACGAGTAATCTAACTAACAATTCCAAAACTACTACCTTATAGGTACAGTGCTTTCAGAAAGTGTTTACACCTGTTTATTTTTCCCACATTTTTCTGTGTCACTGCCTGAATTTAAAATATATTAAATGTATTATTTTTGGTCACCGGCCTACACATGAAATGGGGTATCATGTGTAGGTCAGTGACCAAAAAAACTCAATTGTATATATTTTAAATTCAGGCTGTCAAAGTGGAATTACATTTTTTACAAATTCATTAAAAATTAAAAGCTGAAATGTCTTGAGTCAATAAATATTCACGCCTAAATAAGTTTTGCGAGCAAAAATTTGCTTAACAATTCACATAGTAAGTTGCATGGATTCACATTGTGTGCAATAATAGTGCTAATGTTATAGACACGTTTAATGGAGCGTTGCAAGAACATTCATGTGTTCAGTTTTCTGAGGGCTAGAATGATTTTTGAATTACTACATCATCTCTGTACCCCACACATACAATTGTCTGTAAGGACCCTCGGTCGAGCAGTGAATTTAATTTTTTATTTATTTCCAATGGTTCGCAAAGAATGAGACCTATTGGTAGCTTGATACATTTTTTTAAAAAGCAGGCATTGAATATACACCCAGTCACTACAAAGAAAGAGGCGTCCATCCAAACTAATTTGCCGGAGAGGAAGGAACCTGCTCATTGATTTCACCATGAGGTCAATGGTGACTTTAAAACCCTTACAGAGTTTAATAGCTGGGATAGGAGAAAACTGAGGATGGATCAACAACATTTTAGTTCCTCCACAATACTAACATTATTGACAGAGTGAAAAGAAGGAGACCTGTACAGAATAAAATATTCCCAAACATGCATTATGTTGCCAATAAAGGTACTAAAGTAAAACTGCAAAAGAATTGGCAAAGAAATGTAGTTTATGTCCTGAATACAAAGCATTATGTTTGGGGCAAATCTAATAATAATATCTCTGACTACCACTCTTCACATTTTCAAGCATGGTGGTGGCTGCATCATGTTATGGGTATGCTTGTCATCAGCAAGGACTATGGGGTTCTTTTTATGAGAAAAAAAATAGAATAGAGCTAAGCACAGGCAAAATCTTAGAGGAAAACCTTGTTCAGACTACTTTCCAACAGACACTGAAAGAGTAAATTAACCTTTCAGGCAGAGAATAACCTAAAACTCAAGGCCAAATATACACTGGAGTTACTTACCAAGATGACATTGAATGCTCCTGAGTTGCTTAGTTACAGTTTTGACTTAAAAATCGATGTCAAGACTTGGAAATGGCTGTCTAGCAATGATCAACAACCAACTTGATTAATTTTAAAAGTAATAATGTGCAAATATTGTACAATCCAGGGGTGCAAAGCTATTAGAGACATACCCAGAAAGACTCACAGCTGTCATCGCTGCCAAAGGTGAATCTAGCATGTATTTACTCAGGGCTTGAATACTTATCTAATCACGATACATTAGATTTTTTATTTTTATGTCTTTGTTTTTTACAAATGTTTGATTTTTTTCTCCCTCTTTGACATTAAAGAGTATTTTGTGTAGAAATTTGACCAAAAATGACAATTACATCCATTTTAATTTTACTTTATAACACAACAAATGTGGACAAAGTAAAGGGTTGTGAATAGTTTCTGAAGGCACTGTAGCCTGATTATCAGATATGTACATGTTAACCGCATTATAAGGTTAAACGTTCTTCTTGCAAATCATGTTAATCTTAGTATTATATTAATATGAGTATTCAAAATAATCATAGTATTGTGTGCATGTAAACATAGTCGATTTTGGGATAGCCAAAATTAAGTCAGTGTAGCATTGTGACAGATGTGGGTATAGGGTTGGATTCAGGTCTCATGTTTCTAGGTCAGGTCAGGTCAGGTCAGCCCTCATAACAGACGTGACACTTGATATAGTAGTTACTTATTTATGGATTATCCTAATGCCAAACGCATAGTGGAGTTTTGGCAGCACTTTTACACAAAGGTTCCCTTATGCCATGCAGTATGTATGTAGTTTTTTTTCGATACCTAGTAGACTCCATGCCCTGACGAATTTAGTCTGTTCTGAGGGCAAAATGGGGGGTGCAACTCAATATTAAGAAGGTCTTCTTAATGTTTTGTACACTCAGTGCATAGTGTATCACTAATATGTGAATTTATATCCTGTTTATATTTCCTATTTCTCTCCTCTCTCTTTTTTTCAGGATGTGAGGATCGTTCGAGCTCTGATCCTGGGGGAGCCAGAGCGAGGCCAGAACCAATACCAGGTGCTGTGCTTTGTCTCGCGCCTCGATCACCACGAGATCATCCCCACTGAGTCCATGGCTCGCCTCAGACAGGTGAGCTGCTGTAACAAACCACCACTGTCCCTCATAATCTGGGCCATCATTCCCATATATGGCATAGGGAGAGGTAACTAGGGACAGGTTTTGGATGTGGAGGAATGGTACCAATGGTGTTATTATAAGAGATGGGTCTTCACATGAAAGAGTGCCTTTTCCATCCCTTTTGATATGTTAAGTATACATTTTGCACTAATATTTAATTTTATATTAAATTCAGTACCCTTTAATATAGACCACATGGATATTAAAAATAGATTTATCAACTGATCCATAAAGACTTGCTAAAGTGCCAAAATTCAGCATTTCACTGTGACTTCTAGGAATCCTTAACCCCAACATTTCAAGTTTTCACCATCATGGTAAAGCCCTAGTTATTTTGTTGCTTTGAGGAAGTCAATTTTGACGATGATCATTTATTTAATGTGATTAGTGACTCATTTACGTCTGTCCCAAGTTGACAAGGTAAAGATCTGTCGTCGTTCTGCCCCTGAGTAAGGCAGTTAACCCACTGTTCCCCGGGCGCCGAAGACGTGGATGTCGAATAAGGCAGCCCCCCGCACCACTCTGATTCAGAGGGGTTGGGTTAAATGCGGAAGACGTTTCAGTTGAAGGCATTCAGTTGTACATCTGACTAGGTGTCCCCCCTTTTCCTTTCCCTCATTAAGATCAACTGTTATGCAAACCGAACTGTCTTTTCAATATGGTGAAATTATTCATTTTTTTTTACATTGAACATATCATAGTTTAAAAGCAGGTGAGCTGGTTTTATACTTTTTGGCAATTTTCTGTTGTTTTGTGTTGGAAAACTGAATGGGTTGAGCGTAACATGTCAACCCTTTTACCCCTAGATAGACAGGCTAGAAATGTTTCAATTTAAATTAATTTAATTTAATTGCCAATTTGTATTGCACACAACAATCTTCTATTCCCCCCTGTCACAAAGGGATTTATTGTCAACCCTATTACACAGTCAACCATGTTACTTTACTTGGCACTTAGTAGGCACTTTATATACACTACCGGGCAATAGTTATAGAACACCTACTCATTCAAGGGTTTTTCTTTATTTGTACTATTTTCTACATTGTAGAATAATAGTTAAGAGATCAAAACTATGAAATAACACATATGGAATCGTAGTAGCCAACAAAAGTGTTAAACAAATCAAAATATATTTTACATTTGAGATTCTTCACCCTTTGCCTTGATGACATCTTTGCACACTCTTGGTATTCTATCAACCAGCTTCACCTTGTATGCTTTTCCAACAGTCTTGCAGGAGTTCCCACATTATGCTGAGCACTTGTTGGCTGTTTTTCCTTCACTCTGTGGTCCGACTCATCCCAAACCATTTCAATTTGTCTGATGTTGGAGGATTGTGGAGACCAGGTCATCTGATGCAGCACTCCATCATTCTCCTTCTTGGTAAAATGGCCCTTACACAGCCTGGAGGTGTGTTGGGTCATTGTCCTGTTCAAAACAATTTATAGTTCCACTAAGCCAAACCAGATGGGATGGCGTATCACTGCAGAATGCTGTGGTAGCCATGCTGGTTAAGTGTGCCTAGAATTCAAAATAAATCACAGAGAGTGTCACCAGCAAAGCACCCCCACACCATCACACCTCTTCCTCCATACTTTATGGTGGGAAATACGCATGCAGAGATAATCCGTTCACCCACACCTCAAAAAGACACGGCGGTTGGAACCAAAAATCTCCAATTTGGACTCCAGTCCATAGGACACAAGTGTTGCAAGTGTTTATTGGCCCAAGCAAGCCTCTTCTTATTATTTTTGTCCTTTAGTAGTGTTTTCTTTACAGAAATTTGACCATGTAGGCCTGATTCACACAGTCTCCTCTGAACAGTTGATGTTGAGATGTGTCTGTTACTTAAACTCTGCGAAGCATTTATTTGGGCTGCAATTTCTGAGGCTGGTAAACGAACGTATCCTCTGCAGCAAAGGTAACTCTGGGTCTTCCATTCCTGTGGTTGTCATCATGAGAGCCAGTTTCATCATAGGGCTTGATGAGTTTTGCAACTGCACTTGAAAAAACGTTCAAAGTTCTTGAAATTTCCCGGATTGACTGACCTTCATGTCTTAATAGTAATGATGGACTGTTGTTTCTCTTTGCTTATTTGAGTTGTTCTTGCCATAATATGACTTGGTCTTTTACCAAATAGGGCTATCTTCTCTATAATGCACTTTGGTAGATTGATCATAGATAGTAGGCCGGGTTGCCCAGCAGGGATCTCTTGTCCTTTGAAGAATGTCTCTGGTGGTAAACTGGATACATGGTAGTACCGTCGTCGTGTGGTAGAACAGATACTCTGTCCATCCTCTCCCAGCCCACGTCTACAGTTGCTTCGCTAACGCAACGGCTTGGAGGTATCACTTCTTTAGTGAATAAGAGTTCGAAGTTCATACCATGTTGCCATACGTTTAAGCTCATGCTATATTCTGGCTGGCATAGTCACAGGAGTTGCTGGCGCGCGATGAGACAAGGACATCCCTACCGGCCAAGCCCTCCCTAACCCGGACGACGCTAGGCCAATTGTGCGTCGCCCCACAGACCTCCCGGTCGCGGCTGGTTACGACAGAGCCTGGTCGCGAACCAAGAGTCTCTGATGGCACAGCTGGCGCTGCAGTACAGTAGCCACTGCGCCACCTGGGAGGCCCAAAATACAGTTTATGTCGTCCTATCATCAATAATAATGTCTCAGATGCGAACTGATCTGACATCATATTCAGTAAGTACCAATGCATATTTTCAACTGGTAGGATTACCGAAATAGGGTTCCGTTTCCCACCTTTTGATGTTCCCAGACTCTCTATGTTAACAAAGGAATTTCACATCGGTAGAGTAGAGAGAGGAAAGAGGGGAAAGGTATTTATGGGGTTCATCAACGTGTCCCCCAACAGGCCAACGTCATGACACTACATGATTGCATATGTGTTATTTCATATTTTTGATGTCTTCACTATTATTATACAATGTAGAAAATAGTACAATATAGAAAAACCATTGAATGAGTAAGTGTTCTATAATTTTGACTGGTAGTGGTGTATTTAAAAAAAATGTAACCTTCCCACATACGTGTTTCTATGAAGCTGACGACAGAACTTTTGTAAAAAACCTCTCAAAAGGCACCGGATTGGTGGAACGACCCATTTTGTGTTATAATAACATGTTATAGGGCTGGTTTCTCAGACACAGAATAAGCCTCGTCCTGGACTTTCAATACAGTATCTTCATCACTAGCCCATAATGTAAAAAATTATGCACAAAGTTATCTAACTTACCACCAAACTGTTAATCCTCACACAAAGTAGTGGAGCTTAATTCTATTGCTAAATCTATTCTACCAGCAATACTTGTCCTTTTTTGAACTTCCTCGCATTTTAAAATATAGCTGTTCTGTGATGGGATTCTACAGAAGAACCCCCACTTGGTCCGCACGGCAGAGGAGAAGCGTGGGGTGGAACACCTCCACATGGACATGGTGGTGAACGTGAGTCATGCAGGGCACCTCAACACACTCATCCACAACGTGTGTAAGGAGGCCCATGAGGGGTTTTATACCCGGACAGCTGACACCAAGCATTGGCTGGATAAAGGTGAGTTTGGCTTCCATTCAGATGCTCTGTTAGTGTTGTTTGGGTGTTTTAAAGGAACGTTTTCATTCTGTCTATCCTAGCTTTTTTCCCCCATATTGTTGCCTAAGTGTCCCTAAGCTTTTGGATGTTTATCTGCACAGCTATGAAGTTCATTGCCATGCATTTTAACAGACATTCTTTGATCGAAAGTCAAAATGTCTCTACAGGAATAGAGGCCATTGAGTTTGAGCCCCTGCCCCAGACAGTGGACGTCTCTGGTCTGCAGCGATGCCCCTCCACTCTGGACCTGTGGCAGCCATGCTTCTGCAGCTATCACCTACGTCTGGAGTGGCTCCCCTGCCTGCTCAAATACTGCCGCAGCCGCC
This sequence comes from Oncorhynchus gorbuscha, assembly GCF_021184085.1. Lineage (NCBI taxonomy): Eukaryota > Metazoa > Chordata > Actinopteri > Salmoniformes > Salmonidae > Oncorhynchus > Oncorhynchus gorbuscha. The sequence continues at coordinate 47,673,994 of NC_060188.1, read as the reverse complement.
GGGGCGTGGCTGGAAGGACCAAACCGTACACGTGTGGCATCAGGAGCTGCAGCAAGGGCTACCGCTTTGACTACTACGTCCCCCATAAACAGCTCTGCCCATGGGATGAGGAGACCTAAAGCAGCTGGTTTTGCCCTTAGTTCTTTCCTAGATGGCATTTAGCCTACCGTGCACATCTGGGCTGAGCATGGCAGGGGATTGGCAAGAGGCCTTGAAGTGTATACAGAGTATACCAAACATTAGGAACACCTTCCTAATATTGAGTTTTTCCCTCCGAAAAGCCTCAATTCATCAGGGCATAGACTCCGCAAGGGGCCGAAATGTTGACTCCAATGCTTCCCACAGTTGTGTCAAGTTGGCTGGATTTCTTTTCAGTGGTGGATCATTCCTGATACTCACAGGAAGCTGTTGAGCGTGAAAAACACAGCAGCATTGCAGCTCTTGACACAAACCGGTGTGCATGGCACCTACTACCATACCCTGTTCAAAGGCACTTAAATCTTGTGTTTTGCCCATTCACCCACTGAATGGCACACATACACAATTCATGTCTCAATTGTCTCAAGGCTTAAAAATCAGTATTTAACCTGTCTCCTCCCCTTCATATACACTGATTGAAGTGGATTTAACATCAATAAGGGATCATAGCTTTCACCTGGATTCACCTGGTCAGTCTATATCAATGAAAGATCAAGTGTTCTTAATGTTTTGTACACTTGGACTTACACTAACTTATTTTCAGACAGAAGAGTGTCTCTGACTTACCACCAAGGTATTTGGATTCAACCAGACAGTAGCATATCTATTGTAACCATGTGTGTTTAATGTTGGATGTTTCCTACAGTGGTGTGTTGAGTGTCGAGTCCATATATAATAATACTTTTCCTAAGCATGCAAGTGTCTGTATTAGGGCAGCTAGACAGGAGCCTAATGGGGGGAAATCGACAATGTGAAAATGGTCATATCGCCCAACCTAGATGGAATTGCCCATGCTATAATGGATGAATGTTTTGATTTGTTCAGTGCTCCGTTGGGGTAAAATTGGATGGTGGATCTGCTCAAGAGAAAACATTCATCCATGGTAGTGAATGAATCACTTAACTGATGTAGTTTTTATTGACTTAATGCAAAATAAAGCCATTTATTTACATCCTGTTAAAAGAACTAGGGTTTTGAAACAGTACAGTCTGTAACCAATATCCACGCTCTTGCCTTGAACTATAAGGACCAATTCTTTGGCTCGCTGGAAGGGTTTTGTCATTGCTGTCAAATACATCAGCGTGTAGCATCATATGCAGACACTGACTTAAGTCATGTTTATACTATAGGTATACAGAATAAAGTGATTAACTGTGAGTATTGTGCTGTCATATTCATGGTGGTATGAGATATTCATCAGGCAACTTATATCTGGGAACTTCTCTGTTCTACTTTTTTGTCAATATTTTTTTTAACCTCTTTGATCAACAATATATTTTCAGATTTACTATCTTGTCGTGATAAAACCCGAAGACACAAACTAGTGGACTGAAAAGTTTATGTAGTCTTTCTGTCCTTTATATATTTATTCAACTTTTCAAACGTAATGTCCAAAGTGCCAGTGATTAAGCTTGTACTGGAGATTTCTGTTCTGCAAGTCATTGGTACATTATGATAACTGCTCATGTGTCTCTCTGAGGGAAGAACTGTTACAAACAAACGTGATTTTTCAAAAATGGACCTAAAGCATTCGTCCAGGAACAAAACATAAACCTTTTATTTTTTAAATCTATAAATTATTGGTTGATGGTAAGTGCCTTAACTTGTCACTGTGTTGTTTGATTTGAAAGTAATTATATGGTTTAAAATGTTTTATGTAAAAAATCTGCAGTTGAAGTTCAAAAATGTTTCCTAAAGGTGTCTAACTTTGACAAAAATCCTTATTAGTCTTTATACTAATAATATACTGCCTAATGCTTCTTCTGTTGGGTGTCATATTTGCAAAGCTGGATTTGTGGGCATATTAACATCATAATGCACAATCTAGACATCTAAAACCCCAAGAATACAGTGTCCTCCATCATTATTAAATGGAATAAGTTTAGAACCACCAAGACTCTTCCTAGAGCTAGCCATCCGGGCAAACTGAGCAATCGGGGGAGAAGGGAGGTGACCAAGAACCCGATAGTCACTCTGAAAGAGCTCTGGAGGTCCTCTGTGGAGATGTGAGAACCCCCCAGAAGGAGAACCATCACTACAGCACTATACCAATCAGGCCTTTATGGTAGAGGGCCCAGACAGAGGCCACTCCTCAGTAAAAAAAGAAAGTGACAGCCCGCTTGGAGTTTATCAAAAGGCACCTAAAGACATTCAGGGACAAGTCTTTGGATGTGCTTGAGTGGCCCAGCCAGAGCCCAGACTTGAACGCAATCAAAAATCTCTGGAGAGCCCTGAAACTAGCTGTGCAGAGACACTCCCCATCCAACCTGACAGAACTTGAGAGGATCTGAAGAGAAGAATGGGAGAAACTCCCCAAATACCAGTGTGCCAAGTTTGTAGTGTCATAGCCAAGAAGACTCAATACTGTAATTGCTGCCATAGGTGCTTCAACAAAGTACTGAGTAAAGGGTTTCAATACTTACGGTATGTAAACGTGATATTTCTGTTTTTAATTTTTAATAAATTTGCAAACATTTCTAAAAACCTGTGTTTGCTTTGTCGTTATGGGGTATTCCGTGTAGACTGAAGAGGGTAAAACGATTTAATACATTTTAGAATAAGGTTGTAACGTAACAAAATGTGGAAAACGTTAAAGGGTCTGAATCCTTTTCGAATCCACCGTATACATAATGCACAAATATCCATTGTGGAGTTTGACTGCCCTCTGGTGATGACTGGACTGAAGGTTGCCTGACAAAATACATTTAGGAGACTTGACAGCTTTATGATAGGCTTAGCCTGTAACTAAATTATAAGTCATAGTTTTTAGAAACGTTGCTGTTAAACTGCATCAAACAAACCTTTAATATCCAGCAGTCTTGATTAAAGCACCATTTGACCAGATTTGCCTATAACCACATTTTGATCCACGTATAGAAAAACTACATTATCTGCAAAGTGAATAAATGACTATTGATGAATTAATTAATCAATATCCATAAAAACATAGTCTAACTGATTTGTAACCTAATTTAGTGTGGCAGATTATGACGTTTCATGAAACGAGGCAACAATTGAATGAATGACATATGCGTAGTGTTCCAAAACCGATCAGTTTAACCTACTGCTATCGCTACACTCGCTTGGTCTGTGGGTCCTAGGGCTCTCTAACCTGTCAGAATGTGTGCATTAATTGGAGAACTGTGTTGAATGCATGTGTCTAGGAGACGACAAGCTTACATGGGTCCGAGGTTGAGCACTTTTCCAGATTTCCTTATGGTGTATGTGTGTGCACGCACATGTGCGGATTTGTCTTTCTGTAGGAGCAATGTGTGAAGGAGCGTATCCAATGGCACGAAAGACCGTTGAAGATGCTGTTTCAACAAGCCAACCAAAGAGAGGAGCAAGGCAGCTGCTTACTCCGCCACCAGGGCCATTCTCCCACTGGACATCAATATTCTCTTTATCTGTTTTAAGATTGACCAAAATCATTTGTATGAAGGTCTTCGTGTGTCCCATGCCTTCTTTTCTTCATGTCATTCAGGCAGACAGACCTGTGGTTGTGGCATCCTCTCAAAACATACTAGCACAATGTTGTCTTGTAGTGAAAAGAAGCAGATGATAATGCACTTCGAACCAAACCTGTCATAACGTTTTATACAGTTATAACATGTTATAAATGCGAATGAACTGTAATGCTTACAATGCCTGTAAGTGCTCATGTTTATAAATGTTTACAAATAACGAAATTGACATGTATTGATAATTAAATACACCTTATTCATGAAATGTATTAAAAAGTGTTACCCACATTTTGGCAGTCTGCTCATTTTTTCTGCCCATTGGTAGATTTCAATCTCGTTCCATAGTGACAAATAACTATAATTCTCTCCCGAATATGCCCTGCTTTGATGCTAAGTTATGCCATTGCGATATGCTGTCCTTCCCTTTATCCTTCCCTTTATATAAACACATACACTGAAGAGCAACTTTCCTAAGTTCGCAGACAACCCATTGTTGTTTTATGCAAAAGAACTGAGACTGGATAGGACACACAGAGAGACTTATGCAAATGACTCTGCCTGTGTGGGATACTAAAAAAAAGGTCAATGTTCCTCCACTATCCTACTTAGGTAAATGCAGATGAGCACTAGTTGGTTTGTGAAATTTCTATCCCAATACCAGCATGTTTTTAGAGAAAAAAAAGGACATATTCACATAGTGCTTTCTAAACCAGTGAGTGGAACAATTCTTCAATCCAGGTAATTATTATTATTTTATTTTTTTACTCAAAATGAATAAATTACCTGTTCAAGTGTTACATATTTATATTCAATGTAATAAAAAGCAACAACAAAAAATAGCCATTTCAACAAACGTGAGTTTCTCTTGACTTGATTCATCTGGTTTTGACTGAGTTCAGATAGGGTGGAGAGCTGGAGTAACTGTGGTCAATACTGAATGGGGATACCCTCCAACTTATGAATATTATAACAGCAATCACATGTCGGAGAAAATTTGAAAGTAAACTGCATTAGAATAACCTCAATTTGATTTTACTGGTAGAGCTGTGTGCTGCACTGTCCCAGTGAAGTTACAATCCTTTAGGAAAATCAGCAGTATTTATCATTTACAGATATTAAGATGAGCACAGATGGTGTGGAACACTCAAAGGCTCACCATGAACAAGCAGGTAAGGATGTTTCACCTGATTTTCAATGTTTATTTTCAATTTGTGTGTTTGTCGCTAACTCTTGTCGGGTGTATCTGAACAAATTGTGATGTAAACTTTTGTCCTCCATTGCACCTGCTAAACATTTTTCTTGGTGATGGTGGTGTTTAAAACAAAATAGCCTTACAGAATTTTCCTTTAAATTTCTGCTTATTCGTACTGTCCTCATGGATGCATGGGTATGTGGCACTTCCATGCAGAGCATGAACATTTTACATTGCTATGGTTATTTTAATCCTAAAAGTTTATTTCTGAAATAGTTATGGTGTGTCTGCACATTTGTTTTGTAGTTTTAAGCTATATGTCCCACAAACTCTTTAGTATTTATCAGCATTTCTTCCACAATCCTTTACTGATAAGTGGGGAGTTAGGGTGTATTGATTACCACAGTGTGAATAGTGAATTATTATTTCTCTGTATAATTTTTCTGGTTGAAAGAACCTTATCAACAGCAAACATCTCCCTCAATAACACTTTACTATGAACAAGTGTTTCTGAAATAGGATGTGTTGATTCGGTCCGTTGGAGGCTCTACCAGGATGTGCTGTCTGTACCTCAAGCTGTTTGCAGAGAAGTTGCCACATCCCCAGGCTATTAGGTGACATGGGAGAGGTGGTGAAACACGGAACAAACTCAATGAAAATGTGGAACTTGGATTCAGAGTGTATGGAAGTGAATTCATTGTTTTAAAGTTTTGGACATAATCTTACAAAAATAGTTTTTTAATCCGTTTCCATCATGATGTTGCCCCAGCTTCATTCATATTATTCAAACAAATCAATGTAAAACAATTGGGATCATTTGAGTACACTAGGAGTAGAAACATTGTCCAATGTGTTGAGAGAACTCAGGAATTAATGTTAGTTGAACTTTCCTGCTCCAAGGTTGAGAAACCTTGAAATATGAGTGCAGCAGTAGCTGGTTGCATTAACCTTTCAAGTTGAATCAACTTCACCTCATAGGATCACATCAGGATCACACCAGCTATGAATTTCATGTAATCTAACACTAATAGCCACAACGCTACGCAAGACCATCAGTTAAGAGAAGAAAATATCACTATCGTTTTGCCCCGAGAGCAAAGTTATCATGAATCCCTTCCCACAGCTTACAGTTCATTGTTTTATTGTATTTTTCAACACAAATGAACCAAAATTAATCAAACAACATAACTCCCTAATTATTTTTTTTTTCAATGAAAGGTCTGTATGAAATAAGATAAGATAGTTCTCTGTGTGTTAATTGTACCTTTGAGAGGATATCCCCTCAGCAAATTCATGAATAGTATTTGTATAATATACTAGAGCATGGAGACCTTTTATCGGTTTCAAGTTTTAATGTTACATACACACGTACAGTAAAATGCCTTTCTTGCAAGCTCTAAACCCAACAATGTAGTGATCAATAACAAGGTACAGTGCATTCCAGAAGTATTCAGACCTCTTTACTTTTTCCACATTTCATTATGTTGCAGCCTTATTCTAAAATATATATTTTCTGTCCCCTCATCAATCTTCACACAATACCCCATAATGACAAATGTTTGCTAATTTATTAAACATTTAAAAACTAAAATATGACATTTACATAAGTATGCAGACCTCAGTACTTTGCTGAAGCACCTTTGGCAGCGATTACAGCCTCGAGTCTTCTTGGTATGACGCTACAAGCTTGGGCAATCCTGTATTTGGGGAGTTTCTCCCATTCTTCTCTTCAGATCCCCCAAGCTCTGTCAGGGTGGATGGGGAGCGTCGCTGCGCAGCTATTTTCAGGTCTCTCTAGAGATGTTCGATCGGGTTAAGTCCGGGTTCTGGCTGGGCCACTCAAGCACATTCAGAGACTTGTCCCGAAGCCACTCCTGTGTTGTCTTGGCTGTGCGCTTAGGGTGGTTGTCCTGTTGGAAGGTGAACCTTTGCCCCAGTCTGAGGTCCTGAGTGCTCTGGAGCAGGTTTTCATCAAGGAGCTCTCTGTACTATGCTCCATTCATCTTTCCCTCGAACCTGACAAGTCTCCCAGTCCCTGCCACTGAAAAACATTTCCACAGCATGATGATGCCACCACCATGCTTCACCGTAGGGATGGTACCAGGTTTCCAACAGATGTGGCGGTTGGTTTCATCAGACCAGAGAATCTTGTTTCTCATGGTCTGAGTCCTTTAGGTGCCTTTTACTGAGGAGTGGCTTCTGTCTGGCCACTCTGCTATAAAGGCCTGATTGGTGGAGTGCTGCAGAGATGGTTGTCCTTCTGGTAAGTTCTCCTATCTCCACAGAGGAATTCTGGAGCTCTGTCTTAGTGACCATCAGGTTCCTGACCAAGGCCCTTCTTACCCGATTGCTCACTTTGCCCGGGCAGCCAGCTCTAGGAAGAGTCTTGGTGGTTCCAAACTTATTCCATTTAAGAATGATGGAGGCCACTGTGTTCTTGGTGACCTTCAATGCTGCACCCTTCCCCAGATCTGTGCCTCAACACAATACTGTCTCGGAGCTCTACGAACAATTCCTTCAACCTAATGGCTTGGTTTTTGCTCTGACATGCACTGTCAACTGTGGGACAATATAAGGACAGGTGTGTGCCTTTCCAAATCATGTCCAATCAATTGAATTTACCACAGGTGGACTCCAATCAAGATGAATGGAAACAGGATTGTCACGCCTTGGTCATTGTATTTTGTGTTTTTCGTTATATGTTTGGGTAGGCCAGGGTGTGACATGGTATGATATGATGGTATGATATGTTGTATTCGTATTGGGGTTTGTATTATTTGGGATCGCGGCTGATTAGGGGTGTTGTTAGGCCTGGCTGCCTGAGGCGATTTTCAATCAGAGTCAGGTGCTTGTTGTTGTCTCTGATTGGGAACCATATTTAGGCAGCCTGACTTTCGCTTTGTATTTTGTGGGTGTTTGTTCCTGTCTCTGTGTAGTGTTCACCAGATAGGCTGTAATAGGTTTCATGTTCCGTTTTGTTGTTTTTGTATTTATGAGTTATTTCATGTATCGTTCCGTTTTCCTTCATTAAAGTCATGAGTAACCACTACGCTGCATTTCGGTCCGACTCTCTTCTTACAACAGACGAACGCCGTTACAAGGATACACTTGAGCTCCATTTCGAGTCTCATAGCAAAGGGTCTGAATACTTATGTAAATAACATATTTCAGTTAATTTTTATTTCTAAACATTCACAAAAACTTCTAAAAACCTGTTTTCCCTTTGTCATTATTATAAAATAAGGCTGTAGGGCAAAAAAATGTAGAAAAAAGGAAGGAGTCTGAATACACTCCGAATTCACTGTCATACTACATAAGGTAGAACAAAAACAGATGAGAAATACAAATAAGAAATTCAGAAACAGTCTATTTGCTGAGTCATCAATATTTATTGATGTATAACTACCATGATTAATTGCAGAAAGTGGCTTTCCAGATATCACTTTCAGAGGTGCATTGATTTCTACAGCAGTGTATCCTGGATGGAGGGCTTTGACACTTGATTCAGAAACTGTCAGTCCCATTACTGAAAACCTGACTGAGTAGTCATCCAGAGCAACCAGACAGTCTATTCTTTGTCAACTCAATTACCATTACTATTAGTATGGTAATGTGTATTATGGGAAACAAAATCATAAGACACTTTTTATCAGAGATTTTAGAATTGCAAGGGGTGTGATATAACCATTATATGGAAGTTAAACCCAGTTCCATTATAGTTCTAGGTTTGGAGTTAGGGCTCTATTCAATCTGTAAAGCTGAAACATTTCTGAATCTGCAATAGAAATGTAAAGACCTTTTTATTCATTTAACCAGGCAACTCAGTTAAGAACAAATTCTTATTTACAACAACGGCCTAGGAACAGTGGGTTAACTGCTTCGTTCAGGGGCAGAATGACAGATTTTTACCTTGTCAGCTCGGAGATTCTATCTAGCAACCTTTTGGTTAGTGGCCCTATGCTCTAGCCACTAGGCTACCTAGGCAAACATCACTCCACCATTTCCTGGTTGCTAATTCTAATAGTTAGCCTAATTTCAGTTTATGTGGCAAAACAAGCAAGTATAGTGTAGAGAATCTTTGTACCATCTAAACCGCTGTGAAATGTCTTTACCATAACCAAAAGCTGTTTGAAGATGGTTTACAGAACCGAAATTAAAAGAAGAAAAAATTTAACTGAAGAACGAGAAGTATAGAAATAGCTCACATAGAACAGATCCACTGAACACTATGCGTAGTGTTCCAAAACTGATCAGTTTAACCTACTGCTATCGCTACACTCGCTTGGTCTGTGGGTCCTAGGGCTCTCTAACCTGTCAGAAACAAATTTAACTTCTTAGACTTGCTTTCAATGAGAATGACAGATCAATTACACAATTTTATGTGAATTTGGTTGGGTTGCCAAAGTTAGATATTGCGGCTTTAAAGGTAATTTTTGATTGAGCTGACATATGCAGCATTTACCGTGAATGCAGTCTTTGCTAAACCGGGAACATTGCCTTTAAATTTCAATCACGCTGTAAAGCTGGATTTCCGTAACGCGGAATGAATAGGTCCCTTAGTCCGTGTGTACAGTGCACCTGGGGGTCTGTAAACATTACAATGGAAGGGCCTGAAAAGGTTGCCAGGACTACACAGCTGATTTGCATGGCTTGATGATTTCCATACTGGAGGGTTGGCCTCTGAACAGGGTGGTGGGGGGGGGAGAGATTTCCATACTGTGGGTCGAGCAGGCACATCGCTCGCCACAAACTCCCAGAGGTACCATTTGAAATTCAAATGAGGGAAGATTACCTGTCACAGCAGACCTTTGCACTCTCTGTCTGTCACATGGTATTGTTGTATTGAAGGGAGGGTGCCAGTGTAGGCTTAAAATGATCATAACCTTCTTAATCACTCCACATGGTGGTGAATCATCCATATGGCTGTATTGAATTTATACATTATACCCCTGATTAGGATAGATATGATTAGTGCCAAGAAGCTGTATCTTGTATATTATTATCCTATATTTTGATAAAATTCAGGGCATGGTGTCTCTGTGTGTTGTTTATTATAACACGTTATAATAAATGTTGTGAAATAGCATTCATCAATTATTTTAAATAAAGAAGTACTTCATCATTTGTAAACATTTATAAATAATTACAAGTGTTACGAGCGTAACAATTTATAAATGTTTATAAAAAAGTATTCTAGTTTATAAAGCATTATGAACAAGCATTATATATATATATATATGCAGTGGGGCAAAAACGTATTTAGTCAGCCACCAATTGTGCAAGTTCCCCCACTTAAAAAGATGAGAGAGGCCTGTAATTTTCATCATAGGTACACTTCAACTATGACAGACAACATGAGAAAAAAAATCCAGATAATCACATTGTAGGATTTTTAATGAATTTATTTGCAAATTATGGTGGAAAATAAGTATTTGGTCACCTACAAACAAACAAGATTTGTATAAAAGATACCTGTCGACAACCTCAAACAGTCAAATTTTACTATGGCCAAGACCAAAGAGCTGTCAAAGGACACCAAAAACAAAATTGTAGACCTGCACCAGGCTGGGAAGATTGAATCTGCAATAGGTAAGCAGCTTGGTTTGAAGAAATCAACTGTGGGAGCAATTATCTGGGGCTCCACGCAAGATCTGGGGCTCCACGCAAGATCTCACCCCGTGGGGTCAAAATGATCACAAGAGCGGTGAGCAAAAATCCCAGAACCACACGGGGGGACCTAGTGAATGACCTGCAGAGAGCTGGGACCAAAGTAACAAAGCCTACCATCAGTAACACACAACGCCGCCAGGGACTCAAATCCTGCAGTGCCAGATGTGTCCCCCTGCTTAAGCCAGGCCCGTCTGAAGTTTATATATATAGCATTATATACAAGCATTTATAATGCCTTATTCATGAAAGTTATTAGAAAGGATTTAATGATTTGCTTAATATTCCCTCTTGTAGCTTAATCCTGAAAAACCATCCATACTGTTACGGTTTTCTTCTGGATAAAGAGAGGACGACCAAAATGCAGCGTGGTTATTTGTATACATCTTTAATAAAGATGAAACTACGAACAATACAACAAACGTAACGTGAAAACCTAAACAGCCAATTTGGTGCAAACAAACACAGAGACAGGAACAATCACCCACGAAACACTCAAAGAACATGGCTGCCTAAATATGGTTCCCAATCAGAGACAACGATAAACACCTGCCTCTGATTGAGAACCACTTCAGGCAACCATAGACTTTTCTAGATAACCCCACTATACCTCAATCCCAATACCTACAAAAAACCCAAGACCAAACACACCACATAATAAACCCATGTCACACCCTGGCCTGACCAAAATAATAAAGAAAACACAAAATACTAAGACCAGGGCGTGACACATACCAGTGATGGGCAACTTTGATGGGGGTGGGGGCTACAGAAAAACCTGAACTCATAATCAGGGGCCGCAGTAGCTTGCGGGTCTGCGTACCCACATCCATACCCACACATGCAGTGAGAGCTGGCCCTAGTCTTTTGGAGGCCCTAAGTGAAATTCAGTTGAGTTGGGTCCCCCCCACCTTGCGAGCAAAACCTTTTAGGACCCCACTTAACAGTGGCGAGATATCCTGCAATTTTGCTATGGAAAGAAGAAAACATTTTGTACTTTTAAAGACATTTTGCTGCAATTCTACACATTTTTTGCCATAGGGTGGAGAGGACCGCCATTTGCCCATCTCTGAGCCATGCTGTTATCCAGAGCGCTACTTAATGTGTAGGCCTATTCTTAGAAACTAAAGGTAGTTTAACCCAGTGTAGCCCTAATATGCTAGGAAGGGCATTGTGATATTTGGCTGTCTAATATTTGATATTTATTTTCTCCTGCAGACATTGAACAAAGACAAGTGAGTATAGAAACACATTTAATTCTAACTTCAGATTAACTCTCCATAAATGGGAATTCATTCAAGTGGGAGCTACTTTCCGTCTGAGAACAGATTTATAGTAGGATGTTACAGGAAATCCATGTTTGCAATTTATTCGATATAGAAAAACTTGAAAGGTTTTTACTTCATGCCATATGTCTTGAGACAATTGGTACTTGTATGATTTTATAAGAAAAACATTGATTGTGATGTCAGTCCAAACTGAAAGTAATGTACGAAAGACAGTGTAAATAATGTCATAAGAACTTCTACTATCGTATTACAGGAACTGAATAGACTGCTGGACAGTTAAACTAAGATCATCAGATTTTTCGCACAACTGTTTATATACCTCAATGTCTTCCTATTATTATATCCTATTCCCTATAAGTTATTCGTAAACTATGTATTTCCAATTGGCATTGGGAGATTGTTAGAGGTTTATTGTTTTAGTCCTGCGGGTTACAGAAACTGCATTGAGCCCCGGTGAGACATTTGCATACTGCACTGCCTGAGGGGAGTTGTGTTTATCACAGTTTGTATCTTGTTAAACAAGTCCAGCAGCCTAACCCAACCGGTTCACACACACGCACACGCACAGAAAGAGATACACATACACACACATAGACAGAGAGACAGACACACACACTGTGATCTATGACAACATAGGCCAAATGTCAGCCTGGTTGTTCCATGTCAATTGGTCATACACAATTGATATGCAGATTTCCATTGAAAAAGACAAGACAGTGTTAATGGACTGTTATTCTTCTAAAGACAATGTCAACATCAGACAGCAGGAAGGAGGAAAGTGAGTAATACTGTCATGTGATTGGTTCACAGATTAAAACAGAGAACTTCAACGACTCTCTCCATGCACACAAAACATGTCACCCGGCACAAGGATCCCCAATACCTGGAGTCCAGGCAAGCCAGCTGTCAGTGGTAGGTCACACATCTTCTGTCTCAGTAGATCAGGGGCCATATGTATCTAGTGTCTTAAAATATGAGTGCTGCCCTAGGATCAGTTTTACCTTTTAAATCATAATATATATGATTATATATACAGGGGGGGACCTGATCCTAGATCAGCACTCCTACTCTATTACGCTTGATACAGTGCCTTCAGAAAGTATTCACACCCTTTTACTTTTTCATATTTTGTAGTGTTACAGCCTGAATTTAAAATGGATTCAAGTGTTGGCTTAAATAACCTTGAAAATATATGGCAAGTCAATGGCTGTCTAGCAATGATCAACAACCAACTTGGCAGAGCGTCTGCTAAATGGCATATATTTTGGAGAATTAAACAAATTATAATAAGCAAATATTATACAATCCTGGTGGGCAAAGCTCTTAGACACCTACCCAGAAAGACAAAGCTGTAATCATTTCCATTTACATTTAAGTCATTTAGCAGACGGTGAAGGTGAATTTAACATATATTGACTCAGGGGGTTGAATACTTATCTAATCAAGATATATAGGTGTTTTATTTTTATTCATGTTTTACAAATGTTTGAATTTGACATTACAGAGTATATTGTGTAGATTCCAATTACATCCATTTTAATCCCACTTTGTAAAACAACAAAATTTGGGACAAAGTCCAGGGGCGTGAATACCTTCTAAAGGCACTGTATATACCACCCCATGTTTAATGTCACGTAAAGCTATGATTATTGATCATTTTCTAAGAATAGGAGGAAATAGTCATTCTTTAAGGAATGCATTTTGTTGGTTGTCTTTTGGTTTACATCCAGGTCTCCCTTGCAAAATATATTTGATCTAAACGAGACTCATCTGGATAAATACATCTTAAATAAATGAAAAATCTAAGATAGTATTTCTGTTTCCACAGGAGCTCCCCTCCCTCCACACCATGCCGCAGCTGGTGCTTATGTCAGGCTCTCACCATCTCTCATCCCCCTCCTCCTTCCTCCTCTCTCAGACACAACATACGGGGCATCAAGGTAAACATGTATAATGTAAACTTTCCCACAGTTCCCAGTTTTTCCAGATACAGTATACCAGTTTGAGGACTCCGAAAACCAGGAGAGAATAAGCAGGGAGGGAATCCTCCAACTGGGAATCCTTCAATGAGGATTTCTGAAAAATCTGGGAAGTTTACAATATCTATGATACTTCTCTAAACAAATTGTATCAATAACAATTTTTTGCCCCTGTGTAGCACTTCTGCAGCAGAACCTGCACAACCTTCCCACCCAGAGCCAGTCAGGTCTCCTCCAGCATCAGCCTGGGTTAGCACTAACACCTCAGGTAAAAATCATACCTCTTACACCAGTTGACATTATTAGCTGTAAGTCAAGTGATCACATTTGCTAAGTAGATTAAAGGGCAACAATACAGGTTATGCATCCGGATCCTTGAACTTGATAAACGAATGATCTGTTTACAGGACATACCATGAGAGGGATAAGGTCTTACAGTATCATGGAACTTTCACTGACATCAGTCAGATATACACTGAGTGGACAAAACATTACGAACACCTTCCTAATATTGAGTTCAGAGCCGGACCTTGCCATTTTTGTCGAGACCAAAAAAATGCCACCCCGCAAAACTAGAATAGTCCCAGTAAGCAAAATTACGTTTAAAAGACATTTAAAATATGTTTTTTCCAGATTGTGAAGTTAAGTTTAAATTTAGGTTCTGAATGAAATGTGAAAATACATATTTTCCGCTCGTTTAAAATACATATTTTCCAGTAAGTTGAAAAGGCATATTTTCCAGACATGGGAAAAATACGTATTTTCCGGTCATTGAAATCAGGTTCATTTTTGGTTCTGAATGACGGTAGGAAATATTTATTTTCCGGATTTTGAAAATACGGCCAGTTGCACAGGGCGGGGTCGAGACCCAGGGTCTCGAGCATAAAGATGAGTTTGGAGGGTACTAAGTAATTAAATGCTGAGCTGTAATCGATGAACAGCATTCTTACATAGGTATTCCTCTTGTCCAGATGTGTTAGGGCAGTGTGCAGTGTGATTGCGATTGCTTCGTCTGTGGAACTATTTGTGCGGTAAGCAAATTGGAGTGGGTCTAGGGTATCAGGTAGAGTGGAGGTGATATGATTCTTGACTAGTCTCTCAAAGCACTTCATGATGACGGAAGTGAGTGCTACAGGGCAATAGTCGTTTAGCTCAGTTACCTTAGCTTTCTTGGGAACAGGAACAATGGTGGCCCTCTTGAAGCATGTGGGAACAGCAGACTGGGATAGGGATTGATTGAATATGTCCGTAAACACACCAGCCGGCTGGTCTGCACATGCTCTGAGGACGCGGCTAAGGATGCAGTCTGGGCCGGCAGCCTTGCGAGGGTTAATACGTTTAAATGTTTTACTCACGTTGACTGCGGTGAAGGAGTCCGCAAGTTTTGTAAAACACAAAAAAAGACTGCAATGGAATTTTATATATGCCCTTCCATGTGATAGGCCCACCATTTGTAAAACAGGTCATTGCATTCGCTTTATTAGTCCTGATTCCTGTGACTAATGGATGTGACTATTTGCAATGTGTTCACACAGCGGGAAAAGCATAAATACATTTTATTTTTCTGCTATGATCAGCTTGTCAAAAATGTACAGATACAAACTTGAAAGCACTAATCATGACAATTATGCAAAGGTCCTGTACAACAGTTGTGAATGTCCTTGACATATTTTCCATTTTACTTTGACCTGTCCTGGTTTTTGGATATGTTGTTTGTTTAACACAACAGTGCCTTTTTTATTTGATTGGGATCGCGGCTTGGTGGACAAAAGGGGGAGTCAGCTGAGAAGTCACTAGAGTGATAATTATAACAATTTAAATGCTAATCCTTTGCACATGAACGCTCACTCATTCGGGAACAATTGCAATCAATTTATATATTTACGCTCACTGTGTCGTCTTGATCGCTGTTGAAAAGTTTGTTTCTGTTGGAGAGTTTTGTCCTCTCTCTCTCTCTGTCTCTCTCTCTCTCTCTGTCTTGGTTTGAGGGAATAGTTCAGAGTGACATTCATTAATTTGTTACAGAATAGATGTTTCAGCAGTTGTCGTTCTTCGCGTTCAATGATACCGAATTCCTAGCTGCAGACTAGTAATTAATATCAAAGACTTGTTCTTATTCTGTCGGTATCGATAGTCTAAGAGTTTAACCACGTGGTATGGTTAAAATATTCAGCAATGGTCTACAATCTTTGTACTCCCGTGATTGAGAAAAACATGGTCTGGTGATAATTTCTCAAAGTTGGGTTTTATTCGGAATTGCCGAAAAGGGGCTGTCCCAGGATGCCTGACCCTAACTGGGCTCAGGGGCGGTCCTCTGATTCAGTTAAACTCAAAAGGGAATTGGCATCATACTCACTCATTCATCTTATACAACAATTAGATGTAAACCTCATATCTGAGGCTATTATATAAACAGCGTTATGGTAATGTGGCCACACCGTCTCCCATGAGCTTCCCCAAGTTGTAACAAACGGACCAGTTCGTAGCTGGATTCTTTACCGATCTTTTATACCTTCTCTGGAACATGAAATTTGTTCGGACCTCGAGTTCTGTGAGGTGGAAGAAATTCCTTTGTTCTCTATGAAACTTCACTCTATCTCTGTACTGTGTGGCCATGAGGAGATCCTCAGGAATTTACGACCTCTATCTGACCACAGCAGCAGAGTTGAAGGAGGAAAGGGGAAGGCAGGGAGAGGGGGGATGGGCTTGCTGTACCCAAATAAGGCAACGTCATGACACACACATACACAATCCTTGTCTCAATTGTCTCAAGCATTAAAAATCCTTCTTTAACCTGTCTCCTCCCCTTCATCTACACTGATTGAAGTGGATTTAACAGGTGACATCAATAAGGGATCATAGCTTTCACCTGGATTCACCTTGCAGTCTTTGTCATGGAATGAACAGATGTTCCTACTGTTTTGTACACTCGGTGTAGTAATGAGGAAATATGAAGAGAACATTTGCATATCACAAAAACATGTTACATTTCCATATGAACAAGGTTTCTAACACTGCTAAAATGTTCACATAGCTGAACACATACACAACACGTTCTATCATCCATTTAACCTTTTTTCTCCTCCTGAAAGGCCATGAGTCGGTCGGGCCTGACGTCGTCGTCCATGGAAGGACACGTGGACATGTCCCACCTGCAGGTCCCCAAACACATTGGGGCCCCCCAGCAGGACGATCCCAGCGACCTAGAGGAGCTGGAACAGTTTGCCAAGGCCTTCAAACAGAGACGCATCAAACTGGGCTTCACCCAGGTACAGACTGAGGACCACTGGCTCAAAATACAATATAGCTTTATTTGTATTTTTGCTATCTTGTTATTTTCCCTATGCCCCGGACACCACATATACAGGCAGTGCTGTTTCTAGGCGTAAGCAAAATAAGCAGCCTCTTAGGGCCCCACAGCCAAACCACCAAAAAATGCAATAAAATGTGGTTTTATTTTTAGGAAGTCAGTGGGGGTCTCAACTTATTGTTAGTTAGTATTGTAGAATACACAACGTGCAATTTCGAAATTTGATGGTGCATCAAATGTTTTCCTCTTGTTATGTCAGTCACTGTCAGTCACTCAATAAGCCCACGTCAGCTAACATTTGATAGATTTATAGGTAAGTTAGTCTAGCCAATTATCTAAATATTGTAGTAATCATGGCTGAATTACTGACCGGGAATGCAAGGCACATGCCAATGGGCCCTGAACTCTTTTTGTTAGTCACTCTCACTCAGATATCATATAAACATGGCATAAGTCATGGCAAAGTCAAATGTTCCTGTCAGCCTTGTAACACACACAGTGCAAAGACAGTAGTGAAGTGACATGTTTTCTGTAGTCAAACTACTTCAAAGAGATAACATTATTATTTGAAAGTTTGCCATAATCAGATTAAAATATATCCTGTGTGTGTTCCAGGGTGATGTAGGCCTGGATATGGGGAAACTGTATGGGAATGACTTCAGTCAGACTACCATCTCCCGCTTCGAGGCACTCAACCTGAGCTTCAAAAATATGTGCAAGTTGAAGCCGCTACTGGAGAAGTGGCTGAGCGACGCAGGTACTATAGTGTATAACATATTTTGTCTTTACACACTTGTACTGTTGATTTCTATGCCGAGGGGATATTTATTTTGTTTTATTGGCTCAAAAAAATCATTTTAAATCATGTTCACTATCTCTTTCCACATCAGAGAATTCTCCCTCTGACTCTATGGCCAACGTTGCCTCTCTACCCCCCCCGATGGAAGGCTATGGAAGGAAAAGGAAAAAGAGAACAAGCATTGAAACCAACATCAAGTTCACCCTGGAGAAACGCTTTCTTGACGTGAGTTAACTCTGTCTATCCCCTAACATTGTCCCCTGCACTTCCAACCATAAATACATAATTTAGGAACTGTTGATATAATTTTGTATTTAAAAACACTTCATGCAGGGAGCAAAACAATCCCCCTTCGTGCACATTGCTTGTGGCACTTGAGTGACTACATAGCAGCCATTTCAAAGTTAGTTGCAATGTTGATACATATGATATGGCTTATTATAAGACATTATAGAAGCTCATGCATGCTTATAATAAGTCATAAGCATTGTACTTGCAGGCTTTACAGTTAACTACCAAGGTTTCTTTTCAGAAGCCTAAGCACAACTCAGAGAAGATCACAATCATATCAGAGCGGCTACATATTATATGCCATATCATAAGGCATTATAAAGGTTCATAGATGCTAATAGCACCTACAGTAATACCATTATACCCATGTTTCTATTCAGAACCCCAAGCCTAACTCGGAGGAGATCACGCTGATTTCAGAGCAGCTGTCTATGGAGAAGGAGGTGGTGCGGGTGTGGTTCTGTAACCGTAGACAGAAGGAAAAGAGGATCTACTGCCCTGTGTCCCCCTCACCCATGAAATCACATAACTTCAACCCCAGAATGGTTAGCTTTAAATCTCTTAGTGATAATGTTTTGGGAAAATGTTGTATGTTTTTTTCATGATAGTAAAGTGGCCAGCGAGGAATATGTACAGTAGCTCTATATTTTCAAGTCAATTTGAAAGCCTATATATTTTTAAGGGGGGCTGAACTTTCTGATTTGGCCACATTTTTCGCCTTGGTCATTAAGAAGTTGCCCAGTCAAGCTATTGCTTTCGCCAATTAGCGTGGCTGGTGTGCCACTGTGGCAAAGTTGATTTTAGTTGGGGGCCGTCAATAAATTACACATTGTAAATGCTTTCAATATTTTTATATGAATTTTTACAGTTTATAGTTGTTTTGAGGTTAAGTCATTGAAATTTAGAGCTATTAACCATTTAAAATATTGTCTCATGTACATTGTGTAATTTACTGATGGTCCCTAACAAGACCCATAGGGATATCATGGGCATTATGATTGGGTCACGTGCAGCTGCACTCAAAATGGATTATTACTTGGGTGCTTCCAGCTGTGGGCATATGGGCAGGATTGAAGGTACCCTTCATTCCGTGACATACCTTTTTTTCCTATAACCTTGCAAATTTCAGTTTTGGATGAGACTAACTTGATGACCAACATTATAATATTTGAATAGTGTCCATTTTGACACTAGAATAAATGTTTCTGACTCCTAACAATAGCACGTAGGCCGTTTTCAAAACGAGAAGTTGCTTTTTAGGGGCTTTCGCTCTTCACTGGTATATGATAAGATTTGTATAATAAAAGAGTAGTGTAATAGTAATGCATTATGTACACTACAACATTTTCAGTACATTGTCTTATTTTTTTCCCACTAGCCTTCATGTAACACCCTGTTTCAGGCCTCCACGTCCAGATCATACAGCCCTCTTGCTTCAGGAGGAGGCAAGTGTCACCATATGCACTTCATATAATCTGTATTTAAGACAACTTCATATACAGTGGGGTCCAAAATGGTTGACACCCTTGATAAAGATGAGCAATAACAACTGTATCAAATAAATAATTGAAAGGCTATATTGTATGCTCCAAAAAATGAAGAGATTATATTATTTTATACTAATTCAATTGCTCAGAAAAGGAGATTTTCTGTAACAAGTAATATTTTTTTCTCAAAAAGTTAGGGGTCAAAATTATTGACACCCCTAAAAATTAGACTACTTTAATTTATGACAAAATGTAGTATTTGGTCCCATTGTAATGCGATGCGACTGGCCCAGGCGCAGGAGAGCGGAAACTGATTTACACTGTTTAATAACCATAAACATTTACATTTACATTTAAGTCATTTAGCAGACGCCGTAAACAGAATCAATACAATAAACGGGTCAAACAAAACCCAGTACACACCAGCATAACGTGCACAAGCACTACAACAAACAATTACGGACAAGGACATGGGGGGGGGGCAGAGGGTTAAATACACAACATTGATGGAATTGATGGAATTGGAACCAGGTGTGATGGAAGACAAACCGCAGACCCAGCTTCCAGCAGGGCAGGTGGAGGGGCAGGTTTCGGGTCCAGAGCCAGACCCGGTCCCGCGGTCTCAGTGCGGTGGCGATCTGCGTTCTTCTTTGGGCGCCTCATGGCCTGCTGAAGGTAGACACGGACTCCTCCTCGTGCCTGAAACAGTTGTCTGAAACAGTCGTGCATACTGGTAGCCCAGTACGCACTAGAAGGGAGAGAGGTTAGTGGAGGAGTGGAGGAGTGGCGGAGCGAATTCTGTGCCATCTTGGCCCAGGGCACGTACGCCACCCTTTCCCCCGGCCAGTCCTGGCAATAGGACCGCAGAAACCTACCCACATCCTGGTTCACTCTCTCCACCTGCCCATTACTCTCGGGGTGAAAACCTGAAGTAAGGCGGATCGAGACCCCCAGACGTTCCATGAACTTGGCCTTGGTCGACAGGTCGCTGTGGAACGGGTAAGGGGTGTAGCTTACCTCTGGGCAGGTGCCTAGGAGCCTTACACTGGGCACACACTGAGCAGGTGGAAACATAAACCCTCACGTCCTAGCCAAGGTAGGACACCAGTACCTCCTGCTCAAACAGCGCACTGCCCGACCGATCCCAGGATGACCAGAGGAGGGTGACGTGTGGGCCCAATAGATTAACCGGTCATGAACAGCAGACGGGACGTACAGACGCCCCGTCACTGGGCCGCTCCTCTGTGTCATACAGCCGGGACAATGAGTCTGCCTTCAAGTTCTGGGAGCCTGGTCTGTAGGAAAGGGTAAACACAAAACAGATTAAAAACATGGCCCAGCTTGCCTGGCGAGGGTTCAGTCTCCTCGCTGCCTGGATGTTCTCCAGATTGCGGTGGTCAATCCAGATGAGAAAAGTGTGTCCAGCCCCCTCAGGCCAGTGTCTCCATGCCTTCAAAGCCTTGACGACAGCCAACAGCTCCCGGTCCCCCATGTGATAGTTTTGCTCCGCCATGCTGAGCTTCTTTGAGAAGAAGGCACAGGGGCGGAGCTTCGGTGGCGTACCCGAGCGCTGAGAGAGCACCGTTCCTATCCCAGCCTCGGACACGTCCACCTCCACCATGAATGCCAGAGGGATCCGGATAGGCCAGCACGGGAGCCGAGGTAAACAGAGCCCTCAGGTGACTAAAAAGCCCTGTCCGCCTCAGCCGACCACTGCAACCGCACCGGGCCCCGCTTCAGCAGTGAGGTAATGGGAGCCGCTACCTGACCAAAACCTTGGATAAACCTCCGGTAGTAGTTGGCAAACCCTAAGAACCCTGCACCTCCTTTACCGTGGTGGGAGTCGGCCAATTACGTACGGCTGAAATGCGGTCACTCTACATCTCTACCCCTGAAGTGGAAATGCGATACCCTAGAAAGGAGACGGATTGCTGGAAAAACAAGCATTCTCAGCCTTCAAGTATAGGTCATGCTCCAACAGGCGACCAAGCACCCTGCTTACCAGGGACACATGCTCGGCGCATGTAGCGAAGTATATCAGAATGTCATCGATATACACCACCACACCCTGCCCGTGCAGGTCCCTGAAAATCTCGTCTACAAAGGCTTGGAAGACTGATGGTGCATTCTTCAACCCGTACGGCATGACGAGGTACTCATAGTGCCCTGTGGTGGTACTGCAAGCAGTCTTTCACTTGTCTGCCTCTCGGATACGCACCAGGTTGTTACCGCTCCTGAGATCTAGTTTGGTGAAGAAGCGCGCCCCGTGCATTGACTCAATCACTGTGGCTATGAGTGGTAGCGGGTAGCTATACCTCACAGTGATCTGATTCAGACCCCGATAGTCAATAAACGGGCGTAGACCTCTCTACTTCTTCACAAAAATAAACTTGAGGAGACAGGTGAAGTGGAGGACCGAATGTACCCCTGACGCAGGGATTCGGAGACATATGTTCCTGTGAGAGGGGATACACGTGACTCCTGGGAAATGCAGCGTCTACCAGGAGATTTATCGCACAATCGCCCCGTCTATGGGGTAGTAATTGAATTGCCTTCTTTTTAGAGAAGGCGAGAGCCAAATCTGCATATTCAGGGGGATTGCTCACGGTGGAGACCTGGTCTGGACCTTCCACCATAGTCGCCCCAACGGAAATCCCTAAACACCTCCCCGAGCACTCCTGCGAGCACCCCGTGAGAGCCTTCTGTGGTCAAGAAATAGTGGGGTCATGACAAACTAACCAGGGTAGGCCTAGCACCACGGGAAACGCAGGAGAGTCAATAAGGAGAGATTAATTCTCTCATTGTGCCTCCCCCCTGCGTCACCATGCCCAGAGGAGCGGTGGCCTCCCTGATCAAACTTGACCCTAATGGTCGACTATCTATGGCGTGAACGGGGAAGGGCACAACCACGGGAACAATGCGATTCCTAAACTATAGGCGAACGCTCTATCTATAAAGTTCCCAGCCGCGCCTGAATCGACAATATGCTGGGAAAACTCAGAAAAAGTAACATAGACAAACATATGGGCAACAGAGGGCTCTGGGTGAGAATGGTGCCTGCTCACCTGGGGTGACGCCAGAGCACCCTGCCTGTTACCTCGATGCCTGTTACCTCGATCCCCGGCAGTGTGACCTCTGCGGCCACAGATGGTGCACAAGCTGGAACCCCCTCCGTTCTCCCTGCGCACCGCCCCTCCCAGCTCCATAGGTATCGGAGAGAGGGTGCAGGGGGATGGAACCACCAGACCCCGATCTGAACGTCCGCGGGTAGCCAGCAGGTTGTCCAGCCGGATAGACATGTCCACCAGCTGGTCAAACGTAAGGGTGGTGTCTCTGCATGCCAACTCCTGACGGACATCCTCTCACAGACTGCAGCGGTAATGGTCGATCAGGGCCCTGTTGTTCCATCCCGTGCCGGCAGCCAGGGTCCTAAACTCCAGGGTCGAACTCCTGGGCGCTCCTCGTCTCCTGCCTCAGATGGA
The DNA here is from genome assembly GCF_021184085.1 of Oncorhynchus gorbuscha. Classification (NCBI taxonomy): domain Eukaryota; kingdom Metazoa; phylum Chordata; class Actinopteri; order Salmoniformes; family Salmonidae; genus Oncorhynchus; species Oncorhynchus gorbuscha. Next base: position 47,650,836 of record NC_060188.1, on the reverse strand, counting down.
AGAGGAGCTCACCCGCCGCTCGAACGTAGGGCGGGTGAATATATAATAATAATATATGCCATTTAGCAGACACTTTTATCCAAAGCGACTTACAGTCATGTGTGCATACATTCTACGTATGGGTGCATACATACTACCCTGGCGTTACAAGCGCCATGCTCTACCAACTGAGTTTCCGGGCAGTCAAAGACTGCCCGGAAACGGCAGGTGAACTCCTCAAACTGGTTTATCGCCGCATCTCCCTCTCTCCATACGGCGTTGGCCCACTCCAGGGCTTCCCCGGTGAGGCACGAGACGTTGGCGGACAACCTCTCACGGCCTGACGGAGCTGGGTGGATGGTGGCCAGGTATAGGTCCAGTTGGAGAAGGAACCCCTGGCCCCTAAAATGAAGAGATTATATTATTTTATACTAATACAATTGCTCAGAGAATGTGTCACGGCTTCTAGGAGTAGTGGGTGGAGAAGTCAGGAGCAGAGAGCAGAGGTAGTTCAATCGTGATCTTTTAATCCAGAACAACAAGTAACGGTAACGACCAAACACTAAGGCGCGTCACTTAAACCAGCCCAAAAGCAGGACCAAACAGTCCGGAGAAAATAGTCCACGAGAATACATACCACGTGAACAGAAAAACAAGCCTACACAAAAGCAGGCGGGCATACCTGGTTAAATAGCCCAAATCAAAACCCAAACAAATCAGACAAAACTAACTGAAACAGAAAAGGGGATCGGTGGCAGCTTGTAGACCGGTGACGACGAGCGACGAGCGCCGCCCAAACAGGAAGAGGAACCACCTTCAGCGGGATTTGTGACAGAATGAGATTTTCTGTAACAAGTAATATTTTTTTCTCCGTAAGGTAGGGGTCAAAATGATTGACACCCCTAAAAATTAGACTACTGTAATTTCCGGACTATAAGCCGCTACTTTTTTCCCACGCTTTGAACCTCGCGGCTTATACAATGACGTGGCAATTTATGGATTTTTCCCGCTTTCACAAGATTCATGCCGCCAAAAAACTGAGCACCGCCACATAATGTGACGTAAATCGAGTGCGCTCAAACTTCCCATCATTCTGATTACGGTAGTCATTTTGTCACCCTCATCATGGCAAAGACACAGAGAAATGCATATGATGCAGCTTTCAAGTTGAAGGCGATCGATCTAGCTGTTGGAAAAGGAAATAGAGCTGCTGCACGGGAGCTTGGCCTTAATGAGTAGATGATAAGACGTTGGAAACAGCAGCGTGAGGAACTGACTCAGTGCAAAAAAAGACAACAAAAGCTTTCAGAGGGAAGAAAAGCAGATGGCCCGAACTAGAAAATGAGCTTGAAGACTGGGTCAACACACAGAGAGCAGACGGCCGAGGTGTTTCAACTGTGCAGATCCGACTGAAACAATCGCCACCGCAATGAAGTTTGAGGATTTTAGAGGTGGACCATCGTGGTGTCTAAGATTTATGAGACGTAAAGGCCTGTCCATTAGGGTACTGACGAGTCTGTTTCAGCAGATCCCTCCCGACTACAAGGAAAAAGTTTCAAACTTCCGCAAATTCACTGATGCAAAGATAGCGGAGCATTCCATCGGCCCGCACGACATCATAAATATGGATGAGGTTCCTCTGACGTTTGACCTGCCTCTCACTCGAGCTGTCAACAGGAAAGGCGAATCATCCGTCACGCTGAAAACAACTGGGCATGAAAAAACGCACTTCACCTGTGTTCTGAGCTGCACGGCATCGGGAGAAAAGCTTCCACCGATGTTGAAGCCTATTTATTTTTGTTACAAGCCGTGTTTCGTTTAAAGGCCTATTAATTTTTGTAACAAGCCGTGCGGCTTATAGACATATGTGGCTTATTTATCTACAAAATACATATCTTTTTTTTTATTCAGTGGGTGTGGCTTATATTCAGGTGCGCTTAACAGTCCAGAAATTACGGTACTTTAATTTATGACAAAATGTAGTATTTGGTCCCATTGTAATACGATGCTACTGGCGGCAGAGAAGTCAGGCGCAGGAGAGCGGAAACTGATTTACAAAGGTTGAGTTTATGAATCATAAACCACCCTGAACAGAATCAATACAATAAATGGGTCAAACAAAACCCAGTACACACCAGCATAACGTGCACAAGCACTACAACAAACAATTACGGACAAGGACATGGGGTTAAAACTGAGGGTTAAATACACAACGTGTAATTGATGAAATTGGAAGTAGGTGTGATGAAAGACAAGACAAAATCAATGGAAAATGAAAAGTGGATCGGTGACGTCAACCGCCGAACGCCGCCCGAACAAGGAGAGTGACCGACTTTGGCGGAAGTTGGGACACCCATATTGCTAGAATGCAATGACTACATCTAGTGAGAACGTTAGAGGGTCAAAGATCATACCCCCAAGACATGCTAAATTCTCACTGTTACCAATGACAGGGGAGGTTAGCATGTGTTGGGGGTATGATCTTTGACTCTCTAACTTTCTCACTCACCATTATTAACAAATCATTTAGGATTATCCATAATCATGGTAGCATCCACATGAATGTATAAGTGTTTAGAAACCTATCCTATTCTTATTTACAATAAAGGTGACTCCAAAATAATATAATACATTATTTACCATTCATATTTATTTGGCACAAAATAATCTGAAACACAACCAAAACTAACTGAAAATGCATCCAACAAGTTTTTAAGAGTCACAAGCTTGATGTAGTCATTGCGTCCAAGGAATATGGGACCAAACACTGAACTTTTGACTACTTTATTTATAAGAATCATTAGGGGTGTCAATAATGTTTATCCTGACCGTTTAAAGATTTTTTTTGATTACTTGTTAAACAAAATCTCTTTCTCTGAGCAATTGTATTAGTATAAATGTGTTTCAGCATACAATATAGCTCAGTACTTGAATCATTCATTTTATAGTCATTATTGCTCATCTTTATCAAAGGTATCAGTCATTTTGGACCCCACCGTAGTCTGTAGTACTTAAGACCTGTAAAAGTGAAGGGCATGAAGACATTTGTGTGAAATCCACACTGTCTGAGTAATCTAACCTGTAAAACCTTCATCCATATGAAACTCACTGTATGAAGTCTCAAGCTTTCTTGTAAAGTGAGTGTGCATGTTAAATTGAGTTTATTCATTTGTGCTCTAGTGTCATCGAGTCCCTCTCCTAATAGTCCTAGTCATGGGCCTTCGCTCGGCACACTCTCGTCTGGCTCCCCTGCTTTGACCTCCCAGGTCAACCAATCCTTCAGCTCACCAGGGTAAGGGATTCACCTCTCACCACATCCAAGCAAAGGTAGTGCAATACATAGGGAATATGGTGTCATTTTAGAGACACCCAGAAGATTATTCTAGTGCTGTAATGGCAACATGGCATTGTACAGATGAGCGATGAATCTGTTATGTTTACGTTTCAGGTCGTGGTATCGCACATGGAACCCTATGCCCTATCACCACTGAGAAATCCTGCCTGTTGTGGAAGAGAACTAAAACTACCGATGTCAATGAAGGGAAACAGAAATGGATACAATCCATCAAACACACATATTGTCAAATGTCATATACAATACTTGGTCCCGCTTTAAACGATGTTCAAATTATAGAAGCTAAATGATGCCTTCATAAGCACTACATAAATGTGTTGCAAAGTATATTTAACTGTATTCCATGGTTTATAAAGGGTTCATAAATGTGGCCTAACTATGTGACATAATCACCAATGTCAGTTGCCATAACCCGCTATGTCGAATGTGATATAAACATGTGCTTTATAAAAGGGTGACATGTTGTGCTGAAGCAGGGCATAAGGCTCTAAAGTGATGTCATGTTACTCCTAACCTCAAACACTTCTGCCCAAATGCGCAGAAGGTCTGGTGGACCAACACATTAAACTTGGCCTTCATAAGTTAGGGTTAGGTTTAAAATCACATTTTTGTTCTGTGAAGGGAGTTGTACACAGCGTTGTACGAGATCTTCAGTTTCTTGGCAATTTATCGTATGGAATAGACTTCATTTCTCAGAACAAGAATAGACTGACGAGTTTCAGAAGTAAGATCTATGTTTCTGGCCATTTTGAGCCTGTAATCAAACCCACAAATGCTGATGCTCCAGATACTCAACTAGTCTACAGAAGGCCAGTTTTATTACTTCTTTAATCAGAACAACAGTTTTCAGGTGTGCTAACATAATTGCAAAAGGGTTTTCTAATGATCAATTAGCCTTTTAAAATTATAAACTTGGATTAGCTAACACAACGTGCCATTGGAACACAGGAGTGATGGTTGCTTACGGGCCTCTTTACGCCTTCCAGCTACAATAGTCATTTACAACATTAACAATGTCTACACTGTATTTCTTATCAATTTGATGTTATTTTAATGAACCAAAAATGTTAGATTTCTTAAAAAAACAAGGACATTTCTAAATGACCCCAAACTTTTGAACGGTAGTGTATGTGCTTACTGTACTACAGAAAATCTGCTCACCAAAGAACAGTGCAGGGCATGCTCACTGAAATAAAGGGCAACTACACACAAAAAAAACACAATTTCTTAGATTTTTCCTAGACCTCAAAAGTCGTCCCCTGATGTGGTTTAAGCATCGTTGTGAACACAGATTTTTTTTTCTTTTCGTTTTTCTATTTGAAAACCTGGGATAAACCAGAAGAAAATGAGGGAAATCCGAAACCTGGAAAAACAAAATGGTATTCGAGTTAAAGACTGAAGTAGGCAAACATTTTTAAATGGCCTTTATTAAATAAAGGTTCAAAAAAATTAAAATGTATTTGACCACCGGAAAATGCATGTAGCCTATACAGTTGTATATGTTGGATTCAGTTGAGCTGCCCATGTACATTGTTTTGTTTAGTAACACTTTACTTGACACCCAGCTTCATAATAAGTTATGACACAGTCATAACCATATCGTAATATGTCATAACACCTGACATAACATGATCTTAACACTGTCATGACCCATATATTTACACCTGTTGTGGCATATATTGCGTTATTTTATGGCTGGTTATGACACCTATTCAAAATGTTTTGTCCCTGCCAAGAAGTTTCCTTTCATTTGAAAGTTTGTCCTTCGTCCTTTATTTTTGTTATGAATTCTTTACAGTCATGTTTCCCCCCCCCCCATCTTATTTTAAATAACTATTTTAAATCATTTTCTACTAACTTGTAGAAAATATACTTTTTGACACGGTCATAAACCATTATAACCACCCTGTGTCACATGGACTAAGAAAATACACTTATGACACTGTCAAGAAACATTATGACTATACTGTGTCACTTTACTTGGACTAAGAAAATACACTTTATGACACTACCAAGAAGCAGTATGACCATCATAATTATATAACCAAGATAGGCCTATCACATACATGCCCTTACATCTGTCATCAGTCAAAAATAGTCTTCTCGTGCTCCTGAAATCTGTTTCTGTGCTCATCCCAGTCATTAGAAACAGAGCATTGGGGTAGGTGCATGTTTGACATCAATGTGTGCACAGTTACAATGCTAATTTAATATGGTACATTTCAGAAAATGTTATATAACACAAACAAGTAGGCTGTGGTGTAATGGAATGATTTGCCTGGTGTGGTAGTTTTGTGGGTTTTGACACTCTTATGTAGGTGTCATAACCAGCCATAAAATAATGTAATATATTTCACAACAGGTCTAAATTTGTGTCATTACAGTGTTGTGATCCTATTATGACAAGTTATGTCAGCTGTTATGACATATCATGTCATGGTTATGATCATGTCATCATGTGTTATGACCCTGGGTGTCAAGTAAAGTGTTATCGTACTGGGTACAGTGAGGTTAATTTGGATATTTTCTTTGTTATTCATCAGGGGTTCAGGTGTGACAATAATTGTGTGAAGGTGTACATAGTAAACGACAGCAATCTTACAGATGTTGTCTATTATTTGTATTTGTATATATAATATTTGCAAATATATTTAGGTTGTCAAATTATTAAATATTATAGAGGGGCCAGAACTTTAGAAAAATGAAATGATTAACATAAAAAAAATCAGCACTAGTATTTTTTAAGGAATGTTTCAGAAGTACATCACACTTTAAAATCTGCAATATGTTTCAGTGTGATCTATCAATGGTCCAATTCATACATTGTTACAGTTTATTACTTTCATTAAACACACTTTGTTACATTGTAGCTAATTTTAGTGGAGTCTCTTGGGTGTGGGTAATTGAGGTCATTCTTGCAGGGGCATGTGGTGTGGGACAGCTATTGTCTTTACACTTTACCCATCAGAGGGGGGTATGTGGTGTAGATGTCTCCCAACTCTGAATCTAGATCCGTCTCTTTATACTTCACAAGTACTGTATCTCTCCTGGACCTAGTTTGGATCATCAAAGTAGTATAGTGTAAAGAGGCCATTTGTCACCTGTCTGTTTCATAGCTCTACGGATAATTAACTCAGTCCCAACGAAGAAAGGAGGCCTGGGCCAAATCAAACATGGAAACACTAGTTTCCAAGAATGTGTTATGATGCTTGTAGACCCTGCACACTTGACTTGCCTTTAATTGCCAGGCTTGTAATGCTTGTCACCTTGAAATCCAGACTGAATTCAGCACTGTTGCTCATTTGCATGATTCAGTCTGTATTTTGAGGCTACCTGTCTTCAAATGCTATCAGGTTAACTTTTTGGATAGGCTTAAAACAAAAATTACATTTATATTGCTGGATTCAAACTTTTAACCATTGGAATCAGAGGCAGATGTTCATCCACCATCCCGTCCACAACACCCTAGCACAACCGAACCCCACTCTAAGGTAACAGCACTCACTGTTGCCCCTAGTGGCCGTTTTCCACATCTTCTCCCAACAACCTCAAACATTTAGAACAGAGGGTTAAATACACAACATGTAATTGATGGAATTGGAACCAGGTGTGATGGAAGACAAGACAAAATCAATGGAAAATTAAAAGTGGATCGGCGATGGCTAGAAGGTCGGTGACGTCGACCGCCGAAAGCTGCCCAAACAAGGAGAGGGACAGACTTCGGTGGAAGTCGTGACACCCATATTGCTAGAATTCAATGACTATATTGCTGGATTCAAACTTTCAACCTTTGGAATCAGAGGCAGATGTTCATCCACAACACCCTAGCACAACTGAACCCCACTTTAACGTAACAGCACTCACCGTTGCCCCTAGTGGCCGTTTTCCACATCTTCTCCCAACAACCTCAAACATGGATGGATATCGAATACTGACTTGTATCACGGGTGACCTAGTCATTACAATGTCCAAGGCTAACCTACATTTCACTCAATGCTATAATCCTCACAGTTACAGTCATAGAGACTGTTGCATGTAGTATTTCGAGGAGAGAGTAACTGTAGTGCCTTATATCACTTGCTTGGTCTACAGCCAATCTATATAATTGGAGGAAATCAACTAATCTCATAAGAGGCTAAAGCTGCTTGAGAACCAAGGGGAAGGGATTTAGACTAGTTAGGGGACTAATTGATTGTGGTAGGCTTCCTTGACATTTTATTGCAGTGAAAAAGTGAACATGCACTCCATTTTAAATGTGCCAGGCCTTTTTGGACTGACTTTGAGGCAGATCAGAAAGGTAATAGCAACACATATGGAGGCTCAAGATGGCATACATTTGTTGTTGATATTGCAGATCTGGATTACAGGTTATGATGCTTGTGGAGAGAAAAGGATAAAAGGTACCGTATGTAGGCTATGCAGTGGTGGAAAAAGTACTCAATTGTCATACTTGATAAAAAGTAAAGATACCTTAATAGAAAATGATTCAAGTAAAAGTCACCCAGTAAAAAAAAGTACTTGAGTAAAAGTTAAGTATTTGGTTTTAAATATACTTACGTATAAAAATAAATGTAATTGCTAAAATATACTTAAGCATCAAAAGTAAAAGTATAAAACAGATGGCGCCCTTTTCTTGCTTTTTATTTACGGATAGCCAGGGGTAAAATGGTCCCGGTCACCCTGCCAGTGCGGTGAGGTGGAATAGCCCGCACTGGGCTATGCAGGCGAACCGGGGACACGTGTGCAAGGCTGGTGCCATGTAAGCCGGCCCAAGGAGACCAGATGCGTAGAGCCGGCTTCATGGCACTTGGCTCGATGCCCACTCTAGCCCGGCCGATACGCTGATCTGGAATGTACCGCGCCGGGCTATGCACCCGCACTGGGGGCTGACTCTCGGGCTTCCATCCACGCCGCCGTGCTGCCTCCTCATACCAGCGCCTCTCCGCCTTTGGGGCGGCGATATTCTCCAGGCTGTGCCCAGGGTCCTTTTCCTTCCAATTCTTCCTCCCATGTCCATTCCTCCAAATAGTGCAGCCTCTCCCACTGCTGCTGCTGCTGCTCCTGCTTTTGCTGTTGCCCGTTACCACGCCGCTTGGTCCTGTTGTGGTGGGTGATTCTAACGGTTTTCTTTAGGTGAGGTAGAGGCGGACCAAAATGCAGCATGGTTGTTATTCATTGTACTTTAATAAAGAAACTGTACACAAATAAACTAACAAAACAACAAACGTGCGAAAACCTAAAACAGTCCTATCTGGTGCAAAACACAGAGACAGGAACAATCACCCACAAACACACAGTGAAACCCAGGCTACCTAAATATGGTTCCCAATCAGAGACAATGACTAACACCTGCCTCTGATTGAGAACCATATCAGGCCAGACATAGAAATAGACAAACAAGACATCCAACATAGAATGCCCACTCAGATCACACCCTGACCAACCAAAACATAGAAACATACAAATCAAACTATGGTCAGGGTGTGACACCTAGCTACTTAACCAAATGTAACAATGACTTCAAATATTACCACTAAAATAAAAAGGGTGTGATATGAATATTATGTGCTTGGGCTATTTGGGTATAAAGCTATAGCAGATATAATACTAATGTAAGCCTAGATATTGCATTGCCTCTGTTTGATCAGAATGTTACTTTTACTGCATAGTAATGTCAAGAGGACTCTGGTTTCACCTGTTGAGTGTCAACAATGCTATTTTTGTAGGTGTGAATGGCCAGCGTGGCAAGGAGTGGAACTGCTGACTGGTGACACACGGGATCCTTTAGTACCTCCTACTGCATACATTAGCTTCATACAATGCATTCTGACAATATTCAGACCCCTTTATTTTCCGCATTTTGTTACGTTACAGACTTATTCTAAAATTGATTTTTAAAAATCTATACACAATACCCCATAATGACAAAGCGAAAACAGGATTTTTTCCTTCACATTTATTAAAAGTAGAATTGATGGGACATGACACTGCATGTCAGAGCAAAAACCAAGCCATGAGGTCAAATGAATTGTCCGTAAAGCTCCGAGACAAGATTGTGTCGAGGCAAAGATCTGGGGAAGGGTACCAAGACATTTATGCAGCATTGAAGGTCCCCAAGAACACAGCAGCCTCCATCATAAAAGGAAGAAGTTTGGAACCACCAAGACCCTTCCTAGAGCTGGCCCCAGGGCCAAACTGAGTAATCAAGGGGGAAAAGGGCCTTGGTCAGGGAGGTGACCAAGAACCTGATGGTCAGTCTGACAGAGCTCCAGAGTTCCTCTGTAGAGATGGGAGAAACTTCCAGAAGAACAACCATCTCTGCAGCATTTCACCAATCAGGCCTTTATGGTAGAATGGCCAGACGGAAAACACTCCTCAGTAAAAGGCACATGACAGCCCGATTGGAGTTTGCCAAAAGGCACCGAAAGGACTCTCAGACTAGTCAGTATCGAGGGAAAGATGAAAAGAGCAAAGTACAGAGAGATCCTTGATAAAAACTTGCTCTAGAGCTCTCATGACATCAGACTGCAATTTCTGGTAACTGTAATGAACTTATCCTCCGCAACAGAGGTACCTCTGGGTATTCCTTCCCTGTGGCATTCCTCATGAGAGACAGTTTCTTCATACCGCTTGAAGAAACTTTAAAAGTTCTTGATATTTTCCGCATTGACTGACCTTCATGTCTTAAAGTAACGATGGAATGTCGTTTCTTTTTGCTTATTTGAGCTGTTCTTGCCATAATATGGACTTTTTCTTTTACCACAAATGTCTATCTTGTGTATACCGCCCCTAACTGATTGGCTCAAACGCATTAAATTCCACAAATGAACTTTTAACAAAGCACACCTGTTAATTGAAATGCATTCCATGTGACTACCTCATGAATCTGGTTGAATGAAAAGAGTGTGCAAAGCTGTCATCAAGGAAAAGGGTTTACTTTGAAGAATCTAAAATATATTTTGATTTGTTTAACACTTTTTTGGTTATGAAATGATTCCATGTGTTATTTCATAGTTTTGATGTCTTCGCTATTATTCTACAATGTAGAAAATAGTCAAATAAAATCAAAACCCTTGAATGAGTAGGTGTGTCCAAGCTTTTGACTGGTACTGTAGGTCCTGGATGTCAGGAAGCTGGACCCCAGTGGTGCACTAGGCCGTACGCATTACCTTCTGTAGCGCATGACGGTCAGTTGCCGAGCAGTTGCCATAGGAGACAGTGATGCAACCGGTCAGGATGCTCTCGATGGTGCAGCTGTAGAACTTTGAGGATCTCGGGTCCCATGCCGTATTCTACCTCAGGCGAACAATACCTTGAGACTTCTTTAATATTAGACATTGCACACCAGCAGTTATTGACAAATAGACACACACCCCCGCCCGTGTCTTACCAGACGCAGCTGCTCTGTCCTGCAGATGCACAGAGAAGCCAGCCAGCTCTATATTATCGGTGTCGTTGTTCAGAAATGTCTCGGTGAAACATATAATATTACAGTCTTGAATGTGCCATTGGTAGGATAGTCTTAATCGTAGATCGTCCAGTTTGTTTTCCAATGATTGCACATTGGCCAATAATACAGCGGGTAGTGGTGGTTTACCTACTCATCTGCAAATTCTTCCAAGGCACCCCGCCCTCTTCCCCCCTTTTCTCTGTCTTTTCTTCACTAGGATGACAGGGATTTGGGCCTTGTCTCGACAAAGCAGTATATCCTTTGCGTCGGACTCATTAAAGAAAAAAACTTTGTCCAGTTTGAAGTGAGTAATCACTTTTCTGATGTCCAGAAGCTCTTTCCGGTCATAAGAGACGGTAGCATCAACATTATGTACAGAATGAGTTACAAACAATGCGAAAAAAATAACAAAATAGTACAGTTGGTTAGGAGCCCGTAAAACGGCAGCCATTCCCTCCGGCGCCTTTATCCCAAGGCGTTCATGGTCGAATTGCTGCAAAGAAATCACTACTAAAGGACACCAATAAGAAGAAAATGCTTGCTTAGGCCAACACGAGCAATGGACATTAGACCGTTGGAAATCTTTCCTTTGGTCTGATGAGTCCAAATTTCAGAATTTTGGTTCCAACCGCCGTGTCTTTGGGAGACGCAGAGTAGGTGAACGGATGATCTTCAGAAACATTTATTCTAGTGTAAAAATTGACTTCAAAGTATATAATTTTGGTCATAAAGTCAGTCTCGTACAAAACAGAGATTTGCGAGATTATAGGGGGAAGAAATGTCCCAGAATGAAGGGTACCATAACATTTTTCATTATGTTCTGTTTACTTTAATCCTGTGCACATACCCACAGCTGGCAGCACCCAAGTGATCATCAATTCAGAGGGCAGCTGCACAACTTGCTTTGACATTCGATATCCCTATGGGGCTAGTTATGGACCATCAGTAAATAACACAATGTACATGAGACAATATAAAAAATGTCAATAGCTCCATATTTCTAAGATTTGAAAACCTCAAACCAACTATAAATTGTAGAAATTCATAAACAAATATTGAAAGCATTTAATGATACAACTGAAAGATGTGCAACATTGACGGTCCCTAACTAGCCACAGTTACTGATGTTAGTTCCCCATGAGACGCCTTATGAACAAAGCCAGTATTACTTCCCTAAAATAGTCTGAATGAATCTATGATATTTTAAGCAACCTGTAATTAATTTGGACATTTTTGCCGAGGAGGTTTTAGTCGTGCAATTGTACATCTACCTAAGGTTCTTGGTGCAGTATTTCTCAAGTAAAGAAAATGGAAACTTGTTGTCTTATGTAAAGAAAGTCAGATCCGCTGCGCTGATGGGCAGGTATTATGATACTGATGGTTTGTACCATTGTGGCTACCATTTCAGCTCAATCTAGTTGTTGTGTCGAGGATAACAGTTGTTGACAACTGTAGAATTTTAGCTAAGCCTAACCCTAACCCTTTTTCTAACCTTAACATCAGTCTCCTAACCTGACACATTAGTTATCCTAACCTACCTGGTTAGGTCTCATAACCTGTCAAGTTATTTCTTCTAACCCGCCACATGAATTCTTGTAACCTGCTATGTAAACAAACCACCAGTGCCGACAAGCCATCGGTCTCACTGTGGTGTGTTCTGCCGTAGTATTGGTTAGAGCGCAATTTTGACACTTGAATAAATGTTTCTGACTAATATCGATGCCACATTGGCCGTTTTCTATCAGAGAAGTTGTTTATTGCTTCCAGTTGCGCTTTAATAAATCCTCTTCAGGATTGGACCTTTATTTCAATTTTCGCCTAAAATGACATACCCAAATCTAACTGCCTGTAACTCAGAATATGCATATTCTTGGTACCATTTGAAAGGAAACACTGAAGTTTGTGGAAATGTGAAAGGAATGTAGGAGAATATAACACATTAGATCTGGTAAAAGATAATACAAAGAAAAAAGACAACCATTCTTTTACATTTCTTTGTACTTTCATCTTTGAAATGCAAGAAATGTATTATTCCAGCCCAGCTGCAATGTCTATTTTGGCCACTAGATGGCAGCAGTGTATATGCAAAGTTATAGACTGATCCAATGAACCATTCTATTTCTGTTCAAAATGTTGTTTCAAGACTGCCCAAATGTGCCTAATTGGTTTATTAATAACTTTTTTATGTTCAAAACTGTGCACTCTCATCAAACAATAGCATGGTATTATTTCACTAAAAACTACTGTAAATTGGATGGTGCAGTTAGATTAACAAGAATGTAAGCTTTCTGCCAGTATCAGATATGTCTATGTCCTGGGAAATGTTCTTGTTAATTACAACCTCATGCTAATCACATGCTAATCTCAACGTTCTACAAGGGACCCACCGACCCTGAAGAAGTTTTAATGGCTAAGCCAAAAAAACGAGGAAGTTCAGCCCCCTTTAAAGTGGTCTTGCATTACATTATATGTCCTCTGGGTGACAGTGTACTCCAATTGCATTTTTCCATGAGCATCATGAGAAAGTGTGCAGCCAAGATTGAAATTGCACAAAGGGAAGTTCCTCTAAGACAGTAGGCCCCTACCTACCAGTATTGATGCAAGTGGTGTGGTCAAGTGTTCATTCACTGAATACTGTTATTGTTTGTCAGCAGGTACACATGTTCTATATTAAACATGAAGATTTCTGGAATCTCTTTTTGTACGGCTGATTCTATTGATCATAGATCTAAGGAGGTATATGGGGAGGTATTGGCATCAATCACCTACTATAACCAATTGCATTGAACTGAATGTCAGAGCCACCTTGATGCACCTCTTTGTGGTTATTTTATGACTAAATAATAACTGCAACGTCCTATAACTAATCCTGATTATAATTACGATTTGTGATGAGACAATTGTATGTTATATAGCCAGGTAAAATGCATTAAGCATGGTAGGCTATATAATGAATAATTACCCAGTACTTAGATTGGTCAGACAATTGGCTAAAGATTTGGAGACTCGGATATATTACCACACATAACATCCTCTGATCATAGATAAGGGAGATAAAGGAGGAAATACCATCAGTTTTTTTTCAGTGTATACAATGCAGCTTAAAAGACTGTCATGCAGAATGTAGCCTACTATAAATGGTTCACTGAAAGGATTTTGGGCTAATATACAGTAACAGGGCTGCTGGAGGAAATAGAGAACCGCACACTGTAGAAAAAAGGAATAGATTTAAAACTGAGGCTTGGATGCAAAATAAAGATGTTTATTGAAGCATCATGGTGCCAAAGAAGATATTATGGTGCAAAAAAGTGCATAAATAAAAGGTGAAAACAAAACAAAAATGATTTTGCCTCAGGCCATCATCAGTGTAAATTATCAGCACACACACTTGTGTGTGGAAGTGAGGGAGGGATTTTTAAATGGACCACCTTTGGCTGAAAAATCGACACTCGTTCATCCCGCAATGATTGGGTTTTCAGCCACCGGTAGCTTGTTGGTGCTTTATATACTCTACACTGACTGTAGAGTCTACAGTCAATTATGAATGCATGTCTACTCATATGAAATGTATAGTTATTAATATACGCCTACAGTATGATAGCTAGCAAATTAATTAGCTAACTAATGTTAGCCTGCCTAGTTGGATCTTCTGAAGAAGGAAAACGTTTTATTTCTACAATTTCCAAAAGATAACCAAACAAAAACAGATTTACTTTTTACAATGTTTGTATGTACGTGTTTGTGCCGTCGTGCATTAGTAGCACAATTTCTAACTTATTTGTATTCGTTTTCACTTCCACTTGTATGCTGACTTCTCCATTGATGTTGTTTTTAAGTTTATGCAGACTTTTCTTAGCGGGTGTACAATCGTCACATTTAATTATGGGGAGTCTCAGGCCACGGAGTGAATATAATTGTACACTCGCAAAGCTGACTAAAAACGAGGGCTGAGGGGCTTACGTTGCAAACTTCCCTTGCTTGGCTAATCATTTGGACCACCCGCCAAGATGGCGACGGGGATTCCCCCAAGTGCGAGGGTAAGTGGACAAGGGTGTGTCTTTTAAGTGTTTGGACCGAAACCTACATATACAAAGGTATGTGGACACCACTTCAAATTAGTGCATTTAGCTATTTGAACCACACTCATTGCTGACAGGTGTATAAAATCGAGCACACAGCCATGCAATTTAATTTCAAACATTGGCAGTTGAATGGCCTTACTGAACAGCTCAGTGACTTTCAACGTGGCGCCGTCATAGGATGCCACCTTTCCAACAAGTCAGTTAGTCAAATCTCCGCCCTGCTAGAGCTGCCCCGGTCAACTAAGTGCTGTTATTGTGATGTGGAAATGTCTAGGAGCAGCAATGGCTCAGCCGCAAAGTGGTAGGCCACACAAGGTCACAGAACGGGAGAGTCGAGTGCTGAAGCACATAGTTCGTAAAAATAATCTGTCCTCGATTGCAACACTCACTACCGAGTTCCAAGCTGCCTTGTGCTTCACAATAACTGTTTGTCGGGGAGCTTTATGAAATGGGTTTCCATGGCCGAGCAGCCACACACAAGCCTTAGATCACCATACGCAATGACAAGTGTTGGCTGGAGTGGTGTAAAGCTCATCGCCATTAGACTCTGGAGTAGTGGAAACTCGTTCACTAGAGTGATGAATCATGCTTCACCATCTGGCAGTCTGACGGTCGAATCTGGGTTTGGCGGATGCCAGGAGAACGCTACCTGCCTGAATGCATGATGCCAATTGTAAAGTTTGGTGGAGGAGGAATAATGGTCTGGGGCCTTTTTCCATGGTCCAGGCCCTGTAGTTCCAGTGTGTCATGTTTTGTCATTTATTATCTTGTCTTGTCCCTGTGCTTCCCATTCTATTCGTTTCCCTCTGCTGGTCTTATTAGGTTCTTTCCCTCTTTCTATCCCTCTCTCTCCCCCTCCCTCTCTCACTCTCTCGCTCTCTCTTCTCTCTATCGTTCCGTTCCTGCTCCCAGCTGTTCCTATTCCCCTAATCAATCATTTAGTCTTCCCACACCTGTTCCCGATCCTTTCCCCTGATTAGAGTCCCTATTTCTTCCTTTGTGTTCCGTTCCTGTCCTGTCGGTTCCTTGTCTAGAATTCACCGTGCTGTGTTTGTGTATCGCCCTGTCGTGTCGTGTTTTCCTCAGATGCTGCGTGGTGAGCAGGTGTCTGAGTCTGTCTGGTTCAAGTGCCTTCCCGAGGCAACCTGCTGTTCACCTGCTGTTCAAGATCGAGTCTCCAGTTTGTCCTCGTCATTTCGAGTGAAAGTTGTGTTTTTTGTTTGTATTTACTTTACTGGATTAAAGACTCTGTTTTCGCCAAGTCGCTTTTGGGTCCTCTTTCACCTGCATGACAGAAGGAACCGACCAAGGAATGGACCCAGCGACTTCAGACGCTCGTTACACTGCCGTCGAGATCCAAGGAGCCATGCTCGGCAGACACGAGCAGGAATTGTCTGCTGCTCGCCATGCCGTGGAGAACCTGGCCGCTCAGGTTTCCGACCTCTCTGGACAGTTCCAGAGTCTACGTCTCGTGCCACCTGTTACTTCCTGGCCTGCCGAGCCTCCAGAACCTAGGGTTAATAACCCACCTTGCTACTCCGGGCAGCCCACTGAGTGCCGCTCCTTTCTCACGCAGTGTGAGATTGTGTTCTCTCTCCAACCCAACACATACTCTAGAGAGAGAGCTCGGGTTGCTTACGTCATTTCACTCCTTACTGGCCGGGCTCGAGAATGGGGCACAGCTATCTGGGAGGCAAGGGCTGATTGCTCTAACAAGTTCCAGAACTTTAAAGAGGAGATGATTCGGGTTTTTGACCGTTCAGTTTTTGGTAGGGAGGCTTCTAGGGCCCTGGCTTCCTTATGCCAAGGTGAACGGTCCATAACGGATTATTCTATTGAGTTTCGCACTCTTGCTGCCTCTAGTGAGTGGAACGAGCCGGCGCTGCTCGCTCGTTTTCTGGAGGGACTCCACGCAGTGGTTAAGGATGAGATTCTCTCCCGGGAGGTTCCTTCAGATGTGGACTCTTTGATTGCTCTCGCCATCCGCATAGAACGACGGGTAGATCTTCGTCACCGGGCTCGTGGAAGAGAGCTCGCATCAACGGTGTTTCCCTGCTCCGCATCGCAACCATCTCCCTCCTCTGGCTCAGAGTCTGAGCCCATGCAGCTGGGAGGGATTCGCATCTCGACTAAGGAGAGGGAACGGAGGATCACCAACCGCCTGTGCCTCTATTGCGGAGTTGCTGGACATTTTGTTAATTCATGTCCAGTAAAAGCCAGAGCTCATCTGTAAGCGGAGGGCTACAGGTGAGCGCAACTACTCAAGTCTCTCCATCAAAATCCTGTACTACTTTGTCGGTCCATCTACGCTGGACCGGTTCGGGTGCTACATGTAGTGCCTTGATAGACTCTGGGGCTGAGGGTTGTTTCATGGACGAAGCATGGGTTCGGAAACATGACATTCCTTTCAGAGAGTTAGAGAAGCCTACGCCCATGTTCGCCTTAGATGGTAGTCATCTTCCCAGTATCAGATTTGAGACACTACCTTTAACCCTCACAGTATCTGGTAACCACAGTGAGACTATTTCTTTTTTGATTTTTCGTTCACCGTTTACACCTGTTGTTTTGGGTCATCCCTGGCTAGTATGTCATAATCCTTCTATTAATTGGTCTAGTAATTCTATCCTATCCTGGAACGTTTCTTGTCATGTGAAGTGTTTAATGTCTGCCATCCCTCCCGTTTCTTCTGTCCCTACTTC
Organism: Oncorhynchus gorbuscha; assembly: GCF_021184085.1. Taxonomy (NCBI): domain Eukaryota; kingdom Metazoa; phylum Chordata; class Actinopteri; order Salmoniformes; family Salmonidae; genus Oncorhynchus; species Oncorhynchus gorbuscha. Next base: position 47,633,271 of record NC_060188.1, on the reverse strand, counting down.
TCAGGAGGAACCTGGCGATTTGACAGGAGTGCCGGAGGAATATCATGATCTGCGCACGGTCTTCAGTCGGTCCCGAGCCAACTCCCTTCCTCCTCACCGGTCGTATGATTGTAGTATTGATCTCCTTCCGGGGACCACTCCTCCTCGGGGTAGACTATACTCTCTGTCGGCTCCCGAACGTAAGGCTCTCGAGGATTATTTGTCTGTGTCTCTTGACGCCGGTACCATAGTGCCTTCTTCCTCTCCGGCCGGGGCGGGGTTCTTTTTGTTAAGAAGAAGGACGGTACTCTGCGCCCCTGCGTGGATTATCGAGGGCTGAATGACATAACGGTTAAGAATCGTTATCCGCTTCCCCCTTATGTCATCAGCCTTCGAGATTCTGCAGGGAGCCAGGTGCTTTACTAAGTTGGACCTTCGTAACGCTTACCATCTCGTGCGCATCAGAGAGGGGGACGAGTGGAAAACGGCGTTTAACACTCCGTTAGGGCATTTTGAGTACCGGGTTCTGCCGTTTGGTCTCGCCAATGCGCCAGCTGTTTTTCAGGCATTAGTTAATGATGTTCTGAGAGACATGCTGAACATCTTTGTTTTTGTCTATCTTGACGATATCCTGATTTTTTCTCCGTCACTCGAGATTCATGTTCAGCACGTTCGACGTGTTCTACAGCGCCTTTAGAGAATTGTCTCTACGTAAAGTCTGAGAAGTGCTCTTTTCATGTCTCCTCCGTTACTTTTCTCGGTTCCGTTATTTCCGCTGAAGGCATTCAGATGGATTCCGCTAAGGTCCAAGCTGTCAGTGATTGGCCCGTTCCAAGGTCACGTGTCGAGTTGCAGCGCTTTTTAGGTTTCGCTAATTTCTATCGGCGTTTCATTCGTAATTTCGGTCAAGTTGCTGCCCCTCTCACAGCTCTTACTTCTGTCAAGACGTGTTTTAAGTGGTCCGGTTCCGCCCAGGGAGCTTTTGATCTTCTAAAAGAACGTTTTACGTCCGCTCCTATCCTCGTTACTCCTGACGTCACTAGACAATTCATTGTCGAGGTTGACGCCAGAGGTAGGCGTGGGAGCCATTCTATCCCAGCGCTTCCAGTCTGACGATAAGGTTCATCCTTGCGCTTATTTTTCTCATCGCCTGTCGCCATCTGAGCGCAACTATGATGTGGGTAACCGTGAACTGCTCGGCATCCGCTTAGCCCTAGGCGAATGGCGACAGTGGTTGGAGGGGGCGACCGTTCCTTTTGTCGTTTGGACAGACCATAAGAACCTTGAGTACATCCGTTCTGCCAAACGACTTAATGCCCGTCAAGCTCGTTGGGCGTTGTTTTTCGCTCGTTTCGAGTTTGTGATTTCTTACCGTCCGGGTAGCAAGAACACCAAGCCTGATGCCTTATCCCGTCTGTTTAGTTCTTCTGTGGCTTCTACTGATCCCGAGGGGATTCTTCCTTATGGGCGTGTTGTCGGGTTAACAGTCTGGGGAATTGAAAGACAGGTTAAGCAAGCACTCACGCACACTGCGTCGCCGCGCGCTTGTCCTAGTAACCTCCTTTTCGTTCCTGTTTCCACTCGTCTGGCTGTTCTTCAGTGGGCTCACTCTGCCAAGTTAGCTGGTCATCCCGGTGTTCGAGGCACTCTTGCGTCTATTCGCCAGCGCTTTTGGTGGCCGACTCAGGAGCGTGACACGCGCCGTTTCGTGGCTGCTTGTTCGGACTGCGCGCAGACTAAGTCGGGTAACTCTCCTCCTGCCGGTCGTCTCAGACCGCTCCCCATTCCTTCTCGACCATGGTCTCACATCGCCCTAGACTTCATTACCGGTCTGCCTTTGTCTGCGGGGAAGACTGTGATTCTTACGGTTGTCGATAGGTTCTCTAAGGCGGCACATTTCATTCCCCTCGCTAAACTTCCTTCCGCTAAGGAGACGGCACAAATCATTATCGAGAATGTATTCAGAATTCATGGCCTCCCGTTAGACGCCGTTTCAGACAGAGGCCCGCAATTCACGTCACAGTTTTGGAGGGAGTTCTGTCGTTTGATTGGTGCGTCCGTCAGTCTCTCTTCCGGGTTTCACCCCCAGTCTAACGGTCAAGCAGAGAGGGCCAATCAGACGATTGGTCGCATACTACGCAGCCTTTCTTTCAGAAACCCTGCGTCTTGGGCAGAACAGCTCCCCTGGGCAGAATACGCTCACAATTCGCTTCCTTCGTCTGCTACCGGGTTATCTCCGTTTCAGAGTAGTCTGGGTTACCAGCCTCCTCTGTTCTCATCCCAGCTTGCCGAGTCCAGCGTTCCCTCCGCTCAAGCGTTTGTCCAACGTTGTGAGCGCACCTGGAGGAGGGTGAGGTCTGCACTTTGCCGTTACAGGGCACAGACTGTGAGAGCCGCCAATAAACGCAGGATTAAGAGTCCAAGGTATTGTTGCGGCCAGAGAGTGTGGCTTTCCACTCGCAACCTTCCTCTTACGACAGCTTCTCGTAAGTTGACTCCGCGGTTCATTGGTCCGTTCCGTGTCTCCCAGGTCGTCAATCCTGTCGCTGTGCGACTGCTTCTTCCGCGACATCTTCGTCGCGTCCATCCTGTCTTCCATGTCTCCTGTGTCAAGCCCTTTCTTCGCACCCCGTTCGTCTTCCCTCCCCCTCCCGTCCTTGTCGAGAGCGCACCTATTTACAAGGTACATAAGATCATGGACATGCGTTCTCGGGGACGGGGTCACCAATACTTAGTGGATTGGGAGGGTTACGGTCCTGAGGAGAGGAGTTGGGTTCCGTCTCGGGACGTGCTGGACCGTTCACTCATTGATGATTTCCTCCGTTGCCGCCAGGATTCCTCCTCGAGTGCGCCAGGAGGCGCTCGGTGAGTGGGGGGTACTGTCATGTTTTGTCATTTATTATCTTGTCTTGTCCCTGTGCTTCCCATTCTATTCGTTTCCCTCTGCTGGTCTTATTAGGTTCTTTCCCTCTTTCTATCCCTCTCTCTCCCCTCCCTCTCTCACTCTCTCGCTCTCTCTTCTCTCTATCGTTCCGTTCCTGCTCCCAGCTGTTCCTATTCCCCTAATCAATCATTTAGTCTTCCCACACCTGTTCCCGATCCTTTCCCCTGATTAGAGTCCCTATTTCTTCCTTTGTGTTCCGTTCCTGTCCTGTCGGTTCCTTGTCTAGAATTCACCGTGCTGTGTTTGTGTATCGCCCTGTCGTGTCGTGTTTTCCTCAGATGCTGCGTGGTGAGCAGGTGTCTGAGTCTGTCTGGTTCAAGTGCCTTCCCGAGGCAACCTGCTGTTCACCTGCTGTTCAAGATCGAGTCTCCAGTTTGTCCTCGTCATTTCGAGTGAAAGTTGTGTTTTTTTGTTTGTATTTACTTTACTGGATTAAAGACTCTGTTTTCGCCAAGTCGCTTTTGGGTCCTCTTTCACCTGCATGACACAGTGAAGGAAAACTTTAACGCTACTGCATACAATGACATTGTAGACAAACTTTGTGGCATGACAATGCCCCAGTACACAAAGAAGAACTTGACTGGCCTGCACAGAGCCCTGACCTCAAACCCAACTAACACCTTTGGGATGAATTGGAACGCCGACTGTGAGCCAGGCCTAATCGCCCAGCATCAGTGCCCGACCTCACCTAATGCTCTTGTGGCTGAATGGAAGCAATTCGCAACAGAAATGTTTCAACATCTAGTGGAAAGCTTTCCCAGAAGTGTGGAGGCTGTTATAGCCGCAAATGGGGACCAACTTTATGATTTTGGAAAGAGATGTTCGACAAGCAGGTGTCCACATACTTTTGGTCATGTAGTGTACATCAGAAAATCAATAAATCAGTACCTAGTACAATAGAATGCATGATCTAGATTATATGCTAAACATACAAAAGCGGACAGAGAAACATGATAAATTATTGCTTAGATATATACCATGTGAACATTTCCTCAGAATGTCTGTAATAAAGCCCTTTTGTGGAAAAAAAAGAATAAAATAATTGACTGGCTGGGCCTGGCTACTACTTATAGAGCCTATACATATATATCTAGCCAATATAATATAATGTAGTTGATAGCCAAATAAACATTATATTAAAATGTATCTGTTGGAATGTGCAATAATAGGCTTAGTAAATGGGCCATCTACTTGTCTGTCATATATAGCATGGAGATAAGATGTTGAATCATGACCATCCCATTTAGCCAGCCTAACATCAAAGGTTTTGAAAGCTCTATTCCGAAAACGTACCTGGGTGTTTTGATTCAAATACATACTGTAATTCAATGAAACGTAGTAGTCTCAACCGCAAAATAAACTAGGCTGCAGCAAACGGAATTTGTCGAGATCTGTGTGTTGCTTTCAAAAGTTGCTGTTACGAATTGCTGTGTCGGGACCCGGTTTGGCCCAAGAGGAAAGGTGATATTTTTGTATATATTTTTTCCGCTCCCTTTTTAGGCGTGGGAAAATTATTTCAATTTCCATCCGCACTATAGTAATAGTACAGTAAAGAGCGTAAGGCCTGTGAGGATCGCTCATGTAATCTAAACGGCATTTGGAACGGAGTGGTGAAAACTTTTAGAACGCAGCAAGGATCACTTTCATTGTTGTCGACATTCTTCCGGGCATGAAGGACCAAATTCGTCTGGGTTAAGGGGCGAATCGGATGGGAATTTTACCATGAAAACATTTTGGAAGGTAAATAAGCGACCAACTTCGAGAGAAACCAAGCTTCATTTGAGATAACTTAATGAAAAGAAAACCAAAAAAAGGAATCTTCAGAACGATTAGACCAATCTTGTCAAAACATTGGTCGAATTAGTAACTTTGTGCAGTGTTATTTCACATGGAAACAAATTAACAATAGGTAGCCAGTGCTAATACTTTCCCGGTAGTCTATTGACAAAGACGGATGCAGGCAGCGGCAGGCGATGCCCATGATACAGTGTGTTCGCAATTAATGTTTCTCCTAAAGATATTGAGAGGTTAACTTTTATTTTCTAGTAACAGTTCACCATACTCAGAGTTATCAATGTATCATTGGCAATACGTTGTTTAATGCACGCCCCCGTAATGGTTCTGAAGAAGAACGTTTACAGTCATCTCTGATGTCTTCTGTCTGGAACAATTGTTTTACATCAATATTTGAAAAAACGAAATACACCAAAGAATTGAAGTCTACACTGAACCCATATGTTCTTATTTTAATGGATTAAACGAATTTGAATCGTTGTGGAACGCCCTTGGACGGACATTGAAAGCCAAGACGAAGCCATTCTCCAAAATACAGTTTGTCATTTTGATGAAAATGCTAACGTTAGTTGGATAAAATCCGTGTGGAAAAAACAACGGAAGCCCAATGAGCGAGACACAGTCAACACTCACTGACAGGTAAATAATATCTCATTCCCACGACGCATGAATGGTAGCTCGACTCCTATACTGCTTATGCCGTTGCATTTATCCCTTCCCACGGCGCTGTATTGGTATTTTAATGTAACTATCAGCATATTGTAATGTAGCCTAGCAATACACATGATGGCATTTTTCCATGTCATGGTTTCAGGCCAGTGGACCAACGCGTTTGTTATGAAATCCCATTTCCCTTTCCCTTTCTAATATTATTAGATGTGTCTGATTTTCTCCTACCCCATTCATAGACGCGAACTGCTTTAGCGCCTATTGAAGGTATGGGGGAGTTTTGTTAAGAGCCCTGACACTTGCTCTAAACAACGTACCTCAAGCAATGCGTGTTTTTGGAAAAAGGCAGTGGTGGAAAAAGTATCCAATTGTCATACCTGAATAAAAGTAAAGATACCTTTATAGAAAATGACTCCTGTGAAAGTCACCCAGTAAAATACTACTTGAGTGAAAGTATCAAAAGTAAAAATTTCAAACTCCTTATATTAAGCAAACCAGATGGCACAATTCTTGTTTTTTAATTTTTAAATTTACAGATAGCCAGGGGCACACTCAAGACAACATTTACAAACTAGGCAATTGTGTTTAGGGCGTCTGCCAGATCAAAGGCTGTCGGTTGGCATGACCAGGGATGTTCTCTTGATATGTTTGTAAATTGGACCATTTTCCTGTCCTGCAAAGCATCCAAAATGTAATGACTTCTTTTGGGTGTCCAGAAAAATGAATGGAGTAAAAGTACATAATTTTCTTTGGGAATGTAGTGGAGTAAAAATTGTCAATATAAATAGTGAAGTACAGATACCCCCTACTTAAATAGTACTTTGAAGTATTACACTACCGTTCAACATTTTGGGGTCACTTACAAATGGCCTTGTTTTTTAAACGAAAGCACTTTTTTTTGTCCATTTAAAATAACATCAAATTGATCAGAGATACAGTGTAGACATTGTTAATGTTGTAAATGACTATTGTAGCTGGAAACGGCAGATTTATTTATATTTTTATGGAATATCTATAGTTGAAGTAAGAAGTTTACAGACACTTAGGTTCAAGTCATAACTCATTTTTCAACCAATCCACAAATGTCTTGTTAACAAACTATAGTTTTGGCAAGTCGGTGAGGACCTCTACTTTGTGCATGACACAGGTCATTTGTCCAACAATTGTTTACAGACAGATTATTTAACTTATAATTCACTATATCACAATTCCAGTGGGTCAGAAGTTTGTATGCACTAAGTTGATTGTGCCTTTAAACAGCTTGGAAAATTCCAGAAAATTATGTCATGGCTTCATAAGATTCTGATGGGCTAATTTACATCATTTGAGTCAATTAGAGGTGTACCTGTGGATGTATTTCAAGGCCTACCTTCAAAACTCAGTGATATCGCTCAGGAAGCAGATTTGTTCTGTCTCCTGGAGATGAAAGTACTTTGGTGAGAAAAGTGCAAATCAATCCCAGAACAACAGCAAAGGACTTTGTGAAGATGCTGGAGGAAACGGGTACAAAAGTATCTATATCCACAATAAAACGAGTCCTATATCGACATAACCTGAAAGGCCACTCAGCAAGCAAGAAGCCACATTATGGCCATTGTTTGGCCATAATGACCATCGTTATGTTTGGAGGAAAAAGAGGGGAGGCTTGCAAGCCGAAAAACACCATCCCAACCGTGAAGCACGGGGGTGGCAGCATCATGTTGTGGGGGTGCTTTGCTGCAGGAGGGACTGGTGCACTTCACAAAATAGATAGCACCATGAGGAAGGAAAATTACGTGGATATATTGAAGCAACATCTCAAGACATCAGTCAGGAAGTTAAAGCTTGGTCGCAAATGGGTCTTCCCAATGGACAATAACCCCAAGCATACTTCCAAAGTTGTGGCAAAATGGCTTAAGGACAACAAAGTCAAGGTGTTGGAGTGGCCATCACAAAGCCCTGACCTCAATCACATAGTTCTGTGGGCAGAACTGAAAAAGCGTGTGCGAGCAAGGAGGCCTACAAACCTGACTTAGTTACACCAGCTCTGTCAGGAGGAATGGGACGAAATTCACCAACCTATTGTGGGTAGCTTGTAGAAGGCTACCCGAAACGTTTGACCCAAGTTAAACAATTTAAAGGCAATGCTACCAAATACTAATTGAGTGTGTGTAAACTTCTGACCCCCTGGAAATGTGATGAAAGAAATATAATTTGAAGTAAATCAATTCTCTCTACTATTATGCTGACATTTCAATTCTTAAAAGAAAGTGCTGATCCTAACTGACCTAAGACAGGGAATTTTTACTAGGATTAAATGTCAGGAATTGTGAGAAATGGATTTAAAATGTATTTAGCTAAGGTGTATGTAAACTTCAGACTTCAACTGTATGTCTGTAAACACTCCAGCCAGCTGGTCTGCGCATGCTCTGAGGACGCAGCTAGGGATTTTGTTTAAACGTCTTACTTATGTCGTCCACGGAGAACGAGAATCCACAATCCTTGAGTCGGTGGCACTGTGTTATCCTAAAAGCAGGCGAAAGTGTTTAGTTTGTCTGGAAGTGAGACATCCGCGATGTGGCTGGTTTCCCTTTGTAATCCTTGATTGTCTGTAGACCCTGCCACATACGTCTCGTGTCTGAGCCGTTGAATTGCGACTCTATATTGCCTCTGTCCTGACGTTTTGCCTGTTTGATTGCCTTACAGAGGGAATAACTACACTGTTTGTTTTCTGCATAACTACACTGTTTGTATTCCCAGTCACTTTGCTATGGTTAAATGCGGTGGTTTGTGCTTTCAGTTTTCCGGGAATTCTGCCGTCTATCCACAGTCCTTCTGTAAGGTTCTCCCATCTCCACAGAGGAACTTTGGAGATCTATCAGTGACCATTGGGTCACCTCCTCCCTGACCAAGCCCTTTCTCCCGCGATTGCTCATTTTGGCTGTGTGCTTAGGGTCGTTGTCCAGTTTTTTTAAAAATTAGATTTTTTTTCACCTTGATTTAACCAGGTAGGCTAGTTGAGAACAAGTTCTCATTTACAACTGCGACCTGGCCAAGACAAAGCAAAGCACTGCGACACAAACAACAACACAGAGTTACACATGGAATAAACAAACGTACAGTCAATAATACAATAGAAAAAGTCTATATACAGTGTGGTCAAATGAGATGGGGAAAAGGGAGGTAAGGCAATAAATAGGCCATAGTGGCGAAATAATTACAATATAGCAATTAAACACTGGAGTGATAGATGTGCAGAAGATGAATGTGCAAGTAGAGATACTGGGGTGCAAAGGAGCAAAATAAAAAACAGTATGGGGATATTTACAGATGGGCTATGTACAGGTGCAGTGTTCTGTGAGCGGCTCTGACAGCTGGTGCTTAAAGTTAGTGAGGGAGATATAAGTCTCCAGCTTCAGTGATTTTTGCAATTCGTTCCAGTCATTGGCAGCAGAGAATTGGAAGATAAAGGAGGAATTGGCTTTTGGGGTGACCAGTGAAATATACCTGCTAGAGTGTGTGCTACAGGTGGGTGCTGCTATAGTAACCAGTGAGCTGAGATAAGGCGGTGCTTTACCTAGAAAAGATTTATAGATGACCTGGAACCAGTGGGTTTGGCGATGAATATGAAGTGAGGGCTAGCCAACGAGAGCATACAGGTCGCAGTGGTGGGTAGTAGAGGTCAACCGATTATGATTTTTCAACGCCGATACCGATTATTGGAGGACCCAAAAAAAAGCCGATACCGATTAATCTGCCTATTTATTGTAATAATGACAATTACAACAACTGTCATGCCGGTGAAAGAGGACCCAAAAGCGACTTGGCGAAAACAGAGTCTTTAATCCAGTAAAGTAAATACAATCAAAAACACAACTTTCACTCGAAATGACGAGGACAAACTGGAGACTCGATCTTGAACAGCAGGTGAACAGCAGGTTGCCTCGGGAAGGCACTTGAACCAAACAGACTCAGACACCTGCTCACCACGCAGCATCTGAGGAAAACACGACACGACAGGGCGATACACAAACACAGCACGGTGAATTCTAGACAAGGAACCGACAGGGCAGAAACGAATAACAAGGAGAGAAATAGGGACTCTAATCAGGGAAAAGGATCGGGAACAGGTGTGGGAAGACTAAATGATTGATTAGGGGAATAGGAACAGCTGGGAGCAGGAACGGAACGATAGAGAGAAGAGAGAGCGGGAGAGTGAGAGAGGGAGGGGGAGAGAGAGGGATAGAAAGAGGGAAAGAACCTAATAAGACCAGCAGAGGGAAACGAATAGAAGGAGAAGAACAGGGACAAGGCATGATAATCAATGACAAAACATGACAGTACCCCCCCACTCACCGAGCGCCTCCTGGCGCACTCGAGGAGGAATCCTGGCGGCAACGGAGGAAATCATCAATGAGTGAACGGTCCAGCACGTCCCGAGACGGAACCCAACTCCTCTCCTCAGGACCGTAACCCTCCCAATCCACTAAGTATTGGTGACCCCGTCCCCGAGAACGCATGTCCATGATCTTATGTACCTTGTAAATAGGTGCGCTCTCGACAAGGACGGGAGGGGGGGGAGGGAAGACGAACGGGAGTGCGAAGAAAGGGCTTGACACAGGAGACATGGAAGACAGGATGGACGCGACGAAGATGTCGCGGAAGAAGCAGTCGCACAGCGACAGGATTGACGACCTGGGAGACACCCGGAAGAGAGACTGACGGACGCACCAATCAAACGACAGAACTCCCTCCAAAACTGTGACGTGAATTGCGGGCCTCTGTCTGAAACGGCGTCTAACGGGAGGCCATGAATTCTGAATACATTCTCGATAATGATTTGTGCCGTCTCCTTAGCGGAAGGAAGTTTAGCGAGGGGAATGAAATGTGCCGCCTTAGAGAACCTATCGACAACCGTAAGAATCACAGTCTTCCCCGCAGACAAAGGCAGACCGGTAATGAAGTCTAGGGCGATGTGAGACCATGGTCGAGAAGGAATGGGGAGCGGTCTGAGACGACCGGCAGGAGGAGAGTTACCCGACTTAGTCTGCGCGCAGTCCGAACAAGCAGCCACGAAACGGCGCGTGTCACGCTCCTGAGTCGGCCACCAAAAGCGCTGGCGAATAGACGCAAGAGTGCCTCGAACACCGGGATGACCAGCTAACTTGGCAGAGTGAGCCCACTGAAGAACAGCCAGACGAGTGGAAACAGGAACGAAAAGGAGGTTACTAGGACAAGCGCGCGCGACGCAGTGTGCGTGAGTGCTTGCTTAACCTGTCTTTCAATTCCCCAGACTGTTAACCCGACAACACGCCCATAAGGAAGAATCCCCTCGGGATCAGTAGAAGCCACAGAAGAACTAAACAGACGGGATAAGGCATCAGGCTTGGTGTTCTTGCTACCCGGACGGTAAGAAATCACAAACTCGAAACGAGCGAAAAACAACGCCCAACGAGCTTGACGGGCATTAAGTCGTTTGGCAGAACGGATGTACTCAAGGTTCTTATGGTCTGTCCAAACGACAAAAGGAACGGTCGCCCCCCAACCACTGTCGCCATTCGCCTAGGGCTAAGCGGATGGCGAGCAGTTCACGGTTACCCACATCATAGTTGCGCTCAGATGGCGACAGGCGATGAGAAAAATAAGCGCAAGGATGAACCTTATCGTCAGACTGGAAGCGCTGGGATAGAATGGCTCCCACGCCTACCTCTGAAGCGTCAACCTCGACAATGAATTGTCTAGTGACGTCAGGAGTAACGAGGATAGGAGCGGACGTAAAACGTTCTTTTAGAAGATCAAAAGCTCCCTGGGCGGAACCGGACCACTTAAAACACGTCTTGACAGAAGTAAGAGCTGTGAGAGGGGCAGCAACTTGACCGAAATTACGAATGAAACGCCGATAGAAATTAGCGAAACCTAAAAAGCGCTGCAACTCGACACGTGACCTTGGAACGGGCCAATCACTGACAGCTTGGACCTTAGCGGAATCCATCTGAATGCCTTCAGCGGAAATAACGGAACCGAGAAAAGTAACGGAGGAGACATGAAAAGAGCACTTCTCAGCCTTTACGTAGAGACAATTCTCTAAAAGGCGCTGTAGAACACGTCGAACGTGCTGAACATGAATCTCGAGTGACGGAGAAAAATCAGGATATCGTCAAGATAGACAAAAACAAAGATGTTCAGCATGTCTCTCAGAACATCATTAACTAATGCCTGAAAAACAGCTGGCGCATTGGCGAGACCAAACGGCAGAACCCGGTACTCAAAATGCCCTAACGGAGTGTTAAACGCCGTTTTCCACTCGTCCCCCTCTCTGATGCGCACGAGATGGTAAGCGTTACGAAGGTCCAACTTAGTAAAGCACCTGGCTCCCTGCAGAATCTCGAAGGCTGATGACATAAGGGGAAGCGGATAACGATTCTTAACCGTTATGTCATTCAGCCCTCGATAATCCACGCAGGGGCGCAGAGTACCGTCCTTCTTCTTAACAAAAAAACCCCGCCCCGGCCGGAGAGGAAGAAGGCACTATGGTACCGGCGTCAAGAGACACAGACAAATAATCCTCGAGAGCCTTACGTTCGGGAGCCGACAGAGAGTATAGTCTACCCCGAGGAGGAGTGGTCCCCGGAAGGAGATCAATACTACAATCATACGACCGGTGAGGAGGAAGGGAGTTGGCTCGGGACCGACTGAAGACCGTGCGCAGATCATGATATTCCTCCGGCACTCCTGTCAAATCGCCAGGTTCCTCCTGAGAAGTAGGGACAGAAGAAACGGGAGGGATGGCAGACATTAAACACTTCACATGACAAGAAACGTTCCAGGATAGGATAGAATTACTAGACCAATTAATAGAAGGATTATGACATACTAGCCAGGGATGACCCAAAACAACAGGTGTAAACGGTGAACGAAAAATCAAAAAAGAAATAGTCTCACTGTGGTTACCAGATACTGTGAGGGTTAAAGGTAGTGTCTCAAATCTGATACTGGGAAGATGACTACCATCTAAGGCGAACATGGGCGTAGGCTTCTCTAACTCTCTGAAAGGAATGTCATGTTTCCGAACCCATGCTTCGTCCATGAAACAACCCTCAGCCCCAGAGTCTATCAAGGCACTACATGTAGCACCCGAACCGGTCCAGCGTAGATGGACCGACAAAGTAGTACAGGATTTTGATGGAGAGACTTGAGTAGTTGCGCTCACCTGTAGCCCTCCGCTTACAGATGAGCTCTGGCTTTACTGGACATGAATTAACAAAATGTCCAGCAACTCCGCAATAGAGGCACAGGCGGTTGGTGATCCTCCGTTCCCTCTCCTTAGTCGAGATGCGAATCCCTCCCAGCTGCATGGGCTCAGTCTCTGAGCCAGAGGAGGGAGATGGTTGCGATGCGGAGCAGGGAAACACCGTTGATGCGAGCTCTCTTCCACGAGCCCGGTGACGAAGATCTACCCGTCGTTCTATGCGGATGGCGAGAGCAATCAAAGAGTCCACATCTGAAGGAACCTCCCGGGAGAGAATCTCATCCTTAACCACTGCGTGGAGTCCCTCCAGAAAACGAGCGAGCAGCGCCGGCTCGTTCCACTCACTAGAGGCAGCAAGAGTGCGAAACTCAATAGAATAATCCGTTATGGACCGTTCACCTTGGCATAGGGAAGCCAGGGCCCTAGAAGCCTCCCTACCAAAAACTGAACGGTCAAAAACCCGAATCATCTCCTCTTTAAAGTTCTGGTACTTGTTAGAGCAATCAGCCCTTTTAAATTTTAAAGAAAGGCATTGATGTTTATGCTTAGGTACACATTGGTGCAATGACGGTGCTTTTATCGCGAATGCACTTGTTAAATTATAACCCGTTTGGTGAAGTAGGCTGTGATTCGATGAGAAATCAACAGGCACTGCATCGATTATATGCAACGCAGGACAAGCTAGATACACTAGTAATATCATCAACCATGTGTAGTTAACTAGTGATTATGTTAAGATTGATTGTTTTTTATAAGATAAGTTTAATGCTAGCTAGCAACTTACCTTGGCTTCTTGTTGCACTTCCGTAACAGGTAGTCAGCCTGCCATGCAGTCTCCTCGTGAAGTGCAATGTAATCGGCCACAATTGGTGTCCAAAAATGCAGATTACCGATTGTTATATAAACTTAAAATCGGCCCTAATTAATCAGCCGTTCCGATTAATTGGTCGATCTATAGTGGGTAGTATATGGGGCTTTGGTGACAAAATGGATGGCACTGTGATGGACTGCATCCAATTTGCTGAGTAGAGTGTTGGAGGCTATTTTGTAAATGACATCGCCAAAGTCGAGGATCGGTAGGATAGTCAGTTTTACGAGGGTATGTTCGGCAGCATGAGTGAAGGATGCTGTCGGGAAATAGGAAGCCAATTCTAGATTTTTGGATTGGAGATGCTTAATGTGAGTCTGGAAGGAGAGTTTACAGTCTAACCAGACACCTAGGTATTTGTAGTTGTCCACATATTCCAAGTCCGTCCAGAGTAGTGATGCTAGTCGGGCGGGCAGGTGTGGGCAGCGATCGGTTGAAGAGTATGCATTTAGTTTTACTTGCATTTAAGAGCATTTGGAGTCCACGGAAGGAGAGTTGTATGGCATTAAAGCTTGTCTGGCGGTTAGTTAACACAGTGTCCAAAGAAAGGGCAGAAGTATACAGAATGGTGTCTTCTGCAAAGAGGTGGATCAGAGAATCACCAGCAGCAAGAGCGACATCATTGATGTATACAGAGAAGAGAGTCGGCCCAATAATTGAACCCTGTGGCACCCCCATAGAGACGATTTGAAAAACTGAACTCTGTATGAGAAGTAGTTGGTGTACCAGGCGAGACAGTCATTTGAGAAACCAAGGCTTTTGAGTCTGCCTATAAGCGGTGAACTGTTGCAAGGTGAACCTGAGCGCTCTGAAGCAGATTTTCATCAATGAGCTCTCTTTACTTTGCTCTGTTCATCTTTCCCTCGATCCTGACTAGTCTCCCAGTCCCTGCTGCTGAAAAATATCCCCACAGCATGATGCTGCACCACCACGCTTCACCGTAGGAATGGTGCCAGGTTTCATTCAGACATGACACTTAGCATTCAGGCAAAGAGTTCCTTATGGTGCCTTTTGGCAAACTCCAAGCGGGCTGTCGTGTGCCTTTTTACTGAGGAGTGGCTTCCATCTGGCCACTCTAGCATAAAGGACTGATTGGTGGAGTGCTGCAGAGATGGTTGTCATTCTGGAAGGTTCTACCATCTCCACAGAGGATCTCTAGGTCACCTCCCTGACCAAGGCCCTTCTCCCCTGATTGCTCACTTTGGCTGGGCGGCCAGCTCTCGGAAGCTCTGAAATGGCTAGAGTCAATTAGTATTCAACCCCTTTGTTATGGCATGCCTAAGTAACCTCAGGAGTAAAAAGTTGCTTAACGTCTTGGTGACAGGGGGGCAGTATTTAGTAGCTTGAGTTAATAAGGTGCCCAAAGTAAACTGCATGTTACTCTGTCCCAGATACTAATGTATGCATATTATTAGTAGTATTGGATGGAAAACACTCTGAAGTTTCTAAAACTGTTTGAATGATGTCTGTGAGTATAACAGAACTCGTATGGCAGGCGAAAACCTGAGACAAATCAAACCAGGAAGTGGGAAATCTGAGGTTTGTAGCTTCATTTAAGCGATTGCCTATCTAATATGCTGTGTCTATTGGGCCAGATTGCACTTCCCAAGGCTTCCAGTAGATGGCAACAGTCTTTAGAAAGTTGTTTGAGGCTTCTATTGTGGAATGGTGTCGAATAAGAGCTGATTCAACAAGTGGACTAGGCTGAGGCCAATCAGTTGTTTACTGCGCGGTCGTGCCGTTCCTTCTTTTTCCTTTGTAATGAATACGCTATTGTCTGGTTGGAATATTGTTGAAGATTTATTATAAAAAGACCATAAGGATTGATTGTAAACATCGTTTGACATGTTTCTACAAACTGTAATGGAACTCTTTTGACTTTTCGTCTGGATTTTGCGCTCGCACATTGTGCCTTTGGAATAGTGAACTAAACGCGCGAACAAAACGGAGGTATTTGGACATAAATATGGACCTCATTGAACAAAACAAACATTTCTTGTGGAAGTGGGAGTCCTGGGAATGCATTCCAACGAAGATCAGCAAAGGTAAGTGAAGATTTATAAAGCTATTTATGACTTTTGTTGACTCCACAATTTGGCGGGTAACTGTATTGCTTGCTTTTATGGCTGAACGCTGTTCTTAGATGATTGAATATTGTGCTTTTGCCGTAAATAGTTTTTGAAATCTGACACAGCGGTTGCATTAAGAACAATATTGTCTTTAATTCTATGTAAAACATGTATCTTTCATCAAAGTTTATGATGAGTATTTATGCTATTTGAAGTGGCTCTCTGCAATTTCTCTGGATGTTTTGGAGGCATTTCTGAACATGGCGCCAATGTAAACTTAGGTATTTGGATATAAATATGAACTTGATCGAACAAAACATACATGTATTGTGTAACATTGAGTCCTGGTAGTGTCATATGATGAAGATCGTCAAAGTTTAGTGATTAATTGTATCTATATTTCTGAATTTTGTGACACCTCTCTTTGGTTGGAAAATGGCTGAATGCTTTCTGTAACTAGTTGCTGACCTAACATAATGATATATGTTCTGCTTTCGCCGAAAAGCCTTTTTGAAATCGGACACTGTGGTTGGATTAACGAGAAGTGTATCTTTAAAATGGTGTAAAATTGCGTGTATGGTTGAGGAATTTTAATTGAGATTTCTGTTGTTTTGAATTTGGTGCCCTGCAATTTCATTGGCTGTTGGTGAGATGGGACGCTAGCGTCTCAAACAATCCCAGAGAGGTTAACAAGTCGCTTAATAAGTTGCATGGACTCAATAATAGTGTTTAACATGATTTTTGAATGACTACCTCATCTCTGTTCCCTACACATATAATTATCTGTAAAGTTCCTTAGTCAAGCATGGAAATTCAAACACAGATTTAAACACATACCAGGGAGGTTTTCAAATGCCTCAAAGAAGGGCACCTATTTGTAGATGGGTATATATATATAAAAAAAGCAGACATTGAATATCCCGTTGAGCATGGTGAAGTTATTAATTACACTTTGGATGGTGTATTAATACACCCGGTCACTACAAAGATACAGGCGTTCTTTCTATATTAGTTGCCAGAGAAGAAGGAAACCGCTCAGGGATTTCATAATGAGGCCAATGGTGACTTTAAGTGACAGTTTATAATGGCTGTGATAGGAGAAAACTGAGGATGGATCAACAACATTGTATTTACTCCACAAGACTAAACTAAATGACAGAGTGAAAAGAAGGACGGCTGTACGTAAAAAAATAGTCTAAAACATGCATCCTGTTTGCAACGAGGCACTAAAGTAATAATTCAAACAATGTGCTAAAGCAATTCACGTTTAGTCCTGAATACAAAGTGCTATGTTTGGGGCAAATCCAATGCAACACATTTGAGTACCACTATCCATATTTTTAAGCATAGTGGTGAATGCATCATGTTGTGGGTATTCTTGTAATCTATAAGGAATGGGGAGTTTTTCAGGATAGGAACTGAAACTACAATGACCAACAACCAATTAGACAGAGCTTGAAGAATTTTGAAAATGATAATGGTCAAACTCTTGCATAGTCCAGGTGCAGAAAGCTATTAGAGACTTTCCCACTAGGACTCACAGCTGTATTTGCAGCAAAATATGTTTCTACAAAGTATTGACTCGGGTGTGAATACTTTTGTAAATGAGATATTTCTGTATGTTCAATGAATTAGCAAAAATGTCTAATCTTTTCATTTTGTCATTATGGGGTATTGTGTGTAGATGGGTGAGGTTTGAAAAATATTTGATCCATTGTGATTTCAGGCTGTAACAACAATGTGGAATAAGTCAAAGGGTATGAATACTTTCTGAAGGCAATGTAGATCCAAGTTGGCTAGATTTTAAATATGAAGATTAGCTGGCTACTCACTAGCAGTTGTGCTCAAGAAATTGTTTTTGAAACCTCAGTTCATTTTCTATTATGCCTGCTACCAGAAGTTGGTCATTATTAGTGGATGCGCATTAATAGCATTTCGCTACACCCGCAATAACATGTGTATGTGACCAATAAAATGTCATTTGCATGGTTCGGGTAAAAAAATAATACAAAAGGGGGCATTTTTATAGACTTGAAAGTCAGATCAGTGATTAACTGTTTTGAGAAAATAATTAAATTATTAGTGGCTCATGGTTGAAGGCTTTTATTTAGCCTAGGTATAATTTTAGAGAATCTGCGCACTTAAGATTATTTAGAGAATCTAGATACGTTTGGTCATGTAGTGTATGTCAACAGTACACCAAAAGGTGATCAATGTGGTTGAGGTCAGGGCTCTGTGCAGGCCAGTCGTATTCTTCCACACCGATCTCGACAAACAATTTCTGTATGGACCTCGCTTTGTGCATGGGGGGCATTGTCATGCTAAAACAGGAAAGGGCCTTCCACAAAGTTGGAAGCACAGAATTGTCCAGAATGTCATTGTATGCTGTAGCGTTTCAATTTCCGTTCACTGGAACGAAGGGGCCTAGCCCGAACCATGAAAAACAGCACATTCCATTATTCCTCCTCCAAACATTACAGTTTGGCACTATGCATTCGGGCAGGTAGCGTTCTCCTGGCATCCGCCAAACCCAGATTAGTCCGTTGGACTGCCAGAATGATGAAGCGTGATGCATCACTCCAGAGAACCCGTTTCCACTGTTCCATAGTCCAATGGCGGCGAGCTTTACATCACTCCAGCCAGCACTTGGCATTGCATATGGGGATTTTAGGCTTGTGTGCAGCTGCTCGGCCATGGAAACTCATTTCATGAAGCCCCCAACGAACAGTTCTTGTGCTGACCTTGCTTTCAGAGGCAGTTTGGAACTCGGTAGTGAGTGTTGCAACAGAGGACAGATGATTTTTATGCCTTTCACCACTCGGCGATCCCGTTCTGTGAGCTTGCGTTGCCTACCACTTCTCGGCTGAGCCGTTGTTGCTCCAAGACGTTTCCACTTCAAAATAACAGCAGTTACAGTTGACACGGGGCAGCACTAGCTGGGCAGAAATTTGACTGACTTGTTGGAAAGGTGGCATCTTATGATGGTGCCATGTTGAAATTCTCTGAGCTTTTCAGTAAGGACATTCTGCTGCCAATGTTTGTCTATAGAGATTGCTTGGATGTGTGCTCGATATTATACACCTGTCAACAACGGGTGTGGCTGAAATAGCTGAATCCACTAATTTGAAGGGGTGGCCACATACTTTTGTATAGATAGTTTATGTTGTGAATCACCGACTTAAATTTTGAAAATAATTAGATACTGTATCATTTTTAGGCCATATCGCCAGCCCTACTACAAGCAGATGGTGAATGCTTTAGAATACATTGCTATCTTAAACATCTCTATGGGCTCCTTTGAGTTTAAATGCTCACTCAAGAACTGATTTCATGAACATCTCAATCTAAATAGCACACATACACACGGTGTCTGAACTAGCCCTGTTAATCGTTATGATGACACAGGCACAGGATATTTCCCACTCACAATTTCTCCCATCCAGAAACGAGTTGATTTCACATGTTCTAACTAGGCCTGCTAAACCAAGATCAAAAACACACTGCAGAAAAGGACTCCGCTGCATTACAAGACAACATACCGTATTGGTGTCTGTCTGACGATGTTTCGCTTAAGTACCAAGCCAACCGGGCAATCGGTTGCAGCCCCACTCCTCGTTTCCTTCACCTTTTCATTTGCAAACATACCGGTTCCGAATAGTTCTCCATTTTACTTTATCGGTATCAGTGTTCAAATTTTGTGATTATCTCCTTCCAGCTGTTAACTTTAACCGACTACAACTGCATCGAATGATTGCAGAGGTCATCGTATCATCTCACGTCCTCGCACAGATGCTCCTCATCTGGACAGAGACATAATTGAGTGTAGCAAATGTTGAAATAAAAGCACAAAGATATATGATTGCAGGTAGAATAGCAGTAGCAGAAAAATAGCTGCATGTCCATCTCTTCTGTGTTTATACCAGAAGGGATACTAGAAGAGATGTGATGTAGACACAGGGCAGGATTTCCGTTGCAAAACTCACTCAATACTGCCCCTCATGTCTTAGCAAGGAATGTTACGGCGCATCTCAATTTCCAGATAGCAAAACAACTGTCAGATGCCGGTGCGCATTACAAGGAGCCGCCCCTTTGGTGAGAAACGACATTGCAACACTGCACTACTCTCTGTACCTTTCGTCTCTGTAGTGTGTGAATTTACCTTAATGCTGTGGGTTATGCAGAGTTTCTGTGGTTTGGCTCCGGTATATCTTACCTCTGATGGCCACCTGCAGGAATGCATACTAGTGGGTGGAGTTCCTTCACCGTGCCTAAGCTGAAGAGTTCCTCCACCTTCTGGCACAATCCTGCTCATACACACACTGACTCTCCAACACACCCATTTATTCTGACTCTATACTCACGCGCACACACACACTCACATAAAATCTTCCTTTACTCTGCTGCTACTCTGTTTATCATTCATCCTGATGCCAATTCACCTTACCCCTATACATATCTACCTCTTATCACTCCAGTATCCCTGCACATTGAAAATATGGTATTGGAGCTGACCCTGTAAATAGCTTCTTACTTTCTCGTGTTTTTCTTATTTTTATTTCTTGTTTTTGTTCTACCGTATGCAATTTTAGTACTACATTGATATTGATCACTACATTGTTGGGTTTAGAGCTTGCAGTAAAGGCATTTCACTGTATTTCTGCACATTACATTTAAAACTATGTCTGTATGTCCATGACTGACTGCCACAGAGGTTCAGGGCATTCAGGGCCAATTGGAAGTGTCATGCAGTTGAATCACTGACGAAGGCTGGGAAATGCAATTGGTTCTATTTGCTCTTTGTCACAGTTTAGCTGATATGTGTATTTTCTCTCTCCCCTCACTCCACCCACTCTCGCGGGAAGTGGTGACATCACTGATAAACAATGTCTGTCAGCCCGGCCAGGCCACCAGCCCTTCCTGACAGAGCTGCTGGCCAGAGTGGTGCAGGATGGGAATGAGTGGAGCCTCACTGTCATTCTGCACCCTTTGCAAATTACAGCATCAAGGGCCTTGTATGTATTTGAACAGACAGTCAAAACATTGTGGCTGAACGTCTCTCTACTTATTTCATGCAAAATTGCTTGTGAGTGGAGTTGAATGAACTATTTATGATCATATGAATGACTGTCTTGGGATACCAATATCTTAACATCAGTATTCCTACATATGGAGGAAGTTAGATGGATGTAGTGGTTGCATTAGTTAAAATATATCAACAGTGACAAATCATATCCTACAATGAAATGGTAGCTTTCTGCTTAGCTGATTATTGATCTATTAATTTTAGAGGCTTTTAATTTAAACTTTTGTCTGGCTTCTACAAATAACCTGGAGATACAAATGAGAGTAATGAACTGCTAAAGGATATCTAGGAAAACATGGCTAAAATGCTCTCAATGTACACCAAAACAAACTGCTACAATCTATTGTCTCTTCCGGCGCCGACAGATGGCCGCCTTGCTTCGCGTTCCGAGGAAACTATGCAGTTTTTAGTTTTTTTTACGTGTTATTTCTTACATTAGTACCCCAGGTCATCTTAGGTTTCATTACATACACTCGAGAAGAACTACTGAATATAAGAGCAGCGTCAACTCACCATCAGTACGACCAAGAATATGACTTTCACGAAGCGGATCCTGTGTTCTGCCTTTCACCCAGGACAACGGAATGGATCCCAACCGACGACCCAAAAAAACGACTTTGTAATAGAGGGAAACGTAGCGGTCTTCTGGTCAGACTCCGGACTCTCGCCAATGTCCAGTCTCTTGACAACAAGGTTGATGAAATCCGAGCAAGGGTAGCATTCCAGAGGGACATCAGAGACTGTAACGTTCTTTGCTTCACGGAAACATGGCTCACTGGAGAGACTCTATCGGAGTCGGTGCAGCCAGCTGGTTTCTCCACGCATTGCGCCGACAGAAACAAACATCTTTCTGGTAAGAAGAGGGGCGAGGGTATATGCCTTATGGCTAACGAGACGTGGTTACAAAAGCATACAGGAACTCAAGTCCTTCTGTTCACCTGATTTAGAATTCCTCACAATCAAATGTCGACCGCACTATCTACCAAGGGAATTCTCTTCGATTATAATCACAGCCGTATATATTCCCTCCCAAGCAGACACATCGATGGCTCTGAACAAACTTTATTTGACTCTTTGCAAACTGGAATCCATACATCCTGAGGCTGCATTCATTGTAGCTGGGGATTTTAATAAGGCTAATCTGAAAACAAGACTCCCTAAATTGTATCAGCATATCGATTGTGCAACCAGGGCTGGTAAAACCTTGGATCATTGCTATTCTAACTTCCGCGACGCATATAAGGCCCTGCCCCGCCCTCCTTTCGGAAAAGCTGACCACGACTCCCATTTTGTTGATCCCTGCCTACAGACAGAAACTAAAACAAGAAGCTCCCACGCTGAGGTCTGTTCAACGCTGGTTCGACCAATCTGATTCCACACTCCAAGACTGCTTCCATCACGTGGACTGGGATATGTTTCGTATTGCGTCAGACAACAACATTGACGAATATGCTGATTCGGTGTGCGAGTTCATTAGAACGTGCGTTGAAGATGTCGTTCCCATAGCAACGATTAAAACATTACCAAATCAGAAACCGTGGATTGATGGCAGCATTCGCGTGAAACTGAAAGCGCGAACCACTGCTTTTAATTAGGGCAAGGTGACCGGAAATATGACTGAATACAAACAGTGTAGCTATTCCCTCCACAAAGCAATCAAACAAGCTAAGCGTCAGTATAGAGACAAAGTAGAATCTCAATTCAACGGCTCAGACACGAAGTATGTGGCAGGGTCTACAGTCAATCACGGATTACAAAAAGAAAACCAGCCCCGTCACGGACCAGGATGTCTTGCTCCCAGGCAGACTAAATAACTTTTTTGCCCGCTTTGAGGACAATTCAGTGCCACTGACACGGCCCGCAACCAAAACATGCGGCCTCTCCTTCACTGCAGCCAAGGTGAGTAAAACATTTAAACGTGTTAACCCTCGCAAGGCTGCAGGCCCAGACGGCATCCCCAGCCGCGCCCTCAGAGCATGCGCAGACCAGCTGGCTGGTGTGTTTATGGACACATTCAATCAATCCCTATCCCAGTCTGCTGTTCCCACATGCTTCAAGAGGGCCACCATTGTTCCTGTTCCCAAGAAAGCTAAGGTAACTGAGCTAAACGACTACCGCCCCGTAGCACTCACTTCCGTCATCATGAAGTGCTTTGAGAGACTAGTCAAGGACCATATCACCTCCACCTGACACCCTAGACCCACTCCAATTTGCTTACCGCCCAAATAGGTCCACAGACGATGCAATCTCAACCACGCTGCACACTGCCCTAACCCATCTGGACAAGAGGAATACCTAAGTGAGAATGCTGTTCATTGACTACAGCTCGGCATTTAACACCATAGTACCCTCCAAGCTCGTCATAAAGCTCGAGACCCTGGGTCTCGACCCCACCCTGTGCAACTGGGTACTGGACTTCCTGACGGGCTGCCCCCAGGTGGTTAGAGGTAGGCAACAACATCTCCACCCTGCAGATCCTCAACACTGGGGCCCCACAAGGGTGCGTTCTAAGCCCTCTCCTGTACCCCCTGTTCACCCACGACTGCGTGGCCACACACGCCTCCAACTCAATCTTCAAGTTTGCGGACGACACAACAGTGGTAGGCTTGATTACCAACAATGACGAGACGGCCTACAGGAAGGAGGTGAGGGCCCTCGGAGTGTGGTGTCAGGAAAATAACCTCACACTCAACATCAACAGAACTAAGGAGATGATTGTGGACTTCAGGGAACACCCCCTTATCCACATTGATGGAACAGTAGTGGAGAGGGTAGCAAGTTTTAAGTTCCTCTGCATACGCATCAAAGCTGGGACCGAGAGACTGAAAAACAGCTTCTTTCTCAAGGCCATCAGAATGTTAAACAGCCATCACTAACATTGAGTGGCTGCTGCCAACACACTGTCTCAACTCCAGCCACTTTAATAATGGGAATTGATGTAAAATATATCACTAGCCACTTTAAACAATTTGTATTTGCATTTGCATTTAAGTCATTTAGCAGACGCTCTTATCCAGAGCGACTTACAAACAATGCTACCTAATCTAATGTTTACATACCCTACATTATTCATCTCATATGTATACGTATATACTGTATTCTATATCATCTACCACATCTTTATGTAATACATGTATCACTAGTATCACTAGCCACTAACTATGCCACTTTGTTTACATACTCATCTCATATGTATATACTGTACTCAATACCATCTACTGTATCTTGCCTATGCCGCTCTGTACCATCACTCATTCATATATCTTTATGTACATATTCTTTATCCCCTTACACTTGTGTGTATAAGACAGTAGTTTTGGAATTGTTAGTTAGATTACTTGTTGGTTATTACTGCATTGTCGGAACTAGAAGCACAAGCATTTCGCTACACTCGCATTAACATCTGCTAACCATGTGTATGTGACAAATAAAATTTGATTTGATTATTGTTACAGTAGATTTAGCTCGAAAAGAAAGTAGTCTATCGCGTCAGACATGCACATACAAGGCGTGCGCAAGACAACAAAGTTGCAAACGTAACAATATGAATTGGACCAGCATCAAAACAGAATGAGACGAAACAGCCTGGGAATATTGTCCTTCCCAGAAGATGAGGAAAACTGAGACCTTTCCAGCTACGTGGTCAAACTGATATCAGAGGAACTTGACGTGGATGTATCACCAGAGGATCTGTAACGGTACCATAGGATCGGCGTGAAACAGAAAACTGTTAGGTACCCTCACGTGCTAATCTTCAAGTTGTGGAACTATCAGACCAAAGTCAACCATCTGAAGGCACGGGGAGGTAGGAAATCAAAAACCATGGCCAATCCATTTGAAATCGTCCAGGACCTGTCTGCTAGGCTGAGAAAAAATAGCAAGCAATAAATTCCGATCAGACAGTCACTGGCGGACAAAGGAATCATATCTCAACGCAAAGGATGGAATTCACAAGCGCCGATGAAGCCATAAACAGACTACAAGAAACCTTTCCAGTTCAAGGAGAGCCCCCTGTCCTGAGAGGATGAAGCGGGGGAAAAAGTGACATGCACACTAAGCATACATACAGTGCCTTTAGAAAGTATTCATATCCTGTGACCTATTCCACATTTTGTTGTTACAGCCTGAATTCAATATGGATTCAATAGATTCCCCCCCCCCTCACCCATCTACGCACCATACCCCATAATGAAAACATGTTCATATAATTTTTTGCAAATGTATTGAAAATGAAATGCAGAAAATCTCATTTACATAAGTATTCACACCCCTGAGTAAATACTTTGTAGAAGCCCCTTTGGCAGTGATTACGTCTGTGAGTCTTTCTGGGTAAGTCTCTAAGAGCTTTCCACACCTAAAATTGCGCAACATTTGCCCAAATGTATTATTTTCAAAATTCTTCAAGCTCTGTCAAATTGGTTGTTGAGCATTGCTTAACAACCATTTCCAGGTCTTGCCATAGATTTACTTGAAGTCAGGAACGTTCACTGTGTTATTGGTAAGCAACTTCATTGTAGATTTGACCTTGTTTTAAGTAATTGTTCTGCTGAAAGGTGAATTCATCTCCCAGTGTCTGGTGGAAAGCAGACTGAACTAAGTTTTCCTCCAGGATGCCTGTGCTTAGCTCCATTCGGTTTATTTTGAATCGTGACAAACTCCTCAGTCCTTAATAATTACAAGCATACCGGGCAGGTGTTTGGCACTGACACAAATTATTGATGATTGGCTGAAAGAAATTGATAGATTATGGGAGGTGTTTTGATCAGTGAAGCTTCTGATGTCATTGATCATAACCAGCCGGCTAGGGCCATTTTATTGTTTTCTGTTTTTAAATATTACCTTCCATTAATCTTATATCAAGCTGTGTCTAGGTATGCTGACGACTCAACAGTATACACGTCAAGTCAATAAATGAGACACTTAACATAGAGCTCCTGTTAGTTTTACAATGGGTAACTAGCAATAGGCTGGTGGCAAATATCTCAAAAACTAAAAGCATCATTTTGGGGACCAATCACTCGCTCAACTCTAAACCTTGTTTAGATCGATTATTGAATAATGAGGCTATTGAGCAAGCTGAGGAGACTAAACTGCTGGGTATAACCCCAGATGGCAAGCTTTGATGGTCAAAACATATAGACTCAATGGTTGGTAAAATGGGAAGAGGTTTGTCCATGATATGGCGTTGCTCTGCCTTGACTTAGATGTAATGTTATGTTGTCATCTCAGTCGACCAGACAGGTCCTACAGGCCCTTTTTTCAAATGTCTACACAAACCGCTACAACCTTTAGTAATTATGTCCTCCTTAGGTTATTGTTTGCCTTAGTAATGTGACCAGCTGTCTCTTTCCCTCTTTGTCCCTTTCTCTTTTTTCTCCTTTCACTCATTTACTGCATTCCTATTCAATTTAAAAACTCTAAAATGCTGTTTGGAGAACAGCTAAAACAAGCGAAAATGACCCCAGCCATTCACATTTGTTGCTGTAGCTTCAGTCACCTCATTCGATCTACAAACACCTAGCCTATTAGCTATACAATTAGCCGCTTCACATTAACTCAGTACCAGGATTAAAAACAATAATGTAATACCTACAGAAGGATCTGTTTGCAGAAAAAGTATTTTATTAACAAAAGGTAAAGCAATTGTGACATACTGCCTTGATTTGGTCTTACAGTATGTAGCAAAGTTTTTTAATAATTTTTTTACATTGGATAAAATGTAAACGCAAAACTACAAAATGGTATATCACACACTGCATTTGAGGAACAATGGGAAAATAATTCTGCTTTGAAAGTTGATAAACTTGTAACCTCACTTTTGAGAAAATGGCCTTTGAATATTTTGGTAGGCATACTGGAGAGCACTCCATTGTCTATACCCATTCAGCATTGTTCACACCCTCTTGCGTTTTAGCCCCACTATCTCTTTAAGGGTTTATCTGAGCGCTCTGTCCCAACAACCGCAGTCAAGCACCCAAGTTAACTGGCTAGCTTGCTAGCTACTTCCAGACACAAATGAGAGAACAGTTCACTGACTATTTTACTTGCCCTAGCAGAGCTGGTTAGCCTGATTTATGGTATCCAGAGCGTTGGTGACTGCAACAGTACTGATGGCAACAATTAATACTTTTTTTCCAACATTTACTGACCAGGGTCTGTAGAGCCGCCTCTAGCACTGAGATGCAGTGCCTTAGACCGCTGCACCACTCGGGAGCCCAAAATGTAGATAGCCTGAGCGAATTTAACAGCTACGCCTGTCAACAGTTGTTTCTCACTCTTACAGCTTTGCCCAGCTGTTTCTACACTCTGCTGTCTGTTTGCCACATGTGATGCAGCAGCAAGTCACATGCCTCTCAGGGAACTTACTTCTGTCCTAACTTTTCATAATGTCTGTGGTATTTTGTGTCGACAGTCACTTTGCTCTCTTCATGCTTTTGGTTATTGCTTCTGCTTCAGAAGCCAGAACATTTAGGTTATTGCAGTGGACAGGATATGGCCACAGATTATAAGAATTGGAATTGGTATATGGCAAAGAAATGATACTTTCTTCCACTTTCTATGCCTGATTTTGGTTCCTTTTCCTTGGAGTCTCTGAAACAACAGAGAAGGAAGCGTTATCTATATTACACAATCAAAGGCATTGAAGCAGTTTACTACCTTGGTGAAAGTAGCCAATGACTGAGCTAAAATTGAGCTACTTGATGTATGCTACTTGACGTAATAGGAGATTAGGGCTGACCCCATTTAGTCGACTGGTCGATTGTTTGGTCGATAGGCTGTTGGTTGACCGAGATTTCTTTAGTCGAGCATATAGCAAGAAAAATGTAAATAAATGATGGTGTACAAGACACCTGTCTGATTCGCTCCTGTCTGAGTGGACTAATCCATTGTGGAGGGAGATGGCACAGTTCATTACTCTAAGACGTGCTACTGAAATTGTATATGGTTATATTACATAATAATAGTAATGATGGTGCAACACTAACAAATGCGCTTTCTCCCGCGTTGGATAGCGGTCGCTGTCCGTTGTTTTGAAACATCAGGGTGCTGTTGAATTGGTGCCTTTTCATAGATCATGTTGCTATGTGCATAAGAGCAAAGTTAATCAGCATGTTGGCGTTGAGAACAATCCGCCGGAGACAGCAGTGCATTTAGGAGATGAGAAAACAACCCATAATTGTCTAAGAATAGTGAGGAGAGAGGAAACGCCAAACTTCATTAGGTCTATAATCAACAGCCTAACTGGTGTGTGTGGGTGGGGGGGAAAAAATAATGCAGATCCTGCTTCAGTAGCCTGTTTGACTGTTTGTTTAATAGCCTACTGATTTCGTGAGCACCAAGCGTCTAGCAATCACAACGTCTGATAAACAATTTTACAAATTCAGTTTTTAATCTTTCCTATGCCGTAATAAAGGGTTTAGACAAGGTTTTTTCACCCCTTAGAACAGCCTGTCTAGAATTACTTATGATTTATTTGTTTACACTGTTCCAATTTGTCAGAAATTATATTTGTAATAATAATAAGTATAGCAGCCTTGTATAACCACCATCGGGCTGTAGGCCTAAGAGCGAGTCCTGTTTAGCTAAGCCTACTAATGATAACATTACTTATTATAATGATCATAACAAAAACAACAATGAGATCAAGGAGGGTTTAATACTGTAACTTAGGCCTATATTTCAGTACTTTTATAGGCTGTATCAATCGATTATTAATTTGTTCATGGCATATGTGTCCTTCATGATTTCAAATGCAGTCAAGCATTTTAGTTTTAAAATAACAAAGCATCCTTTGAAATATTAGCATAAACAATAAATAAACCATTCCATGTCAGCAACAGTATTCACGAATGCATGCTACTTTTTTGGGTCTTTGCAATAATAAAGGCTTTTCAAAAACAATAAAATAATAATAATTACAACACTCTTCTACGCTTATAATTTATTTAGTGTTGTTTACATTGTTCCAAAGGGACAGACAAATGATATTGTAATCTAACAGCACCTGTTTGGCACAAATAATATGCATGCAGCGCTTGCTTCTTATCTTCATTTTCTTGATCTCCAGTATTTTCCACAACCAGTCAAATGTATTCCATACATCTGACTTCCTCTTTACCTCCTCAGTAACCAACCATTCCCCCGTTTCGAGTTTGTCACGTCACCTGCCTCCATTTTGCTGTCACATGTTCAGAGTGTTTATAACCAAGTTATTCATGTGATTTAAGGTATGCTATAGGTCAGGCCCTATTGGTCACGTGCCAGCGATGCATACATGTGTCACATAAAGAGAGCAAGGTTTGAGGGAAGAGAGAATGTATTTCCTAAACAAATGAGGGATTTCGGTAAGAGAACTTTTCAGTCAGATATGGCTGTAATTATTTTCAGGTTCAGCAACACGGACAGCGCGATAACACTGATGTTCTGTGGTGGTCGCTGCAGGAGAGAGAGAACGGGTGCTAGTCACAGTCACTCTCTGTCTTTTTTTTAAACACAGAACATCAATTGCAGTCGGATTCTTGATCTCGTTGATGTTTTTGTGTCTCTTTTAATAATTTCAGTAAACAGTGCACTTTAAGCATCAGACAAGCTCAGTGCATATAGTTTATTTGATTAAAATACATGAAATGTGTCTGTACCAGTCAACGGTTTGGACACACCTACTCGTTCCAGAGTTTTTCTTTATTTTTATTTTCTACATTGTAGAATAATAGTGAAGACGTTAACTATGAAATGACACGTGTAGTAACCAAAGAAGTGTTAAACAAAATAAAATATGTTATGTTTGAGATTCTTCAAATAGCCACACTTTGCCTTGACAGCTTTGCACACTCTTGGCATTCTCTCAACCAGTTTCCCCTGGAATTCTTTTCCAACAGTCTTGAAGGAGTTCCTACATATGCTGAACACTTCTTGGCTGCTTTTCCTTCACTGCGGTCCAACTCATCCCAAACCATCTCAATTGGATTGGCATCAGGTGATTGTGGAGGCCAGGTCATCTGATGCAGCACTCCATCACTCTCCTTCTTGGTCAAATAGCTCTTACACAGCCTGGAGGTGTGTCGAGTCATTTCCTGTTGAAAACAAATGATAGTCCCACTAAGCCCAATGGTATGGCGTATCGCTACAGAATGCTGTGGTAACCATGATGGCTAAGTGTGCCTTGAATTCTAAATAAATCAGTGTCACCAGCAAAGCACCCCCACACCATCACACCTCGTCCATGCTTCAAAGTGGGAACCACACATGCTCAGATCATCCGTTCACCTACTCTGTGTCTCACAAAGACACGGCGGTCTCACATTTGGACAAATTTCAACCCTATCTAATGTCCATTGCTTGTGTTTCTTGGCCAAAGCAAGTCTCTTCTTCTTATTGGTGTCCTTTTAGTTGTGTTTATTTGCGGAAATTTGACCATGAAGGCCTGATTCACACAGTCTCCTCTGAACTGTTGATGTGTCTGTTACGTGAACTCTGTGAAGCATTCATTTGGGCTACAATCTGAGGATGGTAACTAATGAAGTTATCATCTGCAGCAGAGGTAACTCTGGGTCTTCATTCCTGTGGCGGTCCTCATGAAAGCCAGTTTCATCATGACGCTTGATGGTTTTTGCAACTGCACAGTGCTTTTTCGCAAATATGCTTGTTAAATCATCACCTGTTTGGCGAAGTAGGCTGTGATTCGATGATAAATGAACAGGCACCGCATCGATTATATGCAACGCAGGACAAGCTAGATACACTAGTAATATCATCAACCATGTGTTGTTAACTAGTGCTAATGTTAAGATAGTAAAAACAAAAAGATAAGTTTCATGCTAGCGAGCAACTTACCTTGGCTCCTTGCTGCGCTTGCGTAACAGGTAATCAGCCTGCCGCGTAGTCTCCTCATGGAATGCAATGTAATCGGCCATAATTGGTGTCCAAAAATGCAGATTACCGATTGTTATATAAACTTGAAATCGGCCCTAATTAAATCGGCCATGCCATTCCGATTAATCAGTCGACCTCTAATATATATACACTGCTCAAAAAAATAACGGGAACACTTAAACAACACAATGTAACTCCAAGTGAATCACACTTCTGTGAAATCAAACTGTCCACTTAGGAAGCAACACTGATTGACAAAATATTTCACATGCTGTTGTGCAAATGTAATAGACAGGTGGAAATTATAGGCAATTAGCAAGACACCCCCAATAAAGGAGTGGTTCTGCAGGTGGTGACCACAGACCACTTCTCAGTTCCAATGCTTCCTGGCAGTGCTTTCACTCTAGTTGGTAGCATGAGACAGAGTCTACAACCCACACAAGTGGCTCAGGTAGTGCAGCTCATCCAGGATGGCACATCAATGCGAGCTGTGGCAAGAAGGTTTGCTGTGTCTGTCAGCGTAGTGTCCAGAGCATGGAGGCGCTACCAGGAGACAGGCCAGTACATCCGGAGACGTGGAGGAGGCCGTAGGAGGGCAACAACCCAGCAGCAGGACCGCTACCTCCGCCTTTGTGCAAGGAGGAGCAGGAGGAGCACTGCCAGAGCCCTGCAAAATGACCGCCAGCAGGCCACAAATATGCATGTGTCTGCTCAAACAGACAGAAACAGACTCCATGAGGGTGGTATGAGGGCCCGACGTCCACAGGTGGGGGTTGTGCTTACAGCCCAACACCGTGCAGGACGTTTGGCCTTTGCCAGAGAACACCAAGATTGGCAAATTCGCCACTGGCGCCCTGTGCTCTTCACAGATGAAAGCAGGTTCACACTGAGCACATGTGACAGACGTGACAGAGTCCGGAGACGCCGTGGAGAAGGTTCTGCTGCCTGCAACATCCTCCAGCATGACCGGTTTATGTAGCCCAATATATTGTGTTGGCCTGAAGTGATTTGGATTGATAGCAGCCCACCTCAGACTGCTTCTCTGAGGTGAAGTCAGTCAGCCCATGTCTGGAGAGAGAAAGTGAGAGAGAGGCGTGCCAATCTAAACATACTAGAGAAGTGTTATAGCTGCTGAATTTTTTTTCTGGACTTGTGATTTAGGCCTATGTATAATGTTAAACATGAGTTGTGTTCTCAAGGTCAGTGGAAAAAAGAGGTTTTGTTGAGAAAATGTGACCACATGGAAATATGCACCTGTTGGGTATATTAAGTCTATCTTTCATGTCCAATAAGCCGGCATATTTGGTGCACAAATAGTGTGCACGTTTCATTTTTATTTTCAAAACTATCCATCATTTATGAGTCAGTGACTTGTCTCATTTATTTAATTTAGCCATTTTCTTTTTGTAATTTGCTCAGAGCTTCAAATCACATTGTACCCCGCAGTCACAATTAAGCAACTTTATTTACGCAACATAGGAATTGCATGAGTAGGTGAAGGGAATTAGCCATATGCTTCAAAGTGAGTTGGCTTGGCATAAGTGTCATATGCACCAGGGAAAGAGAGAAGTGTGGGGACCGCTGTTGCTACTGCTGTCTCATTTGTAGCTCTGTTTGAGGCAGTGCACCTGGACCTGCAGGCCTCTAGTTCCTGTTCCTGTCTCCCACGCATTCCTTGTTTACTCAAACCCACTGGAGCGTGAGTCTCAACAGCAGGCGCAGTCACCCTGCCGCTATCTTCACACACACTCTCACATGCAAATTGCGCACACATAAACATGCATGGGCACACTCAAACACATTACACACACACTCGCACATTGTGAACACAGACAAAATCCATTCTGCAAGCCTACCAAGCTGGCAACATCTGGCCTGGCTGCAGATAAGCGGTAAAGTCGCTAGCTACACCCCGCCGCGCCTTTCACTACCATCGAATCATCAGCCAACTTCCTGCATGTGTGAGATACAGTTGAAGTCGGACGTTTCAATACACCTTAGCCAAATCCATTTAAACTCAGTTGTTCACAATTCATGACATTTAATCCTAGTAAAAATTCCCTGTTAGGATCACCACTTCATTTTAAGAATGTGAAATGTCAGAATAATAGTAGAGAGTGATTTATTTCAGCTTTTATTTCTTTCATCACATTCCCAGTGGGTCAGAAGTTTACATACACTCAATTAGTATTTGGTAGCATTGCCTTTAAATTGTTTAACTTGAGTCAAATGTTTTGGGTGAATTTTGGCCCATTCCTCCTGACAGAGCTGGTGTAACAGAGTCAGGTTTGTAGGCCTCCTTGCTTGCACTTTTTTTCCGTTCTGCCCACAAATGTTCTATGGGATTGAGGTCAGGGCTTAGTGATGGCCACTCCAATACCTTGACTTGTTGTCCTTGGCCATTTTGCCACAACTTGGGAAGTAGGCTTGGGGTCATTGTCCATTTGGAAGACCTATTTGCGACCATCACAGGAGTGATATAATTTGAGTCAATTGGAGGTGTACTTCCTGACAGGAAGTGCACCTCCAGTACACCTCCAATTGACTCAAATTATGTCATTTAGCCTATCAGAAGCTTCTGAAGCCATGACATAATTTTCTGGAATTTTCCCAGCTGTTTAAAGCCACAGTCAACTTAGTGTATGTAAACTTTTGACCCACTGGAATTGTGATACAGTGAATTATAAGTAAAAATTACTTCGGACATCTACTTTGTGCATGACACAACAGACTTGACAAAACTATAGTTTGTTAACAAGAAATTTGTGGAGTGGTTGGAAAAACGAGTTTTAATGACTCCAACCTAAGTGTATGTACATTTCTGACTTCAACTGTATATACTACCGTTCAAACGTTTTGGGTCACTTAGAAATGTCCTTGTTTTTGAAAGGAAAGCAAAAAAATCCGTCCTTTAAAATAACAAATTTGATCAGAAATACAGTTTAGACGTTGTTAATGTTGTAAATTACTATTGTAGCTGGAAATGGCAGATTTTTAATGGAATATCTACATAGGCATTCAGAGACCCATTATCAGCAACCATCACTCCTGTGTTCCAATGGCACTTTTTATTAGCCAATCCAAGTTTAGCATTTTAAAAGGCTATTTGATCATTAGAAAACCCTTTTCTAATTATGTTTATGTTAGCACAGCTGAAAACTGTTGTTCTGATTAAGGAAGCAATAAAACTGGCCTTCTTTAGACTAGTTGAGTTTCTGGAGCATCAGCATTTGTGGGTTCGATTACAGGCTCAAAATGGACAGAAACAAAGCACTTTCTTCTGAAACTCGTAAGTCTATTCTTGTTCTGATAAATGAAGGCTATTCCATGCAAGAAATTGCCAAGAAACTGAAGATCTCGTACAACGCTGTGTACTACTCCCTTCACAGAACAGCACAAACTGGCTCTAACAGAATAGAAAGAGGAGTAGGAAGCCCCGGTGCACAACTTAGCAAAAGGACAAGTAGATTCGTTGTAGATTAGATTAGTTGTCTAGTTGAACAACGGACGCTTCACAAGTCCTCAACTGACAGCTTCATTAACTTAGGGATAGCCCCCCCCCCCCATTTTTGTCTTAAATAATATACCCAAATCTATCTGCCTGTAGCAAGGATATGCATATTCTTGGTACCATTTGAAAGAAACACTTTGAAGTTTGTGGAAGCTAATGTAGTAGAATATAACACATTAGATCTGGTAAAAGATAATACAAAGAAAAAATGCAAGAGAAAGGCCATAAGGCATGTATTGCACCTTCTGTCCCAGGTGCAATTTAGACTTTGGCCACTGGATGGCAGCACTAAGTTTTAGAGTGATCCAATGAACTATTGCATATATATTCAAAATATTGTATCAAGACTGCCCAAATGTGCCTAATTGGTTTATTCATGCATTTTCAAGGTCATAATTGTGCACTCTTCTCAAGCAATAGCATGGTATTCTTTCACTGTAATAGCTACTGCAAATTGGACAGTGCAGTTAGATTAACAAGAATTTAAGCTTTCTGCCCATATCAAATATGTCTATGTCCTGGGATTTTTATTTTGTTTCTTACAACCACATGCTAATCACATTAGCCTACGTTAGTTCAACCGTCCCGAGGATGGGACACTGATCATGTAGAGGTTGCTGCCCCTAACATTGTAGAGGCTATCTCTGACCTTTCTAACCTGTCTCTCCTCTCTGGGTAGGTACATCTTTTATTTAAAGGGTTATACTGTTATAGGCCAATTTCTATTTTGCCCTGTTCATCAAAGGGTTGGAAAAACTTGTCAATAATCAACTAACTGGCTTTCTTGATGTCTGTAGTATTCTCTCTCTCTGACATGCAATCTGGTTTCCGCTCAGGTTATGGATGTGTCACGGCAACATTAAAGGTCCTCAATGACGTCGCCTTGCCTTTGATTCTAAGCAATGTTGTGCTGCAATTTTTATTGACTTTGCTGAAGCTTTTGATATGTTAGACCATTCAATTCCATTCTTTTGAGCCAACTAAGGAGTATTGGTGTGAGGGGTCTTTGGCATGGTTTGCTAACTACCTCTCAAAGAGTGCAGTGTATAAAGTCAGAAAATCTGCTGTCTCAACCACTGCCTGTCAGGGTTAGTTGGAGTACCCCAAGGCTCAAACCTAGGTCCCCCACTCTCCTCAATTTACATCAATAATGTAGCTCAGGCAGTAGGAAGTTCTCTCATCCAATTAATTGCAGATGATAGTCTTACACTCAACTGGCCCCTCCCTGGATTGTGTGTTAAACGCTCTACAACAAAGCTTTCTTAGTGTCCAACAAGCTTTCTCTACCCTTAACCTTGTTCTGAACACCTCCAAAACAAAGGCCATGTGGTTTGGTAAGAAGAATGCCCCTCTCCCCACCGGTGTGATTACAACCTCTGAAGATTTAGAGCTGGAGGTAGTCATCTCATACAATAAGTATAAGTATGGCTAGACAGTATACTGTCCTTCTCTCAGCATATATCCAAGCTGCAGGCTATTGCTCCCCTTTCACCCCAGCTGCCAAACTAACCCTGATTCAGATGACCATCCTACCCATGCTATATTACGGAGACGTAGTTTATAGATCGTCAGTTAACCTCATTTGTTGACTTCTGTGATCGAAAAAGCCTTGGTTTCATGCATGTCAACATCAGAAGCCTCCTCCCTAAGTTTGTTTTACTCACTGCTTTAGCACACTCTGCCAACCCTGATGTCCTTGCCCTGTCTGAATCCGGGATTAGGAAGGCCACCAAAAATTCTGAGATTTCCATACCCAACTATAACATTTTCCGTCAAGATAGAACTGCCAAAGGGGGAGGAGTTGCTGTCTACTGCAGATATAGCCTGCAAAGTAATGTCATACTTTCCAGGTCCATACCCAAACAGTTCGAACTACTAATTTTAAAAATGACTCTCCCCAGAAATAAGTCTCACTGTTGCCACCTGCTACCGACCTCCCTCAGCTCCCAGCTGTGCCCTGGACACCATTTGTGAATTGATCGCCCACCCCATCTAGCTTCAGAGATTGTTCTGTTAGGTGACCTAAACTGGGATGTGCTTAACACCCCGGCAGTCCTACAATCTAAACTATATGTCCTCAATCTCACACAAATCATCAAGGAACCCAACAGGTACAACCCTAAATCTGTAAACAAGGGCACCCTCATAGACATTATCCTGACCAACTGGCCCTCCAAATACACCTCCGCTGTCTTCAACCAGGATCTCAGCGATCACTGCCTCATTGACTGTATCCGCTACGGGTCCGCAGTCAAACGACCACCCCTGATCACTGTCAAACGCTCCCTAAAACACTTCTGCAAGCAGGCCTTTCTAATTGACCTGGCCCGGGTATCCTGGAAGGATATTGACCTCATCCCGTCAGTTGAGGATGCCTGGTCATTCTTTAAAAGAAACTTCCTCACCATCTTACATAAGCATGCTCTGTTCAAAAAATGCAGAACTAAGAACAGATATAGCCCTTGGTTGACTCCAGATCTGACTGCCCTCGACCAGCACAAAAACATCCTGTGGCGGACTGCAATAGCATCGAATAGTCCCCGCGATATGCAACTGTTCAGGGAAGTCAGGAACCAATACACGCAGTCAGTCAGGAAAGCAAAGGCCAGCTTTTTCAAGCAGAAATTTGCATCCTGTAGCTCTAACTCCAAAAAGTTCTGGGACACTAAAGTCCATGGAGAACAAGAGCACCTCCTCTCAGCTGCCCACTGCACTGAGGCTAAGTAAGACGGTCACCACCGATAAATCCATGATAATCAACCTCTGCAAACAGCTCCGCCCCCCCCCCCCCCAGCTACTCGCCCAAGCCTCCCCAGCTTCTCCTTTACCCAAAACCAGATAGCAGATGTTCTGAAAGAGCTGCAAAACCTGGACCCGTACAAATCAGCTGGACTTGACAATTGGGACCCTCTATTTCTGAAACTATCCGCCGCCATTGTCGCAACCCCTATTACCAGCATGTTCAACCTCTCTTTCATATCGTCTGAGATCCCCAAGGATTGGAAAGCTGCGGCAGTCATCCCCCTCTTCAAAGGGGGGAGACACCCTGGACCCAAACAGTTACAGACCTATATCCATCCTGCCCTGCCTGTCTAAGGTCTTCGAAAGCAAAGTCAACAAACAGGTCACTGACCATCTCGAATCCCACCGTACCTTCTCCACTGTACAATCTGGTTTCCGAGCCGGTCACAGGTGCACCTCAGCCACGCTCAAGTTACTAAACGATATCATAACCGCCATCGATAAAAGACAGTACTGTGCAGCCGTCTTCATCGACTCTGTCAATCACCATATTCTTATCGGCAGACTCAGTAGCTTTGGTTTTTCTAATGTCTGCCTTGCCTGGTTCACCAACTACTTTGCAGACAGAGTTCAGTGTGTCAAATCGGAGGGCATGTTGTCCAGTCCTCTGGCAGTCTCTATGGGGGTGCCACAGGGTTCAATTCTCAGGCAGACTCTTTTCTCTGTATATATCAATGATGTTGCTCTTGCTGTGGGCGATTCCCTGATCCACCTCTACGCAGACGACACCATTCTGTATACTTCTGGCGCTTCCTTGGACACTGTGCTATCTAACCTCCAAATGAGCTTCAATGCCATTCATCACTCCTCCCGTGGCCTCCAACTGCTCTTAAATGCTAGTAAAACCAAATGCATGCTTTTCAACCGTTCGCTGCCTGCACCCGCACGCCCGACTAGCATCACCACCCTGGATGGTTCCGACCTAGAATATGTGCACATCTATAAGTACCTAGGTGTCTGGCTAGACTGTAAACTCTCCTTCCAGACTCATATCAAACATCTCCAATCTAAAATCAAATCTAGACTCGGCTTTCTATTCCGCAACAAAGCCTCCTTCACTCACGTCGCCAAACTTACCCTAGTAAAACTGACTATCCTACCGATCCTCGACATCTACAAAATAGCTTCCAATACTCTACTCAGCAAACTGGATGCAGTTTATCACAGTGCCATCCGTTTTGTTACTAAAGCACCTTACACCACCCACCACTGCGACCTGTATGATCTAGTCGGCTGGCCCTCGCTACATATTCGTCGCCAGACACACTGGCTCCAGGTCATCTATGTATATATGCACACAATGTATATAGACTCTTTTTTTCCTGCTGTGTTATTGACTTGTTAATTGTAAACTCCATGTGTAACTCTGTTGTTGTCTGTTCACACTGCTATGTTTTATCTTGGCCATGTCACAGTTGTAAATGAGAACTTGTTCTCCACTAGCCTACCTGGTTAAATAAAGGTGAACAAAAACAAACTCTGGGATAGGCGGGACGCAAATGTCCCACCTGGCCAATTACCAGGGAAAATGCAGAGCACCAAATTCAAATAAAATACTATAAAATTCTAACTTTTCATTAAATCACACATGTAAGATACCAAATTAAAGCTACACTCGTTGTGAATCCAGCCAACATGTCAGATTTCAAAAAGGCTTTTCGGCGAAAGCACAAGAAGCTATTATCTGGTGAAGGCACAATGGTAAACAAAGAGAGAGTAGCATATTTCAACCCTGCAGGCACCACACAAAACACAGAAATAAAATATAAATCATGCCTTACCTTTGACGAGCTTCTTTTGTTTGCACTCCAATATGTCCCATAACATCACAAATTGTCCTTTTGGTCGCTTAATTCCATCGATCTATATCCAAAATGTCCATTTATTTGGCACGTTTGATCCAGAAAAAAACGGCTTCCAATTTGCTACAAAATATCTCAAAGGTTACCTGTAAACTTTGCCAAAACATTTCAAACTACTTTTGTAATGCAACTTTAGGTATTTTTAAACGTTAACAATCGATCAAATTGTAGACTGGACAATCTGTGTTCAATACAGGAAGGCAACAAACTCACGCTACTTTTCCAGTCAGGCGCCTTCTCAAAAAGTACACTTCAAATGACACAAATTCAAGATGGCCGTACTTCTTCATTACACAAAGGAATAACCTCAACCTATTTCTAAAGACTGGGGACATCCAGTGGAAGCGGTAGGAACTGCAAACAAGATGTCCAAATCTCGTTTCCCAATGAAATATCATTGAATAGACAGTGACTTCAAAAAATAAAAATTCTGAATGGTTAGTTCTCGGGTTTTGCCTGCTACATAAGTTTTGTTATACTCACAGACATGATTCAAACAGTTTTAGAAACTTCAGAGTGTGTTCTATCCAAATCTACTAATAATATGCATATCTTATATTCTTGACATGAGTAGCAGGAAGTTGAAATTGGGCAAGCTATTTATCCAAAAGTGAAAATGCTGCCCCCTATCCCAAAGAGGTTTTAAGGGTGTTCTTGAGTGGCTAGATGTTCTTTAGCATGCAGTCATCAGATTTGCCACCAATGCCCCTTATAGGACACATCACTGCACTCTAGTCTCCTCTGTAAACTGGTAATCTCTGTATACCCGTCGCAAGACCCACTGGTTGATGCTTATTTATTAAACCCTCTTAGGCCTCACTCCACCCATCTGAGATACTTACTGCAGCCCTCATCCTCCACATACAACACCCGTTCTGACAGTCATATTCTGTTAAAAGCACACATCTCTGGGTCGCTCCTCTTTTTAGTTTGCTGCTGTTAGCGACTGGAACGAGCTACAACAAACACTCAAACGGGACAGTTTTATCTTCATCTCTTCATTCAAAGACTCAATCATGGACACTCTTACTGACACTTGTGGCTGTTTCGCGTGATGTGTTGTTTCTACCTTCTTGCCCTTTGTGCTGTTGTCTGTGCCCAATAATGTTTGTACCATGTTTTGTGCTGCTACCATGTTGTGCTGCTGCCATGATGTGTTGCGACTGTGTTGCTGTCATGTGTTGCTGCCATGCTGTGGTGTCTTAGGTCTCTCTTTATGTAGTGTTGTGGTGTCTCTTGTCGTGATGTTTGTTTTGTCCTATATATGTATTTTTTTTTATCCCAGCCCCCGTCCCCGCAGGAGGTCTTTTGGTAGGCCGTCATTGTAAATAAGAATTTTCTCTAAACTTACTTGCCTAGTTAAATGTTTAATACAATAAACAAGCAGGGAATTGGGGATTATCTGATATTCTGTATTAAGGGTCATTTTTGTCTGGAAATGAACGGTACCCTGCTTTTCCCTTTTGTAAATGGCAGGATACCTTTCAGCAAATCTCCTGTGGGTTTATGTGTTTGGGATTCTGTGTTTTGGCCTAGGTGTGGTATTCTCCCACACATGCATAGACAGCAGCTATGTGGAGGACCATTGAAATGTTTGCACACTGTTCACACTCACTCTTTGTTAGGCCTATCAGAAAGACAACTGCTGAGAAAAGGGCTTTTGGTTTTGTTCTCCCTAAACAAAGTAGGAACACATTTAGAGCCCCAATAGTTATAGTTAACTCAGGTTCTGCTGATCTTCTGTGCATGTTCCACAAACTAGCGTGCCATCTTGATATGTCCCTCCCAGGCTTACTTATTTGATGCCATTTTGGAAGGGAAACATAAATATCTATGGGTTTTATTTTTAAGCCTATGTTCTCTTAACTTCTTAGTAAGTTCATTTACCTGCTGTTTGCAGTCTTATACACCCTTCAAACCTAGACATTTTGCCGGCATTTTCATTATCTTAAAAGGTATTGCCGGCATTATTATTATCTCCCCCCCCACTCTGCATTGTTGGGAAGTGCCAGTAAGTAAGCATTTCAATGTTGGTCTACACCTGTTATTTCCAAAGCATGTGACAAATACAATTGTATTTGATTTGAAAGCCTGTACTTTTATTTCTGCTAACTGACCTAGTCATGATTGTGGTATTATGTTTAAAAGTCCCGCCAAGCCCTCATTATAAATGTCCCTTTCTTCTTGCCGGCTATGGCACGGATCAAATCATTAACATTCTATTGTTGTTCTATAGCAATGTTACCTGCTCTATTTTTTTCCCCTTCCCCCCAAAAATCTGTTGTTAAAAAATGTATTTAGGATATGTAAATCAAGCAAGCCAGAAAACTAACAGCTACTTTCTAGACAATGCTTTGGTTTGTAGCTTGTTAGATAAGTTAGCTATCTAGCTTGCTAGCCAGCTCATATTACCAGTTTTGAGTTTAACTGTAGCCAATATTTATTCAGCATGACAGGAAAATTAACACAATACAAGGTCATTATTTACAAGTATGGCGAGCTGCTAACTTACTGTTGTAAATTTAACTGGAGACTGCATCCAAGCAGTCCAACCGTTGTTTTCAATGTAATCTACTCACATTCGCCGATTCTTCGACCGTCTATCCGGGTTGCATCAGGTTTACATGGCCCAACTTCACATACACACTAGTAATCAGTGCGAGCAGTGCCAGTAGCAATGACACCACATCATCCAAAAACATGGCAGACATTGGATGAATATAAAATGTTAATATCTCCGGCTGTGAGTGATGAAAAAAATTGGCCGCAGGGACTATTTACTTGAACAATTCAATGGATGTTTTGTGCTCAAAAGTGATAACTAAAGTGTCTTATTAGGAATTTTCTAATCTGACTACTCCGTGTGGCAGTCTATGGAAATGGTCTTTCTGGGCCTGGCGTCAGTTAAACAACAGTACTGAAGCAAGACTAGACGCAGTCAAAAACAATTCTAGACCGGATCCCTATTGAGGAATTTAGAACTTGATCAATGCTGCTTGCTGCATCAGGTTACTAGGACAACGGTCGCAAGAACAGGGCAAAGTTTGTCTCTTGTTCAGTTGCAGCTAAGTCAGTTGCAATATAGAAGGTGAATGCCGACAACAAAGAGGTAAAGATGGGGCTGTTTGAAAAGGGCTCATATATTACCCAATTGTTTTTACAGTCAATGAGTCATACGTTAGTGCTACTCCAAAACATGAATCAATGGGTTCTCACACTGCACATACTAAGGTGTAGTAGGCATAAGTTTCATCTTAGCTAGGGCTGCGGTGGCTGGAAACTGGGCCTCTGTGTGGTTCAGCCTGTACTCTGATGTGATCATCTCAAAGGAATTGTCTGATATTTTTGGTATCCAAGACATGCGTGTATTATTGTTGTATAGTTTCAGTGGTGGAAAAAGTACCCAATTGTCATTCTTTAGTGAAAGTGAAGATGCCTTAATAGAAAATAACTCAAGTGAAAGCAAAGGTCACCCAGTAAAATACAACTTGAGTCTTGAGTAAGGACACGCATATAGAAGTAGGTCTACCTGGGTGTCAGGGAAAATGCA
This sequence comes from Oncorhynchus gorbuscha, assembly GCF_021184085.1. Taxonomy (NCBI): domain Eukaryota; kingdom Metazoa; phylum Chordata; class Actinopteri; order Salmoniformes; family Salmonidae; genus Oncorhynchus; species Oncorhynchus gorbuscha. Next base: position 47,591,039 of record NC_060188.1, on the reverse strand, counting down.
TGAAGTAAAAAGTACACCATTTTCTTTAGGAATGTAATGAAGTAAAAGTAGTCAAAAATAGAAGTAAAGTACATATAACCCAGAAAACTACTTATGTAAAAATACTAAGTGCTAATTAAGTATTTTACACCAGTGTATCATTTTATTGTCCTGCCTATAACTTTGTGGCTATAAATAGCACTGAAGAAGGAGCAGGCATAAGTTCAGAAGTAAAAATGTGTTTCACAATTTGCATGGACTCAAATAGTGGTTAACATAATTTATGACTACCCCCATCTCTGTATCCCACACATACAATTGTCTGTAAGGTCCCTCAATCAAGTAATGAATTTCAAGCACAGATTCAACCACAAAGACCAAGGAGGTTTTTCAATGCCTCGCAAAGAAGGACATCGATTGGTAGATGTGAAAGAAAACTAAACTAAGCCGATGCTGAATATCCCTTTGAGCTTGGTAAAGTTGTTAATTAGGCTTTGGATGGTGTATCAATACACCCAACCACTACAAAGATACAGGTATCCTTCCTAACTCAGTTGTTAGATAGGAAGGAAACTGCTCAGGGATTTTACCATGAGGCCAATAGTGACTTTTTAAAACAGTTTGAGTTTAATCAGGCTGTATCACATCCAGCCATGATTGGGAGTCCTGTTGGGTGGCACACAATTGGCCCAGCGTCGGCCGGGGTAGGCTTTCATTGTAAATAAGAATTTGTTCTTAACTGACCTGCCTAGTTAAATAAAAAAATGAATGGCTGTGATAGGAAACAACTGAGGATTTTATCAACAACATTGTAGTTAGTCCACAATATTAACCTAAATGACTGAGTGAAGAGAAGGAAGCTTGTACAGAATAAATATTCCAAAACATGCATCCTGTGGGCAACAAGGCACTTAAGTAATACTGCAGAAAATGTGGACAATGTTTTGTCCTGAATACAAATCAATATGTTTGGGTCAAATCCAACACAACTCATCACTGAACCACTCTTCATATTTTCAAGCATGGTGGTGGCTACATCATGTTATGGGTATGCTTGTCATCGGCAAGGACTAGGGAGTTTTTTGGGATAAAAATAAATGGAATACAGCTAAGCATAGGCAAAATCCTAGAGGAAAACCTGATTCAGCCTCCTTTCCAACAGACACTGCGAGAGAGATTCACCTTTCAGCAGGACAATAACCTAAAACACAAGGCCAAATATAGAGCAGATTGCTTACCAAGACGGCATTGAATGTTCCTGAGTGGCTAGTTACGGTTTTGACTTAATTCAGCTTCATGAACAACCAACTTGACAGAGCTTGAATCATTTTTTAAATAATAATGGGCAAATATTATACAATCCAGGTGTTCAAAGCTCTTAGAGACTTGCACAGAAAGACTCAGTTAGAATCACCTTTGGCAGCGATTACAACATATATTGACTCAGGGGGTTGAATACTTATCTAATCAAGATATGTGTTTTATTTTTCATACAATTTATTATAAATGTGTTTGTTTTTTTCACTACTACATGACTATTTTGTGTAGATCGTTGACCTTAAATGACAAATCAATTTTAATCCCACTTTGAAGCACAACAACATTTGGAAAATGTCAAGTGGTGTGAATACTTTCTGTAGGCACTGTAGGTTACTCAACCTGATATAACCTTAGCAAGGTTCATGAACCTGGCAAGGTAGGCTACAATGGTTCTTTGTGTGGTGCTTGACTGGTCACTGAAATGAGAGGAAATGCAGCTAGCTATAGTAAACAAAGTATTTCAGAGCATTAGTCTTCTATAATGTGAATGCACTCAATAAAGTGACACTGTCTTAATTTCACTATTTTAAAAAGAGGCAGAGGCAGATGTGTTTAAGGCCATTGGTGGCCTATTGTCAAACATGAAATCTTGGCAAGGTCAGTTACCAATGAACTTGTTTCGATATTATGAGGGAAAAAGGATGAGAACTCTTTAAAGAGATATTGCACGATTTTCTACATACCCAGGTGTCAGCTCAATGACTGGAAGTCTACAGGTACGGTAGCATACACTAGCATACCTGTAAACTTCCAGTCAATTCGCTAAAGCTAGTTAGCATTGCCTGGTGAAACTATCTCTAAGTTCGTTCCTACTGCAAACAGACAATAAAATGGTATCCACGAGTTCATCTGACTCTGGGTAACTAACCCAGTCATTCCTACTCTGGGTAACTAATTCAATTTCCAGAATGTCGCAGTAACTCTAACTCTTTAACCCTGGACCGAGTGCAGGAAACCCTGCTGTGGACAATATTGACTCAGTGTTTTGCGTTTGGCAAGCGCTCTCAGGAGAAGGTATTATGTACCAGCGCTGTTTAAAATAAATCTGCAATTAACTTTGCTCTAAGTACCACCAAGTACCTCCAAGTCTGGTTCATCCTTGGCAGCAATTTCCAGTTTCCAAATGTCCATGCCTGAAGGTACCACGTTCATCTGTACAAACAATCGTACGCAAGTATAAACACCATGGGACCACGCAGCCGTCATACTGCTCAGGAAGGAGACGCGTTCTGTCTCCTAGAGATGAACGCACTTTGGTGCGAAAAGTGCAAATCAATCCCAGAACAACAGCGAAGGACCTTGTGAAGATGATGGAGGAAACAGGTACAAACGTATCTATATCCACAGTAAAACGAGTCCTATATTGACATAACCTGAAAGGCCGTTGAGCAAGGAAGAAGCCACTGCTCCAAAACCGCCATAAAAAAGCCAGACTACGGTTTGCAACTGCACATTGGGACAAAGAATGTACTTTTTGGAAAAATGTCCTCTGGTCTGATGGAACAAAACTAGAACTGTTTGGCTGTAATGACCATCGTTATGTTTGGAGGAAAAAGGGGGAGGCTTGCAAGCTGAAGACACCATCCCAACAATGAAGCACGGGGGTGGCAGCATCATGTTGTGGGGGTGCTTTGCTGCAAGAGGGACTGGTAAACGTCACAAAATAGATGGCATCATGAGGGGAAAAAAATATGTGGATATTTTGCTTCAATATCTCAAGACATCAGTGAGGAAGTTAAAGCTTGGTTGCAAATGGGTCTTCCAAATGGACAATGAACCCAAGCATACTTCCAAAGTTCTGGCAAAATGGCTTAAGGACAACAAAATCAAGGTATTGGAGTGGCCATCACAAAGCCCTGACCTCAATCTTATATAAAATTTGTGGGCTGATGATTAAATGTCAGGAATTGTGAAAAACTGAGTTTAAATGGATTTGGCTAAGGTGTATGTAAACTTCCGACTTCAATTGTATATCATGATGATTTAGTTCATTTTCTGCTATTGTGTGGCTTCATCAATTTTTTTTCAGATCTATTTATCAACTAATTATCAACTGCTCCTCAATGGCATATTCTGATTTAGAATAAAGAACAGATCATTTTTCAAAGCAGAAAACTAGAGGTTGTGTGAATGACTCTTATAGTATTCTTTGTTGCCAGTGATAATGAAAAAATAGGTGGTTAAAAACACACTCAACCCTCTTATACTGTGCTTAATTCACATTCTGGGCTAATTAACTATTCATGAGCCAAGTGCTCACGGATCTGCCCTAAACTTGAAGGTTAATCCAAGGTTCTGTTATTACACATCACTGGAATCTGATTCATGTGTGTCAGTTCCTCCACTGTGTTGGGGTGTGTGGGTGGTGGGCTAGGTCTCTCTGTGTCGGTCTCTGTGCTGTATGTAGGATCGATACGGATGGGTGGTACACTGTATTCTGTTTGGGAAGCCAAATGCACAGGCCTATCTGGGGGGGGCCCGATGGATGACTAATGGAATCAGACCTGTGGCAGGTTGCATAGTAGCCTGGTCTATGGCAGACACCCCAGGGGGCCTCCACGCTACAGGGGCTTTTATGAACTTACCTCAGCACCAGTCTGGTGTGAAAGGCACAATGTTGCTGGCAGACAATAAACACACACACACACACAAAGTGAGTGTAGCTGGTTCACCGAGGCGGTGTTGTCAGCTCAGCTGCTGGTGAATCAGTTGTTTGCCCAAGCCTCCCCAGCCTTCGCCTGATTGGAGCATGTCTCCTTCTCGCCCCATCTATCACCTCCCCATGACCTCACAGGGGGGGGGGGGGGGGGGGTTAGCCTTACAGCACTGCTGCAGTGCAGCTAAAGTAGCCTTGACCCCAGACACAAACTCAAGTGTTGTCATTCTCAGTAACATTTGCCATTTGTTATATCATCATCATCATCATGACATAGTTTTTCTTGAAGCTCGGAGTCATATTCAAATTATGTTATGTACTATATATTGGTATGGCATCTCCCCTTTTGAAAACTACAGTTAGAAATGATCATGGAACGGATTCAGTCTCTGCCTTCCCACGGAACATTGTTTCAAGGATGTTTCAGTGTGAGTATAGATGGCTGTATGTGCAGTCTTTATTCTTAGATCTCCTGCACCTGCTTAAAACCACTCGATATGCATATACACTACAGGTCAAACGTTTTAGAAAACCTACTCATTAAAGGGTTTTTCTTTATTTGTACTATTTTCTACATTGTATAATAATATTGGAGACATGAAAACTATGAAATAACACATATGGAATCATGTAGTAACCAAAAAAGTGCTAAACAAATCTAAATATATTTTATATTTTAGATTATTCAAATAGCCACCCTTTGCTTTGCTGACCGCTTTGCGCCCTTTTGGCATTCTCTCAACCAGCTTCTCCTGTGATGGTTTTCCAACAGTCTTGAAGGAGTTATCACATATGCTGAGCACTTGTTGGCTGCTTTTCCTTCACTCTGCTGTCCGACTCTTCCCAAACCATCTCAATTGGGTCGATATCGCAGGATTGTGGAGGCCAGGTCATCTGATGCAGCACTCCATCACTCTCTTTCTTGGTAAAATATCCCTTATACAGCCTGGAAGTGTGTTGGGTAATTTTCCTGTTGAAAAACAAATGATAGTCCCACTAATGGGACTATCAGATGGGATGGCAGAATGCTGTGGTAGCCATGCTGCTTCAGTATGCCTTGAATTCTAAATAATTCACAGACAGTGTCCCCAGCAAAGCACCCCCACACCATAACACCTTCTCCTCCATACTTTACGGTGGGAACCACACATGCGGAGATCTTCCGTTCACCCACACCGCATCTCACAAAGACACAGCGGTTGGAACCAAAAATCTCCATTTTGGATTCCAGACCAAAGGACACATTTCCACCAGTCTAATGTCCATTGTGTGTGTTTCTTGGCCCAAGCAAGTCTCTTCTTATTGCATTTTTCCACAATAGGTTGGTAAGCGCTTGCACAAAATGGAAAAATATGCGTAACTGGAGTTTATGTGCATTTATCGTCTACAAATCAAATCAAGCTTTATTTATATAGCACATTTCAGACATGGATGCACAGACACAATGCGCTTCACAGGAGAAAAACATAAAAACAATGAAAATAAAAACAGAAATATTTATTACACAGGAAAACACTGGAGGATAAAAACAAAAGAATAACAATAAAAACTGAAAGACTAAAAAAAGCACAGTCCAGAATTTGTGACTGAAAATCTTTTGGAGCTCATTTTTGAGTGTCTGTGTCAGAGATGTGGTGCTCTCGCACTGAGGAGAAGCTTGGGAAAGCTCCTTTTCACCCAAACATAATTGTAAAAATGCAACCAAAACCAGTCAAAACAAAATATATAAAAGACACTTATTTTGGACCTGTGTAAAAAGCCTCCGGGTCAAAATGACCCACAACATCATGTTTGTATACAAAATATACACAGATATTCCACAACACATCAGTGTGTCCACATTTTGAAGTTAGGTTCATGACCCTAAATGAGGAAAAGTCCATTTCATGGAGAAAAAGAGAGGGTCCACTAGTATTTTAGACATCTCAAAGTGGAAATGGATCAGATTGACCCGCAACATAATAGTAGGGTTAAATATGTCCAGATTCGGGCTCCCTCAGGTTCTCTGGCAGGCTATAGTAACTAAAGACTGCCTCTCCATGCCTCCTAAGCTTTTGGATAGTTAAAAGGCCAGTTCCAGAAGACCTGATGGACCTACTGGGTACATAACTTAAAAGGATGTCTGACATGCATTGGGGTGCACAATCGTGGATTGATTAAAAAACCAATAGAATAATCTTAATGTCTTAATCTTAATGTATTCTAAAAACCAGTGCAGAGACTTTAAAACTGGTGTAATGTGTGCTCTCCGTCTGATCTCGGTCAATACCCGTGCTGCAGCATCCTGTATGTTTTGCAGTTGACCAATGGCTTTCTTGAGACAGGAGAGCATTACAGTAGGGAAAGGGGGACACCTAGTCAGTTGTGCAACTGAATGCATTCAACTGAAATGTGTCTTCTGCATTTATCCCAACCCATCTGAATCAGAAAGGTGCGGGGGCTGCCTTACTTGACATCCATGTCTGCCCGGGGAACAGTGGGTTAACTACCTAGCTCAGGGGCAGAACGACAGAGTTTTACATTTTCAGCTCGGGGATTTGATCCAGCAACCTTTTTGGTTACTGGCCCAACACTCTAACCACTAGGCTACCTGCCGTAGTCAAGCCTGCTTGTAATGGAAGCATGGATGAGTCTCACTGTATCAGCCTGAGATGGAACATGTACAACGTGGATATGTAGGGCCCTATACAATCTGTGATGCGGAGAACAAAGACAGAATCCAGACATTAAAACATAAATCAACAATATAGAAACATTCATCGAACTTAGTAGGTAATCAATTAAATTATATTGGACATTAATACATTTGCCCAAGTTTATTAATACATTTGCCCAAGTTTAAGACATGAACAGAATGCATCAGGGATTCGTATTTCCTGCAACTTTCTGACGAGGCAATGAAAATTCCCCGTCTATGTATGTGCATTGTGTAGCCATTAGCAATGATGCTAATGAAAAGTCTTCTGGTACAGTAAATGGAAAAGCTTTCCCAAAAACATTCTTAATTATTAACTACAAAGTAGCCTATGCTTACCTGGCAGAACAAAAACCTGAAAAAACAGGGGAAACTGAAACCTGGAAAAACTAAATGGAGAAAAGGGAATTTGGGGAAAGACTAAATGGAATCAAGTGAAAAATCTGTTAATATTTTATAAGGCACTAGATATGTGTGCCAGCATTTCGTATGTTTAAAAGTGTCTGACCAGTGGAGATTGAGGTAGAGACCCTGGCTGTGCCTCAGGGCCAGTGTTGGGTGTGGGAGAGTAGAGGCGAGGGGGAAAGTGTCTTGTTTCCACTTTCTCCATCCCCTGCATGATACAAATGGAAACGGAAGTTGGGAAAACGTCCATGGTTCACATAATGATGCAAGAAGGCACCCTATTCCCTATAGGACAATACTTTTGACCAGATTGCTATGAGCCCCTGGTCAATAGTAATGAACTATAAAGGCAATAGGGTGCCATTTGGTACACATCCCAAGTAGCACCTCACTAGGATGGTTGTGCATTTTCATTGTTTTACTGTCATGCCAGGAAAACACCACAGCATAGGGTTGTGATAATGTATTTCGCTGAAGTGTGTGTGTGTGTGTGTCTTTATTTTGTTTTTTTTAATGATCCTATCAACATCTGGTAGACCTCTAAATCCTCGGAGATTAACCCATCTGAGCGGTGTCACGGGCCTTTGTTACCCTGATGTGACACTACTAACACGCACACATGTACCACAGACAGACACAGCTGGACAGCCAGACTGGCTATGCTCCATGCCATAGGCTTGGTCTTTAGCTGACATGCTTATAAGTCCCGTGCCATTATTATATATGATTTTATAGTAAGAAGAATATCATTTAACTTAGCTGAATCAAATGGGAAGGATATTTTTCCCATTCTGGAGCGAGTGCGTATATGAAGTAGCTACATTGAGCGTAAAAGTGATCATTTGAAACTATATGGTCCTATATGCTAGATTCAGAGTTATTTGACAACTTTAGTTGTGAAAGATACCATCCTTAGAATGTCTTAGAAATCAAAACATATATATGACCGACTGGCTAGATTGTCTAATTTAGCAAAATTTGAAATTGTGTTTGTTACATTGGATAAAAGTAGAGACTCAGAGCTACAAAATGGTATACACTACAGTTAAGGAACAATGGGAAAGTAATTCTGCTTTGAAATTTGATAAAATTATAAGCCCACTTTTGAGAAAATGGCTCCTGAATGCTTTGGTACACCTATTGGAGAGCTCTTCTTTGTCTACATCCATTCAGCATCGTTCACACCCTCTTAGCCCCACCATCTCTTTAAGGGTTCACATGTGAGGCCATGTACTAAACGATCAAAGATTTCAAGAATAAAGGTTGGTTTATACTACGTCTGTCGACAGTTGTCTCGGTGACATCATGAACATTCTATTGTCGTCCGAAATCAAACTTGTCATAATGAAAAAGTATAAACACAAACTACAAGCCGAATGACATCAACAGCCAAAATAGCATAACTGGTATATTTTAACACCAATAAATCCAACCGTTTAAAAATGTATTTAGTATTTGTCAATCTAGCAAACCAGGCAACTAAAAGCAACTTTTGGAAACTATGCTTAATTTCTAGCGTGTTAGCTAGCTATCTTACGCTAAACAATGAACCATAATCCTAACTCATCATTGTGACCCGTTTCAGGAAACTAGGCTTATGTCGCGGGTCACTACTTCACAGGAGAGCCGTTTGAACGTTAACTTTATGTGCCTTAATAACAAACTTGTATGCCATCTGTAAATACAAATACAAATGTTAAATTACAAGCCTAGTTGGTTTAGCCAAAGAAAACGACAGCAATCTTCCCCCTAGCCATGATTGGGTTGGACATGCCGAGAGATGAGTTTGGATTGGTCTGCCATGTAGCACACTTCTGTCTGTTTGAGCTGGTCAGTATGTCTTAGGCAGCTTTTCTTTTTTTATGTATTGTGTATTGAAACCAGTGATGCACCGATAGTACATGTTTGGCCGATACCGATATCCGATATTTTCCTGCCAAAAAAACCCGATGAACGATATTTACAGGTTTATAGCAGCCTTTTAAGCATTCTAGTACAGTTAAATGGTTAACACACACACACATGGACCAGCGGTTTAAGGTACTGCATCTCCGTGCAAGAGGCGCTACTACAGTCCCTGGTTCGATTCCAGGCTGTATCACATCCGGCGGTGATTGGGAGTCCCACACACACCACACTGACCAAAAAGTAATTTTGTTGGCATTTACGTATGTCCCCATTACCAGTAAAACATAATCAAAACCTGTGCTATTTCATTGTTTATTTGTTCAGTCGTTTCATTCTCAACCAGGATTGCTATGGAACACCGTTTAGGTCTTTGTGTGTCAAAATAGAAACATGTCAAATAACACGACATCTGTTTCAGTAGCTTTTGTTAGCTAGCTAACTATATAGCTATATAGCTAGGTGTCATCATCTAAAATAACCCTAATTTATAAGACAGTTCTTATTTTATTAATGGGTTGTCGAACCATCTATGTGAAGCTAGCCACAATAAGGATTAGCTACAATAGTGGACTTTGCAGTTAGCCTTGAAAATAAAGTATGGCATTATTCTACTATTTGTATTCATTTGCATTACTGTCAGTGACACAATTTTATTTTGAAGGCAAACCGCAAATTCCATTATTGTGGCTAGCTTCAAAACACATAACCCTGTGCGGTCGAGCCTCACTAGCCAGATGAAGCCAGCTGGCTGCTTATAATGTTTGCTTTGGGCAACAGGGTTAAGTTGCTGACTAGCTATTTATTTTCATGAACTGAATTTCAATTTCAATAGGCGAACAACAAGTGGCAACCTAGCTAATACTTACTCACAAGGATTCATAAATAATTGCTAAGAACAATGAAAATGACTGCAGGTTCTACTGGTCATTCTTTACAGGCTGGTTGTATTAGTGCTCGCTAGGGACCATGCTAAATCTAGCTACCCCAGAGGTTGCGGTCGAACAAATTATGTTATTACTAATGTGGTATTGTAAACACATTGTTCGTGAACGGGATTTGCTTGTTTGCAGACTTTTTTGTACAGCTTTGACAGTGCTACTGTATCTTTTCTGACACGCAAAGACCCAAACAGCGTTCCACAGTATATATATCGTGATGCTAATAGTAGTGACGCTATTACTTTGTAACTCCGGAAGGGCAACATCTGAAAAATAGTTCACTTGGTAGTGTGTACCGGTGCTCGACCAGTCGGCAAAAGCCAACATCTCCAACAACAGAGAACGGTTGATTGTCAAGGGCAATGCTTTCCATTATCTTGGTTTTAATGGATTTCGCCTTTTGAGTTGTCTCGCTGAAATTTTGTTACTCTTTCAAATGACTGCTCGATCCACACAGCAGACGTTGTGGGCTAGTTTAAGAATGCTGTGCTGCTCATATAGCACAACATTTTACGTGATATACAGTTGAAGTCTGAAGTTTACAAATACTCAGGTTGGAGTCAACTAAACTAGTTTTTCAACCTCTCCACAAATTTCTTGTTGACAAATTATAATTTTGGCAAGTCGGTTAGGACATCTACTTTGTGCATGGCACAAGTAATTTTTCCAACAATTGTTTGCAGACAGATTATTTCACTTATAATTCACTATATCACAATTCCAGTGGGTCAGAATTGTACATGCACTAAGTTGACTGTGCCTTTAAACAGCTTGGAAAATTCCAGAAAATGTCATCATGGTTTTAAAAGCTTCTGATAGGCTAATTGATATAATTTGAGTCGGTGTAATTGGCGGTGTACCTGTGGATGTATTTCAAGGCCTATCTTCAAACTCAGTGCCTCTTTGCTTGACATGTGAAAATCAAAAGAAATCAGCCAAGACCTCATTGGGAGCAATTTCCAAGTTCCTGAAGGTACCACGTTCATCTGTACAAACAATAGTACGCGAGTTTAAACACAGGACCACGCAACCATCATACTGCTCAGGAAGGAGACGCGTTCTGTTTTCTAGAGATGAATGTACTTTGGTGCAAAAAAAGTGCAAATCATTCCCAGAACCACAGCAAAGGACCTTGTGAAGATGCTGGAGGAAACGGGTACAAAGTATCTATATTCACAGTAAAACGAGTTCTATATCGACATAAGCTGAAAAGCCGCTCAGCAAGGAAGAAGCCACTGCTCCAAAACCGCCATAAAAAAGCCAGACTACAGTTTGCAATTGCGCATGGGGACAAAGAACCACATATGTGAAAAAATGTCTTCTGGTCTGATGAAAGAAAAGTATAACTGTTTCGCCATAATGACCATCGTTATGTTTGGAGGAAAAAGGGGGAGGCTTGCAAGCCAAATAACACCATCCCAATCGTGAACCATGGGGGTGGCAGCATCATGTTGCTGTGGGGGTGCTTTGCTGCAAGAGGGACTGATGCACTTCACAAAATAGATGGCATCAGAAGGTATGAAAATTGTGTGGATATGTTGCTTCAATATCTCAAGACATAAGTTAAAGCTTGGTTGTAAATGGACAATGAACCCAAGCATACTTCCAAAGTTGTGGCAAAATGGCTTAAGGACAACAAAGTCAAGGTATTGGAGTGGCTATCACAAAGCCTTGACCTCAATCTTATAGAACATTTCTTGGCAGAACTGAAAAAGCGTGTGCGAGCAAGGAGGCCTACACACCTGACTCAGTTACACCAGCTCTGTCAGGAGAAATGGGCCAAAATTCACCCAACTTATTGTGGGAAGCTTGTGGAAGGCTACCTGAAACGTTTGATCCAAGTTAAACAATTTATAGGCAATGCTACCAAATACTAATTCAGTGTATGTAAACTTCTGACCCACTGGGAATGTGATGAAAGAAATAAAAGCTGAAATAAATCATTCTCTCTCCTATTATTCTGACATTTCATATTCTTTAAAAAAAAGTGGTGATCCTAACTGACCTAAAACAGGGAATTTTTACTAGGATTAAATGTCAGGAATTGTGAACAACTGAGTTTAAATGGATTTGGCTAAGGTGTATGTAAACTTCCGACTTCAACTGTAGGTATGCACATCAGCTTCGACATCATCGGTTTTGCACATTGGGGAATTAATCTACACATCAGTGAACTTATCCGAATCGGCCGATATTAGCTAAAAATGCCAACGTTGGTATCGGCCGATTCCGATATGTTCACTGATTTTATATCGTGCATCCCTAATTAAAACTGCTGTGTTGATCTCCACTTTCTGGAGGACTGAGTTTCGAAATCAGTGGAATTTGAGTATGATAATTAAGGAGATTGAGAGAACACCTGTCTCCAGATTGCATCTTCAAACTAAGGGCAACCATGGCATCCGACAGGAGACGCGTCCAACAATGAATTATGTATACTGGTAAGTTATCCTAGCTAGCTACATTCTCAGATATTACACGTTTCTAATTTTGACAAAGAGCCATTTGCTTGGCTTGATATAGCCTAATGTTTGCTAGCTAACATTGAAACATTGAACCTGGTTGATTAGCTACCTGTAGATTCCAGGGTCTATCACAACTGGTTGTGATTGGGAGTCCCATAGGGTGGCGCACAATTTTTCCCAGATTCGTCCGGGTTAGGTTTGGGCCATTTTAGGGTTTGACCGAGATTGTAAATAATATTGTTTTCTTACCTGACTTGCCTAGTTGAAGAAAGGTTATATCAAATAAAACTAAAAATACTCTGATTTCAGAGCGCTCTCGTCTGTGTGCCAGAGAGCACTGAATAACTGATGAATTTACAAATGCTCAACACGCATTGTATAAGGTCGGTGTCAGTAAAAGTCAGTTAACTCATCAGCCAGAGTGTCTGTGCTACATTCTAAATGTACAAACGTACAATCTGACAGCACAGCTGCAGTCACCAATGCTCTGGATAACATAACAGCCTAACCAGCTCTGCTAGGGCGAGTAATGTTCAGTGAGCTGTTCTCTCTCACTTAGATGTCTGGAAGTAGCTTGCAAGTTGGCTTGGGTGCTTGACTGTTGATGGTACATTCTGAACAACCCTTAAAGAGATGGGTGAGGCTGAAGCTTAAGAGGGTGTGAATGATTCTGCATGGCTCTAGACAACGCAGGGCTCTCCAGTAGTAGTACCAAAACATTCAAAGGGCGTTTTCTCAAAAGTATGGTTACAAGTTTATAATCTTTCAAAGCAAAATTACTTTCCCATTTGTTCATCAACAGTAGTGTATGATATACAATTTTGTATCACTGCGTCTCTACTTTTATCCAATATAGAAAAATACATTTTGCTACTTAAGACAGATTTGAGCCAGTCGGTCACAATTTTACTACCCTGCATTAATCTGCAGGTAGCTAACCAACCATGATCAATGTTAGCCTAATGTTAGCAATCTAGCTATAACTAATAATGCAAACCATTCTGAGATACAAATAATATTACTACACAGATCATACACCTAACATTAGCTAGCCATCCAGCCAACTGACGTTAGCTAGCTAACTTACAATGAAAACGACTTTCTTACAAATTTAGAAACATATGTCTGAAAATGTAGCTAGCTAGACTCTCTTACCGTACACATGGATGAATGTTTCTCCCCCTCTGTCACAGATGCCATGGTTGCCCTTAGTTTGTAGATGTAATCCGGAGATAAGTGTTTAATACAACAGCCTTCTGTATGTTCTTTTTTTTCCACTCCCTCTGCATATTTGCAATCAAATGCCAGAATTCTCTCAATCTCTTTAGCTATCATACTCTGCTTCCACCGGGCATTCCACTGACCAAAAGCCATGGATTACTGGCAATATTCGCATCACGCTAAAGACGAGCTCCCACTTTCAAGGAAAGGGACACGGACATGGACAATTATAAGAAAGCCTCCGAGCCATCAAACTTGGAAAAGTCAATGTACTGTAGGACTAAGATTAATTACATAGATTACATCCAATTACATCAGCTCCAATGCTTGTAAAATGTGGCAGGGTTTGCAGACTATTACAGATTACAAAGGGAAACCCAGCCCGGGAGTTGCCCAGTGACTCAAACCTCCCAGTCGAGCTGAATGCCTTCTATGTTCATTTCGAGGCAAACACTGATCCAGGCATGAGAGCCCCTGCTATCCCGGGCAACTGTGTGACCTCGCTCCCTGTGGCCAATGTGAGTAAGATTTCTTTTATTAGGTTACACTTGCAAGGCCTCGGAGCTAGATGAAATACGCATTCTCAAGGCGCGTTCAGCGCATGCACAGAACAGCTGGCAAGTGTCTTTAACGACATCTCTTTTGTCCCAGTCTGTAATCTCAACATGTTTAAAGCAGACCACCATTGTCCCTGTTCCTAAGAACTCAAAGGCAACCTGCCTAAATGACTATCGTCCTGTAGCACTCACATCTGTAACCAGGAATTGACTGGCGATGACACACATCAACACCAGACACCCTGGACCCACTCCCAACTCGCATACCACCCCAACAGATCCACAGATCTCTATTGCAATCCTCACTGTTGCTCCCACCTGGACAAGAGCAATTTATATGTGAGAATGCTGTTCATTGAATACAGTTCAGCATTCAACACCATAGTCCACTCCAAGCTCATCACCAAGCTCGGGACCCTGGGACTGAACACAGCCCTCTAGATCCTGGACTTTCTGACTTGCTGCCCCCAGGTTGTGAGGGTAGGTAATAACACGTCTGCCACACTGTCCTTCAACATGGGAGCCCCTCAGGGGTGTGCACTTAGTCCCCTCCTGTACTCCTTGTTCACCCACTACTCCAACAACATCAAGTTTGTAGCGGTAAGTTCATTTGAAAAATAGAGTCTGTTGCAGGGTAAAGCACTGGAATGAGAGGGAAGAGAAAGAGAGAGAGAAAAAGAGAAATCTTAGCTGTGGTCTTCAGGCCTGTCTTGACTGTCCAATGGTTTGTTGGTTTGTATGTTAAAACTTCGCAACAATGTTGCTACTAATCCATGCGATCCATAACGGGCGTGGTCCCAAACAAAAACAACCACGATCTAAAGCGATCACACCGATGATTGAGTTAAATACTTTATAAACTACAAACGCTGAAAACAAACAAACCTTCTACAGCACACACAATCAAACTGTCACGCCACCCAAGAGCCCCTCCCCAAAGAGCTGAACGAGCTCTCTTTATTTCCTCCTTCCTTACTGCTCATGCGCTCTTAAAGTGGCAGCGCACGGTGAAGGCTCCGAGCAGATTTCGCCACACTCCTCCCCCCATGAAAAAACAAAGCCTGTAGAAACAGAGAGGATGCAGGCTTTGACAGGTTCATGATCCTGCTACACAAAACCAGGGAAGTCCTCATCGTCAGAGTCCTCCACAAAGAGGTCCTGCAGGTGTTGATTTTGCCTGCGATCCAGCTCTTCTGCCGTAGCGTAGCAGGGCTTTAGGTCAACAACATGCACTGTCCTGACATTCCTCAGTGTCCTCCAAACAGACCAAGTAGTTCACTGGTCCCAACTGCTGCACTACACGGTATGGACTTTTACATCTCGAAGCTAGCTTGGCAGTGAACTTCTTAGATGCCTTTGACAGATGATGTGAACGTACCCAGACATGAGACTGGGGTGGAAAACACGTCTCGTCTATGTTTGTCAGTTTCTCAGCTGTCGTTGTTTGGCTTTGGTTTTGCTGGCCTCCACTCTGGCTAACAAGGTGTGGTGGTGTTGTACGGTATCAAACGTTGGGCAGTCAGGTGAAACATTCGAACTTTGCAAGACTCTGTCCATTGGACCTTTTAGCAGTCTTCCCAGGTGGAGTTCGGCGGGAGTGACCCCAGAAGTCTCCTGCACGACAGAGTTCAGCGCATAGCGAAATTCAGGGTGATGCTGATCCCACCTTGTGTGCTGATCCCCCACGAATGAAGCAATCATCCCCTTCAGGGTTCGGTTTACCCTCTCGGTCAGGTTGGTCTGAGGATGATAGGCTGTGGTCAACTTGGCAATTACACCCCAGTAGGTACAGAGCTCTTTTGTAGATTCCTGATATGAACTGCGGACCTCGGTCAGAGAGGATTTGGTCTGGAATCCCGAATCTGGTAAAGACCTCCCTTCTCAGAATTAGAGCAATGGCTGATGCAGTGGCTTTGCGGAGGGGAAACAACTCCACCCAGTGTGTGTAGTAGACCACTACCACCAATAAAAATTCATTCCGTGTCCCCCGGCTGGGAGGAAAAGGTCCCATTAGGTCAATTCCCAACATCCCAACAACGGAGCTGTGAGGGGAACGGCACCTCAGTACCTCCAGGCTCTGATCAGGCCCTACACCCAAACAAGGGCACTGCGTTCATCCACCTCTGGCCTGCTCGCCTCCCTACCACTGAGGAAGTACAGTTCCCGCTCAGCCCAGTCAAAACTGTTCGCTGCTCTGGCCCCCCAATGGTGGAACAAACTCCCTCACGACGCCAGGACAGCGGAGTCAATCACCACCTTCCGGAGACACCTGAAACCCCACCTCTTTAAGGAATACCTAGGATAGGATAAAGTAATCCTTCTCACCCCCCCTTTAAGATTTAGATGCACTATTGTAAAGTGACTGTTCCACTGGATGTCATAAGGTGAATGCACCAATTTGTAAGTCGCTCTGGATAAGAGCGTCTGCTAAATGACTTAAATGTAAATGTAAATTTCATTTGGATGGTTCACCACGGTCTGCTGCATTTTACCGGCAGGTCTGCCAATGTCTGGTTTGTATTTCTGGCAGACTTCACACTGCTGTACAAACTTCCGGGTATCAACCCACATGCCTAGCCAGTAAACCACCTATTGTAGTCTTCGATAAGTTTTAAAAACTCCAAGATGGCCACTCATGGGATTGGTATGATCAACTTGGATTATCTGGTCACTCAATGTAGAGGGAATGAAGCTGTGTATTCCATCTCCTCTTTGAGTTTTTCGATACACTTTATCCTGAATTATGCTATACTTATCATTGAAGCGACTCTTGGAGTCTTCTTCAGACAGACTCTTGTGGATCTTGGACTTGCATAGGCACGATCTTCTTCTGTTCCAAGTCCTGTTTGCTGAGCCAAGACTGCTCCAAGTCCTTTTTGACTTGCATCCGTGTACACAATGACATGAGCATTCAGGTTAGAATGTCCAAGCACTGGAGGAGTAATTCGACTGTTTTTGAGTGCATGGCATGTGCTTGGCATGCAGGGGTCCATTGGAATTTCACACCTTTCTTCTTAAGGTGGTTGAGGGGTTCGGCTACCTTTGAAAAATCAGGCACAAACCTGTGGTACCATCCAGCCATACCCAGAAACCGCTGAACAGCCTTGAGGGATGTGGGAATTGGGAATTCCTGCACGGCTGCAACTTTGGCTGGATCTGCATGGATACCTTCAGCATTAACCACATGACCAAGGAACTTGAGTTCTGGCAGACAGAAACTACACTTCTTCAAGTTCAAGGTCAAACCTGCAGCCTTTAGTCTGTCGAAGACTGACTGAATGTCTTGCAGATGATCCGCGACAGAGGAGGAGTAGATTATGATGTCATCCAGATACACAAGACAATTTCTACCCCTCAAATCTCCCAGGACAGTCTCCATCAACCGTTGGAAGGTTGTTGGAGTATTCTTCAAACCAAAGGCATGACTTTGAAGGAGTACAAACCAGCAGGCGTGACAAAGGCAGTCTTGTCCTGACTAGCGGGATCCATTGACACCTGCCAATAGCCACTGTTCAGATCCAGATTACTAAAGATGTATGCTCCTGCCAGAGATTCCAGTATGTCATTTATGTTTGGTAGAGGGTAGGCATCGCTTTCTGTTATTGCATTCGGCCTCCTGTAGTCCACACAGAATCGATATCCACCATCTTTCTTAGGAATCAGGACAACCGGAGAAGCCCACCCGGAAAAAGAAGGTTCCACAATTCCATTCTCCAACATGCTTTTGAGCTGTTCATTGATAATTGCCAGTTTGGCGGGGACAGCCTGTAGGGACGCTGCTTAATGGGGACCTCATGCCGGGTAGAGATTTTGTGTTTGAAGACGGTTGTACGGCCGAGTGTAAGAGTACAGACCTCACTGTTCACGTCCAACATCTGGGATAGCTGCCACCTTTCATCATCAGACACACATGCCTGTTCCACCGCTTGTTTGATGTAGAAATCAGCATCAGGTTTGCTTTTGTTCTCAGATAGAAGGGGGGGTACGGTGGTAATCAGGGTGATAGTTGGTTTCTCAGACTTCACTGGTGGAACATGTTTTTGTCTTTGTCTCTTTATATTTTCTCTGACTTGACCTTGTCCGGACTCTGTATAATGTAGCAGGCTCTTAATGATGGTGTTGAAGTCGTGCCTTGCCATGCAGTCGTGGGTGAACAGGGAGTACAGGAGGGGACTGAGCACGCACCCCTGGAGAGCTCCAGTGTTGAGGATCAGCTTGGCAGACATGTTGCTACCTACCCTCACCACCTGGGGGCGGCCTGTCAGGAAGTCCAGGATCCAGTTGCAGAAGTGGTGTTTAGTCCCAGGATCCTTAGCTTAGTGATGAGCTTTGAGGGTACTATGGTGTTGAACGCTGAGCTGTAGTCAATTAATTGCATTCTCACGTAAGTGTTCATTTTGTCCAGGTGGGAAAGGGCAGTGTGGAGTGCAATAGAGATGACATCATCTGTGGATCTTTTTGGGCGGTATGCAAATTGGAATGGGTCTAGGGTTTCTGGTTTAATGGTGTTGATGTGAGCCATTACCAACCTTTCAAAGCACTTCATGGCTACGGACGTGAGTGCTACAGGTTGGTAGTAATTTAGGCAGGTTGCCTGTGTGTTCTTGGGCACAGGGACTATGGTGGTCTGCTTGAAACATGTTGGTATTACAGACTCAGTCAGTAACATTTTGAAAATGTCAGTGAAGATACTTTCCAGTTGGTCAACACATGCCCGGAGCACACGTCCGTCTGGCCCCGCAGTCTTGTGTATGTTGACCTTTTTAAAGGTCTTACTCACGTCGGCTACGGAGAGCGTGATCACACAGTCACCCGGAACAGCTGATGCTCTCATACATGCCTCAGTGTTGCTTGCCTCGAAGCAAACATAGAAGTTATTTAGCTTATCTGGTAGGTTCGTGTCACTGGTTAGCTCGTGGCTGTGCTTCCTTTTGTAGTCTGTCATAGTTTGCAAGCCTTGCCACATAAGACGAACGCCGGAGCAGGTGTAGTATGATTCAATCTTAGCCCTGTATTGACGCTTTGCCTGTTTGATGGTTCGTCGCAGGGCGTAGCTGGATTTCTTGTATGCTTCCGGGTTAGTGTCCCGCACCTTGAAAGCGGAAGCTCTACCCTTTAGCTCAGTGCAGATGTTGCCTGTAATCAATGGCTTCTGGTTGGGGTATGTACGTACAGTCACTGTGGGGACGACGTCCTTGATGCACTTATTGATAAAGCCACTGACCGATGTGTTGTTCTCCTCAATGTCATCGGAAGAATCCCGGAACATGTTCCAGTCTGTGATAGCAAAACAGTCCTGTAGTTTAGCATCTGAATCATCTGACCACTTTTTTTATAGACCGAGCCACTGGTGCTTCCTGCTTGAATATTTGCTTGTAAGTAGGAATCAGGAGGATAGAGTTGTGGTCGGATTTACCAAATATAGGGCGAGGGAGCGATTTGTACGCGTCTCTGTGTGTGAAGTACAGGTGCTCTAGAATCCCCCCCCCCCGGTTGCACATTTAACATGTTGCTATAACTTTGGTAGAACTGATTTAAGTTTCCCTGCATTAATGTCTCCAAGCAATAGGAGCGCCACCTCTGGGTGAGTGATTTCCTGTTACAGCTGACTGAGTGCAGTCTTAGTGCCAGCATCTGTCTGTGATGGTAAATAAACAGCCATGAAAAGTATAGCTGAAATCTTTCTAGGCAAGTAGTGTGTGTGGCCTGCAATTTATCATAATATACTCTACTTCATGCAAGCAAAATCTGGAGACTTCCTTGGATTTCATGCACCAGCTGTTGTTTACAAATATGCACAGACCACCCCCCTCGTCTTACCAGAGTGTGCTGTTCTATCTTGCCGGTGCAGTGTATATCCCGCTAGCTTAATATCCATGACATCATTTAGCCACGATTCCGTGAAACATAGGATATTACAGTTTTTGATGTCCCGTTGGTAGGATATTCTCTCTCTCCGCTCCCTTTCTCTAGGTCTTAATCTCTTTCGTGTTCTCTTTTTTTTCTCCCGCTTTCTCTCTTCTATCTCCCCCTTTCTCTCTCTCTGTCTCTCTCTCACTTTCTCTCTCTTGATTATATACTTTGACCAGAGGAGTGTTCTGTCTGCAGTGCTTTGAAGAGTTCACTGCCGTCAGGAGCCTCGGAACTGCATGGCATCACTATGCCTCTCTCTGCCTGGAGCTTCTCTTGAACTCACTTGAACTATTTTCCATGGACTTTCTACCCCCCCCCCCCCCAACTATACATTCCACTGTACGTATCACTGGGAAACCGTGACCATTTAGTATTAATGTTTCCACATTACCCAAAGACCTAGCTTCGCCTAGGATCACCTTTCATATCTCACCAATGGTGAACCATTAGTATAATGGATAATGATGATTGGATTTATGTGGTGCTTCAAAAACTAAATTAGTTATTTCACGCTTTAAACACTAAATTGTCACACTTTAATATATATTTTTTTAAATAATAAAGCTTTTTCCCAGTGCTCAAAGTGCTTTGCTTTGTAATGGGGGAACACATGTTATGCTTGTAAATGTCCATCCCCCTCTAGTTTATCCCACAGAGGTTCCAGTTCTCATGTGACATCAGTGTTTCTAATGGATCAATGCATTATTCATTGCCGAGTCTCCCCCAAGCTCATGACCTGCCTTAAACGGTAATAACAATAATACATTCATTCATTAATAAAAGCACAGTTTCAACCTCCCAGGACTACAGAAATGTGTTATCCTCAAGAATTTCACCCTCACACCTCTTGTGTTGGTCTCTGTGTCACTGTAGGGTAGTCTGTAGCCTAGCTATGTGTAAATCAGACCAGGCTCGGCCTTGCCTTCACTGCCTGCCTAAAGGGATTTAACATGGTAAATATGGAGGTGCTTGCTCGTCTCTCTTGGGAGCTGGCTGGCTGTTCTTCTAGTGGATTTATCGTTCTTTCTCTCTGCACCTCCTTCCCACCAGTCCCAACACAATAAACCCCATTGTTTTGAATAAGAGTATGATCCCCATTCAAGAAATGACTTCACAGGACTCTTCCATTGTTGTTGAAAGCCTATTTGATTCTTCAAATGTACAATTAAGGGATTAATCAACAAGTAAGTACCACCAATGGTGTGGTAGTGAGTCTTTTACCAATCGTATCCCTATAGTTTCTTTATTCGTGATGTGGCAATGTACAATATACAATCTTTACAGACTTTACAGCAATAATATTATTGACAGCCTTGAGTTGAATATGCTCGTGTTTCAGTCGCAGACTTCCTGTGCTACAACGATGCATTAAAATTTGTATATAATAATAACAAATTGGATTTATATAGTGCTTCTCCAGTAGCTCAAAGTGCCACCTGCACCTGAGTGCTACACAACTCCTTGTCCATTCTAACAGTTGTTAATAATGTAACTGCTGTCTTGGGATGAAGGTGAGGACCAATGCGCAGTGTGGTACGTGTTCATCTTTTTAAATGTAAACTGAACACTGAATAACAAAACAACAAAGAAAACAACCGAAACAGTTCTGTCTGGTGCAGACACACAAAGACAGAAAACAACCACCCACAAAACACAATAGAAAACAGGCTCCCTAAATATGGTTCTCAATCAGGGACAACGATTGACAGCTGCCTCTGATTGAGAACCATACCAGGCAAAACACAGAGATAGCAAATCATTGAAAAACTAACATAGACAACCCACCTAACTCACGCCCTGACCATACTAAAACAAAAGACAAAACAAAGGAACTAAGGTCAGAACGTGACAAATAAGCTGGCAGCAATTGATAGTGATGACGTCTGTCTGTCTAGGTAGTAGGTACTGGAGTTACGTAGAAAGAAGGGTTTATTGATATGAGCAGTCGGGCTGATGTTGATAAATGACGGTCACAGTCACACTAATCTGATTATGACATTTAGCTCTTTTAGGTCTTTGCCTAGAGTTAGCTTTTCTCTGAGCATAGACAGATATGCCAGATTTGTCTTTCTCTCTCCCTCTCTCTCCAAATGCTCTCTGTTGTTGGTCAGACTGTTCTGTGTTCTGGTGTATTCATTGGAGGAGGCAGTGTGTTCTAGACGAGTTGTCTTATCTCACAAGCCCAGGTCAAATCAAAACAAGCATCACTAGCCGTCTACCAGGTGATGCACACTCACTCACTCACACAATACACGAATGCAAGCAAGCAATCACACACACACCTTATTCTCACAAACACACGCACATGCACTCACATTCACACACACACACTGTAACGGTTTTGACTTGAGGTTATTATTTATAGGGGTGCCAGGTAGGTTGTGCCTACCAGAGAAAACATTGGTTTCTCCTTTTAGTTTGGGTGGGAATGAGTCCCATCTGGTCCGTCAAGTCTACACCAATACAAAGGACTTATGTAAAAGTCAGGATGGAAATAAACTTTTCATAAACCCTTAAAACATTGGAAAGGACTTCAAAAACAACTATACTCTTTTGCGTGGGTTGTATTAACAACATCAATGATTACACACACATATAATAATATAACACAATGAGTTCTGGTTCCTCCAGAAATGTCCTGTACCTTGGGCCTAAAAAGAGTCCTGCCCGGTAGAGTTCAGGGAACTCAAGTGACTTCTGTCACGCAATGTTTGTCCGTTCATTCCGTGTAGCATAAACCCAGTATTAATCATACCATCAATAGAACAATAAGTTTACCACAGAACTTTAAAGCGTATCACTCTTAATAAGTCCTCAACTACAACTAACTACATAAATCACAGTATACATCACATCAAAACAAATGAAATACCGTATACAAAAAGGTGGTAGTCAGTCGGTCAGTCAGACAATCCAATCCGCCAATAGATCTCCCGCGGAGAAAGGCCACGAAGAACGGAGAGGTGTAGTCCAGGGACGCAAAGAGTGGATCCGATCCTGGGTAAACTCTATTAGGCAACAAAACACACGTTTAACGGCAACAAAACAACGGAATAGAGAAGCTTCGGGAACTGAGGGTTGAACACATCCTCAGTCACGTCTCCATCACAACCCCCACTTTTGCGCAGCTGATACTGGCTATTTAATTGGGAATTAAAGGGAAAGCGCCCTATTGGAAGGAGCTACACTGAGACGGTTCAGAAAAAATTCAGGGCCGTCACACGCCCCCCTCCCCTGGAAAAAGCCGACCATTGCCCTGGAAGGCACATCTTGGTCGGGGAAACCGAGAAAGGTCTCCTCATCGCTTTCCTCTACAAAAATATTCATTACTTTTTGGAGCTCACGCTCCTCAGCTGAGGAGTCACAGGCCTTAAGGTGCGAGACTTCTGGGTCTGGGAATCCGAGAAAAGTATCCTCACTATCCTCTTCAAAGATATCCAGGACCTTGCGGCGCTCAATCGCCTCCAATTCCTCAGCCGAGGGGTAACAGGCCTTAAGGCGTGAGACATGGACGATGCGCATATCTTCACCTGTGTCCTCTTTCACCACTCGGTAGTTCAAAGGGCCCATCTGCTCCACAATCCTATATGGTCCTTGCCATTTAGGAGCGAGCTTGGCCGAGAAGAATTGTTCAGCTTTCGAGTAAGGATGAGAGCGAAGCCACACCCGATCACGAAGCTGGAACTGCATGTCTCGTCTGTTCTTATCATAATTTCTCTTCTGCTTGAGTCGAGCCTGGATCATGTTCTTTGAGACAAGAGCTCTCAAGTCATGGAGATGGCCTACCTGGTCATAGCAAGCAGCGTCTGGAGTAAGCTGCTGGGGCTGTAGCACCATATCCAAGGGTCCTCGGAGAGGACGACTTAGGTTCAGCTCTGCAGGTGTGACTCCAGTGGACTCTTGCACAGCAGAATTCAGGGCAAATCGAAACTCATGAAGGTGCTTGTCCCAGTGTTTGTGCTGGGTCCCTACATAGGAAGCAATCATTGTCTTCAAGGTTCGATTTACTCTCTCAGTGAGATTGGTCTGTGGGTGATAGGCCGTGGTCAACTTCTGCCTCAGGTTCCATCTTTGGCAGGTCTCCTCAAAGAGATCAGAGACAAATTGGGAACCTCGATCAGACAGGATGTAATCAGGCACTCCCCAGCGAGTCAGGATCTCTTTCGTAAGGATGTTAGAGACGGTCCTTGCTGTGGCCTGACGCAGGGAAAAGAGTTCCACCCACTTTGAATAGTAATCAACAAAAACAAGTATGTACACATTCTGATTGGAGCTTCTAGGAAATGGACCCATCAAATCCACTCCTAACATTTCCCAAGGTCGGGTAACCACCGTTTGCTGCAACTTGCCAGCAGGCTTTCTACCTTCTGGTTTGTACATTTGACAAACCTGACAATTTCGGATGTGTGACTTCACATCCATGCTCAGATGTGGCCAGTAGAGTAACGCTTGCAACCGCTTGTAGGTTTTGAACCTGCCCAAATGACCAGCTAATGGGTCTTCATGGAAATGTTGAAGCAGTTGTAGGCGTAGAGTGTCCGGTATGTACATTTGGTAGAGTGTTCTGTGAGGTAGTTGTACGACTCGGTAGACTTTATCTTCAATGATGGTCAGCTTTGTGGTAGGATTGACCATCTTTTCTCCATCTTCCAGGATAGTCTGGTACAAAGCCTGTACTTCTGGATCATCCTGTTGAGCTTTCCATATTGCCTCATCAGAGATGGGAAAGTCTGTTTTGGGCGAGTCTCGACTGCTTGACCGGACAGTAGCACATGTAAGATCAGGGCCACCGTTATCACAAGTAGGAGCTCTGGACAAGGCATCTGGAACAGTGTTGTATTTTCCTTTCCTGTATTCCACTGCAAATGTGAACTCTTGCAACCGTAGAGCCCATCTTATGAGTCTGGTGCTTGGTTTGTTGGTCTTGAACACCCACACAAGGGAGGAATGGTCAGTGACCACAGTGAAGTGTCTACCCTCCAAGTAGTACCTCCACTTTTCCAAAGCCCAGACAACTGCAAGGCACTCTTGCTCGGTTGTGGAGTAGTTCCGTTCTGCTCCATTCAATGTCCGACTGGCGAACGCTAGCACTTCTTCAGTGCCAAGTCCAGTCTGTTGGACTAGGACAGCACCAAGTCCAACATCACTTGCATCAGTGTAAACAACAAAAGGGCAATCAAAGTTGGGATGACCTAAAATGGGAGGTGTGACGAGATGTCGTTTCAGGGTTTCAAAGGAGGTCTGGCACTCTGCCGTCCATTGGAATTTCGCTCCTTTTTGCTTCAACGCGTTGAGGGGTTCTGCCACCTGGGAGAAGTTCGACACAAACCGATGGTACCATCCAGCCATACCAAGGAACCGTTGAAGGGCCTTGAGTGTGGTTGGCACAGGGAAGTCTTGTACAGCCTTTGTCTTTTCAGAATCCACATGAATGCCGTCGAAAGACACAATATGGCCAAGGAACTTCAGGGAGGTTTGGCAGAAGTTGCTCTTCTTCATATTCAAGGTCAGACCAGCTTCTCGTAGCTTGTCCAACACTGCTTGAAGATCTTGAAAGTGTCTTTCTCTGTTCTGAGAGTAGATAATTATATCGTCCAGGTAGACGAAACAGATCTTCCCTTTGAGCTCACCTAACGCAATGTCCATGAGTCTTTGGAAAGTGGCAGGGGCATTCTTTAATCCAAAGGGCATCACCTTAAAGGAAAACAAGCCCTCAGCACAGACAAAAGCAGTCTTGTCCTTGCTTTCCTGGTCCATCTCAACCTGCCAATAACCACTATTGAGGTCAAGGGTAGTGAACACAACAGCGCCAGACAATGACTCCAGGATCTCATGGATGGTAGGAAGAGGATAGGCATCAGTCTGAGAAACATTGTTGGTCTTCCTATAGTCCACACAAAATCTAAGACCACCAGTCTTTTTTGGGATGAGGACAACAGGAGCAGCCCAGGGAGAGGAGGAACGTTCTATTATATCTTGTGCTAACATATCATTTATGAGTCCCTTTTGGATGATTAGCTTCGCTGGGGACAAACGATATGGCTTTAGCTTGATCGGCATTTCCTGTGTAAGGAATATTTTGTGCTTCAGGAGCCCGGTGCGTCCTAGCTTTGAAGTACATACATCAGCATTATTCTGCAGCTGTTCCAACAGCCGTAACTCCTCTGGCTGTTCCAGCTGAGCTCTTCTCACAGCCTGTAAAAGGAGATCGTCAGAAGGATTATCAAGGGTTAGTGGTACCGGAGCAACGGCAGAGAAGAGTGCCACATTTGAACCCCAATCATGTAACTTTTTAGCTTCTGATTGGTGCGGTATTAACTGAAAGGATGGGGATGTCGATGGGGGGGCGTAGGCAGTGACTCTTGGGGTTTCAGCTCTGGTTAAAGCACCCAGAGAAGGATGGTCATTGCTGCGAAGAGAGTTAGGTGTGTTGGCCTGTTGTGATTTGTGGTTTCTGGAAGGGTTTACTTGATACGGTCTTGGACATGTAGCTGAAGAATGTCCCTTTTGGCTACATCTCCAACAGAACATGAGAGAGGTCTTGGCTGGAGACTCTGGCTGTTGTTGATGGTCTGTCTTGGGCAACTGTTTGGGTGTCTGTTTCTTTCTCTGGTCATATTGCTGTTGGCATTCTCTGTCCTTCTCAAACTGCTGTCCCAAGCGAACCAGTCCATCGACAGTGATGACTGTAGCATTGCCTTGTCTTGGCTGTTCAGAGGTGCCAGCTTGGCCCTCAGTGGTCTGAACAGAAGTGGACACCAGAGAAACTCTGTGTAAGGAGTTGTGCCTAATGGAGGCCATGTCCACAGACACGTCATCCAACATTTTAACACAATTAGAGAGTTCTCTCTGCAAGTGGCCTACAGTGTTAACCATGGGAGAAAAAACAGAATTAACGTCCTTGAGGACCTCAGTGTGGTGATGTTGCAGGCGCCATTGGAGAGTGGCAGTGAGTTGGTTTCGTTGGTAGTCAAACTGCCTGTCCAGGGCACCAGTAATTTCCCGTCTTCCACTCTCACTGAGCTCTGTCAGCATGTGGGTTAGAGTGCTCAGTGAGTTTCTGAATTCCATGGCACTCTGTTGTTGCTCTTCCCTCAGACATTTGAAATTATGGTGGATAAGAGTTTGGAGATGTTGTTGAGTCCGACGAATATCAAGGATGTCACCTTGAAGTTGTAAGACTACAACCTCTGGAGATAAACCAGACAATGGAGGAAGGTTGGGTGTCAGAGGGAGGGCTAGCTCAGTACTTCCACACAGATCCATGTCAATAAGTGAGTAACTGGTTAGACCTCCTGTGGCCTGTGGCTCAGGCCGGGCATTCAGATTCCCAGGGCTCTGGCCCAAAGCAACTCCATTATCTCCATTCACATTATGATTTGTATTGTCAGCTTGATGGTCAGAATGGCCCTGTGTATTCCCATTGACAGGTATGACATGGATGAGCACATTATCTTGGGGTGAATCCATTGTTTTAATTCCACACAAAATATTTGCTTTGGTTAGTTCTCAATGTTGAGCTGTCCCATCTGGGGTGCCATTTTTTATGTAACGGTTTTGACTTGAGGTTATTATTTATAGGGGTGCCAGGTAGGTTGTGCCTACCAGAGAAAACATTGGTTTCTCCTTTTAGTTTGGGTGGGAATGAGTCCCATCTGGTCCGTCAAGTCTACACCAATACAAAGGACTTACGTAAAAGTCAGGATGGAAATAAACTTTTCATAAACCCTTAAAACATTGGAAAGAACTTCAAAAACAACTATACTCTTTTGCGTGGGTTGTATTAACAACATCAATGATTACACACACATATAATAATATAACACAATGAGTTCTGGTTCCTCCAGAAATGTCCTGTACCTCGGGCCTAAAAAGAGTCCTGCCCGGTAGAGTTCAGGGAACTCAAGTGACTTCTGTCACGCAATGTTTGTCCGTTCATTCCGTGTAGCATAAACCCAGTATTAATCATACCATCAATAGAACAATAAGTTTACCACAGAACTTTAAAGCGTATCACTCTTAATAAGTCCTCAACTACAACTAACTACATAAATCACAGTATACATCACATCAAAACAAATGAAATACCGTATACAAAAAGGTGGTAGTCAGTCGGTCAGTCAGACAATCCAATCCGCCAATAGATCTCCCGCGGAGAAAGGCCACGAAGAACGGAGAGGTGTAGTCCAGGGACGCAAAGAGTGGATCCGATCCTGGGTAAACTCTATTAGGCAACAAAACACACGTTTAACGGCAACAAAACAACGGAATAGAGAAGCTTCGGGAACTGAGGGTTGAACACATCCTCAGTCACGTCTCCATCACAACCCCCACTTTTGCGCAGCTGATACTGGCTATTTAATTGGGAATTAAAGGGAAAGCGCCCTATTGGAAGGAGCTGCACTGAGACGGTTCAGAAAAATTCAGGGCCGTCACAACACACACTCAGACAACGCTGCTGTCCCATGCTATAGAGACTTTGAACTACTGGTCGTGTCCCATTTCACACGGTGTCTTTCAATGCTTTATCCCCAACGTAGCGCATCATAATATTTCTACTGCTGTACATTGTATTTTAGTTACACTGTTTATAGACGCTGCATATTTATTTATGCACTGGATTCTCACGGTGCACATATATATAGATTGCATTTGATTACTGCTACAGTGCTATTTGAGTTGTGAATCAGTTTAGCGGTGTTCTAACAGGTGAAGCGAAATGCTTATGTTACAAGCTCCTGACAATACAGTAAAATGTCAAATAATTCAAATGTAAGGGAAAAAAATACTGATGTAGGCCGGGAGGATTTACAGAAGATCAGCTAAGAATTATATGTACAGCTGTAGATATGTCAAGAATCCAGTGCATAAATACATTTTCCGTGTGTGTAAACAGTGTAACTAAAATACAATGTACAGTAGTAGAAATATTATGATGATTATGATGAGCTTCACGGTCGTTGTTCATTTATTGTTTTGTTCAGTTTACTTTGTGTTTTCGTCATCCATTAAAATGATGCATTCACACCACGCTGGGCTTTGGTCCGCTTCTTACGACGATCGTGACAACTAAACTAACTTAATATCTACTAAGATAACATACAGTGGGGCAAAAAAGTAGTTAGTCAGTCACCAATTGTGCAAGTTCTCCCACATAGGTACACTTCAACTATGACAGACAAAATGAGAAAAAGAATTCCAGAAAATCACATTGTAGGATTTTTAATGCATTTATTTGCAAATTATGGTGGAAAATAAGTATTTGGTCAATAACAAAAGTTTATCTCAATACTTTGTTATATACCTTTTGTGGGCAATGATAGAGGTCAAAATGTTTTCTGTAAGTCTTCACAAGGTTTTCACACACTGTTGCTGGTATTTTGGCCCATTCCTCCATGCAGATCTCCTCTAGAGCAGTGATGTTTTGCGGCTGTTGCTGGGCAACACGGACTTTCAACTCCCTCCAAAGATTTTCTATGGGGTTGAGATCTGGAGACTGGCTAGGTCACTCCAGGACCTTGCAATGCTTCTTACGGAGCCACTCCTTCGTTGCCCGGGCGGTGTGTTTGGGATCATTGTCATGCTGAAAGATCCAGCCACGTTTCATCTTCAATGCCCTTGCTGATGGAAGGAGGCTTTCACTCAAAATCTCACGATACATGGCCCCATTCATTCTTTCCTTTACACGGATAAGTCGTCCTGGTCCCTTTGCAGAATAATAGCCCCAAAGCATGATATTTCCACCCCCATGCTTCACAGTAGGTATGGTGTTCTTTGGATGCAACTCAGCATTCTTTGTTCTCCAAACACGACGAGTTGAGTTTTTACCAAAAAGTTATATTTTGGTTTCATCTGACCATATGACATTCTCCCAATCTTCTTCTGGATCATCCAAATGCTCTCTAGCAAACTTCAGATGGGCCTGGACATGTACTGGCTTAAGCAGGGGGATACGTCTGGCACTGCAAGATTTGAGTCCCTGGCGGCATATTGTGTTACTGATGGTAGGCTTTGTTACTTTGGTCCCAGCTCTCTGCAGGTCATTCACTAGGTCCCCCCGTGTAGTTCTGGGATTTTTGCTCACAGTTATTGTGATCATTTTGACCCCACGTGGTGAGATCTTGCGTGGAGCCCCAGATCGAGGGAGATTATCAGTGTCTTCCATTTCCTAATAATTGCTCCCACAGTTGATTTCTTCAAACCAAGCTGCTTACCTATTGCAGATTCAGTCTTCCCAGCCTGGTGCAGGTCTACAATTTTGTTTCTGGTGTCCTTTGACAGCTCTTTGGTCTTGGCCATAGTAGAGTTTGGAGTGTGACTGTTTGAGGTTGTAGACAGGTGTCTTTTATACTGATAACATGTTCAAACAGGTGCCATTAATACAGGTAACGAGTGTAGGACAGAGGAAGAAGTTGCAGGTCTGTGAGAGCCAGAAATCTTGCTTGTTTGTAGGTGACCAAATACTTATTTTCCACCATAATTTGCAAATAAATTCATAAAAAATCCTACAATGTGATTTTCTGGATTTTGTCATTTTGTCTCAATTTGTCAGTCATAGATGAAGTGTACATATGATGAAAATTACAGGCCTCTCTCATATTTTTAAGTGGGAAAACTTGCACAATTGGTGGCTGACTAAATACTTTTTTGCCCAACTGTATATAATTGTTCTAAGATCGTCATAAAATGGATAATTTGGCCATTTGATTTCGAATTTTAGGACCCTTGTAGGTATAAAACAATATATCAGAAAAAAATATTTGATTAAACATTTAATTTGGCGGTTACTGCTATAGTCGATAGAAACACCATTGAATAACACATTTGTACATGGCAAAACAGATCATAATACATCACAAGAAATAGGGGTTTGAAGTGTTTGTTCTATATCTGAGAGAGTTAAGAAGTTACCTTCAGATGACTCCCCAGAAGCCGTGAGTCATAGAGCAAAAACAACCGACACCTTCCTGTTTGTCAGAGTCTGCCCTTTCGATATTGGTTTGTAGTTCAAACGGTTTAGTCTGGACAGTTGGCTTTGTGAGAAGACACCTTCGAAATTAGGACATCCACAACGGAGATCAGACGACTGCCGTAAAACTTGTCATAGAGTAAAACAGTTAATGTGGGGTATCTTTTGATGGTGGTGACTCATTAGTTTAGCTGAAAAGGTTTGGGTTCTACAGACAATTTCCTGATGATATTCTTGTAGAAAAACACAGCTTTCACAAGCCCCATGTTATGGAAGTTTTAAATCGGTGGAAAGAGGGGATTGAGCTACTGCCACTGCACAAAACGGTACGTCTCTAGCATAAACACACAGGGAGCCATTCACATTTCAAAAAGCGTCACCGTGTGATGTCCAGGTGCGTCAATCAACTCTAGGGGTTTAGTGCTGAGAGATTAGCCAAAACTTCAGTTTACTTTTGTTTTTTAAATAACTAATTGATTATTTTAATTCCATTTAGTTTTTTTTCCTGTGAGCTCAACGCACAAATCAAGCATGAACTGTGGGATGTTATAGGAAGGTGTAATTTTCAACAGGTTAATATTCATCATAGTTAGTGCAGAAAATCTGTTAATTAACTATATTGACCGGAATCCATTGTGCCTACAGCTGCCTATTTTCATTGGTTATTGCATGGCAAGCCAGACAGACAGACACGGAAAAGAAGGGAGGGAGGGAGGGAGTGGGAAGGAATGCGTCGCGAACAAGGGCTATAGAGAAGTTGCTTAGGTATCTCTGCCCTACAATACATCTAATTTATTGATAGTTGTTATTCAGCAGTCTTAAAAGTCTTATCTACTGTAATGACCTGACTAGATCATAAAGGAGCACTTCTGACACCAATGTAATGAAACAGGCAGGGAGCAGGCCTCGAACCCTCGACCTTTGAGCCCGAGGTCAGGCGCGCTATCGACTGTGCCGCAAAAGCATGCTCGTGCGGCAGGGACGGTTTCCGTGCTTATAAACCCAGGGTTGTTACACTACTTTGAATAACTACTGAAATAGTGATTCTGTCAGACAGCAGGCAGCTAACCAGCTGGGCTCCAAGCCTGAATAGGATGACTCTTTTGAGAGCACAGAGATCGATGGCTGGCTGGCTGCTATTGCCTGAGCAGAGATGATTTGGAATGAAATAAGTAATCAAATATTTTTTTAAATATACAAGACAACTGAAATATGTTATTAAAGTAGTGTGAATATAGGATGCTTTATTGAGTTTGTATTAATTAACTTACAAAGTCATCGTCATACTAAAAACAAATCTAATATGCACAACCAAAATATTTAAAGTAATGTGAATAAGTTGTTAGAGCCCTAATAAGTGATAGTAATTGGCGGTCAATACCATGAATTGTTGTATTGTTACAGCATTCAACCCACATAATACATTTATTGTTTAAAATCAAAACTAAAATCAAAAACTGATTATCTAAAACATAACTGAAACTGAACCCACTTCAAAAAGCACTAATCGCTCATCAGCACTATTAGGGGTTTAAGTGAAATTACCAGGTTTCGCCCACTAGATGCCCTTTTCCTTCTACTGGCCTTTTGTCCATTTTTCAGGTCTCTTGTGTTTATCAAATGTATCACAACATATTCGTTGCAACTTTAGGTAGAAAACCAATAGCTTTTGCTCATGATGAAAATAAATAGTGTGGTTATTCTCACATAGTTTGTCATTTTCTTAGCAACCTAATGCTTCAACCCAGTTCTCCTTGGATAGTCCAACAAGTGGCAGCTCTCTGAGAGGGCTATCCCTATGGTACAATTCTCATATGAAGCCCCAAAAATTAGATGGAGAAATGGGAAAGTGACTAAAATGTTCTGAAAAACCTAATAAAATAATATAATTATAAACCATTATGTATTTATTTGTATGAAATGATTAGGAAATTATGTGATTAGTGACATTTACCATTTTACCTGTGGTAACTTAACAAGGATTATCCACACGCTTTTCAATGTTCATTGCCTTTACTTGCAAACGACAAAATAAAGGGTTACAGCCCTGTAGAAAAGGTACGAAACAGGGAGCAAAATACAGAATTCAACATGAGATTACGTCCTGTTGAATACTGGGCCAACTCTGGGTGCATGAGACTTCAATGGCTAATTTCTCTGAACAGTGACAAAAACATCAACTTCACAGAGAATACAATACATAGAATGAATAAATAATACTCCAAGCTGCCGCCTCATACTACTTGTCAAACATAGAGAAATGATACTGTATACTGGCCGTTGGGTTTTGCTTGGTGTGGGGGGTCCGTGGGTGGCTATTTACTCTTTCTTTTTAAATTCATTGTTAGGATGAAGTTTTGTCAAAATCTAATGTTAGGTACTATATTTATTTAATGTTATATGAATCCTATAAATTAAAATGGCCAATTTGGTTGCAATAAATTAGCTTAATTTCTCAGATCAAATTATATTTCATCAAAATAATTTTGCTGAAATGCTGATCTTATCTATTTCTAACTAAAGAAACAAGTTCAGAACAATTTGAGATGGGAAGTCCTCATTCTTTTGCTTTTTGAAGTGGAATGACCCCTAAGCCTCTCTGGCCCTGTAGCTTGTCTACATCGAAAGGGATCAGGTCATATCCCAAAGACGTACCGTTTCAAGTCTTGCCACTGCAGTGCCGCTTCCCTTTCTCACTTTCCCACTCTTCTCTGTGTTGTTTTGAACCTCTTCCATAGACCTGATTGTCTTAGAAATCTTAAAAACCAAGTGTCCCCGTGCCAAGTATCCCGGGCAAACCTGTTACCTTACTCACACTTTCCAAGAAGCTTAATTTAGCTTAGCAGGCACCACTGAGTGAGAGCACTTTCCGGCACTCCATTTGTTGTTGTAACAGTTTTAGCGATGAACTGCAATGAAGAGTGAGGTAGAGAGGTAGTCATGTTCGAGGCATACAGGAATGGTGTTCAATCCTCTATGTATGGGACTGGCACAAAATGGACACCCTCGAGTGCATCCTTCTGTAGAACTCTTGTGCTGTTTTCATTTTTCCCCCTCTACCTTGTCCACTTGTGCAAAACTGGGGTTGGTCAGTAACATCAAAGAGGATGTGAAGCCAAGATGATTCCTTCATAACATTAGCTGTCACACTTTTTTTGCATTGTTGTTCCTATGATAAAGTTCCAATTTGAAATATTCCATGTCGTAGTAATAAGTGTCTTTGACGACATTGGTCATAGGAAAAATAGACAAGTAATTTCACGAGAGAGGCAATGGGATGTGACTATCACAGAACTGTTTACATGCAGTGTCTCATGAGTAATGATTTTTGCTTGCCATTTAAAATTAGGCAGCCATTGCTGCACTGCCAAGGCTATATATTTGCTAATTTACCCATTTTATTTTGCTTTTGGCTAGTATTTACTGTAATAAATTGAAGGATCATTCAATTATTTCGCTACATACTTGTCCATATCTGAGTGGTCTCTTGCTAGATGGTGTTAACTTGGCCTTTTGTTGTTAAAGTAGAACTTAAATGGAATATTGATAAAGATTATTCAATTTAAAGGCTCGGTAGCATAAACTTAACCACATGTAACATGGATTTGTATTAGAATACGCATCAAAAGTCCCAATGCAAAGTGACATCTCATTTTCCTATTTTTTTTTTCATTTTTTCATTAAACTGATCAGAATTCTGAAAAATGATGGCAGAAAAAAACATTTGCGGGTTGTGACGTAATATGGAGGACGCGGTAGGCCAGCCTATTCTCTATAATGTAAACCACCATGGTCAACATAGCTTAGTATTAAGCCAGAGAACAACTAGTCTAGAACAAAACAATATAAACTAGTCTAGAACAACAGATATAAAGTAGAGGGAGTGGAGACTTACCGATTGATGGCTGAGTTGGCTACCAAAGTCAAAGAAGAGTCATGGCGAGGCCTTCAGAGGGTGAGGCCGTTTCACTGGCCAAGGGAACGTAAGCTAATTCAATAGTGATATAGTGAGGTAAATCCATATTGAATTTACCCGGTTTGTCTCCATCAATGCTGACACTGACGCTGTACTGGTAGTTTGGCAGTTCACCCTTGCAACAACTGCTCCCCGGGCGCCGATGACGTGGACATTGATTAAGGCAGTCCCCCGCACCTCTGTGATTGAGGGGTTGGGTTAAATGCGGTGGATATTTTTCAATTGAATGCATTCAGTTTTGCCACTGACTAGGTACAGTATGCCCTTTCCCTTTCTCACTAAGTTATTTAGTCTTTGACCACACTGTGTTGTTACTTAGGTAAGTAAAAACTCATGGTTCCTACCTTAAAGGAATTGATTTTATAACAAGACTAAATAAATTAAAAGCTACTTGCAGTGGGAGCTAACCTTCTGCTAAAGCTAACGGATAATAGTTCAAGGCTAGCAATCGATTTCCCTGCTCTTGGATCTTTGTTTTCCATTGATCAGCCTTGTTAGCTTGAACACGATAACAAGTTCATTGTTCCCCTCAGACTTTCAACGTATCAATTAGGCCTCTCTTTCTCAATTTTCAATGAGTGTGCATTTAAGGGTCTAAATATCAGCTTAATCCCCTTCTCAGCTAGCTGGTTAGCCACCACCCAGTGTGCATGATGTCTTTCCTCACCCATGCAGTCTATCCCCTATCCCATCCTAATCTCCTCAGGGCACATCAGAGGAGAACCAGTTTAAAAGCTCACCCTGTTCTCAGACAGTATAGTAGTGAATCCCATGTCTCTCTATTTGGCAGGGGTTCAATATGACTGGCTTGATGTCAGATTTTTTATTGAATGATGTTAATTTCCTTTTTATAAACGGCGCTATTTGGTCGAATTAAGTAACTTTTAAACTATTAAGAGGTGTTCTCAAATTCAAGGCAGTAGCGGTGGAGTGTTGTATCACAGTGTATTCGGTAAATGTTATATTATGGATCTCATCCATAATGAGTGATTGAGTGATTTCTTTCTGTCAAAAAGAGACCTTCAAGTACGAGCTCTGTAGTCTGGGTACTAGCACAGGATTTTCCAAATCCTACCCTTCTTGCCTTCTCTTAAAGATACCCACTCCCCTTTTCCCCCTCTTCTCCTCCCCTCTCATCCCCCACCCGCCCACATTCAGGACAGGAAATGGGAGCCCTGCCAGAAGCCCCCTCTGTTTCCGGGAATCTGTCCCACAATGCTGCAGTGTAGTAAGTTGGCTTTGACGTGAACGCCATTGTTCAAAGTTCAGGCCCCATTGTCTGAGAGAAGGAACAGCAACAAAAACAAAAACCACCCGCAGAAGGATGTGGAGGGGTAGAGAGAGGGGGGCCTGTGCTATTTATATGGAGATCCCTCCCATCCTCCTATCTGTCAGACTTAGGGATCAGGGTAGGGTAGGGATCTATGTGTTTGATATGCCAGCCAGTGGAACAACTGGGAGCCAGAAGGTGCCTGAGGACATGGGGCTTATGTTGGCATCGTCACACCACCGCCCGTTTGATTATTAAATTAATTAGTGGGTCTGGTCTTAAGTCCTTTCTGGTCCCCCTGAGTTATGGTGGTGGTTGTGATCATGTGTTGTGTAAGCAGAGGATGACAGATGTTCCTATGATAGTGCACTCTACTGGTTAGCAGCATCTTATGGGCAGTACCAGCGGCAACTTGGCAAAGTCGGTTTAGAGGTGGGAGGGGGGTTAGAAGCTGGCTGTGGCTCACTGAGGATATCACTATCAGAAACACAAACCTAAGTATACAGAAACATGCAGATGACCAGGAAGACAAGGGCTTGTATTCATAAAGTGCATCAGAGTAGGAGGGCTGATCTAGGCTGTACATGGGGGACCTAATATTGGATCAGCAGTTCTACTCTAAGGTGCTTTATGAATACAGGCCCTGGTTTCCCCGGAACTGTACATTTACTGTATATACCTATCGTTTCTGAAAATGTACACTACCGATCAAAAGTTTTAGAACACCTACTCAAGGGTTTTTCTTTCTTTTTTTACTATTTTCTACATTGTTGAATAATAGTGAAGACATCAAAACTATGAAATAAAACACATGGAATCATGTAGTAACCAAAAAGTGTTAAACAACTATATTTTATATTTCACATTCACAACACAACTGATTGGATCAAAAGCATTAAGAAGGAAATAAATTCCACAAATGAACTTCTAAGAAGGCACACCTATTCATTGAAATGCATTCCAGGTGATTACCTCATGAAGCTGGTTGAGAGAATGCCAAGCGTGTGCAAAGCTGTCATCAAGGCAAAGGGTGGCTATTTGAAGAATCTCAAATATAACATTTATTTTGATTTGTTTTACACTTTTGTGGTTACTACATGATTCCGTAAGTGTTATTTCATAGTTTTGATGTCTTCACCATTATTATTCAACGATCTAGAAAATAGTCAACTTGACTGGTAGTGTATGTTCATTGTGTAACTTTCTTGACGTAGAATGCAATGGCAATAAAAAGTTGTAGAATATAGTCACATGTGGTAGCGAATTAAGAAAACACTTTTTAATAAATTCTCTAATGAACATGTTTTAGTCCAGGTACAGGCTTAATCAGTTGTTGCTTGACTTAACATTTCTGTACCTCACGAATGTCAAAATTCTACAGGCCCAAGGAGTCTTCATATAGTTGGCGAAAATGATCCTGTCTAGAAAATCTGAATAGGCATCACAATATAGAATTAGAACAGGACTTCACCAATGACAAAGAGTATTAATTATAGTTTTTAATTCTTTCTCAATTTTTCTTTTTGCAGGGTTCCCAAAAAAGCAACCAGGTAAGTTGTTTTGTTAATCTTTGTCCACATTGTCAATCACGAAGGAATGCAATTGTGACATTGAGATGAATATCTGCGTATAACTAGAAAGTCTTACCACAAAATAAATCATATGCCCCCAAGAGTTGGGACACCTGGTATGTGTCCGTAATGGAACCTTATTAGATGCAGCCCTGTGTTTTGAGTGGATTAATCCCGATGTGATTAAGCTTTAGGACCCCATACCGCCTTACACTCTGTTCAGCATATTAAGATTACACTTAATGTGTTTCGAATGGAATTAAGAAATTTAGAAATATTATGGCGAGCAATGTCGGAGTCTGGAGTATAGTACGTAAACATTATTAGTGACCAGTGTTCCATTATTGAAGTGACCAGTGTTCCATGTCTATGTACATAGAGCAGCAGCCTGTAAGGTGCAGGGATGAGTAACCGATTGGTAGCCGGCTAGTGACAGTGACTAAGTTCAGGACAGGGTACTGGGTGGTGGCCGGCTAGTGATGGCTATTTAACTGTCTGATGGCTTTGAGATAGAACCTGTTTTCAATATCTCGGTCCAAGCTTTAAAGTACCTGTATTGACCTCACTTTCTGGATGACAGCTGTCATGTGTCTAGACCGATGTGTCGAGTCTGTTCTTCCTGTGTGTGTGTATGTGTCTGTCTGTCTGTCTGTCTGTGTGTGTGTGTTACTCACCATGCCATCTATGTTTTTGTGTACCCAGGACCCTTAGCATTCTCAGCAAGGACCACCCCCCAGACAAAAAACCCAAGAGTGACAAAAACACAGTCCCACCTCTGCAGGAGTTTGACCCTACTGGTAAGTGTGCCAATATTCCGGGCCTTCCTCTGACACTGCATGCAGTTTCTGGATGGCAGGGAGTTCAGCCCCAGTGATATATACTGGGCTGTCTGCAACACCCTCTGTAGCGCCTTGCAATCGAGGGCGGTGCAGAACCCATACCAAGTGGTGATGCAGTCAGTCAAGATGCTCTCAATGGTGCCGCTGTATGCATGTAACTTTATGAGGATCTGGGCCTTCCGAGTGGCGGTGTGGTCTAAGGCACTGCATCGCAGTGCTAGAGGCGTCACTACAGATCCCAGTTCGATCCCGGGCTGTGTCGCAGCCGGCCGCGACCGGGAGACCCATGAGGCGGTGTACAATGTGGCCCAGCGTCGTCCGGGTTAGGGGAATGGTTTGTCCGGTGGGGTTGTCCTTGTCCCTTCGCGCTCTAGCGACTCCTATGGTGGGCCGGGGGCATGCATGTTGAAACGGTCACCAGTTGGACAGTGTTTCCTCTCTGACATCAATAAGCAGTGTGGCTTGGCAGTCGTGTTACGGAGGATGCATGGTTCTCGACTTTCACCTTTTCCTAGTCTGTATGGGAGTTGCAGCGATACTGTATTGGATATCACGAACTTGGTGAGAAAAAGCTGTAAAAAAAATACAATAATAATAAGCTCTTGACCTTCTTCACTACAGCACCGTCGATGTGGATGGGCGCATGCTCGCCCCTCCGCTTCTTGTAGTCCACGATCAACTCCTTTGTCTTGCTGAAGTTGAGGGAGAGGTTGTTGTCCTGTCACCACACTGCCAGGCCTCTCACTTCATCCCTGTAGGGGGTCTCATCACCTACCACCGTAGTGACATCAGAAAACTTGATGGTGCTGTGTGTCCACATGGTCGTGGGTGAACAGGGAGTACAGGAGTAGACTAAGCACACACCCCTGAGGGGCCCGTGTTGATAATCAGCGTGGCAGATGTATTGTTACCAACCGTCACCACCTGGGGCCGGCCTTCAGAAGGTCCAGGATCAAGTTGCAGAGGGAGGTGTTCAGTCCCAGGGTCCTGAGCTTGGTGATGAGTTTGGAGGGGACTATGGTGTTAAACGCTGAGCTGTAGTCAATGAACAGCATTCTCGCATAGATATTCCTCTTGTTCAGGTGGGAGACAGCAGTGTGGAGTGCAATAGAGATTGCGTCGTCTGTGGATTTGTTGGTGCGGTATGCGAATTGGAGTGGTCCAGGATGTCGGGATGATGGTGTTGATGTGAGTCATGACCAGCCTTTCAAAGCATTTCATGGTTGCAGATGTGAGTGCTACGGGACAATAGTCATTTAGGCAGGTTCTTGGCACATGTGGTCTGCTTGAAACATGTTGGGAGATTACAGACTGGGACAAGGAGATGTTGAAAATGTCTGTGTAGATACTTCCCAGAGGGTGTGTGCATGCTCTGAGAATCACATCAGCCACGGACAGAGCGATCACAGTTGTTTGCCTCGAAGCGAGCATAGAAGACATTCAGCTCGTCTGGGAGGTTTGTGTTACTGGGCAACTCATAGCTGGGTTTCCCTTTGTAGTCCATACTAGTCTGAAAACCCTGCCACATCCGACGAGCTTCAGAGCTGGTGTAGTAGAATTCTATCTTAGTCCGATATTGACCTTTTCCATGTTTGATGGCTCGTCGGATGTCGTAGAGGGCTTTCTTGTAAGTGTCTGTGTCCCGTTCCTCGAAAGCTGTAGGGGGAGGGATAAAAGCAAACAATGCCCCCTCCCTAACTTATAGTGGAGTGGTAGATGCCCACTTTACCTTTTTTCTCAGCTCAGGTACCTAAATACAACATAGACATATACACTGAGTGCACACAACATTAGGAACACCTGCTCTTTCGATGACATATAAGGACCAGGTGAAAGCTCTGATCCCTTATTGATGTCACCTGTTAAATCCACTTCAATCAGTGTAGATTAAGGGGAGGAGACAGGTTAAAGAAGGACTTTAAAGCTATTCAGAGGGTTAATGGGCAAGACAATATTTGTGTGCCTTTGAACGGGGTATGGTAGTAGGTGCCAGGCGTGTCAAGAACTGCTGGGTTTTTCAACATTTTCCTGTGTGTATCAGGAATGGTCCACCACCCAAAGGTGATCCAGCCTACTTTACACAACTGTGGGAAGCATTGGAGTCAGCACGGGCCAGCATCCCTGTGGAACACTATCGACACCTTGTAGAGTCCATGCCCCGATGAGTTGAGGCTGTTCTGAGGACAAATGGGCGTGCAACTCAATATAAGGAGGGTGTATATCATTTACACACACAAACACACACGTCAGCTCAGACAGATCCAGGTCAGAGAGGCCCAGCTCATGAGCTCCATCAGCAACAGAATGGAAAATGAATGTGTTTATGCAACAGATGTTAGTGCATTGAATCGTATCGCATCAAACCGAATCGCATTGATTCGTTCCTCTAATCAAATCGAATCGCACCGAATCGTTTCAAACTGAAATGTACCGTTCCTGTATATTATCGGTGTCCCTGTATTTAACTAAGGCCTTTAGTCTCCCATTGACATCAATGCATGCTGAATCCAATCATTTGTTATCGTCCAATAACGTCCAATGTTATTGTCCAATAAGAAAGGTACATTTATGTTTTCTGTCTCAAACCATTTTTCAACTGAAAATGTTTCGCAACAAAAAACAAGATTCTTATTGCCTCAAATGTACCATTTGCCTAGGGTTTGTGTTGCCTAGGGTCCACGACTGTTAATGAATATGACCCTGGTATTAAAGCTCCACTCTGGAGACTAGGAGCTAATGTTTGGTCTGGGCTGGGGGATGAAATGGGAGCGCAGTGGCTCCCCAGCTGACAGACAGATAAACACGCAGCACCAGGCTGATGCTTATCTTCTGTTAGGCTGGGGAAATGCCAGCAGCAGCAAAATGAAACACACACATTCTCTCTCACACACACGCACGCGCACACAGTCACAGTAATACATGCACACTCGTACACACGCCACTGCTGCTGGAGTCTTAGGATGAAAGACACACACAGTCACGGCTGCTGGAGTTCGAGGTTGAAAGTGCACTTTGAGCCTTAGTCATGTGATGAGGTAGTCTGCTCTACAGACAAACGCAGCACCAAAATCCCTCTCTTGCTAGACTATGTGAAAGACTTTCTTGGAATGACTATTCAATGCCCTGGTGACAGCATGTTTCCTAGTCAAAGCTGTTTGTAGTGTAAATGTATCCTCAGTACTGGGCGTTGTCGATTTGAAC
The DNA here is from genome assembly GCF_021184085.1 of Oncorhynchus gorbuscha. Taxonomy (NCBI): domain Eukaryota; kingdom Metazoa; phylum Chordata; class Actinopteri; order Salmoniformes; family Salmonidae; genus Oncorhynchus; species Oncorhynchus gorbuscha. The sequence continues at coordinate 47,549,156 of NC_060188.1, read as the reverse complement.
ACTGTTCTTCTCACTGAGAAATTGGAATAAACAAAGAAGTGGTATGGCGTCCACTACACTAAAGTTCCAGGTCTGAATTGTAATTATGCTTTGATTCGCTGCTGATGTAAAAAATACCCTCATAGGATGTTCTGTATGGTCTGGTACCACAGAAGGTTGTTAGTGTATTGTGAATGTTACATGTAGGTCTAGGGAATAATGGAAACATGCCATTTAAGCCTAACAATATACAGTATATATCAGTGTTTCTCAACCTCCGATCCATGGTATGTTGCTGAACGGTTCCTGAGACTCTAATCTGGTCAGGTATACAGAGCTAGTTTTAATGTAAGCTGTTCCGCAAGGAGGAAAAAACAGGTACAAAAAGGGTTGAGAAACGTTTAACTTTATGCCTTCGTTTTCTTTGTATAAGCGCCATTTTAGGCTGAATCATTATTCGTTTGAATATTGCTAATCTTTTTTTAACATTCATACCCTCAGTTACCATTTCAGTTTTTTTTTTTTTCAAGGGTGCGTTATCAAGAACAATTACTATTTGCAACAAAATTCAGACTGTAAGGTGCATAGTCACACTGGGGAAGAAGACTTTCACTCTTTTTTTCTGTCATTGTTTATTTTCACCTCCCAATGTTTCCTTTTAGATTTTCTTGGCTTTTGGTGTTTTTTTCCCCTCCGTGTGTCCTGGTTGTGTTACTTTACCATGTGTACTGTCTGACGTGTTGTACTAGACGTGCCTGTGCAGCAGACTGGCTGTGTAGTAGCCGAGGGAATCCCCTCCGAGTCCAGATTCACCAGAACTAAGCTTTTTTTTCACATTTCACCTATCACTTATCCCCAGTCCTTCTGCCATGTGAACTTTCCCACAGTGTTTGGCCAGAGTAGCGTGAAGGAAGATGTTTGGGTTGAGGAAGGAATGCTACCAGGAGGGTTTGGGGGGGGGGGGGGGGGTAAAAATACACCTGTTTAAGTCAATGTATGAAGACTCCTATTTAGGCCTGAAAAATACATTTGACTCTAAAATGTTAAAGGGGCAGTTCAGCCAAATTACCTATTTATTTACATGCTTTGCTGTCATTAAGCTAGCTACTGCCACCAACCGTTAATGTTAGCATTTTGTAACCAAAAACCAATGTATGTCAATGTCCCCCAGTTAGCACGCTTTCAATTTCATGTCCAGCTCATATCTGAAAGGGATTGTGTAGCCCAATAACTTTGATGTGATTTGGACATGACATTTAAAACATGCTAACTGGGGGACATGAATTTACTTTGGTTCTTGGCTAGAAAATGCTATTATAGCAGGGGTTTTTCTGGTTCAAATGGGGGCTTAGGTGGTGGCCGTGGCAAATGGCGTGGTCACCCACCAAACTTTTTGATGTCCTCCTCTTGGCTGCGGAGATAAAATGTTGCGGTTTTAAAACAAATTTCATGCAATCATACACATTTTTCCATGGGACTGAGAGAACAGTTTCAGTTTTAAAGCACATTTCCTGCAATTCTACGCTTTTTGCCATGACTTATACCATGTTCTTATGCATTCTGAGTGCCTCAAACATTATAACAAAGTCAGTGGGGGCCCCCATGTCATGACAAAAATACTCCTGAATGCATCATTATGTAAATTTTAGATTCTGCCTGACTGTCTGTCTAGGTTTTGATTGTTAGTTCTCAAAGATTATATTATTTAAAAAATATATATTTCCATTATATTTTCTGCATGACATTTACACTGAAAACTATTTTCCATCCAATTTTTCCCCTAAAAAAAAAAAACTTAGGCAGTCCACCCAATACTTTTCTAAAAAGATATGTACAGTGTCAGTTTAACGAAACCAAAGCAATACATTGAATAATAAGTTGTTGGGTAGCCATTATTTGACATTGCAACATGTCTTGCTGTGCCTCATGCAACCTGGATTACTAGTTTAATCTGCTTTCTCATTTGACTTTTACAATATGCACTCCCTGTATATAATGACAATATTGGTTTGGCTGAACCATTGTGTTTGACCTGTTAGTGAAACTGACCTGCCTGTGAACTGGTGTGATCCTGTGTGTGTCTCTATTTGCAACTCAAACAACTCAATATCTGTGTTCAAGCAAACATGACAGGGGGTGTTGTTGTCACTTATACCAATGTTCCCCAAACAACATGTCCTCATATGAGTGTCAAACTGGGTTCTTAGAGGGTCATGTGTCATGCCATTATTCATAACAGCCTATCTTGGCATCATACTGATATTAAAGGGATAGTTCAGCAAATTTGTTTAGATATTTGTTTCCTTACCTTAAAGCAGTCTATGGACAACGAGTGACTGCAATCCACACATTTGTGCTATTTTGTCCTTGTGCATAGACTGCTTTCCAGTTCAGGGAAAAATATCTAATATGCAATTTAGCTGAACTATCCCTTTAACAACAATAAACACTTTTCAAAATGCATCCATGTGTTAAAGGCTTTTGAAGGAGAGTGGAGTTCTATAATAACTGGGGTGTATTAAGTATTTGAAAACAGGTTTCAATCATTCATTTCTGCCACTCAATAGAAGCTTCAAAAGCCACTTTCCTCAGGCCTCGTCAACATTTTATAAAAACTACTAGCCATAAATACAGAGCTATTGAAAGAGTACTTCCGCCACCAAGCAGACATATTGCCAATTAATATTGACAATATTACATATTGTATAGGAAAACAGTTTGACACCCACAGTTCGTATAATGCCCCGTCACGCACACCGTGTCCCACATCGCCATCCTTGTTTCACTGTGCCAACCCGTGTGTTGTGTGGTGATGGTGCGTAACCCACCATATCGTTCTCTTCTGTCTGTCTGTGTAGGGCTTGTCCAGCGTTGTGTGATCATTCAGAAAGATGAGAACGGCTTTGGGCTGACGGTGAGCGGAGACAACCCTGTATTTGTGCAGCTGGTCAAAGATGGTAAGGCCTTTTCCATCCTATTCTAATCTACACCTTCCTGTGCTGTAGTCAAGGAAATGATGATGATACCTATTGCGCTAATGCTAGTTAGCATTGGCCCTCGAGAAACTACCTCTAACTTCCTTCATTCTGGACACAGAGACATAAATGGTATCCACAAGTTCTTCTGACTCTGGGGAAGTAGATAACGGCCCTTATTGCCAATAATCTCTAAGTATTCCTTTAATTGGTAAAGCATGGTGCTTGCAACCCTAGGGTAGCTGGTTCGATTCCCACTAGGGCCACCCATATAAAAATATATGTATAATATATATAATGTTTTAAGGAAATGTAAGTGCATATCTTGGGGGTGTAAACCTTTGACGTTAGATCAACATGTTTGATTGGGAGCAGAATATGAATATATATTCTACATCATATAGTCTTGATATCCAAGGCAACAATACGATGTATTGGATTTATCTCTGAATGTGTCATTATACAGTTGGATACAGTAATATCGCTAACCTTTTATAATTCTCATTCCCATTACGTGTCCTGTCCTGTACTGTCTTCTTCTGCAGATGGCTCTGCCATGCGAGCGGGAGTCCAGACGGGTGATAGGATCATCAAGGTGAGGCTCATTCCCTCTCTGGGGCCCATTATACTCTTGCTAGACATTACCCTTAGCCTAATCTTTCATTGACAGATGCATGTAGTAGCGTCTGTCAATAGACTGTGGGATGGGATGACTAACGAGGAACTTTGTTCTGGTACACTGATTTTTCGTGTCTGATCATTTTGGACAAATCACAATTTCGCAGGTTCTATTTGGCCCATAGATTTGCCCGAGACTTGCTGAGAGTTTTTGTTTAGAGGGGTGGAGACTTCGCTAGTACATTTTCTAACCTGTCTCCCCCCAGAACTTAATTAAGCATCTGACGTAATTTCACATATTTAATTATTGTCCGAGATAAACTGATCCTAGATCTAAGGGTTACCTTTCCAAAAATCTTACCTTATGCATTTCAACCAAAATGCTAAACCGGACTTAGATCAGTGTGAAGGGGGAACTTCATTCTGCCACTGTCTCTTAGACAGAAACCGATCAGGGTGAAGTTTCCCCTAGGTACAGATCTAGGATCAGTATCCCCTAAACTTAACCATAGTAGGGAAAATGCTAAACTGACCCAAGATCAGTGTGTTGGGGCAACTTCATCCCGCCTCAGACAAGAGAACCCTGCAGGGTACTAAGGTAAGTTGTGGGTCATGGATTAAGCCCCCTGCATACCTTCCCACTCTGCCCTCTGCTGGGTTGATGAGGAGCTACACCATAACATGGTAATGTATTCCAATGTCATTAGAAAGGGCAGGATGCCTTCATGCTGTGCGTAGTGTCAGTGCAGAAAATGAATTGTTAGTCTGTGTGGGGGAATCCCAACTTTCTCCTAATGAGAGAGTGTGAGACTTTGGCAATCAAGACAATTTTTCTACTTACCCAGAGTCAGATTAACTCATTGATACAATTTTATGTCTCTGTGTTCAGTTTTAAAAAGTTAAAGGTAGTTTTGTGAGACATTGTTAATTAGCATTTCTGCAATGAATGTAAGTCTATAGGTACAGCTTCCCTTTAAGTAAAATCTTCACTTAGATATGCATGGATGTATGGATGTTTACACTTGAATGGGCAGGTAGTGCTGCAGGTTGGGCCATTTTACCGAAAGATAGGTGGTTCGAATCTCTGAGCCAACTAGGGGAAACATCTGTTGATGTTATCTTGAGCAAAGTACTTAACCCTAATTGCTCCTATAAGTCACTCTGGATAAGAGTGTCTGCTAAATTACTAAATGTCAATTTAAAATGAATAAACATTTAGAAAGAAATAAGGTGTTTCTTGGCATGGAAAGAGTTATGTACGCCTGCTCCTGTTGAATGTACCCATGAACTAATATGGGGTTTCTAATCTGGGACAGAATGCATAGTCCTCCCATAGAAAGTGTTTCATTTTGATTGATGTTGTGACATATAGCAGATGATCTGTTTTTGTTGCAGGTTAACGGGAGCTTAGTAACACATTCAAACCATGTAGAAGTCGTAAAGTTAATCAAATGTAAGTCAAAGTTGCTGTTTTATATCTAATTGTTCATTGACATGAACAATCACAGGCTCTTCAAGAGACACACATTCTTAAAGCTAACAAGTAGTAGCCTATAATGCATTTTGACCTGCTTAAAATGTAACCAAACTCTCTTGTCTCTCTGTGTCAGCGGGCTCCTATGTGGCCCTCACAGTGCTGGGGAGGCCCCCGGGACTGGCCCAAGTCCCCCTGTCAGAAGGTGAGGGTGGAGACCCAGGGGTCCTGTCGTCGTCCCTCTCCTCACCCAACTCTCCGGGAACAATGGGGGGAACAGGGGAGCGCTGCTCCACCTCCACCAGTCCCCAGGACCACATCATCTCCCCGCTGCCCCTCTGGGTACGACTGATGGCCACCTTTGCTCTGTGGCTACAACTGAAATGGCATCCTTTTCACTATATAGAGTAGGGTGCCATTTCAGATGTGTGTCTCTTTTGTTCTTTGTCTCTGTCTCTCTCTCAGCCTCCACAGTTCCACATCCCTTCTTCACCCGCCCTCTTTCCCCTTTCAGCCTCCACCCACCCCCCCACTCACTCGTCCTCTTTCCCCTTTCAGCCTCCACCCACCCACCCCCACTCACTCGTCCTCTTTACCCTTTCGGCCTCCACCCACCCCCCACTCACTCGTCCTCTTTCCCCTTTCAGCCTCCACCCACCCCCCCACTCACCCGTCCTCTTTCCCCTTTCAGCCTCCACCCACCCACCCCCACTCACTCGTCCTCTTTCCCCTTTCAGCCTCCACCCACCCACCCACCCCCACTCACTCGTCCTCTTTCCCCTTTCAGCCTCCACCCACCCACCCACCCACCCCCACTCACTCGTCCTCTTTCCCCTTTCAGCCTCCACCCACCAACCCCCCACTCACTCGTCCTCTTTCCCCTTTCAGCCTCCACCCCCCCCCCCACTCACTCGTCCTCTTTCCCCTTTCAGCCTCCACCCCCCCCCACTCACCCGTCCTCTTTCCCCTTTCAGCCTCCACCCAACCCCCCACTCACCCGTCCTCTTTCCCCTTTCAGCCTCCACCCCCCCCACTCACTCGTCCTCTTTCCCCTTTCAGCCTCCACCCACCCCCCCACTCACTCGTCCTCTTTCCCCTTTCAGCCTCCACCCACCCCCCCACTCACTCGTCCTCTTTCCCCTTTCAGCCTCCACCCCCCCACTCACCCGTCCTCTTTCCCCTTTCAGCCTCCACCCAACCCCCCCACTCACCCGTCCTCTTTCCCCTTTCAGCCTCCACCCCCCCCCCCCCACTCACTCGTCCTCTTTCCCTTTCAGCCTCCACCCCCCCCCCCCCACTCACCCGTCCTCTTTCCCCTTTCAGCCTCCACCCAACCCCCCACTCACCCGTCCTCTTTCCCCTTTCAGCCTCCACCCAACCCCCCCACTCACACGTCCTCTTTCCCCTTTCAGCCTCCACCCCCCCACTCACTCAACCTCTTTCACTTTCTAACTGGATCTGTATTCTCACGCTTCTCTCACTAGTTTCCTCAATTTTTTCATACATCTGTCACTCTCCCTCTGCTGCACTTGTCGCTGTCCTGTCCGGAAGCAAACACTCTTATAATTTATGTTTTTCTTTACTTTGGTTGGTCCCTAAGGAGGAGAATAACGCTGTACACAGCCAGAAGGTGGACATCTTAAAGAAGAAGCTGTCCAAGCAGCAGCAGGACTTACAGGCAAGACACACACACACACATAGTATCACCATACTCTGAAGTTTTCTACATGAGGAGATGAGACAGTCATCTAGTCGACCTTTTAATCTTTGATTTGAATGAGATAATTCAAATTCCGAGTATTCTTTGGAATTGACAATGTTTTTTAAAATATAGTTAGGTTCATAGGACCTGGAGCCATGTTCATGAAGCATCTCAGGTCCGCCTACATCAATGATACTATATGATTCCTATTTTATTTTGTACCTTTATTTAACTAGGCAAGCCAGTTAACAACAAATTCTTATTTTACAATGACGGCCTACCCCAGCCAAGCCCTCCCCTAACCCGGACGACGCTGGGCCAATGTGCGCCGCACTATGGGACTCTCGATCACGGCCAGTTGTGATACAGCCCGGGATCGAACCAAGGCCTGTAGTGACGCCTCTAGCACTGTCTTAGACCGCTGCGCCCCTCAGGAGCCCAAATACAGACCCAGATTAAATACAAATCATTCACACATTAAATTGTCATTGCGCATGTTTCTGCTTATTCATTATGTTAATTTACAGCACAATTCAGTTCCTAGCAGCATCCATAGTAGTGGCATCATTCCAGTGGAGCATAGAATACTCACTGAGTTTCCTTAAACGCCATGTAACCGTCCCCATCTCTCGTCAGTCTTATGTTCCAAAATTTGAAATTGGGGAAGTAATGCTGCTTTAAAAATGTATACATTTGTAATCCCATTTTGGAGAAAAAGGCATTCAAACATTTTGCTTGACATGAATCCTTGGGAAACATATATTTAGAGAAGGAATACTTTCACCAAATTTCCAAAATGGATTCTCTGAACATTCTCACCAACTTCCCCCACTAGGCAAACCATTAACATTATTAAATTGCCTATTCTTGTATAATAAAGATAACCTTTCACATTGAACAGCTACAGTGCTGCTCTTTGTTTATGCCCATTTAGCATCATTCACACCCTCTTAAGCCTAAGACTCACCTAGGGTTGTTGCAGTGACCTTATTACCACTATACATTTATATTTTTGACATTTAGCAGACGCACTTATCCAGCATCTGCTGGTCCCTCATGGGAATCAAACCCACAACCCTGGCATTGCAAGCACCATGCTTTACCAACTGAGCCACACATGACCGTCATTGTAATCTCCTCTAATGCCCTCTGGACATGCATTGGTAGTACCCAACTTGCTTAAAGTGTTAGCCTACATTTATAGTGAATTTGTATTTGATTTTGAATAGCCTAGTAGTAGTTTTTTTTCCTCATACAGGATGACACATTACCTTTAGCTACAGAATATCTGAACACCATGCGTTTCCATCTCTCTCTCCTTCATTCCTTTCTCAAGCATGCAGAGAGAGGGGCTGTCAACAGTTGAATTTGATATGTTTCCTTGTGAAAACATGTCACTATCAATGTTCCCGAACAGATTTCACTTGGTTTCCCAAATTCAGCGCACGGTAGCTGCAGGAACAGGTTTGGAGAGCCCATGACATACAGAGTTTTGGAGAAATATCACCTGTCGCATGGCGAGAGGCTACATGCTCCTCAAACAGTGGTTGATACATGTAGTGAAATAACATGAGTAGCCGACCCAGCATGGAAAAACTAACTGGCAGGAAAGCGGCCTCCATTCGCTATTCGAGTGCATATGAATGTCCTGCCCATTTCTACATACAGTATCAATAAAGACAATATTAAATTGAGAATAGTCTGATGGGTGAAAATATTATCACTTGATAAGAGAACAGTGTTTGCAAGCCTGAGGCAAGGACCATAGTGCAAGCTTTTTTGTGACCTTTTCAAATCATTAATAGCCTACAGTCGCATCATGCAGCCCATATATGTTTTGATTTCATTCACAACTAAAGTTGCCAAATAATTCTAAATCTAGCATATATGACATGTTTCAATTGATCACTTTTATGCTCAAGGTAGCCACTTCATATGCAGACTTGCTCCTGAATATGAAGAATATCCTCTTTTATTTTATTCGGCGAAGTTGAGTTATATTCTTCTTACTGTTCCATCATATAATATAAAATAATGACATGGGACTTACAGTGCATTCGCAAACTATTCAGACCCCTTCACTCTTACAACATTTTGTTACGTTACAGACTTATTCTAAAATGTATTAAATCATTTTTTCTCCCTCATCAATCTACAAACAATACCCCATAATGACAAAGCAAAAACAAAAAAACAAAAAAACATTTTTACAAATGTATTATAAAAACCAGAAATACCTTGTTTACCTAACTATTCAGACCCTTTGCTATGAGACTCGAAATTGAGCTCCGGTGCAGCCTGTATCCATTGATCATCCTTGAGATGAAAAAGTGAAGGGGGTCTGAATACTTTTCCGAATGTACTGTATAAGCGTATCTTGTCTGATAAATGAACAAGCCTATGGCATGGCGCATAGCCAGATAACATACAGTAGGCCAACTCATATTCTGTTCTCCTGAAATAGTATCTTAAACAATCCTCCCCCTCACCTCAAATAATTTTATAAAACACTTATCAAACAATGGCACTTGACCCCCCCCCCCCCCCCATTAATTGACTACAGCTCAATATTCACCACCATATTGCCCTCAAAGCTCATCACTAAGGACCCTGGGACGGGCCGCCCCCGGGTGGTAAAGGTAGGCAACAACACATCTGCCACACTGATCCTCAACACGGGGGGCCCCTCAGGTGTGCATGCTTAGTCCCCTCCTGTACTTCCTGTTCACCCATGACTGCATATGGCCAAGCACGACACCCAACACCATCATCAAGTTTGCAGACGACACAACGGTGTTAGACCTAATTACAGACATTGCTATTCCAACTTCTGCGACGCATATAAGGCCCTGCCCCGCTCTCCTTTCGGAAAAGCTGACCACGACTCCATTTTGTTGATCCCTGCCTACAGACAGAAACTAAAACAAGGAGGTCTGAGGTCTGTTCAATGCTGGTCCGACCAATCTGATTCCACACTCCAAGACTGCTTCCATCACGTGGACTGGGATATGTTCCATATTGCGTCAGACAACAACATTGACGAATGCGCTGATTCAGGGGGGCGAGTTCATTAGAACTCTGAGAGATGTTCTGAAAGAGCTGCAAAACCTGGACCCGTACAAATCAGCTGGGCTTGACAATCTGGACCCTCTATTTCTGAAACTATCCGCCGCCATTGTCGCAACCCCTATTACCAGCCTGTTCAACCTCTCTTTCATATCGTCTGAGATCCCCAAGGACTGGAAAGCTGCCGCAGTCATCCCCCTCTTCAAAGGGGGAGACACCCTGGACCCAAACTGTTACAGACCTATATCCATCCTGCCCTGCCTATCTAAGGTCTTCGAAAGCAAAGTCAACAAACAGGTCACTGACCATCTCGAATCCCACTGTACCTTCTCCACTGTGCAATCTGGTTTCCGAGCCGGTCACGGGTGCACCTCAGCCACGCTCAAGGTACTAAACGATATCATAACCGCCATCGATAAAAGACAGTACGGTGCAGCTGTCTTCATCGACCTTGCCAAGGCTTTCGACTCGGTCAATCACCATATTCTTATCGGCAGACTCAGTAGCCTCGGTTTTTCGGATGACTGCCTTGCCTGGTTCACCAATTACTTTGCAGACAGAGTTCAGTGTGTCAAATCGGAGGGCATGCTGTCCGGTCCTCTGGAAGTCTCTATTGGGGTGCCACAGGGTTCAATCCTCGGGCTGACTATTTTTTCTGTATTTATCAATGATTTTGCTCTTGCTGCGGGCGATTCCCTGATCCACCTCTACGCAGACGACACCATTCTATATTCTTCCGGCCCGTCCTTGGACACTGTGCTATCTAACCTCCAAACGAGCTTCAATGCCATACAACACTCCTTCCGTGGCCTCCAACTGCTCTTAAACGCTACTAAAACCAAATGCATGCTTTTCAACTGTTCGCTGCCTGCACCCGCACGCCTGACCAGCATCACCACCCTGGATGGTTCCAACCTTGAATAAGTGGACATCTATAAGTACCTAGGTGTCTGGCTAGACTGTAAACTCTCCTTCCAGACTCATATCAAACATCTCCAATCGAAAATCAAATCTAGAGTCGGCTTTCTATTCCGCAACAAAGCCTCCTTCCCTCACGCCTCCAAACTTACCCTAGTAAAACTGACTATCCTACCGATCCTCGACTTCAGCGATGTCATCTACAAAATTGCTTCCAACACTCTACTCAGCAAACTGGATGCAGTTTATCACAGTGCCATCCGTTTTGTCACTAAAGCACCTTATACCACCCACCACTGCGACTTGTACGCTCTAGTCGGCTGGCCCTCGCTACATATTCGTCGCCAGACACACTGGCTCCAGGTCATCTACAAGTCCATGCTAGGTAAAGCTCCGCCTTATCTCAGTTCACTGGTCACGATGGCAACACCCATTAGTTTTCGAAAACAATAGTGGTCCTAAATCGGAACACCAACATTTACAGTTGATTTGTCAGAGGACAAACCATCCACATAGACAAAATGATATCTTTCCGACAGATAAGATCTAAATCAGGCCAAGAATGTGGTGATCGATGGCATCAAAAGCAGCACTAAGGTCTAGGAGCACTGGGACAGATGTAGAGCCTTGGTCTGACGCAATTAAAAGGTAATTTGCCACCTTCACAAGTGCCGTCTCAGTGCTATGATGGGGTCTAAAGCCAGACTGAAGCATTTCGTATACATTGTTTGTCTTCAGGAAGGCAGTGAGTTGCTGTGCAACAGCTTTTTCTAAAAATGTTGAGAGGAATGGGAGATTTGATATAGGCCGATAGTTTTTTTATATTTTCTGGGTCAAGGTTTGGCTTTTTCAAGAGAAGCTTTATTACTGCCACTTTCAGTGAGTTTGGTACACATCCCGTGGATACCGAGATGTTTATTATGTTCAACATAGGAGGGCCAAGCACAGGAAGTAGCTCTTTAAGTAGTTTAGTTGGAATAGGGTCCAGTATGTAGCTTGAAGGTTTAGAAACCATGATTATTTTCATCATTGTGCCAAGAGATATAGTACTAAAACACTTGAGTGTCTCCCTTGATCCTAGGTCCTGGCAGAGTTGTGCAGACTCAGGACAACTGAGCTTTGGAGGAATACGTAGATTTAAAGAGGAGTCTGTAATTTGCTTTCTTATGATCATGATCTTTTCCTCAAAGAAGTTCATGAATGTATTACTGCTGAAGTAAAAGCTATCCTCTTTTGGGGAATGCTGCTTTTTAGTTTGCTTTGCGACAGTATCAAAAATTAATTTGGGATTGTTCTTATTTTCCTCAATTAAGTTGGAAAAATAGGATGATCGAGCACCAGTGAAGGCTCTTCGATACTACACCGTACTGTCTTTCCAAGCTAGTCAGAAGACTTCCAGTTTAGTATGGCGCATTTTCTGGCAGCTTGCTTCAGAGCTCGGGTATTTTCTGTATACCAGGGAGCTAGTATCTTACGACAAATGTATTTAGGGGTGCGACTGCATCTAGGGTATTCACAAGGTTAAATTGAGTTCCTCAGTTAGGTGGTTAACAGATTTTTGTCTTCTGACATCCTTGGGTAGGCAGAGTGAGTCTGGAAGGGCATCAAGGAATCTTTGGGCTGTCTGAGAATTTATATCACGACTTTTGATGTTCTTTGGTTGGGGTCTGAGCAGATTATTTGTTGCAATTGCAAACAAAATAAAATGGTGGTCCGATAGTCCAGGATTATGAGGAAAAACATTAAGATCCACAACATTTATTTCAAGGGACAAAACTAGGTCCAGAGTATGACACCTACTATATGACACCTACATGTTGGACAAAACCCACTGAGTCGATGATGGCTCCGAAAGCCTTTTCGAGTGGGTCTGTAGACTTTTCAATGTGAATATTAAAGTCACCAAAAATTAGAATATTATCTGCTATGACTACAAGGTCCAATAGGAATTCAGGAAACTCAGTGCGGAACACTGTATATGGCCCAGGAGGCCTGTAAACAGTAGCTATAAAAAGTGATTGAGTAGGCTGCATAGATTTCATGACTAGAAGCTCTAAAGACGAAAACGTCATTTTTTTTTGTAAATTGAAATGTGCTATTGTAAATGTTAGCAACACCCCCTAGTGTAACCAGGACAGTAACAGTAAATTCATCAGGCTTAAGCCATGGTTGTCAGGCCAATCACATCAAGATTATGATCAGTGATTAGTTCATCGACTATAACTGCCTTGGAAGTGAGGGATCTAACATTAAGTAACCCTATTTTGAGATGTGAGGTATCACAATCTCTTTCAATAATGGCAGGAATGGAGGAGGTCTTTATTCTAGTGAGATTGCTAAGGCGAACACTGCCATGTTTAGTTTTGCCCAACCTAGGTCGAGGCACAGACACGGTCTCAATGGGAATAGCTGAGCTGACTACACTGACAGTGCTAGTGGCAGACTCCGCTAAACTGTCAGGCTGGCTAACAGCCTGCTACCTGGCCTGTACCCTATTTCATTGTGGAGCTAGGGGAGTTAGAGTCCTGTCTATGTTCGTAGATAAGATGAGAGCATCCCTCCAGCTAGGATGGAGTCCGTCACTCCTCAACAGGCCAGGCTTGGTCCAGTTTGTGGGTGAGTCCGAGAAAGAGGGCCAATTATCTACAAATTCTATCTTTTGGGAGGGGCAGAAAACAGTTTTCAACCAGCGATTGAGTTTTGAGACTCTGCTGTAGAGCTCATCACTCCCCCTAACTGGGCGGGGGCCAGAGACAATTACTCAATGCCGACACATCTTTCTAGCTGATTTACACGCTGAAGCTATGTTGTGCTTGGTGACCTCTGACTGTTTCATCCTAACATCGTTGGTGCCTGACGTGGATAACAATATCTCTACACTCGCCAGTTTTAGCTTTAGCCAGCACCATCTTCAGATTAGTCTTAACGTCGGTAGCCCTGCCCCCTGGTAAACAGTGTATGATCGCTGGATGATTCGTTTTAAGTCTAATACTGCGGGTAATGGAGTCGCCAATGACTAAGGTTTTCAATTTGTCAGAGCAAATGGTGGGAGGCTTCGGCGTCTAAGACCCTGGAATGGGAGGAGTTAGAGGCCAGAGAAAGCTCGGCCTCTGACTCTGACTTGCTGCTTAATGAGGAGAACCGGTTGAAAGTTCCTGTCAGCAGAATGAGCGACAACGGTTGCACATTCCTACAGCATTTCCCTCCAGAAGCCATGAGAAAGTTGTCCGGCTGTGGGGACCGTGTGAGGGGATTTATACTAGTATCTGTACTTACTGGTGGCACAGACACTGTTTTATCCTTTCCTACACTGAAATTACCCCTGATCTGCAAAAAGCCAAAGAGCCCAGTCTTAAACATATGATGGGCCTCTCTTAGTAGCTTTCCTAGAAAACCCATTTGGATTTAGATACAATGAAGGCTTTAAGAGATATGTTTTATTTGAATAGATTTCACTCATGTCCATTATAAATATGCTCATTTATCTTTATCTGGTTTTTACAAATAAAGTTTTTTTTTCTATCGCATGATTTGAAACAAGATTCTCCTGGAACCATGAACAAATATACTGCGATATCACTAGAGAATTCATCTGGGTATTCTTCCCGCAAATAGATAGAATCTTGAAACCGTGGAGAGGCAACTTTGCTCAGTTTTTGATCAACATTTATTGTTGCAAGATCGCTCTACTTTTTCGGGATAAAGTTAGTATCTTTTCGAATTAACCATCTGACCATTTAACCAGGCGAACACATGACAAGTAAAAGTTTGTATCTTTTAGAGGCCTAATCCGTAATATAGTACACTTATTGTAGTTCGGTTTTAGTTCAGAGAAACTGGAGAAATTATTTATGTTCACATTGAGGCCCTTGAAGATTGAGGACTCATGAGAACTTGAATTATTGGCATAGATTGATACTTCTGTTTCTAAGCCCTTTTAGCCCATCATTAGCCATAATGCTAAATAGTTCAACTTAACAGTTCAATGGCCATAATAAATAAGTATGCTGATAGAGGGCAACCTTGTTTTACACCTCTTGAGCGAAGTAACCATTATTTATTATTTTGTTATACCTGACTTTTACCCATTTTATGAGAGATTCTCCAAAATGTAAAAAAAACTCCAGGCACTTATAAACATATTCTAGATGTACTGTATCAAATGTTTTCTGAAATTATGCTATAAAGATTATATCTGGTTTCCCTGCATTCTCATAGTTTTCCATTATTTCTAGTGGATGTCTAATGTTGTCTTCAATTTATCTTTTATATACCTTTTAAGAATCTCATCTGATCGTGATGAATAATATCTGGTTGGGACTTTTTGGTTCTATGAGCAATACAAGAGAACATTTGTTAAAAATATTTTGCTTCCTCATGCAAGATCTCTGTTGGTGCGATAAGGATTTCTCCATCATTGAACTATTTTTTTGTAAGTTATTTTTGTTCGCGTTTCTATATTGAAGGTTTAGGAAAAACCTTTGATGCATCTTTTTGGCATTCTCCATCAAATATTCTCTTTTTTATTTATTTTTTAAATAAATTAAATCTAATATTTCCTGAATAAGAACCTCAAAGCCCTTTTGTTTTTCCTCTAGAATATTCAGTGCTTCTATATTATATGTATTTTATTTTCACCATTGATGTGTAATGTTAGATTTTCTATTTCTCTTGTAAGTCTTTTTTATTATGAATGCCTTTCGTTTTTGTTAAGAAAGTAGTGGTTACATTTCCCAAAAGCCAATCATTCTTACCACTAATCAGATACACTACAGATGCCATGGGTAACCACTGATAAACACTGACCACATCTTGCCCTCCCCTTAGTTTCACTTCCTTCTATGATAGACCATGAACTAAAACTAGGACTGTGGGAACTGGACACACAAACATGCATGTACACTCACACACACTCTCTCTCTCTCTCTCTCACTCACTCACTCACTCACTCACTCACTCACTCACTCACTCACTCACTCACTCACTCACTCACTCACTCACTCACTCACTCACTCACTCACTCACTCACTCACTCACTCACTCACTCACTCACTCACTCACTCACTCACACTTATAATACACCTCCTCTTCTCCACCCCCCCACTTCCTACCTAATTCCTCTCCTAACGTGTCCTGTGTTACGTCACGTTATATCTAGGCTATGAAGGAGGAGTACAGCAGGAACCCCACAGCGAAACTACTGAAGGACATCCAGGAGGCCAAGAAACACATTCCTATGCTACGTGGCCAACTCAGAAAGGCCACAGGCACACCTCAGGTATACACATGTACATATGTTCACACACATGTACGTGCATATGTATACAAACACACTCTCTCTCCCATAGACACAAACACTCTCTTGCTGTCTCCATCTCACAGGTACAGACACACTCTCAAAGGGACAGCGCAGTTACTGCCTGGCCTATCACCCATTTATAGTAGGTGTGTGTGTTTTCAGGATGGCTCCCTCTCCCCCTGGGACGGTGAGGGGGGGGGCATTGGTGCGGCTGATCGAGAGCAGACCCCCTCCTCGCAGGTAGAGAGTGGCAGCAATGGAACCTGGACCAATATCACTGTGAGTCAACCTGGCCAATTAGCCTGTCTGTTATTATCACCACCAGACGCTCCATGACAACTACATGTGAATTGGCATTCTCAATACAATACCATTGTACTGGAATAAATAAATAAAATAATCATCATATGTTTTATTGTCACATACACCCAATAGGAGCCATGAAATATGCCTTATACAGGGTCAGCCAGGTAACCCTGGAACAAATTAAGGTTAACTGCCTTGCTCAAGGGCACATCAACAGATTTTTCACCTTGTCGGCTTGGATATGCAAACCAACAACATTTTGGTTACTTGGTAAACGCTCCAACCGCTAAGCTACCTGCCAACCAGGGTTGGGGTCCATTCCATTTCAATTTGGTCAAATTAGGAAGTAAACTGAGGTGCCAATTCCTATGTTTCTCAATTTTTTAACTAGGCAAGTCAGTTAAGAACTCATTCTTATTTACAATGACGGCCTACCCCGGCCAAACTCGGATGACGTTGGGCCAATTGTGCGCCGCCCTATGGGACTCCCAATCACGTCCGGATGTGATGCAACCTGGATTAGAACCAGGTACTGCAGACATCTCTTGCATTGAGATGCATTGTCTTAGACCACTGCGCCACTTGGGATCCCCGAATACTTTTCTATCAGAAAATTTGACTGGAACGTGTGGTATCACTATCAAAATGCCCATTCAAAATTGGAGACTGGCAAATGTTATACATTATGTGAATGGTGTGTGTGTGTTTCTGTATTTCAGGTGTCTCCCAGTCCCCTCCCTGAGAGTCCGTGCCATAACCCAAAGACCACCCCCCGAGACAGCCTCAACTCCTGCCCCTCGCCTGACGCCGAGGACATGCCGGACTTGGTGAGACACAGATGCACACACACACAGTATATTTGTATATTCACAAAACTAGATTTAGGTGAAAGTCATGCTCATGTCTGTGTATGTGTGATTCAGAACTGTAACTTCCAGTGTAGTGTGGGCAGCCCCTTGACCTGTCTCAACCCCCAGATCATCGGAGCAGAGGACGACTACTTTGACACCGAGCAGGAACAGGTACTGGTGGACTAGTGCTAGACTGCTGGCTAGCTGTCGTGTCTGTCTGGCTCTGACTGTCTGGCTCTGTCTGACTGTCTCTGGCTATCTATCCCTCTGTGGCTGTCTATCTCTCTCTATCTCTCATTTTGTGCCTGTCTGTCTCATTCTCTCGATGACTCTCTCTCTCTTAGCAAGCCTGGGAAAATAAAGCCAAGCTAGTAGCGTGAGGCAGCTTGATGTAAAAGTACACCCCCGGACAGGATGCTAGTCTGTCACAGCGCCTTACCGCAATCCATCACATTAATGCTGAATGCCAAGCAAGCAGAGCGGCATCAGATCCCATTTTTATAGTCTTTGGTATGATTCGACTGGGGATAAAAACCGCCAACCTCTCAATCTCGGGGTGAAAACACTTTAACCACAAGACAACAGGGTTGGTATCTCTCTCTTACTCAACTCTGTCTGTTGATCTCTACCCTGTCTCCCTGTCTCTCAGATCAATGGTCAGTGTTGTTGTTTCCAGAGTATAGAGCTGCTTAAGTCTCGGCCCGCTCACCTGGCCGCCTTCCTCCATCATGTGGTCTCTCAGTTTGACCCTGCACCTCTGGTAAGACCACCACATACATACACACTCACTGTACATATACACACGCGCGCACACCAATGTTATTAAAGTGTTGTGTTTTTCTATTAGATTCTCTAGTTAAGTTGTATCAACATATATATATATATTTTTTATATTATTTAGTTTTGGTGTTAGGGACATAAAGCATGCGTGGAAGGCTAGGAACCATTTGGGTTGTATAGTTTGTGTGTTTTTTTGAGATGTCACTTCTTTCAACGGGGGGCAGTAATACATAACGTGACGGGTCATGTCATAGGTTAGGTTAGCCCTTCTCATGAATCCAATACTACATTGGACTCATTCTACTTCCCTTTTGATTATCTGATGTGGTCTGGTCGAATGTAAAATGCTCTTTCTAGACACATTATCTTTGGTTGCTCTTGGAAACTTAATTATGATCCCAAAATAACTTTACGAATACAAAAGATACACTTACTGTTAGCTCTTTTACCACAAATTTCCACTGATATATCTTTGTGTAACACAGCTATGAGACATTTTTTTTTGTTCCCTCCCGAGTTTCCATTAACTCAGGAAGTGCAATGCAAAACACCTCCATGGGAATCTATTAAAACGGAGCACAGTAAGTGCATCTTTTGTATTTTTAAAATAATTTTGGAGTGATATGAAAGTGGAATTTCCAAAACGTATTGCACGCGGTGATTATTAACGGTTAACAGACGCCTCACAAGTCCTCAACTGGCAGCTTCATTAAATAGTACCCGCAAAACAGCAGTCTCGACGTCAACAGTGAAGAGGCGACTCCGGGATGCTGGCCTTTAATCATCACAAACATTTGGATTAGCTAACACAACGTTGGAACACAGGAGTGATGGTGCTGATAATGGGCCTCTGTACGCCTACGTAGATATTCCAGAAAAGATCTGCCGTTTCCAGCTACAATAGTAATTTACAACATTAACAATGTCTACACTGTATTTCTGATCAATTTGATGTTATTTTAATGGACAAAACATTTGCTTTTCTTTCAAAAACAAGGACATTTCTAAGTGACCCCAAACTTTTGAATGGTAGTGTATACATTGGATCTATATTGGATCCAGCTACTGTGAAAAGTTTGGATGTGTGTAATACCCTCTGTAGTCTGCGTTTGTTTTAATATTTTCTACCCACATAAAGAAATGATGGTGCCTGTAAGTGTAACATAGCCTATTTAAAACAAGTTGTTATTTTGTTTAGAATTTGATTAAAATTATTATTTAATCTTGCTTATTGGCATGTCCATGCTCAGCCATAATGCAATTGACAGTAGGCCTAGCCCCTATACCATGCGATTAATTAGAACAATGTGGAGTGCAAATGGGTTCAAGTTAACGTATTTAGCAAAGATAGATCTACATTTTGTTATTTCATTACTGTAACCCATTTAACAAACTATAATGGAATAACATTGGAATTGTGGTTGATTCCAAAGCAATACATAAAAGACCGCAAGTACACAACTTGAAACAACCACATATGTGACAACATTTGAAATGGTGTTTTTTACATTGGATAAAAGTACAGACTCAGAGCTAGAAAATGGTATGTCATATACTGCAGTTGAGGAACAATGGGACAGTTATTCTGCTTTGAAAGTTGAAAAACTTGTATTCCCACTTTTGAGAAAATGTTTTAGTACATGTACTGGAGAGCTCTTCTTTTTCTACACACATTCAGCATCGTTCACACCCTCTTAAGCTGTGACCCCTCCCATCTTTTTAAGGATTCACATGTTAGGCCATGTGGTAACCATACGCTATATCAAATCTAAGTTTATTTGTCACATGCACAGGATACAGAAGGTGTAAACGCTACAGTGATAGTACTTGTGAAAAAATGGCGCTGGAGCAAAAAGCTCCAACCGATTGTGTTTTGTTTATTTATCTGTGTTGTTTGTAACTTATTTTTTTACAATTCTTTGGGACATAATGATGCCACTACCATCTCTTATGACCGAAAATAACTTCTAGACATCAGGACTGCGATCACTCACCACGGACTATCAGAATCCTTTTACTTCTTCAACGACTCTGACGAGCCCGAGGCGGACGATATACGGCTCCCTCGGGAACAGGCCCTGACCCCAGTGATCTGCATGAAGAGGAGGCGGAGAAAGAGTGTGTATGTGCCAATAAAATGGACAAATTATTGGGAAGATTAAACTACCAACGGGACATTAAAAACTGTAACATTTTATGCTTCACGGAGTCGTGGCTAAACGACGACAATATCAACATACAGCTGGCTGGTTAATATCAACATACAGCTGGCTGGTTAATATCAACATACAGGTGGCTGATTAATATCAACATACAGGTGGCTGGTTAATATCAACATACAGGTGGCTGGTTAATATCAACATACAGCTGGCTGATTAATATCAACATACAGGTGGCTGGTTAATATCAACATACAGGTGGCTGGTTAATATCAACATACAGCTGGCTGGTTAATATCAACATACAGCTGGCTGGTTAATATCAACATACAGCTGGCTGGTTAATATCAACATACAGCTGGCTGGTTATACGATGTATCAGCAGGATAGAACAGTGGCGTCTGGTAAGACCAGGGGCGGCGGTTTATGTATTTTTGTAAACAACAGCTGGTGCACGAAGTCTTGAGCCATTGCTCACCTGATGTAGAGTTTCTCATGATAAGCTGCAGACAACATTACCTCTGGGAAAGTTTTAATCTATATTATTTGTAGCTGTCAGAGGCTGGTACCAAGATAGCATTGAATGAGCTGTATTCCGCCATAAGCAAACAAGAAAACGCTCACCCAGAGGTGGCGCTCCTAGTAGCTGGGGACTTTAATGCAGGGAAACTTAAATCAGTTTTACCTCATTTCTATCAACATGTTAAATGTGCAACCAGAGGGAAAAGAACTCTGGACCACCTATACTCCACACACAGATATGCATACAAAGCTCTCCCAAAAATTAAAGCAGGAAGCATCAATGACTAGATCAATAAAAAAGTGGTCAGATGAAGCAGATGCCAAGCTACAGGACTGTTTTGCTAGCGCAGACTGGAATATGTTCCGGGATTCCTCCGATGGCATTGAGGAGTACACCACAACTGTCATTGGCTTCATCAATAAGTGCATCGATGACGTCGTCCCCACAGTGACCATACGTACATACCCCAACCAGTGCATCCACACTGAGCTAAAGGCTGGAGCTGCCGCTTCCAAGGAGCGCGACTCTAACCCGGAAGCTTATAAGAAATCCCGCTATGCCCTCAGACGAACCATCAAACAGGCAAAGCGTCAATACAGGACTAAGGACGTGTGCAGAAAGTAGCCTGTCTGTCGATAGCGCCTGCTAAATTCAGGGCATCAATGTTGTTGAGAAAAGTAGCAAGTTTTGTGGGTCTCAATGGCTAATGTTATGTCTTTCAAAAACGGCTTGGTAGAAAGGACTGTCACACATACTTAACAGCTCACGTTATAGACAGAAGCGAGCTACATGGCAGACCAATCCAAACTTATCTCCTGGCATGTCCAGCCCATCCATTATCTCAGCCAATCATCGCTAGTGGGAAGGTTCCTAACGTTTTCCGTGGCTAAACCAACTAGGCTCATAATTTAACAATTGTGTTTGTATTTATGGATGGAATACAAGTTTTTTTATTAAGTCACATGACAGGCATTCCTGCATAAAAACGCATTTTGATAAAAAAAAATATGTATGTTCAAATGTCGCTCCTGTGAAGTAGTGATGTGCGCCATATGCCTAGTTTCCTGAAGCGAGTCACATATTTCGCCATGGAGTACGTTCTGATTGGCCAATGAAGTGCCTAGCCTCGACACACCCACAACTTGTTTCTTCATCGCAACCCAGCCCTTTCACCGCAACGGCAGCAAGTGCACCGAAAATTGTAATAGTGAAAATGGCTCAAATATTTTTGACACAGTGTTCCCGCCTGCGCTTAGATTTACCATTGTGTTAGGTTTGTTAAAATAGAGCCCTAGATGTTCAAAATTCTGGTAACTGTCCCAAAATAAAATGAAAATCCAGAAAATATGGTGACATTTTGCATCCCTAATAATCACATTTTTTCTAATAGGATACAGCAGTTACTCTCTAGCACTTTGGTGGTTTGACCCAAGTAGGTCAGTATTTAAGACCTAACGTTGTCCTTGTCCTCTCCTAGCTGTGCTACCTTTACGCCGACCTGTACAAGCAGACCAACTCCAAAGAGACCAGACGGATCTTCATGGATTTCTATACTTTCTTTATGGACCGAGCAGCGGTAAGACACACATGTACACATACATTATGTGGGAGCACACGCAAAGGCACGCATGGACGCATGTAATTACACATGCTTACAAACACATTAGCGGTTAGAGAGAAGAGCCTGCAACCAGAAGGTTGCCCGTTCGAATCTCTGGATCCGACGGGGAAAATCTGGCAGGAGATGAGCTGGTATCAAACCCTAGATGTCATTGCCTGCCGTTGTGCCCTTAAGCAACACACTTAACGTCCCACAGCAACAGCTCCCCCGCACCTATGATTTACTGGACAAAATGTTCAAATGACATCAGTTTGACCGGTTGTAAGGAAATAGAAAGCTGTGAAAACGACCCAACATGTTTACATTTACATCATTTAAGTCATTTAGCAGACGCTCTTATCCAGAGCGACTTACAAATTGGTGCATTCACCTTATGACATCCAGTGGAACAGCCACTTTACAATAGTGCATCTACATATTTTAAGGGGGGGGGTGGGTGAGAAGGATTACTTTATCCTATCCTAGGTATTCCTTAAAGAGGTGGGGTTTCAGGTGTCTCCGGAAGGTGGTGATTGACTCCGCTGTCCTGGCGTCGTGAGGGAGTTTGTTCCACCATTGGGGAGCCAGAGCAGCGAACAGTTTTGACTGGGCTGAGCGGGACCTGTACTTCCTCAATGTTCTGATGAGATTTAAGTTTGGCTTGGATGCATATTTTATGTGTGGTTGAAATACTATCAGCTGCACCTCTACAGACGGCATCTAACTGCGCATTCACATTTTCTCAAGATGCTGAAAGAAAGAAATCATATTTCTCCACTGCTGTTCCAGAGTACATTTTATTTGCCTAAATTTGGTATGTAATTTTACTGCAAAAAACACTTACCTCTGTAGGATCCTGAGTAGCGTAGCGGTCACTGCTCGAGGCGTCACTACAGACCCTGTTTCGATTCCAGGCTGTATCACAACCGGCCGTGATTGGGAGTCCCAAAGGACAGTGCACAATTGTCCCAGCGTCGTCTGGGTTAGGTTGTCATTGTAAATAAGAATTTGTTCTTAACTGACTTGCCTAGTTAAATAAAGGTTAAATCAATTAAAAATATTAACACTAAGTTAGAGGTTATAGACCTACAATCAGTGTCCTGACTCCATTTTCCATTTAACCGATCTGAACAGTAGGCTATAGTTTCCTTGACGTGCCATAGGCCTACTTGAAGTCCCTGTCTTCTGACTGTCGAATTTGTACCGCACCTCACAATCATCACACATAACATAGCCGGCAATGCTATCATTCTCATTCTCTTTTACCACTTCACCAAATCTTTTCCAAACATTATTTTTCTGGCCCTCCCTTCACTTTATTTTCAACTCTCCATTTCTCAGCTTTTCTCTTATTCAAGTAAAGACAAAGTTATTTGTTAGCCGCCGTGGATTGACGTTAACTTTTTCTGCCCGTTCCCAAAAGTATTTGGCAATTGGCTTGCAGGCTATTTGATGCACATATTGTTAGGCCCTGAATCTTAGGTTTATGCACTGGTTCCAGATTACGTCACATAATTAAAGAAATATACCCTACAGATATAAATTGCATAAGAATGATACATTTATGGACTTTTTAAGTTATTGTTTTCTCTTTATTCAACCCGCCAGCCAGCCAGCCACCCACCCACCCTTCATCCACACAGTATTTCATGACCCTAAACCCGCCCCGCGGATATAACTGCAGGGACGGTGGGTTATGAGTCAACACGCACATTAGTGTGAATTAAACACCATCCATCAGATCCTCTTTTCTGCTCTTCTATCTTTTCTCCAGTCTTCCTTATGTTGCTTGAGGAATCTTTGTCCACTTAGGTGTGAGTGTGTCTGGAGAGCCAAGTTCCTTTACTAACGGTGTGCTTCTGCTGATCTGCAAGATGCTTAGTATTCTGTTAAATGTACAGTCTTTATCTGCTATGCTGGAGGCAAAGGAAATTATATTTGTGTTTGTTGGGATTGAATTGCTGAAAGTCTATATATTCTTTTTTTTTTGTTTAGATATTTGACTCTTTTTCCCTTGCAGAATCTGAAAGTAGCTGTGCCTGAGTCTATTGCCTCTGAACTAGGTAAGCTGTTTCAACCCCTTTTTGTTTTCACATAATCCTTTCAGGTCTTAGGTTTCAGGTTTAGCGACAGTTATAGCAATACAGTTGTGTATCGTCTAGTGTAATTGATTAGAACATTTCCAAAAAAGGAAGACAGCTTGTGTGTGTGTGTGTGTGTGTGTGTGTGTGTGTGTGTGTGTGTGTGTGTGTGTGTGTGTGTGTGTGTGTGTGTGTGTGTGTGTGTGTGTGTGTGTGTGTGTGTGTGTGTGTGTGTGTGTGTGTGTGTGTGTGTGTGTGTGTGTGTGTTGGCTAACATGCTGTTGTGTGTTCCCAGATCGGCGGAGACCTGAGCTGATCCCAGAGGAGCTACACAGACAGTACACACAGCTGCTACAGGACACACTGCTACCAGACATCCAGGGGAACCTAGAGGACTTCAGGTCACACACACACACGCATCTAGACAGACACATGTACACCAGTGGCGGTCAGTGCCATTTAAGATGAGGGACGACATTTTCTTTTCATGAGCATGACTGTCATTCAAATTCAAATCAAATCAAACTTTGTCACATGAGCCGAATACAAGAAGAGTAGACTTTATCGTGAAATGCTTACTTACAAGCCTTTAACCAACCGTGCAGTTCAAGAAGATGAGGTCATTTTTACATGTAGGTGGGGGTGAAGTGACTATGCATCGATAATAAATAATTATAATAATACATTCCATTCACCCAGTTCAATGTAATAGCAATAGGTTTAGGCTACAACATGATACTAACATTTTTCCTCTACCCATCATGAGGTTGCTACAACCTAGCCTATGAATGAAAGTTTACAACATAGGTGCACACAGGTGGTGAGACAAATTTGAGGTGAGACCCAGTGACACATGGACAGACAGTGAAATTCAATACCACCTTGCACACTCTTGCCTACATCTAGCTGATATAGGATGTAATCATTAGTCCAACAGTTGCAAATGAGAGTTTCCATTGGACAATTACAAGTATTTTATTCACATTTTGTTCCATATAAGAATTATTTTTTCAACAGCATCGGCAGAATGAATACACCCCTGATCACGCGTAAACACAGTCACGTTGTATTCCTTCTCGCATCTATGTGGTCTCCTCCTATCACCTCTTCCCTTCACTTGTGGACTTCAATGCACACCACATCAGCTGTATGTGACCAGGCCAAACCACTACACACAGCCTATATCGTTGTCACCATATTAGCTAAAGTTACGTCATAGTCAGCATAGCTATTAGAACTAACTCGTTAGTAAACCTGCTACAATCAGGCAGTAAGCAGTTACTATGGCGTAAAACCTGAAGCTTACCTTGACCTCATAGCCAGCTAGCTAACATAGCATCCCTCTGTTTGAGCAGGGTGATTCAGTAGGCTGAACTAGAGAGCTGCATTTGCTAGCTAAGTAAGTGAAAGTGAAAAACAATGACATCTCTCTATATATTTCTTTCTCTCTTGCTTCTCCTTCATTTTGGAAGAAATGCATTTGTTCAAAACTGTTCAACTATTGTCTTTCTCTCTGAGTCAACTACTCACCACATTGTATGCACTGCAGTGCTAGCTAGCTGTAGCTTATGCTTTCAGTTCAAGATTAATTCTCTCATCCTTTGATTGGGTGAACAACATGTCAGTTCATGCTGCAAGACATTATAATTACTGTATAAGTCCATGAAAAGGGGTGAACACCATGAGCCTCCTAGGTTTTGTATTGAAGTCAATGTGCCCAGAGGAGGACGGAAGCTAGCAGTCCTCCGACTACACCACAGTGCTACCCTACAGAGTGCTGTTGTGGCTACTGTAGATCTTCTTTGCAAAATAGTGTGTTTTAATACATTATTTGTTGACGTGATTATATTTATATATTTACAAACCCACACACACACACCATAAATGCACACTACAAACACACACGTGCAAACACTCACTTCTCAAAGATGATGTTCAAATAATTAATGCATGTATTAATCATTTGTGTGTGTGTGCGCGTTCGTATCCATCGGTGTGTCTGCCTGTTTTTGTCTATTCATTTGTGTGTGTCTGCCTGTATGTGTATACAGGCAAAAGCGCAGCATGGGTCTGACCTTGGCAGAGGGGGAGCTGTCTAAACTGGACACAGAGAGGGTGAGAGACCACGTGGCGCTGGATAGAGAACGCTCCTGTGCCGAACACATCATCTCCAAGATAGAGGACGTCTTGTAAGTCTCTGAAATACATGCATACACACACAGGGACAGAAACACACACACACATACAGAGACACAGACTTTACCAGCATCATCAAGATTATTGAATGAGTACAGTCAAAGAAAGCTGTTGTCTCTGTTTTCCACTTTGAGTTAGACAGGCGAATGTAGTGTACAATTGCTCATTCTTTCTTACACACACATTATTTGTCACACACACACACATGCCACTACACACACAGTAGCATGAAGTTATCAGCTCGATAAGGATTATCTAGTCTGGTAATGGCATAAGGTGTAGGTTAGAGTGCAAAAGTGTGTTGTCTCCAGTTACACAGACACGCACAGCCATTCTGGTGGTTATTTCCAGGTCAGTGAGTGCTTGCGTGTCTCTGTTCTCAGGGCCTCAAACACTCTGAACTAGACAGATTACATGGCTGTAGATAGATAGGATAGCCTTTTGAAACTGGCTTTTGGGGTGTTTTTTGATAAGAGAAAAATCCTCAGTCGCTGTGTCTACATACTGTAGTGAGTTCGAATAGTAGAATACACCAGGTTCATTTTCAAAATGTGTTTGTGCATCAGCAGTTTTTCTATTGTTATGTCATTCACTGAAAGTCACTCAATTAGCCCATGTCAGCATAGCCCAAAAAAATGGAGACTTGTAAGTTAGTCTAGCCAGCGATCTAAACTTGGTAATCATGGTTGAATTACTGACTGGGGGCCCCAGTCACTCTCACTCAGCCACTCTCACTCAGATATAACATTACAAACTGCAAACATTTCTCTCCACCCTATTGAAACATGTGAAGACTTGCAGGAAATTAACTCTAAAACTTTTTTCTCTCTGCTGTCAGGAGGGGGGCCATTTAAAATGTTGACCCCCTCAACAAAATTTCCCTTAGCGCCCCAAAACGTCTAGGGCCAGCTGACTGCATATGCATTTACATTTACATTTAAGTCATTTATAGATGTGGGTACGCAGACCCGTGAGCCACTGCGGCCCCTCATGATGAGTTCAGATTTTTTTGTGGCCCTCACCCCTATCAAAGTTGCCCATCCCTGACATAAACCCATAGGCTAATGGAACTGTGTTACCATTGCACCAGCAGACTTCACATCTTTTTGTAGCATAAGGGAAGCTGTGTGTGGTTTGTGTGTGAGCGTCAGTTCACCCTGTGTTTGTTTTTATCCTTCCAGGCTGACGTCACAGCCCACAGAAGAGGAGAAGTGGTAAGAAGTGGGATTTTTCTATGTTCCATCTAATTATAACCACAGAATAAGACTTGATAGGTCTGCTGTCATGCTAGAGTTTACTCCAGACAGTGGAAGTAGCAGTGTTTATTGTTGAATTAATTCAAGTGAGTGTGTGTTGTCATACAGGGGTTGTAGCAGGGTTGTGACTGTTCTACTGGATGTCATAAGGTGAATGCACCAATTTGTAAGTCGCTCTGGATAAGAGCGTCTGCTAAATGACTTAAATGTAATGTAATATACTGTCTCTATTATAATATGACAGACCAGCTAGATCTACTGTCTCTATGTCTCTATTGGGTAGATCTACTGTCTCTGTTATATTATGATAGACCAGCTAGATATACTGTCTCTATTATATTTTGACAGACCATGTAGATCTACTGTCTCTATTATAAAATGAAGACCAGCTAGATCTACTGTCTCTATGTCTCTATTGGGTAGATCTACTGTCTCTATTTTGTAAGTCGCTCTGGATAAGAGCGTCTGCTAAATGACTTAAATGTAAATGTGGGGCGGCAGGTAGCCTAACAGTTAAGAGCGTTGGGCCAGTAACTGAAAGGTTGATGGTTCGAATCCCTGAGCCAACTAGGTGAAAAATCGATCAATGTGCCCTTGAGAAAGTCACTTAATCTAAATTGCTCCTGTAAATCATTCTGGATAAGAGTTTCTGCTAAATGACAACAATGTAAATGTATGTGTTCAATTACTCGTGAAGGTCAAGGTGAATCACACATACTTTATCTGGGCCAGTATTCTCTGAGTAGGAATGCTGACCTAAGATAATTTCGCCTCTTTTGGATAATAATGAATGTTATTATATTGACCGGGGACCTGATCCTAGATCAGCACCCCTACTACCAGATGCTTTGTGAATGCGGGCCCTGTTCTGAAGTTAAAGTGTATTGGAATCAAGTTCTCTGATACTTGGTTTAATACTCTATTCAGTGATTATTAGTGAGCTGGACACAGTCAAGAAACTGTATGAATGCAGGTCCTTATAATTTCTACATAGTTTCAATTTGGTTTTAGTCATTTTAAAGTGTATTGAGTTCCATGAATTCCATCAGCATGTTGTGTATCCATCCTGTGAGAAAAGTTGTTGGCGTGGCACAGGTTACTTTTGCCCAAAAGTATTGCGCTATATATATAGTGAATAGGGTGCCATTTGGGATGCATCCTGAGAGTCTGCCATCAGTGGTTATCATAGTCCTCTCACTCTATCTGCTGGAGATCTGTGGTACTACACACTTACAGTTAGGCCTGGGCCTTGTTCATTAGGCACCAAGTGGAAGAGAACTGACTGAAATGGCAAGGGACTACCTGGTCTTGTCCAATGCAAAAATACAATTGTATTTTTTGGTTGCACTCCCTTATGAACTCGGCCCTGTTCTGAAATAATTAATTGTATAGAAGAATACGGTGATAGTAAAAACTGATCAGGTCAGGTTTGAAGAAACGTGTCTTAACCATTTCATTAGATTTTCCCCAAATGTTGTTCTAGTGATTGATAACGTGTCGTATTATGACTGTTTTCAAAGAGCCTTGAGAGACCTTTATTTATCATGAGACTTTCTTTTAAAAAGTATAATTATTATTGCAGTTAATCAATATGATGGTTGAATGTTTGTAAATTATTTCATATTATTAAGATCAAGACTGCTGTACTGGACCTTTAATGTTAATTGAAAGTGTATTTATAATAATGTTAACAGTTAATTAAAGACATGTTCCAGAACTTTGGCGACTAAGTATTTATTTTTTAAACCTCCCGTTATGGGCTGGATGTGTCAATGTGTAGTTCATACATGCATAATATATGAGCAGAAGTATTGTCTTACTTCAATTAGCCACAAAATCCCTAGTTTCAAAGCAACTGTTTTTCTTGAAGATGTGCTGCACCATTTTCTTGCTGTGAGATGTTACCCCACTCTTCCACCAAAGCACCTGCAAGTTCCCGGACATTTCTGGAGGGAATGGACCTAGCCCTCACCCTCCGATCCAGCAGGTCCCAGACGTGCTCAATGAAATTGAGATCCTGGCAATTCGCTGGCCATGGCAGAACACGGATATTCCTGTCTTGCGGGAAATCACGCACAGAACAAGCAGTATGGCTGGTGGCATTGTCATGCTGGAGGTTCATGTCAGGATGAGCCTGCAGGAAGGGTACCACATGAGGGAGGAGGAGGTCTTCCCTGTAATACACAGCATTGAGACTACCTGCAATGACACCAAGCTCAGTTGTTGATGCCGTGACACACGGCCCCAGACTATGACGGACCCTCCACCTCCAAATTGATCCCACTCCAGAGTACGGGCCTCGGTGTAACGCTCATTCCTTCGACAGTAAACTCAAATCCGACCATCACCCCCGGTGAGACAAAACCGCAACTCGTCAGTGAAGAGCACTTTTTGCCAGTCCTGTCTGGTACAGCGACGGTGGGCTTGTGCCCATAGGCGACGTTGTTGCCGATGATGTCTGGTGAGGACCTGCCTTACAACAGGCCTACAAGCCCTCAGTCCAGCCTCTCTCAGTCTATTGCGGACAGTCTGTGCACTGATGGAGGGATTGTGCGTTCCTGGTGTAAATCGGGCAGTTGTTGTTGCCATCCTGCACCTGCCCCGCAGGTGTGATGTTCGGATGTACCGATCCTGTGCAGGTGTTGTTACACGTGGTCTGCCACTGCGAGGACGATCAGCTGTCCGTCTTGTCTCCCTGAAGCGCTGTCTTAGGCGTCTCACAGTACGGACATTGCAATTTATTGCCCTGGCCATATCTGCAGTCCTCATGCCTCCTTGCAGCATGTCTAAGGCACATTCACACGGATGAGCAGGGACCCTGGGCATCTTTCTTTTGGTATATTTCAGAGTCAGTAGAAAGGCCTCTTTAGTGTCATACGTTTTCATAACTGTGACCTAAATTGCCTACCATCTGTAAGCTGTTAGTGTCTTAATGACCGGTCCACAGGTGCATGTTCATTAATTAAAGCATGGGAAACAGTGTTTAAACCCTTTACAATCTGTGAAGTTATTTGGATTTGTACAAATTATCTTTAAAAGACGGGGTCCTGAAAAAGAGTTTGCAATTTTCTAAAATCACTTTTGGCTCGTGAGCGCTACTTTCAGAACTACTGGCTAAAAAGTATACAAAAGTACCAGAGAATCCTTTTAATAGTGTATTGTGTTCTGTTCCAGCACTACTATGCAGTATGTTATCCTCACATATATGAAACACCTGGGAGTTAAAGTGAAGGAACCTCGTAGCCTAGAGCCCAAACGAGTCCGCATCAACTTTCTACCCAAGATCAAGGTAAAACACACACACACACACACAGCCACATCAATTATGCATATCAGTACAATATTTTAGTCCTTTACTGCTTGTATGAACTTCACATTTGATGTAGCATAAATCATTCTGTATCTTCCCATGGTGGCACTGTTTTACTCACACTTCTTGGTGCGAGGTCTTTCTTGGTACCAAGCATGGTAACAGTTTGGCCCACTTGTTAACAGCTTTCCAGGGCAGCATTCAGCAGGCAGCAATGTTGTGCAATGTTCAGATAGTAATATAGCATAGAAAAAACATGTCTCTCTGACATGTAGAATGTGTAATGTAGAATAAGGAATCACATCAGCTCTATTCATGACATGTCTATCTGCAGCGTTCCACAACTAAATTTGGCCCAGCTTTAAATTCTCTGACTGGGTAGTTTGAATTTGTTTTGTTTTATGGAGCAGAAGAGCATCAAAACTGAGAAAGAGGGGGAGGATAAGGTGAAGAAGCCTCGTTTTCCCAGCATCCTCGGCCCTCCTCGTCGGCCCAGCCGTGTGGACTCCACTTCAAGTAAGTGTAGAAGACTACAAAGTGCTCCCTCCTAGTGTGCAGCACCAGTGTGGAAAAAAAAAACATGGTTAGTTTGAGATGTGTAACAGGCTCTGTAGTAACGTAGTATATGAAGTTGAGATATAATATTACTACTGAGCCTGAATACACTACTACTGAGCCTGAATCTCAAACGAATCATTGTAAAAAATAAGAAGAAAAAACTATAACTTTTTTTGAGATTCTCAACGATTCCATTTCGATTCAGTCAATTCAGGAAGTAAACTGAAATTAGGATTTTCCTCATAGAAAAGCATTGAGAAAGTTCTGCGTTTCAATTTGAGTTCACTTCCTGATTTTGCTGAATTGAAATGTAATTGACCCAAACCCTGAGAGGAATCCACGTAAAAAGGCCACATTTGCTCTTTAAAATATTTGTCCTACGAGAAACAGTAATGTCGTAACGCAAATATGAAGACAATCTGACAGCCTACCTAGACCATTATGTCTTGAAGTAAAAAAAAAAATAAGATTAAGAAAAACAAGACCATATCCCTATGTCCCAATATCCCCACTAGTATACTTCTTAGCATGCATGGCCAATACATCACCACTAGTATGGAAGTGTTGATATTTTAACTTAGTTGAGTGGAATGTGTCCTGGTATTGTACTGCGGACAGACGCCAGTGGTGTTGTTTTATCCAGCGCTGTAAAGAGATTGTGAACTTCCGCAGCAGGAAGTGCCTGTCTGGAGCTGTGTGAGTCAGCTCCCCATTACATTGTGCTGCTCCCACCATATATAGTCAGGTCCATAATTAGTGTCACTCTTGATAAAGATTAGCAAAAAAAATGCTGTTTAAATTAAATACAAATATTGAGCTATACTGTATGCTCCAAAAATTGGGAAATTATATTATTTTATTCTAATACAACTGCTCAGAGAAAGAGATTTTGTTTAACAAATAACAACGAATCTAAAAAAGATAGGGGTCAATTTTAGGCACTCCTGTTTTCAATAATTTTGCACCCTCTCCTTGCAAGAATAACAACACTGTGATTATTGTGGATGGTCAGGTTAATATAATAGTGAAAAACTTTTACATGCTTTGCAAGATCTCTAATAATCCTGTTTATGTGGACACATCTGAAATCCATCTATCTGATGGGACTTTTAATAAATGCAGAAAATCGGCAATCAAAATAAACGTTCTACCACACTGACCATCTTATTTTTTTGTGAAAACTTTGATTCTGAGTTCAGACAAAAGATTTATGTAAAACTATTTATAAGATGCATACTTTCAGGCAGAAAGGGCAGAACCGGGAAGACTAGAAACAAAACTTGAAAACTTGAAGCACGCTGGTATGACCTGACAAGACCTAAATACACAGGGGATAATGGGGAAAAATGGGAGATACCTGGTGGGGGGTGGAGACAAGCACAAGACAGGTGAAACCGATCAGGGTGTAACAGTACCCCCCCTAAGTGTGCTACCTGGTGTCCAATCTGGACACATGCCTGGTTGACCAGGGTGCCGACGGTGGAACTCAGTGATGAGGGCTGGGTCCAGGATATTCAGAGCGGAGACCCAGCACCTCTCCTCCGGGCCATAACCCTCCCAGTCGACCAGGAACTGGAATCCCCTGCCCCAAGTTTGAACACTCAGGAGGTACCTCACCATGTATGCCGGATGGTCGTCGATGAGACAGGTCAGAGGGTTGGGCCTGGAAACAGACAAAGGGCTGTGAGACAGAGGTTTATTCCTAGACGCATGAAAAGTGGGATGTATACAGAGGGTGCAGGGCAACAGAAGATAAACAGCAGAAGGGCTAAGGATTTTAGAGATGGGGAAAGGGCCGATAAAACGGGGGGGGGGGGGGGGGGGGGGGGGGGGGGGAGTCTACGGGACTCCACCCGGAGGTGTAGATCCCGAGTGGAAAGCCATGCCCTCTGCCCGAGACAATAACGGGGAGCAGGGGTCCGATGGCGGCCCACCTGTCACCGATACCTGGAGGTGGTCTTGAGAAGAGCGGACTGGGCTCTTCCAGGTATGGTGACAGCGGTGGACAAACATCTGGGCAGAGGGTATGCTGACTTCTTCCTCTTGCTCAGGGAAGAGCGGGAGCTGATATCCCAAGAAACAATCAAAGGGCGACCGACCAGTGGCAAAGCAGGGAATGGTGTTGCGGGCATATTCCACCCACACAAATTGCTGGCTCCAGGTGGCAGAGATGAGGCAACGATGAGCCGTCTCCAGGCCCTGATTTGACTCGCTCTGACTGACCGGAATGCAGGCTGGCCGACGACCCAATGAGGGTACCAGAACGCCTTCCAGGACCGGGACAAAAAATGAGCACCGCGATCGGCGACCGGAAGTGCATGGTGCACCATGACCTGGGCCATCTCCTTGGCTGAGGGTAACTTGGTTATGGGAATAGAATGGGCGGCTTTGGAAAACCTGTCCACCAACGTTAGGATGGTTGATTTTATTTTATTAGGATCTCTTTTAGTCCTCATTTTGGAATAATCTTCCAAGAGTCCTTAAACATTAAAATACAATTTATAATACAATCACATTTTCACATATAACACACTGTTACAGACATAATACATTTACATATTAACCAGATAAATACTCATAACAGTCTGAAAAGGTAGATTGATTGGTGGTGTTGCCATCTGATGGAGGAAGACCAGTGACTAAGTCCAGGGATATATGGAACCAGGGGTGGTGAGGAACAGGGAGTGGTTGAAGGAGGCCAGCCGGAGCTTGCCGCAGAGTCTTATTCTGCTCACACACAGCAACAAACTCGGAGACGTCAGGAACCATGGTGAGCCACCAAAAACGTTGTCGGCCATGGTCCGACGGGAGCAGGTAAGTCTAGAGGAATGTGCCCATTCCAGGACCGGGAAACGGGCAGAGTCCGGGACAAACACCCAGTTAGCCGGGCCCCCCTTACGGACCAGGCTCTCTATACCCCAGATGAGTGCAACCGCTAGACAGGAGGTAGGGTGGATGGTCTCTGGGTCAGATGGTGTAGCAGGGGGGCTATACATGCGTGAGAGCGCATCAGGCTTCACAATCTAGGGCCCAGGGCAGTAGGAGAGTAAAATTAAAACAAGTGAATAACAGGGCCCATCGAGCCTGCCTTGAGTTGAGGAGCTTGGCAGTTCGGAGATATTCCATGGTCAGGCCACACTAAGAATGGATGTTTCGCCCCTCTAACCGGTGCCAACACTCCTCCAACACCATCCTAACTGTGAGTAGTTCTTGACTTCACACGTCATAGTTCCTCTCAGCGGGATTAAGACGAAAGCGTAGGGAAGCAGCTTTTAGTCTTGGGCAGGACGCGGACAGAATGGCATCTGAGGATGACATCCAAGGCGTAGCCCTCCACCACGAACTGACGGGATGGGTCCGGATGCATTAAGATGTGAGTTTCAAAAATACCAGGTCAGCTGCTGGAGACCACGTGAACAGAACCTTGGGAGAGGTGAGTTCTGAGAGGGGGGAAGCCAGGGTGCTGTAACCCCGGACAAAGCGGCAGTAGCAATTAGCAAACCCAAGGAAACATTGCATCTGCACTCCGGATGTGGGTTGAGGCCAATCCACCACCCCTCTCACCTTGTCAGGATTATTTGAATATTTCCTGCAGCGATGAGGTAGCAAGGAGATGCTGGAGCAATGGAATTCACAATTCTCTGCTTTCACAAAAAGCTGGTTCTCCAGGAGACACTGGAGGACGTGCTCTTGAGCTGAATGGGGGAAAAATGATGTTGTTGTGGTAGATTCATACGAACCGGTTCAACATATCACGGAGCACATTGTTGACCAGGGCCTGGAACACTGTGGGGGTGTTGGTCAGTCCGAATGGCATCACAAGGTACTCGTAGTGCCCGCTAGCAGTGTTAAAGGCTGACTTCCATTCATCTCCTTCCCGTATCTGAACCGGATGGTTGACGTTCCGAAGGTCCAACTTCGAGAAGATGGTCACCCTCTGGAGAGGCTCGAAAGCCGAGGAGATGAGTGGTAGTGGGTAACATTTTGTAACCGGGATGTCATTAAGGCCGTGGTAGTCGATAGGTGGGCGCAGAGTTTTGTCCTTCTCCACAAAGAAGAACCCTATGTCGGCGGGGGAGGCAGATGGACGAATACTCCCTGCAGCAAGAGTCCTCAATTTACCCATCCATCGTTTTCGTCTCCGGACCCGATAGGGAATAAAGCCACCCTCAAGGCAGTGTTGTGTCCGAGAGAAGGTCGATAGCACAGTCGTAGGGTCGATGCGGAGGAAGAGATGTGGCGCGAGCCTTGTTGAAAACCTCCCAGAGGTCCTGGTACTCCATGGCCACAGGAAGACGTCCCGGAGCAGGATGCGCCGACTTCAGACAATGCGCATGGCAGAATGGGCTTCAACCCATGATAGAAAAAGTAGCCCAGTCGATCAGGGGATTGTGCCTCTGGATCCCTGAAAACCCCCAAATGACGGGTACATGAGGAGATCGAATGAGCAGGAACTGCGTAGACTCACTGTGATTACCTGACACTCGCAGGTTGATAAGAACCGTATTATGGGTGACTCTGCCAATAAGAGCGCCCATCCAGCGCTCTGGCGTCCATGGGAATGGAGAGGGGTTGTGTGAAGATTCCCAGCTCCGACACCAGGGTAGCATCCCAGAGTCAATGAGCACCCAAAGAAATTTGGACTTGTCACCCCACAGCAGGATGGCATGGAGAGGAGTACGAGGCTCATAGGGAACTGGGGTGAAATCAGATTCTCCGGGTAGGTCGAGGGCAGACAGAGGTTCATAATCCAGGTCAGAGTCAGGCAGGTACAGGACAGCAGGTAGGCACAGGACAAGCAGAAAAGTCAGAACCGGGAAGACTAGAAACAAAACTTGAGAACAGGAAAATGGGAAACACGCTGGTATGACCTGACAAGACAAACTGACAACAGACAAACAGAAAATGCAGGTTTAAATACACAGGATAATGGGGTAAAATTGGAGACATCTGGTGGGGGGTGGAGACAAGCACAAGACAGGTGAAACAGGTCAGGGTGTGACAATACAGAATCTTTCCAGATCCTTGATATCCTTTGTCTGCTCTTACGGACTGGCTGCTTCAATTCAAACCACAGGTTTTCAATGGGGTTCAGTGGAAGCAAAATGGCTCTATAACATCAAAGATCCACCACTATATTGTACTGTAGGTATGAGGTACTTTTCTGATGTTTTTCAACACCAAACCCATCATTGGTGTTTGTGGCCAAAGAGCTCTATTTTCATGTCCTCTGGTGTTGAAAAACAGAAGCATATGCAGGAAAGTACCTCATACGTATGGTAAAATATGGTGGTGGATCTTTTAAGGTATGGCGTTATTTGGCTTCCACTGGTCCTGGGGCCATTGTTAAGGTCAATGGCATCATTAACTGTATTACCATGGATTTCCCATGGCTATGTGAGCTACAGTACTGACTGTAGTTTATTTTAATGCGGGCATGTCTGTTTGTTTGTGTGTGTGTGTGTGTGTAGTCGGCAAGGCCATAGAGATGAACAAACAGCGGGGCCCTCAGAAGCAGCTCTCCCAGCCCATCTTAAGCATCCCAGATCTCCCAGAATCCTTGGCCTGCGGCAGCCAATCAAGGGATCCAGGCTCGGATGTGGCAACCGACCCCTCGGCCTTCATCGCATCACCCCCACACAGTGCCCCAACCAGCCAGGGCTCCGACCCCATGAGACGCGATTCTGACTCGGGTAGGGACCCCTTGTCTCTTCCCCATGCTTTTCCTCCTTACTCTCTCTTCCTATTTGCCTTTTCCTCTCCAATTTCTCAAATAATGATAGAAGGTAAAGGATTATGTTATAGCGCTGCAGTACTTTTCCAAGTGCTCCAATTGCTATATATTTGAGGGGCGGACTCGCCTCATCCAATATCAACTCTCTCCCTCCATGTCTTGCTTCCATCTGGCTTCCTCTCTATATTTCCATGCACCACCCCACCCTCTCTCTCCCACGCTGTTTGTTTGCCTTTGTTCTGTGGTCCACTTCCCTCCTCTCCGACAAGTTTGCTCCCTGGCCTTTTGTTGTCAGGACTTCATTACACTGGTTTAGCCTGTCTTACAGTGGCCCAGCCTTCTGGAAAATAATTGCCTTCTTTGGTTTCTTCTTGTTTATTCCTAATTGGGGGGCGGCCTTCTTGTCCGCATGTCGTCTTTGTCTGTATAAGATCTGTCGAAACAACCCCTCTCTATTTGAGTTTTGAACGTCTTGCTATATGTCGTGCGGATATTCTTTCTTGCACTGCTTTTCGACTAAAGGGGATCTCGTTTTTTGAGCTTGTTCCATCACACGATAAGACAATGAACACAGCGTAAATGTGGACTAACGTGCTTCTCTTCAATGGAGATCTTGTTTGACCTTCCGAATGAAGAAACTTCTGTGAGCCTTCGCTGTATTGCCTCCTGTTGGACTTATGTGGACTTAAGTGGAGTAGAATATAAGTTTATTAATTCACATGGAGAGGAACATTCACCCTGGTAGAATTGAATATAACTTTATTAATCCACTTGTGGAGGGACACTACCCCTTTACCTTTGGATTATTGTTCTAATGTGGGGACCTCCCTCTGCGGTCATATCAAGTGTCTGAGTAGGACTGTTGATTTAGGATCGGTCTTTTCTTTTAGATCACAACGGAAATAAGATTACAGGGCCAGTTGGGACCAGATTGTAGATCAGCACTCTTACTCCGAGATTATT
Source organism: Oncorhynchus gorbuscha (assembly GCF_021184085.1). Lineage (NCBI taxonomy): Eukaryota > Metazoa > Chordata > Actinopteri > Salmoniformes > Salmonidae > Oncorhynchus > Oncorhynchus gorbuscha. The sequence goes on along the minus strand of NC_060188.1, from coordinate 47,510,808 downwards.
TTTACATACAGCCCCTGACCTCTCCTCTCCTCCTTTGTTCTCTCCTCTCCAGGTCTCACTCCCTCCTCCGCCCTGCCCAGACTGAGCTCTGACTGGCTCCACTCGGGCGACACCCAGAACAGGATGGCCCACCCAACCAGCACCCACTTTGACTTCAGCCCCTGCACCCTGGACCAATTGCAGGAGGAGGAGCGTGAGAGTGACGGGTAAGGGCGGGCACAATGTCATGGTGTCGGGTTGGATTCAAACTATTGCCGACTACGCGGTACTAGCTGTTAGACCACACATGCCACGTGGTCTATACACCTTTGATAGTGTCTCTCTTACTATAACACACTTCAGTGTAAAACACACAGCTAGGTATTGATTAGACTTTGGGAAATATACAACTTAAATATGGAGACGAATTCAGGCTAATGGGGCCATTGAAGTCAATTGACTCAATGAGCCTATTTCTTTAACACTTTTTTTACTAAACTATGAGGTAAGCGAGAACATAAATCAATGTATTTTACGACCAATGCAACAACAAAAAAGTTTACAAATTATATGATGATAATGTCTTTGCTTGCATTGGCGTTTACCCCCCTCAAAAATCATATTTTTTACATAGTGAGGTTATAGTAAGATAGGCTTATTGACTTGGTGACAGCACCTTTCCATATAATGTGCTAGTTACTTAGCCTACATGACCATTGAGAAGTACACCACGTAGAAATACTGAGGGCAGATCTGCTGTAATCAAATGTGATGGTTTCGTCAATACATAGTGAATGTCTAATCTGTTTAAGGGTTGAGAAACTCTAATCTATACCAACCTTTCATCTTGAACAGTTTATCTAATCAGAGTGAGGACTGTCTTCTGGGTCAACACAAATCTACGCTAAGTCTACAAACCAAATGGCATCCCATTACCTATATAGTCAAAAGTAGGTCACTAAATAGGGAAATATGGTGCCATTTGGGACACACACTAAATCTCATGCTGGATGAATTGCATGATCACTAAAATATTGGTCTGACGAAGGAGCAAGCTTTCCCAGAAAAATCCTTCCAAGGCAGAATGTTTTGCTGATGTGTTGGTCCACTGCCAAGCTCATTTGTTATCATCCGACATCACCGGTCGACAGCAAAGTCTGCTGTCTCACAGTCTCATTCGGCCATTGTGCCGGGATACCCAGCCCATACCCAGCCATCGTACTCAGAGCCATATCTGTTCTACTACAGCACTCAGTGACATACTGGAGCCATTGAAATCCCTTTCTTTGTCTCTCTGATCATTCATTACCTTATTGAAACTCATTGAAATAATATGTCCTCTTATGGTGTATTGCTTGGAGATGGGGAGTTCTCCAATCTATGCCTTAGGACCTCCGGGATTTGGGCTCGGTAGAAAGTGTGTTGACTGTGATCTTCTCTCTCCAGAGTTCAAGAGGGAAGCACACCCAAACCAGCCCGGAGGTGAGTCTTTTTTAACTTTTATTTGTGTTGTTGTCCATTTCATGTGATGTTGTTTACAGACCTGGGTTCAAATAGTATTTGAAATCATTCAAATACTTTGAGCAGTTGCGCTAGTTTGACTGTTCCATTGGTCAATTTAGCCAGGCAAGCTCAATCAAGTACGGACAAAGAATTTGAAATTATTTCAAATAGTATTTGAATCCAGGTCTGTTTATTTTAGATATTTTTTTGGTCTCTGTAGTCGTATGAAGGTTTGGCATGAATGAGAACTGATTTTCCTCAGTTGTTCTGTGGCATCAGCTATTCAAAGGGTTTGCGTTTCCCACACAATTTAATGAACTGAATCAGTGGTGCTTGATTAATCATCATTAATGTGATTAAACTTGACTTATTTAACCTTTAGTTAACGAGGCAAGTCAGTTAAGAACAAATTCTTATTTACAAGGCGGCCTACCCAGACCAAACCCTCCCCTAACCCTGGGCCAATTGTGAGCCACCCTATGGAACTCCCGATCACGGCCGGTTGTGATACAGCCCGGGATCGAACCAGGGTCTGTAGTGACGCCTCTAGCACTGAGTTGCAGTGCCTTAGACTGCTGCGCCACTCGGGAGCCTCTTAACTCTGGCGAAATCTTTGAATAGAATTGATTGAGTTAATAGTCCACCTCTCTCAACCTATTATTAAAGGCTTGACATCTGCACTTAGTAACTTGGTAACTTTCCCAATTAATCACACATTGATCTCAATGGGAGACTTGCGCTTTAATGTTGTTTAAATGGCCCCAGGGACGTGTTCATTAGGTAAAGGTAAATAAAACCAACCAGAAGAAGACTGACTGAAACAGGGAGGGACACCCTGAACTCTTATCCAATAAGAAATGCTTGTTTTCATTTTCCGTTGAAAAAATGTTGCCACTGCATGCCCTAATGAACACAATCCAGGTGTCATCATCAGCGACTTGTTGTTCTCATGTCAGGATGCAGGGTTTAGGCTGTCCAGATGTGCCGAATGAGGACGACCTGGGGAATGAGATCGAGTGCAAGCAGGACTCTCCCAACTGGCAGACGCTAGTCAGCCGAGAGGTCCTGGCGGGCCTGACGCCACAGGAGATCAAGAGACAGGAAGTCATCAACGGTGAGGCCGGTAACCATTTCTCTTCCACATAGTGTCCTGCTGCCTGGGGATCAATCATACAGATCGAGTAGTTTCATGCTATCAGTCTGCTGAAGATAGATTTGTTGAATATTGCAAGCCATGTTAGCTGTTAAGAGACATTGTTATTGAGATGGCAAGTATGATGTGCTGGATTAGAATTTGTTCTCTATTTTCATACATAGCTTTATATCCTAGCCGCCCCAGCCTGACCTAATTAGTTATTTGAGTTTGTGTCCATGACCAAGGCTACTGTGTCCATTCAAGTGGTGAACTTTTTCACTATGAGTATCAGTGATTGTAGATCCGCTAGCTAAACAACAAGCCACTAAAGTTCGTGTGATGTTTTCGTAAGAAAGTGTCCAAATTCGTCAACATGTTGTGTAGATCCTGATACACCAGGGGATTTGCAGGCCTCAATCCCAAAATAAAATCTTGTTTCCACCTCATTGTCTTAAGTCAGATGCAGTCACGTTAGAATGATGCCATCTATTGGGAAGAAGATGGGTTCCACCTAGTTTATGACCATAAAGATACATTTAAGTGACAATGCCTTCAAAGCCGGGGTTTGGAGGATATATTGGCACGGATATTGCAAACTGTGCCAATATATCCTCTAAACACCGGCTTCGAGGGCATTATCACTGTTATACAATGGGTTACCAACATATTCAAATAATGATTGATGACCTAATGACATATTTTCATAAACTTTGATGAATTTATTCATACTATTTCATCCTTCCTCAACATATAGTCCCAAAACAAATCTAAGGTTGCTACCCAAGCCGGCTGGTCGTTTGTTCTATTGGTTCTGTATCTATGGACGCGACTCAGTCATTCGTTCTAAATGTTCCATTGCCATACTGGCTGGCAGCGTTCTAATCCTTTGCTTGCTAGCTAGCCAACAACAGCTAACTTACAGTCACGCCAAACAGTGCAGAAAGAATAACAACAGTAGCTGCATTAGTTTAAGCTGTTTTCTAGTGACATTTATTTGGATACATCGATAGCAATAAGCTAATGAGGAACGATTTTGCCTGGGATAGAAAATGTGCTCTCATTAGGACACGGTTGTTCAGAGGAGTTCGCCTCTGCACAACACAATAACTTCAAACTGAAGCTGGAAAGACTCCAAACTAGCTGCACTTTGTTTCATTTGACCTTTTTTCAATTGACATTTCTTTGTATATATCCATAAAAAGGATGCCAGCTCATTCATGATTTCGAATGGCTGAGACACTCTGCCTGCCCTCTCTCTTGCGACCCCTACACGTTCATTGAAACAATGTTGCAAATGTCCGAGACAGACAGCAAGGTTTATAGAAATCTCTGCTGTTGAAAACTAAATGTTAGTCTAAAAGAAATGTGAGATAATGTCTAGATGCTTTTTATAGTGGATATCAAGTTTATAACTTCCCTGTCTGGGCTGATGAGACAGTGGATTGTGCAGTCAGATGGAACAGAGGAAATAAGCATTTTAACGTCATGGATTTAGGATTACGATTAGACACACCCGTTGTATAAAATACACTAGTGGCTGATGTCATAGGCCTGCATAGCTTTAGAATGTGCTGACAGCAGTCTTGTTCTGTTTCATTCTTTGGGTCTGACTTTGTGCGTGTCTCCACAGAGCTGTTCTACACAGAGCGAGCCCACCTGAGGATGTTGAAGGTTCTGGATAACGTGTTCTACCAGAAACTAACCCGAGACAGCATCCTGCCTCCTGGAGACATTAAACACATCTTTACTAACCTAGAGGAGATTGTCCAGCTACATGGTACGCTGTGTGTATGTCAGTGTCGGTTAAACTCTTCTCTCAGGGCTAATCCCAACTTCCATTTTCACTTCCTAAATCATTGATATGGACCTTAGCAATCCTTGCTATCTCATCTCATGTAATCGCTTTTCTCTCCCTCCCTAGTGTCGATAACAGAACAGGTGACAGTCATTCGGAAGAAGAACGAGACGTCAGTGATAGACCTGATAGGAGACGATCTACTAGCTTGGGTAAGAAAAGACTTGCATCCTAAATGGCAGCATATTCCCTTTTATAGTGCATTACATTTGACCAGAGCCCTATGGGCCATTTGGGACAAACTTTCCGTCACTGCAGGAAAGGGGAGGGGGGAGTATTACTGTACATCCAAAAGCCATTGGGATAACATTGTTGTGTGTGTGTGTGCGCGCGTCATTTGTCTGTCCATGTCGTGCGTGTGTTTGTCTTTGTGTCCCTCCATGCGTACGGGTGTGTCCATGTCCCTCCATGCGTACGGGTGTGTCCATGTCCCTCCGTGCATACGGTTGTGTCCATGTCCGTCCGTGCATACGGTTGTGTCCATGTGCATACGGGTGTGTCCATGTCCCTCTGTGCGTACGGGTGTGTCCATGTCCCTCCGTGCATACGAGTGTGTCCATGTCTCTCTGTGCGTACGGGTGTGTCCATGTCCCTCTGTGCGTAAGGGTGTGTCCATGTCCCTCTGTGCGTACGGGTGTGTCCATGTCCCTCCGTGCATACGAGTGTGTCCATGTCCCTCTGTGCGTACGGGTGTGTCCATGTTCCTCCGTGCATACGGGTGTGTCCATGTCCCTCCGTGCGTACGGGTGTGTCCATGTCCCTCCGTGCGTACGGGTGTATCCATGTCCCTCCGTTCATACGGGTGTGTCCATGTCCCTCCGTGCATACGAGTGTGTCCATGTCTCTCTGTGCGTACGGGTGTGTCCATGTCCCTCTGTGCGTAAGGGTGTGTCCATGTCCCTCTGTGCGTACGGGTGTGTCCATGTCCCTCCGTGCATACGAGTGTGTCCATGTCCCTCTGTGCGTACGGGTGTGTCCATGTCCCTCCGTGCATACGGGTGTGTCCATGTCCCTCTGTGCGTACGGGTGTGTCCATGTCCCTCCGTGCATAAGAGTGTGTCCATGTTCCTCCGTGCATACGGGTGTGTCCATGTCCCTCCGTGCGTACGGGTGTGTCCATGTCCCTCCGTGCGTACGGGTGTATCCATGTCCCTCCGTTCATACGGGTGTGTCCATGTCCCTCCGTTCATACGGGTGTGTCCATGTCCCTCCGTGCGTACGGGTGTGTCCATGTCCCTCCGTGCGTATGTGTTTTTGCACATGTTACCATGTCTTTCTGTGTGTGCATGTGTAGTTCAGTGATGGCGAGGAGGAGAAGATCAAGCGGGCGGTGGGCACCTTCTGCAGTAACCAGCCCTTCGCCCTGGAACTCATCAAGACCCGGCAGAAGAAGGACCAGCGCTTCACCTCCTTTATGCAGGTACGACAATATACTTAACTATACTATATTATACTATACTAGTCATGGGTTGCATGTTGCGTCACAATTTTGTTGTGAAGGTTGTCTTGAGGACTGGACGTTCTACTCAATGCTTTCATAATTGCTGCTAATTTAGATTTTGTCTGAAGTGCATCATAGTTTTTAGTTTAGTTTAGTGTATTTTATTTTTACAGGGACAGTGCACATTAATCAACGTTTCAGTAAAAGTGCCGGTTTTAGCCAGCCGGCTAATTTTCAACCGCAGTCCCTGGGTAGGTTATTAAAAACAATTACAATATAGACAATAGCACCATAGAACAAGCAAGACATAGCAACATAGGACAAGCAAGACATAGAGCAACATAGAACAAAAAGCAGCAAAACAAAATTCATAAAAGCAACAAAGTGTTTCCACACCTCACAAGCTACAGACAACAGACAACATGGAAAGCGGCAACACACAGCTAGGGACCATGTTCACAAATCTGATTGACCTTTAGCCAGGTCTTCAAGCATTTTGTGAAAGTGTGATATGTGGTGCAGTTATGTGTGTCTGATGGCAGTGTATTCCAGACATGGGAAGCTCTCACAGAGAATGCAGATTTACTAAAGGTGCTTTTCCTTAGGGGAACTATACAGTCACCTCTCATGGCAGACCTTGTGGATCTGCTGCCATATGTCTGGGTTTTCTGTTTAACAAAAATATTGAGTGGAAGGGGAGCCAGGCCATTAAGGATCTTGAATACAAGACATGCGTCGGTGTATTGCACAAGATTTTCCCAACTCAAGAGCTCATGTTTTCTAAGGATGTGACAATGATGATGGCTATTGGGCTTCCTATCAAGCACTTTGAGAGCCTGTTTGTAGACAGAATGAATAGGTTTTAATGTTGTACAGCAAGCTTGGGCCCAACTAGTCAAGCAGTATGTTAAGTGGGGGAGTATCATAGAATTGAAGTACAGTTTTGCTACCTTTACATTTACATTTACATTTAAGTCATTTAGCAGACGCTCTTATCCAGAGCGACTTACAAATTGGTGCATTCACCTTATGACATCCAGTGGGACAGTCACTTAACAATAGTGCATCTAAAACTTAGGGGGGTGAGAGGGATTACTTATCCTATCCTAGGTATTCCTTAAAGAGGTGGGGTTTCAGGTGTCTCCGGAAGGTGGTGATTGACTCCGCTGTCTTGGCGTCGTGAGGGAGTTTGTTCCACCATTGGGGGGCCAGGGCAGCGAACAGTTTTGACTGGGCTGAGCGGGAGCTGTACTTCCTCAGTGGTAGGGAGGCGAGCAGGCCAGAGGTGGATGAACGCAGTGCCCTTGTTTGGGTGTAGGGCCTGATCAGAGCCTGGAGGTACTGAGGTGCCGTTCCCCTCACAGCTCCGTAGGCAAGCACCATGGTCTTGTAGCGGATGCGAGCTTCAACTGGAAGCCAGTGGAGAGAACGGAGGAGCGGGGTGACGTGAGAGAACTTGGAAAGGTTGAACACCAGACGGGCTGCGGCGTTCTGGATGAGTTGAAGGGGTTTAATGGCACAGGCAGGGAGCCCAGCCAACAGCGAGTTGCAGTAATCCAGACGGGAGATGACAAGTGCCTGGATTAGGACCTGCGCCGCTTCCTGTGTGAGGCAGGGTCGTACTCTGCGGATGTTGTAGAGCATGAACCTACAGGAACGGGCCACCGCCTTGATGTTGGTTGAGAACGACAGGGTGTTGTCCAGGATCACGCCAAGGTTCTTGGCGCTCTGGGAGGAGGACACAATGGAGTTGTCAACCGTGATGGCGAGATCATGGAACGGGCAGTCCTTCCCCGGGAGGAAGAGCAGCTCCGTCTTGCCGAGGTTCAGCTTGAGGTGGTGATCCGTCATCCACACTGATATGTCTGCCAGACATGCAGAGATGCGATTCGCCACCTGGTCATCAGAAGGGGGAAAGGAGAAGATTAATTGTGTGTCGTCTGCATAGCAATGATAAGAGAGACCATGTGAGGTTATGACCGAGCCAAGTGACTTGGTGTATAGCGAGAATAGGAGAGGGCCAAGAACAGAGCCCTGGGGGACACCAGTGGTGAGAGCGCGTGGTGAGGAGACAGATTCTCGCCACGCCACCTGGTAGGAGCGACCTGTCAGGTAGGACGCAATCCAAGCGTGGGCCGCGCCGGAGATGCCCAACTCGGAGAGGGTGGAGAGGAGGATCTGATGGTTCACAGTATCGAAGGCAGCCGATAGATCTAGAAGGATGAGAGCAGAGGAGAGAGAGTTAGCTTTAGCAGTGCGGAGCGCCTCCGTGATACAGAGGAGAGCAGTCTCAGTTGAATGACTAGTCTTGAAACCTGACTGATTTGGATCAAGAAGGTCATTCAGAGAGAGATAGCGGGAGAGCTGGCCAAGGACGGCACGTTCAAGAGTTTTGGAGAGAAAAGAAAGAAGGGATACTGGTCTGTAATTGTTGACATCGGAGGGATCGAGTGTAGGTTTTTTCAGAAGGGGTGCAACTCTCGCTCTCTTGAAGACGGAAGGGACGTAGCCAGCGGTCAGGGATGAGTTGATGAGCGAGGTGAGGTAAGGGAGAAGGTCTCCGGAAATGGTCTGGAGAAGAGAGGAGGGGATAGGGTCAAGCGGGCAGGTTGTTGGGCGGCCGGCCGTCACAAGACGCGAGATTTCATCTGGAGAGAGAGGGGAGAAAGAGGTCAGAGCACAGGGTAGGGCAGTGTGAGCAGAACCAGCGGTGTCGTTTGACTTAGCAAACGAGGATCGGATGTCGTCGACCTTCTTTTCAAAATGGTTGACGAAGTCATCTGCAGAGAGGGAGGAGGGGGGGGAGGGGGCGGAGGATTCAGGAGGGAGGAGAAGGTGGCAAAGAGCTTCCTAGGGTTAGAGGCAGATGCTTGGAATTTAGCGTGGTAGAAAGTGGCTTTAGCAGCAGAGACAGAGGAGGAAAATGTAGAGAGGAGGGAGTGAAAGGATGCCAGGTCCGCAGGGAGGCGAGTTTTCCTCCATTTCCGCTCGGCTGCCCGGAGCCCTGTTCTGTGAGCTCGCAATGAGTCATCGAGCCACGGAGCGGGAGGGAGGACCGAGCCGGCCTGGAGGATAGGGGACATAGAGAGTCAAGGGATGCAGAGAGGGAGGAGAGGAGGGTTGAGGAGGCAGAATCAGGAGATAGGTGGGAGAAGGTTTGAGCGGAGGGAAGAGATGATAGGATGGAAGAGGAGAGAGTAGCGGGGGAGAGAGAGCGAAGGTTGGGACGGCGCGATACCATCCGAGTAGGGGCAGTGTGGGAGGTGTTGGATGAGAGCGAGAGGTAAAAGGATACAAGGCAGTGGTCGGAGACTTGGAGGGGAGTTGCAATGAGGTTAGTGGAGGAACAGCATCTAGTAAAGATGAGGTCGAGCGTATTGCCTGCCTTGTGAGTAGGGGGGGAAGGTGAGAGGGTGAGGTCAAAAGAGGAGAGGAGTGGAAAGAAGGAGGCAGAGAGGAAAGAGTCAAAGGTAGACGTGGGGAGGTTAAAGTCGCCCAGAACTGTGAGAGGTGAGCCGTCCTCAGGAAAGGAGCTTATCAAGGCATCAAGCTCATTGATGAACTCTCCGAGGGAACCTGGAGGGCGATAAATGATAAGGATGTTAAGCTTGAAAGGGCTAGTAACTGTGACAGCATGGAATTCAAAGGAGGCAATAGACAGATGGGTAAGGGGAGAAAGAGAGAATGACCACTTGGGAGAGATGAGGATCCCGGTGCCACCACCCCGCTGACCAGACGCTCTCGGGGTGTGCGAGAACACGTGGGCGGACGAAGAGAGAGCAGTAGGAGTAGCAGTGTTGTCTGTGGTGATCCATGTTTCCGTCAGTGCCAAGAAGTCGAGGGACTGGAGGGAGGCATAGGCTGAGATGAACTCTGCCTTGTTGACCGCAGATTGGCAGTTCCAGAGGCTACCGGAGACCTGGAACTCCACGTGGGTCGTGCGCGCTGGGACCACCAGAGTAGGGTGGCCGCGGCCACGCGGTGAGGAGCGTTTGTATGGTCTGTGCAGAGAGGAGAGAACAGGGATAAACAGACACATAGTTGACAGGCTACAGAAGAGGCTACGCTAATGCAAAGGAGATTGGAATGACAAGTGGACTACACGTCTCGAATGTTCAGAAAGTTAAGCTACGTAGCAAGAATCTTATTGACTAAAATGATTAAAATGATACAGTACTGCTGAAGTAGGCCAGCTGGCAGTGGGTGCGTTGTTGACACTACACTAATCAAGTCGTTCCGTTGAGTGTAATAGTTTCTGCAGTGTTGCTATTCGGGGGCTAGCTGGCTAGCTAGCAGTGTTGTTTACGTTACGTTGCGTTAAAAGAACGACAATAGCTGGCTAGCGAACCTAGAAAATCGCTCTAGACTACACAATTATCTTTGATACAAAGACGGCTATGTAGCTAGCTACGATCAAACAAATCAAACCGTTGTACTGTAATGAAATGAAGTGAAAATGTGATACTACCTGTGAATGCGACCGGGTAGTCAAACAATTTCGTATAAATCGGAAATTAGCTAGGTTGAATTTGGTTATTTGAATTACCTTTTTCACATGCTTTTTAAAAGAGAGGTTGGAATCAAGTATGATGCCAAGGTACTTAAAATCGGATACCACCTGGAGCTTCTCCCCTGACACATAGACATCTGGCTCAGTAGCATCTGTTGCCCTCTTTGTGAAGAACATGCAAACAGTTTTTATCACATTGAGATGCAAACACGAGTCACTGAGCCACTTTGTAACCTGGACCATTACAGTAGTGAGTTCTTGTGCAGCTTGTTGTTTGCTCTTTGCGTGCACATATATCACTGTATCATCTGCATACATTTGAACTTCAGACCCAGTACAGACAGAAGGCAGATCATTAATGTACAGGCTGAACAGGAGGGGCCCCAGTATTGACCCTTGGGGCACGCCCACATCATAGCTATGAGTGGGCGACAGCTCATTGCTCACTCTGACACACTGTGTTCTGCCTTCAAGGTATGATTTCATCCATCTCAAGGCATCAGGGGAAAAGTTGAACTTGGACAATTTTGTGATGCGAATCTCATGGTTAACAGTATCAAAAGCCTTCCTTAGGTCCAGAAACACAGCCCCAACAGCACCCCCTTTGTCCATCTTGGACTTAACATTTTCCAGAAGAAAGCAGTTGGCCGTTTCTGTGGAGTGTTTCGCTCTGAAGCCAAACTGCATGGAGTGTAATGTGAAGGGGCTATTGTTGAGGTGGGCAATCAGTTGTTCTGCTACACACTTTTCAACAACCTTTGACACCACAGGTAGTATACTAATGGGCCTGTAGTTACTCACGTCAGCAGGGTCGCCTGATTTAAAGATGGCCGTTATTATGGCCGACTTCCATACCCTTGGAAACACACCGAGACCAATAGATGTGTTGGTGACCTTAGTAATGGGGCCAATGAGTGACTCTTTGTAGTTTTTAAGAAAGGTAGAGTCCATCCCAAACACATCTTTGGCTTTAGAGTTCTTTAGTGAGCTAATCACCTTGTTCACCTTTGACTCAGAAACCTCCCTTATGATGAAGACAGGTTGAGTGTCATTCACTAGCACTGAGCCCAAGAAATCAGTGGAGGGGTTCTGTGTCAGTAACCTGACAGAGTCAAGGTTAGTGGCTTGGACACACTATAGGTTTCTATAGGAAGCTAAACATTTGTAGAAATAAAATGACTGTTGTCATCATTGTGATGTCGTCAGATTGACTTTAGATGTAGTATAACGTTAGCTTGATAGGTAAGATTGAGGGGAAAGCACCGGATTTTAGCTAACTAACTTTTCTATTGCGAATGACAACATTGTTTTAAATTAAATTTGACGACATCCTCATATTATTTTTTGTTTCCTACTAACTATTCACCTACTTTAGCAATGTCATCGTATTTCCAAGCCACTATCGTGTAATTTAGACTAAACAATCATTAGCCCCATGGATGAGCCTTCTTAAGAATGTTCATAACAATGACGTGAGGTGCAACCCATGAATACCAAACTATATACTATACTTTTCTAAACTATGGTATGTTATACTATTATACTATGCTATGATATACTATACAATACTTTATTATACTATACTAATGTAGTGCAATATACAGTATTATACTATACTGCACTACACGTTGCAATTCAATATAGAACAATACAACGTTATTGACTCCATTGATACAAGCTCAGTTATTGATACAAGCTCAGTTATAGATGGGGAGATTCAAGGCATGGATGAACTGAGGTGATCTGGAGTGAGTGACTGTAGTATTGACTCGGGTGTGTGTCCCGTCCCGAAGGAGGCTGAGAGCAACCGTCTGTGTCGCAGACTGCAGCTGAAGGATATCATTCCAGTGGAGATGCAGAGGCTGACCAAGTATCCACTGCTGCTGGAGAGCATAGCCAAGTACACAGGTACAGTAGACAGACACCACTAGAAAACACCATGTCTGTCCACACAACTATTACAAATTGAGACTTGGGCCTGAAAAGAATTTGGAATAAGTTGTATCTCTCTTCTTCTGAGTCCACCTGTTGGAAGATAAGTATTGCATTTCTTTATGGTTGATTGAAGAGGGGTTTATTTCCAAGCCCTATGATCTTCTAATATTTAATAACATTACTGAACTAAAGGCCTTTTTCAATTGCAGCACTGCAGATTTAGCTACTTTTACAACCAGAGATCGTAAAATCTGAAGAAGAAATTATTCTGAAGATTAGGCTATAAATGAAGCCGGCATCATCATCCCATCCCTTCACATTCTTGGTCTTGTAGAGCACTTATTTGGCCCACTCCATAAGACTATATTGCACGTATTTGCAGGCCCAGCTCCAGGGTGACATGCCTGAGGAGGCATTTTAAATCCATGGAAGGGCACAACTACTAGTATTGCTTTAGCGCCTTAATAACACAAGGTGGGTTAGTCCTACTACTGTTCAAATATACAAAATGTATCTAAACTGTAGCCGTTCACATTAACAACTGTCACTTTATATAATAACAAAAGAAAGATACAGTATGCACCCCACTACGACATGTGCACCTGAAATGCAACCATAGCTGCATTAGGCCTACACATAATTTGCGCCTACCAACACGCACAGATCAACTCGAAAGGGTGAGCACCACTAGCTTGTCAAATATTATTACAGGCTTCATCGCTTAAACTTCAATAATTAGAACTATAGGCTTCTTTTCTGACGATTTTGACACACGACGCAATGAGCGTAACCAAGCCGCCACTTCTCCAGGGGCGCAATATTTTCTGTGTGGGAGAGTTTCAGTAAGGAAAACTAAATCAAACTAAGTGCATATTCTATAGTAATAGTTTATGTGAAATGTCCTACCTGGCAGTAGCTAATTTGCCGTGGTGTAAAGTACTTAAGTTAAAATATTTGAAAGTACTACTTAAGTAGTTTCTTGGGGTATCTGTACTTTACTATTTATATTTTTGAAAATGTTTTACTTTTACTTCACTACATTCCTAAAGAATTTTTAAAACTTTTTATTCCATACATTTTTCCTGACACCCAAAAGTACTTAACTGGATATAGGAAAATTGTCAATTTCACACACTTACCAAGAGAACATCCCTGGTCATCCCTACTGCCTCTGATCTGGCCGACTCACTAAACAGAGAACATCCCTGGTCATCCCTACTGCCTCTGATCTGGCCGACTCACTAAACACAAATGCTTTGTTTGCAAATTATCTCTGTGCGTTGGAGTGTGCCCCTGGCTATCTGTAAATTAACAAAAACAAATAAGGTATAGTTTTACTATTGTACACAAGAAAACACAATGTTGAAGAAAAGCCCACCGAGACTGGTAGCCCAAGATGCGCTCATTTAAACAGCACACACCATAACCAATGATTCAGGACAATGGAAAGAAGGCTACCACCAGTCAGTGCGATGAAAGGATAACGTTGGATGCACTGCCAAAACATCTAAAACTGTGACATAAAAAATATCCGCCAAACAAACAGTAGGCGTACATGAGGGAAAATCAATTAATTCATAATTCTGGCACGGAGGCCCATAAAGGTTGTAGCTTACCATTTACACAAGTTGCAGCCTCCTCCATGTTGTGTTTAACTTCTTGCGGCGAGCCATCCCGGATCCGGGATCGTGAATACAGCCTCAAGCTCATTACCATAACGCAACGTTAACTATTCATGAAAATCGCAAATGAAATTAAATCAATATGCTAGCTCTCAAGCTTAGCCTTTTGTTAACAACACTGTCATCTCAGATTTTCAAAAATATGCTTCTCAACCATAGCAAAACTAGCATTTGTGTAACAGTATTGATAGCTATTGATAGCTAGCATTAGCATTTAGCGTTAGCATTCAGCAGGCAACATTTTCACAAAAAAACAGAAAACCATTCAAATAAAATCATTTACCTTTGAAGAACTTCGGATGTTTTCAATGAGGAGAGATAGAAAATGTTCCGTTTTTCCTGAAAGATTATTTGTTTAGGAGGAATCGCTCCATTTTGTGCGTCACGTTTAGCTACTAAAAAAACCTGTATCCAGGATTGTGTAAATCTATCCGCAAGCTCATTACCATAACGCAACGTTAACTATTCATGAAAATCGCAAATGAAATGAAATCAATATGCTAGCTCTCAAGCTTAGCCTTTTGTTAACAACACTGTCATCTCAGATTTTCAAAATTATGCTTCTCAACCATAGCAAGACTAGCATTTAGCATTTAGCGTTAGCATTTAGCATTAGCATTTAGCGTTAGCATCAGCAGGCAACATTTTCACAAAAACCAGAAAAACATTCAAATAAATCATTTACCTTTGAAGAACTTCGGATGTTTTCAATGAGGAGACTCTCAGTTAGATAGCAAATGTTCAGTTTTCCTGAAAGATTATTTGTGCAGGAGAAATCGGTCCGTTTGGTGCGTCACGTTTGGCTACCAAATAAAAACGAAAATTCAGTTATCCAAACGCCAAACTTTTTTTCAAATTAACTCCATAATATCGTCTGAAACATGGCAAACGTTGTTTAGAACCAATCCTCAAGGTGTTTTTCACATATCTCTTCGATGATATATGGTTAGTGGAAGTGTCCTTTCCCCTCTGAATCGCATGGCAAAATGCATGCAGCTGAAGATTACGCAACAATTTAGACAAAGGACACCGGGCGGACCCCTGGCAAATGTAGTCTCTTATGGCCAATCTTCCAATGATATGCCTACAAATACGTCACAATGCTGCAGACATCTTGGACGAACGGCAGAGAGCTTAGGTTCATTCATCACACATTCACAGCCATATAAGGAGACGATGGGAAACAGAGCCTCAAATTCTGCTAATTTCCTGTTTGAGGTTTCATCTTGGTTTCGCCTGTAGCATGAGTTCTATGGCACTCACAGATAATATCTTTGCAGTTTTGAAAACGTCAGAGTGTTTTCTTTCCAAAGCTGCCAATTATATGCATAGTCGAGCATCTTTTCGTGACAAAATATTGCGCTTAAAACGGGCACGTTTTTTTTATCCAATAATGACATAGCGCCCCCATAGGTTGAAGAGGTTAATCTCATGAAGTTTCTGATTCCATTTTCCTTCCTGGCGAAATGTACTTGTCAGGCCCCCTATCAAATGCCAGCTAGACAAGCTGGGCTTTTCGTTGATGTAACATTCTGTGTTCACTGAAAAACGGAGAAGGAATTTTCGCACATTGCTCTAGATGTCCCAAATGTTTATCCAAATCCATGTTCCAGTGACAACAGCACAGTTGGAATTGCTGACAAAGGCCCGCCCCGCCGTTACTTTGAAGAGCACTGAGTGGGGCTGTGGTTACGATTTCACTTTGCAAGAATCACTAAACTGCTTCCACTGGTTCAGTTTTGGTTAGATCCAACAGGTCGTCAGGTGCTAGTGGCTGGAGTAACGGAGGTGCAGGTGCTTGTTGTGTTGTCGCCCTCATCCTGCTGGTGCTAGGCCCTGGCTCTTCTCAATCTTGTTGGTCAGCAAGCAGCGTGGGGGATGAGTGGTATTACATTTTCTGCTAGGCCCCTCAACCTCGGTGGTTGGCCCAGCAGACTGCTCGGTGAGCTTAGCATCTCACTCGACATGATGGTCCTCCGTTTTTTTGCTCTTGGCAGTACCCAGCCATTTTCAGATATCCATGCTGATTAGCCAGCTTTAATTATTCAGCTTGCCGCTACCAAAATGTAACGCTATTAGCTACTAGCTAGCTTATTATTAGCTGTAGCTGTCTGGAAAAGTTAAACACATTTGATCCCTTTCTGTGACAAAACAAAACGGTCAATTTGACCCCACCTTATGACAATCAGAATGCATTTTTGGATTTAAACGACTAAATATTACATCCATAAATACTCCCTCCCCCTTTCTCAGGTCATGAGCGCACACTGGGCATAGCCTCTGTCCTGCACTACTGGCAGGTCCGACAAAGTACATTGGCAAAACCAGGCATCCGATCCATAAGACTGATATCATCAATTTGTGGGGGGGTTTCTGACAGAGGATGCAGCGGAGAGGGACAAGGTGAAGAGGGCCGGGGAGTGCTGCAGGAAAATCCTCAACTATGTCAACCAGACAGTGAAAGAGGCAGAGAACAAACAGGTAACTGACTATGGAGAGGAGAACCACTGGGACTAGACACATGTCCACAGCTGAGCTACACCAACAGTTGTCATGTTGATGGTGAAGATTAAATGAATCAGTGGAAAACTGTTTGGCAAAATTAAGCGAAGCCAGTTCAGATGGGAAACTGATAAAGGGATTCAAACAACACTTCCTACCTTAATATGGCAGTCTATTTAAATTGACCAGTTGTGCACACATATCCTAGCTATGCGATTGGTTTGTCTTTTCTGCTTAATATTTCGGCTCCTGTAACTGTTGCTGCCACCTGCTATGCTTTGTCTGTTTTCTGCCAGTCCACCACCACCCCAGCCTCAAATTGTATTCAAATGTTAATAATTGATGTATTGCTCTGGCAGTGAGCTCACCTGAAGGAGCACAGCCTAACACCAAATGGGTTCTCTTCTATTTAATAGTAAATGCTTAAACAAATACATGAGTTTCCTGTGTAAACAGTATTCATGTAAAATATAGTAAACAGTGCAACTCTTATGCCTGCCACCTTTCTACCACAATATATCAGCGAAGGGACTGTATAGGTCCTGTCTAGCCAGTGCTGATGAGTCTGTGTGCTCCTCTCCCTACAGAGGCTAGAGGACTACCAAAGACGCCTGGACCTGTCCTCACTCAAACAGAGTGAGAACCCAATGATCTCAGAGTTCAAGGTGAGACTCAACTCCTCTATTCCTCCACTTGTCTCACCATTTATTTACATGCATGTACCTTTGTTTGACCAGGGAAGTTGATTAATGACATATGCTCATTGGCAACAACCCCAGTTGGCATACAGCTTTCGATGCGTGCGCTGGCGTGGTCTCTGTGTGCACACGCGTGTCAGTGTCGTCAGCAGCACACCACTCTACATCCCACTGCTGGCTTGCTTCTGAAGCTAAGCAGGGTTGGTCCATGTCAGTCCCTGGATGGGATACCAGATGTTGCTGAAAGTGGTGTTGGAGGGCCAGTAGGAGGCACTCTTTCCTCTGGTCAAAATAAAATATCCCACTAGAGCCCACAGTGGAGGCCATAAAACCTAGCATTCAAACAGGGAAATGGTTCCAATAGTTTTTTCCCCATAGGGGATATTAGAATCACTTAAAATAAGGGCTGTGTTTCGTGTAGGCTCACCCTGGCGTGACGTTTTGATAACCATGTAAATCTCTCTCGGACAAGTTGACTTTTATCAATATAGCCCTCTCTATTTACTCTCAGATTTGAAAATGCTAATTAGCATCAAAGTAGAAATCATGCAAGACTACAAATCCCTGCAAGCTCCTGCACATCATCTCTAGTTGACACCTTTGCTAACAGGTATTGTGCCAATTTAAAACTTCCACAAGATAGTTCACAGAATTGTCAATTTATTCATTACTAAATTTAGCTAACATTAGATAGTTAATCCAGAGATTCTTACATTTGCCTCGGTGTCAGTCTCATCCAGATCATGGAATTTGTGGTTCTTTATGATAGCCACATTGGCAGCCAATAAGCATTTAATTTTGGGGGGGGTAAGTACAGGCAAATATATTCATAAAAGTCACCTAGTCCTATTTGCACAGTTATCAAAACGTCACGCCAGGGTAAGCCTACACAGAAGATTATTATTTTAAGTCTTTCTAAAAATCTCTATGGGCAAATTGAATGGTGGAAAAACGATTGGAACCATTTCCCTGTTTGACCACTAGGTTTTATGGTTATTATCACTCATAATGTGGTACTCTATGCCCCAAGGCAGTGATTGGGGACATTGCCCACGGGATGTTGAACTGGTGTTCTGACTTTCTGTGGTCACTAAAGATTGCATGGCACTTATAGTAAGAGTAGGAGTGTAAACCTTGGTGTCCTGGCTAAATTCCCAATCTGGCCATCATACCATCATGGCCACCATTCCCCAGGTCGTTGCTGTAAATGAGAATGTGTTCTCAGTCAACATACCTGTTAAAATAAGGGTTAAATCAAATGAAGTGTGTGTGTGTGTGTGTCTGTAGAGCCTGGACCTGACCAAGAGGAAGATGGTGCATGAGGGACCTCTCTCCTGGAAGGTCAACAAAGACAAGACAATCGGTAGGTGCCCACAATTTAACATAATGTGTTTTAGCGGTATATAAATGTTGATAATGTAGAGTCTATATATATATATTTTTTTTACCTTTAGGACAATGTCTAATATCATTTTCAGCTTAGCCCTTTGGTACACTTGAGTTGTCATCATGTAATGCTGAAAAACTAAGAAGGCTACAACATACAGTAGAAAACAAAAGGGTACACATGCTAGTTTTAGCCTACATAAGCACTAGCTTGTCCTCTCTAGTGTAAGTGATTTTCTGTGTGTTGTAAACCATCTGCTCTCTGTATCAAACGCCAGAACTGAGAGATACTCTCTACCGCACCTGCTGTCTAACTCTGAATGCTCGGCTATGAAAAGCCAACTGACATTTACTCCTGAGGTGCTGACCTTCTGCACCCTCGACAACTACTGTGATTAATATTATTTGACCCTGCTGGTCATCTATGAACGTTTGAACATCATGGCTGTTATAATCTGTTATAATATCAACCCGGCACAGCCAAGAGGACTGGCCACCCGTCAGAGCCTGATTCCTCTCTAGGTCTCTTTATAGGTTCCTGCCTTTCTAGGGTGTTTTTCCTAGCCACCATGCTTCTGCATTGCTTGCTGTTTGGGGTTTTAGGCTGGGTTTCTGTATAGCACTTTGTGACATCGGCTGATGTAAAAGGGCTTTATAAATCAATTTGATCGATACAAATGTTCCCGTACATTACTACCAATTGATCAACCAAAAGTAGCATGAGTACACTTCTGACATCACCAGGCCGTAAATTAGTAAAGAGACCAATAAGAAAGAGGTCCAAGCCTCACTGCCAATAACAGCTCATTTCCAGTTTCCCACTCAGACCATTCTCAGACAGTCCTAGCAAAATTCTTTACCAATTTAATTGCAAAACAATTACAGTAAGGTACTTAAATTGTTACCCATAAATGATTTGATATTGAGAGAAAAATGGCTTCATTGGACCTTTAACTATTGAACTTCCTCCTGTGACCTCAGAGCTGTACACGCTGCTCCTGGACGACATCCTGGTGCTGCTGCAGAAGCAGGACGAGCGGTTGGTCCTCAAGTGCCACAGCAAGAACCTGGCGGGCACCGCCGACACCAAGCACATCTTTAGCCCCATCATCAAGCTCAACACTGTGCTGGTACGCTCGGTGGCCACCGGTAAGTCCATTGAATTCAGTTTATTGTCCCCACAGGGAAATCCATTCTGCAGGAGTACATAAGACACACAAGGAAGCACTAGCAAGCCACGTCCTCTTACTTTAATTAAGAGGGTTGTTCAGGAGTGTGTAATGTTTAAACAAATTCTGTGTAGAACAGATGTCATTTTCTGTTATGCCGAATGGAGATTTGTGTCAGCTTTATATGCTCTATTTCTATCTGTCACATTCTTAATGTTGGGTCCCACTGAAAAGTCTCTTGGAATCAATGTCCAATAAAATTGCTTCAAGCATCATATCTGTGGTAGCCTGGTCCCAGATGTGTTTGTGCAGTCTTGCCAACCATCATGTTTGGAATGACAATGACATTAGACTAAGTTTGGTTGGAACCTGTTTGATCTTGCAGTAGCTCACATTCTGTTTTACTGAAGTGACCAGGCTACATCAGAGTTGGCTATACAGCACAAACAGATCTGGCACCAGGCTATATCTGGCGGGCTTTGGAGAGGAAAGACAACATAGCAGACTGTCATAATATATGTTCTGATGATATGCTGTCTCTTCCCCTAACAGACAACAAGTCCTTCTTCGTGCTGTCTATGTCAGACAACGGAGCCCAGATCTACGAGCTAATGGCCCAGACCGTGTCCGAGCAAAGAACGTAAGTCTGTTTGTTTGTTTGTCCCAAAGTCACTTAATTCAAGCTTCCCATTCAGTTGTCACCTGGCTGGAACTAGGATTGAAACATTCTGGACAGTTTATCAAAGTTCCCAGGTTTTCCAGAAATTCCAGTTGAAGGATTCTAGGGGGAAATAAGGGTCCTCCAACTAATATTTCTGAAAAAGCAGTATTTTCTTGGTTTTATTTTAATTTTAAGTCGAGTCCCTCCAGGCTAAGTTGCTCTCATAGAGATAGATGGCACTTGCCAGAAAGACTGGATGGGCTCTCTTTCTATCTCTCTGGTTGCTATGTTTCTCATTAGCTCCTCCCATCCACCAGGTGGCAGTGTCTGATAACGCAGATGGCAGACACCATGAAGACGAAACCGCACAACATCATACCTTTACCTCAGACCGAGTAAGTTAACTGGCCTTTTTTGGCTATATATATATATATATATATATATATATTTTTTATATTTAACTTATATGCTGTCAAATGAAAAAAGGCTCCCGTTTCACATCGCTTTAGTTTATAATTTACGTGTGTGCATTTTTCATGTGTGTTGCAGTGCTGAGCGAGACGCAGTGGAGGTGATCAGCACAGGGATACCCAAACTGAGCAAAGACCCAGACCGCCTTTCTACGGGAAGTATCCAGTTCGCAGGTATCAATTACACAACATTTAAACTAGTTTTTCGACCCTATGAAAAGTTATGTGAGTTTGACTATGCTTCTTGCAGCTTTAAAACAACTTCATTACCCATGTTTCTGTGTCCCCCAGAAAAATATGTCACTTCCTCGCCTGGTCTGCAACCCACGCCCACATCGATCAACCCATTTGACAGCATCAAATCAGATGACAAGGAAGAAGAGTCGCCGCTACTGCTAGACAGAAGAGAAGAGGAGGAGGAGGAAGTGGAGGAGGTAGACGAGGAGGAAGTTGAAGCGTGTCTGGTTGGAGAGCTGGCAGACAGACTGCCCTTACTCCAGGAGAGGTCATGCCAAGGCATTGCCATCGATGACCAGGAGCCCCATGATGCCTTCGTCATGCCCCCCTCCAGAGCCGAGGAGGCCCTAAGAACCTGTGAGTTTACTACCTTGGCCTTAGTTAAACCCATATGACACATAGCGATTGAATGACACTATCATAATGTTTTGCTACGGAAACTAAAAATGTGTTTCCTATTGTCCAGTGCTGAGCGATTAGTGCTTTTTGAGGATGGTTCGATTATGAAAAAATAATCCGTTTTCAAATTCGGTTTCAATTACTTTGGTCTGAATGCTGTAACAACACTGAATAAAGCAATTAATAAAAGTTACATGATTGTGGTGACTGCTTATTAACCATCATAGAGCTGCTGCATATGCTGTTTGACAAAATCATTATTTGGTAGTTTTTTAAAGTAAATAAGGCATACTTTTATGACTGCTTGGATACCAACTATCAATCACTTAGATCATGTATTTTCAGGTAGAGATACCTCGCGAAGCAACAGCTGTGCTCTATATCCCCTTACGATCGAGCATTCTTCTGCCTCTAGTAGATGCCTGCTATAGAAAACACGGACCGGGCAAGTAGATGCCCAATGGATTATGGTCATTGGAGTTAATTACCACTTTGTATAATATTGGCCTGTTGAAAATTACAACTCCCTACTACATCGCCAGTGGCGATTTTAGCATGTAAATCTTGGTGGGGCAAACTCAAGACTTGCTTAAACAAATGTGGTTTCTACTGACTCCCTGCGGATTTGTGTAAGTCGATAAGAACCTCATTGTCCTTAATAATAATGAACGCCAACATGAGTTGACTTTTGAACCATTAAAACAGTATTACATTTATGTTCAGTAAATTCATGTTTGTTCTTCTATAATTAACACTTAGCTTTAAGTATAAGCAAGTGCAAACAAACGAGCTGCAACGAGGTAGGCCTATTTGTTCAGCACTTTCAAAATGGACAGCGACAGAGATTCAGATGTTAGTTCAGATAAATTCAGCAAGATGTTGAGGCCTTGACTCTTCGAGAGAGAGATGGATGGATGTGCGGTTCGCTTACTATTTGAAGGAAAATACAATCACGAGGATCCAGACGCATAGACAGAGCATTGCGCAAACAAAACAACCCTCGCAATATCAACTGGAATTACATGGGTCTATTACTGAACCTTTTGTTGAAAACAAATATTTGAATGGGAAGAGACTGTCATTGGCAAACATGGTTACAAGAAAGAAAAGCACATGAGCTAATTTATGCAGAAGCATACAAGACATTTTTGGACCTAACATTGTTGTGCTGTGCTCACTTGAACAGGAAGGTGGCATGGCGGTTGTTCTTGTGGGCAACATTTGTCATCAAGGGTGCTTTCAAGACAACAGGGAACTCTGGGGGGGGACAAGGTCAAATCATGACATCAGTTATTTTTAAGTTCACAGCTGTACAAAGAGGCCTGAGTTACCGGCTTGGAATTCTGAGTTGGATGACCGTTCAGAACATATTTTCCCAGTCGGAGCTAGTTTTTTTCAGAGTTCCCAGTTGTCTTGAACTACCTGAAGTCGAAATTTCCCAGTTCCAAGTTTCCAGTTGTTTTGAACGCAGGCAGAAGTCATGCTGGATTGACAGCATGTCCAATGTATTCAGCCTTTTATCATCCATGGTGTTGCATGTGAATGTTTATCCTTTTAAGCTTGGAAAAGAAAAACAAAAACTTAAACCCAGATTTGGACCACACACCCACTCCACTGAATAGCAGGCTAGTGATTGCTTTGCGACGCTTGCAGGTGTCCACTGATTCCTTCCAAACCACTCACTGTTGAATTTGCAATTTCCGACTTGTTGTGTAATGTTTATGTCCAATTGCCGATGAGCACCGATACCTTTTTATACATACATTTTTTTCATATGACAAGGATTGAAAAAGATTTGCCAGTAGATTGTCAACGTGATTCATGATGATGACTGCTTGTCTAGCTTCCTAGCAACATGGTCAGTCCAATCAAAGCTGCGGTAGATATGTGATTAGACGTCATTTTGTCTGTGGTCAATGACCTAGAGCCTTCTTGGATGGGCACTTCTAATGTAATGTAAATATATGGCAGCACCCAAGGGGCTTGAACTGCCTAGCTCTCTCTGTAGATTCTGCGGTGACGTAGTGTCCCGATGAGTGACAGATTACTGAGCAAATCACGGCGCAACAAGAGAATATCACCAACGTCTACGCTCTGTATATTCCGCTGGCTGCCCCTTCACAACAGAAAGCTCTAAGCTAGGCTGAAATACCTGCATTTTGGAGATACCTTACTCAAGAAAGAGACTTTGAATGAGGCTTAAGATTAAATACAATAAAATTAACGCAATCATTTTTTTTTTACATTGTTTGCAAACTGATATGTGACATGAATTAATGTCAAAATAACAGCCATCTTCAACAGTCAAAATAACAGCTCAGGCTGGATCTGATTTATCTCTAAAGAAACTGCAATATGCGCATTGAGCTCACAGGGAAAAAAAGGCATTGAAATAATTGAACCGTCAGTCAATCGCGCAACACTTTTATTGGCCTAATGGACATGACCATGTAGCAGTTAACACACCACAGTTATGGAATACCTTTATAACACACCACAGTTATGGAATACCTTTAAAACACACCACAGTTATGGAATACCTTTCAAACACACCACAGTTATGGAATACCTTTCAAACACACCACAGTTATGGAATACCTTTCAAACACACCACAGTTATGGAATACCTTTCAAACACACCACAGTTATGGAATACCTTTCAAAAAAAACTGCACCTGGATTACCTGATGCCAGTAGGGCAGTTTAAAACTCAGTTAAATTAGTTCACTGAAGTGTGCAATTGTTTCAATTGATTGTTGTAATAACCTGAGGTACTGTATTTATGCTGTAGCTGTTTTGTAGTTTTATATATTTTTGTTGTTTTGATGACTTTTTTTGTCCTCAGGGCATCATTGTAAACGAGAGACTGGTTTCAATTGGGTTCCCCTGAATAAATGCTTGTTTTATTAACTGCCCTCTGTCTCTCCTTCTCCTAGTGGCAGCCCTGAGGCAGGTCCTTCTCAACCACATGACAAGCAGAGAGGAGGGCAGCGACAAGAACAATGAGAATAGGAAGGAGAAGGAGCAGAGAAAGGGCTTGGCCCATGGCGCCCGCCTGCTGAGGACGACGTCAATGAGGGGCCCAGAGGACAGCAACAGCAGTACATCGGGCCCTAGGAGCGCAGCAGCATCCTCTCCTGGCTCCTCGGAGAACGGCACGGCGGGGAGGGAGGAGGGTGCCCCAGGATCCTCAGAACTCCCGCCTGGGGACACAGGCTTCTTCGAGACATCTGAGGACTATGGTGAGCCAACTGGGACATTCAGGGAGCTGGACAAGTCACGGGAGGGCAGAAAACTTAGTGGCCAATCCCCTTCTGCTTAAGTCAAATTTTCACTTAGTCATGTTTTGATGTCAATAGGAGAACAAGTTTGAATTTGACTTAAGCGGAGGTTAGGATTCACCCTGTAATGTGTATTGTTCAAATATCCTCATAGCTGAACAAGTTGTGTTTATAGCCGTTTTATTGATTTTATAGCAAGCTGTTTTATGATATCATTATGCATGTGTGAGGTTCTTCCTTTTTAATTATCAACGTTAAAAGTTCTCAGATGGGTATAACTTACACTTTTCAGAGATTATCTGCTTTATGGCTCTAAACCGGCATTTCCCAAGCTAAGGGTCGCTACCCCATATGGAGCCACCTGATTTGAAAATGGGGTCACGAGAAAAACTCTCAAATAAAATAAGAAAATTGCTTCCTACAAATGTGACTATCTTATGAACTGTTTAAGCAACTAAATATTAGACCCCGCCATTGAAGAATAAGGCTCTAAGGAAAATGTATGTGTCCTCTGTTTCCCTCTACAATGACCACAAGCCATGCATTACTCGTTAGAGCAGAGTGGACAAGACCCGGCAATAAATCAGACTCTTGCGCCCTCTCTCTCCCTTTTCAGGCAGTTACATTGTCCGGGGGGGCTCGGGGGAGAGCAGCACAGACGATGACGGTCAGGCGAGTGGCAAGGGTGGAGGCAGGGCCCAGTGGGGCTCGGACATCGACCTGAAGAAGCTGCTCTCCTCATCCTCGCAGACAGGGGATGCTGGCCCCAACCTCAGCCGTCAGGTCATGACCCACATCCGCCTGCTGCAGGCCAACCTGCAGCACTTGAAGGTACACCATCAACCCCCCTTTGAGTACCATGAAGAAGTTGCCCCCCTAGATCAGACCTGGGTTCAAATACTATTTGAATTCATTTTAAATACTTGCTGTGCTTGATTGTGTTCGCACTTCAGGCAGGCTAGAGTAAACACTTAAAGTATTTGACAGATTTCAAATAGTATTTGAAGCCAGGTCTGATCTAAGGTCAGTTTTAACGGCTCTTTGATGGATGACCCAGGGCAGCTTCGGCACAAAATCAAATCATATTGTATTTGTCACATGCATTGTAAACAACAGGTGTGGACTAACAGTGAAATGCTTACTTACGTGCAGGCCCTTCCCAACAATGCAGAGAGAAAGAAAATAGAGAAATTATTGAAAAGTTTTTTTTTTAAATGTAATAAAAATAATAATAGATGCCATGAATAACTATAACTTTGCTATATACAAGGGGTACCATTACCGAGTTGATGTGCAGGGGTATAAAGGTAATTGAGGTAGATATGTACATATAACTAGAAATAAAGTGAGATTTAAAAAACCGTAGCAGCAGCATATGCGATGAGTCTAAAAAGTTGGTGCAAAAAGGGTCGGGTAGCTATTTGGTTAACTATTTAGCAGTCTTATGGCTTCGTGGTAGAAGCTGTTCAGGGTCCTGTTGGTTCCAGACTTGGTACATCACTACCGCTAGCTTGGGAGTAGCAGAGAGAACAGTCTATGACTTGAGTTGTTGAAGTATTTGACCATTTCTAGGGCCTTCTAGGGCCTCTGACACCGCCTGGTATAGAAGTCCTGGATGGCAGGGAGCTTGGCCCCAGTGCTGTACTGGGCCCTATGCACTACCCTCTTGCGGTCGGATGTCAAGTGGTAATGCAGCCAGTCAAGATTCTCTCAACGGTGCAACTGTAGAAACTTTTTCAGGATCTAAGGGCCCATGCCCAATCTTTTCAGCCTCCTGAGGGGAAAGAGGGTTTGTCGTGCCCTCTTTTTGACTCTGTTGGTGTGTTTGGACCATGATAGATCCTTTGATGTGGACGCAGAGGAACTTGAAGCTCTCGACCAGCTCTACTTCAGCCCCGTTGATGTGAATGGGGGTGCGCTCGGCCCTCTGTTTCCTTTAGTCCACAATCATCTTCTTTGTATTGCTGATATTGAGGGAGAGGTTTTTGGCCTGGCACCACACTGCCAGGTCTCTGACATGCTCCTTATAGGCAGCCTCAACATCGTCAGTGATGAGGCCTACCACGTCGTGTCATCTGCAAACTTAATGATGGTGTTGGAGTCGTGCACAGCCACTCATTCATAGGAAAACGAGGAGTACAGGAGGGGACTAAGCACGCACCCCTGAGGGGCCACCGTGTTAAGGGTCAGTGTGGTGGATGTGTTACCTACCCTCACCACCTGGGGGAGTCCCATCAAGAAGTCCTGGATCCAGTTGAAGAGGGAGGTGTTCAGCCCCAGGGTCCTTAGCTTAGTAATGAGTCAATGAACAGCATTCTCACATGGGTGTTCCCATTTCATGGCTACAATTGTGTAGCCTCTGAGTGCTACGGGGCGATAGGCAGGTTAACTTGGCATTCTTGGGCACAGGAACTGTGGTGGTCTGCTTGAATCATGTAGGTATTACAGGCTGGGTTAGGGAGAAGTTGAAAATGTCAGTGAAGACACTGGCCAGCTGGTCAGCTCATGCACTGAGTACACACCCTGGTAATCTGTCTGGCCCTCCGACCTTGTGAATGTTAACCTGTTTGAAGGTCTTACTCACATCGGCTACGGAGAGTGTGATCACACAGTCGTCCAGAACAGCTAGTGCTCTCACGCATGGTTCAGTGTTGCTTACCTCAAAACTAGCATAGAAGGCATTTAGCTCGTCTGGTAGACTCGTGTCACTGGGCAGCTCGCGGCTGGGTTTCCCTTTGTAATCCATGATAGTTTGCAACCCCTGCCACATCCGACGAGCTTCAGAGCCGGTGTAGTAGGAGTCGATCTTAGTCCTGTATTGATGCTTTGCCTGTTTGATGGTTCATCGAAGGGCATAGCAGGATTTCTTATAAGTGTCCAGGTTAGTGTACCGCTCCTTGAAAGTGGCAGCTCTAGCCTTTAGCTTAGTGCGAATGTTGCCTGTAATCCATGGCTTCTGGTTGGGATATGTACATACTGTCACTGTGGGAATGCAATGTCATCAATGCATTTATTAACGACATTTCACATTCTTAAAGTGGTGATCCTGACTGACGTAAGATGGAATTTTTACTAGGATCAAAAGTCAGGAATTGTGAAAAACTGAGTTTAAATGTATTTGGCAAAGGTGTATGTAAACTTCAGACTTCATCTGTAGATGAAAACTTGGTAAATAGTATGGTCTGCAGCTTATCATGACGTTTTCTAACTCTGGCGAGTAGAACCTCAAGACTTCCTTAATATTAGAGATTGGGCACTAGCTCTTGTTAAGAAGTGCACACCTCCCCCTTGTGTTTACCCGATGCTGTCGTTCTGTTCTGCCGATGCATAGAGAAAACAGCTAGTTGTATATTATCCATATCCTTGTTTAGCTATGTTTCTGAGAAACATAGGATATTACAGTTCTTCAGGTCCTGTTGATAGGATAGTCTCGAATGGAGTTCATCCAGTTTATTCTCCAGTAATTGTACAATTGCCAATTGAAAAAAGAGGGTGGTTTATTTACTCACCGCCGCAAGTTTTATCATAGTGCCCGCACATCGTTTTCTATATGGCCGTCTCTTTCTCTTCCGAGTGTCGGGTATTAGGGCCTAGTCGGGGTGAGCAATATGTCCTGCGCCGCCGACCTGTTGAAGTAGAAATCTTCATCCGAATCGAGGTTAGCAATCACTGATGTCCAGAAGTTATTTTCGGTCTTAGGAAACAATGGCAGAAACATTATGTAAAAAAACAAACATTTGAAAATGTTATCATAGCAACAAACAAAACAGGAGCCCTTAAAGCATTGACTATACATTCCAGAACTTCATGGTACCAGAAATGTATGAGAAGCGCTTTAAGTAAAGTCATTCAAATTCTATAATTTCAGTCCCTCATGCTTTTGCCCATACTATCAAATGTTTCTATTCATCCATTCACCCATCCATCCACACACTCATTTTATCCATCGCTTCTGTTCTACCAGAGATAAGTTTGTCAACTATTTATTTTCAGAAAGTGGAAACCAAGTATAATGAACTGCGCCAAAGGCTGAGTGAAACCGCTACTGACACAGAGGAGAACAAAGGTACCGTGAATTATTGATATTGTGTCCCATAGAGCCTTTAACAGTGCACTATTTTTGACCAGGTCCCATAAGGCTTTATAGGGAATAGGGTGCCATTGGGGACACACACTGATACTTTACTGATCATGAACAGATACAAGAGTAGTTTGCATGCACAAGATGCTTGAAAGGGCTTTTGTAATACATCAGCATAGATATCTTGTGCTCCACTAATGCATTGTAATTTCTGCAAGCATTGAAGTTTGAGTAAACCATACACACGGGACAACAAACAGAATACGTATCACAACTTGTAACTAGATTTGTTGTTGGATATCCTAAATGTATACAACAGGTGGGTCTAATACAAGGGGTGGGCCTAAATGTATACAACAGGTGGGTCTAATACAAGGGGTGGGCCTAAATGTATACAACAGGTGGGTCTAACACAACGGGTGGGTCTAATACAAGGGGTGGGCCTAAATGTATACAACAGGTGGGTCTAACATGACGGGTGGGTCTAATACAATGGGTGGGCCTAAATGTATACAACAGGTGGGTCTAACACAATGGGTGGGCCTAAATGTATACAACGGGTGGGTCTAATACAAGGGGTGGGCCTAAATGTATACAACAGGTGGGTCTAACACATCGGGTGGGCCTAAATGTATACAACGGGTGGGTCTAATACAATGGGTGGGTCTAATAAAATGGGTGGGTCTAATACAATGTGTGGGCCTAAATGTATACAACGGGTGGGTCTAATACAATGTGTGGGACTAACACAACGGGTGGGCCTAAATGTATACAATGGGTGGGTCTAACACAACGGGTGGGTCTAAATGTATATAATGGGTGGGTCTAATACAATGGGTGGGCCTAAATGTATACAACGGGTGGGTCTAATACAATGGTGGGGTCTAAATGTATACAACGGGTGGGTCTAATACAATGGTTGGGTCTAAGACAACGGGTGGGCCTAAATTTATACAACGGGTGGGTATAATACAATGGGTAGGCCTAAATGTATATAACGGGTGAGCCTAAATGTATACAATGGGTGGGTCTAATACAAGGGGTGGGCCTAAATCTATACAATGGGTGGGTCTAAATGTATACAATGGGTGGGTCTAATACACTGGGTGGGTCTAAATGCATACAACGGGTGGGTCTAATACAATGGGTGGGTCTAATACAATGGGTGGGCCTAAATGCATACAACGGGTGGGTCTAATACACAATGTGTGGGCCTAAATGTATACAACGGGTGGGTCTAATACAATGGGTGGGACTAACACAACGGGTGGGCCTAAATGTATACAATGGGTGGGTCTAAATGTATATAATGGGTGGGTCTAATACAATGGGTGGGCCTAAATGTATACAACGGGTGGGTCTAATACAATGGGTGGGTCTAAGACAACGGGAGGGCCTAAATTTATACAACGGGTGGGTCTAATACAATGGGTGGGCCTAAATGTATATAACGGGTGAGCCTAAATGTATATAACGGGTGAGCCTAAATGTATACAACGGGTGGGCCTAAATGTATACAACGGGTGGGTCTAATACAATGGGTGGGTCTAAATGTATACAATGGGTGGGTCTAAATGTATACAATGGGTGGGTCTAAATGTATACAACGGGTGGGTTAAATACAATGAGTGGGTCTAAATGTATACAATGGGTGGGTCTAATACAATGGGTGGGTCTAAATGTATAAAACGGGTGGGTCTAATACAATGGGTGGGTCTAATACAATGGGTGGGTCTAAATGTATACAATGGATGGGTCTAAATGTATACAATGGGTGGGTCTAAATGTATACAATGGGTGGGTCTAAATGTATACAATGGGTGGGTCTAAATGTATACAACGGGTGGGTCTAATACAATGGGTGGGTCTAAATGTATACAATGGGTGGGTCTAATACAATGGGTGGGCCTAAATGTATACAATGGGTGGGTCTAATACAATGGGTGGGCCTAAATGTATACAATGGGTGGGTCTAAATGTATACAATGGGTGGGTCTAAATGTATACAACCGGTGGGTCTAAATGTATACAACGGGTGGGTCTAATACAATGGGTGGGTCTAAATGTATACAATGGGTGGGTCTAATACAATGGGTGGGCCTAAATGTATACAATGGGTGGGTCTAAATGTATACAATGGGTGGGTCTAATACAATGGGTGGGTCTAAATGTATACAATGGGTGGGTCTAATACAATGGGTGGGTCTAAATGTATACAATGGGTGGGTCTAATACAATGGGTGGGTCTAAATGTATACAATGGGTGGGTCTAATACAATGGGTGGGTCTAAATGTATACAATGGGTGGGTCTAATACAATGGGTGGGTCTAAATGTATACAATGGGTGGGTCTAAATGTATACAATGGGTGGGTCTAAATGTATACAATGGGTGGGTCTAATACAATGGGTGGGTCTAATACAATGGGTGGGTCTAAATGTGTACAATGGGTGGGTCTAATACAATGGATGGGTCTAAATGTATACAATGGGTGGGTCTAATACAATGGGTGGGTCTAAACGTATACAATGGGTGGGTCTAATCCTGAATGCTAATTTTGTTAAAAGAACATCATAGCTGGTGTCTATTCCACAAGTTACCACCAGATAAATCTATGCTTATTTCCTCTGTTCCATCTGACTGCGCAATCCACTGTCTCATCAGCCCAGACAGGGAAGTTATAAACTTGATCTACACTATAAAAAGCATCTAGACATTATCTCACATTTATTTTCGACTAACATTTTGTTTTCAACAGCAGAGATTTCTATAAACCTTGCTGTCTTGTCTCTCCGACATTTGCAACATTGTTTCAATATTCAAATTTGATCTCCAACTATCCCACAGTAATGAACGTGTCGGAGTCGGGATGAGAGGGAGAGGCAGGCAGCGTTTCTCAGCCACTAGAAATCATGAATTTTTATGGATATATACAAAGAAATGTCAGTTGAAAACTAGGTCAAACGAAATGAAGTGCAGCTAGTTTCCAGTCTTTCCAGCCTCAGTTTGAAGTTAGTGTTAGCTGTCTTGTTAGCTAGCTCCTCTGAACAACCGTGTCCTAATGAGAGAGCACATTTTCTATCCCAGGCAAAATTGTTCCTCATTAGCTCATTGTTATGGATGTATCCAAATAAATGTCACTAGAAAACAGCTTAAACTAATGCAGCTACTGTTATTATTATTTCTGCACTGTTTGGTGTGTCTGTAAGTTAGCCGTAGTTGGCTAGCTTGCAAGCAAAGGATGAGAATGTTGCCAGCCAGTATGGCAATGGAACATTTAGAATGAACAACTGGAGCGCGTCCAAAGATACAGAACAAAAAGACTGAACAACTCGGTCGCGTCTCTAGCAACTCTAGATTTGTGTTGTGGAAGGATGAAATAAATTCATCAAAATAATGTTAATAATTACTTGAATATGTTGGTAACCCGTTGTATAAAAGTGATAATGCCCTCGAAGCCGGTGTTTGGAGGATATATTGGCACGGTTTGGCGGCCCTCGACTCGGGCCTAACAACACCCGTGCCAATATATCCTCCCAAACACTGGCTTCTCGGGCATTATCACTTCAATACATTTTGTGGTCAGACATTAAAGAGCAAAACAAGATGAGGAAAGCAAAATGGAAATATGTTTTCACTATTTCTCTCTTTGTTTTCTGTCTCTCTTCAGATGAGAGTTAGTGGTGACAGAGCCCCTAATCCTCCACCACAAGAGAACAAAATAGTGACATTGACAGGAAGGGGGACACCTGGTCAACGTTCCCTGTCCTCTTGATGCCCCCACATCACCCCCTCCAATCCAACCCCCTCCAATGCTGCTTTTCCCAAAGTGGAGACTGAGACACCCCACAGGCACACACGGAAATCAGGGAAGAACGCCACAACTCTCCACAGTCTTCTCACAAGGACCATTGGACTATAACCCCCTCAACCACCAGATCTTTTTCCTCCTGTGGATAAGAGTGTCATCTTCCCATTGCTCGCATGCATTGGGCCTTCGGAACTCATCACTTTCAATTTATCCAGCAGGGTCCAGAAACACACTGTACGTGATGCTATAGTCCAACTTAAAGCATCCCCGTGTGGTGGCTAATGCTTTCGGCCTAGAGGATCATGGACCATAGCAAAGGCACACCAAAGTGAGAAGTGTGCAGAAGATCGATCAAATTCCGCTAGAACAAAACATTTTAAGTTTAGAGAATGGTCATTGAGATTTTAAATCAGTGGTTTCTACTAAACTTCAAAACATAATAGTACGTTAAGTTAGCCCACCATCATGCCTATAATGACATTCTGAAGTGATTCTTTAATCACCCAGGGGTGAATCCTAACTTTAACTTAGTAAAATGTTCCCTTCGGTATGTATAGATGTGGAAGACTATTGGAAGTGGAAGTTAGGGTTATCCCCTTAAGAGGTCCTCAAGTAATTGGGATCTCAAGAAAAACAAGCAGTTCTCCAAAAAAAGGAAAATGTTGTGCATCTCAAGAAATCGGACTAGTTCGGTCTGCTAGATAGGTCTACTTTGCCAACCCAGTGAAATACTGTTAGTAGTTAGTAAGATACATTTTTCGTAATCTTTCAGTGTGGCTGTATCTCCTCTGGCTGGCATTAGTAGCACTTTGGAAGCATGTGTGATATAGTAAAATATGAGAGGACAGTCCGTCGTTACTGTTATTGACTTTCCCCTGAAGTGATGTGGTATTCATCCATCCCTAATTGACAGTGAACCTCTTAGATCGGGGGAACCCCCCCCCAGCTATGTGCCCAGTAGCTGTACATCCAAACTCTGTGTCCTTTGGCTCCAAGCTACTGAGGAGCTCTTCACTCACAAATGTAGCTTCTGGGGTGAGAGCACAGGCCTCTGTGATTTCATGGTTGGATTGAGAAAGTACTGGCACAACAAATACTGTATATTAATTTCACTCCAATGTTAGCTCAGCTGGAAGAATGTTTAAATATGAAGTTGTGGCTTGGATTCTTGGATGGAAACAAAGAAGTGAACAACAACAAAACAAGAGACTTCTATGGACTATTTTAAATGTAAAAGAAATACAATTATGTACAATAATGACAAACACTGCATCTCTTAAAGTAAGAGAAATCTTCATATTTCCTTGGTTTTGTTGTTATTTTCCTTCTGCTTTCTACATCATACAATCATGTATTATTTTAACAGAAACTACTAAAACATTTTAAAAAATAAGACTTTTTTCCTCAAATATTAATGTAATTTGTATTTTTATTATTTTTGTCTAGACTTTATTATATTATTATGAGCACTATTATTAATATGGTCTCTGGCTCTGAAAACGTAAATAGTTCTTTTTAGATGAGCGATTTAAATTTGACTGATCTATTGTTTAAAATGAAGGGAAAGATTACAAAATGTCTTCATTTTGTTTCAGTTCATCTTGCTGGGTAGAGGGAGGGAAATATGAGTTTGAAATATGATTAAAGAAGCTGGCTGGAAACACAGATGATGGAGTATTATTCTCTGAGCTTGGATGTGAAAATACTGCAGCATATTTTGTTTCTTGTTTCGCATATTTATCTTTCATTTTATTCGCAATGCAATGAGACCACACATATTTCCCAACTACTTGTTAAAGATACTTAAAAGGGAAGTTCAGTATTGCACAACTTAGGCCAGGATTCAATTTGATCGCGCTTTGTCAGCTATACAGCTTTAAAAGGCAATGTTCCCGTGTTCACGGAGAACGCATTCACAGTAAACGCTGACAAAGCATGATCGGATTGAGTCCTGGCCTTAATGTTATGTGATTCCTCACCCTGAAAGTATTTTACACAGACTATTTTTCAAGGTATGCCAGGGTTCTTTCATATCTGATCCCAAAATTATCCCAACATTTTTTGTTGTGAATTAACAGCACAAGTGTGTATTAGAAAGAGGAGTCAGCCACTTTGGAATTTATATATTTTGACCAAGTAAATTCAAACTTCGTTGAGCTCCTTTTTTTTAGAATACACCCAAACAGAGTCTTGTAGTCCTACATGTGTTGATTGATTGATTGACATGGATTTTATTGGGGGAAAAGATGCGTTGAGTACAACCGAGTGAAATTCACTTGTCTACAACATGGTCCTGTAACGTCTGCTTCCAACTCACACTCTCAAACACGTAGATCCCCTGAACGCAGCTCACTTTCCAGCTCACTCTCAAACACATAGATCCCTGGAACGCAGCTCCCTCTCCCTCTATTTAGTTCAGTTCTTTGCAGCCCATCATTGTGAGGTATTGTTTGTTTTGTGACACACTTCTATTCGAAGCTCTGTTTTTCTGGTAATTGAATCCTCCCGTGTATGATAGTTTTTGCCTGCCTCACTAACAACTCCTTTTTGCCTATTCCCTGCCTGTACTTTAGCCTATCGTATTTCCTGTTATCAACCTATTGCCTGATCTCCCGGACGACGTTCCTAGCCTTTTCCCTGCCTGTACTGTTGCCTTTTTGGACCCCCTGTGTATGACCGTCTTCCTGCCCCTGGACCCAGCTACCGGTCTCCCCCTGTAGTCCTTTACAAATAAACACCTGCTGTGCCCTGCGCTTGAAAGCAGCTCTCTGCAGCTATGTCTAGTCCGACAGGAGGAACGAATCGATGAATTCCGACCTCCTTCGCCAGTCCATTCCTGTGTCACCGATATCAGGTGCCACAGCCTCCTCTCGTTCATCTCCCCCATATCCACGCCTAATAAACACGACGGCTCCCCAGGGAAATTTCTCATGAAATGTATGTAACCTGTACATAGACCATCACCCCGTTGACTTCTTCATCTCCCTACTCACAGGCAAAGCCCTGGATTGGGTCACAGCCCTGCGGACTGCTCAGAGTTCTAATCTGTCCTCTGAATCACGTTCCCTCTTCAAGGAGGTGTTCGACCATTCAGTTTCAGGTCGTCACACCGGGGACCTGTTATGTGAGCTGCGACAGGGCCGTCGCTCCAGCACTGAGAATGCCCTTGAGTTCCACTCCATGGCTGCCGGCAGAGGAAGGAGTGAACCAGCTCTCCTTACAGTCTCCTTAGAGGGGTTGTAATCGTAAATTACAGACCAAACTGGCCTGCAAAGGAGATTTAACGGACCTCAACCAAAACATCCGGATGTCCATATCCATTGGCAACCTACTGGTGGACCACAGACCTATACAGTCGCCCATGGGCTGCGAGTCTTCCACGCCCTTCATAGTCTAATAGCCCCGAACCCATTATGGTCCCCCACGAAGGGGTGACCACGAAGGGGTGACCATAACCCCACCACTTCGGGTAAGCACCTCTACGTTTTGAATATTACCAAAAGGCAGTTTGGTATCCCAGCTCTTCTTCCTGCTAATGGGGTCACTCTGTTTGTGGAGGGACTAGAGGGCTCTGGGGCGGCAGGTAATTTCATTGACGAACAATTGGCACAACAGTTAAGAGTCAAACTAATCCCTGTTAATCCTCCCTTTAGGATTAATGCGCTGGACGGATAACCTCTCGGAACTGGTCTTGTGACTCGCATGACCGAAAGTATCACCCTTCAGATTAGCCTCCTTCACTCTGAGATCATTCAGTTAATGGTGTTGTCTTAGCTTAAAGAACCCCTCATCCTCAGTCACCCCTGGCTAAGCATTCACGACCCTGCCATCAAAAAGGATGGCAGTCTCCATCCCTGCATAGATTACCGACCCCTCAATGACTTTCCCATCAAGAATCACTTCCCTCTTCCTCTGATTTCGTCCGCACTAGAACAAGTTGGACAGGCTACCATCTACTCCAAACTGGCCCTACATAGTGCTTACAACCCAATCTGTATCCGAAGTGGGGATGAGTGGAAGATGGCGTTCATCACTGCTAGGGGACACTATGAACACCTCGTTATGCCATACGGTCTCACCAATGCTCCTGCAGTCTTCCAGTCCTTCATGAATTAAGTTTTCCAGGACATGATCAACCAATTCCTCATCGTGTACATTGACGATATCTTGATCTACTCTCACTCCATTGCAGAATACGTACAGCATGTGCAACACGTCCTCCAATGGCTACAGGACCACCATCTTTATGTCAAGGCTGAGAATAGCGCCTTTCACTTTAGTACGGTAACCTTCCTAGGTTTCGTGTTGACACCAGGAGGGGTCAACATGGACGAAGTCAAAGTCACGGCTGTGCTCAACTGGCCCAAACCAACCACCGTAAAGGAACTACAACGTTTCCAAGGATTTTGTCGTAGGAGTGGATAGGGACACCTCCCAAATTACACCGATGTGGCTTCTTTTCCAAGAAACTGCCACCCATCTGAGAGGAACTATGATGTCGGGAACCGAGAGCTCCTTGCCATTAAGCTGGCTATCGAAGAGTGCCGCCACTGGTTAGAGGAGCTCATCACCCATTCCTTATCCTTACCAACCACCGAAATTTGGAGTACTTAAGAAGTGCTAAGAGGCTCAACCCCAGACAGGCTCGCTGGGCACTCTTCATCACCCGATTCAGTCAACTTCACCGTCATCTGCCTGGCAATAAAAATGTGAAGAATGATTCATTATCCCATCTATTTGACTCCCCTTCCTCTAACCCAGCTCCCGAGCCCATCCTGCCTCCGTCTTCTGTCGTCAGCCGTCCAAGAGGCCCTACGCCACGATCCAGCACCCCCCGACAGCCCTGCAGGCAAGACCTACGTTCTGGCGTCCATCAGACTCCAACTAATGCAGTGGTGCCATACCTCGCTGAGTTCTGGCCATCCCGGGATCACCCGGACCACGGAGCTACTGACACTCAGTTCTGGTGGTCATCCCTAACAGCAACTGTCCGAGATTACTCTCTTTCCTGTCACGTCTGTGCATGGATAAAGAGCCCTCATCAACTACCTACCGGTAAGCTGAAGCCTTTGCCTACACCACGTAGACCATGGTCCCACATCACTATGGATTTTCTCACTGATCTGCCAGACTTTTCGGGCTTCACTACTATTTTAGTTGTAGTGGACTGGTTCTCCAAGATGTGCCGACTCATCCCCCTTCCGCATCTACCTAATGCCATGGAAATGTCCGCGTGCATGTTCCAACAGGTGTTTCTTCTGTATGGGATCCCGGAAGACATTGTTTCGGATCGGGGTCTCCAGGGTATGGCGAGCCTTCTGGGACCGACTGGTGTCTCCATCAGCCTATCCTCCGGATACCATTCCCAAACTAATGGGAAGATGGAACGCCTGAATCACGAAATAGGGAATTACCTTTGCCAACACTGCACACACCAACCACACCACTGGAGTCGCTATCTAGCCTGGAACGAATACTCACAGATTTCCCTGGTGCATTACTCTCTCCATCTCCTTTTCAGTGTGTCCTCAGATACCACCCCTGCCGCCGATGAGTGGTTTGAGTGAGCCAGCACATCGACACCTACATCAAGCTTCCCTCTCCCAGAAACGGATTTCTGACCGGCGTCGCCGACTTACTCCACTCTTCCACCCTGGTGTGTGGCTCTCTACCCGGAGCATCCGGCTTCATGACCCCTGCAAAAGTTCAGTCCCCGGTTCATTGTTTCCTTCAAAATAACACACCGCTTCAATCCTGTCATCTACCATCTCCAGTTGCCTCGCCATTACCGGATCTCCTCATCCTTCTATGTGTCCCTTCTCAAGCCTGTGAGGTACCGCCCTCTCCATCCTCCAGTGGCGCACCTCGGTGCACCTCCTCCGTTTGATGTCGGCGGTGCACTGGCCTATTCTGTCCAAGCCCTCCTTGACTCCAAGAGCCTTGGGTGGTCGCATCCACTACCTGGTGGATTGGGAGGGGTACAGACCTGAAGAACGTTCCTGGGTCCCCGCCCAGGACATCCTCGACCCTGCCATGATTCTGGCTTTCCACTTTAACCGTCCTGACCACCCAGCTCCACGTCCCCGGGGGAGGCCCCCTGCTCAGCTTCCTAGGCCATGAAGAGCCACCCGTGAGGGGGAAGGGGTACTGTAACGTCTGCTTCCAACTCACTCTCAAGCATGTAGATCCCCTGAACGCAGCTCACTTTCTAGCCTACTTTCCAGCTCACACTCTCAAACACATAGATCTCCTAAACACAGCTCACTCCCCAGATCCCATTCACCTGTTCACACACCTGTATGTCATTGTCACGCACTATTTAGTTCAGTTCTTTGCAGCCCATCATTGTGAGGTATTTTTTGTTTTGTGACACACTTCTTTTCAAAGATCTATTTTTCCCATAATTGAATCCTCTGATGTATTATAGTTTCTGCCTGCCTCACTAACGACGCCTTTTTACTTATTTCCTGCTTGTACTTTGGCCTATAGGATTTCCTGTTATCAACCTATTGCCTGATCTCCCAGACGACGTTACTGTTGCCTTCTTGGACCCCCTGTGTATGACCTTCTGCCTGCCCCTGGACCCAGCTACCTGCCTCCTCCTGTGGTCTTTTACAAATAAACACCTGCTGTGTTCTGTGCTTGAAACCAGCACTCTGTCTCCCATCGTGTTCATTACAGGTCCCTGATGGAATATAGACAAAACACAAGAAAAAAACAGTACAAGACCGCATCATACAGCATAGAATAAGTAAATACCTAACAAAGAAGAGAAAGTCCTAATCTCATCTCCTGGACTCTAATATATCCATATCAACAATACTATAACAGCTAAGATTGTCTCTGGGCCAGACCTCTGCCTGCACCTTTCTGATTTGGGCTCCCGAGTGGCGAAGCAGTCTAAGGCACTGCATCGCAGTGCTAGAGGCGTCACTACATACCATGGTTCGATTCCGGGCTATATCACAACCGGCCCGTGATTGGGAGCCCCATAGGCCAGCGCACAATTATATGTGAACATGTTTGACAACCTTTGGACAGTGTTATAATTGAGATATAGTTCAAATAAAATGTTACAGATCCAACTGGACATGTCTATTAGGGTTAGGGCTGCTACAAAGAGATTGTAAATGCTTAAGATCCCGTTCAAATTCGTAGAACATTTGGAAATCGTAACAAAAAACATTCAGGATGTAACATATACTGGATATCATTTTATTTGTTTATTTTTTAATCTGATAGTGTTGGCAGAGGAAGAAGGGGTGTGACCATATACATAAAGAGCAACTAATATGTTTCTGTATCTATTACCACCTTAGTCCCTAAGCAATTTGAATGTCTAGTCCTAAATGTGTAATAATTCCCATTTGACACTAGTGGGAATTTATCACCCTCCCTAGGCATCCTTTTGTGCTCTCAACAAATTGTCTGACCTGCTGTCTAATTATGCTAAATCCGAATTATTAGTAGTGTGTGATCTTAATCTGGATTGGTTGATGCCAGTATCTGATATTTATACTGAGCTAAATCTAACTCCGCGGATAACCAACTCACCCCAACTTTAAACACCCTGAGAAATCTACTTAGATATTATTCTAACAAATACCCCTCATAAATTTACAGCCAATGGGATAATTGCCAATGAGTTCAGTGACTATAGTCCCATTGCCTGTATAAAACATGTTAAACTACCTAAATCTTGCTCATGTCTGAGCTAAGGTCGATTGACTGACTGATGGGTTGTATCAAAGATTCGGATAAGGCTCTTAACCCTTTTATTTCCCTGTTTAACTCTGGCAGATAAACATGCACCGCACAAAATGCTCTCGGGTGAAAAACAGATCTA
Source organism: Oncorhynchus gorbuscha (assembly GCF_021184085.1). Classification (NCBI taxonomy): domain Eukaryota; kingdom Metazoa; phylum Chordata; class Actinopteri; order Salmoniformes; family Salmonidae; genus Oncorhynchus; species Oncorhynchus gorbuscha. The sequence goes on along the minus strand of NC_060188.1, from coordinate 47,470,227 downwards.
GTCCTTGGTTCAAACATTAATTTGCAGCAAATAAATGTAGTTTGGGCTAAAGCTGACTGATTCTACATTTGATTGAAAGTCCTTCAGACAATTGAGAAATAAATGGTTAGAAAAGCAAAATCAGCTTTTCTTGAATTGTGTATCGGATAGTGGTGGTAATCAATGTTCCCTCATTCTGTTGATAGTGGTGGTAATCAATGTTCCCTCATTTTGTTGATAGTGGTGGTAATCAATGTTCCCTCATTCTGTTGATAGTGGTGGTAATCAATGTTCCCTCATTTTGTTGATAGTGGTGGTAATCAATGTTCCCTCATTCTGTTGATAGTGGTGGTAATCAATGTTCCCTCATTCTATTGATAGTGGTGGTAATCAATGTTCCCTCATTCTGTTGAGCACAAACTTGAACAAAAATTCTGGGCAACTTCCGGTGTGTGTTTTACTGGGATCTCTGAGGCTGTACCCGCTTTAAGTTACAGTTTCAGACAGTGGTCAAGTAGGCTACTGTGGCTATTTGACCATAATGTAGTGGCCTACCATCAGAAACAATGGATACAATGCATAACATTTTAACATGGAAATTGCTGTTCTATCATTCTGCCTACAATAGCAGTCATTGTGTGGTGTTCAATTTAGTCCTACATTCCATGACTTTTGAAAAAAACATGCAGTGCTTGATATTAACCTGAGCATCCATTTATCCTTCAGACAACGAGGTAACTGAAAATGTTGTATTTGTTGCAAGAAACCACTTTACAAATTAAAATGCATAATTATTCCCATACCAATATTACAGAGAATCAGGCAAATTATGCTACTCTCTGCCTATTGGCTACTTAGCTTATTCAAGCAAGTCTCAAAATACAACTCTGCAAGGGAAAAGGGGAAAAAAGGCTTTTTACCAGACTTGCTTTTCAAAGATGTCTAAAAATGTACCGTTGTGCTCTTGTAGGAGGTAACCCCCCCCCCCCCTCATTGCTGACTATAAATTATCTATAACTGGGCTACTAACTCACTAACTAGCAAAGGATATGAACAAATGTGCACACGTGCTACATGCAGCTCTCACTTTGTTCTAAAAACAAGCACATCTTGGTTATGCAGCACCAGTCTGTGTAGAGTACAGCTGAGTTGTGCATGTCAATGTGATATAATCCTACTCCAATGCGTTCTGCCTACAACAATCTCTTGCATAGTTCCTTTTGTTTCATTATGTTGCATTGAAAGTGACTAATATTGCTTTGATTTGATCACAATTCCCACAGTAAAGGGAAACGTTGATAGTGTCAACTAAGGAGGAAATCTCTAGAAAGTTGAGTGAAGTTCAATCTCGTGCTACTCTGAGGGGGCTGATATTTTTCTGCGCCCAGTTTAGAGGACACATTTGTGGTAATCCAGCTAACTTCCCGAAAGTGGTCAAATCTTTGAAACAAAACTCCATCCCCTTATTGACAGCTGGTTTTGACAGCCTTTGGTCCCATACTAGACACAATGGAAATGTGTGGTACTTTAATTGCTGTTTTGTTTCAGCTGGCCACCTATTTGAAAGGGTGATCTCGGAGTCCTCTAATGCATCATTCTCTACAATTTGTTCTGGGGTGACTAACAGACATATACTTTATTTTCATTTCAACCATTGGTGTCTGATGCACTAAGTGCTTTGAAAATATTTGTTTAAAAAATCAATTTGGGGCTGATTCACTTAATCCCTCCTTACTGCAGCTTTCTGCACCACTTATTGCAGAACCATTGACCTACAGTGAGTGTTCAAAAACTGAACACCTTCCTAATATTGAGTTGCACCCCCTATTCCCTTCAGAACACCCTCAATTTGTTGGGGCATAGACTCTACAAGGTGTCGAAAGCATTCCACAGGGATGCTGGCCCATGTTGACTCCAATGCTTCCCATAGTTGGATATATGTGTTTTGGGTGGTGGACCATTCTTGATACACACAGGAAACTGTTGAGGGTGAAAAACCCAGCATTGCAGTTCTTGATACTCAAACCGGGGTGCCTGGCACCGACTACCATACCCTCTTCAAAGGCACTTAAATATTTTGTTTTGCCCATTCACCCTCTGAATGGGACACATGCACAATCCATGTCTCAAGGCTTTAAAAAAAAATCCTTCTTTAACCCATCTCCTCCCCTTCATCTACACTGATTGAAGTGGATTTAACAAGAGGTCATAGCTTTCACCTGGATTCACATTGTGGCGAAATCTGCTCGGAGCCTTCACCGTGCACTGCCACTTTAAGAGCGCATGAGCAGTAAGGAAAGAGCTCGTTCAGCTCTTTGGGGAGGAGCTCTTGGGTGGCGCTACAGTTTGATTGTGTGTGCTGCAGAAGTTTTGTTTGTTTTCAGCGTTTGTAGTTTATAAAGTATTTAACTCAATCATCGGTGTGATCACTTTAGATCGTGGTTGTTTTTGTTTGGGACCGCGCCCGTTATGGATCGCATGGATTAGTAGCAACATTGTTGCGAAGCTTTAACAAACAAACCAACAAACCATCGGACAGTCAGACACTGGCAGGCCTGAAGACCACAGCTAAGATTGATCTTTTTCTCTCTCTTTCTCTTCGCTCTCATTCCAGTGCTTTACCCTGCAACAGACATTTACATTTAAGTCATTTAGCAGACGCTCTTATCCAGAGCGACTTACAAATTGGTGCATTCACCTTATGACATCCAGTAGAACAGTCACTTTACAATAGTGCATCTAAATCTTAAAGGGGGGGGTGAGAAGGATTACTTATCCTATCCTAGGTATTCCTTAAAGAGGTGGGGTTTCAGGTGTCTCCGGAAGGTGGTGATTGACTCCGCTGTCCTGGCGTCGTGAGGGAGTTTGTTCCACCATTGGGGGGCCAGAGCAGCGAACAGTTTTGACTGGGCTGAGCGGGAGCTGTACTTCCTCAGTGGTAGGGAGGCGAGCAGGCCAGAGGTGGATGAACGCAGTGCCCTTGTTTGGGTGTAGGGCTTGATCAGAGCCTGGAGGTACTGAGGTGCCGTTCCCCTCACAGCTCCGTAGGCAAGCACCATGGTCTTGTAGCGGATGCGAGCTTCAACTGGAAGCCAGTGGAGAGAGCGGAGGAGCGGGGTGACGTGAGAGAACTTGGGAAGGTTGAACACCAGACGGGCTGCGGCGTTCTGGATGAGTTGAAGGGGTTTAATGGCACAGGCAGGGAGCCCAGCCAACAGCGAGTTGCAGTAATCCAGACGGGAGATGACAAGTGCCTGGATTAGGACCTGCGCCTCTTCCTGTGTGAGGCAGGGTCGTACTCTGCGGATGTTGTAGAGCATGAACCTACAGGAACGGGCCACCGCCTTGATGTTGGTTGAGAACGACAGGGTGTTGTCCAGGATCACGCCAAGGTTCTTAGCGCTCTGGGAGGAGGACACAATGGAGTTGTCAACCGTGATGGCGAGATCATGGAACGGGCAGTCCTTCCCGGGAGGAAGAGCAGCTCCGTCTTGCCGAGGTTCAGCTTGAGGTGGTGATCCGTCATCCACACTGATATGTCTGCCAGACATGCAGAGATGCGATTCGCCACCTGGTCATCAGAAGGGGGAAAGGAGAAGATTAATTGTGTGTCGTCTGCATAGCAATGATAGGAGAGACCATGTGAGGTTATGACAGAGCCAAGTGACTTGGTGTATAGCGAGAATAGGAGAGGGCCTAGAACAGAGCCCTGGGGGACACCAGTGGTGAGAGCGCGTGGTGAGGAGACAGATTCTCGCCACGCCACCTGGTAGGAGCGACCTGTCAGGTGGGACGCAATCCAAGCGTGGGCCGCGCCGGAGATGCCCAACTCGGAGATGATGAAATAGTATGAATAAATTCAGCAAAATAACATTGTTCATGAAAATATGTACATCATTATTTGTATATGTTGGTAACCCGTTCTATAAAAGTGATAATGACCTCGAAGCCGGTGTTTAGAGGATGTATTGGCACGGTTTGAAGGTCCTCGACTGACATCCATGCCAATATATCCTCCAAACACCGGCTTCTCTGACATGATCACTTAAATAGGTAGCAGCCAAGTATTGAAGTTGAATTATGAATAAAATGAATTTAAATTATCTATACCCATAGTGAACTACCTCTCAAATAAGTTATACACAGCCTGCGATAATGAAATACAGTACTATTATTTCTGTGATAAAGTGATAATGTCATCTCATTAAGTCAGGATTCCTATTTGACTAAGCCATGCCTCCTTACCCGTCCAACTTTTCCCTCATCTCCAACCCCTTCTAATGCGACTATCCACAATGCTTCTCCCTCTTTTTCCCCTGCCCTGCAACAAAGTTTCTCCCTGCAGACAGTCACTGAGTCTGAGGTGCTAAACGAGCTCCTGAACTTGACCCCACAAATCCGTCTGGATCCTAATTGTTATAGGCCTATTTTTATTTTGTCCTGTTTATCAAAAGTGTTGGGAAAACGTGTCAATAATCAACTGACAGGCTTTCTTGATGTCTATAGTATTCCCTCTCGTATGCAATCTGGTTTCTGCTCAGGTTATGGATGTATCACTGCAACCTTAAAGGTCCTCAATGACGTCACCATTGCTGCTATTTTTATTGACTTGGCTGATGCTTTTGATACGGTAGACCATTCCATTCTTGTGGGCCGGCTAAGGAGTATTGTTGTCTCTGAAGGGTCTTTGGCCTGGTTTGCTAAATACCTCTCTCAAAGAGTGCAGTGTATAAAGTCAGAAAATCTGCTGTCTCAGCCACTGCCTGTCACCAATGGAGTACCCCAAGGCTCAAACCTAGGCCCCACGCTCTTCTCAATTTACATCAACAACATAGCTCAGGCAGTAGGAAGCACTCTCATCCATTTATAGGCAGATGATAGTCTTATACTCAGCTGGCCCCTACCCGGATTTTTTGTTAAATACTCTGCAACAAAGCTTTCTTAGTGTCCAACAAGCTTTCTCTACCCTTAACCTTGTTCTGAACACCTCCTAAACAAAGGTCATGTGGTTTGGTAAGAAGAATGCCCCTCTCCCCACTGGTGTGATTACTACCTCTGAGGGTTTAAAGCTTGAGGTAGTCACCTCATACAAGTACTGGGAGTGTGGCTAGATGGTACACTAGCCTCTCTCAACACATATCAAAGCTGCAGGCTAAAGTTATATCTAGACTTGGTTTCCTCTATCATAATCGCTCCTCTTTCACCCCAGCTGCCAAACTAACCCTGATTCAGATGGCCATCCTACCCATGCTAGATTACGAAGACATCATTTAAAGATCGGCAGGTAATGGTGCTCTCGAACGGCTAGATGTTCTTTACCCTGTGTAACTCTGTGTTGTCTGTTCACACTGCTATGCTTTATCTTGGCCAGGTCGCAGTTGCAAATGAGAACTTGTTCTCAACTAGCCTACCTGGTTAAATAAAGGTGAAATAAAAAAAGAAAACCATTCGGCCATCAGATTTGCCACCTATGCTCCTTATAGGACACATCACTGCACTCTATACTCCTGTAAACTAGTCATCTCTGTATACCCATCGCAAGACTCACTGATTGATGCTTATTTATAAAACCCTCTTAGACCTCACTCCCCCCTATTTGAGTTATCTACTGCACAACTCATCCTCCACATACAACACACGTTCTGCCAGTCACATTCTGTTAAAGGTCCCAAAAGATCGCACATCCCTGGATCACTCATCTTTTCAGTTTTCAGCAGCTGAAGACTGGAACGAGCTGCAACAAACACTCAAACTGGACAGTTTTATCTCAATCCCTTCATTCAAAGACTCAATCATGGACACTCTTACTGACAGTTGTGGCTGTTTAGCGTGATGTATTGTTGCCTCTACCTTCTTGCCCTTTGTGCTGTTGTCTGTGCCAAATAATGTTGTACCATGTTTTGTGTTGCTGCATTGTTATGTTGCTGTCTTAAGTCTGTCTCTCTTTATGTAGTGTTGTCTCTCTTGTCTTGATGTGTGTTTTGTCCTATATTTATATATTTTTTTTATCACAGCCCCCATCCCCGCAGGAGGACTTTTGGTAGGCCATCATTGTAAATTAGAATTTGTTCTTAGATGACTTGCCTAGTTAAATAAACTTTCAATGAAAAATTTTAAATTATACGGGGTAATTTACTATGAAAATAGAGAGCAAGAAGGCTGGTAACAGTTAAACCACAAACTGGACAGGTTTAGTGTGGTTTTATAGGTGTTTATACAGTGGGGCAAAAAAGTATTTAGTCAGCCACCAATTGTGCAAGTTCTCCCACTTAAAAAGATGAGAGAGGCCTGTAATGTTCATCATAAGTACACTTCAACTATGACAGACAAAATGAGAAACAAAATCCAGAAAATCACATTGTAAGATTTTTTATTTATTTGCAAATTATGGTGGAAAATAAGTATTTGGTCAATAACAAAAGTTTATCTCAATACTTTGTTATATACCCTTTGTTGGCAATGACAGAGGTCAAACGTTTTCTGTAAATCTTCAAGGTTTTCACACACTGCTGGTATTTTGGCCCATTCCTCCATGCAGATCTCCTCTAGAGCAGTGATGTTTTGGGGCTGTTGCTGGGCAACACGGACTTTCAACTCCCTCCAAAGATTTTCTATGGGGTTGAGATCTGGAGACTGGCTAGGCCACTCCAGGACCTTGAAATGCTTCTTACGAAGCCACTCCTTCCTTGCCTGGGCGGTGTGTTTGGGATCATTGTCATGCTGAAAGACCCAGCCACTTTTCATCTTCAATGCCCTTGCTGATGGGCGGAGGTTTTCACTCAAAATCTCACGATACATGGCCCCATTCATTCTTTCCTTTACACGGATCAGTCGTCCTGGTCCCTTTGCAGAAAAACAGCCCCAAAGCATGATGTTTCCACCCCCATGCTTCACAGTAGGTATGGTGTTCTTTGGATGCAACTCAGCATTCTTTGTCCTCCAAACACGACGAGTTGAGTTTTTACCAAAAAGTTATATTTTGGTTTCATCTGACCATATGACATTCTCCCAATCTTCTACTAGATCATCCAAGTGCTCTCTAGCAAATTTCAGACGGGCCTGGACATGTACTGGCTTAAGCAGGGGGACACATCTGGCACTGCAGGATTTGAGTCCCTGGCGGCGTAGTGTGTTACTGATGGTAGGCTTTGTTACTTTGGTCCCAGCTCTCTGCAGGTCATTCACTAGCTCCCCCCGTGTGGTTCTGGGATTTTTGCTCACCGTTGTTGTGATCATTTTGACCCCACGGGGTGAGATCTTGCGTGGAGCCCCAGATTGAGGGAGATTATCAGTGGTCTTGTATGTGACTGTTTGAGGTTGTGGACAGGTGTCTTTTATACGGATAACAAGTTCAAACAGGTGCCATTAATACAGGTAACGAGTGTAGGACAGAGGAGCCTCTTAAAAAGTAGTTACAGGTCTGTGAGAGACAGAAATCTTGCTTGTTTGTAGGTGACCAAATACTTGTTTTCCACCATAATTGGCAAATAAATTCATTAAAAATCCTACAATGTGATTTTCTGGATTTTTTTTCTCTAATTTTTTGAAAATTACAGGCCTCATATTTTTAAGTGGGAGAACTTGCACAATTGGTGGCTGACTAAATACTTTTTTGCCCCACTGTATGTCATGAGGTGGAATGTGACATATTATTTTGGATCTGGGTTGAGCAGGCAGTGAAGGACCAGTTTTAAAGCATTTAATAAATGAAGACCTGGCTTCCATCAGTTCATGTTTTCAGTACTGTCCAGGTTGACCCAAGAACACAAATCAACCATGTAAATATAAAACATACCAAATAAAACAGAAACAAAAGGCACAGGAGGTGGTGCAGCCCATGAGGCAGACGTCCATCTTGTTTCCCATAACTTCCAAAGTGTCAGACTCATTACCACATCCTAGTTTTTAGCCCAGTGGGCCAGTCTAACTTAGGTTTTTACAGTTAAAATTAGAATTATCTGGCTAATAACAGGGGCCTCATGGGGAAAATAAATGGGCAGGTGTGGGGGCCATGAGGAAAATAATTGTCCGGTGTGGGTGCCTAAAGAGAGAGAATGGGCTGGTGTGAGAAATGCCAGGGCTGATTTCTGGTCCCAGTCCGCCCCTGATTGGAGTTCTAGGTATGTGTGGCCCCACTCCTCCTTGACTGTGCTTCCTGCACTCTCCTTCCCGGTCTTACCAGCCGCACCACTCACCCACTTTGAGTGGACCACCTCGTCCGACTTCTCCACATAGAAGCACCGTCCTGGCCTCTTAGCTGGCAGTCCCCTTAGCTTCACCAGTGCATTGTCCATGTACTCTCAGCTGCTGAGCCATCACCCATAGGGAGCTTAATCCTGCTCCAGTCTAGACCACACCGGCTCTTCCTTAAGGCCATCCTGCTGAAGCTACGACAAATGTCATGAGTAAGTGACAATTCAGCAGGTGGACAGAGAGTAACACAAAGGGCATCATGAGGTGGAAAGTGACAGGATCGAACTTGCTGGGCATGATACTGTGTTCGTCGAATTGTGGGTTACATTTAACCGACTTTTAAAATTTTGCATGGCATTAATTCTTTATCCGCAATGGGCATAAAAGGAAGAGGATTACCGTGAGTGAAACCCACAGTGGACACTAATGTTTAAGAGACGTGAGACCTGAGTGGTTTACTTTTCATTTAACCTACCTCTGGATCTTACATTTACATTTAAGTTTCATTTGATGTTTCTCATTTCCCCCTTTTATAAAAGCCTCATCTTTAGAAATATGTTAATCAGTGCGGGTTATTTTTGTAATGTAGTAGACACACTGCACAGTCAATAGGATACTTCTAGTAGTCAGTAAAGTAATTTCAAGTATGTGCATTCATGCCTACTCATGACATCCAGTTCACTAGGGACAGTCACTTAAAGCAACATTTCTCACGAGTGCATCTTGCATGATATCCGACTTCAACTCGATTTTTATCTGTTGGCCATAGAGGAAATTATAAACAACCTCATTCATGCTTTGATGGAGAGATTTTCTGGCGTTCTCTCAGGAAACCTATAACTTCCAGATACCTTGGAAATAACGCTATTGTTTACTGAAGCTGACAGCAATGTACCTGCACAGGTTGTGGCACGCAGCTAATGGGGATTTAAACATTTCCACCGCTCAATAACATCAGGTGAAAGCAATAAAGGGAAATACCCAAACCCAAATCTCAAGCAGAAACATATTTTAGCCTAATGTTTTCATGCCTGCCTTGGTAGGCCATGCATGTATGCATTTTATTCAAAGTGAGCTACTGTATTCATACCTGCTGTGGTATTATGTATAATGATTTCATGCCTGAATGCCTGTAGAGTTTCATTTCATGTCCGCCGTATTTCAAGATATAGCCCTAAAGTGTTTGTATTGTGTGTGAAACATGACATAATACAGAACATTAATAGACAAGGCACAGTATCTGAAAGGTGCACATTGTTATATTAGCAGAACACTGCTTCTATGGTATTATGTAAAGGGTTGTTTATTTTACATGGACCTGTTACTAAATTTGAAAGTTATCAAAACACTTAGTTTAGAATATTTACATAAATTCAGCAACTGTATTCTTCTGGTATTACTCTGTAGGCTACTGACATATTCAAAGGTCATTTGTTGTCATTTGATTGTGATTTTGTTTCATTGTGTTCGATGTGTTACTATGATCAGGGCAATCTGAAGGAGAAAGAAATGCACACCTATTTAAGCGAGGTGCCGGCTAGCGGAGTAGAACACTTCAAATCCAATTGTATTGGTCACATACACATGGTGGCAGATGTTAATGCGAGTGTAGCAAAATGCCTGTGCTTCTAGTGCTGACCATGCAGTAATATCTAACAATTTCACAACAACTACCTTATACACAAGTATAAAGGAATGAATAAGAATATGTACATATAAATATATGGATGAGCGATGGCCAAACGGCATAGGCAAGATGCAGTAGATGGTATAGAGTACAGTATTTACATATGAGATGAGTAATGTAGGGCATGTAAACATTATATAAAGTGGCATTGTTTAAAGTGATACATTTATTACATCCAATTTTGAATTATTAAGTGGCTAGAGATTTGAGTCAGTATGTTGGCAGCAGCCACTCAATGTTAGTGATGGCTGTTTAACGGTCTGATGGCCTTGAGTCTGATGACTGTTTTTTCAGTCTCTCAGTCCCAGCTTTGTCAGTTTGTCCGTGATGTGTTAGCCGAGGAACTTAAAACTGTCCACCTTCTCCACTACTTTCCCGTCGATGTGGATAGGGGGGTGTTCCCTCTGCTGTTTCCTGACATCCACGATCATCTCCTTTGTTTTGTTGACGTTGAGTGTGAGGTTATTTTCCTGACACCATATTGAGGGCCCTCACCACCTCCATGTAGGCCGTCTTGTCATTGTTGGTAATCAAGCCTACCACTGTAGTGTCGTCTGCAAACTTGATGATTGAGTTGGAGGCGTGCATGGCCATGCAGTCATGGGTGAACAGGGAGTACAGGAGAGGGCTGAGAACGCACCCTTGTGGGGCCCCAGTGTTGAGGATCAGCGGGGTGGAGATGTTGTTTCCTACCCTCACCACCTGGGGGCGGCCCATTAGAAAGTCCAGGATCCAGTTGCACAGGGCGGGGTAGAGACTAGAGGTCGACCGATTAATTGGAATGGCCGATTTCAAGTTTTCATAACAATTGGAAATCTGTGGAAATCTCTGAGACTTAGTGGTTGTTCCCCTTGCTCTGCATGGGTAACGCTGCTTCGCGGGTGGCTGTTGTTGATGTGTTCCTCGTTCGAGCCCAGGTAGGAGCGAGGAGAGGGATGGAAGCTATACTGTTACACTGGCAATTCTAAAGTGCCTATAAGAACATCCAATAGTCAAGGTATATGAAACATCCAATAGTCAAAGGTATATGAAATACAAATTATATTTGTAGAGAAAAATAGTCCTATAATTCCTATAATAACTACAACCTAAAACTTCATACCTGGGAATATTGAAGACTCATGTTAAAAGGAAACACCAGCTTCCATATGTTCTCATGTTCTGAGCAAGGAACTTAAACATTAGCTTTCTTACATGGCACATATTGCACTTTTACTTTCTTCTCCAACACTTTGTTTTTGCATTATTTAAACCAAATTGAACATGTTTCATTATTTATTAGGCTAAATTGATTTTATTGATTTATTTTAAGTTAAAATAAGTGTTCATTCTGTATTGTTGTAAGTGTCATTATTACAAATACATTTTATTTTTTAAATCGCTCGATTTAATCGTCCCCCAATAATCTGTATCGGCGTTGAAAAATCATAATCGGTCGACCTCTAGTCGAGACCCAGGGTCTCAAGCTTAATGACGAGTTTGGAGGGTACTATGGTGTTAAATGCTGAGCTGTTGTTGAGGAACAGCATTCTTACATAGGTATTCCTCTTGTCCAGATGGGTTAGGGCAGTGTGATTGTAATTGCATTGCCTATTGGGGCGGTAAGCAAATTGGAGTGGGTCTAGGGTGTCAGGTTGGGTGGAGGGGATATGATCCTTGACTAGTTTCTCAAAGCACTTCATGATGACGGAAGTGAGTGCTACGGGGCGATCATCATTTAGCTCAGTTACCTTAGCTTTCTTGGGAACAGGAACAATGGTGACCCTCATGAAGCATGTGGGAACAGCAGACTGGGATAGGGATTGATTGAATATGTTCGTAAACACACCAGCCAGCTGGTCTCTGCATGCTCGGAGGACCCGGCTAGGGATGCCGTCTGGGCTGGCATAGCTACACAGCTACACTGTTTGTATTCAGTCATGTTTCCGGGCACCTTGCCCTGATTTAAAAGCAGTGGTTCGCGCTTTCAGCTTTGCGCGAATGCTGCCATCAATCCACAGTTTCTGGTTGGGGAAGGTTTTAATAGTTGCCGTGGGTACAATATCACTGATGCACTTGCTAATAAACTCGCTCACCGAATCAGAATTTACATCAATGTTGTTGTTATCCGGAACATATCCCAGTCCACGTGATCATAGCAATCTCGAAGCGTGGAATTGCACTAGTCGGACCAGCGTTGAACGGACCTGGACATGGGTGTTTCCTGTTTTAGTTTCTGTCTGTAGGCTGGGAAGCAAACAAAAATGGAATCAGATTTGTTGAAAGGAGGGCGAGGGAGGGCTTTTTCTGCATCTCGGAAGTTAGAGTAACAATGGTCCACGATTTTGCCAGCCCGGTTCGCGCATTCGACATCCTGATAACATTTAGGGAGTCTTGTTTTCTGATTAGCTTTGCTAAAATCCCCAGCTACAATAAATGCAGCCTTGGCATATGTGGTTTCCAGTTTACATAGAGTCCAATGAAGTTCTTTCAGGGCCGTCGAGGTGTCTGCTTGGGGAGGATATACACTGCTGTGATTATAATCGAAGAGAATTCTCTTGGTAGATAAGTCGGCATTTGATTGTAAGGAATTCTAGGTCAGGTGAACAAAAGGACTTGAGTTCCTGTATGTTGTTATGATCACACCATGACTCGTTAATCATATGGCATACACCCCCACCCTTCTTCTTACCAGAGAGATGTTTGTTTCTGTCGGCGCGATGTGTGAAGAAACCAGGTGGCTGTACAGACTCTAACGTATCCCGTGTGAGCCATGTTTCCGTGAAGCAGAGAATGTTGCAATCTGATGTCTCTCTGGAAGGCAACCCTTGCTCGGATTTCGTCTACCTTGTTGTCAAGAGACTGGACATTGGCAATTTATTGTACTCGGGAGCAGTGGGCGATGTGCCCGTCTACGGAGTCTGACCAGAAGACCGCTCCGTCTGCCCCTTCTGCGGCACCATTGTTTTGGGTTGCCTGCTAGGATCCGATCCATTGTCCTGGGTGGTGGACCAAACAGAGGATCCACTTCGGGAAAGTCGTATTCCTGGTCGTAATGTTGGTAAGTTGACGTTGCTCTTCTATCCAATAGTTTCTCCCGACTGTATGTAATAAGACTTAAGATCTCCTAACAGTGTAAGAAATAATACATAAAATAACAAAATACTGCATAGTTTCCTAAGAACGCGAAGAGAAAAGGAGAGCCGCACACTCTAGGAGCTCAAACGCAATAAATTTATAACCAACGTTTCGACAGCCAAGCTGTCATCATCAGGACACAGTTATGAATGAGACCCTGGTCTCAATGGGTTTCCCCTGAATGAATGAATGAATGAATAATGAATGAATACATAAATACATAAATAAATAAATAAAAGCTTCTGGCGTCTCACCATACATCTGCCTGTAGTTACTGAGCACAACCTGCTGGAGATTTTTGTTGTGATTGACTGGAGGGAAACAGCTGCAGGCAAAGTTCTAACAGATGGGTGTGTCTTGGTGGTGGCATGGATACACCTAAGAAACACCCACATCAAACCACACCTCCAAGCCAACTCACATTTGGCTTCTGTCATGGCCACCAGCATTTCTTGAGGAGCGAGCCAAAAAACGAGGCCAAATCAGCGGGTGCAGTTCCCCTTTAATAACTAATAAAAAATGAAAACAACAAATGCCTCAAGACATTGGTATTTCCAACACGTGTCTATAGACTCTCTAAAATGTCTCAAGATGTCTTAATTTTAATTTCTTAAGACGTCTCAAGTAGAGGTCGACCAATTAATCGGCATGGACGATTTAATTAGGGCCGATTTTCAAGTTTTCATAACAGTCGGTAATCAGAATTTTTGGACGCCGATTACATTGCTCTCCACGAGGAGACTGTGTGGCAGGCTAACCACCTGTTATGCGAGTGCAGCAAGGAGCCAAGGTAAGTTGCTAGCTAGCATTAAACTTATCTTATAAAAAAACAATCCATCTTAACATAATCACTAGTTAACTACACATGGTTGATGATGTTACTAGTTTAACTAGCTTGTCCTGCATTGCAGATAATCGATGCGGTACCTATTAATTAATAATTTAATCACAGCCTACTTTGCGAAATGGGTGATGATTTAACAAGCGCATTCGCAAAAAAGCACTGTCGTTGCACCAATCTACCTAATCTTTAACATTAATGCTATTCTTAAAATCAATACACAAGTATATATTTTTTAAACTGCATATTTAAAAGAAATTCATGTTAGCAGGCAATATTAACTAGGGAAATTGTCACGTTTCTTGCGTTCTGTGCAAGCAGAGTCAGGGTATATGCAGCAGTTTGGGCCGCCTGGCTCGTTGCGAACTGTTTGAAGACCATTTCTTCCCAACAACCACCGTAATTATTTTGCCAGAATTTTACATAATTATTACATAACATTGAAGGTTGTGCAATGTAACAGCTATATTTAGACTTATGGATGCCACCAGTTCAATAAAATACGTAACTAACCACTAGGCTACCCAGCCGCCCCATATCCCCGCCTGTGTTTCTGTACAAATCTGAGGAATGGGGCTGGAGAAATCGAACCACTCTCAAATGTATAGACAGAGCTATGGATGCAAGGACTGACCATCCATGATATCAAAATGATAGTTTTAACCATGTTATGAGGCTGTAGACTCTTTTTTAAATTTTTTTTTACATTTACTTTGTTTACAAACATTGAAGTAAAACAAGCTTATATTTTGGGTTCTGATTGGGTACGACAGTTGAACTAAGCTCATGAGGCATTTAAGTTATGTTCTTCAACTATCAAAGGGTACATTTATAATTCTAAAAATGGATGTAGCAACAGCAGATTTCCCATTTAAGGACGAGCCTAGGAAACATTGTTTGGCCTTATCTCAAATTAAATGCATAAATAAATGGATTGTTTTATAAGATCTTGACGTCAGAGATGTTTTGCAATATATACCTTTTAAACCACGGGTCATCCGGGCCTCAAGGTCCACTACACTGGATTTTTAATAACCTACACACATTCAGCAGACACTTATCGAAAGTAACTTAACAGTAGTGCATACTTGTTTTTTTTCCTGTATGGATGGCCCCAGCAGGAATCGAACCCTCACAGGACCAGTTTTCCATATTTACAGTAGGCTAACTAATCTCTTCCAGAAAGCTGACCTGGCTGTAGCGGGACACACCATCTCAGAGAGAGAGAGAAGGTCATTGACTTCTCCAAACCCTTCATAACCCTGGGCATCAGCATAATGTACACAGCACATATGGTGAGACACAAGCACGCACACATGCATAGAGAACTGGTCAAACAATGGTCACCGACTTTAGTCCATGATTAGATTGGATGAAGAGCTTAGGTCAGTTTTACATTCTTCTCCATAATGTTAACGGTTTAGGATTGGGTATGCCAAGCTCATCCTAGATATGTGCATATCGGCAATTTCTCTACTGTAATCTGTCTAGTGAGTCAATGAAAGATGCCAGATATGACTGCACAGTTCTTTGGTGAAACCAGACAACAAAATATGTTTATTATAGATACATGCACATCAGATATAGAAATTAATTTTCAACCATCTTGGAAATGTAAGAAATCTAAACTTCATTGATATACTGTAGTTTATCAAGGTAATTGAGTGTCTTTGATAGAGGTTAGGCACTCAAACCTGGTGAGTGTACCCAAATCCATAGTTTCTTATCAACCATATCAATGAGAGAATAACACTTTCCTGGAAACTATTGAATCTCCATGGTAATTCTTTATAGCCTGGTGGATCAAGAATGAACACTACTTTCACTATTTTTTCACTCCGCTTATCAGTCTGTCTTCAAACCAATAGATGGGCGACGTGATTCAATTTTTCAGGTCCAGGCTAAATTATTTATGCTCTGGCTTCTTTAGACCTGTCGACCAGGCTACTGGTCCTTTTAGACCCCTTCTCTCCAGGCGTATGGCTCTGCATTCTGCTGGCCTATCTGATTGTCAGCTGTGTGCTCTTCCTAGTGGCCAGGTAAATGTGCAGATTGACACAGACGCCTACTGGCGGTGCTGTGGACTGTAACAGGTATTCTATTCTGAAGCTGCGTTCTAATTTCCACGCTATAATTTTTGGGGTGACCTGTTTGGTAGGCACAAACTGGAGAAAATGATTTTGAAAACGTCATATTAAAAGGAGCTTACTTATTGGTTAAGATCAGATTGTAGCTTTCCTCCCCCGTTTTCAAATATTTGACTTCTGTTGTGTTCCTATTCAACACAACCCTAGTTGTACGCTTTCATCTTCCCTATAATGAGCACCCGGTTTTTATTCTCCTGGCTGTATAAGTGGTTCAGTACTGAGCCATGCCTGCGGGGGTGCTCTAAGCTGGTTCTGAACCAGTACACTCTGGGGAACAGTCTGTGGTTCCTTGTAGGGGGGTTCAAGCAGCAAGGCTCAGCCATGCCCTGTCCACACGCTGTCTGGTGAATAGACTACACAACAATCACCTATATAGGGACTACATTGACCCATAGGCACGCATGCACACATACGTTTTTCCAACACAAAGATAACCATTGGCCATTCATTAACTCACTCTAACATTAAGACACACACACAGGTATTGATGCACTTTATGCTTACCACGCTGTATGAACCAATTTGACTGTCTCACGATAAACAGGATTCACACCTCAATATTCAAATGGGGCTTGCGCTTAACGGGGAGCCTTTCTGTGTACTAAGAACAGCTGGGCTGTTCCTTCCTGCTGCAGGTGGTTTTTCACACTGATCATAGTGTCCTCCAACACGGCCACCTTCCTCACTGTCCAGAGGATGGAGGCTCCCATTGAGTCAGCGCACGACCTGGCAGACCAGACCAACAGAGTATGGCACCATGCAGGGAGGCTCAACCATGGCCTTCTTTCAGGTAGAGAGAGAGATCATAATGCTTGCCATCTCATACGTTGTTTCAACCAATTTTATCCGCTGGGTTAGCCTACAGATTCGTTGCAGCCTTCTCTTCTTCTCACTTGCTTGCCCACAGAACTCGCGGTACCAAACCTACCAGCGCATGTGGAACTTCATTCACACCAATTAACCCAGTGTGTTTGTGAAGAGCACGGAGGAAGGCTTCGACCGGGTGCTCAACTCCAACTACCTGCTGGAGAGCACCATGAATGAGTACTACCGCCAACGCAACTGTAACCTCACCCAGATAGGAGGCCTGCTGGACACCAAGAGCTACGGCATTGGCATGCCACAAGGTAAGACCTGGGTTGTTCATACCACTGGGTAAGACCTGCGTTGTTCATGCCACTGGGTAAGACCTGGGTTGTTCATACCACTGGGTAAGACCTGGGTTGTTCATGCCACAGGGTAAGACCTGGGTTGTTCATACCACTGGGTAAGACCTGGGTTGTTCATACCACTGGGTAAGACCTGGGTTGTTCATACCACTGGGTAAGACCTGGGTTGTTCATACCACAAGGTAAGACCTGCGTTGTTCATGCCACTGGGTTGTTCAGAACAACAGATTCCAATAATGATTCACCTTTTTAAATTAAAAACGTTATTTTGAATAATGTATTCATACGATTTCATCCTTACATAAGATATCGTCCCAACACAAATATAGGGTTGCTACCCAAGCTGGCTGGTCATTCTATCGGTTTGGTTGCCAGAGACATGACCCAGTCATTCAGTCTTTTTGTTCTGTATCTATGGACACGACTTTGTCGTTCGTTCTAAATGTTCCATTGCGTGCTTATCCCTTGTTTTCTAGCTAGCCAACTACAGCTAACTTAGCCACGTCAAACAGTGCAGCCAGAATAACAGCAAAGTAGCCGCATTTAATTTGTTAAAGCTGTTCAGTGACATTTATTTGGATACATCCATAACAATGAGCTAATAAGTTGCGAATTTGCCTGGCATTGAAAATGTGCTCACTCGTCAGGCCATGGTTGTTCACAGGATCTAGCCAACAAGACAGCTAACACAATCACTTCAAACTGAAGCCGGAAAGACTGCAAATTACCTTTTTTCAATTGAAATTTCGTTGTATATATCCATAAAAATGATGCCAGCTGATTCGTGATTTCGACTGGCTTAGAAACGCTGCATGTCGGTCTCGTCAGTCGTCCCAACTTCCGACACGTTCATTACTAAGGGAGATCGAATTTGAATATTGAAACAATGTTGCAAATGTCCGAGACAGACAGCAAGGTTTATACAAATCTCTGCTGTTGAAAACTAAATGTTAGTCGAAAATAAATGTGAGATAATGTCTAGATGCTTTTTATAGTGTAGATCAAGTTTATAACTTCCCTGTCTGGGCTGATGACACAGTGGATTGCGCAGTCAGATGGAACAGAGTAAATAGGCATTTTAACATCATAGATTTAGCTGGTTGTAACTTGTGTAATAGACACCAGCTGGAATGCGGTTTTAACCAATCGGCATTCAGGATTAGACCCACCCGTTGTATAATGACATTTAACATCTATGCTTTTTATACAGCAATGCAACATCAATAGTGATGTACATGTCACATCAATGTCAAGTGTTAATCAGGGAAGTTTATCACCAGACCATTTACATCACATTTTTCTCTCTCTGGGGTAGGGCTAAGCATGGAAAATATAGGTGGGTCCTGCTGTCTGGTTTTACTGCGAGCGGTGTTCATTGTGGGGCTGGAGTTTGCCTGGGTGCAGCAACACACTCTGGGGTCAGAGGTGAGGGGTTATCATATATATATAATAATAATAATATATGCCATTTAGCAGACACTTTTATCCAAAGCGACTTACAGTCATGTGTGCATACATTCTACGTATGGGAGGTCCCGGGGATCGAACCCACTACCCTGGCGTTACAAGCGCCATGCTCTACCAACTGAGCTACAGAAGGACCACATCTGCTCTCCCTGCTTAGCAGCCGTCTTAGGAGCAAATCCCAAAATGTCAATCCAAGGGGCGTTATGGAATAGCGCACTATACAGCCGGCAATGCATCTTTTAAAGTCATTTTCCCTGGTGTTAGATCGCATTCATGGTAAAAGCTGCTCAATCATAAATTACCTTTAAAAGATTGTTATAGTGTGGCTGCTCATTGGATTGTCAATGGGAGACTAAGTGAAAAATTCAACATAAGGGAAAGTTAGGCCCCTTAGTAACTCATTACAAACCAGCCTGGCTGAGACTGCACATAGCTCCCTAACAGCTAGCATCTTTATAAGGCTTTGTTTGTTATTCAGTATGTAAGATTTCACACCAAGCTTGACAACGCGACATTACATGTGAAGTTAAACAAATTGGAACCTAGACTTCAAAGAATGCAAAGCGGAAGAAACAAGCTTTAAAGCACTGAAAACAATCAATCCTTCTCTTCTGTTCAAAAAAATCCTTCTCTTCTGTTCAATCCTTCTCTTCTGTTCAAAAACAGAACTGAAGTACTATACAACTGTATAGTACTTCAGTTGTCTCATTCTGAAAAACCTACAAGATACAGACCAGTATCCCTTCTTTCTTTTCTCTCCAAAACTCTTGTTTGCCCTTTCCTGTTCCCTTCTAGCTCTCCTTGTGTACAGAGATGCTGAGGGCTCTCCATGTGATCCAGCTGTGTGAGGACAGTAATGGCACTGTGTGGTTTACGAGGCCCAGGGACATTACTACAGACACTTCCAGAGGAGCGCAGGCCCGGGACAGCCGCTTGCACCCTCAGTAACGGCATGTGTGGAATGGGCAACAGTAGCAGCAGTCCTATGGCACCTCTGTCTCAGACGGGTACAGGAAGCCATTTTGGCTCCGCGTGGCTGTGCTCACGTCCACATAAGCCCAGGGGATATAAAGGACTGCAGGTGCAACCACCACTACCCAGAGAACACTCACCAGATCTCAGAGGAGAATGTGTAGGTAGGGTGGTCAGAGACCTCAGTGGATCTCTCCCGGGCGACTGCCTGCTCCCAAGGTTCTGCAACATCCGCAGAGTACACCCTGCCTCCCAGGAAGCGGCGCAGGTCCTAATCCAGGCCTTGTTGGCTGGGCTCCCTGTCCTGCCATTAAACCCCCACAACTCATCCAGAACGCCGCAGCCCGTCTAGTGTTCAATCTTCCCAAGTTCTGAACCATCCCCGAGCAGTGACCCTGGGCCGTCTTTCCACTTGGTTTAGTTCATTAGATGAGACATCAGGTCTGACATACCTGTGTTTCATCCTCAGCCTTGGTCCTTGGGTTCAGGGATTACTACCCGCTCTGAAACAAAGCATTTGCCCTGTGGAGGAAAAAGTGTACCAGTACTGCTGTACTTCAAAGTCCCAGCTCCAACAGGCGGCTAATGCCGCTCCCCACATTGCACTACATATGTGAGAGAAACAGGAGTGTGGCTGTAGTCCAGTTCATTATTTTACTTGGAAACATTGGCCAGGATTCAATCCGAAACGTGCTATAGAGAGCTTCACATTTAAGGCGATTTCCAATTGAGCCGACATCTTCAGCGTTTACGCGAACATTGCCTATGAGCACGTTTGGATTGAATCCCTGCCATTCTTGTACAATGGAGTACACAAGATGCTAGCATGGACCTTATTTTGAAAATGTCATCGACCTTTGTGGATCATTTCTGGTTCAGGTTGTCATTGAACGTCAAAATAAAAGGTTCCCCATGTTATAGATGGGTCAGCTGACAACATCATGAAAACAATGCTCACACTTCAGTGGGACCAGGGTTGCCAGGTCAGGAAAAAAGTGTAGCCGTTACACTCAACCTGACCAACTTATTTTCACAGTGAGAAAATAGTTGCCATATCTATACATTAACCCCTTTTTCCATAACATTATCAAGCCAATTGAGGAATCATAACTTGTAACAGCGTTAGATTCAAAATTCAGGTTTTCAAAATAATTGCAAGCTAATGAATATGACAAGAGAAAAGGTAATTGGCCATATACCACAAACCCCCAGGGTGCCTTGTTGCTATTATAAACTGGTTACCAACGTAATTCGAACAGTAAAAAGTTGTCATACCCATGGTTTATGGTCTGATATACCACAGCTTTCAGCACCGAGCTTGAACCAGGTGTATAATTGTAAATACCCTTTGCACATGTGCATAGATAAAATCAGGAGAGTTTGAGTGATGAAAGTTGGACAGAAGATCTGAGCATGAAACACAACACATTAGACTATTTTCTGGCAATTGTGCTTTTAAGACAAACTTAAATGGCCCAGTTGCAGACTACCATTTGATAAACAGGCTACAAAGGTCCTAATTTTTTTTATACTAATTTACCACCATAATTTGCAAATAAATACAAAAATCCTACAATGTGATTTTCTGGATTTCTCTGTCATACCTATGAAAATTACAGCCCTCTCATCTTAAGTGGGAGAACTTGCACAATTGGTGGCTGACTAAATACTCCCCCCCCCCCCACTGTACATTAGGCTACTTGATGACCTGAGGCAAATGTATAATTCTCCACATTTAGCCTTCAGTTTGAGGACTTTTCCCCCATAAAAAGAACCTTGCGAGGGAGTTCCATATCTTCCATTTAAAATGTCTGCTCAGGCAGCCCCCGAGACCCTAGAACTGAGCATGCATAACGCACTTTGATACAGTTTTCTTTAAGCAGTCAACATTAGAATGCAGTTTAAACCACCTCCGAACAGATTTATGTAATACGCTCTAGTGCGCCCAAAGCCATTTTCCAGTGCTTTGTTGCCATTATTTCTTGATGTACATCAGTTCTAGAGTATTCATATGTTTTATGGAAAAAGGTTTGGAAATAAATGTCTCGATAATGAATCTAAATAGCCTACCTACAACTGGTAAAAAGTCACAACATGAGTGCATGCCACGCTCTCCGCATATATGGGAACTCCTTCAAGATTGTTGGAAAAGCATTCCAGGTAAAGCCATTCGTCAAAGTTCTCCATATTTGTTGTCAAGGAGTTTATACAGGATGTACCACCCCCACCTATTGTCAACCAATCATGTCACATGCGGAGCTACATGGAGCCCTCCACATTGTTACATTTGGGAGGCGCCATGCAATGCGGTACAGAGCTCCATTAGGCAACTGTTCCTGGAGTGCTGCAGGATTATTCTTCTAGACACCACACAAGACTGAGGTAATTAAGCAGTTCAGTGATTGCCCAAAGTCAACACACCTGGTCTCCCAGGTTGGTTAAATCAAAGACATGAAGTGCCTGCAGCACTCCAGGACCAGGGTTGCCTACCCCTGCTCTGGAGACTCCTCACAGAGCCTCCAAATCAAGCATGGATGGCTCGATAGCTACAAACAATGACATTAAGCATTTACCATTCCCCAAATGGTAGCTTCATTTCAGCTGGTTTCATGTCAATGCTAATATGGCTAACAAGCAACAAAGCAAACCCCATCCGTTTTGTCCCATAGTTGTGCACATGTACATTGTGTTGCTAAACAATCAACCCATCTATTGTAGATTTGTTTGTTTTTTACTATTCATCTTTACAGATGCAAAACCATTTTTAGATGTATTATTAATATCTATCAGCCAACTGTGATGATAGTAGATAAACAAGGTGTTATGATGCATTTTTATTTTCAGAACAAATCCAAAAGTACAGTTAGTGATGAATTCATACACACGTCTGAAAAACTTTAGCACACCCCCAAAAATATACAGTCTAAGGAAAACATAATTGAAGTGCTGCTGTTCACTTATCCATTATCAACAGCCATCGATGCCCCTTGCATCACAGCCATTGTCCCAAGGTCCCACCTCAGTTTGGGGTAACCTCTAAGGCACAGATCATAGTGCAAACAAAGTCTGAATCATATCTGTCAAATAAGAAAAAAAACATGTACAGGTTGCCACACCAATGTAACTGACAGTATTTCCAGCTTAGTATGAAAACCCTCCTGTTGTCCAACCACTTCCTTAGCCTCATTTGAAAGCCTGGCTCATACATTAGTATGTAAAAAAATACTGGTATGCACAATGGTGGACATCATTGGGTCATCGACATCCAATATTAATCAAACACAGCCCTACGTATGTAAATAGCAAGAAAACATTGTCCTCTGTCACCCCCTAATAAGACAGCTCTGCACATGGAGGTTCTATAATTTAATTCAATGGCTCTGTGTGTAATTCTATGACTATGCTCCCCTGAAACTCACCAGGATTATTCATGCTTCTCTTCAACACTTTGTACGAGTCCCCGGTAAGGGTGTGGATTTCATCCCTCAGCCTCCGGCGTCCTTCTAGAGTCAGGTGCCACAGACAGGACTTCCTCTTCCCCTCGCTGCACACCTGCTGGGGGGTCTTACGAAAGCTGTTGCTGAAACATAGGTTGTGTCGGATAGTGTTCTTCCAGCCGTCAGGGGCTGTCTGGAAGAATGGGAAGTGCTCTCTGGGAGAGGGAGCCGTGAGAATCACACACAATCATCCTCCATTACACTTTCAAGGACTGAGACCTCAAGGTGTCACAACAATGACAGATGGAAACGATAAAGATGGCACAATAACAAATAGATCCCCAAACTCTTCTGTATGCACTTGTGAAGCACTGAGATGATGTTGATATAAGCAACATGGTGAAACCTCCACCCTTAGGCTATCAGAGGACAAGGTGGCTCCATTACATTCTTGCTGTACATCTGTCAAATCCTCTCAGCTCTCCACAAGTACTTAAGGGTCGATTTGGGATTCAGTATAGTTTCTCCAGCTTCAACAAAATAGTAACTGCATTGTGTTACTGGTCTGGTAATCTCCACCTATCAGTTCAAAAACACGTGATGCTTCTCTGTGGTCAGTAGTTCTTACCTTGTGAAGTTATAGATCTGCTGGACATTGAGGCTGCCAGTGCGGCTGCTGCCAATAGCCATGGCGATTAAGATGCAGTAGTTGACAGGGGGACGCAGCCAGGCTCCGCTCTTCAGGTTGTTGCTGTCTTGAAGGACCCGCTGGAGGCGCTTGCTTTGGGCCAGACTAAGCTTTCGTGGTCCACCCTTAGGGGCCTTTGCCTTGCGGGCAGTTTTGACTTTCCGACAAATGGGGACATCCACCGAAGAGGCGTCATCTTCATCTGTAAGCTATGAAAAATATGTCACAAGATGTAGTTATTGAAGCAAGAGATCAATTGAGTGCAATATGTCCAATGTGCTCTTAAATGCTTATACATATTGCACTGATTTAATCTTGTTTGAAAACCATGAACTAAATACATATCTTTTTTCACTATAAGTTCAATCTCCTGATCAGAGTTTACCTACCATGTACTCACTGGAGGATGTGTCATGTCGAGAGTCAGCCAAGCAGGTGTCCTCAGTAGGTGAAACTGGAAGCACATTTGGGATAGACTTGGGTTTGACATGGGGACTGTGGGCTTGGATACTGGTGCCAGGTGTTTCAGTGGCACCTTGGGACTCAATATCTTTGTTACTTTTTGGGGATACTTAATTGGGCAGGCTAGGTTGGGGTTGACCATCAACCACAGATTTGGCTGTATTGGAGAGTCTGAAATGAAAGTACATTTTAAGATAACGTTGAAGCACCAAACACATACATGAAACATTTAAAAATGGGGCTAAGACTAAAGTTAAGTAACGTCTCTATTAGGTATGTTACCCTCAACTGATTTCTGATAGTTTTGAAAAGAGAGGTCGTCCTTTCTTCTCGATATTCTTGCATACTGCCACTGAACCAGATACTGATCATTCCGTTTGTCTCCTGCTAATGAGTAATAGACAGACAAAAAAACAAAGTGTTGTACCACAACTTTTCAGGGCAGCATGTCATCATTAATCCCATTCGGAGGGTAAATTGCACACAGGTGTTTTTCTTACCTTGGTAAAATTGGTCAGTTGTTGTGGTCAGCTTGATCTCTTCATCCATATCCCAGTCGTTAAGGCTGTTTGAAAGATGGAGCTCAAGAAACCTGCTTCGAGTTTGGAATTGTAGAGACATTCTCGTTCTGTTGATATGAGTAATGTAAAAAACACTTCTGAATATATCACACACGCCAAAATAGCCCTCTCTTGAAACTCATCATAAGTTCTGAGTGAATTCACTCAAATCTCCAATTATAGGTAAGGCCCTTGCCACAGCATTTATGCCAGGTGTGAAGAATTAGCCATTAGTGCCTTGATCAGTTCTGTCTTTCTCTCCTATAAAATGTTGAAATTACATTTGGTTAGGCCTCATTTAAAAGATTGTATTTATTTAGGAAATATGATAAGCGTCCTAATTGTCATCAAGAAAAACTTTAAATGTTTTATAAAATGTATTACCACAGTTGTTTTCTAATAGCCGTCATCCACAGGCGGCTGGTGGCACGTTAATTAGGTAAGACGGGCTCATAGTAATGTTTTGACCAGAATAAATGGAATGATATCGAACACGTCAAACACATGGTTTCCATATGTTTGATACCATTCCATTCACTCCATTCCAGCCATTATTATGAGCTGTCCTCCCCTCAGCAGCCTCCTGTGCTGTCATCACTGCAAAAGAGATGCTCAATTAACTTCCTTGATACTGTAGTTAATGGCAAAGCAGGTAAGCGGAGAATCGCTGGTGTGAAAGGCAAAAAACCCTACGCATCGCGCTAATAGATGGAAATTGTAACATGGCTCTTATAGTAAATATAAGAGCCACGTTCCAACGGGAAGGCATGGTCAGTGTTTCAACTTCTCAGCCCCCTTACACGTCCAGGCCTAACGACCGCCATCCCGCTTCTGACACCACTGTAGGGAATGGTGGGGCGGGGAAGTAAAACCGGGTCGCTGGCGTGAAAGGCAAATATCCTACGCATAGCGCCAATAGGGTGAACCCACTTGGTGGAATTTGGAACATTTCTCGTACAAGGATCACTTCAACATAAAAAATATATAATTATCATATTTAAACAAAAGCAAGTCATGGTTCTGATATTAGCATTTTTTTGCGCATCAACTACCAAAAAATGCTAATCTGGATACCATAACTTGAATGATTGATTTGTGCCACAAATGCAAAATCGTTAGCATTTGTAAACCAGTGCCGGGGAAATAAGCTCCAAAATGTATTGCCGTCATACATTGTCAATAGAACTGCTGACATGGTAAGGAAACCAATGTCTTTTTGTAATTTAGGTGAACTATCTCGTTAAAGATTCTAGTTTTGAGAATAGAAAACTGTCTTGAGATCCAAAAGATCCATGAGAAATGCCGAATGCCAACCAAGTTTTATTATGCTCCATCTTCACCGCCGGTCACTGGATTTCCTCTCACCACTATATTTGGTGGTAAGTGGAATCCCCGACCAGATGCTTCAGGCTCTTACCCATAGAGATCAATAAATGGAAATAAACCATTTTTGCATGACCATTACCATTGAGGGCATTCACCATTTTAAGGTAGTCAACTGGTTGGGGATTCTTATGGGTTGGGAGTGATCAGCCAATGATCAGGTCATTGTCTTCTTCAAATGGGTTTGCCTAGTTTGTAAATGTCTTTAAGCTATATGGCCGCCATCTAGTGGCCACAATAAATGAATGACAAGATTTGGTTCAACTCCATTTGGTTCAACTCCAGCACTGCATGTGGTGGTAACCAATATTAACTTTACACTTTTTCAAACATCAAAAGAAGAAGAAAATGTACTACTTTAACATGGAGATAGCATGGGAAGCCCCATTGAGACTGTCACAGATGCCATGATGCCACAGACCCCTCCTCTCTCGCTCCCTTTCTCTATTTCTCTCTCTCTATGTCTCTCTTTCTCTCTCTCTCACCTGTTGTCTCGACCTCTGAGTGCTCGGCTATGAAAAGCCAATTGACATTAATTAACTCCTGAGGTTCTGACCTGTTTCACCCGCTATAACTGTTACTATCATCTATGAACGTTTGAACATCTTGAAGAGTGATCTGGACAATCTCCACCCGGCACAGCCAGAAGAGGACTGGTCACCCCTCAAACCTGTTTCCTCTCTAGGTTTCTTCCTAGGTTCCTGCCTTTCTAGGGAGTGTGTCCTAGCCACTTTGCTTCTACATCTGCAATGCTTTATCTTTGGGGTTTTAGGCTGGGTATCTCTATAACCACAATTCTCATTTCACATTTCATTGTGGTTAAAGTAGAGTGGGAAGAGGAAGCAAGAGACATCCACTCTCACATTTTTCTGGTTCATATACAGTCAATAAACTAAGCAGACCAGACCCAGCTGCTAATACATTTGAGTCTATGGGAGAGCCACCCCACTAAAAGCCCATTTATGCTTGATCCGCAAATGTGCTCAAAGGCTCTGTATGGAGGGTGTGATGCAATTGTGGTGCCTCCAGAGGCATGGAGAGGCCATATTGAGCTCTGTACTGAATTGCTATGCGCCACCATATTTGTTTTTACATGACTGGTTGAAAGTAGGTGGGGGAGGGAGGTCCTGTATAAACACAAACTCACTTTCTTGACATTTTCCTTCACAACAGCTCTAATCAACAGCTCTGCGCTGCTCCATGAAGCACAAGAAGTATGAATGCCCTGAGTTCTGCTGAGGCCATGTGGAACATACAGTACCAGTCAAAGGTTTGGACACACCAACTCATTCAAGGGTTTTTCTTTATTTGACTATTTTCTACATTGTAGAGTAACAGTGAAGATGTCAAAACTATGAAATAACACATATGGAATCATGTAGTAACCAAAAAAAGTGGTTTTATATTTGATATAGCCCCACTTTGCCTTGATGAAAGTTTTTCACACTCTTGGCTTTCTCTCAGTCAGCTTCATGAAATAGTCACCTGGAATGCATTTCAATTAACAGGTGTTCCTTGTTAAATGTTCGTTTGTGGAATTTATTTCCTTTTTAATGTGTTTGAGCCAATCAGTTGTATTGTGAAAAGGTAGGGTGGTATACAGAAGATAGTCCTATTTGGTAAAAGACCAAGTCCATATTATGTCAAGAACAGCTCAAATAAGTAAAGAGAAATGACAGTTCATCATTACTTTAAGACATGAAGGTCAGTCAATACAGAACAATTCAAGAACTTTGAACGTTTCTTCAAGTTCAGTCGCAAAAACCATCAAGCATTATGATGAAACTGGCTCTCATGAGGACCGCCACAGGAATGGAAGACCCAGAGTTACCTCTGCTGCAGAGGATACGTTCATTAGAGTAAACAGCCTCAGAAATTGCAGCCAAAATAGATGCTTCAGAGTTTAAGTAACAGACATGGAAGAGGAGGTGTGACGGTGCTTTGCTGGTGACAATGTCAGTGATTTATTTAGAATTCAAGGCACACTTAACCAGCATGGTTACCACAGCATTCTGCAGCAATACGCCGTCCCATCAAGTTTGCGCTTATTGGGATTATCATTCGATTTTTTAACAGGATACTGACCCAACACACCTCCAGGCTGTGTAAAAGCTATTTGACCAAGCAGGAGAGTGATGGAGTGCTGCATCAGATGACCTGGCCTCCACAATCACCTTACTTCAACCCCATTGAGATGGTTTGGGATGAGTTGGACTGCATTGTGAAGGAAAAGCAGCCAACAAGTGCTCAGCATATTTGGGAACTCCTTCAGGATTATTGGAAATGCATTCCAGGTGAAGCTGGTTGAGAGAATGCCAACAGTGTGCAATGAGTTCATCAAGGCAAAGGGTGTCAATTTTTAAGAATCTCAAATCTAAAATATATTTTGATTTGTTTAACACCTTTTTGGTTACTACGTATTACTTCATGGTTTTGATGTCTTAAGTATTATTGACAATGTAGAAAATAGTGCAAATAAAGAAAAACCGTTGAAAGAGTAGGTGTGTCCAAACTTTTGACTGGTACTGTATGTATCTTTCATATAATTGAGAAATAATTTTCAAAAAAGAAAAGGCCAATTGCTATACACCTTTATGGGGTTAGGGTTAGTTTTCCCACACAGCCATATCTCCATGTTACAGCGCTTGTTTACGGAAGACAGACAGAAGACATAGGCCTGCCACCTATGCTAATTGGCTATCTAGCATGCTCCGAACACCTGTGTGTAAACTAACTGGGGAGGAAGTGCAGTTCATCAACTGGAGGCACACACAGATGGATCTTTGCAAAACTGCTAAACTAAGGGTATCTTTTTTTTAAAGCTTCTTTATCATTGACATGAAAGATAAGGGGAATATCAGCATATGTTTCGAAAATTGTTTCAAAAGCAATGATTATTGCCGTTAAAACACAACGTCGAAATTGTAGTTTACATAGAGCCAAATGTGGGTGAATGGCTGAAAACAATACATACGGAGAAGACTGGTTTTTAAGAGCTAGCCTACAAGTAGCAAAATAGGACTCAACTGATTAAACATGAAATGTATATCTATATGATTGAAATAGGCTTATTTATTTTTTATTTAACTAGCCAAGTCAGTTAAAAACATTCTTATTTACAACAACAGCCTAGGAACAGCAGGTTAAATGCCTTGTTCAGGGGCAGAACAACAGATTTTTACCTTGTTAGCTCTGAGATTTGATTTAGCAACCTTTCGGTTACTGGCCCAACAATCTAACCACTAGGCTACCTGCTGCCCCTTATAGTCTACTGTTTATTTTTTAATGTAGTCATCTCAGTTTTCATTTGAAGCATATATTTATATGTCACTTGTTTGTATCAATTGCAAAGACTTTGTCAACTTTGTATTTGAAGTTACAGTGCCTTGCAAAAGTATTCACCCCCCCTTTGCATTTTCCCTATTTTGTTGCATTACAACCTGTAATTTAAATAGATTTTTATTTCGATTTCATGTAATGGACATACACAAAATAGTCCAAATTGGTGAAGTGAAATGAAAGAAATAACTTGAAAAGTGGTGTGTGCATATGTATTCACCCCCTTTGCTTTGAAGCCCCTAAATAAGATCTGGCGCAGACAATTTCCTTCAGAAGTCACATTAGTTAAATAAAGTCCAGCTGTGTGCAATCTAAGTGTCACATGATCTGTCACATGATCTCAGTATATATATATACATGTTCTGAAAGGTCCCAGATTCTGCAACACCACCAAGCAAGTGGCACCATGAAGACCAATGAGCTCTCCAAACAGGTCAGGGACAAAGTTGTGGATTAGTACATATCAGGGTTGGGTTATAAAAAAATATCCGAAACTTTGAACATCCCACGGAGCACCATTAAATCCATTATTAAAAAATTGAAAGAATATGGAAGAAGGTACTCTGGTTAGATGAGACTAAAATTGAGCTTTTTGTCCATCACGGAAAATGCTATACCTGGTGCAAACTCAGCACCTTCTCATCACCCCGAGAAACCTATCCCCACATTGAAGCATGGTGGTGGCAGCAGGCTGTGGGGATGTTTTTCATCGGCAGGGACTGGGAAACTGGTCAGAATTGAAGGAATGACAGATGGCGCTAAATACAGGGAAATTCTTGAGGGAAACCTGTTTCAGTCTCCAAGAGATTTGAGACTGGGATGAAGGTTAACCTTCCAGCATGACAATGACCCTAAGCATACGGCTAATGCAACACTAGAGTGGTTTAAACTTCTTATGGCTGCAGGTGCAGTATTGAGTAGCTTGGATGAAAGGTGCCCAGAGGTGCCCAGAGTAAACAGCCTGCTCCTCAGTCTCAGTTGCTAATATATGCATATTATTAATAGTATTGGATAGAAAACACTTGGAAGTTTCTAAAACTGTTTGAATGATGTCTGTGAGTATATCAGAACTCATATGGCAATCAAAAACCTGAAGAAATCCAGGTTGATCGGTTTTCAACCCAGGCCCTATTGAATTCACAGTGGGATATGGATAAAGTTGCACTCTTCCACTAGATGTCAACCATCTTTTGAAACTTGAATGAGGCTTCTACTGTGTTGTGGGCCTGAATAAGAGCTGAATGAGTCAGGTTACTGGCAGAGCCATTTCCTGGTCAAGTGCATTTCACATGATAACAACCTGTGTTCCATTGCTCCTCTACACACAAAGGAATTCTCCGGTTGGAACTTTATTGAAGATTTATGATAAAAACATCCTGAAGATTGATTCTATACTTAGTTTGAAATGTTTCTAAGACCTGTAATATAACTTTTTGAAGTTTTCGTCCGAAGTTATGCGGGACCTGCATGA
Source organism: Oncorhynchus gorbuscha (assembly GCF_021184085.1). Taxonomy (NCBI): domain Eukaryota; kingdom Metazoa; phylum Chordata; class Actinopteri; order Salmoniformes; family Salmonidae; genus Oncorhynchus; species Oncorhynchus gorbuscha. The sequence continues at coordinate 47,439,315 of NC_060188.1, read as the reverse complement.
GCGTTTGGGTTTGTATACCTAAGTCCTAACAAAAGTAGCTACTTGGACATATATAATGGACATTATCGAACAAATCAAGCATTTTATTGTGGAACTAGGATTCCTGGGAGTGCATTCTGATGAAGATCATCAAAGGTATGGGAATATTTATAATGTGATTTCTGGTTTCTGTTGACTCCAACATGGAGGAAAATTGTATTTACTTTCTAAGCGCCGTCTCAGATTATTGCATGGTTTGCTTTTTCCGTAATTTATTTTTGAAATCTGAGACAGTGGTTGCATTAAGGAGAGGTATATCTATAATTCTGTGTGTGTGACTTGTATTATCATCTACGTTTATGATGAGTATTTCTGTTGAATCGATGTGGCTATGCAAAATCACTGAATGTTTTTGAAACTAGTGAACGTAACGCGCCAATGTAAACTCAGATTTTTTTATATAAATATGAACTTTATCAAACAAAACATACATGTATTGTGTAACATGAAGTCCTATGAGTGTCATCTGATGAAGCTCATCAAAGGTTAGTGATTAATTCTATCTCTATTTGTGCTTTTTGTGACTCCTCTCTTTGGCTGAAAAAATGGCTGTGTTTTTCTGTGGCTTGGTGGTGACCTAACATAATCATTTGTGCTTTGGCTGTAAAGCCTATTTGAAATTGGACACTGTGGTAGGATTAACAACTAGATTACCTTTAAAACGGTATAAAATGCATGTATGTTTGAGGAATTGTAATGGAGATTTCTGTTGTTTTGAATTTGGCGCCCTGCACTTTCACTGGCTGTTGTCATATCATCCCGTTAACGGGATTGCAGCCCTAAGAAGTTTTAAGGGGAAACAATTAAATGTCTTGGTATGGCCTAGTCAATGCCCAGACCTCAATCCAATTGAGAATCTGTGGTATGACTTAAAGATTGCTGTAAACCAGCAGAACACTTCCAACTTGAAGAAGCTGGAGCAGTTTTGCCTTGAAGAATAGGCAAAAATCCCAGTGGCTATATGTGCCAAGCTTATAGAGACATACCCCAAGATACTTGCAGCTGTAATTACTGCAAAATCGGCTCTACAAGGTATTGTCTTTGGGGGATGAATAGTTATGCAACTTCAAGTTTTCTATTTTTTTGTCTTATTTGTTTCACAATTTGAAAAAATATTTTGCATCTGCAAAGTGGTAGGGATGTTGTGTAAATCAAATGATACAAACCCACAAAATATCCATTTTAATTCCAGGTTGTAAGGCAACAAAATGCTCTCGTCATGACAAGCTGCTGGAGATTTACTCCCATACTGATAGCACTGTATCTGTTTGATGGATGAACATAAAGGCCATGAAAGGCAGCTGAATTAGAGACTTTCAGAATCTGCTGGATCTGAAACAGATGCCGTACCAGCAGATGATCCATGAGCGGGGAAGGGAGCTGCGAGACAAGAAACTGGGTATGTTCCACATCACACGCTCTTCACATGCAGCAGTGGAGAACAGTTAGAGGATCTTTGCTGAGATGATCCGCTACATTGAGAGAAAGTGCTCTGAAGTGAAGGAGCTGATCAGAGCCCAGGAGAGGGCAGCCGGGAGTGAGGCTGAAGGACTCCCGGAGCAACTGAAGCAAGAGGTTTGTGAGCTGAGGTAAGACGCCGAGCTGGAGCAGCTCTCACTCACAGAGGATCACATCCACTTTCTCCAGTATCCAGTCTCTAAGTCCTGTGCTGGACCCCAAGGTTGTACCTACCACCTCCTGTTGCCCCCTTTTCTGGTTAGAGGATGTGACGAAGAGAGTGTGTGAGCTGAAGGAGAGACTGGAGCAAATCTGTCAGGAGAGGTGGAGAAGATATCTTCTAAAGCCCTGCTTGCCCCCCTGCACAGCCCCTAGCCCAGTTAAAGGGATACATCAGGGTTTTGGCAATGAGGCCCTTTATATAATTTCTCAGAGGAAGATGAAATTGTGGATACAATTTTTATCTCTGTGTCCAGTGTGAAGGAAGTTAGAGGTAGTTTCATGAGCCAATGCTAACTAGCATTAACGCAATGACAGGAAGTCTATGGGTATCTACTAGCATGCTAGCAGAAACCCATAGACTTCCAGTCATTGTGCTAATGGACAGTAACCAGGTTTCCATCCTTTTTATGCGAGTAAAGTACATGTCGGATTCAAAATGTCACGACAGGCCTGATGGAAACAGCTAAATTTGTAGGTAAAGTTGAAAAAAACAAAATGCGCTACACAAGGTGGGATCTTTTTGTGTCTGTAAAATAAATTATGTGAGAAATGGTGGTGAAAATACATTTGTGCGCAAATATTGATATAATAACCATCATATTGAAGTAAACTTAGTTACGCAATGTCATGTTGTGTGGCCGTCCACTACAATTTGGGAAAGCATGCAGATTATTAGGCTACAGATGAAATAAATGATGAACTTAACAGCGTGGTGAAAATGAAAAGTGATGAGCTTGATGCTCCTTTCCAATAGACATTGAGGGTTTTATTCTGGTGACATGATGACCGACGCTTGGCTGCCATTTGACAAATAAAAATAATCTTGCTCTTAATAATCTCATAATGTAGGCTTTACCCGCACTGTATCTGCGAGCTGTTAGCTATGGCGCATGTGCCAATACCAGTGGACACATTCGGTATATAACGCAACATTTTTTGCAACAAATCCATCACTAGAGTTGAAGATTTTATTTTTTTATTTGGTACATCGGACGTTTTTTATGTGCACTACGTCATCACGCACATCCTTTTGTCCGCGACAATTCAATTTGATGTAAACACATCTCTGGTGGGAAAAAACTATATATTGTTTTTATGCAGTTTTTTTATATTCACACAAATCTGTCGCCAATTGGATGGAAACCTAGCTACAAAAACATAAATGTATCCACTAGTTCAACTGACTCTGGAGAAGTAGATCAATTGCCAAAATCTGGAAGTATCCCTTTAATGTAGACTGACTAATGATGTTTGTTACTATTAATAATCATGAAATGTAACTTTCGAATGTTGTTTAATTTTGCTTCCACATAGATACCATATATCATTTTTTAAAACTAAGCAGCGCAGTAAAACAAATAACATGTCATATTTAACATGGAAATGGTGTTGTAATAGGGTTGAGATTGTCAATTGGTCAAGTAGCCTAGTGAACAGTGAACTGGCCATATTCTCAACGGTTGAGATGATGTCCCTTCTGAGCCGACATGGGGGCACATTGAATATATTGGCCAAAATTTCTGTGGAATGAGACATTCATAGCCCAGTACTATAAATTTTTCTAATGACCACAATAAAAACAATTACATCACTGGTTTAGTATATTTCAATTGACCATGTTTTTATTTAACCATATCTAGATAAATAAAAGTTAACAGTCAGAATAACATCTACCAAGTTAATAGTTCTAGAAATTGAATGGAAAGTTATGCAAGATTCCTCTCATTGATTACAAAACAAAAGGCCAAATCAAACATTCACTGCTCTCATTGGTGTCAGGGCTGTTGTACTGAAGTCACACTCTGTGGTGCCAAAACACATGGAGGCAGACTCAAAAGTAGAGCCTGCCAACCTGCCTGTCACAACTCCATCTGACTCTTTCAGAAGACTCGCTTGGAATTCTAGAGTAAAGTAACAGTTTGAAGAAGGAATAACCACACATTATCAGCAGTATTATTGTTTATTTTTTATTGTATGTGCACATTAGGACTCGGTTCACTAGACTTTCACACACTCCCGCAAGGCGGGGGAGCCTACAAGCTTTGGGGTCCCTCCAGAGGTAGGGCCCCCCAGATAGCAAATAACATTTTGATTTGTTTAACACTTGGTTTTATACATGATTCCATATGTGATATTTCATGAAAAACTATCTCTGCTTCATGACAAAATTAGTAGAATAGTGGGAAATTTGCTCTAAAACAGAATTTCCTCCCAGCTTCATGGCAAAATAGCATGAGATTTGCTCTAAAATGAATGAAATTAGCCAAACTGCAGTATGCCACTGACTCAGTTGATAGTAAATATGAAAGATTTAACATTACAGTAAATGTGGACAGTAGGTAAAAAACATAGCTGATGTCCACTACAAACCTCCAGAATGTTGCTCTTCTCTGCTCCAAGCACATTCTGAAGCATGGAAATAAATAAAGCAGCAATTTGATTGCGGTCAAATCTTGAAGAAATAAAAGCTACCTGTATGTGGTGAGAGGCGCCGACAGAGATGGATGCCTCCCTTCGCGTTTTTAATGTATTATTTCTTAAACTGTTACCCCAGGAGATCTTAAGTCTTATTACATACAGTCGGGAGAAACTATTGGATATAAGAGCAACATCAACTTACCAACATTATTACCAGGAATACGACTTTCCCGAAGTGGATCCTCTGTTTGGACCACCACCCAGGACAATGGATCGGATCCGAGCAGGCAACCCAAAACAACGGTGCCGCAGAAGGGACGGACGCAGAAGCGGTCTTCTGGTCAGACTCTGTAGACGGGCACATCGCCCACTGCTCCCGAGTACACTAATTGCCAATGTCCAGTCTCTTGACAACAAGGTAGATGAAATTCGAGCAAGGGTTGCCTTCCAGAGAGACATCAGAGATTGTAACATTCTTTGTTTCACAGAAACATGGCTCACTCAGGATACATTATCAGAGTCACTACAGCCACCTGGTTTCTTCACGCATCGCGCCAACAGAAACAAACATCTCTATGGTAAGAAGAAGTGTGGGGGTGTATGTCTTATGATTAACAAGTCGTGGTGTGATCATAACAACATACAGGAACTCAAGTCCTTTTGTTCACCTGAATTCCTTTAATCAAATGCAGACCGCATTATCTACCAAGAGAATTCTCTTTGATTATAATCACAGCCGTGTATATCTCCCCCCCCCCCCCACCCCATCTCGACGGCCCTGAAATAACTTCATTGGGCTCTATGTAAACTGGAAACCATATATCCTGAGGATGCATTTATTGTAGCCGGGATTTTAACAAGGCTGCTCTGAAAACAAGGCTCCCTAAATTTTATCAGGATATCTAATGTGCAGCCCGGGCTAGCAACACCCTGGATCATTGCTACTCTAATGTCCGCGATGCATACAAAGCCCTCCCTCACCCTCCTTTCGGCAAATCTGACCACGACTCAATTTTGTTGCTCCCAGCCTATAGACAGAAACTAAAACAGGAAACCCTCATGCTCAGGTCTATTGAATGCTGGTCTGATGAATCCGATTCCACGCTTCAGGATTGCTTCGATCATGTGGACTGGGATATGTTCCGGGTAGCATCGGACAATAACATTGATTCGGTGAGCGAGTTTATTAGCAAGTGCATCAGTGATGTGGTACCCATGGTGACCATTAAATCCTTCCCCCACCAGAAATCTTGGATTGATGGCAGCATTCGCGCAAAACTGAAACGGCGAACCACTGCTTTTAATCATGGCAAGGCGACCGGAAACATGACCGAATACAAACAGTGTAGTTATTCCCTCCGCAAGGCAATCAAACAAGCTAAGCTTCAGTATAGAGACAAAGTAGAGTCGCAATTCAATGGTCCAGACACAAGACGTATGTGGCAGGTTCTACAATCAATCACTGACTACAAAAAGACACCGATGTCTTGCTCCCAGACAAACTAAACAACTTTTTGCTCGCTTTGTAGACAAAACAATGCCACTGACAAGGCCCACTACCAAAACCTGCGGGCTCTCCTTCACCACAGCCAACGTGAGTAAAACATTTAAACGTGTTAACCCTCGCAAGGCTGCCGAACCAGACGGCATCCCTAGCCGCGTCCTCAGAGCATGCACAGACCAGCTGGCTGGTGTGTTTATGGACATATTCAATCAATCCCTATCCCAGTCTGCTGTTCCCACATGCTTCAAGAGGGCCACCATTGTTCCTGTTCCCAAGAAAGCTAAGGTAACTGAGCTAGATGACTATTGCCCCGTAGCACTCACTTCCGTCATCATGAAGTGCTTTGAGAGACTAGTCAAGGACCATATCACCTCCACCCTACCTGACACCCTAGACCCACTCCAATTTGCTTACCGCCCCAATAGGTCCACAGACGACGCAATCGCAACCACACTGCACACCGCCCTAACCCATCTGGACAAGAGGAATACCTATGTAAGAATGCTGTTCATCGATTTACAGCTCAGCATTTAACACCATAGTACCCTCCAAAGTCGTCATTAAGCTCGAGACCCTGGGTCTCGACCCTGCCCTGTGCAACTGGGTCCTGGACTTTCTGACGGGCTGCCCCCAGGTGGTGAGGGTAGGAAACATCTCCACCCCGCTAATCCTCAACACTCGGGCCCCACAAGGGTGTGTTCTCAGCCCTCTCCTGTACTCCCTGTTCACCCATGACATCGTGGCCATGCACGCCTCCAACTCAATCATCAAGTTTGCAGGCGACACCACAGTGGTAGGCTTGACTACCAACAACGACGAGGCGGCCTACAGGGAGGAGGTGAGGGCCCTCGGAGTGTGGTGTCGGGAAAATAACCTCACTCAATGTCAAAAAAACAAAGGAGATGATTGTGAATCTCAGGAAACAGCAGAGGGAGCACCCCCCAATCCACATCGAAGGGACAGCAGTGGAGAAGGTGGAAAGTTTTAAGTTCCTCGGCGTACTCATCACGGACAAACTGAGTTGGTCCACCCACACAGACAGCGTGGTGAAGAAATTCAGCTTTTCACCAAAAACACTCACAAACAGATGCACAATCGAGATTATCCTGTCAGGCTGTATCACCGCCTGGTACAGCAACTGTTCCGCCCACAACCGTAAGGCTCTCCAGAGGGTAGTGAGGTCTGCACAATGCATCACCATGGGCAAACTATCTGCCCTCCAGGACACCTACACCGCCCGATGTCACAGGAAGGCCAACAAAGATAATCAAGGACAACAACCAACCAAGCCACTGCCTGTTCACCCCGCTATCATCCAGAAGGTGAGGTCAGTACAGGTGCATCAAAGCAGGGACTGAGACTGAGAAACAGCTTTTATCTCAAGGCCATCAGACTGTTAAACAGCCATCACTAACATTGAGTGGCTTCTGCCAACATACAGACTCAATTTCTAGCCACTTTAATAATTAGATGTAACAAGTCACTTTAAACAATGCCACTTTATATAATGTTTACATACCCTACATTGCTAATCTCATATACATTTTACATTTACATTTAAGTCATTTAGCAGACGCTCTTATCCAGAGCGACTTACAAATTGGTGCATTCACCTTATGACATCCAGTGGAACAGCCACTTTACAATAGTGCATCTACATATTTTAAGGAGGGGAGGGGGGGGTGAGAAGGATTACTTTATCCTATCCTAGGTATTCCTTAAAGAGGTGGGGTTTCAGGTGTCTCCGGAAGGTGGTGATTGACTCCGCTGTCCTGGCGTCGTGAGGGAGTTTGTTCCACCATTGGGGAGCCAGAGCAGCGAACAGTTTTGACTGGGCTGAGCGGGAACTGTACTTCCTCAGTGGTAGGGAGGCGAGCAGGCCAGAGGTGGATGAACGCAGTGCCCTTATTTGGGTGTAGGGCCTGATCAGAGCCTGGAGGTACTGAGGTGCCGTTCCCCTCACAGCTCCGTAGGCAAGCACCATGGTCTTGTAGCGGATGCGAGCTTCAACTGGAAGCCAGTGGAGAGAGCGGAGGAGCGGGGTGACGTGAGAGAACTTGGGAAGGTTGAACACTAGATGGGCTGCGGCGTTCTGGATGATATATATATGTATGGATGATCATATGTATATACTGTACTCTATACCATCTACTGCATCTTGCCTATGCCGTTTGGCCATCGCTCATCCATATATTTAAATGTACATATTTTTAACAACTACTTTACACTTGTGTGCATAAGGTAGTTGTTGTGAAATTGTTAGATTACTTGTTAGATATTATTGCACGGCAGGAACTAGAAGCACAAGCATTTCGCTACACTCGCATTAACATCTGCTATAACCATGTGTATGCGACCAATACGATTTGATAGGCGCAAAACTGTGCTACAAAACTGACTCAGTTGATAGTTAATATGAAATATGTAACATTACAGTAAATTGGGACTGTAGGTAAAAACCATACTGTATTTAGCTCATTTCCACTGCAGAGGACATTTATTAACAAGCTCTCATTTAATGTGGGGAAAATTATTGCACTACTCTGAAACTCAAACTATTCCTGAGATTTTATTATTTGAAACTATTTGAATATCAAACTGACATAAATGATCATTACACACACTTATCATAACATTTTCTAATTGTGATGGTTATTGTGATGGTAGCCATTTTGAAGAACCAGAAAGAAAGAATGATCAAGGTGACAACCCCGCACCTGTGATCTCATTGAGTGAGTTGGGTGCGTCACCGGCCTGAATCTAATCCAATCTGGAGCTATAGTCAGTAAAGCATATAATTAGTATTTCCACTAGTTGCAACAGCCACAAACTAAAAATTTGTCGATATCATCTAAATTGAAGACTATCAAAAACAATGAGGATAATGATCATCTCCTTTGGACTGCTTTTCACCCTCTCAAATGCAGGTGTGTTATGTTTCGGATCTATGAAACAAATGTAAATGTCTACAATATAGAATATTTAGTCTGACTTAGAAATTGATACACACAATGTCACGGCCGTCGTTGGAAGGAGACCAAGATGCAGCGTGGTGACATGTTCCTTTAATATATAGAAAATGTAGCCAAGAAAACAAGGACACGACGGTGAAGCTTAACTTCGGCTATAATGCTCTAACAAAGTCAACTACCCACACTGAAGGAGGGGAAAAGGACTATGATTCCCAATGAGACAACGATAGACAGCTGTCCCTGATTGAGAACCATACCAGGCCAAAACATAGAAATAAAGAAACATAGAAAACAAAACATAGAATGCCCACCCAAATCACACCCTGACCAAACCAAAATAGAGACATAAAAAGGCTCTCTCAGGTCAGGGCGTGACACACAAAGACACAATTTTGTCAGAATTTGATCGAACATATCCTCATAAGCCTATCTTCACTTCCTGAGACCCAGCAATACATTTTTTTCCTCTCTAATGGACTTTTGTTAGGTCTGCCACTGTGTTAGGTCCTGCTGTACCTTTTGAGAGGACATTCTGGGATTTGTCATCTGGTTGGCAAGCATGTGAATGGTTTGTGTACGGAGTGTATGGTTTATTTAAGCAATCAGGCACGAGGAGGTGTGGTATTTAGCCCATATACCACAGCCGTGCCTTATTGCTGTTATAAACTGGATACCAACGTAATTAGAGCAGTAAATTAGAGCCTAACTAACTTCTCACAAACCCTCCCCTAGAAGTTAGTAGGGCTCTTTTTTATTTTCTTTGTAATACAGGATTAGGTAGGAGGGTTTAGTATTTCTTAATGTTTGATTCTTTATTAATTTAGTCTGTAAACTGGGATTGACTACACACCAGTACAACAGGTGGCGGAATGCACCTCTAATGTTTGTTTGCAAAACATAGAAGATGAAGAAGAAATACGTGACCCGGAAATGCCTAGTTAGAACAGTCTGGGTGCGTGCATGCGTGTTGATGTTATGGTTTATTTGCATTTTCATTTTTGATCAGATTGGTAATTCATAACTCATTGGTTTACCTAATTATAATTTATTGTTGGTGAAACACATGTCCAGCTAGCTAGACAAAACCCTGGTATTGGATTCAACTAGCTAGGCTAAGTTAATCAGCAAAAGGTCAGCTGAGCTAGCTAGCTAGCTAAAAATATGTTTGATACTGCTAATGTTACAGACAGTGGATTTCAAAGAATCCCAAATCAATCCCTAGCACTCTAGTCTAGGCACTTATGGAGATCTGAGTTTTGATAGGTGTAAGGAATATGGCAAAAATTCCACCGAGCCGATCAAAGCAAGATGGAACAAGCTAGTTACCACATTACAGTTCCGCTTTGGGCTGGATGTGTCAATGTGTAGTTCAGACATACATAATCAGAATTTATGTTTTACAGCTATTAGTCACAAAATCCCTAGTTTGAAAGAGACTGTTTTTCTGAAAGCTGTGCTGAGACATTTTCCATACATTTTCCTCCACGTGGGCCGCCACCTAGCAATTTGAGTTCAACCAATGAGCTTCAGACTCTCACCATATGAGTGACAGCTAGCAAGAGGCACACCATGCAACCACAGCAGAGCGAGAAAGATGCTGTGTTCAAAACAACTGGGAACTTGTAAAAATACAAGGTCAAATCATCACGTCAGTGATCTTCAGGTCAGAAAGCCGGAGCTCTAGAAAGAGGCCCGAGTTGGAATTCCAATTTGGATGACCGTACAAATCTATTTTTCCCAGATGGATTTTTTCTTCTTCAGAGTTTCCAATTGTTTTGGAAACACTGAAGTCAAAAGTCAAAGATTTCCTAGTGGCCAGTTCAAAGTTTTGAACGTGGCAAGAGAGCGCAATGACGTGGTGCACAAATCTGCACATATGTGAGTACTATTTTCAGAACTATTGTCTAAAAAGTAAACAAAAAATACAGGATAATCTCTTTAAGGAACAGGTTTTTCCTGTCTTTTTGATAGTAGCAGCAGTGGAGATGATGGTGATATTGGTGATATTGGATGGCCACCAAGGGGCTCTGGTCAAAGGTAATCCAATCCCAAGGCCCCAAGGCAGTGACAGTGAAACTGTGTTGAAGAGGCCTCCACACCTTCATATGAGAAATGTTGTTATTAATTGTCTATAGTTCAATATATGTGTCTCAATAATCTATAGGCTCATTAGAGATTAGACAATATATTCAATGATATACAGAGTACACCCGTTCATTCTTGTAGCCTATATACCTGATTTATACATGTCTTGTTATACATGTCTTAGAATTTACATTTACATTTACATTACATTTAAGTCATTTAGCAGACGCTCTTATCCAGAGCGACTTACAAATTGGTGCATTCACCTTATGACATCCAGTGGAACAACCACTTTACAATAGTGCATCTAAATATTTTAAGGGGGGAGGGGGTGAGAAGGATTACTTTATCCTATCCTAGGTATTCCTTAAAGAGGTGGGGTTTCAGGTGTCTCCGGAAGGTGGTGATTGACTCCGCTGTCCTGGCGTCGTGAGGGAGTTTGTTCCACCATTGGGGAGCCAATTTCTACGTGGACGAGGATATTGGAAATTTAATCAAAGCCTATTGGATGACAACTTGTTTTTAACCAAGGCTGAAGAATTTATAACATAGGTTCAACAGATTCCCTTATTGTATGGGACACTTTTAAATGTGCCTTTAGAGGCCATTCATTTCAATTCGCATCTTTAAAACAAAATAAATTTAGCTCAAGCGTTAATACTAACAAAGGACTTAGTGGGACTAACAGTACAGATAGATGGCAATAAAAACGGTACCAGAGGCACAGAATGAGTTAGAGGAAAAAGAACTGGAGGACGTTCATCAAGAAATATCAAGTGTAATATATTATAAAAAATCAAGCGAACTGCATGGAATATGGGGAATAGTCACCCATGATTCACGAAACCATGTTTTGAAAGAGGAAGCAAAGTACTTTAAGCATATGTTTTGATTTCAGTCTCCTCCACTCCACTAACTGAAGTTAATTGCAAGGATTTTTGTTCTATTAATAATGTAAAATGAACAGCTGTACAGAAATACTCAGGGAAGGAACAGAGGAGGAACGTCTTGATGCCTTTAAGTCAGGGACAAGTCCAGGGATTGATGGCATACATGTTGAGGTATATCACCATTTTTATTTGATGTACTTACAGGACCGTTATTCGAATGTTTTAGTCTACCATTTTCATAGGAGTGGTTATCAGATATTCAACAAGAAGGCTTACACTTCAGTATTGTGATGCAAACATTCTAGCAAATGCATTGTGCATAGAATTAAAAAGGTATTGTCGGATATTATTTAGCCTAATCAGACTTTTTTTAGATGTACGATACAGTTGAGATACTATAAGACTGGAAACAATAGAACACTTTTAAAAATCTGGGAAACTAGGCCTAATATTCACAGCTGACTTTGAAAAGGCTTTTGATAAAGTACGACTGGAATTTATATATAAATATAATATTTTCATTTAGGAGAATCTCTAATACAATGGGTTAAAGTTATGTATAGTCGCTCTGGATAAGAGCGTCTGCTAAATGACTTAAATGTAAATGTAAATGTAGATGTAAAATATGGCTATATTTCACCTTTATATAACCAGGGAGGCCAGTTAAGAAGTTCTCATTTACAACTGCGACCTGGCCCAGATAAAGCAAAGCAGTGCGACAAAAACAGCAACACATAGTTACACATAAACAAACGTACAGTCAATAACACAATAGAAAAATCTATATACAGTGTGTGCAAATGTAGAAGAAGGGAGGTACGGCAATAGATAGGCCATAGAGGCGAAATAATTACAATTTAGCAGTAACACTGGAGTGATAGGTGTGCAGATGATGATATGCAAGTAGAGATACTGGGGTGCAAAAGAACAATAAGATAAATAAAAATATGGGGATGAGGTAGTTGGGTGTGCTAACTGTCAAGAGGAGTAAAACAAGGTTTTCCACAATCAACATATCTATTTATTATTGCCATTGAAATGTTAGCTATCAATATCCGATCCCTGAAATCCAGGACTAAAAAACAAAGTTGACATTGAACGCTGTTCTTTTAAATTCACAATTTGGATCCCTCCACAGCCTCAGAGGATCTAGAAAATTGTTCTAACATCTCTGGATCACAATTTAATTATGATGTGTACTATATTACGTATTGGATCACAAAAAAATACTACTTTTACATTACTGTGTAGTTTACCAGTAAAATAGTCTGACGGTAAAATGGAAATACTATCAAATCAAATGTATTTACAAAGCCCTTATTACATCAGCCTATGTCACAAAGTGCTTATACAGGAACCCAGCATAAAACCCCAAACAGCAAGCAATGCAGATGTAGTTGCAATGATGGGAAGGTGAGTTGGAAGCAGGTGAAATGTTTTAATAAAACAACAAAACCAAGAACACGACACTAACATAAGGCAGTACGCCGATACAGGAGAACAATACCAACTGGTGAGTGAAGCACGGTGGATAGGAAAAACTCCCGAGAAAGGCAGGAACCTAGGAAGAAATTTATAGAGCAGGTATTCCCAAACTAGGGTAATTCTGTCGGGGGTACGCCAAATACAAATGTGATTCACTTTTTTAAATCATTTATTAATAAATAAAAGAGGTACATTTTTTAAATTCACATTTTCAAACAGTATTTTCCAATGGGGCTATACATTTGGGTGAGATTTTTTTCCTGCCTGAGTAACCTCATTTCAATGTCAAAAATAAAATTTAACCATCTAGTGTTCAGCGAAATAACAACACAATGTCAAATACAGGTAGCTTAGTCAAATAATTAACATCCAATCACATTAACCGTTACTCTCTCCCTGGAATTCCACTAACAGTCCGTATGTAGCCACACATAGCTGCTTCTCATGTTGGTATCTGTACTGATGGCACAAAAGTCATGACATAAAGACATAGTGGAGTGGTAACGTGTGTGCAAGCAGTTACTCCCGATGCCATTTCGGTACACAGCAGAATCCACTGAGAGGCTCTTGCTGCCAAGGGAATGCCTGACCGCTTTAAAGACGTTTTGGACACAACAGTGAAAATGGTTAACTTTGTTAAAGCAAGGCCCCTGAACTCTCATGTATTTTCTGCACTATGATATGGGCATCGACAATGTAACGCTTTTACAACATACAGAAGTGTGCTGTTACCAAGGGGCAAAGTATTGACATGTTATTTGGAATTGAGAGACGAGCTTAAAGTTTTCTTTACTGACCATCATTTTCACATGATGATGAGTTTCTCACACGACTGGCCTATCTGGATGATGTTCTTTCTCTCTCACCTGAAGGATCTGAATCTAGGATTTACAGGGACTCTCCGCAACTATATTCAATGTGCGGCACAAAATTGAGGCTATGATTAAGAAGTTGGAGCTCTTCTCTGTCTGCATTAACAAGGACAATTTCCATTATTGTATGATTTTTTTGTGTGCAAATGAACTCAAGCTTATGGACCATGTCAAATGTGATATAAAGAAGCACATGCGTGAGTTGGGTGCACGATTACGCAAGTACTTTCCCGAAACGGATGACACAAACAACTGGATTTGTCATCCCTTTCATGCCCTGCCTCTAGTCCACTCACCAATATCTGAACAAGAGAGACTCATTGAAATTGCAACAAGCGGTTCTGTGAAAATGTAATTTAATCAGAAGCCATTGACAGATTTCTGGATTGGGCTGCGCTCAGAGTATTCTGCCTTGGCAAATCACGCTGTTAAGACACTGATACCCTTTGCAACCACGTACCTATGTGAGTGTTATGCAGGTGAATGAGGACCCAAAAGCGACTTGGCGAAAACAGAGTCTTTAATCCAGTAAAGTAACTTTACAATCAAAAGGCATAATTCTACTCGTAATGACGAGAACAGACTGGAGACTTGATCAAGAACTGCAGGTTGCCTCGGGAAGGCACTTGAACGTAGCAGACTCAGACACCTGCTCACCACGCAGCATCTGAGGGAAACACGACACGACAGGGCGATACATAGACACAGCACGGTGAACAATAGACAAGGATCCGACAGGGCAGGAACGGAAAACAAGGAGAGAAATAGGGACTCTAATCAGGGAAAAGGATCGGGAACAGGTGTGGGAAGACTAAATGATTGATTAGGGGAATAGGAACAGCTGGGAGCAGGAATGGAACGATAGAGAGAAGAGAGAGAGGAAGGGAGAGAGAAAAAGGGGAACGAACCTAAAAAGACCAGCAGGGGGAAAATGAACAGAGGGAAAAGCAAAATGACAAGACAATCTAAGACAAAACATGACAGTGAGAGTGGATTCTCGGCCCTCACTAGCATGAAAACTAAATACAGGCACAGACTGTGTGTGGAAAATGATTTAAGACTGTGATTCTCTCCAATACAACCCAACATTGCAGAGTTATGTGCATCCTTTCAATAATTCTCATTAACGTGTGGGGAGTTATTCACAATTTTCAATGAACAAATAAGGTTTTATATGTAAGATGGTTAAATAAAGAGCAAAATTATTGATTATTACATTATTATTTGTACCCTGGTCCTATAAGAGCTCTTTGTCACTTTGTCACAAGCCAGATTGTGACAATAACTCGCACTCTTTCTTATGTTTAATAAATGTAGTGTGTGTGTGGCAGGCTTACAATGATGGCAAAAAACAACATTTGAGAGTGCGCTGACCCTGATGCTAAAGGGGGTATGCAGCTGGAGGTTGAATGTTTGAAGGGGTATGGGACTATAAAAAGATTGGGAACCACTGCTATAGAGGAACCAGGTTCTGAGGGGTGGCCAGTCCTCTTCTGGATGTGCCGGGTGGAGATTATAAGCGTACATATTAAGGCCAGATCATTCTTCAAGATCTACACAAGATCATTCTTCAAGATCTTCAAGATCTACACAATAAAAAGCATGTAGACATTATCTCACAGTTATTTTCGACTAACATTTAGTTTTCAACAGCAGAGATTTCTATAAACCTTGCTGTCTGTCTCTGACATTTGCAACATTGTTTCAATATTCAAATTTGATTTCCAACTGTCCCATAATGAACGTGTAGGGGTCAAGGAGTCGGGACAAGAGTGAGGCAGGCAGCGTTTCTCAGCCAGTAGAAATCATGAATCAGCTTAATTTATATGGATATATACAAAGAAATGTCAATTGAAAAATGTTCAAACGAAATGAAGTGCAGCTAGTTTGCAGTCTTTCCAGCTTCAGTTTGAAGTTATTGTGTTAGCTGTGTTGTTGGCTAGCTCCTTGAACAACAGTGTCCTAATGAGAGAGCACATTTCCTATGCCAGGCAAAATCGTGCCTCATTAGCTCATTGTTATGGATGTACAGTATCCAAATAAATGTCACTAGAAACAACTTAAACAAATGCAGCTACTGTTGTTATTCTGTCTGCACTGTTTGATGTGACTGTAAGCTAGCAATAGTTGGCTAGCTAGCAAGCGAGGGATGAGAACATTGCCAGCTAGTATGACAATGGAACATTTAAAACTAACGACTGGGTCGCCCTCGACTTTGTCTTGAGCCTAACAACACCTGTGCCAAAATATCCTCCAAACACTGGCTTCTCGGGCATTATCACGTAAATATACTAATTGATCAAAATACAATTAATTGGGAAATGTTTTTAAACTGTATAAGCTCTGTAAATTATATCATAAATAGATTGAGTTGAGTTAAATCACACATGCAGCTAGCAAAAATATATGGAAATGTCTGCTATTCAAAATTACAACCAACTAATTGCAGCATTACCTAAAAAATTGAAGAGGCAAGTGGAAGGGGAAGAAGGTAAGGAACTTGTCTGTCGGCCCTGCATAAAGGACCAAAACATGTACTGCTGTGCCATACAGGTTGCAAAATAGAGATTTTCAATGTACTGATTCCATGGAACATGGTTTATGACCTGGTACACAAAATGATGCGGGATTCAAAATGCTGTTTTTCAATTTAAATTATTATATACAATTCAAACAATAGAATGTTATATACAGTTGATAGCTAAATACATATAAACTCAGTTTTTCACAATTCCTGACATCTAATCCTAGTAAAGATTCTGTGTCTTAGGTCAGTTAGATCACCATTTTATTTTAAGAATGTGAAATGTCAGAATAATAGTAGAGACAATGATTTATTTCAGCTTTTATTTCTTTCATCACATTCCCAGTAGGTCAGAAGTTTACATACACTCAATTAATATTTGCTAGCATTGCCTTTAAATTTTTTAATTTGGGTCAAATGTTTCAGGTAGCCTTCCACAAGCTTCCCACAATAAATTGGGTGAATTTTGTCCCATTCCTCCTGACAGAGCTGGTGTAACTGAGTCAGGTTTGTAAGGCCTGCTTGCTCATACATGCTTTTTCAGTGCTGCCCACAGAATTTCTATAGGATTGAGGTCAGAGCTTTGTGATGGCCCCTCCAATACCTTGACTTTGCTGTTCCTTAAGTCATTTTTCCACAACTTTGGAAGTATGCTTGGGGTTATTATCCACGTAATTTTCCTGCCTCATGATGCCATCTATTTTGTGAAGTGCACCAGTCCCTCCTGCAGCAAAGCACCCCCACAACATAATGCTGCCACACCCATGAATGGTGGTATTTGGATGAGGTTCTTCGGCTTGCAAGCCTCCCCCTTTTTCCTCCAAACATAACCATGGTCATTATGGCCAAACAGTTCTAATTTTTGGTTCATCAGACCAGAGGACATTTATCCAAAAAGTACGATCTTTGTCCCCGTGTGCAGTTGCAAACTGTAGTCTGGCTTTTTTATGGAGGTTTTGGAACAGTGGCTTCTTCCTTGCTGAGCAGCCTTTCAGGTTATGTCGATATAGGACTCCTTTTACTGTGGATATTTGTACCTGTTTCCTCAAGCATCTTCACAAGGTCCTTTTGCTGTTGTTCTGTGATTGATTTGCACTTCTCGCACCAAAGTACGTTCATCTCTAGGAGACAGAACGCATCTCCTTCCTGAGCGGTATGATGGCTGCTTGGTCCCATGGTGTTTAAACATGCATACTAGTGTTTGTACAGATGAACGTGGTACCTTCAGGCGTTTGGAAATTGCTCCCAAGGATGTACCAGACTTGTGGAGGTCTACAATTCTTGGCTGATTTATTGTGGAGGTTCTCTGAGGTCTTGGCTGATTTTATTTAGATTTTCCCACGATGTCAAGCAAAAGAGGCACTGAGTTTGAAGATAGGACTTGAAATACCTCCACAGGTACACCTCCAATTGACTCAAATTATGTCAATTAGCCTATCAGAAGCTTTTAAAGCTATGACATCAATTTCTGGAATCTTCCAAGATGTTTAAAGGTACAGTCAACATAGTGTATGTAAACTTTTGACCCGCTGGAATTGTGAAACAGTGAATTATAATTAAAATAATCTGTCTGTGAACAATTGTTGGAAAAATTACTAGTAGATGTCCTAACCGACTTGCCAAAACTATAGTTTGATAACAAGAAATGTGTGGAGTGGTTGAAAATTGAGTTTTAATGACTTCAACCTAAGTGCATGTAAACTTCCGACTTCAACTCTATATGGGGGATACAACCATCCCAGCTCTGCAGATTTTGCTACAAAGACACAGAATTATTGTTCACTTGTTTTGGTACTGCCCCCATGCAGCTTGTTTTTGGTCGCAGGGTCAGGAAAGGCTGAAGAATTACAACATTTATCTGGAGCTAACTCTGCAAATTTGAAAAGTCATATTCAATCGATCAATAATAAAATAATAATACTCTTAGCAAAACAATATATTGTTCATTTACAATCTGTGGCAACTATTATAATATAAAGGTTATGGAAATGTGTGAAACATCACAGCACAGATAAAAAATATACACTGCTGTTGAAAAGTTTTAGAACACCTACTCATTCAAGGGTTTTTCTTTATTTTGACAATTTTCTACATTGTAGGATAATAGTGAAGACATCAAAACTATGAAATAACACATATGGAATCATGTAGTAACCAAAATGAAGGCTGCAGCTCCATGCCGAGGTAACACTGAGCGAGAAACGCCCGACAGGTGCCCGGCACTCCACTGACGCACTCTGGGGGAGGTAAGCAGGGTTCCCGGGAAACCGGGGTGACAGCGCTGCTACCAGCCAGGTTACTGAGGGGTAGGCTGCCTAGTAGACAACTCACTGAATTTCTTCCGCAATGTGTCCAATGCTAGCTTGTGATGTTTGGCCATGGCCTGGAACTCTTCTATCAGACCACAAAGCAACTCGTCGTTCATACCAAGAACACAGTGGCCTCCATTATTCTTAAATGTAAGAACTTTGGAGCCACCGAGACATTTCCTAGAGCTGGCTGTCCGGCCAAACTGAGCAATCGAGGGAGAAGGGCCTTGGTCAGGGAGGAGACCAAGAACACGATGGTCACTCTGACAGAGCTCCAGAGTTCCTCTGTGGAGATGGGAGAACCTTCCAGAAAGACAACCATCTATGCAGCACTCCACTAATCTGCCGTTTATGGTAGGGTGGCCAGACGGAAGCCACTCCTCAGTAAAATGCACATGACAGCCTACTTGAAGTTTGACAAAAGGCACCTTAAGGACTCTCAGACCATGAGAAAAAAGATGATCTGGTCTGATGAAACCTAGATTGAACTCTTTGGCCTGAATGCCAAGCATCACATCTGGAGGAAACCTGGCACCATCCGAAGGTGTAGCATGGTGGTAGCAGCATCATGCTGTGGGGATGTTTTTCAGCAGTCGGAACTGGGATACTAGTCAGGATTGAGGGAAAGATGAATTAAGCAAAGTACAGAGAGATCCTTGATGAAAACCTGCTCCAGAGTGCTCAGGACCTCAGACTGGGGCCAAGGTTCACCTTCTAACAGGACAATGACCCGAAGCACACAGCCAAAACAATGCAAGAGTGACTTTGGGACAAGTCTCTGAATGTTCTTGAGTGGCCCAGCCAGAGCCTGGACTTGGTCATCGATTGCTGCTGCGGAAGCGAAGTGTTCCGGGCCTTACTGAACCCCTCCTGGAGGTCCTGGTACTCTGCAGAGACCAAGCCCCCAGGAAGACGTCCAGGGGCAGGCTGAGCTGACTTCAGGCATTGAGTGTGGCAGGACGGGCTCCAGCCCATGATGGCACCAGTTGGCCAGTCGATGATGGGATTGTGTTGCTGGAGCCAGGAGAATCCCAATACCATGGGAATCTGAGGGGACCTGATGACCAGCATTTGACTAGTCTCGCTGTTGTTCCCTGACACCCATAGGTTGCTGGGAGTGATAATATGTGTAACCCTGCCTATTGGGCGCCCATCCAGCGCTCTAACCTCCATGGGAGTGGAGAGGGACTGAGTGAGGATGTTCAGCTCGGAAGCCAGGGTTGCGTTCAAAAAACTCTCATCGGCTCCAGAGTCAATGAGGACCCGGAGAGATTTAGACTGGCTGCCCCATAGAAGAATGGCAGGAACAGGGGTGTGAACAGGAGACCTCGGGTTCTCTCGGCAACAGGATCGTCTGGGACTTCTGGGAGGACTCGGAGGCAAGGTGGAATCCCTGGACGTGTGAGCGAAGTCGAATTTCCTCTCCCTCTACTGTTCCAGTAGTCGCCCATCAATGTGGATGGTCAAAGCGATGAGGGAATAGAGCCCATAGGTAACACCCGAGCAGCAAGCTCGTCCTTGACCACCTCCGAGACCCCGTGCAGGAACACATCAAACAGTGCTTCCTGGTTCCAAGCACTCTCCGCTGCCAACGTGCGGATATCCACAGCATATTCAGCCACACTGCAGGGGTCCTGCCGAAGCTGAATTAGCTCCCGGGCAGCGTCTCTCCCGGAGAACAGGGTGAGAAAAACCTTCTTGACCTCTTCCAAGAACCCCTCCAGACTAACCCATATGGCCGGCTGGCATTAAGCCAACGTTTGGACCCCCTCCATAAGGCCACGAAGCAGTTCCTCGTGCCTCCCAATGGCGGAGGAGATGGCGTCGCACAGCTGGCCCGGGTCTGCTGGGTCAGTCATGGCCAGTTGTACTATCAGGAATCAAGGTAAGACCGAAGTGCAGACTGTGTGAAGTAACCATGTTTAATGTAACCTCAGGGGCAGGCAGGGGTTGATAATCCAGAGTAGGAGCCAAGGTACAGGACGGCAGACAGGCTCAGGGTCGGGCAGAGTGGACAGGCGTGCAGGTACAGGACGGCAGGCAGTCTCAGGGTCGGGCAGAGTGGACAGGCGTGCAGGTACAGGGTCAGGACAAGCAATGGTCAAAATCCAGGAGGACGATAAAAAGAGAGGCTGGGAAAAGACAGGAGCTGACAGGACGGACGCTGGTAAGTTTGAAAAAACAAGACGAACCGGCAACAGACAGACAGAAAAAAACAGGTATAAATATACAGGGGATAATGGGGAAGATGGGCGACACCTGGAGGGGGGTGGAGACAATCACAAGAACAGGTGAAACAGATCAGGGCGTGACAATACTCAAGGTATTATCTTCACACGTATTTTAGATGCTTTTCACTGACAGCCGCAACTCAATAATCAGCTAGGCTATTGCCCCGTACGCAGCTCAAATGACTGGCTTTTCAAATTGGCATAAGCCTATGCACATATGATTTAAAATAATTCACAGCTAAAACAATGTAAAGAAGCTAATGATTCTTTGGTGAAGTATTTTGAACTATCTTACTTATTTCTATATAGACAGGAGTAAATATACAACTTTGGGATATGTATTTCAATTTACTTATCCAAACAGTACACAGTGCACCAGCCAGAGTTGGGACCAAGTCATTGTTTTACGAATCAGAAGTAAGTCTCAAGTCTTAGCACTCAAGTCCCAAGTCAAGTCTCAAGTCAAGATAGGCAAGTCCGAGTCAAGTCTTAAGCCAAGACCGACAAGTCCCAAGTCAAGTCTCAAGTCCTAAACTTTTAGTTTTGAGTACTAAACAAATCACAAGGTGCTCTTCACCAAATTTAATAGCATTTGATATTTTTAACAAGAGTTATAGTTAGTATATTACATTTATGCAAATCATGAATACTTAAAAAAATATATTTTTAAAATATTTCCAAATAAACTTTATATTCCATGGAAATACATGGGTACATTTACATTTACATTTAAGTCATTTAGCAGACGCTCTTATCCAGAGCGACTTACAAATTGGTGCATTCACCTTATGACATCCAGTGGAACAACCACTTTACAATAGGTAGCATGGGTAGCCATGAGAAAGACACATCAATGACAACAAAAACAAAAATATTTTAGTGCTCTCTCTCCAGATATACTCTTAACACCTAAAACAATCCTGCCATAAAGTTACAATAATTTATTAAAAGGTACATCAAAACAACTGCTACTGAACTTCAAGTAGGCCTACAATTTGAACACTGGCCTGAATGTCTGAGAAAAAAATACAGAGCTCAAAGATGGGAGATAAAACCTGAACATGGAGACTACGTGTGTGTGTGATGCATAAACAGTTGATTTTCTTCTCTTATCTCAGGGCCATATAATGCATTGCATTTGCAAATAAACAAATTCGATAAAAGTCTGTCAAAAAATAATTGAGCAGCGGCAGTAGCACCGTTTCGTCCACCCCCGTCCCCCATCCCCATAGCGATCGACTATCGAGGCTGGCTGTGAGAGCCAGGTCTGTGAGAGCCAGAAATCTTGCTTGTTTGTAGGTGACCATATACTTATTTTCCACCATAATTTGCAAATAAATTCATTAAAAATCCTACAATGTGATTTTCTGGTTTTTATTTCTTCTCATTTTGGTCTGTCATAGTTGAAGTGTACCTATGATGAAAATTACAGGACTCTCATCTTTTTAAGTGGGAGAACTTGCACAATTGGTGGCTGACTAAATACTTTTTTGCCGCACTGTATGTGATATTTCACACCAAACAAAGCTGTTTAGTTTTGTCTTTTGCGTGTTATGGACTGCTGGTGACTAATTCATAGTATCGTAGTATTTGTGTGACGGGTAGCCCATGGGTTCAGAAGGGTTGGAGATGGGGATGGTTTTGCAATTGACTTCACAACGTGGGCATCACATGAATTCAAAGAGGAAGGAGGTTGCAGTGTGTGTGTGTGTGTGTGTGTGTGTGTGTGTGTGTGTGTGTGTGTGTGTGTGTGTGTGTGTGTGTGTGTGTGTGTGTGTGTGTGTGTGTGTGTGTGTGTGTGTGTGTGTGTGTGTGTGTGTGTGTGTGTGTGTGTGTGTGTGTGTGTGTGTGTGTGTGACCACCCTTTCAAAATAAGTTAATTGCACAAACATCCTGCTGCAACAAAAAACCCAATTCTCAATGTCTCATTTACTGATAACAATGCTGACAGGACTGCACATTCATCCTGAGAGTGGATGTCTCTTCCCTTTCTACAGAAATCCAACCTAGTCTATCAACAACTAATATTTGAAAGAGGAAGCAAACAGCCAAAAGGAGTTTGTTTTGGGTTTCCAAAAATACTTTTTTGTTCCTTTTTATAAAATGACTAAACTTTTTGAAATGACAAGCCTTGCAGACATTTTGCGTTGCAAAACTCCTGGTGAAACCCCACATTTGTGTGGTAAGGAGATTGCTATGAACAACATTGAGGAAAATAAAAGTACATTCAGTGCTACTATGACCAGTGGTGGAAAAAGTACTAAATTGTCGTACTTGAGTAAAAGTAAAGATACGTACCATAATAGAAAATGACTCAAGTAAAAGTCACCCAGTAAAATATTACTGGAGTAAAAGTTTAAACGTGTTTGGTTTTAAATATACTTAAGTATCAAAAGTAAATGGAATTGCTAAAATGTACTTAAGTATCAAAAGTAAAAGTATAAACCTATTAAAATGTATATTAAGCCAACCAGATGTCATTATTATTATATCTTTTTTTACGTACGGATGGCCAGGAGCACACTCAAACAATAACATAATTTACAAACATGTTTAGAGAGTCCGTCAGATCTATTGGTAGATAGGTAAAAAAAACATTGAATATCCCTTTGATCATGTTGAACTTATTAATTACACTTTGGTTGGTGTATCAATACACCCAGTCACTAATAATAATAATAATAATAATATATGCATTTAGCAGACGCTTTTATCCAAAGCGACTTACAGTCATAACTCAGTTGCCAGAGACATCCTTCTTAACTCAGTTGCCAGAGAGGAAGGAAACCGCTCAGGGATTTCACCTATTTAATGGGAGTTTAATGGCTGTGATAGGAGAGAACTGAGGATGGATTAACAACATTGTAGTTACTCCAATAAACTAATCTTATTGACAAAGGGAAAAGAAGGAAGCCTGTACAGAATTAAAAATATTCCAAAACATGCATCCTATTTGCAACAAGGCACTAAAGTAATACAGCAAAAAATGTGGCAAAGCAAGCATTTTTTTTCCTGAATACAAAGTGATATGTTTTGGGCAAATCCAATACAACACATTTTACTGTCTACACCTCTTCATATTTTAAAGCATAGTGGTGGCTGCATCATGTTATGGTATGGGTCTGCTTATAATCATTAAGGACTGGGGAGTTTTTCAGGTAAACATTTTTACGGAATGGAGCTAAGAACAGGCAAAATCCTAGAGTAAAACTTGGTTCAGTCTGCTTTCCACCAGACACCTGGAGATTAATTCACCTTTTAACAGGACAATGTCCTAAAACACAAGGCCAAATCTACACTGGAGTTGCTTACCAAGAAGACAGTGAATGTTCCTGAGCGGCTGAGTTACAGTTTGACTTCAATCTACATGAAAATATATGGCAAGACCTGGAAATGCTCTAGCAATGATCACCAACCAATTTGACAGAGCTTGAAGTATTTTGAAAAGAATAATGAGCAAATGTCGCACAATCCAGTTGTGGAAAGCTCTTAGACACTTACCCAGAAAGACTCTGTAATCAATGCCAAAGGTGCTTCTTCAAAGTATTGACTCAGGAGTGTGAAACATGTTTTCACTTTGTTATTATGGGGTATTGTGTGTAGATGGGTAAGAAAAACATATATTTAATAATATTTAATTTTGAATTCAGGCTGTAACACAACAAAATGTGGAATAAGTCAAGGGGTATGAATACGTTCTGAATCATTAACCCAATAAGTGAGACATGTAACTTTCTACAGAGCATACAGATCTATAATCACAACAACAACAACAAGACCCTTAGTGATCTGTTTATTTATTTGAATCAAATATTATCTGTGAAATTTTTTAAATAGTATGTTGTGAAATGTACTGTATCTATTGACTGTGACAGCTTTATAACTTAAATAAAGGAAATAGCTTTGAGATGATGGCCTTTTGAATGAACTTTGAACTCATGGATGATTCATAAAGGAAATTATGAATTGACCCAATGAACTCATGGATGATGCAATTGAAAGGATCTATATGCAACCAAAGTTATTTCCATTTCTCATTAAATGACCAGCGATCGCTACGTGAGGAACCCAAGGTATCTGTTGGGGACCTCCTACTACAGGGGCTGGCTGCTTTCTGAGTGCACACTGCTGCTATAAAAGTTCTTCCCTTTTCACTTTTCACTCTGCACATTTGTGGACTTGATCATTACCCTTCTGCATCTTACAATGGAGGAAACCTATGTCAGGCATGTGGAGTTTCTGGGCTTTGAGAAACGCTTCTTCCCCAGTCAGCACTATGTGAGTTTGAGTTTGATCATTGTTGACCAAAATACCAAACGGTTCAGTGGAGGTTAATGCATGAGGTTGTTTTCCCAGACATAGATTAAGCCTAGTCATGCTCAATGGAGATTCTCTATTCAACGTGCTTCTTAGTCCGAGTCTCTTCTCAATAGTAAAGACAATTGCTTAGAAAAGTTTCATGACCAGGATTATTAGTTAACATTAAATTGCTTTCATACCATTTTAATTCTGCAAAATAGCTGTAGAGGATTTGATGGTTCTTCACTTATCTTTTTTGACTACTTTCTCAAAGGTCTACATGCTGATGGTGAAATGGAACAACCTGTCTGAGAAGTTGATCTATAGAGGGTATCCGGAGATCTACACATTTCATGTGAGTCTCTGCTCACATAATTTAATAGCGGAGGCAGAAAGTCGAAAGGTTGGACAACTGTGTATGTGTAGTGTGTGTCTGTATGAAAATAGCAGGCGAAGGGATTTCAGTGCTACCTCAATAACTGAAAGATTGTTAAATAGATAAACGCTGTGAAATGCCTGCCTTACTATTAGCCCCACTGATCTGCAGTCAGTTGATATGGTGCCT
This sequence comes from Oncorhynchus gorbuscha, assembly GCF_021184085.1. NCBI lineage: Eukaryota > Metazoa > Chordata > Actinopteri > Salmoniformes > Salmonidae > Oncorhynchus > Oncorhynchus gorbuscha. The sequence continues at coordinate 47,413,442 of NC_060188.1, read as the reverse complement.
GTCTGCCGGGGATATAGAAATTCAAGATGAATTAACTGCCTCCCTACTACCTCCACTGATCTGCAGTTAGTTGATAATGTGTCTATGGTTATAGAAATCCCTAATGGAGATGTTCCCAATTGAGGCTGGTGACATCAATAAGAAAGACAGGATCATCCCAGCATTACCAGGTAAGGACATGTACCTGCTCTATGGCTTACCTCTCCACAATGAGAACTGTTGTGTGGTTAGCGATCTGGCACAAATGGTTGCTGTGCACCATATTGATGGTGGATGAGGTGAATTTCCACCTTGCCATGTAAAGGGCATTGAGCACCTAGATGGAAAATCATGGATAAATAAAGTATTGATCTCTCGACAATTTACTATAGCAGTGATGTTGTAATTCTAGTATCCTTTGCATTTTTGCTTCATTTGAAAACAAAAAAGTGTAGGTGTTGTGTGCACTTGGGTGAACAGACGAGGTAGTGCTTGTTGTCAGTCAATGCTTCTCATAAGGAAACACCTGCAGCTGCTATCCAGATGTGACAAATGTACTTCTCTTTTTTTTGTATAAACCATAGCATCCTGTCTCATTTGAATATTTTCTGAAAATAACCTTATTCAATATATTTTTATTTTCTAGAATTGAATTTAAGCATAAATTATTTATGCTTATTATTATTACGGTGCATCTTATGCTTATGCAGTCTAAATAGTTATATAGTATATTAACTTCAATTGTTGTGCTGTACAGTTAAAAGCTGATTGGTAGGGATTCTGTATGTGTATTACATATTTTGCACTTTTGCTTTTTGTTAAACAGTTTGCACTTTTAGTTCTCACTAAAGGCATTATATTTTTAATCCAAAGGCTGTGACCACTAGTGATTATTTAGTACGAAAGCTAAATTAACTAACACAGTGATTCCCAAACTGGAGAATTCCATCAGGGGTACACCTAATAGAAATGTGATTCACATTTTTTTAAATATTAAAAAATAATTTTTGAATTTAAATAAATAAAATAAAAAATCTTCATATTTTCAAACAGTCCCATTATATTTTCCAACGGGGCTATACATTTGGGTGAGTTTTTCTCTCTCGCCTGATTAGCCTCCTTTCACCGCCAAAATTAATGACACCATATACTGTTCAGCGAAATAAGAACACAATGTCAAATATAGGTAGCCTAGTCAAATAATTAACATCCAATCACATTAACCGTTACTCTCTCACAGGAATTCCACTAATGGCCCGTATGTAGCCAAACGTAGCTGCTGATCATGTTGGTATCTGTACTGATGGTGCAAAAGCCATGACAGGGAGACATAGTGGAGTGGTAACGTGTGTGCAAGCAGTAGCTCCCGACGCCACTTGGGTACACTGCAGCATTCGAGAGGCTCTTGCTGCCAAGGGAATGCCTGACAGCTTGAAAGACATTTTGGACACTACAGTGAAAATGGTTAACTTTGTTATTAAAACAAGGCCCCTGAACTCTCATGTATTTTCTGTAGTATCCAATGATATGGGCAGCGACCATGTAATGCTTTCATAACATACAGAAATGTGCTGGTTATCAAGGGGCAAAGTATTGACACGTTTTTTGAAATTGAGAGACGAGCTTGAAGTTTTCTTTACTTGACTTTATAATTTTCACTTGTCTGACCACTTGCACGATGACTAGTTTCTCACACGACTGGCCAATCTGGATGATGTTTTTTCTTGCCTGGATGATCTGAATCTAGGATTACAGGGACTCTGCGCAACTATATTCAATGTGCAGCACAAAATTGAGGCTATGATTAAGAAGTTGGAGCTGTACTCTGTCTGCATTAACAAGGACAACACACAGGTCTTTCCATCATTGTATGATTTTTTTGTGTGCAAATGAACTCAAGCTTATGGACCATGTCAAATGTGATATAGCGAAGAACCGGAGTGAGTTGGATACGCAAATACGCAGGAACTTTCCCGAAACGGATGACACAAACAACTGGATTCTTTATCCCTTTCCTGCCCTGCCTCCAGTTCACTTACCAATATCTGAACAAGAGAGCCTCATCGAAATTGCTACAAGCAGTTCTGTGAAAATGTAATCAAAATCAACTGCCAGATTTCTGGATTGGGCTGCGCTCAGAGTATCCTGCTTTGGCAAATCACGCTGTTAAGACACTGATGCCCTTTGCCCCTTTGCAACCACGTACCTATGTGAGAGTAGATTATCTCACTAGCATGAAAAAAGTACAGCCACAGACTGTGTGTGGAAAATTATTTAAGACTGAGATTCTCTTCAATACAACCCAACATTGCAGTTATGTGCATCCTTTCAAACACACCCTTCTCATTAACCTGTGGTGAGTTATTCACAATTTTCAATGAACAAATAAGATTTTATATGTAAGATGGTTAAATAAAGAGCAAAATTATTTATTATTATTATGTGTGCCCTGGTCCTATAAGAGCTTTTTGTCACTTCCCACGAGCTGGGTTGTGACAAACTCACACTCATTCCTATGTTTAATAAATGTATTGTGTGTGTGTGTGTGTGTGTGTGTGTGTGTGTGTGTGTGTGTGTGTGTGTGTGTGTGTGTGTGTGTGTGTGTGTGTGTGTGTGTGTGTGTGTGTGTGTGTGTGTGTGTGTGTGTGTGTGTGTGTGTGTGTGTGTGTGTGTGTGTGTGTGTGTGTGTGTGTGGCAGGCTTATAATGATGGCAAAAAAACAACATTTGAGAGTGCCCTGACCATAATGATAGAGGGGGTACGCAGCTGGAGGTTGAATGTTTGTAGGGGTACGGAACTGTAAAAAGTTTGTGAACCACTGAACTAACACAACAAGGACCCTCAACAGCGCTCAAGTGGTTTTAAGCTTGTGTTGATACAACATGGGGAAGCAGAAGTTGTGAACAAACCTCAAAGTATGATGCAATACCAGAATTTTCCCCAAAAAATAAGGATACCTATGAAGATTTTACTCTAAACAATATCATGTATTGACTGGATTTGGCCCATTTGGAAGGTGTATAAGGGCACAAGACAAGACCCAGATGCAGACACGAGAGGCAGATGGTTTGTGTCTTTGATATTTATTAATAATCCAAAAGGGGTAGGCAAGAGAATGCTCGTGGACAGGCAAAAAAATAAAAATAATCTGTCATTCTGCCCCTGAACAAGGCAGTTAACCCACTGTTCATAGGCTGTCATTGAAAATATGAATTTGTTCTTAACTGACTTGCGTAGTTAAATAATGGTCAAATATATATTTTTACAAGTAGCTTTAATGACAGTGTGATACATTAAGAGGAAACTGCAATATGCGTTTAGTTCCTTGTGCAACGCAAAGGTCCACCTTTTCAGAGATAAACATATAACATCTACATCCAACACTGTAGTGTGTTATTTTGAATATTCCATTTTAATTGTCCTGCAATACATGTTTCTTCTGTCCCTCCTATCCTCAGCGCCAAAATGGTTGGACAGCCAAAAGAGCACCGAGACCAGGCAGAGCACTCTGGCTGACTACTGTCACTCTCTCATCAACCTGCCCCCCAAAATATCACGCTGCCAGCTGGTATGCAACTTCTTCAAGGTCCGACCGGAGGACGAGAACCCACCCGCTCAACAGCCGTAAGTACAACAACAAGGAATATGTAACGGGTGTCATCATCTGATGAGGAAGAATCGGACCAAAGCGCACGCAGCATGGTAAGTGTTCATGACTTTTATTGAACTGAACACTAGAACAAAACAACAAAGTGAATGAAAGAAACCGAAACAGTCCTGTCAGGTGCAGAACACTAAATAGAAAACAACTACCCACAAAACACCGGTGGGGAAAAAACTACCTAAGTAGGGTTCCCAATTTTAGACAACGATAGACAGCTGTCCCTGATTGAGAACCATACCCGGCCAAAACAAAGAAATACAAAACATAGAAAACTGAACATAGAATGCCCACCCAAATCACACCTTGACCAAACCAAAATAGAGACATAAAAAGCTCCCCCCCCAAAAGTGTGGACTCCGGCCACAAAACCTGAACCTATAGGGGAGGGTCTGGGTGGGCATTTCTCCGCGGTGGTGGCTCTGGTGTGGGACGCAGACCCCGTTCCACCTCTGGCTTGGCCCACTTTGGTGGCGCCTCGCCGCCGAGCGGGACTGGGGACCCTCGCTGCGGACCCCGGACTGGGGACCCTCGTTGTTGTGGGCCCCGGACTGGGGACCCTTGTTGTTGCGGGCCCCGGACTTGGGACCCTCATTGTTGCGTGCTCCGGACTGGGCACCCTTGTTGTTGCGGCCCCAGACTGGGCACCCTCGTTGCTGGCCCACTTGGCTCAATGCCCACTTTAGCCCGGCACGGGCGGAGCACATGAACTGAACAGTCCCAGCACACCTGAGACACAGTGCGCAGAGCCGGCGCAGGATACCCTGGGCCAAAATGGCGCACCGGAGTCCAAGCGCGCTGAGCTGCCACAATCCGCCCTGGCTGGATGCCCACTCTTGCATGGCACTTGGGGAGGGCTGGCATATAGCGCACCGTGCTATGAGCGCTCCCTGGAGACACCATGCGCTTTACCGCATAACACAGTGCCTGACCAGTACCACTCTGCTTCCGGTAAGCACTGGGATTTGGCTCAGGTCTATAGCCTGACTCTGCCAATCTCCCTGTATGCCTCTCGTGCCTGCTTTGCTCACTTGCCTCATATCACTGCCTCTCAGTTTAGCTGCCTCCAGTTCCTTTTTCCGGTGGTAATATTCCCCAGCCTGTCTCCAGGGTCCCTTTCCGTCCAGTATCTCCTCCCATGTCCAGGAGTCCTGAACCCCTCTGCTCCTCCATACCACACTGCTTAGTCCTTTGTTGGTGGGTAGTTCTGTACCTGACAGGACTGTTTCGGTTTCTTTTATTCACTTTGTTGTTTTGTTCTAGTGTTCAGTTCAATAAAAGTCACGCTGCGCTTTGGTCCGATTCTTCCTCATCAGACGACGACACCCGTTACACAATGTCTCACTACTAATCTGTAAAGACTGTGGCTACATTATGACTCTTTACCCTTCTCCTGAAGTGTGCACTCGTAGACTCCCCTACATGGATTTAAAAGGAATGGACTGGTGTGAGGAACATGGTGTAAACTCCCTCCAGCCATGTATGCACCAATCCAATGCTGTAGGTCTAAGCCCTTAGATCACAACATCTACTAAGCTAACATATATAAGCTAACATGGTTCGGGGTTTTACAGAGAATTTTGTGACCTTTTTTCTTGTCCAGATCCTCTCACGTGTAGAAAAAACATAGCTTTCACTAACCCCATATTATGGGACAGGCTCAACCTTCAGATCAGCCGAAAGAGGGTATTGAGATCCAGCCACTACAAGAAGCAATAACATGCTGACCACACCAAACCTGTGTGTCGTGATCGCATTTGTTGTGGGGGAAAAAAATCCATTTGCGCACAATGGCGCACGTGCGCAGCCGGTGTGGGTATGGCTTAAGTCTCTAGCATAAACATACAGGGAGCTATTTAAAATTACATCACTGTGTGACGTGCCATCTCATCAATCGACTTTAAGGTTTCCACACATTTAACCTGCGTAGATCTACACGGGTGCGTGAGCTGGGTGTATTCTTATTTTAGACCAACGGGCACCTTATGGTAACATGATATGGCATGTAACAATTTTCATGTGGCACGGGAGTACATAGAATGTTGGACCACACTACAAGGATCTGGCACTTTGGTGATGAAAAATTACATTGCAACACTGAGCCAACTCCGTTGAGGCCGTCTCCGTAGGGTGTAAATAGCCCTTTAAGGGGGCTTAAATGCATTTGGGGGAAGAGGACAGTGTGCACACTTATTGAGAAGGGTAATGAATCGGAATGCAGCCTGTTTCATTCCAAGAAGACGTTCCAGGAAGATGTTCCCCTATCCTCCCATTCACTCCCCTTCTCAGATCTGATAGGACTGGATGGGGGAAAAGCAATATGGTGATAACTAGGTGGCGGTATTGCTTACACCTACTCTGTTGTATCAGATCCTTGAATGAAAATTAACGAGGGAATGAAACTCCGCCTTTGTGTTTCCTTTGCTTCTGGATTGATATACACTGTTTACAAAACATTAGAAACACCTTCCTAATATTGAGTTGGACCCCCTTTTGCCGTCAGAACAGCCTGAATTTGTCAGAGACATGGACTCTACAAGGTGTCCAAAGTGTTCCACAGGGATGCTGGCCCATGTTGACTACCATGCCTTCCACAGTTGTGTCAAGTTGCATGGATGTCCTTTGGGTGGTGGACCATTCCTGAGACACACAAGAAACTGTTGAGTGTGAAAAGCCAAGCAGCATTGCAGTTCTTGACACACTCAAACCAGTGCGCCTGGCAACTAATAAGGGTTCATGGCTTTCACCTGGTCAGTCTATGTCATGGAAAGATGTTTTGTCCACTCAGTGTAGAATAATGAGTGAGTTCACCATGATTCCCTTGTAGATTCAAAAGAAATGAGACCATCGTGATGTCCACGGACAAGGCCAAAGGCAACACTTCTGGTAAGACCCCGTCTTAGTCTTTACCCTTTTATAAACCCACTAATAGAAACACTTTTCCAGCCAAACTTGTGAGGTCCTGTTATAAAGAGATCTACCATAGTGATTTAAAGTGGCAATCAGCAGTTGAAGCAATAACAAAGCCCCTGTTTCAGTAAAAAGCTGAGGTATAGGCCTGGAGAAATGTAACCACTCTCAAATTCATACAGAGCTATGGATACAAGGACCGGAGTTAAAACAAGCTTATATTTTGGGTTCTGATGGGGTACGTCAGTTGAACTAAGCTTATGAGGCCTTTATAAGTTATATTCTTCAAGAATCTATGGCTATACATCGTTAATTTATAGGTCTACTGCAGATTGTCATTGTCATTTTTGTCATCTGACCAGAAATCTCTGGCCCCATCATATTGGAAAGCTACAGGGTGATCTCTGACTACATGAAGACCTCCAAGTATGAAATCAACCTTCTTACTGGAGACTTAGTGGAGATTGTGGAGAAAAGCCCAAACGGTGAGTGACGATAAGACCCAACATCACTGAACAAGTGATTGGTCCCAGTCTGAACAGACACCATCTTAAAATACAGTTGCTCTAATATCAGGGTGGTGTATTCACTAGTGTGTACACTAGATGGCAACACCAAGCATGAACAATTTACATTTTCCATGAAATAATAGGCACAAAAGTGTGCATGTGACAGTGTGAACTGGATGCAACATTTTGTCATTTGGGAAAAAGTCTGTCCTCCACCTTCTCTTCTCCGTGAAGTGGTCAAGTGATCGAGGAGATGTCAATTTGTTAGTGTCCTCCCCTCCTCGATAGCCACCTTTCATTGAGGTGTCATGTGCATCCTACCTGATTCCTTTGCGGAATAGTTTTCAATCGGTTTTTAATTTGCCAGAAGAGAAAAGCATGCACACGTTTAAAAACAATATTTTATTTGTAGTAGGATGTCCCTTTGGGTTATCCGTACCTATGTAGGACATACAAGGGTTAGGTTAATAAACAGGCTGGAGCTAGATCCTTGTTGCCACGTGTCCTTATTTTAGATCGTACGACATGGGGTCAGAAGTAGTTTTAAAATTCACATGAACGTGAAAGACGTACCAAGTAAATCATACATTCAGGCTGTTTCAAAGCAGAGAGGGCACACTGTTTGAGATAAGACCGCGCACATCATTATTTTGCTAGCTAACGAGCAAGGACTAAGTTACTGCTAAGTAACATGTTGCAAGAGGAAGAAGTTGGCAGGATTTCAGGCTTTGCGACTCCAAGTTCAACGGGCTCTGGCGCAAACACGGACAGGCCAGTGGCTAGTGCTGACGGATTTCGCATTAGTCCCCCAGAGAATTGTGTTTGTATGGACATTCAAAACTGCGCTTTGAAAGGTACAGGGTAGCGTCAGGCTTAAACATGAACAATTGGGCATTTCAAGTTACTACACTGATCTACTCTATGGGTGATGAAGCCGAGGATATATTAAATGCTTCAACGTTGACCTAGGAAGAAAAACTTAACTACAGTGCCGTTAAAGACTGTTTTGAAACGCATTTTGTAGGGAGACAACATTATTTTTGAGAGAGCAGGAGCAGGGTGAAACCACCAACAGTTTTATCACAGGTGTTCACAAACTAGCAGAACATTGTCAGTTTGGCGCGCTCAGGGAAGAGCTGATCCGAGATCGGGTTGTAGTCAGAATAAGAAATATATCACCTGAAAAGTTACAGTTGGATTCCCAGCTTACCTTGTCCAAAGCTGTAAACCAGGTTAGGCAGAGTGAGACGGTAAAAAGACAGCAGATTGACTGAAGAGGATGCTGTCCCCTATGCCCTTACCACCCCCCGCCAGGTGCCTATCCCTTTATTGGCCAGAGTAAAGGAAGAGTTGGGGAGGGTGGAAGAAATTGGGGCAGTGTCTAAAATAGAGATTCCCACAGACTGGTGTGCATGGATGGTGGTGGTCCCAAAAGCCAATGGGGAAATAAGGATCTGTGTGGACATGACTAAATTGAATGAGGCAGAGAGAGACACATCTTACCATCAGTGGAGCAGTCACTGGCTCAGTTGGATGGCTCACAAGTCTTCACAAAGCTGGATCCCGCTCAGGTTTCTGGCAGATACTGCTGTCATCAGAGAGTAGAGCGCTCACAACGTTTATAACACCATTTGGCCGTTACTGTGTTAATGTTTTGCCATTTGGAATCACTTCCGGTCCTTGCAGAGGAGCAACAACAAGACCACATCTGCCAACAGATAGTGCAGCAGTGCAAAAAGGGATGGCCCAGGCAGGAGGAACTGCCTCAACTGCTGAAGCCCTATTGGGTGCACCAAAGTGACTTCCACTGTAATGGAGACCTTCTCAAGAAAGGACAACGGAGAGTTATCCCAGAGACTCTACAACCAGAAATGCTAGACAGATTGCATGATGGACACATGGGGATAACCAAATGCAGACTGAGGGCTCAACAGTCAGTGTGGTGGCTTGGTCTGAGTACTCAGATTGCCAAGCTAGTAGCCCATTGTGTACAAAATGTCATCCTTGTCAACCTTGTCATCCGGAACCAATGATTGCAAAGGAGCTGCCAAAATGTTCTATTGGAAAAATGACACTTATCTGCTAGTGGTAGATTACTACTCAAGATGCATTGAAATAGCAAAGACACCCATAACCACATCAGCTGGTGTTATCAATGGATTAAAGTCCATTTTTTTCCAGGCAAGGGGTCGCTGAGGTCCTGGTTACAGATAACGGTCCCCAGTTCTCTGCGAGCTCCTTTTCTGCTTTTGCCGCATAATATGACTTCATACATGTGACCAGTAGCCCCTACCATGCACAGAGTAATGGTGAGGCAGAGAGAGCTGTGAAAACAGACAAGGGACTGCTGAAAAAGAACAAGGATCCATACAGGGCTCTGTTAGCTTACAGAGTTACACCACTGCATCATGGGCCGTTGCCTGCCGAGCTCCTGATGGGCAGGAGGCTGCGTTCCCCGTTGTCTGTCTCGCCGGCTCAGCTTAAACCCCGATGGCCTAACAGGAAGGCCTTCGCTGAGAGGGACAAACGGCTGAAACAAACGCAAACTGGAGCCTTTAATCGGAGACACCGTGCTAAGGAGATGCCCGAGCTGACCTAAGGTCAATGTGTGTGGATTACAAACTCAAAGACACCAGCAATAGTGCTGAGGAAAGCAAATGCCCCACGCTCCTATGTGGTGGACACAGGCTCAGAAAAGGTACGAAGGAGCAAAAAACACCTCAGATCTCTTCCAGATCTACCAGCCACACAGACTGAGGCCACAGAAAATGCACAAAAAGAGGGTGAAGGAGAGAGAAGGAGAGAGAATGCTCACAGAGCCACAAGCGTGCCCAAAAAGGAATGTGAAGCCACCAGAGTGGCTGTTGGGGACCATACCCAGAAAAGAGACTGTACCTAAGTTAATGTTCATACTGTGTGATTTAATGCTTTCATACTGTTTCAGGATGGGAAGTAGCATGTTAGAGAATAATACTGGTTTCCAAAGATGTGGGAGGATGTCCCTTGGGGGTATCCGTACCTATGTAGGACATGCAAGGGTTAGGTTAATAAACAGGCTGGAGCTAGAACCTCATTGTCGCGCATCCTTATTTTAAATCATACTACACTACTTATCGTTTTATCTATAAAATGTGTTGCACAACTAACTTCATTCATTTTTATTACTTTACACAATTATTTTGGGGTCCACCCCTGTAAGTGTAGTTTGCCTGATGACGAGCGAGTGGAGAAGGAGTCCAATTTCATACAAGCGCATTTTCGGCCAAGTTCCGTCTCCTCGCCGCCTCTCTTCGATTACCTTTGACCTTTTTCAAAAAGAGGCAACAGGACAGAGGAGTTGAGCAAATCCTATTGAGAAAAGCCCCTAGTTATCCCTCAGGTATTCCTGATGAATCTACTGCTGCTCCTTCTGGGTCGTGTTTAGTAGGCACGAAACAGAAGACAACCAACTGACAAAGGGAGGAAGTACCTCCTACCCAATAGGAAACACATATTTTTATTTTTAAATGTTTACCATTGCATGCCCTACTGAACATGGACATGGTTTCTGTGCTTAGTGCTCACTTGACCAATGACCCCCTCTACCATGGCAGGTTGGTGGTTCTGCCAGTGTGATGCCAAGCGTGGCTGGGTGCCCGCCTCTTACCTGGAGCCCCTTGATGGACCAGAGGAGCCTGAAGACGCTGATCCCAACTATGCAGGCAAGTCTCACCACCTGCTAGGGCTCTAACTAATTATTATATCTTCACATTTTCAAACAGTCCATTTTATTTTACAACGGTGCTATACATTTGTGAGTTTTTCTTTCTCACCTGATTAGCCTCCTTTCACTGCCAAAAATAAGATGAAACCATCTAGTGTTCAGCAAAATAACAACACATTGTCAAATACAGGTAGCCTAGTCAAATAATTAACATCCAATCACATTAACCGTTACTCTCTGTAGCTGCTGCTCGTGTTGGTATCTGTACTGATGGCGCAAAAGCCAAAACAGGGAGACATAGTGGAGTGGTACCGCGCATGCAAGCAGTTGCTCCCGATGCCACTTGGGTACACTGCCAGAGGCTTCTCACACAACTAGCCTATCTGGGTGATTTTTCTTGCCTGACTCTCCGCAACTATATTCAATGTGCGGCACAAAATTGAGGCTATGATTGACACAAACAACTGGATTCTTTATCCCTTTCCTGCCCTGCCTCCAGTCCACTTACCCATATCTGAACAAGAGAGCCTCATCGAAATTGCAACAAGCAGTTCTGTGAAAATGTCATCAAAATCAACTGCCAGATTTCTGGATTGGGCTGCGCTCAGAGTATCCTGCCTTGGCAAATCACGCTGTTAAGAAACTGATGCCCTTTGCCCCTTTGCAACCACGTACCTATGTGAGAGTGGATTCCCAGCCTTCACTAGCATGAAAATTAAATACAGCCACAGACTGTGTGGAAAATGATTTAGGACTGAGACTCTCCAATACAACCCAACATTGCAGAGTTATGTGCATCCTTTCAAGCACACCCTTCTCATTAACCTGCGGTGAGTTATTCACAATTTTCAATGAACAAATAAGGTTTTATATGTAAGATGGTTAAATAAAGAGAAAAAATATGGATTATTATTTGTGCTCTGGTCCTATAAGAGCTCTTTGTCACTTCCCACGAGCCAGGTGGTGACAATCTCACACTCATTCTTACATTTATTAAACATATGGTATAGTGTGTGTGTGGCAGGCTTACAATGATGGCAAAAAAAAACATTTGAGAGTGCGCTGACTCTGGTGCTAGAGGGTGTACGCAGCTGGAAGTTGTTTTTTGGGGGGATTGGGATCCACTGCTCTAGGTGGTACAAAAGTGCTTTGAATTTGCGCTCATAATTCCAATGTGTGTTTGTCCCCACAGGAGAACTCTATATCACCACCCAAGCCTACAAGGCAGCACAAGATGATGAGCTAACTCTTGAGACTGGAGAAACTATTGAGGTCATTCACAAGCTGCTGGATGGATGGTGGGTGGTCAGGTATGTAGGCTGATTCTGTACTCTCTATTCATCTCTGTAATACGTTCGGACCACAGGCAGGCAGCTGTGTGGATCAGTAGTAGCTAACATATTTGCTACTGTTGTATCATATAGCCACACACACACACAGTGTTTCTAAGTGCTTGTTGGGTGTATCGTCTTTGACAGGAAAGGAGAGGAGACAGGACACTTCCCCTCTATGTTTCTCCACAAAACTGGAGAGAAGAAGGAGATGGAGGAGAACGTGATTAGAAGACAGACACCACCACCCAGACGGTAGGCCTACAAACTTCTGGACATTTATTTTGGATGACAAACTCTATGGATAAAGACAAGGTTATAAAAAGAGCATAAATAACACATGCGCACAATGATTAACTCACGGGACGAGACCCGTAATCATCTGCGCGATCCACAATGGCACATAAAGCCAAAACACACAGCACAGGTACTCACACGCATCAACAGACTTTGGAACAATAATTTAAATATATATACGGACAGACAAGGGCACACTCCCACACTCAGACATAATTTACAAACACAGTGTTTGTGTTTAATGAGTCTGCCAGATCAGAGGCAGTAGGGATGATGTGTTATATTGATAGGTGCTTGAATTGGACCATATTGCTGTCCTGCCTTAGCGTTCGAAATGTAACGGGTACTGTTGGATGTCAGCGAAAATGTATGGAAGTAAAAAAAGTACATTTCTTTAGGAATGTGGAATTAAAAGTCAAAAATATAAATAAAGTACAGACCACCCCCCCCCAAAAAACAAACAAAAAACAAATTGTAAAAGTATTTTTACTTTACCCCGCTGGACGTATGAGCTACCAGACCCGGTCTGAGGGATGGCTAACTCTGGAGACACCTTTGGTTTCCACTGAGTTGGGTAGATCTGCTTTTAGTTTTCTTGCGCCTTACGTGTGGAATGATCTCCAATATACTTTAAAATTGGAGGAATTGGTACCGCTAAGGAATTTCAGATCTTTTTACTGAAGACTGTCTGTTTTTTATGATTGTGTTTTGCTTCTCATGTATTGTTGTGTATATCAAAGTTTATATGGATGCGTAGTTTCATGTGTAATATTGTATTTTTATATGTATTGTGCTAAACAGGGCTCATCTGGAAAAGAGTCTTTGGTCTTGGAATTAAATCCCTGTCACAATAATGGTTAAATAAAATATTGATACATTTGAATGGTTTGTTTTAACTTCTCTTTTCCTCTTTCGACATATATCTCCTCTTGGCTTTCAGGTCTACAATCCGCAATGCCCAGAGTATTCACGGTAAAGGGCGCAAGGGCATCAGCCAGAACACGTACCGCAGGAACAGTCGCCGCTTCCTGCTGCAGAAAGGCGACTGGCCCAATCAGCCCAGGAAGACCTCTAATGACACCACACAGTCTCCCCTGCAGGAGAGGGAAAACGGAGGTACACCATTTTGATGCAGGCAGTCATTTTTATACTGTATTAAATCCTACTGGGGCAGACCTGGGTTCAAATATTGCTGTATTGTTTTCTTTCAAAGCTTTATTGAGCTTGCCTGAAATACAGAATGGAACCAATGAAATAGTACCAAAAGTTCAAACCCCGTTTATGTAGCACTCCAGGCAAGCTCAGCTCCAGGCACTCCTTTACAGCTCAGCTGTAAAGCAGCAGTGACAACTGCTGAAGGAAAAAGGGCTTTATAAAATACATTTGATAGATTGATTGAGCTCAAGCAAACACTGCTAAGAGTTTGAAAGAATACAGATATACTATTTGAAGCCAGGTCTCCGGTGGGGTAGTATTGGCTATGACTTGCTCCCACAGTAAAGGCTTTCAATCAGACAGCAAAGCTGTATATTGCCGTCTCCATAAAAGCAGCAATGCGCTTGCCCCGATCACCTGAGGATTTCTCCTTTTCTGATAACAATTTCCTGTGTTTTATGGGTGCAAATTCCACGTGTCACTTAAATTTCACTGGATTGATTGCTTTCATTTGACTCTTGTTACTCTTTCCTACTCTCACTTGTGCCATTGTTTTTTTATGTTAACATTACAACCGCAAAAATGTTTGTAATGACCTTTCAAAGACTCCGGTAATGACTGAAATGGGCTTAATGGAATACATTGGTTTTCTGTTATGTCTATAAAGGGACACTACTCATCCGGGACTGGGGTACGCACCAATCTAACAGTTCAACTTCACCTGAATTCAAGCAACAACGACACAATCGTTTTACCCATTTAATTATTTGTCTCTGCCAGTACAATGTTGTATGTGCTGTAATTCAATCAATATCTGATGGGAATTCAAAAAAATTGGAGTATCTGCATCCATTGTCTAACTGTTATAGTTCTCATAATTTAATTGTTTAACCTTTCACCAATTTCAATGACCGTTTCTAAAATAAGGCCTTCATAGTTTTCTACCGATTGACTTTCAGACAACATCCCAAAGCCAGCAGGCTCTAGTCCAGGGGGCGAGCTGAAGAAAGGGGCTCCCCTCATCCCCCCTCGGCCCAGTCCTAAACTCATCATGGAGCGCTGCACGGAGAACACCTGCAAAAAAGTCAGCGTCCGTGAGACGAACTGAGCTTTAAACTTTGTGTCAGTAATGCAATGCAAGGAAAGATGGGTTAATGTGTGCAATACAAACTGATCAGCAGATTAAAACCAACCATGTGTACCATAGAGGGCACTTTGCATTTTGTTCTAAATGTAAACACTTAGGACTAACTAACTGCTTGGAGAAAGTAAAACAATAGTGAAATGTAAATGTACACTCCTCTACCTATTTATTTGGACAGTGAAGCAAAAACATTTCATTTGGCTATAGAAATATGAGGCGACAGTACAGAATGTCACCTTTTATTTGAGGTTATTTTCACATCGGTTTTCTTTATGTATACTGAACAAAAATATAAATGCAACAATTTCAATGACAGTTCATAGTTCATTTCAGTTACAGTTCATAGAAGGAAATTGGTTCATTTAAATACATTCATCAGGCCTTAATCGAGGGAGCCTGGCCCAGCCAATCAGAATGAGTTTTCCTCACAAAAAAGGCTTTATTACAGACAGAAATGCACTTCAGTTTCATCAGCTGTCTGGGTGACTTGTCTCAGACAATCCCGCAGGTGAAGATGTGGAGGTCCTGGGCTGGCATGGTTACAAGTGGTCTGTGGTTGAGGCCAGTTGGACATACTGACACATTTTCCAAAATGACGCTGGAGGCAGCATATGGTAGAGAAATGAACAATGCCAATTGCACGCTCCCTCAACTTGAGACATCTGTGGCATTGTGTTGTGAGACAAAACTGCACATTTTAGAGTGGCTTTTTATTGTCCCATCACAATTTCAGGGATCTTTTATTCCAGGCCATGAAGCAAGTGACAGCACTTTACATGTTGTGTTTGTATTTTTGTTCAGTATACAATAAGTTACCCTAAAATGACACCGGTGTATTACACATTTTTAAGTTTCCATTTTCTCTGTTACATTTTTATAAAGTGCGTGGTTAGTAAATGTGGTTGCGACGCCATATGCAGTTTTTGGAATATAAGCTTCTTTATTTGTTTGCTGAAATAAGCTATTTGTAACCTACAAAATAAATAATATAGTCTGAAATGATTTTGTGCAGTCTGCCTTTTCATCGTTAGCGACGATGTCCCCTCAGTGACCATATGAATGCATCCAAACCAAAAACCATGGATTACAGGCACCATCCGCACTGAGATAAAGGCTTGAGCTACCGCTTACAAAGAACAGGACGCAGACATGGAAGCATACAAGAAAGCCCGCTATGACCTCCGATTAGACATCAAATGTGCAAAAGCTAAATATAGGAGAAAGGTGGAATCCTATTACACCGGCTCTGACGCTCGTCGCATTTAGCAGGGCCTGCAAACACTACCAGATTACAAAGGGAAACCCAGCAGTGAGATGCCCAGTGATGCAGAACTCCCAAACGAGCTAAATGCCTTCTCTGCTCACTTCGAGGAAAACAACACTGAGTTTTGCGTGAAAGCCCCTGTTCCGGATGACCGTGTGATCTCACTCTCCATGGACTATGTGAGAAACCTTTAAACAGACCAACACTCGCAGACGCAATACCACGGTGCCTTCACAAAGCATGCGCAGACCAGCTGGCAAGTGTCTTCACAGACATTTTCAATCTCCTCCTAACATGTTTCAAGCTGACCACCATTGTCCCTGTTCCCAAGAACTCCAACATCATCCCAGACACCCTGGACCCACCCCAATTTTCATATCGCCTCAACAGATCCACAGATGATGCAATTTCAATTGCACGTCACACTGCCTGCTCCCACCTGGACAACAGGGGAAATAACTGTGAGAATGCTGTTCATAGACTACAGCTCAGCGTTCAACACCATAGTCCCCTCCAAGCTCATCTCTGAACACCTCCCTCTGTTACTGGATCCTTGACATCCTGACGGTCCGGCACAGGTAATGAGGGTTGGTACAAGAACTCCGCCACGCTGACCCTCGGGGGCCCCTCGGGTGTGTGCTTAGACCCTCCTGTACTCCCTGTTCACCCACGACTGGTGGTCACGCATGACTCCAACACCATCAACAGCAAAAGCATTTGCCTATGTCAATCTACTATCCCCCATTGTACAAAAGTTTACCTATTCTATGCGAGAAAGAAATATTCCAAACATAGTCTGGGACAGTTGTGGGATGCGATAGATCCCAAATTAATGAAACCACTAGCATAAAAAAAACATGCAACAGCCTCAAAAATTGCAGTCCAAATAAATGCTTCCAGAGAGTTCAAGTAACAGACACATCAACATCAACTGTTCAGAGGAGACTGAATGAATCAGGCCTTCATGGTCAAATTGCTGCAAAGAAACCACTAGTAAAGGACACCAATAATAAGAGACATGCTTGGGCCAATAAACACGGACAAAGGACATTAGACTGGTGTAAATCTGTCCTTTAGTCTGATGAGTCCAAATATGAGATTTCTGGTTCCAACCGCCGTGTCTTTGTGAGGCACAGAGTAGGTGAACGGATGATCGCCACATGTGGTTCCCACCGTGAAGCATGGAGGAGGAGGTGTGATGATGTGAGGTATGCTTTGCTGGTGACACGGTCTGTGATTTATTTAGAATTCAAGGTACATTTAACCAGCATTGCTACCACAGCATTCTGCAGCAATACGACATCCCATCTGGTTTGCGCTTAATGGGACTATCATTTGGTTTTGAACAGGAAAATGACCCAACACACCTCCAGGCTGTGTAAGAATGAGAGTTATGGAATGCTACATCAGATGACCTGGCCTCCACAATCACCCGACCTCAACCCAATTGAGATGGTTTGGGATGAGTTGGACTGCAAAGTGAAGGAAAAGCAGCCAACAAGTGCTCAGCATATGTGGGAACTCTTTCAATACTTGGAAAAGCATTCCAGGTGAAGCTGTTTGAGAGAATGCCAAGAGTGTGCAAAGCTATCATCAAGGCAAAGGGTGGCTACTTTGAAGAATCTCAAATCTCAAATATATTTAGATTTGTTTAACACTTTCCTGGTTGCTCATGATTCCATGTGTTATTTCACAGTTTTGATGTCTTTACTATTATTCTACAATGTAGAAAATAGTAAAAATAAAGAAAATTCATTGAATAAGTAGGTGTCCAAACCAAAGTGGTACTGTATATCCCACCTGGCATGACACACAGTAACACTGCCTGCCTGGGGAACTAAGCACACTGCGATTGAAGATTCATTTTTAGAAGCACTTACACAGGCATAAAAGTTGGTCTATTTTACTCAAGTCCACTAAAGTGATAGTTTGTCCTTGTGTTTCTTGGCTATTTATATTGTTTTCCCCCCACAAGCTAGGTTGTTTCTCAATGTTTGAATTTTCTTCAACTGACAGCAGAAAAATAATCTCATGGCTACTAGTCAGATTCTCTCACAGGCACATTATCAAGGACGACTCGAGCAGCTTGAGTGCCCGTGATGCCACAGTAACCTCTCGCCCTTAAAGGGGCATCTGAAAATTGTTTGTCTTGTGTGATATTTTGGTCAAATACCCCATACAGAACCTATCAGTTGATATAATCGAGAACTATCATCAGAAATCACACAAAATTAATCAGACAGTGGGGCACCGCCTGACCCACTAATTGTTCAGAAGGTTCAAATCAACTTTTCATGTATTAATTTCTGAGTGCAATGTTTACAGTAGGCAAATGCATCAACCTCGACTGTTATTACACACTGTTCAAGTTGGTGGCGTTAATTATAATTTTCTGTCTGACTGACATGCCCAAGGTAAACTACCTGTTACTCAGGCCCAGATGCTAGGATATGCATATAATTGGTACCATTGGATAGAAAACACTTTGAAGTTTGTCGAAATGTTAAAATAATGTATGCGACGATAACACAATTGGTATGGTAGGAGAAAAACCAACCAGAATTGTATTTTTTGAGAGAGCCCAACTTCTTTTTGAGGCTGTTGCATGTTGGGCTCTCATCTAACTTCTTAAGGTATAGGGGATAGCATTTTCACTTTTGGATAAATAGCGTGCCCAATTTATACTTCCTGTTACTCATGCCAAGAATATAAGATATGCATATTATTAGTAGATTTTACGTTTCTAAAACTGTTTGAATCATGTCTGTGAGTATAACAGAACTTATGTAGCAGGCAAAACCACGAGGATGAACCGTTTAGATTTTTTTTTCTTTAGATCTGTCAATTCACTGAGTTGACAAACGATATTTCTTAGGAACTTGTTTTCAATTCCTACCGCTTCCACTGGATGTCACCAGTCTTTGGAATTTGGTTGAGGTTATTCATTTGTGCAATGAAGAAGTAGGGCCATTCTGGAAAAGGGGAACGCTGTTGGAGTTGGCCGAGACTTGAAAAGTAGCGTTAGTTTCCTCTCATCCTCTATTGAAAATAGATAGAACCGTCTTCAATTTGATCGATTATTAACGTTTGACAATACCTAAAGTTATATTACAAAATTAGTTTGAAATATTTTGGCAAAGTTTTTATAGGCAACTTTTGAAATATTTTGTAGTGACGTTGCAAAAATCTTACAATGTGATTTTATTGTTGAATTGCAATTAATCGAACAAAGGGACCAATTGTGATGTTTATGGGACATATTGGAGTGCCAACAAAAGAAGCTCATCAAAGGTAAGGCATGTTTTATATTTTATTTCTCCGTCTTGTGTAGCGCCTGCAGGGTTGAAATATGCTACCCTCTTTGTTTACTGTTGTGCTATCATCAGATAATAGCTTCTTATGCTTTCGCCGAAAAGCCTTTTTTAAATCTGACATGTTGGCTGGATTCACAACGAGTGTAGCTTTAATTAAGTATCTTACATGTGTGATTTAATGAAAATTTGATTTCTATATCAATTTATTTGAATTTTCCCTGGTTTTTCCCTGGTTTTTGGCCAAGTGGGACGCTATCGTCCCCTATACCATAAGAAGTTCATGGAAAGCTATGGGTTCTATGCAATTCGAGCTCCCAGATTGCAATTCCTATGGCTTCCACTAGATTTCAACAGTCTTTGTTCAAGGTTCCAGGCTTGTTTCTTCCCAAACAAGGAAAGATTGAGTTTTGGTACTGGGAGCCAGAGTTGGAAATCAGTCTGTGCAAACGTGACGAAGAGGACGCGCACTTGCTAATTTACTTTTATTTTTTACGGTTAAAAGGTTAAATTCTTGTTAATATAACTACATTGTCTGATTTACAATAGGCTTTACAGCAAAAGCATGCCATGCGATTACTTGAGGAAGTCGCACCACATCAAAATATTTTTCAACCAGCACAGGCTTCGGAAAATCAAATCCTCAGGTACTCTAATATGTAAATAAATTAAATTATCAAATTTAAGACGGAATGTAGTATGTTCAATACTGGAGATAAATAACGAAGCGCACCCTCATCCACACACAGGTGACCGGGACGCCTATCCCGGGAAAGGTTTTAACCTGTTATTTACAAGGATAATGTAATGGATTTTAAAAGGTGGGATACGCTAATATGATCCATAGTAGGGGAGACCATTTATTGAGTGACTATTTTATCAATTTCACATGATTAGCAATTTTGAATTAGCACTCTTTTCGGCTTAAATTTCTCAGGAATTATGGCATAAATCGTCACTCGTTACCACAGCCACAAATTCTTTATTATTGCTAAACACCATCTATTTCTACAATTTCTCTTCTTAAAATCTGATCTTAAAACTAACCTTAACCCTAAAGTCGTTTCACCTCAAAAAGTAGAAGGAAGAGAATTTCAACACTTATCTCAGATTGTTCCTGTTAGAAAAAGGTAAGATTAGCATTCCTGCAACATTATTTTGTTGAAATATAATTTGATCTCTGAGAAATTAAGCTACTTGATTGCACCCAAATTGGCCTTTTTTAATTTATAGGATTTTCCTATAGGAAAACCTGGTTGACTGCTTTCCACCAGACACTGGGAGATCCAGACACTTTGACTTCCGGCGCCGACTTAGATGGCCGTCTCGCTTCGCGTTCCTAGGAAACTATGCAGTTTTTTGTTTTTTTTACGTGTTATTTCTTACATTAGTACCCCAGGTCATCTTAGGTTTCATTACATACAGTCGAGAAGAACTACTGAATATAAGATCAGCGTCAACTCACCATCAGTACGACCAAGAATATGTTTTCCGTGACGCGGATCCTGTGTTCTGCCTTACAAACAGGACAACGGAATGGATCGCATGCAGCGACCCAAGGAAACGACTCCGAAAAAGAGGGAAACGCGGCGGTGTTCTGGTCAGACTCCGAAAAAGGGCACATCGCGCACCACTTCCCAGCATTCTTCTTGCCAATGTCCAGTCTCTCGACAACAAGGTTGACGAAATCCGAGCAAGGGTGGCATTCCAGAGGGACATCAGAGACTGAAACGTTCTCTGCTTCACGGAAACATGGCTTACTGGGAAGACACTATCCAGGGCGGTGCAGCCAACGGGTTTCTCCACGCATCGCGCCGACAGAAACATACATCTCTCTGGTAAGAAGAGGGGCGGGGGCGTATGCCTCATGACTAACGGGACATGGTGTGATGAAGGAAACATACAGGAACTCAAATCCTTCTGTTCACCTGATTTAGAATTCCTCACAATCAAATGTAGACCGCATTACCTTCCAAGAGAATTCTCTTCGATTATAATCACAGCCGTATATATCCCCCCCCAAGCAGACACATCGATGGCTCTGAACGAACTTTATTTAACTCTTTGCAAACTGGAAACCATTTATCCAGAGGCTGCATTCATTGTAGCTGGGGATTTTAACAAAGCTAATCTGAAAACAAGACTCCCTAAATTGTATCAGCATATCGATTGCGCAACCAGGGGTGGTAAAACCTTGGATCATTGTTACTCTAACTTCCGCGACGCATATAAGGCCCTGCCCCGCCCCCCTTTCGGGAAAGCTGACCACGACTCCATTTTGCTGATCCCTGCCTACAGGCAGAAATTAAAACAAGAGGCTCCCACGCTGTCTGTCCAACGCTGGTCAGACCAAGCTGACTCTACACTCCAAGACTGCTTCCATCACGTGGACTGGGACATGTTTCGTATTGCGTCAGATGGAAATATTGACGAATACGCTGATTCGGTGTGCGAGTTCATTAGAACGTGCGTCGACGATGCCGTTCCCATAGCAACGATAAAAACATTCCCAAACCAGAAACCGTGGATTGATGGCAGCATTCGCGTGAAACTGAAAGCGCGAACCACTGCTTTTAATCAGGGCAAGGTGTCTGGTAACATGTCCGAATATAAACAATGCAGCTATTCCCTCCGCAAGGCTATTAAACAAACTAAGCGTCAGTACAGAGACAAAGTGGAATGTCAATTCAATGGCTCAGACACAAGAGGCATGTGGCAGGGTCTACAGTCAATCACGGACTACAAGAAGGAATCCATCCCAGTCACGGACCAGGATGTCTTGCTCCCAGGCAGACTAAATAACTTTTTTGCCCGCTTTGAGGACAATACAGTGCCACTGACACGGCCTGCAACGAAAACATGCGGTCTCTCCTTCACTGCAGCCGAGGTGAGTAAGACATTTAAACGTGTTAACCCTCGCAAGGCTGCAGGCCCAGACGGCATCCCCAGCCGCGCCCTCAGAGCATGCGCAGACCAGCTGGCCGGTGTGTTTACGGACATATTCAATCAATCCCTATACCAGTCTGCTGTTCCCACATGCTTCAAGAGGGCCACTATTGTTCCTGTTCCCAAGAAAGCTAAGGTAACTGAGCTAAACGACTACCGCCCCGTAGCACTCACTTCCGTCATCATGAAGTGCTTTGAGAGACTAGTCAAGGACCATATCACCTCCACCCTACCTGACACCCTAGACCCACTCCAATTTGCTTACCGCCCAAATAGGCCCACAGACGATGCAATCTCAACCACACTGCACGCTGCCCTAACCCACCTGGACAAGAGGAATACCTATGTGAGAATGCGGTTCATCGACTACAGCTCGGCATTCAACACCATAGTACCCTCCAAGCTCGTTATCAAGCTCGAGACCCTGGGTCTCGACCACGCCCTGTGCAACTGGGTACTGGACTTCTTGACGGGCCGCCCCCAGGTGGTGAGGGTAGGCAACAACATCTCCTCCCCGCTGATCCTCAACACGGGGGCCCCACAAGGGTGCGTTCTGAGCCCTCTCCTGTACTCCCTGTTCACCCACGACTGCGTGGCCACGCACGCCTCCAACTCAATCATCAAGTTTGCGGACGACACAACAGTGGTAGGCTTGATTACCAACAACGACGAGACGGCCTACAGGGAGGAGGTGAGGGCCCTCGGAGTGTGGTGTCAGGAAAATAACCTCACACTCAACGTCAACAAAACTAAGGAGATGATTGTGGACTTCAGGAAACAGCAGAGGGAACACCCCCCTATCCACATAGGCCCTCACCTCCTCCCTGTAGGCCTCCCTCACCTCCTCCCTGTAGGCCGTCTCGTCGTTGTTGGTCATCAAGCCTACCACTGTAGTGTCGTCCGCAAACTTGATGATTGAGTTGGAGGCGTGCGTGGCCACGCAGTCGTGGGTGAACAGGGAGTACAGGAGAGGGCTCAGAACGCACCCTTGTGGGGCCCCAGTGTTGAGGATCAGCGGGGTTGAGATGTTGTTACCTACTCGTTGCTATGGAAATGACATCTTCAATGCACGTTCTAATGAACTTGCTCACCGAATCAACATATTCGTCAATGTTGTTGTTGGACGCAGTGCGGAACATATCCCAGTCCACGTGATGGAAGCAGTCTTGGAGCGTGGAATCAGATTGGTGGGACCAACATTGAACAGACCTCAGCGCAGGAGCTTCTTGTTTTAGCTTCTGTCTGTAGGCAGGGAGCAACAAATTGTTCCTGTATGTTGTTGTGTATGTTGCTATTCCGTTAGCATCTCTCTCGAGTGAGCCATGTTTCCGTGAAGCAAAGAACGTTAGTCTCTGATGTCCCTCTGGAATGCTATCCTTGCTCGGATGTCATCAACCTTGTTGTCAAGAGACTGGACATTGGCAAGAAGTATGCTAGGGAGTGGTGCGCGATGTGCCCTTCTCCGGAGCCTGACCAGAAGACTGCTTCGTTTCCCTCTTTTACGACGTCTTTACTTTGGGTCGCAGGCTGGGTGGGATCCATTCCGTTGTCCTGGGTGAAAGGCAGAACACAGGATCCGCTTCGGGAAAGTCATATTCCTGGTCGTACTGATGGTGAGTTCCTCTTATATTCAGTAGTTCTTCCCGACTGTATGTAATGAAACCTAAGGTGACCTGGAGTACCAATGTAAGAAATAACACGTAGGAATGCGAAACGAGGCGGCCATCTCCGTCGGCGCCGTACAATTGAAGGTGTACCTGTGGATGTATTTCAAGGCGTATCTTCAAACTCAGTGCCTCTTTGCTTGACATCATGAGAAAGTCCAAATAAATCAGCCAAGACAATTCTGGTTCATCCTTGGGAGCAATTTCCAAATGCCTGAAGGTACCACATTCAAACAATAGTACACACGTTTAAACACTATGGGACCACGCAGCCATCATACCGCTCAGGAAAGAGACGCGTTCTCCTAGAGATGAATGTACTTTGGTTGCGAAAAGTGCAAATCAATCCCAGAACAACAGCAAAATACTTTATGAAGATGCTGGAGGAAACAGGTACAAAAGTATCTATATCCACAGTAAAACGAGTCCTTTATCGACATAATCTGAAAGGCCGCTCAGCAAGGAAGAAGCCACTGCTCCAAAACTGCCATAATAAAGCCAGGCTACTGTTTGCAATTGCACATGGGGACAAAGATCTTACTTTTTGGAGAAATGTCCTCTGGTCTGATGAAACAAAAACAGAACTGTTTGGCCATAATGACCATCGTTATGCTTGGAGGAAAAAGGGGGAGACTTGCAAGCTGAAGAACACCATCCCAACCATGAAGCACGGGGGTGGCAGCATCATGTTGTGGGGGTGCTTTGCTGCAGGAGGGTCTGGTGCACTTCACAAAATAGATGGCATCACGAGGAAGGAAAAATATGTGCATATATTCACCCAACTTATTGTAGGAAGCTTGTGGAAGGCTATATGAAACGTTTGACCCAAGTTAAACAATTTAAAAGCAATGCTACCAAATACTAATAATAATAAAAATATAATAATATATGCCATTTAGCAGACACTTTTATCCAAAGCGACTTACAGTAATATATATATATGCCATTTAGCAGACGCTTTTATCCAAAGCGACTTACAGTCATGTGTGCATACATTCTACGTCACATCAGCTGTTTTCACATCAATGCAGATGAAGGAAAGGATACGAGGAAGAAGCAGCCACACAACCTGTGTGACCTCTAACCCTTGAATGACTGACAGTAAACCCTGTTTGACCTTTGACCCCAGCTCACAGCTTACAGTCATGTGTGCATACATTCTACGTATGGGTGGTCCCGGGGATCGAACCCACTACCCTGGCGTTACAAGCGCCATGCTCTACCAACTGAGCTACAGAAGGACTAATTGAGTATATGTAAAATTCTGCCCCACTGGGAGTGTGATGAAATAAATAAAGGCTGAAATAAATAATTATTTCTACTATTATTCTGACATTTCACATTCTTAAAATAAAATGGTGATCCTAACTCACCTAAAACAGGGCATTTTTCCTAGGATTAAATGTTAGGAATTGTGAAAAACTGAGTTTAAATGTGCTTGGCTAAGGTGTATGTAAACTTATGGCTTCAACTGTATGTGACAGAGCGGACAGTTAAAACCTGTTACGGATTGTGGTTCCTGTACAGGAACCAAATCAGCGGAAATTTCAGAGCGCCACCTTTAGTACTCGATAAAACTCAAACTTTCATTAAAACACACACGCAAGATACTCAAATAAAGCTACACTCGTTATGAATCTAGCCAACATGTCAGATTTGTAAAATGCTTTTCGGCGAAAGCATGAGAAGTTATTATCTGATAGCATGCACCCCCGAAATACCTGAACGAGACCTAAACAAAAGATTTAGTGGTAGCCGGCGCTACACAAAACGCAGAAATAAAATATCAACCATTCATTACCTTTGACGAGCTTTTTTGTTGGCACTCCTATATGTCCCATAAACATCACAATTGGGTCTTTTTCCCGATTAAATCCGTCATTGTATACCCAAAATGTCATTTTATGAAGGCCGGTCTGATCCAGGAAAATGCACCTTTACAAGACGCAACGTCACTTTTTAAAATTAAAAAAGTTGCCTATAAACTTTTACAAATCACTTCAAACTACTTTTGTAAACCAACTTTAGGTATTAATAAACGTTAATAATTGATCAAATTGATCACGGGGCGATCTGTATTCGATAGCAGCAAGTCTTTATTATTATTATTATATTATTGAAATCATCGTCCATTTTTTCACTTTCATAACTTCCTCCGGTGCGCCCCAAGACAGGAAGTGCCTATACGTCATCCCACCAAGGATAAACCAGCCATGAAATGCCATTACTGGCGACATCGTGTGGAAGCTGTAGGCATTGTAAACGGAACCTCATCTATTTTCTATCGCCTTCGACAATACATTGACTGGCGGATGAATATTTTTTTGTGTTTTTGGTGAACAGTTTTCCCTGGGATTTTTACTCCTAAACACGTTCTGTTATAGCCACAGACACGATTTAACCAGTTTTAGAGACTTCAGAGTGTTTTCTATACACACATACTTATCATATGCATATACTATATTCCTGGCATGAGTAGCAGGACTTTGAAATGTTGTGCGATTTTTAACAAAAAGCTGCGAAAAGCTGCGAAAATTCGCATCATCCCTAACAGGTTTTAAGGGGCGTTTACTAGCACTAGCAGAAATCAAGTCCAATCAAGATATTTCTGTATTTCATATTCAATGAATTTACTAACATTTATAGAAAACTTTTCACTTTGTCATTATGGGGTATTGTGTGTAGATGGGTGAGAAAAAACTATTTAATTAATTTTAAAATCAAGTTGTAACACAATGAAATGTGGAATAAGTCAAGGGGTCTGAATATTTTCTAAAGGCACTGTATATTTATATTATTGGATATTCACATTTTCACTTGTCCAATCATTCTAAAGTATAAAAACATATTGTGGTACTCAATTATGTTACTTATACATTATTTCGATTTGATGTGCCAAACATTTTAATATAAGTACCATCGGCTTGCATTGGATTTGTGATACAATTGCTAAATGTTAGCATTTGAAACAGTGACCAGGTGAACAAAACCAAAGCATGGGTTGCTATCATAGCATATCCACAAACTGCTTACAGCTTAAGGAAATCAATATGTCATTTGGTAATTTAGATGAACTATCCCTTTAACATAATCAACTAATAGCAGTAACAGCACTATCAAGTGGTCAGAACTGGTTAATATCAGGATGTAAGATGGGACATAAATCTAAACACTTCAATGAGTAATTTCTCTGAATGGGAAAAAAACGTAAGTCAATTCCCTGAGAATACATTACATAGGATGAAGAAAACAATACTCTGAGCTGCAGCTCCATAGTACTTGTCAGACATATAGAACTGAAGGATTTACTCCAGATAACTGACCAGGCCCAAATCCCTGTCATTCGCATGAAGAGAAGACGCCTATACAGGGTACGCAGGTCCTTGTGCCTTGTGAGAATTAGTCAGTGAGTCAGTAACCTGTCTCTATCATCAGTCCTATTGGCCTACATGCAATTATTGGAGAATAAACTGGATGAGTTTCGTTCAACACTATTCTACCAATTAACTGTAATATCTTATGTTTCACCGAGTCGTTGCTGAATGACGACATGGATAATATCCGGTTGGCTGGTTGCTCCATGCAACAGCTGCCTCCGGTAAGACAAGGGGTGGCGGTCTGTGTCTATTGGTCAATAACATCTGGTGAGCAAAATCAAATATTAAGGAAGTCTCAAGATTATGCTCACCTGAGGTAAAGTATCTCATGATAAGCTGTAGACCACACTATTTCCCAAGATAATTTTCATCTACATTTTTCGTAGCTGTCTATTTACCACCACAAACAGATGCTGGCAATAAGACTCAACGAGGTGTATAAAGCCATAAGCAGAAAATAAAATGCTCATCCAGAGGTGGCGCTCCTAGTGGCAGGGGACATTAATGCAGGAAAACTTAAATATGTTTTACCTCATTTCTAACAGCACGTTACATGTGCAACAAGAGGAAAAAAACTCTAGACCACCTATACTCGACACATAGAGATGAGTACAAAGCTCTCCATTTGACAAATGTGACCATAATTCTATCCTCCTGATTCCTGCGGGAAGTACCAGTGACTCGCTCAATACGGAAGTGGTTGGATGACGCAGGTGCTAAGCTACTGGACTGTTTTCCTAGCACAGGCTGGAGTATGTTCCAGGACTCATCCGATGGCCTTGAGGAGTGTACCACATCAGATACAAGCTTCATCAATAAGTGCATCGATGACGTTGTCCCCACTGTGACCGTACGTGGATTCCACATCACCAACAAACTATCATAATTCAAACACACCAAGGCAGTCATGAGGAGGGCACAACAATGCCTATTCCCCCTCAGGAAACTGAAAATATTTGGCATGGGTCCTCAGATCCTCAAAAAGTTCTACAGCTGCACAATCGAGAGCATCCTGACTGGCTGCATCACTGCCTGGTATGGCAACTGCTCGGCCTCCGACCACAAGGTGCTACAGAGGGTAGTGTGTATGGCCCAGTACATCACTGGGGCCAAGCTTCCTGCCATTCAGGACCTCTATACGAGGTGGTGCAAGAGGAAGGTGCTAAAAATTGCCAAAGACTTCATAGACTGTTCTCTGCTACTGCACGGCAAGCGGTACAAGACTGCTGAACAGCTAATCAAATGGCTACGGACTATTTGTATTGACCCCCCCCTTTTTTTAAACTGCTGCTACTCGCTGTTTATTACCTATTATCTATACATAGTCACTTTACCCCTACCCACATGTACATATTACCTCAAGTAACCTGTACCACCGCACATTGACTCGGTGCCGGTACCCCCTGTATATAGCCTCGTTCTTATTATTACATTTTTTAAAACTTTAGTTAATTTAGTAAATATTTTTATTAACTTATTTACTTAACATCATTGTTGGTTAAGGGCTTGTAAGTAAGCATTTCACAATAATACTTCACAACTGTTATATTCGGCGCATGTGACAAATAAAATGTGATTTGTTTTTTATTTGATTTGCGAGACTAAAGTTAGGTCCAAATCGGATGTTAGGTATTATATTTATTGAATATTATACACTGTACAAAAATATAAACATAATGTGCAACACTTTCAAAGAATTAAAGAAATCTTGGAATGAATTCATTAGGACCAAATCTATGGATTTCACATGACTTGCAATACAGATATGCGTGGATCAGAAAACCAGTAGGTATCTGGTGTGACAACCACTTGCCTCATGCAGAGTTACACATCTCCTTCACATAGAGTTGTTCAGGCTGTTGATTGTGGCCTGTGGAATGTTTACCTACTCCTCTTTAATGGCTGTGTGAAGTTACTGGTTATTGGCGGTAATTGGAACACACTAGTACACGTTCAATGGGTGACATGTCTGGTGAGTTTGCAGGCTGTACAGATTCTTGTGACATGGAGCCATTAGGTGATGAATGGTACGACAATGGGCCTCAGGATCTCATCACGGTATTTCTGTGTATTCAAATTTTCATTGATAAAATGTAATTGTGTTCGTTGTCCGTAGCTTATACCTGCTCATCCCATAAACCCTCTGCCACAATGAGGCACTCTGTTCACAACGTTGACATCAGCAAACTGCTCTCCCACACGACTCCATACACGCTTTCTGCCATCTGCCCGGTTCAGTTGAAACTGGGATTCATCCGTGAAGAGCACACTTCTCCAGCATGCAAGTGACCATCGGCGGTTACAACGTCGGTTACAATGCCAAACTGCAGTCATGTCAAGACCCTGGTGAGGACGACGCAGATGAGATTCCCTAAAGACAGTTTGTGCAAAAATTATTTGGTTGTGTAAATCCACAATTTCATCAGCTTTCCAGGTGGCCGGTCTCTGACGTTCCCGCAAGTGAAGAAGCCGGATGTGGAAGTACTGGGCTGGTTGTAAACGCTGCCAAATTGTCTAAAAACAAAGTTGGAGGCGGCTTATGGTAGAGAAATTAACAAAATTATCTGGCAACAGCTCTGGTGAACATTCCAAGAGTCAGTATGCCACTCCCTCAAAACTTGAGACATCTGTTGCATTGTGTTGTGTGACAAAACTACACATTTAGTGGCCTTTTATTGTCCCCAGCTCAAAGTGCACCTGTGTAATGATCATGCTGTTTTATCAGCTTCTTGATATGCTACACTCGTCAGGTGGATAGATTATCTTGGCAAAGGAGAAATGCTCACTAACAGGAATGTAAACAAATGTGCACAAAATTTGAGAGAAAAGCTTTTTCAGCGTATGGAAAGTTTCAGGGATCTTTTCAACATGAGACCAACACTTCACATCATATATTTTTGTTCAATATATGAATCATATAACTTAAAATGGCCAATTTTGCACCAATTTTGGTGCAATAAATGTACTTCATTTCTTAGTGATAAAATTATATTTCAACAAAATATTGTTGCAGGAATGATAATCTTATTTGTTTCTAACTACATAAATGATTTCAGAACAATCTGATTTGGTGGGTATCATGGCTTGCTGAAATGACATGGATCGATCCCCAAACCTTAACCTCACTGCTAACCTCATGCCTAACCCTAACCTTAAATGTCTAAACATACTCTGCCAGTAGGCAGGACATTTGTTCATTATGACGGGGGAATTATTATCAATCAGACTTTCCAAACGTGGGTCTGTTTCAGACCCACTTTCTCTCTGTCTACCTCATGTAGAAATACACGTCCCCCCCACATGTTATTCATTTTCTGTCCACATATGCCTCGCATGCAGGGATTTTATTTTGACATGAAGTAAGCAGAAAGGAAGAGTCAAATTTGGAAAGTCTGTTTAATAATATGATCCTTAAAATATTTTGAATCAAATCCCCCCGTCATAATAACTAAATGTCCTACCCACCAGCACAGTAAGTTGAAATGGAATAGTATTTAACTGTTGCAACCCAATACAATTGAAAGCAACATTAGTGTATGTAAATATGCCTGAGTTGCTCAGAGCAGCTAGATGCAGCCCTATGTCCTTAAGCCTAAAGTGAGCTCTTGATCATTCGCCTCAATTAATGAAATGACTGGTATAAGTGTTATAGTGGAAAATCATCCTATCCCTTTTTACACCAATCAAATGAGATGAAAGGAACAGATAGAGAAAGCCATGACCTAATATGGCTTATGTAGATAGACGAGGCCAGTCGTTCCAACCAGGAACCAATATCCAAAGTGGGTATTTAGAAAGACTCATTTCATATGCCTATATGCAAAATGCATATGAGAGGGTACTTTGGGGGCACTTTGGGCAGAGCAAAATGTGGTTGGGACTACAATGACCAAAAAGGGTTGAGAACCACTGGATTAGGCAAGTATTACAATTCCAACAATAATCATCCACGAACCAACATGCCCAATATATTCCTGTCCTATGTTTGTTGAAGCCCAAAGATGTCATCACCTGTCTCTGAAGGCATTTCAGACTACTTACCTTTGGGTAGGAAGCACAACTTCCTACCCATAACCGTCTTCACTGTAGATTCCCTTTAAGAAAATAATTGAGTGTAAACAATGTACCTCCACTAGTCATGCATTATGATTGATAATTATGTGTCCTATGTATCAGATAATTTAACCTGTCTCAATGTCAACAGTGAAGAGGCGACTCCGGGAGGCTGGCCTTCTAGGCAGAGTTGCAAAGAAAAGCCATATCTCAGACTGGCCAATAAAAAGAAAAGATTAAGATGGGCAAAAGAACACAGACACTGGACAGAGGAACTCTGCCTAGAACGCCAGCATCCCATAGTCGCCTCTTAACGTCAACAGTGGAGACTGGTGTTTTGTGGGTACTATTTAATGAAGCTGCCAGTTGAGGACTTCTGAGGCATCTGTTTATCAAACTAGACACTCTAATGTACTTGTCCTCTTGCTCAGTTGTGCACCTCTTGCTCAGTTGTGCACTCCTCTTTCTATTCTGGTTAGAGGCAGTTTGCGCTGATCTGTGAAGGGAGTAGTACATAGAGTTGTACAAGATCTAATGCTCCTTGGCAATTTCTCGCATGGAATAGCCTTAATTTCTTAGAAAAATAATAGACTGATGAGTTTCAGAAGAAAGTGCTTTGTTTCTGGCCATTTTGAGCCTGTAATCGAACCCAAAAATGCTGATGCTCCAGATGCTCAACTAGTCTAAAGAAGGCCAGTTTTATTGCAACAGTTTTCAGCTGTGCTAACATAACTGCAAAAGGGTTTTCTAGTGATCAATGGGCTTCTGCAAGCCTATGTAGATATTCCATAAAAAATCTACAATTTATAGCATTTATAACATTAACAATGTCAACACTGTATTTCAGATCAATTTGATGTTAATTTAATGGACAAAAAAAATGCTTTTCTTTCAAAAACAAAGACATTTCTAAATGACCCCAAACCTTTGAACCGTAGTGTATTTTCAAAGAAGTGTGGATAATCATAGATTGTGTCAAATCTGTTTATGGTCCAATAACATATTTAAAATAATCCATCTACTTTGCGGACTTGTTTGGACAATTTGCACATTCGGATCAAAATTATTGTTTGAGTTTCTTTGCCCATGGAGAAGTATATCCCCCTTCCCCCCAGTCTTTTTCCAAACAACTTAATCTCAAATTGTTTAATGATTTTCCTGTAAACAATAGATGTTATATTCCTTATCTTTTAGCCATGTAAATACTGATAGTTTTTTTCTGATCTGCTAAACCATCACAATCAGCGGCTTTGTCTTGCTAACGATGAGGGAGAGGTTGTTGTCCTGACACCACACTGTCAGGTCTCTGACCTCCTCCCTGTAGGCTGTCTCATTGTCGTCAGTAATCAGGCCTACCACATGTGTCATCTGCAAACTTAATTATGGTGTTGAAGTCGTGCGTGGCCACACAGTCGTGGGTGAACAGGGAGTACAGGAGGGGATTAAGCACGCACCCCTGAGGGGCCCCCATTTTGAGGGTCAGTGTGGCGGATCTGACCTAGACATCCAATTCAATTGGTGTGGGAGAGGACAGAAGATTGGCATTAAGACACAACCAGTGAAGGACATCATAGTGGGTAGGTTCAACCATTACTGTGATATTTTTCTGTTTTATGATTAGTAAGTGAATGTAAAGACCATTGTAAATCAAATGGATGTTATTATACAGAAACTCTTGGAAATCAGCTAGTGTAAAGACCACATAGAGAGCCCACCCACAGCACCTGTTGCTCTAACAACCACAAAAAAATGTGGTATATATTCCACCTTGCCTTTCTCTTATCCTGAATAATTAATTTATGTATGTTCGGTTGTTTCCGGCTGGAGCAGCCTTGTATTTTCTTAATTGAATAAATTAAATCACCAATCCCTCCAGCCAATACTCACACCAATGCAATGCCTTTAATACCTATGAGAAGGAGTGTACAAGTGCATACTTTAGGAGAAGTGTGGAGAATTGGGATGCAAAACATCACTACTCTTGTTAAATACAAATGTTCTGATACTTTTTTGCTTAATGTTTTCCCTTCTAGTGTCAGTTCTAAGAAATTTAGCTCTGTCAGAAATGATAGACTGATGTTGAGAAACCCATTCAAAATTGTCTCAGGCTGAGCCAAAACAGAGCAAATGGGAGGCGAATAAGGACCAGTGGACTAGTGGATGAGAGAGCAGAACAATAAAGTAATTAACGGTAGGCCTACTGATCAAGTTACAGTAGAGACGTAGCTTATCATACAGAGAATTTGGAAAGTATTCTGATTTTGTTATGCTACAGCCTTATTCTAAAATTTATTAAATAGGTTATCCCTCCCCTCATCAATCTACACACAGACCCTTTACTCAGAACTTTGTTGAAGCACCTTTCGCAGCGATTACAGACTCGAGTCTTCTTGGGTATGACGCTACAAGCTTGGCACACCTGTATTTGGGGAGTTTCTCCCATTCTTCTCTGCAGATCCTCTCAAGCTCTGTCAGGTTGGATAAGAAGCATCGCTGCACAGCTATTTTCAGGTCTCTCCAGAGATGTTCAATCAGGTTCAAGTCCGGGTTCTGGCTGGGCCACTCAAGGACATTCAGAGACTTGTCCTGAAGCCACTCCTGCTTTGTCTTGGCTGTGTGCTTAGGGTCATTGTTCTGTTGTAAGGTGAACCCTCGCCCCAGTCTGAGGGCATGAGTACTCTGGAGCAGGTTTTCATTGAGGATCTCTCTGTACTTTGCTCGATCTGTTCATCTTTCCATCGATCCTGACTAGTCTCCTAGTCCCTGGCACTGAAAAACATCTGCACAGAATGATGCTGCCACCACCATGCTTCACCGTAAGGATGGTGTCAGGTTTCCTCCAGACGTGAAGCTTGGCATTCAGGCCAAAGAGTTCAATCTTGGTTTCATCAGACCAGAGAATCTTGTTTCTCGTGGTCTTTTGCTCAGTTTAGTCTTTTGCCAGCTCTAGGAAGAGTCTTGGTGGTTCCAAACTTCTTCCATTTAAGAATGATGGAGGCCACTGTGTTCTTGGGGACCTTCAATGATGCTGACATTTGTTGGTACCCTTCCCCAGATATGTGCCTTCACACAATCCTGTCTCGGAGCTCTACGGTCAACTCCTTCGACCTCATGGCTTAGTTTTTGCTCTGACATGCCCTGTCAACCGTGGGACCTTATATAGACAGGTGTGTGCCTTTCCAAATCATGTCCAATCAATTGATTTTACCACAGGTGGACTCCAAGTTGTAGAAACATCAGGGATGCTCAATGGAAACAGGATGCACCTGAGCTCAATTTTGAGTCTCATTGCACTTACTTATGTAAATGTGTAGCAGTGTGATGTTGTTCCCCTAGATTATGCACACAAGGACCAATTCAAATAGGCCAGGTAAAGAGGGGATGTTAATCATTTGATAATAATAATTCAGTGTATTTTATTTATTTAATTACAGCTGCATAGCTAATGTTATTTTTTGGTGTACAAACACTTTACACGTGATTGTAAAAGTTGTGTATATTTTGGTTTGGCCCATCGCGGGTTATCTGTAATTCCGTACCCCTTTATTGTTCTCTTTTGGCTGACCTTCAGCTAGCAAGGTATGTTGTCCTTGGCTCCGGAATTGTTCAATATAAAACTGTGGTAATGTTACACAATGTGCTGTTATGCTACCATACATTTGTTACAATGTGGATAATATAAAGATTTATGTTAACAAGTTTCACCGAGCTCGCTAACTAGGGTACCTATTGTAACTTGTGAGTACTTGAGTGTCCATGTGTTTGCACAGGTGCCTGAGAGCTGTGACTGCGCCAAGGGTTAACATAATGTGTGTTGTCTCTTCGTGTGCAGGGCAAATAAAAATAATTCAACCAGCAGACCTCCAGTTGTGGCAGCGTCCTAATTAAAAGTACACAACGCGGACCGAACCACGCTACAAATGCTTATTTTTTTCCTTTTTTGTTATGAATACATCTGCAAACATCGGTTTGTCATTATGGGGTATTGTGTGTAGATTTTAGAATAAGGCTGTAATGTAACAAAATGTGGAAAAGGGAAGGGATCTGAGTACTTTCCGAATGCACTGTATACCCATCTACAATACGTTATTGTTTGTCTCCATCTGTCAAACAGGCTGTCGATTCAAGTCTGCCAGTGAATTCTCTGTGAATCCCAAACGAACCCCCAGCCCCTGCATGGAGGGGTTGCATTAATTTTGGATCTATCATCCCAGATCTGTCCCAGTCTGTTTTGAACAGCTACATATTTCAAGCCCCGAGTCACAGTAGCAATTGTGTGTTTATCATGTCCCTGTCTATTGTACTTTGTCTAAAAAGATTATTGATGTGTCTGTTTTAAAGTGCGCATTCATGTTTTCTCCTAATTTGTGCCTGTGTCATCTCATTCTTGACCTTAGGACTGCTTGTCAATTCTCAGAGGAATTCTCAGTTGTGTCTATCATTTGGTATATTGCTCTTTATCTGGGTACAGACTACGTTTCGTCTATTTTCGACTTCGTCATTGGACTCAAAGCATGACCTTTTCTTGTAAATATATTCATCACATATTCACTGCTCTTAGCCTATAATTAAACCTTAATTCCATCTTTATCGAACCAACTACAGTTAGAAACCCCCTCTGCATAAAGCTATATTTTGGTTAAATATGATGTTTCTCTCTTCTTCTGTGCTGGAGTTCTTTTAAGAACTTGATGGTATAGCAATGATTAACTTGAATCTACTCTTCATTTTACCCACAAACAAAATCACTTATAGTCCAGCAAAGCATACTGTTTTTTATTATTGCCAGTATAATTTAGCTAATAATCTGTTTTCCATTCAAATTTGATGTTTAAACTCATTTGGTTAGCGTAATTCAAATTGCTGTTGGATCCGGCCTCAAAAAAAGGTATTTTTAATGTTGTCTGTAGAGCGGCCAGGCATCATTCAGCTGAGATGCATCGTCCACACAGCGGCTAAAGGGCGAAAATGATCTAATGGCAATATCTCGGCAATTTGCAAACACTCTCCAGATGTAACTTCTATATGTGTACTATATCATTGGAAAATGTAACATATCATACGAAACGGAGGGACACAAAACTGTGTAATTGCATGTGGGTGAGAGAAAGAGTTGATGATTCAGATAACATTGACAGTTGCTCAGATAATAAACTGTCATTCAGAATTTACACTCCAGCCCAGCAACGTAGCGTACTGTCACTTGCTTCACTTGTATTGGTTCCTTTCTGAATCGGATCAAAGTTGAGAGTGCAGTTAAGGGTGACTGTCACGGCTCCCTCTGTGGACATACGCATGTCAAAACGGAACACGCACACACAACTCATGTCACCATAATGTACAGTGGCTTGCGAAAGTATTCATTACCTTCTTCAATATGTTTGGGGAGTCTCCCACATGCCTTTTGGCGAACACCAAACGTGTCTGCTTAATTTTTTCTTTAAGCAATGGCTTTCTTTCTGGCAACTCTCCCATAAAGCCCAGCTCTGTGGAGTGTATGGCTTAAAGTGGTCCTATGGACAGATACTCCCATCTCCGCTGTGGAGCTTTGCAGCTCCTTCAGGGTTATCGTTGGTCTCTTTGTTGCCTCTGATTAATGCCCTCCTTGCCTGGTCCATGAGTTTTGGTGGGCGGCCCTCTCTTGGCAGGTTTGTTGTGGTGTCATATTCTTTCAATTTTTTTTTATAATGGGTTTAATAGTGCTCTGTGGGATGTTCAAAGTTTTGGATATTTTTTTAAAACCCAACTCTGATCTGTACTAATCCACAACTTTGTCCCTGACCTGTTGGAGAGCTCCTTGGTCTTCATGGTGCCGCTTGCTTGGTGGTGCCCCTTGCTTGGTGGTGTTGCGGACACTGGGGCCTTTCAGAACAGGTGTATATATACTGAGATCATGTGACACTTAAATAAAGTCCACCAGTGTGCAATCTAACTAATTATGTCACTTCTGAAGATAATTGGTTGCACCAGATTTTGAAACAACACATTTTTTTCATTTCACTTCACCAATTTAGACTATTTTGTGTCGATTACATGAGATCCAAATAAAAAGCCATGTAAATAACATATATATTATATTTAAATAACAGGTTGTAATGCAACAAAATAGGAAAAATGAATACTTTTGCAAGGCACTGTAGGTAGCTATGAATATTACGATTATATCTAGGTGTCACTCTTGCATTGAAGCGTGTGTCGTAAAGATTAAAAAGGACCAAAGTTAAAACCATTTGCAAAGATACTGTAGCTAACTTTACTATTTTTTTATATGATGCTGAGTGACTGTAATAGTTAGCGGCTAAGCTAAAGGAGTTTTTTTGTTGCTGTCTACAACAATCTAAGTGCTGCTTGCAAAAATTCAATGAATCACTACCATTTTAGTAATAGTGCAATGTTAGATTACTAACGTTAGCCGTGTTAGAAGAAGGGTAGTGCTGTGGTTGCCAATGTTTACCTTGGTTATTTAGCTAGTTTCAAAATGGCTGTATTAACTCTTTGAAATTATATATTTCGTGCACATTAGTACTATAGAGCTAAACCCCACTTACACAATTCTAGCAAGACTCTTTCTCTCCTCTCTGTCAAATGTCCAATGACAACCCAATATCTGGCTTATTATGTGTTCTGTTTCATGATTTCTCAGGCGGCTGAGGGGCGGAGATGTCATTGGCGTGCCTTCGAGTGTATGCCCGACACAGGTTAGCACATGGAGCTCAGGAATATGCAACCCCCACCATTGTCTCCAGGTCTCGGGAGCGAAAGAATGAGGGTCCAGTGCTTCAGTATGTGGGGAAACTTGAGAAAGCCCAACCACAAAGTGTTCATATGGGGTTTTAGCTACACTGGAGCCCTGGGCATTCCCAGATTTGAGGTTCCGGGCAGTGGCTGAAAAAAGGCCAGGAAATACCAGCTCACATCTTACCGCCTGGAGACAGAGCAGCAGGTAATGTCTCTCTTTAACCACAGAAACACTTAACTGACACACAGACATGTTTCTATACAATTTATGCCAACAGATTTTGTTCCAGGCCAGTTGGTCTACACTCGGGCCGTGTTTGTTCGGTAGGGCTGGGGCACAAAATGTTTTGCATTGGAGAACCAAAATCTGACTTCTTCTTGGACAAGTTCAGGTAGTAGGATACTTCTCTTATCAAAGTGTTTTCTCCTATTTTGTGGCTACTGAACAAGATCCCTATTCAGCTAATTGAGGTCTTGATGAGCAGTCAGTTGGCTAAATCAGTTGTGTTAGTACTGGGCTGGAGCAAAAGCCTGCACACCCAGGTCTCAAGGACCAGATTTGGTGACCTGACCACTGCCTGACTACTCCTACTTGACAACACTGCGTTTTGGCCCCATATGTACTCATTGTCTGGGCAATGCATCTGTACCCATGGCAGGTACGCCATACATGCATTCCGTTTTTCTAACATGATATGCGAACTGTTGAAAACACAATTGATGTACTTGAATAGATGACACTGACTGACAGACAGTGAGTGACTGACTCCCGTGCTGGTCCCTCTCCTCAGATCTCCTCTGAAGCCTGTGGGTACGTCTTCACACTTCTCTCCTCCTCCACCAAGG
Source organism: Oncorhynchus gorbuscha (assembly GCF_021184085.1). Classification (NCBI taxonomy): domain Eukaryota; kingdom Metazoa; phylum Chordata; class Actinopteri; order Salmoniformes; family Salmonidae; genus Oncorhynchus; species Oncorhynchus gorbuscha. Next base: position 47,374,554 of record NC_060188.1, on the reverse strand, counting down.
ACCTCACCAAGGTGTGGGGAATGGTCCTCCACAGAGACTCCCAGCTGGGCCTCCAACGCACCCAGCAAGGCTGCCGTAATAGTCATTCCCTCTCTCACTCCCCCCATCCTCCATGGCAAGCACTCTCTCCTCCAACTTCTTTATTTAACGGCACAATCTGGGATCTTGCTGTTTCAAATAATAATATACACTCATTGATTGATTAATAAAATAACATAGATGCTTCGTGAGTTTAATACAACTGCCTTTTCCAAAAATGTTGTTTAACTCCGTTGTAAACCTTGTCCATCCCTCAGCTTTATAGCAAACCAAGTGGCGGGGATTGCAGTTTATTGTTTTTTGCATCAAGACTGCAGCTTTAACCGATTCATCCATAAAAGTGCACCAGCTTGTCAACCAAGAAATATTGGAGGATGTGCATAATTTGCTCGATGATGGGTGTATGTTTTCAACGACTGCTGCACACTTTCATCAATCTCGAGTCTATATGATGTAGAGTCCCATTAGCTGCTAATATTCAGATGAATTTGTGCAGCGCCTGCCCTGAGCTGATACCTGTGAACGAGCAAATAGTATGCGTCAGACTAGCCTGACTGCCAGTCTGTCTGCTCTCTTGCCAAGTAATGGAGTTTGCAAGAGCTCAAACAAATCTGGGACCAGGGCTAGTGTCAAACCGTCCCAGTGATGTATAAATTTCCTAGTGTTCACTCTAGATAAGAGATATGACTATGTGCTGGAGCCCTCCCCGGTGCCTCTCCCCCTGGCCAGGCCCAGGAGAACAGGGTGGTGTAGGTGGCACATTGCCGTGCACACTCCCTAGTGCTCACCGACTCAGAGGGAGGTAAGAGACGCCACAGAGGGTGACATTTTATTTTCCTCATGTAAAATGGCACTGAACTGTTACGAAAATAACTCCCAATACTTTGAGCAACAACGATTTGTTACACCTTCCTTTCTTTCTTTTGTTTTACCCCTTTTCTCCGCAATTTCGTGATGTCCAATTGATAGTTAGTCTTGTCCCGTTGTACAGACTCAGGAGAGGCGAAGGTCGAGAGTCGTGCAACCTCCGAAACACGACCCGCCAAGTCGCACATCTTCTTAACACAATAGGTCGCTTAACCCGGGAGCCAGCCGCACCAATGTGTTGGAGGTAACACCGTACACCTAGAGACCGTGTCAGTGTGCACTGCGCCCAGCCCGCCACAAGAGTCGCTAGAATGCGATGGGACAAGGACATCCCTACCAGCCAAACTCTCCCTAACCCGGACGACGCTGGGCCAATTGTGCCCTGCCTCATGGGTCTCCCGGTCGCGGCCGGCCGCAACACCTTTTATGATATACCTGAGAATCTAAGTAAACTTGTTTTGGATAAGCTCTCGTGAGACATTCACATAAATGTAAGGAGTTGAAAATCAACGCAAGATATAGCGCAAGATATAGTTTCCGAGATTATAATTTATACCTTGAATAATGTGCTATCCTATCTATTTGGGGTTATTTTGCTCACTGTGTGTGCTTTTTTGCAAAAAAAAACTATTTGGATGAAAATATTACCCAAAAACTGGGACCTTGAGCAAGGCCCTTAACCCAACAACTTGCTCTCCATCCATGGGCCCCGCAGCTTCACCCTGTGCTCGTCTCAACTGTATGTCAAGGGGGGACTGAGAACAGAGCATTTCCATTGAAGACACATTTCCATTGTTCGTGGCGACATGGACAATAAACATTATTCTATTCTAATTAGTTAAAATTACTCAATTCAATTTTATTTGTCACATACACATGGTTAGCAGATGTTAGTGCGAGTGTAGCGAAATGCTTGTGCTTCTGGTTCCGACAATGCAGTAATAACCAACAAGTAATCTAGCTAACAATTCCAAAACTACTACCTTATAGACACAAGTGTAAGGGGATAAAGAATATGTACATAAAGATATATGAATGAGTGATGGTACAGAGCGGCATAGGCAAGATACAGTAGATGGTATTGAGTGCAGTATATACATATGAGATGAGTATGTAAACAAAGTGGCATAGTTAAAGTGGCTAGTGATACATGTATTACATAAGGATGCAGTAGATGATAGAGTACAGTATATACATATACATATGCGATTAATAATGTAGGGTATGTAAACATTATATTAGGTAGCATTGTTTAAAGTGGCTAGTGATATATTTTACATCATTTCCCATCAATTCCCATTATTAAAGTGGCTGGACTTGAGTCAGTGTGTTGGCAGCAGCCACTCAATGTTAGTGGTGGCTGTTTAACAGTCTGAGGGCCTTGAGATAGAAGCTGTTTTTCAGTCTCTCGATCCCAGCTTTGATGCACCTGTACTGACCTCGCCTTCTGGATGATAGCGGGGTGAACAGGCAGTGGCTCGGGTGGTTGCTGTCCTTGATGATCTTTATGGCCGTCCTGTGACATTGGGTGGTGTAGGTGTCCTGGAGGGCAGGTAGTTTGCCCCCGGTGATGCGTTGTGCAGACCTCACTACCCTCTGGAGAGCCTTACGGTTGTGGGCGGAGCAGTTGCCGTACCAGGCGGTGATGCAGCCCGACAGAATGCTCTCGATTGTGCATCTGTAGAAGTTTGTGAGTGCTTTTGGTGACAAGCCGAATTTCTTCAGTCTCCTGAGGTTGAAGAGGCGCTGCTGCGCCTTCTTCACGATGCTGTCTGTGTGGGTGGACCAATTCAGTTTGTCTGTGATGTGTACGCCGAGGAACTTAAAACTACCCTCTCCACTACTGTTCCATCGATGTGGACAGGGGGGTGTTCCCTCTGATGTTTCCTGAAGTCCACAATCATCTCCTTATTTTTGTTGACGTTGAGTGTGAGTTATTTTCCTGACACCACACTCCGAGGGCCCTCACCTCCTCCCTGTAGGCCGTCTCGTCGTTGTTGGTAATCAAGCCTACCACTGTTGTGTCGTCCGCAAACTTGATGAATGAGTTGGAGGCGTGCGTGGCCACGCAGTCATGGGGGAGCAGGGAGTACAGGAGAGGGCTCAGAACACACCCTTGTGGGGCCCCAGTGTTGAGGATCAGCGGGGTGGAGATGTTGTTGCCTACCCTCACCACCTGGGGGTGGCCCGTCAGGAAGTCCAGTACCCAGTTGCACAGGGTGGGGTCGAGACCCAGGGTCTCGAGCTTGATGACGAGCTTGGAGGGCACTATGGTGTTAAATGCCAAGCTGTAGTCGATGAACAGCATTCTCACATAGGTATTCCTCTTGTCCAGATGGGTTGGGGCAGTGTGCAGTGTGGTTGAGATTGCATCGTCTGTGGACCTATTTGGGCGGTAAGCAAATTGGAGTGGGTCTAGGGTGTCAGGTAGATTGGAGGTGATATGGTCCTTGATTAGTCTCTCAAAGCACTTCATGATGACGGAAGTGAGTGCTACGGGGCGGTAGTCGTTTAGCTCAGTTACCTTAGCTTTCTTGGGAACAGGAACAATGGTGGCCCTCCTGAAGCATGTGGGAACAACAGACTGGGATAGGGATTGATGGATGCAAGCCAGGGCACTCCTATAACTGACCACCCAGTAATGTTAAGATATCAACATGTGGTCCACATGTGGTCTCTTAAGTGTTGAAAATGTTGATGTTGATCCTTCCTGCTATTTTCAGTCAATTTGTCATTTGAATACCGACCTTCGCTTATGCAATTTGCAGAAATATGTTAGAGCCAATGATCGGCAAAGAGGGCGTTATAGTTGCTTTTACGATCCTGTTTTTGGACTTAAGTATACATAGTACTCTTTCCGCTGAAATTTAACTAAGAAATTATGTGGTAACAATCAGTACTTTGAGGTGTGATACTAACCTTATTAAAACATATAGGATACTAACCTTATAGGACTATGGACGAGGCTACATGAGGTGTGATACTAACCTTATAGGACTATGGACAAGGCTACATGAGGTGTGATACTAACCTTATTAAAACATATAGGACTATGGGCTAGGCTACATGAGGTATATACTATATATAGTAATCTAACAATAATTGGTAACTTACCTGGTACCTATTGGTGCCCTGTTATCCTTGTTTTATTTCATCCCAAAGAAACAAACATATAATGTATAGATTAATACTGTGTTATTTATAACTTTTCTAAGAAAATACTTTGTCATTTCTCTACTTTAAATTAAAGTGCCACCTTTAGTTTTACAGACACAGTATTGCAGTAATACAATGCAGCTGAAATGAGTGGCATTCCAATCAGTGCAGTAAGGTCCTGTCTTATGCTGCACTGTGCTCCATGTTAATCTAAGCATATGGATCACCCCCCCCCCCCCCCACACAGGTTTCATGTCTCTCTTTCGTTCTCTCCCTCTCCCACATCAGTGTTCAGTCTGGGGAACAATGCCTATGGCCAGTGTGGGAGGGAGATTGCTGAAGATGTACAGGTACCACACACACACACACACACACGTGTGTTTACACGCCATATTACTGACGCAATTGATCAGGCTCAAACAATGCTCAAAATGCAAAGGAAAGTCTGCCTCTCTGCCGTTGTCATGCAACACGGCCGGGTGTATGTCGAGTCATGCTAATGACTCACAGTGTCAAATCCATGCAGGCTGGAAATGTATTCACTCTCCAGGAATTTCAGACTGTGCTGTTCTGCCGAATGACTTCCTATAACCTTTCGAGTTGAACTACAATCCTATTAGAATTGTGTGTTCAGGGGCCGTATATATGAATCGTCTCAGAGGTGGTGTGCTGATTTTAGGATCAGTTTAGTCTTTTGATCACAATGAATAAGATTATATGGACAGGGGAGTGCTGATCCTAGAGCTCTCCTACTCTGAGAAGCTTGATACATACAGCCTCTTTAGAAGTCTACTTAGAGTGAATGCCTTTCCTGATTAGTACGTTCTTGGGCTGTTTGTATGGGACATTAGGCGTGGGGACTTGGGTCTTTATGCAAAATGTCCAATGGGGTTGGATGGGCAGAGGTGACCTTTTCTGGACAGACCGGCCTCCTTGAATAGTTGATTGTTGGCTGTTCTCCCTCTCTCTCTTTTTACCTCTCTCCATTGCTGTGCCAGTCACATCATTCACAAGATGGAAGGCTTTTACAGCCCAGTGACCCAGCTGTGTTTAGTCTGTTTTGTGTATCGGGGACAGTGAGACACCCCAGCCATTATTGCTCCATCTTGGTCAGGTTGTTATTGTAAAAGAGAATGTTTCTCAATGACCCTGGTTTAAATAAAGGCTCCATTTTTTTAAATGATTAAGGTTAGGATTGGAGTAGGGAATGCTGGTCCTAGAACTGAACATGGGGAAAACTTCACCCTGGAGCGAAAATGCATTTTGTGACTGTTATTGGTGATTAGAACCTGCAGATGCCATGTCTGTTCTGTAGGTGGTGTGCGGGCAGGACCACAGTCTGTTCCTGACTGGAACGGGCAAGGTGTATGCCCCCTGTAATTTGCTGTAATTTATAAACAGTTCACCCAACTGGGATGTCACTAGAGATTCATGGATAGGGGGTCTAAGCCTCTATTAGGGGGGGGCATACTCCCCCAGGCTTTTTTAAAAACCCCACAAAAACGTATTTTCATCATGTATTTTTAGAGTAACAACGGGTGTAAAATCGATCAAAATAAGGTTATTTTTGGTCAAGGTTGTTCAAAAGTATACCTGCCTCATAGTTTGTGTTAGATACTGATCTAATATGACTTACTTAAATTAAAAAATTAACCCAATAATTCAGACACATGGAACATCTTAAACCGTATCATCCATAATGGGACAAAACTAAATTCAACTCATGAGCTGAATAAAATTGAAAGTTTGAAAAATAATTAGGAATCAAATCTGAGTAAGATCCCAAACAAATATTACAACCTATATTACAGAACTGCTCCTCTTGCTTACCTCTTGATGCTTATTTTGTGGGTGGACTCATCAGAGTGTCTCTCCTATTTTTAAAGATTGCAAAATGGTCAATGACATTATTGTGGCCCAAGCACTTCAGCCTCAATGGACATGGCTGAAAGACTTGCAAGTAGGGATGCACGATATATCGGTGAACATATCGGGAATCGGATGATATTAGCTAAAAATGCCAACATCGGTATCGGCCGATGTCATGTTTAACACCGATGTGCAAAACCATGTCAAAGCTGACATGCATACCTATATAACTTAGGTACATAATGTAATCATGCCAAGTAAAATGTTGCACTACACCTACAACACAGCATTCCTAACCTGGCCCGCAACGTCTGCTGTGTGGATCGAGCAGTCAACAAGTCGAGCAGTCATTTGAAAGAGGAAGAAACTGTAATTGACTCAACTCAAAGGCGAAATCCATTAATGCCAACATACTCTGTCGTGGGTGATGTTGGTTTTCGCCGACTGGTCGGGCACCTGTCCCCACTACCAAGTGAGCCATTTTTCAGACATTGCCCTACTGGAGTTACACAGTAATAGCGTCAAAAAAGATACAGTAGCAGTGTCAAAGCTGTACAAAACTGTCTGCAAACAAACAAACACCGGGCCACGAACGATGTGTTTACAATACTGTATTGGTAATAAAGCATTGTTTGTTCAACCGCAACCTCTGGAGTAACTTTACCTAGCTAGCACCAATACAACCAGCCTGAAAACAATGACCAGTAGAAACTGAAATCATTTATAATTATTCTTAGGAATGATTTAGGAATCCTTGTGAGTAAATGTTAGCTAGGTTGCCACTTGTTGTTCTCCTATTGAAATTGAACTTCAGTTCATGAAAATAAATACCTAGCCAGCTCCTTAACCCTGTTGCCAAAAGTTAACGTTATAAGCAGCCAACTAGCTTCATCTGGCTAGTGAGGCTCGATCGGACTGGGATATGTGTTGTGAAGCTAGCCACAATAAGGATTAGGCGCAATAGTGGAATTTGCGGTTTGCCTTCAAAATAAAAGTATATAATTGACAGTGATGCAAATGAATACAAATAGTAGAATTATGCCATACTTTCATTTTGAAGGCTAACTGTTGTGGCTAATCCTTATTTATGGCTAGCTTCACATAGATGGGTACGACCACCATTAATCAAATAAGAATGGTCTTATAAATTAGGGTTATTATAGATGACACCAGCTATAGATTTAGCTAGCTAACTATAGCTACTGAAACAGATTATGTCATTTTGCAATGTTTTTGGGGAAGAACATTGTTTGCATCCATGAGCTAGCTAGCTTTTTTTAATGACCAGCACTGTAGGTGCACGAGACAACTTTACCAGCATCCTAGCATAGGTATCGATGAATCGTTGTGACATATGAAATATGAGTGATATTGTAATCAATGTGGAATAACTACATAAAAAAAATGTATGAACGCGTTCAATTATTATGTGACATGCAGTCATATTCAGGTCCTGATTGGTCAACATCCTTATTTGACACATCAAATAGTGTTATTTGATGTGTATCTTTTTTGACACGCAAATACCCAAACGGCGTTCCACAGAAATTCTGGTTGAGAATGAAACGACTGAACAAATGAACAACGAAATAGCACAGCAAGTAAGTGAAAGAAATAGGTTTTGATTATGCTTTGCTGGTAATGGGGACATATGTAAATGCCAACAAAATAACTTTTTGGTGTGTGTGTGTGTGTGTGTGTGTGTGTGTGTGTGTGTGTGTGTGTGTGTGTGTGTGTGTGTGTGTGTGTGTGTGTGTGTGTGTGTGTGTGTGTGTGTGTGTGTGTGTGTGTGTGTGTGTGTGAGTAACCTTTTATTTTTAACTAGGCAAGTCAGTTTAAGAACAAATTCTTATTTAAAATGGCGGCCTACCCCAGCCAAACCTGGACAACGCTAGGCCAATTGTGCGCCGCACTATGGGACTCCCAATCACGGTTGGATGTGATACAGCCTGGATTCGAACCAGGGACTGTAGTGATGCCTCTTGCACTGAGATACAGTGCCTTAGACTGCACACATGTGTGTGTTAAATATTTAACTGTACTAGAATGCTTAAAAGGCAGCTAAGGCAAGGAAAATATTGGATATCGGTATCGGTCAAAAATGTCATATCGGTGCATCACTACTTGCAAGCCTTTTCTGACCCATTGTCTTGCGCAACCAGGAGTGCAGCTGGCGCCGTGCACGAAAGGACTTTTCACAGGAGCAGCTGCTCACAGGAATTGTAAGGCAAGCTGAATGATTTACTTCAGAGAAGGAAACATCATCATCCAGGAGGTTATGCAGAGCAAGCATATCTTTGGGAGGACATCCAGCCTCTTTTCCGGGCAAGAAAGTTTCTGGCTCCCAACATCTCTTCTGTTTTAACATCAATACCGTAGTGCTTAGCAAACTCAGTTCAGCATGATGTATCTAGTAAGTGTTTTGAGTTGGGGCTTCATGCCTGTATGCCTTTGAGCAGACCTTCATCTACAGTCGAGAATCACTGGTCAAGCCCACAAACCATCCTGTCCAAGCAACAACTCGGTTTTCATTGTTTGGGAACTTGACAATTCTGTGCCTAAACCTAAAGAGCTTTGGTTCTGTCATAAAGTTCTGTGGCGAATGCATCTGTGAGTTCGCCTATCAGTGTGTCACATACAGCTTGCATGACAAAAACAAGCTTCTGCCAGGTCTACAGTCTCTTTCTGGAGGAACTTGTGTCCCTCGGTTATAAAAAGAAGGGACTGAAACGTCAGTAGCAAATACACGGTGGAGAACCTATGAAGCTTTGCTCTCAGACCAACAGGGGGGATCCAATGGCAGAAAGACAATCAAAAATAGCAGTTAGTGTCCATGACTGTATTTCTGGACCGCAGCTGGCATGCCCAGCGAGTGTTTGAGAGCTGTACAAGTTCAGCTGATGCTATTCCAAGTTGGGACTGAGCTTCTTTGAACTTGTGGTGGTTAACTAGGGATGTACTGAAAAACGAATACACATTCTCCAAGAAACTGAAAAACTCAGCAGCCTCCGGACTAGCCCTGCAAGTACGACACAACACCAAATTAAGCTCATGAGCATAAATTGCCTCCGGATGCAGCACTCTGAAATGTGCTTGCACACCTCCTTTGGACCCACTCATGACAGCTGCGCCATCAGAGGTCTGTGCAACGTACTTTAGGCCTGCTACCCCCTCTTATTTGAAGCTACTGTTGCAACTCATTTGCTATCGATTGGGCATCAAATTTCTTGCTTTCTTAACTGTCCCCTATGTCACATACCTAACACACAGAGCCAACTGTTCAGACTCCCCGTCCCTGGCCTCATATGGTATACATTCCAGGCTTTGACATCTCAGAGACCATGGTGTCCGTAGTCTCTTGAGCACAGCATTGGATCATGTCATTCTGACATTCTGGAGAGCGAGACATCGCATGTGATGGAGTATTGTACCTTTGCAGGGAAGGGTCAAACTCCTTCAAAAGCTCCATACATTCAAGAAAGTACACTCTTATTTGTGCTTTCACTAGATTCATCATTTGCACAGAAAGTGAGTCCCTGTCTTTCCTAACATTGAGTTGACAGCAACAATTCTCCTCAGATACTCCCTTCTCTCTGCAATATCACTAGCAGGGGCAGATGTTCAAATCTGAGCAATGTTCCCATGATTGCTAGTTGCCTGGTAGCTTTGCCATGCCACAATCCTGTCTCTTTATGTTTGTGCCATCTCAAGTTTACCGAAGATAAACGGTGCTTTTTTTCCCATTTAAGCAGCCATTACTGACAACATAATCAAATGTAATGTTTTTTGCCAAAAACTACATGGAAAGCAGAAAGCTGCGTTTTTGTGGACAGTGTAATCGACCCTATTGTATTTCTCAAACCAGCAGTGCTGAAATGCCCTTTTCTGTGTACCGGAACTTTCGTGTGGGTAGCTATTCAGCTTCACTTGTCTGGGCCCAGTGCCTTTGTCACCTAAATTGCTCTCATTTCTGGAAGGAGTTGCTGCAGCGGCTTAATTACTTTCTTTCTCTGGATCTGTTTGATGTCCCTCCCTCTCTCTGGATCTGTTTGATGTCCCTCCCTCTCTCTGGATCTGTTTGTTGTCCCTCTCTCTCTGGATCTGTTTGTTGTCTCTTCCTCTCTGGATCTGTTTGTTGTCCCTCCCTCTCTCTGGATCTGTTTGTTGTCCCTCCCTCTCTCTGGATCTGTTTGTTGTCCCTCTCTCTCTGGATCTGTTTGATGTCCCTCTCTCTCTGGATCTGTTTGATGTCCCTCTCTCTCTGGATCTGTTTGATGTCCCTCCCTCTCTCTGGATCTGTTTGATGTCCCTCTCTCTCTGGATCTGTTTGATGTCCCTCTCTCTCTGGATCTGTTTGTTGTCCCTCTCTCTCTGGATCTGTTTGTTGTCCCTCTCTCTCTCTCTGGATCTGTTTGTTGTCCCTCTCTCTCTCTCTGGATCTGTTTGGTGTCCCTCTCTCTCTGGATCTGTTTGTTGTCTCTCTCTCTCTGGATCTGTTTGTTGTCCCTCTCTCTCTGGATCTGTTTGTTGTCTCTCTCTCTGGATCTGTTTGTTGTCCCTGTCTCTCTGGATCTGTTTGTTGTCCCTCTCTCTCTGGATCTGTTTGTTGTCTCTCTCTCTCTGGATCTGTTTGATGTCTCTCTCTCTCTCTGGATCTGTTTGATGTCCCTCTCTCTCTCTCTGGATCTGTTTGTTGTCCCTCGCTCTCTCTCTGGATCTGTTTGTTGTCTCTCTCTCTCTGGATCTGTTTGATGTCTCTCTCTCTCTCTCTGGATCTGTTTGATGTCTCTCTCTCTCTCTGGATCTGTTTGATGTCACTCTCTCTCTCTGGATCTGTTTGATGTTTCTCTCTCTCTCTGGATCTGTTTGTTGTCCCTCTCTCTCTCTCTGGATCTGTTTGTTGTCTCTGTCTCTCTGGATCTGTTTGTTGTCTCTCTCTCTCTCTGGATCTGTTTGTTGTCCCTCTCTCTCTGGATCTGTTTGTTGTCTCTCTCTCTCTCTCTGGATCTGTTTGTTGTCTCTCTCTCTCTCTGGATCTGTTTGTTGTCTCTCCCTCTCTGGATCTGTTTGTTGTCTCTCTCTCTCTCTCTGGATCTGTTTGTTGTCCCTCTCTCTCTCTCTGGATCTGTTTGTTGTCCCTCCCTCTCTCTCTGGATCTGTTTGTTGTCCCTCTCTCTCTCTGGATCTGTTTGTTGTCTCTTCCTCTCTGGATCTGTTTGTTGTCTCTCCCTCTGGATCGGTTTGTTGTCCCTCTCTCTCTGGATCTGTTTGTTGTCTCTCTCTCTCTGGATCTGTTTGTTGTCCCTCTCTCTCTCTCTGGATCTGTTTGTTGTCTCTCCCTCTCTGGATCTGTTTGTTGTCCCTCCCTCTCTCTGGATCTGTTTATTGTCTCTCTCTCTCTGGATCTGTTTGTTGTCCCTCTCTCTCTCTGGATCTGTTTGTTGTCCCTCCCTCTCTGGATCTGGTTGATGTCTCTTCCTCTCTGGATCTGTTTGATGTCCCTCCCTCTCTGGATCTGTTTGTTGTCTCTCTCTCTCTGGATCTGTTTGTTGTCTCTTCCTCTCTGGATCTGTTTGATGTCCCTCCCTCTCTCTGGATCTGTTTGTTGTCTCTCTCGCTCTGGATCTGTTTGATGTCTCTCCCTCTCTGGATATGTTTGTTGTCTCTCTCTCTCTCTCTCTGGATCTGTTTGATGTCTCTCCCTCTCTGGATCTGTTTGTTGTCTCTCTCTCTCTGGATCTGTTTGTTGTCTCTTCCTCTCTGGATCTGTTTGATGTCCCTCCCTCTCTCTGGATCTGTTTGTTGTCTCTCTCTCTCTGGATCTGTTTGATGTCTCTCCCTCTCTGGATCTGTTTGATATCTCTCCCTCTCTGGATCTGTTTGTTGTCTCTCTCTCTCTGGATCTGTTTGTTGTCTCTCTCTCTCTCTCTCTGGATCTGTTTGTTGTCTCTTCCTCTCTGGATCTGTTTGATGTCTCTCCCTCTCTGGATCTGTTTGTTGTCTCTCTCTCTCTGGATCTGTTTGTTGTCCCTCTCTCTCTCTCTCTGGATCTGTTTGTTGTCCCTCCCTCTCTGGATCGGTTTGTTGTCCCTCTCGCTCTCTGGATCGGTTTGTTGTCCCTCTCTCTCTCTCTGGATCTGTTTGTTGTCCCTCTCTCTCTCTCTGGATCTGTTTGTTGTCCCTCTCTCTCTCTCTGGATCTGTTTGTTGTCCCTCTCTCTCTCTGGATCTGTTTGTTGTCCCTCTCTCTCTGGATCTGTTTGTTGTCTCTCTCTCTCTGGATCTGTTTGTTGTCTCTTCCTCTCTGGATCTGTTTGTTGTCCCTCTCTCTCTGGATCTGTTTGTTGTCTCTCTCTCTCTCTGGATCTGTTTGTTGTCCCTCTCTCTCTGGATCTGTTTGTTGTCCCTCTCTCTCTCTGGATCTGTTTGTTGTCTCTCTCTCTCTGGATCTGTTTGTTGTCTCTCTCTCTCTGGATCTGTTTGTTGTCTCTTCCTCTCTGGATCTGTTTGTTGTCCCTCTCTCTCTGGATCTGTTTGTTGTCCCTCTCTCTCTGGATCTGTTTGTTGTCCCTCTCTCTCTGGATCTGTTTGTTGTCCCTCTCTCTCTGGAACTGTTTGTTGTCCCTCTCTCTCTCTGGATCTGTTTGTTGTCTCTCTCTCTCTGGATCTGTTTGTTGTCTCTCTCTCTGGATCTGTTTGTTGTCTCTTCCTCTCTGGATCTGTTTGTTGTCCCTCTCTCTCTGGATCTGTTTGTTGTCCCTCTCTCTCTGGATCTGTTTGTTGTCCCTCTCTCTCTCTGGATCTGTTTGTTGTCTCTCTCTCTCTGGATCTGTTTGTTGTCTCTCTCTCTCTGGATCTGTTTGTTGTCTCTTCCTCTCTGGATCTGTTTGTTGTCTCTCTCTCTCTGGATCTGTTTGTTGTCCCTCTCTCTCTCTCTCTTGATCTGTTTGTTGTCCCTCCCTCTCTGGATCGGTTTGTTGTCCCTCTCTCTCTGGATCTGTTTGTTGTCCCTCTCTCTCTCTGGATCTGTTTGTTGTCCCTCTCTCTCTGGATCTGTTTGTTGTCCCTCTCTCTCTCTGGATCTGTTTGTTGTCCCTCTCTCTCTCTGGATCTGTTTGTTGTCCCTCTCTCTCTGGATCTGTTTGTTGTCCCTCTCTCTCTGGATCTGTTTGTTGTCCCTCTCTCTCTCTGGATCTGTTTGTTGTCCCTCTCTCTCTGGATCTGTTTGTTGTCTCTCTCTCTCTGGATCTGTTTGTTGTCTCTTCCTCTCTGGATCTGTTTGTTGTCCCTCTCTCTCTGGATCTGTTTGTTGTCTCTCTCTCTCTCTGGATCTGTTTGTTGTCCCTCTCTCTCTGTTTGTTGTCCCTCTCTCTCTCTGGATCTGTTTGTTGTCTCTCTCTCTCTGGATCTGTTTGTTGTCTCTCTCTCTCTGGATCTGTTTGTTGTCTCTTCCTCTGGATCTGTTTGTTGTCCCTCTCTCTCTGGATCTGTTTGTTGTCCCTCTCTCTCTGGATCTGTTTGTTGTCCCTCTCTCTCTGGATCTGTTTGTTGTCCCTCTCTCTCTGGAACTGTTTGTTGTCCCTCTCTCTCTCTGGATCTGTTTGTTGTCTCTCTCTCTCTGGATCTGTTTGTTGTCTCTCTCTCTCTGGATCTGTTTGTTGTCTCTTCCTCTCTGGATCTGTTTGTTGTCCCTCTCTCTCTGGATCTGTTTGTTGTCCCTCTCTCTCTGGATCTGTTTGTTGTCCCTCTCTCTCTGGATCTGTTTGTTGTCTCTCTCTCTCTGGATCTGTTTGTTGTCTCTTCCTCTCTGGATCTGTTTGTTGTCTCTCTCTCTCTGGATCTGTTTGTTGTCCCTCTCTCTCTCTCTCTCTGGATCTGTTTGTTGTCCCTCCTCTCTGGATCTGTTTGTTGTCCCTCCCTCTCTGGATCGGTTTGTTGTCCCTCTCGCTCTCTGGATCTGTTTGTTGTCCCTCTCTCTCTCTGGATCTGTTTGTTGTCCCTCTCTCTCTGGATCTGTTTGTTGTCCCTCTCTCTCTGGATCTGTTTGTTGTCCCTCCTCTCTCTGGATCTGTTTGTTGTCTCTTCCTCTCTGGATCTGTTTGTTGTCCCTCTCTCTCTGGATCTGTTTGTTGTCCCTCTCTGGATCTGTTTGTTGTCCCTCTCTCTCTCTGGATCTGTTTGTTGTCTCTCCTCTCTCTGGATCTGTTTGTTGTCCCTCTCTCTCTGGATCTGTTTGTTGTCTCTCTCTCTCTCTCTCTGGATCTGTTTGTTGTCCCTCTCTCTCTGGATCTGTTTGTTGTCCCTCTATCTCTGGATCTGTTTGTTGTCTCTTCCTCTCTGGATCTGTTTGTTGTCTCTTCCTCTCTGGATCTGTTTGTTGTCCCTCTCTCTCTGGATCTGTTTGTTGTCTCTTCCTCTCTGGATCTGTTTGTTGTCTCTCCCTCTCTGGATCTGTTTGTTGTCCCTCTCTCTCTCTGGATCTGTTTGTTGTCTCTCTCTCTCTCTCTCTGGATCTGTTTGTTGTCTCTTCCTCTCTGGATCTGTTTGTTGTCCCTCTCTCTCTCTGGATCTGTTTGTTGTCCTCTCTCTCTCTCTGGATCTGTTTGTTGTCTCTCCCTCCCTGGATCTGTTTGTTGTCTCTCTCTCTCTGGATCTGTTTGTTGTCCCTCTCTCTCTCTCTCTGGATCTGTTTGTTGTCCCTCCCTCTCTGGATCTGTTTGTTGTCCCTCCCTCTCTGGATCGGTTTGTTGTCCCTCTCGCTCTCTGGATCGGTTTGTTGTCCTCTCTCTCTCTCTGGATCTGTTTGTTGTCCCTCTCTCTCTGGATCTGTTTGTTGTCCCTCTCTCTGGATCTGTTTGTTGTCCCTCCCTCTCTCTGGATCTGTTTGTTGTCTCTTCCTCTCTGGGTCTGTTTGTTGTCCCTCTCTCTCTGGATCTGTTTGTTGTCTCTTCCTCTCTGGATCTGTTTGTTGTCTCTCCCTCTCTGGATCTGTTTGTTGTCCCTCTCTCTGGATCTGTTTGTTGTCCCTCTCTCTCTCTGGATCTGTTTGTTGTCTCTCCCTCTCTCTGGATCTGTTTGTTGTCCCTCTCTCTCTCTCTGGATCTGTTTGTTGTCTCTCTCTCTCTCTCTCTGGATCTGTTTGTTGTCCCTCTCTCTCTGGATCTGTTTGTTGTCCCTCTATCTCTGGATCTGTTTGTTGTCTCTTCCTCTCTGGATCTGTTTGTTGTCTCTTCCTCTCTGGATCTGTTTGTTGTCTCTCTCTCTCTGGATCTGTTTGTTGTCCCTCTCTCTCTCTCTCTCTGGATCTGTTTGTTGTCCCTCCCTCTCTGGATCTGTTTGTTGTCCCTCCCTCTCTGGATCTTTGTTGTCCCTCTCGCTCTGGATCGGTTTGTTGTCCCTCTCTCTCTCTCTGGATCTGTTTGTTGTCCCTCTCTCTGGATCTGTTTGTTGTCCCTCTCTCTCTCTGGATCTGTTTGTTGTCCCTCCCTCTCTCTGGATCTGTTTGTTGTCTCTTCCTCTCTGGATCTGTTTGTTGTCTCTCTCTCTCTGGATCTGTTTGTTGTCCCTCTCTCTCTCTCTCTCTGGATCTGTTTGTTGTCCCTCCCTCTCTGGATCTGTTTGTTGTCCCTCCCTCTCTGGATCGGTTTGTTGTCCCTCTCGCTCTCTGGATCGGTTTGTTGTCCCTCTCTCTCTCTCTGGATCTGTTTGTTGTCCCTCTCTCTCTGGATCTGTTTGTTGTCCCTCTCTCTCTCTGGATCTGTTTGTTGTCCCTCCCTCTCTCTGGATCTGTTTGTTGTCTCTTCCTCTCTGGATCTGTTTGTTGTCCCTCTCTCTCTGGATCTGTTTGTTGTCCCTCTCTCTGGATCTGTTTGTTGTCCCTCTCTCTCTCTGGATCTGTTTGTTGTCTCTCCCTCTCTCTGGATCTGTTTGTTGTCCCTCTCTCTCTCTGGATCTGTTTGTTGTCTCTCTCTCTCTCTCTCTGGATCTGTTTGTTGTCCCTCTCTCTCTGGATCTGTTTGTTGTCCCTCTATCTCTGGATCTGTTTGTTGTCTCTTCCTCTCTGGATCTGTTTGTTGTCTCTTCCTCTCTGGATCTGTTTGTTGTCCCTCTCTCTCTGGATCTGTTTGTTGTCTCTTCCTCTCTGGATCTGTTTGTTGTCTCTCCCTCTCTGGATCTGTTTGTTGTCCCTCTCTCTCTCTGGATCTGTTTGTTGTCTCTCTCTCTCTCTCTCTGGATCTGTTTGTTGTCTCTTCCTCTCTGGATCTGTTTGTTGTCCCTCTCTCTCTCTCTGGATCTGTTTGTTGTCTCTCTCTCTCTCTCTCTCTCTGGATCTGTTTGTTGTCTCTCCCTCCCTGGATCTGTTTGTTGTCTCTCTCTCTCTGGATCTGTTTGTTGTCCCTCTCTCTCTCTCTCTCTGGATCTGTTTGTTGTCCCTCCCTCTCTGGATCTGTTTGTTGTCCCTCCCTCTCTGGATCGGTTTGTTGTCCCTCTCGCTCTCTGGATCGGTTTGTTGTCCCTCTCTCTCTCTCTGGATCTGTTTGTTGTCCCTCTCTCTCTGGATCTGTTTGTTGTCCCTCTCTCTCTCTGGATCTGTTTGTTGTCCCTCCCTCTCTCTGGATCTGTTTGTTGTCTCTTCCACTCTGGGTCTGTTTGTTGTCCCTCTCTCTCTGGATCTGTTTGTTGTCTCTTCCTCTCTGGATCTGTTTGTTGTCTCTCCCTCTCTGGATCTGTTTGTTGTCCCTCTCTCTGGATCTGTTTGTTGTCCCTCTCTCTCTCTGGATCTGTTTGTTGTCTCTCCCTCTCTCTGGATCTGTTTGTTGTCCCTCTCTCTCTCTGGATCTGTTTGTTGTCTCTCTCTCTCTCTCTCTGGATCTGTTTGTTGTCCCTCTCTCTCTGGATCTGTTTGTTGTCCCTCTATCTCTGGATCTGTTTGTTGTCTCTTCCTCTCTGGATCTGTTTGTTGTCTCTTCCTCTCTGGATCTGTTTGTTGTCCCTCTCTCTCTGGATCTGTTTGTTGTCTCTTCCTCTCTGGATCTGTTTGTTGTCTCTCCCTCTCTGGATCTGTTTGTTGTCCCTCTCTCTCTCTGGATCTGTTTGTTGTCTCTCTCTCTCTCTCTCTGGATCTGTTTGTTGTCTCTTCCTCTCTGGATCTGTTTGTTGTCCCTCTCTCTCTCTCTGGATCTGTTTGTTGTCTCTCTCTCTCTCTCTCTCTGGATCTGTTTGTTGTCTCTCCCTCCCTGGATCTGTTTGTTGTCCCTCTCTCTCTCTGGATCTGTTTGTTGTCCCTCTCTCTCTCTGGATCTGTTTGTTGTCCCTCTCTCTCTCTGGATCTGTTTGTTGTCCCTCTCTCTCTCTCTGGATCTGTTTGTTGTCCCTCTCTCTCTCTCTGGATCTGTTTGTTGTCTCTCTCTCTCTCTGGATCTGTTTGTTGTCCCTCTCTCTCTCTCTCTGGATCTGTTTGTTGTCCCTCCCTCTCTGGATCGGTTTGTTGTCCCTCTCACTCTCTGGATCGGTTTGTTGTCTCTCTCTCTCTCTCTCTCTCTGGATCTGTTTGTTGTCCCTCTCTCTCTCTCTGGATCTGTTTGTTGTCCCTCTCTCTGGATCTGTTTGTTGTCCCTCTCTCTCTCTCTGGATCTGTTTGTTGTCCCTCTCTCTGGATCTGTTTGTTGTCTCTTCCTCTCTGGATCTGTTTGTTGTCCCTCCCTCTCTCTGGATCTGTTTGTTGTCTCTCTCTCTCTGGATTTGTTTGTTGTCTCTCTCTCTCTCTGGATCTGTTTGTTGTCCCTCTCTCTCTCTGGATCTGTTTGTTGTCCCTCTCTCTGGATCTGTTTGTTGTCTCTCTCTCTCTGGATCTGTTTGTTGTCCCTCTCTCTCTGGATCTGTTTGTTGTCTCTTCCTCTCTGGATCTGTTTGTTGTCCCTCTCTCTCTGGATCTGTTTGTTGTCTCTCCCTCTCTGGATCTGTTTGTTGTCTCTCTCTCTCTGGATCTGTTTGTTGTCTCTCTCTCTCTCTGGATCTGTTTGTTGTCTCTCTCTCTGGATCTGTTTGTTGTCTCTCTCTCTCTGGATCTGTTTGTTGTCTCTCTCTCTCTCTCTGGATCTGTTTGTTGTCCCTCTCTCTCTGGATCTGTTTGTTGTCTCTCCCTCTCTGGATCTGTTTGTTGTCCCTCTCTCTGGATCTGTTTGTTGTCTCTCTCTCTGGATCTGTTTGTTGTCCCTCTCTCTCTGGATCTGTTTGTTCTCCCTCCCTGTCTAGATCTGTTTGTTGTCCCTCCCTCTCTGGATCTGTTTGTTGTCTCTCTCTCTCTGGATCTGTTTGTTGTCTCTCTCTCTCTGGATCTGTTTGTTGTCTCTCCCTCTCTGGATCTGTTTGTTGTCCATATTTCTCTGGGCATGCTTGCTCTCTCTCATTTATACAGCTTGCATGTTGATCCCTGCCTTGTACAGAAGCCTCTCTTTCTGCATGACCCTTTAAGATATCACAAACCTCATTTATTTATGCCAAAGAAAAGTAAGACATATGCTGTACAAATTTAACTGAAAGCTTAAACATCTACTAGCTTTAAAAAATAATAATAACTAACCTTCATCAGACATGCTCCCTCAGCCCTGTCAGCCTCCAGCTTCTTAGCCTCATTCTTGCCTGCTGTGTTTTGACATGTATTGTTATTAAACTCATATTTACAATAACTCAAGGATTAATAGGTGATTAATCAGTTTAAGTTTTAATGTGTTTGTTTGAATTGGTCAAATCTTAATTTCTCAATGGATTGGCCTTCGGGAGAGCTGCTGGCACTGCCTCTCTTGAATCATTTACGTATATCTATTTAACGTCAGTCGTTAGCTAGCCTATAGTTGAGAAATTGAGGATAATACAATGAATGACATTGTGATCAACACTATGTGACCTTAAAAACCTACTGATATTTTTTTTTGCAATGGCCTACTGAATTGAAAGCAATTGAGTATGAAAAGATGTGCGTGATGTTACGTCATCGGTCTCATTTATATTTTGGCACAGATAGCAAAACAACATTAAATACAACGTTAATTACATATCCTCGCCACATAACTTATGCTGAATTTAAAAGACACCGTTAACGTTAGCTCGCTCGCAACATCTGTTATACTGTAACTTACAGGCAGCCTCACATATAAACGTATTGGTAAACAAATCTTTGATTATGACCAAAGTCTTTCTCTCTCTGCTCTAACTTACCACAAATTCACATCGTAGCCGTCCTGTCAGAGCCTTTTCCTGTCCGTTTACTGTTAGCTAGCCTTCTCTAGCCACAGAAGTAGCTAACGTTAACCATAATGTTAGCTACAAGTAACGTAGGCCTAACAATCACTAGTCCAACTTCTTTGTTGTCGTTGATAGACACTACAACAGACCTCCTTGTATGTGTAATGCTACATAGGTGTGTCATACGGCAATATTTTTATGGCATACTGTATTCAATGTATTTTAGGTGACGTTGCCAGGTCATGTGGTATATGCAGCATGCGGGGTGGACCACGTGGTGGCGCTGGTCAAGTCTGTCATCTGAGTGTCCCCAGCTGGCATGGACAGAGCCAGTACGCTCTGCTCTTCCCCATGACCCTCCCACCTCCCCGCAACAAAGAAGGGGATCTATCCCTGTTTATTCACCCTGTTCACCTCATGTCCCCAGGCCGCCAATGGAGGCCTGAACCCCAGAGCCAGCTGTCCTCCATGGGTGGTAGAAAACCTCTGGATCAGGCGACTGTGTCCGCCATCAAAGGCTTCAGGCTGCTCCCCGTGTCTCTAGCTAGCACAGCTGGGATAACATGGAGGCTGAGTCTGAAGTATTTCACAAATCTCTATACAGTATTTATCTGACGTCAGTGTTGGATGATGTGGAGATCAGTGGAGCAGCACTAGCTGGCTCAAGTGTTGGATGATGTGGAGATCAGTGGAGCAGCACTAGCTGGCTCAAGTGTTGGATGATGTGGAGATCAGTGGAGCAGCACTATCTGGCTCAAGTGTTGGATGATGTGGAGATCAGTGGAGCAGCACTAGCTGGCTCAAGGTTGACACGATTCTGCCTAAAATGGACTCCTTGGAGCCATGGATTTTTTTTTTCCTGCAGAGAAGTGCTGAAACGAGACTGGGTTGTCAGACCTCCCTCCAGAACCATGTGTAACAGTATAACTTTAGACCATCCCCTCGCGCGAACCAGGGACCCTCTGCACACATCAACAACAGTCACCCACGAAGCATTGTTACCCATCGCTCCACAAAAGCCACAGCCCTTGCAGAGCAAGGGGAACCACTACTTCAAGGTCTGAGCAAGTGACGTCACCGATTGAAACGCTATTTTGCGCGCACCACCGCTAACTAGCTAGCCGTTTCACATCCGTTACACTGGGGCATTTAGCATTTTACCGTCACTGTTGATATTTTATACACACACACGCGTATGCTCGCCGAACACCTCATTCCATATTCATGGGCATTAACATGGAGTTGGGCCCTCCTTTGCCGCTATAAACAGCCTCCACTATTCTGGGAAGGCTTTCCACTAGACGTTGGAACATTGCTGCTATAACAGCCTCCACTCTCCTGGGAAGGCTTTCCACTAGATGTTGAAACATTGCTGCGAAGACTTGCTTCCATTCACCCACAAGAGCATTAGTGATGTTGGGAGATTAGGCCTGGGACGCAGTCGGTGTTCCAATTCATTCCAAAAGTGTTTTATGGGGTTGAGGTCAGGGCTCTGTGCAGGCCAGGCAAATTCTTCCACACCGATCGAGACAAACCATTTCTGAAACAGGAAAAGGCCTTCCCCAAACTGTTGCCAAAGTTGGAAGCACAGAATCGTCTACAATATAATTTTATGCTGTAGCGTTAAGATTTCCCTTCACTGGTACTAAAGGGCCTAGCCCGAACCATGAAAAACAGCCCCAGACCATTATTCCTCATCCACCAAACTTTACAGTTGGCATTATGCATTAATCAGAAAGGTCATTCTGCTGCCAATGTTTACCTATGGAGATTGCCTGGCGGTGTGCTCTATTTTATACATTTTATGTCAGCAACGGGTGTGGCTGAAATAGCCGAATGCACAAATTTGAAGGGATGTCTACATAATTTTGTGTGTGTGTGTGTGTGTGTGTGTGTGTGTGTGTGTATATATTTCATGGTGTTGTATAGCCCTGGAAATAATCTCAATTCACATAAACATACATTCTGAAAAAATAGCTTGACCAAAAAATGGTGTCTTTGCACAATTTACAAATTGTGCCACCTTTCAATGTGCCAATTCATAGGCAATTTCTCTGCATTTGAGGCTATTAAGCCCATGAAACTGTTCTGTGAAATTCTTGATATGTTTAGCAAGCTCCTTTGGCTATAATTTTGTCTGGCTTTAACCCAGCGCAATTGTCAAACACGCTCGTTTGTCATTTCGATCTGATAAAGCCGGCACTGTTCTATTTTCAAACCCGTCAGGATTGGTAATTTACCTGTTTCATTTGCTGGAGGTGGGAGGGGTGGTATTATGAGGCCCTTAAAATGTGCCAAAGTGCCAATTTCAGTATGCGCTGGTGAGGATATTTAAGACCAATCGAAAGCTGGTTTTACCGGTAACACATTTGTTTACGGCATAGATTTTGACAACAGAAGCGCAGCCTATCCAGCCATGACACACACTGCCAATATGCACATGGAATAAGATATGTTTTTTCGTGCCCTTAACACCCTTGTATTTAGAAACATTTTGTTTGATTTTTTTTTAAACCAGCATAGCCTCCTCCTCAATGAAGGCTGTTTTTTTTGTCATGCCCAATGCAATTCGCAAAGTAGTCAAGACTATCGATAACGAGTTTGGCTCGTGAGACCCGTTTGAAATAAATCTTAAATCACCAAAGCTTTATGAAATGATCAAGTTTGGTAGCAGCAAAAACAGTGAGCGGACATCCCCTTTTTTATACACTGCTCAAAAAAAATAAAGGGAACACCAAAACAACAATGTAACTCCAAGTCAATCACACTTCTGTGAAATCAAAGGTGGAAATTATAGCAAGACACCCCCAATAAAAGAGTGGTTCTGCAGGTGGGGACCACAGACCACTTCTCAGTTCCTATGCGTCCTGGCTGATGTTTTGGTCACTTTTGAATGCTGGCGGTGCTTTCACTCTAGTGGTAGCATGAGACGGAGTCTACAACCCACACAAGTGGCAGGTAGTGCAGCTCATCCAGGATGGAACATTAATGCAAGCTGTGGCAAGAAGGTTTGCTGTGTGTGTCAGCGTAGTGTCCAGAGCATGGAGGCGCTACCAGGAGACAGGCCAGTACATCAGGAGACGTGGAGGCCGTAGGAGGGCAACAACCCAGCAGCAGGACCGCTACCTCCGCCTTTGTGCAAGGAGGAGCATTGCCAGAACCCTGCAAAATGACCTCCAGCAGGCCACAAATGTGCATGTGTCTGCTCAAACGGTCAGAAACAGACTTCATGAGGGTGGTATGAGGGCCCGACGTCCACAGGTGGGGATTGTGCTTACAGCCCAACACCATGCAGCATGTTTGGCATTTGCCAGAGAACACCAAGATTGGCAAATTCGCTACTGGTACCCTGTGCCCTTCACAGATGAAAGCAGGTTCACACTGAGCACATGTGACAGACGTGACAGTCTGGAGACGCCGTGGAGAACGTTCTGCTGCACAGCCCTCCATGTGCTCGCCAGAGGTAGCCTGACTTCTTGTGAGACCATATGCTGGTGCGGTTGGCCCTGGGTTCCTCCTAATGCAAGACAATTCTAGACCTCATGTGGCTGGAGTGTGTCAGCAGTTCCTGCAAGAGGAAGGCATAGACTGGCCCGCCCGTTCCCCAGACCTGAATCCAATTGAGCACATCTGGGACATCATGTCTCGCTCCATCCACCAACAGACTGTCCAGGAGTTGGCGGATGCTTTAGTCCAGGTCTGGGAGGAGATCCCTCAGGAGACCATGCCCTACCTCATCAGGAGCATGGACCAGGTGTTGTAGGGAGGTCATACAGGCACGTGGAGGCCACACACACACTACTGAGCCTCATTTTGACTTGTTTTAAGGACATTACATCAAAGTTGGATCAGCCTGTAGTGTGGTTTTTCACTTTAATTTTTAGTGAGACTTCAAATCCCCCCCAAAAAATGTTTAAAAAAAAACTCCATGGGTTGATCAATTTGATTTCCATTGATAATTTGTGTGATTTTGTTGTCAGCACATTCAACTATGTAAAGAAAAAGTATTTAATAAGAATATTTCATTCAGATCTAGGATGTGTTATTTTAGTGTTTCCTTTATTTTTTGAAGGTCTTACATTATTTTAGCCAGCTATGTTGAAAGTCCATGAGATCTTCAGGCCATTTTACTGTCAATGTTCGTCTATGGAGATTGCACGGCGGTATCCTCAATTTTATACATATGTCAGTAACAGGTGTGGCTGAAATGGCCAAATCTACTAATTTGAAGGCGTGTCCACATACTTTTGGCCGTGTTGTCTACGTGTTCAGATAATACAGAGAGACCTGATACCATGCTTCTCATTGTTTTCTTTAGGATGTTTTCTTAGCTGTCCTATTTGAAACAAACAATTAGGACTGGGCAAGGTCTACCCTACCGGTTTGACAACCCGTGAGGACAGCTATCAATTGTTGGCACAAGATGTAACTGACTTGGTCAAACAAAGACATGGTTAAAACTGGAGTTTAAGTGACAAACAAGAAAAGGTGCAACTGATAATATTTAGTAGCAACTTCAAGTATAGAATTAAACTTTATTTTTAATTCCAATTTCAGAACACATGTTATTGCACTGGAGGATGCCTTCTCAACAAACATCAAATTAAGTGTTTGACCAGGATTCAAACAAACCACAGTCATCACACTTCACATGACTTCAAGGAAGGGACATTTCCATTAACCTCTATGGGACAATTGTTGCTCAATATGCAATAACGTGATTTGAATTCCTTAAACAGCAGCCAACTTTTCGGGATATAGACATGTCTTATATTGGCTTAAATTCTTGTTAATCCAACTGCAGTGCCCAATTTACAATGAGCTATTACAGCAAAAAAAAAACACCATGCTATTGTTTGAGGATAGTGCACAACAACAAAAGACTTATCACGGCAACTGGTTTGATACATTCAGTAATCTTGCTCTTTGTCATCCTGAGGGTCCCAGAGATCAAATGCAGCATAGTTATGTTTGATTTAAAAAAAAGAAGAAATTATATTCAAATGTAGGAACTGGGTTCTACAGCTTGACCCTGCTGCTGTCTCTGGCTCCACACCCACCCCACCATCTAGATGTGAAGGTGTACATTTTAATTTATCATCATTATCATCATCATAGCATTTTTGTATGCACTCTATAGTTATGTACTTGAAAATGTATAAATTGACCAATTCGGCACATTTGTGCAAACTCCTGGCAGATTTATTACAAAATTTTGTACAGTGTTGTAATTCTTCACTGGATCAATCTGAAACTTTGCACACACACTGCTGCCATATCGTGGACAACATCTAATTACACCTAGAATCCTATCTCAATGTATGGCCTTTTTCCATTTCAAAGATGCAACAAAAATATAGAAAACGCATGTTCTTTTTGTTTGTATAATCTTTCACCAGATCAAATATTATATCCTTTTTTCATCTCACATTTCCACAATATTTGTTTCCTTTCAAATGGTATCATGAATATGCATATCCTTGCTCTAGGTCCTGAGCAGTTAGATTTGGATATGTCGTTTTAAGGAGGAAATTGAAAGAAAAAAAAGAATTGGAACCTTTTAAAAGACAAGTGCCATGGGGGGCACGGTTGACTACCAAGTAGACACTCCTGCAAAATACTATTTTCCCCCACCTTTTGCAAATTAGTATGATTGGCAAGAACATTTTAAAATGGCAGACAAATGTGATTGCTTCTGAGCTAACACCGATAGTTTTCTAAATGGCTATGACCAGAGCTAAAGCTAACACGTGCATCAGCATGGAACGGCTAGACAAAGCCCTCACCAACTTCCAAAAGTCAAGAGCAGAGCGATGTCGGCACATTGTGGTTTGTTTGATTCCCGTCGCCTACTTTTATTTATTTAACTAGGCAAGTCAGTTAAGAACAAATTCTTATTTACAATGACGGCCTACACCGGTCAAATCAGGACAATGCTGGGCCAATTCTGCGCCGCCGTATGGGACTCCCAAACACATCCGTTTGTGATACAGCCTGGATTTGAACCAGGGTGTCTGTAGTGACGCCTCAAACACTGAGAAGCAGTGCCTTA
Source organism: Oncorhynchus gorbuscha (assembly GCF_021184085.1). Lineage (NCBI taxonomy): Eukaryota > Metazoa > Chordata > Actinopteri > Salmoniformes > Salmonidae > Oncorhynchus > Oncorhynchus gorbuscha. The sequence goes on along the minus strand of NC_060188.1, from coordinate 47,349,327 downwards.
GACTGCTGCACCACTCGGGACAAAGTAAAAATCCTGATGCATTTATCCTCCAGTGTTCTAAAGAATCACATTCGCCTTAGGCAATTTCTTTCTTAAATAGGATTGATACGGCCTCCCGAGTGTTGCAGCGGACTAAGGCATTGCATCGCAGTGCTAGCGGCGTTACTACAGACCCAGGTTCCCTCCCGGGCCACGGCCGGGAGGCCCATAGGACAACACATAATTGGCCCAGCGTCATCCGGGTTAGGGGAGGGTTTGGCCGGGCTTTACTTGGCTCATAGCGCTCTAGCGACTCTGTGGCGGGCCGGGTGCCTGACGCCGGTCTCTAGTTGAACGGTGCTTCCTCCGACACATTGGTGCGGCTGGCTTCTGGGTTAAGCTGGCAGGTGTTAAGGAGCACAGTTAGTCGGGCAATTTTTCGGAGGACGCATGACTCCACCTTTGCTCTCCCGAGCCCGTTGAGGTGTAGCAGCGATGAGACAAGATCGATAAAATAAAATGGATCGATACTTGAAAAAGAAAATACTGAACAGAAATATAAACGCAACATGTAAAGTCTTGGTTTAATGAGCTGAAATAAGAAGCAAAATTTTCCAGACGCACAAAAAGCTTCTCTCAAATTGTGTGGACAAATTTGTTTACATCCCTGTTAGTGAGCATTTCTCCTTTGCCAAGACAATCTATCCACCTGACAGGTGTGGCATATCATGAAGCTGTTAAATAGCATGTTCATTACACAGGTGCACCTTGTGCTGGGGACAATAAAAGGACACTAAAATGTGCAGTTTCATGTCAAAACACAATGCCACAGATGTCTCAAGTTGAGAGGGAGTGTGCACGTGGCATGCTAACTGCACCAGAGCTGTTGGCAGAGAATTTAATTTTTCATTTCTCTACCAAGCTGCCTCCAACATTGTTCTAGAGAATTTGGCAGTGCGTCCAACCGGCCTCAAAACCGCAGACTGCGTGTAACCACAAGTCCAGGACCTCCACATCCGGCTTCTTCACCTGCGAAATCATCTGAGCCCAGCCACCCGGACAGCTGATGAAACTGAATAGTATAGGTCTATAATAAATCCCATTTATGGGTATAAACTCAATGATTGGCTGGGCCTCGTTCCCGAGTGGATGAGCCTATGCCTTCCCATGGCTGTGCCCAGTCGTGAAATCCAAAGAATTAACAAATGTATTTCAATTGACTGAAATCCCTATTTGAACTGTAACTCAGTAAAATAGTTAATTGTTGCAATTATATTTTTGTTCAGTGCATTTGGAAAGTATTCAGACCCCTCAACTTCTTCCCACATTGTTAGGTTGCAGCCTTATTCTAAAAAGGATTAAATTGTTTATTCCCCTCATCCACACAACACCACCACATAATGACAAACAAAACAAAGTTTTACATAAGTATTCAGACCCTTCACTATGAGACTCAAATTGTGCTCAGGTGCATTCGGTTTCCATTGATCATCCTTGAGATGTTTCTACAACTTGGAGTCCATCGGTGGTAAATTAAATTGATTGGACAAGATTTGGAAGGGTACACACCTGTCTATAAAGGTCCCACAGTTGACCGTGCATGTTAGAGCAAAAACCAAGCCACTAGGTCGAAGGAATCGTCCGTAGAGCTCCCAGAGAGGATCGTGTCGAGGCACAGATCTGGGGAAGGGTACCGAAGAATGTCTGCAGCATTGAGGGTACCCCCCCAAAAAAGTGGCCTTCATTCTTAAATGGATAAAGTTTGGAACCACCAAGACTCTTCCTAGAGCTGGCCGCCCAGCAAAAATGAGCAATCAGGGGAGAAGACTGCAGCACTAAACCATGAATGTAGCCATCTCCACAGAGGAACTCTAGAGCTCTGTCAGAGTGACCATCGGCCAGAAAGAAGCCATTCCTCAGTAAAAAGGCACAAGACCGCCCGCTTGGAGTTTGCCAAAAGGCACCTAAAAGGACTCTGTCTAGTTTGAGAAACACACCTCAAGTCCTCAACTGCCAGCTTCATTAAATAGTACCCGCAAACACCAGTCTCAACATCAAGAGTGAAGAGGTGACTCCGGGATGCTGGCCTTCTAGGCAGAGTTCCTCTGTCCAGTGTCTGCATTCTTACGCCCATCTTAAAATTGTATTTTTATTGGCCAGTCTGAGATATGGCTTTTTCTTTGCAACTCCGCCTAGGAGTCAACTCTTCACTGTTGAGACTGGTGTTTTGCGGGTACTATTTAATAAAGCTGGCAGTCTCAAAACTAGACACTAACGTACTTGTCCTCTTGATCAGTTGTGCACCGGGGCTGCCCAATCCTCTTTAAATTCTGGTTAGGGCCAGTTTGCACTGTTCTGTGAAAGGAGTAGTACACAGCGTGGTACGAGACCTTCAGTTTCTTGGCAATTTCTGGCATGGAATAGGCTTCCTTTCTCAGAACAAGGAAGGAAGGAAATTATTTGTTTCTGGCCATTTTGAGCCTGTAATCAAACCCACAAATGCTGATGCTCCAGATACTCAACTAGTCTCAGGTCAGTTGTATTGCTTCTTTAAATCAGAACAGCAGCTGGCTAACAATTGCAAAAGGGTTTTCTAATGATCAATTAGCCTTTTAAAATGACAAACTTGGATTAGCTAACACAATGTGCCATTGGAACACAGGAGTGATGGTTGCTGATAATGGGTCTCTGTACACCTATGTAGATATTCCATTTAAAAATATATATACAATAGGCATTTACAACATTAATGTCTAAACTGTATTTCTGTTCAATTTGATATTTTAAAATGGACAAAATAATGCTTTTCTGTTTTTTAAAGGAAATGTCTAAGTGACCCAAACTTTTGAACGGTAGTGTATGTAAATGTGATATTTAATTACAGTTGAAGTTAGGTTACATACACTTAGGTTGGAGTCATTAAAACTAGTTTTTCAACCACTCCACAAATTTAATGTTAACAAATAAATAATTAATAAATAATAAAGGTTTGGCAAGCCGGTTAGGACATCTACTTTGTGCATGACAAGTAATTTTTCCAACAATTGTTTACAGACAGATTATTTCACTTAATCACAATTCCAGTGGGTCAGACATTTACATACACTATGTTGACTGTCCCTTTAAACAACTTGAAAAGTTACAGAAAATGATGTCATGGCCTTAGAAGCTTCTGAAAGGCTAATTGACATCATTTGAGTCAATTGGAGATGTACCTGTGGATGTATTTCAAGGCATACCTTCAAACTCAGTGCCTCTTTGCTTGACATCATGCGAAAATCAAAAGAAATCAGCCAAGACTTTAGAATTTTTTTTGTAGGCTGGTTCATCCTTGGGAGCAATTTCCAAACACCTGAAGGTACCGCGTTCATCTGTACAAACAATAGTACGCAAATAAACACCATGGCACCACGCAGCCGTCATAGCGCTCAGGAAGGAGACGCGCTCTGCCTCCTAGAGATGAACGTACTTTGGTGCGAAAAGTGCAAATCAATCCCGGACAGCAGCAAAGGACCTTGTGAAGATGCTGGAGGAAACAGGAACAAAATAATCTATATCCACAGTAAATCAAGAACCTGAAAGGCTGCTCAGCAAGGAAAAAGCCACTGCTCCAAAACCGCCATAAAAAAGCTAGACTACGGTTTGCAACTGCACATGGGGACAAAGATGATACGTTTTGGACAAATGTTCTCTGGTCTGATGAAACAAAAACAGAACTTTTTGGCCATAATGACCATCGTTATGTTTGGAGGAAAAAGGGGGACGCTTGCAAGCTGAAGAACACCATCCCAACCGTGAAGCACGGGGGTGGCAGCATCATGTTGTGGGGGTGCTTTGCTGCAGGAGGGACTGGTACACTTAAAAATAGATGGCATCATGAGGCAAAATTATGTGGATATATTGAAGCAAGATCAAGACATCAGTCAGGAAGTTAAAGCTTGGTCGCAAATGGGTCATCCAAATGGACAATGACCCCAAGCATACTTCCAAAGTTGTGGAAAAATGGCTTAAGGACAACAAAGTCACAAAGCCCTGACCTCAATCCCTTAGAAAATTTGTCTGCAGAACTGAAAAGGCGTGTGCGAGCAAGGAGGCCTACAAACCTGACTCCGTTAATCCAGCTCTGTCAGGAGGAATGGGCCAAAATTCCCCCAACTTATTGTGGGAAGCTTGTGTAAGGCTACCCAAAACGGTTGACCCAAGTTAAACAATTTAAAGGCAATGCTACCAAATACTAATCGAGTGCATGTAAACTTCTGGCCCACTGAGAATGTGATGAAAGAAATAAAAGCTGAAATGAAATCACCCTACTATTATTCTGACATTTCATTCTTAAAATAAAGTGGTGATCCTAACTGACAGGGAAGTTTTACTTTGATTAAATGTCAGGAATTGTGAAAAACAGTTCAAATGTATTTGGCTAAAGTGTATGTAAATTTCCTACTTCAACTGAATTTAATGCATTTGCAAACATTTCTAAAAAAACGTTTTGCTTAAGTAGATTGAGAACATCTTTTTAAAAATAATTTAAAATAAGGCTAACGTAAGAAATTGTGGAAAAAGTCAAGGGGTTTGAATAATTTCTGAATGCACATTGTAAGTAATAAGAATGATTCGATCTCAGTTTTTGACCACTTCAATCTATCGCTTTCGATTGTTATAAGCGGGGTATATTGTAGTGGGGAAGCCTAGCCCTGCCAAATAAAAGATTCTGGAGTAATAAGCCAATAGTAGTACAGCATTTAGCTCAATACAAGGACTCCCAACAGCAGCTCCCAATGCATACAAGTTTACATTCCAGCCCATCACATTAAATCAGAAGCCCCGTTTATACCGGTTGCTAAAATGGGTCCTTTGTGCTGATCTTGTCTACATTCTGATTGTGCCCACATTTCCAGAAATGCATCTACACATGCTATTAAAGTGTATGCAGACAAGATCAGGATAAAGGACCCATGTTAGCACCAGGTATAGGCGTAGGTGTTAACCAATGATGTAAATATGAAATTACATAATTGCTGAAAGCTGCACTTTCCTGTCAGAATCTATTCGTCTAAATTAGGATAACGGTCTTATAATTTCTGATATGGTTTGAATCAAAAGTGGTTTTGAATAGGCTACGGTTCTGGTGGACTAATGTTAGAAATGAAGACAAAAATATAAAAACGGTACAGATTCAAGTTGAGGGGCGAAACCAAACACACTACAAGCTGAAAACAAATAACTTTCTTTATCAGAAGAAATGTCACCCTTTATGTTAACACTGATAAATACATGGTTTCTGTATATCAAAGCTAACCGAAGAAAGCTTTTGCTTGACAGAGAATATAATACCCACCAATGGTTTAAGACCAACAAAAGTCTACATATCAAGAAATCCTTCAAGGATAAAATAAGCCTTCCCCTGTTTTCACATCAGTATAGCAGGTCAGAAAGAGGGACCTGTATTAAAGTGCAGACTGGGGTGGGGGATGATTGCCTAAACTGACAACAGGGTTGCAGGGCTGGTTCAATGAGCCACAACCACAAAAAAACATTCACAACAGAATAAATGACAAGGCCCCTACCACTTCACCACGTTGGCTTTACTAGCGTTGAAGTCATTATTCTAGTTTGTGGTAAAGGACCGGTTTGGAGTCAGGCATGGTGTGGCACTCAACGCAAAAAGATAACCTAGTTCTCCCGAAACTACATGAAAATTGGCATATATATAGACTAGACTATTTATATGATATGTTCTATAGATCAGTGGCTCTGCGATTCATCAGTAAATGTCATTTCACGCTCATCACCAGAACAGAGCAACATTCACCAGTCTCATTTCCCCATCTGACAAAATCTGATCTGAAATTGCACACGCTGAGCATTAGACAAGGCATCGGTCAAGGCCTTCAAAACCTCTTGGCACTGAGAAAAATAAATACAAAGAATAATGGAAATATTGATAATTGTTTGTAAAGTACATTCTCTTTCTTTCCATAAGAGGACTGGTAACTAATACAGTATGATGGTTATGGAAAGAGCAGCTTGCGAAAAACAATGTAAAGTTAGGAAGGAAAGTCTGGTATACTAAAGCAACACCTATCACTATAGGCAGTCATGGACCGCGTGTGTGACACATGAAGAGTAAAAGGAGGTGAGGGCCGCTTTGCAGTATCTCAGGGGCTGGTGTCGAAGAAATAGGCCCAAAATCGGTAGGTCACGTTGCCATGGTGAAATGGTCTGAGGGGAAGGAAGAGAAGAAATAGAGCGAGAGAAAAGAAAACACTGCAGTCACTCTTGCTTTGGGTCCCCAAAGAGGTGGATGTTGTTTGGGGTAAGAGTGGATGCTCAAGGGAGTGGCGGGTGTGGTTTGGAGTGTAGTTGGAACCGCCTCAGAATAGGAGGGACACATTGCTGGTCGTTGTACAAAGCATGTCTACACACACACACACACACACACACACACACACACACACACACACACACACACACACACAGTCGTCCGTCTACACGACTCAAGCTTTGCATTAACCTCTTGGCACTTTTTTTTTGTAAGAGTTTGACATAATAAATTGCTCGTTCCACGGTCTCTTTCCACCTCGCCTTCACTGTCCTGCGCTCTCATTGGTCCTCAAAGCTCCAATCACACTCTGGATGTTTTCTTCTGGGACCTATGAGACATAGGAGGGTGGGGTTAAATCATTATTCCAAAAGCTCCAGTTTAAACTGACCTCTACAATATACCATACAAACGGAGAGAAAGAGATACAGAGAGGGTGGAAAGTTGTAAACCATCACTCACCAGGGCATGGTCGAACTTGAAGGTACTGATGTAATAAGCTGGAATGTCAGCAGTCGCCAGGGGTTCCGATATTTGTGCCACGATACCACACTCGTCTGACAAGGCAATAAGAATAAAGAACACATCCATGAAGATCAGATATTTCTTTCAGAAATGAGGGTTATCTGGGCATTTAATGCATTCCTCACATTGCCAAGTAATATTCTGATTGGCATCACAGTCAGAGGTTTTTCAGAATCTTTGCCAAATGACACACGCATCAAACATGTGATGTGTACTCTGCACAGTGTTAGACCTGTGGAAACCAACCTGAGAAAAAAAACTGTCCTACTTACCAAATCCTAAAGGCTGTCCTCCAATGCGTACCATTTTCCAAAGCTCCCCTGAAGCACTAGTGAAGAGGACATTGTTGGGAAACCTAGGAGGGAGAAAATGAATGCACATACTCATTCAATCTATAGCAATAACATTAAAAATAATGATTTGGTCAAATTCAGATTGTAGGTCAGTGGTTGCCCTATGTGCTATGGTGAAAAACACATCACTTCAGAAGTGCTAAAAGCCTGATCCACTTATCGTCCCTCTTCATAGCTTTGAGACACCACTGACCTATATAAGGGATACCTTGTCAATGTAGGACAAGCTCATGATAAAGTACACATGATCAAAAGTATGTGGACACTTGCTTGTCGAACATCTCATTCCAAAAACATGGGCATTAAGCGAGTTGGTCCCCCTTTGCTGCTATAACAGCCTCCACTCTTGAGAAAGCTTTCCACTAGATGTTGGAACATTGCTGCAGGGACTTGCTTCCTTTCAGCCACAAGAGTATTACTGAGGTCGGGCACTGATGTTAGGCGATTAGGCCTGGCTCTCAGCCGGCGTTCCAATTCATCCCTAAGGTGTTCAATGGGGTTGAGGTCAGGGCTCTGTGTAGGCCAGTCAAGTTCTTCCACGCTGATCTCAAAAAATAATTTCTGTATGGACCTTGTTTTGTGCATCGTCATGCTGAAACAGGAGAGGGCCTTCCCCAAACTGTTTCCACAAAGGTGGAAGAATAAAATCGTCTAGAATGTCATTGTATGCTATAGCATTTAGATTTCCCTTCACTGGAACCATGAAAAAACAGCAGCAGACCCTTATTCCTCCTCGCCAAACTTTACAGTTGCCACTATTCATTGGGGCAGGCAGCGTTCTCCTTGCATTTGCCAAACCCAGATTTGTCCGTTGGACTGCCTTCACTCCAAAGAATGCGATTCAACTGCTCCGGAGTTGGGGGCGAGCTTGGCGGAAGGCTTTACACCACTCCAGCCGACGCTTGGCATTGCGCATGGTGATCTTAGGCTTGTGTGTGACTGCTCGGCCACGGAAACCCATTTCACGAAGCTCCTGACGAACACTTACTCTGCTGACGTTGCTTTTTTTTTTTTAACACGCTTCAGCACTCCGCAGTCCCGTTCTGTGAGCTTGTGTGGCCTAGCACTTGACGGCTGAGCCGTTGTTGCTCCTATACATTTCCACTTCAAAATAACAGCAGGTACAGTTGACCAGGGCCCGCTCTAGCAGGGCATACATTTGTTGGAAAGGTGGCATCCTATGACGGTGCCAAGTTGAAAGTCACAGCGCTCGCCAGTAAGGCCATTCTACTGCCAATGTTTGCCTATGGAAATAGCATGGTTGTGTTCTCGATTTTTTTACACCTGTCAGCAAAGTGTGTGGCTGAAATAGCCAAATCCACTAATTTAAAGGGGTGTCCACATACTTTTTAAATATATTGTAGCTACTAATGTAGTGGTACTGTAATCCTTTCAATCAATCCACATGTGATTAGTAATGCAGCTGTTCGGGTTACCTCTAGATGACCTTCTTTATTTGTAAACCCTTTATAATTATCTGTTTGTTTCCTAATAACACAGCAGCAAACCCAGCAAATAAAAGTTGTCCACAGATGACTCTAAACTCCAAATTGACAGCAGTTGCCTTTGACGGTAAGTCACCATAACCAGGTGAAAAAAAGAATGGCAGGACCAGAAGAAAGCACCCACCGCTGTGTCGTCTGCTCGTCCATGACGAGAGAGATGTAGCCCTCAATCAGAGAGAAAGAGAAGAAGCGGATGTGTCCAGTGTCCTCACTAGATGCCCCAGGCTCCTTTATCCTGTAATAGAAAGAGATTCAAGTCAAATCAAACCATCTTTCAACTACATTTTACATTTACATTTAAGTCATTTAGTCTTATCTTACAAATTGTGCATTCAAAATCCCAGCCACTTTACAATAGTTCTAAATATTTTAAGGGGGGAGGGGGTGAGAAGGATTACATCCTATCATATTCCTTAAAGAGGTGGGGTTTCATGTCTCCGGATCATTTGTTCCACCTCATCAAAACCCTGTTCCAACATCATCATCATCATCATCATCATCATGTCAAGTGGTCTGCTTGTCAAACTTTTCACCACTTTTACAGTCTAATCCTAACAATAGGGACTAGGGTTGTATGCCTGGAACCCGGTTACCGAGATTTTACCACCCAAAATCCCTCCCTTTCCCGGGATAAATAACTGAGAAACTGGTAAATTATAATACATTTATATGAACAGCACGGCACGAAATTGAACTTTTAAAATGACATGCGATGTCTAAATCGGTCTTCTCTACGGCCACTGCAAGATGAATCATCAAAGCTCAGGGTGGGAACAAATAACCCATCTCAGTATGGAGCGCATTTCACAATGCATGTAGCCCCATCATGGTAACCTTGTTTCTTGTGACAGGTAGACCTACATTGCTGCAGCATAGCCTGTGACATTAATGTAAAGATCAAATGAGAGTCTAATTTACTCTTCTCACCTAATTTTTTTACTTGTAAAGATATTTTTTTATTTTAAAAAACAATAATTAAAAGCCCATCACTCTAATATTGTTGCATTAAATCAGTGCACGCGCGAGCACTGTCACAGTCACTCTCCATCATATATATGATATATATATATTTTTTAACATATATATTTAAACACTCCTTAGCTCAGAGTCCCATGCAAGAAAAGCTAGACTAGAATAGCTTGTTGGGAAGAAAATGTTTTTTGCATTTCTAACACCAACAGACAATTCGAAAAGGGACTATCCATTTTAAGCTGGATGTTAAATACAGCAGCCAATAGAACTCATGGGTTGTTTGAATGAAGAGCGAACATGCGATGGTGGTGTGGTAGGCTATTGCAGTTATTTATTCAGACCCATAACCATTCGATCTTTGCGAGAAGAAGTATAAGCCTTCTGCATCTAATTCTAGTCCTATATTATTCAAGGATGTCATTAGAATGATGAAGACAACGACAAAACCTATATAAATTTTACTGTTGAAAGCAGGGCAGGAAAGAAGCAACAATAAAATAGTTAGGCTAATAACATTAGGGAAATATTATTAAAGGTAGGGAATACACACACACGTCAGCCTTCTAATTATACAAATATTGAAAATAAAATAAATTGAAATAAAATTTGCAGGCCGCATGTGCTGCACCAGAATAGCATGTTCTCTCCCTGCTTTATCATGGTTCGAACAATGTGTGTAATTTCTGTCCATATAATACAGTGCAGTAATACAGTTCACACTCAAAAAGATTAGCCTAATGGAGCTAGTTTCATCCTAGTAGGGATGTTGTACATTTAGGCTGCTGCACAGCCACTATGGAAGATTAAGTCTAGCGTGCCCAGTTCAATTGTGTTAAGGAGCATTTTAAAACTCTCCATGATTTAAGTAATAAGAAATAGCTGTAATTCTTGTAAAAAAGAAAGTGTGCTTCATTACCATCATCCTAAATCTAAACATCAAATGATTGACAGATAAGGAAATTAGCTTAATACAACCTCTTTGGGCTGAGATCCTGCTAACGGGATCGATATGACAGCCAGTGAAAATGCAGGGCGCCAAAATCAAAACAGAAATCCCATAATTAAAATTCCTCAAAACATACAAGTATTTTACACCATTTTAATGATACACTTCTTGTTAATCCCACCACAGTGTCCAATTTCAAAAGGGCTTTACAACAAAAGCAAACCAAATGATTATGTTAGGTCAGAGCCAAGTCACAAAAAAAACAGCCATCTTTCCAGCCAAAGAGAGTCACAAAAAGCACAAAGAGAATAATTTATCACTAACCTTTGATGATCTTCATTAGATGACGCTCATAGGACTTCATGTATGTTGTGTTCGATAAAGTTAATATTTATATAAATAAATCTCAGTATACATTGGAGTGTTATGTTCAGTAGTTCCAAAACATCCGGTGATTTTGCAGAGAGCCACATCAATTTACAGAAATACTCATTACCATTGATAAAAGATACAACTATTATGCTTGGAATTACAGATGCACTTCTCCTTAATGCAACCGCTGTGTCAGATTTCAAAAAAGCTTTACCGAAAAAGCACACCATGCTATAATCGGAGTACAGCGCTCAGAGACCAAAACAGATATACGCCATATTGTGTAGTCAACAGAAGTCAGAAATAGCATTATATTCACTTACCTTGATGATCTTCAACATTATGCACTCCCAGGAATCCCAGTTCCACAAATGTTTGTTTTGTTCGATAAATGTCCGTCATTTATGTCCAAATACCTCATATGGCAGGTTTTTACCTGCCATATGAGTTATCTTATACTCACAGACATCATTCAAACAGTTTTAGGAACTTCAGAGTGTTTTCTATCCAAATCTAATAATATGCATATATTAGAAACTGGGCCTGAGTAGCAGACAGTTTACTCTGGCACCTTATTCATCCAAGCTACATTAATACTGCCCCACAGAATGTGTGACTACATTTCATCACACTTGTTACAGGAAATACACATCCTTTCCCCCAACGATTGGTGATGATACTATGAAAGTTTATAGTCATCACAATTTCACAAAATCGATTAATAAAAACAGATTAATATGTTTGGTTTAGTACTAGTATTTTCGTAAAATGCGCCTGTCAGTAGCAGCAGTCATTTAACAGAAGACGGTGGTGAGAGGATTTGGGTGTTCCTCCTACAAACGAAAGAGAAGTTGACAATTGGCTTTCATATATGCTTCTCATCTCAAGTTCTTTGAGGTTTGTCTGTTAGAAAAGCAAGCACTACATGTCGCCGCGGTTATGTTCCCAGTTAAAATGATTTCCATACAATATGGATGTGAGTGATCAATTTGCGCACACTATTGCTTACAGTAGAACAAACTAATCAATTTCAGTCAAGAGTGACCGCTCGGAAAATATTGGTGTGTGAGCAGTTAAGGTACTATTTTAGCAAAACAAGTGAGACACGTGTGTTGGGAGTCATTTTTATGTCTTGGTCTTCAACATATCTCACCTTATTTCAGCATATTGATTATGATTTTGAACATTTAAAACTGGTTATGAGACACTTGGCTATTAATTTAAAATATCCATGACAACAGGAAGCAGCAACAGTATAATTTTCAACAGGATTCTACTTAAATCAGGAAAAACTACTGAATAAGCCCAAAAACATGCTATGGTGTTTTGATTTTAGTGAAATCATGAAAATTAGTTTGTCTTGCCTACTAACAGCAGCATAACCATCCTACGACAGCCCCTGCTCAAGTCTAACCATCTTCCTAGGTTTTAGACTTCCTATGTTAAACAAATGGTCTGAACTTGAGCAGCTAAGTGCTCCTGTGGCTGTGTGTGTGTGTGTGTGTGTGTGTATATGATAGTCTCTTAAAAAGAACCGGCAGATGGCCTCTGGTGACAGCCATATGTGAAACAGGAGGAGTGCTTAGGAGAGGGTCCTTACCCGCCTGAGTAGAACATGACGTCCATGAGCAGGGTGGCCACCGAGGGCAATGTGTCCGGGTCCAGGCTGGTCACACAGAACATGTTACTGGGGCTGGACAGAGGGTGGATGATGGGACGGGGCACTGTGAGCGAGTGAGAAAACATGTGCTTTTATTAATATGATACTGGGAGTTGTGAACATATATGCATTCAACTATTTTATGTCTCACTCAGTTTTGAAAGAGGACATTTCCAATGCTTTTACAAAAATGGCTGATCCCTACTACCCATCAAATGTCACCTAAGGAGAAATCTAGGCAACAAAATCCCTCAACCAGAAAGAGGTTGACTTGATGGATAAGCAACAGATGTTCTGCCTGCCATATCGGACTGTGTTCTCAGGGCCTCTGTTCTGAGGCAGAACCTTGACAGCAGGCGCTGGATTGACTTATTCTTAACAAACATGTCAGTCAGCCTTGAAACATGTCAAGATGAGAACGCATTATAACAGCCATGCTACATTCAGTTTGACAGGCTGCATCACAACAGCAAAATCATATCAGGGAGTCTCAGCAATATTCTTATTCAGGGGATGAAATACAATTCAATTTGTATCAGAGAAATCCCAAAGCATAACCTGAAACCAAGTAGACATTACTGTATCAGAGTCTAGTGGTGCTTTTCCACTGCAACGTACCCCCACACCAGTCACCCGTGGTTAATGTAAGCTCTAGTGATATTGGGTTAAATCTAACATCAGGAAAACATTTTTAAAAACTTTCAAATAACTTTTTTTTCACCTTCAGAATAAAATAAAAAATGAAATATCCTTGGAATGTTCTAACGATCACCAAATTGTTGTGCACACCATCGAACCACCACATAACATTCCCCAAACTTTCTCATTAGGTTTTCAGGTAATGTACACAGAACAAACATTAAGTTAAAGTGTGGGGCCAATGTTTCATGAGCTGAAATTTTTTTTAAATCCCAGAAATGTTCCATACACACACTTCTCTCAAATGTTTTTGCACAATTCTGTTTACATCCCTGTTAGTCAGCATTTTCTCCTTTGCCAAGATAATCCATCCACCTGGCAGATGTGGCATATCAAGAAGTTGATTAAACAGCATGATCATGACACTGGTGCACCTTGTGCTGGGGACAAAAGGCCACTAAAATGCCAGAGATGTCTCAAGTTGAGGGAGCCTGCTATTGGCATACTGACTGCAGGGATGTCCACCAGAGCTTTTGCCAGAGAAATACATGTTAATTTCTCTACCATAAGCCACCTCCAATGTCGTTTTAGAGAATTTGGCAGTACGTGCAACCGGCCTCACGACGGCAGACCATGTGTAACCATGCCAGCCAAGGACCTCCACATCAGGCTTCTTCACCTGCGGGAACATCCCAGACCAGCCACCTCGACAGCTGATGAAACTGGGTTTGCGCAACCAAAGAATTTCTGCACAAACTGTCAGAAAACGTCTCAGGGAAGCTCATCTGCGTGCTCGTTGTCCTCACCAGGGTCTTGACCTGACTGCAGTTCGGCGTCGTAACCAACTTTAGTGGGCAAATGCTCAACTTCGACGGCCGCTGGCACGTAGTAGAAGTGTGTTCTTCACTGGTGAATCCCGATTTCAACTGTACAGTGCAGATGGTGTTGTGTGGGTGGGCGGTTTGCTGATGTCGATGTTATAGAAAGAGTGCCTCATGGTGGAGGAAGGGGTATGGGCAGGCATAAGCTAGACAACAAACACAAATGCATTTTATCAACGGAAATTTGAATGCACAGCGATACCGCGACGAGATCCTGAGGCCCATTGTCGTGCCATTCATCCACCGCCATAACTTCATGTTTCAGCATGATAATGCACGCCCCCATGTCTCAAATAACTGTACACAATTCCTGAAAGCTGAAAATGTCCCGGGTTCCATACTCACCAGACATGTCACCCATTGAGCATGTTCGGGATGCTCTGGATCGACGAGTATAAGTTTCAGTTCCCACCAATATCCAGCAACTTCACACAGCCATTGAAGGTAAGTGGGACAACATTCCACAGGCCATAATCAATGGATTTATTTAAATTGACTGATTCTCTTATACGAACTGTAACTCAGTAGAATCTTTGAAATTGTTGCATGATGTTTATATTTTTTGTTCAGCGTAATAATGTACAAATATTTTTAGAACACACAAAAAGGTCAAATAAGGGGTTCTTATATATATTTGTCTTGTTTCACTGCATGTACAAATGGGTAACCTGTATGAATGTGAGGTGTGAAATGGAAATGTGTTTTCTGCATATCACAACTATCATTGAGACAACCTTGGCAGGGCCGTGCAGACCTTTCAGGGAACAAGTCCTAAAAAGGAGAAAAAAAAGGGCACCCCCACGAGGAAAGCAAACAACTTTCAAAAGTTGTTTCAGCATAGGCCTATTTAGTTCTGTAACACATCCACTCATTAACGACTCTTGGAAGATGAGTCCAAATTAGGACTAAAATCACAAATGGTAAGCAAGCCTCCTAAAGACATGATTGACATCAGGAAAAGGTAGGCTATCTAATAGTTAGCTAGCTAAATAATTTTATTTTCAATGCTCTTAAATAATAACTTCATAATATTTCATAATCTACGGCTGGCTGGCTCCAGACTATATATATATTATATATATATGCCATTTAGCAGACGCTTTTATCCAAAGCGACTTACAGTCATATGTGCATACATTCTACGTATGGGTGGTCCCGGGAATCGAACCCACTACCCTGGCGTTACAAGCGCCATGCTCTACCAACTGAGCTACAGAAGGACCACCACCACCTACAGACTACTACCTGTGTTCAGTGCTTAGTTTGTTAAATCGTGAGTGACCCCAAACGTATTATAATTATTTTTAAACAGTGCCAAGATGGAGGTTCAGTGTCGTCAAAAACAGCGCCCTCTGTCAGTCATCTGGTGTATAGATCATTGCTTCTGAACCATGACGCTGTCTATTTCTGGGCAGCTGAAACAAAAACCCAGTGACGATTTGAACAATCATTCCAGGCCATTAAGGCTACAACCTTCTCTGTCTGTTGTAAGCCACTGTTTTCAATGATGATGAAAAAAACATTACATTAGACTGCGTGTCTGTGTCTTGCGTTTGTTTGATATGCTGCCTAGCTAGCTACATGCAACTCCTCACTTGAGTTTTGCATTGCGGCAACAAAAAAACTATCTGCGAGTTTGTATGAACATGTTGATCAATTACTTTGTGTACAACATGTAAATAGCTGCATGTAGCCTCCACTCCTGAATAAAAAATAACATGAAATCTCACTTGTGCTTAATATGGCCTTCAGAGGCATGGAATGCAATAGTTCTAACATGTTGTTTATGCCAATTGCAAGCTCCCTCAAAACTTGAGACATCTGTGGTCGTGTGTTTTGTGACAAAACTGCACATTTTAGAGTGGCCTTTTATTGTCCCCGGCACAAGGTGCGCCTGTGTAATGATTGTGTTTAATCAGCTTCTTGATATGCCACACCTGTCAGGTGGATGGATAATTTTGGCAACGGAGAAATGCTCACTAACAGAGATGTAAACAGATTTATGCACAACATTTGAGAGAAATAAGCCTTTTGTGCTTAGGGATATTTTATGTCAGCTCATGAAACATTGGACCAACACTTTACATGTTGCATATTGTTGCATATATATATTTGTGTTCATTATAATACATTTTTTCACATGCAAATAGCATTTTTCGGATGGCCTTGTGCTCAAAGCATGCCATTCCATAGAGAAGCATTTATTTTTCAACTCAAAGCAATGAGTCCAATCAGTCCTACTTGACAACAAGATAAACAGAGAAAGCTAATAAGTCCTTCGTTTTTGGCTTATGCTCAGGTAAAAGTTGGCTACTCTATATTTCCGAGTCCTATTCTTGAAGATGACTGGAAATCTGACAGACTTGGTTTTTAATGTAAATATTATAGCCTTTTATTATTATTTGTACTAGAAAGTGATGGGTTAGAAGAAGCCTACACAACCAACCCATAAAGTAAAATGCAACATCCATTTATGGTCAGCTAGTGGTCAGCTAGTATGTTACTTAGTTTGGGTAATCCAAAAGTTACGCTACGGATTACAATTTTGGACAGGTAAGTAGTAAACGTTACAGATTACATTTAGAAAGTAACCTACCCAACGGGACTGTTTGACAAAACCTATCAAATGTTCTGGGAACTTTCACAGAACCAATTTTGGTTCGCTGGGTAAAGACTTGTGGCGAGCAGAAAGACTGTTGCTTTGTGAGAAGGTGTTTAAAGTTCACAGGCATTATGTAAATGGGAGCTGAAAAGTACCCAGGGCCTTGTTTTGGCTGAAAGTCAGAGCAGGTCTGCCGGAAACAGAAAAGTTGGAGACTTTTGCCTAAACACTGGGCTAAATCCTCAGACTATTGAGCCAAGCCGTACTGTGCTGGCCTGGTTACTACTTCCCATAGTTGCTGGAACTGTACTGTAAAGGACAATGTCAAAAGTAAACATCTGAGCAAGCACAGTACAGTTTGTCACACGATAATGTGAAAAAGGGCTAAAATGTAAGTCTTGTATATTGTGCCTACCAAGTTTAGGCTTGACAAAGCCGTTGGTGACTCCTAGGCTGTTGGCGGCTACGGTCTCTCCGTTGACCACCCTCATCAAGGTGAACTCAGAAGACAGGGTGTGCATGACCATGGGCAGGTCCCGCTCTCGAACCTGACAAACAACATCATCAACAAGTAGGCCTCAACCAAAACACAACACTTGTTACAACCTGCAAATCTAAAAGGTTAAGCGTTTTATAAAAACTATGAATAGTATTTGAACTGTTGATTCAATTACATCAGAAACTAACTCACATTTTCACTTCAAAACACCAAGTTGAAACCGCACTCATCAGGTAAAAGAAACCATGGAGTCCCAATAACAAACAATTCACTGAAATTTCAAAAGAACTCTGCATATTGCTTAGCTGAACACCTAAAGTGTAACTGAAAGAAAAGGGGCCCGTGGCTACAGCAAACATTAATAAAGCATTTTAGGTAGGCACTGCATGTCTGACTAGCAATAGGTTTGGGCCACCAACCTCCCAAAGGAAAGCAATGCTTTAAAAGGGTGGAGACGGTCTTCTGCTTCAAAATCTCATTTCAAAGTGAAATGAAATGCCCCAAATAGCTGTCCATTATATGGGCCTAATGCAAAGTTACTATGTCAGTTCCATTTACATTTTTCATTTAGCAGACGCTGTTATACAGAGCGGCTTACAGTGCTTCATTTGTAAAATCGGGAGGCACCGGAACAAGAACAAAAAATGAGCGCAAGAGGGGGAGGCCTGGGGTGTTCTGAGGTACCAGAATGGGATTAAAAATGTTTTTACATAAAAATTTAAAATAAAACCTTTATAATAAAGCATGGCGTGCATATTGTCGCATTTGAGTAGTGGAATAGAGCAGTAGAGGCACCTACAGAAGTCGCCACATGGGGAACATTTTTAGTAGCCTACGGTCTGGAAATATGTGGCCTTTAATTAATGCATTTCTATGTTGGTTATTTGAATCAGCAGTGTAGTGGTGGTGGGGGGAATCCTGCTCTAAATGACTGCATTCGGGTTGGGTCCTACTGTTTATGTAACGCAAATACTCATTCAAAATGTTTTTTTTTTTCTTAAAAAAAAAAAAGATGCCTCGGCCTGGCCGGTCTTCCTCAGAGCCTCAAATAAAATCAGACACAGTGGGAGAGAGATACACAGAGACTGAGAAAGAAAGCATGCAAGATAGAAACACAGAAAGAATGAGTAAGACATCAAGACAAGTAGACAGATTGATGCAGAGAGCGCAAGCGAGAGAAATGGAGAGAAACGGATGAGACGCAGGTTGTTTCTTCCTTTTCTTTAGAGCCAGTGATTAGGCCGTGGCTGGGAGCAGCTGGCGGGGGGAAAACAGTGGCCATGAATGTTACCGGGAATTCCAGCAAGAGCCTGAGCCGAGACTGATCCTCTTTAAATAACTACTGCCAGATTATCAACTATTTTTTATTTCCTTACAAAGGCTATAGTTATTCAGGAGACCTTGTGTTGTTTTCTTCTCTCCCCCTCTTAGCAGGTAATAAAAAGACTCCCTATGGCCAAAAAGGCCTGGCATGAGGAAGGATTGGTGTAATTAAGCAGCTCGTCAAAGCAAAAGTGCCGCCCAGGGAGGTACTGTAGATAAGCTGCTATTGTCTTTTCATATCGAGCAAAATGGAAAAACAGTTACAGGCCACAAAGTACAAGTAGGGGAATACTACACTAAAATGGCATGTTTCGTAGGCCATTTTCCATTATCTATGTATAACAGCAGGCTACCTTCAATCCTCTCCACTGGTAACATAACAGGTAATGCAAATGACCATGTTCAGTAATACTTGCAGTAATAAGCAGCTAAACTGACAAATACAGCGAGTTATTTTGGTTCTGTACTCCAGCATTGGATTTGAAATTATACAATGAGGTTAAAGTAACGATTGTCAGCTTAAATTCCATTCATATCAGGTGAACACTTTTTGTACATAGTCCCCCACATTTTAGTGGGCCAAATTCACGGTATTAAAGTTTAGTATTTGGTCCCATATTCTTAGCACACAATGATAGTCCTGAATGAACCGTGAATAATGATGAGTGAGACAGTTGATGAGTGAGAAAACGCACAAACATCATAACTCCAAGACATGTTAACCTATCACTATAACAAGAGGTAGCATTTTTTTGGTGGGGTATATTATTTGTGCGTCTTTCTCACTCATCATTATTCACAATTTATTCCGGATTATCTGTAATCATTATATTCTTATTCACAATAAAAGTAACTTCAAATGTGCGCAATACATTATTTACCATTCATTTATATGGGGCAAAAAATAATCTGAAACAACCAAAACAAACCACAAATGCATCCAAAAAGATTGTAGTCACAAGCTTGATGTAATAATTGCGTACTAGGAATACCAAACTTAAGTGAATTTGGCCCAATACTTTTGGCCCCCTAAAATAGGGGGACCATGTAGAAAGTGCTGTAATTTCTAAACAGTTCACCCGATAACGATGAAAAGACCGTCAAGAGTTGACAGTCTACACTTTAACCTCAGTTATTATATCATTTCAAATCCAAAAGGTGCTGGAGTACAGAGCCCAAACAACAAAAAAATGAGTCACTGCCCCAATACATTGAGCTCACCGTATGTCCTCAAACTGAATGGGACTGAGGATCAATAAATGAGGTGAGAATGACGCGCCAAGATGCTCATGACAATTGCCAATAATCATGTCTTTGCAATTTGCTGGCTGATATCATGTGTTCC
Organism: Oncorhynchus gorbuscha; assembly: GCF_021184085.1. Lineage (NCBI taxonomy): Eukaryota > Metazoa > Chordata > Actinopteri > Salmoniformes > Salmonidae > Oncorhynchus > Oncorhynchus gorbuscha. Next base: position 47,329,404 of record NC_060188.1, on the reverse strand, counting down.
TTGCAGAGTTGAGGAAGGCATAAAACAGCAGTTCTAGTTCATTAACACAGTAGGTATGCAATGCAAGAACGCAACATGGCAATCCTGTGTACTTGCATCAAGTTTGCAACTGCGGGGCTGCCCACATCTGCATAGTTTTAGTACGCAGGATCACTATTTTGTGCGCCCATTTGTCGGTTTTGCGTTGTCGACTACAAAAGGCACGGATCAATTTCCAAAAATGGTGCTTCGGGGGAAGGGGGTGCTGACAGACACTCTCAGTTGTCTCTCAACTTACTGATGAGAGTTAGAACAGTGGAATACACCAGGTGCACCATTTCGAAATTTGGTTGTGCGTCAGCAGTTCCTCTTGTTTTGTCAGCCAACTCAATTAGCCATGTCAGCTAACATTTTTTTATTTATTGGTAAGTTAGTCTAGCCAGCTATCATGGCCGACACAGGGCACATGACCAGAGGCCCTGACCTCCAGGGAGCCCCTATTGATTGTGTTAGTCACTCGCACTCAGGTGTCATATTAACATGGCATAAGTCATGTACAAATGTGTAGAATTGCAGGAAATTAGCTTTAAAACTGCTAAAATGTCTCTACCCCATGGCAAAATGGATAGAATTGCATAAAATTAGCCGTAAAACTGAAAATAAATCTTCTCTGCTCAATGGAAAAATGTGTAGAATTGCAGGAAATGTACTTTAAAACTAAAAAATGTTCACTCAGGGGGCAATAAAAATGTTTTGCAAGCAAGGTGGTGGGGCCCCCAACATTTAGTTTAACTGTACAAATGGATTGATTGCACAAATCAGTTGACTGCATGTGTTTGTATGGTTATGGGAATGCAGACCCACTGCAGCCACTTACATTCTGTGACCCCATCAAAGTTGCCCCTGAGGTAAGGTATAAATTAGGCTAAGAGAGGTCTGTAGTGGAACTGCACTCACCAGGATGAAGTCCGTCTGATAGGTGGACAGCATAAACACAGAGATGTTGTGGTCTGCCAAGGGGGCGATGACAGACTTGGCTATTTTGGTGACTCCAATTGGCTGAGAGTTGGTGGTGCTCCCACCCCCCGACACCACATTGAGAGCCAACCACGTGGCTTCGGCGACACTAAGGTGCTCTGACTCAGGCAGTTCTGAAATCAGACAAGAAAATGCTGTTAACGGTGTGGCCCCCGATGTATGCGTGTCTGTCAGTGGCCCCCTTGGTGATAAATGAGGCCGCTAACAGTGTAGCCGGACTATAAAATGTCCCTTATTTTACAGATTGTTGTTTGAATTTCTCCTCCGCTGATGAGCTGGAGAATGCATCGTCAAGCCTGGGTCCTATTAATATGAGGGGGGTGTGATTTGGAAAAAGACCTGACTCCATTGCTCAGAACAATAAGACATCACACATGACTGACCATGCTTACTTATTCCATCATAATCAATCATGTGTGGAGAAAAACCTTGAAAGAAACCTTGTTAATAAATAAACTGCATTCATGAGTGTCATTGGAATAATAATTAAGAGCAAAGCAAAAAAAAGCTAAGATTTATTGTCAAATTGATTTATTGTGAAACAAGTGGAAGGGGAAAAAGTCTTAAGAGATTCTCCAGTACTTTTGTATAATTTTTTTGCTAGTAGTTCTGAAAGTAGCGCTCACGAGCCAAAGGTGTTCCCCGGAAATCTGATTCGTGCACCATGTTATCGCTCTCTCTGCTGTGGGTGCGTCAAGTGCCTCTTCTAGGCGTCACACAGATGGCGAGGGGCTGAAGCTCATTGGTTGAAGTTACTGCTCGCTCTGTTTTTACACGGCTGCTACTCGCAGTTTATTATCTATGCATAGTCACTTTACAAAATGACCTTGACTAACCTGTACCGCGCACATTGACTCGGTACCAGTACCACCTGCAAATAGCCTAGTTATTGTTATGTCATCTTCTTGTGTTACTTTATTACATTTTTTTTAACTAGTTTATTTAGTAAATATTTTCTTAACTAGTAAATATTTTCTTAACTATTTCTTGAACTGTACTGTTGGTTAAGGGCTTGTAAGTAAGCATGTCACAGGAAGGTTGTGACAAATACAATTTGATTCTCTGCTCTGCTGTGAGTGCATCATGTGCATCTTGCTAGCGGTAACACATATGGTGGAAACTTGAATTGCTATGGGCCTGGCCATGTGGGAGGAACTTGTACAGCTCCCAGAAAGAAAAAAAAAGAGAGTCCCATTTCAAACTAGGGATATTGTGGCCAATTGAGGTAACACAGTAACACATTGACACAATCAGCCCAAAGCGGGAGGCTAAAAAAAATACTTAGTTCCAGAGATTCTCTTGAAAAGGTACTAGAAATACATTTAAAACATAATGTTAACATAAACACCCCTGCCAACTAATATCAACATTTATATATAGTGTAGAATAATTATAATGCCCCCCCCCTCATCCCATTTGGCCCAAACAGAGCACACTAAGAGTTGAGAAGACTAATGTACTGTACTGAACCCTACTCTACTGTTCTGTGCTGTACTCTGTTGTCCAAACTTCTGAAACAGAAACGTCTATGATTGGTTCAGATTTGGTCCAATCCACACCAAACAAATTTGGTCTTGTTTGGTGGTGGATCACATTAAAATAATGAAGAGAAAGAAAGTCATACTCATAATTGTTGTGATGTACAAATTAGGGACCCGTCATGAAATTACATTTCCGCAATTCTGTTATCAGGCGTATATTCACTTCACTTACTGTAATTCAATAACCAAAATATATTTTTTTACATTACATTACATTTAAGTCATTTAAATGTAATGTAATGTAAAAAAATATATTTTGGTTATTAAGTCAAGGTGTGAAAACATTGGTCAAACTGAAGAAAATTCTGTTGTCATCTGCACAGTTCTTCCTGTAAACGTACACTGAAAATATAACAAAAACACAATGTGGTTGAGTGAGTTGAATCCATGTCATTAGAGGTAGGTAGTCTTTGTGAATAGAGTTGTATGGTTTACTACACTTTTAAATCAATGTTTGTTTGGCATACATTTTAAGTGAAAAATCTGAGTCTCAGTGCAATTCCATTCCCATTAATTGCTCACATACAGGTAAGCACAATAGAAACTTCCAGCCAATCTACAGTAGAATACCTGCACCTGTTTCGCCACGCAGAGCTTCTAGTATCCATGGTGACCAACAAGGGTCACCCTGGAAACCAGTCTAATGACATGGATTCAACTCACTCAACCACAAAGCCAAGTCAGTGACAGCTTGGCCTCTGTTAACCCATAATGGCAAAGGGGGGAGAACTGATGGCGCAATATGTGATCAAACATCAGCAGCCAGTCAAGATACGAGTCATTTGAGAAAATCACAAGGCTACAATTTGTTTCCTGTGGTCTGATCATGGTTTCCACAGTAACCTTAAAGATCCAGAGGTAGAGACTACAAAACCCACCTTTGAAGCCTTCCTCGTCGACGATAAGGGTATAGTCCTCCGGAGTTTCCGTCAAACTGAAAAATTTGCACCTGGAAACGAAAGAGGATGTTTTACAGTGAATAACGTGGTTCATTATGCAACTTGTAAATCAGTTATTTTCAACAAAACATATTCATCATCCAAGTTAAATTATAAAAAATGGGAAGGAGTTATTGTTAACTGTTTGTAGGCAATAAGGAACCTTTACCCAGAAATTACCTCATTGAACAATGCAGAGGAGCAAAAGCATTTTGTTAGCCTAAAGTATTGTGGCTCCATGAGAAGAAAAATAAGATATAATATTAATAATATCATATGCCTATCACCTATGAGTATACTAACCATTCAGTCAACTACTCAAGCCAACATTGATGATGACCAATTAGCAATTAAACTTCCGTACAACCTCCAAGGAAGCTGGGAAGAAAACAACAGCTTGCCCTGGTCAGACAGAAATACTCAGTCTGAATCTAAGGTAATCAGCCTCCAAACAATCTCTGACCCCCACATGGCCCCCAAAGTTCCATCTTGAACGAAAGCAACACACCCATACACTCAATGCAGACAATTTGTGTGTTCACAAGACGGAACATCTTTTTCACCATATTTAATGACATATGGTCTATATTTGAGGGCCATCAGGTCAGAGACAACACAGAAATATGCTGTGGTGTTTCTCAGCTCGAAATAAATCCAGCTTTTCTTACATTTCATTCCTCAGTTATGAGTGATACGAGCTTCATGCAGTTGTGTAAACCTTGTTGCCAGAGGAATTGCAAAACCAGAGAGATGTTTAAAAAAAAACGTTTTAATATTTTTGCTCCCTGCATCGGTCTATGCAAACATACCCAATTACATGCATCTCAAGTTGGGACTGCCAGCAGCTGCTGCAGACATTTATGCTGATCATAAAACCTGAACCAGCTCACAATTCTGGGAGAGAGGAGACACTGGTTGATGAGCTATGCTTGTTCAATTCACCCAACCCTCTCTTAAATCGAGGGGCACCATTGATACTTGTCGATTGTGGAAAGCAGCGAGTCTGGTGCCATGCGTCATTTCTTGAATGATGATGTGCATCATCGCCTAAATGCTGAAGTGGCCTACTTGTCCCAAACATCTCCTGTTGTCGTGTCATCTTATCGCGAGTGTCCTTGGGTTGGCATGATGGAGAGCTTTTCTAATACTTATGCATAGAGAAATGGTGTCTCACCACCATTACAAAAGAGGAGCCTCAAGATTACATTCACCTTCAGTACGACGCGGCTCTTTTCCACTATTGGATGTGTTAATTTAAGGTTTTAAATTGATGAAAGGATGCTAATCTAGTGATAGCGTTTTAGAGCCATTCTCTAAAGGCTGTTCCTGAGAGCTACCATCCTGTAGTTTCACTCCAACCCTAATCCGGCACATCAGGATTATTACAACTGGGGTTGGAGCAAAAACCTACAGGAGGGCAGCTCTCCAAGAACAGGGTTGAAGAGCCTTACGTTAGAGTGATGTTTTGAAGTTTAGGTCTACCTCATTAATCCTGGTGCATATGTATTTGCTGTCAGAACATACTTGTTTCATTTGATCTCTAATTTGTACTTTTCTTATCTTGAAAAAGGCTAGATGAATCTGAGGTATTGTGCAACATGGCCATGTCCTCATTAAAGTATTGTAGTAGTAAGAAGTACTTTGTTTCTTGCATTGCTCATGAACAACTTGAAAAATATGTTAGATAGGGTAAAGGCGTCCACACAACACAATGCCACAGGTGTCTCATGTTGAAGGAGCGGGCAATTGGCATGCTGACTGCAGGAATGTCCACCAGAGCTTTTGCCAGAGAATTGAAAGTTCATATCTCTAACATTAGCCACATCCAATGTCATTTTAGAGAATTTGGCAGTATGTCCAACTGGCCTCAAAACCACAGTATGGCATGGTGCGGGAAAGCAGTTTGTTGTTGTGAACAGAGTGCCCCATTGTGGCGGTGGGGTTATGGTATAGGCGACCAGCCTCAACTTCGCACAGCCATTAAAGATTAGTGGGACAACATTCCAAAGGCCCCAATCAACAGCCTGATCAATTCTATGCGAAGGAGATGTGTCACGCTGCATGAGGGACACACCAGATTCTGACTGGTTTTCTGATCCATGCCTCTACCTTTTTTTTAGGCATCTGTGACCATCAACAACATAGGTGGCAAGTAGCTTGCAAGCCATCCCCTTGTGTAGGTGTGGCTCCACATTTTGTCAGCATCACTCACATTCTATATGAATGCAAGGCACTTCACATGGAGCTTCTAGGAGGAGTTTGTTTCAGGCTGTTAAACACCCCTGAACAATTAACACACCCTTACTTGACTCGACATTTGAAGCTATTACAAAAAGTACTGTCAAATCTAAAAGTACTTTATAAATAAATATATTAGTGACTCACAAATGATATTAATGCCATGAATTTAAAGCTGCAACAAAGCCAATATGAGGACAGTAATCTTCTAAATAAAAACACTCCATGATGAAAATGTATATTACATTCTCTGGACATCTGTTTTTCAAGTATTTTTTAGGGGTCAGCGGAGAACACCAAAAAAGGTCACTGAAAGGTGGAGAGGAAGTTGCTCCGAGGACAGCTTGGTCAACATAGGCTAGCCAATGGCCTTTCCAACCCCATGTGCCCTTAATGTATGGATCCTTACAACAAAAAAACACTTGCCTTCAACGTGGTGCAGTCATAACGCAAAGATCTTTGTTGGAATGCAAAACGCCTATTGAGAATATTCTCAGTGGCATTCCAATAATCGTAAAACCATCGCAATAGGTTGAACATGAGAAAATATCCTGGCTATAACCTACCATGTCCTCATCATGCCAGGTTAAAATAATATAAGGATCTTAATATTGTTATTGTGATCCCTCAATAGCATATTCAAATTAAAAACAAAGCCTCCAGTGAAGAACACAACCACCGGTCAAGCGCAATCACTTCTTTGGCAGCAGATAGAATGGCTTGAGGTGTTAACATATCATGATTGCAACATTGCAAATGATGTATTCGGCATCTTCGCGGACTACTTAAATGCCGGCTGTAGGCCTATATACGAATGCCTCACGCAGCCGGTTCGATTTAGATTTCAAAGCAACCACCTCCCTCGGATAATTTTACAGCTACACACACACACACACACACGAAAAACAACACCGCAGAGTTCAAAACTAAGCACGTACACACCCCCCTTCACGTCGGACTACAAAAGCTGAAAATGTTCATACAAAACTAAATAGCCTACTGAATTTAACGAATATGCTACTGAGAACACCCATTGATACATGCAAAAACAGAGCAGGCATTTTCATTGAAAGCTAAAAAGATAACTGTACTGAAAACAACTAAAATTGCACCGTTTTGCTACACGGATCGGCTACATAATCCAGTCCCACACGTAGTTTTCAATAACGTTACTGCCCAATACCACATTTATGACTCGTTTGTTATATTTTTACGGATTTGGTAAATGTTCATATCTATATAGCTACTTACCTTGTTTTAGAGGGCAAGAAGGCGAGTTTGATTAATCCATGAGTGCAAATCTGAATGCCCTCTTTTGCTATACTCGCTACTTTCAAACTGTGTTCTAAAATATGCAACTCCATCTTTTGCGTCTTCTCATTTGACGAACATCTAAATAAATAAAATTATATCCTATCTAATAAAAATAAATAAATATACCTATGCTATATAGCTAGAGCGTATAAAAACCGTGAAACTGAGCAGAAAACAAAGGAGGGAGAAGAAAAAGTTATCCACTTAGGAAAAGAGTAAAAGAGAGCAAAAGACAGAAGCAGGGTGAAATAAAAGAAAGCACAATGAGGTAAACAGGGAGGAAGAAAATTGAGAAGGACTGTCGTTCCGCGTGTTTTCTCTCCGACAGGGATTGGAATCGTCCAGCAGCTGGTAACAGTGAAACAAACAACTTGCCAATCAAAAGTAGGGGAGGAGCATAGAGGTAGAAAGAGGACTCATCTTTGTATCTGTATAATAGAGTCTCAGACAGCATGGGCAACACCATTGGAGGCAATATCCATGTTGACGTAGTAAATGTTCTTCTTCACGATTGACTGATCCCTCCTGATGACCCGGTTCCACATGACTCCAACAGGGTCACCAGGGGGGCTCAGCCAACGAAGTTGGAAGTCCCACACAGGTGACGACGTTAAAATGGTGGAAGCACTAAATGGTGCTGGCCATGTTAATACGGCCTTTTAGACAAAGGCCTCTGTCATTCTCTATGGGGAGGACCTTGCTCTGGCACACTGGCATGTCGGGACATGTAGTTCCACATTTCCTATGGCGCTATGGGCAATCGTGGCGAAAATACAGGGACAATGCAAAATGTAGTTAAGAAAAATGTATTTTGTCTCACGGTCATATACCATTTTTTTATGCAATAATGGTCTGAGCCCAAAACTCAGACATCTTACAAATGAACCATACAAGATAGGCCTAATCCATCAGTGTCCATCATGTCCAAAAACACAAACAGTCATCTCTAGGACATTACAGCCAGTCCACTGTCCAAAGACCAGTTGGTTTTTCATTATCAAAACCAATGCATATACAACTCTGCATATGCAACTATGGGGCAATACAGATTGGGTTGGTCTAGAATGTTGATATGTAGGGTACTATGGGGCGAGACGCCCCCTGGGGTAAGACAACCCCCACGGCTGCTACTAGTCTTGAACAACTACAAATATAATCTGTTTCCTCAACATTTTTTAAGTAATTCCATCAAAACAATTGAGGTAAATTTCTGTACTTTTTTTTTGTGATTTAGAAAAAGTCGTAGATATAATCCAATGAAGATATATCTTTTTTTTAATACCGTACCAGTCAAACATTTGGACTCACCTACTCATTCAAAGGTTTTTCTTTATTTTTACATTTTTTTACATTGTAGAATAATAATGAAGACATCAAAACGATGAAATAACACATACGGAATTATGTAGAAACCAAAAAAGTTTATAAAAATATATATAAATACATTATATTTTAGATTCTTCAAAGTAGTCACCCTTTCCCTTGATGACAGCTTCACACACTCTTGGCATTCTCTCAACCAGCTTCATGAGGTAGTCGCCTGGAATGTGTTTCCAATAGTCTTGAAGGATTTCCCACATATGCTGAGCACTTGTTGGCTGCTTTTCCTTTACTCTGCGGCCCAACTCATCCCAAACCATCTCAATTGGGTTGAGATCGGGCCAGGTCATCTGACGCAGCACTCCATCACTCATTCTTGGTCAAATAGCCCTTACACAACTTGGAGGTATGTTTGGGGTAATTTTCCTGTTCAAAAACAAATGATAGTCCCACTAAGCGCAAACCAGATGGGATGGCGTATCGCTGCAGAATGCTGTGGTAGCCATGCTGGTTGTGTGCCTTGAATTCTAAATAAATCACTGACAGGGTCACCAGCAAAGCACACCCACACACAATCACATCTCCTCATCCATGCTTCACAGTGGGAACAACACATGCAGAGATCATCCGTTCATCTACTTTGCGTCTCAGAAAGACATGCCGATTGGAACCAAAAATCTAAAATTTGGACTCATCAAACCAAAGGACAGATTCCAATCGGTCTAATGTCCATTGCTCATGTTTTCTGGCCCAAGCAAGTCTCTTCTTATTTGTGTGCTTCAGTAGTGGTTTCTTTGAAACAATTCGATCATGAAAGACTGATTCATGCAGTCTCCTCTGAACAGTTGATGTTGAGATGTGTCTGTTCAAATCAAATATCAATCAATTCAAATTTATTTATATAGCCCTTCGTACATCAGCTGATATCTCAAAGTGCTGTACAGAAACCCAGCCTAAAACCCCAAACAGCAAGCAATGCAGGTGTAGAAGCACGGTGGCTAGGAAAAACTCCCTAGAAAGGCCAAAACCTAGGAAGAAACCTAGAGAGGAACCAGGCTATGTGGGGTGGCCAGTCCTCTTCTGGCTGTGCCGGGTGGAAATTATAACAGAACATGGCCAAGATGTTCAAATGTTCATAAATAACCAGCATGGTCCAATAATAGTAAGGCAGAACAGTTGAAACTGGAGCAGCAGCATGGCCAGGTGGACTGGGGACAGCAAGGAGTCATCATGTCAGGTAGTCGTGGGGCATGGTCCTAGGGCTCAGGTCAGTTGAAACTGGAGCAGCAGCATGGCCAGGTGGACTGGGGACAGCAAGGAGTCATCATGTCAGGTAGTCCTGGGGCATGGTCCTAGACTTGAAGTCTGTGAAGCATTTATCTGGACTGCAATTTCTGAGGCTGATAACTCTAATGAACTTATCCTCTGCAGCCGAGGTAACTGTGGGTCTTCCTTTCCTGTGGCGATCCTCATGAGAGCCAGTTTCATCATAGCGCTTGATGTTTTTTTGCGACTGCACTTGGAAGAAACTTTCAAAGTTCTTGACATTTTCCGGATTGACTGATCTTTTTGTCTTAAATTTATGATGGACTGTCGTTTCTCATTGCTTATTTGAAATGATCTTGCCACAATATGGACTTGGTCTTTAACGAAATAGGGCTACCTTTTGTATAACAATCCTACCTTGTCACAACTGATTGGCTCAAACGCATTAAGAAGAAATTCCACAAATTAACTTTTAACAAGGCACCTGTTCATTGAAAAGTTATTTAATAGTCTTGATGCCTTCACTATTATTATACAATCTAGATAATAGTAAAAAAATAAAGAAAAACCCTGGAATGAGTAGGTACTGTACATGTAGGGAAGCCTTAAGATAAATCATCTACTTGTTTAGAGAGAACAATGTTGATTGTTTTTGAGTAAAGTAGTAATATGTTAGGTTAGGATGTATGGTTAGTATGTGGTTAGTATGTTGGGGATGACCCCCCCCTCCCCTACATGTCCCTTTACGGTTGATCATTTGTTTCTAGCTGTAATTTAAGCTCTGGCTCAGGATAATATAATGTCTGCTAGCATAGCTAGCTAACCCCCAGTTAGCAAGGTTAGGATTGGGGTTAGGGGTCAGAGTTAGAATAAGGGCCATGGTTAGGATTAGAATAGAGTTTAGGGTCAAAACAGGAGTTAAGGTTAGATTAGGGGTCAATTCTCCACTGTTCCTAAGATACTTACATTTTTAGATGAGAGTTTACAATAAAATATATGATCGTGGTGACTATGGCGAAGATGCTCTTTGTTGTGCCATGAATGCTATGGAAAATGGCTAGGGCATAAAGGAAGATGCCCATGCTTTTAATGTACCACCCAAAACCCTGAAGCACCACCGAGACAAGCAGTCATATTCAAAAAGTCATATGAGTCATCTGCAAAAAATGTAGAGCCCTTTTCAGACTTACATCATGGGATGTCTGAAAACTTGCCTTTGACCTGGAGGAGAGGACAGGAATCCAAAACACATAAAATAAAGAAAGGTGGTTAGCAGGCATGGTTTTAATGTCTTGTGAAGCGGCACCCAGGATTATCCATCCGTATCCCATCAGCAGCCAGTCTGGCTCGAGCTGTTGGCTTCACCCCAGCCATGACCTCTACCCCTGCCACAACCTTCACCACAAACACCCTAAAAGAAGGGGATACAGAATGCTTATTCTGTAACGAGCTCTTCTCTGTTACCGGTGTGGACTGGATATGGTGTGATCAGTGTCAGGGGTGGGATCACAAGCTATGCTCAAATTTAACTGGGGTGGGATTAATTTGCAACCTCTGTGTCAATAAAAAAATTGTATCCCGGTAGCTGGGAAAATTGACCCTTTCCTAAAAAATAAATTTGGTTAAATACTACAAATCTGTTAACTGTAGCCATTTATTTTCCTTTATAGTTTGTTACCCTAAGCATGGCCATCATCCACCTACAATCTTTATTTGCTATTTTAGTGTCAGCAATAAGGGGGGGGGGCATCTTACCCCATGTTACCCTAAACAATATTTTGTCTTCAATGTTTATTGAAATCATAAATACATTTGCACAATGAGCACTTGTTCTCTCAAGTACATCATTACAGTTGTTGGTTAGCTAGCTAGCATATTTGAGCCATATTAGCATTGACATGAAATCATTCAAAATAAAACCTCATCGCAGTGCTCTACTACAGATCCGGGTTAATTCCCGGGTGTTTTCCCTCCAGTGTTCGAAAGAATCACATCCGCCTTAGGCAATTTCATTCTTAAATAGGATTGATACGGCCTCCCGAGTGCTGCAGCGGACTAAGGCACTGCATCGCAGTGCTAGCGGCGTTACTACAGACCCAGGTTCATTCCCGGGCTGTGCCACAACCGGCCGTGGCCGTGGCCCCCAGTTTCGTCCGGGTTAGGGGAGAGGTTGGCCGGGCGGGCTTTACTTGGCTCATCGCGCCCTAGCGACTCCTTGTGGTGGGCCGGGTGCCTGCATACTGACATCGGTTGCCAGTAGGTTGACGCCTGTTTCCAGTTGAACAGTGTTTCCTTAGATACATTGGTGCAGCTGGCTTCCGTGTTAAGCTGGCAGGTGTTAAGGAGTGCGGTTAATCGGGTCATGTTTCGGAGGATGCATGACTCCACCTTCGCCTCTCCCGAGCCTGTTGGGGTGTTGCAGCAATGAGACAAGATCGAAAAAGGGGGGTAAAATAAAACATTTTATAAAAACAAGACATGGTATCAAGAACAAGATTCAACTAGCTCAATTGAACCACTTATGATTCCCCACATGGCAGTTTGTCATTGTTGCAAGCCATTTGGCCATCCAGAAGCACAACTCATGGAATTCTGCCCCACTGAAACATGCACATTGTTTTCGTGATGTTGTCAGCTAACCCATCTCTATACACACACAGGTTTTTGTTCCTATACAAATAGGCCAACTTATAAAGTCTGAAGGGGGTTGTGTTGAAAGAATGAAGACTAATTTCCAGAAAATATACAATTAAGCAGGGCATTAATTTGGGACCATGTCTTTGTTCACTTAGCCCCATATTCCCTCAGTTCAATCTTCTAAACCAGGGATCGGCAACCCGAATGAGTGGAAGAGACACTTTTCTAATTCTCTCAATATCTAGTATTTTTTGGGCTGCAAAAATATTTGATAACAACTATTTCACAGTGTATATTTTTCACAACCTTGATGTATGCAGGTCTTTTGGAGAGTTGATTCACTGTTGCATGATTTAATAAATAAGGGCCATCAATAACATATCAGATGCATGTTTATTGTAACATAATTTTTCAATAAACGTGGTGGTCAGGCCATATATAATAAATCTAGGTCATTACCTCAAATACACATTTACAGTCACTGTGACCTTGACCTTCTGCCAAGTACATATTCTTTAGACATTTTTAGTCAGTTTCGTGGCTTTGCTTATTTGTGCCAAATATGATCGAAATAGCTTCTGTAAATGGCGAGATAAATAACCACTTATTCAACTCAGAAATTTGTCAAGGTCATAGTAATTTAACATATTCAGTAGATCCCATATACAGTACACCCTTACACACTGTATGTAGATTTAAAAAATAAGCAGCATTTTCTACCTTATAACAATAAGCATTTGTGCCATTCAGCGAGTACTGAGGAAACATAGGGCTAAGGAACATAGACAAAGAAAAGGACTAAGGCTAGGATGTAAGTTAGGTTCAGGAATGTTGCTGCCACCATGGCGCACCTTGCAAATTCAGAGATGGAGCAGGAATCCAGGTTTAGGGGGTATTACACACACACTTGAATAAACAGAGGGACATTGCGGGAAGGGTTTGGGATGGAGGTTTTGTAGGGCCTTTAAGGCCGGTGGGAAGGTTATAATGGATGTGTTAGGAGTTGTGGCTTGTAAGGCCTTGGAGATAGGATTGGATGTGGTGACAAGGCTGTAGTGGTTTGGAAGGGAGATACAAAAGGCAAACATTAGGAGCACATAATGTAAAGACACAGACATGACAATAGTGCCAGGTGACTATGGTGAATAGTCATCCAACTGAGGAGACTGCCAGGATAAACATAACAAAGTAGCAAATAGCATGATCAAACTGAGGACATGGAGGTAAAGGGATGTATTGTACACTGAACAAAAATATAAATGCGTAAAGTTTTGGTCCCATGTTTCATGAGTTTAAATAAAATAACTGAGAAATGTGTTTATGTCCCTGTTAGTGAGGATTTCTCCTTTGCCAAGATAATCCATCCGCTTGACAGGTGTGGCATTATGTCCAACTGGCCTCACAACCGCAGACCATGTGTATGGTGTCATGTGGGCGAGCGGTTTGCTGATGTCAACATTGTCAAGAGATTCCCATGGTGGTGGTGTGGTTATGGTATGGGCAGGCATAAGCTGTGGACAATGAACACAATTGCATTTTACTGAAGGGATTCTGAATGCACAGAAATACTATGACGAGATCCTGAGGACAATTGTGAGGCCCATTTGTTTTTAAAGGTACTTGTGACCAACAGGTACATCTGTTATCAGTCTCAAAATCCATAGTTTAGGGCCTAATGAATTTCAATTAACTGATTTTCTCATACGAACTGTAATTCAGTAAAATCGTTCAAATTTTTTATGTTCAGTATATTTAGGACTTACATTTCTACAAACAGAAGACTAAAACAGGGCACATCATCATATCATGCACAGTGAAAGGATAGTGCCTCCCCATGGCCTCACCAAGCATCAACTGAATTTGGTAGGTAGGAACTAGGAAGGAGAATGCAGATTTTCACAAAAATACCCTCGGCTGCAATGTAAACTTGTGAATTAGTCACGTCTTGACCCCCTCTAAGCTATAATGGCCTCATTGTACCAACACTAACAGCAAAAATTGTAATAGCATAGCAATGTTTATGAAACAGCTGAAATGTATCGACAATTTCCATATTTTTTTTTAGACTTGTTGTTATTAAGTCTTTACCTGACATTGTAGAAACAGTCTGTTAAATAACGTTTTGTGTTGATCTAATATAATGACTTCCATGATCTTGATCAAGTGAAGCCTGATTTCTTCTTAGGTAACTTTAATACAGCTAGCGTAAGCCTATAGGAGCTCCTAGCTATGGTTAGGATAAATGTCAGCATTCAGCTACAACCAGCACATTTATGTGAGGATGCAGAAATTATTTTTATTTAGCTAGCTTGTTAGCGTTACCTAGCTGTGTAGCCTATATTATATGAATGACACTGTGCGATGACAGTACTGTACTTTTATATTCGTATGGGCGGGGTAAACGTTAATTATTGATATGCTAATGCTACTTGATCATGAATCACGTTGTTAGCTCTAGCAGAAGTTATCTGTGTATTGTCAGCTAATTTAATGTGTATGACAAGAAAATAAATCCTTTGTCTGCCCATGCTTGTGGATTGTTGCATTATTCAAGAGTGAATATGGTTTGGTTGCATTATTCAATACTGTTGTTTTAGAAGAAGAATTGCTTGGATTGTTAAATAGTTACTTACTGGCTAGTGGTTATCAAATGTCATTGGTCACTTACACATGGTTAGCAGATGTTGTTGCGAGTGTAGTGAAATGCTTATGCTTCTAGATCCGACAGTGCAGCAGTATCTGACAGGTTATATCTAACAATTCCACAACAAAACCTAATATAACAAATTCCACAACAAAATCTAATACACACAATCTAGTAAAGGAATAAGAATATATAAATATAAAATATATGAGCAGTGACAGATCGGCTAAGATGCAATAGATAGTATAGAATAGATAGTGTAGGATACAGTATATCAGAGGTGTGGACTCGAGTCACAAATATGATGACTTGAACTTGAGCCGTATGACTCGACCTGATTTGATACCCTCCCCAAGCCCAAATATAAAAAATGATGCTATTAAAAAAAGTGTGCAGCGCATATAAACTCTTAATTTAACGGATTACAGTTTGAATCGGACAGCAGCCAATCAAATTGAGCCAGCTGAGAAACAGTTGTGCGTGGCAGTGCAGAGGAACGTCGGCGGGTGAATTCAGATGGAGCTCTTGGAAAGATGATACCCAAAATGATTATTTTCAGATATAAAGAATTTGCAAAACATGTGGGAAGAAAATTACAGACGAAGGGGCAACAATTTCCAACTTTGTTCGACATTTGAAGCTGCACAAAGAACGGTAAGTTGTGGCTAATATAGCCGACAGCTATATATTTTTATTACTTTACTAATGTATCATGTAGGCTAGCGTAACATTAAATCAATGACCCTCCACACAGTCAGTCAGTGCAGGAACGTGATCATTGCATCCAAGATTGAGCTACAACTGGCTAGGCAGTTGGTAGCCTAAATCTTGCCTGATGATCCTAAAACAAGGTTGGGTGATTCTGTACAAGCCTATATCGCCCGATTGTGCCCCATAGCGATCCTCGATAGTCGATCACTATTGGGACTTTTTCTCATGGCTACCCATGTATTTCCATTGAAATATAACATATATGAGTCCTCTATACATCTAGATGATTTGACCTTACTACCTACTAGGACAGTGGTTTAACTGGGATTTTTTAAAGTGGTGGCTCTGTGCCCCTAAACCTGCTTTTCTATCATTTCTCTTTGACAGAAATCTGAAAGACAAAATAGAAGGTACAAATGTAAGTTATTCATGGTATTTTATGTGCAAAAGGAACTATCTCAATCATAATAACCATTGATGTGCGGAATTCCTCGGGACAGGTTCCATTGTGCTTTGTGAAGAGCAACATTCAGAAGCCTTTGTAAAGTATCTTGATGAAGGCAATTACAGGTGCGCTTAAATGGCTTTCCTTCTGATGTTTTCTCACGTCATTCTTTGAACCGGCAGGTGGGAGGACAGACCTTTACAGGTGAATGGAGTAATTTCATGCAGTGTAAGTTACATCGAAATCACCATTGACCCACTGCTATTTATGAAGCAATTGAAGGTAGTAGGTAGTAAAGGAAATACTCTCAGTAACTCCAACACTCCTCCTAAACTCCAGACCAGGCGAGACCTTGCTTCAGTATAAAACCTACACAACAATTTCATTTTTTCCAGCCTATGACTGGTGGTAACTAAGGCCCTAGCTGACCGGAGCCATAAAACAACAAGCGCCCTTTTGTCTGTGGCAGTGATAAGATCCTACAGCCACTCTGATCTCGAAAAGCTAGGGCCTAGTTGAGGGGGAGGAAAATATGGCATTGTTCAGTTCAAAGGACATTTCTGTTCAGAGGTTTTTTTTTAATCATTGCTGCAGTGCATGTGTGTTACTGTGTTTCTCTTGTGCCATTTCCACCACCTCCCCTTTCCTTGGATTGACATGGACTTAGCGAAATGAGATGTTTAAATGGGTCTTAAGGAGTTGCTGTGTTAGCTCATTTAAGCTTGAACTGAACCTTGTTAGAACAATTCTTTGGGCCGTCTGAAGCATAACATTTACCACATTGAAATGTTGTACAGATTAATACATGCAATGTTATAGAAATGTAAACTTGTGAGAGCATGTATTGCCATATTGGGGGAAAATATCTAGGCCTACTCTTTCCTGTGATCGGATATAACACAAGATTTGAGCTCCTTGAGAATAAAATTGCATTTACTATTCTCCTTTACAAAAAAAGCAATGCCCCTTCATACTCCAATTGGTATACAGTTCAAAACAATACCGTGCATGACATATTTATGCTAGATGAAAGGCTCATCAATGATCATTGAATGAGCAAGTTCAAATGCATTGACGAAGGACTGCATGGACACAACCAGTAAATTAGAGGGCTAAAGGAGTGGACAGCAGGCAGTTCCCAGCAGGATCTGTACAGACAGTGCTCTTGGCACAGAAACACAGAGCCCCAGTGTTTGATCCTCAACTTAATGAGCATAAACCCTTACAATGACATTCCTCTCATCGTCCTTCGGCAAGCCCTGGGAGAAAAAGTATAAGGAACAAGACAAGAAGCTCAGAAGTTTCAGCCACAGAGCTGAGAACAAGTTGGATAGAGCTCATGAAAATGTTTGAACAACTTAATGCCAGTGAAGAATTATGTAGTGCAACATCAGGTCAAATAAATGTGACACAGTCGGAATTAGATCCATGCCTATGTCCAAATACTGTTTTGTTGATCGATTCTAAAAAGCAGCAACACTAAACATATTCTCATCTGTACCCTGCACATTACACTTACGCCTACGCCCAGCCTAGACTGCGAGACAGGGCGAGGTGCAGTGTGCTGGACATCGAGTTCTATGTTCTTCGATTACACGTCAGCACAGATTTGTGCAATGATTAATTTGTCTAGCAGGTTTCTCTATAGACTTCTAATTGGCTGACAAGCTGCTTTCCAGCGCATGTAATGACTTTCAAGCCTATTGACAAAGCCTGTGCAAAGGGAGTACAGTCACACCAACTTTGGAAACCAACTATTGTAGAGGATGCATGTGCCGAGTGGTGTGAACAAAAGGCATGTAGATGGAGGAATAGTGGAGTGGAGGCTGTGCTCACTGAAGGGAAGCCTATAATCTCCTCACCCGTAACCCACATGAAATCCTGAGAACCACTCCAGAGTTGTCATAGTACCAACAGTACAGCTGACAGGGCCCAACCCACATTTTTACACCCCCCCCTCCCCAATAACCACTAGTGACAGACTCATGCTCAAATATGCAGTAACAGAATGACTGAACTGGACACGATTGAACAAGGAAGTAGACAGGACTACCGCCATAACTCACACAAGACCCATTCCTATTGACCCAGCATAAGTACACCTTATTTTCCTACGTGACCATTGTTTCCCCCTTATAGAAACACAGACGATCTGTTAATCCTAATTAAACATGGCAGTAATAAATATACATATCTCTTATGGAGCTGTTCTTGCCATAATATGGAGTTGGTCTTTTACCAAATACGTCGATCTTCTGTATACAACTCCTACCACACAACACAACTGATTGGCTCAAACGCATTAAGGAGGAAAGGAATTCCACAAATGAACTTTTAAAAGGCAAACCTTGAAATGTGCCTTGCTAATTGAAATGCATTCCAGCTGACTACCTCATGAAGCTGGTTGAAAGAATGCCAAGAGTGTGCAAAGCTGTAATCAAGGCAAAGGGTGGCTACTTTGAAGAATCTCAAATATAAAATATTTATGATTTGTTTAACACTTTTTTGGTTACTACATGATTCCATGTGTTATTTCATAGTGTTGATCTACAATGTAGAAAATAGTCAAAATAAATAAAGACCCTTGAATGAGTAGGTGTCACCAAACTTTTGACTGGTACTATATATACTCAGTGTACAAAAAAAACATGCTCTTTCCCTGACAAACTGCCTAGATATCTTATTGATATCACTTGATACCACTTTAAATCAGTGTAGATGCATGAAGGGTAGGATTGTGTGTGTGTGCCATTCAGAGGGTGAATGGACAAGACAGAAGATTTAAGTGCCTTTGAGAACAGGGTATGGTAGTAGGTGCCAGGCGCACCGGTTTGCATGTGTCAAGAACTGCAAAGCATTGGAGTCAACATGGGCAAGAATCCCTGTGGAATGCTTTCGACACCGTTTCCATGCCGACAAATTGAGGTTGTTCTAAGAGCAAAAGGAGGTGAAACTCAATATTAGGATGGTGTTCCTAATGTTTTGTATACTCAGTGAATACCAGGGTTTCCATTAGCTGGTCATTTTGGCCGATACATACAATTGCCACCGGGCCAATTGTTCGGGACAAGAACTATTTTTTTTTGTCTATGCATTGAGGGAAATACCAGTCGATGTAAATACATTTGACTGGTCATGCTTATCGGTGTTATCAGGGTTTTCCACTAACTGCATTACGGAACGAACATTGCTGCACTTATGTGATGAAATAGTTAACATTATGCTAAAGATTCTGATCTGTTGCACCAGATTCATTGCGTTCACATTTTATTTTTATGTAGCCTATGCCTAATAGTATGAAACTGGGATCTATAGTCCCACAACTATCCCAGAGTGTTTGAAATGTTTGAAAATGGCCTCTCCATGACCTGAAAGAGAGGCTCCTTTTGTAGGGCTAATTTCCTCGTCAAACCTACATTTTCCATTAACTAAACATACTAAAGTATATACATTTCAACATGTTTATGAAACAATATCACAACATAACAGTTACAAAATGACATCACTACCGACAGTATCTTTCAATATGCACATTTACATTAATGAGCCATTTGGGACAGGCACTACAAAGTCAGCCCAATTCCCTTTGCTCGGGTCCTTATCCAGCATACCCGGAAGCTACAGGGATGGAGAGGAACAGAACAAACATACAAACAAACAAACAAAGCGCTCATCCACAACATAGATCACTATAATACATATTGCTTATTTTAAATATGAACATTGACATAAGTGTGAAATGTATGTACTAAGACAGAGAAGTTAACTTGTGTGTCGACCCACATTGTTACCTTATCTTATAATGGAGCAGGGAGGAGTGATGAATGTATGCGTGCGTAAAAAAACCAAATGCTGCCCGCGGCCAGTGACGGAATTCTACGTCACATTACCTTCCTCCTCTCCTGAAGAGACCAGGTTCGGGAGCCTTGATAGGTAGTCCGCCGTGACGTTCTCTTTTCCTGCCTTGTGACGGACACAGAACCTGAAGGGCTGGAGCTCCAGATACCACCTGGTCACACGAGAATTCCGGTCCTTCATGGTCTGGATCCAGGTCAGTGCTCTGTGGCCCGTGTGCAGGTCAAATTCCCTCCCAAGAAGGTAGTAACGGAGACTATCTAGGGCCCATTTTATAGCCAGGCACTCCTTCTCGATTGTAAAATACCTGGTTTCCCTGGGCAACAGCTTCCGACTCAGGTACTGCACAGGAAGCTCTTCTCCTGGCACCCCTTGGGCCAGTACAGCTCCAATTCCCACAGCCGAAGCGTCCACGAGAAACCTCTTCTGAAAATCAGGGGTCTGGAGAACAGGGAATGAGTACAGTTGTTTTTTCAGTATCATGAAGGCTTCCTCACACTCCTCAGTCCACTTCACAGGGTCGCTGGCCACCTTTGAAGTGAGGTTGGTCAGAGGGACAGCGATGGTCGAAAACTGCGGAATGAATCTCCGGTACCACCCTGCCAGACCTAGGAAGGACTTCACACCTGTGTCGAGGGCTGTTCCTGATGGACTCCACTTTGTCCAGCTGAGGCCGAACTTCACCCTTACTCAGCTGGTAACCGAACTTCACCCTTACCCAGCTGGTAACCGAACTTCACCCATGCCCAGCTGCCTATTTATTGCCTTACTTCCCTACTCTACATTTGCACACATTTTACATATATTTTTCTATTGTGTTATTGACTATGTTTGTTTATGTGTAACTCTATTGTTTTTGTCACACTACTTTGCTTTATATTGGCCAGGTCGCAGCTGTAAATGAGAACTTGTTCTCAACTGGCCTACCTGGTTAAATAAAGGTGAAATAAAAAATAAATAAAAATGAAACTGAGTATTTGTGTAATAAAGCCCTTTTGTTGGGGAAAAACTCATTCGGATTGGCTGGGCCTGGCTCCCCAGTGGGTGGGCCTATATCCTCCCAGGCCCACCCATGGGTATGCCCCTGCCCAGTCATGTGAAATCCATAGATTAGAGACTCATTTATTTATTTCAATTAACCGATTTCCTTATGAACTGTTACTCATTGAAATTGTGTTTATTTTTATGCAGTATATATGACAGAATGACAACTTATGAATCATTGAGGATAGCACAGCTTCAAGCACAAACTTTGTACATCAGTACACCTCCTCGGTTTAAGGTCTGCTCCAAATCCCGTTAGATATGCGGCAAACATCACCGCAGTGTCAGCGGAAAAAAAACGGAAAGCCATGTATCTAAAAGAAGCTAATTGAGTAAAGTAGTATTAGTTCCGATGTAATGAAATTGTCATTAGAAAGCCTCATCTGGTCAGATTTGGAGCTACATGTTCAAATATTTAGTCTTGATCAGTTTGAAGAAATTAACATCTTGACTTGATGGGTGCACGCAGGTCTTAAACCTAAAGATCACTTGTTGATTGGAAATACTGTAACCCCCATAACACATCAATTAACCGCTTGTGCCGTTTGTCATGTACACATATTAAACAGGCATAGATCTAGAGGTGCTGATGTGTAAAGGTTGCCACTTTCACCACTGATGTAATATCAGAGGAAAGGATTCATGGAGACTGCAGACCACCTATGGCAAACATGATCTGCAGTGTCACGAGGGGCCCTGCTGTAGGATCACTGCGTGAAGGACCAGCAGTGGGAAAGCCTGACAGGGCCCCTTTGAAAATGATCCAGCACACATTGCAGAGTAGTTTCTCACCTTACTTTGGTCGTCTCATTACACCAGCCACGCCCCCGACATGAAAGAGAGAATTCAGAAAGTTATTCATGAAAATTTCTTAGAATAAATTTCCGGTTAACAAAACTGATGTTCTCAATAGATCAACCCAGTATGGTGCTGGAGACCCACTGGAACAAGGTTTACTTTATGGTCAATTCCATGGCAAGTCAGGAACCGAATATCCCAAACGCCTTGGTATATGACCAGCCCTGGTATGCCTGAAGTGAGAAGGTCAGCAGCTATTAATTACTCAATAGACTGAAAACACTCACTCTGCATTATCACATACATCAGTGGTCACCAAATCGGTCAATCACCAAACATTTATGTAGAAAAGCCAAAGCTAAAGGCTTGCACTGTTTTATTCATTCGTGTTGCGCTGTTGGTGCACTTGATTCAGAAACGCTGCCAACCTGGTAGGCAAAAAGTGTTCCCATTTTGAACCGTTTCATTTGTCTGAAAAAAAAACCCAACCTCCACCAACCCCCTGGACCATGAGATCTGTGGCTAAATAGTGTGCCTACAGTACTGGCCAATCTGATAGCTCAAATCTCTGTGCTTCCATGACCCCACCACAGAAAAGTTTGCTACTAGGCTTTGTGAGATTATTTAACTTCCAAAACCTATTACCAGAGAGAGAATGTCAAATAATACAGCAAAGAGCTGATGTTTTTACGGAGTGAGTTCATGTAAGTTTTTTCAGCACTTATGAAAACAAGATTTTTCCTACTTCCACATGCGCTGCACTTGCAATCAATGAGTAGGCAAGCGTATTCATAACCCTGCATTTTTATTATTAGCAGCTTGTGTCTAATTTAATAAGGGAA
This sequence comes from Oncorhynchus gorbuscha, assembly GCF_021184085.1. Classification (NCBI taxonomy): domain Eukaryota; kingdom Metazoa; phylum Chordata; class Actinopteri; order Salmoniformes; family Salmonidae; genus Oncorhynchus; species Oncorhynchus gorbuscha. The sequence goes on along the minus strand of NC_060188.1, from coordinate 47,306,794 downwards.
TATTTTGCTTTCTCTGGTCATAGGAACATGAATTTGTGCATGAGGCAGATCTGGTGCAACTCGAGTTGCCATCAGGTGGAGAAACTGTCCCTTCTCTCTGGTCAGTCTCACCGGAGGAAAGGACCCTCTGCTGCTCCCTCCTGAGACTGTTTCAAAACTGGAACTCTTAACTCTGACTTCCGAGCATTCAAGACAACTGGGGTAAAATCCTTTTGAACGCCCATTAAACTCAGAAACTCTGGCATCTTTCAAGAGAAAACACCATCAAATGCAGGTACCATCAGTTCAGTAAAATAAAGCAAGTTCGCTCAATTTATGCTCAACTGTGCCTCACCAACTGATCTCATTTTGAAATATATGGTCCGAGAAGAATATTGGCAGGCCAGGCAAATAGCCAATCTGCTGTGATAATTAGGCCTACTGCATAAACCTCATTCCTACAGAACTGTTTTCTGAATATTGCAGATATGGCTATGCATGGTGACTTAATACACAAGTAAAATAGATTTTTAGTTAAATGGATTTCCATCTCATTTGCAACTCAGCTGGATCTCATAAAAACTATTTGGTTATATATCCAGTGTGCCCACTCTGGTATTGGCTCATGCGCTCTAGCCAACAGCACACTGATAGTGTGCACAGGTATCGCTGTTGGCTAGAGCGCACGTACAGCCTACATGAGATTATTGACAAAAAGCCAAGCATCAATGAACATGTCATGAAAACAAGACACGATATTGTTGGAAAGGCGCATCAAGCTCCATCACCTTGCACTTTAACCATCCTGTGAAGTTCATTACTTCAAGTTTTAATGTCACATGCACAAGTACAGTGAAATGCCTTTCTTTCAAGTACTAATCCCAACAATGCAGTACTCCTCATTTAATCTGTAGCCTAATAAAATGTATGCTTTCCCGACGAGTCATAGTGGGAGGGCAACATATCATTGTCCTACTCAGATTATTATATCTATATTTGGCATTAAATTTCCACCTAAAATATTCCGCAATGTCTAGTGTGTTTTGTTGACATTTGAACATTTTACCAAATGAGACATCTGACATTGTAACATAACTGCACATTTGAGAGTGGTATTTTAGGTGCACCTTGTGCTGGGGACAATGTGTAATGATCATCAGCTTCTTGATATGCCACACCTGTCAAGTAGATGGATTATCTTGGCTAAGGAGAAAATACCATTAACAAGGATGTAAACAAATGTGCACAAGATTTGAGAGAAATAAGTTGTGTGTATAAAGAAAATGTCAGAGATTATTTATTTCAGCTCATGAAACCAACATTACATTTTTCAGTATAAATTCCCCAAGGCATTACTTGGATACATTGACTGTCTTGGATTTAATTGGGGAATCAGAATGTCAGCAGCCCATCACATATCTGACGAGCAAAACATTTGGATCCAACTAAAAGGAGACGAATGTCAGAGGGCTTGAGATTTTGTAATTGGGCCTGGTCGCAGTGCTGAGATGTTCTTGCCCTGTGGCAGCCCATGGCATGCCGCTCAGGCCTGGTGTTGGGTATGCTGGGGAATTCTGACACTGCACCACCAGAGGCCTCGCATTCCATGGATGCCAGCCAGCCCACAGAGTGTGCTCGTAGAGAGAGTGGGTTTGTATCAGCACAAATACCAGGGCTCCAGGCACAGACTAGCCAGGAGCCTAACGATACCAGATGCAGTCACTCTCGCACTGTGTTATGAACAGAACAACCTGTGGTGAGGCCTGGCTGCAGATACCATACAGCGCAACTCAATGGGCCCTCGGCGAGCTCTACAAGAGATTCAACACAAGTACTCACTTTCAATCATAACCTTCAGACCCCTTGGCAAGTTTGCCATGACGGTCCTGTCAAGAGAACACAAGACTGATTTTGCATACAGGAAGTTCAATGATATAAACTTGCTGGGAAGTGAAATGTGTCTCGACAGATGTTCCAGGACTCCACACAAGAGGCATGGAGACCAACAATGTCGTATGCCCAGGTTGCTCTTGCATTGACTAATGAACACACTAACCAGAGTCACATCTGGCTGCAGATACCATGCAGTGCTGTGACCATAGTCAATTCCACCCCATATACCCATAAACAGAAGATGATTTCACGCAACGTAATCAACACTGATCAGGGTTCATACTCATCGAAAGGGCATCTGGGGTTGAGAGCCATCTCGTGGCCAATTAGTAGACCTACACCAAACAGATAAGAAAAGCCATTAGAATCATGTGACTTTAGTTCATAGTAGAGCTGCAATTATGAGTATTTGAACTGCAGTAATATCCCACAGGGCTAATGGCAGTAGCCATGAGGGTAAAGTGAAACCCCACGTGTTCTGTGAGGTATTTCCAATGACTAGGTCCCACGGTGAGGAGTCTGTCGGGAAGGCCTCAGTATGGCATAGAAAGGCTTAAAATATGGAGCACTCATGTAGAGTTTGATTAGAACAATAAAAAGTTAACTAGGCATTTCAAATGGCAAAATACTCACCGTGAACATCAAGGTTATGTTGTGTTAAATGAATTGAAGACGAGATCCGCATACGGTGAATTAGGCTTCCTGGTCATAACCAGGCATATTTGTAATTGTTTTGAGAAGGGGCAGAGGAGCATTCTGCATCACAGTAAAAAAATATATATATTTTTAAGTGTTTTGCACATTCTGCAGTTCTATCATTGGTACAATGATGTCTATGAAAAAAAAGTGTTTGTTTGAAGTGACGTCTATTGTAACATCACTAACGGAAGAGATTGTCACAGCTACGTATTCCAGCTTTAAATATAGGGAAAAACAAATACTTACCAAGTCAGCATGACACCATGTCAATGAGCATACATATCCCCAGTACGAACAGGAGGTATTACAGGGCAAATCATCTTTGCCCCTCGAAGCTGTTGGAATGGAAAGGAAAATTAGGAAAGGGAAAATTAATATTATATACCGTTGAAGTCGGAAGTTTACATAAACAAGTTTTAATGACAGCAGTGTTTCAACCACTCCACACATTTCTTGTTAACAAACTAGAGTTTTGGCAAATCAGTTAGGACATCTACTTTGTGCATGACACAAGTAATTTTTCCAACAATTGTTTACAGACAGATTATTTCACTTGGCTTTAGAAGCTTCTGATAGGCTAATTGACATGATTCAAGTCAATTGGAGGTGTACCTGTGGATGTATTTCAATGCCTACCTTCAAACTCAATGCTTCTTTAACATTATGGGAAAATAAAAATAAATCAGCCAAGATGTTAGAAAAACAATTGTAGACCTCCACAAGTCTGGTTCATTCTTGGGAGCAATTTCCAAAAAGCCTGAAGGTACCACGTTCATCTGTACAAACAATAGTACGCAAGTATAAACACCATGGGACCACGCAGCCGTCATACCGCTCAGGAAGGAGACGCGTTCTGTCTCCTACAGATGAATGTACTTTGGTGCGAAAAGGGCAAATCAATCCCAGAACAGCAAAGGACCTTGTGAAGATGCTGGAGGACACATATACAAAAGTATCTATATCCACAGTAAAACGAGTCCTATATCAACAAAACCTGAAAGGCCGCTCAGCAATGAAGAAACCACTGCTCCAAAACCACCATAAGCCAGACTACGGTTTGTAACTGCACATGGGGACAAAGATCGTACTTTTTGGAGAAATGTCCTCTGGTCTGATGAAACAAAAATATAACTTTTTGTCCATAATGACCAGCGTTATGTTTGGAGGGAAAAGGGGGAGACTTGCAAGTCAAAGAACACTATCCCAACTGTGAAGCACAGGGGTGGCAGCATCATGATGTGGGGGTGCTTTGCTGCAGGAGGGACTGGTGCACTTCACAAAATAGATGGCATCATGAGGGAGGAAAATTATGTGGATATATTGAAGCAACATCTCAAGACATCAGTCAGGAAGTTAAAGCTTAGTTGCAAATGGGTCTTCCAAATGAACAATGACCCCAAGCATACTTCCAAAGTTGTGGCAAAATGGCTTAAGGACAACAAAGTCAATGTATTGGAGTGGCCATCACAAAGCCCTGACCTCAATCCAACAGCTCTATCAGGAGGAATGGGCCCAAATTCACCCAACTTATTGTGGGACGTTGTGGAAGGCTACCCGAAATGTTTGACCCAAGTTAAACAATTTAAAGGCAATGCTACCAAATACTAATTGAGTGTATGTAAACTTCTGACCCACTGGGAATGTGGTGAAAGCAATAAAAGCTGAAATAAAAAAAGATCTGACGTGACATTATTAAAATAAAGTGGTGATCCTAACTGAACAGACTTCATCATATTAAACTATTCCCTGAAAGACAGGCACTGGATTAAAGGTAAATACTTTGGATGAATGTATTTCCAGATTGATGTCCAGTCTCATAAGTAACACTGCTGCTTGGTGAGCACAGCAGTGGGATTCAAGAAAATGGATTGCTATGTGTACTGCTCCAGCACTAAGGCCCATGGTGCTGCGCTCTCAAAGACATGTGAAAGACAGGAAATGTCTTACCACATGGCAAAGCTTCTGGTGCATGGAGTTCTGGCTCAGTGCAAGATGGCAGGCCTGTCATTTCCTGCAAGAATAGCTATTTCCCAAATCAACATGACTAAGGGAACAAGTAAAATCCATACATCAAATAAATGGAAGGGTTGACAGGGCTATGGGCATCTAACATTAAATTTGAAAGAATGTGATTTCAGTAATGAAGTTAATTACCTCGTTACTACATTTGCAAACACTAAATCTAGCTATTAGTTAAATATAATAATAATAGTTAAGTAAATACGTTAAAATACTTAGTCCTAGAATACCACAACTACCCATCAGATGAATAACAGCCTCTCATTAACCTCTTGAAACTAGGGGGCACAATTTTTATTTTTGGAAAAATGACGTTCCCCAAGTAAACCGCCTATTTCTCAGGACCAGATGCTAGAATATGCATATAATGACAGCTTAGGATAGAAAACACTCTAAAGTTTCCAAAACTGTTAAAATAATGTCTGTGAGTATAACATAACTCATATGGCAGGTAAAAACCTGAGAAAAAAACAACCAGGAAGTGGGAAATCTGAGGTTTGTAGTTTTTCAAGTGATTGCCTATCCAATATCCAGTGTAAATGGGGTCAGATTGCACTTCCCAAGGCTTCCAGTAGATGTCAACAGTCTTTAGAAAGTGGTTTCTGGCTTCTATTGTGAATAAGAGCTGTTTCAACAATTGGTCAGGCTGAAAGCCTCAAGTTTAGTTTTGCGCGTGGCCGTGAGCGCGAGCTCCGTTCCCTTTCTAATAACGGAATTGTCAGGTTGGAATATTATTGAAGATTTATGATAAAAACATCCTAAAGATTGATTCTATACATCGTTTGACATGTTTCTGCGAACTTTAATGGAACTTTTAAAACTTTTAGTCTGGACTTAGTGCCCGCGCGTTGTGCATTTGGATTAGTGAACTAAACGCGCGAACAGAAAGGAGGTATTTGGACATAAATGGACTTAAAAGAAAAACATTTATTGAGGAACTTGGATTCCTGGGAGTGCATTCCGATGAAGATTACTTTTGTTGACTCCACAACTTGGAGGTATCTGTATGGCTTGTTTTGGTGGCTGAGCGCTGTACTCAGATTATCGCATGGTGTGCTTTTGCCGTAAAGCTTTTTTGAAATCTGACACAGCGGCTGCATTAAGGAGAAGTTGACCTCTAATCCTATGTATAACACTTGTATCTTTCATCAAAGTTTATGATGAGTATTTCGGTAAATTGATGTGGCTCTCTGTAAATTCACCGGCTGTTTTGGAGGCAAAACATTACTGAACATAACGCGCCAATGTAAACAGAGATTTTTGGATATAAATATGAACTTTATCGAACAAAACATACATGTATTGTGTAACATGAAGTCCTATGAGTGCCATCTGATGAAGATCAAAGGTTAGTGTTTTTTGTTTTTTTTGTGACAATTTTTTTGTGTGTATTTTTTGTGACTAGGAGCTGACCTAACATAATCACATGGTATGCTTTCGCCGTAAAGCCTTTTTGAAATCGGACACTGTGGTTGGATTAACAAGATGTAAATCTTTAAAATGGTGTATAATACTTGTATGTTTGAGGAATTTTAATTATGAGAATTCTGTTGTTTGAATTTGGCGCCCTGTAATTTCTCTGGCTGATCAAATCAATCCCGTCAACGTGATTTGAGCCAAAATAAGTATTAATAGAAAAGTCAAATTCATACAAAGGTATGTGGACAACCCTTCAAATTAGTGGATTAGGCAATTTCAGCCATACACGTTGCTGACAGGTGTATAAAATCAAGCACACAGTCATGTAATCTCCATAGACAAACATTGGCAGTAAAATGGCCTTACTGAAGAGCTCAGTGACTTTCAATGTGGCATAGAATGCCACCTTCCCAACAAGTCAGTTCATCAAATTTCTACCCTGCTAGAGCTGACCCAGTCAACTATAAGTGCTGTTAATGTGAAGTGGAAACATCTAGGAACAACAACACTCAGCCGCAAAGTGGTATGCCACACAAGCTCACAGAACAAAACCGCTGAGTGCTAAAGTGTGCAGTGAGTAAAAATAATTTGTTCTAGGTTGCAACACTCATTACTGAGTTCCAAACCATCTTTAGAAGCAACGTCAGCACAAGAACTGTTCATTGGGAGCTTCATGAAATGGGTTTCCATGGCCGAGCAGCCACACACAAGCCTAAGATCTCCATGTGAAATGCCAAGCATTGGCTAGAGTGGCGTAAAGCTCGCTGCCATTGGACTCTGGAGCAGTCGAAACATGTTCTCTGGAGTGATGAATCAAGCTTCACTGTCTGGCAGTCCGACAGACGAATCTGGATTTGGCGGATGCCAGGAGAACGCTACCTCCCCGAATGCATAGTGACAACTGTAAAGTTAGGTGGATGAGGAATAATGGTCTGGGGCTGCTTTTCATAGTTCGGGCTAGGCCCCTTAGTTCCAGTGAAGGGAAATCTAAATGCTACAGCATACAATGACATTTTAGATAATTCTGTGCTTCCAACTTTGTGGCAACAGTTTGGGGAACACCCTTTCCTGTTTCAGCATGACAATGCCCTCGTGCACAAAGTGAGGTCCATAATAGAGAAATGCCTTGACGAGAACTTGACTGGCCTGCACAGAACCCTGACCTCAACCCCACCGAACACCTTTGGGAAGAATTAGAACGCCGACCCCTAGCCAGGCCTAATCTTCCAACAACGATGCCCGACCTCACTAATGCTCTTGCGGCTGAATGGAAGCAAGTCCCCGCAGCAATGTTCCAACATCTAGCGGGAAGCCTTCCCAGAAGAGTGGAGGCTGTTATAGCAGCAAAGGGGGAACCAACTCCATATTAATGCCCATGATTTTGGAATGAGATGTTCTACGAGCACGTGTCCACATACTTTTTGTTATGTAGTGTATCTCGAACACCATCTTTACCCATAACCCATTAAATGCTGTCCTACAGGTAAACCCAAAGTGTCCAACAGGTGTCACAATTGCAATAAAAAGGCAATTTATATATAAACAAACTTTAAATAGTTTCACTAGATTTCTATTCAATAACAAATCCACCAAAATCTTCTATACATTTGATTTTACATATACATGTCTCTTACAATAACCATCAGATTGATCACAACTTGGAGTCACATGATGATATGCTGCGCGGTCCTCCCACTACGATTCAGTAAAGCATGCTGTTTATTAGGCTACCGATGAAAGTGCAGGGTGATGAGCTTGATATTTTTAAATAAATATTGAGGGTCTTATTCTATGCCATGTGCCATGATCCATGCATTTAGCGGTTTGCTATTCTCTTCTGTTCTCAGTTCATTTTCCCATGTTAATTGTATTTATATAAAATGAAGAAGTTGTTTTTTAATTTTTTTTAACCTTTATTTAACCAGGCAAGTCAGTTAAGAACACATTCTTATTTTCAATGACGGCCTGGGAACAGTGGGTTAACTGCCTGTTCAGGGGCAGAACGACAGATTTGTACCTTGTCAGCTCAGGGGTTTTGAACTCACAACCTTCCGGTTATTAGTCCAACACTCTAACCACTAGGCTACGCTGCCGCCCCATGTCATAACTCAACTCATCAGTATTTAGATGAACATGTCCGTTGACTTCTATTTACAATAAAAAAAAACACTGAAAATATTTCCCCTAAGAGTTGCTGTCACAGTATCAAATGTTTCAGTCGTGGAATTACAAATACACACAGTTAGAGGGCAAGTTTGTGTTCAGTTTCAGTTTAATCCATTTATGGTCCATTCCCTTGCAGAGATGTTGTCGGACTGACGTGCCCAAAGTAAACTGCCTGTTACTCAGGCCTTGAAGCCAAGATATGCATGTAAGTGGTACTATTGCATAGAAAACACTTTGGAGTTGGTAGAAATGTTAAAATAATGTATGCGCCTATAACACAATTGATATGGTGGGAGAAAAATCCAAAGGAAAAACAACTAGATTGTTTTTTGAGAGAGAGCCCATGCTCTTCCAATGGAACGTATAGGGTCATATCCAAATCCAGGTCCCAGATTGCAATTACTGTGGTTTCCACTAGATGTCAACAGTCTTTGTTTCAGGCTTGTTTCTTACCAAACAAGGAACCATTTTGAGTATTAGTACTGGGAGTCAGAGTTGGAAATCAGTCTGTGCTCGTGCGACGAAGAGGACATGCAGCTGCTAATTTTGCTTTCCTATTGAACATACTTCTGTCCGTATGAAATATTATAGTTTAATTACATTTTAGGGTACCTGAAGATTGAATCTAAAAATATTTGGACTTGTTTTAACAAAGTTTAGTGGTAGCTTTTTGGATTAATTTCTCTGCATGTTGAACGAGTGGATTACTCAAATCGTTGGCGCCAACTAAACAGACTCTTTGGGATATAAAGAAGGATTTTATCTAACAAAATGACATGTCGTAGCTGGGCCCCTTTGGATGACAAATCAGAGGAAGATTTTCAAAAAAGAAAGTGAATATTTAATCGCTATTTGTGATTTTATGAAGCCTGTACTGGTTGAAAGATATTTTGATGTGGGGCGCCGTCCTCAAACAATCACATGGCATGCTTTCGCTGTAATGCCTATTGTAAATCGGACAATTCAGTGAGAATGAGCTTTTAGTTAGCTTTTAACCGCTATAAGACACTTGTATGTACTTGTAAGTTGGTGGTTGAAGATATCCCTCTAGTGGTGTGGGGGCTGTGCTTTGGCAAAGTGCGTGGGGTTATATCCTTCCTGTTTGGCCCTGTCCGGGGGTGTTCTCGGATTGTGCCACAGTGTCTCCTGACCCCTCCTGTCTCAGACTCCAGTATTTATGCTGCAGTAGTTTGTGTCGGGGGGCTAGGGTCAGTTTGTTATATCTGGAGTACTTCTCCTGTCTTATTCGGTGTCCTGTGTGAATTTAAGTGTGATCTCTCTTTCTTTCTCTCTCTCGGAGGACCATGCCTCAGGACTACCTGACATGATGACTCCTTGCTGTCCCCAGTCCACCTGGCCGTGCTGCTGCTCCATTTTCAACTGTTCTGCCTTATTATTATTATTGGACCATGCTGGTCATTTATGAACATTTGAACATCTTGGCCATGTTCTGTTATAATTTCCACCCGGCACAGCCAGAAGAGGACTGGCCACCCCACATAGCCTGGTTCCTCTCTAGGTTTCTTCCTAGGTTTTGGCCTTTCTAGGGAGTTTTTCCTAGCCACCGTGCTTTTACACCTGCATTGCTTGCTGTTTGGGGTTTTAGGCTGGGTTTCTGTACAGCACTTTGAGATATCAGCTGATGTACGAAGGGCTATATATATAAATTTGAATTGATTGATATTTGAAGGCTTAAAAACCCGGACCTTGCAAAATATACTTGGAATTCGTAACAGATTTATTTTCCTGCACAATACAGGTTCAGCGGTCCAACATATCATATGGGATGCCTAAAATGTGCCTTTGGAGGCTACTCAATTCAGTTTTCATAAAAAAAAATATAATAATGTTTTCTGTCAATGGAGTCAATTTGACTTACTACAGAAATAGAAAAACTAAATTGATGTTGAAAAATATACTACTGAAGCACTGAACATTCTAGACGCAAGTTTTTCACAAGCATATAAACACAACCAAAAATAACGTACAGAAAATAGGTTTTGAATTAATAAATATTTGTATGCAAAATGTTCTCGTCAAGTTCTTCCAACCTCACTTTATGATACGTTTTTATGGCCTCGATGGCATTCCCATAGATATATCAAACTTCTTATGAACTACTGTTTCATCCACTGATATCATGTTTTAATTACTTGTACTGTATATAAATGGCAAACTATCGGACACACCAAAAGAGGGACTGATCTCTCTCTTACTGGAGCAGGAGCCAGGGGGGCAGTACAAAGACCCAGAATCTCCCAAAAAATGTAGGCTCCTAAACCTTCAACGTTGTGACACAAAAATATTGGCAAAATGTATTGTTCATAGAATTAAAAAGGTCCTACCGGATATTACTCATCAGAATCAGACAGGGTTCTCAAAAGGAAGATATATTGGAGACAACATTAGACAATTACTAGAAATAATTGAAACCTATGAAAATACATGGAAACCAGGTAAAATCTTTCAATATAGTATGTCTAGAATCAGTTTTTACAGTGCCTTCGGAAAGTATTCAGACTCCTTGACTTTTTCCACATTTTGTTACGTTACATCCATATTCTAAAATTGACGGAGATGGAGATGGGAGAACCTTCCAGAAGGACAACCATCTCTGCAGCACTCTACCATAAAGGCCTATTGGTGGAGTGGCCAGACCGAAGCCACTCCTCCAGTGACAGCCCGCTTGGAGTTTGGCAAAAGGCACCTAAAGACTCAGACCATGAGAAACAATTCTCTGTTCTGAAACGATTCTCTGTTCTGATAAAACAAGATTGAAATCTTTGGCCTGAATGCCAAGGGCCACATCTGAAGAAAACCTGGCACCATCCCTACAATAAAGCATGGCGGTGGCTCTGGCTGGGTCACTCAAGAACATTCAGAGACTTGTACCAAAGCCACTCCTGCGTTGTCTTGGCTGTGTGCTTAGGGTCGTTGTCCTGTTGGAAGGTGATCATTCACCCAGTCTAAGTTTCTGAGCGCTCTGGAGCAGGTTTTCATCAAGGATCTCTCCGTACTTTGCTTCGTTCATCTTTCCCTCGATCCCGACTAGTCACCCAGTTCCTTCCACTGAAAAGAATCCCCACAGCATGATGCTGTGATTAATGGGCAAATGTTGCACAATCCAGATGTGGAAAGTGCTTAAAGACTTACCCAGAAAGACTCAGCCATAACCGCTGTGCTTCTACAATGTATTGATTTTTCAATAAATTTGCAAAGATTTCTAAAATACATGTTTTCACTTTGTCATTATGTGGTATTGTGTGTAGATGTGTGCGAGAAACAAATACATTTAGAATTCAGGCCATAAAACAACAATGTGGAATAAGTCAAGTGGTATGAATTCTTTCTGAAGGCAGTTTTCCAGCAGGCTACTTAAAGAGAGCCACATCCAATGTTAAAAAGGTCTCTTTGCTGTTATGCAGATTAAAAGCAACCCTTTCCGGTGGATTGACAATGGAACCCTGTTTAAAGTCTCCTCCTGAATGAAGCCATACAGCGTTGGTTACCATTCCAATTTCATCCGCCAGAAGAGGCTGGCCAAATATCGAATCTCCAATGTACTGATAGAGGATAGACACATTTTCTTGGAAAAAATGTACAAGGTTATAAGGAAGGGATCATGGTTATGAATGACATTTGTAAATAAGGATGGTAAAATGTTGTCATACAAGCAATTAACAAAGGTATATATATATATATATATATATATATATATATATATATATATATATATATATATAAGCAACTCATTGCAGCTCTGCCACAAAAATGGAAGATGAAATTACTCAAAAGAGAAAAGAATAAATGTGTTTGTCTGCCGCCAATCAAAAACAATGCATGGCTTAAAATGATTAGTATAAATCATAATATATATATATATCAGTTTTAGTTAAGGTCGAGAGGTTTGACAACTATACCGCATAAAGTTCAAGGGAGTTGAACAGATCGTTTTATGTCCCAATACGATGGCGTCGGGTTTATGAACTGATATACAAAACATTTGATTCATCAATCTGTTCTTTCCTATTTAAACTATTATATAACATTTTCACCACAAAAATAATGCTATATGGGGCATTAAACAGTCGGCCCTGTGCAGACTGCAACAAAGAAACGGAACCAATAGATCATCAGTAGGGTGCCGATTTAGGATCAGGTCCCCCCTGTCCATATAACTGTATTAATTATGATTTAAAGGGCAAAACCGATCCTAGATCAGCACTCCTACTTTGAGACGTTTTGTGAATACAGGCCCTGTTGCCTGTCATTGTGACCTCTTCCACTCACAGACGTATATTGTACATACGCTTCGCTATGCTTCCAACTCAATCTTGCACCCCTGCCTTCACTGTCACCACCATGAAACAGCGGAACGACACTCTGGGCTCGTGTCATTTGGGTGGGAAATTTCGAAAGAGTGAAACAGTTGTTAGGAACCCCAACACACATACAGTAATATAAATGTGCCATGTATTATTTACATATTAAGAGCTAATATCAATCTAATCTTTGTAACGTGAGCATAGCAAAAATACACTTTTACAAAAGAAAAGGCACAATCATTCGGCCATTCGGTGCAAAAGTAAGATGAAATAGGAGAAAATATTTATCTTTTTTTTTTTTTTTTACCATAGAACCAACAGAATTATGCAAACAACCACCTGAGTGTTAACAAAATGAACAAACAGAGAGGGAGAGATTTTTCTTCACATGCGGTCACATTCCCAGACAATCAATACAGCAGCCTCGCAGGCAATGCGATAGTGTTCAAAGGTACAAAACGTTGTCCAGAAGAAAGATTGACATTCTTGTAGCATCCACAGTTATTTTTTTTTCCCCAAAGAAAAACAGCAGTATCATTAAGCAGTCATTTCCTGACTTACCAATCACATTTGCATGCATTTTTGTTATAATATCCTTTTGTTTTTTACAAAGGCAAACAGATAATTAAAAAAATGTCACAAGTTAACTGTTGCGACTGTATATGCATTCAAGAAAGAGACCACCTTGATTGCCTGCCTGACGCCCTGTAGAATTGAGGAAGAGATTGGGTTGGACCTTGGTGTCCAAAACAACTTCTAGTTGGTACTGTAGAGGGGGTGAATATTGGACTGCCAGCACTGCCACATAGCCAATGAGAGTTAGCATTTCACAAAGCACTGTCCACACATAGCCTCTGCAGAGTCCCCAACAACCAGATGTCCTGGTTTTCAGGGGAAATGGAAAGAGAGACTTCCACTTTAGGATGTTAACAAGGAACCACTCCATCTTAACTCCTCCACATTTACTGGATTGGTTGAACAGTGCAGAAGGGAACCTCACCCAAAAGTTTTCTTCTCGTCAAGGCCCGTATGTAGGGGATCGAGTTTCAGGTGTTTATTTTACTCCTGCAACATGAGGTTAGTCCACACCAGGCCAGAGAGACCGTAACGCTCAGATTGACAAGTGCAATATTTTACCGCGTCTTGACTAAACTTTGAACATGAAGTAGTAACAAGAAGTCTACCTGGGTTTGTCAATGAAGATGGAAAATATACCCCTTGGGAGCTATTAAGCTCACAGCATTTTAAAGAATGAAATGGGACATGTCTTTACATTTTTCAAGTAAGACATAAGCTTTGACAAAACAACACTATGGGTAAAATAAATTATAACACAAAATTAAACAACTTATAATCATGTAATGTCATAGTTGTTATCAGTGGTGTAAAGTACTTATTAACTAAAAATACTTTAAAGTACTATTTAAGTAGTTTTTTGGGGGTATCTGTACTTTATTTGACTATTTATATTTTTGACAACTTTTACTCCACTACTTTCAAAATAAAATAAATGTACTTTTCCCCTGACACCTCGTCATCCCTACTGCATCTGATCTGGCGAACTCACTAAACACAAATGCTTTGTTTGTAAATTATGTCTGAGTGTTGGAGTGTACACCTGGCTATCTGTAAATTTCAAAAACAAGACAATTGTGCTGTGTGGTTTGCTTAATATAAGGAATTTACTTTTACTTTTGATACTTAAGTATATTTTAGCAATTACATTTACTTTTGATACTTAAGTATATTTACAAAACCAAATACTTTTAGACTTTTACTCAAGTAGGATTTTATTGGATGACTTCCATTTTACTTGAGTCATTTTCTATTAAGGTATCTTTACTTTTACTCAAGTATGACAATTGGGTACTTTTCCCACCACTGGTTGTTAGCTGCTATGCAGTGGAAACACTAGCAATACATGTACAGTTATTACCTATTGTGTAAGAATTGGCCAGTTTAATATTTCACAATTAAAAGGACAATTCTCGGTCCCGTTCACAGACACACATACAGCACAAATATGCGCGCGCACACAAACATACATTTTAGGGCAACAATAAAAGGGTGAACATAAAATGATTAATTAATATCAAAACCGACTTTGAATTTCAAAATATAAGCATGAAGTGAGTTGAGCCATATTGCCTTCTCATCATTAATAATTAAACAGCCAATGAGGAAATGTAAAAATATAGATTTATGGTAATATTCCGCCTCAGGCAACGTCATAAAAACAGTTTGCCATTAGGCTGCAGAAGTTCAATTCTCTTCCTCCCATGCTATCCAACGCAACTCTGATATTTATCAGACCTTGAGTTTTATGTGTGAACTAGTTCAATAACAAAAAGCACCCTACATTCATCTGATATACTGACTGGGGTGGCGTACATTTTACACTACTTAAAAAACAACTGAAACACATAAGCAACGAGATACAGTACTTAGAGCTAGCATATTAAAATGCCTTGCCCCCTCCCCTTCCACATTTCCCTCCCTTAGCCCAAACCCTTCACAGGATTAGACATTTGCAATGACCTGAAAGTAGGCTTACTATAAAACACATTACATGGGTCTTTAGCTCCCTTTCTCTGGCAAACATGAAATTCAGAGGAACAGCAGAGGTGTGTGGAGCTGCATCCTAGACTTTAAACAATACATATACTTTTGTGTCTGAAGTAAATAATCCACCCTTTTCTCCTTTCATTTCAACAAAGTGCACACTCCCCACAATCTGCCAATAAACTGCTGCCAGTAAACCTAGTGAATATGCATCGCCGGACAGCAAACCACAGAAATAGATTCTCATCTCATTCTAGTTTTGTGCAGCAAAGCCCTAAAGACACAGCACATTATCAGAAAGGGATAGAAGATAACGGATGAGACCAAAACCTTAGGATAGAAATACAGAAAAGAAGAGCTTTGATTTGTTAAACGTCTCTGGAAACGGGAAAGCTGGAGTGTGTCGATCAAGGCTGAACTCCTGTCCACAGTAGGTAGTGGGGAGGGGCCATTAGTCATTGCATGTTGTACCAGGAAGTTCGTTGGTCAGTGTGTGCCATCGCTCAATTTTCTTGTCCTTGTTTTTGAGACAGTCGAACCAGTGTTTGAGCCTCTCCCCGTTTGCACTGATACCCAGGGACACACCACCTGAGACCGGGGATGGCAGAACATTAGAAAAGGGTTAGAACGCAACACATTGATGGACGATAGAAACTAAATAGTTTGAACTAACACAATACCCAAAAGACAATCACAACTGTTCTCTGAATACTCTGTGATGTTGCACCCTCCTGAACAGGCTGTCCATAGTAGAGAAGGCCTCTTTGAAGTGAGACTGGTGAGCAATGTTTAAACCTGAGAATGCAAGCATTTTATGTGTTCAACCTTGTTCTTATCAATTGCTGGACATGAACAATATAAAACTCTGAGCACATTATCATTTTCTAGCATGAGAGCTACTTTTTTATATAGCTTTCACATAGATACAATACTCTCTTCTCGCGATTTAAACCGTCATTAGGCCATCTTGTCCAAAAATGATGTTGATATATGTTAGCCCAGCTAATAAAATGTCCATGACAATGAACTTAGCTCCATTGTAGATCTGAGTGTCTATATAGGCCAGGCCAGTCAGTCAATAGCATGTGTTACAGAATTGACAGGAAAGCACGATCAGATGTAGTGTCTTTTACGGCATCGGCTTCATAAGTTATGAAGCAAGCAGGAGGATTCACCTCAGTGGATTCCTGGAGTAGCTCCGCCCTCTACTGGACACTTGGTGAACTTAGGCAGACCGGTCAATTTACACTTATGTACACTTGTGACAAGGTAAGCCAGATAGCAATTATAAAAAACATGTAAAACGTTGTAGTTGTAACCTACATGTAGGAAAGTGTACACCTCCATGCAGCCTCATATGCTAAGGTATTATTATGCCTCAGCAGTGTGTTTGTGAAGAAAGTTTAAAGAATCGTAGGCCTAACTCCTAAAGAAATGTATTCTTCATTTTTATGGTGATGACTGCACTTTCCTTCTCAACGCACTACCACAATGAATGTTAGTCCACATGTGAAAGGGAAAATGATGATCCCACTCTGGGATTAAAATTATGTCACAAGTGGTAAAAAGCATCAGGAACTACAGTGGGGAGAACAAGTATTTGATACACTGCAGGTTTTCCAACTTACAAAGCATGTAGAGGTCTGTAATTTTTATCATAGGTACACTTCAATTGTGAGAGACGGAATCTAAAACAAAAATCCTGAAAATCACATTGTATGATTTTTAAGTAATTAATTTGCATTTTATTGCATGACATAAGTATTTGATACATCAGAAAAGCAGAATTTAATATTTGGTACAGAAAACTTTGTTTGCAATTACAGAGATCATACGTTTCCTGTAGTTCTTGACCAGGTTTGCACACACTGCAGCAGGGATTCTGGCCCACTCCTCCACACAGACCTTCTCCAGATCCTTCAGGTTTCGGGGCTGTCGCTGGGCAATACGGACTTTCAGCTCCCTCCAAAGATTTTCTATTGGGTTCAGGTCTGGAGACTGGCTAGGCCACTCCAGGACCTTGAGCTGCTTCTTACGGAGCCACTCCTTAGTTGCCCTGGCTGTGTGTTTCGGGTCTTCAATGCTCTTATTGAGGGAAGGAGGTTGTTGGCCAAGATCTCATGATACATGGCCCCATCCATCCTCCCCTCAATACGGTGCAGTCGTCCTGTCCCCTTTGCAGAAAAGCATCCCCAAAGAATGATGTTTCCACCTCCATGCTTCACGGTTGGGATGGTGTTCTTGGGGTTGTACTCATCCTTCTTCTTCCTCCAAACACGGCGAGTTGAGTTTAGACCGAATAGCTCTATTTTTGTCCACATGACCTTCTCCCATTCCTCCTCTGGATCATCCAGATGGTCATTGGCAAACTTCAGATGGGCCTGGACATGCGCTGGCTTGAGCAGGGGGACCTTGCGTGCGCTGCAGGATTTTAATCCATGACGGCGTAGTGTGTTACTAATGGTTTTCTTTGAGACTGTGGTCCAAGCTCTCTTCAGGTCATTGACCAGGTCCTGCCATGTAGTTCTGGGCTGATCCCTCACCTTCCTCATGATCATTGATGCCCCACGAGGTGAGTTCTTGCATGGAGCCCCGGCACGAGGGTGGTTGACCGTCATCTTGAACTTCTTCCATTTTCTAATAATTGATGCCTTCTCACCAAGCTGCTTGCCTAGGTCTCCAATTTTATTCTTGATGTCCTTACACAGCTCTCTGGTCTTGGCCATTGTGGAGAGGTTGGAGTCTGTTTGATTGAGTGTGTGGACAGGTGTCTTTTATACAGGTAACGAGTTCAAACAGTTGCAGTTAATACAGGTAATGAGTGGAGAACAGGAGGGCTTCTTAAAGAAAAAGTAACAGATCTGTGAGAGACGGAATTCTTACTGGTTGTAGGTGATCAAATACTTATGTCATGCAATAAAAAGCAAATTAATTACTTAAAAATCATACAATGTGATTTCCTGGATTTTTGTTTTAGATTCCGTCTCTCAGAGTTGAAGTCTACCTATGATAAAAACTACAGACCTCTACATGCTTTGTAGGTAGGAAAACCTGCAAAATCAGCAGTGTACATTGATCTTAAGGCATCCCTTTAAATACAGTGCACCTTTAATTTGATGGCAGGCGCCATCATGCCCCATGTAAACAAACATGAAACAAGCAGGGGTCTAAACCCCCCTTGAGGTTCTTGGGAGCAGCCAAGAAAGTGAGGGAAGAAGTCCATTCGGCAGCAGCAAGGGATGAAAAAAATAGACTGAATGACAAAAAAAAAACCATGTACCTGTCCGAATGAGAGGCAATGACAGAGTGAATAGCAGAGAAACACAAGGTCTTATCTGATGACATGGAGTCTGAGCTTCATAAACACATCAAGAATCTCGCAGACCAGTTTCATGGCCTTAGTAGCATCACATTTAAAGAACGAAACAACATACGAGACAACTGAAGTGTAAGTGATATTGAACCAAGAGATATACAGTGCCTTCGGAAAGTCCTCAGACCCCTTGAATTTTCCCACACTTTGTTAAGTTACAGCCTTATTCTAAAATTGACTAAACATTCTACACAAAATAGCCCATAATGTGAAAAAAGACCATTGGGTTCTTGGACACCTCCCTGACCAAGGCCCTTCTCCCCCAATTGCTCAGTTTGGATGGGCAGCCAGCTCTAGGAAGAGTCTTGGTGGTTCCAAACCTCTTCCATTTAAGAATGATGGAGGCTACTGTGTTCTTAGCGACCTTCAATGCTGAATACATTTCTTCGTACCCTTCCCAAGATCTGTGCCTCGACACAATCCTGTCTCGGAGCTCTACAGACAATTCCTTCGACCTTATGGCTTGGTGTTTTCTCTGACATGCACTGTCAACTGCGGGACCTTATATAGACAGGTGTGTGCCTTTTCAAATCATGTCCAATCAATTGAATTTACCACAGGTGGACTCCAATCAGGTTTTAGAATTGTATGGGCCTCGCTAGATATTCTGGGTTCAAGTCCAGGCTCTGTCACAGCCTGCCACGACCGGGAGACGGTTGGGGCGGCACACAATTGGCCCAGAGTCGTCCGGGTTAGCGGTTTGGCTGACAGGGATGTCCTTGTCCCATAGCACACAAGCAACTCCTGTTGCGGGCCGAGCGCAGTGCACGCTGACATGGTCGCCAGGTGTTCGGTGTTTCCTCCGACACATTGGTGCGGCTGGCTTCCGGGTTAATCGGCCATTGTGTCAAGAAGCAGTGCGGCTTGGTTGGGTTGTGTTTCAGAGGATGCATGGCTCTCGACCTTTGCCTCTCCCAAGCCAGTATGGGAGTTGCAGCGATGAGACAAGACTAACTACCAATTGGATACCACAAATTTGGGGAGAAAAGTTTTAAAATCATCTCAAGAATGATCAATGGAAACAGGATGCACCTGAGCTCAACTTCGAGTCTCACTGCAAAGGGTCTCAATACTTACACTATCGTTCAAAAGTTTGGGGTTATTTAGAAATGTCCTTGTTTTCCATGAAAAAATACATGAAATTAGCTGCAAAATGAATAGGAAATATAGTCAAGACAAGGTTATAAATAATGATTTTTAATTTTTAAATAATTGTGTCCTTCAAACTTTGCTTTCGTCAAAGAATCCTCCATTTGCAGCAGTTAAAGCCTTGCAGACCTTTGGCATTCTAGTTGTCAGTTTTTTGAGGTATTCTGAAGAGATTTCACCCGATGCTTCCTGAAGTACCTCCCACAAGTTGGATTGGCTTGATGTGCACTTCTTACGTACAATACGGTCAAGCGAATGTTCTTCTTTGTGATCCGAACATCTCAAACTTAGATTTGTCTTTCCATAACACTTTTTTTTCAATTTTCCTCTGTCCAGTGTCTATGTTCTTTTGCCCATCTTAATCTTTTCTTTTTATTGGCCAGTCTGAGATATGGCTTTTTCTTTCCAACTCTGCCTAAAAGATCAGCATCCTGGAGTCGCCTCTTCACTGTTGACGTTGAGACTGGTGTTTTGGGTGTAGTATTTAATGAAGCTGCCAGTTGAGGACTAGTGAGGCGTTTGTTTCTCAAACTAGACACTAATGTACTTGTCCTCTTTCTCAGTTGTGCAACGGGGCTTCCCACTCCTCTTTCTATTCTGGTTAGAGCCAGTTTACGCTGTTCTGTGAAGGGAGTAGTACACAGCGTTGTACGAGATCTTCAGTTTCTTGGCAATCTCTCGTATGGAATAGCCTTCATTTCTCAGAACAAGAATAGACTGACAATTTTCAGAAGAAAGTTATTTGTTTCTGGCCATTTTGAGCCTATAATCAAACCCACAAATGCCGAGATCCTCCAGATACTCAACTAGTCTACAGAAGGCCACTTTTATTGCTTATTTAAATCAGAACAACAGTTTTCAGCTGTGCTAACATAATTGCAAAATGGTTTTCTGATGATCAATTAGCCTTTTAAAATTATAAACTTGGATTAGCTAACACAACGTGCCATTGGAACACAGGAGTGATGGTTGATGATAATGGGCCTCTGTATGCCTATGTAGATATTCCATGAAAAAGAAATCTGCTGTTTCCAGCTACAATAGTCATTTACAACATTAACAATGTCTACACTGTATTTCTGATCAATTATTATTATTATTTTAACGGACAAAAACAAGGATTTCAAAAACAAGGATATTTCTAAGTGACCCCAAACTTTTGAACGGTAGTGTATGTAAATAAGGTATGTTTTTATTTTTAAAACATATGATAAAATTTCAAACAACCTGTTATCGCTTTGTCATTATTGGTTATTGTGTGTAGATTGTGGAGGATTTAATATATATATATATTAGAAAAAGGCTGTAACGTAAGAAAATGTGGAAAAAGTCAAGGTGTCTGAATACATTCCGAAGGCACTGTATTTCTGAATGTAGGCATTCATTCAAAAAACAAAATGTCCTCTCACTGCAACTGCGTTTATTTTCAGCAAACTTAACATGTGTATACATTTGTATGAACAACTGAGACATAAACTGAACAAGTTCCACAGACATGTGACTAACAGAAATTGAATAAATGTGTCCCTGAACAAAAGGGGGATCAAAATGAAAAGTAACAGTCAGTATCTGGTGTGGCCAACAGCTGCATTAAGTACTGCAGCGCATCTCCTCCTTATGGACTGCACCAGATGTGCCAGTTCTTGCTGTGAGATGTTACCCCACTCTTCCAGCAAGGCAAGTTTCCGTACATTTCTGGGGGGAATAGCCCTCACCCTCCGATCCAACAGGTCCTGACGTGCTCAATGGGATTGAGATCCGGGCTCTTCGCTGGCCATGGCAGAACACTGACATTCCTGCAGGAAATCATGCACAGAACGAGCAGTATGGCTGGTGGCATTGTCATGCTAGAGGGTCAAGTCAGGATGAGCCTGCAGGAAGGGTACCACATGAGGGAGGAGGATGTCTTCCCTGTAACTCACAGCATTGAGATTGCCTGCAGTGACAACAAGCTCAGTCCGATGATGCTGTGACACACCGCCCCAGGCCATGATGGACCCTCCACCTCCAAATCGATCCCGCTCCAGAGCACAGGCCTCGGTGTAACACTAATTCCTTCGACGATAAACGCAAATTCAACCATCACCCCCGGTGAGACAAAACTGCGACACATCAGTGAAGAGCACTTTTTGCCAGTCCTGTCTGGTCCAGTGACGGTGGGTTTGTGCCCATAGGCGACGTTGTTGCCGGTGATGTCTGGTGAGGACCTGTCTTACAACAGGCCTACAAGCCCTCAGTCCAGCCTCTCTCCGCCTATTGCGCACAGTCTGAACACTGATGGAGGGATTGTGCGGGCCTTGGTGTATCTCGGACAGTTGATGTTGTCATCCTATACCTGTCCCGCAGGTGTGATGTTCGGATGTACCGATCCTCTGCAGGTGTTGTTACACGTGGTCTGCCACTGCGAGGACGATCAGCTGTGTGTCCCGTCTCTCTGTAGCTCTGTCTTAGGTGTCTCAAGGTACGGACATTGCAATTTATTGCCCTGCCCACATCTGCAGTCCTCATGCCTCCTTGCAGCATGCCTAAGGCACGTTCACACAGATGAACAGGAACCCTGGGCATCTTTCTTTTGGTGTTGTTCAAAGTCAGTAGAAAGGCCTCTTTAGTGTCCTAAGTTTTCATAACTGTGACCTTAATTGCCTACTGTCTGTAAGATGTTAGTGTCTTAACGACCATTCCACAGGCGCATGTTCATTAATTGTTTATGGTTCATTGAACAAGCATGGGAAACAGTGTGTAAACATTTTACAATGAAGATCTGTGAATTTATTTTGATGTTTACGAATGCTCTTTGAAAGACAGGGTCTTTGAAAAAGGGAGGTTTTTTTTTTTGCTGAGTTTACAATATACCACACACCATTCCATGAATTAAACTTTGACCTAATAGGACATTCACCATCACAGGACACCATAACCCACATACCCCAAGGCGGCTTCACTTACCCTGTCCCTATGCTCAACTTACCCCATACCCGGCCGGGGTAAGTTGTTCCAAGAGACCACTTTTGTTGGAAAAGCTATGTTTTCAAAACTGTTATGTTTACATGGATTCTGATTATTTCCAGGCATATACAACATCCGGAAATATATGTCGATATCTTTGTTAGAAAGAATACAAATCTGTTCTTTGACGTAGTGATGCTGAATGTAAAAAATAGCTCAACATACCCCACTCTCCCCTACACAATAGCTAAAGTGGATGAGTGAACAGCACTCTTGAGGAGTGTATCATCAAAAGAGAGGAATGGGGTTTTTGTTAGGGATTCAGAAAAAGTTGGATCCCTGTCACTTCAAGTTCATCTCCTCACCCACCAACCACATGTCGGCATGACAACTTGACAAGCTTATAGCCTGGCTGGCATGCATCAAGCGTCAGTGTTTCGTGCTTCTTCCTCACCACTCAGTTGTTTGTTGTTGTCATTTGGGTCCAAGTTTGTGGCCCTGGGCAGCTATCAGGACAAATGGAGGCTTCTGGTGGGTGAGTAGGTGTTGTAAACAGAAGAACCAGGGGAGCCTGGGCCAGAGTGTCACCGGTGTTGTTGCAGCCACCTACACGTTTTTGAACTGTTCAGGTCACTACACTTGGTAACGTGGTCACCTGCTTAATGCTTACCTATGAAATCATTGGACTTGCCGATGTCGTAATCCCACACAGTTACCTCCAGGGTTTTCTTGCTGAGGTCGGCGTATTTGATTTCGTAGAAGAACTCCTACAAAAAAATATGTAAAAATGTGACTGGCCATACAGCTTCATTCAGGCAGCAAGGTTATCCCCAAAAAGCCAGTAAGATTCCACAAGAAACATAATCAAAGGAATTATATTTAAATAATATTTTAAACAATGTTATCAGTGACAATCAATTACCGATACGGCCTACAATTAATCATGCTGATAGAAGAGAATCAATATTATTATAATTTCTTTATTTAATTTTACCAATTTTTAACCCCAATTTCATGATATCCAGTTGGTATTTACAGTTCCATTCGCTGCAACTCCCGTACCGACTCGGGAGAGGCGAAGGTCGAGAGCCATGCGTCCTCTGAAACACGACGCTGCCAAGCCGCACTGCTTCTTGACACACTGCTCGCTTAACCCGGAAGCCAGCCTCATCAATGTGTCAGAGGAAACACTGTACAACTGGCGACCGTGTCAGCGTGCATGCGCCCGGCCAGCCACAGGAGTTGCTAAAGCGAGATGGGACAAGGACATCCCGGACGGCCAAACCCTCCCCTAACCCGGACAACGCTGGGTTGTGCGTTGCCTCATGGGTCTTCCGGTCGCAGCCAGCTACAACACAGCCCGGGATCGAACTTGGATCTGTAGTGACGCCTCAAGCACTGCAGTGCCTTAGACTGCTGAACCACTCAGAAGGCCACAAAGAGAATACATTTTGGTATCAATCCATCAATACTCAAGGTTATATGTTTGACTTATTGAACCAAAATGTCTTCTGAATGCAATGGAAGCCCAGGTCACCTAATCTCGAGTCGAAAGGCCAACAGGCAACAGGATGGAAATGGGTACGAAAGGAAATGTCAGTGGAAATGTTAAGTCACAAGCCTCGCGTGTTCCGGGAGGACGCCACTCAATGCCGCAGTCTAACGCTAAATTAGGTCTTTGGTGGTGGTCTGAACGCGGTCTGAACGTGGGGTCTCTCTGGAGCATAGTAACAGATGAATGGGAGAATGTTTGTGAGGCATTCAGAGAAAAAGACCTAGGCTCAGGAGAGGGGGGAAATAGACTACAGTCAAGTTGGCCTCTCAATGAGAGTTAACAGAGGGCTGATCTGAAGGTTGCTCACCTCATCATCAATGCATTTGGTTAAAAAATGTACACTATTGTGTAATAAAGGCCACCCAGGTAGATACAGGGGGACAGATAAAAGAGATATATGGGGAGAGGTGATATCTGCTGTCGGTAAGAAGAGTAAATGTACAATGAGTCAGCATTAAACGTTTTGGCCTTCGATGGTGACATTAAGCGGTAAATGCTTTAATTGATCAATATGAAAGAGTTCCAAACCTCTCAGCCAATAACAGCTCATTTTCAGTTTTCCCCTCCTCACTCAAAGACATTTTGTTCTTCTTTTTGACCATTTTAATAAAAAATTAAAACATCACATTAAGGTACTTAATTGTTACCAAGAAATTATTTGATATTGAGATAAAAACAGCTGCACTGGACCTTTAAAGTCATGATTTTCATCATACTGGAACAAAGTCAGGTATAATTAGCCAAGTTTGAAAAATGTGTTTCATAACTTATTTGATAAGTATCAAGTCTTAAGTGGGATTGATTATTAGAGGGATATGTGATGTCTGAGACAGACAAGATTTCTCTGAGAGTGGAAAAAGAGAGACAGAGGAAAGAGAGGAAGAGATCATGTCCTTCCTTACCTCGTTAAACTCTGGGTTAAGGGTCTTCTTCTTGACAGCAGTCTTGTGTTTTGACTTTTTGTTCTCATCAGGCTTCAGGTACCTGCAGAAAAGGCATGAAGCAGTAACTATTACTGAAAGAAAATGTCTCTCTGCAGTCTACTGTTGTTTAATGTGAATTATGGGGCGTGCTGTACACTGTAATAGACATGCAGTCAGGAGATTCAATCCAGGGACACAGAACTTTGAAACGCCTCGCTTCTCTGAGCTCTAAGTAGTCAAGCAGGAATGACTGGCTCAACATGAAAAGGCATTTATGAAAAGGAATGAGACAGCAAATATGGCAAACATGAATTAAGCCTGATCAAATTGAATGTTATACCAATTATTTCACCAGAGGGTGCTGTGGCATCACATTTGATCTGACAGTGGGCAGAAGACCTAGGGCAGCATACGGAGGCCAGCACTAAGAAAGCTGTTGCTCCAGGGACTGACAGTCCATGGGTTGAAAGGTTGATTACCATATTGTATTAACATACAACAGCGTGGAGCTGGTGGCTCTAGTCTAGGGTTGCGCCCCAAATGGGACTATATTCCCTATAGTGCACTATCCTAAAAGCACTATATAGGGAAAAAACATTTGGGATGAAAGCTAGGTCCAACTGAAAGCTCTGATCTCCAAAATTATTTTAAAATGTTTGATATGCTCCTGAAAATAAGATGGGAATGAATGGAACAAAAATTGAAGTTGGGAATCCCCAAGGGCTGGACTGGAGTTGGAGCTTGAGGAAGTTTGATCAACCCCCCCACTGAGTCCAGTAGAACTGCAGTACTTGGCTCTGTCAGAGGTAAGGTGATCCATATGGAGCCAACTGCTCTCTTCTTACACCAACTTGTCTGCATAGTCCATATTGCAAGACATATCACGCTTTAATGAAATAACATAGGACATCTAGAAGTTTCATACCCCCAAAAATTCAAGTTGCATACACAAGTCATTCTTGCCTAGAAACTTCACTTGTGCCCTATAGAATGTCTCCAGTGTCAAAATGAACAAGTCTCAACAGTGCCTGAGGAAGAACATGGGGTTAAATTAATGCCTCTACTCCCTTTCAAAAGTAACACACAGATCTCACCCGTGGCAGAAGAGATAGAGATTTTCTCTGAACCTTACTAGAGACTATAGCTGCCTGCAACTCCTCAGGCTGAGGAATTCCATTAGCTGCTAGAAAACAGTTAAGTTTAGAGGAAATCCCATTTAGAGGGCCCCATGTGAAAAAAACACAGGTCTTGTCAC
The DNA here is from genome assembly GCF_021184085.1 of Oncorhynchus gorbuscha. Taxonomy (NCBI): domain Eukaryota; kingdom Metazoa; phylum Chordata; class Actinopteri; order Salmoniformes; family Salmonidae; genus Oncorhynchus; species Oncorhynchus gorbuscha. The sequence goes on along the minus strand of NC_060188.1, from coordinate 47,280,531 downwards.
CTCTGCTCCTGCTCCTCCCCTACTGCGCACGATATCACCAGAGTACTAACCACCGGTCTTGGGATTCATCATTACGCACAACTGGCACTCATTACACGCACCTGTGAATCATTATTATGAATTATGATTCACACCTGGGCTCCATTACCTTCATAATTTCCTCCACTTTATATGTCACTCTCCCATGTTCACTCACCAGTTGGTATTATTCTTGTGGATCGGCGTACTGCCTTATGTTAGTGTCGTGTTCTTGGTTTGGTTGTTTAATTTAACGTTGCACCTGCTTCCGACTCACCACCCCATCATTACAGAATACCAACTCAAAAAATGGAAGCAGCAGGACTACCAGACATCTCCCAGACGATCAATGAACAAGGTGACTTTCTTCGTAAACACCATGATCAGCTGACTCATCTGGAAGATGTTCTCCGCAGTCTACAATGTCTCAACAGCGGAGGATATTCTGGAGCCAGTCTACCCAACGAGTCAGCACACCAGCCCATTCAGCAACCCGCTCAGGTCAGTAATGCCCGTCTATCCCTCCCGGAGAAATATGACGGGACATCATCCAAAGGCCGTGGCTTCCACCTTCAGTGCTTCTTACATTTCGCACATCAGATGGGAGTTCCCACCACCGAGAGGCCTAAGGTTGCCACGGTTATTTCTGGGCTGACATTGGAATGGGCTAAAGCGGGCAGGGAGGGAGGAGAAGAGGAGTCTTATGAGGGGTTCATGGCTCTGTTTTAAATGTATTTTTGATCATCCCGCGGAGGGCAAAGGGGAAGGTGAGTAGAGGTCGACCGATTAATCGGAATGGCAGATTAATTAGGGCCGATTTCAAGGTATTTTTGGTCGCCGATTTGCCTATTGTCTTTTCTTTTTTTATACCTTTACTTAACTAGGTAAGTCCGTTAAGAACACATTCTTATTTTCAATGACGCCTAGGAACGGTGGGTTAACTGCCTTGTTCAGCGGCAGAACGACAGATTTTCACCTTGTCAGCTCGGGGGATACAATCTTGCAACCTTACAGTTAACTAGTCCAACGCAATAACGACCTGCCTCTCTCTCGTTGCTCTCCACAAGGAGACGGCCTGTTACGCAAATGCAGTAAGCCAAGGTAAGTTGCTACCTAGCATTAAACTTATCTTATAAAAAACAATCAATCATAATCACTAGTTAACTACACATGGTTGATGATATTACTAGATATTATCTAGCGTGTCCTGCGTTGCATATAATCTGACTGAGCATACAAGCATACAAGTATCTAAGTATCTGACTGAGCGGTGGTAAGCAGAAGCAGGGGAGTAGACATTCATTCAAACAGCACTTTCATACGTTTTACAAGCAGCTCTTCGTTGTGCGTCAAGTATTGCACTGTTTTATCACTTCAAGCCTAACAACTCCCGGGATGAGGCTGGTGTAACCGAAATGAAACGGCTAGCTAGTTAGTGCGAGCTAATAGCGTTTCAAACGTCACTTTCTCTGAGCCTTGCAGTGGTTGTTTCCCTTGCTCTGCATGGGTAATACTGCTTCGAGGGTGGCTGTTCTCGTTGTGTTTCTGGTTCGAACCCAGGGAGGAGCGAGGAGAGGGACGGAAGCTATACTGTTACACTGGCAATACTAAAGTGCCTATAAGAACATCCAATAGTCAAAGGTTAATGAAATACAAATGGTATAGAGGGAAATAGTCCTATAATTCCTATAATAACTACAACCTAAAACTTCGTACCTGGGAATATTGAAGACTCATGTTAAAAGGAACCACCAGCCTAGTGGTTAGAGCGTTGGACTAGTAACCAGAAGGTTGCAAGTTCAAACCCCTGAGCTGACAAGGTACAAATCTGTCGTTCTGCCCCTGAACAGGCAGTTAACCCACTGTTCCTAGGCCGTCATTGAAAATAAGAATTTGTTCTTAACTGACTTGCCTAGTTAAATAAAGGTAAAAAAAACAAAAAACAAAACAATTAAATATGTTCTGTGCAAGGAACTGAAATGTTAGCTTTCTTACATAGCACATATTGCACTTTTACTTTCATCTCCAACACTTTGTTTTAGCATTATTTAACCCAAATTGAACATGTTTCATTATTTACTTGAGGCTAAATGGATTTTTATTGATTTATTATATTTAAGTTAAAATAAGTGTTCATTCAGTTGTTGTAATTATCGTTATTACAGATAAATACAAATTGGCCGATTAATCGGTAGCAACTTTTTTTTTTTTTGGGGGGGGCATCCAATAATCGGTATCGGCGTTGAAAAATCATAATCGGTCGACCTCTAGAGGTGAGCGTCTACTTCAGCTCCAGCAGGGGAGTCAGACAGCTGCTGAGTATGCGCTTACCTTCCGGACAGTAGCAGCTGTTATTTGGAAGAGGTCTGTGCGAGTAGGTCCAGATGGAACTGGCCTGCCGAGATAACAACCTCACCCTGGACACACTCATTGTCCATCCGTATGGATAACCACCTCCGGGAGCGTCGGCATCTCCCTCGCTTCTCTCCCTTCTTCAGCAAGTGTTCAGATCAGAGCCTGAACCCATGGAGGTAGGGGTCACACAACTTTCCGCGGCAGAACGACGCAGACGGATACAGCTGGGGCTCTATCTCTACTGTGGCCAGGGAGGGCACAAGCGGTGTCCGTTACTAGAGCAGAGGGACGGTCACATGGTGGTACATCCCCCAGACCAGGAGTGAGTATTCAATCTACTGCTCTTCCTGTTAGACTATTTTTTTTAGTACCCATCACTATGGCTGACTGTCCCTCATGCCCTGTGTCTACAGCTTTAATGGATTCCGGCACCGCGGGGAACTTTATGGAAGAGACCATTGCCTCCTCTCTCAATAATACTACCTACCCGCTCTCCTCTCCTTTCCGGTTCAAGGTCTCGAATGTTGGTCTCTAGGATCCGGAACCACCATACACATCACTAACCACTCACCCTGGAGCCCAATCACCAGGAAAACATCACCCTCCTTACCAGTGCACCAGTCCACAAGATTATTCTCGGCCTACCTTGGCTTCAGCGCCATAACCCTACAATCCCATGGTCGTGGATGAGAATCACCGACTGGTCACCTGAAAGCTGGAGGACCTGCTTTCCTGTCCCCTGTGGTTCCACATCTGTTGAGAGTCCTGTGGTTGCTCTCCAGCCCAACATCCCAGAGGAAAATCAGGATCTAAGGGAGGTATTCTCCAAGAGCCACGCTACCGGTCTCCCTCCTCATCGCCCCTGGGACTGTGCAATTGACCCGTTTTACGGTGCTACAGCTCCGTGCAGATGCGTCTACCCTCTGTTGGTGGCTGAGACCCAGGCCATGGAGGACTACATTCAAGAGGCGCTCCAAAAGGGTTTCATCCGCAGGTCCAAGTCCCCTGTGTCGGCTGGTTTATTCTTCGTGGCTGAGGAGGGAGGGAGGATTACGCCTTTGTATCAATTACCGTGGACTCAATGACATCACCACGAAGTATTGCTACCCTCTCCCGCTGGTGCCGTCAGCCATCGAGTAGCTCCGCGGGGCCCGGTTCTCCACCAAACTGGACCTGCAGAGTGCCTACAATCTCAGTCACATCCGGGAGGAGTGGAAGACGGCGTCCAACACGATGTCTGGTCACTACGAGTACTTGGTTATGCCCTTTGGCTAAGCCAATGCTCAGTCAGTGTTCGTCAATGAGGTGTTCAGGGACATGCTTGGACGTCAAGTGATTGTGTACATCAATGATATTCTGATCTTCTCGACCAACCTGGAAGATCACATCACTCGCGTTCGAGCAGTCTCGGAACTCCTCTTAGCAAACCACCTATTCGTCAAGGCAAAGAAGTACCAATTCCACCAGAGGCTACCAAATCAGCCCTCGGGGAGTGAGGGTGGAGGACAAGAAGGTAGATGCGATAAGGTCATGGCCAGTCCCAGCCACCATCAAGGTGTTACAACATTTTTTAGGGTTTGCCAAATTTTACCGGCGCTTCATCAGGAACTTCAGGGTCGTCGCCACCCCTCTCACCTCCCTCCCCAAGGGTGGGCCTTGTAGGTTGGGTTGGTTTGACTCCAGCGTGCCGTCTATCACCAGAAGAAGCAGGTAGACCGTCACCGCAGTGTTCCATCCTGCGGATCACGTCTGGCTCTCTACCAGGAACCTCCCACTGTGCCTGTCCTGCAAGATACTGAGCACCTGGATCTGGGGCCGTTCAAGGTTCTCTGGAGGGTCAATGAGGTGACATACAGGTTACAATTACCCAGTCACTACAGTATCTCACCCTTTTCATGTCTCTCTTCTCAGGCGAGGTGGTTCCTGGTCTCCTAGCTGATGCTGTCCCCAACGACACACCTCCACCCCCTTGGACATCGAGGGGAGCCCGTCGTACTGTGACGGCCCTGAATTTTTCTGAACCGTCTCAGTGCAGCTCCTTCCAATAGGGCGCTTTCCCTTTAATTCCCAATTAAATAGCCAGTATCAGCTGCGCAAAAGGGGGGGTTGTGATGGAGACGTGACTGAGGATGTGTTCAACCCTCAGTTCCCGAAGAAGCTTCTCTATTCCGTTGTTTTGTTGCCGTTAAACGTGTGTTTTGTTGCCTAATAGAGTTTACCCAGGATCGGATCCACTCTTTGCGTCCCTGGACTACACCTCTCCGTTCTTCGTGGCCTTTCTCCGCGGGAGATCTATTGGCGGATTGGATTGTCTGACTGACCGACTGACTACCACCTTTTTGTATACGGTATTTCATTTGTTTTGATGTGATGTATACTGTGATTTATGTTGTTAGTTGTAGTTGAGGACTTATTAAGAGTGATACGCTTTAAAGGTCTGTGGTAAACTTATTGTTCTATTGATGGTATGATTAATACTGGGTTTATGCTACACGGAATGAACGGACAAACATTGCGTGACAGAAGTCACTTGAGTTCCCTGAACTCTACCGGGCAGGACTCTTTTTAGGCCCGAGGTACAGGACATTTCTGGAGGAACCAGAACTCATTATGATATTATTATATATGTGTGTAATCATTGTTGTTGCTAATACAACCCACGCAACAGAATATAATTGTTTTTGAAGTTCTTTTCAATGTTTTAAGGGTTTATGAAAAGTTATTTCCATCCTGACTTTTACATACGTCCTTTGTATTGGTGTAGACTTGACGGACCAGATGGGACTCATTCCCACCCAAACTAAAAGGAGAAACTAATGTTTTCTCTGGTAGGCACAACCTACCTGGCACCCCTATAAATAATAACCTCAAGTCAAAACCGTTACAGTACGCTGTCAGATCCCTTATGGACACCCGACGTCGTGGGGGGTCGGCTCCAGTATCTGGTGGACTGGGAGGGGTATGGCCCAGAGGAGTGGCATTGGATTCCAGTGGAGGACATTCTGGACCCCAACATCATCCATGAATTCCACCTTTGCCACTCGGACCGACCCGCTCCTCATCCTCGGGGGTCGTCCCCTTGGTTGGTCTCGTCCTGCGGCTGGAGCCGCATGTCAGAGTGGGTTACTGTCATGTTTGCTCCTCCCCTCCAGTATATGACGTCGCCAGAGTACTAACCACCGGTCCTGGGATTCATCATTACGCACACCCGGCACTCATCACTATGCACACCTGTGAACCAATATGATTGTTCTTGTGTATGGTATTGGTCTTGCGTACTGCCTTATGTTAGTGTCGTGTTCTTGGTTTAGTTGTTTTTATTAAAACGCTGCACCTGCTTCCGACTCACCACCCCATCATTTCAGGTCTCCAAATCCAGTCAATTAATTAGCCGATGTTCAATTCCCTTAAGTGCTGTGTGTCGCCGTGCTCATGTTGAGGTGCTATGACAGATGAATGAACACCTATGGAGGCTGTGTAGTTATTGTATTTGAATAATCTTGTTACATGGCAATAGTATTGCAAAGAAATGATTACTGCCGTACATTACTGAAAATGATAATGTATAGATAATGAGAGAGGCTGACAATGGGGAAAGATAGTGGTTGAGCCATAGGGCAGTAAGCCGATTCAAACCAACCCTGTGCCAGAACCTGCAGTATTATTATTACCGCTAGACCAGCCTGGCCACACAATGTATGATTTTTAGAGAAACTATATACTTCTGGCGCATGAACATACAGTACACTGCTCAAAAAAATTAAGGGAACACTTAAACAACACAATGTAACTCCAAGTCGATCACACTTCTGTGAAATCAAACTGTCCACTTAGAAAGCAACACATTGACAATAAATTTCACATGCTGTTGTGCAAATGGAATAGACAACAGGTGGAAATTATAGGCAATTAGCAAGACACCCCCAATAAAGGAGTGGTTCTGCAGGTGGTGACTACAGACCACTTCTCAGTTCCTATGCTTCCTGGCTGATGTTTTGGTCACTTTTGAATGCTGGCGGTGCTTTCACTCTAGTGATAGCATGAGACGGAGTCTACAACCCACACAAGTGGCTCAGGTAGTGCAGCCCATCCAGGATGGCACATCAATGCGAGCTGTGGCAAGAAGGTTTGCTGTGTCTGTTAGCGTAGTGTTCAGAGCATGGAGCCGCTACCAGGAGACAGGCCAGTACATCAGGAGATGTGGAGGAGGCCGTAGGAGGGCAACAACCCAGCAGCAGGACCGCTACCTCTGCCTTTGTGCAAGGAGGAGCAGGAGGAGCACTGCCAGAGCCCTGCAAAATGACATCCAGCAGGCCATAAATGTGCATGTGTCTGCTCAAACGGTCAGAAACAGACTCCATGAGGGTGGTATGAGAGCCCAACGTCCACAGGTGGGGGTTGTGCTTACAAGCCCAACACCGTGCAGGACGTTTGAACACCAAGATTGGCAAATGCGCCCTGTGCTCTTCACAGATGAAAGCAGGTTCACACTGAGCACATGTGACAGACGTGACAGAGTCTGGAGACGCCGTTGCCGTGGAGAACGTTCTGCTGCCTGCAACATCCTCCAGCATGACCGGTTTGGCGGTGGGTCAGTCATGGTGTGGGGTGGCATTTCCATGTGCTCGCCAGAGGTAGCCTGACTGCCATTAGGTACCGAGATGAGATTCTCAGACCCCTTGTGAGACCATTTGCTGGTGCGGTTGGCTCTGGGTTCCTCCTAATGCAAGACAATGCTAGACCTCATGTGCTGGAGTGTGTCATCAGTTCCTGCAAGAGGAAGGCATTGATGCTATGGACTGGCCCTCCCGTTCCCCAGACCTGAATCTAATTGAGATTGAGCACATCAGGGACATCATGTCTCGCTCCATCCACCAACGCCACGTTGCACCACAGACTGTCCAGGAGTTGGCGGATGCTTTAGTCCAGGTCTGGGAGGAGATCCCTCAGGAGACCATCCGCCACCTCATCAGGAGCATGCCCAGGCGTTGTAGGGAGGTCATACAGGCATGTGGAGGCCACACACACTACTGAGCCTCATTTTGACTTGTTTTAAGGACATTACATCAACGTTGGATCAGCCTGTAGTGTGGTTTTCCACTTTAATTTTGTGTGTGAATCCAAATCCAGAACTCCATGGGTTGATCAATTTGATTTCCATTGATCATTTTTGTGTGATTTTGTTGTTAGCACATTCAACTATGTAAAGAAAAAAGTATTTAACAAGAATATTTCATTCATTCAGATCTAGGATGTGTTATTTTAGTGTTCCCTTTATTTTTTTGAGCAGTGTATAATCTGGGATAATCCAAACAATCTTCTTTACCCTAACCTAACCCTAACTTCAAGACGGGTCACTCAACCAAGACTTCTCTTCTCTGTCACGGAGTCTCTCTGCACTGCCAAATCTGACTCCCTCTCCTCTGTTCTCATCCTCCTAGATCTACCTGCTGCCTTTGACACCATGAACCATCAGATCCTCCTTTCCACCCTCTCAGGGCAGGGCATCCCAGGCTCATTCTTTGATTGGATTTGACCTGGCAGGCCGCTCCTACCAGGTGACGTGGAGAGGATCTGTGTCTGTACCACGTACACTCACTACTGGTGTCCCCCTGGGCACGGTTCTAGGCCGTCTCCTTTCTATACACCAAGTCACTCGGCTCCGTCATATCCTCACATGGTCTCTCCTATCATTGCTATGTGGATGAAACTCAACTACTTTTCTTCTTCCCTCCTTTTGACACCCAGGTGGCAACACGCATCTCTGCGTGCTTGGCAGGTATCTCAACTTGGATGTCGGTCCACCACTACAAGCTCAACCTCGACAAGACGGAGCTGCTCTTCCTCCCGGGAAGGCCTTCCCGCTCAAAGACCTCTCCATCACGGTTGATAGTGTCACACTCGCAGAGTGCAAAGAACCTTACAATGAGCCTGGACAACATCCTGTCATTCTCTGCAAACATCAAAGCAGTGACTCGCTCATGCAGTTTCATGCTCTACAACATCTGTAGAGTATGACGCTACCTCATACATGAAGTGGCACAGGTCCAAAACCCGTCTGGACAACAGTAACTCGCTCTTGGCTGGGCTTCCCTCTTGTGCCATCAAACCCCTGCAACTTATTCTGAATGCTGCAGCCTACCTGATTTTCAACCTTCCCAAGTTCTCTCATGTCACTCCGTTCCTCCGCACACTTCACTGGCTTCCAGTCGAAGCTTGCATCCTCTACAAGCCTGAGGAACTGAACCCTCACTACCTTCAGGCTATGCTCAAACCCTACATCCAAACCTTAGTACTCCATTCAGCCACCTCGGGTCTCTTGGCCCTCCCACCCCTATTTAGGGACGAAACCCAGTCGTTTGTTTTTTTAATGTTCCGTTGCCATGCTCAGTGGCAACGTTCTTATCCTTGCTTGCTGCTAGCTAGCCAACTAGCTATACAGTCACGATCTCTGCAGCCAGAATAACAGCAAATGTTATTCTGTTGCATTTGTTTAATCTGTTTATCCCGCTTATACCACAGTTGCAAAAGAAAGAAATATGAAAGCACCTGGTAGAAATAGAAAATAATTGTTGATATTTTCATTTTTTAAAGCAAATTCGAAACTTTCTCATCAAAGTCATTCATTTGACTAGTTCGATATTTATGGACGCCATGCAGTCGCTCATGCTTTATCTTCCGTTGCAATGCTCGCTGGCTACGTTCTTATCCCTTGCTTGCTAACTAGCTAAGGCTAACAAAGTCACGACCTCTGCAGCCAGAACAATAGCAAAGTAGCTGTTTTCTATTGACATTCATATGGATACATCCATAACAATAAGATGATAATGCCCGATTTTGCCTGGCATAGCTAGAAAGTTTGCCTTCTCGTCAGAACACCCGTCAACATATCAAAACAAACTTTACTTGTCACATGCACATCAAACACTGATTGTTAATTACGAGGAGATCGCATTGCATATCAAACACAAGGCTAGAAGTTAGCTAAATAGTTTGTGGCTAGCAAACCTGCCAATATGACAACCGAATTCAAAAATAGCAGTTGCTGAAAACAGCTGGTCAAACTAGAATATATGGGAGGATTTGGCAGCGGTGGGGATAAGTTCATGTTCATCATTCAACATGTTAAGTCATCAGATGCTCCAAAAAATGATCTGCAAAAACAAATCAATGCAAGCTGGCTAAGTTTTTTTCCTCGTTGGACTTCCGTTTACAATGTATCCAATTTCAGTTTGTGTAGTTGTTGGTTTAGCTTTCTGTAACTTTGTAGCAAGTACGTTCTGCATGTGTAAGCACATAATGGACTTTAAAACCAGACAACGGGACAGTTGGAAAAGATATTGGGACACCTTGCAATTATGATGCAATATTGTGTCATGACTGCAAGGTGCACCAATATCTTTTCCAACTGACCCATTGTCTGGTTTTAATGTCCATTCCAGAATGCCCTTGTAGCCAATCAGAAACGAGTATACAACAACGCTGTGGTATAAAGTATTAGAATCTCTATTCTCACCAACATGTAATGCTTGTCATACATTTACCCAGCCTGTCAATCAAATGTTAGCCCTCGACCACGTGTAACACTTGGTGGGACCACTGCCCAACAACTGGTGTGTGTGTGTGTGTGTGTGTGTGTGTGTGTGTGTGTGTGTGTGTGTGTGTGTGTGTGTGTGTGTGTGTGTGTGTGTGTGTGTGTGTGTGTGTGTGTGTGTGTGTGTACAAAGGGGCTACCGGCCAAGTACAAAAGCCCAGCGTTTCATTAACACAGTGGGGTGGAGCGACTCAGTGTCTGGCAGCCTTCTGAAGCCAGACAGCCACTACATGATGTGTTAGACAGCCATGACATAACGACTGGGTGTCGGAGGACAGGATAACCATTTCAGCTCTCCTTCTCTATTCAACAGAACATACTTTTCCACTGCTTTTCTATGTAGTGTACTACTTTTGACCAGGTCCCTCTGGACAAAAGTAATGCACTATATAGGGAATAGGGTGCCATTTGGGACACAGATCTCCTTCCAAGCCCGCAAAAGAGGACATTTGTAAATCTGGGCTGCGAGTACATTTACATTTACATTTAAGTCATTTAGCAGACGCTCTTATCCAGAGCGACTTACAAATTGGTGCATTCACCTTATGACATCCAGTGGAACAGTCAATTTACAATAGTGCATCTAAATCTTAAAGGGGGGGGGGTGAGAGGGATTACTTATCCTATCCTAGGTATTCCTTAAAGAGGTGGGGTTTCAGGTGTCTCCGGAAGGTGGTGATTGACTCCGCTCTCCTGGCGTCGTGAGGGAGTTTGTTCCACCATTGGGGGGCCAGAGCAGCGAACAGTTTTGACTGGGCTGAGCGGGAGCTGTACTTCCTCAGTGGTAGGGAGGCGAGCAGGCCAGAGGTGGATGAACGCAGTGCCCTTGTTTGGGTGTAGGGCCTGATCAGAGCCTGGAGGTACTGAGGTGCCGTTCCCCTCACAGCTCCGTAGGCAAGCACCATGGTCTTGTAGCGGATGCGAGCTTCAACTGGAAGCCAGTGGAGAGAACGGAGGAGCGGGGTGACGTGAGAGAACTTGGAAAGGTTGAACACCAGACGGGCTGCGGCGTTCTGGATGAGTTGAAGGGGTTTAATGGCACAGGCAGGGAGCCCAGCCAACAGCGAGTTGCAGTAATCCAGACAGGAGATGACAAGTGCCTGGATTAGGACCTGCGCCGCTTCCTGTGTGAGGCAGGGTCGTACTCTGCGGATGTTGTAGAGCATGAATCTACAGGAACGGGCCACCGCCTTGATGTTGGTTGAGAACGACAGGGTGTTGTCCAGGATCACGCCAAGGTTCTTAGCGCTCTGGGAGGAGGACACAATGGAGTTGTCAACCGTGATGGCGAGATCATGGAACGGGCAGTCCTTCCCCGGGAGGAAGAGCAGCTCCGTCTTGCCGAGGTTCAGCTTGAGGTGGTGATCCGTCATCCACACTGATATGTCTGCCAGACATGCAGAGATGCGATTCGCCACCTGGTCATCAGAAGGGGGAAAGGAGAAGATTAATTGTGTGTCGTCTGCATAGCAATGATAGGAGAGACCATGTGAGGTTATGACAGAGCCAAGTGACTTGGTGTATAGCGAGAATAGGATAGGGCCTAGAACAGAGCCCTGGGGGACACCAGTGGTGAGAGCGCGTGGTGAGGAGACAGATTCTCGCCACGCCACCTGGTAGGAGCGACCTGTCAGGTAGGACGCAATCCAAGTGTGGGCCGCGCCGGAGATGCCCAACTCGGAGAGGGTGGAGAGGAGGATCTGATGGTTCACAGTATCGAAGGCAGCCGATAGATCTAGAAGGATGAGAGCAGAGGAGAGAGAGTTAGCTTTAGCAGTGCGGAGCGCCTCTGTGATACAGAGGAGAGCAGTCTCAGTTGAATGACTAGTCTTGAAACCTGACTGATTTGGATCAAGAAGGTCATTCAGAGAGAGATAGCGGGAGAGCTGGCCAAGGACGGCACGTTCAAGAGTTTTGGAGAGAAAAGAAAGAAGGGATACTGCTGTAATTCTGTAATTGTTGACATCGGAGGAATCGAGTGTAGATTTTTTCAGAAGGGGTGCAACTCTCGCTCTCTTGAAGACGGAAGGGACGTAGCCAGCGGTCAGGGATGAGTTGATGAGCGAGGTGAGGTAAGGGAGAAGGTCTCCGGAAATGGTCTGGAGAAGAGAGGAGGGGATAGGGTCAAGCGGGCAGGTTGTTGGGCGGCCGGCCGTCACAAGACGCGAGATTTCATCTGGAGAGAGAGGGGAGAAAGAGGTCAGAGCACAGGGTAGGGCAGTGTGAGCAGAACCAGCGGTGTCGTTTGACTTAGCAAACGAGGATCGGATGTCGTCGACCTTCTTTTCAAAATGGTTGACGAAGTCATCCATTTCGGGCTTTGGGGAGCGGTTCTCAATTGTTGGTTAGAATTGCCATCCTCTCTTCCAATGAGTCTTCTTCCTCCTTTGTTCTTTCGAGTTCTCACCAGAGCCATGTGTTCATTTCACTTCCATCGTTCAGCGAGATGAAAGAAGTGCAGTAATGTTCAGGTGTGATTAAAAGAACACTTGTTCATAATTGCAGCCCTCAGGATGGCCTCTTGCTCAGTACATCTCTTTCATGTTGAGGAGTAATCACCGGAGATTCACTGCCGAAACACTGCTGCTATCTGTTCTGTTCCAAGGACTCCATTTGGATCTTGCTCTGGTCTGCTGGCAATTGGATAATGATTGCAAGCCCTAGGCATAGCAAGGAATTTTGGCTAAATGTAAATTATGTAATTATTTTTCTTGTGTAATTTTCCTTGTGAGTGCATGGTAATCTGAATTTCTTGCATCATTACATATTGGCAGATAGGAGATGCAGAGTTGCATCTTTGCCTGTTTTTCAACACCAGGATCAAATGTGTTGGTCTAGTAGTGTATCATTCAACATTTCCAAATGGAATTAACTTTTATTTGTTTAATAAAAACAGAGAAAATTATAAACCAGAGATTGATTACATATAGACCTAAGGGATGATGAGTAAAAATCAGTACAACTAGAGGTCTTAAGTACATGCGTTTGGGAACATGTGCTGTCGCTAGGCTGTGTGACAAACTTACGTTTTGACATAGGGGTCTGAGAAGCCGTTTGCGTCCATGGCGGCGAGGTGGGCACAGCGGACGATGCCCACCACCAGGCCAGACTTCTGGGAGCTGTACTTGAGGGAGATCATGATGCGCCCTCGTTCTTCCAGGGACTTGTCGTCTGTCTTGTCAATCTGCGGGTAAAGGAGTGGGGACACACAGTGGTCAAAGGAAAGGAGCATAGTGAAGGTGTCGTGCTCGATAGAAACATAGTCTTACGAACAGCCCATTATATACCGTATACTATACCACCATTATTTAGAACATTTTGATCCAAGGTGGCTCTTCATGAGGTCCAACAGTCGATCAACAGTTTAGAGGAACACTTGCAGTCACCAGAAGTTACAATAGTTAAAATTCACACCCACAACCCATTACATGAGGAACCTGGTGGAGGGGACTGAGTGGGATGTACATAGCAGCTCCACCAGTTAGGGTTAATGACCAAGTTTTCAGTAAGGGCTTTTTTAGATGGGCTTCTTTTCCAAATGCAAAATGTCCATTGATCAGATTGGGAACCCAATCGAGTTTGATTTGCAAAATAAGTATTGCTGTGAACTTCTTGGAACACACTTATAATCAATCTCCATGCATGATAGTCCAAGTCCATACTTGTCAGGAGTGACTGCACAGAGGACAGAGCAACTCTTCGCAGTTCATCTCCTATTCATCTCGATTACATTCAAAATCTAAGATGTGCAAATTTTCCAACTCACTTTCCACCTTATCGGAAATGCACTTTGCCCATAATTCTCTGCTAATGACGCTAGCTAATTGGCTGTGCAGGAAGCGTCTCTAATGATTCCAGCCCCGCTGTGTGACTACTCTGTCTCGTTTACGTAACCCTCATAGAGCGTTTGCACAGGGCTTCACAGAGACACCCTTAGATAGCCTCCTGGTTTAAACTTTTAAAAATAACAACAAAACAAAATGCAGACCAAAGAGGGCAATGGATGGAGAGAGAGAGCGAGAGCGAGGGTGAGCACATAAAGAGAAAGAAAGCTTGACATAGTAAATTGGAAGTTGGTGGGGGGACAGATCAAATGGAATGCACACTGAATTGTCAGAATGTTTGAGGTTTGTATATCTTCTATTAAAGAGAGCAAATGCCAGAGAAGCCAGTGTTTGGACGATACAGTGGGGCAAGAAGTATTTAGTCAGCCACCAATTGTGCAAGTTCTCCCACTTAAAAAGATGTCCCCCTTAAGCAGGGGGACACGTCTGGCACTGCAGGATTTGAGTCCCTGGCGGCGTAGTGTGTTACTGATGGTAGGCTTTGTTACTCTGGTCCCAGCTCTCTGCAGGTCATTCACTAGGTCCCTCCGTGTGGTTCTGGGATTTTTGGTCACCGTTCTTGTGGTCATTTTGACCCCATGGGGTGAGAACTTGCGTGGAGCCCCAGATCGAGGGAGATTATCAGTGGTCTTGTATGTCTTCCATTACCTAATAATTGCTCCCACAGTTGATTTCTTCAAACCAAGCTGCTTACCTATTGCAAATTCAGTCTTCCCAGCCTGGTGCAGGTCTACAAATTTTTTTCTGGTGTCCTTTGACATCTCTTTGGTCTTGCCCATAGTGGAGTTTAGAGTGTGACTGTTTGAGGTTGTGGACAGGTGTCTTTTATACTGATAACAAGTTCAAACAGGTGAAATTAATACAGATAACGAGTGGAGGACAGAGCCGCCTCTTAAATAAGAAGTTACAGGTCTGTGAGAGCCAGAAATCTTGCCTGTTTGGAGTTGACCAAATACTTATTTTCCACCATAATTTGCAAATAAATTCATTAAAAATCCTACAATGTGATTTTCTGGATTTTGTTTCCTCATTTTGTCTGTCATAGTTGAAGTGTACCTATGATGAAGATTACAGGCCTCTCTCATCTTTTTAAGTGGGAGAATATGCACAATTGGTGGCTGACTAAATACATTTTTTGCCCCACTGTATATTGGCATGGTGTTGTTATGCCGAGATGAAGTCTCAGGCCTAAAATCAAAAGCTTTGCATATCTTCTCTCATTAAAAACGCAAAGCTGTCTTGCATTTTATATTTGAGATTCTTCAAAGTAGCCACCCTTTGCCTTGATGACTGCTTTGGACACTCTTGACATTCTCTCAACCAGCTTCATGAGCAGGTAGTCACTTAAAATGCATTTCAATTAACAGGTGTGCCTTCTTAATAATAAAAGTTAATTTGTGGAATTTCTTTCCTTCTTAATGCGTTTGAGCCAATCAGTTGTGTTGTGACAAGGTAAGTGTGGTATACAGAAGATAGCCATATTTCGAAAAAGACCAAGTCCATATTATGGCAATAACAGCTCAAATAAGCAAAGAGAAACGACAGTCCATCATTACTTTAAGACATGAAGGTCAGCACATTAACACACAATGTCAGCACGTAGCTCAGTAATCCACAGGCTGATGAAAAGGCTGCATGTTGTAAAGCCAGCATGGAAAGAAAGACAGTGATGCTCAGTCAGACTGGGCTAAGCCTTCTCTGAGTAGTCGGAGCAGATTCCCTCCAGTGCTGTTGATGGTAAGAGAAAACACATTTCTGTGAGCGCTCTTAAACCCAATGAAATTAGGAGATTTTAACGACACGCTCGGATAAAAGATTGAATATTAATTAAGGGCTCATCCCTATCAATCAGTCTTTCGTAAGAAGGAAAGCTTCCAAACTAAGGTTCTTGGAAACAGCAACCCAGATGTGGAGAAAGTTTGGAGGATCAAATGTTGCAGCTCAACTAAGTATCCATTTTGTAGAGCTTGAGTTAAATTCCAATTAAGGTGGAGCTACATGACTAGCGACAGTACTGTAAAATAACAACAATAGCTAGAAACATCCTCCAGTGCGCTAAGTAAGTAGCTCGTGAGTAAAACAAATGCCTCGGGCATCCATGGCCAGTCCTTGTTAAAAGCCCATGAGTAAATATAATTCCTTGTGTAGATTATGAGAGACTGTCATTCTCTCCGGTTCTTAATGTTGTAAACCAGCTTAATTCAGGGAGAGAGGCAGTGTTGAACTGAGCCCTCAGTAATTGGTGCTCCATTGAAATGTCTGTGGTTTTTTCATGAAGTTAATTTACAGTGTGTTAAAAGGGGATGTACGGGTATATGAAATGTTTTCAAATCAAATCAAATTTTATTGGTCACATACAGGTGATTAGTAGGTTATTGCGGGTGTAGCGAAATGCTTTTGCTTTTAGCTCCGACCGTGCAGTAATATCTAACGAGTAATATCTAACAAATTACACAACATACCCAATAACCCCCAATCTAAGTAGGAATGAATTAAGAATACATACATATGGATGAATGATGTCAGAGCGAAATGGACTAAGATACAGGAGAATAGTATAGTTTTAAGGTCCATCATGTATTATTTCTAATCCAAAATTGCGTAGCAGTCAGGCTCCTGCCAGTCTGCACAGCGCGATTCAACCCAGAGCATATCTGACTACTTCTTCTCCATATCTCCGGATTGCTACCACAAGCTCTGGACCTTTTCACCTGGATCATCGCAGCTAGCTAGCTGCTATCCGAGTGGCTACTCCTGGCTAACATCTCTGTCCCGAAAGCAAGCACAAATTAACCTGGAGCTAGCCTATTCTAGGCCCATCTCCCAGCTAGCTGAAGAGGTCCATCAGCCACTCCTTGGGCTATAATACCTATTTTGACAATTGGCCTGGACTCTTTTACTACACAGAGCCCTGCTAATCCATCACGACTGGTCTGCCGACGTAACCGCACGAGGGGGCTACAACAGACTTATTCCGTTGCGACGTCCCTCTAAGGCCCATCTGCTATCCCCGGCCCGCTAGTTGTCTGAATCGCCATGTCTCCAGCCCGCCTAGCTACTCACTGGACCCTATGATCACTCGGCTACGCATGTCTCTCCCTAATGTCAATATGCCTTGTCCATTGCTGTTTTGGTTAGTGATTATTGTCTTATTTCACTGTAGAGCCTCCAGCCCTGCTCAATATGCCTTAGCTAACCCGTTTGTTCCACCTCCCACACATGTGGTGAGCTCAACTGGTTTAAATGGTGTCTCTAGAGACAATACCTCTATCATCGTCACTCAATGCCTAGGTTTACCTCCACTGTATTCACATCCTACCATACCTTTGTCTGTACATTATTCATTGAATCTATTCTACCACGCCCAGAAACCTGCTCCTTTGACTCTCTGTTCCGAACGTGCTAGACGACCAGTTCTTAAAGCCTTCAGCCGTACCCTTATCCTACTATGTTCCTCTGGTGATGTAGAGGTTAATCCAGGCCCTGCAGTGCCTAGATCCACTCCCTTTCCCCAGACGCTCTCATTTGTTGACTTCTGTAACCGTAAAAGCCTTGGTTTCATGCAAAATATAATAATAATATATGCCATTTAGCAGACGCTTTTATCCAAAGCGACTTACAGTCATGTGTGCATACATTCTACGTATGGGTGGTCCCGGGGATCGAACCCACTACCCTGGCGTTACAAGCGCCATGCTCTACCAACTGAGCTACAGAAGGTCCATGCATGCTAAGCCTCCTCCCTAAGTTTGTTTTATTCACTACTTTAGCACACTCTGAAATTTGAATCCCTAACTATAACATTTTCCAACAAGATATTACTGCCAAAGTGGGCAGAGTTGCAATCTACTGCAGAGATAGCCTGCAGAGTTCTGTCTTACTATCCAGGTCTGTGCCCAAACAATTTGAGCTTCTACTTTTAAAAATCCACTTTTCCAGAAACATGTCTCTCACCGTTGCCACTTGCTATAGTCCACCTTCTGCCCCTATCTGTGCCCTGGACACCATATGTGAATTGATTGCCCCCCATCTATCGTCAGAGCTCGTGCTATTAAGTGACCAAAACTGAGACATCCTTAACACTCCGGAAATCCTACACTCTAAGCTTGATGCCCTCAATATCAAACAAATTATCAATAAACCTACCAGATACAACCCCAAATCTGTAAACATGGGCACCCTCAGGGATATCATCCTAACCAACCTGCCCTCCAAATACATCTCTGCTGTCTTCAACCAGGATCTCAGCGATCATTGCCTCAGTCCGTAATAGGTCTGCGGTCAAACGATCACCCCTCATCACTGTCAAACGCTCCCTAAAACACTTCAGCGAGCAGGCCTAGCCCCGGTATCCTGGAAGGATATTGACTTCATTCCATCAGTAGAGGATGCCTGGTTATTCTTTAAAAGTGCTTCCCTCACCATCTTAAATAAGCATGCCCCATTCAAAAAATGTAGATCCAGGAACAGAAATAGACATTGGTTCTCTCCAGACCTGACTGACCTTGACCAGCACAAAAACATCCTGTGGCGTTCTGCATTAGCATCGAATAGCCCCCCTGATATGCAACTTTTCAGGGAAGTTAGGAACCAATATACACAGGCAGTTAGGAAAGCAAAGGCTAGCTTTTTCAAGCAGAAATTTGCATCCTGTAGCACAAACTCCAAAACATTCTGGGACACTGTAAAGTCCATGGAGAATAAGAGCACCTCCTCCCAGCTGCCCACTGCACTGAGGCTAGGAAACACGTTCACCACCGATAAATCCACGATAATGGAGAATTTCAATAAGCATTTTTCTACGAATAGCCATGCTTTCCACCTGGCTACCCCTACCCCGGTCAACAGCCCTGCACCCCTCACAGCAAATTGCCCAAGCCTCCCCTTTTCTCCTTCACCCAAATCCAGATAGCCGATGTTCTGAAAGAGCTGCAAAATTTGGACCCCTACAAATCAGCCGGGCTATAAAATCTGGACCCTCTCTTTCTAATATGATCTGCCAAAATTGTTGCCACCCCTATTACTAGCCTGTTCAACCTCTCTTTCATATTGTCTGAGATCCCCAAAGATTAGAACGCTGCCGCGGTCATCCCCCTCCTCAAAGGGGGAGACAGTCTAGACCCAAACTGCTACAGACCTATATCTATCCTACCCTGCCATTCTAAGGTCTTCGAAAGCCAAGTTAACAAACAGATCACCCACAATTTCGAATCCCACCGTACCTTCTCCGCTACGCAATCTGGTTTCCGAGCTGGTCATAGGTGCACCCCAGCCACGCTCAAGGTCCTAAACAATATCATAACCGCCATCGATAACAGACTGTACTGTGCAGCTGTATTCATCAACCTGGCCAAGGCTTTGACTCTGTCAATCACCCCATTCTTATCGGCAGACTCAACAGCCTTGGCTTCTCAAATGACAGCCTCGCCTGGTTCACCAACTACTTCTCAGACAGAGTTCAGTGTGTCAAATCGGAGGGCCTGTTGTCCGGACCTCTGACAGTCTCTATGGGGCCGCCACAGAGTTCAATTCTCAGGCCGACTCTTTTCTCTATATCCATCAATGATGTCACTCTTGCTTCTGGTGATTCTCTGATCCACCCCTACGCAGACAATACCATTCTGTATACTTCTGGCCTTTCTTTGGACACTGTGATGACAAACCTCCACAGGAGCTTCAGTGACATACAACTCTCCTTCCGTGGCCTCCAACTGCTCTTAAATGCAAGTAAAACTAAATGCATGCGCTTCAACCGATGGCTTCCCGCACCTGCCCACCTGTTCAACATCACTACTCTGGACAGTTCTGACTTAAAATATGTGGACAACTACAAATACCTAGGTGTCTGGATAGACTGTAAACTCTCTTTCCAGACTCGCATTAAGCAACTCCAATCCAAAATTAAATCTAGAATCGGCTTCCTATTTCGCAACAAAGCATCCTTCACTCATGCTGCCAAACACACCCTAGTAAAACTGACTATCCTGCCAATCCTTGACTTCGGCGATATCATTTACAAAATAGCATCCAACACTCTACTCAGCAAATTTGATGCAGTCTATAACAGTGCCATCCGTTTTGTCATCAAAGCCCCATATACTACCCACCACTGCGACCTGTATGCTCTCGTTGGCTGTCCCTCGCTTCATATTCGTCGTCAAACCCACTGGCTCCAGGTCATCTATAAGTCTTTGCTAGGGAAAGCCCCGCCTTATCTCAGCTCACTGGTCACCACAGAAGCACCCACCCGTAGCACGCACTCCAGCAGGTATATCTCACTGGTCACCCCCAAAGCCAATTCCTCCTTCGGCTGCCTTTCCTTCCAGTTCTATGCTGCCAATGACTGGAACAAATTGCAAAAATCACTAAAGCTGAAGACTCATATCTCCCTTACTAACTGTCAAAGCAGCTCACAGATCACTGCACCTGTACATAGCCCATCCAACTACCTCATCCCCATATTGTTATTTAAAAAAAATGTTTTGCTCCTTTGCACCCCAGTATCTCTACTTGCACATTCATCTTCTGCACATCTATCACTCCAATGTTTAATTTCTATATTGTAATTATTTCACCACTATGGCCTATTTATTGTATCTCTTATCTTACCATATTTGTACACACCGTATATAGACTTATTCTATTGTGTTATTGACTGTATGTTTGTTTATTCCATGTGTAACTCTGTGTTGTTGTTTGTGTCGCACTGCTTTGCTTTATCTTGGCCAGGTCGCAGTTGTAAATGAGAACTTGTTCTCACCTAGCCAACCTGGTTAAATAAAGGTGAAAACATTAAAACAATTAATAACAGGATACATACAGTATTGCTGTCTTGCAACACAAGGTATTTAGGCAAAATATCTGCACATAAAATAACATTCTTTTAACTTAGCAGTGGAAACAAAATAAGCAATTTAACTTAGGATATGTTTAATTTTCCTGGATATGCTTCATTTTGGTTTTAAATGGGTAGACGAAAAAGGCAATTTGGAGATAACTTACAGGTAGCTGTTTCTCCAGGCAGTTGTAGAAGTTCTTGGTCTGGTTGGGCTTGAGTTTCTTGAGGGGGATGCGCGTCTCACCGATGAACTCATTGTGGCGGAACTTGTCCTCATCACACACTGAAATCCTGAAAGTACAGAACAGAGAGTGAGAGAGTCAGAGAGAGATCAAAAGATACAAAGCAGGAATGAGAGAGAAATAAAAAAGAAGACTGCAGAAGAGACAGAATAGGGAACATTTAGATATTGAAAATTAGTCACATGGTCAGCAGCTGCAGAAGAGTTGAACAGACTATGGGCTACTATTTAATCAAAGCCAGTCACCAGGTTTCCTGGATTAGAAATCAAATAACAGTTTACCTATATTTACTGTTTTTTGTTTTTGCATACAAAATACACACATCAAATACAAAAGGCAATCAATAGACAATAACATAATCAATCAAATACAGTAGTTACCCCAACAGTCTCCCCTACAGTTTCCCAACCTATCAAGACTTCAGAAATCCTTTGTGAACTCCTCTATGAACAGGTCTCCCACCAATGCACTCAAGTGACTAAAAGACACTTGAGAGTCTAATCTCAGAGTGCACTGAAATTAATTCCATGTACAGTACCAGTCAAAAGTTTGGACACACCGACCCATTCCAGGATGTAAATGTACACTGCTCAAAAATTAAGGGAACACTTAAACAACACAATGTAACTCCAAGTCAATCACACTTCTGTGAAATCAAACTGTCCACTTAGGAAGCAACACTGATTGACAATAAATTTCACATGCTGTTGTGCAAATGGAATAGACAACAGGTGGAAATTATAGGCATTTAGCAAGACACCCCCAATAAAGGAGTGGTTCTGCCTGTGGTGACCACAGACCACTTCTCAGTTCCTATCCTTCCTGGCTGATGTTTTGGTCGCTTTTGAATGCTGGCAGTGCTTTCACTCTAGTGGTAGCATGAGACGGAGTCTACAACCCACACAAGTGGTTCAGGTAGTGTAGCTCATCCAGGATGGCACATCAATACGAGATGTGGCAAGAAGGTTTGCTGTGTCTGTCAGCGTAGTGTCCAGAGCATGGAGGCGCTACCAGGAGACAGGCCAGTACATCAGGAGACGTGGAGGAGGCCGTAGGAGGCGAACAACCCAGCAGGTGGACCGCTACCTCTGCCTTTGTGCAAGGAGAAGCAGGAGGAGCACTGCCAGAGCCCTGCAAAATGACCTCCAGCAGGCCATAAATGTGCATGTCTGCTCAAACGTTCAGAAACAGACTCCATGAGGGTGGTAATGAGGGCCCGATGTCCACAGGTGGGGGTTGTGCTTTCAGCCCAACACCGTGCAGGACGTTTGGCATTTGCCAGAGAACACCAAGATTGGCAAATTCGCCACTGGCGCCCTGTGCTCTTAACAGATGAAAGCAGGTCCACGCTGAGCACATGTGACAGACGTGACAGTCTGGAGACGCCGTGGAGAACGTTCTGCTGCCTGCAACATCCTCCAGCATGCCCAGGCGTTGTAGGGAGGTCATACAGGCACGTGGACGCCACACACACTACTGAGCCTCATTTTGACTTGTTTTAAGGACATTACATCAAAGTTGGATCAGCCTGTAGTGTGGTTTTCCACTTTAATTTTGAGTGTGACTCCAAATCCAGACCTCCATGGGTTGATAAATTTGATTTCCATTGATAATTTTTGTGTGATTTTGTTGTCAACACATTCAACTATGTAAAGAAAAAAGTATTTAAGGAGAATATTTCATTCATTCAGATCTAGGATGTGTTATTTTAGTGTTCCCTTTATTTTTTTGAGCAGTGTATTTAAAAAAAAAAAAAAATTCTACCTTGTAGAATAATAGTGAAGACATCAAAACTATGAAATAACACATATGGAATCAGGCCTTCATGGTCGAATTTCTGCAAAGAAACCGCGACTAAAGGACATTAAGAAGAAGAGACTTGCTTGGGCCAAGAAACACAAGCATTGGACATTAGACCGGTGGAAATCGGTCCTTTGGTCTGATGACTCCAAATGTAAGGTTTTTGGTTCCAACCGCTGTCTTTGTGAGATGCAGAATAGGTGAATGGATGATCTGCGCATGTGTAGTTCCCACCGTGAAGCATGGAGGATGTGGTGTGATGGTGCTTTTCTGGTGACACTAAGTGATAAAATATATTTTGGTTTGTTCACACTTTTGGTTACTACTTGAATCCCAATGTGTAATTTCATAGTTTGATGTTTTCTATATTATTCTATAATGTAGAAAATAGTAAAATAAAGAAAATCGCTTGAGTAGGTACTGTATGTGGCATGTAAAACCTAAAGGCAATACATCATCCCCAGTTAACACCCACCCTTATGAATGGTTAAAGCAAGTCATATGATGCACTGAGCATAATAACAGGGGCTACAGTGGCTTGCAAAAGTATTCACCCCCTTAGCATTTTTTATATTTTGTTGCCTTACAACCTGGAATTTAAATGGATTGTTGCGGGGTTTGTATCATTTGATTTACACAACATGCCTACCACTTTGAAGATGCAAAATACGTTTTATTGTGAAACAAATAAGACAAGAAATAGAAAACTTGACCTTGCATAACTATTCACCCCCCAAAGTCAATACTTTGTAGAGCCACCTTTTGCAGCAATTACAGCTGCAAGTCTCTTGGGGTATGTCTCTATAAGCTTGGCACATCTAGCCACAGGGATTTTTGTCCATTCTTCCAGGCAAAACTGCTTCAGCTGCTTCAAGTTGGATGGGTTCCGCTGGTGTACAGCAATCTTGAAGTCATACAACATATTCTCAATTGGGTTGAGGTCTGGGCTTTGACTAGGCCATTCCAAGACATTTAAATGTTTTCCCTTAAACCACTCAAGTGTTGCTTTAGCAGTATGCTTAGGATCATTGCCCTGCTGGAAGGAGAACCTCCGTCCCATTCTCAAATCTCTGGAAGACTGAAGCAGGTTTCCCTCAATAATTTCCCTGTATTTAGCGCCATCCATCATTCCTTCAATTCTGACCAGTTTCCCAGTCCCTGCAGATGAAAAACACATCCACAGCATGATGCTGCCACCACCATTCTTCACTGTGGGGATAGTGTTCTTGGGGTGATGAGAGGTGTTGCGTTTGTATCAGACATAACATTTTCCTTGATGGCCAAAAATCTCAATTTTAGTCTCATCTGACCAGAGAACCTTCTTCCATATGTTTGGGGAGTCTCCCACATGCCTTTTGATGAATACCAAACATGTTTGCTTAGTCTTTTCCTTAAGCACAAGCCCAGCTCTGTGGAGTGTACGGTTTAAAGTGGTACTATGGACAGATACTCCAATCTCCACTATGGAGGTCTCTTTGTTGCCTCTCTGATTAATGCCCTCCTTGCCTGGTCCGTGAGTTTTGGTGGGCAGCTCTCTCTTGGCATGTTTGTTGTTTAATAATGGATTTAATGGTTCTCCGTGGGATGTTCAAAGTCTTGGATATTTTTTCATAACCCAACCCTGATCTGTACTTCTCCACAACTTTGTCCCTGACCTGTTTGGAGAGCTCCTTGGTCTTCATGGCGCCCCTTGCTTAGTGGTGTTCCAGACTCTGTGGCCTTTCAGCACAGGTGTATATATACTGTCATGTGACAGATCATGTGATACTTAGATTGCACACAGGTGGACTTTATTATTTAACTAATTATGTGACTTCTGAAGGTAGTTGGTTACACCATATCGTATTTAGGAGCTTCATAGCAAAGGGGGTGAATACATATGCACACACCACTTTTCCGTTTTTATTTTGTGAAACAAGCTATTTTTTTCTTTTCATTTCACTTCACCAATTTGGACTATTTTGTGTATGTCCATTACATTTCCATTTAAATTACAGGTTGTA